>NC_140185.1:25633558-28141058 GCF_965226575.1 Pagrus pagrus | reverse complement strand
AGTAACAGGAATTCTTCTCTCCAGGGCGTCTGAAATGTGTTGAAATATCCTTTCTCCCCTTCATTCTCTCAGTGTGTCTCTCACTGGCTGAGGAGGATGAGGCGCAACAGTGCAGCAGGGTACATGCTGTACAGTGCAAGAAACAGGTTATGATAAGTAAAGGAGAAAAAAAAAATCATAATTTAGGAGAAATACAGTAAAATTGTGACCGCAGGAGGAAACTGTTAAGGGGCAATGAAAAACGGGAGGCTCCCAGGAAAATCGAGGGGGGTTGGCATGTATGTTTGCAGGCTGAAAAAGGACCATGTGCGTCTCATTAGGACCGTTGCCCGAGCCTTCTCCAAACAGATACAGTGAGTGATGCACAATGGCATGAAGCACACGGTGGCTAACGATAAACATAACAAGGACTTCCCCTCCTTCATCTTCCTCTGTCATCTACACAGTCAACAGATCTCAACCAGTAGAGCCCCTTTGGGAAGAGGTGGAACCAACATGAATGTGCTGCTTAAGATACTGCAGGAACAAATTAGCATCGACTGAAATCCCTGTGGAGTTTTCCAAGCACTTCGTGTTAAGTATACCTTGAAGAGCACATACAGTTACGGTGACGAAATGGGTCCAGCCCAGTACCAGTTCAATGGACTTGTGGCCAGTATCTATACAGCATCTTCTGCTATTTTCTTACTCTCACACCCCATTTTTCTTTCCACCTCTCTTTTCTCTCTCTGATTGTCTGCATCTGACTCTCACTACACAACCTCGGAGTGTTTCTTTCTCCGTCACACGCACTCTCTTTTTCTAAATAAGGCTCTGGGGAAAGGAAGGAAAATGAGAGAGACCAATACTTAAAATTAGAGGAGTAGAAGGAGGAGGAGTAGAGGGGAAAAAATGAGTAGTTAGAGAAAAGAAGGAAGACCGTTCTCCCTAATAGTGCTATCAGTGTCATTACAGTCACTGACCCAGAGCGGACACACTTAATTAGTCTAACTACCGCAGCCAGTAGGCTGCCACAGTCAGCTCACTGTGTGTGAAACCTGCCTGTCTATAAAGAGCCAGAGAAGCTGCAAACAGCTTCGTCAGTTCCAACAGACAGCAGATGAAGAATCTGAGTTTGCCAATGCGCATTAATTAGAAAATTTAGCACAAAACACACATTATTAAATCTAGTTGATGGATATGCAAAGCACCAAGTGTTTGCACAGTGGGTGCCATTACCAGTTTGCTTTATTTTGACTCTAGGACTGCAGTCCCTGCTCACTGGCTGATTTTAAAAGAAATTAAAGGGACTTTGTACCAAAGCCTGTTTGTTTTTGTCACTTGGCATTAGTATAATGAATGATTTGAAATGTTTGGATCGCTTTGTTTTCTTTGTTTTTCTCCCATTTAATTGACTTTGTGGTAAATTAAGGTTAAAACGTACATACATAAGATGGGGCAGCCTGGTGGATTATCAATCTGTTAGGGTTGCAGAGATATGAGACTTTCATGGTATGATAACGTCTCAGAAAATATCACGATTTCACTGTAGTATTATTATTATTATTATTATTGTAACTGAGGAATGGAAACAGAAGGTTTTTTTAGTTAAACAAACACAATATATATATGAATATAGTAGGATTCATTGGCAAATGTAAATTGTACAATAATTGTCAATTTTCATACCACATTATAGCGGTGCAACCCTACTTTCTTTACTGTCTTCTGTCAGATACAGGCAAAAATAAGAAAATATATATTCAGTTCAAATAAACAGTTGAAGTCCACTTAAAGCAGTGACACAGAAGAGCCAGTTTTACATTTGTTGCCCCTCTACATCCGAGCATACGCACCACTCACGTACACTTTGCAATAACAGGCAAATCACATGCATGAGTGAACACAAACAGACACACAACATTTTTTTATTACACATACATACTGGCATGCTTGTATGTGTGCTACCAAGAACACATGTACACACACACACTCACACACACACACACACACACACACACACACTGCTGGATGGTGGTGAAAGTGGCAACAGCACCTGCTGCCATGGGGTCTGTAGCTGCCATGGCAACAGCCTCTCCATCACTTACACAATACAGAAATAAATGGAGAACACAATGCAGTCTGTCTGTCTGTCTGTCTCCTCCTGTCCAGAGTTTCATACTTATTATGTTTATGTGTGCTATTATGCCACTTTTGAAATCTTACGTGCAATATATAGAATATTGCTGCATATTTTTAAGTTGTGTAAGTGCATGTCCATCCATCTGTCAGTAATGTTTAATGTGCTGTCTGTTCAGACATCGCTTTCCCCTCCTGTGCTTTTTACTCAGACTTTTAAAAGTTTCTCGATTACATCATCCAGAGCCGAGACGAGCCGTGAAAATGCGCAGGTGGCAGCTCCAGCGCTCTGTGACTCCGTGAGTCTGGCAGCACAGTTTATTTGAAGAGCTGCGAACCACACTTTGAACATTAGCCAAGCTGCTGTCATGCACTGATATATCACATAAGAGCAGGCACACGCACTCACGCAAAGACACCTCACACACGCACTTCACAGACTATCACACGGTCAGATATAACACGTCTATCTTCAGCATCTCACACTAGGAAAATCTCATGACAGGCTGAGGTGTGAGTGACAGGGACGGTGTGTGTGTGTGTGTGAGTCTGTGTGCACGTCTGTACTTTTTCTTTGTGAAAACTAATTTAAGTTTTCAACTTTCAAATTGAGGACATTTTGGCTGCTTTAAGGCAGTGGTTTTCAATCCCTTTCCTGGGGCCCCCTGTCCTGCATGTTTTTCAATCAAAACATCTTAAGGGACCATTTTGGGGTAGGGATTTTAGGGTTACATTAAAAGCACACGAAATAAGGGGAAATTCAATCTAATAATAAAACATTTTTTACTCAAGGCTACTGCGAGAAACCTCAATGATTATGATTCTGGCGACCTCTGTGGACAAAAGATGACGTGGATGAAACAAAGTGAACTTCATTTTTGTGCCTTACTGCACCACTAGACTACAGAGCAGCTTCCTACTCAGACTTAGAGACTCCTCAATTCATTCTCAGCACTTCGTCATTAAAAATTGTTTTAATTTTATGACTTATCAAACCCTGATGAGTGGGATTATGACCTGGTGTCAGGCATTAAGAATAACTACAATAATTATACTGAAATAGCCAACCTCTCTCTGATGGTCGTATGGGTCATATCGAGGCATCAGGATTAAACTGAGACTATCTCATGAACAGTTGAAAGTTCCTTATAGTACGTTTAAGTGCAATAATTTGATTGACAAATGGTTAATCATAAAATACTATAAGACAATGGCACAGCTATAAAGAAAACTCACACTCTGTCAGCTTGAATCGATCAGTAAACAGCTGCTTCAACATCAACAGTCAGGTGGTTCTGTGAGGTTTGTTCATGCGGTTGGATGTGCAGCAGTGTGGGGAGGAATATAAAAGAAGGGATGAAGTCATCATGATACATCTGCTCGATGCAGATGAAACTGGAGAAGCTTGAAGCGGCGTCTGGAGGGAGCGGGATCAATTTGTTTTCTGTCAAACACACACATACACATAAACACACATGCACATACAGCCTCCTGCAGCCTATCTGCAGTGACGTGTCTCTGTTGGTTAGCAGGTTTATTTACATGTATGAGTATGAGCTCACTAATATCTGATATTGGGAACAAGCGCTGATGTGCCTTCATAGCCAGATGAGAGGACACACTGGTGTTTCAGGGTCTCACAAATATCATCAAACTAAAGTTACCTTCATGGTCCTTATCTAAAATACTAGACACCTCAATTACTGAGGATTAATGTTGCCTGACCCGTAGTTCTTTCATCATGTCCGGAGGAATAATGTGATTTTGTAAACAAGGTTCAAAGGTTGTTTTTTTTTCTTTTTTCTTTGGCTCTAATTTTAGAGCACAGCTGTTGTCAGTATTTAAAATCCTGTATCCCTCGTATCTACAGTGCTGGAAGCTGAAAAGAGACAATGCAGAGCAGAGAACAGGAGAGGGATGTAGAAAGAAGTAGAAGGAAGGATAAGTGTACGTGTTGGAAGTGATGACGTAGTTTCCCTTACAAAGGGGCTGTGGACTTACACTGTGTCTGCGTGTGTGTGTGTGTGTGTGTGACGGCTTACTTTGGCAACAGACCTACCTTTTAGGGTCAAAATTAGAGGCAGGGCTCTGTCAGTCAGTTGTCCGTGTTTTACAAGTACTGTAATGGCATTCCTGTTTCTAAATACACTGCACTGCTGGGCTGCAAAATGTGTGTGTGTGTGTGTGTGTACATTCCTAGCTTAACTATATAGGTTAAGAGGCTGCAATGCCAAAGATAGGATGAGAAGTGAACTCTCTCTCTGTGTATGTGTGTGTGTGTGTGTGTGTGTGTATTTTAAGCAGCACTGTGAGTGTATTGTGTCAGAGCATTTTAAAGGGCAGGAGGTGAAACGAGAACAAGGTTGACATTTAAGCCGCAGTTTCAAGTCGGCTCCTTGCAGTAGTTGTAGATCAATTAGGCTTACTGTAGTATGTAAAATAAAAGGCTTTTATTCTTTTAATAGGGCTACAAAATGAGAGATGAGGTCTGTTCCTCCTTTTGGCTGCACTTTCTGCAGGATTTCTCTCTAGAAGGGAAGAAACTAGTCAAAAAATAAAGGTTTAAAGAAAAGGAGAGGCAATAATTCATAGGCAATGCAAGGATAGCAAGGCATAGATGGAAAGAGATTGTGTGTGTGTTTGTGTGTGTGTGTGTGTGTGTGTGTGTGTGTGTGTGTGTGTGTGTGTGTGTGTGTGTGTGTGTGTGTTTGTGTGTGTGTGTGTGTGTGTGTGAAAGAGACAGACAGAATTAAATTGGCTGTTTGTTCCCACTCTGTGCTTCAGTCAGACACAGAGAATAGCCTCTAGCCGTTAAACTTTCCAATTACCTTGAGCAGATGGAGCCTGCGGGTCTCGATTTAGAGGGTTTGAAATGGTTGTTGTTGTTTACTGTTATCTGCTATTGACTGTACACCGGGCTACATGCAGTGTCAGAGAGGGAGTCATACTAAAGCAGTGTTATCCTTTAATCTTTACCGCCATATATCTCTGATCTTTCCCATTTATACACTTTATTCTGTCTCAATGAATCTCCCTTTGGATATCTGACAAAGCATAGAGGCAATATCAGACCGATCATATCTTCCAGAGCAACAGAAGTTATGACCAGTCCAACCTTTGGTAATGCAAGCTTGTGGCCAGACTGTTGTCATATTGAATCCTTGTGAAACTCGGATGAATAAGTTTCCCCTCCTTCATTAACAACTGGGCTCTTGATCAACGCTCTTCAACCTCGGCTGCTGCCTTTCAGGAGCCAACAGTGGAGCACTGTGGCTGCTTTACAGAGCTCCTGTGTATGAATGAATGCTACTGTGTGATTGTGAAGCCTGGAAAAGAGCAAGCACGCTCAGTTGACTTTCACGGATATACAGTAAGACTGTAAAAGTGTTTCAGTTTTAAAGGCTTGCCGGAGGATTGGAGCACACCCTGAGGAGGTTAAAGGTTTATGTTAAAACACATAAAACCTCTTTGTGCAGGCCTGAGGGAACCACCTGACAAATTGGCTTGATGTCCTGGTCAAACATGGACTTTGTTGTCTTACATGTTTTGCTTAATTAAATATCTGTTTAGTTTATTTAGTATCGATGTTTATGTCAAAAACTCTTTCATGAATAGTCTGTTTTGTATTGTCTTTAAGTTCAAATATGAATACAGGTTTTACAGCGAACATTTTAAGCAGTGCTTGAAGTGGAAATAAAAGTAAGTGCCGGTACCCCTCATATTCACATGATGGCGAGCTGGCAGGGGGGCTGTATGTTTGTTTGTGTGTCATGCTCATCTCTAAGGACTAAGTAAGTAACAAATCACAAACAAAACGATTATATAGTGTGTTTTCTAGCCAGATTCACTTACAGTGCCCAAAGGAAATAAAACAGATCCTGAAGTGATCGTCTGAGCTGTGGCTAAACAGCTCAGCTTGAGAGAAGCACATGTTGACATGCTAACACGCTAATCTAAGATGGCGAATGTGAACACCATATCTGTTTAACGTCAGCATGTTAACATGCTATTATTACAGCCTCACAGAGCCACAAGCATGGAGTCTTTTCTTGTCTTAAATTATCTTTGTCATCTTCAGTCACTCAATAAATATTGGGCAACAGAGACGGGTGTGACATGTAACATGTTCCTGGCAGGAATATCACTTGAGAAGTTGCGATTATATGGTAGACTACATGTGTAATCCACATTCAATTGTAGATTGATAAGAATGTTTAAGTCAAAGTCTGGTGCCTCCTATAAGCAGAGTTGGCTGTTGCAAAATCAAACTATGTTATGGTTTACAGTTTACATGCTACCATTCTGACTTATTCTGAGCCAGGAAAAACCCTGACCCCTGTATATTTGAGTTTCTGCTCAGGGCACACACACTGTTTCTGTGCACACACTGTTCACCTGTTTCCTAGTGTGTGTGCACACAGATCTTTACCCTCAGTTCCTCCCTTGTGAGCCCCACTAACCTTGGGATGGAAGGATACTGGGGAGAAGCACGGGCGGGTTGGAAAAAAAAGAGGAGGAAAAAAGGGGAGAAGGGGTGCAGTGAGAGAGTGTGAGTTCAGGTGTGGGATACGGCAAGATGGATTGCCCAACCCAACGGGCAATTTATCACTGTCAGAGAGAGAGAGGGGGAAAGAGAGAGTGGGGAGAGAGGGGCACTGAGAGAGGGAGGGTGAGGGATGTAGAGGAGAAGGGGAAGGATGTAGAGGAGAAGGGGAAGGATGGAGGTCTTGAGGGAAGATGGATAGAAGTAGGTAGAGGACAAGAAAGGGGGAAAAACAGTTGTGAAAGAGAAAGCCACTAAATTTATACTTTACTTTATGTACAAACATGTCCAGATATGGCTGAACCCCACCTCTGGAAAGGATGGACACGAAGGAAAACCTTGGCGGTATAGGCAGCAGGTTTTCTGTGCATACTGTGCTTCCTGCATTGAAATGGCCTGTAGGGGAGACCAGGGACAGCTGTTGCACTTTTTGCAATTTTCACAAAACTGTTTACACTTCTACTACACTCTCATGTTTCCACTGACTATTACATGCAACTAATTATCATTAACTTAGCATGTACTTTTATGACACTGCTTCGCTGACACAGGAATTCAAAGGTGGAGTGTGTGTATATTTTTTATGCTGTGTGGCACAGTCGTCAGTAAAGCTTGTAAAGTAACTTTGCTTTGTAGCTCGGTGTGTTGGACAGGCCACTACTGACTCTGCCTTCTGTATGGATCTTTTGGTTCAGCGTGTGGAGGATACCAACACTTGGTGATGAAATTTCTCACTGGAAATAATTAGAAGCTGACATGACACTGACATAAATGGGCAACCCTCTTACAGTAGAGCACCGTGCTGAATATTCAGAGGTCCAGACCCTATTAGACTCATATTAAATAACCGACCCATTTATGTTTAGTTGGAAATTAAGTAACTGTATCTTTAAAGAGTATAGAGATGATGGCAACAAATGAGCTGTATGTTTACTGTGAGTTTTTACAGGATTAACCCGCTGAGCCACCTGCACCTCCTGCAAATACCCTATGTGAAAACAGGCATTTACATAGACCACTTAAATGAAATAGCAATGAAGTCAAGTCTGTGAGACGCAGGACAACCAGCTACTTGGCAGCTACCTTACACGCTAAACTAGATTATTTTCCCATATAGCTTTGGTAGCAAATTCTTCATTTGCATTGCTGCTCTGATGAAGATGGTGCACTCATTTAAAAACAGGCTTCAGAGTTAATATGCAGTTCATTTACAGTCAGGCACCACCACGGGTAGCCAGATAATTTAAAGACAGGCGCCAGCGAGTAACTTCCACATAAAAAAACAGGCACTAATTTAAACAACTATTTCATTTACAGCTGAGCACTGATGTAGATGGCCAGTTTATAAAAAACAGGCTCTCTTACAGCCAGTCAGCTTATTTATGTTGTAGCAGAGGGCTCATCTGTAGACTTAGCACTGTACAAGCTGGGGCAAGATTCGTTGCTCAGGCTGTTAATGGGTAGGCAGCATTGCCCACACCGTAGATACACACACACACACAGCTCCACAGACTCACTCTCTTAAATATGCATGAAGAATACATGAAACATGCACAGATACTTGTTTCGTTTGCACGAGAGCATGACAGAGAGAGACCTTGTGTAGCTGATCTAATCCGTCCATAGCATCTGTTTCCAGTTCTCCGTACTGTCTTTGATCGGGTTTAACGTCCCGCTGCACACATACACACTGATCAAGCAATGCTATTTTTGTATATGTGTGTGCAGTGAGGAAAACACAACTTTGGGAGCAGAATGGCTTATGAGCACTTAACCCAAGATAATCCATGGCAACGTCCAGACAGGCAATTAATTATAGCCGTCATTCCCAAACAGTGGTTGCATGAATGCAGCCTCTGGCAGGCTGCAGACCGCAGTACGTCACCGGCGTGGTCTGAGGATGTGGCTCAAAGTCTCTCTGAAGGCCTCTTTTAAAGACCTTCACACTGACCCTGCTTCGTGAGAGTCGCCTGCCCACAGCCATTCAAAGAAGTAACCTTCAAAGGTTGCTAACATGACTACTTAGACCATCAAAGCACTTGAAGCCGCTGTCTCGTCCTGTGGGTGATCCAACCCTGCTGTCCTGCACTCACTGCAGCTGAGACTAAGGACTTCCCCTCAGCAAGTGGTGGAGACAGTCCTCTTAATCCAGGGACAAGTGATGGTGGTGGTGTGAAACCACATGGTTGTGTGCGTGTCTTCACGCTTAAGCACCAAGAGAAAGAGTGGTGTGCATGTGGGTGCTAAAACATCTCTTGGATGTTATCACAACTCGCACCTGTATTATTACTGACACACACACACACACACACACACACAAACACACACAAACACACACAGCATTATACAGTGCACACATGCTGCTCAAACATCCACACACAAATATGTGCACGCAAACACACTTAAAGTCTCCAGTGAGACAGAATACAGCAGGTAATTTGCATCCCCTATAGCTAGCTAGCTGTGTGTGTGTGTGTGTGTGTGTGTGTGTGCTAATTAATTTCTGCGTTGCCATGGCAACATAAACATTCTAATGCGTTTTTCTTTGTTATTAATATGGCGTGTCAACATCACAAGGGAGTGTGTGTGCACATGTGTGTGTCTGTTCATCTAAATGTATGAACAAGTGACTTTATGCAAGCGTGCGTGTGTGCATGTGTGTGATTGTGTGTGTGTGAGTGTGTGTGAGTGTGTGGTGTGTGTGTGTGTGTGTGTGTGTGTGTGTAACCATTGTGTCCAAACCAATCTAACTCCTACACCCGTTAGTGGATCATGTGAAAGAATGACCAATTAAAAAGGTGATTAAAGGAGACATACAGTACTTCTGAGAGAGAGAGAGTGGGGTGTATGTGTGTGCAGGTAATAAATGAGCGAGAGACAGAGAGAAGGAAACCTGCTGGGGTCCTTAAATTATTTGTCACCGAGGGGAAAAAGAAAGAAACAAAGAGAAAAATCCAGTCTAGATGCTCACTAACATGCTATTAAAGCACTGTTTCTGCTTTGGGTTATTTCTGCTGCGTGCTACAAAAACACTAATCTGCCTCTTAGCTAGCTTTCACTCCCATACGCACACCGAGTTAATTGGGTGTTTATTTATTAAGTAAACAAATAAATTGCATATTCAGCCTGAAATCTGGACATGCTGCATCCGGTCGGTGTGTGAAAGTGCCTGTATGATAAACATACTCACTTTGTTCCATTCATACTTCTTCACACAATCCTTCAGCTTCGTTTTTGTCTTTTTCTCCCTGACTCTCCTTCCTCTTCTGCCTCTCTCCTTCCATTTGAACATGGCCAGACATTTATAACACAATAAACACAATAAAGTGGTAATGCTTTAAGTGTTATATTGATGTTCTTAGAGTCATTCACCGCTGGTTCCTGTTTTTGAACATGTTAGTAATAAAGGTAATTCCTCACACATTGAGTCATTTCTGACTGTGCTTTATCCCTACTTGGCTGGTGGCTGAGGTGAATGATGCACTGATGACAGCTTAATATCTCCTCTGCTGAGCACAATTTGACTGAAAGAGTGGCAGTAAATCACATGTGGGAAAGCGAAGCAGCTCTATTACCTTAACAATAGCTTAACTTAAAAATGCTTTGGGCAGGTTGCTAGATGAAAGCCAATGTGTGCAGCTTTTTTACGAACTAGTCGCCCCCAGATGTGCATACTTGTCTGGCTGGACATGTTCGGTGCACGACAAACAGCTCTGTCCTGAGAATGTGAGAAACAAACACCACGTAAGAGATTGAGAGTTACAGACAGAGTGTGTTTTGTAGAGATAGTGAGAGAGACCTGTGTTTGACCTCTGTCAGCGTAACATTTATCCTACATGTGTGCCCATCCATGTGTTTGGTGTGTGTGTGTGTGTGTGTGTGTGTGTGTGTCATTTATAACCTCCATGTTATTGACCTTGCTTCTGCACAAGAGTCCTTCGCATGCACACGCACAAACGCACACTATCATTCTCCATCATGAGACCAATGTGTATGATCATGGGCCACCAACACACTTGATGGATACACACAAACACACACAATTTGTAGTATTTTCTTCACAGTGTCTTTCTGCTGGTTTTCCATTTTGTCATTCTTCATCGTTCTTTCATCATCCTGTCACACAATCACTCCTGCCTTCTCCTGTGTGTGCGCTGTCAGAGCAGGTGCAAGGGACCGTCTGCATCTCTTCTGCATGAATTCACTGATCCCAGACCTGCTGAGAAATGTATGTGTGTGTGTAGGTGTGTGTATGTGCTACAGAGTGTGTACAGGATCAAATAGTGGGGGAATGAATAAGGGGGAGAGATGAGGGGAGGTAAATGAGTATGGGGGGAGGAGGAAAGGTTTACCTTCCTTGGTCACTCATCTGGAACTGATTACACACACACACACACACACACACACACCCATAAACCAGTGTCATTCTGGCACTAACTGACTGAGAAGGTGCTCCTCCTCTCCTCTCCTTCCTTCTCCGTTTTTGTTGAAGAATTAGGCCGTCGTCTGTCACCGTCTTTCCTTTCTCTCTGATCTGCCATCTTCTTTCTTTTTTCTTATTTTGGAGCGTCGTGCGATCATCCGGTGCTAAATATAGTAGAAGTCGAAACAGGGAATGACAAAGGTTTAAAAAACAGGGATGATTTTAATGGAGGGGCACAGCAATCACACAGCTCAGTGTCAAAATGTCGGCTTGTGGACAAAGTGTGTGTTTGTCTATGTGTGTGTGTCTTGTTGTGTCCGACAGCACATTCTCCTGAACCCTTTACCTCCAGTGTGCTCACACACACACACACACACACACACACACACACACGCACAGTAAGGGACCAACAGGACTGAACTGTCTTTTCTTATCACATCTCAGTAATAGCATCCTTCAGTGTTCAGTCTACACACACACACACACACACAGTCACAGCTACACACTGATTGTCAGTACACTAAGAGTCGCTGAGGTCACTGTTCAGTTAGCTTGGACGTCGTCTCTGTCTCTCTCCTTTCTCTCCGTTCTGTCACTCACTCCATCCTTTGCCCAGCAGAGCTGAGGCGGTGTTCGTCTGCCCCTGTAGGAGGAAATGAATCACACACGCTCATAGACTATCTGTGCTGCTGAGAGAGATTGAGTCACTCACAGAATACTGATGAACTCAGAGGTGAGGAGAAGCCCGGAGGAGAGATGACAGAAGGAGGAAGAGGGAGGAAATATAAAGGCTCACGACGAGACGCTGTTATTTAACCGCAATCTTAGTATAATGGTGTAATAATACTAATAACACGAGTGTAAATGTGATACTGTGAAAGAACTTGGAAAATAAAATTGCTTACATTTAGATTTCCACATGAAACTTCTTGAGATTGTTTTTCCTGGACTGGACTCTAGCTCGTCTGGCAACATGAAACCACGCTAATGGGAGAAAGAGTGTGTGTGTGTTTGTGTGTGTTTGGCCGAGGGGAATGTAAACAAACTCAAAGTTGTGCTCTTCTACTGAAAGATGAGCTGGAAATAACAAAAAGGAAGCATTAGTGGGAAGAAAAAATCCGAAATGGGGTCAAAGAGAGGGCGCAGAGAGAGAAAGAGGGTATCTGTGTGTCTGTGTGTGTGTGTGTGTGTGTGTGTGTGTGTGTGTGTGTGTGTTTGTGTGCATGCTACACATACCCTGTGCGAGAGTATTAATGATGTTACATGGATGTGTGTGTGTGTGTATTCAAGAAGTGTTCATGCCGAGTCTTAGCAAAAACTCCATCTCTCTCTCTCAGACCCCCCTCACGCTCTCTTCTTCAAAGCACGGCTCTCCTTTTCTAATTTTTTTTTTCAATCTGGCAGCTTGGCTGATCCCCAAATCTCAGCTAATTCGGAACAACCAAGCCCTCGTCTCAAGGACCGTACACCGTGTCCACTTTATTGCTCCTTTGGCTGCCTGTCTGCTGTGCCAGTTGGTTTGAGTGTGTGTCACAGGGAGATACAGGGGGTCGGAAGAGGCCAAGGGAGATTAAATGTTCCTTTTTCCACAAATTTTTGGCAGGGATCTGACTCGTCCAAGTCTTTCCAAACAGGAAAAGCAGGACTTTTATTTGGCATTGATTGAAGGATAGCTTCACAGTTTCCTCACTGTGGTTTATTTTTATCTCTTTCAAACAAATTTGACATGGACAGTCATTAAAATTTGACTCTGCTCTCTTGCACTGGTTGCAAACTTTTAATACTTTTTACAGAACTCTTCACTGAACGTTGCTGAAAAATCCACAACATCTCTTTGGCAGCACAGTGCACTTGTAACCCGTTCACCTTTCTGTGTTACAGCTGTTTCTACCATGATACGACTAAACATACTGCTTCCCTCTTGCGGGTCAGCGTGTGCATTGGTGTACACACGCTGCAGCACTTGTCCATAGGTGGATTATGAGACAATGGGCCACTGGGCATGGACACCATCCAGGGCAGGTGAACTAACTGGCAGCCAGCAGCACAATAACTAAAGTCACCTGTACCTCTACAGGATTTAAAAGCACAGAAACACTCAAAGCCAACAGCACAATAACTAGAAGTAAATTCGCCCGTATCTCAACAATAGCTGATTCACAGCGGAGGTACACTCAATTAAAGCCAACAGCAAATTAGCTAAATACATTGTTCTCAAGCACAAATGAGAGCTACATTTAAGCCACCCCTAAAACGAACAGAAACAAAGCCTTAGACAAAACCGCTGAGTGGCCCTTTACACAGAACTTATAATGTTGTTGTATAGTGCTTGTTGGTGCTTGTTCGCACTTGGTTTCTTTCCTGTGACGACTCCAGAGTTAATGTTTTGGCTGTTCCCTCAGTTTTTCAGTAGGACTTTTGGGGCTCTGTTACCAGGGTTGGGTGCTGAAAGATACAGCGGTGACGAGGGCAACACGTCTAACCTGAGGAAACACCTGATCCAACATAAAATACATCTAAAAGCTGAAGTGTACCGTATGCAACAAGGCTTATGTGAAAATACAACATTTTTCTACCTAGCAGAAAATGTGTCATAACCCTGTGGCTAAGCAGGATTATTGAACATACAGTGAAAAATTGAATAAATGCAGTCATGAATAGTCAACTGTATTTTAAATCTGCCTCCACCTCAGCTCCCTTTCCTCCAGTCGGCCTCGTCTAATGCGTGTCAATCTGAAAACATGTTTGGATTGTGTGTGTGTGTCTGTATGTGTGTGTGTGTGTGTGGGAGAGAGAGAGGGCCAGAGAGAGAGAGAGAGAGAGACACTAAGGCCTTATTATGTAGCCTGGAGCGTGTGTGTGTAGCGTCTCATGCCAACCAGGAATATGTGTGTGCACGCCTGCCTGCATGTGTGTACAGTATGTATGTTTCAAAACACCGTCCTATTCGCCATGCTACTTAGTTTGCCTGAGTAACAAGGTAGCCTTTATCCATACACACACACACACACACACACACACACACACACACACACACACACACACACACACACACACACACACACACTAACACACACTGCTCAGATGCTCGCCAAGGAGCTCCTGCCATGCATGTGTGCGTGAGTGTGTGTGTATCTTGTGGTCTTGTGGTTTGTTGACTTAGCCTGGCGGGCAGCTCTCACATTGAGAGGTCGCATTTTGCTATTAGATGAAATGTTGCTCTGTGAGGACACACATTCACACACACACACAGAGATACACATACACAGACACAGACACAGACACACACACACACACACAGACAGTGTATTGATTGAATAAAGGTAATAGAGGCATATTTGTGTGTACCAGACAGTGTGTTACATTCACTCTGTTTTTTTTGCTAACAGGCTCTCATTACATTAGTAAATAGGCCACCAAGGAGGCTGACCACACACACACAGGTCCAGGCAATGCACAGTTAGGGAAGACTTTTGGTGAAAACTTAAATATATTATTTTTTTGATAGTTGTAAAGCTGTTTTGTCAATGTAGAATAGGATAAATAACCATTTAAGTTAGCAAAAAAGCTGCCTGTGTGTATATATATATATATATATATATATATATATATATATATATATGTATATATATATATATATGTCTACATGCTGCACTACCTCATTCACTCAGTCACTCATTAAACAATGAGTGACCCACATCCCTCCATTTTTTCCTTCTCCTCCGTCAATCATCCGTCCCTCTATCTTAATGTCCGATTGTCTAAATCTGCTGATAGATAACCTGTGCCCATCACATGCGTATTGATTGGGCACACATACAAATGCTGCATCTCCATAACTCGCGTATTGATTTAGCTTCACTTAACACGGAGTGCCTACCCATCACTTTGATTAATACTGTACATGCACAGCCTCCTCCCTGGCATGTTGTGCTGACATATTCAAATAAAAGTGTGATAATAAGAGTGATGTTGTTGCTGTTTTGGATTAATTATGTCATGATAGCAGAATTTTAAACTTCGATACAATGCTAGCACAAAAACGATACTCTTTCGTTACCACGGCAGATCATCTTTCAGTTGCTCGTCAGTTGGGAGGCTGTAAAATGAACCATTTGGAAGAAAAACGATTTGTCAGGTGACCTACATTTATGCAACTTGCAACCTGGATCACAGCAGCATTACATGACCCCAGCATTCAGATTTCCCACCCAGGGCGTGACTTTAGAGGAAAACGGCCGCTGTGTGGAAAGGTCTACAACTGCACGCTTGCTTAACAGTGACAGGTTGCTCGGTGGCTGTTCAGACATCCTCTCGTGCTGTGCTGCCTGCTTGTGCCTCCAGTCATGTGGTTGATTCGATGCAGGAGAGAATGCTGTAACAGCCACATGTTGAGGACCAGTTGAATTTCTCCGACCTCGTTTCATCTGTGCAGCCATGTTTTTTTATAGCTTTGGTACTTTCCATACTATCCAGTGTATAATTAACAGAGATTTTGTTGTTTTAAACATGTGGTATCCAAAACGTGTTGATGCTTTTGACAACCTTAGTTTGGATCAACATGTGTAATTAATTAGTGATTGTTATTATTCTGACACAACATCACACGTTAGTGGTTAAACCTTACATTGTTCTGTTTCTGTTGTGAAGTCAATCGGATAGAAAATGCAGCTCCAAATGTGGGATATTAACCAGGATAACATTTTTACTCAGTTTTTTTGTGAGAATAGTGAATGTGATTGTAGTGGCTCTGTTTTGAGATGCAGATGCAGTTGGCGATAGCAGTCATTCAGGAAAAAGCTGATTTAGAGAAAAGATTCATCATTCATGTCATCTGTGTTGATGAATGTTCACCGATTAACATTAGATAAGTACCACATTTTATTCTTGCGGAGACGGCACATGGTCAGAAAAGGTTAGATTAGCATGGGATGGTTTTTACATGTGACCATACACCCAGTTTGCTGTAACTATCACTTGTGCAGAAAAGGCTGACGGCCTACACAGATACCTGACTTTAGTGTTACGGAAGAGGTGGGCTGGATGTAAGCGGGAAGGTAATTACAGTTGTTAAGAGAGTTGGCACCACCTACCACAGATGTTTTGTTGAAGTAAAGGGCTCCGGAGCAGACGTACACTCTCTGATAATGCACTGACAATACACCTACACTTAGCTAACAATTAGCTCACAACGTCACGCTCGGCCGATTTAATCCCACCATCAAGACAGGACCTTGAGTGAAGCCAGACTTTTATAAGGAAAAACTGTTTCTATTTAATAACCTTTTGTCAGATAACGTGCTTAATAGTTTGGATAAAATTAGAAAGGATATTTTCAGCGGGGTCAGACGAGGTTTAGACACAGATCTGTATCGGGGTGTGCGTGTGTTTTGCTTGTTAACTTTGATATTTGGACCAGAGAGTCATGGCAGGAGATTTAGAGTGGATTTGCTCTTTGCGAGTGGCTCCAATTAGTCTGGAAAAGACACGTGCACATGTACACACACACATAACACATACCTGTACGCGCACATTCACTCATGCGCACAGGCAC
Organism: Pagrus pagrus; assembly: GCF_965226575.1. Classification (NCBI taxonomy): domain Eukaryota; kingdom Metazoa; phylum Chordata; class Actinopteri; order Spariformes; family Sparidae; genus Pagrus; species Pagrus pagrus. The sequence continues at coordinate 28,124,420 of NC_140185.1, read as the reverse complement.
AGATAACTGCGCAAACAAATTGGACAAATATCCGGATTTCCGTGTTCAAGAAAGCACACTCTGATTGTTCACACACACGCATGCACACACAGTCACAATGCAGGGTGAAGAGAGGGAAAAAAAACATACAGTGGACCAACACAAGGATGGAAAAGGCAAACACATTTAGTATTTTAGAAGATTGCATTTGTGGTTAACACAAGTAAAGATATTCTTGAACAACCTCTGAATCCTGAGCCTTATTAAAGTTGATCATGAAATGTTTATGAACGCAAGCAAAGCACCAGTTTCTCATTTTACTCTTTAAATGCGTAACGGTGCGATCGCTGCATTGTCACATTTCACGACACAAGGTGACCAGGTATTGTTGTCCAGACAACGATTGGATTTCCTGGAGAAGTCGCTTCTTTAGCTGTTGAGCTGTTGTAGTCATGCATCACTGTTATAGGCTCAGTTCTTTCACAGTGCTGAGGCCAGATTTATATTCCACTTCACAGAGCCCTTTTGCACTTTCCGCTGCTGCACAAACAGGAACCAAAATAGCAAGTGTGCTTAAAGACGCCCACACAGTCTGTGCGCTCGAGATCTACTGCCTTGAACTTGTCATTGTGCTTAAAGAGAGCCCATGTCTGAAACCAATGTGGTGTTTTGTTTTTGTTGTTTTTAGCACTTAGTGGTATGCCTCACCAATTCGGCTCCAGAAGAATAGAAAAATGGGTTTTAAATTGAGAAGATGAAAATACTCAAATTGTCAAGGAGGGTTAACTTGTTGAGTGCTGTTTCAGTTTGCTTAGGTGTCAATACATGTAATTATTACACCGAGGATATGATTTAATGTGCGTCTGACATTTACAAAGACTCACACCTTGATATTTTGAACTCTTTTGTGAAGCATGTCTGCGCTGCTCACTGGTAATTTCTCATTGCGAGAAATTGAAAGTCAAGGAACCTCTTGGTTCCTATTGACGTATGGGGAAAGTTTTCTCTCTGTTATTTTCAGTATTTACTGCACCAAGATGCTTTACAGATGATACAAAGGTGAACATAATGTCAAGCTGCTCGCTAGCAAAATTCATGCTGACAATGAGAGAAGGGAGGGGAAGGCTGGAGGCGAGAGGCTGTCATTTTCTGTATTAGAGGACTCTCCTTGCTGCCAGCTTTTGTGACACTCTTACCCTTTAGACCTTTGGTATTAGTGTGTGCGTGTGTGTGTGTGCTTGCTTTTACATATCCTTCTCTTGGTGTGCATGCCTCTCTACACATCTTCCCCCAGGCTACAATATTTCTTGGCTTTTCTATAAATATTCATAGTCATGATTTGTGCAACACGCTTATCATTTCTTCTCGTCTCCTCTCCTCCAAGTTTTTCCTCAGTTACATTCTCGAGTCCAGCTCCAGACATGCTGTTCCTGCTTCATTTAGCTCCTGTTTATTCCTCCAGACACCAAACCTAATCCCATTTCTCTCCCTCTCTCTCCCTTCAGGATCCGTCCGTCTCTCTCCTCCTTCATGATAAGCTCCAGGTGCCAAACAGTTCCCGCCGGGCGTGGAACGAACGCGACAGTCGCTGTGATGTCTGCGCCACTCACCTCACTCAGCTCAAACAGGAAGCCGTGCGCATGGTCCTGACTCTCGACCAGTGGGATTTGTCTCCCACTTCTTCCCCGACAGCCCTGATCGGACGATATGGATCTCAAGGACCTCCGGGTCCAATGGGAGCATCTGGAGCTGGTTCTCGAGAGTGGCCTCCGCCTTTCCTTCCTTCCTCTTCCTCCTCAGCTGCTGCTGCCATTTCACATCCTCCTCACCAGTCCTCCCAGTCGCCTTCCCCAAGCCCCAGCCAGACCCCAACGCCCAGCCCGAGCCATGGACCATCCAACACCGGCCATGGGAGTCCCTCAGTGGGGCAAACGTCCAGCGGTGCTGCCACAAACGCACAACCTCAAGGCCCAGGGCACAGACTGGGGTCCAAGCCCAGCTCCCTGGGGCTGGGAGGTGGGGTGGACAGGAGGAATGGGTCGCCCAGTTCAGGAAAAGCTGGTGCCCAACAGCAACCAGTGACTGGAGTAAGCAGCCCTGGCAATAATGGTGCTAACAGCAGTAATAACGGGAGTGGAGCAGTACTGAGCACAGCAGCTCTGCAGGCCCATCAGCACCAGAACAGAGCTAATGGAGGAGTTACACTCTATCCGTACCAGGTAAGCTACCTGTACATGTTTGTGTGTGTCAGTGTGTATGTGTCTGCCTTGCAGTCACACCTGAAAAACTGTTTAGTTATTTCCCACACAAGGACAGATTATACACATATATTGCCACAGAAACCTACTGCAGTGTGACCTTTCTGGTATTAGCCACTAACAATACCTGCCTTCTGAGATAATGTGTTCTTCATTAGCATACAGGCTCCTCTCTTCTCCTCTCTGTGTACATTTAATTGCTTCCATTATTTCTCTTTTGCTCTCCACTTTCTCCAACTCCTTTCTCCTCTCCTCAACTTATACAAAGTCAGACTAGGCTTTGCTGCATCAACCCAAGGCAAAGTGTGTGTCTGTGAGTTGCCATGTGGGCATGTCCGTGCCTCCTTAATAAGACAAGGACACATCCCACAACAAAGGCTTCAAGGTAGACATGCAAGCAGCTGTGCAATACATTCTGGTAGGGTCACGTTGTGTTTGGAGAGACGGGGCGTCGCATTGCCCACTCGCAGCGCCGACTCTGTAAACTATAAAGACCAACGACTGATTAAGCAACTTGTGGTTTATTTCTCACCTAATATGACTTCAGACACACATTTCACGGAGCTAATTTTAGTAATTTAAGAGAAAGTTCCCAAACAAGCTGCTGTTGGATCAGTTTGAAATCCTGGAGCAACGGCCCACGAGTGGCATTCATCCAAACAGGTGCAGCCAGTAATTATTCGCGTGGCTATCGGAGGCTATTTAGTTTAGCTTCAAATTCCCCTCATGTCAAAAGACGCCCCTGCCGACATGTACTTCAGACTATTTGAATATAAAACACAACTATCACTTGTTACAGAGAGAAAAAACATAAAACTTATGGAACAGAGAAAATATCCACAGTATGGGTTGAGTAGCAAAATGAACTTGAGGTTACTTTGAGAACTGCAGCGTTTCCTCCATGTGATAAAGATAACTGTCCAATTATGATGGCAAAACAAGAAATGTCACAAATGGTGGACAGTTTTGGGAAATCCACAATACCCACAAAATCGGACATACTCTCAATATGAACAAAAGTTGAAGTTTTCAAATTGTGAGGCATGGAGAGAGGGATTTAAGTGAAAGTAAATTAAGGTTCTTTAAAACCCTTAGTGCTCGATTGCCACAATTTGTGCCAAAACTCCTTCTTTGAGTCATAACTCAGTCTAATCCTAACACACTCTATTGTTTGTTATGAATATACATCCATGTATCTGCTTAGAAATCTTTGAAAAAAATGCTTCTTTGAACTTGAACTTGCCTGAGAATTGTCACGTTTTTAAGTTGTTCTCTGTATCATAATAATCCAGTGATAGTTATCTTTACATTGGTACATATAACACAAACAGGAACTGTTAATTGCTGTTTCGGCATACTTTTAATAGTCCCAGTTTGACAAAATGTACAGAGATTAGGAAAAAAGTATTATGATGATCGACCAAATCAAAGTTAGATGGCAGCCCACAGTGTCAGACTCTAAAAGAACCAGACATCATGTCCCGACCATCAAGGACAAACTCTGCCTCATAGTCTGGAGTGCTTTACACAACATTTATTGTATTTCATTTGAGCCACTTAGTATCGCTCGCGGGTGTCAATTATAATCTCAAATTGCAAAGAGAGGCTGTGAAGTTTATTTTCCCCCAAAAGAGCTCCCCATGAGGACACAATAATCGACTTCTTGGATTTGATAACCATCTCTTATCAAGAGAGAAGCGAAATATCCTCTCCTGCTGGAATCGAGTCAGGACATAAAGTATTTTGTTGAGGCGATGCAAAGTAGAAAATGCAGATAATAGAAGTGTTTTTTAAGGAGGAGACAGGAAGAGAAGGGGCGACAAGAGAGGAAGATGGTGGGAGGGAGAAAACGCCTCAGGTGACGTGTGGTCTAGAGGTGTATGGAGGGAGGCAGGAGAGCTGAGACTCCGGGGGAGATCCAGAGGTGTGTGTGTGTGTGTGTGTGTGTGTGTGTGTGTGTGTGTGTGTGTGTGTGTGCATGTGTGTGTGTTAACATGTGTGTATGAACGTGTTCTACAGATGTAATAATTCATACAGTGATAATTAAGACTCTGGGGATTGTATGCCACACACCCTCAGTACCCCTTCACTCTTTCACCCTTATTCACTCTCTCTCTCACACACACACACACACACACACACACACACACACACACCCTCTCTACTTATTTCTCATGCCTCTTTCTTTCCTTCTTCCCTATTATTTCTCCCGTCTTTCTCACACACTTTGTCTGTTTCGTATTCACTCCCTCGTCTGTCTTGCAGCTCCAGATCTCTCTCTATTCAGCCCATGACTTGAATCAGATACGGAGATATGGAGTCGTAGCTGGAAATGACTTTGTACAATCTCTGGAACGGTTGCGTTATCTTGTCCTGCTGGTCAGAAATAAATTAGGCATGTTATGTTATTCTCGCCCGTCTCCGCGGGAAGTGGAAAGAAGGAGTCCTTTTTTAAATTTCAATCTAACATGCGTAGGTTTGTTTCGTGGAGTTGGTCTGCAAAATTCATCCATTTTTTTGACCATATTTACCCTGAAAACAAGATGCTGCTTGTATTTGTGTGTGAATATGTCTCCATACAGCATCTATATCAGTGTGCAAGAGTGTGTTTCTGAGTGTCCTGTGTGTACAAATGCTGGGTCCATGATTGCAGATGTGTGTAATGAAAGTCTCTCTGTGCTGTGTTTCTGTGCTCTGTACTTGAGTTAGTATCTGGTGTTGGTGGGTGTTAGTGATTCTGAGTGTTCGTGCTGTGACTCTGACAGTAATGGGGTTTCAGCGGGAAAGGAGAAAACAGAGCAGGATAATAAATCACCCTCGTTTAGACTCACCCCTGAGAGAGGAAGAGAAAGGGGAGGAGCTGAGTGGAGAGAGACGATCAAAAAATGGGAATGGAAGTAGAAAAGGAGAAAATGAAGAGAAATTAGAGTAAAATATAGAGAGATGTGGGCAGAGAGGTGGAGAGATGAGTTTAGAGTTAGAAGATAAGAATAAGAGACATATTGTTATAGAGACATCAGTGAATACAGACGCATTGCTGAGATGACGAGCAACTGCTACACTGCAGTGCTTCTTGTTGGAGATCTGCTTTACTGCTATACAGCAAAAAAAAAACACAAGATACTGCTATTGATGTTCTGGCATCAGAGGAGCTTTCAGAAGGTCTTACAAAGGCAGATGATTTAATCCGGCCAAATGAGAAATCTCTTCCAACGTGTTCAAGTTCTTCAGCGAAGAGGAAACTTCCACCATGTGGACGGTTCACAAGGTCAAAACTTGATTTTCATCAGAGGTGGTCTTGAAGTTTAAAACTCAGCAGTCAGTTGGTTCCATGAGAAATGTAGTCTTAATCTTGAGAAACACTACCAACAGCAACACTAGCATGTTCCTATGTGATTTAATTATTTTTTATGAGTAAAATCCTTAATTAAAGTCACCTTCAGATGTAGTACAACAAGCGCCAGAGAAGGAAGGCAAGACGCAGAGGCAGACAGAGCAGAAGCAACTTGTCTGCCTCCAGTGTAGCTGACATTAAAATCCTGCTGGGTCAGCAATCTAAGAGGTGACAGCCTCCATATTTTATATTTATTAGGACTTTTCTTTTTAGTCCCACAAGAAGCCTGGGACAAATGGAAACTGCTGATTCAGTCAGAACAGGGAAGACGGATTATAACGGACCGAGGGTGAATCTCTCAGGTACCTTACTGGGATCAGTGAGTCAGTGAAGGCCACAGACCCTCTGAAATGGATTCAGAAAACAAGTACTAACACAGGAAAGAGCACATAGTATTAAACACATCATAAGGGTCTATAGATGTTAGTGGCTTAGTAGAGGTGGAAATGTTAGTCTGCATTTTCAGACAAATGCTCTATTAGAGCTAGTTAAGGATCCAGCTGGTTGACAGATGTTGATGTCCTGGGATCAGTAACAGACCAAGGTGCCGGTGAACGTAAACGAAAGGTCAAGGCTTCAAAGCCAAAGCCTAATTTGCTCAAAGAAACAACACAGAAACTAAATCAGTCCCTTTGTAACACACTGAACTGTCACATTTGACATTGCTTACCTTTATTGAGAGAAACTGTAAAGACAAATCAGGTATAATCAGGTCTGTATAAACTGCTCATGTATTTTTTGGCTTATATCTTGATGATGTGTAGACAAGAATGGCCTCTCTCTCTCTCAGTCCTCGTCTCTCTCTGGCATGAGAAAACAAACCTAACATTGTCTCTCTGCCCTCGCTCTGTCCTTCAAGCAGCTAATTGAAAACAGGTTTATGCAGTGCAGTGTGAGTGAGTGAGTGCGTGTGTACTAATTTCAACAATGGTTAGATTAGCTTTCCTCATTTACAGTGTTTCCGTTTGTTGTGCCAAACACGGTCCGACTTAGCTGGATATCCTTCAGGATTAATTAGGCTGCAGTCATGGTCTAAAGGTTAGAGAAGCTTGTGACCAGAAGGTCGCCAGTTCAATTCCCTGCAGGATAAATCTGGGTGGGGAATGTGAAAGAGCAGCGCTTGCCCCACCCTGATCTGGCTACCACAACTGTGGTGCCCCTGAGCATGACCCTTAAAGGGGAACTCCACCAATTTTATACATCAGTGTGTTTACAGGCACTACTGCATTTGTGGAAAAATATGTATAAAGAAAGCCAGTCGTGGCTCCAGACAGGGCTGCACAAAGAAGTTAACTGTCGGCAGCCGAGTTGCATTATGGGTAACTTAGGCGCCAGTTTTTGGCGAGGAATAAAAAGATTATATCTTGATGTTTTTGATACTTTAATGAAAATACTGTCTACTATGAGCCAACACTTTGCAGTGCAGCTCTGAATCAGCTGAGTACTCTGACCGCCCAGCGGCTCAGCAGCCAGCGGTGCACATATAACAGTCTAGTTAAGTGTCTCTCATCTCATCAGCTAAAATAGAAGTTGACAAGCCAAAAAGAATGTGCGATCCATTAATTAATCCAGCGAAGGTCCCCTTGAGTTCCTTCACTAGAAAGCAGTGGCGGCTGTGGCTCAGGGGGCAGAACGGGTCGTCCATTACTCTGAGGGTCGGTGATTTGACCCGCGGATCCCCTCGGCTGAACACAGATTTGCTCTTGACCTGCTCATCAGGAGCATCTATCTTTAATATACCATGAAGTCATCCGTACTGCAAACTACATTTCTTCCTGTCATTGTTTTCTCTTTTACTGTTTGTCTTCTCATGTCTTCAGGCTGTTTCTGATTTGATTATACAAAATACTTGCATGCTGATGTGGAGCATCATAAATTCAATTTCACTCTCCTCAGCCTCAATTTTGCTCTCACTATATATACTGTAGATATAATATATATTAAAATATGATTGATATAATATAATAATATAAAATATATAATTTAATTTCTCCACTCTCCCGACATTTCATTTCCTTATGTGCGTTGTCTACTTTTCCTGACTGTTTTCTGTGTCCTCTGCACTTACTTGCTGTCATTTCCTTCCCTCTCTGTCTCATATACTCTCTCCTTGGTTCTGTGTATCTGTAATGTAGAATAAATAAACACTCACTCACTCACTCACTTACTTTTGTGTGTCTCCCCCTCTCTTCCCCCACTCTACTGCAGTACGCATTTAGATTGTTTTACAGATTGTGTCTAGCCACCTGATAAAAGCAGGCAGGACCACACACATACACAGCTTGTTCTCTTTTTCCATTACCATCACACAAACCTGAAATCTCATGCGCGTTTTCTACGTCAGCTGCCTGTGGCACGTGGTTGGAAAAAGGATGGAAAAATGAAAATAAATGTAAGAGAGACAGATGAGTGAGGTGGATGCTGGGGAAATGGCGTTTGTGTTGTAATGAAGATGAATGTGGCAGCTTTTACCTTTTTCTAAGAGCAGTGGAAGAGAGGATGTGGGTAAGTGCTGCCGTCTGAGAAAGAGGAAGAGTGAGAGTGACAGAATAAGTGTGTAAGTGTTTTTCTTTATCCAGTCTCTCTGGAGAAATCTGATATCACATTCATCAAGTCCCACACTGATGAGTACAATCTCACATACAGGTGTTCTATGAAAACATGGTCAGAATCAGAATCAGAATCAGAATCAGAATTCCTTTATTTGTCCCGCAAATGGGGAAATTTCTTTGTCACAACAGCCAAAGGACAGTATCACACTTAAACAGTAATAAAAGTAAAAAATAAACAATATAATAAGACATAAGAAATAGAATTTAACTGGTATATACATAATATCTACAATATGAAATTGGTATTTACAATATGACATAGTATTTATTATTTATAATATGGACAGTGTAAGTTTAAACAGTTGGTATTTTTATTTACAAACAATAAATAATAAATATGGATATTAAAAATTGTCCAATTTGTGCAAACCAGAAAGTGTGTGGATATGTGCAGAGTTTTTTTATTGCACAGTGCACAGTGAGGTCTACTGGGAGCAGTGCTGGTTGTAGACTCTGACAGCAGCAGGAAGGAAGGACCTGCGATACCTCTCCTTCACACACTTGGGGTGTATCAGCCTGTCACTGAAGGAGCTGACCAGTGCTGTGATAGTGGCCTGTAGGGGGTGGGACTCCTTCACCAGCAGCGATGATAGCTTGGCCATCATCCTGCTGTCTCCCACCACCTGCACTGGGTCAAGAGGGCATCCCAGGATGGAGCTGGCCTTCTTGATAAGTTTATCAAGTCTCTTCCTATCTGCTGCCGAAATGCTGCTGCTCCAGCAGACTATACCATAGAAAATGGCTGATGCCACCACAGAGTCATAGAAAGAAGTCAGGAGTGCCCCCTGCACTCCAAAGGACCTGAGCTTCCTCAGCAGATGGAGTCTGCTCTGACCTTTCTTGTATATTGCTGCAGTGTGATGAGTCCAGTCCAGTTTGTTGTTCAGGTGAACTCCCAGGTACTTGTAAGACGTCACCATCTCAATGTCCGTTCCCAGATTCTCTGTTTTCATTGATTTGCTGCATTATTTTCAACATATTTGTCTGTTGTATCATCCTCAGTACTCTATGTCCTGGTATTATCTACATCCTTTTCCTCTCTTGCTGCGATGACCTAATATCCCCATAGGGATCATTAAAGTTTCATCCAGTGTAATTAACCTAATTTATGGTGAACTGTGGAGACAGCAACTCAGCCTTTATATCCTGTGGGAAAGTCCGAGTGGGACCGACAAACTGAAACAACAAAACCATCATTTTTTTTCAATGACTACATTACCCAAAGAGCCATCCACGTAAATGCATTAGCCAGATGAACATGCAGGAATGTTGTTTTAAATTGAAATTATCACGCTATCCATCGTTTTTCTTAGTGCACTTCAGATGCAGAACTAATGAGCTTACAGTAGCTGGTTTAATGAGATGCATGAAGCACATCGGTGCTATTTCGGTTATAGAGAAGCCCTGCAAACCTAGATAGTCCGAAATTGACGAGACTATGATTATTGCACTTTTTTGGGCAGTCCAGCCAAGCAAAATATGACTGTATTAGAGAAGTGGGGAAAACAATACATCACTTTTTATTTCTTGTTGCATGAAGGTGTCTCCTGTCATTATTTGAGTGTTTTGGTTTGTTGATTTCCTGTTTTATTTTGTAGTTATATCCTCTTGTGTCCTGTTGTCACTTTCTACTTCCTGCTCAGCTGTGTTCCCAGTGTTCTGGTTCCCCTCCTGTGTTCCTGTGCTCTTCTCCAGCCTGATTTCCCCCCCACACCTTACTCACATCAGCCTTGTTAGCACTGCCCTGTCCCTGGCGTCTCTCCACCTCATCCAGTTTTTTAAATTCAGTTTTTGTATTTAAGCCTGTGTTGTTGCCATTTTTTTGTCGCCTGCCTTTTTATTGTTTGCGCTTTTGGATTTTGGTGTGTGTTGAGTTTGGGTCCTTTCTGGATAAGTGCTACATCTCCTTGTCATTTCAGCCTGCTAGCAAACAACAGACAAAAAGCCTAAGAGCTGCTGTGCGGTGGGATGCACTACCATTTGGGTAAAGAAACCAAACTATGTTTTTATAAGCTGTAGAAGCGAAAAACTGAACCTTTAAGAAGACAAAAGTCGATACAGGCAAAAGCCATCAGCTGGAAGAAAATGGAAAACTTGGGGGATCCTATCAGTATGCATGTGTACAAAGAGCATTTTGATTTGTAATAATCTCTGCTAAAAAAACTTTTTCCTTGTAAAAGTGTTACTCCTGTCAAATGCTTTTAGCCATGTTATTGTTTTATTGTTGAGTCATTTGCTAAACTCCACGTTATCAAGGACTTTGCTAGCTTGTTTGTAGCTTTCTAAGAAATCTCTTTGGTGTAACTTGCTATCCGACAGCTAAATTATTTCTTTCTGTGTTTTAGCATATTTCTTTATGACTTGGAAGTTGGCTGTGAGAGGAATGATATCAATCTGTTGTTATCAGCATTAACAGCTGTTTGGAGCCAAAAAGTGACTGTTGTGCCTGAATAATCACACAACAAGAGGGAGTACACAACTGCTACGATGCTTTTTGTACATTTTCAGACACATTGCGTTTGTGTTTCAGCCCTTGGTTACAAAAGTCTGTTAAAGTCTGTTCAGCCCTTGTGGTCTGATCTGCTGGCCGCCACAATCCAGTTCTCAGCTCACATAATAACCCTCTCCTTCACTGTGCAGGTAGTTTTCCTCTTCCCATTATCAGGATAAATGAGTAACCAGCACAAATGCACAGGTATCCCATGTAGCTCGCTGAACCTTTACTCCATATGTTCAGGACTCCTTCAATAATGCAGGGGCAGCGAGCTACGCCTCTGTATTTAAAATGAATGTAAATGCACAGGGAGAATGGTATATAAACTATAGAGGCATCTCATTTACAATAGGTGATTTATCAAGGCACTGAGCTGCGTGCTTGGACCTCAGGAGCCCTCAGCAGTAAATATACGCGCAATGCAGCTGATTTACACACAGATACACACAGGTGCAGAGAGGTGCAGACATACGCATAGGCATTCTCACAATAGACATACATGCTCGCAGATTTACTCTCACACAGGCTATAGTTCCTTTATTGGAGCGTGGGGTAATGATATAGGTGCTCTGCTGTCTGGCTGCTGGCAGCACATAAAGAACTATAATCAATAATCCATATCTATTTCACAAATGGTTCGGCTGCAAACACACACACACACACACACACGCCTACACATACACACACATCTGCACACAGCGACAAACAAACACAATACACACACTTACACAAAGCCAATGTATGTGTTATATATATGTATTTCTGTGTGTGTGTGTGTGTAGGTTTCAGGCATCTTATGAATCTGACGTAAGATAACTTCAAACACAACCCACAAACAGGCTCATATTGACACCGGCAGACACCGTACACCTAACAAAGACACACACACACACACACACACACACACACACACACACAGTATGTAAGCGACTAAACCTTTAAATCTTTGTTCATATTGACAAGAGGACAAGATAGGAGATGTCGGACAGGGAATGCTGAAATATGCTTTCTGTTGTTGGTGGTTGCATCATGGATACATACAAATTTAACATTTTTGGTTACGCTGTCAGATTCCTACACAGTCACATGTAGATAGATGGGGGGCATCCAGTGACCCGGTGGTTAAGGCACATTCCATGTAATTGGATTGTTCAAGTCCGCCCAGGGACCTTTGTTGTTCCCCTTTTCTTTCTTTCTTTCTTTCTTTCTTTCTTTCTTTCTTTCTTTCTTTCTTTCTGTCTTTCTGTCTTTCTTTCTTTCTTTCTTTCTAAATGTCCTGTCCATATCAACACTATCATCCGTGTAATAACGGCAAAAGTTGTTGCAGTAAATCTGATGAAAAAGTCATTTTCATTTCTTAAAGTTCAAAAGTCTCTCTCTCCGTCCTCGCTGTCCTTTCAACCCTGCATACGATCTAATAAAGGACAAATGCCAGGAAGCATGATCCAATAATAAAGGGTGAATGTGAATAGCTTAAGATGGCAGAGCAAAGGGACAGAGAGAATGAAATTGAATTGGTTAGAAGCAATAATATAAACGAGTGGAGAGAGAGATGGAGAAGAAGGGAAGGGTGAAGGAGAAGACAGGAGGGTGTGTTTGTTTATTAGTTTCGGTCTAATAGGGACCCAGACAACATTCTGCTGCTGGTTCACTGTGAACACTGGAGAGCTTATCTTCTGACTGTCTGCCAAAACACACACACACACACACACACACACACACACACACACACACACACACACACACACACACACACACACACACAGAATACACACATTAATGGTTTATATTCTTCAGCAGGAAACCAAATGGGTGTGGGAAGGACAAGGGAAGATATATACTGCAGCATACTGTAGTTTGTGTGTGTGTGTGTGTGTGTGTGTGTGTGTGTGTGTGTGTGTGTGTGTGTGTGTGTGTGTGTGTAAGTCATCAGAAAAAACCTCCTGTAAAAACTGTGTTGGTGAAAAAAGGGAGGGGTGATGGAAGTCGACTCTTTCTGTCTTGTCAGGAGTAAACATTTTGAATCTCTCTGTCTCTCATCAGATCTCCCAGATGGTCTCTGAGGCTTCCAGAGAAGGTTTGACCGAGGCTGCCCTGAACCGCTACAACACACACTCTCCTTCACACACAAACTCATCATCATCACACACAAACTCTCCCTCACACACTCCGGCTGCAACCACGACGGCACCCACCACCACCACGTCTGCTGCTGCCTCCTTCTTTGCCAGGTAAGGTGCAATAAGATCAGAGCTGCACATTCAAAACTCGCCATACAGATCTGTGGCCAAATTTATAAAACATGCATACGTGGTCTTTTTGTCAGATTTATAAAACCCCACGTACGTATGTTCCCACGTGTCTTTTTCTCATACATCTCAATCATCCTGAAATTTTACGCATGTGCACGTCCCTGACCATCCCCACAATTCACTATAATGGCTCTAAACATGCCCCCAATTACTTGGTTTGCATGTAAAGGGCCAGAATTTAGTTTAGTGATGAGGAGAAATATGAAAAGCACAGAAGCAGTTGAAGAACAGGAACCGTAATTTTACGAACCGTGAACTTGAAGTAATGGCTGATCAAACTGACGGATGATAAAGAGTATTATTTGGTGTTCTGGCTTTAGCAACAAAATGAAGTAAGTGAAATGGCAGAAAGTGACACTAACTCTGATTTCAAGTGAGAGGCCAAGAGGTGCCACTCTGCAAACAATGAGAGAGTGCGAGCTACTGTCGGAGAAGAGAGGATCCCCGCTCTCTCTCCGCTTGATGAGCGGTCAGCATCATGGGTCAGAACATCAGTATGGTCCCTGAAAACTTAGCTGTAGCCTAAATTTCCCATTGGAAATGCCCTCTAGCAACGCCGAAGCAGCCATTGTATCATGTGGCACAGCCATTATGCACGGCTACACCCTTTACATAGTGCTGTTTAAAGGACCTGATAATAATTCACACCTGAAGAATAGTACAGGAAAATAATCTTTTTTACGTATATAAAATTAATGTGTTAATTTGTTTATTAACATAAAAATCATTATCATTATAATTATCTTAATGCATAATGACAAACATGTTTACAGAAGACAGAAAAAACAAGGTTAACAACTCACACATCACTGTGTGATCATAGTAAAGGTTTTTTTTTTTAACTATATATGTAATCCTAACACAATTTAGTGAAAAGAAACAGCTCTGAATAAAGAGCTAATTCACACTTTTCTTATCCTTTTTTGCCAGCTCTCAACATCACAATAATAAAGTGGCATAAGTGAATTTTGGTGAACGCATGGTCTATACATTTGGCCCCTGGAGTCTGTCACACTGTGGATGTGGAAGTTTCTCATATTAATGTTCAGGAGGGGCTGCACAATTAATTAAATGATAATTGACATCTGGAATTTTTCGGCTTTCTCAATTAATTAACCTAGTCAGGTGCAATAATGAAATGTTTTTTGCAAAATATCTCTCTGATGTGTCTGCTGAGCTTGTGTTGTAATGAGCTTGCAGATGCTGCTAACAATAGCAGGTGTTAAGAGAGTATAAACACATCATTTATATTACAGTAAACTACATGGAAAATCAGAGTAAAATCTATTCTGCCTGTTGTTGTGGTTTCCTCTTCTTGTTTCACGGATGATGTCAGTTGAGTTGGTGTTGTGTTCACACCTATACTTATAGTTGTCCACTTGTGATCAGACGCACGTTGATACCAAATGTGAAAAGGGCTCATATTGTCACCTGAGATCCCACTAGGATTACATTTTTAGGATTTAGCAGCATAATAGGGACTAGAAGAATCAGTATTACAGAGGATGTTGAGCATGGTAATTTCAGGAAAAACAAGGATTTGAGATGCATCTTACCTTGGGTGTAGTTAATCCTGGGTTTAATTAATCCTGGGTTTGAGGCCAGACATCCAAAGTTCTGACTGTCATGCTGACATCTCTAAAGTTATCTAATACAGCAGAAAGAATGAAAGAACATGCATGCAAACAACTGCACTGTAAGATGTTGACAGATGAAGATGGTGGGAAAATGACTGCTATCATGTACTATTATATTATTGCGCATAAGCGTACTTTTGTTGTGTTTATCAATAAATCTATCCAGTCAGCAGTCGTCGATGAGCTGTGTAATCAAATCTAGAGAAATGCAGAGCGACGCGACATAAATAAGACACGGGTAATATGGGTAAATTATTGATGAATAAACATGGCAGGCTGAAAATGAATGAGTAAATTATTCATGGGTAACACAAGACTATGAGTGTGTCACAGTGTCTGAAGTATTGCTGAGATGTCGTATCTAATGAGCTGCTTTAAATCACATTTTAAATGATACGGATGACTTTCACGCGTCTCCTCTCTCTTCTCCTCTCCGTTGTGCACGTTCTTGCCTTTTGCGAATCAAAATCTGCAGCTAATGCAATGTGTGTTTGTCTGCGTTTGATGTATGAGTGACGCGCTTCAGTGTAGCAGACACGGTGCTGTCTGTCTTTCAAAGCACCTGTGACCGGGCGCAACTCGTAAATTATATGGGAGCGCACACAAACGCATGTGCACACACTCTGTCTTTAGCTTTCTTTCTTTGACCCCCTGAACTGTCAGGTAACAAGGCCATTTTACACAAACACGCACACACATACACACATCTGGTTGACACTGCAAACATACAGCCAGCTGTCTTTGGGCTGATTTATTAGCATTAACCTTTCAAGTGAAAGAGCATGGTTGGTTTAATGGTGCAGGTGTCGCTGTCTGTGGATATGTGTGCCAGCATGTGTGTGTCAACTTGTGTCTGTGTGTGTGTCTAGCTGTCAGTCTTTCTCTCCTGTGTCAGGCTGTATAATTACTGAAGCTCGATATGTAGTTTTTGCCTTAAAATCAGTGTGTTTTGTTTTGTTTGCAGCTAAAAACTTAACATGCACAATTTGTCTGCTTTTTCCTGTCATTGGTGTGTGTGTTTGTGTGTGTGTGTGTGTTGGGTTTCAGTTTAATTAGCAATGTACACTCTGTCACCTTTTATTTTTGACTCTGGTAATGGCAATGTGTGTGTGTGTGTGTGTGTGTGTGTGTGTGTGTGTGTCTATGGTCTATGGATGCAGCCATGCAGTGCTGGTAAATCCCATGGCTGTCTTGGTCTTTAGTCTCAGACGTGGCCTGCATACAGACATTCTTATTACACACACACGCACGCACGCACACACACACACACACACACACACACACACATACACAAATCTCCGTCTTGCTCACTGTCTGCACACAACAAAATCCCTGTGTCCAGCACATCTCCTCTCACCTGATCCCTTCCTCTTTCTATCCCCTCTCTCTTGTTCCTTCATCCTCCTCTCGTCTGTAATTGCTTTCTCTTTCACTCTTCCACTCCTTTCCTCCTGCCCTTCTGTTCTGTTACACCTCTCTTCTCACCACACAAAGTCTCCATACTGACCTTTTCTTTACCTCTGCTAATGTGCAGGAGAGTAATATCTTTCATTAGTACAGATCTGTCTGTGAATATGTCACACTGGCACAGTAGCGCTCCATCTTCTCGGTGCTGCAGTGGCCCTCTGGGGACGGGGTAGAGGATAGAGACATGCTGTACATGCCGGGGTGTGGGTGTGTATGTGTATGTGCATGTGTGTGTGTGGACACACTCCCTCACTGGGGGAAGGGAGTTTCTATCAGTGAAGGAATTTTTTTACTGCGTGCTCCAAGGATTGGATCTTTGGGGATTTGGCATTGTGTGTGTGTGTGTGTGTGTGTGTGTGTGTGTGTGTGTGTGTGTGTGTGTGTGTGTGTGTGTGTGTGTGTGTGTGTGTGTGTAGCGGAGTAAATGAATAGGTCCCAAGTGATTTCAGTGAATTGGGAAGGCGTTGTTATTTTGGATGGCGCATGAATGCGAGACGGGGAGAATGTCGTCTCTTTCTCTGGCTCTTTTTACCTCTTGCTGCTTCTCTTCTTCTTTCCTTTAAAAGAAGTAGTCCATCAAATGATAATTAGCCACTAATTAGGCAGCAATCATAATGGTTGATTGATGGCTGATGGTAAACAAATTACCATATCAACTGCCTGATCACATCAGGTTTTTTTCTGGGGTTTTTTCTTTGCTCATTTGTTCTTTAATAGTAATTGAAAGCAGTTGTCTTTTATTTTGACAGAGAAGAGGAAGCACATTTGCTGTCCAAGTGGTCGTGCTGTTTCTAAGTTACTGGGAGGGCAACTTTTCTATATAGTGCTGCACAGTTATTTGAGATATTATTGAAATCCCAATATCATGCAATGCAATATCCAAATTGCAGGAGCTGCAGTTTTTTGATGAAGGTAAAATGTGTGATGTTTTAAGCTTCTAGTTAGTATCACTTCTACTGTGAATGCAGGCATAAATTATGCAAATGTAAGACATGGTGATGTCAAAACGTAATGGAATTAAAGCCAGGACTCCCGAGGAGGCGTTTATAGACACTTTATTAGCAGCGTTTTCTGTGGGAAAGCAGCTCCCAGTGGCGTAGACTTTACTCTCGCATTATCTTTCAACAGATAATTTTTTTAAAATATCGTACAACCCATTCTATATTTTTATCTATAAGTTAGCACAGACCAGCATGTGATAGGTATGTTATAATACACATGAGCAGGAAGTATCATGTGGCCATCTTGACTCCGTGTCAAGCACAGCCATGTATTAATATTTCATTGTTCAGGTTAGCGTGCTGTTGCAGAGTAGCGTGTAAGATGGTGTCTCAATAAGGAGCAGGAAGTGTGTAAAGTGGAGTCGATGTGTACGTGTCGATTAGATAGTGTCAGTTAAGCCAGTGCTCTGTCCATGGCAGTCTTACTGACCCCCTGACACACACGCACTCACTCACACACACAAACACACACACACCATCACTCTCTGTCTCGGCCTATATCTCCCTCCACTGATGGCCTGTTAAATAGAATGTAATTAGCTACTGAGCCAACAACACAGCCCAGAGACACCGGTCATAAATCAGCTCTGTGTGTTTCAAGTGGGTCCATCCTGTACAGGTGAAAGTGTTTGTAGTTGTGTGAAGAGGAAAACAAAGCATCAGCATGTGAGTTGCTGGACTGTTTGTGACCCGTGCTGCTTTTTAACGAGAGAGAGACACATCGAGGGACCGAGGGGAAGAGAGGCACGGATGGATGGAGGGATCAATACATGTAAGGAAGGCTGGAGGGATGGATGGGTGGATATATGGAAAGGGAGAAGGATGGATGAAAGGATAAAAATAATGAGGTAGACAGGGATAAAATATAGGGAAAGATGAAGGGATGATTGCAGAGTGAGGGGGATTTAAAATGGAAAGAATAGGAGGGAAGTGAAGGATGGAGAAGAGTGTAGGAATGAAGGGGGGGAAGGCAAATAAAAGCATGGTGGAGGCAGATGAAGAGCTGATGGATGGTGGGATAGAGGAGATGGATGGCAAATAAGTGTCCTTCACTTTAGGGTTAGATTGGAATAGATCCACTCGGCCAAATCCCAGGCCACTTGTCATTAAACGCTACCAATTAGGTGGCGTGTGTGTGTGTGTGTGTGTGTGTGTGAATGTGTGTGTCTGCCGTGCTTGAATTGTGCCATAGATTAAACCAGGCAGAGTGAGCAAGCACAACAAGAGGGTAATAGTACGAATGCGTGCATACAAACAGAAGGATGTATTATCAAAACAATAACACACAAAATAAATAATACATGTTTTGCCCAGGGAGCAAGTAGGAATCTCCAGCAGCAGAGGCGCTGTTCGTGGATCCATCATAGCTGTGTCGCATTGTACAAGAATCACCACTGCAGCAGCTGCAGCAGCCTGTTGTTTCCATTGTTACATAGAAACCAATTGGCAGATTTTATTTCACATCTTATCTGTTCCTCCTATTTGTAAAAATCAATCCACAGTCAGGACTTATACCATTATTATTTTGATGATACCTTAAATTCCCTCATCTGAAACAGCTTTTTAATAATCTACTGCAGCTGTATCTTCATGCTACATGGGAGGTTTTGGAGCATTTAACTTGTACTTTTGATGGAATAAGCATGTAGGCTTAGCTCGAGCACAGTGAAAAACCAATTAGCGGTCTTCTTGTGTAGCCTTGTTTCATACAGTATATATACACACACACACACACACACACACACACAGATTCACACACAAATCTCCAGGGAGAGCTAGTCAAACGGTGAAACGCTTCGTCGTTCTATGGGTCACTGGATCCACATCTCTCTCCCCCTCCCTCCTGTCTCACTGTCCCTCCCTCTCTTCCATTTCTCTCTCTTTCACCCCCCCACCCCACCTCAGTCTCATTTCTGTAACCTGCTGCAGTTAATTGAAAGCCAATGGTGTGAGAATATGGCTCTTTGACAGAGAGCGTGTCAGGGCGCAAGGTCTTTTCGCTCTCTCTTTAAAATCATAGAAATATATGTGAGGATAGATTAAAGTGGAACAGAGCAGGAATCCCTGCCGGAGCCGTTTTAGAGCTCTTTTATTTCATCGTATCGTTAATACTGCTGCTGCGTGTAACTCAGATTGTCAGGGAATCTGCTGGTTTGAATTGCGGTTGCATAAATCCCAGAGAGGGAATCACACTGACACATGCGAATATTTTTTACCAATGACAATAAATGTCCTTACTGGAGGTGAATTACTGTCTGCAGATTTACTGTCTCTGGGTTTCCCCCAAGATTGCTCTAACTTAACCTCTCTCTGTCTTTCTGCTCAGCCATGGTCAGTGTGTATTCTGTTGAGCTTTTATTAAAATTAAAATAACGCATTATTACCTATACATCTACATAATTTGTTATCCATATATGATTAACTACTCAGCCTGTCATTGGATTTTGTGCTCAGGCTCTGTTACCAAGCATAAATATATTTCTACTTGACAGAAAGGTTGATGGTCACAAGTGGTGATCAATAATAACACAACAAAGCCCAGAATAAGATAGCAAACCTACATTTGACCAGGCTAAAATCATGTAGACAAACACTTCAATTGTACCATGACAGACAGAGTAAATTATAGCCCTTGGCAGTGGTGGAAGAAGTACTCTGATCATAAGTAAAACTACCCATACAGAATATAAAAATACTCATTTACTCAATACATTGACATCATAACATCAAAACTGTTATTTCTTACCATTCTGTTGATACGTTTCGTTAATGTTTCAATGTTTCCAACTAGAATTCTTACATATTGCACCTTTAATACTGATGCATCTACATATTTGCGCCATTTTATTGTTGTAGGACGTCAAGGTGGAGCCACTTTATATACAGTTTAGTTTAGCCCAGGGGTCGGGCCCCTCTGAGGTGTCACAAGACGAGAGTAATGTGAGTGGGTTGTGAGAGGACTAATTGAGGAGAGCGAAGAAAGTTCTGGTACGCGAATAAAAAATGTGAAAATGGAGAACTTTACCTCTTCTGGCCTTCAACAATTATGAAAATGTAAAGTTTAGAGATGAAATGTCTCTTTGTGGAACTGAAGTGTGACAAAGGGCCCCAACTAGACACTGCTTCTTTGTAACGGGTCAAACACCGGGGAACCGGTAGTGTTATGTTAAATAATGCATAGTATTTTACGAACTTGGATGACTTTTAATGTAAAATCTTAATCTGAAAAGTAATATTTTCGGATGAATGTAGTGGACTAAAAGGTATGACATTTACCTCTGAATTGAAGGCAAGTAGAACTATAAAGTTGCACTGAGGGCCAATATTCAAGTAAAGTTTCACTTTCCACCACCAGTTTGGTCATTACTGTCTCCTCTTTGCTATAAATTTCTTTCGTGTCAGCTGCAGCAGGAAAATTCAGCCTGTTATATGGATATGTGGTATTTCTGCTGGGGAAGAAAGAAAGGGAGTTAGAAAAGGGAGGAGAAAAAGTTTGACACTTAAAAATTATGTGAAGTAGCGTTGTGCAGTGAGAACAACCTGCTGTGTCGGAGTGAGAAATGAGAGAGCGAGGAGAACAGAAGGAGAAAGAAGTGAGATTTAGAAAAGTTGAAGTTGAAAGGAGAGAACGAGTGAAGAGAAGCTGAGTGAAGAGGAGACGGTGTATAAATAAATATAAAATCTGGTGGCTCCTTTTCAGCCGAAAGCTTCAGGGAATTGTGCGGCAAGAAAGCAAATGAACCACTCCCCATCCAGATGTTGCTACATGTGTAAACAGCAGTGTCTGCGTGTGTGTGTGTGTGTTTGGGTGTGTGTGTGTTGAGGGGTGTGTAATCGAGCTCTATTCTGCAATTAGCATATTTGCCATGGTTGTACTGTGGCTAACTACAACTATAATTATAGTCCCATGTGTGCATGCACATGTGCCACCAATCCTTCCTGTCCTTCCTCATCTCCTTTAAACCATTTAGTGTTCATGATGTTGTTAACGGGGATGAAATCTAGTACTGTATATGCGGTAGTTTCAACATATTAATTTGTTCTTTGTCCTTTCTTGTTTCTCCTGACTTTTCTCTCTCAGAGCTGCACAAAAGTTGAACTTAGCGTCCAAGAAGAAGAAGCAGAAAACTGCCGCAGTCACAGCCCCAGTTACATCGTCATCACCGTCCTGTGACCCACCTCTGTTCCCCACCAATTTCAGCGCCGCCCTGTTGATGGCCCCTCCCCCGGCTCCACCCTGCCTTCTCCGTGCAGCCAACAAAATCAAAGACACCCCTGGGCTTGGAAAGGTAAAGGAAGAATACCTTCTATTTGGCTGTAGTGATTGGGGGGAAATCCACAAAGTCTACCTCAAGAGTTGTTTGATTCATGCAAATAAGAATAAGTCATGCAAATAAGACTGGCCACAGTCCACAGAATATGGGGTGTGTATGTGTCAGCTCAGTTGAGACTGTCTCAGACACATTTTGTCTGTTAAAAGTTTGTTATTTCATATATCATCTCTTACTCAACTTCCTCTTCTTGATCTAAGCTAAGACACAACTATCATAACACCTGAATTACTACTACTACTACTATTACACCAAATTACTGTCTAAGTTTCAGTCATTTGTCATTAGTGAACTCAGGTTTTTGTTTCATTTTTGTGACTTGATTACGGTACAGATCAATTTTGTGGCTTGTGAAGGCCACAAAAGTGTTAAGAAACATTTTATTTAAAATATATAAAGACAGCACTGATTTATATTTTAAACTGAATTGTTTTTATGCACAGAAATATTCTAAAATATTGAGCTGTGGTCTTTTCTCATGACCTTGACCACTTTATCTGAATGTGTGTACTGGTATGTGTGTGTACTGGTATGTGTGTGTGTGTGTGTGTGTGTGTGTGTGTCACCCTGCTGTACCATATCGGAATGCAGCCTAATGGTTACCACGGTAACACATCTCAGGCTGACAAAAGTCATCTGTCACCGTTGGTGAAACGTGTGTGTGTGTTGTGGATGCAGAGGGGGGGTTCATGCTTCTCAAGTGTGTGCAATATTGATCGTCCATGTAATGAGTTTTTAGTGCCCCCTCCTCCACAGTTTGAGTGAGAGGCTCACTGACACTGTGTGTGTGTGTGTGTTTGTGTGTGTGTGTGTGTGTGTGTGTGTGTCCACACTGATAGAAAATGAATGACTATGGAGGACAAAATCAAACAGACATCAAACAGCACTGTCCATTACCGTACACAGAGAGGGAAAGGGACCCCACACGTCCTGTTGTGTTTTTGTGCACAAAGGTGTGCATGCTGTGTCTGCGTGTTCTTGTCCGTGTCCTTGCATGTGCGATGATATAGTATTTTGTCACTATGTTGTGTTTTTTTTCTTTTCCGCCTTTATTGGACAGTCGATCGTGAAGATGCAGACAGAAAATGGGGGGGAGAGAGAGGGGCATGACACGCAACAAAGGCTGGAATTAACCAGAAAAGCTACAGCTCATGACATGTGCTTTCTGTCACTGTGTAATTTTAAGTTATGTGTGAAAATGTATGTGTGTGTGTTGTGTGACATCTATATTAGCTATACCGAACTGACATTATGAACGAAGGCCGACTGTCACCTCACGTCTCCTGTGTCGAAGGCCAAAGAGCTGCACTTGAACACACCACAAAGACTACAGCCGGTGGCAAGCAAGCTTGTTCGTCCTTGCCTGCGCGAGAGGAAATACCTCTTTGCAGATATTCAAACTGTTGTTATGACTAAGCAGCATTTTTTGACAACACTCTTGCTAATATAGCCGAAGAGGCGAAATACTGAATGAGGAGAAGCCACACTAAATTTGTGAAATCATGGAAGTTACAGCGTTAGGCTCTAGGTGTCTTTTTTTCTCTTTTCATGCATTGATCAGCTTACCTGAACAGCCAGTCAGAGTGATTTTTCTTGCCAATGAGCTGCAGACAATTCTTCATGCTCAATCAGCCAAAAAGCAGCTGACAAGTGCTATCTGACGGCCTTTAAAATGCCCCCGACGACTGGTGTGTCAAGGCCTTAACCCACCCACTCATTGAGATATAGTAATGTTACTTACTCCAAACTTTTAGTCAGAAAAAAACATAGAGAAAATACTCGAATACTCAATAAAAATGAATCCTCGTTATTCCTTATCATTTCTTGAGTCTGGTCTGGCTCTGTCTCATGGTCTTTGCTACTTGTTTCTTGTCACTCTTCCCTCCCTGCTATTAAACACTATTAAGAATAAGTTATTTCTAAGATATGCGTCATGATGCACAGAACTGTAGGTACTGCTATTTTAAGAAATGCATGTATCACATTGTTGTGTTTCATATTTTATTTGTCTTTTTGTGCAACTGATTATTTTTTGTGTTGTGTTTTCGTCCCTCCTCTGAGCCTCTATCTCCGTCTCTCTCCATATGGAGGTGACAGATGTCCCCTCAGTTGTCAGGGAGACTGATTCACACTCACATATTTACAAGCGCACTCACACAACCAACAGCCAAATAATACCTAGATTAGACCCCCCTACACATATACAGTTCACATTATAAACCACATACACAGGCATCTTCTTCACACCGTCCGTCTGTCTCATTAGAGCAAGCTGGCTTCTGTTTCATCCCACTATGATCTTCTGTGATCTTGTGAAGGAAGTGATTAGCCTGTCTGGCCCGTCTGGCTGTGTACAAATGCCTGCTGCTCCTACTCTTTCATTACAACTGTCAGACAACTCTCTTTTCACAGTAATGTGGACCTGTCACAGTAATCATTCTGGTGTGATCTGAGTTATGGCGGACCTTTGATTAAGGTGTCCAGTCATTTAGCTCTGTACAGATTGTACAGTACATAACGTCCTGTTACCCTGCTGGCAGGCTGCCCATCCCGAATCCACTGTGTCAAATGGAGAAGACAAAAAAGCTGCATCTGAAAAGCAAGTTTAAAGAAACTATTTCTCAATATCTTTCATTTCATTGTTAAAAGAATAGTTTTTCCGTCATAGAAATGTGCATTTGCTTTCTTGCCATGAGTTAAAAGATCAATACAATCTCATGTCTGTCCGTTAAATAAATATGGTCCCGGTTAGAGTAAAGTAGATGGTAAAGCAAGCTATGCTTTAGTGCATGAATACCATAGCGTGTCCTTGAGCCCTTGGTCAGGTCCAATCAGGATAGAGGTATAGCTATGCGTAACTTTCCCAGGTCAACCCTCTCATCCAAGTATGGTCACCTCTCGCTCCAAAAAACCAAGACGGTGACGGCTGTAAAGCCAAACTGGAAGCTTCATTCTGAACAGTAGTCCACAAACCAATGGGTGACATCACAGTGGGTTGACATTTGGTTTAAAAAATGTCTAAAACATAACCATCTGTTCATTTTTCATGTGGATTCAACAAACCTGATATGAAGTATTAACTTAGTGAACTTTGGGAATTTGCTAAACTTGGACAGAACCAGACGAGCTGTTCCTCTGATTCCAGTCTTTATGCCAAGGTAAGCCAAGCTAACTGTCGCCTGGCTTCATGAATTCTGAATGCCAATTTTTCATTTCCCTGTTTAATTAGTCTTTCCGACATGTTCTCTAATTAGTGGTCATTGCAATTACGGGAAGGAGGGTAAGAAGGAGAGTACATGGTGGCAATGCAGCAAGATATTCTGGTATTTGGAACATAACAAGCCTCTCCTGTGAAATCAATTGAGGCTTGCCAAGACCTAATCAAACACACACTACACACCCTGCACACACACACACATTCACTCATGCAAACATATGGAAAGAAAATGGCCGTGGTGACATTTCTCTAGTAAAAATGTCACCTGCAGTGGGGGTCGGCCCCATGCTGAAATGGCATTTGCACACTTTCACACTCACACACACGTGCACACAGAATTGCATGCTCACAAATTCATAGGATTAGAGTGTACAATGAAGGATGTCAAGGAAGCAGCAAAGCCCCCGGTGGAAGTGTGTACGATACATTACATCCTGCAGGATACATGCGCTTGTCTGCCAGAGTGATGGGGGGTTAGTGTTCTCCCCGATGTTAATATGGCACAAAACAGATTGAGACATCACAGCTAAAGCCAGGGGAAATCAACCTGCACAGGTCAGATGTACTGCATGTGTGTGTGTGTGTGTGTGTGTGTGTGTGTGTGTGTGTTTGCATGAGTGTTGCACAGAGAAAGAGAGAGAGAGGGGGAGAGGGAGCTCAGCCTCCTTCCATCTAGGGATGTCAAATTAAATAGGATCCCTCAGTGAATCTATCTGACTGGCGTCTGTACCTCAAACTCCCCCCTGTTATTTGTATAGAAGGGTCTTCTGTACATGTTGGTGGTAAGCTCCGTCTCACTTTAATCAAATCAGCCAGCTTGGAGCCTCCATTCAGAGCCCTGACTGCAGGGGGAGATGCGTATCAGTCGAGGAAATCAAGCTGTGTATGTATTATCACTTAGAAAACCAACTGCAGAGTGACACAGTCACATCAGACTTGATCTCAGATGAAAACTAAAGATATGCAAAATACCGAGGATTTGACTAAAAGAGATGGTCATTTGTTAATAAGACAGCTTATTTTCTGATTTATTTCATGCATTTAGAATGATTGGATCCGAAATTGGTTTTATAAGCTCTGGGCTTCACGAAAGTGATATTAGCGAGTGTCATTCTGCAGCTGCTGACTAATAATTGTGTGACTGCTAAATTATGGAATTATGATTTCCCCTCCTTATCTGTACACACTGCCTGTCTGACTCTACAACAAGAATGTGGCTTTGGAGATAACACTGTCCACACTGTCTACACACTGAATCTCAATCTCAAACCCAGTATCTCAACATCTACTGCATGGACTGTCATGAAATTTGGTTCAGGCATTCATGTTCCCCTCAGGATTAATTGTAGTAACTTTACTCACTCACTTTATCTTGTTTTTTCTCACTGGAGAGGGCGCTTCTTCACGTTTTCTCTACTAAAAGGTCAACCAAGATGGCACTTTTGGAGCACCATTATGACTGTGGGCATGTTAGCATGCTAACATCAACATCAAGTTCACAGATAAAGCACAGCCTCACAGAGCCGCTGCATGAGCCATGTCACAGTTGCCCCAGTGCTTACATTGTCGTCCTTAAGCTGTCTGCTGCACTTCACCAACAGTTCTGTATCATAACTGATCTACATACAGTTTAAGATGGATCAGAAATATTTCAAAAAATGTTGTAAAAGCTAATATGGGAAGCTTTCTCTCCTCTCTCTATCTTCACTTTATCTCTTATCTAGTGTATGGATAAGTCTTATCTTCTGCCCTACCATCCCTTTATCCCTTCCCTCTCTGCTCGTCTCCATATCTGAATGACAGTGAAGGACTGTGGGAGTTTTTTTCTACTTCTTTCATCTCTGCAGCCAGCGTTTCGCACACACACATTCATGCACACTCACAGATTGCGACTTGACCTTGGGGGAGAATGATACTATGACAGCTAATCAATTTTTAATAGCAGCTACGATCCCTCTCAGGCCACAAGCTGTGTGTGTGTGTCTGTGTCATGAGTGAGCATGTGCGAGTGTATTTTCCACGGGCATTTGTGTGTCTTCATGCCTCTCTGGGTGTCTGTGTGTCTTGTATCTAAATGAGTGAGCGAGTCCGTTATGGGAATCCAGGAGCCACTTTGTTCCACCTTGTAGCTGAAATATTAATGCTGTCAGCATTGGCAGGGCTGGAGCACGACAAACACACACACACCGCACGCACGCATGCACACACACACACACAGCTCTTCCCTACAGTGTTGTGTTTGCGTGGGTGTTTTCCTTGCAGTGTCAGTCGCGAGACGTATGTTGCTTAAAATGATCAAATTGTGAAGCCTTCTGACATTAATATGTGATTTGTGACTATATAAATTACATTTACGTGACTTGAATTAAGTGATTTGGTGATAGATATGTGAGCCATGTAATTTAAATCAATTTACAAGAAGCTATTCTCTCCAGTCACCAAATCAAATGACTGCGAGGACGTCGCATTGCTTTCAGAAGGCGGGCGTGGGGGTGCACAATAGAAAAAATCATGAGTTTATCAAGAAGGGTGTATTTGGGATTGGCTCAAAATAAATAACAACACCCATGTTCGTCAGAATAAAAGAAGCAACAGTGCGACATATTATCTGTTAGTGTTTTTAATCATTTTTTGGACAACAATTGAGGCCTGTAGTAAAGAGGAATGAGCTTTATCAGGCATTGGTCCTTTTATGGACCTGAAAATAACATATCCTTTAAAGATCCCCTCAAGACATATTTAAGATATATATAAATCACTGAACTTTGAGTTACAATGTGTTTCCTATACGGTTTTTTCAAAATAAAAGCTCTGTTATTTTGTTAAATTCCTTAAAATCATGTCTACTGATTCTCCCTGATTAAGAAATCTAATATGTAATCTATGTTTATGCAAATATGCATCTCATCAGTGTTTAACTACTTCACAGAAAATGTCCCCTACTTAACTGTGAAGTCCATTTTCACTGGAGGCTTCAAGTTTCCACGTCACACATCGGCTTGCACACTCATGCTCGTAGGCCCGCCTCTTAAAATCACATCTTTAATGAGCACAGAGAAAATTTACCTTGCTTTTGTTATTTCTGGTAAAGAATAGTTCTAATTTAAGATTGTATATGAGCATGTGGGATATAATATAAGGTAATATAGTGGCTCATCCTTGTCAAACTACACTCAGATTCAAACCTCACAGTTGGAAGGTCTCTGCAGTACTCCCAACTGAGAGCAGCCGACATAGATCTTACGACACTGTGAGCTGAGCTGGAATGAATAAATTAGATAAAATTAGAATTGATCCGATGCCTGAACTTGCTATTCCCATATGGTATTTGTATCTATCTCTCTGTACATGTGTTGCCGCAAATGTGTGTTTCTGCAGTCTTTGGGAACCAATTAGAGCTCGGCCTCAGTCTCTTATTGATTTTCCAGCCAATAGTAATGAAGCACTGCTGTGAGGGGCCTATTGAACAATCTTCTCTCAGCTCAGAGTTGTTTGTTGCTGTTTAGCTGAATTCCTCTACTCAAATTGGCTCAAAGGCGTCATTGTGCCTGAGCGTGGTGTATAAAGCGGAGGAACAGGAAGCTTTACATCCAAGAGAGTGAATTGAGGGTCAGGTCAGTTTCTCAGGGGAAAAATGTGCCTCCTCGCTCCAACATCTGTCATAGCATGTACCCTTTAGCATGGAAATGAACCCGCAAGCTGCTCCAGGCGTGATCAGCAGACCTATATGTTAGACACAGTGGTATTGTAGATTAAAGCACTGACAGCACACGCCTCTTTATGTTGAACATAATAATTATCCATGCTTTGAACACATTACAGCAGAACACAGATCTCAAGTGTCCACCAAAGCAAGTTAAAGTGAAATATTTCCTTGGCTTGTTGGAAAAAAGTCTAAGAAACACTCACTTCTCTAGCATCCCTTCCTCATTCTCCTCTCTTGGTCTTCGCTTCAGCAGCTCACCACCTTGCATCAGCATTCACTGCAGCATGAAGTGTGAGACAAAAAAGGGAAATATAGAACGGATGATAGGAAGAGGCTGTGATTTGTCCTGTCATTTGTTCTGAGAGAGCGAGTGAGACAGGGAGACGAGGCAAACAGAGAATGGAGGGAACAGAGGGAGGCGAGTGGGTGGACAGTGCTATCGAGCAAATACGATGTTTCTCAAACATACAGAGAGATTGAAGAGGGAAAGGGTCTGTAGGTGTTGTGGAAGTGGGAGGGAAACAGAGAGGTGAGGGGATCAAGAGAGGTGAGATCACTGTGAGAGTTATTAGTGACCTATTTTCTGTCATCTCTATTTTCTGAAAACAAGCACTGCTTACTCTTCTTCCTCTTCCTTTCATTTCATTAGAAGAACAAAGGGTCCATTAGCTCTGTGTTTTCCCTGCATATGTGTACCTGTATGTCACAGTGGCTGCAGCACTTTGCAACATGTATTGATTGACTCAGTGGAACTAGGCCAAGGATGATCTGAGAATATCAGGGGCTTTGGTTTGACTAGAAATAGAGACACACAAATGAGCTGGACTCAGGTCAAAACTTCCAGCTGAGGGTTGAGCGTCACTGTCAAAATCACATTCAAAAACATATTAAGAATAATTTTAACAAACTTTATTCTTACAGTGTGATTGAAGAATATGATGTATGAATAGGCGAGGGGTTTTCTGTCTCAAACAATTTGAAATGATGAAGATCTAAGTGTGATTGAGGCGTTGCCTTTATAAAACTTGTGTGGCATGGAGAAAGTTTGCAGGTGTAACCTTCTTTTTTGGTTTTCCTGTGTATATAACCAGTCACTTCACTGTTTCCGCAACCCTCAGATCCTTGCCACAGTTGGTCCTGGACTCAGGAACATCCAGCAGAGCCCTGGCTGAGGATCTGAGGCTGCACCCAGGATCATAGGGGAGGAGACTTTTGGGCGATGTAGCTCGGAGCTAAGCCATAAAATGCTTTAAAGATGATCAGTGAAATCTCAAAATCAATTCTAAAACTGATAACCACAGAGGAGAGGCTAAAACAAAAATGTCATCTCTTAAAGCTGGAACAATTGTGCTGATGCATCAGTTTCCCTGATGGTGTTTGCTGGTCATCATCACAGAGTTGATAGTTTGATAAAAAAAAAAAGGAATTGAGGTTAATGACCCCATGTATGGCTCTTGCCATTTCACAAACACCCTCAATATTTTGAGAAACCGACATGGAATTACTCCATTTATACCTCACACACACACACACACACACACACACACACACACACACACACACACACACACACACACACACACACAAACACACACAAGCAACCCTCTTACCTTTCACACTCTCAGACATGAGGAGGAAATGGGCTCTCAAGGGGGGAAGACTTTATGAGTTACGCCTTGTAAAGCGTGCAACGGCAAAATCCTTCCCCCCAGGCTCTTACTGATCTGATGGGCTCTTTTATTGGGGTCAGGAGAGGGCGTAGCACTGGATCTACGTGTGTGTGTGTGTGTGTGTGTGTTTATGTGTGTGTGTGTGTGTGTGTGTGTGTGTGTGTGTGTGTGTGTGCGTGTGTGTGTGTGTGTGTTTATATGTGTGTCTGTAGTGCTATGGAACTTTTGACCTGACATTAAACCTTAGCATCATAGGTTTCCTAGGTTACATGTTTATTGTTTTCAGCTAGAATCTCAGTTTATCTCACGCCCTCATCTATTAAGATTACACACACACACACACACACACACACACACACACACACACACACACAGTGTCTTCATCTAAGAAAGACTGTAACACAAACACTCACAGACTTTATTGAACCATCTCTCTTAAATGGCCTATGGTCATTTAATGATGCAACCAAAGGAAAGCCTGTTAATGTGCTGTATTAGGTGTGTGTGTGTGTGTGTGTGTGTGTGTGTGTGTGTGTGTGTGTGTGTGGCAGATAAAGAGGTCTGTATATAAAGAGCAGTGTAGTAAGAGCTCTT
This sequence comes from Pagrus pagrus, assembly GCF_965226575.1. NCBI lineage: Eukaryota > Metazoa > Chordata > Actinopteri > Spariformes > Sparidae > Pagrus > Pagrus pagrus. The sequence goes on along the minus strand of NC_140185.1, from coordinate 28,093,748 downwards.
CGAATGTTATTTGCCTTTGTGCTTTACGTGGCAGCAGGCTTTCATGCTTTTATTTTTTATACATCACTTATCATTCTAGGTGAGTTCGCTCAGTGTAACGTGACCTTGTTCTGGTTGCCTTTGGTTCTTTGCCTCAGGGCCATTAAATAATTTATTGCAAATAATTTTTATCAAAAAGGACACAGATTTTTTTGTATGTCTTTAGTTGAAAATGGCTTTATATACGTATGTTACTGATCTTATCTAGCAGCGCAGTAATGCGGTGGAGGATAATTAATTACTAATCCAATTTACTTGAGAAACAAAGTCAAGCTGAAACATGAATATACCGTGACAGACAATATATGATCTAAAGAATAGTTTTCTTTCTTGTCACTGACTCATTGTTTATCCATTTTTATATATGATCACATCCTGGTTCAAAGCTAAGGGGTCTGTAAATAAATATACAGCCCTGCCTTTATTCTGTGAATGCTCTATCTCCGAGTGCAGTGGGGGTTTGGAGTGTTTTGGGATTACTGTGCGATCCATAATCCCACGGTGGTGTTTAACTGGAAGCACGGTGTGGAATCACACTTCAGAAGATGATTCATCTGCGCTAACAAGCGCAAACAGACAAAATATCTCTCCTCCTCTCTCCCCTTCCCTCGTAGGAGCCTCATAAACACAGAAGTCTTTTCATCTGCCCTGCACCTCTGAGCCCTGTTGACAAAATCCTACCCAGTTCAGAAAACACATGCTAAAATCAAATACAAAATACATTTCATAGATTTTCTGACAATCTTTTCCTCACAGTACACTGTCAGGAGGAGTTATCCATCCATCCTCTGATTCTCTGCACTGGGGAGAGACAGGGTGCACAGTCCTCATTCAGAGCTTGGATCTATTAAAGGATGTGGTTCATACATTTGTGTCCTTTTGAGGACTGAGGCCAGACTGAACCTGAAAATCCTCCTCAGACTAGACAGTCAAGTCTTAGAGAGGCCAAAACTAATGAGGCAGTCATGCAGTTTCTGCCGAGAATGTAAGGAAGAGAAATTGCTGTCAGCCTGAGTATGAATCCTGTCAGCTGCTTTGCTGTGTATAGGACATTCAGCTCTTTGCGTCTACATGTATCAGGCCTTAAACTGACTTGTCCAAAACAATCTTTGTATTTTGTGCCGTCTACGTTGCCAATTTAAGGTGAATTTTGGCTGATTCAGATTTCACAGTCTGGTTGTCAGTCTGCTCTGCTTGTTCAATACACGTTTTTTTATTTTTTTTACTCTGCAGATCCACATGTGCTTTCACGGTTCTGATTCTGCCCTCAGCAAGAGCTCGATGTGAAGAGAATTTATTAAAGCAACTACAAGGAACCTTAACTTTGTGCTGACTCTGGTGGCCCCTGTGGGCGATCATTTCAACTCCTGCAGTTCTCTCCAGCTGTTGAATGACAGGTTGATTTGTGTTTTTCGGCCGTGATCTGTTATGTCCCTCTTAGGTTTTTTTTCTTTTTCTCTTTGCTGATCCTGCCGCAGCACCTTACATAACCACAAAACATAACTTTAAATAAAAATCTCCTCCTGCTTTTAAACTGCGAAACTTTGCCTGCTTTTCTGATACGTGTGCTGCCTGATTTCATGCAGAATCCAACCCAGTGACAGGAACTATATTGAAATAGCCAGTTTTCTCACTGATTGTCTTCATTGCCTATGAAGGTCATGTAGAGGCATCTGTTTTAAACTGAGCTTGTATTATAACCGGTAAAAAAAACTCATGTAACGCATGCAGAAACAGAAAATGGGACATTGTGGTTAAGAAGCAGGCAGGCAGCCCTACTATTTGGTGGGATTTACTGACCATCCAGCAGCTAGTTCAACCTCACCGACTGCTCACAGCTCTCCAGGAGACCTGATCTGAGGAGCACATTTACACACCTCGCAGCTAATGAGTAAGACAGTAAGACAACTCAAATAACTTCATTACTATCCCCACACGTGTCCGAATACTTCAAATATCACAGTGTAAATTCCTTAAATGTATTTGTTGGCTCAGATCAGTGTCTGAGACAGTTGGTGTGGGTTAAGACTGAATCCATAAAGCACTCATTGCACCTGACTCATCTGCTTTACCCAAGCCTCTCTCCCTGTTGTCAGAAGAATATGTGGTAAATCTTCTGGATTAGCACGCAGCATGCAGCAGGAAGAAAGATTTAGTGACAAACATGACGGGAGGAAGACAGATGGACCGAGCCAGAGACTGATAAAGTGAGAGATCAAAAGAATGACGGAGACAAAAGGTGACCCAGAAGAGGAGAAAGAGAGCTGGGAAGTACCTCAAAGTGGGAAACATCTTTAACTAACAGAGAAAAAGGTTGTTTATGTTAAAATGTTCTGGAACTCACTCAGATTCGATGACGCAGCGCTTTGCTTCCTCTGATATCAAAGAAAACAACGGCAGCTGTCAGGCGCTAAATTGCGGCTGCTAACAGTTTGTGACAGGAGTGGGAGGAAAAGAAGAGAGAGAGGAGGATGGAAAGCTGAAACAGGATTCCTGCACTTCAGGCTTTTGATATGTGACAGAGAGCTTAAGGTAGAGAGGAAGGGTGAGGAGAGAAAAAAGGATTTAGGATAGAGGGAGGAAGAGATAAGGAAAGAGTGACAGGTGAAGGAGGAGAAGGGAGAAGGGAGGAGGGAGGGAGAAGACGAGTGAATAAGATGATAAGACAGAGAGAGAGAGACAGAGAGCATGTAAGTCTTTAAAGAACTAAAAGGCTGAATGTTGTGACTCTTTGGGAGTCTTTTGTCGAGGCCGAGGTGCAGATGAGCTCAGATGCCCTATTATACATAATCAAATGTGTTCATAGTTTTAAGTCAGGCAGGTTTCCTTAGAAAATCTCTCACTGCCCTGAAAGTATGAGGAATGCCAACATGGCTGAAGTGACAGAAAAGAAAACATCAGAAACAAAAGCACTGTCGATAGAGGAGTTGTCAACTTTTAGTATGATGTAGTATTGTGACTACAGTGCTCTTTGCATGTGCTGCTGATTACATTTTTATTTCTCTAGTTTGTAAAATATCAGAAGTAATTTCATTTTGAAGAATAATCACAAAACCACGACCAGTGCTACAGTGTCTTCTCTGTTATACTCACTTTCCTTTGTCTTTCCCTCAGGTGAAAGTGATGGTACGTGTGTGCCCGGTGTCTCAGTCGGACGCAGCTGAGTCCAGCTCCTTCCTTAAAGTGGATCCCAGGAAGAAACAAATCACCATCATGGACCCCTCAGCCAATCAGACACTAAGCACTCCCTCCCAGAAACGGGCAGCAGCCAATCAGGTCCCTCCAAAGATGTTCACCTTTGATGCTGCGTTCCCTCCTGATGCATCGCAGGTACGAGACGATATTGTGGCTGCGTCCGAAATCACTCACTACCCACTAAATAACAGACTATATAGTGAGTTGCCCTTTTATAGTGCTGACCGAATGTGTAGTGAGATTTATTATACCTTATGTAGCCGACTCAAGTTATGCCAAAATGCATTGTGAAAAGAAGCGTAACCGATGGTCACTAACCAACAATTATACTGTATACCATCATGCATTGCACTGGAGGAAAAAAAATGTGTGTCTTTTCCTTTGACCGATGAGCTGAGTGATTTTGGACACAACCCGAGCATTTAGAAAAACAAAGGACATGTGAGTTTAATAATAATAAAAATGGCACTGCAAGACAAAAGTTTTATAGATTTAACAGATATACACAAAAGGCTGGACTTCAGCCACATTCATGTAGTAAGCGGATGAGTGGATCAGTCTCCAAGTTGTTATTCCAAGTCGGAGATAATTGAAATTCCTGACAGCTAAAATATCTCACTGGATGAAGAATTCTACAGAAGTGTCAACACACTGGTGACAAACTGTCTGCGAAGCCACCACTGATGGCACTCAGCTTACATGTAAATGAAGCCCAGTATTGAAGGAGTAGTTTGACATTTTGGGAAATACACTAGAATTTGAATAGATTTAGATGAGAAGATCAGCCCCACTGTCATGTTTGTCCACTTAATACTCACAGCTTGGCTATATATGTTTAACTTTAAGTGCCACTGCTTGTTATCTTGTAAGCTAACTGTCTCCTGGTACTTGCTTTATACTTAACACACAGACGTGAAAGTGGTAGGATGTTATCATCTCTCCCAACAGCAAGTAAACATGTTTCCCAAAATGTTAACTATTCCTTTAGCAGCGATACAGTCAATTGAAAACTGAGAAGGAGCAAAAAAGTGTTTGTATTTGGTTTCACTAGACAGCTTATTGCCAGCCTGCAAATGTGTAATAAACGAGGTATTTTGCGCTCAATTTTAGGCATTAGGGACACGAATGGCCTAACCCTAACCTGAAATCTGTGGTACTGCTTTTAATGTATTTCTAGATTGTCTGTCACTGAAATGCACCCTTTATTGCTAACACAAAGACAGTTGCTAGATGTAACATTCACCACATAGTCTACCTGTAACTACAGACTTTAAAATAGATAAAACTAAAATCCTTTTAACACCGAAAGGTAAAAACACAGCACAAATGCTCAAATGGACCCAGTGTATCTACAGTATACGATCAGGTATTATGCTTGCGTTGACCCTTCCTACATCTCTACTCATCCTGCTCTCTCTTTCGGCTTGTTGCTAGGCGGAGGTGTGCGCGGGAACGGTTGCGGAGGTGATCCAATCGGTGGTGAATGGAGCAGATGGCTGTGTCTTCTGCTTTGGACACTCCAAGCTTGGTAACAGTCACACACACATGCACGCAGACTTCAAAATCCCAGCAAATGTGGCTTGCGCGTCGTCTTCAATGTGCGATGTGTTTGTGTCTGAGCGTCAGTGTGTCAGTCTTTCACTTGGCCGTCTCTCCACTGGCGCTCATCTATCAGAGAGAGAAAGAAGAGGATTAGTGTCTGGCGATGCTGAAAGCATTCTCAGTCTGCTCCGTCTGTGTTTCTGTCTTCCTTTTTTCTCTCTCTCTAATCCTTCTGAAGCTGGTTTTAGAGAGGCTGTCTTAAAAAGGGTCAGGACCCCTTACTGCACACTGCAACATGCCTGAACCCACACGCATGCACTGGCACGATCAACAGCCACACACACACACATGCACACACGCGCTCCTCAACCCTGGGTCAGCCCCTGTTGTGTTTATCCCTGTACATGCAAGAAGAATTATCCGTCTTGGCTTGTGATCTTCAAACATCCAGTCGGAGTTTGTGAGTCCCCTTGAACTGCTGGCAGAGGACAAAACCAGAGAATTTCAATGCTACAGTTCAGCAGGGAACATTTCTGTGTTAATGGCTCAGCCATTCACTGGAACAAACAGTAATTAAGTTTTATGTAAGAAACATGCAAACTACTGAGTTTGCTTGTGGCGCAGCAGGAATTTGTCCCTTGCCAAATCTGTAGTAAAAGTAGACTCTTTTATGAAAGCATTATGTGTTTTTTGCTGTCATTACCCTTAGTTAAGCCAGTAGAGTAATTGCTGAGAATGGGAACAAGGCAACGTTGCCACTACTAAAGTCCAATTGGGCAGGAAACATGAGCAGTCAGACAATCAGACAGGTTGTAAGAGAATTGTTTTTAGTGTTCTGCTTCCCTCCTGTTTTCTTGTGCTCCTCCCCAGTCTGACTTCCCTCCACACCTGCACAGCATCTCTGCATAACCATCCCTGTTCCCAGTGTTTTTGCACTTGCTCCCACTTGTTTCTCCGCTTCACTCCGCCTGCACCGCATCGCCTTGTTAGTTTAGTTTGTATTTAAGTCTTTAGGTAAGTCTTTGTCAAGTCATCTGTTGAGTTTGCCTGATCCTGTTGTGTTTGTCAGTTCCTGCTGTTGATCCTGAATGAAACGTTGTCCAATGATATTCCTGTCTGATGTCTCCGGCATTTGGGTCCACCATCTCTGCTCCAAAATTACAAGTTTTACCTTCAAATAAGTGATTAAGATTCTGAATGACTGAACTGCATCATCTGTGGTCGACGTCTCGAGGGGGACCTTTGTTGAATGTCATTCACCATCTCTCTCCTATTATCTGTGTGCTGTATACAGTATATACTGTATAGGTTTTACTGGATTTTGGGCGACCACTACTCCAAAATCACTTCACAGCCCGGCACTGGCAAATAGAATGGGCAGAAAGCAGAACTTGCCCAGTTATCCCTCAAAAAGGCCCATATAGGACAGTTCAAATGAGCAGATGCACATGTAATCACCACAGCTCTCCCAAGACAGCTCCCCAACATGGCTCTCACATCCGACAGCCTGTCTAGATCATTGTTGAATGCCTCGCCATGTTTACATGTTTTCATTCAGCTTTCTAATATTGACACATGAAAATTCCAACTGTTGTGATTCATTATGGTGAGTCATATTGTATAATGCGGCTGTGACCGGGACCATTATGCCCCACATGCCCCTTAAACAGACCTCTTACTGTCTGCCTGATTGTGTCGGATGGTGGACGTAACTGAATGTTCTGGCTTTAATGCTGCGAGCGCTTTTATACGACTGAGAAATTCATCAAAGAGAGTTTGCTCTTTCAATCAATTTTACTGTTATATTAATGCTGTGGAGCGCCGCTGACCTTGCTGGCTTCAGTTTAAATGGCTGCAGCAGATGAGATCATTCTTTATGATATAGCTCACCTAAGGCCATGGATCTTAATGAGGCTGCGTTATCACGGCATTACCTTTTCCCTAATTAAAATGGGGAAAGTAACGCAAGGTGCATTTATCTTCGTCCCTGTGGCCCTCGGCTGTAGACGCATATGGGGACGCACACCAGTCTTCTCATGTACACAGGCGCACACACACACACTAATACAAGGAAAAAGCAGGTTTACCTTAATAAGGAAAAAAATACTGAAATAAACGGATGAATCCTTTGGTTTTAAGTCATGCCTGATGGATATTGTTATCAATTCAATAATCAGGATTATTAGCCTTGGATGGATCAGTCTTATAGAAATGATGGGTGTGTTTGTGTGTGTTTGTGTGCACTTGTGTGTGAGAGCTCATATGTGGACGTCTTTGAACTGATGATACAATGCTGCCTTGTTCTCTCACACTTTCTCACATCCTCTCTGACAGCATCAGCAGCTCTGCTTGATGCGACCAATTACCAGGAATATACATCAACTACACAGACATGGACACACACACAGCTTTATAGCCTCTAGCGTAGCATCACTGTGTTGCATTGTTAGTCAGTGGAGCAGTCAGCTAGCTGACCATGTCTTGACCGCCTGAGGTAGTCAGAACAGAAGGACACATCACTGAGCTACACATACACTCACATAGATGTGTAATTTAAGACTCTCTCATGAATTCACAGTCCTGAAGGGTAAGAGATAGGAGGGTTGTTAAAGTGCTTTGTGGTTATGGTGGTGATACTATATAGAGCCACTGTGACTGAAATCCATCTGATTTGTTAAATAGAAAGAAATTAACTGGCAAATCAGTTCAGTCACAGTAAATGACTTTAAAAAAAGTTATTTTACAGCTGATTGCAAAATGTAATGCATTCTTTAACATCATTTTGTGGTGCAGAAAATTCAATATAATTGTCAGAGTTTGTCAAAGGGACCCAAACGCAAAAAACTCTGATCTCTGAAAGCTGAAATCCAATGTTGAAAAATTCAAACTCGGAAATCCAAAAATCCAAAATAAAGTCCAAAAAAATTAAAGACTAATACAAAAAACTGAAGACAAACCGAAAAGCCATGGGGAACAAATCAGTAATACTAAGGTAGTACATCTGTAATCACTCAGGAGTCACAAGCAGCAAATGCAAGTTACACAGATGAACCAATGAAGAGTGAGCGGCTTAAATGCACAATAATGATTAAATAATGGGACAGATAAGCAGACAAAGACAAGAAGTGAAAAGTAACACAAGACACATGAGGATAATCTACAAAATATAACATGAAATTACCAACCAAAACCCAAACTATGACGACAATATTCATAATTATGTTTTTAGTAGTGTATACAAGACACACCTACCACATGTTTCACCATAGAGATGGTGAGGTTTGGGCATCAAAACTGCTTTATTTGGTTAAGGGGAAAGATAGAAGGGGCCGTGTAGTGAAGTAAAGTGGGTGTGTTGCCTGCAAGACCGCTGCTGGACCCATCTCTGTGCGTATTTTCCACCATGTTGCACCACTATGTTTCTACAGTAGCCCAGAATGGACAAATGGCTCTAGAAAGAGGTTTTTAGTGGTTTTAGTGGCCATCATAAGGGAGGCTGAGATGAGGGATGTTCTGTCGATGACAATCTGCAACCTCACCGCTCGATCGCACTGAATCCTACACACTGGACCCTTTAAAGCTTATTTTTCACCACAATATAAAGCACTATAATAATGGTGTAAATCCTTCCTGACACTAAATACAACTCGTTTTGTTTATCATGTTTCTCCAATTGTCATAATACTTTTGAGACAAATGCATCGTCGTTTTGACAGTAAGTCTAGATGCTTGATGGAAACACTGAGGGAGAACAATGTAAAATTACAGTGTAGGTGACAACCTCCCCTCCGTCCTATCTCTGAACAAATCTGAACACATTTCTCCACCCTGCATCACAGGAGTCAGGCTTTTGATGTCTCCTGCTTCTGTGTAAATGTTCCTGTCAATGTGATTGTAAGGTCTGACATGTGGTGTGTGTTTGATCTCCAACTCCTGACAGCAGGTGTGTGTGTGTGTGTGGTGTGTGTGTGTGTGTGTGTAGGGGGGTTGTGGCTCAAAGGGACAGATCTGGAGACTCAAACACACACGTCTACTCATGCAAAGCTCTTCTTTTTGATGATGTTCTATTTGATACACAGTATCTCTCCATCTTCTGTTCAACCTTTTCTTATTTTGTCTTTCTGTCTGTCTCTTCCAGGTAAATCCTACACAATGATCGGCCGTGATGACTCCCTTCAGACTCTGGGTATAATCCCCTGTGCCATCTCCTGGTTGTTTAAACTCATCAACGAGAGGAAGGAGAAAACGGGAGCACGCTTCTCCGTCCGTGTCTCTGCAGTCGAGGTCAGTGTTACCGACCTCATTTTGAAACGTTCCCCGCAGAGTTGAACAGGTGCCATTACTGATTTGAGAAAGGAGGCCGCTGAGTAGTAGTGGCGGTAGCTGTAGTACTAACAGTGTAGTATCAGTGTCACCAGGTGCCTGTGAGAGTCTGAAATTTGGATTTGTGAGGCCTTAATTACCACAAACATTCAGTCCACATCTTTGATGTTACAAATCTTAAAACCTGCTGTTTGCAAAACCTAACCCAACTCACTGTAATAACAATTCCTACATAATATCTACCTCTGCACAGGACCACACACAGGATATACTACACATGTTTATACTTAGCTTCAATGCTTATGAAAAAGATGATTTGTCCAAAAATCAGTCTTAAATCCAGTTAAATAATCATCTTACAGGTTTGGGGGAAAGAGGAGAACCTTAAGGACCTGCTGTCTGAAGTCGCAACCGGCAGCTTACAGGACGGTCAGTCACCTGGAGTCTACCTGTGTGAGGACCCCATCTGTGGCATGCAGGTACATACACACACACACATGCTCACACTTAAGGCATTACTTTATCAAATGTGGCTGCTGTAGATTAAATTCTGTGTGCATGAACTGCCTCAGGACTTGTGTCTATATGCTTTTTTCAGCCTCAGGCTGTTCTCTGTTGTCTCAGCTATTGTGGGATGTGCATGCTTGCACATACACTCACACACACTCACCAGGTGATATAATATAAGATTTTGTGTGCCATTAGAGTCCCTTTTCTTCAAAAAATAAACAAGTCATCTTTTAAAACACCAGGTTAATTTAATCATGTTAACTGCTTCTGATCGACTGAGTCCAAATTAAAGAACAGTGTCAAGTGCGAAAGACCTGACTTGGGTACCAGACAAATCTGCAAGCTTATGTTTAACTTGCTCTGGTTGATTTGTCTGGCCATCTTCTGGCAGACATAAGACTGTAAGATTTCAAAAGTCACACATAACACGTTTCGCTGATTAGTTGCAGGTCTATCCAATTCCGTCTGCAACGCACCAGGCTCACAAAACTCAGATCAAACTGTCAAACTGATCAAATATGCATCACGATTCCCCTCCGAGAAATTTTGTGACCAGGCTGTGATTTTTTTCCTGCTTGAAAACGTTCCAAGCATCGCCAACTCGCATGTGTTGCTTAGTCACGCATTTCGTTGGCTGTAGGTCTATCTAGTTGTGTCCAGAGAAAGTAAACTAAAAGGTTTCCGGACTAATACACATTTTAAAAATTGGTCTGGCGATTCCAAGCTACAAAAGGCGTGAAGACACAAACAAAAATGGAAAAAATAACTCGGATAAAAGTCTTTTTGTTCTTTTAAATTCAAGATTTTTTGCCTACAGTGACATTTGACAATCTGAAATAACTGATTGCTAAAAAGCCCACTCTCATCAATGTTATAATTACTATTATCATCATCAGTCATTATAAAGCACGGCAGTCTGAATAGTGTGTGTAGGACGAAGAGTGTCAAAAACAACTGAGTGACAGAGGATGAGCAAGAGTGTGTGTGTGTGTGTGTGTGTGTGTGTGTGTGTGGCTGCAGTTATATGTTTATAGGATTACAGGGTCTGATACAAGAACATCTGTGTAATCCTTAACTAATCTGACATAATCTCATCAGTAATGATATCCTGCAGTACCACACACTCTCTCTCTCCCTCTCTGTCCAACTCTCTCTCCCGCTCTCTATCTCTGCCTCCCATTCCTGCAGGTAAATTAGAAAAATGTTTTATTTGAATATGCCAATCACTCCTGCAGATTCAGAATCCTCACAGTACACAACGTTATCAGTGTTTGGACACTTGTTGTTAGGTAAACCGAGGACCCTCAGCTAAGATTAAATGGCTCCTGCCGGGCTGTCTGTCCGTCCGCATTTGGGAAATATTCACGCAATTATTTATCTTTGCACGCATTTTCCAGCTCCAGAATCAGTCTGAACTGCGTGCTCCGACCCCAGAGAAAGCGGCCTGGTTTCTGGACGCGGCCATAGCAGCTCGCCACAGCAGCCAACGCCCCAACACCACTGAAGAAGAACATAGGAACTCGCACATGCTGTTTACATTACACATATACCAGTATCGCATGGAAAAGACAGGCAAAGGAGGGAGTAAGTAATAGACACTGTACACTACACTATCATTACTGTCATTATCAGTGCCATTTTATATAATGGGATTATTAATAGTAATCCTACAACAGCAAATTACCTATTACGGCAATTTATACTGCAGCAGATACTACATTATTAGCTTTATTACTATAATATCACACATTGTGCACATTGCTATGTGTAGGTATGTGCAGATGGCAGGTGTTCATGTACATGCATGCATGTATATGGATATTATATATAATTACAAATAGTAGTTGTATTAGTATTTTTTCTTTGCCTTCACTATAAAGTATACAAATATTGTACGAATGCTCTAAGTATTTAACATCATATGTAATTAAATATACATTTATGGAAGATCTTGCATCCCTACAAAAGAGTCTGATAATCACAGTTGAATATAAGCAGACACAAACATGCTGTTTACTATTAAAATGTTCATTCACCGCATGGAAGATAAAGCAAGGAGAGAGTGTACTGAACAATGATAGACGGATCAATCTATTTACCTGTAGCCACTACGGATAAATAGGGCGCTCACTCATCAGAATTCGTGACAGACTCGTACGCACACATCACACGCTGTTTGATCCCTGTGCTCAGATTAATTCACACGTGCACACACGTCCACATAGATAACTGGGTGACAACACAAGGGTAGTGTGTTTCACAGCATGCCTTCAGCTATGTCTGGCTCACATAATTACATTATTTTAACAGGTTTAACCTTTAGAAGACTATGTTAACCCATTGCGTCGCTACAGAATTCAGAAAAATAACTAAATGTATCCTTCGCTATAGACAGATGTCTAATATTGAGGGCTACATTCATTATTCTGGTCTATACTCCTGAAAATACCACCACAGAAGTTGTTTGTTTGTTGATGATTTAGTTAATTTAGTTGTTTTTTTTAATCTTCATATCTGCTGCTGTGATTATATACTGTATTAGACTGTGTATTATTATATCATACTAGATTCAGCTTTTGTTGTGATAATTTAAACCTGAAGAATGATTATTACAGAAATCATGAAAATTAATCTGTTTTTTAGAGTATCCTCATCTTTCACTATCCTTTCCACTATCCTCCTCCATTTTTGACACATGTTTTCACTTTTGTTAGTGTCAGGAGGGCGCAGTCGCCTCCACCTGCTGGACCTAGGCAGCTGTGATGTCAAAGTGCTTGGAGGAGTAGGAGGCGGAGGAGGAGGGGGAGGTGGTAAAAGCAGGGAGAGCTCTTCACCCAGCTCAGCCCCTCTCTGCCTTTCTCTGTCTGCCCTCGGCAATGTGATCCTGGCCCTGGTCAACGGGAGCAAGCACATCCCATACAAGTAAGGCGTCGTGTGTGCAAAGGTTATGTGTGTGTGAGGAGAGGAGAGGGAAAAGAGAGGAGAGGAGAGGAGAGGAGAGGAGAGGAGAGGAGAGAGGAAACGTGAATAAAGTAAGAAGAAGAAAATGAGATAGAAAAAGAAGAGGAAGTTAACAATTTGGAGAAAGATGAGGAATGAACAGGGAAGAAGGAGAGGGAAGCAGATGAGAGTTCTCTTAAGCTACTTCAGGTTTTGGAGACTTAATGTTATAAACAACAACAGCTGCTGTTACATATTCATCACATCCATTTTGCTGGTTAACAGACTGGCAAGGAGAGCAAAGGAGAGAGGGACGCAGAGAGATGGAGAGATAACAGAGACAGAAACTGCAGAAACTAAAAGAAAATAAAGATACATCTAATGGAAAATCAACCATAATTGTTTTAGCAACATTTAGTTTGCAGTGTACAGTAAGAAATGTACTATAATTGTCCTCATTTTCCCTTTCCCCCTATTCGATTCCTCTTCTCTTCCTCCCTTCCTCCTTGCTCTTCCACTCTCCTTAAGGCTGTGTAGCTCTGTGCTTCTTGCTGGGTTAATTTAATCACCAGCTTTTGCATTTACATTGCAAAACAACCTGCTAACTAACACTGAAGCTGCAAGCAAAGCTGTGCTGTGTCTGGTTTGGCACTGGTGACTCAGAGCGCTGTTGGATTGTGTGGGATTTTGGACTGGTTTAACAATGTAAACTGTGTTACTGCCACTTCTCTGAAACCAAAGACTGAGAACACAGTCACAGAATCAGACTGAGGAGAGGCTATGGAGCACAGCTAAGCCAACGTGTCAGAGGAGAGTCATTGGAGGGCTGTAGTCAGCAGGATACAGAAGACTTGCTAATAGCTTTTAATTAAAAAATGGTTGTTGGTGTTTTAGAGCAGCAGGTAGCCATTACCTCAATTATCTTCTTCCTTTGAATATAAAAATAGGGGGCTATGTTAGCACATGAAGGTAGCTAGCATTTGCAACAGCATCTTCAAAATTAGCAATGGTAGATGCTGTACTGAGGCACAGCAGCGATGGACTGACGGACCGACTCTTCTGTTATGTGAAAATATTCAAAGCGATGACAAAACCAAACATGATGAAATCCAGTTTTAGTCCAAGAATTTCATTAATGTCATCACAGTTAAGGCTGAGCCTGTCTCCATTACTTTTGGGATGGGGTCCCATCCTGTTCCAGTGCTGTTGCTAGGTAACCAGTGATTTTATGCCGGTTGATTAGTAGAATATTGGACATTATCATGTGTTTGTAGCTTCCCAGTTCAAGGAAAAGGGGGCAGACAGTCGTCTGTCGCCACAAAGTCAACCATTTGGCTCTTGCCAAGATAAGAATCCAATCATCTCAGCGTTGTGCCAGACAGACGACACAACATGCTCATATAGATCTGCCCATATTCACTATGCATCAACCTTTCTTATCGGGGACTTGTACAGCTTCTTGCCCAAAATCAGACCTTGCCATCTGGTTTGCTGAGTCTCTCTCCTGGCATAGTCTCTCTTCTCTCCCTCACCATCCCTACACTGGACCGTCTCTGTCAGACAAGATGTCAATTGTGCCATACTCCAAAATCCTGTTTGACAGTTGCAATTCTTAATTTCAGCAAAAGAGAAATTCCAGCGCACTCCAGGAAAATGTAGATTGTCTTCATTTATTAGTTGAGTCACGCATAAGTGCAACAATAATGTGTTTTTTAAGGTGTGCTCTGTAATGTTGGTGTCTTGTAATAATAGCGATCTAGGATTTAGATGCTTCGTTAATTATAGGCTAGTTTCAATCATAGAGAGCATCAAATTACATACAGTAGTTCACCCTGGTAGAAAAAATATTAAATCTAGCACAGAAAGCACTTGAATTAACATGCAAATGAATACTTCATGAGTCATGAATCTACCTACATTATTCTGAGGGAGATACAGAGAGAGATAGAGATGGACTGAGGGAGAGAGGAGAGGGTTTGTTGAAGCCCGAGGCAGCAAACAGAAAGAAGAAATGAGAGGAGAGGAGAGAAGAGGAGAGGAGCAGAGCATCGCTGAGAAAGAGGAGGTCAAGATAGGAGTATGTACATACTCGTGTGCGTGTGTATGTGCATGTAAATGTACACATACGTGTGTGAGACATGCCTGCGGGCTGTGTTTTTAGAAAAGGGGGACAGCAGCGTGAGGTATCGGGCCACAGAGGAGCTTTACTCACTGTCAGCCTGCAGGCCTCAACACATACGCACACACACACACACACACACACACACACACACACACACACACACACACACACACACACACACACACACACACACACAGAGCTATGAATGATTGCAGTAGCCCACCCAGGAGAAAGTCTTTTCTTAAACACACAGCCTACTTTTACTCTCCCATCTGCTGGTATAATCTCTCTGGGACGTAGATCGTCTCCCAATATTAGACTGCATAATATCCAGAGTGCTTCTTTAAACACTTTCTAGCTTTAGTCTGGAATGGTAACCTTCATGTGTTTTAGCAGCATTAATCCATAAACAAAATCAATAATAGCCACCACCTTCTGAATCATTTAGCTTCATTCGTATGACTATTACCTTTCTCTGCAACTTGTAGGAAATGTTCAGTGGCTTAGTGACGAGCTATAAATAATCCGCTGTCAGATATGTGTGGGCGTGTGGCGGCAAATCGACCAGTTTTGTCACATGTTTGAGTGACTGCGTGCACGTCGTGCTCACATCTCGCTGTATGTGTGTATTACTAGGGACAGCAAGCTGACCATGTTGCTAAGGGAGTCGCTAGGCAACATGAACTGCCGGACCACCATGATTGCTCACATCTCCGCCTCACCCAGAGATTTCTCAGAAACCCTTTCTACCGTCCAGATTGCTTCCCGCGTCCTCCGCATGAAAAAGAAGAAAACTAAAGTGACAGTGGTGAGTTTGAATCAAACCTTGATGCTTCTTTAACACTGGGGGGGTCGTTTCTCTTCATGACACAGAACTAAAACTTCAGGTACATAAAGTTAAAGGTAAAGACAGCTACAGTCACTGGTAAGATGAATATGTAAAACATTTACATCCTGCTCATAATCTTGACATTGAACTACATGTTTCATTTGTGGGATTCTTTGTGTTACTAACAACAAGTTGAAATTACTTTAGTTGATATCCAAATGCCATGCCCTTTATCACCTCCTCTACCTCTCCATCATGTGTGCCTGCAGTGTTGCTGACTCCCTCTCTCACCTTTCACTTCTCATGCTCACTTATCTCAGAACTGTTCAGCTGAAGAAAAAAGGGGGAGAAGGCGCCAGAGCTCTAAAAATAGACCTCCAGCTGGAGAAAACTGAAGTCACAAGATACCTTAAAGTGCAATTCTGTAATAGAAGTCGTAATAGTTAAATTAAATTCTTATTTTTAATCTGTTATGTTACTTGGCTGGACTTCATGTTGGCCAGGATCTGTCTGTACGTCATCCTTTTCACTCTCTCCACTACCTTCCCTGTCTCTCTTCGGCGTGAGCTGCCAATTAAAGCCTAAAAAAAAATCTCAGTCTGCAAATCTAAAAAGGGAATTTTCTCTCTCTCGCCGCCCTCCTCCACCTCGTTCTTTCCTGCCTCTCTCTCTCAGCAATACACCTCGAGCTCCTCTGGAGGAGAGAGTTCCTGCGAGGAGGGTCGCATGCGTCGTCCGACCCACCTGCGGCCTTTCCATCACCGCGGTGACGCTGACTCAGACCTCCCACTGCTGCGACTGTCCAGTGACCCTGACGAGTACTCGAGCAGTGAGCAGTCATGTGACACGGTGATCTACGTGGGTCCGAATGGGGCTGCGGTGTCAGATAGAGAGCTGACGGACAATGAGGGGCCGCCAGAGTTTGTACCGATTATTCCCGCTCTGCTTCGAGGTAAAGCGCCAGAGCCGCAGCAAACACAAAGTCAGGCAGCTGGAGCTCAGAACAAGGTAATTTAAATATATTTACATTTAGAGTTTAGACAATCAACTGTAATCAGACAAACATTTGACGATTTACCTCTCTGTGATTTCTGCTCCAACAGGTGCAGTCTCAGCCAGAGGAGCAGCCCAGCGGCCCCTCTCAGCCCCTCCCTCAGCCCGCTCAGTCACTACTCGGGCAGCCGCTGGCGCCGGTCCCAGAGGAAGGAGCTGAGTGCCTGAAGTGCAACACCTTCGCCGAGCTGCAGGAGAGACTGGACTGCATCGATGGCAGCGAGGAGGTGATGAGAGTTTTCTGCCCGTCGTTTGTTGTTATTATTAAAAGAAAATTGTTCTGTTAGTGTGGTGGTATGTTTGACAGGCTTTTTGACAAGTTATTCAAATGGAAAAAAGGGGTTTTGTTTGTATCTGCTTAAAACGTTTTGAATGTATTCCTGTCACAGCGTGTGTTTGTAGTGGCGCTTTTCCGCCCCTTTCAATAAGCATATGCTTTCAATTGTGTTGCAAAATGCATTGGAAAAAGCATCGCTTTGTTATTGTTGAAATAATTGTACAGGAACCCATTATTTTTCATGTCTCTAATGCAGGTTTTTATGTTGCTAGCAGCTCATGTGATCTTGTTTATTCCCATCCACCAACACTGAGGGCGGCATAAGTGGAGAGCTTTTTCTCTGTCAACAATTAAATCAAAGTGTCTCGGGTATTTTTATATGAACAGCGAAGGCCTTTCTCTTTTTCATCCACCTCTCTTTCCATTTGTTCAGGTGGCAAAGTTTCCCTTTGAAGAGGTTCCAGCGAGCAAACAGGGTGCCAAACAAGAGCCATGTCCTTCAGGCGCCCCAGCCTCAGCTCCTTCTGCTCCAGGGTCTGCTGCTGTGTTGGAGACAGACACCAAAACAGGTTTGATTGTTAAGATTTCACATAAGTGACCAAAAACTGGCTTTTAAGGCTTCCGTAGACCAATGTGATAACTGTAGTTCTGTAATTCAGCATCAAGTCAGGTCCCATTTTGCAATTCTGGAAAACATTGTCCTGTCTCACATCTCCAGGGTCTGCGTGTGCTGTAGGAGGTGCAGCAGCAGCCTCCAGGAGAAGGACCAATGACCAGCAGCTGCAGGAGATCAAGGAGGTGGTGGAAGAGGCAGAGCTGGCCCAGACAATGATCCACAGCCTGACTCAGAGTTCTGGTTCCCCCATAGTAACTAGCACCAGGAGCGTTACAGGAAGCAGCAGCATCACCTCTAACCCACTGCAAAGGGCCAAGAGCTCCCACCTGAATGACAGGTGACGGCCATCGTTCATTTTTAGTCATGGGTAGTACTTTTTCTTGCATTAGCTAGTGGGAAGTATTTGACTTTAACTGGCGAGATGTCTGTTGATTGTCTCTTTGAGCAGCCATGAGGCTCTGAATGCAGGCGCTGACGGGAAGGCACGCCCACTAGGATCACCGCGCCTCGGCATCGCCAGCCTGACTAAAACCTCAGACTACAGGTACACATGCATACACACGTGCAGTAATATTAAGTCTGGTCTGTTTATTTTCATGCAAACTACATTTGGAAAATAAATCTGTAAGCGGTGACAGAGGAGTTGCATGTGGGTGGATAAACAGTCTACAGTAAATATGTAAGAAGACAGCAGCATTTAGACTTAGACTTAGAAAAACTTTATTATAAACTTTATAACTTTAGGACTGGCTCCATAACATTTGACCCTTGTATCCATGTTCAGGCCTCCGTCCTCTCCATCCCAGCGGTGTAAAGTGTATACCCAGAAGGGTGTGATGCCGGCAACACCCCCTCTGTCCTCACACACTCTGGCTCAAGACGGCCAGGCCACCGACGCTTTGACCTCAGATAGTATGTATCTTTAAATGTGTTTATGCTTTAGTATTGTGCTTCCTTTTCCTCTTATTGCTCTTGTGTTTGTCCAAAACTATTGCCACTCTCATATCCTCACCAAATTATCATATATATCTAGAATATTTCTGTTTATTCGATTGATTTTGAGTTTTTCATATTCTGTCATTAGCTTTCCTGTCGAAACACATGCTACGGCCAGCCAATAGCACTGCATACGATTTAATAATGTATACACAAGCTGTTACTGGGCATCCTTACATGTATCTCTCCATTCTTCAACTCCCTCCTGATGTTATTGCTGTTTAATGCCAACATCATTACGGGTTTGTGTAACTGTCTCCAGGTGTAAAAATACAGTCACACACTGAGTCACCTGAACACCGCACAGTTAATTTGCATAATAAACGTGTCTCTCAACTGGCATCATAGTATGATGCCAATTTTCTTGTGTCATGCTCTTGGACAATAATATTAATTTCAACGCCAAATCTGTGTTTGTGATTCTGCAGACAGTTTGGCTGCAGACAGTGGCCGGTCCTCCACAGACTCCGTGTTATCCAGGACTTCTCCGGTGGGCATGAGCCCACAAGTTCGAGAGCCAACTCCATCTCTGTCTGCCAGCCTGGGTTCAGCTGAGACGCTCTGTGACGACGATGTCCCCCCCATACCCTTGGACACACACAGGGAGGGTGAGTTGCAGTAAAACACTGTTCTTGTTACACAAGGAAAGTGGGTGAGATGCGAAATAAGTCATATGAGTCATCATATGCAGACCCTCAGACACAAATATTTGTCACACTGCTCAAAAACAGGAAATATACGAATTTGGTTCTCATACTCTCCTCCCTTGCAGCCTCAGGACTGTCAGTGTCTGTAGGAACAGTTGGACCTCTCTCACTTGGGGAGGATGAACTGGTGTACACTGTGGCTTCTGGAGGGGTGGAGAACCTTGATATCACAGCTCTCATGGAGACTCAGGGCCTTACCTGTCATCCAACGAGCATCATCAGCTTCAACAGCGACCACTGCTGTGTCACTGCCCTCGCCTCGGGCACTCAGGCCGTCAGCATCATCAGCGGTATTGCTGAGGATGGAGCTGTGGAGGATTATCACATGCATGCAGGTCTTGCAACAACCTCAGGGGTCACAGAGGTTGTTGCCATGGCAGAGGTAAGTGTGACTGGCTTGCTTTACATTTACAGTGACTAAGATCATTTGGCGTGTGGATGCTTGAAGCAAAATACAGAACAATAGCGACCATGGCAAAGGCCATAGACCATGTTTGTGGAGCCATCATGGCTACCAATGAACACTGATGAGAAAGTCTGTCTTGTCATGTGAATTTAGCTTTTTTCATGTTAAAATTCACATATAAAGCAGATTTTCCTTTACAGAATCTGAAGTAAATCAATGTTTTTTGGGTTTCAAGATGTCATACCCAATTAAATTGTGTCCTGTCGTAGGTGGCCATGGCCAAGCTGCGGATAGAAGGTGAAGCCTTAGCCACAGCGATGTCTAACAATGGTTCACCCATCTCCTCCTGGATGAGTGACCTGAGCGTGGGCAGTGAAGCAGACCAGTCTCTCCACAGCTTCAGTCAGTCCCAGAGCCAGCAAGGGGAGGCCCTGGCTGAACCCGAGCCCTTTGGCGCGGAGGGGCTGGGTGGGTACGAAAGCTGCGGCAGCCCTAGAAGAGGGAGTCTGGAAGGAGAGGTGGTGCTGTCAGAGAACGGGAGCGATAAGGGAACTCCAACCAAAGACAGGCTCAGGAAACTGCCTCCCTCCATGGCTAAAACTAACATCCAGATTCTGGCAGGACCTGGTAGCTTCTCCCCCTTCAAGACCACCATCAGTGTGCACCCATGTGTGGCTGTCAAACCCATGGTTTTACAGGAGCCGACCATCCTCTCTTCACCTACCAAGACCGGCCTAATGAAAGACCCAGGCAGATTTAATGCACCACTTTTAGCTTCTATTTCCAGTGAGATGAGTTTTGAAGACCCCTGGTTGAAGCGCGGCATGGAGGAGGGGAGATCCAGGGAGCTTGTGTGTGAAATGAAGCTAGGGAGGAGGGAGGTGGAGCATTCGAAGAGCCAGGCTGGAGCTGGGACCGGAGACCACCGGAGTCTCTGCAGGGATGGTAAGCAGGGTTGGACTGGGGTAATAATTCGGACAGGGATTGTAACATCAGCCCAGGTATACAGACTATGTATACTGTGACGGCTTTGTTGTAATAGTTTTACTGTTTAGTCCAATAACATATCTTCAGTTATTTTTTCACTTTAAATTCAAATGTCTTATTTGCTATTCCTCCATCACCAGGTGATCATGGCAGCTCTAGTTCAGGCGGTGAGGTTGCGTCGTCTCCAGATTCCTTTAAGAGAGTGGTGGATGGCTGTGAGATGGTCGCTGTTGTAGCTCATGGCGAATGCCTGACTGGTATCTACAGCCCAGATATCCACCGCACTGCCAGTCTCCCTCGCGGCTGGCACCGTCTCAACCGCCACGACGGCTTAGACACTGGGGTCGAGTATCGCAATCTTGGCGTCACCACTTCAACCCCCTGCAGTCCCCGCTCCACTCTTGACCGTCGGGGATCCAATGGAAAACTTGCCTTTTTCTCCCACAAGAAGGGGGGAATCCCACCTCTGCCACCAGTACGGAAATCTAGCCTGGACCAGCGGAACAGAGCAGCCAGCCCTCTCCACCAACCCGGCCACTCATTACTGGGCAGCTCAGCAGATGATGCTGGGATATCTGGCCCCGCAGGTTTCAGCAGGCAACGAGGCTCCAGCATCGACAGCAGCAGACTCTTCAGTGCCAAGTTGGAACAGCTAGCAAACAGAACCAACTCTCTAGGTCGGGTCCACAGCTCTCACAGCGGTACCCACCACTACGACTGCTTCTCTCTGGAGAGGGTTGGAAGCCTGAGAGGGGGAGGAGGAGGAGTGAGGGCGGACAGCACTATGCCTCGCACGGGGCGCAGCCTCACCCGCGCTGGATCTGTATCTTCTCCTACTGGAAACACCAGCAGCAGTTTCAGTGCCAGTTCTGGACCAAGCAGCGCTCCACAGTCACCAGCCAAAACCAGCAGCCAGTCAAAGATCTCAGCAGTCAGTAAGCTGCTGATGACCAGCAGTCCCAAGTCCAGGAGTCTGTCTGCCTCCAGCACCAAGACTCTGAGCTTCTCCACCAAGTCTTTAAGCCAAACCGGCAGCCGCAGCTCCAGCCTTCCTCCTAATGGAAAGGTAGGAAGGAATATTTATCCACACTTTCATCAGTTATTCAGTGCAAATAATTCAAGCCGTTACGACCTCCCTAGAAAAAATGCCACTTCAAAAAATAAATTAAGAAATAACAAGTGTCCAAAATCCCACTGAAATGCCCCTTTCTGGGGTATTGTGTGATGTGTAATGTGATCATTTGACTAGAAATTAGACAAATACACTTGGTAAGATTTTGAGTTTTTGAGGTGCTCAGTTTCTCCCTACACCCGCCTAAGCCATTTATCTGTTTCCTCAGCCCCAGAGCTCAGTCCAGAGCCCTCTGCAGCAGCAGCAGCAGCAACAGCAGCAGCAGCAGGGACCTTCCCCTGGATCTTGGTCTACCAAATCTTTGAGTCGCAGTCGAGGAGGAAGCCTGGCTGCCAAACTGCCTCTCCGGGCTGTAAACAGTCGGATCTCGGAGCTCCTCCAGGGAAGTGCAGGCTCTCGTTCCAGGGGTCATGCCCAGGGAGGCGGCACTGATCCTGGAGAGGAGAGAGGAGCTGGAGGGGCGAGGTTAGAGAGTTTTATTTCATGGTATTTTACATTTCAAACTTCAACTTCAAATTACACCAAGTGCAAGAATCATGTATGTACTATTCATCCTCAGTTACCCACATGGATAACAATTTCAAAAGGTTTGGGGGGGTCCTGATCCAAAACATACTTTGTTGCATGACATTGCCTTTGCTCTCTATTGTCAGCTAAAAAAAGGCAAATCACCCTTAAAAGTCATTCGGAAAATAATCTATTGATGGTTTAAATTATGTTATGCTATTTTCCTGTTCTCAGTGGAGCTGGAGCTGGAGCTGGAGCTGGAGCTGGAGCTGGAGCTGGAGCAGGAGCTGGAGCAGGAGCTGGAGCAGGAGGTGGTGGAGGTGGCGTGGGAGAGGAGAGGGCAGCAGTGGTCCAAACGCTTCCCTCTCCCTACAGCAAGATCACAGCTCCCAGAAAACCACACCGCTGCAGCAGCGGCCATGCAAGTGACAACAGGTATAAACTCACGTTGAATTAATTTCAGTTCTGCTTCACAAAACACTTCTGACGCAGCTTAAATCATTTGAATTTTTTATCTTTAACTGCGATCTCATTTTGCCTCTTACAGCAGTGTATTGAGTGGCGAGCTCCCCCCCGCCATGGGTAAGACGGCCTTGTTTTACCACAGCGGAGGCAGCAGTGGCTATGAGAGCATGCTGAGAGACAGCAGCGAGAACACAGGAAGTACCTCCTCCGCTCAGGACTCCCTCAGCGAGCACAGCTCCGCCACCACCTCCTCTAGACGGAGCTCCAAGAGCAGCAAGAAGAACAGGAGCAACACAGGTCACAATTAAGCATTGAAACCTATTTTATTAACATTTCTTTTGTTACATTTGTATTGAATTAGACCATGGAGGGCAACAAGACTACTGTTATTATTATTATATTATTACTTTCAGCACTGAGCTTTTAGAGCTGAAGAGCACCTAAAATAGTAGTATTAAAATAAAAGTATTTTCTTATTATGACATTTTTAGGTGAAAGCCTTGACAAAATGTGATTAGAAGACTGTTAAATCTTTATAAAAAAGAAAGCAAGGCAGAACTGATAGAAAGAAAGACCTCTATGAAAAATCACAATGAGAAAGCAATGATCAGGGAAGGGAAAGTGAAGAAAGCTGTGGTTGCAGAAGGAGCCAGGTAGGAAAGGTGACCCTGGCCACCCATCTGTGAAATGGTGAAGCGAATCTGCTGGTGTGAGCTGTAATGAATATATATTCAACAGAATACCACACAGGGAGGCTGCTAATGTGCCTGCCAAATTACAGTCCACTGGTTAACCATGAGGATGGATATGTGCATGAAATCAGACTGGATAGAGGCAGCTCTTCCTGGTGTAACCCTTTCAATCCATGTGTGTCTGGGTTCACTCTCCTTTTCCTTTGACCACAACCGATTCTGTGCTTCAAAGAAGAGCGGTTCACTGTCAAACTGTCAGAAGAAAAGCAGAAAAGATGACACTGTGTTTGTTGTTCAAAATGGATACAACAATGTACACCCAGTTCAGGAAGACAGAGTATAAATAGTAAGAGGAAGAAAGGGCAGATGTGCCACAGACTGAAGCGTGCGAAATGTTAATCACATCTCCAGCTGAGTCTCTCTTTCTGCTTGATTTCCATTAGATTGGATTCACAAGCTTTACCTCTGCTCATCTATTCCTCTCACACATTTCCTACCTCATTTGTCCAACTCTCTCCCCCTCCCTGCAGACCCTCATTCTCCGTCCGTCCCCCTTATATTCCGCTTCCTACTACGTAATGAAATACAAATGTCTCTGCTTGACCTCTCGGTGCAGCCCTGAGACCAAAAGACAGCTGCAACCTTATTAAAATCACCACTTTCTCTCTCTTACGTGCCTTATCGCTCGGTTCCTGGTGAATCTGATAACTCTCATTCCTGTCGACACGGCTGGCAATTTCTATGCAAACCATGTGCATGTATGAGTGTGTGTGTGTGTTCGTTCCAGCGTATTGGGCAGATTAGAGAGTGACCTGCTGCTGTTATCTATGAGCTCCGTGGACAGAGACTAAACTTTTTATCTCGCTTCACACTCCATTATCTGTTCCTAGTTCCCTTTTTGCTTTTTCAATCACTCAGTACCTTTCTTTTGTTCTGTCCTGTCTGCCTCTGCTCCGTGATTCATCCATCTCCCTCTCTCTCCTCTCCTGCCCATCATCTCTGTCCTCTGCTCACAATATCCCCTGTAATATACCTATTCTATTGGTTTCCTGTTAAGAGCTTTGTATTGTATCTACTGTATGAAAACTTTCTTTTTCTTGTCTTGTCTCGTCTTGTCTACCTTCTTATCTTAAATGCTCTTGTGTAACTTAATGGTAAGAAGACAGCACTGAGCCATGTGAGCCAATATGTCATATGTTAGATATGTTAGATTAAAGGTATATTTCAACATTTTGGGAAATATGCTTATTCGCTTTCTTTCAGAGCGTTTGATGAGAGGATCAATACCATGGGT
The DNA here is from genome assembly GCF_965226575.1 of Pagrus pagrus. Classification (NCBI taxonomy): domain Eukaryota; kingdom Metazoa; phylum Chordata; class Actinopteri; order Spariformes; family Sparidae; genus Pagrus; species Pagrus pagrus. Next base: position 28,069,116 of record NC_140185.1, on the reverse strand, counting down.
AGGGTAGGACCGCTCCCTGGACTCAGATTGAATTTGTTAGAGGTGCTCTTTGGGTAGGGATACGTGTAGACAACTCTTTTTAAACAATAAGATGCCTTCACTGTCACAGCATGGTCATGATCAACTCCCTGATGAATGTTTATTGCCAAAACACATCAGACGGTGTTTTAAAGGGTTGCAATATACAGTGAACAGCACCAAATGTGTTTCTACGTCAGGAAACTCTGGTCGTGTGTTTGTTTTAATCATCATCATTTTTGTTCCTTCAGGCCTCCAGCGTCGTCGTCTGATCCCAGCACTGACCTTGGACTCTTCCTCCTCCTCCTCACCTTCTCACCGCTCCTCCAAACAGGCCATTACGTCCTCTTCATCATCCTCCTCCAGCCCAGGTGCATGCTGGGTAGATGGCCCACTGGGGCCCCCAGCTCCCTCAAACCTCCGGGGCGCGACTGCGACGACAGAAACCTTTGAGATCAAGGTGTACGAGATCGATGACGTCGAGCGACTGCAGAAGAGGAGAGACAAAGGAGGGAGCAAGGTGAGAGAGAGAGAGGAAAATCATTTGCGTACATTTAGGGCTGAAGTTTGGGAAAAGAGAGGAGTGTTACAAGAAAGGAATAAAGTGTTGGGAAACAAAAGAGGAAGCGGAGAAAGCATGATAGGCTTAAAGAAAGGACAGTGTGTGAGGAGAATTTACTCTACGGTGTCATCGTGATGGAAAATGAGGAATGGATGTGGGGAGAAAAAAGAAGCTGCAGAGCCAGGGAGCAGTAAAGGAGGCCCAGAGGGAAGGAGACATATTGCACTTGATGTCAATGAAATTGATTTGATGAATAATAGTTGTGGGAGACATTAAAAAGCAATAAGTGTTCAGCTGGACGCTGTTGATGGAGGAGAACAAGACTAGAGAAAAGAGGCTGAAGGATCTGAGCAACTGTATGTGTCAATGAGGAAAGAGACTTCATAAATACATTAAGTTTAAAAATAAAACCGTAAGGATTTTCACAGAATGAATTAATCAACATTTGCGCCATGTTCTGTGTGAACCGTGAGCTTTTTTTTTTTCAATAAATCTACATTCCTCTTCCCTCTGTGTTACTTTTAAAAGTATTAGTTTAGAGATTATTTAAAATTCTGAAGATATAGCAGAATACAGAGTGCTACTGTAAAACTCAAATGCAAATGAATGCAGGTTTTTGGGTTCTCCTCTTAAACCTTTATGTATTCAGAGGAGGGAGCATTGTAAGCTTTGGGAAAGAAGCTGGGAGAGAAAAGCATGAAATATAGATTTTCCCCGCAGCGCCTTAAGAAAGCCACTTAACCCCCCGACTGCTTCAGTGAAGCTGCTCAGTGTCCGAAGGTACTCGACTGCGAGCCGATGAGCTGTGAATGTTTGTAACTGTGTGAACGTTAATCAGGCCGCTGCTGACACAGAGCCACATGTGTTTCACAGCACATTTCTCCGGATAAATAAAGGTGCATAAAATCAGTCTGTCCTCTGTCTGCGTGTCAGGAGGTGGTGTACGTCAGTGCCAAGCTCCGACTGTTGGAGCACCGTCAGCAGAGAATCAGCGAGGTGAGAGCCAAGTACCAGTGTCTGAAGAAGGAGCTGGAGCAAACCAAACAGCACTTGATGCTGGAGCCACACAAATGGACCACCGAGTGTAAGTAGGACTCTGACGCATCCAGGAGTGTGTCTGTGTGAATGTGTCGGTGTGATTGTGGGATGTATGTTTGAGTGTGTGTGTCATATCAGATATTCTAAGATGGTAATTCACAACAGGTTATGAAATGATTTTTATGAGATGATTGATTGGAAAGAGAAATTTTCAATATCAATAATCTATATTGCACATTTCTCTCTATTAACTTGGAGGCATTTATGTGCCTCGCACATACGCAGCATATGAGTCCAAGACAAATTTCCCTACCGGGACAATAAAGTATATCGTATTGTATCGCATCACATCACATCGTATCGTATCGTATCGTATCGTATCGTATCGTATCGTATCGTATCGCATCGCATTCTTTTCTTTTCTTGCTGTTGAAACTAAAGAGCACTCTACACATCCAGAGTGTGATTTCAGTTTCATCCAATTGCTTTGTTTTTGTTTGTTTAAAAAGGTTGAGACCTTCTCTTTATATCATCAAGCCACTCGCTGTCTTAAATGATTATATACTTTACTTTTTGTCAATGAATCCAATGAAACCAACAAAATATTAGTTTCCAACTTTCCAAGTTTCCAACTTCCCTACCCTGTTTGTGGTCACCCTGTTTGTTGGATTTTAAAATATCATCACACTTCTCTGTTAATATGATTTATATATACATTTTTTTCTCTTCCTGTCTGTCCATGTCCAGTTGAGATACAGCAGGTCTACGAGGTGGACTCTCTAGAGTATCTGGAAGCTCTGGAGACTGTGACGGACAAACTGGAGACCAGAGTCAACTTCTGCAAAGCTCACCTCATGATGATCACCTGCTTCGACGTGTCTTCAAGACATCGATAGACAGACGGAGGGACGGAGAAGCAGACACACCGCTGGATGCAACTAGATATCGACATTTAGACCCTTTGCCCTCAAACAATCGATCAAACAAACACCTTTAAAAAATATCTCCTACACTTCTACATCTCATCGGATGACTGGATAGTTAGGGACATCCTAATGTTTACTCTGGATGTATGTTGACAGAAGGACAGATGGATGGAGAGATGGATGGATAAAAGAAATTGAGATATATAGAGACATCTGACAGGCCAGCAGACAGATGAGTCCATAGATGTTTTGTTTTTTTTCTCTGGGCTTTGGAAAAAACCTCAGAAAGAGACATTAAACAGCATCTAATGGACGGGCAACTTTGAATCAGATAAATATGGCTGCCCGAAGGGGTAGACAGACGGTTCTGAGTCTGAAAAGACACTTCAAACACACCACACAGTTTTCAGAGAAGTGAATAATTGGACTACTGAGACACCTCTCAGAGTAAACATTTAGGAATGTATGCAGAGGGAAGGATTGAGGGAAGAGAGGAACAAAAACTGCCATTTTTCAAACAAAGAAGGACAACGACGAGGTGCAGGAGACAAGAACAGTTTCCCGTCTCACCCTCATTTTAGAAGAGCACTTTCTGGAGTTTACACAGCCGAGTGCTGACTACAGAACGGCCTGGTATTGTTGTGCGGTGAATAAAAGAGACTGACCAAGAGAAAGACAGGAGGACAAAGAAAAAATGATTTAGATAAGTGCCTTGTGAACATATCAACAATACCAAGACCAGTTCTCTTTCTCTCTGAAATTTGTGAACATGCAGTAAAGTATGGTGCTAGCATAGAAATAAAAAACAACACAGAAGATCAGTGTCCTTGGAAAATCTTTGAATTTATAGCCATTCCTAAATGTGATGTTTTGCTGTGGGTCAATGTTTCATTATATCATGAACAAACTAATACTTTGTGTTTGAATCAACACTGATGGGAGGAGACGAAATGTCAACTGGATCCCTTAAAAAAGTCAAAGAAGACCCGTGCACATGGTACGGAGGAAGATAAGGGCCACTGTAAAAAAAATATTTTGAGTTCTGACTCAGAATTGAAGAAGAATTAAAAGTTGTGTAATGAATTGTGAAAAAAAAACTTTTACAGTGGCCTCTTCTGCATCATGGAGAATAACACCAAGTCTTCTGTAAAATTGTTGCAAGGACCAAAAGTCAAATTTTAAAAAATGATTTTTCCAGGACACAGAGTTATGTGTGTTTAAACAAAGAAAACACTAATGCTAGTTTCTCGTGGCGGTTGTTTTAACCTCGACTTCACTCACAAACAAAGCACATCTGAGTTTTGACCCTCGGGGGCATACGTACGGTTTATTTCCCACGACACACCCGTGATGGCTTTTTCATGTTCACAAAGCAATGAAACGTCTGAGTCACATAGGAGTGGAAATGTTTTCTCTCTGATCCAGTGTGAAGTACATCCATTGATTGACTGACTGTCAGACTGACTGACTGACAGACTGTCTGTTGTTTGTATCTGTGTTGTTCTGATCTATTCTAAAAGAAACTGAATGATTCGTCAATGTGCGTGTTTTATAATAAGGTATCCTTTTTTATTTGAGTGCAATGGGACCACGTAGAGACGATGTATCATAGTAGGAAATAGGTTGAAGAAATATTTAAGAGTCAATTGTGAGGAAAGTACAGGATAAGCCCATTAATATACATGCGCGTTAAAGGCCTTCTTTAAGGTTTGTCTTATTGGAACAAAGTAGTGAATTTAGACTGAAAATACTTATTTGGGACTTTAATTATGATTACAAATGGGCAATTAAAAAAGTTTCAGTATTGTCTTTTATTGAAAGCACACAGACGTTATAAAAGAACGACTAAAAATATATATTTAAAGGAATGAAGGAGAGCTGAGGAAAGAAAAGGATGATGACCAAATTAAGAGGCAAACATCTCTGCCTGGTTCCATGTTTTTTGGACGGATAGCAACACTTATGATTTGTTAATATTATTATCTATGGTGCTTGAGATGTTTATGATCTAAATGTTTGTACAAATATAAATATATGAAAGAGCCTGTTTCCCTCTGAAATACAGAACAATACCCTTCAAATGCTTCTTCTTCTACATCGCTGTCATCACGTCTGTTTTCAACCATCACCACCCTCTTCTCTGAACGCCTTTTTGGCCCAGCAAACAGAGAGCATTCTGGGAGATCCTGTTTGTTGTCTGAGAGGTTAAAGGAGGGGACGACACCAACTGTAATGATATTGGTGGGATCTGTCAAAAGCGTCCTAGTGCCAAATTTATCTTTATCCTAATAGAACAAACTCAGTGTTTATCATTTCCAAAGGAGTGACGTAGAAACAGGAAATGACTTGTGATCTTCTCCTGGCTGTGTAACGAGGTTACAGTCTTTCTTTTTGTGTGGTGTACACCTGCAGTGACAGCCGCGGGATAATCTAGTGGGAAATTACCCGAGGAACTATGACGCTTTTGACAGAGCGGACCTGTGAAGCGTCCTCACAGGAGGCGAGCGATGTCGCCCTGTGACACCTCCGATCGTTTCAGTTCACCGAGCCAGTCATGAATGAAGGTTTATTTATTTGAGCTCAGGAGAGCAGAGTCGCTCATTATTATCTTCTTATTTATTTACACCTTATGATCTTAAAAGTTACTATGCATTCAAGGAAAAGAAAAAAAATAACTGTACATATTTTGCTGAGCCCATGTCATATATAAATATATAAACTGTACACATATATACGCTCATTTTTATTTGATATATTTTCTGTTTCGGTTTCAGTTGCTCCTGTTGTTACTTTTAGAGATTGTAAAGGGTTTGGGTTTCCTTAAACATTCACATCCAGGGTAGTTAAAGGAACAGTTCATCCCAAATCAAAAACACACGTTTCCTCTTGCCTGTAGATTGTTTCGGTGTGTGGCAGACTTGAAAATGTCGGCTTCCTCTTGAATATAATGGAACTAAACGGCCCTCGCCTCCTGGTGCTCAAAGTGCCAAAAAAAAATGACATCCGAACAACTTAACCGCCTCTTTACAGAAATCATGACCCGGTTACTGAAGATAATCCACAGACCTTGTTGTGAGCAGTTTCACGTAGGAACTATTTTCTTTCCACTGAACCTCACTAGCCGACCGTATCAGTGCTCTGTGGGAAGCGAGCGCCTACGCGTGGATGTCAGGCTCGTGCTCATGACAGCACAAGATTTAAACATTATTGTCGTCCTCCTCGGCTGAGCTGTGACGGTAGCTAGCTTAAAGGTGATGCACGCTTCCCTCTTCTCACTGACACGGGTGGCAGGTGTAGCATGAGCACCACAAGCTGAGTGCCATCAGGTTTTAGTGTAGGCGAGACAAGGCAGACGTCTCTACGGCAGATATCGCCAAAATTCAGGAAGTCACACCGGAACAATCTAGATGGATAAGTAGTCCTACAGGTAAGAGGAAAAACATGCAGTTTGATTTAGGGGTTGAACAGTCCCTTTAATGTGGCTCAAGCAGAGCAGGTATTTAAGTCGATTAAATTCTGACCAGAACTAAAGCACGTGAAGAAGAACAGGGTTGTTTTAAGTGAACTGCCAGTATGCTCTTCAGTATTAATTAGCAGTGGATGTTTCGGGGACCCCAAACCTCTGGATGAGCTAAACGGCCTGTACTTGTTTCCAGATTTAAGATGCTGTGTGTGAGATTTCTTCCTTGATGTGTCACTGCCAAATCTGCCGTGGTAGCGCTTTATAATTCTAGCAATAACTGTGACAAACACTTGAGGGCTTGGTCGGCCCCATATTGTTCATAAATAGTCCACGTAAACCTTTCAGGAATAAGCAAGCATGCTAAATAGGGGTGCACTCATTGTCTGGTGCTTTATATATCAGGTTGGAGGGTAAAAAAAAACACAGTCTAATGAACAAATTGACGTAAATGATGTTGTAAGTTTTTACTGGAGAGTTCAAGAATTATAATGTGTTATCTGGAAATCTGACACATGGCATCTTTAATGACTTTTGTGTGTAAACGTCTGGGTCAGACCACATTTTACAAAAACAGATTCCACAGCAGCACCAGGACCAGGTATAAGACAGCGGCTCAACTGTTGGAAAACAGCTACAAAACTGATTAAAACCAGTTCACGTCTTTGAGAGTTACCCGGGGTTACGACACATGGTCGGTGCACACCAGAGAATATGATGTGAGAGTTTCGTCTCCCCGATTCGAGCCTGCCGTCACGACGTCCTCTGCAGATTTCCTGTTTTTGAGAAATGTGGTCTGACACATTGTGTTGATGGAAGAGCAAGATGGAGGGATGTAAATAAAGAAATGTATTGAAAGAGTTTCACATCTGATTCTTTCATCTTTGATCACACAATAATCAACAGCGTGCCAGCCAGACGTCTGGCGTGTGGTCTGTGTCGGTCTCAATGTTTTGCCATCATTTTGCATTCTGACTCACAAACGCATCATAAAAGGCTATTGGAAAGAAAGCCGCAGGCAGTTATTCCAGATTTTAATAACTACTATTAATAAGAGGAAGTAAAGTATATGTTCAGTCATACCTACCTACCCCTGTCTCTATTCTATTTCCTCTGCAGCCTCCTGTCTCAGTAATAATCCTGTGACAGATGATAACAAGTGAGATATCTGTCACGTCACTTTCTCACATTTTCTTTGAACGGTTTCTTTCCGAAAATGACACATCCATGCAGAAATAACTCTGACTGTCTCACAAGGAGTGCTGGTATTAACCCTTGAAACATAATATCTCATTGGCTGATGAATTCTACGCAGCTGTTCTATAAGAGAAATGTAGCAGAGCGTTTTTTAGGGAAAAATTCACTTCCAAACACAAATGTTGGCTTTAGATAGAGCTTTTTCATTTCCTCTGGTTTCAAAAGGATGAAAAGGGAAATGAAGTCCGTCTTTATCCTGTAAAAAACACACTGTTAACATACATCATGACATTTTACATGTGTTGCCTTGAGGGAAGGTGCTAGACTTTTAGATCCCGCGTCTGTTTTGTACTAGATATCACTTAGTTAGTGTGTGTGTGTGTGTGTGTGTGTGTGTGTGTGTGTGTTTGTACCTTTACTAGCCTGTAGGCAGCTTTCTTGGTGACATATTGCCCTGTTGAGCCTGCTTTGATCACCCGTGCTCAGCAGGGAACAGGAAGGAAAAGGAGAATAGATGAGAGAAGCGAGGAGAACAAAGAGAGCAAAAGGGAAATACGAGGAAAGAGCGAGATGAGATGTGGAAGAGCTGAACCGGTGCACGAGAATGAGATGGTTGAGGTTATGGGAGGACAAAAAAATGAGACAAATGGATTAATTCGGAAAAAAATAGCAAGAGAATGATCGCCTGGGTAATTTTTCGGCAAACAGTATGCAATCATCTCTCAATAGACAGGTTTTTACTCTCTTATCTGAAACCATGTCTGCTTAAAGCTTTTCTGTTCTGTTCCTGAGATTGGTAGATAATTTGAAGATTGTTCGGTCCACTTTGCCTTTTCTTGAATCTTCAGTTTCCCTCTCTAACTTCCTAAAAAAGTAATCTGTGATTTAATATCTGCTGGTGAGAGGAAACACAGCAGCATCCATAAAGAAAATGTATTTATTTTCCCACTGATTACCTCTTCAGTGTTATCTTCAGCGGTAAACTGTCCTTGTCTGTCTTCTTTCTCTTTTTCTGCTCACTGGAGTCTCCAGCCATGCTTGCACATCAGTCAGGCTGTACTGAGGCACAGTGGTGCTAAATGCTAAACACTAAACACAAAACACAAGTACAGCAAAACAACTTTTTGATCTGATAATCAGAGAGCTAACCGGGACGATGAAAAGATGAAACTGCACCAAATGTCATGGTGATCCATTCAACAGTTGTTGAGATTTTTCAGTCAAAACCACAAATGTCAACCTCATAGTGGCACTAGAGGAAGACTCATCAGAGTCATTATAATTCACTGTGTGAGAACCATTAATGTGCATCAAAATGTAGGTAAAATCCACCTGGTAAATGTTGATATGTACACAAGAAAAGTCTGAACTCTGTCCTGCTGATGGCAGTGGAGGAAATGTCAGTGATTCACAGTTTAGTAGGAGTCAACTTCTGTGGACCATGAATGTCTGCGACAAAACATGGCTAAAAATCATGTAAGAAAAAAAAAAACAGGTTTCAGTTCAAGTTAGGCAGTTACTCTTCAGCTCAACAGTCCTTTGGTTCATAAGAGCTGCTCTGATTATGAAGCGGCTCAATCAAAGATGAAAGGAAGACGGAGGGCTGCTGAGGACGTGATGGAGACGTGGGCCTAACACGGAGAAATCTCGCTCTTTCATTCTAAAGTGAGATTACTCATGAATATATGTTAACATCCATCAACTCCTTATCACTGAACCCTCACACACAGGAAGATAATGGAGAAATGATATGTAGGATACAATCTACCATCTCTGGCTGTTATTACACCCTGAAACAGCAGCTTCTCTCTAAGGAACAAGCAGCTGAGACAAGAAAGACAGATTCTTATCAACTGGTGATTTGGACCTCTTAAGGCCTCGATTTGAAAGTTTATGTAGTGGGATACTTTGCATAAAGTGTGAAACAGAAGAATTCGATTTAGCAGCCATCAAATGTCAACCCTTGAATGTTTGGTGGTGGGTTTACATGAGGATTACCGACTGTGGAAGTAGGGAGAGGGAAGATGTGAGGAGAAAAAGGGTGCGAAAGGGAGAATTGATCAAAGGAAGCGAGAAAAGAGAGTGTATGGGTGAGGTGGTGCAGGGGGAAGACACACAGAGAGGGGGAGTGTCTCCGAAATGAGAGTGAAAATTGAAAAATAGGGGAGTGAATGGCGGGAGGGTGAGGGAATGAAGATGGGTTAAAACCACTCGTGTCCTTCTTTTGATTGGCCCAGGCTGCCCGCAGAGAGGAGCAGCGAATGAGAGAGAGAGACGAGCCGCGGACGAATAGTGAATTTAATTTGAAAGCCTTTGGGGGAGTGAGGGAGACCGAAAAACGGGGGAGAGAGATAGTGAGTGACAGAGAGGGAGGAACAGAGGGTTATGGCTAAGCGATAGTAAATCGAATTTGATGGCCGTTAAGAGGTGAGAGGGGGGAGAGCGAGAGACAGAAAGCAACAGAGCCAATGAAGTGAGTAATAGAGGCAGGAGCAGCAGTACTGGAGAGGACAGACTCTCCCACTTCAGCCCACTAGTGTTATTACTGCATTACTCCATTCAGTCTTCACATTCATTTCATCTACAAAAAGATACAATTAACAATATTCCTCTTTTCTCCCACACATCCGTCCATCTTATGCCACTTATCTGGGTCAGGGTGGCAGTATCGCGGATGACGCTTACACCCGCGATCTCATTCTTTTGGCCATTACCTAGAGCTTGTGACCTTTGGTGAGGATTGGAGCATAGACTGGTAAATTAAGAGCTTTGCCTTCCGACTTCAGCTCTACAGTCGGGTACAACACCTGCATTACTGCTGATGCTGCACCAATTTGACTGTCGATCTCACACTCACAAGTGAACAAGACCCCAAATACTTGAAATCCTTCACTCACGGCTTGGAGGAATGAATCCACTGTTTTTTTAAGGCAGGGAACCGTGGCCTTAGACTTGGACGTGGTGACCCTCATCTATACTGCTTAACCCTGGACTGTAAACCACCTCAGTGTGTTCTGGAGGTCAGGATCTGATGAAGCTAGCAGAACCACATCATCTGCAAAGAGCAGAGAAGAAATAATGAGGTCCCCTAAACCAAACACAATCTTCTCCAGGATCTGTGTCAAGGGACAACACACACTGGAACGTTTGTTTGACCTCCAACAAAGAAAACACACACAACCACACACAGAGTAATAAAAATGTTATTGCAGCCATAATTCCTGTGATTATTGTAGATAATTAAAAATGAAAATATTCTCTGTCAATAATAATAATAATAACTGATTCCTTGTCAGAATAACACTGAACAGAGAATAGTACATGTGACAAATCCATGATGGATGAAGGACTTGGGGTTTCTAACATGTCGGCTGTCTCAGTACTGAGAGAGCAAAAGCATCAGAAAAGCAAAACCATTTATCTGTAACCTTAAAGGAAACATATCATTAATCATCACTAGCCCATAGAAACACACACACACACACACACACACACACACACACACACACACACACACACACACACACTTTCCCTCTCAGAGGAAATGCTGTCATCAGTTTGCAAACGGTAGAATTTTGGGATTAACATGGGAAGTGTGTGTGTGTGTGTGTGTGTGTGTGTGTGTGTGTGTGTGTGTGTGTGTGTGTGTGTGTGTGTGTGAAACACATTACCACATTCCATCACAGACACACTCTGGGCTTATCTTGGAAGTCACACACTGACAGAGCAACACACAACAACAGGGATTAACATGGGAAGTGTGTGTGATGTATATGTATGGAGGAACGATGGATGTTTTGAAAACTTGACTTTACTGAAACAACACACACATGAACGCACACACTCATCACTCATCTAGATGGTATGTGCAGATTACACACGGGAGGCAGAGGCCTACAGGTCACCATTCTCTCTCTCTCTCTCTCTCTCACACACATACACACACACACAGATATCTCACTCTGCATGTCAGTAAACTCGATAAACAAAATACATTTTGCCAATTAAACGGTGATAGGTGTTTGTTGTTTTTTTACTTTGGACAGAGACAGGCTAGCAGCTTTCCCCGACTTCAATTCTTTCTTGAATGCTAAACTTGGCTAATCGCCTCCCAGCTCCAGATCAATAGTAATACACAGACATTAGATTTATTTAATCTCACTCCTGAAAAAAAAGCTGGAAAACACATCTAACAAAATGTTCCTCTATTCCTTTAAATGATTTGCTCGTGGATGGAGCAGACAATGCTCCCTGTTACTGTGCCTGGACTGTGATATTTTGTAATATGTAATAATCAAAAGGACAATATGGTCATGACCCCCCTGTGTCAGCACTCTGTTCCAGGTTTGCCATGAAGTTTTGCATAGACATTCATGGTAACCACTGTGCCTAAGTGCAGCCTCACAGAGCCGCCAGCATGGCTGCAGGCTTCGTGTTGAACTGGGTAAAACAAAACCTTAAGTTAGTTCATTGAGTTTTGACAGAATGAGACATTAAGGTCAACTTTTCTGACAGACTGTGAGAAAATGAAACACCGAACTGTGAACAAAAAGATTTTAATTCATGACAGTTCATCAGATGTAATTTACAGTCATTTAAATGTCCCCACTTCTTGTTCATATTACAAACCTCGATAGAACTGGTGATTGAGATTGGTGAATACACGGCTAACATTAAAACTAAAATATAAAAGGAGCTGTGGCTGTGTCTCAGCTGGATGAGTTTTGAGCCATCTCGGTGCGACATTCCTCCATCTTCATCAGCAGGTCGGTGGTCATGGGGTGATCGTCACCGTGGGTGACCTTTATGATCTGATAGGCCTGGGAAAGGTGAAATGAGCAGGATTAAAGAGCGTCTTACAGTAGTTCTTACTCCTGATATTTCTGGAACAATGTTGGATGGTACCATACTGTAGATGAATCAGTTTATTTAAATTTAATAAATGTGTACAAAGGAAGCTTGTATGTGAATGTTTTTACGGACGAAACTATGTTATCATACTTAAATTAGGACAGTGTTAATGTTCGTATTTCTTTCCCCACACCTGTTTGAATGTGTCCAAAGCATCCTCAATGCGCACCAGGTAATGTTGCAGCTTTCCAACTCTCATCAGCTGGACTCCATGGACCGGATGGGGATCAGGGTAGTATTGTCTTCAGAAAGGAGAGAAGAAAGAGAGGGTCAGAGACTGAAGGGAGACCAAGAGAGATCAATGATAAATCAAATTTCTCAATATTATTGTTTTTGCTTCTTTTATGCTGCTGTACCGCTGGTTTCCTCTGTGTTGTCAGAGAGGAGTTGTTAATATTTCATCTCATCTGAAAATGATTGTAAAACCAAACAGAGACCAAAGGGGAGACACTCATATTTATCACCATGAAACTTCCCCATTTGACAATTCATTTTTGTTTTCCTAGTTTTCTGATTTTGTGTTTAAATCGTCCAATTTAATATGAAGTAATTTGCATAAATGTAAACAACATAAATCTGAACTAAATCAAACACCCAAATGTGTATTTTTTAGACATGTTCTTTGTTTCCACCTTTAGTGTCTCCCCTCAAAAATCAGAAACTTTATCAATGTTTTTTTATTATTTGCTAAGTTTAGTGGCTGTGAAACAAGATGAGCAGGGTACCTGACATCCCTTCCCCCAGGCCCACCTTCAGACTCCTCCATCATGATTTAGAGCCAAAACAGCTCTCCCTCTAGTTATACATCACTGGACGGCTTCTATCAACAGTCCCGTTGAGCACCCCTCAAAGGAACATAGTAAAAAACATGAAGGCTGAATGGCTAAACTCCCATCACCCCTCCAGTATCCGTGCAAGAGTAAAGAGCTGGCCCAGTGGAGCCCGACCAGGATGGATTCCACATTACCTCCACGTGAACCAGAGGTTCAACAATCATCCCCAGTCTCCTCTCTTGCACCATGGCAGAGTCCTCCCCAAAGAAGGTGAGCAGTGTGACACCCAGGTAATTGGACCACACCAGGTGGTCCCATTTTTTAAACATGGGAACCAGCTGGAGTCCTTAAACTCCACATGACTTGGAAATGACAAGATGACATTTTGGAAAGTGAGGATATTCTTCTGTGTAGCTTTGAAACCATGCATGCTATACTTGTCTTACACTGACCAATGACTTACATTCACTTCTAAGATGTTGTATTTATGTATTTGTGGACAAATAAAATGGAGCAAACTGAAAAAAGTGATGCAGCGTGTAAATATTAACAGATTACAGAAGAAATACAGGTTTATGTTGACATCTTTAACTGTTTCTAGGCAGCCATTAAAAGATAGTTAAAGCAAACGATGCTCTTTGTGATGAAGTTTGATCAAGTTCACTTTTAAATAGAAGTGTAGACTGGAAGTGGTCACACTAAATAAAACATACACTTTGGCTTTCACTTTATTTTGTGCTCTGAAGCTCGAGGGAATCCACTGACATTTAGAGCACCGACATCAGACAGTAAGACAAGATTAAATGGACAAGACCGATCTAATACGTGTATGGTGTCTGTATGAAAGTGTGATACATAAACAAATAGGAGTTTATAAAATAGAGAAAAAAATTGCAGTGTGTGCATTATGCATGTCTATATTTTTGTGGTCTGAATATACCTGCCTGAACACGTCTCCATGTTGTCCATAATGTGCAGCTCATTCAGATTTTGCATTAAAAAAAAAGTTTTTGTTTTTGTTTTATATTTGGGGATTGTGACTGCAACCGAAGCACTGTAATAGTTTTTTTTGGCAATTTAAAGTAGGTTCCTTATAAAAAAATAAAAATATAACCATGTTCTTTTTCACCGTTTGACTCTCTGGAGGGATCCCAAGGATAAATAATGTGGGTGTGTCTGCATGACTTTGTATTTTACATGTTTGTGCAGACAAGCAGAGCTAATACTGCACATATTCCCCTGATAAATGTAGAAAAACACATACTCACACTACTGTACGTCCACACATACTAATGTGCTCAGTGTATCTGTGCATGAATATACTGTTTATCATGCACAAAACAAACGTGCTTGCTGACGGAGAAAGATAAAGAAAGAGCGAGTGTGCTTGACATCCCTGAATGCTGATGTTTTGATGAGTGATGTGTTTCCATGGTGACAGTACCAGAGTCCTGATCAGCCTGATCAATGATATTGACATTAAGAGACTCCCACAACCCTCACATTAGGGACACAAACACACACACACATCAGAGAACATTTCTATGTCATCTGTATTTAATTTGTTTAGCCAACGTGTAATTTGTTCATCTAAGATGCAAATAATTATGAGACAACTCAATTTGTAACAATTTGTCTGCACACGGATAAACGCTGATGCTTAATGACCTTGGTGCATACAGTAAGTAGACCCCACATACATGTATCTGCTGTAAAGAGACAGTTCACACACAAACACACACACAACAAGAACTGGGACATTCCTCGTCCTATAAAGATAAATACACAGCGGGGACTTTGAGGAAGCAGCTTTGTTGTTGGTAAACACTGGAGTTCTCAAAATGCTCATTTAGCTGAATCTACTTGTCATTTATCCTCTTTTCTTCTCCACCCCCCCTCCTCTAATCCCTCCTTCCTTTTCCTATTTCACATCTCGTCCGCTCTGCTCCTACCTGTTTATGTTTGTGCTTTTAGCCCCGCTAGCTGCAGGGATTAAAGTTGGTGATGCCGGTCGGTCGATTTCCTTCTCTCCTCGGCTGCCCTCTTAAGACTTTCCTCCATTTCCCCTTCTCTCTCTCTCTCTCTCTCTCTCTCTCTCTCTCTGTTTTCTCATGATTACACATACACGTTTTTTTGTTTTTTTTAGTTTTTCTCTCTATATTATGTAACCACTAAAAGATTATATTTAAATGCTCCATTCAAAATTCTCGTCTGGCTCATTCTCTCCCTCTGACGCTCACACACACACACACACACACACACACACACACACACAACACACACACACACACACACACAAACAAACAAAACGAGCTGTAAGTAAACACAGACACATGAATACACACATGCACACCAGCCAAAGATAAGGTCAATTTGAATCCACTCCACCCTCTGTAACGTGCTGCATTTGCCTGATTTCACTTCTCTCCACAGTAAACACACCACAAGAGGGTTCAACATGCTCTCAAACAAATCACGCGCACAAAGAAACTGCACTCGCTGCGTTAATCTTAATTGTATCCGCATGGTTGTTGCGCTAAAAGTTTTTCACCCCGATCATAAATGAAAATGTGTTTTCCGAAGCGAATGAAATCAAAGTTAATTAACTTGTAGTGGCCACAGCCAGTGTCATTTAAAACTCCACAGCTTCTTTGATAATTTTCCAGCAGAGTTTTCACTCACAGGGCTAATAGCCCATTTGTTCATACCTTCAAGCCGAACTAAACTACAAACTGACAAGCCTACCAATTACAGAGGTGGTCTCGGATCCTGTGGTTAAAATTGAATCATTAAGTTCAAAGACTGAACCAACAACATTAGTCCTCCATGAATAATAACACGTTACAACATTGATTTAATTACCAAGTGGTTGATTCGAGCCGCCATGACATGCAAACACACGCATCAACACCAATCTCCAATTATATTTCCTCTTTGCATACAGAACCACACGGCAATTAAAATAATTTCATTAACGTGCTGTCTCCTGATTTCTAGCCTCCTCTTTTTCCCTGGGAGAGTAAATTGAAGGGGAACCGCGGTCTCGCCGTATGCAGCTAGTTAGAAAGCCATAGCTTTCGGCGATGAGTAAGAGAGGGGGCAAGGAGGAGAAATTAATAGTTGTGGAAAAGTGTAGCATTTCCAGGCAAATGCAGTGGAACTAATGAGGCTCTTGTTTGGAACAAAAGATCCACGGCCCGCTGTTAGTGAGAGGGAAACATGGATTATCTTACTAAGTAGAAAACCCAAGAAGGAGAACGAATACATGGAGGAAGATTAGCCGAGAGTATTTTCCTTAATTGTATTTTGTTTTCTGTCCAATGCAACAGCAGTTTCAGTGTTATTTAGCAATCGCAGCACCTCCGTGCATCTGCTACCAACACAAAGCACAATCAGATAAGGTTTAAATCACAGTTTAACTATTTAACCGACCTTTCTTACTGAGACACATAAACTGATGCTGACAACCTGATAAAAGCATTCACATCCCAAGAGAGCGCCTGGAGCCGCGAGGCAACCATACGTCAGTAATCTTCAACAGTGACTCCTGTCTTTGTGGTTTCCTTAAAATAAAGCCTGCTCATAACCTGTCATGCGTCGCACATGTATGAGATGCGTGCACTTCATTTAAGGAGAGAGGCTCCTGCGAGGGAAATTATAGATGTACGAATAATCATGTTTCAATATCTTTACTGCACGTGTATAATCATCTGGGGTTTTTCAGGTCAGTTATTACGTTTTATTTTGTAAGTCATATTCTCATGTGTCATGTTTACTTTCCATTTCCTGCCTTTGTCTTTTTTCTGGCTCTTTCTCCAGCTGACCTGTGGTCTATTGGTTAATCATTCCTGTGTATTGAAGCCTTTGTTTTTCACTTGCTCTTTGTCATTTTGTCTGTGTTTCCTGATTTGTTTCCTATTTCTTTATGGTTTCCTTAGTAATGGATTCTCCTTGTTGCCTTTTGCTGCCAGTTTTTTTGGTCGCCTGCCTTTTTGTTGCTTGGATTTTGGCATTTGAGCTTGTTATTAAAGCTCGCCTTTTTGTTTTTCAACCTGCCTGCCTCTGTGTGTCTGCGTGGGTGACAGAGAGGAGCCGGTGAGAAAACAAGAGAAGGTTGCGACAGTCAAAAAGGTCAGGACAGATGGTGACACAGGGAGACAGCCTGGTCAGAGAAAGTATACACGGGGCAGAGAAACAAGACAAGAAGGCTGCAAGGCATAAAAGGACATCATGGTTTCTATTCAGTGAGCACATGATTAATAAACCTTTGTTTTATGTACCATGCTTTGAAAATGATTACAGGTGTGACAATACTGTAAGAGGTGTTGGTCTCATTCCTCGAATGCTTTAACAGTTAACGCCTTTGCACACCAAGATACTTTCATAAGCGTTTAAATCTATCACCTGAAAACAAAGGTTACACACAGAAACCTTGCACACTGAGTCAGAGGCATTAATATACCGGTATTCATTGCGAAAATTCACAATATGAGACAAAAAAAAAAAAGAGTAGTCAAGCAGTGAACATGATTTTGTGGTCTCACTTCTTGACAACGAAGAAGAAATTACTGAGTCCATCCCAAACCTGAAAAGAAGACATGACCGAAGAGAGTTTCACGGAAACTGTAGAATCATCCCAATCGCTTCCAGGTGTATTTCAGGAAGTCGTGGTCAATATTTTCATGAGTGGAAATCTATCTTGTGACCCCTCATACCTATCATACTGTACAGAAGATATATAAGATATATATAGATTTTAAACTCTGAATTGAGTGAAGGAAAAAAATCAGATCAGTGCTCGGCTCAGTTACATGCTGGTACATATTATATTGGCTACCTTATTTGTCTTCTACGCAGTTTGGCTTAAACACTTGAGTCTTCACAAGAGAATGAACAGAACAGTGCTGTTATGGCGCTGTGTTTAAAAGACACTGTATTTTAAATGTTACCACCAACACATCCATGAAGACTTGACAACGTGGGTGCACTTCACTGCTCTACTGAGGCTGCTGTTGATGCAGAAAACTCATGCAAAAGACTCCTCTTTGCTGAATCTTACTGCAAACGGTGCATTTAGAGAAAATAGTCCATACTGGTTAAATCTGAGGGGCCACAAATGAATAAAGCTGTGCATGTCTGAACATTTTTAGTTGTTACTCTCTACGAGTGGAGAGGCAGGATGAATCCAAAAAGCTGTTTCCACACCGTTAGACTGTTTCAGGTTGATGATTTACTTTATGCCCCTTCACGTATTCATGAGTGTGTGTGTGTGTGTGTGTGTGTGTGTGTGTGTGTGTGTGTGTGTGCGTGTGCGTGTGCGTGTGTGTGTGTGTGTGTGTGTGTGCACGTGTGTGAGCGTGTCGACAGCAGTAAAATACGTGCAGCATGGAGACATTCAATAAGCCTGGCGTGTACAGCCTGCAGCAGGTGCGCATTATTCGCACACAGGCATGGGGAGAAGCCCTCTCTATACATCACAGACTGAATAGAGCAACCGAAAAAAAAAGTGGAGGGTGGAAGAAGAAAGGAATACAGAATGAGGGGAAGGACAGGAGAAGGAGAGCGATAGAGAACTCCTGCAGCTATCTTTCTTCTCTGCCATCTGAAGAGCCCAGAGGAAGATAGGAGATGAATATGGAAGATCCTCCTCCCACTCTCTCTCTCTCCATTTTCTCTTGAATGCTCTTCTCTCTTTCTCTTTTATTGTTTTTCTTTCATCGTCGTCTCCCCAGTGAATTCCTCTAGTCCTCCTTTTGTCAAATTTATACCTCGCCTTTTTCCAACATCCCTATTTTAAAGCAGTTTTTGACCCTCCTTCTAGTTTATGTCACTCTCATTTTACCTCTTTTTTTGCCAACTACTCTGCCTTCCTCTCGTCTCTCTGCACTCCTCTGTCCCTCTCTCACATCCATCCTCGCCCGACCCCTGTCTCTGCTCTCTAAAACCTTAAACTCCCATAACCCTCAATGACTCCGCCACCTTGAGACACATTTTTCTCAGTTTCTTTTGGCTGACACCAATCTCATCTCTTCATCCCCTTCTCCTCATCAACATCTCTCTTTTTCTGCTGCTCCGGGTCTGGTTATTTATTGATAGCCTCTATTACTGTTTCTCTCCTGTGGATCTGGTGATTTGTGTGTGTGAGAGAGAGTGAGAGTGAGAGCGGCTGAGCAAGGCTACACCACAAGGGCGCTGCCCTTCACACCATATCGATTAGTCTGACACTCACACTCACAGACACACACACAGGGAGACGGGGATATGTGAGAGCTGGAGGTGCTCATCCAGAGGAAAAAATGTGATGTCATTTCTGATCTGACATGAAGATCGAGCTAAAACTTTGGATTTATTAAATATATTATACATTCCTTTCAGCAATGTTCCCTATATTAGGAGAAGTGCATTGCGGTTTCCTGTCTTCTGTTTCTTTGCACTTTTTTGTTTGCTTTTGCTTCCGGCCCTGCCTTTTTCTTAGACTTGGGTCACATTTGGATTATTAAAAGATGAGCAAATTATTGGTTTCATGCCCTGACAACTGTCATTTACATGTTCAATTTTCCTTTAAAAAACTTGGTGTATTTGAAAACAACAGGCTCACTTTATCTTGGTGAGTTCAACAAAAACTACCACCCTTTGGGGATTCAACAATAAACAACAAAAGAAAGAAATTCAGTTTGTTACAAAGTTTGGTTTCTCACATCCATCCAGAGTAATCCCTCTTCCCAAACAAATCAATAAAGGATCTCTGAAGAAGAAAATAAACCCAACATCTCTGATACTGTCAGAATAAGCACCGTTACCGGTCAGTTGATCGCCTTGATCAGTTGACCAGTGGGCTAGCTGTGCCCTGTTTTATGTGTTTTTTCCTTTCCTGTTTGGCTGTGGACGAGCTCAAGTAGGTTCGGCGAAGGGAATAAAAGTACTGGAGGATTTGCAGATCCTGCTTCGATGATTGAAACTGAAAGCTCGTCGAGATCGATTTCGGATTTGGCATCTAAATCGTGACGCCCCTGGTGTCCTTTCTCGCCACATCATAATCAAATCTTCTACTTTTAAAGACAAAAAGATTGTGGTAGCTTGCCAACCCAGAAATCACATCACATCGAGAGGTTTGAACACATTCAGCTGGGCAGCTGGCTAAAGAATAAAGTTTAATTTATGTTTAACAAATACCAGCCTGCAGATTTGATTTCGTGACATATGGATCATGATTTTCCTAAAATCTTCAATAGGATTTTTATAAACAAACAACTCTGAAGCCTGTCCACAAAAAATGATGATCAGAAACCAGAAACCCCATCGCAACAACAGATTACTGTGGTGGCTGAGAGAGCTCAGCACACTGCAGCAGTTGTCACGGTCCCCCACACACTCCATTATGTTCTTTAAGACTTTTAGAGCTGTAGTCGCCTTAGTTTCCTGTATTTTCCACAGTTGTGTTAGTGAATGTTTGCTTTTTGCTTGGGTTTCATTCATTTGAAGCTTCCCCCCCCCCCTTATTTGATGTCCGTGTCGCCATAGTGATAGAAATGTTTTCCCATTGCTTGTGTTTTGCACATCTGCCGGCAATTTCTGAAGTAGCTCTTTCAGTCACTGCTGATTATAATGATAAACCCTGGCATTTTCTTTCTATCTCTTCCTCTGAATCACATCTACTTTATACTAAATGTATAAACCAGTCCTGTTGAGCTTTATTCTCCTCTGCAGGGATAACAGAAGGAAATCTGTGTCTCCTTTATCAGGTCAAATCCTGCATATTGTGAAATGGCTTTAGTGCCAATTCTTTAAGCAAACTATCCATTTTATATTATCTTAACGGATTACTACCAGATATACCAAGTTTTTTCACATAGTCGATTCTTGCTATACGTTTCCTGTCTCTCTGAGAATCCTCTCATCGTGAACAAACGATGGAGCTCAGTCTAAAATAAGATGAAATGCCATGTTGAAGCCTTGGTACGACTATTGAGGAGTCAGGACTGAGTAGTAGCCCAAATCTTTGAAGTCATAATCCACTCTGGTAAAGACAGTTGCAAGCATTCCTTAAGTAAGGAGTTGCACTTCAGATGCACTATGAATGTCCTTTACCTCACACTGCTTTCTATGCTAGGATCACTCAATCCAAGCTCATATCCACATTTAAAGGCAGAGGAAGTTGAAATCATCGGAGAACATTTACATGTAAGCCATTCATGGCTGAAACTTTCAGTTTTCCCCATATTGTAACACACACACAGTGACTCACCTGTATACTGGAAGTGTTTTCTCCCCGTATCCCACAGCTTCCTCCCAGTGTCCCAGGTGAATGGAAGCATCCAGAGCCATGTCTGTCACCCTGAGCTTATACAGATTTTCTTCAGGCACGTCACAGCCAACAGTTGATAACAGATGACTGCAGCTCTCCAGTAGTGTCTGCCAATCTGAAGGGTCACTTAAGGAAAAGCAACATTTATACTGAATGCACACATATTGATATTATTTTTTGCAAAGACTCTACTTCGGCTGTTAAGCTCTGAGGATTATGTTAAGACACATAATTATTTAATGCCTGTCGCTGTCTCTCAAGCCGCATTTAATGCCAGTTTAATTGACTTATTAAATCAGGTCCTCCTCCAGGTCTGAGCTTACCTCTTATTAGAAACATTAATACTTTTAAAGACATCGACTTTTGTATACCAATTAAATCATTGACTCATTGTTATTTTTTGAAAACTTGATTTACATCTACAACCTATTGTAAGCCCATTAGGGTAAAAGCATGTCAGCCACGAGGACCTGAATGTCTGAAATGTGTAACAGTCACAACAGAGTGGTGATGAAATGTTGGCAGTGCAGAGGCATCGACTGATTTAATCATCATCCCACAATGCAGCAGATGATGGATGATGACAAGGCTCAGTGTTCACTGGCTGTGTTTGGTCTTGAAGGTAAAGGATACTCGACTCTGCTTTCAGTCCTTCCAGTCTGGGTAGAGCCTCCTTCAGCGGGCGCCATGTTGATTCTCCACCCGAAAGCATGAGTCTGTCCTGGGAAAGAGAGAAGAGGGACCACCTGAATATCCACACAGTAAGAACATCGACGTTTATTGTACCGTGCACAGTTGCTTATATACGATGTTGAATTCTACCATGTAGTGAGTGTTTCAAAAATATAAACAGTAAATGGAAAGTTCTTATCAAGTTTGACGTCTGTCAGGACATAATAGTTTGTGAAACTACAATAAACCGTTTGTTTAACCAAAAAAAACCCTTTGTTTTCATTCCATCAAAGGTCATTGTAATACATAATCCTGTTTATACCATGATACAGGGATGGAAGTAATTGCTGATAATTAAGTTATTGGATGTAGTTAGAAGTAATTACTATTAAGAAATGAATATAAAAATAAAATATTAAATCATTTTTTGGGTAAATGTCCTTTACGAGTATTTTAAGGATATCTAATCACAAAAGGAGTTTTGAGAAGTCTCATGCTGGTGAAAACCCTTAACATCTGAACAATCACTCCTGTCTTACATACAGGCTCACAAAGAGGCACATATAGTGCCATTATGAGGAGTTGATGTAGTGAAACACACAGACACACAGACACACACACACACACACACACACACACACACAGTGAGTTTATTAAAGTTTTATCGCCAATACCCAAGTGTTACGTATATCTCACCTCAGCTAACTGACAATAGATCTCACAGCGCTTACGTTGTGCTGCGTGTGGGTGTGCATTTGTCTGACAGATTTATAGATTACTGCTGTGGAGTTGCTGCTTAAGTAGTGGTGATTTAAAAGAGTGCCCATCTTGCATTGTGTCTTAATTGTCTTTGATTGTAATCTTGACTGGTCAGGAAGGAAAGAGTTAAAAATGAGAGATAAAGGGAAAGAGACAGAGGGAATAGGGTGGAGTGAAGATGGTCACAAGGCTTTACATGAACGACTACAATTAAAAAAGTGAATCTAAATAAACAGTATTATTAATAGAAAACTTTGCTTTTTTCCCACACACACACACACACACACACACACACACACACACACATATGCGACAGAGAAAAACAAAACAGAGACACCATCTTCTGGGTTTGATGTCATCTGTCGCTATGACAACTTTGGGTCACAACCCAGCAGCCTGCCATCATCATATGAAGATTAAAGAGAAAGAGGGGCGATGACAGAGAGAGTGTGCGTGTGTGCATGTGTTTGTGTGTGTGTGCGTGCGTGTGTGTTTGTTGTAAGCAGAACAAAGGTGAGTTGAACAAAATGAATGTTTTTGTCCCACAGAATCAACCGAGCGCTCTCTCTCACCTTATCTCAAACACACACAGACATTTTTGAGTGCCGCTGTGTTGTGGTAGAGTAAGACCGAAGTGTCATAAATGGCATGTTGAGCACAAAGCCGGAGGCACAAGTGAAGGAAGGCAGAGGAAAAGAAGAAAAGGTAGAGAGAGGGAGAGGGTGAAATGAACACACAGACAGAGAGAGAGACAGTGAGACACCGGAACGAAAAGATCAAGTGGATTAAGATGGATGGAAAATAAAACTGCAGCTGAAAGACAAGATAATTTTTCTCATTTTTCAGGGGGTGGTCGGAGAGGGAGAGAGAGAGAAAAAAGAGAGAAAGAAGGAGAGGGAGGTGCGAAGAGGTGGACCGTGACAGAGTGACGGAGAGGAAGAGGAGGACAGCAGGAGATAAAACAGAAAGTGAGAGTGAAGGAGGAAAAGGAGGAGAGGACAGGAGAGTGTACACTGTAACATGTTCTGCACAGATGACTAAGCAAACAGCGGCATGGCAGGTGTGTGTGTGTGTGTGTGTGTGTGTGTGTGTGTGTGTGTGTGTGTGTGTGTGTGTGTGTGTGTGTGTGAGTGAGAGAGAGAGAGAGAGAGAGAGAGAGAGGGAGAGCGAGAGAGAGTGCATGCATGTGTGTGTTTGACATCTGGTCATGTGAAAAGTACAAGTTTTACATTTTTCAAGCAAGAGCAGTTTTTGCAGAGTTTAAAGATGAAGTAATCCTGGCTATGTTCAGATTAGAGAACAACTTCATACAGACAAAGTACATTGGAGTGTGTGTGTGTGTGTGTGTGTGTGTGTGTGTGTGTGTGTGTGTGTGTGTCTGACTGCAGAACACCATTAAAGACAACCATGGTCACGTTCACTTGCACACAACAGATCTAAACAAATAGGCTCAGGCGGTAAGAATCAGAGTCAGTGAAGATAAGTGGAGCACTCCTCTACTTTAATGGGATCATTGAAGGAGGAATTTTAGCCATTTTAACCTCTCTGCAGGTGTTTTTATTGCAGTTTCAGATATTTCGACATACCACTGACACACTGTTCAGCAGCATGCCAACAAGCTTTTCTTTTTAATACAGTTTGTTGCTCCACTGTGTCACTTCCTTTGTTTCATCACGTACAACCACTCTCTGGGTTATCCATTAAGTTCCTGTCAGATTTTTCTAAATGATGCAACTACTTCTGGAAAAATGCCTTTGTACTATGTTCAGACTGCAGTATAAACAACATGTCAAAGTAGTGAATATGAAAATACCTCAGGAGAATAAAGAGTGAAAGATCAGGTATGATGTGGAAGACCTGAAGTAAAATCTGATATTGTGAGATAATTTGGAGAGGTGTCTTCAGACATCTTTGGACTTTGTGAAACATGTATAAAGGATATTATTACATGGGCTCACATTTTCAGTTTGTTAAGATATTGTTGTATTCTGTTTTTATTTACATTTAACACAACGTTCCAACTTTTATTAGAGAAATATCTTGAGAAATAAGTCTCGTTGGGTCAGTATGTAAATGTAAATGTAGCCACTGATGTCTGATATGTTGAATGACAATTGTGAACACTAACAACATAGTTTGTGTATTTGTGTCTTACTTTGTCTCGAGAGTCACAGCGCTGACAGCGGCAGGTAAAGTGGTACTGGTCCTCCAGCTGCTTCTGTCCATCTTCCGTCAATGACAATGTCTCAATGTAACTTATAGTTAGCTAAAAACAAAGGGAACAGTGAACTGTTAATATGTTTTTGTTTTTTAGTCCAGGGCAGCATTGGTAAATAATTTGAAATTTAAATTGAGTAGATTGAGTATGGTTGCTGTCGGGGCAAAGTGTGTATGTTTCTTCTAGATGGCATGGACGCATCTCATTACATATATTCACCTCCCCTCCAGTTATTAGAACTGAAGAAGCCTCCTGGATGAGAGGTGAAACGTCTTCAAGAAACTGAAACAAGTCCAGTTGCCTATGATACAGCATTTAGGATTACCATGACCTGGATGACTGAGAACCTTCATCAACAGTCAGGAGAGATTGAAGTATGGAAAATGAGGGAAGACACTGCCAAGTTACGAGGTGTCATCCTGCTCGTGTTGCAGCGATACTTCACTTGGCTACAATTTAAGGATTACTTTAATGACATTAAGTTAATTGTACCTCCATCAACATTCATTATTACACTACTAAAATTCAGGCAATAACCACAGTGATGTTATATTGATGAAAAAAAGGGATTCTTAGTTTCAGATTAGCAAAACAGCCTCAGGCAATGGCTCCTTCGTCAATAACAACAGCAAATAAAAAACATTCAATAAATACTGCTCATAAAGATGCTCATTAAAGCAGAGGCGACATCACAGTCGATATAACGAGTCGTATTCCATAATGTTGTGAAGACGCAGTGCGAGTGCTCAGTCATCACATACCTCCTCTTCAGGGTTGATATCCCGAACGGCTCTCAGCTGCAGCTTCGTTCCCTCAAACACCATCACACAGTTTGGCCTACAGTCATGGTTCAGCAGAGATAAACTGGGAGAGAGCAAACAAGATGATGAGGGGCAGGAGGAGGAGAGCACCAGAGGGTGGGAGGAGGAAGAGAGAGAAATTTATCTGGGATTAAATGTTTAACTTTCTGGTAAATCTAAAATGTTCCTTCTGTATCATCTACAGCACACTAAATAAGTAAAAGCAAACACTGTTTTGCAAAGAGTGTCGAGTCAAAACAGCCAGAGCCTCGTCCTGCTGAGCCACCAACTGCCACATGTCCAACTGTTTGGGGCTTCTCAGATCCCCAACACCAATGTTCACTGAAATGTTAATTTGTGCCGACGTACTCATGAGAGAGGAAAACACATGTCGAGTGACACATCTCCCTCAAGATCGCCATCCACCCATCAGCCAGTTAAGTGTGTGTGACAGCTGTGTCTTTTAACCCTGAATGCAACATGCTACCGGGGGTTAAATATCATCCGACATCTCATTCTGCACATATAAGTTGAGACTGAGCGCTCAAATGAACCAAACACTCAGACAAAATGTTCAAACGCACATAAACACAGATAATTCCCCATACGGTGTGACAAAATGAGGTCTCTGCTGCTGTCATAACAAATGTCACTCTTCATTTCCTTCCATGTCGGTCTATCAGCATCTCTCTCTCTCTCTCAGACACACAAATAAATCAGGAGGCGACGGATACTCCACTTCTGTCACAACAACAAAGGCTTTTGACTCATTTCCCAAATTTACTATATATACGAGCAATCATCCCAGTCATCCTCATGCACACTGGCTGACAGGGCAGCATCAAAACAATGATGCCAAAAAGGACAGTTTTTAAATACACTTTGATTGAATGCATGGAGGGTTTTTCCCCTGAAGTTTAATATCACTAGTAAATATATCTCACAGGGTTTTTGTTTTTTTTTTTAAAAAAGGTGCTATTTGTAAGAAAAGTTTATTTTTGAGTCTCGTTCCCAACTCGTCACAAACTGACGCTTTGGGACTGTAGGACAGCTCGGCTGCCATCCCAAAGCGTCAGTTTTTGATGAGTTGGGAATGAGACTTAAAAATCAGCTTTTCTTACACCTTTAATATCATATTGCAGTGTTTTTCAGTCCTGTTCCTTGGGCCCCCCTGTCCTGAATGTTTTAGATGTTTCCCTGCTCCAACACACCTGATTCAAATGATCAGCTCGTCATCAGGCTTCAGCAGAGCTTCATTCCCCATCCATCCATTTGAATCACGTGTGCTGGAGCAGAGGATCATCTTAAACATGCAGGGCACGTTGCCCCAACTGTCGTAATGAAACAGCTTTATGAGATAATGTTGGAAAATCTCACAACACAAGTCATTTAGGTATCAGGTAGACTAAATCACAGGGTTTCACAGTCTGACACTGGGGGCCTCCCCTCAGATAAAGCTTGAAAAAAAGGCGCCCCCCTCACTCCAAGTGCATACTTGCCTGTCTAAGTCTGTACGTGATGTGCATCTTTCCTGTGCTGAATGGCTGCTATGAAAGTTGTGTTTTTTCCCCCAAAGTTTTTAAGACCTCCTTAACCCGTAAAAAGACATTAACTGTCATGGCACACATGGTTGAGAAAAAATACTGAAGAGGTTTGTGTGTTTTTATGACCCCCTCCATTACTGCTGCTCTCGTTTATCATATTCATGGAGCAAAACAATGGGTGCAAGAGATAAAGACTGTGTGTGTGTGTGTGTGTGTGTGTGTGTGTGTGTGTGTGTGTGTGTGTGTGTGTGTGTGTGTGTGTGTGTGTGTGTGTGTGTGCACGCGCGTGTGTGTGCGCGCACGTGTGTTGAGCCTTTGTAAAACCATCAGTAACCCCCTGGCATTGTTCCACAGTGGAGAAGTTGCCCGTTGAATATCAACTAGAAATCAGGCCCTCGAAACAATGCTTTTATCTGATGGAGAGCTGCTCATTAGCATGCTAATTAGATTAATTAACTAAACGGCATCTCACATTAAAAATATCTGCTGAAACTAACTGTTGCTGAATGCAGCAGGATGGGGAGCCAAGCATCATAAGGGTTTTGAGAGTAGAGACAGCACAGCGCTATTAATTGATATTTAACGAGAGAGAGGGAGGGCGAAATACTTTCTTCTCTTTGTTACTGTTTCCTGTGTCTTTACTTTTTATGCTTTGGTGTTCAGAAGTGGTTCAACCCTGCACTAATGCAGCAGACGTCAATTAGATGGCACTGAATGTAGTGCAAAGCTTTTAGGTGATACATTACAGAACGAACAAGTAACGAGTTGAAACTCACCTGTGTGCACTCAGTGTGTGATACGTTTTATGATTGTTCACTTGATCACAGTCACAACTCATAATTCAATAACAATGACAAAAATTTTTTAAAAAGTCTAATGGAGTTAATGTGTTTCATAGAGACTTTAAAAGTTTTAAAGTGGAATAACCTTTAATTAATGTCATTTTTTATGTTCTAGGATTGGGATCAAGGCCTACTCATTTCCCCAAATTATTCTCTCAGCACTCCTTGACTTCCTGACCTTGCATTTTGATGGCTTCACAGTTTTGGGCATTAATTATCTTGTAACAGTAAAGCATGAAAACGTTGCCATTTAACAACAATGATAGTCTGCACTTTAAAGACTTATTTTGACAGATTAATACTCCTCTTAATATGAAGAAGATCAATACTGCTCTTAACATTTTTGATCTGACAATGTCGATAAAAGATTAAATCAATATACTGATATTCAGTGTATTTGATTATGATCACTTTCATGAGCTTTGTTTCACATACTACATCATTTTGTATTGTAAAACCTCTGAAACAGAATTTAAACCAAAGTGCTCAACGGTAGATACATATATGGAAATGGACGAAGCCTTCTGTCTGTACTCTGTTCATTTTGTCTGTATTTCTGCACGTTTTCTAAAGCTTACGGATACGGACCGACATGCTGTACCTCTGGTACTCAAGAGGGGAAGTCTAACAGTGACACAAGACACAACCACAGGACAAGAGAAAGAAGTTTAAAAAATGGCGAAACTTTTGAGGAGAGGTTATGCGAGTTGGTGAGAGGTTTTAAACATCTGTGTGATGTCACTTCGTCCGGGCAGAGAGACTGGAGTTGGAGTTGGATGATTGCGAAGGAAAAGCGGAGGTCCTTGCAAGACCAATTTGACTCTGAGCGGCGCCCTCTCTCGCTTAACATCCATGTCAATGTGAAGGATGTATGAAAGTACGTATATCATTTGAAACAATTTTTGTAAATAAAGGGAGCATAAATGAGCCTGGAGACAGACAACCGCTCTCGAATGACACCTTTGAACAGTTTGCAAACCCTTAAACATGTCTCATGTCTCTGCGTCATATCATCGGCTCATCTCCTCTTACTAATTTCAGTTCAGTACATCTCGATGAGGATTTGGCATCTGCTATATGTGGGTTTATGTAACAATACTCCGCGCTGATATGAGGTACAACATCAGGGTAGATTACAACAAGTGAACAAAGGTCTCTGTTAATGATCCAGCTCCATCCTGATGAAGAGCTCAGCCGATGGGGTTTCACCTCATCTTATCCAATTAGCAGGGACCGAGAGGAAGAAGGAGATGGGCAAGGATGAGCCTCGTGGAGGCCGAGAGGGGATGAAAAGAGTCACCAAATGGGAAACATACAGCGGAGACGGAAAAATGAACAGAAAGGGATGGGGGTGAACTCACCAGAGTAATCCCCCTCTCTTCAGCAAACCCTGTGGTTGCTAGGCAACCCAAAATATGAATAGGCAGGGGACCATCCTGCGAACGGTCCCATCATTTATGGATGAGTTACGACACAAATCGCAGACACACACTGACACAGACACACATGGTTTGGCTGAGCTCTGGTAAAGCCACTGTGACCATCTGACATCTCAACACCGGCCAGATAAACTGGCTGAGATACCTGCAGTGTGTGTTTGTGTGTGTGTGTGTGTGAGTGTGTGTGTGTGTGTGTTTGTGTGTGTGTGTGTGTGTGTGAGTGAGTAACAACTCTAACAACATGTGCAGCGACAGGCCAAATCCCTCCCCATTCACCCTGGACTCAATACAGGGATTACAGTGCATATCGCCTTCCTCTGTGAGTGTGTGTGCGTGCGTGTGTGTGAGTTTCACTCCCACATGCCAGACAAGAATCACATATCAGTTGGAGTCAAACCACGCATTTCTCCACGCGTTCTCACCTCTCCCTCTTCCCCGCCGTCTTCCCCAAACAGCGTTATAATATTCTGTCAACATTCATTTTCAAGTTTTCGCCTCACAACAGAAATTCATTGATTCTCTCCCTCGTACTTCAAAGAACTGTCAGGAAAATATAGCGAGCGGGAGAGGGTGAGGGGGCTGGGGAGGGCTTTGAAAGTGAGCGGGTGGGGTTGGTTGGGGCGCGGTGATGTGGCAGGTAACTCAAGAGCATATTTAAATTTTGTGGCATTTTTATTGTGCAAGTTAGAGAGACAGAGAGAGAGAGTGAGGCACCATCTGACAAGGATTATGAGCTAAATTGAAATTAATGATGCTTTTAAGATGTTTTTCTCTCTGTGTGACTGTGTGTGTGTGTATGTATGCTTCCGTGTGTTTGTGTTACCTAGGATACAGACCGACGCCAATCTCTTGCAGCTCTCCGTCACTGATGGTGAAACAATTACATGTCACCTAAAGGAGAAAAAACAGAAGAAAAGAGTCGAGACAAGAGAGTGAGATAGATATTTTTTGTGAAATTGCTTCAGGGAACCAACGATACCTTTCATCATATGTTCTGAACATTTTTTTACATATCTTTGGCACCTGCAAAACCCCGCTGGCTCGGAAATGGAAACATGACATGCAAAGTCTTTGCTTTGAGATGCAAAGGGATTTGATTGTGTAAAATTACCACCTGGTTATTTTTGAGCCAGGAAAAAATCTTTCTTTAAATAGATTATAAATGGTTTTGGGGAGGAAAAAGACATGTCTGTAATATTTTTCATAAACTGAGTGAATAAAAGACTTTATCGGTGATCACAAAGAGAGCAAGTGAAATGTTTTTGTTTCCCCGAGGCTCTGTGAAAATGAGAAAGTAGAACAAATTTGAGTTTTAAGACAATATTTTCCAAAAACTACACTGAAGAGACAAATGGAAAAAGATAAGACTTAACAAAAAACACCACACAATTCTTTTGTAATAAAGTCGATATGAAAGTAATTTTCCACCTTCAACATGATGGATGTATGAGAAATCAATGATAAGAGACAAAAAGAAAATAGAGGAAGAGAATAGAGACACAAGCAAGAATTATCTCAAAACCTTGACGAGGAAATCACAAATCTTTACGATCACATATCCAATCATCCTCATCCTACTGGGATTTTCAAACAAAAATAATCAACAGTAAAGTCGGTGAAGCTTTCCTCCTGAATCTGTAAAGCGCTACTAAAACTTCCACTTAGTTTAGCTTTGTCATGAATCTAAATATTGGATGCTTTGACACTTGTGCGTACAAACCTCCCACAATGCACCAGGGTGGTCTGCATGATTTAGAGGACACATTTCAGGAACAAATTAATGAAAGAGTCAGAGTTTTATGGAAACGGGAGAGAGGATTTCAAACGAGGGAGAGAGATGGAGAGAGATGGTTTGTTTCTTTCAACTAAGAGAGCTGGCACTGAGATTGTTTTGAATAATAAAACGCTTGAAAAAGTTGTTTAAAAGAGCGAGAGACAGATGGAGACGATGAAGGCAAAACAGCAATAAACAGCCTAAAACACAAAGTAAGTTAACAAAGAAGTGGAAGCTTAAAAAAAAAAAAAAAAATTGAAAAAAACAACAGTGTTTGATGTGTCAATTACTGAGCTTGTGCTGGTAAACAAGTGTGTGTTGGTGGTCGTGGTTCCTGCCCCATGCAGGCAGTAGATAAATAATTGTAACTTTACTAACATTAGTATTCAGACTGTCGGATAAAGATGCAGACAGAGACGTGCAGAGAGAGGGCGGGTAAGATTTAAAGTGAGCCGCAGACAGACGTTCCCCATCCTGCTGATATTCACACCAGAATCAGAACTCAGCAAAATGATTGGATTTTAATCTGCAGCTGTAATAAACGCCATCAGAGTCGGGGCCTCGCGGGAAATGATGGTTTTTACTCAACTTATTTACTATGGAGCCGACAGGAGGCAACGTGATTACACAGGAAAAAACAGACACACACACACACACACACACAGATTGTATATATGAATATGCAAAATGTACGACTAAATCTTCCTGACAAACACACACACGGATCGTTCTTCATCTCACACACACTTCATTGCTATGCAGTTGTTCTCACAGACATCCATCATCTGTGCCATAAAGCATGTATTAAAGTGGGGGAGACAGATGCATCATATAATACGGCAATATGTTATATATGAATTACAATACATCAAGATAAAATAACAGTTAAGTGTTGTCATGTGATTTTCATAAAGAAGTCGTCGCGAGCAGCAGTGACAAAGAGACGGATATGATTAGTGGAGGCTCAACATTTTCTTTATTTTATGGGAAACTTGGCCAGAGAAAATTTAGAGCGAAGCAGATTCCTGCTGTCATCAGTAAATTAGAGCTGAGCAAGTAATTGGTTAAAATGGAGCTCTGGGTTTGAGGATTAAAATGTGTTGGTGTAACAAGAAATCTCACATCTGGTTTGCTGCAGATCAACTCATCAATTTATTGTCTGACTGCTGCAGCTCTAACAACTACTGAATGCACATTGGACCCATTTATAAGGGTGCTGACACATGTTCATTTGTTTGTATTACCATTCAGTCTGCAACTTAGTGTCAACACATTACGAAACTAATAAAGACACCCACACAATGAATAAATCGAGCTAAAGACGAGGGCCGGAGGGCCAAGTACAGCGACGTGCTTTGACTCATTCAGGGTTACAGGACCCACTTACACAAGAGCGATGATTAATCATTGATTAAACCATGATCTTTCCTTTAACCTCACTAAGTGTTTTTGTGCTTTACATAACCAGATCCTAACCACAGCATCGTCATTTTATAAAACATCTTTGTACAATGTGGTCAATAAAAACATAACTCAAACAAGTCGCACAAGAGTTTTGCAAATCTACAATTACCATCGAGCATTACCCTCGATCAGACTGACATGAATGAGGAGAGATCACACAGGTTTTCGAGCGAAAGAGAGTGGGCAAAGAAAACTATCTGAAACTGTATGTTTTTTGACCATCGCCTGTACACCTGTATGAAAAGAGGTATGTGAGTCCCCAACAGTTTTCACCCTGTAAGGAGAAGGCAGCATTTGTTAGCGGCAGCCAGGATGGAGGGTCGGCCATGCAGAGAGAAAATAAAGGATGGTTTTAAAAAGAGGGAGGGGCGGGGTGATATAGTGCAGAGAAAATTTAAACAAACAGTGTTAGGGCACTCAGCTGGACATAGATCTCTCTGTCACCCACCCACACACACACACACACACACACACACACACATACACACCAACTCTTTCTCTGGGGATGAGAGTCAATCTAGCAGAACATCCACATCTGCAGAGCCGGCTGGCGGACGTCTTATGCATCCCAAATACACACCCGCATACTCAAACACATACAAACACACATATATTGTATAAAAAGGTCTGCCTGCTTTATGTACCTGTGTTTTTGTGTGCACAAAAAGGAATCGTATGAATCAATTCCTGTGTTTCTATCAGCCTCCCACAGCTTCCTCCTCTTTACTGACCCTCTACCTCTCTTCCTGTCTCTTTACTTCCTTTTCTTTGTGCTTCTTTCCTGACTGGATGAAAGTAAAATAAAGTAACAGTATCAAAAATCCTTCTACAGACAAACACACTCACATCAGCACATGTTGAACTTCATCAGTTGCAGCTGGTGTCACCACATTGAAAAATGTACCTATAAGTTGTCAACAGACACCTTAAACTGCTAAACAAACACTGCATCGCTGTTTGTTGACGGCTGGCGTCAAATTAAGATAAACTTTGACAAACATGAGCTTAGCCTGATTCAATCCACTACAGATATTTCCCGAAAGGTTCGTGAGGACTGGAAGTGGATTTCAAGAGTTTATCAACAAGAAAACGAGAGCATTTCTGAACTGGCTCCAGCTTCTTAAATGTGAATATCTACTGGTTTTCCTTGTCTTTTATGTCTATAAACATATCTGGAGTATTTGTCGGTATCCTTTACATTGCACACCTTAGCATGCTGCCTGGTCTCAGCATGGTGTTCAAGAGAGTGACGCCGTCTCCTGGGTTATCAAATGGACGCCCTCTTTCTCCTTGTTTTGCTGAGGAAAGAGGTTTAGCAGAAGGTTTCACTGAGGAAAGGGGTTCACTCTAGAAGATCCAGCAGTGATTCCCGGTGTCCCAGGCTCACCCTCTAGGAACCATCTGCTTACTTGGGGTCCCAGCTAGAGTCCTCACTCTTCATCAAAACCCACTGACTGCAATTTTCATCAGCACTGGAGAGTTTTTTGACTGCTTGCCGGTGGGTCTTGCCCCTTACTCCCATCTCCTTCAGCAGCCTTGATATGATATGGCTGTGAACCCCTCTGCTGCCTACATCAACTGGTCAGTTTCTTATGATCCCATGCCTCCTCTAATGCAACCTTTAAGTCCACAGTTTTTAAGTGCTGTGATGCAAATGAGGTGGAATGAGGCTGACTATAGCTGTAAGTCTGGTCTGAAGTTGGTTGAAGTGATCACAGCGGGGGATCATGCACCAGAGCCTCAACTTGTCAGATAGCATGGTCTGTTGATGCTCTCAAGATTTGCTTTATGTTCTTAAGGTCCTTGGTATCGTTTCATCGCCAATGTTGAAGAGTTGGTCTGACTGCTTCCCCTTGATGATGGTGATGCCTCTGTGCTTGGCTTGGCATGATCTTCATACGAGCTAGCTCGATGTTCCCTTCCAACAGCTGTACAGTACAGGCCTTGTTTGTGGTGAGTGCTGTGAGCCTCCTGCCAGGTCTTACCCACTGTCCTCTGACCACCCACCGAGATGCGCTAATGATCACCTCCATGGCCATAGTGAAGGCTATTGGAGAAACGGCCATGATTCCCACTTTCAAATGTTGCCACACTTTGCTGTAGTCTGCTGTTGTTACACACAGCTGCTTGTCCTGGAAATAGGCCTCTTTTGGACTGCCAGTTGGAAAAAAATAGCAATTTGAATATGTCGCCTTGGGCTATTCAATGATATTTTAGAAATCAAAGATTAATAGAGATATCAAAATTGGTAGATTAGTTGAATAATTAAAATTATCATCAGTTTCAGCCCTACTTTATATTCATGTACTTGAGATTAAACTTGTTATATCACTTAGTAACTAACATGACTGATCTGCATCTATTCTTTTGATCTACTGTATGTATCTTATAAAAAATAGATCTAACTCTTGTCTATGTGAAAAGCTCACTGCAGAAACAGAACATGATAATAACACCACAGCTGGACACGCATGTCATTCATCAGTAACCATAGTGATGGCTGTTTTCTTCATATGAAGAGAGATTGGAAGAGCCCCCCACTGTTCACTCCTGTTCATTTATAACCTCCCAAATTAATAAGGAGAGCCCTCCACAGCTGCAAAAATGAGTTCATACGGGGTAATACTCTGTGGTGAAGTGCCAGTGAGGATGGAGCATTACAGGAGGTGCTACAGTGTCTTGAGGGCTACTTTCTATCCATCTTGAGTGAATGAATTGTATTCCACAAATTGAAATGAAAGGAGCTCTCCAGCAAATAATAGATCAGAGATTCCTAACAGCAGGTTCTTAATGGGGATTACAGGCCTGATATGATTCAGCTTCCACCATACCCACTGTGGAGAATTACACAATTACTGTATCTGTACAAAAACACACCAAAGCGTGCATTTTGTCTGGAAGGGTTATCTTCAAGATGGTGCAGAAAATGTCAGTCGCCACATCCATTCATTTGTTTGCTCATTTGTTATTCTGCCTGTCACACACAATATTTCAGCTGATTAGATTTGGATGAAACTTGTAAAAATGATGAATGTGAGATAGAGGAACAGCAGCAAAGACAAGGGAATGAGTGAAGGGTGTGGGGAGCAGTCTGTGATGTGGAAAATAGAAAATAGGATTAAAAAAAAAAAGAGCGCCCCGTCTCCAAAATGTCATATTCTCAGGAGGAACAGGAAAACAAAAAACTGAACTTTTCATGCCGGCAAATATAAATATATATCTGGACTTCATACTGTTGGATTTGGACTTGTTGGACTGGTGCTGAAAACACCAAATAGCTGCAGGTAGAGATAAGTAACTCAAGACTTCAACTGTGCCCAAAAAAATAAAAAAATAGAGAAAACATTAAAAAGAATAGGGAATAAAGGGTGCACTCACACTTGGCCCAATTGCTCCGTACTTTGCCGAAGCACGATTGTCCCTCCTCCCCAGTGCCCCACTGCCCTGCACTCACATCGCTACGGCCGCAACCGAGCCTGAGCACAGGTACCTCTTGCACATACATCATCACGTTGTAGCGCCAAGGAAGTGTACTACTTGAGCACGGTACAGAGTGCTCACACTAGTCAAACAAACTGGAGTTTGAGGGTCAAACGTGCTTGGTGCGCCGTTTAGTAGTTCATGGAAGTCTGCTTATCTATGTTTTTGTGTGTGCTTTCAACTGCCTGTGCCCGTTATCATTTTTGTTGTTATTATATACATGGGATTTATTTTTCAACAGTGATTTGTGACAGTTTTGGAAGGCAAAGACAAATGATAAATGTTGAATAGTTTTAGCAGTCAGTTTAGAAAATGCCTCCAAAGGGAATGGACGAACAACATGTTTTGTTGTTTTAATTTGGAGAACTTGTTGGAGCAGACTATCCTCTTAAAAAACCATGATAAACAAATGGACAGGACTACTGTGCACTGCTTGAGTGTTTACTACTTGTTTTTTATCTGTGGAACAGACTTAATACAAAACTGTCATTCTCAATCATTCTCTTGTTGCTGATATTTGTCACTCACAGTGAAAATATGGATATGAGAAGCATCCAGGAAATGCAACATGCACTAGATTTACTGCTGGAATGAAATGAGAACGGATGTGATTAAATCAAAACCGAAACTTGTCCATCCATCACGGCTACGAGACCAAGCCTAGAAAAAAACTGAGATGGATAAACTAACTTGCTCAAAGTAAACTCTGTGCTCTGTGAAGGTCTGTGCCGGCATTAGGTATTCAGGGAGGGAGGGGCAGATCAAAATGATTCCAGTGACATTTTGGAAACGTATACGGCTGGCACATTTCTAAGTGGATGGGTGTGGGGTCTGGGACGGTTGGGAGCGGGAGGTCCTGTCATCTCATATCGGAGGCACTGGATTGGTTTGCTTTGTCCTGTCATGTCAGTTCAAAAACTTGTGACTGGATGGTTTAAGTCTTTAATGTTGCTGGAATCGGTTCAATTACTGTCAATCTGGAAAAACTACAAAGGCCATCAGACACAATCAAAGGCCGCTTGTGTGTGTGTGTGTGTGTGTGTGCACTATTAATGCTTTGATAAAGTATTTATGACCTAATCATGGTCCTTTCATCTCTCAATAGACATGCAGACAAACATAGACAGAATTACTGAGGAAATATAAAAAATAAACGAGGCTAAGCATCATCTACTCGTACTCTGTTGCACACATACACACTTTTTACCTTAATTTTTAACATATCTCCAAGACTCAGTGATCATTTTTGTTAGATTACTGTCATTCTAATTGGATCGTGTTTGCAAAATGTGCACATTTGAAAACAATTTTGCTATTCACATTAAAGTGGCTACTGTATAAACACTATTTTTATATCAATGATGGATCTGTTGTTTTGTGCGTAAATGTTCGAAATGTCAAATATACGACAGATAGACAAAGTTATCAAATAGCACTTAGGGGCTAAAGAGCCTGAGATTTCCTTTAGAGGTTAATGGAGACCAAAACAGAGCTAAAGGTAGAACTTAATAAAACTAACAATCATCAAGTGGTCAGAAACAATACTCTATTCAAATTAATGCTAATGTTGTGTCATGAGTTTGACAACAGCGTGCTGTGACTGCTGTTCTAATTCTCCTTCCTCTTTCAGATTTTAAAAGTGTCCACCACCATCTACTGTATCGGAGTCTGTAAATGCTGCGTTTGTTAAGTCAATGAAAGCAATTTGGCTTCATATTATCAGCTCTCATTTCACAAATACAGATAAAAATAATATAGAAATCCCCAAATCGAGCAGATGAGGCTGTGAGTCGTTCATTTTGTCTTGTTTTCACAAAGATCTCAGTGTCCGTCCTTTATTTCTAATTGAATCATTCTTTAGTTATCTCACAATCAACTGTTCGTGTAAAAGAGTATGTATCAGGGCACAATAGAGACGGTGACAAAAAGATTTGTACTACACAAAGAGTCAGTTCATGCTGTAACAGACCTCCTTTCATGATAGACCATCGCTTAAACAGAACAATCATACTCATCACATTAAGGACTTCACAGAAATTTCTATGCTGCTGACGTGCCGAACATAAACGCAGCGCATGTACATGTATATATGTGCATTAAACCACAGCCCTAAAAACGCTCTCTGTGATTAACATGCATACACTAACACTCCGTAAAAATTCAATTTATCTGTAATGTGAATCTAAATCTCTTTAAATGAGGAAAGCAGAGAGCCATGAGCCGCAGTGTGGGTGGATGTGTCTCTCAACCTGCTGAGTTCGCTGTTAAGGTACCTTCTCCACTGAATGGAGGCTAAATGTCAGAGTGCCCACCTGCAGCGCAGACTGGTGTGATTTCAGGTAACTGAGGTGATGTTTTGATGAGATCAGAAACAGCCAACTGTCCTGTGTGCACCAGCTGCCAGAGTTCATGGTGTGTGTGCGCTGAAAAACTGCTGTTATGTTTGGACACTGCAGGAAGAAAACGCCTGTCAGAGCTGCAGTAAAAATCCACAACATCATTTTATAAGTCTGAGGTCTGAGCTTCAGCCGCAGTACCATCGACGAAAGCAGTCTCAACTTTCCCTGCTGACTGGACAGCTGACAGTGCACATTATTAGTTCAGTGTCCTGTGCTCCACATGGATTTTGGATTAGGACTT
The DNA here is from genome assembly GCF_965226575.1 of Pagrus pagrus. NCBI lineage: Eukaryota > Metazoa > Chordata > Actinopteri > Spariformes > Sparidae > Pagrus > Pagrus pagrus. The sequence continues at coordinate 28,030,294 of NC_140185.1, read as the reverse complement.
TTTAAATCATTGTATTTCTTTTTGATATCATCCAAGGACTGTATGTTAGATACAACTGAATTAGCAACCTAATATCTAACAGTGAGGTCTTTTCTTTGAATGAGTGCTATCACTACAATTTATACCTGAAAACACTGGGTTCAGGTTGCTCTGGTGGTCTGGTGGTCGAGGCAGTGACAATAAACCTCAAGGTGCCTGTTTCGTGGAAGGCTGGGACCTTTATTGTTGTTGTCGTCCTGCATCTTTTTCTCCCTTCATTTCCTGTCTTTTTGTCGATCTCCTATCAACTTTTATAAAATATTTCTTTTTGGTCTTTTCTGCATGGACTTTGCTCTTTGAAGGCTCCATACTACCCAGTCCAGGCTCTTTTCATGCTTAGATCTCGAGCTATCTGTCAAAATCAAAAGCCTTATGGCAGGCCAAAGCTGGCCTGCCATAAGGCTCAACCTTGCCCAGCAGTTGTTCCTAACACATAAAAATGAAAAAAAGATTATAAAAAAATCATAATTATAAGGTAAACAGGTCCATTAAGGGAACTTGGCATCCTGGCACCATTTTACACGTTATACTTAAACAATTCAATGCAATTCTTGTCTTGCATTTTGATTTGTATATTACTATTCTGTTTCTCTTCTTTTTGTTGTATGATTGTATAAATCCATACTGAATAAAATTTTAATTGCCAGAAAAACAAAACAAAACAGTGGGTGTTTGCTTTTGGCCTGCAGCCCGTCGCCAAGTTTCAGTTTCGTCCCTGCAAGGGAAAAAGTTTGGACACCCATGGTCAAGACACTGCTCCTTAAATTAAGCAACCTTCAAATTAGGAAAATGTTAAACATAAATTGCCTTTCAAAGCTTTCCAATTTTTAATGAAAGTAGTGAAATAGAAATATGGAAGAGGTGGAAGAGAAGATTAAATCCTGGCAATTCTGAAATGTGAGGATGTATATCATGTCAATGTTTTTATGGTTTATTTGAAAAAGAAACTGTGGTGTAAAGGGTCTATGCTTCCATTTTTTTAATTCACTCCCTTTTCGCCCATTGCTCCACTAATTTTCTCAAAATCAGCACACAACCACCCCAAGAGTCCGTCTCTGTTTGAACAAGCGTAAGACAGCCGAACCACCTCAGGAGGGGAGAGGAGCAAGAGCGTGAGAGAAAGAAGGGATGAGCGACGTGCAGAGGGAGGGGAAGGGAGGAAGAGATAAGACGGGAGGAGACAGGTGGAAGGAGAGAGTTAAGAAGCAGCAGAAAGGCAGGAGGGATGGAGGGAGGTGGGACGGTAAAAAACGGAGGAGTGCCAGAGAAAAGGCTTGATACAAGAGAGGGGAGGGAGGAGCAGAAATGTGTTTAAACTCGTTAGTAAACTTGTTAGTGAAGTTGCTGAGCGTGAACGAGAGCAGGCGGGCTGAATTAGAGTGGTGCACCCTGGGAAAACATTGAGCAGAATATTGAGTGGAAGGCCAGAAGAAAAAACAGCTGTAAGCACCAGCTTTGAAAAGGGAGGCCATGAAACCAAGAGGTTTTAGACCTTAATCTTTCACGGAGTACACCTGGATATTGAAAAATTACCACAATGGTCAACCGGCAAAATCAGTAATGAGAACACAGACATCAAAATCGGTGTGTGTTGTAGACTGATTGCTTTAATGCTCCATTTTAACTTGTAAATTCAGCTTTAAAGTGCACATGATCATTATAAAACAACAGAGAAGTTCCTGAAACAAGTCATCTGATCCAGTGTGTATCTATGAAACTAAGCAGTTCTTTGAGTTTACATTAATCTGTGCTGATGAAAACAAACAAATATATTCAGAACAGTAGTGGACACACTCATTGGAATAGCACCGATGTGACTGAACACAATCACCTACCCAAACAGTAATGCATACACGTGAGTGTACACACAACGAGGTGCAAATACTGCGTGATGCATGCACACAAAACACACAGACACACACGCCGTTAGCCCCAGGCTGCGTGTAATCGAACACGAGATTGCCTCTTGCTCTCTAATGACTCATTTCCATGCTGATACCCAATCATCTCCGGGAGAAATGAGAAAAGAAAGTCGACATGTGTTTTTGTCAAGTTGGCACATTTTCAGCTGATGAGCTACTGAGCCGCTGCACCCATATGCGCACTAACACACACACACACACAGACGAACAAACAAAAAACACCCACACACAGTATGCTCTGCCCACACACACACACACACACACACACACCAGAGTGAGCATATATGGAAGAAGCATATTTGTGGAACATACTGTTATGCTCACATACACATACATATTTTATACTGTATATTACTGCAAAACCTTACAGCTGGTTCGCGTGTATCTTCAAGTAATATCAGCCTCCCAAACATTGCCACTAAATTTTCCCTGATTTCCCTGAAATCTCTTGGCTATTTCCTCTCTAGTTTTTTTTTTAATAAACACATTCCTTCATTACCTACAGTGCCTCGAGCTGTAAAGGCCAAATTTTGAATATCTTGTAAAGCTTCCTGACATATATACAGTACATTTGTAAGCCTTTTCAACATGTAACAGGTATTACAAGATTGCAGGTAAAGGGCGACAGAGACATACAGTAAGTAGCCATTATCTATCTTTGAGATAATCAATCAATGTGTACGACCTCAATCAGTCCTGTAAATTTGTAGAACCATATTCTCTCCATGTTGATGATCATATCATTAAGACATTTCTGTGGGTGTAGGTGATTTTCAGCGGGTTAGAAGCATCGCCTTCTTGGCAGCTCCCATACGTGAAGCAGTTCTTTGATCAGTGGTGCGGCGGCACTTCTACAGCATTACTGCCGCTTACTTACAGATGTGACCTAAGAGGTCGGACTAGTTTCGGGTTTTTTTTACACACCATTGCTTGCCTTTACCGTTTCTCTCTCTTCTAATTTTCTGCATAGTAAAGAAAGGAAAGAAGCAAGGAAGCCAGTTACGTAAAACAAGTAATGAAGAAATGAAGAAAACATGAAGAGAAAGGAGCCAGGTTTAGCAGAGCAGACAGTCTGTGCGCAGGTTAAACCAGAAGAATAGAGGAGGGTGAAGATAAAAAGAGCAGGTTATTGTTTTCAGAGCAGTATTCTTTGCAGGAAATCGTTTTTTACTGCTTGACTGCTCTGCCGTAGTCTGAATCAAAGGGTGTTTCACGGGGGAATAGCTATTCCTCCCTCCACTCTGAAGGCAGCAGTCAGTCAGCTCTGAATGGGGCTTCTCCCCACGCGTTTGCTGCACCCTAACTTTCATCCCACAACTACAGCGTCCTTTTCATCCTTAACCCTGAGTGAACGCAGAGATACTGAACATATAGAAACGTCACTCATCAGCCCCAACGTTTGACTGATGTGCTGAACTGTGTCTGATTTATGTAATACAAACACTATTCTTATTTCTACTTTTATGTTTAACATGAAGAGACAGTCAACTTGAGTGTGAAGCTCTGGACTCACGTAGACATCTATTTATCACACAGGAAAATCTGTAATTACAGATTCCTCTCATCAAAATTCCATCTTGAAAGTTTCAAATGAATGAATGAATAAAAAATAACAGATAAAAAATATAGGTGCTTCTGAATAACTATATACAGTGGCCTGCAACTTAAAAAAAGACATGCAAATAGACAAAACACAAGCAAATTACGAAAAATCTTCATCAATTTGACAACACGTCTGCAGCATTTATGAAACACACTGCAAATACACAAACACGCTACAACAGCCCAAAACACCTCCAGTGGGAGAAAAGTGCAAATACAGAAATGATGAGAAGTAAAAAGGAAAAAAACAACGTAAATCTAAAAACACACACACAAACTCCAGGAAACAGCAAGAAAAATACGCCGTTTATTCACAGGAGGAACGGAAACCGTAATTATAGGTCTACAAAGAATCCCATCAATATGTTGGAGAAGACAGAAGCAGTGATTTGGTGGTCTGTGTTTGGGTGTGTGGTAATGTGGTGATAAGCAGACTCATAAACAGAGAAAGTTTAGCTCGAACATTCACCGCTCGAATAATTTTCTGAGATGCGGCAGAGAAAAGGTGTTTATTTTGTCAATCAAGACAATTGTCCAATAACAAATAGTAGTGTAGGATGCACACCACATCTCATACTGGAACTAAATCCATATCTCAGTAAATATTTCTACTGGCTGGCAAGTTCTGAGTCAAGCATGATACTGTCCAGCTGAAATGGGCACACCTCTGACAAGTAAGCTCGCTGTTTCAGTGTCTGGCTGGCATCAGCTCTCAATGGGACATACAGCAGGTCCTTATTTTCTGTGTTACACTATGACCAACACTCTTAATGGATGTAACAATGCAGTCAGACTGTACTCACTGATCTGTATTTAATAATGTTTCCTTATGAGCCTTAACACTTCCTCAACATCTTGAGTTCTCCTTCTTTATCAAAAACATCCCTACAGTATAGGAGGAAGCTCTGAGCCATTTTTAAACACAGTCCAGATGTTCAAATGTGATGAAACCAACATTTAATTGGATGAGGTTTGAACTTTTAATTCTCTAAAACTGATGTCCTATCTTGTCCCTCATTTGACTTCCCTTTCTCTGTTGAAGCTTGTACATGACAAATACATCAGTGCGGTTACTGCTGGATGTTTGATTGGCATGTGTTGACCACAGGAGACTCAGAGAGATGTCAGCAGTGCACTGGGATCAGGCCATCGGCTGTATGCATTACAGAGAAAGCCCCAAGGCATACAAATACTGAGTCTGGACACATTTTTGGGGGCAAACATGTTAACACTGCTGCGGTTGCCAAGTTAACTGGTGAGCCGCCCCTCATCCATTTTCATTATTATCCCATTCAGGGTTGCAGGGAGCAACTGCTGATCTCGTCCCAATTAATTGCCAACTTCTTGGCATTTCATCATGACATCGTACACTGGCACGGTGCAGCTTGGTACAACTTCACAGTTTTTGCTGAAAGTTGCTGTTGAAGCCTGATGTGTGAAAATAACAACCTGGATCACTTTAATGTTTTGGCTTTGCCGTTTGTGTTTTTTGAAACTCTGCCAGTGGGTGTTGGACTCTATTCACAGACAGGTTGAGGAGAGTGTCCGGTTCAGGAAACCTCAGAATTGCATCTATGCTGTTTGCAGATGACGGGGCTTCGTTGGTCCGTGACCTTCAGCAAACACTGGGGCGGTTTCAAATCAAATCAAATCAAATTTTATTTATATAGCCCAAAATCACAATCACACTGCCTCAATGGGCTTTACAGTCTGTACAGTGAACAACATCCTCTTTTTCGTTCTTTTTTTTCCCGGTTTGCAGCCGAGTTTGAACCAGCTGGAATGAGAGTCAGCACCTCCTAGTCGGAGACCGTGGTTCTGTGTCGAAAAACAGTGGATTCCCCTCTTTGGGTTGGGGGTGAAGTGCTGCCCACAGTAAAGGAGTTTAAGTATTTTGGGGTCTTGATCATGACTGATGAGAAAATTGAACATGAGGTGGACAGGTGGTTTGGTGGGCTCAGCCTTTGAAATAAGTTGAAGAACTCGGAAATCCGATGGGAGCTCAAGAGTAAAGCCGCTGCTCCTTCATGTCAAGAGAAGCCAGTTCAGATGGTTCGGGCACCTGATTAGGATGCTGGGTGGCTCCCCCTTTGGAGGTTTTCTGGGTACGACCAACTGAGAGCAGACCCCGGGGTAGACCCAGGAATCACTGGAGGGATTAGATATCTCATTTGGCGTGGGAATGCCTCGAAATACCTCAGGAGGGGAGGAGAGTGTCATTTATTTGCTTTCCTGATTCTCGTTGCCATCACTTTCAGTTCTGATAGCAAAGCTTTTCTGCTTTCAAGAAACAAAGAAAAACAAATGTGAAGTATCAGGTCTAAATGGTGACTCAAATACGTTACATTAGCATTAAGACTGAGGCCTACGATGTGTTCTGTTGATACAGTGTCAGAGAGGTGTTGACTCTGTAGCAATCTTTTAAAACTGTAGTTTGTTTATTAACTGCTTGTTTTAAGGGCTAGATTTGAAGATTGACTGTACTGATGGGGTAAAAGAAATGTTTAATTCAGATTGTAAAGCTATTAAAGAAATGGAATAATGTCTTGTTTTACATAGATATAAACCTCTTCTATTACTGGCTTTGTTTTCTCTCTCTCTCTGTCTCTCTCTCTCTCTTTCACACACACTCATAATCCCTGAGGTTGTAAAACTACAATTATCTCCCACTCCAGGTTGACCGTCAGGTTATAGGTCAAATGCTTCATCCAATTATCTGTGTATACTACTGCATGTGTGCGTCTCTGTGTGTGTTTATGTGTTCAGGCATGTGTACGTGCTCACACATTACAATCACACCAACAAATGCTCATGCATTTATACATCACATGTGTGTTCCTGCATGTTTTGAGCGGACCTGGTAGTAATGATAATGGTGTTTTTATGGCACGAATAGTGTTTAATCAATAGTCATCCTCATAATGACAGCAATGTCCATTACAGCTGTGTTTAATAGCAAGAGAGAGAGAAAGAGAGAGAGAGAGAGAGAGAGAGAGAGAATGTGTGTGTGTGTGTGTGTGTGTGTGTGTGTGTGTGTGTGTGTGTGTGTGTGTGTGTGTGTGTGTGTGTGTGTGTGTGTGCGCGCGCGTGCATTGGGTGAATGCCTTCATGTTGTTTCTCCAGTGTTATGATGGTGACCTCCCTGTGTTTTTATGTTTCTAATAATCAGCAGCTTCTGAACGTGATCCTCTTTCTTCCCGTCTCTTCAGTTATATTTCGTCTGTGCAGATGCTGTTCTCTGCTTTGCCTATTAATGGATACATACAAATTTGGCAATCCATGCATCACCTGTGTGTTTAGGATTTCGTTGATACAGTCAGTATTTACAATCCTTGTGTTTTATCTGAAAGTATCTTGTTCAAACTACACGTCTGCTTTATGTTTCCCCTCTCAGCAGGTAAATCGGTATGGAAACTTCTCCTCCTACTTGATGTAGTTTATTTTTCACATTTTTCACATTTTTCAATTGTGAAGAAGAAAGTAATTTTTACCATAGGCTGTGGGCTCTTACCAGGGCCTTGGATGGGAGTTGGGGACATTGTTTGTTTCTCTGTTTGTCTTTCTCGTTTGTATTTGTCCATGGCTATTTTGCTTCGATAAAAATATTATGCTTTTTCTTTTTTTTTTTTTCCCCCTTTTCCCCTTCAAGTTCTTGTGCATGTAAAAGATCTTGAAAATAAAAAACGTCACAGTCCACACCAACAGAAGCTCCTCTCTCCCACAGAAAACACTGCTCCTGAAACGCCTCGTCAGTAGTCTCATCTTTAATTTTGTGACTTTGTGACATAACACTACGTCACAAAGTCACATATTTGCATAATTTATGCCTGTCATTGATTTAGTACAGCTGCTCTGTTGTTGTTAGCAGTACTGGCTGAGGCGTGCGTGAGCTGACCAATCAGAGCAGACTAGGTATTCGGGAGGGGGGGGGGGGCTAAAAGAGACAAGAGCTAAAACGCAGCGTTTCAGACCGAGGGGGAATACAGAGCTGTGGCAGTGGACAGAATGAGAAACTGATGTGTTTTTTGAGCATGAAAGCATGTAAACCTATTCTAGTAGAAACCCAAAATAAAATTATGAGCCTCAAAATGAGCATCATATGTCTCCTTTCAAAAAAACAAAACATTCATGCTGGATAAACATGCCATCAACAGAGCAATGTCTTCTGTGCCAACTAAAAGTGAAAAGATTCAGGCTGTGTAGGAGGTCTAAGAAATCAGTGGTTCTTCTGGTACTTGAAATGGTTAATCCTGAATTTGCAAATGCAGTTTAGAGGATAATTTTACCCGTGAGTGAGGGAGTAACTTAGCAGTATTTGTCTGTTAAGATACAGACACAAATCATTTTGAGTTCTCAAACAACCATAATAATTTCCAACGACTGATTTCCAGATACAACAATTTAAATTACAACTAATGAGAATTTAAGTTGGCATTTTTTTAGTATGCAAGCGGTAACTTGACTGATCGTTGTAACTTAAATGATTGACTTGACCTTTATTCTGATTTCTGTGAGCCATGATTGTGTGCTTTTGAGTAAAACATACAAAAAAAACCCAAAACAATTACCACAAAGAGAACATTTATGTAGAATACCAAAACAGGTATTCTGTCATCTACACCTCACTGTCTTACACTAACATGCTCTCTCCCTCTACTCTCACACTCACCCATCTGTGTGTCCTTCACAGAAGAGAGAGTCCTAATTTAAATGGTGTCATTAGCATAGAGATATGCAATCAGGGAATTAGCATAATAGTGATTTTGTGTGAATATGAATGGGCCTAAAGAAGGGCAAAGAAATCTCACAATGAATCTCAAACATATCCTTTAATATATAAATCTAAACATCGACTGAAACTATTTTCATGTGTGTTGCTGTGTGTTAACTTGTGTGTCCACATACACTTTTCTTCACTGTGACCTTGTACCCTTGTGTAAGTGGTATGTTTGCCCTTGTGGTTGCCTTGCATAAGCCTCCCTGCACCTTTCACATGTGTGATTGCGAAAGTGTGTTCGTACATATGGATGCTGGACTATGTAATTCTGTGTGCGTGTGTGTGTGTGTGTGTGTGTGTGTGTGTGTGTGTGTGTGTGTGTGACATGTATAGGGGTGTAATGTAATCTGCTTTTGATTTAAAACCCCATGTTTGTTTCTTATATTGATAAAGTAGAGCCCTGGGCTGTGTGTGTGTATGCATGTGCAGCATGTGTGCATGTGTATGTCTGTACACACTATAGTGATAAAGTAGAGCCTGGGCCAATGGAAATTACCCTCATCCATCTCGTACAGTGCACACGCATGTGCACACAGACACACACTGAAGAAGACAGACAACACACTGAGGAGACGAGCAGACACTGATATAATGGTATTCACTGGTTCGAGCACAGCCAGTTAGAAACAACATGCACAACACTGCAGGCCTCATGACTTTAAGCCATCAACTCAAACACTAATGAAGCTAAATGAAGGAACATCTAAAACCTGAGTCACAGAAGCTCTGATGTTAAACTAATAGTAAAAAACTCACCTTTATACTAATTAAGATAGAACGCAACACAACAACAATAAATCATGTGTAATCAAAGGTGGTGTGACCAGATACCAGGTAACTGGAGTGAAGCAAATGAAGCAAGAAGGATGCAACTTTGGGAAGAAATTGAGCCAGAAGGTACTGACAATTTATTAGACTGGTCAAGAACATTCACCCCATACCTTCAGCATTTATTTATTCATTCATTCATTTGACTTGAGAGGAGCACCTGCAGATGTATTTGTGACGTGCAGTGAAAAACAAGAACTGACATTTCTGAAGGCAAAAAGATTTTTTTCAAAACACAGAGCAGATGTTTAGTTACTGAGCAACTGTTTTATGATGTGCAAGTCATTTGGAAAATGGTCATGTTGTCCCTTTTGAAAATATAAAGACAGTGTTTGCTCTGTAATTGTTTTGTAGCAGTTTGGCAAGGGGTAATTTTTGTATTTATTCTGCATCCTTCGCTGTTGGTCTTTAGTTTTATTCAAGATATTTCACTTAAACCCACAGTATGTAATTTCTGCAACATGGGTTCTCAGTCAAAACTGTGTAAACAAAGGATGATCATGGGAGTTGTTGTCTTCATTGTTAAACAACCACCTTTGCAAATGAAAATCTATGTGATGTGACACAGGCAGAAATGTTAACAGACGGGGTAATGTTTTAAAGTTTTATTCACATTATGCTTATGTTCACATATGCAGACTTTCTCTTTCACTCTCTGGCAAATCATCTGATGTTTTCGTGGGAGTTATGGCGATGGTCGACCAATTGAAAAGCACCGTCCCCTTAAGTAAAACTGTGGATTTCTCCGGGTTTGAACATTGTTGGAAATATTTATGATGAAGTAAGTACAGAAGTCAACAAAATAACAAGGGTCTAGTCGTTTTTAGACATTTTAATGTGGAAATGTTACATATTTTATCTTTGAGAAGACAAAGAAATCCTCAAATACTCCCATTTCAGAAACTGAAATCTTTAAAAATGTACTTTTTGGGTTGAGAAATTAATTATAAACAGGCTATTATCAAATTAGTTGCCAATACATTTTCTATTGGTTCGACTAATCGTTGCGGCTCTAGTAAAGAGTATGTTCCCATCAACCCAAATTGTTTATGCTGTCACAAAGCAACCTTATAAAACCCTTCTGTGGGTTATACTAAAACACAAACAGGAGGAGTAAGAAGCCGGGGAGTAGGTTATGAAAACCTGGTTATTATTTGGTGAACTCTTCCTTTAAGTTGCACATCAGCTAACGTGGCCACTGCTTTTAAATTTGTGTTGTTTTTAAGAAACAGTCCAATAAACAGTCCATAATCGTCCTTAAATCATTCACAAAGTCAAAGCAGAAAGAAATGTTTTTTACTTCCTGACCTACAGGCCTGTTTGTTTTCTATTTTCCAACAAACATAGCGCCTTTATGATTGTGTAACTAAGAAGCTAAGCAACAGTTCATTATTCATTCACAGTGTGTGTTCTCTATAGAAACGCTACAGCATTTATTATTCATACTGTTCAATAATTCATTTATTTATTCCCATTTATTTATTAAACTCCACAGAACAAATACAACAAATAGAACTAACCTCTTACTGATTGTTACCCTGGGAGAGAGATTCTCATGTCAGCACAACACACACACACACACACACACACACACACACACACAAACACAAACACAAACACACACACACACACACACACACACACACACACACACACACACACACACACACACACACTTGAAGTAGTTAATTAGTGAAACTCCATGGATGATATTTTTGTCTCAGGAACAAACCATGAGCCCCAGGGGCAGAGACGAGAGTTGGGGTAGACAGAGAATATTACAAAAAGAAAGATGAGGAGAAAGAAGGAGAAAGCAAGGACGGAGGATGACAGAGAGCAGAGAGAAAATAGATACAGACCAAGACAAACAAAACAGGAACACGATGAAGGACGCAGAAGGAGCTGGAGAGAGAAAAACACAATAATCAAGGAAAGAAAAAGGAGGAGGAAGATTACAGAGGTAGGAAATGATAAACAGCAGCATTATTCAATTTGCTGTGAAATCACACTGGATATCTTTAACCAGTGATTTATTGCTGAGTTTAACCAGGACAACATGTCCCATTGAAAGATTTGCATTTTTAATAAATATTTTGTAAGCATTTGCTCCAATTTCTTAGAAAGCCCGCTTTAGCAGATAGTTCACGAGCTACATAAAGAAATATAAATGATAAACTCCACCTCATCCTGCTTCTTCCTCCTGTGTGTTCTTCTCACACACTTCTCACAGTGTTTTCCATGTTTACTTTTAACTTGTAAAATGTTACCGTTTAAATGATCTTGCCAGACTCTCAGACTTTGCTTGTTAAACATTTAAAGTAGTAGTAATACAATCTGTGGCCAAGCACATGTACAGATGTACCACCTCATGTTCACACGTGTTCCCACACAAACACACATAGTAGGGGTGCCCAAAATGTTTCCCTTGGAGGTCCAAAACTGAAAACTAATGGTGGGCCACAGGCAAAAGCACAGACCTAAAGCATTGCAAACAGTATTAGGACCCCAAATTCCCTTAACTGACTGGGTTCCCTTTCAAAGTGTCACTCTGCACGGCGAGAAGCATCTAGAGGGCCAAATTGAACTTTAAGGCAGGCCAGTTTTGGACCGCGGGCCCCAGTTTGGGACACAGTTAACACTTTCATTTTCATTTCCTTATACCCCATCTTATTTTCTTACGTCTTATCACTGCATTTCCAAACTGCCCATCATTAGTCACATGTGTGCATGACCCAAAAAAAGACAGTTTTTGTATCAGACATATCAAACACATGCTGGAAGAGCCAGCTACTCTCCTGCACACTGGTTTATGTTTTATGAGTCTATCCCTCAATAAAGGCAGCCTCAGAAAGAGACAGACGGACCAGAGACAGAAACAGGGAGTGAAAGGGGAAAGACAAAGAGGAAATCAAAGTATGAACACACACACGTGCACACACACACACACACACATAGGTCTCGGGGTTGAAGTCAACAACAGCAGGTGACTGTCTGGAGGCTAGCTTCTACCAGCAGCTTCAAACAGCATGATGGAAATATGTCACACACACACACACACTTACAGCCAGACTAACAACCCTTCAGTCTCAGCATCAGAGCCGCAGCCTCCATCCACAGAATGGGGCTATACATCTCTCTTTTTATCAGCCGCCTCTCGCCACATAATGAAACTACCTGCCAGTTGGCAGAAGCTTTTACCCAGAGGAACAAAGCCCTCAAAGTGCTCACATGATTCTAGTATGGAGAGTGGTATTCATTAGGTATTCTGTTTGCATGTTAGTGAATACTCGGTTCCTTGAGCAGTATCATAGTTATACAGATCCTCGAAATACAAAACTAGAAAAGCCTGTCAGCATACAATCAACCAGTGTGTGTGTGTGTGTGTGTGTGTGTGTAGCGCAGTGTACTGGAAGAGCATTTTGTCTGCTCAGTGGAGCTCACACTCACCAGCTGTACATGGCACACTGAGGTAGCTGCCCTCACTCACCCTGTTATCACCAGGAATGTTGGGAAAATATGTGTGTGTGTGTGTGCGCGCGCCTGCATGTGTGTGTGCAGCTTGTACGGTTATCATTGTGAGAACCACTTTGACATTTGAAGTGTGGACATTTTTGGACATTGAGGACCAGAAAGTTTTGGAAACAGTCCAGTAGATCGCCTCAACTGGCAACACAGCAACAACGTAATCCTGTGGGGCAACTACAACTTACAAAGTTAAGTCCACTAAAAGTGCTCGTTTTTGACACTGAGGTTGTTATTCTAAGTGTCTGATTATACTATGGAAGTGATCCCTATGCAGGGAGACATTTTTGTGACATAATAAGATCCTTTTTGTAACCACAAACACAAGTCTCGCTCAAGGAGGCGTGTCACTCTGAGCACGTTCCCAAACATGTAAATACAGGGCCCAGATTTAAAAACACCGGGACTTCTCTTTAAGTGGACACTCTTAAAGCTAAAATTAGGAGCCATGTTTTCTAAGGGCTTATGTTTCGCTTTTTACCCTTCTGTGTTTTATATTTTCAATCCTTTACTCTATTTATTTTTCTGTGTATGAGAAAGTATTGTAATGTTATCGCTGATGCTTTTTTGCTTGCACTTGCACTTTGGTCCACCCACCCAAATATGCTTTATAAATATAAATATATAATACTATAAATACATATAAAGTGCTTATTAATTCATGGTGACAGCTTTTTATAAAACTCTGGAAAGAGACACAGAGAGTCTGAGGGTGAGGGAGAGAGAGAGGAAATATAGTCACTGAGTCAGAGAGAGAAATGTGGCACAAAGAAATTCAGAATGAAAAATGATGAAGAAAGAGAGAGAATGTCAATGTCCTCTGAACGGCTCTCTTTGCTTCACTGCTTTGCTCTGTGTGTGTGTGCGTGTGTGTGTGTGTGTGTGTGTGTGCGTGCGTGTGTGCATGTGTGCGTGCATGGTTGTGTGCATGTCGTTCAGAGTTATTGATTCATAGATCCCCTAAAGGAATGGGATATTAATGGTGACCTCTACAGGAAACGAGACAGAGAAAGAAAAAAATAGTGCAGGGGAGATGAACGGATGAAGGGATATATATATATATATATATATATATATATAGATATGGAGAAGGAAATAAAGCTTGATATATGATGAGAGGTTAAGACACACACACACCTTATATTTATTTATAATTTGAATCCCAGTATAAAGCACCACAACTTCACAACGTCCGCATTGACAAAACATATTTATTTAAAAACTTAAATTAAAATATAGATCATGTGGCTAGTAAGGAAACATCATGCTGCCACAATCACAAATTGTCCACAACTATCATCCACATTACATCCAGCTAACACGCAACAACACGAGGAATGAAAGAAACTAAACTCAGAGAAAAGCTTTTACATTTTATGCATTTCTTCTGTTTCCAGCTCTAAAATTACAAATGAAAAGAAGGGAGATTTGAGAAATATGGGTTGAGGAAGAGAGAGAAGGGAATTCATATGGGGAAAAAATCTTATATCAATAAGAGCTCCCACATGGACTTGAATACCGAGACAAATATTGAATTCTAAGTAGAAAAAAACTAACTAACACGATTAAACCATCTTAGAATAACAGGGTTAATACCTGACCGACTGTATTCTGCCTCTGTAGCATCTTACATATCAACAGTGCCTGAAAGAAAAAAATATATGAAGCAGAAAAAGGAAAGGCAGCATGAAAAATGATATGAGAAGTGTTGGTAGATAAAGGTACAGTATGGGAGCTGGAATCTTAAATGAAGTGTACAACTCTGACGAAAAAAAAAATACTTCTTGCACACCCTGCTCACCTTTCATCCCTCCGCCTCCCTTTTTCCCCAAATCTTACATTTCTCTCGCCTTCCCCATTCCTTATTCTCTTCCTCCTCCCCTTCTTCTCTCCCCATCCCCCTTTCCCCTGCTCCTCTTCATCAGCTCATTGCCCATTCCTTCAGAGAGGTGTAGGCCCACAGCGAGCACCAACTGATGGTAAAAGGATGATGAAAGGATGAGGGAGTGAAGAGGAGGTGGGGGATGGAGGGGTGAAGGCAGAAAAAAAGGGTGTGGTGAGCAGAGATTGTGATGTGGAATAACAGATCAAAAACCTCTAATCTCTGAAATGTCAGCTAACTGAGGGGGAAAAAAACCCTGCAGACACGGGGAGGCAGGGATACTTTCATATTGACGATTAGGGAATTTTATACCACAAGTTTAGAGCAGCTTTTAATGAAGTGTTACAGACGTTTCAATCAGGAATGAGACAGGAAGCAAAGATGATGAACTCTTGAACTGAACCCCTTTCGTACTGGACAGAAAACCTACCAACACACAACAACATCTGGCTTTTGTCTTCAGTAGGAGAATGTACCATTGGCATTCATTCCAGGAAGTCACGGTCTGATCGGCTGTGATAAAACATGACACCGGGGTTGACAAGCTAATTTTCCGGTGCGATACTATGACGAACGTTGGAGTCCTGGATGCTGGTGTGTAAATACTTTCCCATTCATCTCCGTTCAAGCAGCGGGCGGACATCATTTATCGTTCTGCGTGAAAGCGAGACTGAAGTAAAAGATAAGAAAAAGTAACCACCGTAACATCCATGCGTCTTCCTACTGTTTATTATTTACCGGTAGGTTCCTGATGTCAAATGTGACGCAATAGAAATAAAAAGACGATGAGAATTTTTAGCAGGTTTACCAAAAAAACCTGCATTTACGCAGTAATTTGGGGTATTTCACAGAATTTGAAGGATTGATGCATCTCACCACACTACTCCAACATTTTCAAAATTACCTTGATTGGCCCAAGCGGGCGTTACCCTAGTTGTTTGCCCATCTGTTACAGCTGAAAGTAGGACACTGCAAATTCAGGTCAACAAGGTGGCATATTTATCAGTGATTGGCCCATAGAGGAATTATCGTTTACGGGAGATTTCTCATTTATTGTTGCCCATTATTTTCTCCTTCCTTCTCCTCTCTCTTTTTTCACTTACCATCCTCATCCACCTTTCTCATCCCTGGCAGAAATAGTCTGTGTTCCCTCACCTGTGAAACTAGGCGACGTCCTTGACTTACAAGGACAATACTGCACTGTGTGTGTGTGTGTGTGTGTGTGTGTGTGTGTGTGTGTGTGTGTGTGTGTGTGTGTGTGTGTGTGTGTTCTGTACAAAGTAGGACATTATATGAAAAACAGGATACAACACACCCTTGTCTCCATCCGTCTTGTCACTCACACCCTCTCAGTCCGGTCAGTCAACATCAGTGTGATCGTCATTATGAGACATCTCTGCCATGTGCTCAAATGGGATTACATGTAGCCTGAAGCTAATGACATTTACACGACTGATGAATGCACCTGAATACTCACAACAAGCGTTTCAATACAGCTGATTCACACAGACACACACGCGCACACGCACACACACACCCCTTGCCTGTAGGGCTGACCATTCATCAACCTATCTCCTCCTTTAATCACAAAGTGAGGACTGGTGCATCAGTGAACACTGTACACTTAGAAAAAAATAGAAAATACAGGAAGTGAAAAGTGTTGTTCAGTGTCTTAACATAACAGATCTGTATTTTTCATTTTTATTTTACCAAGGAAGTTATTTGAGGCGCTCATATTTTACGTCTTGGTGGCCATATCGATGGTCTCTCTCCCTGTATTTGTTCTGCTCGTACCGTATATTACATTTACATGCATACGTAAACCTTATGGTTTCATTTGATGAGACAAGCCTTGTGCACATGTACAACAGATATGTGGTGCATATGGTTTGTGTTAGGTGTAAAACCATGGTGACATCATCTACTGGTTTGAGGAGAAACATTTTGATCTTCGAGTTTGGCATTATGGCAGCTTCCATCTTGGTTTTTGGAGCTTAATGCGACCATACTTGGACAAGAGGGTGGAGCTAGGGAAGATATTCTGACTGAATCTGACCGAGAACCTGCAGACACGCTGTGGTAGTGACTTGTCAATCACAAGGTAGACACGCCCTAAATGCCCCAACACACCTTAGCGGTGTCAGCCCATTGGCAGTCAGTGAGCGTCCGTGGCTCTAGTCTAGCCTTGAGTGAGAGAGATGACTCGATTGGCTGTTCAGACAAGCGGATCAGTGCATGAAAACAGAAAAAGAAAGGGAAAGCCCCTTGAGCCTTTCACCCCATTTTGTGTGTGTCTTCACACTTTTTGTCCTTTGCCTCCTCGCCAACTTTTTATCAGATATATTCTCCATTAGGTGTTGTGAAAAATGTGCTTAATCATGACAAAGTTTTGTATATCTGCAGAGAGGTATTTCCTTTTACGTAGGCGCAGAACATACAAGCTTGCTGGCCGCCAGCTGTAGTCTTTTTTTCTGCCTAGAAGCAGGAGATGCGAGGCGACACAACGGTCAGCCTTCAACGCAGCTATTTCTTTAATGTCAGTTTGGTGGTTCAGGGCTTTTACGCATATCATCTATTTTGCTCTAAATCGGGCTATAATATACAAAATGAACAGTCAATGTTTTGTGGACATGGGCAAAGGATGAAATTTATATTTCGCATGGTGTGCAGCAGCCTCACAGTTACTCATATGCAGAGTTTTAATTGTAACAATATACAAGCAACAAGCAAATTAACCCAGCTTTTCTATTCTCACTTGTACTCAGTTAAAATACATTCAACTAATAAAGCCAAACACTCCATACCTTTAAGGAAAGGAAAGCTGTATTAAAATTCAGAAAATATACTTTCATACCAATAAACCTGAAGTTGTTTATTAAAGCATTTCATATGGGATTCTCTCTCTAACACACACACACACACACACACACACACACACACTGCAGGCTCAGGGGGGTTCGCAAGTGGAGTCAATTAAAGGAGCTCCCCATTGTAATTACACTATGTTAGATATACTGGCCCATTGGGACACAAGCGTTTGTGTGTTTGTCCTTCCTCCTCCTGTCATCTTCCCCTCCCACTCTTTTGCTCTCTCTTCATCTCCACCTGGGGGTGTTTCAAAGAGCAGGGCTCATTACATCCTAAATTCCTCTTTGCACTCCCAAAGTAAGAAGTGAAATATGGCGATCGTTCTATCGCTATGATCCTTTTAAGTGAGGTGGAACGTAAAAATAATTAACGCAGAACAGAGGAAAAAAATCACTGAAGTGGACTCATTTTAAAGGACAGCCCTGCTACTGTAGAGGAGTTAATTTTAGTACTTAACTCTGTTTACCAATTATGGTTATTATTTGTCCTCCCAAACATGAAGAAAGAGAAAAAAAAACCTAACCATGAACCTCCTCCTCCTGTGTTGGTGTCTTCACCTTTCTTATCCTGCTCGATTTTGGTCAGAAAAACTGCTGACATGACCGAACCTGCTCTGTCAGATTCAATCAATACAAAGACACTATCTCACACCAACAGACGAACACATGGACACTTTTTCAAAAGAAGAGTGCTGATTGACATAGACAATTTAATGTGCAAGCTTTGGTACCCAAGCAGAAATTCAAGTTGGGAAAGTAAAGTTGGAATTAGTGAAGTCATGGACAATCAACATGGGTCGCTTGGGTTTACTTTTTAACGGAGATATCAGGATATAGTTCAAGTTTCACTGTTAATTCACTGCTGTTTTATCGTTGAAATAGTTTCTGCTCCATTTACTCATTAGTTATTAATTCATGTCCGTACAAAAGACTTTGGCACAACTTGAAATGAAGTGCGATGGTAAACAGTCACTGTTCATCTCCATGGTAACACTTGCCACCAGCCAATGGGAGATGAGCCAAGTAGAGAGGTATACATGTGTGAGAGAGCACGTGTGTACGACCTTCATCTGTGCTGTTGTTTAAACACACACACACACACACACACACACACACACACACACACACACACACACACACACACAACTGCTGTAAACAAACCTGTACATAAATAGGTTATTTATTCATATACAGCAGTTCAATTTGCACACAATACATAACACAGACAGAATTACAGAAGTCTGCATGAGAAAAACAAAAGTTCGCTCACAGATGAAAACTGCACATAATTAACAAACTTTTCAGACTAAACTTTGAATCAGTTTTTCTTTGATGTTTTTTTATTACTCATTAATCTTCAATAAGAGCTGAAACATGTTACTATTAACGCGTATTCTGCTCATACTTTAATCCAAATGATATGATTATATTGAGTTCAGTAATATTCAACAGCTACAGCTCCCATGAGTCTTTGACGAAAGGGAGCTGTCGATATCTCATGAGAGCTATTAGTTCTTGAACAGTAAAAAATAATTATATGTCTGAATATTAGCAAGTACAGTAAATGAGGTCATATTAACAAAATATTACAGCATCATCCTCAGCTTTTCAGATAAAGACAGGGGAGAGGAGAGGAGAGGAGAGGAGAGGAGAGGAGAGGAGAGGAGAGGAGAGGAGAGGAGAGGAGAGGGTTTTGAGCATGAGGATGATAAATTGTGTGACATTACATAAAAACAGCAAACGTGCAGATTCCACACTGAGGCTGACCAAGTGTGTCTCGTTTCTCTCTCTTGTTCGCTTTACACCATTATATGTTTCCATCTTTCAGGATTAAAAACAGCTGAAAATTTGCTTTCATTGTACCAGGAATAATTTTTGTGAGAAATACATTCATTCACCAGAAGACTCTCTCTTCGCTAATCACAAAGCTACTGCCAGTAGCCTTAATTTAGCTTACGCTGGCTTTGTCCAAAAGTAACAAAATCCACCAGCCAGCAACTATAAAGCTCACTAATTAACATGTGTTAAAAAAGGTGCCATGACTTCCCGGGGATTTTGATGTCACCTTAGGTTGCCAGGCAACCAGCAGCAACTTCAGGAAGTAACTGCTCTCAGCCAAAAAATAATGTGGCAAGCCCACGACTCCCCTGTAAAACCAAATGACTCTACAAATTAAAGAAACAAGATGTGACATTTAATAGCTGTAGAGGTGATAGTTATTTTTGTTACCTTTTGACAGAACCAGATGAGTTTGTTCCTTTATACTAAAGTAAGCTTACCAGGCGTTAATAGCGTATCGCGTACAATCTTCCCATTCAACTAAATCAGCAAGAAAGTGACTTATTTTATGGTATTTTTTATCTTTTTCCCCGTCGTCTCTCTGTGGAAGAGTATTAGGACCAGGGGTTCATTATGCAGTTCAACGAAAAAGTCTAAACATAAAGAATAAAGTTTCGTGAATAAAGTGGGAATGCCGAGTATAAAGTCCCTTGGAGTGTAAGGTTCTGTGTGTAGTGCGACATCTCTTCACAGTCCTAATGCTGACAACTACACTGTGTTGACTTTTTTCTTGAAGTGCATAATGAAGAAAAAAAAAACGTCCTTGTCTCATTTTTTTTCTCGCCCCTGGTCCTAATACTCTTCTGTAGTTATCACTAGGCAGCACAATGGACACATTTTAATTACCCATGGCCTCACGTGTGTGTTTGTGCATGTGTATGGAAAAGTGGGAGGATGAAAAAAGGTGGGAAATGTATGATGTGTAATGTGTAAAACAGCAAGGAAATTATTGAACCATCTTGGGGTGTGAGAGTGCCACCTGCAATCTATGGGGTATGGGGGCAAACATGGGGTCATACAAAGCATTTTATCTTTCAATTAGTTAGTTAGTTAGTTGACATTGTGCTCAGTATTTGGACTGAAATTATGCTTTGGAGTAGTTACAAGGGTAAGTCTAATTTATTTTTTTATTAGTGTGCAGGAAGCAGGAACATGAGACAATGAGCAGAATAAATTGGAAGTGTGCATCTGTTTGTGTGTGTGTGTATGTGTGTGTGTCTGCACCCACACTCACACTGTCTTATTTGTGTTCCTGATGAGCTGCTGATGTTTAACAAGAGGAAGCACAGCATGAATGCCCATTAAAAAAGAGAGGCAGCAGAAACCACAGCTACAAAATGTTACTGAGCTCTCATCTCTGCAGCCACTGCAGGACAACAATTTGACGTACATAAAACACAGGAAGACGTATGTTTCTTTCGCTGGTGCCCGACTCTAAAAATAATCCTCTACATAATGAGGTGCTGCAAATAGGCTTTTTAGGGTTTCCAAGTTTTGTACGCACATTTGCACTTTAAAAGCTGGTGAAAACACAAATGTCGCAAACGCACGAAGACAACTTGAAAGTCGTCGAGGTGTGTCTCCCTGTCCCTGAATAGAACTGAGGGTTTAGCATTTGACTGTGGTTGAAGAAGAGGAGAGGAAGATGAGAGACAGATGAGAGGGAGAAAGAGAGAATGAACCCCGAGGAAACTCATTTATATTCCGGATGGAATAAAAGGATTGATGGTTAAGCACTCTTCAGCTGGATACTTTACAGGCTTCAGTGTCTTTGTTTCACAAGACAGCCTTCATGGGAGCTTTACATAACTTGTTAATGACCCGCAGAGACAGACAGGAAAACAGGCAGAGAGTATGGGTGGGTGGATGAGAGCGTACTTAAACTTGTTACCGCACCTGAACCTGGAGACCTTTGCAGCATTGAGGCTGTGAGACTGGCAGCCAAGGAAACAAAACACTGATTTATAATCAGCTACTATTGTGTTCAGCATAGTTAAAGCTGATGCTGTGTTCTGACCTCAATAAAGCATCACAATACTGCTTTTTGTATCGTCAAGGATATATGATATGACAGTCACTGATATCTAATGGAGCATATTTAGCTAATTTGAGCAGAAATTTAGACCAATTGATTCCATTGAGCACAGTGATGGCTAACTTTGTTACTTGTTATCATGTGGATTAACTGTAAACACTCAAAATATCTGAGAACTGTACTCTGCCCGATGAAGTTATCTGTTAGAAAAACACAGCACACACTCAAAACGCCAAACTCTCACCGTGTTCTTGTGTATTTTCCAGGTACATGCAAAAACACTCATAATTAGGCTCCACTCAGATTATTAAGTGTCACATATAGCATTTCTGCATGTATTAAAAACAAATTAATCTTGAGACATAATTAACATAAACAAACAGAACACTGACAGAGTGGACGTCTCTTCCAGCGTCTCTGCAATAGCTTTCATTTTCTGTCACGAGGGTCAGATTTCAGGGAAAGTTTGCTTAATTGCTTTATGCAACATAAAGAAAACAGCTGCTGTTCCTCTAGAAGTGAGCTACAGCATCTGTTATTATCATAAACAGCAGCAGCATTATTAAACCATCTTTGGTGTGAAAATGACAGTCTCCATAATATCACTGAACAAAAGTGCCACCTGCAATCTATGGGATGTGGAAACTTGGGGACATACAAAGCAGTTTATCTTACAACTTCGTGTCTTTCTGCCAGTCGCTGAAAAACCTATTTGCAAAATCCTTAGTTGGACAGTCAGATCTTGAGAGTGAGAGTCGCCTGCTCCCTTTCTTGTATTGAGTGAGGGTTGTCTCATCAAACTGTCTAAACTAGGCAGTGCTGATATACTACAGTCATGGTCAAAAGTTTACGTACACTTGTTAAGAATATGAACCAAGCTTCTGTCACTACACTGCCTATTTCTTGCAAGGGCCATTCTCTCATTTAGTATGGATGCTGAGAGGTTTTTTTTCCAAAATTATGATGTACACCTGAGAAATTTCAATACAGATGACTGCACAAACTGAGTTTTTGTGGCTAATAAGGCTGAAGAAAGTGACAAACACATCTCTACTCTCCTTGAGCTCAAAGGATTTAAACTGACAACATCAACGAGGCATCTTGCAGAGATTTCTGCCACCATTTAAAGGGGTCATATTATGCTTATTTTCAGGTTCATACTTTTATTTGGGGGTCCTAGTAGAATAGGTTTATATACTTTTCCAAAAAACAATTTTTTTTTTTTTCTCATATGGTGCATTACTGCAGCATCCCTTTTCACACTGTGTCTTGAACGGTCCGTTTTAGCCACAGAGTGAGACATCTCGCCTCTGTTCAATCACATGCGCATTACTTAATGGGCAGGATGTAGCCAATCGGAGGCAGAGTAGGGCGGGCAATGCAGAGCAAGGTTTTTGGTCGATTATAAAAAAAAATAAAAATTAAATGGGTCATTTCATGGCAAATCGAATTCAGAACTTTTCCAAGCTCATGTCAGGGATTTTCTCCTAAATCTTCTATATGTGGAAAACACTGACAAATTTCAACCTAATCCAGTGAAAAATAAGCAATTGGTGAGTTCAAAATACACACACAAGGAATAAAAAAATTATAAATTTAGCTCTCAGGACCAAACTTTAAAAATGCATAGCTAAAAAAGTATTTGGGGTACAGCTATAAGATGAATCAAAGTTTTTACATAACCTTTTTCAAGAAAATCCATGAAATGAACTAGCAGGGCCCAGGTGAGTTGGTATGGAATGACCCATACATATCTCTGCCAGTACGCAGTAAATATCTCAATATTTCAATGCAAAATCAACATTAGATGGGAAACAGTAACATAGCAAACACCAACATAAACATAAGCTGTGAAGTAAAACAAATAAGTGCTGCTATCTGTGGCAGGCTGGCCATCTGGAGTACCTGCACTTTTCCCAGTGGGCCAGTCGAACTGTTATGAAAAGATTAAAAAATGTCTCATGCTGTTTGATCTTGCATTAGTCTGGCCAGCCGGCTCCAGACAGGTGTGTGTGTGTGTTTGTGTGTATGGCAGGGATATAAATTCATTACATCTCATGAGTCCGTCTCTCAAGCCCCTCCAGATTTACCACACTCCTGTTGGAAACACTAGAATTACAATTTTAGCATGCAATATGAAACATGGTGTAAATGTGGCCACAGACAGCATTAAAGCTATATTTTAAATGTTCCAAGAAAACATTATATCCTTTATCATTTATTCTACATACAGGGGCCGGACATAATAATGTGAACAGTGCAAAAGATAGGATTTTAGGTAAGCTGTTTTAATGGATTGCCCTATTTATTGTTTCTATCTTGCTTCTCTTTTGAGTAATTGTGAATTTATAAGAGCTTTTTTAAGGTTACACAACAGTACAGAAATACATCAGCGACAGGCTGGATCTATGTCATATGGACCATTTTGTCTTTGGATTTCTACCCCATTGACATTGAAGGTTTCATATGTGAATGGAATAATTAGCCTATTACAATATTTGCAATGGAGCAGGTAATATGGTTCTCCGTCCACTGATAGCCTGAGCCTTTATTAAACACCCAGCTTTTATTTGTCCTGTGAGAAAGGGTTGGATAAAGGGATCATGAGGACGGAGCTGATAACTAGCAGGGCTGAATAATTATAAATTCGAGGGCTGATAGGCAGGTGAGTGACCAAGCAAAACTGCCAGCACATTTACAGTATGATTACACCGCCCTCACTGCTGAACTCTAAACCTAAACACAGATTAAACCATTAAACCATATTGTTTAATTCTACACTGCAGATTTAACCAAAGTCCTTTTAGGCAAGTCTCACCACTCGGCATCCCATCTTGGCAACGCCCACGTGCAATTATTTCAGGCTAACAAGACAAGGCCCCTATCTAAATGAATGGGGAGAGAGCCACCAAAACAAGTGAGAAGCAGTGTGTGGTAGTATTTTGGGTTTTACACTGTACATGGCAAAGTCACAAACCAAGATAAGGTTGACTTTGTGAAAGGCAGCTGCATTACTCTTCAGTGACAACAAATCACCGGACTCACCTGCTAGCTTACCACCCAACTGAGGCACGGAGACAGCACAGACTAGCAGAGCAGTGCCAAGTGTAAAACCTTGTTTGACAGCATATTATTTGGCACAAGCAGCTTCAGCAGGCCCCCTGCTAGAAGCTTGTAAAAAGGCCATCACGAAAATGATAGAAGTAAGGCAAGGTATTAGTGACCGGCATATATGAAATAAAAAGTTAATACAGAATGGGCCGAATGCAGAAATGATGATGACGTGCGCAGGAAGAGGGTATTCAAATTAATTCTAACAAATTGCATGTCATTTCACATTGGTTCAACCTTGATTTTTGGAAAAAGTGACAGCCCTATTAGTGTCTAATGCTCGAATAACCTGACTTTTCTTGGTAATCCTGCACATTAGTGTGATATCCTCCTCTTATATGTCTTTTCATCTCAACTTTGCACTTTGGCTACGTTTCCTTGTTCAGCTGTTTTGTAAGCACACAATTGGGTTTTGAGGGTAAAGATCGGGATTTGTCTCGTGCAATCACCATCTCTAGTGTTAGACTTTTCTATTCAAAATGCTTCAATTGGTTTTTCTCCTCTTATAACATTTCAGATTCAACATGGTGGAGGGCTCATATAAAATGTTTGACTTAAAAGGAGACCTATTGTGTTTTTCATTTTTTTTCCTTTCCATCATTGTTTTACATATGATCTTGTGAATTTAAAAGATCTTGAAAGTTAAAAATGCCAAAGTCCGCACCAACGAAAGCTCCTCTCTCCCACAGAAAACACTGCTCCTCAAACCCCTCGCCAGTAGCCTCGCTTTGTGACATTTGTGACATCATCTGGCATAATTAATGCCAAGCGGCTAGTTTTTTATGTTAGAATTAATTTAGCACAGCTGCTCTGTTGTGCTCAGGCGTGTGTGCGCTGACCAATTAGAGCAGACTGGGTATATGGGAGGAGGGGTGTTAAAGAGACAGGAGCTAAAACAGTGTTTCAGACAAAGAGGAATACAGTGCAGCAGCACTGGACAGTGTGAGATAATTCACGTGTTTTTTGAGCATTAAGGCATAGAAACCTATTCTAGTAGTAATCCAAAATAAAATTATGAACCAGCAGAAGCAGAAGTCACCATCACTTTCTACTGTCACGCATAACAAACCTGTAAAAATCCTTCTTTTGCCACAAGAGCCATGTTTAACCATTTATCGCCAAGCTGAGAAGCTTGAAGAACCTTGTTAAGGGTCAGGCGAAGGATCATGATCCCGTGTTGGACCACATGTTTCACCCCCACAGCAGGACACAGACCTTTCCCAGGTCATGATGCCATAAAAGGGGATTCAGTGAGATAAACCTGGCTTAGCAATCTCACTTTCAAGAACATCCCTCTGGAGGACATTCAGGAAATTAGACAAAATACACAAACACTCACACTTTGGCATGTTATCTGCCTCAACTTCTGCTTCCATCCCTCTGAACCTCTGAGGAACAGTAATTACTGTAAATGTTGAAGCGACAGAGGAGAGTGCGAGGGAGGATAAAGGAGACGAGAGAGATAGTGGCTGTCGCAGCTGGAGCCAAAAGCTGTTCATTAAGCCAACCCCACCCCCAACTCACACATACACACACACACACGCAACACTGCATCATACATTAGAACATGCCAACACACACATGCCTTTCTCCTACAACATAATGCTGCTTAAGTCACTTTGCAGAATTAAAAGACGAGACCCAGATTGTATTCACAATTATTCAAATTTCAGTCGCTCCTCGTCCAATCTCATATTGATTTCCGTGTGCCAACCCTTCCTAATTTTCTTGTCTTTTTTCCTCACTCCTAAAATTAACACTCTCCATGTCCACACTCCTCTGTCTCCTGTCATCCCCTCTTGATTTTTTCCATCTCTTTTCCTTCCTCCCTTCACTTCCTCCCTCTGTTACTCCAGTTCTCTCATTTTCTAGCCTTCTTCTCTCTTCCCTTCTTCCTCTCCTCCCTTTCACGTCTCCCCATGAGCCCACACACAGGCAGCCAATCTTAGTCAATTAAACAAATGGTTTTTATTCTCTCGTCCTATTATACTGTCTGCGGCTGCATTCATGATGGACTTAAAGTCATTACACTAAGCTCTCTCTCTCTCTCTCTCTCTGTGTGTGTGTGTGCATGTGTGATTTTTTTCAAATCCTAAGCTAATTAGGTAGCGCCCATGGCACTGCCAGCTACAATGGCAGGCCAGGGAAATGTTAGAGAGATAATGCTGAACATACTAACACATACACACACACAAGGAAAGTGATAACTTTTCCATTTGTTGAGGTGCTCTAGTTTGGCGGATTCTGCATCCCATTTAGCTGCTCAACAGATGGCCAATAAATATAAAGGAAAGCCACGAGAATAAATTACTCCTACACACAAACAACAACTTACACGCACGCATCTACAACACACATCTGTACACGCCAAGAATTACACCTACACACAGATATACACAAGTTATATTACGACAATCCGACACACACAAACACACAAAATTAGAACCAAAAAATGAGACTCATAGAAAATTACACATACACAGACACACAGACACAGACACACACACACACACACACACACACACACACACACACACACACACACACACACACATAAACACACTTTTCTGCTCGTGTAATTGAAGCCAAAACAGTTTTCAGCAGGGGTGTAAATATATTTGCTCCACACTCGCACATGACATCACGTAGGTGTGTGTGTGTGTGTGTGTGTGTGTGTGTGTGTGCAGCCTGTGATAAATCGTCTCCATACATAGGTAATAAACAATACAACATACTTTTCCATAGGGACTCGCCTTGCTTCCAGCACGGTCGGATGAAATCTGTGTGTGTGTGTGTGTGTGCGTGTGTGTCCCAAGAGCCCCAGTTACAGCCTCATACACACAGAACCATAAATACAGCTACTTCAGACCTTTTATCGAGCAGAGTATGTACTCCCTGTTCCAATCCTTCATCCACTCCTTTTCTCTCCCTTCGTTCTTTTTCTCTCACTCTTTTAACGTTGTCCCCTATTCCTCTGTTCTGGCCTTCTTTCCATCTTTGGGTTTTCTTCTTCTCATAACCCTCTATGTCTCTGTGGTTTTGCCTTCATTCCTCCTTTGTGAGACTCTCTGCCCCTGCACTCACTCATCCATTTCTCTTTTCCTCACTCTCCTCTTCCCTCCCATCATCTTCATTTTCCTTTACCTGTAACTTCAAATCTAAACCTCTTCCTTCCCCAGCGCTCTCTGTCATTGTCTGTCAAGCACTTTTTTTTCTTTCAGAGTGGCATCAAGGTTAAAGGCAGAATGAGTAGGAATTGTTGGGTGGGGTTTGAAAACACAACATTCACAATTAGCCCTTCCTCTCGGGCTCATACGGTCCTCTTGGATGTGTACTACAATCTCTGGCAAGTGGTCGCTAGTCTATGCAATGATTTTTAGGAAAATCCTGCATATTATGTATTTTTTGTCTTTCCTTCCTGCATCCTTCCATCCTGCATCTATTCCCCTCACCAAGTCAAATTTTCTGCAGACAAATTAAAAGAAATACATGAGCTGGGGTTAGTGTTGAGAGTCACATTTGAACTGTTAAATGAAGCCTCCATTGATAAACACAGTACAACTTCGGGAGCCAGCCCACACTCTGAAAAACACTACCGGAGATAAAGATAGTGTTTTCTCCCTGAGATAAGACTCAACGAGACAGTTATTGTCCAAAGTCACTTATTTTTGTTATTTTCCTGCAATCAAAGCATCTTGTTTCATCACAACTGTTATCTGAAACCATTGTACACGTAGTGGTGAATGCACACACACAGACTTGTCACTACGGGTATAATTACTTTCAGAAAATGACATGGAAAAGCATTTTGGACAAAACAGTGTGAACAGTGCCTGTGGAATTGGGCTGTGTACGTATCCGGCTATCATAAGTAATTAATAAGAAAAGCTGTGCGGCCCCACACCTTGCTGTGAATAGTGGAACATTTTTTGACTTCTAAAAACCTCAAGAAAAAAAACGTGACTTGCCATCGGACAAACAATGGTTTTGTTGGCGCTCCGTTGCTTCACTGTGTGATCGGACCCTTATGCTGCAGAAAAATCATATTCTGTTTATGCTCTAACTGCATATCTACTAATAATCATCTTGTCAAACTGTAGAGTAGACCTCCCACACAATTCTGTAAAACAAGTATGCTTAGCATTAATGTATGCAGGAGCCTCCTACAGTATGGATTTGATGAAACGGTATATCACCAACCTCAAGCACATACTGTACCTTATCCTTTCAAAGATTGTGACTTTTCGTTTCTGCTTTTTTCATGTAAAGGTCCTATAATTCAAGATTTTTTCAATTCAAATGCTGGCATTGGACTGTTACAAAACTAGGCCTGTGAGGTGTCTTTCAACAGCTATATATAACTCTCATATCAAAAGCTGCGGTTTAAGAGACTTGGCCTCGAGAGCGAGAGCGAATGAGAAGTGGGGTTTGTCAGTGAAGTGGAGAAGTGATCGTCAGGCAGCGGAGTGAGAATGAATGAGTCTGAGAGAGCGAGAACAAGGCGCAGAGGAGCAGGTTCACAGCAGATAAAGACGTGTGTGTGTGTGTGTGTGTGTGTGTGTGTGTGTGTGTGTGTGTGTGTGTGTGTGTGTGTGTGTTTTATGGGGTAACATCTCGGTCATGTAAGGGGTGTGTGTGGGAAATGGGTCTCAATGCAGCAAGGGCTGATGCGGCATAACAATAAGTTCACACAGCACTCGAAGGCACATAGACACAATGTAAAGCACACACAAACACACACACACACACACACACACACACACACACACACACATATATGAACACAGAAAAATGTAGGAAAACACACGTGTATGCTATGCTACATATATATGATAGTTTAACCCACATACACACACACACACACACACACACACACACACAGATACAGTCACACACACACACACCCTCTCTCTACTGTGTGTGTGTGTAAGTTGCTTGAGGGAGGCAGTAAAACGTGCTGCAGCCACATCTCATCTGTCATTGCTTATTGCACCGCCGCAGTCTGACCAACACACACACACTACTGTAGTCCAAAGCAACATACGAATGGAACAGAACCTGATTTAGGCGCACACACATCCCACTGCAGTCTATCTGCATCACATAGCTGCACAGGGGCTGCACATTATTCACACAATACACACACACACACACACACACACACACACACACACACACACACACACACTCACACTCACACTCACACACACACACTCCCTCTCTTCTTGCTTCTCTTGGGTATATTAAGAGCAGTAATGATGCTGTGGCATGACTTCATTGTGTGTGTTAGTGTGCATGCACGTGTGTGTTTGTGTGACACTATTAGTGCGCTGTGGAGGGAGCAGCTATTAGCGTAAAGAATGGTTTTATAGCACAAAACACTCCCACACTGTAAAACACTGGACCCCCCCAACACACACACACACACACACTTACAGTAATGACCTATTTTGCTATTTTGTTAAGCACACTGCACAATCCAAGTACACAATAATAAACTCCTCGTTTGTTTTGTTTTTGAGCCATTAAAGAGAGAGAGAGCATGAGGGGGGAGAGAGGAGAAAGAGGGAGGAAAGAAGAGAAAAGGGCTGTAAGTAGGAATAATGAGGAGAGAGACGTGGAGAGAGATGTAAGGGACGGACAGGAGTACAGAAGGACAGAGAGACACATGGACACTTAAATCAGATGAGAGACACAGAAAATAGTCTAGAGAAGCAGAGAAGACGTCCAAGAGGAAAGACAGAGAGAGAGAGTGAAATGAAAGACTTCACCACTCCTTCGATACAGGATCCATGCAATCACAGTGCCCCCTACTGCCAGCTTACAGAATGACACTCTGGAGACTGAAGTTTTCTCCATTTCTGTTGTGCTTTGTTTTACATTTTGGTTGTGTCCGTCTCTACACTGTTAGTGTAGCGGTGAAGTGATTGGAGTTCTCTGATGAGTAGGTGATAAACGGTTGATGGGAAATTTGATACACGTACTTGTACTTGTGAATATTTTTTGTTGTTTGCTTTTAAATACTATTTTCCCAAACGTCCAAGGGCATCACAAGTGGTTTAAAAGTAATTTCCTTTCAATCCTTTCCAGGATTTTATAATTGGCTTAACATCATGTCTATACACATTCAAGAAAGCGCATGTGTTTTAAATTGATCCAGTTAATGTCTCAGCTCTGAATTCCTGTGTACTTGGATTTAACTTGGTAGGTCGAGACAATGGGAGTTTCTTTTTGTCACTCACACAGCAAGGCAATTTAGGGATATTATTTCATCCTACGTATCTGCGTTAATCGCTACAAACTACCAGTTGGCTCTATGTGAAGACGTGTGTGTGTGTGTGTGTGTGTGTGTGTGTGTGTGTGTGTGTGTGTCACTATCAGATACCTGTAAACAATGTTTTCTGTGTCACCCCTTTGTCCTGTTTGATACACAGCTTTTGTGATGCTGGCATTAGGTAGCAGGTTGCCAATTCTGTATGCGTGTATTAACTAGATCATTACACACCCCTGCTGCATTTCCAAGTTCACAACATGTGTGATACAGAACATTTTAAAGGCCTGTGCTGCCAGAAAAATGCTAAAATTACAACACAGAAGATAAAAAACGGTGTGGTTATTTGCACGGGGGACCATGTACGAAGGCTGAGACCTTGGAAGTGGCCCGAGTTCGATTCCAGCCAGTGGCCCCACCCCCTTTCCTGTCTGACTCAATAAAGCTGTCCTATCAAAATAAATGCTAAGAGCCCCAAAGTCTTTAAAATCTGCTGTGACCAGTTATGAAGATGGCTTAAGTCCAGTGGGGAGTTATTGTACACTCTCTGTTAACACTGACTTTGCGGCAACAAAACAAGGTACCAATGACAGTTCTTGTGGCCTCCATGTTTGTT
Source organism: Pagrus pagrus (assembly GCF_965226575.1). Classification (NCBI taxonomy): domain Eukaryota; kingdom Metazoa; phylum Chordata; class Actinopteri; order Spariformes; family Sparidae; genus Pagrus; species Pagrus pagrus. The sequence continues at coordinate 27,998,983 of NC_140185.1, read as the reverse complement.
TCCACTGCCCCTCAAGTTACATTTTCAAGGATTTCCACAACAGCTCAGACTGATCTAGGGAGCATACAAATATAGTAAAAGCAAAACCCCTGCTTTCAGTTTGTATGCTCACACCAAAAAGTGAAAAAAACAAAAAGTTTTAAGTCAAAATCTGAGACATACATCAATGAATTTAAACATAAGACATTGAGAGAGAGAATGAAAGGATGTGAGACAGAAACTAAGGGCAAGAAAGCAACCTATGGTGTTCTGTTAGCTTCAGTGTGAATTCACCGAGTCCATACTCTGCTACAAGTACACTACAAGTCTTAACAGCAGTATATGACTGAAGTTTATCGGTGGAAGCTTTACTGCTTCAGTAATAGGATTATATGGTGTTATAGCCTCAGTGAGATGTGAGTGAGAGGGGATTTGCCCTGACTGTCCATAAGAAGCTATATGTCAGTATGTGATTGTTTTCAGGAAGAAACTACAAACTAAAGCCCCCGTTCCACTGCAGGAACTTTTGCCAGGGACTAGCAACCTTTGGAAGAACTCAGTGCGTTTCCACTGCAGTGACCGGGGTCCAACTTGAGTTCTGTGCACATTACCCTCCAAAAAGTCCCTACTTGGTTGAAGCACTGTCAAAAACTACAAACTTTTTGTTCACTGCAGTTCGACACAGAAACATGGAGAGTCAGAAGACAGCATGGGACAGATGGACCCACGACAAAGTTCATCAATGTTGTATAGTCGCTCAGAAACATGGCATGTAAAACCAGCCATCACTTTCTCATATGTATTAAAACTACAATCTTTGTGGGTCTTTAGACCGTGGTGGAAACACAAACAACAACGGGGTGCAGGAATGTTTCAGTTCCTTGAAATGTAGTTCAAGGGACTAAAACCTTCTGGGTATTTTGGGTGATAGCTCGGCTAAACAAATGTACATGCAAGTAAGCACCCCTATATACATAAAAAGACAAACATCGAAATCCACACAGGTCATTTGTTCACTTTGACATATTTAACTTAAAGCACACCCATATCCTGTTCTTAAATTTCCTTTCTTTCCTTATTTTCAGTTCAGCTCCCGGCCCCGTCTGTCTCATTCCCATGGCTCTTGTTTTTGAAAGGTGACAGTTTGTTAACTCACAGATTTATTTTCAGTGAGTGTCTTTCATAAAGTTGCTATCCTAGTCTTCCGCTTTCTGTTTACATTTCATGTTGTGACACACTTCGTACATTTCCTCCTCTCTTCTCCCTCACTCATCTCCCTCTGTTCCCCTCTCACACACTCCTCCTCCCTTTCTTCTTCCCTTTAATCCACCAAGTGTTGTTCGCTCTTCATCTCCCTAAGATCGGAACAGAATTCCCATCGGAGTCTTGAACCGCATTTAATCAGCAGCTTTCCAGTTTTCCCAGCTTTACGATCCAGTCCAGCGCTCACACACTCACTCACGCACACAAAAAACACATATCCATATCACATCAGATTACACACTCTCTCTGACTTTCTAATTCATCATCCATACTTCTTGATATGTTACACAGAAAAATACAAAGCATAGTTTCGTCGAGGTTGGCGGCATGGAAAAAATAGACGTGACTGTAATAAATAGAGTAGAAGAAGATGACGTCGCAAACAGAAAACAGAACCAGCTGTTAGAGGAGGAAAAGAACCTGTCTCCTTGGCCATCTATGAGCAAATGCAGGAATTTATGGGAATATCCAAGAAGACGAAGAGAGCGGACACAGCGTCTTCTGCTTCCCTCAGAGCAGAATCAGTTGATCAGCAAATGCTCATTGAACTTGTTTGCAAAAGGTGTTCCCATCTCCCATCCCGACCGTTTCTGATGCAATATCTCAAAATGCATATAAAAATGAATTGACGAAAACACTCCTACTGTCTTTGCGAAATTTCACGGCAATCCATGAGATAGTTGTGTAGATATTTTACCTAGAAGACAAAAAGTTCAACCTCAGAAAACTATCTATGGATCATCTAAATCATTAGGTTTCATCCATGCGTCAACATTTTTTGTATTTTATACTGGATCAAAATGTTAGACCGACCAACAAATCACAGAAACACATCTCAGCACTCTGTATATTTTGTTTTGTCTCGCCACCAAAACTAAACTGAGATGTAGTTCATGGATGAGTACTGTTTTGCGCATTTGCAACTTTCTTGTTTGTTTTCTGGAAACACTCTGAGCTCATTCATCCGGCTGCTTCCAATTAATACAAACACATACTCATACAATCATTATGACCGGCGACCACGATACACACACACACACACGCACACACACGCACACTTGTTGGAACACCTGGAGCCATGAAATCTCAGAGCGGAGTCACACAAGCTAACAGATAACAGAGGCAGAGCCAAGTTCGAACAAACATCATGCGGTTTAAATTCTATTGAAGGCAGCTGGTGTGTTTTAAGAGAATGAGACCTGAGGTTGTTCTGGGAATACACACACGTACACATACACATGAACATACACTCACACACACACACACACACACACACACACACACACACACACACACACACACACACACACACACATGGGGACCTAATCACAGATGCTGGGAAGATCTTTGACATATGTTGGGGTTCATCCAAAAGCAGCAGGGGATGCTTAAAGCAATAAACAGTTGCTTTTGTCTGTCTGTCTTTTTGTGCACAGGTAGACACGTTTGTGCTTGAGTATGCATATTCATGTGTGCATGAGTGTACCGAGGAGTTTATGTGTCTATGCACTATATAAAAAAAGCAAACGTGCATACATATTTATCATGCGTTATAATGCATTAAGCCTACCTTTGCAATAAGGTTGAGGGGTTCTCTGCAGGAGGGCGGCAGTGATGTCATTTCCCGTACCAGGTCAGGTGCCTCCTGTTGTAGATACAGCTCTAACATGGACGCCAGCTGAGACAGACCTTGTTTTTTCTGCTCAGACACAGAACTCAGGTCTGTAAAAAAAAAAAAAAAAAGATTAAATTACAAAAAATGATCTGTTTGTAGCTTCTGACAATGTCTGGAAAGAGATTTAGCTTTGACAGACACAGAGCTACACTCATCTATTAATGTTCCCAACATATCTGGAGAGAGCTTAAATATGAAAGCAACCTTTAGATTTTTTACTGCACTGGCATTAAACACACACACACACACACACACACACACACACACACACGCACGCACGCACGCACGCACGCACGCACGCACGCACGCACGCACGCACGCACGCACACACTCTGTCTCTTGGAGGAGGAGAGACTTACGTGATTCATGCTCCTCCAGAGTGTAGAGCTCCTCACTACTGTTCTGAGATGGACTTAACTAGAAGGAAATGAAGAAGGGGGCATGAGAATTAAAGCTGCAAGTAACGATCATTTCTATTATCGATTAATCTGTCGATTGTTTTTTAAGAATAATTGATTCATTGAAATGTCAAAAAATTGTGAAAAAATCGCTTCAAATCGCTTCTTTTGTCTAATCAACAGTCAAAAACCTAAAGACTCTTCATTTACTGTCATAAATGACAAAGAAAAGCAGTGATTGATTATCAAAATAGCTGGCAATTCATTTTCTTTCAAACGATTTATCACCTAATTGTTGCAGCTCTAATTAGCACGTCATTATAGTTCTACAGATTTATTACCTCCGCCAAGGAGGTTATGCTATCACCCATGTCCGTTTGTTTGTTGGTTGGTTGGTTTGTAAACAGGATTACACAAAAACTACTGAACGTTTCCTTGAAACTTGGATGGGTCTCAACCCAGAATAGACCCAATTAACTTATGGTGTTGATCCCGATTAAGGAAGGGAATTGGGAATTTATGTTTTCACTTTCTTTAAAATTGCAAAATAGGGTTTTTTTTCATGGAATAATGTGTGGATCTTGATGGAAAAAAAAATCCAGCTTACTGAGGTAGTTGGTATCTATGAGTGAGTACAATTTAACACGGGTCCAAACAAAAATCCTGATCTAGCAGATTTAAATATGATTTCATAGAGGGAAGTCTTTTTTCAGGATAGAAATTGGGAACTACCACAAATGTGCAGCTCAGATCATTGGGATTCAAAAAGCTACCAACGGTGTTTATGCTTGATTGAATTAAAGGGGACAGTTGGGCCTTGGCGGAGGTATGCACTCTACTCAGTGCCATTCTAGTTTGTCTGCCGTTGTTACATATTATGTATCGCACTCCCTGAAGCAGAAGGGATGGTGTAAATAGTCATGTTTATTGTGCATGTTATTTTGAGTCTCTAACAGTAAGAAAAGTCCAGAAACATACCACGGCAAAGATGAGTCTGGCAGCCAGACGGACTGAGTCAGTGGGAATTCTGGGTAGGAGGCTTCGCAGACATTTACACTCTCTCTTATGCCCGGACCATGCTTGTCTCTGCAGGAGAGGGGCATATTTTAACAAACTTGACACACACACACACACACAAACGTACACACTTTCATATTCATGCACACAGATTATACCTGGCAGGTGATGTTGCAGTATCGAGCTGTCTTGCACTGGGAACACCTCAACAAGGTCTCACGTCTGGACAGAAGGAGAGAGGAAAGGATTAGTTTAGTCTGAACAGATTGTCAACTGAGCTCCTGCGAGGACAAATCTGTCGTTCCAGCGTTCAGTAAAACAAACTGATTCAAAGGCTGATTCACTTTTATCAGAAAAGCTCTCAAGGCCAGAGGTAGAAAAGCATTACAAGATTTCTCAAGAAATGAAGGACTCAGTGAGCTGGAATGAGACCAGCACTTTAGTTTTCAGAAATCACTGATGTCAGACTTTCATATCTGTTGCAACATTTCAGCGGCTGACTAAAAACTGTTCACCATACCGAACACTTTGTCGTAGTTAAGCTGCTACGTTACCAAACATATGCACATATCCACTCAAGCATCCCTCACGTTCCTGTCATTGTCTTGACCTTTCCCCATGTAACAACCTTGTCTTATCTTTATCTATTTGCTATATATTAAGCTGACTGTGTGCATCCATTATCTTGGTTAATCTACCTACCCATCGTCTTTCAGACTGTGTAAGAGCAATACATTAGATACACTCTCCTCACTGTCACAGCCTGTTAGTGTCACAGCAGTTGCATGTGTCTGAGTGCCTGTGTGTGTCCACATGTGGTGTTCACGTCTGTTTATGTCTGTTTGCGTGTTTCCTGTCTCATGGGTCTGCTGTGTTTCTCAGAGTGACACCGCTGTCCTCTCTGGTTTGCCGTCAGTCTGATAACAAGCTAGAAGCCAATTACAGCCAGTACAGAGGGCATCACCAACACACACACACACACACACATACACACACACACCAAGATGTGGTCCACAGGAACAGTGTTTTGTGCAAAGACCAATATGATCCATACAGATTATATACAAAGGTATTGTGCTTGCATTTTTGTTGGTATTTTTGCGTTTATTGATGGTAGAGGTGGCGGTAGAGACTGATCGATTGTTTGGTCTTTATGGGATCCATATGTCCAATTATTTAGTAATTAAAATGGATCCAAGTGCTGACAAAATAATGAATATAGAAAAGAGATCACAGCAAAAAGGTGTTGACTGCAACAAGCTAAAAAATAAACAGCTATGCGTTAATACATGTAAAAAGACATTTTTAGTGGCCTTTTATGAACACCATAAACCCTGTAGGCGTTCGCTAGCTCCACAAAATGACTCAACAAAAGAGGTGAGTCCATCGTCGAGTCATGGGGTCTTGATGAGTTCAGACCATTCACAATAACAGCAGGACAGAGAAGAATGAATGACGTCAAAGTGTTGAGACACCAGGGATTACAGCTAAAAAGTCTGAAATTACTTAAGAAGAGAGTTTTGTTGAATTTTATGGATATGAACAAGAGAAAAAAAAGTCATGATGACGCAAGTACCCATCATTTAAAGTAAGTTTATCCAGTTCTTTAGTCGTTTTCAGCAACAAAAGAAAGAGCTAAAAACCAACAGCACACCACCTGCTGACACAAAACAGAAGACAGACCAGTTAGAGAAGAGCAGTGGAAGATAATTTAACAGCTAAAGGGCTAAATATTTCCCTCAGGAGTTTGGAGGGACCAAAACAGAGCTAAAAGAGAGTGAATCCTGGACATAAACCCAACTAATTAATTATAATGGTGCTCTCTACCTGCTTGATGTGTAAATAAGCGACGGTTTGCTAACAGGTCGCTATATGAAGAATCCATTGTTGTGTGTTTTGTTGTCTTTTTCCCTTAGGGAGGGGGAGGGGCGTTTATTCAATAAAACTCAATAAATACATGCCAATCAAAAATAAAAGTTTGCTATTTCAACTTTAAAGGAGGTGTTATGTGTCATGATTTGAGTTTTTGGTTTAGTTATTTCCAGTTTTATTTTGAAAGTTCTCCCCTCATGTATGTATCATGTTTGGCTTTTCACTTCCTCCCTTTGACCTTTTCCCGCATTTTTTCCTGTTCACCTGTGATTCATTTGTGCCTGTGTTTTTCCTTGTGCTCCTTCCTGTGTTCCCAGTGTTTTTTTTTGGGGGGGGGGTCTGTGCCTTTTTTCATTTTTGTATTTGTTGTACTTCTTTAATTCTCAGACTTGCCACTGCCGCTTTTTGTTTTGTATTTGCATTTTGTAATTAGACCTCAGCTTTGTTGTTAAAACTCGCCTTTTGTCCTTAACCCTGCCTGCTTCCTCATGTCTTGGGTTTGGATCCCTTCAATAAGCACACACATTTTTCTATGTCATATTTTAATTTAACAGAAAGGAAAAAACAGGGAAGTTAGAGGGATAACATGCAACCAAGGCAGCTGAAATCAAACTGTGGGGACGTTGTGGTTACATGGTCTGTGCCTGTGATCACAAGACGACAGGGACACCCTACAGGAGGTATTTTTTAAGTCTTTAACTTTGAATCTCAGTTCTGTAGCACAACAGATTGTCGGACCATGTGTGCCTGTGCAGCTCATTTTACAAAGTATTTCTGGGCTTCAGTGAGGCACATCTGCCAGCTGCTCAGACTCACAACTTCAATTTCATCTTATTAAACATGCTCATATTAAAAGTGTCTGCAGTTTGGATGCACGAGCACTAATGACTTGCAAGCCCAGAATGTTGAGCATCTTGAATTCAATTTTGTGTGTGTGTGAGTGTGTGTGTGTGTGTGTGTGTGTGTGTGTGTGTGTGTGTGTGTGTGTGTGTGTGTGTGTGTGTGTGTGTGTGTGTGTGTGTTAAGGATTGCTCTGCATTACTTGTGCCATTCCAACATCAGAGCATAAATGCAGGAGAGTCAGGCCCAAGGCTTGTTTGGCTTGAGCTCACATACAGTAAGAAGTCAGTTATCTGTGTGGTTTGACATATGATGAGAGAGAGGGAGAGAAAATGACAGAATAGTGCTGATTAAACCTGACAATAGATGGTATTATGAGCTTACACACACACAAATGAGGTAATGGAGAACATGTTAAGATGGATGTAAATGCATTAGCTTAGGGCTTATCGCACTGAATATGGGACGTTTGATTAGATTAGACATGCTTATGAGCGATGTAGATGACATTATGAGAAGCTTAAAGGCAAAAGCAGACGTATTGTATGAACACACACAGTGTTGGTTTGACAGAAGGCTGTTGCATGTAAACGTGAGTGACAGAAGTAGAGTGTTTTCTGTGCGTAACCAGACTAGACTGTTGTGTTTGGCGCGACGCTCCCACGAGCTTTGACAAGTTTCCAAAACACACTCCTCCTCCTCACCCTCTTAGCTTCTGTAATTTATAACTTTCCTCTCCGTCCTTCTCCTCTTTTCCTCCCGTACCTCTTCTCACTCCCCCCCTCTTGTTATGCGGCTGTGTCTTATTTGAGATGACCTTTCCAGCTTGAGACCCAGTGGTTAAATTTATAGTCTCACCCTGGGATAGAGGTTCATGAAAACACAGCTATTCTTGTCATGGTGAGACCTACCAGAAACAGGGAAGCCACCCACAGATTTAAGAAACACATGCCTGTGGTGTGAGACACAAAGCAATAGCAACAGATAGGAGCAGGCCAGAACTAAACACAGTCAGGTTCTGTGCAGCTTCAACACACGAACTGAGAACATAACTCAGTCGCTAAGAGTTTGGTCACATCACAAGCTGCCAGCCGCAGGAAGTCCATCCATCTTCCATGAACCCAGACAGGAAGGCTGATGCTGACCCCCTTTTTTTACTTATATACTTGTGCCCTGTAGCTTAACTTTGTGGGAAATGTTGCCGCGCAGGACGCAATCACACGCTGAGAGAGCTTTGTGTAACTTCATGAACACGGAGTTCCAGAGAAATGTAATTATTGTGGGATTTATTTCTATAGTTTATTGTAAATGACTATCTTTAAATATATAATGGAGTTACAATTCCCAGCAACAGCAATGATGCTTGGCTTTAACATGCCTGAGCAGCATGCCTGTGGGGATCCATCCTGAGATAGTAGATGTAAGTAATCCGAGCTGAACACAACATAAAACAACTCAGAGATGTTACACAGAAAAGTCAGAGAGGAGTAATTTCTAACAGACATTAAATGAGGAGGAAAATCAGTTATTCTAATGGCTTACTCTAATGGCTGAATGGAGACGCATACCAATGTGTGAAACTAGGGCTGCACAATTAATTTAAATATTATTGAAACTGTAATATGTTCAAATTCAATAGGAAGCAATTTTCTTGATAAAAGGTCAAATGTGTGACAAACAGCATAATAATGAAGTGTTGCAGTGCTGCAGAGTATTATGCAGTATTCAAAGGAGTAATATTCTTACCTATTACTATTTTCCTTTACGTCAATGTTTTATATACAGTATGTTCTTGTTATAAATGTAACACCCACAAGAAAACACTGCTCCTTAAACGCCTCATCAGTAGTCTCACCTTTAATTGTGTGACTACGTGACATCACACATTTGTATAATTTCTGCCTAGCTGCTCTGTTACTAATGATGCTGACCACGTGTGAGCTGACCAATCACAGAAGACAGGGTTTTATTTTTTTAAACCACGAAAAAGTTTCATACCACGGTATACCTTAAAACTGGTATACCGTTGCAACCCTAGTAGCGACAGCCATCCAACCAATCAAAACTCCATCTCTGAAATGACTAAGACTACAGCAGTTACCAGTATTTTATAATCGCATTATTTCAAATAATTTACAAAAACATTTTGACGGTCAATCTGATGTCATACGCGGCGAGATTATTGTAATTAGATAACAGTCAGAGATTTCCAACCCCAGGCCATAGAGGGCAATTTTGCAAATCAACGAGTAGACACTTTTATGGCAATATTGGACTTCTGAATCAATGCAATCACTGCACCAGGTGTGTTATTCATTAGATTGGCCAATAATCAAATCTCAAATTGAAGGAAATTACATATACTGTGATAAAAGATTACTACTGTCAGAGAAACATAGGGAGAATGTGATACATAGAGAAACATGAACAATAAGTGAATAGTCCAATACTGTATATGTAGTTACTACGCCTCAATAATGCACAGTTGCAGCACAGCAACTGTTGTTATGGTGACTGCCTCCAGGCTGATCAGCTCTCAGCAAGTATCCACTCTCTCACACACACACACACACACACACACACACACACACACACACACACACACACACACACACACACACTCATACATATAGTATATACAGTATGACTGTATAGATATCGGTCATATGATTCAAGTATTCCAGCAGGGCTGCAGAACTCATATCTCTGCTGAAAATAATTGAATATTTCCTCTCTGTAAGGGCTGCGTGACACTCATGAAAACAAATATTTTTGCTTGTTGCAGGTGAGAGAACAAGACGGTGTGAACGTGACTCACTCATGTTGACTATTGGTGAAATCTTTCCAATATGCAACCTGATTTCAAGGCCATTTCAAATGTCTAACTATAGCTCCAGAGCAACAACAAAAGCACGTTTTTTATAGCAGCACCATGAGGTTCAACAGTTCAGGCCTGTCCTTTCAACTGACTGCTCACTTTTGTATCATCTGGGTCAGGAAGAAACACACACCCACGCAAATTCTGTACGTTTCACACACGTTACTTCTTGATTCAAACACACAGATACGACTCTGCTCTGGCCTCCAGGCAATAACCAACAAGAGTCCAGGAACATACGCTGCTACATACAAGACATACAGTCTGATACATGCAGTCCAAATATAGATGTGTACAATAACAACAGAGCAGGATGGATCAAAATACACAGGAAAAGAGAGAAACCAAGAGAAATCAACTTCCTTAGTCTTTGTTACTTCATTAGTATGCAGCAGAACCATACTTTCTTGTTTAATAAGAGTACTCATTTTCATACGGACATTATTATTCCTCCCATGAAGCACATCTGTCTCATCTTCACTCATGTTTCTCTTATTATGCTCCTCTCTTCGTCCCTTTCTTTCCCTCTCCCTTTTTTCTGTTCCTCTTCTTCCTCTGTCAGATGTTGTGTGAAGTGACGTTCTTCTCGATGGCAGGTCCACGTTTGGACTGCAGGCACAGTAGAAAAACTCATGAATAACATTAGATGGGTTTCATTAAGAAGAGGCAGAAGGCTGAATTAAAAAAACAAAACACATCCTCTCTCTCGTTTTCTCTGCAACCCCTCCTCTTCCTGCCATGCTCTCTTTCTTATTCTGGACTTTTCCCTCTTTTTTTCCCCCTAACATAATCATTGGGCCATTCTCATTCTCTTTTCATGCCCTCCTTCTGTCGTTCTAATATGAGCATCAGGGGTGGGATAACAATCAATTCATCGAAATATCTTGATTCAAAACAGTGTCAGACCACCAACCAACAATTTGGATTATCTATGTCTTGTTTAAAAATGCAACAGTTAAACATTTGCTGGATAAATCTGTAAAGGACTGCTTATTCTCTTTTTTATATCACTAGCAGTGCTCCTTCAAAACATGCTGTTCCGCACAGTTAATCTGGTAATGTGAAGGTTCACATATCCAGTCTTAAACCCCGCTGCTCACAGACTCATCAGGGCTACACTGATAATATCAAACCTGTTTGATATTTATGATTTCAGTAATCAGTAATTTCCAAGCTGGACAACAACCAATGAGAGAGGCATCCCGTAGCAGCTGATGATGTTGCAAAACAGTACATTGTAGTGTTTAGGCTAATGTTGGCAAGCATACTACTGTTGACAGAAACTTCAAATCTCACCCCCAGTTCTCCCTGAACAATAGAAAACCTGCGTTGACCATGTCTGCTTTTGTTTTTTTCTCACTGCAATGCATTACTTCAGCAAGTTGTTGCTAATCTCCATTTTGTTTACGTCTGCTTCCCCATGAGATCACATGAGAGGGGCAATGTGCAGGCCCAGCTTCATTCTGCAGAGCACTGAAGCCTGCTGCTGAACGGAGTGGTGTTTTCGGTTTATTCAAAATCTATTCACATTGCACCAAATTCAACATTGCAATTTGTTGGGTTTTCAGTTAGAAACCTTAAAGTAAATCAGATGAACGCTTCTTGAAATATGCAAGGAACAGACAGACAGATCCCTTGCTTTATAGATACATTTAAAATAGAATTTTTTTGAAATAATTTTCATTGGTGGTGGGAAGAAAATAAGCAACATAAACATGTTACCTTGAGACACTTCATATGCCTTTTTTTATTTCACATTTCTGACCTCTATTGACTTAATAGTCAACAATAAAAATTAGAATAACTCCCAGTTGCAGCTATAACTATGATTAGCCAATTCTTACAGTAGGTTGCAAAATGTCAAACATGCACTTGTCATCAACTTCTGAAAAGTAGATATTTTTAAAGTTAAAAGTCATGCACAAGGACATAGACGATGTGACAGAAATGAGAGGAGAAAGGAAACCTGGAGTAAACACAAAAACAGGAAAAGAAGAAAGGACATAAAAACTGTCACCAGGCAGCAGAGGAAGTGACTGAAAGATGCTGGTTTTCCACATTGATATGCAAGAGCATAGATATGTGCACCCTCATGTGTGTATATGTGGTCAATTTTGTGGAGTCTATGCCATCAGACACCTAATTAGGCCTACCTCAGCATGTCTCTGTTGGTGTGTGTGTGTGTAGCATGGTAATTAATTTCCCATGAGTATTGGCCATGAGAGAGATTTAGTTCTACAGTCGCATGAGTGTGTGTGTGTGTTTGTGTATGTTAATAATTAGTGGGGTCCTCTTTTCTGGGCTGTCCAGTCGTGCCTGAGTGAATTTTCTAATTTCCAGGATGAGTGGCCAACACAGCATGGTATGACTCACTCCCATATGACAGGTAATGTTGTACAAGTATATGTCTGTAAAGTAAATTACTGATAAACATTAACATAAATCAACTGTAGCTTTCCTGATGCCTTTAAAATGGTTGAATAATACTAGAAAAATATGCTTTTCACAGGTTATACAGAAACCTGTGCCTGGTGCTTGAGCCACTTCATGTTTCTGTTGATTGTGAAGCAGGTCCTTCTAAAAACCTCTTGACAGAAAGCCAATTCCTGCACAGACTCTCTCTTTGCCAACTCTGCCACTGCCATGAATTACAAAGTCAATGTGAGAGAATGTAAGAATGGGTATTCAACACATGATCAACACTTCCTGAAGGGACACTACTGCCATCTAGTGTTGCATCTATGCTACGATGGTGCAGCCTCCACGCAACCGAACCACTCAGTACGCTGCCGGCATCCACAGCTACAGCAACACATCAACACTTCAGTTTAGTGTAGATTGGTGACTGGCATGTAAAGCACTGCTGCCAGCGTGTGTGTGTGTGTGTGTGTTTGTGGTTGTCTGTGTGTGTTGCATCCATGTGTGTGTGTGAGAGAGCGAGAGACGCCAGCTGTGTTGCATCCACAGCCATCCTTGAACCCCTTGCTGAGTTCTTAATGGTTGTTTAGCGGATGATTCATTGACACCTGAGGGGACTCACATGGGACGAGTCTCCTCATGGCTTTATTATCGTGATGATTGGAGTACACGCGCATACACACAATGTATGGCCTGGGGGGAACATCCACCCTTGAAAACAAAAGTACAATTTGCTTTTTGTTCTGTCTAAAGCCCTTTTCAGAAAGCATTAGTGTCTCCAGTGCAGGTTAGGTCATTTCTTTAGTAATGAGCTTTATTTGTAGCGCTCTTTTAAAGATATAATGTGTAGGAATTCTGGATTAAAATGTCTTAAAATGACTAGACCTTTGTTAAATATTTTGTTGAGTTGTGTGCTTATGAACAAGTGTTCTCAAGGTAACGGTGCCTTTCATTTGTTGAGTCCAACAGATAGATTTTCATCAGCAAAGGTGCTCATGAAATATTCACCACCACTGAAGCCAGTTTGACCATTCACGTTACTCAAAGTCTCTATCTGCCCCAAACAGTCAGATTACTCTATGCACACTCCAGTTTCAGTCAGCAATCAACTTCACAGTATGTAAACACCCAACTTTGAAAGTCAATTGCGTGGATTGCTGCTGCAGTCAGGTTGATCAACAGGAGTTAAGTTTGTGGGACATATAAAAGGACTTGATGTGAGTACGTACGGACATGTGTTGTAGTTCTTTCATGCAGTGTTTCTAACCTGATCACAAGAATTTTTGAAGCTATTCTAAAACATACCAGAACCCGGTGTAAAGAGAATAAACCAGGAGACATATGAGCAGATGTGGTTTGATCTCAGTTAAAAGCCTGACAGCTGAATTTCAAATCCCCAGAATTTAAATTTGACTTGAGTGAGTAAAAAAGAGAATTACTCGTCTGAGTGGGCTGTAATAAAGGCAAGAGTAACTTTCTTGGTGACCGGGGATGAAACGCTAGATCTGAAGCAAGGCTGCAGGCACAACCCGGCTCCAAGTGAATGTCAAAAAACTTCAGGATTGACATCACAACCAATAATTACATTTTCTGTCATATTGATTTTTAACTGAAGGAATAAACCTCATCCACATTGGATGGACAACAACCATTCGAATCTTTCCCAAATGAGCATGTGAGAGAAAGAAATCATATGTTAGTGATTTGACCTCAGAAGTTTGCAAAACTAATCCTGTCCACGTAGGGCTTAAGTTATGTTTCATTATTTTGGCTTTTTCGCTTTTTGCCTCTAGGTTTGAGAGAGACATGAGCAGTTACAAATAACAGATGCACTGTCTGAGATCAGTGGAATAATGTGAGTCTACAGGGAACAAACACACACAGAAAAATACTGAAAATATAGACAGATTAATGGCCGATTATCAAATCCAATATTCAGCATTTTTCCAATCATCTGTTTATTTGTCCGATTGACAAAATATTAAATGAGCAGTAGCCTTTCAAATGTAATTCCCGAAGTACAGTACTTGAGTCAATTGTTTTTTTTATTTTACTGCAAATGCACATTGGTTCTCAATATTGGTTAACAGTCTTCTCAATTACTAATTATCATATCGGTATCAGCCCTGAAAAAACTATATTGGTCGATACCTAAATTCTGCAATTGCATAAATTGACTTTCATTAATTATGCAGCACTAAGCCTGACCACCCCAGACAAATGTTCATCCATATGGAGGACCAATCACAAGCTAAAAATGATATACACAGATGTTTTTCTTGATGAATACCAAGCTTTACACACACACAGTGCACATTGAATTACTTGGTTGGCAAACGAAACAGCTGTGTGTGCGTGTGTGTGTGTGTGTGTGTGTGTGTGTGTGTGTGTGTGTGTGTGCGTGTGTGCGTGTGTGTGTGTGTGCTACATGTGTGTGTGTTTTCCCCAACACCAATATGTTTTGGGTATCTAACTGCAGGAGGCACAGAAAACTAAAGGGACATGGAGAACAGTAGGGGGAGGAGGAGGAAAGAGAAGCAGATGCAAGCAAAATAATCTACATCAGGAATGAGCCAGGGAGAGAGAGCAGAGCCAGGTGGGACGAAAAAAAATGTGTCTGAATGATGAGAGATGAGGAGCTGGTGGAAGAGAAGAAGGGTGAAGCAAAACAGGGTGTACGAAAAGAGAAGGGAAGCAGATGGAAAGAGGGGGGGAAAGGGAGGAAGACAGAGATGTCAGAAGTAGCAGATGGGAGGATAAATCGAGAGGAGGGAACAAGTGAAAGGAGGAGGACGAGGAGGAGGAGAAGGAGGAGAAGGAGGAGGAGGAGTGCTGACTTGCCTTTTGAACTGCTTCCCTCCTCTCATCTGCTCCCACTCCTCCTTCTGTAGGCTCAACTAACTGCCTCCAAAGTAGCAATCTGCATGCCTCATACACCACTGCACCGGCACACACTTTTATCAGTGTATGCATGTGCGTGCCTGAGTGTGTGTGTGTGTGTGTGTGTGTGTGTGTGTGTGTGTGTCTGTAAATGTGTGAAAAAGAGTGCCTGGCTAAGACAGATGAGGTGGATGTTTGTTTGACAGAGAGACATACAGTTTGTGCCAAAAGATAAAGCCAGAGAGTGAACCAAGAAAAGGATTGTATTCAAACACAATCCACTGTGTGTGTGTGTGTGTGTGTGTGTGTTTGATAAAGAAAATATAGAGAAAATATGCGCATTAATTTGACAAGGATTATGTGTGTTAAAAAACAGCAAAGAGCTCTCTAGAGGTGCACTTCGACAACAACAAAAAGTTTTAGATACAAAATCAATGGAAAAATGAGGGTGGGCATTAAAAGAAAAATAAAATGAGACGAAGACATGTCCATGTAAATTGAAAATGTTTTAAATTAAGCAAAGAGTAAGAGCCGATCCCAGTGTTTTAAGAATCTCCTTCATAAACAGTATGGCTGTCCCCTCAACATCAATTATATAACTAGCTAGCTGTTGGCACAACCGCCTCCAATACTGCCCACTGAGATTGACTTTGAGATGGGCAACCAGTCATTAGCCCAAATAAACAAGCAAAAATCTCTGGGACTGGAAAATTAAGACAGAGCAATGTGCCAAAAACTGCAGTTCCTCAAATGGCCACTTGAGGCTGGCTCTGAGAGCGAGTCAATCCACATAGACCCCATAATGTATTCAGCTGCACTATCCAATATAGGCAAAGGGCCAGAAAATCAAATATATTCCTCATAATGGTGGGTAAAGAGTATGGATTTGATTAAAACAATCAGTAATAATGCTGAATAATTACACGTTGCTAGATAGCTACAGCAAACCTCTGTTAAGTCGATACATTGGCTGTTTGTGGCGAATGAACACCGACTGCCTCAACAATTAAGCGGTCGAGTGCACGTTCAGTCTGAATCCATCTGATGCTGGGCCAATATAATACATCACTGTTTGTTTAACATAACACACTTGGACACAATCATCAGTTTTGAGGAAAACAGCTGTGACATAATCTGTCTCCAACTTTTTATTGGGTTAAAATACTGACTACAACACAATATAACTGTCACATATTTTAAGTAAGTGACTCAAAAGGCTGTGTCATGATTTGTGTGGTTTGCCTCATCAAATGTTGCCTTGTTTTTACTTTATGTCGTCTTGAACAAGTTCAGCTTCTCTCTAACAGGCGCACACATCTCGCTGAAATTAGAACAAAACTCTCACGTCAAAGCCTGTCAATATTTTTTGTCTTTGGAATAATGAAGATCCCTTGGAAATTGGTTTTTCTAACTTTTAATCAAAAGTTTCCCACTATAAATATGACAGAAAGTTCAAGACGTCTTTATGTCTTGTTTTTGTTGTTTGAGCTGATCGGCGGTGTATTTGGGTGTGTGTGTTTGTGTGTGTGTGGTCCAAAGAGACAGTGAGTGAAAGATTGGTGTCAAATATAAAGACTTCAACTGACAGAGATAATGTTGCCCTGCCCCCGTTGCACAAACAAGCACACACCGACACAAACACACACACACACACACGACCTGACAGAAGAGAGGAACACTTCTTAGTTCTCCTTTGGTCTGTCAAAGCCAGAGGAAAAACCCATTAAAGTATTATGTGTATGTGTTGTGTGTGCGTGTGTGTTTGATGTGTTATCTGTCCAACAGAGACTGCATGTCGCCTCTCTTCTACCTCCATCTTTCTCTGGAACTTCCTCTCCTTCCCATCACAGTTTCAAGGCAAAGCTTTGACTGTCACTCTGAAAAGGATTCAGTCTCCTCCGGCTTGTTTGCAAAAAATTGTTTCCAAACTGCGAGTTAATCAACGACAACATGCTTGGATAGCAGTTATGCCTGACGATGGATGTTGTTTTCTTCATCGCATTGCAGCAGAACAGCTGACCAATCATAACCGGAAAATGACAGAGGTGGGGCTGGAATACAATCCCTCCATCACCATGGATCAAACAAGGGAAATCTGGCTACAGTGCTGGAGACGGGGCCTCGTTCATTCTTTAGAAAGCTGCTCAGTGGTGCATGAAGCCAAAAAAGCTTGACTTCCTGAGTGCCAAATTACCCAGATCTTCAGTGTTGTGTGGCCCATAGAACGTACACACCTCTGTTGGTCGAGCCAGCTAACTTTTGCTTTTGCACCTGGCTAACTTGAATAGTGACGATTTAATCGTGTGGCTCTTCTACACTTTCCAAAAGTTATTGGACAGAATGGCTCAAATCATGACAGTGAAACGAGTCATTTCGTGGTGGTTGTGACACACACATAAAAGTAGGGAAAGTCTTATTGGGGCCGAGTGCATCATGCTACGTTGTAATTACACAGTTTGGCCACTATGAAAATTGGCTTCTCTTCAGGGGGGCCTGCCCATCACCCTCATTTGATTTACAGCTCATGACATTGTTTTTTTTTCTCTCTATCTATTTCACTCCAGCTGCTTTAATGTGCCGTGTGCAACACGTTTCAGCCATAAATGAAGCTCAAACCTTCAGGTCACTCTCTGCCTCTCGTTGTGTTTTTACAGGAAGGTCATTAGCCGACACCTCAGTGACCACATATCCTGCCGGGCCACAAAACACTTTACGACTATAACATGAAAAACAACTGACATCATCCAACAGGTGGGCAGTACAACAGGATTAACATAATTAGATATGAATATAAAAACATTTATGACACGGAGCTCTAGAGGGATGAGACGTCCAACAAAAACAATCTGCTGCTGATCAACTTCAAACGGACTTCAGGGACACACACACACAGGGATCTGTTGTTAATTCTTGCTTTCTAATTAATTAGCAAGTAAAGTAGATGCATTTCAAATAATGATTTAATAGCATTTGTTCCTTTTGAAATGGTGAGGGGATCTACTCTGGAATTATGTTTCTTCTTTCTCTGTTTTTGTTCCTCTATTACCTCTCCTCAACCCCCCTTTGCTTTCTGTGAGTCTGAGAACCTCGAATAGTTGTTTGTTTGTTGACCTCTGGCGATTTGAATCCTGCTGAGAAATGTGTGTGTGTGTGTGTGTGTGTGTGTGTGTGTGTGTGTGTGTGTGTGTACTCTCTCAGCGTTTATCACTCATTACTTACATACAGCCTTCTAGGCCTGTAATTAACTTCAGCTTTGATGCCCCCCCACCTGCTCATTTCCTGCACACACACACACACACACACACACGCACGCACACACACGCATTCAAACATAAAGTACATGTCTTTGTTGTTCTTGTAATGAGATACAGACACAAAAAAACTGAACGCACACTCACACACAATCGCAGATTCACACACAATCTTCAACACTCAGTCATGCTGCGAGACTAATTGTGTTTTAGTGAAAACAGGAAAACACACTTCACATCTCTGAGACCAATCTCAGCCTTGGGCATGTGTGTGTGTGTGTGTGTGTGTGTGTGCACATGTGTGTCCAAGTACTATGTTCGACAGTTGACAACAGTTTTTCTGTGACACCAACAAATCTGTCACTGATATCAAATCAATAAAAGATGTGCCACAGACATTTTAACACTCAGGTTGATGAAAGTCGGCGACAAGCCAAGCAGATGTAGTCATGACACTTATTCAATACATCAAAAACATGATCATACGCTACACAACTTGGCCTCAGTCTTAGTCCACACACACAGACACACACACACACACACACACATACCTGTTTTCACCCCTGAGCATATAAAAACATAATGGAATTCAGTGGAGGCACAATCACTGTAATTTATTATTGATTTCTGTTGTTATAACTCTATCTTCCTGTGTGAGAGGGTGAATATGTTTTAGAGATATTGAACAAATGTCAAGTTACAATGTTAAGGCTTGTAGCCAGCAGTCCTAAAAACTGTGTTTGTGTGCCTGCGTGTTTGTGCACATAATCTACCACGGAGCTATGTGGACTTAATCATAAAGCAGGATATGAGCCTGCTTTTTCTCCTGTTTTGTAGCAACATTAGACACCTCGTGAAATCATTCTGCCATCTTTGGGTTGTTGTAAAAGACAATTTAGCACAAAGATAAAGGTTAACAATAATGGAGGATCATAAAACATCTGCCCAAACTGAGGCTGACCAGTTCAGCAAGGCTCTAGCTGAACATGTCCATATCATGTTCGCACACGATGTCGGTATGTATTGAGGAGAACCAACACCTACTCTGTGCTTCATTCAGACAGGAATCCAATTGAAAAGGTACATATTGTGGTCATGGAAACACTCCATTAGCTCTATATCGGCCCAACGAAAACTGATGTTTGTTTGTTTGTTTGCACCTTAGTTTAACATGCTAGCCATGCTAGACATCTACATATACAAACATGTTGCTGTTTCATGAATGTGGGAGCTACTTGTGTGTAGATTTAATATCTATATAAAATTACACTGCAAGCCCAAGCAGACGTCTGCAGACTGATACATGTTTATCTTGCCTCACACTCACAGTCTTAAATGACAAACAGTCTGTGAAAAGTGCAGCTGGAGGAATTAATTGAAATTATGTAAAATAAACAATACTGCCCTGCTGTCACTTCATGTAGCAGCAATCCTCCACATTTACATCCCTGCGGGGTATTTGTTAGCTGTTCTTTAGCCAGACAAAATGACTAAGCTTACATTCACATAGCTACAGTCCTCTGCTGCTGTCCACAACGCAGCTGAGGGTGAAGTATCTGTCTCAGGGGTATTTGGACTGTCGAGGGTAAATAGTTATTAACTTCATTATCAGTGGATCAAGTGGATGTTCTTCAGAGCTACATCAACTGATTACTGACTGAGTGAGGATGCTGCTTAATCACTACAAACTGCACTTTGATCACAGACATGCTGTTTGCCTTCTGACAGTGATGTTATAGAAACCAAATGCAGAGATCAGTCTTCATGTAGCTATGATGGACCGTATGGGCTTTACAGTTCTGGATACTGTGCTGCCAGCCAAATAAGAGAAGTGTGTTGACAGGTTTGTCTTTTACCTGTACGCTTAGTGGATATACATAAGCAGATTGTGCACCCAGTAGACAATCTGCTTATGTATATCCACTAAGCCCCAACAAATAATATAGACTCATGCAGTAAATACAAACAGAATGAGCCGTTCTCATGCAACATACACAAAGCTGAATCTTTTCACAAAATCAGATTTGCTATTCTGTCCAGAACTGCTGATAACTGATAATTAAGACAGCTACAATATCAATTATCTTCATTTCTAACTGATTGATTGTTTAACTGTTGTGTCCGTGTTGAAAGTGACAAATTCACCCGAGGCCAAAGTAACATCTAAAAACCCTTTCCTAAAATGTGTAATATTAACTTGAGAAAACAAGGGATATCTGAGAGGCCGTAACCACCTCATGTATCATATCTTTACTTGATATAACTCAAACCATTTCAGCACAAGTAAGAGAGGCTCATTTATGCTCAATGTTAGACTTGTATACAGATATGGATGGAGCCTTCTGTTTGTGCTCTGCCTTTTCTGAAAACTTTCAGATCAGACCAATGGAGCAGTACCTCCAGTAGTCATGGGGGGCAGTGTAGCAGTGTAGCAGTGTAGCCAACAACTGAAGCAAAATGCACTCACAGCACAAGAGAAAGAAGTTTTTAAAAGACTTTGAGGAGAGGTTATGCAAGCTGGTGAAAGTTTTAAACATCGGTATGATGTCACTTCACCTGGAGACAAACAGTAAATCCATTTTTCAGTATCCTCACCTTCATCCAGCATCTGTAATTTCTTGTTTCTCTCATGTCTCTTCAGATCAGGGTGCGTCTACTGTATATGCAGAAAACCTCCCAACCCTCTAAAACTCCGAGCCGGAGTCCAACATGAACACATACTGACAGACTGAGAATCTGTTGATTTTCACCCAAGGGAAGATACGTCATAGTATAGACCACTGATAGTGTCAGATATTGTACTGCATATATTTTCAGATCTGAGTCTTTTTTCCAGCATTCACACAAGGCACACCACACTACACATGATCACACCGTGTGAGCAACGAAGGGATAATCCTTTCAAATGGAGCGAGAGGAGACATTAAAGAAAGCACAGTTGCTGCTGAACTGATCGTGCTCTCTAATAAATGTTACCTTCATGTGGAAATCAAAAACTGGACATGAGCTACATCTTTATATTCTCCCAGAGGTTATCTGGATTAATTGCTCTCATTCATCATCTTCCATTTGCTACTGAGGCTCATATACATACTGTATATTGCCCACAGTAATTTACCCTTCATTCACCTTGCAGTACCCGCACCAGAAGCCAGCACATATTCTGTAACTTGTCTCTCTGCTCTACCAGCCTCATTAAGGCCACATACATCTGTCCAGGTTGATGAAGCAGTTTTGGCTGCAGTCTAGAAAGCAGCGCTACAATGCTGTAATCAAGCATCCAGATGGACTAATATCACAAGTTCAGATGAAATAGAGGACAAAT
The DNA here is from genome assembly GCF_965226575.1 of Pagrus pagrus. Classification (NCBI taxonomy): domain Eukaryota; kingdom Metazoa; phylum Chordata; class Actinopteri; order Spariformes; family Sparidae; genus Pagrus; species Pagrus pagrus. Next base: position 27,977,187 of record NC_140185.1, on the reverse strand, counting down.
CATCATATCAAGGCAGATGAAGGATAAACTGTACATCTCTGCTACATTCATTCATTATTATTATGATGATTATATTTAATATCAAGTCAATATTGTGTAGACCATAAAAACAAGTAAGAAACTGTTTATAGATCAAATAACCAGAAGAACGTTTCAATCAAACAAAATAAATATCTGACAAGTGAACTTATTTCGTCACAATATCATCAAATATAAAATATGTTAAAAGTGAAAAAAAATAAATAATCCAAAATTGCCATTATGAAGTCCTGGACATTAATTTGAAAAATTGTATGAAACCCTCATTGGCTTAATACAACCAGAGATATTTAAGAGATAGCACAGTAGCATGGTATAAATGGCAAAATCTCTTACAGCAGATCAGTTATCTGTTAGAAATGTGCTTCAGGGCCCTCATTACTAAATGTGTCCATCCCCTCTCTGTGCACACTTTACTGTTTTCCTGTAGTAAAACACTACATAGTCTCAGGTGTTCTGTCTAGCATTCGCAAATTAACAGGTTGGAATATGCACCATATCAGTAGGAGTAACTCACCATACAACACAATTCAAAATATGTTGCCCACGATAATGATATAGTGTCACGATACATGAAATCTGCAAGACATTGCAAAACAATCATCTTACGATACATCATGATATGTGTCAAAAAATAACCCTTATAAAGGCAAAGTGCAGAAATATGTATTAATTCACTGTATTGCGGTGTCAGTTTCACTGAATTTTACATGAACAGAGATGAAACACTTTTAAAAAAGTGCATAGAGTCTGTCTTAGCTCAGTGCCTCTTTATCACACACTGACTGAAACTTGTCCATGTGTGTCATCATTCTGATGTAAAACAGCCACAAACCGACAAAACAATAAACTAAACCCCTAACCCTTAAGTTTACAGAAGTTTACATCATGAAGGAGTCAAACTGTCAGGAACATCTGTTCAGAGCGCCTGCATGTTTTATCAAAAATGACAACATTTGGGCGCCCATGTATTGACAATCATATCTCATGAGGAGGCAGTATGATGTTATGTATTTTGTCCCAACTCCAAACCACAAAGTTAGTGGGGAAAAAAACAGTCTTTAAAACCAGATTTTGACACAGGGCCCATCCTCCAGACAAGGCCTTAAAACCAGGTTATAAAACAGGACCAACCCTGAGGCCTACATCAGCTTATGTTGTGTTTGAATTAATCCCATATACCCAATTCATGTTAAAATTAATCAAATAACCAAACTTGGTGGAATTGTCCTTGCACTCAGCCCTTCTACAAACAAATCCCCCAAACAGAGCAGCAATTTCCACATTAATATTGACAACACTGAGTTTCCCTCACAGCTACTCTACAGCAACAAGCCTTCCACCCAGGTCTCTGCAGAAGAAATCATGTGTAAGCATCATATTTACAAATAGGTTTTTATGAGTGCAACATTTTGACTGCAAACCACTTAGCCTTGACGAGTCACTTTTACCAGTCATTACACCTCTGAAACCGTGACAGAGCAATGGCGCCATCTAGTGATCAGTTGAGGAGTTGGCTGCATGTGCTAATGTACATGTAGGAAGCTAACAATCAAGAAGAATAAACCTCTTAGCTGCACGCAAACACACACAGTCACTAACACGAATATACAATCTGCTGTAGGCTATATAAGGAATATAAAGTGTACCTGACCCATACAAGAGGGTAAAGAAGGGAGACTAAAAATATCAAACGACTTGGGAGAGATAGAAACATAGCTGTAGCCGGCCGTTACACAGGAATTCAACTACCGAGCAGCTCTTTCTTTTCAAAGCAGGACGCTGGTGACTGAGAGGAGCGTCGCCTGTCTCACCGTTTGAAGCAGTGATGGCAGACGTCTCTGGACAGTTTGTTGGACACACAGCACGCCAGCGGCTCGCAGGAGTACACCAGCTCTCCTCTCTTGATCCGAGCTGTCGCCCGCAGACCGTTACCTTTCCCCGGACTGACAAAACGCTCCAGCTTCGGTGCCATAGTCGGTTTCTGCCTCCACGTGAACCGGGCTGTGTTTACATCCGTTACGGACGCCGACGGTGCGTCGTGACGTCACGAGCACGTACACACCCCTTGCACGAACTTTTCTGGTTGCATTCTTTCTTTTACATTTCTTCTTCTGTAAATAGTTTTCATCCCTGATGCAAAATTATTACAGGATTCGTTTCATAATATTGCTCGGCAAATTCCACATGCATAAATCAACATTTTTAAAACTTTTCTGTTTTGAATCCTGAATCTGAAACACATGGGTCAGTGTTTTGAATGTATACTCAGTTTGCAGATTTTATGTACAACTACACAGCAACAATTGGAAAATTAATGTAGAATCTATTGTCGGACTATTGTATTTGATAGCAATATTTTTTTTTCTTCTCATCATCATTATAGATACTATATTATTTTGCCTATAAGACTCATCGTCTCTTGTCAGTTTATTATTATTATACTATGGTAGTAAGACTGAATATGACTATAATCACCCCAGGCCTTATATATGTGCTTATGTGCATACATGTATGTATGTGTGTATGTGTATGTATGTATGCATGTATGTGTGTGCATGTGTATATGTATGTACATATATATATATATATATATACATATATATATATATATATATATATATATATATATATATATATATATATATATGTATATATATATATATATATATATATATATATATATATGTATATATATACACACCAGACACACACACACACACACACATATATATACAGTATATATATATATATGTGTGTGTGTGTGTGTGTGTGTATTTCTTTCTCTCTTTTTCTTTTCATTTATCTCTCTCACCCCTTTTCTCCTTTACTCTTCCCACCACTCAGAAGCCAAACTCCCAACTGACACTGCCACAGATACAAATACGCAAACATACTTAAACACATACTGTATTCTCTACCTAATCACTATAACCACTCCCTCTGGACACTGACCACATCATGTGCAACTGTTTGTTATTGTCAGTATTTTCTCACCATCATCGACCATTTTGTCTTCTTCATTGTTGTTTAGTGTCTTTTTTTTGTTTTTCTTTTTGTGTTTTTGCTTTTGTGTTTTTTTGGTTTTGTCGCTCGGTCTGCACTGGTTTGCTTTGTAAACTTTATCAGCAATAAAAGATAAAAAAATAAATAAATGATGAGGCATAAATTAATTAATCCAGGGTTAGCACCCAAAAGAAAGATAGCATTAGTTTTAGCAACGTGTCATAAACTGTAGAGTGTAGATACAATTTACATCTCTTGTTATAACCATCTTGAATACAATTTTTTATTAATTTCCGTTATTTTTGTGTGACGTCTGATTGTTGTAAATTGATTTTGTTAATAAAGATGTCTTTTCACCACAAATAACCAAAATTAAATATAACAATTTTGCAATAAAGTAATATTAATCTTGCCCCATGGGCCATAGTTGAAATGCATGATAACCATTAGCATCCTCCCTTACTTGAAGGATTTCAATGCAAGATTCAAACATTTTTCATGTTGCAAACCGAAGAAAGTTTTATGGCGGACCAGTGTATCCTTCTAGATCAGGGGTCAGCAACCTTTAATATCAAAACAGCCATTTTGGGCAAAAAACTGAGTCTTGTTATGAAGGTAAAACAGCCTAAAAAGTCTCATTATTAGTCTCTCAAGATTATTAAAAGGCCTAAATGAGCATTTGGCTACTCTACAGTGGGCCGTTTATGCTAATAGGAACTAGGTCTTTGCATCTCCATTACAATAATACCATGTTTTGGTGCATTTATTAAATGACAGAAGTAGCTGAGTATAAAGAAATGTTTTTACATTTTTGTTAATTTTATTGGGGGGATTCTATAACCAACTAAACACAAAACTGAACACTTGTGAAGTGAAGAAAATGTCCACTGGCATGTGTAGGCCTATTTTGAAAAAGAGTATCAATGCAGAACTATATCCAGGCCTGCTTGAGTCCTCAACCCTCGGGTCTGAGCATAAAATACAATGATACTGTATCAGCTCAGGGTCATTCAATCGATTAACAAAATCACAACTTGCCAATACAGATGCAATTCTGTTTGTAGACGATGCATTTTTACAACTAGGCCTAGAAAAAATGATAATGTCCAAAACTAACCATGATTCATTTCTATGACGGTTACCACTGCAGTGGGGCAAAAGAGCTGCAGGTTGATGACCCCTGTCCTACACTGTAGATCGTTACCAAGGTTTATCATCTCACAATCTGACATTTAAAACATAGACTAGTTTGCAGTTACTGATTGAGCCTCACTATGTAGCTTATAATTGAAAACTACACAACACACCACAAGTAATACCCAAACCCAAAACAGCCTCTGAACCCACAGACTTTACTTCAGTCAATATGAACAGTACATTTTAATGAAGATGATATATTTCAATATCAGGTGCCATCCTCCATGGCAAAGAGTAAACTGCTGTTAAGTATGTGACTTACAGAAGATTGAACAAACACTGGGCTTACCTTTTACTTGATAAATGCATCAGATCTAAATGTAATACAGCTCAGACTCATGAGGTTCATTTTTTAGCAAATGTAAACATGCATCATGTGCCGGAGAAGCCAGACTTATTCTACAATAAAAAGATACATGGAAATGCAATGCAAGACTTTTTAAAAGAGACCATATAAAAGTTTGTGACCATAGCCCTTCTATGTTTGAGACTATTCATTATGTTGTCCACATGTTGCTACAAGAGGGGACTAAATATATGGCTACATGTCTGAGACAGTCACATCCACAGTGTGACTTACAGACAGGCTACTTTAACTCATCTTGCAGCAGTTCATTGTTGAGCTCTCCACTCTGAAACCAGCTGAGTTTCAGCTTCAAAATGTCTAAATACAAAGTTTGGCCCATTAACTTCTAACTGTGAACAAGACCATTGGTCAGAATTGTTGCAGAAAAGACAAAATGGAGGCTCACAACAACTTTTTTTCCAACGGCTTTAACAGGAGACATACCAGGAAGGAGGTGTTTTTAACAAGGAAAAAATAAAAACCTCATCTTCTTATTACAATCTGTAAGAACAAAGTGAAAGAGTTCATTGACCAATTCATAAAACACATCAGGTGCTGATCCACACATCCACAAAAAAATTACAACTTTTCATTCATTCATTTCTATTTGTCCATTAAAAACCAACTGGGTAAAACAAATGAAGATTTATTCTAAGGTTAAAGATGAACCTTTTAACAATCTGTGAGGAAGATCACAATGACAGCAAAAATCCACCAGTTTCAAATCATTTTCAGGAACTGATGAGGGAAAATTAATGAAAACATAACACATATAATGACGGCCCAGATGATGGTATTCAGACATAAAAAAAAAAAAGAAAAAGAAAAACCTGAATGGGATCAACTAAAGAAAACAGATGCATCTCCTTTTTCCCTTAACCACCTACACTTGACATCCTTCTCATTATAAATAATTAAAAACATCCAGAAGATTAAATAAGAGGTTTTCTGAATGATAGTCATCTGAACCAGCCAGACGACATGTGCAAATGAAAACAATAATCATTCTACTATTTGTTACGTCCTGGGAAAACCTCATATCTCAAACAAATGATCAGTTTTTATGAGACACGTCATGAAAAAAAGATAATACAGCCTTTTGTTGCTATAAATGCATAGGTAAGACACAAACATGTCTCCTTTTTTTAATAGATTTGTTCTTTTCTTTACATCCTGACAATTGAGACCTTTGTGAGATATGTGGTTTTTCTAGGTCTTCTTCTATGGCATCCACTACTACAGCAAATAAAAGGAAAAATATTTAACAGGACAACAAACACTGCATTATGTTGAAATGAGAGATAAAATCTATGAAGGCAGTGAGATTAAGCAGTACAATTACCCCAGTAAGACTTAGACCTGCCTTAAAATTATTCAGAAATAAGAGTTAAAGCACTGGTGTGACAATGAAGGCTTGGTTTCAAGTTTAAGCCTTTTACATTAGACAAAATGTTTTACAACAATGGAAAATGTTAAGTAGATTACTCTTTAAGAAGGCAAACATTATTAAGTTGGAAAAAAATTTAAAAGGCAATGGAAACATTAACAACTGCACACTGAGGATGATGGCCAGAATAAGAACAGCAAACCAAAGGCAGGCAGAGCTGGACTGACACAGAGCTTCAAATGATCTCATCGACAGTGAGGCCTGTATTGATAAAGTACACTGAGTAATTATTGTTTCAGCATTAATTGTAAAATTCTCATTTATCAGTTTCTCTGACTGAAATGTTCCAAACCTTGCTGGACCAGCATAAGTGTGGGGTATTCTCTGTTCTCTGAGTTATCTGTACATAAATAATGTTTACTGGCTGTACTGAGCCTCAAACTGTTCCAGATGGCTGTTCCATTGACGTGAGAGTGGTTGTGTGAATGCTGAGCATAGAAATATTGTGGGGCACTTTGGTTAGGAAGCTCTGAAACGCTCCTGATGAGCAGGTAGACACCGTGCATGGCAGCCTCTGCAAGTGTGTGAATGTGTGTGAATGGGTGAATGTGGCAAGAGCTGTAAAGCACTTTAAGCTTTATAAATACATGTCCATTTACCATTTAACTTTAACAGCTTTGTGGTTATAGAAATGTTTTGTTTCTGATCAAATCATGTAAAATCATGTAAAGCCCGTGTTCAGCCTAGAACCAACACAACAATGCCTGTAGAAATATTGCAATATACAAAAAAAAAAAAATCGTACCAGTCATTTGTGCAACATGTTAAACATTCTTTTGACAATATACAGAGGTGCACTGTGTTGCTGTACATGTTGCATATGCTACACAAAGCTAAATCTAGCTCATTGAAACCCATAAACGGATAGTTTGGACTTTTCGTCTCCAGTGGCAGCCATGTCAGCTGACTGCAAATGCATTGTTGGTAGTTAGACAGAAAAGCGCAGCGACAGGACACTCAGTCAAATGTGTACAGGGGGAAAAAAAGAACATATAGAGTACTGTGCAGCTGATTTAGAGGTCTTCATCATCTGCTCATTGCAATAAAATAATGATAACTTCCCCCCATGTGACATATTTGATGTGCCTGTTGTCCATTAGCAGCTCAATGTTGATCATTACCAAAATAACAATTTTTTTTGACAATATATAAATGCCCCACAGATGACTAAAAGCAAACATTAAACTCCAAACATTCATTCAAATGTTGATTAAGACATGATTAAGACATAATGATTTCATTCCAAGTAGTAGACATCAGAACAGTTTGCTAATGTTAAAATTTCATTTGTGATTTAAAAAAGTCAACAATAAAAGCAACACTAGTGGTTGCAGCGGTTTGTAAAATGCCCATTGCGGCACTTCCCATTTGTGCAGTGTGTGTGGAGAGAGCATCTCTGTCCCCCCAGTTAACAAACTATACATTATATATCTTTTTTTTTTTTACTACATCTCAGCGGGTTGTAGCTGTAATTACTTAGTACTTATTCATAACTGCAGTCTTGTAGTCCAGTGTGAGTCAGTGAAAGTTTGTATCCAGCCATGGTTGATTTATTTACCAGTGATTTTTGAAACTTGAGAGTCAGTGGCTGACAGTGAACTTGTGTTCAACAGGACTCTTAAAAAACCTAGCTTGAGAATATCTAACCAATTTAATCTGGACAGGGTTGAGAAAGGTCCATTCTTCCTCTTCTCTTATGCAGTCTCCATTCTCCAGTTATTGTCTTTCCCTCTCTGCTCTGCTTTCCCTTTCAAACTATTGACTCTTAATCTCAGTGAACCCTGCTTTTGTATTCAAAGAGCATTAAAAATGCAGGAGAGCGGGCTGATATAATTGTTTAGCCAATTACACAGCATAATAGCCACTTGCTCCACACAGCCACAGGGACGATAGCAGCCGCCTGGCACAATTACCTCAGAAGACATTGTCTCAGGAAGTAGCAGGAACTGCTGGGCCCTGCAGTGATGAACGGTCGGGCCAGTGGAACCACAATGTTGATTAATTGTTTGCTGCTATGACCCGGGGCCGAACCAATGCTGGATGTGAGATATTCCACGCTGTATCTGGCCAATGTAGAAGTCTGCATTTCTGGAGAAGTCCTGACAGACTGAGGAGTGGGCATCGCCCAGAGCACAGTAAAGGGCGGTGCCACCCACACTGATCACTACAGTAACCAGACATAGCAGGAAGAGAAGAAGGCAGGAGTCCCCACCGCCAACATCTACAGAGGAGGAACAAAGGGAGGGAGGCAGGGCGTCGGAGTTCATCAATTATTTTTAGACATTTTTTTGTCGCAATGGATTTGTAAATTTTGTAAATTTGGTGTAGGTTACCTAGCCTACACCAAATGTCCAGTATGTAGGATTTAGTGGCATCTAGTGGTGAGGTTGCAGATTGAATATAACTGAATACCCCTCTCTTCTCATTTTTTACAGAACGTAATAATGTGTTCTATTTGAATAGTTTGGTTTTTTTACTGATAGTTATTTACCTACTTACTTAGGTTATAGTTCACTGTTTTAGTGCGCTGTCATTTAATTTGGACAATGAAGCTTCAACAAAGGCTAATTCCAGGGTAAACACAACACAAAAAATCTTAGTTTCAGATAATTATTAACTAGTAAAAGCACAATTTGGAATAATATATTCAATTTCTGTTATTCAATCCCCTTAAATCCTACACACTGGACCTTTAACTCATTCAATGTTACAAAACACACACAAACTAACCGTGCTCATAGGCGTCATCAGGGACTCTGAAGCGGACGCGTCTTTTGGCAGGGGTTTTGTCAGGTCGGGGCTCTGGGGGGGCAGACACACTCACTTTGTCCACGCCAACACTCCGCTTCTTCAGTATGGAGACCAGGCCAGAGGCAGGAGACATCTGAGAAGGGAAAAAACATAAACAAAGAGATGTTAGGAGGCATGGACACATATGTTAACAGAAGCATTATTAATATTTACATAAAATACAGTTTGATCTAATTTAATACACTGACAACATTGTCTATGAGAAAGAACTAAGAAAGGGTGTTCCTCATCAGCCATGTCCACCAGGTGTCAGTACATCACACAGTCAGCAGCAACAAACTTTAAACCTCACTAACACTAACAATGCTCCCTGACAGATTTACAGTCGGTCTTACAGCAATAGACACTCCTTTCCTATGAGACAAATTATGCACATTGGACCGAATGATCATCCCAGGCTCAACACAAAGGGTTAAAAACACATAATATGACTACAAATGAACTTTGGAGTACCTGTCGTATTTAGCAATCGCTCTGCTTATCGTTACATCATGTAGTCATAATGTCATCATCCACCTGGTGCTGCCTGACACAACGTGCTATGAGTCTAAATCTTCAAAAATCTGATTGGTAAAATTTTAAAGCACATCTTTTCCCTCTGTAGTCAAATAAACACTACAGACACCATTCTACTGTATGTCTATACCCTATTTAGAGTTTGATTCCTCATAGAAACATTTAACATAGTGTGGGACCAAAAAGACGACACAATTTCTTCCTTATTTGTTGAAAAAAATGAAACTTCCAAAAAGATGCTGTTTAAATTCTGCACCTTAAGTGAACCCATCACAAGGATCGCAAACAGGGAACCAAAATGACCTACTGCTTCCAAGTGCACAACACACTGCATGACATATCCAGTTCTCCTACCTTTCTCTCAGCATACCAGGGTTACATGTTACATTTGCTTCCACATCCACAAAACAAATCCTCTGCCTGGCTGTCAAGGTAATGGATAGGTAATAACATTAGGGCTGAACCAGGCCCTGTGCTGTCGATTACATCTGCATCCTTTATAGTCTATTTCTATAAATAGTCATCAAAACACCAGTTTAAAGCTAAAATGTGTTTTTGGTTCTGCCAGTGTTTTATTGTTGAGACTTTCAGGAAGATAGAATGCAACAAATCACGCTGGGTTATAGGCATACCTGTACAAAATAATCCTAACACTACATACATGCACACCTGCAATCATGCAAAAGTATCAACATATGCCCATAAATAATAAAAAAAAACACTTAAATCTTAAATTAAATTTAATATAAGTTGCACCTAAAACATGTAAAGTCTGATAAGCTTACTCTTCCACTGTGGATGAGTAAGGGAGAGTGTCAGAGAAGCATGATGATGTACACACCTCCTCTACAGTGATGAGCTTAGCCATGTCATCCAGTGAGGCAGCTTCTCTGATGATGTCAGCCTGTTCTACTTCGTACTCGTACTCATCCTCTTCCTCCTCCTCACCCTGCTCCTGCTGCCTCATATGAGCCTCTTGAGAAAGGTGGGCCTCCTGGTGCAGGCAGGTTTCAGTGCTCTCCTGTAGTGATAATGGAATTCAGTTATAACTAAAATACCAAGCTAAAGAACTAGAACACAATTCTGATTGAAGCCATTAAAACTTATGCGAGTTAGGTGAGGTTATCACCAGGAATGATCTGAAATAGAGGAAGTGATCCTTTTCACATTTCCAAGAAAAGCAACAATGGTTTATTAAAAGACAAATAGCGGAAGTGAGTAGTTAGCGTGAGCTGCAATCACCACAATGACTAAGAAGAAATACAACTCAAACCTCATTAACAGAAGTAAACAACTATAATACAGTTCCTGGTGACACAGTTACAGGGAACTACAGTGTAAAATAACTGCCAAAACAAACAACTCACAGATGACACAGATGACAGACTTCACATAACGACTGGATTTCGCTACATTTACAGTACTTTGATTTATTTTTTTAATATTTGGTAAAATATCAGTTATACTGATAAATATACCTTCTCTTCAGCGAGGGCTTCCTGGTGCAGCTGTTGTGCCTCCACCTCTGCCCCACTGACCAGAGTCTCCACAGGGAGAGCTTCCTGACAAAGAGGGGAACCTCTTTCCTTCTGCTTCTCCTCCTCTTCATCCTCTCCCTCCTCTTCCATCTCCAGAGCCTCGGCTGCCTCCTCCACGTCCCCCTCCTCCTCTTCTCTTCTTGCCTCCTTTTCCTGTGCTAGACCTAAATCTCCTCCCTGCTGCTCTGCGGGTTTGGACTGATCCATTTCTCCAGATGACGAGGGGTGCAGTGCATTTCCTATGACTGGAATGGTGTATCCTACCCCTCCTTCCGCCTCTCCTCCCCCTCTGTTGCTGCCCTGTCTGTCAGTCAGCTGAGATCTATGGAAACCGTCCCTTCCCTCTAATTCTCTGTCTGGGTCTTCCCTGTCCTTCTCAGAGATCTCAGGGGATTTGAGCCCATCAGTTAAATTAATGGAGGGTACGACTGGGCGGCTGCTCTGAGAATGGGAGGAGTCTTCAGCTCTCTGCTCCATGCCATCGTCGACCTGACGGGCTGCATGAAGAAAAGAAGGACAGCAGAGCTTTATGTCAGTAGAAACACTGATCTGTTTACCACAGGCAGGGAGATCTGCTCTCAGATATAAACCAGAGCTCCTATACAGAAATAAAACCTCTTAAAATACGTCTTTTCAACATACTACACAATGAAACGGGAGCTGCTTGCATCCTATTTTCCATGTATCCAATTCCTGAAACTTGTGTATGTAACAGTTTTAAGATTTCCTTAAATTATGAACAACCAACTGGAAAAAAATGTCAAGTTCTCCAGTGCATGAAAACCTTTTATCAAGCTCATATAATCAGAGCATTTAGAAGTGTGGGGAAGCAGTTGAGCAATACTGTGTTGAAGAGTAGAACATGTTTATTCTGTCTTTCAGTGAGACTGTTGCGTTGTATGAAATGAAACTACCATGAAACTCAAACATTGCCCTGATGTCTGATCAATAAAACATTTCACTAAGAACATGCAAAATGTCAGAGCAAATGAATATAACAAAACTAGGAACTATTTTCTTTCTACCAAACTACATCTATCAACCATATCAACACGTAGAAGGAAACATGCATCTATTCATGGACGGGAGGCTAGCTAACTAAGTTAGCTAACATTACAGCTCAGCAGAGGAGGACACCATTAACGTTAACACCCAGCGCTGTCACGAGCTGCACGTGCATATGTAGATGCAAGCTTTCTTCTGCGCTGTGATTTAGTGTAGTGCAATAAAAAGAAAATAGTGACTAAATTATACTTTTCACGACTCGTTCCATTATACTCAAGAAAAGGCAGAAAACTCTACAGCCGATATCTCTAAAACTTGCAACTCGCAACTCATTAACAATCTAGATGGATAAATAGCAGTGCAGATAAGATGAAAAATGTGTACTCTTGATTCTGGGGTGAACTGTCCCTTTAAATAAGCTTTCAGCGACTTACCGATCATTTGACTTTCCCTGGCCTAATCACTACAAATTGCATATGAATTACATTACAACCAAGCAGTTTTCAAGGCATTTTGTACCATAATTGTGAAAGTTCATTGTTGACTAAGGGCCACTTACTAGTTTTTTGCCCCCAAACTTTCAACTGCAGCTGAGAATTCATTCTCCTTTAAGTTGAAAGCTCCAGAAAAAGTTAGTAAGTGGACATCGAGGTATGACATTCCTTCTTTTCTTTTCTTCCTTACTTGGCCGTAATATAAAAGTACTCATGGTTTGAAGTTAATTATATAAATTGTGGAAATCCAACCAACAGTACTCACACACACACAGCGACACATGCACCCACTGACTCACCTGTGGTACATGGAAACAGTGCACCGCCTTCTTCTAATGTAGGCCTCAGAACGTCCAGAGATGCAGACTGTGCACACACACAAAGAAATACAGTCAGTACAGAGATACATTATCACATTTACATACACTACACAGATTAATAATGTGCAAGTTACACTTTATTAAAAATCTAAATCATGAATGCATGCACACTCAACACATCAATATTTTACATGTAACATGAATCACTCAAAATGCACAATGCACACTCATTCAGCTTTATATATATATATATGTACATTCTTTCTCAAACACAGACAATAACAAAGATAAAAGTCTTACCACGTCATCTTTAGCTCTCGGTCTACAGAAGAGAGTAAGAGAGACAGAGTGAGATGGTGAGAGTGTTGGTTGTTCTTGGTTTTAGTAAATGAAGACGTGAAAGATGGTTGACCCTTCTCTACTCTCCCCATCTAAAATTAGCCCGAACACATTTCCTTGGCTATAACAACGTGAGTGTGCGTGTGTGTATGAGTGACACTCTGTGTATATGCGTGTGTGTGTGCGCGCGCGCACGTGCGCGCGTGCGTGTGTGTGTGTCTGAGTTAGGCGAATGAAACCCTAGCAGTGTGATGGCTCAAATGTCTGAAAGTGCAGCAGCAGCAAAGACACATATGTTTAAACTATCACTGCAGTACCACACCACACACAGATAAACATACAAACAGACACATAAACACACACACACACACACCTGCCTAGGCACATACATAAAGTGCATGTGTGTATAGTGTGAATGGGTGTGTGTCTGGCAGCTGTATTACACTGAAGACTTCCTATTAAATATTGAAAAACGCCAAGGTGGGCTTCACCTGACTGATTTGTTACACTTGCATGAGGACACACCACAACAGACACACATCACACACTCCTCACCAATCAACACAGCCACACACACACAACACACACTGTATTACAGAGCACAATAGAAGTTAATATGCAAATTTGCAGCCAACTGATTATCAAATATGTCACCACACATAGCGTAGTAAGACATATTGTATCATCAAAGAGTGCGACACTTAGATAAAAATATGCTTGTATACAATCTTTAGGTAAGAAGAAAACATCACTATCAGTTTTTATCTCTGTGCATCTCTTATATAGACCGGTTATGGAAAAGTGTATTAAGACAAAAAATGGCGAAACAACTTTGCTCAGTTTTAAGTAAAAAAATATGTATTCCTATAAATCCATAGCTGTCTTATTTACTCTTATCTCATTTGTTTCAGAAAAAAGAAACAGTTATAAGGATTTCTTGACCACAAGTTGCTACAAGCGGAGTGACTATGTGCAGCATCTCAGAGAGGATTTGTCAAATTTGTACACAATTATAGTTCTGTATAAAAGTCATGCAATCTTGCTTGTACTTGGTGAGTAGTTTGTTAATTAACAAGACACAATGCTGAAATAAAATGTGTATCTTGTTAACCATAGGAAGGTGTATTTTTAAGCTTCTGATGAAGCTAGGCTAACTGATCACCACTGTCCGACTCTAGCTAAAACAGTAAATAACAATATTTCTCAAAATGTTGGAGTGATTTCTGGTTTAAACTATTTTTAAGGTCATCTTGACTTCAGCAGAACAATAAAGCACATTTTCCTCATTCCTGCGGTTCTTAGAGCGTTCTTGAGACTACAAAAAGCAGTACCTTTCAAAAAAATCTAGTGGTTCAGGTCATACAAACAATAAAAGAAAAGAAATGTCAATCTAAAGAGGACATGGACACACACACACACACACAGATGCATGCAGACTGACCGACTGTGCGTCTGGCAGATGTGTTTAAGAGTGTCCAGATGTTGGGTTGCCAGGCCCGGGGAGGTCCTTCTACACTGGCTCTCTATGAGAGACGGAGAGACACAGAGAGATACAGTTAAAAGCATGGTTACAACTATAAGCTGAGATCCCCTGTAAGTAATAAAAATATAAATATTATCTGGGTCCATAATCTTAAATCTTTCCTGATGGAATTTCCATCCTGTGATCACTGAAGCTACATCAAATATCCATTACTGGGAGACACAGAGGCTGCAGTTATACTGTTGAGTAGTCATATGCTTCATACAATGACAAAGATGATATCGACTCATATTTAAAGAAACTTCTAAGGCTCAAGTGTGTGGTCTATATAAAATTATTATATGAACTTCAACTCCTATTTCTGTAGTTTCTATTTTTAGAGACGCCCCAAAACAGATTCAAAGTTTCAACCCTCCTGCTTAAGACAGCATTATTATATTATTATAAGCATTTTGTTACACAGGCAAAAATATTCAATACATTTGTGTATGTGTGCATCGGATGCATGTGTGTGAAAGCATTACCCCACTGTTTCTGTAATGCATTCAGGTTGTCCAATACTCTCTGGTGGTAGAGTCTCTCTAGTTGGATGCACCATAACGCCCGCTGGTCTGAACATCACAGGTTAAGAAACACATATACACACACAATACATAACAGGCCCTGTAGAGCACTACTCTCAACTCTAAAACTCTCACCAACCATTGCAGCGGACAGAGGTAAATGGACAAAAGAAACTGAGAATGACAAAATACGAGGACAAACAGAGACAGAAGGAGGAGGAAGCAGAGTCAGGCCAAAAGAGATAGAAGGAGAAAGCACTCCAGGATGCAGTGTCTCATGTTTATGGATATGAGGAGCCAAAACACAATCCTTCTTTGACATGGCTCAATGCTTTCTCTCTCTCTCTGCCTGTCTAACTAACTCTCTATACATGCCTGACAAAGCTAAGCTAGCTCTCCCTTCTCTCTGACTCTCTCATCTCTTCCCTCTCACTGCATCGCTTTCCTCTGATTAAAAATTGTCAAAATGTCCATATATTTATCAGGCTCACTCTCCTGCCTTTTTTTATTCATTTCCTCCTACTTAGTTTTATACTTTAGTGTCTGTAATTCTTTGAGTGCATTAGTATGAGGGTCTCTCGTTCTTGTATTCAGCTTGTGTGTGTGCACTGTACAGTGACATTCAACATTTTAATTTCAAAACAGAAGGTTCTTTGGTTAAGGATGAGGGTCTACATAATGACCCATAAGTAATCATGATGATAAAAGAACCTTTTGCTTTGTAAACAGCCAAAAAGTTCAACTGGATAATTTGATTTTAATTCACTAAAAGAGATCTTGGGATTATTAAGCACTGATAATCATTATTTTCTCAGAAGTTATCGGTAAATGCAACAATCTTTCCTCATCAAGTGCCTTGTTTTGGCAACAAGCTGTAATAGTTTTTTAAAATCTATTTGATCTTCTGTAATTACCCGTCTTCATGTTGTTCACTTTATCTTGCTTTATTTTGTCTTTATGCTTCAGCATTTTCTCTTATCCCCTTCTCTTCACACTAGTCCCTGTCCACTCGGTCTACTCTTTCTCTTGCTCTCTTTTAAATCTCACTGTCTGTAAAGTAAGTGAGGCCACAAGTAATCCACTGTAAGCTAACTGTCCATCCAAATCCTTAGGATCTTAGTGCAGTGTGTGAAATAATACAGATTAAAATAGAGCAGTAGTTAGCCAGAGGGAGAAAGCATAATAAAAACACATGTATGGACAAGCAGGCAAGCAGCAAGTTAAGTACACAGGAGAAGTTTATGACATGCTTAGCATAAATTAAAATAAAAGCTGCGCCCCACCGCCCAACCCCAACACACAGATATAATGATAAGGATACAGTCTTCATGAAGGACAAAGGCCTCAGCAATCTGCAGAGAGACAGACAAAGAGAGACTTTAAGTTTAAATAAAGTACATACTTTTTTCAAACTTGCTTTCAAACTTATCACTTCAGTTTTGTCATGTAATCTATCAAGGAACTTGGCTCAATAAGGTTTTGAAACCAGACTGAAACTATTCCCCAGGCTTGTTCCTGAACACGACAGAAGACCCCAAAATGTGATCTGGCAAAGTACAAATACAGGTAGGAAACACCATACTATACAGTACTGCGCCTGTTGCAATGACTTCTATAATCATTAACGAGGACAATTAAATACATAATCTGATCTAAGGAACAAAATACATTTGTTAAACAGGTAAGCAAGAGTGAAAATGAGAGTGAGAGTGAAAAGCAAGCCAGAAAAACAAGAGACCACGGAAGACACTCTACCTCTCTTCAGCGAGTGTCGCTTTCATGCTGCTCAGCTGATCACAGAACAAGAGAAGTGTGTGTGTGTATGTGTGTGTTGTGAGTCTGTGGCAGGGAGGCAGAGAGGGAGGGAGAGAGAGAGAGAAAGAGAGGGAGAGAGGGGGGAGGAGGAAAGGAGGGCACAAAAGGCTCTCGCATTTCAGAAGTGAGGGGCGGTGACAACTGAATGACCTCTATAGGTAACTGTACTGGCTCAAATACAAAGCTGCATTAAGTTTAATTTGTGCACCACAGATGAGACAAACATACCCACTAAAACCCCTTACTTTAAGATTCAGGATTTTGCCCCAAAAATATGTCAAAATAAATATACATTCACTGAAAATGTGTTTCTCCAAACTTTGATTAGACTGCTTGTGACTTTGAATCATAGTTGTGACTTAAAACACTGTTAAACCAAACAGAAAGAATTAGCCTGATTAAATTAAATGTAATGCAAATCTATTAGTCATTTTTCTGGACAGTGTCCCGATGAAGTCGGAACAATTTGTCCATTCTTTGGCCCTCCACGCAGGCTTTCTCTGTTGGTTGTCCAACAATTCATATTTATGCTAATGGTGTGGCTTCAATACCTCCAGTCATTTGTGATCCCTGCCCCTCTCTCTCCCCCTCTCTCTCCCCCTCTCTCTGTCCTTATATCAATCTGCAGTTTATTTTTAAAACTTAATTTGCGTATCATATTATAGCTTACTTTGATTTTCGGAAACCACTGACCATGTTAAATTACCGTATGATTTATAAACTCATCCAAGACACATCCAAAATTTTCATGGATGTCTTAATCTAAAAATAGTAACGCACACACTGAATTCCATTTTTTAACCTGGTTGTTAATGTTGCATTGTAACATTTTCCTATAGGTGCACACATAATTTGCCTATCATATCAGGGTTATTGAGGTTTTCTCTTAAACTTCGAATGTTGACTTTTGGACTTTCCAATGTTGGCAGTTGGAAACAATCCAATGAAGTAATAGTGTAGCCTAATCTTGATCTCCAACTGTGCAGAAATACCTGGGTTTAAACAGAAGAAATACACATGCAAAATAAAAAAATATAATATTAAGAAAGCTGTGCAGCATCCAAATGTTGATTTAGAATTCAAATGTCAACGTTATGAATGAATCTTTGAACTATGCAGCCCTATATCAAATTCACCATTATTAATGTAGTGATTGTGGACTTTCCCAAAAGTTTCCTGCAGGAACCTTCACAAATGCAGTCCAAAAAAGTGAGCAAAAAGAGGTTTTGCAACATTTAGTCAGTCAGAATGACCTTCTAATGCTTAATGACTTTTCGGTGAAGTTCGTCAAGCTCCACTGTAAACAACACCCTAAATATTGAACTTTCATCTGACCTGCAAATAACTGCTTTTGATTGATGGGTTGAGATTAGACCTGTTGTAAAGCTCATTTTCTATTATCACGTTTCAAAGGTTATTGACTGAAGACAGTTGACTGACTGAAGTTGGTGGTTCTGCTTTGTTTGTATCTTCCAAACTCACTAATGAACTAATAATTCATTTAGAAGTACTTCTTACACACAAGGAGACTTGTGCCGTGAGGCGTTTTTTTTTTTTTTTTAAATCAAGATGGATGCAAAAGCTTTGGACGAATAACAAAACACTGTGGTTTGCTTCTTGCTTAAAGCTATGTCTACTGTTGTAGTGTCGTTAATTCAAGGTATACCCTTTTTTCCAAACACACTGCCAGAACCATGATTCAACTGTTAAGACCTTATTTTTGACTTGTGAGTTTCCACAACACACTTTTTTGGGAAATCATTAGCATAGGCTCTCACTCTACAGAGGACATGGAGACAGACAGACAGACAGACAGACACACACACACACACACACACACAGAGTTAAAGGTAAAGTAAAGTAAGCATAGCGCAGGTGTGCATAGCGGAGGCACTTGTAAATCAAACTGACAGAAACAATCACACACCCCATGACGTGACATGTCCAGTCATGCAGATCAGTGTGTGAGAGAGAAACCAGCAGAGAAGACTGCTCATGTATGTTTTTTGCGTAGTGTGGCTAATGTGGGTACTACTGTATGAATGTCTGCGTTTGTGTCTGTGTGTATAGATACTGAAGACACCCATGCCTCAGGGTACAAAGTGCCAATGCAATTATGGGGTTGAGTGGATAACAGTGATTTAATGACTAGCGTGAGAGCAGAAGTTTGAAGGGACTAAAATGACAGAAAGACAGCAAAAATAAACTTTAAGCAATCATTAAAGAGAAGAGTGTCTTTTCAAATAAGCGACTGCTGATATACAACTCTCAGTAGTAAGAAGTAAGACAAACAGGTTACCTGGTGAAGGTATTGTGGCAGGTGAGTGTCATCTCCTCTTTGTGCTAACTGCTCAAGAGACTCCTGTAGAGCAGGGCTTGGAATAGGCCCTGTGGCGCAGGTGGAGACTGAGAGACAAGTGGGCACTGGAGTGGAGGTAATTTGTTCCCAATTTGAGGTTACGAGTCCTGTGGTGGAAGTGGAATCTGTACCAGTAGTCGCAGGCCCTGTGGTCAATGTAAGGGGTCCTGTTGTTGCACTCATAGAGGTGGAATCAGTGGAAGTGGTGAGCCTTGTAGTACAAGCAGTTACTGTAAAAGTCTCTGCAGTTGAGGCAACAGGTCCTGCATTTGAAGCGGAAATTCCTCTGGAGACGGGCTCTGTGGATGAGGTAAAATGTTCTGTAATAAAGTTAGTATTTTTTGCTATCCATGTAGGCTCAGGTGGGCTGGTAGGCCTGGTGTCTGAGGTCATAGTTAGTGTAGTAGAATCTATAGGCCCTGTGGTGAAGGTAGGTCCCTGTGAAATGGACCCTGTGTTGGAGGCAACTGATTCAGCGATGGAGGTACGAGACTCCACTTTGACATCACTCTGGCTCAGTGCGCCTTGACTGACAGGATATGCAGTTTCTGGACTGGCCACTGGAATGACAGGGGAAGTCGGCTCTGGACTGGTCCCAGGGCTGAAGGGGTACGGAGTCTCCAACAGACTGCCTACAGGGGGAAAGAAAGAGTGATGAGAGCAAGACAGGGAATAAATAGGGGGAACATGGTGAACATGCTGTAACAAGAGGACTCGCAAAACCTTTATCGAAAACTCCTGAGAAGACAGGTGTATAACGTACTGTTAGAGTAAAGCACAGCTCCTATACAATACTAAAAGTTATCTTTGGGACAAAAGTCAGATGATTTACATAGCTGAAAAGAACCAACCACCTTGGCTTATCATTAGTAATATAGACCTTGTATAAGTAAGGGAATAAGTATTAATTGTCATTTAAATTATTGATAAATCAGCCGATTATTTCCCAGAGACCAAAGTTACGCCTTCAGGTTGTTTCTTTTATTCAACCAACAGTCAAAACTTAAAAACTCTTTATGTACAGTCATAAACGACCAAGAAAAGCAGAAAATGTTTACACTTAAGAGGCTGGTACCAGCGCAGTTTTGCTTGAAAGAAAAATTACTTAAATGATCAATCAATTATCAAAATAGTTGGCAACTAATTTTCCTCTAATCCATTAATTGACTAATCAATGCAGCTCTTATTGTAATCCATAGACAAACATATGGATTGCTTTGGATTTCAGATATAAGCTCAACACTAATACCGGCCTTTTGGGGGAATTAAGCCTGAGAAACCACAGAGAACAACTGAGCACACAGAAGGTTCACACTCTTTCCTAACGAGTCAACTGCTCCTAGTTAAAACACAAATACACAGGTTTACACGTGCATGTGTGTGTTTGTGTGTGTGTGAGTGTGTGTGTTTGCTTGTGTGCAAGAGTAGACAAGTATACATGTGAGCTGTAAACTGGTTCTGTTTGATAAACATAATCAGAGATTACCATGTCTGGCTAGCAAGAAAAACTGTGTGTGTGTGTGTGTGTGTGTGTGTGTGTGTGTGTGTGTGTGTGTGTGTGTGTGTGAGTGAGTGAGTGAGTGAGTGAGTGAGTGAGTGAGTGAGTGAGTGAGTGAGTGAGTGTGTGTGTGTGTGTGTGTGTGTGTGAGTTTACCGATTTACTCTCTACTCCTTTTCGTCTCGTCCTTTTTGACCTGTCAGTCATGTGATCGCAATGACATCATCACCTCCTAACCAGCATTATCAATGACTCATAGCAGCAGTCTATCTGAATGTTGCTTGTGGTTCCTATAATTACAAGATAATCTTGCACTGCCAGGCATAATATTTCTACAATATTTTGTGGGGGGATCTGATTTTTTGGCGTTTAGCAGGCAGACAGCTGAGCAGCAATATATTTTAGAGGAGATGAAAAGACTTTCAAGACATTGATCAAGTGGCCAGATCGCAATTCTTTCCCAACACATCAGCCATAGCAACTCAATAAAGTAATAATATGCTCAGATGTTTTGTTTTACTGCCCCAAAATAGCCCACAAAAGTGTTACTAACATCAAAGACCAACAAGCAACTGTACTGTTGTGTGAAAGTGTGTGTCCATGTGCATGTATATTATGATTTTCTCTTTCACGTGTCTAAGTTCCCTACCTGTTTCAGAATAGGAGGAATCAGTCATGGGAGTGTCTGGAGACCGGCAGCGAATTTGAGAGCTTGATCCCTCTGAAACTTCCTCCTCCTCGTCTTCCTTCATCACCTCATCAATGTCTTCTTCCTCATCCTCCTCTCTGCCCCCTCCCGTGCATCCCTCCTTTTCCTGTTCCTCCTCCTCCCTCGTGTCCTTCCCATTGTTGCTGAGAGAGGCTTTTTGGATAAGCCCACGCCCTCCAGAGAGACTTTGAGTCTGTGTGAATGCGTTTGTCTCGTTGAGGTTTCGAGTTTGGGCAGCGAGAGCCTCAGGGCTCGGTAGGTTATCACAGAGGTCAACCCCGCCCACCTGAACTTGGGACATTACTCTGCCCTCACTCTCAAACTGACCTGGATATAAAACAAAGGATCAGTTAAAATTACATTAATAAAGAAACCCAAAGAAAAAATGTATTCTTTTGGATTTAAACACTCACCACCATGATCCATCTGGCACCCCCCTCACAATGTTTGCCCTTTCAGCCTGAAGGTCTGTGCCACCTGTTAGACAAGCCCTTCTTCAAGCCTGCAGAGATAAAGAGAAAGAGACAAAACACAGGCCGACATATACGTGAGCGAAAGTATGAGAGAAACAGATAGAGTCGGACTTCACTCAGAGACGACAGTAAGAGTGAGAGCAGGAGAGATACGAAACAAGTTTAGCATCATTCCCCAGTTGTCAAACAAAGCCTTGGGCTTAAAGAGATTTGGAAGAAACCTCCAGAGTGCAACGGTCCAACAACACCTCGTACTGCTGCAGTAAAATACTTATTTTACATTATGGGTATTTCAGAAGTTATTCAATAACTCTTAAGATACAAACTAACATTGCATAATATAGAAACGCAACAAATTAAATGAATGAAAATGCGGTACAAGTCCAAACCACTGACCAGCTGAACACCGAGCGTTACGGCTAAAGAGGATTGTCCTGAAACTTTACTGTAAATAACCATATCCAGTCATCATCTATTTACTCACAAGACTCAAGGTCAAATGGTAATTTAAATGTCAAATTTTTAGGATCTAGGTTGTAACATTTCAATAAGAATCGGTTTTGCGAAACCAACAACTGAAAGATAAAACATTACATGCAGAGATCAAGTCTGAGAGATAAATAGGAGAGATGGCAACACTAAATATTTACAAGTCGGCTGTCGTGCTGTTAACTTATTGTGGAAGGATTTAGAAGAGCGGTAACACTGAATGAATTTACAACCCACATTGAAAAATTAAAAATAAAAGAAGGAGACAACTGGCAAAGTGATACATGGCAAAATACTGTCCACCCCTATTGGCATAACTTAGGAAGAAAGAATATTATGAACCACTAAACAGTGTAATCCAAACAACAAAAAATACAGTACAGCCTCCAAACCAAATATAGAGTATAAGCTTGTTAAAAATTAGATTTATTGCAGAGCTGCTGCACTTAACTTTACTGCCTTACTTGTGTTAACAGTTGACTTAGCAACAGTCTGACCACAAACGCACACAGGTACGATAACTGTTAGGTGGGTTTGTCACTGTTGCTCCTTACAACCAATCTCTGGACAACCCAAGGTAAACAGACGCATTCAAGTGTGTGAGACAACAATTACTGAGGGCATCTACTGGTAAACTATTATGGCATAAAATGCATTCTATAAAATGTCAGGAAATGGTGAAAAACGTCAATCAGTGTTTCCCAAAGCCCAAGATGGCGTCTTCAAATGTCCTGTCTTGTCCACAAGCCAAAGATATTCAGTTTACTGTTATAGAGGAGTAGAGAAACCAGAAAATACTCACATTTAAGATGGTTGTGTTACTCAGTTATTTGATTATCAAAATAGTAGCACAATAATCTAATAGTTGACATCTGATCAATTAATCATTGCAGCTCTATATCTTATTGACTTGATGATGTATGTAAATGACAGTTTTTGTAGACCTCAATATTGCCCTTTCTGTTTGCGCACCAACAGTCTAGCTAAAATGACGCCAGCATTAGAAGCTGGGTTTTTTTTTTTTATCCCTAAGCATGTTTTCACATTTAATTTCCTGTTTTGGTCTTGTGGTTTTATTTTCCCACATTCCAATTTCAGTGTCTGAATATTAAGAATTAAACATTTAATTGCTCTTTGAAAGGGTGTTTGTGTTATAAGGCTACGATTACATTATCATTATATCAGTAGCATGAGATGGCATTCAAAGGAAAATAATATTGTTCAGCGCAATAATTCTTGCCAAGTCTGCCAAGTCCTGCCAACTTTCACCAAATACACATGGAGCAGACATTCCAGAGATTGTAATACAAACACGCAAATGACTCACAACTTACAGTGCACTGGCTTTGCCTCCTATGCCTAGCTACAGTATGCATGATCGTATCCTACAGCAACAGCCATATAAATATGCAAAACATTTGTATTAATTTTGGTGATATTTTCACACTAAAACCTCCGCAAACACACACATCCAGGCTAATGAAGGCCTATCTCAGTGGAATAAGGCTGCCCTGGTTTCCTGCAGCACTTAGCTAATTGTTCTTCCAGTAACTCCGTATTATCCTGTGTGGGACTCAGTCCAAACATTTGGGAAGACAAATGAAAGCCGGGGCAAGCTCTCCTAACACAGCTTTAGTTGCATCCATATTCTTATTAAAACTCTCATGACAATTAATCATTCAGTATTGTAACAAATACACACGTGTCAGAGAGGAATCCCTGTAGAGATGAGCCCATGAACGAATCAGCACTGAGGGCTGCTGTCTCCAAAGGGAGGTAAGAACCTATGGGGTGATGTAACTATCTTGCATTTCGGTTGCATAAGCTTTATATATCTTAAGAGACGACACATTCTGGATACATGTTAATTCCCAATGGACAGATATGAACATGGCTTTGAGATTTAAATAGAACCGAGTATAGGATAAGAGAGTCTAATTACTCCAATCTCTAATTGTCCCTCTGGAAAGGTTAAACAGTCCCAGACCATGAAAAACAACTGTGACACGGAGGCTTATGCAACAGCAACCTCTAGATTACAAACATGTATTATTATACATGTCATATATGTTCCTTAAGCTTCGTGGATGTATTTTTTGTGTCCATCAACACTATCCTTTAGTATGCCTCTCCCACAGAGCCATCTGTCCATACAACCATCCATCCACTCCTCTTTTTGTCTGTGACCTACTCCACAGGGGACCATAAATAATGAAAGACAGAAGAAGGGACAAACAGAGAGGGGAATTCAGCCAGAGGGGGGAAAACACAAAGGTAAAAGTTTTTTACACCTCTGTGTTTGAATATGACCTGTGAGAGGCCACTGCAAGGACACAGCAGAGCTACTGTCAGTCAGATAAACTGACAGCGCCACATTGTGTTTACATGTACATTTTAAAGAAATCAGCTAAAATAAAAATGTAGCCAGCTTGCAAATGAATGTTGCAGTAACCTTAACTGCACCCTTGCCATTCAAAGAGGTGGGGCATTGGATTGGATTCAACAAATCAGGCCAGCAAAAATATGTTTTACCTAGCTAGTTGACCTACAAGTTTGACTTGATGTTGTGTCAACTTTAACGTTAGCTAAAACGTGATGACCCCACAGGAAAGTGACAGGCAGTGACAGAAAACACACATGCAGTGGCAGCAGACTGGCTGTCATTTCTCCCACTGATTTCGTGGTCGGTATCTGGCTTTAGAAGCTACTCAGCTAATTAACCTAGCTAGGTTTGATTAAAAAGGCTAGCTAGCATAACGTTATGTTTAACGGTTAAAATACGTAGCTTGGTCGCGGTTGTAACGTCTGTAAGCACTGTGTTGATTTAACGTCACGTTGCTTGACAGGCTTGTACTGTTTCATTAAACTGGTAGAAATCGTCTGAGTAGAGCTGCTGACTTTACTTTAATAAAGCTAGCTAACACAACGCAAAAACGATACAGCGATATTTCAGTTGGCGTTAACGTATGGAACGGCAGTGTAATGTAACGCTATGCTGTTGTTGCTAGCTAACCAAAGCTAGCTGATTACAGTAGACACATCTGGGCTCCTCACCGCAGAGAAACCCTTAAAAAATGTTACCGTTAACATTAATGTCCTAGCTTTCACATGGTTATAGCCTTACAACTTCTGCGACACAATACAGCCAGGTGGTACTTACGGCTGAAAAGGTTGGCTGAATGGTAGAGGCTCGGGCATCAGACACTCTGCTGTAGATGTTGTCGCTGTAATGAGTGTAGGTGTTACCGACAGTCAGGGTCGTTGCTACCGCTGTCATCAGGCCTGTACTGCCTGCTGCTGCTGCTGCTGCTGGTGAACGTACTGGCGCAGAATGCACTGTCGCCATCTTGTGTTTCAATACTGTCAGTGCGTAGGAGTTTTCTTTTTCCTACGGGAGATTTATTAATAGTGCAGACAATTTAATTTAGTGCCTTTGCTCCAAGAGGACCTATTTTCACTTCATGCTGTTAGCACAATCAGCTCTGATATGAGGAGGCTGCATGTAATCTGATAAATTGCCTCCAGTGATGTCACGCAGTGTTCCAGTTGCATTGTGGGTAATGCTGGCACCAGGTTTTGAAAAGGAAGAAAGTCTGGCATAAAAGAGGTGATATCTGTTTCTGCTGTATCGATTTTGACCATTTGTTTTTAAAGTGTCAATACTGAGTCGAACGATGTTACAGCAGTGCAATGCTGGACCAGTGGACAGCTTTCAAAAACCTGCCACCTACATTACCCACAATGCAACTTAGCCACTGAGTGACATCACTGGAGGAAATTTATCAGATTACATGCAACTACTTTTTTCACATATGCAGTAGTACTCCCCAAGACCTGTAAGCACACTTTAAAGTTTAAAATTGGTGGTACACTTTAAGAGAGGCAGACAATCAGATCTACCAAAATGGCCTTTACAGTAAAATTATGTGTTTAACAATTATATATTTTTTTGCAGATGTGTTGTTGCTTTGCATGTATGAAATGAACTCAAACAACAGAAACATTTCATCACATATCACATCACATAGTCACTATGTTTTCATTGTGTGCAGCGAGGGGGGAAAAGTATTGGATTTAGTCTGTCCAAAACACCCAGACTCATCAATTTAAGAGCACAGATGATGCAACAGCTTACTAAAACAAGGCTGAAATCAAGACATTACATTTATACCAAACTTCTGATTTAATGATTTCTTTCCACATAACATCAGCCACGCAGCTTATATGTTCCAACAAAACAAGACATGTCAGACATTTAGACAAGTTTATGCACCCACAATGAATATACAAAAATATACAAGCTATGGTGCTTCACAGTGAAAAACCTCCTTCTTCGAGCACCATTGCTCCAGATGTTGTATTGGAAAATTATACAAGATACATGCAGGGCTGTGTTATGTCAAACTGCTCTCACCAATACTGCATCAGCAAAACTACATCAATCAATCATTCAAAAACTGTACATGCACATTTCTGAATTATAATTGTGTCATTTGCATGACATGGTGCTTCCATGAGACTTTGAGGTTGTTTTTTCACCTTTCCATTGCAGAAACGAACAAATCTCAAAAGAAAACCAACACCCAAAATAACCGTTTCTGCTACCGAGTTTTTGTCTTAAATTTCAACTCATGGGAATCCCGGTTCAGGACAACACAGACATTCATTCGATGTATAGGCAAAAACATTTTCACCATTCCGCTCTCACAGAAGCGTAACATGTCAGGTAACAGCTGTTTATTCTGTTAATTTATTCTGCATAAGCATTTTAATTATTGGATTCTCTTGTGTTTCTGAATGTATACATGTATGTATCTGCTGTGTCTCTATTTCATTAAACACACGGTTTGTTATTCTCATTTAAATTAAATTAACATTATATTATACAAGTGTTTTTCTTTACTTTTCTCTTTAATTTCTAAAAAACTATACACATGACCTGTATGCCTATATTTTAGGCCCAACCATCCCTCTGTGTGTTCTCCAAAATCTCCTCATAAAGCCAGCTCTGGGTGAACTCCTGACTCTTGTCCATCAGCTGGAACAGTCGAAGATACTCCTCTGGGTATACGTGGCCTATCAGTATGTCCTCCTGCATGCCCATCTCAGATATCAGCTTACTCCCACTATCTGGAAACCAGACACTAGTAAAAGAAACACAAGAGATAATAAACCAGAGGAAGATACGATCAGAAGATGCATCATGTGAAACAATCTATTCCGCAACCTGTCTCAATAGCTTTGTGTGTGCATTGCTTACTTGAGTCTATCAATGAGCTTGGCCTTCCTCTTTGCCAGCAACTGTTTCAGCATCATTATCAGAGTTGGAGCATTAGAAGGAGTGAGGCCTGCCGAGAACAGATCAGCTCGTGGACGGAGGCGCACAAGGCACAGGTTGGAAGGCTGGGAGGACAAAGAGGTAGAGGATGAGGGGAGATGTTATATTAAAATTGAACAAAACCAACTTTACACACACACATTGCATTGTTATTGAGTCTGCTCTCTTTCTTACCCTGTCTTTACGTTTACCCTTTCTTGACATCACAAACGAGTCCCAGGGCTCCTGCACAGAAAGAGGAGAAAGTTGACGACTAGGAGACTTTTCCATCAGAGTCTTTGGAAATTTTAGTGGTATGATGCCAGGCATTAGCTTCACAGACCAAGTATCATAAAACAAACCACTGTAACATACTCAGAAGAGGGTAGTATTGAGTTACATTTACAGAGACCTGCGCTACTTTTTTTTAATACATTGTATTTGTCAGAGTAGTTTTAATGCAGCAGTTTTGCTTTTCCGCAAGTAGGTTTTTTTGAGAGAAATCATTACTTCAACACCTTTGAACATGCTTGATTCTCTGTCTTTGCTGTTTTTTCCAACATTTGCATAATCACCCTCCCTCATACTGTACCTTGTGCAGCAGTTCAATTTCACAGGCCATCTGCCAGAGGACGCTGTAGGCTCTGTAGTTCAACATGTCACCTGGACGGGCTGCCAGTTTCTGATGGGAGAAAGATTATTATTGATTCATTTCAGTTACCATACCGAAAGTCTGCCTCAGCACCAACTATTGATTGAAGTGTCAACATGAATATGGCAAATTGGTTATTTTCAGTGCAGACCACCAAAGCGGATGATTATACTGACAGGTGCAGCAGTAACTAAGTATAGATCTGAGCTTGTTTAAGGCTGTGTGAGCATGGATGTAACATTCGCCATCCTCGTGAATACAGACAAACACACTCACAAGGTTATAACTATGATCAATAGATTTACTGGTACTCATTTCTACGGATTGAGGTATTAATATGTTCTTGTTCTTTTACCAGGTATTCATTCTCGCTTATGAACAGGTTGAGCTCTATTCTTCCATGTCTGTAGATAGACTGCCGTTCAAACAAAGCGTAAACCATTCTCAGCATCTTGCTACGCTCTTCAGACTGGGGCACGATTCCCACCACCTTCACCTGGATGTCTAGAGAGAGACATACACACAAATACATTACCAAAAGACAGACTTCAAAGGATGCTAGACTTTACAATGCACAGTCATCATTCAGTAAAGTGTGTAATTGTGTGAAAGATGCAAGTCATTATACTGATGTAATGTGTTTTCCCAAGCATTGTGGGCCAAAAAAAATTTATCTTAATGTTTCACACTTGTGAGTTGCAGAAAAAGTTCCATCAATCAAATGTTTTAAGGATTGTTCAAGGATAAATAGCTTGCTTAGTGTTAGGATATTACTAACTGTATGAAGGAGGTGGGGGGTTTTTTGTAGCGGGAGAGGCCTAACTAAACAAAAACCCCTGTCTGTGTGCCTGTGTGTGTGAATGACAGTGTGTGTATGCATGACAGTGTGTGTATGCATGGTTTATTTATCTCACCATCAGTCCAGTTAGCTTCTGATATGCCCAGGTCAGTGAACAGTTTGTCCGAGTACATGATAGGGGCTTTAAGGATTCCAGTGCCCATGGGGTCAAGTTTAAAGTAGTCGCAGTGAACCACTTCCAACTGACCATCAAGATGACTCTCCAACTCCTACAACATGAAGACATCATTTATTTTACTGCGACACAAGGGAACCAAGATTAATTAAACAAATAACCATTGCCAATTAAATTGAGTTGGGTTACAACAAAGATCTCTATGAGTAGAGATGAGCAAGTGCACCATAATCCATTTCCGTAGAAACTAGTTACAGAACAGGACCGTGCCGGACACTTGTTTCAGCCAAGTACTCGCTCAACCCTACACATAAGTCTACAAAAAGTCATTTGATGCAGATGTTTGTTACCTGTAGGTGTTCTAAGAAGGCCCCATCCCCTACAAGAGCCACAACTCTCTGAGCGCCAGCATTTAGCAGTGTCCTAGTCAACACCCCAGGACCTAAGAAAAACAGCCACAAACACAACCAATCAATTCTGTGTTGTTTCACTGATAAATTGTGCACAAACTGCAAATTCTTCACTATGCCGCTACAGTCAAAAGACAACTGTTTACTATGAAAATATTTGTGCCAAAAAGAAGAGCAACAATTCATACATTAAGTGCACCTCTGTGTTTGTCTTTGACTTAAACATAACACAAATACATACCTGGTTCACATTCTAAAATAACAGTTTTAGCATCCTCAGGTTCAAGATGCTGTGCCACCAGTTTAGCCAGGTCTGGGTCCACTATGAAGTGTCTCAATCTTTTACATGCCTGAGCACGTCGTATATTCTCCTCTACCTCACCGAGGTCCAGGAAGTCATAGCGGCACAGAGGACGACGCTGGCCCTGGAGAAGGACATGAGCACATAGAGAACGAAAGCAATCAGCATCGGATGTGCAATAGCTCATAGTATATTGTCAAACCCTGATAATCTTTTTCTTCATTAATTTTTCATTCTACTGCAAAAACTCAAGATATCAATTAATGTCTGCATTTTCTCCACACACAAAATGGTTCAGGGAAGAATTATAAAGTAAGTTAAGAAAAAAAGCACATGAATTGAAACTTTAATGGTTCCAGGCTGAGGCTAAATTGGAGCATTGCAGCAGCTGAAGCAAACCAGAACACACCGTGATAAAAATACAACAATAAAGGGTCAACTTGTGGGCTGACCACAGTTGTTTGAAACAAAACAATTGAGCAGATCTATGTTATGCGTTTTACACCTCAACAATCAAGGAAAACCAGCTGTACAAGGTAGGACATAGTTTTGACAAGAAGGCTGATCATAGAGCAGACGCAAGACATGCTGGAGGTTTTACTTCTTTTAACCAGCCTGTAGGCCCCTTGAAGATTCCCACAGAGGAGCTGGGGAAAAATGTTTCTGGGCTGTTGTGCTTGCCCTTTTGTCACTGCAGCAGCCAAAACAAATGGCGTGAAAACAGTTGGAGGATCATGGGCCAGGTGTGATAACATTGGTGTAAATACCACAAAAAGATTTGCTGGTGTTGCAAAACTCCTTGTAAGACAGAAGTTTCTCATAATTTTATATCCCATTACAGGGGGGAAAGTACAGATACACAGACATATGTAAAACCTTCGCAGGCAGGTTATGCATTTGATTAGAAATTCACATTCCAAGCAGCACTGGAAAACTAGTGTCCAGAATCAAAGCCAGAGATAGCTGCCTACCTGTACAGCCACAGCAGACAGGTTCCTGTGTGTGAGTGATGAATTAGGGGATGACCTCTCTGCAGACGGCTGTTGGGAGTTTGGACTGGGTCGACCAGGACCCGAAGATAGAGTGTCCAGGCTATAGGCCCTCCTATGAAGCATAGGAGCCCCAGGAACACAGAGGCCCGAGACAGCCCCAGGGGCCAGCACAGCCTTGTGCAGACAGGATCTACTTCTGATGGTCTGGCAGCAAGCAGAGCGCATCATCACCTCCACAACTCTACAAATCTGGGTAGACATGATGGACCAGTGGATCTGTAACTACAGAGGAAGAAGAGAGGATGGGGAATGGGTAACCTCTTCAAGAGGTCACTACCTAGAAGGGGGTGTGGAGAGAAGGTGACAAGGGATGTTAAGATGAGCAACAGACATTTAAGTGACATTAACTGACATTTAAACATGTACCATCATGCTTAAGTGACACTTGGGCGACGTGCTGTAGTCCAATTGTAGTAGCCAACTCCGTTTTACTATCGTCTGTAAAGGGGCCATACGTGCATAAAATTGTAAATTACACGGTGTAAATGTTTAATGTGATTCATTTAATATCGTTATACAAAAATATTTTTAACCAGTGTCTGAAAGTGAGCACAATATGTTCTTGCTGCACGTGGGGAGGTAAACTTCCTAATCGGCCTCACTGGAGAGGTTATCACGGTGCTTCACCCGGCAAGTCCACGGACTTTGGCCATCACCTTGATAAAAATGCACGCATTCACTTAGCAGGCGATCCGTTACATGAAGGTGTAGGTCAGTTAGCTCGATGATACTGAAATTATCGAAGTTGTTAGCCGACTAGCTAAATAAGCTACGCTAACGTCACTTAGAACTAAAATGCAATCAATGTCGTTTCGTCGTGACAAACACAGACATACCTTACTGCAAATTATCCTTTATATCCAAATCAGACTACACCAGTGGTTCAGTGGTGTTTCTTTTTCGTCTTTTCGCTGGTAAAACTCCTTGACATTGAGCCCTTCGCATCTCGACCCCACACTTGTTTTGCAATTCTCGTGGTGTCGCTGGCGCATCTAATATTCGTCACTGTCAGGCGACCACCGCGAGGACCAATCAGAATGTCGAGGAAGTTGCCATGCTAACGTGCGAAAGCTAAAGCAAACTAAATTTAGTACATGTCACGCCTTACTAGAAATATATAAATTGTTTGGAAGGTACATATTTAACGCAACACAACGAATATTCGTGTTTAGGTAGCTAAAAACTACCACAGTGGTTCATGTTTTGGCATGTTAGCATAATGCTGCTACGGAAGTAGACAAAGAAGCGCTGTCAAAACGGCACGCAGCTCTGCCTCTGTCCTGTCAGTCTGTCAGAGAGGTGAAGGTGCGGCGGTGAGCTCCTCCAGTCTGTCTGCTGTCACTATGGCTCGTGTTGAAACTACATCTAGCAGGCCTTACCACCTGGTTATCTTCGGAGCTTCTGGGTTCACCGGACAGTTTGTAGTGGAGGAGGTGGCCCGGACTATATCCGAGGGACCGAAGGGGAACCTGAAGTGGGCCGTGGCTGGCAGGAGCAAGCAGAAGCTGGAAAAAGTTCTGGAGCAGGCCGCCGGAGTCCTCAGTATGTATCTGAACAACCCTAGGAAGTTATGAGTGTTGAGCTGTGGACTGTTTCAGCCCTTCAACAGGGTTAGCTTCTGAAATAAGTTGTTCAACTGAGGTAATGTGAAATGCAAGGATGCTGTAGTTGGTGAGCTGCGATTTTAATCCGATTTGCCAAGAATACTGTCCATTCCCTAGACAAAGGGAAATTGCTTAACTCCGACTCAGGATGTCTTATCTGTAAATCCAAGTGGAGCTCACTGATAGTGATTTTACATGTCCATGACCCTAACTCTGTCTGAACTCAAAGTCCAAGCGACGTTGCAACCAAGAGTTAACAATCTCATTAAAGCTATTATAATCATTATTATTAAGAAAACTAATGATGCAGTCCCATCAGCTGGTGATATTTTAATCAATCAATCAATCAATCAGTGTTGAATGCTGTATATCTGCAAGGATGCAAGTCTACATCTGCCAAACAAGTCTAACCTGCAGGTAAAAAAAATCATGAAATTAAATGATAAAACATGTATGGAGTATGGTGACATCTTCCAGTATTGTGAAGCTATAAGATCTAGGATATATAGAACAAGATTTCTATTTTTCAGTGAAAGAGAAAAACTGTCTCTCCCTTTTTGGAGAACTTTCATCCAGCAAACCATTTCCTTGATAAAAGTTCATCAGTCATCAATTTTGAAAAAAACTTCTGAGTAATCATCATTGAATTGACTAATTGTTTCAGCTCCAACAAAAATAGAACTACAATTCACCTAAAGGCAACTATTAGTGGAAAGTGTAATAAATGATTTATTTTTTCAGGTTTACGATTTTTTTATATTTGTGCGTCACTCTAAGCATGGAAAATGAAGTCCATAACTAGAACAACACCAGGGAGCTATTCTGCAGTAATGACAGTAATGTGAGTTTCCAGAGGATTAGAGGCGCAACAGCTGATGGAACATAGCTGCTCGCTGTGCAGTCCCGAACTATGACAACACACGCACACACAGCAGGTTAGCACTAAAAAACACAGTTCGTCTGTTCAGACAGATTAGTGTGTTTTCTCCAACAAGCACCGAATAGTTACAGTGACACATTTAAAAACATTGTTACGAGTTCTGTCCAGAACATAGATTTAATTTCGTCCAACATATACATGATCTAGGTTCTCGTAGCCCGGTTTGTGCTGCTCCTCCTTTATTTCATTAAATTCATCTTCGCACAGTTATACAGTACTCATATATTTACATCTGGGAATAATTAAGAAAGACTATTAAACAACCATTTGGATCAAACTATATTGTTACTACCTGTCCTTACAAAGTGTGTGTCTGTGTGTGCAGGTAAGCCTGAGCTGAGGTCAGAGGTGGACATTATCGTGGCAGATGTAGGAGAACCAGACTCCCTGGCAGCCATGTGCAAACAGGCCGTGATTGTTCTCAACTGTGTCGGGCCTGTAAGTAGACAATTCAACTGACACGTGTCACCCCCCCTGTTTATTTTTCTCTCACACAGAACTTTCTTGCTCCATCACATGGCACAAAACACATTTTCCTCACATCATCTCACAGCATTGGCATGTTGCAATCTCCGTTTGGCATCAGTGTAGCTCAACTGTGCCCCACCTATCTCTTCTGTCTCTCTTTCTCTCTCTGACACAGAGCAGCCTTCATTTACACAATGAATGCCACTGACTTACAGCACACAATAAGTCGTATTGTATTAAAGTCAGAATGGAAAGTAGGTTTCCACCACTGATTTGCGTCCTGTGTGTCATTGTCCTTCCACTGCAGTGACCACTACTGTTGGTTAAAACTGAGGCACACAGTTAAAGCCAAAAGGAGATGAAACTGTGTGAGCATACATGTATTAAGTCTGGTATTACCAGGGTAAAATAAAGTAATTCTTATTCTGATTCTGATTTTTGTTCGAAGAGCCAGTGAGGTGTCATGTCTTGTTGCTGCAGTATCAACATGTGGGGCCTGTCAAGGTCAAGATAGTATCTGGGGGAGATATGGTGACCAAAGATACCAGCAGACAGAAATAAGGCAGGGATTGGGCAGTGTTAAGAACTGAAGTTGATAGGTTAATTAGCCATCAACTAAGTCAGGAGAGATAGGAGGTGAAATGGAACAGTGGATTAATTGATTTGTGTGTTTGTGTATCTCTGTGTTTATAGTACAGGTTCTACGGCGAGCCAGTGGTCAAAGCCTGTGTGGAGAATGGAGCCCACCATATTGACATCAGTGGAGAGCCTCAGGTATGTCCGTACACAGTGCTGCATGTTTAAATTCTAATGTGTTGATACTGTAAGTCACTCCATCAACATTAATCATCACATATATTACTTATGTTTTCCCTCTTTCCTTTGGTGTGACCTAAATCTTAGACTAAACATGATTCTCTCTTGACCTGCATGTTGTCAGTGGACATATTTTTCTGCTTGGCTGTTGTTTGGGTTTGGATTAAATGGGAGACGTGCTGCCTTTCATGATGTAGCTTGTTAGATTAAATTATCTGTCACTTGGCTGCTTGACAACAGTTTTCTCTTGCTGTCAGATGCCGCTTTGTGTAATGCAGCAGGTCTCACGAATACACAGTCAGCAGCACTCTGACAGCCTAAGTTGAGGTTTGAAAGTTGTCTGAATGCTGCACAGAATACTCCACCACCTTCACCATATCAGGACAGAACTTGTCTTAAAAGCAGTAGTGGCCTTTCTGCCTTTCTTCATGCTCATTGTTGATAAAGCTCCATAAATCTGTTGAAATTGATTATAGAAGGCACACTTAAAAAAAAAAAATTGGGTATGCGTTCCTGTTTGTGCTTCTACACATTTTTGTGTGTTTGGCTGTATGCAGTTTCTGGAGGGAATGCAGTTGAACTACAACAGCCAGGCAGCTGAAAAAGGTGTGTATATCATAGGGAGCTGTGGATTCGACTCCATACCTGCGGACATGGGAGTCATCTACACCAGAGACCAGTTCAAGGGTATGTACATATTGACATGCACACATACATTTATATAAGCACAAAAATACAGACACAGTGCTTAACTCACTTTACTTCTGTTGTCATTAAAGATTAATTTATTGTTATATTAGCTTCTGTAAAAACATTGTGTGCGTTTATCCACAGGTACGTTGACAGCAGTGGAGAGCTTCCTGACTGTCAGCGCAGGATCTGAGGTAAGTCAACTATATTACTATGTACATTCATTTGTCATATGTATGCGGTATCACATAGCTATGCTTATCTCAAATGTTTCTTGCTTTTTTTTCTTTCTCCTTGTTTACCTTCTCTCTCTTCCTTCAATTCATGCTCTCTGTCCCTTTTTTCCTCTATATTTTCTCCCTTTTGTTTGTATGCGTGTGTCTCTGTCATCCTCCGTCAGGGCGGATGTATCCACGATGGCACGTGGCAGTCTGCCGTCTACGGTTTTGCCGACGGCCAAAAGCTCCAGAGTCTCAGAAGGAAGTTTAATCACAAACCTCTCCCTGCTGTGGGCTCCAAGCTTAGACGCAGGTACGTGCAGTAGTAATCCCCTTTTTATATTTCTTCAAAATAAATCAAATCCTTAACTTTTTCTCAGTGGCAATTACACAGCTAGTTTGCAAAACTTAGTAAATCAATATTATACAGTAATGTGTACATTCAGAGCAAAGTTCAGAGTATCCTAGACGTTCACAATGTTTCATGTCATTCATAAGGGAACATTTTGTACTAAAAAGACTAACCTGGGAAGATATCCTCTTGTTTTAGCTGAGTCTGACAGATGAAGCCTCATTATATTTTATATTTTATTGACCGATATGAACAGGTGGAATGAAAAAACAAAGGTAAACTGTACCTCCAGCTGTGAGTTCTTCTTTTGTTCTTCTGTGTATTTTGTCAGGCTGACAGCAATTTTATCATGAAAACGGTAGCTGGTATCAGCCATAAAACATGTTTGTATGATCTGTGATATCACATGACTGTCGCTTATAATGTAGTGTAACTTCAGAATAGCCTGCTGACTGATTGGGCAGATCAATATTTGAAAGTATAAACAATCCAATAGCTATATGTCAGATAGTATTGCTTTTTTTTTTTTAGAATAAATGAATAGGATTAAGAAATGTGTTGTATTAGGATCTCTAACATTTAGTTATTAATGAGTCAAGGCATTAAGCAGGATCTACAGTTGGAAAAACAAACTCGTCGGTGCCATCTGGTGGACAAACCATCCAGTGGTGGTGTCGTGGCTGCTGATTGGCTCTAAATGTTAGGGTTAAATCAGGGTTATGTCCCACAATCCCTCAGTACACATACAAGCATGTACTGCAGTTTCCTCCACACACTTTCATGTCATGTTGTTTTCTCAGCATGTGTTTCTTTGTGTGTGTTTGTGCACTTATAGGGGAGCATTGTTCTTCAGTAATGAGATCCAGCAGTACACGGTGCCCTTCATGGGCTCTGATCCCTCCGTTGTGAAGAGAAGTCAGCGCTTCCTGGTGGAGGAACATCAGGCCACACCGGTCAGGCTTCACATTATGTGTTTTCTTACCCACTCTTTCTTTGTGTTAAATTTCCTCCGTTGTGTCACTCATAAAAAACTTCTCTTTCTCCAAGAACATCATGTATCATGGAGACCCTAGTACAGGTCTCCTACATTCTGTATGTCTGACCTGTTAAGCTCAGAATTTAAATGTGTTAAAACAACACACTTTCTTTCCGATTTATTAGTTTTCACAATTGACAAAGAATCCTTATGTATATGAAAGTGCAGGAAAAAATAATGCACCTTTTTAATCCTTAAAAGTAAGTTGTCAGTATGAAAATCCTGGAATCCCCCTGCTTAAACAGCCTGGGTCAAAACTTTCTAATGAAATAAAATTATTTTTGTGCTTGGCCACAGACAAACTAATAAATTGGCAAATTGGCGTTCTAATGAAATGATCTAAGGACCACAATAGAGTTGTCAAATGGTTGAATGCGGCCCACATGATGCCAGTTGAAATGATTTGCCCCGTGTGTCTAATTTCAGTTTTAGTATGAAAGATGTGATTATGATCAAAGGCTTTTTTGGGGCGACGCTGGTTGTGAACTTGCTGTGTTGATCGGGATTTTCCGATGCAGTTTATTTGGAAAAATTGGGATCAATGGCAGACGATGAAAAATGTCTGCATGCTGCTGTTTTCAAAAATGCTCTGTAATTTATGTTGGACATGACATTTTGACTAGACTGTTTCCATCCCCCTCTACTATAATCTGTAATTGTTTACTTTAGGTTCAGTATGGAGCGTATGCAGGAATCGGAGGAATCGGGAGCGTGATCAAGCTGATGTTTGCAGGCATGATGTTCTGGTTCTTGGTCAAGTTCAGTTTTGGACGTAATCTACTCATCAAGGTAAACAAACATGGCATGCATGAAAAAATACACATGACAGATTACAGTTCACATGACACTACTGACTATAACTGAATATTAGACCAAAAACATGCTGGTAAATGTAAATGCTTTTATCTGTCCACTTTCTCAGTACCCAGAGTTCTTCTCCTTTGGACTCTTCTCCAAGGCTGGACCGAGTAGAAAGCAGGTAATGTGCTGACAGAGCATAAAATATATCCAGATTTTCTTGTTATAAATAAGAAAAGGAAATAAGATGATGCTCTGTTTTTTGTGTTATGTGTGTATTAGATGGAGGGTTCATCCTTCCAGTTTGCCCTCTATGGAGAGGGCTACACAGAGGGACAGGACCCCTCACAGGGGAAACCTAACAGCAAGATCCGCACACTGGTTCAGGGACCAGGTAACTGGAAATTAAAAATCCTGCGTTATTATAAAATGTTCCAAACAGAAAACAAACCCCAGTGTCCTGTGTGACAGCCCTGTACTCAACCCATTCAGCCACAACAACTTGTTCCAAATGCAGACTGCGTCACATTTTCCCGCAACAGTATCATAGACATTTTATGACAACCCTCCATTAATGCTGTAACAAAATGTCAAAACATAGCTTAATTGTGTCTCTGTCATTTATCAGAGTGTGGATATGTGGCCACGCCCATTGCCATGGTACAGGCTGCTCTAACAATTCTCAACGAGCCCGCGGACTTGCCCAAAACGTGAGTTATCATCATGCACAATACACCATACCACCAGTTTTTTGTTTATTGATAATGATGTTTTTCAATCCATCCGACCAGTCCGTGTAAAATGGTCTCAAAGGATTGTTAATCTATGATAAACCAGACAGTAATTGAATGTGTTTGTGCTGTTTATTTTAATAGAAAGACTAAAAGTGGGAGGCATGGGACTGTGAAACAACATAAATGTTATTTTAGGAAGTGAGAGTGAGCTTACATTTTTGATCATCACAGACTTAGGATGTGGCAGCATTGCTACTCAACAGTGTTTTTTCTTTTTCTTGTAATTTAATGTGTTTGTCAATGAATGCACGTGCCAGAACAACTATTTCTTTATGACTTCATGACTTCTGAATATTCAGTTAGTCATAGTTTGTTCATGCGGCTCTGGCTTTGTCTGAGAAAACAGATTTTCCATTTTTTCCCCTCTTGTTTTTACCTGCGCCAGGAGATTGTTAAAGGCCTTGGAAGAATTGCATTATTATTAACAGGCTCCAGTAAAAACTGATTGCCAAATACTTCGCCGCGACTACTGAATAGTGTGTTTTGCTTGAAATGCCCTTCCCTTATAATGATTTAACATTCATAAATCACATGAATATCACTTGATCCTGAGACTTGGGTATGACATCAATTTAGGTTGTAATTAAATTCCTTTTCTCTGCTTCATCTCCAGGGGAGGAGTGTATACTCCAGGAGCTGTTTTTGCAAAGACCTCACTGATCGACCGCCTCAACAAACACGGCATCCAGTTCTCTGTCATTTAAAGTTTGTCCCCTTCCCTGTTGTCATTACTCCAGGTTTCTCTCAGCACTTACTAATACGCATAATAACAACTGGGAAGTTTCCGACTATTGAAGAGGGCCATTTCACCTCGAAAACCAGGACTAGAGATGGAGTGCACTTTCATTTTTGATGGTACTTTTGGCATTTATCCTGAAAATTCAGTCAGAAACTTGCCAGTCTCCCTTTAGCTTGAATATACAATTAACCCTCTGCTTGTAGGACACATAGCACAACTGTGGCAGACAAGGACAGTACAATAACTATTGTGCATAAATGGTTTTAACATGGCCTACACTAACATGACTACTGCTAATGAAGGAGGCATTTTGAAAAAAAAAAATAATGAAAAAAAAACTTGTGTTTGGATAGAAACATGGACTGAAAATACTGTCAGCTGTAAGAAAACATCTACAATCTTCAGTAAAGTGTTGTCCATGTAACATACAGTTAAATGCACTTGGACATAACCCTGTTAGTAGCACAAATATAGCAGCTGTATGTGTGTTGTTCTGGTTCAGTGGGGTAAAGCTGTCCGAATAGAAACTTGCTGTGTGTGAGTTCGTATTTTTTGGGTCCCAAAACTGGGGTCCGCACTCTCGTTGTGGGGTCCGACAGCTTTATGGGGACCAAAATGCTGGACTCCATAATGTAATTAATTAAATTTCAGGGTGAAGACTTAGGTTATGGATAGGGTTAGGAAAGTATTGGTTATGGTTAGGTTAAGTCTCCAGGAAATGAACACAAGTCCAAGTAGGGAAAGCAAAGGTGTGTGTGTGTGCATGTACATGCTTGTCTTTCCTGGCCCGTCAGCTAAAACTCCTGATTGCTCTGTGTTTTTGACAGTTTATAGTTGGACTATCACTAAGTCATCCTCCTCTCTTCAATCTTTATTTTTATAGATGAATGTTGCAGCAATTCACCAATACAAACATTTGCTTTAGAGCCTTGTCAGAAAATGCATTAAGTTGTTTGTGCATAAAACAGCATGGGTTACAATATGAAACTGAACGATCTCTGCTGTTTAGCTAACAAGTTTGAGTTTTTTAAAAATCTGTCTCTTTCATATTGACTGGAACAGTCTCATCCACAAAGTGATGTTGATGTCAGTTTTCCACGTTTTGAGTGTTTGAGCATTTTGTGCACGTGAAGAGCTGTTTGGGGGTTTTGTTTTGGTGTGTTTTGCTTTGTATGGGCATCATGAATAAAGTCAACCCTGCTAATGGATATACGTCTTGTGTCTTTCTCACAAAGCTTCATAGAAACTCATCAGTGATGCCCATAATACATTTTCTGTCATGTGGAAGAGGTTTTCAAGATCAGTGGTTTATATTTACAAAGAAAAAGGAAAAAACAGCAGTTATTTTAAATCTCAAGGTTAGTTTGTGATCTACAGCACAACTCAAGACATGTCATACATCACAGTGTCATATTTTATAGTTTATTTCCAAAACTTTTAGTTAAAAAAAAAAAAGTAAAGCTGAGACATCCTACACAGTGGCACAATATACAATGCAGTCAGAGGAGGCTTTCATTTCACTCCAATATGGTTTTGTTTTACATTCAACTGAATTATGTCTTGGGGCACCCCGACAGCATAAAGGTGATGACCATGTCCAACATGTCATTCCTGAACTGTCAACTCCCTTGATTGTTTACAAGTGGTCCAAGATGCTGCTGGGAAACTGTTGACCTTGGTCCTCCTAAAGGTCTCGTGACAAAGCAATTTTTATTGCTTTCCACTGGCTCCCCATCAAATACAGAATCCAATTTAAAGTCCCTGTGATTACTGCATGTTAAGACACCTGCCTCCATCAAAGGCAGCCTTCATCTCTTGCAGCCCTACGTCACCAGCACGTCATTTAGGTCTACCAATCAGGGTGTGCTGGTAGTTCCTCCATCAAGGCTTAAATTTGAAGGATATCGTCTTTTGAAGTTGTGACTCCTTAGCTTTGGACCTCTCACCCATTTAAATTTAGTTATGGGGACACCTTTGAACAAAACAGCTCAAGACCCTTTTATTTAGGCTTACCTTTGTGTAATTATTCCATCCCAAACAAAAGGGAAAAATGTGTGACATCTCTGCTCTTGAAGGTGCTATGTAAATAAAGTTACTTACTATAATAAAAGGCATAAAAATGTCCCAAAACATGAAAACAATTCAAACAGAGTCTGAGAATTAATGTGGCAACAATTGCTAAACATTGGACCTTCAAAGTATATAACACTGTGATGACGGTCCTCAATTTACAATCTTTTAAACTATCTGATGTGAGTATCTTCAGTGGCTGCTCCCTCCACTGAATGGCTGGCAGCAGCATAATTATTAGTAATTTATTTATTGGAACGTAAGCTGTGCCTTTATTTTGAAAATATAAATTAAGAGTATTAATAAAAGTGGTTATTTATAAGGTTGCAAATATGACAAATGGGTCACGAATGGCTGTAGAATTAAAGAAAGGCATTTTGAGTGTTAATGCCTCATTCATGCAAATCAAGCTATTTGCTTGCCAAGCTTTTGTTTTGCTATGAGGACAGTTTGTATGAAAAGTCTGTGTCACAAGAGTTCAGCTACAAAGCGAAGGGGCAGGTGACAGAGAGAGATTCTGAAAACCCACCTTGAGACTTGAAGCATTTTCACTCAAAGATTCACAAGGTGAAGTTCTTACAAAATCTGTGACCATTGTGGACATTGGAGGGCCTTCACCATCTTGAGGAACCACTGCGAAAATGTCTACAACTCAACTGAATGATTCGCTTTTCAACGGTACCTCAACAAAATGTACGATTTACCTGCAAGCTGACACCGA
The DNA here is from genome assembly GCF_965226575.1 of Pagrus pagrus. Taxonomy (NCBI): domain Eukaryota; kingdom Metazoa; phylum Chordata; class Actinopteri; order Spariformes; family Sparidae; genus Pagrus; species Pagrus pagrus. The sequence goes on along the minus strand of NC_140185.1, from coordinate 27,934,788 downwards.
TGCTGCTCTTTCTATTGTGTCCATCTTCCTACTGGGTAACTTTGTGGTGGGTGTCCCAGCAAACATGTGGATGTCTTGGCTGATTTGTCATGGGACCAGAGAGCTGCTGGCTTCAGACACTTACCTCCTAAGCCTGGCTGTCTGTGAGATTTTTTACTGTCTGGGACTGCCAGCCCAGCTGTACTGTATGTACGGCCTTGGACGTGTCATAGATGGTCTTCAGCTCCTGTTGAGGGTACAGTTGACTCTGCTGTGGACCGGCCGGCCTATTTTTCAGAGCTGCATCTGTGTGGAGCGTTACATTGCAGTGGTCCACCCATTAACTTTCATCAGGTAAGTGTTTTAACTGATTTTCTACAGTCTTTAAGTCAGACCTGTGACAATAAGAAGTATTTACTGAACAATGTGCTGTGTTTCTATTTCCCAGGTTAAAGCCCCTGAAGTACACAGTGGCACAGTGTGCTCTGGCCTGGTGTTCCTTCTTTTTGATGGCTTTGCTTATGTTAACATTACCAGAAGTAGCAAACCTTAGCTTGTTGTGGTTTGTTCCCACATTGTGCATATTTTTGTACTGCTACTTCACAATTCTGTTTTCTCTGAAACAGCCCGGTCCAGGAGAGAGGCAGGGGGAGGAGAGGGGAAGAGGAGACAAGATGAAAAGAAAAGCCATCAACATCATTTTGGTTAACCTGCTGTGTTTTGTGGTCAATTATCTGCTACCACTAATGATTTACTATTTGGTGCAGCAATTTCTTGTTCCAAGTATAGTTTCTGATCTGTCTTCAAGTCTGGGTGTAGTCTGTGGGCTCGTCCAACCCTTACTCTACCTGCACAGGGCTGGGAAGCTATCCTGTCTCCAGAGAGCGCTGACCTGAAAGTTAAAGGGTAACTCCACCAATTTTACACACTAAAGAATGTTTGCAGGTCTTGGGGAGTTTTGCTACACATGTAAAAAACAGAAATATAAAGCCTTTTGTGGCTCCAGAAGAAGCTGCATGTGACCTGATAAATTGCCTCCAGTGATGCCATCTGTGGCTAAATTGCATTGTGGGTAATGTAGGCACCAGGTTTTGAAAAGCAGTCAACTGGTCTGGCATTGTACTTCTATAACACTGTTAGACTCATTATGGACAGGTTAAAAACCAATTATCAAAACTGATAAAAACAGAACCAGAAATATCGCTTTAATTCTATTCATTCTCCTTCCTTAACAAAACCTGGTGCCTACATTACCCACAATGAACTTACCCACTAGCTGACATCACTGGAGGCAATTCATCAGATTACAGGCAGCTTCTTCTGGAGCCACAAAGACTTTATACACAGACTTTTTAACTCAAGCAACTGTTCTCTCCAAGATGTGTATACACACTTAAATGTGTAAAATTGCTTTACCCTTAAAATATGCGGAAATGACTTGGGATAATTTGCCTATGTAATGGGTAATAAAATGATTTCCATCCGTCACTGTATGGTTTTAGAATGCAGACCTGGAAAAGCTGTTTTAGACCCTTTGGTGTAAATTGTGTATGTAACATAATATTTATTTGAAGTAGTTAGTCAAAGTAGAATCATTTCTTGGACTGAGATTATTGATTTCATGCTATAGTTGGATATGATGTTTTGAGACTGTGTTTTTACAAATCTAATTGTATCTATATATTATCCAGACAATGATATGATAATGATATCCTGTCCTCAGAGCTGACCGAAATAAAACACTGGTTCATGATAATCACTCTCGACTTGATGTAACCCGGGTTGTTTTTTATGGTGAAAGCTGCTATGACCACTGACTTGTATATAAAGAAGTCACCCAGGTAGCTCATCTGGTAGAGCGTGTCCCTCCCCACAGCATTTTGGGTTCAATTCCAGACTGCACCCATTGCTGCATGTCAATCTCTCTATACCTCCTTTCCTGACTTTCTTCAGCTGTTGCTATCCAATAAAGGAAGACTTTTGAAAAATTGGTTGTGCCATAACCTTGTTTTTACGCCTGACTTCAAGTTGGGCTGGCAGCAGCATAATTATTAGTAATTTATTTATTGGAAAGTAAGCTATGCCTTTATTTTGAAAATATAAATTAAGAGTATTAATAAAAGTGGTTATTTATAAGGTTGCAAATATGACAAATGGGTCATGAATGGCTGTAGAATTAAAGAAAGGCATTTTGAGTGTTAATGCCTCATTCATGCAAATCAAGCTATTTGCTTGCCAAGCGTTTGTTTTGCTATGAGGAGTTTGTATGAAAAGTCTGTGTCACAAGAGTTCAGCTACAAAGCGAAGGGGCAGGTGACAGAGAGAGATTCTGATTACCCACCTTGAGACGTGAAACATTTTCACTCAAAGACTCACAAGGTGAAGTTCTTACAAAATCTGTGACCATTGTGGACATTGGAGGGCCTTCACCATCTTGAGGAACCACTGCGAAAATGTCTACAACTCAACTGAATGATTCGCTTTTCAACGGTACCTCAACAAAATGTACGATTTACCTGCAAGCTGACACCGATGCTGCTCTTTCTATTGTGTCCATCTTCCTGCTGGGTAACTTTGTGGTGGGTGTCCCAGCAAACATGTGGATGTCTTGGCTGATTTGTCATGGGACCAGAGAGCTGCTGGCTTCAGACACTTACCTCCTAAGCCTGGCTGTCTGTGAGATTTTTTACTGTCTGGGACTGCCAGCCCAGCTGTACTGTATGTACGGCCTTGGACGTGTCATAGATGGTCTTCAGCTCCTGTTGAGGGTACAGTTGACTCTGCTGTGGACCGGCCGGCCTATTTTTCAGAGCTGCATCTGTGTGGAGCGTTACATTGCAGTGGTCCACCCATTAACTTTCATCAGGTAAGTGTTTTAACTGATTTTCTACAGTCTTTAAGTCAGACCTGTGACAATAAGAAGTATTTACTGAACAATGTGCTGTGTTTCTATTTCCCAGGTTAAAGCCCCTGAAGTACACAGTGGCACAGTGTGCTCTGGCCTGGTGTTCCTTCTTTTTGATGGCTTTGCTTATGTTAACATTACCAGAAGTAGCAAACCTTAGCTTGTTGTGGTTTGTTCCCACATTGTGCATATTTTTGTACTGCTACTTCACAATTCTGTTTTCTCTGAAACAGCCCGGTCCAGGAGAGAGGCAGGGGGAGGAGAGGGGAAGAGGAGACAAGATGAAAAGAAAAGCCATCAACATCATTTTGGTTAACCTGCTGTGTTTTGTGGTCAATTATCTGCTACCACTAATGATTTACTATTTGGTGCAGCAATTTCTTGTTCCAAGTATAGTTTCTGATCTGTCTTCAAGTCTGGGTGTAGTCTGTGGGCTCGTCCAACCCTTACTCTACCTGCACAGGGCTGGGAAGCTATCCTGTCTCCAGAGAGCGCTGACCTGAAAGTTAAAGGGTAACTCCACCAATTTTACACACTAAAGAATGTTTGCAGGTCTTGGGGAGTTTTGCTACACATGTAAAAAACAGAAATATAAAGCCTTTTGTGGCTCCAGAAGAAGCTGCATGTGACCTGATAAATTGCCTCCAGTGATGCCATCTGTGGCTAAATTGCATTGTGGGTAATGTAGGCACCAGGTTTTGAAAAGCAGTCAACTGGTCTGGCATTGTACTTCTATAACACTGTTAGACTCATTATGGACAGGTTAAAAACCAATTATCAAAACTGATAAAAACAGAACCAGAAATATCGCTTTAATTCTATTCATTCTCCTTCCTTAACAAAACCTGGTGCCTACATTACCCACAATGAACTTACCCACTAGCTGACATCACTGGAGGCAATTCATCAGATTACAGGCAGCTTCTTCTGGAGCCACAAAGACTTTATACACAGACTTTTTAACTCAAGCAACTGTTCTCTCCAAGATGTGTATACACACTTAAATGTGTAAAATTGCTTTACCCTTAAAATATGCGGAAATGACTTGGGATAATTTGCCTATGTAATGGGTAATAAAATGATTTCCATCCGTCACTGTATGGTTTTAGAATGCAGACCTGGAAAAGCTGTTTTAGACCCTTTGGTGTAAATTGTGTATGTAACATAATATTTATTTGAAGTAGTTAGTCAAAGTAGAATCATTTCTTGGACTGAGATTATTGATTTCATGCTATAGTTGGATATGATGTTTTGAGACTGTGTTTTTACAAATCTAATTGTATCTATATATTATCCAGACAATGATATGATAATGATATCCTGTCCTCAGAGCTGACCGAAATAAAACACTGGTTCATGATAATCACTCTCGACTTGATGTAACCCGGGTTGTTTTTTATGGTGAAAGCTGCTATGACCACTGACTTGTATATAAAGAAGTCACCCAGGTAGCTCATCTGGTAGAGCGTGTCCCTCCCCACAGCATTTTGGGTTCAATTCCAGACTGCACCCATTGCTGCATGTCAATCTCTCTATACCTCCTTTCCTGACTTTCTTCAGCTGTTGCTATCCAATAAAGGAAGACTTTTGAAAAATTGGTTGTGCCATAACCTTGTTTTTACGCCTGACTTCAAGTTGGGCTGGCAGCAGCATAATTATTAGTAATTTATTTATTGGAAAGTAAGCTATGCCTTTATTTTGAAAATATAAATTAAGAGTATTAATAAAAGTGGTTATTTATAAGGTTGCAAATATGACAAATGGGTCATGAATGGCTGTAGAATTAAAGAAAGGCATTTTGAGTGTTAATGCCTCATTCATGCAAATCAAGCTATTTGCTTGCCAAGCGTTTGTTTTGCTATGAGGAGTTTGTATGAAAAGTCTGTGTCACAAGAGTTCAGCTACAAAGCGAAGGGGCAGGTGACAGAGAGAGATTCTGATTACCCACCTTGAGACGTGAAACATTTTCACTCAAAGACTCACAAGGTGAAGTTCTTACAAAATCTGTGACCATTGTGGACATTGGAGGGCCTTCACCATCTTGAGGAACCACTGCGAAAATGTCTACAACTCAACTGAATGATTCGCTTTTCAGCGGTACCTCAACAAAATGTATACTTTCCCCGCAAGCTGACACCGATGCTGCTCTTAATATTTTGTCCATCTTCCTGCTGGGTAACTTTGTGGTGGGTGTCCCAGCAAACATGTGGATGTCTTGGCTGATTTGTCATGGGACCAGAGAGCTGCTGGCTTCAGACACTTACCTCCTAAGCCTGGCTGTCTGTGAGATTCTGTTCTGCCTGGGACTGCCAGCCCAGCTGTACTGTATGTACGGCTTTGAACGTGTCATAGATGGTCTTCAGCTCCTGGTGAGCGTACAGTTGACTCTGGTGTGGACTGGCCGACCGTTTTTTCAGAGCTGCATCTGTGTGGAGCGTTACATTGCAGTGGTCCACCCATTAACTTTCATCAGGTAAGTGTTTTAACTGATTTTCTACAGTCTTTAAGTCAGACCTGTGACAATAAGACATATTAACTGAACACTGTGCTGTGTTTCTATTTCCCAGGTTAAAGCCCCTGAAGTACACAGTGGCACAGTGTGCTCTGGCCTGGTGTTCCTTCTTTTTGATGGTTTTGCTTGTGTTAACATTACCAGATGTAGCAAACACTAGCTTGTTGTGTTTTTTTCCCACATTGTGCATATTTTTGTACTGCTACTTCACAATTCTGTTTTCTCTGAAACGGCCCGGTCCAGGAGAGAGGCAGGGGGAGGAGAGGGGAAGGGGAGACAAGATGAAAAGAAAAGCCATCAACATCATTTTGGTTAACCTGGGGTGTTTTGTGGTCAATTATCTGCTACCACTAACATTGCACTATTTAGTGCAGCATTTTTTTGTTCCAAGTATAGTTTATGATCTGTCTTCAAGTCTGGGTGTAGTCTGTGGGCTAGTCCAACCCTTACTCTACCTGCACAGGGCTGGGAAGCTATCCTGTCTTCAGAGAGCACTGACCTGAAAGTTAAAGGGTAACTACACCAATTTTACACAATAAAGAATGTTTGCAGGTCTTGGGGAGTTCTGCTACACATGTAAAAAAACAGAAATATAAAGCCTTTTGTGGCTCCAGAAGAAGCTGCATGTGACCTGATAAATTGCCTCCAGTGATGCCATCTGTGGCTAAATTGCATTGTGGGTAATGTAGGCAACAGGTATTGAAAAACAGTCAACTGGTCTACCATTGTACTTGTATAACACTGTTAGAGTCTCCATGGACAGTTTAAAAACCAATGATCAAAACTGATAAAAACAGAACCAGAAATATCGCTTTAATTCTATTCATTCTCCTTCCTTAACAAAACCTGGTGCCTACATTAACCACAATGAACTTACCCACTAGCTGACATCACTGGAGGCAATTTATCAGAGTACATGCAGCTTCTTCTGGAGCCACAAAGACTTTATACACAGACTTTTTAACTCAAGCAACTGTTCTCTCCAAGATGTGTATACACACTTGATTGTGTAAAATTGCTTTACCCTTAAAATGTGCAGAAATGACTTTCAACTGTTCAGTGAAACCATAATTCCCCTGACTGCACACTTCTACAAGAAAACACTTTTTTGCAGCTTAATGATTGATAATGAGCCTCAGTCCGAGTAGCTGGAAATGTTATCTTTGCTGTGTGCATGCGGTGCACACAGAGGTAAGCAAGCACGAGGGCAATACAACCACCAACACAGATGTCCCTGGGGTTAATTTGCCTATGTAATGGATAATAAAATGATTTTCATCCGTCACTGTATGGTTATAGAATGCCGACCTGGAAAAGCTGTTTTAGACCCTTTGGTGTAAATTGTGTATGTAACATAATATTTATTTGAAGTAGTTAATCAAAGTAGAATCATTTCTTGGACTGAGATTATTGATTTCATGCTATAGTTGGATATGATGTTTTGAGACTGTGTTTTTACAAATCTAATTGTATCTATATATTATCCATACTGTGATATGATAAGGATATCCTGTCCTCAGAGCTGACCCAAATTAGACACCGGTTCATGATAATCACTCTTGATTTGATGTAATTCGGGTTGTTTTTTATGGTGAAAGCTGCCATGACCACTGACTTGTATATAAAGAAGTCACCCAGGTAGCTCATCTGGTAGAGCGTGTCCCTCCCCACAGCGTCCTGGGTTCAATTCCAGACTGCATCCATGGCTGCATGTCAATCTCTCTATACCACCTTTCCTGACTTTCTTCAGCTGTCGCTATCCAATAAAGGAAGACTTTTGAAAAATTGGTTGTGCCATAACCTTGTTTTTGTGCCTGACTTGAAGTTGGGATTATAGGTATCAGCAAGTCACTTAAATAAATAAAATAGAAAATGGAAATAGAATAAAAGATAAAGAAAAACTCTGGATATATTAACAAATTTCACATATTTATTCTTAAAAATACAATGATTTCTTGTACAAAACAAACAGCAAAATGATCACATCTAAAAATAACAGGGAGGTGAATTCTTTTCCCCTCACAATATTTCAGTTTCCTTGGTTAAGCAAGTACTTTGTTCCATTTGTTGCCATTTACTTTAGCACCACCTCACACACTCTAATATATGCAGTGTGGTCAAAGTGCTCGTCTTACTACCAGTGGCTATCCACCATAAGAAGACATCATTGGCCTCATGGCTCTTGGCATTTTACTCGCCATACGTGATCCACTTCTTCTGCAGCTGCTCATGCTCTTCTGCTGAAAGCTGTGTGTCTTCAGGTATATATCTTCCTCAGCTTTAACACCAGCATCTGCCTTGCTGCAAAGTGTCAGACAAACATCAGTACCTGTGTTGACAGACCTTGTATACACCTCTCTTTGATACATAAATTAATTCTTGTAAGCATTTCTTATTTACATAGCAAGTTGTTTATGTATACAATGATATAATACATGGAAAAAAACTGGGACTAAAAACTTTTATCTTGACAGATTTATCACACTCACCCCTGAGTTTCTGTTCCATTTGCTGAGTTTCTGCTGTGCTCATCTGTGCTATCTATAAAAGGGAGATGCAGAAATACATTTTATTTAAATATTGCCTCCATAGAGTACTTTAATAATAGTAATAATAATAATAATAATAATAATAATAATAATACATTTTATTTGGTGGCACCTTTCAAACACCCAAGGTCACCTTACATTTAAGAAACAGAAAACAACAAAGAACAGATAGGAAATACAATAGTACATAATATAAATATATACAAAGAAAATACAATGTGGTTAGAAAAATAGATAAAGTGGATAAAACGGTTGGGGGACAGGGTATTATAGGGAATAGGACAACTTAAAAAGGTGTGTTTTGAGGTGGTATTTGAAGGTGTCAATGGAGTCCAGAGTGCGTATGTGTAGTGGGAGTGAGTTCCAGAGTCTGGGTGCAGAACAGCTAAAAGCCCAAGCGCCCAGTGAGGTGAGTGAGAATGAAGGGGTGGAAAGCAGGGCGGCAGATGAGGAACGGAGTGAACGGGGTGGGATATAAGGGTGTAGCATATTAGAGAGATATGGGGGGGGGCCTGGTTGTGGAGAGCTTTGAAAGTCAGCGGAAGGAGTTTGTAGTGTATACGTTGATTGACAGGGAGCCAGTGGAGTTGTATGAGGACTGGTGTAATATGATCCAAGGACTTCGTACGGGTGATGATTCTGGCGGCGGTGTTCTGGATGGTTTGTAGACGGTGGATGAGTTTCTGTGGTAGACCGGTGAGGAGGGAGTTGCAATAATCTAGGCGGGAAGTGACCAGGGCATTTATGAGGATTTCGGTGGAGTGCTGGGTGAGGGAAGGGCGGAGTCTGGAGATATTGCGGCGATGGAAAAAGGCTGTGCTTGAGATGTTATTGATGTGGGATGTGAATGAGAAGGTACTGTCCAAAATAACGCCAAGACTTTTAACTTCGGTTGAAGTGGGTACCAAACAGCCGTCGATGAGAATACTGAGGGGGTGGGATTTGGAGAGTGATGATTTGGATCCAATGAGGAGAATTTCACTTTTATTGCCATTGAGTTTGAGCTTGTTGTTTGACATCCAGTTTGTGATGGTTTGCAGGCAGTCCACAAGGGCAGTAGGTGGTGATGTAGTGTCTGGTTTGGTGGTGATGTAGATTTGGGTGTCGTCAGCATAACAGTGAAAGTGGATACCAGAATGACGGAAGATACTGCCAAGAGGGAGGATATAGATGATAAAGAGTAGGGGACCGAGGACAGAACCTTGTGGAACACCGTGAGGGAGTGGCGAGGGTGATTATCTGGTATTTTCTCCTTGGATAAACTATGAACGGTCGGACAGGTAAGAATGGAACCACTGAAGAGGAATGCCAGAGACCCCAGTGCCGGCCAAACGATCTAAGAGAATCGTGTGAGATATTGTGTCGAAGGCGGCACTGAGGTCGGCACTGAGGTCTAGGAGTATGAGGATGGTGAGTAGGCCAGAATCAGCTGCTAAAAGAAGGTCATTTGTAATTTTAGTGAGAGCTGTTTCTGTGCTGTGATTGGGACGGAAACCGGACTGGAAAGGCTCAAAGAGGTTATTGTTAGATAGATGGTCTTGAAGTTGGCAGGCTACTGCACGTTCAATAACTTTTGAGATGAATGGGAGGTTTGAGATAGGGCAATAGTTATTAAATTAATTCGGGTCTAGGCCAGGTTTCTTTATATGGGTGTGACTGAAGCAGTTTTGAGTAGGGAGGGAACAATACCAATTGACAGGGAGGAGTGTACAATTTCTGTGATGAGTGAGGAGAGTGTGGGGAGACAAGCCTTGACCAAAGTGGTAAGAAGTGGATCGAGTAGACAAGTAGTAGACCTAAAAGACATGATCAATTGGGATATCTGTTGATTTGAGGGAAGATGGAAGGCAGACAGGTTACTGGTGGGCCGGGCAGTAGCATTGAGCCAAGGAGTGTTTGACTGAGAAGACAGACTTTAGATACACTTTGATCACAAATGCACAAACAGACACATGGAAACACAGATGTTACTCACAGCTGAGCTGCTGCAGGCGGTCAGCCTGCTCTTTGGTCCTCTGTCGTCTCTGAGCCAGCAGTGCCTCCATCTGGTCAGACAGCAGAGAATGCAACTCCAGTTCCAGTGAGTTGATCTCAACAACCTGTCAACAGTCAAAAAAATATCATTTATTTTCATTTACTTTCATTTATCTTCAAAAGAGGGAGCATTTCTGTAGAGAAGAAGTAACAGTGAAACTGTTCAAGGCAAACTGGTTCTGTCTGACAAACCTGTGTGATTAGGACAGAGATTTGAGGTCAAACAAACAAGGTTAAGTCTCCAGGAAATGAACGCAAGTCCAAGTAGGGAAAGCAAAGGTGTGTGTGTGTGTGCACGTACATGCTTGTCTTTCCTGGCCCGTCAGCTAAAACTCCTGATTGCTCTGTGTTTTTGACAGTTTATAGTTGGACTATCACTAAGTCATCCTCCTCTCTTCAATCTTTATTTTTAAAGATGAATGTTGCAGCAATTCACCAATACAAACATTTGCTTTAGAGCCTTGTCAGAATGAACAATCTCTGCTGTTTAGCTAACAAGTTTGAGTTTTTGAAAAATCTGTCTCTTTCATATTGACTGGAACAGTCTCATCCACAAAGTGATGTTGATGTCAGTTTTCCACGTTTTGAGTGTTTGAGCATTTTGTGCACGTGAAGAGCTGTTTGGGGGTTTTGTTTTGGTGTGTTTTGCTTTGTATGGGCATCATGAATAAAGTCAACCCTGCTAATGGATATACGTCTTGTGTCTTTCTCACAAAGCTTCATAGAAACTAATCAGTGATGCCCATAATACATTTTCTGTCATGTGGAAGAGGTTTTCAAGATCAGTGGTTTATATTTACAAAGAAAAAAGAAAAAAAGCCAGTTATTTTACATCTCAAGGTTAGTTTGTGATCTACAGCACAACTTGGGTCATGTCATACATCACAGTGTCATATTTTATAGTTTATTTCCAAAACTTTTCACAGCAAACCTGAGACATGACAAATGGGTCATGAATGGCTGTAGAATTAAAGAAAGGCATTTTGAGTGTTAATGCCTCATTCATGCAAATCAAGCTATTTGCTTGCCAAGTGTTTGTTTTGCTATGAGGACAGTTTGTATGAAAAGTCTGTGTCACAAGAGTTCAGCTCCAAAGCGAAGGGGCAGGTGACAGAGAGAGATTCTGAAAACCCACCTTGAGACTTGAAGCATTTTCACTCGAAGACTCACAAGGTGAAGTTCTTACAAAATCTGTGACCATTGTGGACATTGGAGGGCCTTCACCATCTTGAGGAACCACTGCGAAAATGTCTACAACTCAACTGAATGATTCTCTTTTCAACGATACCTCAACAAAATGTATACTTTCCGTGCATTTTGGCACCGATGCTGGTCTTTCTATTGTGTCCATCTTCCTGCTGGGTAACTTTGTGGTGGGTGTCCCAGCAAACATGTGGATGTCTTGGCTGATTTGTCATGGGACCAGAGAGCTGCTGGCTTCAGACACTTACCTCCTAAGCCTGGCTGTCTGTGAGATTCTGTTCTGTCTGGGACTGCCAGCCCAGCTGTACTGTATGTACGGCTTTGAACGTGTCATAGATGGTCTTCAGCTCCTGTTGAGGGTACAGTTGACTCTGCTGTGGACCGGCCGGCCTATTTTTCAGAGCTGCATCTGTGTGGAGCGTTACATTGCAGTGGTCCACCCATTAACTTTCATCAGGTAAGTGTTTTAACTGATTTTCTACAGTCTTTAAGTCAGACCTGTGACAATAAGAAGTATTTACTGAACAATGTGCTGTGTTTCTATTTCCCAGGTTAAAGCCCCTGAAGTACACAGTGGCACAGTGTGCTCTGGCCTGGTGTTCCTTCTTTTTGATGGCTTTGCTTGTGTTAACATTACCAGATGTAGCAAACATTAGCTTGTTGTGGTTTGTTCCTATACTCTGCATATTTTTGTACTGCTACTTCACAATTCTGTTTTCTCTGAAACGGCCCGGTCCAGGAGAGAGGCAGGGGGAGGAGAGGGGAAGAGGAGACGAGATAAAAAGAAAAGCCATCAACATCATTTTGGTTAACCTGGTGTGTTTTGTGGTCAATTATCTGCTACCACTAACGATTTACTATTTGGCGCAGCAATTTTTTGTTCCAAGTATAGTTTATGATCTGTCTTCAAGTCTGGGTGTAGTCTGTGGGCTCGTCCAACCCTTACTCTACCTGCACAGGGCTGGGAAGCTATCCTGCCTCAAAACTCGAAACACTGACCTGAAAGTTAAAGGGTAACTACACCAATTTTACACACTAAAGAATGTTTGCAGGTCTTGGGGAGTTCTGCTACACATGTAAAAAACAGAAATATAAAGCCTTTTGTGGCTCCAGAAGAAGCTGCATGTGACCTGATAAATTGCCTCCAGTGATGCCATCTGTGGCTAAATTGCATTGTGGGTAATGTAGGCACCAGGTTTTGAAAAGCAGTCAACTGGTCTGGCATTGTACTTCTATAACACTGTTAGACTCATTATGGACCAATTATCAAAACTGATAAAAACAGAACCAGAAATATCGCTATAATTCTATTTATTCTCCTTCCTTTACAAAACCTGGTGCCTACATTACCTACAATGAACTTACCCACTAGCTGACATCACTGGAGGCAATTTATCAGAGTACATGCAGCTTCTTCTGGAGCCACAAAGACTTTATACACAGACTTTTTAACTCAAGCAACTGTTCTCTCCAAGATGTGTATACACACTTAAATGTGTAAAATTGCTTTACCCTTAAAATATGCAGAAATGACTTTCAACTGTTCAGTGAAACCATAATTCCCCTGACTGCACACTACTACAAGAAATCTAGTGTTAGACTTAACCCTGACATTGTATTTGTTGATGGGAACACTTATTTGCAGCTTAATGATTGATAATGAGCCTCAGTCCGAGTAGCTGGGAATGTTGTCTTTGCTGTGTGCATGCGGTGCACACAGAGGTAAGCAAGCACGAGGGCAATACAACCACCAACACAGATGTCTCTGGGGTTAATTTGCCTATGTAATGGGTAATAAAATGATTTTCATCTGTCACTGTATGGTTATAGAATGCCGACCTGGAAAAGCTGTTTTAGACCCTTTTGTGTGAATTGTGTATGTAACATAATATTTATTTGAAGTAGTTAGTCAAAGCAGAATCATTTCTTCGACTGAGATTATTGATTTTACACTATAGTTGGATATGATGTTTTGAGACTGTGTTTTTACAAATCTAATTTTATCTATATATTATCCAGACAATGATAATCATATCCTGTCCTCAGAGCTGACTGAAATAAAACACTGGTTCATGATAATCACTCTCGACTTGATGTAACCCAGGTTGTTTTTTATGGTGAAAGCTGCCATGACCACTGACTTGTATATAAAGAAGTCACCCAGGTAGCTCATCTGGTAGAGCGTGTCCCTCCCCACAGCATCCTGGGTTCAATTCCAGACTGCACCCATTGCTGCATGTCAATCTCTCTATACCTCCTTTCCTGACTTTCTTCAGCTGTTGCTATCCAATAAAGGAAGACTTTTGAAAAATTGGTTGTGCCATAACCTTGTTTTTACGCCTGACTTCAAGTTGGGCTGGCAGCAGCATAATTATTAGTAATTTATTTATTGGAACGTAAGCTGTGCCTTTATTTTGAAAATATAAATTAAGAGTATTAATAAAAGTGGTTATTTATAAGGTTGCAAATATGACAAATGGGTCATGAATGGCTGTAGAATTAAAGAAAGGCATTTTGAGTGTTAATGCCTCATTCATGCAAATCAAGCTATTTGCTTGCCAAGCGTTTGTTTTGCTATGAGGAGTTTGTATGAAAAGTCTGTGTCACAAGAGTTCAGCTACAAAGCGAAGGGGCAGGTGACAGAGAGAGATTCTGATTACCCACCTTGAGACGTGAAGCATTTTCACTCAAAGACTCACAAGGTGAAGTTCTTACAAAATCTGTGACCATTGTGGACATTGGAGGGCCTTCACCATCTTGAGGAACCACTGCGAAAATGTCTACAACTCAACTGAATGATTCGCTTTTCAACGGTACCTCAACAAAATGTATACTTTCCCCGCAAGCTGACACCGATGCTGCTCTTTCTATTGTGTCCATCTTCCTGCTGGGTAACTTTGTGGTGGGTGTCCCAGCAAACATGTGGATGTCTTGGCTGATTTGTCATGGGACCAGAGAGCTGCTGGCTTCAGACACTTACCTCCTAAGCCTGGCTGTCTGTGAGATTCTGTTCTGTCTGGGACTGCCAGCCCAGCTGTACTGTATGTACGGCTTTGAACATGTCATAGATGGTCTTCAGCTCCTGGTGAGCGTACAGTTGACTCTGCTGTGGACCGGCCGGCCTATTTTTCAGAGCTGCATCTGTGTGGAGCGTTACATTGCAGTGATCCACCCATTAACTTTCATCAGGTAAGTGTTTTAACTGATTTTCTACAGTCTTTAAGTCAGACCTGTGACAATAAGACAGATTAACTGAACACTGTGCTGTGTTTCTATTTCCCAGGTTAAAGCCCCTGAAGTACACAGTGGCACAGTGTGCTCTGGCCTGGTGTTCCTTCTTTTTGATGGTTTTGCTTATGTTAACATTATCAGATGTAGCAAACATTAGCTTGTTGTGGTTTGTTCCTATATTTTGCATATTTTTGTACTGCTACTTCACAATTCTGTTTTCTCTGAAACGGCCCGGTCCAGGAGAGAGGCAGGGGGAGGAGAGGGGAAGAGGAGACAAGATGAAAAGAAAAGCCATCAACATCATTTTGGTTAACCTGCTGTGTTTTGTGGTCAATTATCTGCTACCACTAACATTGCACTATTTAGTGCAGCATTTTTTTGTTCCAAGTATAGTTTATGATCTGTCTTCAATTCTGGGCATAGTCTGTGGGCTCGTCCAACCCTTACTCTACCTGCACAGGGCTGGGAAGCTATCTTGTCTTCAGAGAGCACTGACCTGAAAGTTCAAGGGTAACTACACCAGTTTTACACAATAAAGAATGTTTGCAGGTCTTGGGGAGTTCTGCTACACATGTAAAAAAACAGAAATATAAAGCCTTTTGTGGCTCCAGAAGAAGCTGCATGTGACCTGATAAATTGCCTCCAGTGATGCCATCTGTGGCTAAATTGCATTGTGGGTAATGTAGGCATCAGGTTTTGAAAAGCAGTCAACTGGTCTAGCATTGTACCTATATAACACTGATAGGCTCATTATGGACAGGTTAAAAAACAATGATCAAAATTGATAAAAACAGAACCAGAAATATCGCTTTAATTCTATTCATTCTCCTTCCTTAACAAAACCTGGTGACTACATTGACCACAATGAACTTACCCACTAGCTGACATCACTGGAGGCAATTTATCAGAGTACATGCAGCTTCTTCTGCAGCCACAAAGACTTTATACACAGACTTTTTAACTCAAGCAACTGTTCTCTCCAAGATGTGTATACACACTTAAATGTGTAAAATTGCTTTACCCTTAAAATATGCAGAAATGACTTTCAACTGTTCAGTGAAACCATAATTCCCCTGACTGCACACTACTACAAGAAATCTAGTGTTAGACTTAACCCTGACATTGTATTTGTTGATGGGAACACTTATTTGCAGCTTAATGATTGATAATGAGCCTCAGTCCAAGTAGCTGGAAATGTTGTCTTTGCTGTGTGCATGTGGTGCACACAGAGGTAAGCAAGCACGAGGGCAATACAACCACCAACACAGATGTCTCTGGGGTTAATTTGCCTTTTTAATGTGTAAGAAAATGATTTTCATCCGTCACTGTATGGTTATAGAATGCCGACCTAGAAAAGCTGTTTTAGACCCTTTGGTGTAAATTGTGTATGTAACATAATATTTATTTGAAGTAGTTAGTCAAAGCAGAGTAATTTCTTCAACTGAGATTATTGATTTCATGCTATAGTTGGATATGATGTTTTGAGACTGTGTTTTTACAAATCTAATTGTATCTATATATTATCCAGACAATGATATGATAATGATATCCTGTCCTCAGAGCTGACCGAAATAAGACACCGGTTCATGATAATCACTCTCGACTTGATGTAACCCAGGTTGTTTTCTATGGTGAAAGCTGCCATGACCACTGACTTGTATATAAAGAAGTCACCCAGGTAGCTCATCTGGTAGAGCGCGTCCCTCCCCACAGCATCCTGGGTTCAATTCCAGACTGCACCCATTGCTGCATGTCAATCTCTCTATACCTCCTTTCCTGACTTTCTTCAGCTGTTGCTATCCAATAAAGGAAGACTTTTGAAAAATTGGTTGTGCCATAACCTTAATTTTATGTCTGACTGTATGAAGCTGGGATAATAGGTATCAGCAAGTCACTTAAATACATAAAATTGAAAATGGAAATAGAATAAAAAATAAAGAAAAACTCTGGATATATTAACAAATTACACATATTTATTCTTAAAAATACAGTGATCTCTTGTACAAAACAAACAGCAAAATGATCACATCTAAAAATAACAGGGAGGTTAATTCTTTTCCCCTCACAATATTTCAGTTTCCTTGGTTAAGCAAGTACTTTGTTCCATTTGTTGCCATTTACTTTAGCACCACCTCACACACTCTAATATATGCAGTGTGGTCAAAGTGCTTGTCTTACTACCAGTGGCTATCCACCATAAGAAGACATCATTGGCCTCATGGCTCTTGGCATTTTACTCGCCATACGTGATCCAGTTCAGCTATGTTTGAGGCAGAGCGTTTTTAACAGCGTACTTTGATCCACCATCCATTCCACAGCGTTTTTAGCTCACACTTCCTCTTGGTTCAGCAGCTGGTGAGAGTAGATGACATCTTCATAGTGGTATTTTTGTGCTATAGTCATGATGGAGTCGTTGCACCGGATTCTGCTTAAAATGTGCAGCACTTCAACCACAGCAGACCTACAGTAGACAGGGACACACAAGAGAATTATGTAAGTCACCTTGTTGTTCTAGATGTAATAAGAAAAGTTATGATATCTGCAAAATTTATAACAATAACCACTAAATAAACTAAAGTTTTAAGTCACATTTTGTCACTTGGAAAGTTGTGAAGCACAAGATAAGTTGTGATGGGGGAATGGGAGGCAATGTTATGTCCAGCTGCTGATGAATCATCAAATAACAAGTACAGGTCACTGTGACTAACTTAACTTATAGCAATTAGTGTAGTTTCTCGTACCTGGTGTTTGTGTCTTCAGGAGGCTGCTGTTTGCAAACTGTATGTACTTTCTCAACTAGGTGGTTTCTGAAATTCTGGAGCTGAGGCAAACAGACGGTCTGTCCTTTCAGCCAAGAAAGTGGCAGACTATCTGCTATCTGGAGAAAGTGAGAAAGAGAGAGGGAGAGCAGTAGTGGTGTTAATCAAAGGAAACCACCAGCCCATTTTCAAGATCAAGTGCACAGACATTAAAAATACAAATATTCAATGTGAAAAGTTATAAATTTAAACACCTTTCTGCATGAATGGACAGCATTGTTGTGCAGTGTCTGACTGGAGAGGGTGATCATCAGGTATCGGTTCAGTAGTTTGTCCAACATCAGTTCCTTCAACACAGACTCAGGAAGCAGCAACTCCCATTTCCCCATGTTATCTAGTAGCTAATATGAACACAAAACAACTGATTAACAAACAGCGGCCTGGGAGAAATACATCCTCTCAATCGGAAAGGCTGAGATAATATGAGACACACAAGTGGTTTCAAAGAAGCATTTGTTGGAGAGCATTACTTTTATGGCCGTCCAGAACTGTTGATCCCTGAAGCGACACTGAGGAGACGACCGGTCTTCCAGGACCCTTGATAAAAAAAATATACAGTATTTTTGATTGACCTGATCTTTAAACAAGCTTCAGGACTTTGATCGACAATTTTATCCAATGACCGAGCTGAGACATACTTGAGTCTGTACTGTGTGCTGGGCAAAGAAAAGAAGAGACTTTCTGTTGAAAGCATGGATAAGAGCACTGCCTAATGCTTAGAGAAATCATTGTATCCCACTTGATTCACAATGATGACACTGACGGGAAGTCACACCTGCTTTCTACTTGTTAGTCATTCAAATGGTCACTTAATGTTTAAAGTGAAAGAAGCAAGAAAAGAAACTGACTTTTTGGGGTACAGAGGGATGAAGACATCTTCATCTACACAGCTCCTTAGTCGGCCGATCACAGCCTCTACGAAAGCCTGTGTGAGACATGAAAACACATTATTGTCACAAACATGTTCATACATGGTTTATTGTATATTTAAATGTGTTGTATGTTGACATTTTATTTATTTATTAATAAAAGCTGAAAGCTACAAGGACATCTGTGGACAAAAGATGACGAAAGTGTAGTAAAGTAAACTTTCTTTTAGTGCCGTACCACCAGACTAAAGAGCAGCTTCTTTTCAACTGCGAGACTCCTCAATTCAGTCTCCCACCATACAAAGGAGTTTTAATTTTATGACCTATCCAACCTAGATAAGTTGGAATCTGGCCTGGTGACCGGAATGAAAAATAACTTGTTTGCTTCTGTAGGTCATATAGTAGTAATATATTAGTATTAAATTGAGATTGTTTCGTAAACAGTTAAAAGTACCTTAAAGTATGCCATATATGTAGTATGTATGTTTGTGTTGGCTTTACCTTGACCGGTTTACTCTGCTCCCCTTCAAAGACAGAATAGTCCTCCTTTAGTCTGTGACAAACGTCAGACAGACAGACTGACTGATGGCGGGATAAGGGATCCCATGCCAGCTCCACATAGGCTAAACAAAGAAAGACAAGGAGAAAGTGATGTTGGTTCACACATCTGTGATCTACAGACTAACAAAGTGAAGGAGAGCTTGTTGACAGTACAGCAACTGGTAAGATAAATAAATGAATAAGGAAATCACGTACAGCCCTGTTGTTAAGCCTTGCCAGACTACAATGAGTAAAGTGACATTTCTGGCCTGGATTACAAAGTTTTTCTATAGAAAATGCAAAAATAATAAACTTCAGGAGTCATGGATAGGTACAAGTATGTGAAAGACGTGCCTGTTCCCTTACAACTGAAGAACATGATTTGTAGGCCCGGGCATCTCTGTAGCACCACAATGTTTCATCTATAATGGTATGTTGTGACACATCTTACCTTTAGCAATACATTATAGCTCCTGCAATTTGGATATTGTTATTTCAAAAACAACTTGATTAATTGTTAAGAACTAGTATGTTTTACCTGTCATCTTGGGCAGGACAGTCTTTTCTATGATAGCAGACAGTGTCTGTCTGTCTGTGTGCTCCAGCTCCTCATGACCATGACCGTGACAAAAGGTCTCCACAGCTGAGAACCACGGAAAGTTTTCAAAGTCCCCACTAGCACCCTGAAACACACACAAATTACATTGGACACATAAAGGCACATGTTGTGTGATGGCAACTGTGTGTATGCATGAGCTAGTTTCTGCGTTTGCGTCCACGTGTACCTTTAGTGGGTTCCATGCCAGTAGCTGATGTCTTATGACGGGGTTCAACAACTTGGGCAGACATAGAGAGATGTAGGCACTGTGGTAGGAGTCAGAGTAGGATCCTCTCCATTCTTCAAAGCGGGACAGAATCTTCTTAACGCCGCAGAACTCGTCCTGGACGTCAGAGAACACTGCCTTGGACCTCGACAGGATATCATCTGAAGAGGAGGGCAGAAAGGGGAGAGAGTCAGATGAAAGCAACAAAAGGATCAGAGTAGAGATTTATATTACAGCCTGGCAGAATTATACTGTATCACACTTTATACTCCTACATTTGTTCTATTAAAATAAACCCTGGTCGATTGGCTGAAGCTTTTTGTTAAACAGATAGAGAGCTGAACAGATTTAATTCCTCACCTGTCATCTTCTGCAGCTGCTCGTCCTCTTCTGCTGAAAGCTGTGCATCTTCAGGTATATCCATATCTTCCTCAGCTTTAACACCAGCATCTGCCTCGCTGCAAAGTGTCAGACAAACATCAGTACCTGTTTTGACAGACCTTGTATACACCTCTCTTTGATATATAAATTAATTCTTGTAAGCATTTCTTATTTACTACTACAGCAAGTTGTTTATGTATACAATGATATAATACATGGAAAAAAACTGAGAATAAAAACTTTAATCTTGACAGATTTATCACACTCACCCTTGAGGTTCTGTTCCATTTGCCGAGTTTCTGCTGTGCTCATCTGTGCTATCTATAAAAGGGAGATGCAGAAATACATTTTATTTAAATATTGCCTCCATAGATTACTTTAGATACACTTTGATCACAAATGCACAAACAGACACATGGAAACACAGATGTTACTCACAGCTGAGCTGCTGCAGGCGATCAGCCTGCTCTTTGGTCCTCTGTCGTCTCTGATCCAACAGTGCCTCCATCTGGTCAGACAGCAGAGAATGCAACTCCAGTTCCAGTGAGTTGATCTCAACAACCTGTCAACAGTCAAAAAATTATCGTTTATTTTCATTTACTTTCATTTATCTTCAGAAGAGGGAGCATTTCTGTAGAGAAGAAGTAACAGTCAAACTGTTCAAGGCAAACTGGTTCTGTCTGACTAAACTGTTTGATTAGGACAGAGATTTGAGGTCAAACAATCAACGTGTGTAATAGGTAATATTAATACTAATAATCAATTCAGACTACCACTTTATGAAATGTGATATAAAAACATAACATGATCAAATCAGTAAACATTATTAGAAAACTGTTCCATCATACTTGACTGCCAAACCATGAAACCTGCCAACCAGCTCTAAAAACTAAAACGCAACCCGAGAGTGTTCATTAGAGATTAAACTGTCATCATCTTGGAACGGTACAATTAAGGTTTCTGTTATAATGATGATTAATTTCTGACCTTCTCCCGTAGACACTCCACCAGGTTGTGGACATAAAGGGTCATGGCTCTGTAAAACTTCAGCTGGCTCTCTGGGGCACTTTCCTCCAGAGTCTCTGCGGAGGTTTTAGCGCTCTCAACATCTCCCTCCATCCTCCTCAGCTCTGCCTGCCGTGCTCTGTGCACCTCCTTCAGGGAGTCTAGTCTAGAGAGAAAAAAAAATCAAAAGAGATGAAGTGACGAGTACACAGGTGTTAAATGTGTTTGATTACAACACATGTACTACTTGTGGTGTTACATTAAGACAAATAATGCTAGAAGAAACTTACTTTCCAGTTATCCTCTTTTTGACCATTGAGATACTGATGGGAGGAAGAGTCTTTGGGATTCTGACCCCTGCTGATCTCTTCTTTTGTCTACGCCTGCTGTTACTGCTGCTGTAGCTGTAGCTGCTGGATTCACTGCCAGATGGGCTCTGAGAAGAAGAAAAATAAAGGATGTCAAAGCTGCAGTACAGAGGGGAGGGCTTAAGTCTTCAGATAAGACTATTCTGCCATTCGAAAGTGGCTAGTTTTACACTTAAAGGTCAAGAGATCAATATGTGGAAAAAGAGTAAGATGGCTGCCTGAATCTCTTCCTACCTGTTCTCCTGGACGTCTCCTGACTCCCTTCACAATTTGTGTCTCCTCCCAAAGTTCCTGCTCTTCTCCGTCAGTCCCTGAGAGACTGCCATCACTCCCTAAGATTACACACAAACATACAAACTAGTACACCTCACATTCCCACAATTCGGTGCACAACCTCTCCACTCGACCACCCCTTTCTCCCATGCTCTCATACCAAGTTTCTCAGCTATCCTCTCCCTGATGCTCTTTAATCGAGGGGCGAACTCGATTCTTCTCTCATGATCATCTGGCTCATCATCATCATCATCCACTCTGTCTTCGTCATCCTCCCTGCTGTAGTGATCCGGAGTGCTACCAGCGGAGCTATGGCCATCTCTACCCATGGGAATGAACTCTTTCTGGGCTCGAGCAGCTTGACGCTTCCTCCTGGCTGCCTTGATCGCTTTGGCATTAGGGATAAGTACTGTAAAGACAAGTTGACAGACGTAAATACAGGTATACACAAGTACTAGCTGTAGCCTCCATACTGAATATTGATCTTGTCTATTATCTAAAATCTTTAGCATGCACACACCAACAACCATCTACGGATTTAAAACAACAAGTTGCTTTTTCTTTCTGACACACACATACAGCATACACTCACAAAAACACATACTTGGATTAGTAGCTGAGCGGCTGGAGTCTGAGGCTACTGAGCTGACTGAGGGAGACCTGACACCACCTTCATCACTCTCATCACTGTCATCCCCATTATCCTCATCATCATCCTCATCATCATCCTCAACATCATCATCGTCAGAGTCCCCATTGTCATCATCACTTTGGTGTAGACCACGTGGTGAAGCCTGACAGTCATAATCCTGCCTGTGAGAATCAGATGGTCGGACACCTTCACCCGCTGCCGCTGGGAGAGAGGAGAGGAAGAGATTCTAATACCAAAAATGATCAAGTATGTTGACACTGGAAAACTTAATCAACTAATCATTGATATAATTACTGAAATAAGATAAAAATCTTGAGCATTACTTCAATGAGTAAGGCATTAACTCACAATGCAATATTATCAGATACGTTGCCAAGTTAATGACAGCATCATGATACGACAATTCTGCAAAACTTGATACAATAAGATTTGTGTTTGCGACATCTATCATAATGCCCTGCTGGCTCAAGGGTGTTTCTAATATGAACCAGTTTGGTACCTACCCGTCCTTTGGCTGGTCTTGGCAGGTGACGACGGCTTCTTTCTAATTTGGAACAGCACAGCCTTATCAGAGGACTTCTTCAGTTTAAATGTTGGTCCGTCAGCTAACAGTAAAAAAAAAAACAAACACAGATCCATGAGCAAAAATTTAACCCTCAGCCCAACTAAAACCTTCTGTGCAGTCTTCCCGGCCACCTGCAATTCTCCATAACAGCCACAGGTTTTCTGTGTCTGCTGATTTGTGGTAAACACAACTTTATGTAGGAATATGGCCCATGGGAGCACAACATAAACTAACTTTTCTATGCTTATTGTGCACTTTAGTGGCGCATAATACCTGACAAACCTGAGATTAATTTAAGAAAAAGAAACTAGGACTTTTGGTACTGGCCAATTTACACTTCATTCAGTTATAAGTGTGTACAAAAACGCAAAATTGTTACAATTTTAATGAAAATACCCTGTAAGATGTCTCTATATCATTTTGAGACTTTTATTTCATATTTCCGCTGACTCTTACGTTTATTTAACGTTTGTTACCAACTGTCGTTGAGTAACGTTAGTGCAACGTTAAGTAAACATCTGACTGGTCCATCTTTAAAAATATTGACTTCACAGCGCCATATTTATACTTAATTACCTTCTTTGTCGTCAGTGAAACTGAGGACGGTGTTTGTTTTCTTCTTAATCTCATCTTTGTCTCTCTTCCTCTCTTCTATTTCTTCTGTTACTCCCAACGGCTCACCGTCTTCTCCGTCACTGCTGTCCGCCTTGGGAGGCGTCGCTTCCCGCTTGGAGCTGCAGGAGATGCCGCGGCTCTGGGTCAGGCTGGACGGCTTATTTACCACGACTGGAGCTTTCTCATTTTCCTCTCCATCTTCTTTGTTCTTCTGCTCGTCCTCTTCGTCACTGGAGTTCTGTTTTCTCTGTCGAAAGTTCCTCCGGGGCTTTTTATTGAACATTTTGGCCGACTTGCATGGAGATAGCAAGTGGTTTGTAAACTAGCAGTAAAGCGTTATACGTTCTGCCGGAAATCGTTTAACAAAGGCGCAAAAATGTAACGTAAATCAGCCGCAATGCACTATGGGATATGTTGTGAACAGCCAAAAAAAAGTCAAATCAGCTAAGCAACTTTCAATTTTATATTCTGTAGATTATTAAACGCTATTATCAATTTAAAGTTTCACAAAACGATAGAAAACTATAATGAAAAAACTTAAATTTATCAGTTTACCAGGCCACCCTTATTATGACCACCTGTCCTACTAAGTAGGCATAATACTCAGGAGAAATTAATAATGTATGATTGTTGACTCGGACGATATATGAGGTAAAATGTCAGCCAGAATTAGTTCAGTTGAGGAATATCTGTTCTCAAATGACATGTGACAACGTCAAAGCAGTGAGGGCAGAGCTTCAAACGAGAAATAAATGACTGTAGTTTATGTAGTTCTTGTGTTGCCTTCTTCCTTATCTTTTCCCCATCAGCTCTCCCATCAATTGTTCTCCTTCTCCCATCTGTTCAACTTGTATGCCTCCCTGCCTCTCCTCCCCTCTCCTCTCTTCTCCTCTCCTCCCACTCAGCCGACGGTCAGACGTTAACAGCGCCCCGCAGCCGAGCCTCGCTGCCACCGCTCACTCGTCGTCAGCCATGTTGTTGTTGCGACACACACCGAGCTGTCAGCAACAGGTTCTCTGAGTAACAACGCTGCTAAACTTCCACGTTTCTCAAACCAACGGCGCTTTCTTTGGATTATAAACCTCCGCAGTGTGTCTGGGAAAGCGCCCAGAGGTGGTGGATGATAACTCCGGGCCGCTCAGAAGCTCGGAAGTTGGGTGTTTTTTTTGTTTTTTTTTGGGTCGTGGTGAGAGAGGTAGGCAAGCGAAACTGCTTATCTAAGCATG
Organism: Pagrus pagrus; assembly: GCF_965226575.1. Lineage (NCBI taxonomy): Eukaryota > Metazoa > Chordata > Actinopteri > Spariformes > Sparidae > Pagrus > Pagrus pagrus. The sequence continues at coordinate 27,910,238 of NC_140185.1, read as the reverse complement.
AGTGCAAGTTAAGTTTGATATTGTCATGGTAATGTTTCTATAAATGACTTTTAGGGCTCACGTAAGCTTTACGACTATGTATAATCTCGCCGGTTAATGTTTCTTTGGATATTTGATTCAGAAATTTAAGAGAAAAGTGTCTTTGAAGGGCGGTGATGCTTCTCTGCTGATCCTCATCAACACAACCTGGGACTGGGATGGGAGTTAGGGTTAGCTAGCTAAGTCATGACTTCATTAGACGTTTGTTATAATCAATACTCGGACACGGGGTATTTATTGATACTCCCGTAAAGCGAGCGTATACGTGGAAAGTAAGCTGTAAAAGCTGATTTGCAGGAAAGTCTCCTAAATGCCTCAAACTAGTTATGCAGGTTGCAGCAGGCTGGTGACAAGTGATCAGGGAATGTTACTCTATCAGTATATCTAACATACACACAGAGGGACGTCCATGTTAGTTTGAGATTATGGACTGACAGAATCTGCTATCAATAATACAGTAACAGTGCTCAGTTATGTCCTTATTTTGAGATTTTGAGTCCATTTTGGGATGCCCTGCAGTGGATTTCTTGTTCTGGCTGAAGTGAAATAAGCAGAGCCAACAATAAATAAGCATCACTTCTAACATCATTGAGAGAAAGTAACCCAGGAAATGTTAGAGTTGGCATCCACAATGTCCTGTTTTTGCCACTTTTTGATAGCTAATGATCTACAGGCTCATTTCAATCAACATTTTTCATTATGTTGCAATACCACCAGTGGAGTTTGCTCTCTATGACAGATTAACGAAGCCAGTAATTTATTCCGATAACCGTAATCGGTGTTTTTTGTGTCAGTTTGCTGATCTAATACATTTTGTGCTACCAAGGCTTTGATGCAGCCTCTTCTCGCTATGTGTAGTCACCACTCTGTGGTTTCCTCCAATGTTCAATGCATTATCAACATTATTAGGCTTAATCTTAATGTCCATTCCTATGCAGATTTTATGGTTAAGTGGCCATTGCCTGACACTGATCACACAGTCCAAAAAGCCTCTTCAATATTTTTGTGACAACCAGGCAATCATATTAGAGTATTTGGGGAGTATCAGCTGTTACAAGTATTCAAGGCAGTTACAGTGGTGTTAATGGTGGTGAGAGTTGGTTGTTAAAGAGGTGTGGTTGTGTATCAGGGCTCTGACACACACATTCACAATGGGGCACACGGTGTAGTACAGAGATTGAAGGCTCTCTGTCACTGCAGGTAAGGTAAAAGACCCTTTGGTCTTGCCAGCCGTCTTTACCTCTTCATAATTTTAATGCTGAACCTGAGCATGAAGGTTGCCATTCAGCTGATCAATGGGGCTTTGACCTCCATGTTCACAAACTTCCGCGAGGCTGAGGCATCCTCGAGGCAAAACAATTAATGGCTGCCAGTGCCAGCCGTGCTGAGCCTCACCTCAGACCTTTCAGTAGAATGAAAGGTCAGGGTTGCTGTTTACATTATGATTATTACAGTTGGCTGGAGTTGCCAATTTTCTTCCTCGCTGTCGTGCTACTTGTGATCATCACTACTGTTAGTGCAGCCATGTGACTTTGAGCAGCATTTACAATATTACATCAGCCTCTGGACAGACCCACTACTGCGTCGGTAGAGAATTTATTAAGCAGATGTTTGAAGGTTGAGCTCCTCCTCCTGAATATTTTCATTAAAACCACAGTGAAAATGATGGAGGAATCACATGCACATATACAGTACACGCAGTACTACAAATATCTTGTTTTAACTCTAGTTCATACTATACAATAGCAGTTTATCACAGTACTTTATTCAGTCCTGTCATATCGTTTTGATGTATGGACAAATCAGGGCGGGTCGAAGCAGACTAAAGGAGGGAGAGGCATGCCTTGCCTCCTAAGAAAACAAAACCCAGCACTGTAACCAGTGTTAATCAAACCCAATGTGAAAAACTCCAAAAGGCCTTTGCAGCACTTTCTGAATGTGTGAACACCGCTGGTGGATGGGGTGGTGTTTGTGGCAGAGTGGGTGGATGGGTTGTGCTGAAATACCACTTTAACAAGGCTAACTAAATAGTTAGCTCTATGGTCATAACAGTTGGAATAAAGCAATAACAGTAGAGTGGAGAATAAGTGATAAATGTGACACATTATTATATACAGAAACAAACACAGACAGATGGAGTCAGAGAGGGTCATCGGGGAGATAGAGAGTCGTGGATGGAGTTGATGTCATTGGTGTGAGGTCAGCGAGCGTGGCGGCTGAAAATCAATCATTTCTCAGAACAACAGGCAGTGGTTGTTTCAGAACAGAGTAGTGTTGAGGACAGGTCAGGGTCACACAACTGGTAGGGTAGCTAGATTTACTGTACATAGATGACACATGGAGAGACAGAAAGATAGAGAGAGGAAAAAAAGGACTGTAATAGATACAGTAAGGGAATGAGGAAGTGGGGGGATAAAGAATGGAGGAAAGGTTCATCAAAAACATCAGTGACTCCTTTCCTCAGTCTCATCCATCCGTCTGGTTCTTCATTGTGTTTTTTTTCCTTTAAAAACGAAAAGAGTCCACATGGCAGCAAGGTGCAGTATTAAAAGTGCACACTAAGCAGAGCAGGAGGGTCACAGACAAACAGACATATGGACACTACGGTCAGCGACAGCCAGGCTATTTATCCAACAGTTTTCTGTGTTGTATATATACTAAAGCAGAGACAGAGTTGTCCCAGTCTCTGAGCACGGACCAAAGCAGAACTGAAGCAGGTGAGGTCTGACCGATATAGCCAAGCCATAGATGAAGAGACAAAACCACACTCTGAGGAAGTATGGTGTTACCACCATGCTTCAGGCAGGCATTGATTTTTCAGTCATGTTTCATGTTAACCTTGACAATCTGTTCAATGTCATCATTTTTCAGTTCAAAGAAAATGTGCAAACCTAAAGAAGAATGCACATCTACATTGTGTCAGTGTTATGATGCATTCAGAGCTGAACTCAAGCTACTGTGTATGCTGGATCACTGATGAGGCTTACCGAGTCATTGTTATTAGTATTAATTACTGTAATGGCCGAGGTAGGTTGATATTTGTCGGCCTTGATGTTGCTAGCTGTGACAATTCCTGTCAGGGAAGCCTCCATAGTGTCCACAGTTGAATTATGCAGCTGGGAATTGCAGTGACTCAATTCTCTTGACGACTTAGTGATAAAGAGAACAGGACGAAAACATGGTCATTTGGAGAACAGGTTCATACAGGCTGTTATCTGTACACACAAACTGAAGAACATCCCTAAGAGAAGCCCTCATTTTGTTAATAGTAGACTTTGGGTGATCTGTCTGTGATTCCTCTTTATTTTATCTCCTGACTGTCTTTTGCTTGCTCTATGCACCTTGACAGTTTACACCTGTTATTAAAAATCTGTGCCTGGATACATTATCTGCATAATGGCATCCAATCCACAACCTTTTGTCATTTACTTGTGGTATTAATAAGCATTCTCATTATCAAAATTCGTCTGTATTCTGATGGGATTTTAAATATGTAAATTAGTTAGTCGGATCTGGCATCCCAGGTCAAGAAGGCAATGCCATGGACAGTAATCATGCACTATTAAATCATTTCTTTATTTAGTATAAATTATTTTGCGAGGGAAGACTTGCTTGCTGCAGCTGCTGCTTGTAGCTTTTCTCTGGGCTTGCTGAAGCTTGCAGAAAGAGCCGAGGTTGGTGACATTTTGAAACTTGCTGGGTGGACCTTTTTCCTTAAGAATGTGATCACACTGTACAGATTGCACACGCACTGTGCTGAGATCAGATCACAATGTGTTTATGTATGTATTTACACAATGCGGTTACTTGTTTTTACCTTGTTCAGATAGGATGTGCAGATACAGTTTGCATGTTAATGGCAGGTTGTGAATGGGGTATTCATAAGGTAATGTTGTTTGCTTGGCCTCTTTACATATTACATTTCTAATGTTTTGTTGAACATATTCTAACTAGGCAAGTGAGGAAGTCAGGCAAAAGCCTGCCAAGACCAATGAAATTCATTTCATGCAACAATGAGATTTTTGTGAGGTATGGTAAAGTAAACACCACAGAACAAACAGGTAATATATACAGACATAAACACCCTCATCATTAGTCAGTTGATCCAGATCATTAGGAATCAATGTTCTCCCAGACTGGACCAACCAGACTTGTATGGGTGAAGAGAAATACCAAAACGTCAAGGTGTCATTATAGTTGTGATATATGTAAATGTATTTCTTCCGTGCTGTGTTACGATCCAGTGTGGTAGACATCATTGTTACCGTCTGTTAAACTGCTGACAGCTGTTAGTGAGTAAATGCACTGTGTGGTTACACAGTGTTCCACCACCTGCATGACTGTGGACAAGCTGTTTCATAAACTACAGGTTGGGACCTAACATGGGTCATATGTCTATTTATGTATTCGTCCATGACAACAATAATGGGATTACTGGATGTGCGTGGGCACCAGGATGGGCTTACACAGTTCTCAGCATTGATGCAACCTAGGATTGCAACTATATGACATTTTCACAATGAAATAACCATCTGAAAACATATTATGTTATCATGGAATATGGTTTTACACAATATCAGTTACAATGATGTTTAATAGAGTAAAATGGGTTGAACGAACACTTAATCATAATTTCACAAAATTTGTCCTGACAGACATGAAACTTAATATTACTTGAAAAAAATGTAATGCAAGGCTCACAGTAGACTTCATTACTAAAGATGAGCAAATGTACACAGTGTGATAATCTTCGGTTTTTATTCTACGGTATACCTTGAAAATGGTATATCACTGTAACTTGAGTGCAACCTTGAAAAGCAGGAAAGCTATCTTAGTCTCAAAGCCTTGCTTGAGTTCTCACTCTTACAGAAGCTTGAACACACGCCTTCCAGCTGCAAGTCTCTATTCATTCTTATTCATTCATTCATTTACAAGGATCTAGTGTCCAGACTATACAGTGTGCTTTGAAAGGTTTTTCTGAAGTTATGAAAATTGCCCAGCCCATTTGAAAATCATGCAAACCTGTATGTAAAAATAGAATCCTTTGTCTTGTCTGTAAATGTTTGTATTATGTCTCCTTTCAATGGTGAGGACTTAAACGCTATCAAAACAGTGTCACTCACAGCGGCCTCCCCAGTAGTCTTATGTCCGTTTTCCAACCTCGTTTTTTTAGTGCTTATGCATTACAGCTGAAGTTCAAAATGTAGTTTTGCCTTTAGGGGTAGGTGCAGCCTTCAGAAAGGATTTGCATGAGGTTTGCAAAGCCAAGTCCACCACTGAAGTTAGTTTCTTGTGCCTGCCAAGTCAGTCGATCAGTCGGTCAGTAGGGCTGCCACGATTAGTCGACTAGTCACGATTACGTCGACTATTAAAATCGTCGACAACTAATTTAATAGTCGACGCGTCGTTTTTTGTTTTTTTTTAAACTTTGTTTTCTCTCTCAAAACTGCTGCGCACCTTCCACTGCCGCGTCTGCCTTTCTGTTTTGACACACATGCGCAGTAGTGGTAATCTGGGTCAGCCGTGGTGTCACCTGAAGTTATACCAGACGGGCTCTCTGGTATCATGGCTACCCGGCGGCAACGGAGCTCAAAAGTGTGGGAGCATTTTAAGAAAACAAAAGAGAAAAGTGTGCAATGCAATATCTGCAAGACAGAACTCGCCTTTCACGGCAGCACAAGTGTGATGCACGAGCTCCTGAAAAGGAAGCACGTTGTTGCTGACAACGACGATGAAGAGGGACCGTCGTCTCGTTAAGCTAACTGGCTAGTTAGCTGCTAACATTAGCGTAAACAGAGAGCTAACTTACTACTTACTCATATTGATAGCTGTACACGTTAACATTAGCGATGAAGATTTGATTCATTAGCCTTAGGAACAAGAGCCTTGTGCAGTTTGGGATTATATAGAGTCAGAGTGTAGTAAAGTTGAATACAGTTGTGAGCACTGAGCACAAAATGCACTTTTGTTATATTCAGGGATGCAAACAGCGCGCCGAAAAGCGCAACTCGCTTTTTTCGTGGCCAATTAGGAGACTTGTGCGAATCGTTCAGATTCACGTCGGCCGAGCGTCTCAGCTCGCGTCAGTAAAATTAACAGGCTGACAGTGACAATCACGTGAAACTGAGGCGAACTCATTCATGGTTGCCACAACCCAAAACGGCGCGTAGCCGCGTGCATTCGGTGCGACGGCAATGCCGTTTTTCCCCCCGTGCATGTCCGTGGAGCTGTGCGCCGCGGACGTGCGCGGTTCCCTACGTTGCTGTGTCACCCCCATATTCCACTGGATACGGTACGGCTGCGTTACGGCGGAGCTGATCCGTAACACTTTAGTCTATGTGTTAATTTCCACCAGGTCCGCTGCGCTGCGTGTCTGCTGCGTGCCAGCTCCGGCAGTCCGCAGCCCTGCGGAGCAGATACGCAGGACTTCTATTTTTGCGGACGCCGCAACACAACGCAGCAATTCAGCCGAATTTAGCACAGAGCAGACAGGAAGTCAGACACGAAACAACAACAAGAAATCCGGTTGATTTTCAAAATAAAACACTCCGTGTTGATACAAACACAAAAACCTCAAAAAAGAGACAAATACAAGCTCTTCTTCTAATCTGTCGGTCGGGAACACTTCGTGTTGTTGTGTTTATAACACATACAGATAACTGCGTTCGTGTGTGATTATGTAATTATCGCGGGAATTCCTCGGTTTCGTTTCTCCAGCTGATCGGCGGAGCTGCGCCGTAGCGGACTCAAAACGCAACTGGTGGGGGTTGCCGGACGAGGACGCCGGAGCACAATCGTACCGGAGCCGTAACGCAGCCGTAACGTAGCTGTACCGTATCCAGTGGAATCTGCGGGTCAGGCAGGTGTTTCCCACGGAGCTCTGCCCCGTTTCAAAGGTGAAGGAAGCCCTAAGTGGAGAGACGTCGCCTCCGCGATGTAGAATGTGTTTTATAGAAGAGAAACACACATTTCAGGAGCTGACTTGTATCATCAAAACAGACACATGTAAAGACAGAAAGCTGGAAATCACTGGACATGTCTGTTGGGATTATACAAATCAACAGTGTAAAGTAGAGCTGTCAAGATGTATGCAACTTCAATAATTCCTTAGGTCAGCTAGTGCCTTATCCGTTTACTCAGCTGTTTGCACTTTATGCTACAATTGTTTGTTGCTACAAGCATATTTCATTAAAGGTTTAATGAACTATCATCTTAATTGTCTTCATTTTTAGTTAGCATATACCTTAAACACTTCAAGCTGAAAGCTAATGATTGTTATATAAGAGCAGCTGCATGCTGGTGCAATAAACTGTATGTTACACATTCAATTTACGTATGATCCGATTAGTCGACTAATCGAAAAAATAGTCGGTGATTAGTCGACTATCAAAATAATCGTTTGTGGCAGCCCTATCGGTCAGTTGGTCAACAGTCGTCCAGTCAGTTAGGAAAAGTCAGACTCCTCTGTCTCTCTGGAAACCGTAAACCTTACAACTAGCAATCCAGTGCTGTCTTTCATTTATTCATTATAATTCCTTTAGTGTTACATTACCAGAGGTCACACTCCCATGACTGGAGCCAAAACTGAATGGCTGATGCTGTGGACAGATAAAGGTTAAAACAGGTTATAAGTTAAAGTTTAATTTATTAGTAATTTTATAACACCAGCAACATTTTTTGCAAGACGGCTGCAGGGTGATGTCAGCTTGTCGCTCAAATGTTGTAGTGGCAAATAAGTATGTTGAGCAATATGCAAAAAAAGTGCTCGAAACAGTATTATGACTAGATACAGTGGTTTGTCTATCAAACTCCACTGTTAAAAAAAAAACAGCAAAGTTTTTGAGTTGAAACAGTATTAACACTACACACTGAAGTTTGTTGAAAACTGTTTATACTTCTGTAGTATACAATATCTGACTTGGCAGACATTTGTTAAGATTAACATGTATATTATTTAAACTGGCGATACAAGATTTTTGCTTTAGCATGTCATTATTAAGTAAATGTTGATTGCACGAACTAATGGCTATGGACACATGACCACATCTGCATTTAGATTGATTCCCTATTAGCCTTGTTCGTTATGCTATTTTGTTTCCACTTTAAGTATAAAAATGTGTCTGATCATTTTGCTCCAACATTTTGATGACCAAATGTGATGGATCCTTGCTGAAAGTGCTTATGTACAGTAATACATACAAATAAGAAAATGATCAGGCTCTTAATTCAGGTCAGGTATTGTGGTTAATGATAGTGCATGTAAACTGTATTTCTAATTAGTTAAATATTCCGTGTAACTAAATGGTAACCTTTGTTTTTCTACTGCAAATACTGCAATCTTGTTGTATGTCAGGACTGCTGCAAACATGACTTCCCACAGAATAGATTGTTAATGGGAGAAGTCTCCATGTACACACACTCATACTCCAATATGTGATAAAGACAGCACATAAAGAACGAGGGCAGAATGAAAGAGAATAAGGCAAACACTGAGGAGAGAGTCTGGGAGAGCGACAGATGGCAGCCAGTAGATTAGCCCTCCCTCGCTGTTCTCTGCCCTTGTGAGAGCATTGACCAGGCCTCTTTATCTCCTTCTCTTTCATAAAGCTCATATCAGCAGACAAGTCAGCGATCCGTAATTCAGTTCCTAAGAAATCACTCGTCAATCTGTTATTCTCGTCCTGCCCCCGTTCCGACTCCTGCTCTGACTCTTGATTCATATGTTCTGGGACATCAAAGCTGTCCCCCTGCCAAAATCCATGATCACTTCCTGTCAACTGACGTTGGACAGGGAAATGCTTGTCGCTGTGGGTTACCGGGCAGGAAGTGTTGAGCAGAACGATTGGAATTTCTCTCCTCCTTTTCCTCCTCCAACTACATCATGTGAGTCTGACTGGCTGATGGGGGAGAGATAATCATGGAGGAAGCAGGTGTTCAGCACGCCAAAAATGAAGTGAATGTGAACGCCACAGAACCAACGTAATGATCTGACACAGTGTCCCCAACTAAGATGAAGGAAAGAGAATACAAATAAATTCAGCTTACTATTTGATGCTGCATACATATTTTTTCCTAAATGAGATACTTAAAATGTATGCCTCATACTTCATGTGGCCTTATGTTTATCTGTCTTAGACTGTGACCTGCTGAAGCAAAAGTTCACACTATTCCTCCCACAGTGAAAAACTGTTTTATATTTAAACAAGGCAGTTTTGTGGTGGCTGTGCTTCAGGTGGAACAGTGCTGCAGTCACAGACAAGACCTATAAATATGCTGGCAAACCCAGCATGATTTGGGTTACTGGTCTTTTGTCAACAAAAACTCCTTATGGTACATTTAGTATGTGGACACGCAGTTTAGTATATTTACCATGTTGTGATGTACATATGCTGTAAAAATATACGGACAGCTTTCCTGATCAGAAAAGGGTATGGCTACCTTGTAATTGACAAGTTGCTACCACTGCTTTTCCTAGGGTTTTCATTCAGATCTGATGTGGATGTCCTCCCCAGCTCCACACTCTTGTCCAATTTTTGCCCCTTCTGGCTCCAAAAAAATCAAGACGGTGATCCGAGGTGGGAAGTAACTAATTATAAATATGTTGAGGGGAATTAAGGCAAATGTAGCAAGATGATGCAAACCCAAAGCTTCAAAACAGTAGTCCACAAACCAATGTGTGATATGACGGTAGATTTACCCTTGGACCTACCACAAACTCTCTCCAAACCAACCATTACAAGCAATAAATTAGCAAAGTTCTCAAGCTGACGAGCAAGCTGGCTCTGTCATCTGACAATGCTGCTAAAAGACACATGGAGACACGGACACCTCCATCTGCGCACTAAATGTAACAAAAAAACAGAACTCAGAAGAAGTGGGCCCTCCTGCTACAGAAAACAGTTTTATTATGATGCAACAGCAGCTCAATTTCCACACTGGCTTTGCATGTGCATGACTCATAAAGAATGGGTTCAAGCCATGAAGCAACAGACATTAAGAAAGTCCCGGGTGACAGAAAGTCAGGTGGCAATGCTGACCAAGACCCAAAGTAAAAATATACCATATAACAACTTTGTGATGGGATTGGGACAAAATTTTGCACCAACATTCATTATCCCCAGAGGATGGATTTCAATTTCTCATCCCCATAGTTTTCTTCTCGCTGTTTTAAGTGAGATTTCTCAACTATGCGATGGATTGCCACACATTAAAGCCCCCCTCAGGATGAATTGTGATCACTTTGATCCCCTGACTTATAATGTAGCGCCATCATCAGGACAAAATGTTGATTTGTCAAATAGTTTGGTTTGTGACCAAATGCCTACAAAACTAATGGCCTTTCCATCAGCCTCAGTCTTACTTTGTGTTTAGTGCTAATTAGCAAATGACCATGCTAACAATGAGTTGGTGAATATGGTATACCTGCTTAGCATTTAGCTGTTGCACAACTGTGCCTAAGTACAGCCTGACAGAGCTGCGAGAGTGACTCCCATATGAAGTTGTTAATCTCAACATGTTTCAATGAATGAATGAATGAATGAATGAATGACAACACAAACACTACATCAAAATGTATATTTTCCACAGTATAACATTTAACATTACAATGCTGTTAACAGTTTAAGAGCAGATGGTCTTTTATCCAGTTAGTGACACAACCTTTGTCAACTGCCTTCAGAGTCTAAATCTGGTCCAACATGGCACTTTACAGCGGGTTGTATTTGACTGGAAAGAATGTGTAAAGGTATTCTTTTGAAGGTTTATCAGTGTAGCTTGTGTAGTATTAGTGCCTGGCCACTACAGAGTCAGTGTGGATAGTATTGGAGCATGTCCCAGTAGTTTAAAAAGCTTTGGGACGTGGCCAGAGTGCTCCTGCCTGAAGAGAACAGGAGGAGCCCTGTTTGACTCTGCTGACGGACCAAAATCTCTCTCCCTCTCTCTCTCTCTCTCTCTCTCTCTCTCTGTTTCTCTCTCTCTGCTGATTTCTCTCGCTCCTCTCCGTGACACCACTGTCCCATCTTAGCTGCAGTATTGACTGATGACTGGGCTGTGTGTTTTGCAGATGGCTGCGAGCAGTAGCTGAGGACGCCGCCGGGAGTTCCCCCTCTCTGTCTCTGCCACCTGCAAAAATGAATGGTAAGACCACTGCAGATTGTGTGTGAATGGGTGTGTAAAGGAGGGGTGGGGTGGCTGAAGTGGGTGTATGCATGTGTGTAGGGTGCCGTGTGTTTTTCAGCCCTGCAGATGTACCGAGGCCAACACTTTGCTAGTTCTAGAAATAATTTGCAGTTTGACCTGTGTGCCCTCAAATCTGTGTCTCTCTGAAAACACACTGTTTGATCATTTATGTCTAATTGTTGTGATTGTGCGAGTGCGGTCCTTCGCCGCACCAGGTAAGTTTTAGCTGTACTTGTAGTCTAGTTGTTGTGCTCTGTGGTCATTTTGAAGTCTATTCCATTTCTTTCCATATTTTGAAAACAACTCTGTTAATGGCGCCAGTCGCAGGACCTAAGTTACAGGAACCATGTATGTTTTGTTATGATGAAGTCAACTTTACTGTTAGAAGTGTATGGTTGTTTGCTTTGCTTGGATTTAAGTGTTGTCTGTGTGTAATGTAAACTTGTGAAGGCAAAACAGCTGTTGGTTTGTTCAAGGAGTCTGTTTGCTGATGAGAACCCAGAAATCTCTCACATACAGATACATGTAGGGCTGGGTGACAGTCTAAGACAATGTGTACTCTCATATCACGATAAGGATATAATATTTATATATTGCCCAGCCCTGGATACGTATAGTCTGTTTATTCAGTAAAGTGCTTCCGCTTCTTAAAAGAGTCTAGCACTGATTGGGTCTATTTATGTAATGGTAATAGCTTTCTCCGATGTCTGATGCTTCTTCCTTTTAACATTAATTATTTCCATGTGACTTCTTCTATTTCTCTCAAGGTGGTCCAAGTATATGGGCGATCTCTCCAGAGGAGAGGAACAAACATGATCAGAAGTTTGACACCCTCTCCCCATCAGTGGGCTATGTCTCAGGTACTCACATTACATTACACACACATGCTCACAGTGATTTCCCTCCTGCATATTCATAATGCAATTTCACCATGACTTTGCATCCTTCAGCTGTTCGAAACTATTGTTTTTGTGTTTCTCTATTTCCCTCTCTGTCTCTTCCTGCAGGGGAGCAAGCTAGGAAGTTTTTCCTCCAGTCAGGACTGCCTGCCTCAGTGTTGGCTGAGATATGGTGAGAAGCACAAACACAGGCGCACTCTTTTCACTTTTAAGAGATTCATTAAGAACAGTATCCCAACACTCTTTGATGACTCTGTTGTCTCTCAGGACTCTGGCTGATATGAATAAAGATGGGAAGATGGACAGGTTGGAGTTTTCCATCGCGATGAAGCTCATAAAACTAAAACTCCAGGGTACATCGCTTCCATCAGCACTGCCAATCATCATGAAGCAGCCTCCAGTGCGTGCTCCCAGCCTCAGTAATCCCACCTCATCCTTGACCAACCCAGCCTATGGTGTGTATTTATTATTGTGTCTGTTGATATAAGGAACTTAACTGTTCAAAAGTGAAAATTTGTCATAGCCTTCATCACAACAACTCGTGTTTTAGGATTTTATCAACTATCAACAGGCTCATTGTCTCCAGACATGCATTTTGACTGCTGTATCATCTAACTGGCTGATATATTATGTGTGTTTCCTAGGTATGGGTACTCTGCCGAACATGTCCATGATGCATGGGACAAACCTTGCCATGTTGACCCCTATCTCCATGGCAACTCCTGGACTTTCACCTTTGACACCAATGACAGGCATGAGTCCTCTAATGGTCTCAACCCCCAGCAGGCCCCTGATGCCCACCATGGGAAACGCTACCCTGCCAAATGGCACCATGGGAATTCTCCATCCAATGCCAGCTGGAACCATGGCCACTGGTACAGACAATTTTCATTTATCTATGTCCCCTTCTTTCCCTCTGCTGTACTATTGTGTATCTGTCACTGCTTTGAAAAAAAATAGATGATTTAATACATTCAGCTGTCCTTTCACTATCACTTGCAAAATGCATATTTTATTTCCTTTAGAATGAAAACTATTGAACAGCAATGCCTTGCTTTTGTTAATGTTTGCAGCAAAGTGCAGATGATAAAATATTTTTGCAGTTCGATGGGAAAAGGAGGCAAAAAGAATCATTCCTGGCCTGTTTTTGCAGAGTCAGGACTTTCCCCCTTATCTCCATACAAATAGCCTCCCTGTCCTTGAGAAGGTTACAGCTGTGGCTGAATGACAGTATATCACTGACCCACTACAAAGCTCCCCTCCCCTTTCTGAAAACTGTAAAAAAGAAAATGTATATATTTTTTTGGGGGGGAAAGACAGCATCAAGACTTTATAGTTAGTGTGTAATGGATGTGTGTGTGTGCTTTGTGTTTTCAGGCCTACCTTTCTCTGCATCCTCCTACTCCTCTCCACTAGGACTAACCACTGGTGGCATGAACAAGGCCTCATCGCTGCTGGATCTAGGATCTATCAGGTAACACACAGAGCAGAGCACACACACGCACACAAATTTTGAAGCACTAAGCAGTTTCCCCTTTTGCACAATCAGTGCCCTATTTTTCTTGTCAGTCTCTGTTTTGAAGTGCAAAAACACACTTGTTTTCCAGAAGTGTGGTGCGCTCATCTTGCATGTTTTTGTCGCCGCTGTTTGTCTTTAAGCTCGGCTTCCTCATCCCCCTCTGTGATGTCCCCCCTGGTTTCTGGTCCCAGCGACTGGGCTGTGCCACATGCCTCCAGACTCAAATACAGACAGCAGTTCAACGGCTTGGATAAACAGATGATTGGATACCTCACTGGTATGATATGTGTGAGTGTGTATATGTATGTGGTCAGTGTGTAGGTCATTTAAAAACAATCAAACCAAAGTATGTGTGGAATGCAGGCGTGGATGTTCATGAACAACAGCAACCGATGATTTCATAACCGTTGCCTCCCTCTTTCTTTCTACCGGTGTTAAGCCTTAGCTAACTCTAAGGAAGTGGTGGCTGTGGGTGTGTTCAGACATGGGGCAGTTTCTACACACACACACACACACACACACAGTCAGCCAAGTATGCATTTGCTTTTTCGTTCTGTCACTGCAAGCCTTGCTAGACCTGTTCTCTTGAAATAGCTGTGATACAGTCAAACAACAATGCACACACTTCAGCCAGACTTGCAAATGTTTTCCTTCCCGGTGACTTTGCACATTATGAGCGGTTCAGAACATTAAATAGATGACATCAAAGACTTTTGGCATTTTTTTTTAATATGACTGATTGTTGTTCATACAGTCATAGTCCTTTGATCGTCATCGCTTATATCCAGGTAAATGAATGAGGGGTTAAAAATCTTCTAATTTCCTTTTCAACTTTTTTAGTTATTGTGATTACATTAACATACCTGTGGATGTTGATTCTACATCAAACATTTTGAAAGAGACTGTTCGAATTCTACAAGAGAAGCAATCAGAAACCATGCAAAAAACTTCAGCACTTACTGCCCAATGAATGGAGCCTGTCTAGAAGTACAGACGACTCCTTGGAAGCCGTCCTACCCCTGATGTGTTGCACTTCAATTTGTCCCATAGACTTTGCTGACCCATACTGCCTGTTATTATGCAAAAAGAAGTTGTTCCTGTGTGACAAAAAGATGCAAACCAACAGAATGAATGTTATATTCTACATTTTTAGAGATTTTTACAGAAAAGAGTATATTTGGATGCAACCCGAATGTTTTGCACACACACACACACACACACACACACACACACACACACACCATTGACCTGATCATCATCCTCTCTTCACCACACTCACACATCTGTGCTTTACAGCTTGTCAGCCTGACATTTATCACTCTTGTTGCCAGGTCAGCAGGTGAGAGGTGCCATGGCGACCACGATGCTGACTCAGACACAGCTGGCTTCCATCTGGTGAGAATATCTGTGTGTTTGTACTGTATCTGTGTGTGTCTGAACATGTCCTGTGATTGGTACAATGTTGTGTTCAAGAGCCAAAGTCAGGTTTGGCAGCCAGAATTAAAGAACCTAATTCCACTGTCTCTGGCACTGTGTGACAATAAGCCATTTGTTTGTTAAGGAAATCTTTGATTGCAGATAAAGCCTGCTCTTAGTGTCAGTTGTTGGTGAACACAAGGAAATAAGATTTTGTTTAAACTGGAAGTGATAATATTGTAACAGTTGATCGACAGAAAGTTGTAGTTGTACTGAAGTTCTTGGTTCTCTAAAGGTCAAATGCGTGTCCTAGTTGTCTTAAGGAACCTTTAGATCTTTATATAATTTTACTGCATTCAAAGGTCATAGAGTCAGAGTAAAGTCATTTTAAAACCTTGCCTCCTATTTGTAACCGTCCTGCAGGAATCTAGCTGATGTGGATAAGGACGGCAAGCTGAAAGCAGACGAGTTTATTCTGGCAATGCATCTTGTGGACGTGGCAAAGTGTGGACAACCACTGCCGCTAACACTGCCAACAGAGCTGGTACCACCCTCACAAAGGTATGTGGACACATAGGACTCAATTTACTCTGTACAGTACATGTTAGTGTTTAGATTTAAACACGTTAAACATGGACTACATCAATCTTCAAACTTCAAGTCTTTCAGACAACTTATTCAAAATCTGTACTCCAGATCTGCAATGAATGGATCCAGCCCTTCTCCAGCTCTGACCGATGACTTGGACATAGAACCTCCACAGAAAGCCAAACCCAACTGTAAGTACTCACTCTACTAACCCTAAACCTAAGAGTGGAGTCTTGTTTAACTGCTGTATTATGTTCAGTTCTTGTCCTCTATATTCTGCACTATATAATGCAGAAACGATACCTAGTAACATAAGATCACTCAGTGCAATCAATGTCTATGGATCATATCTGTGCAGCTGAAAAGTAGCAATATAATAGCATAAAAATACACATCTTGCTGTGACACATGCATACACAGTGGACTCCTGCAGCAGCCTAAACTGCAGCTAGTCAAGCCCAGTGAAGCGGCTGTAAGTAGTGCAGGGCAGCACACTGTGGTGTTGGGTTTGTACACACTATCGTCTTTCACACAGTCGCAAGACAAGTTGTGGCAGCTAGAATTAAAGGATATATCAGGTGTTTTTAATATCAGGTTCACAGCTTGAAGCTATTCTACAACCCCTCAATCGCCTAAGCATCAATTCCAGTCTCATAATCCTGTCTATCATTATTTATCTGTGGTAGTTTTATTAAAAGAAGTCTGTACAAGTTTGTGTTTAAACTATCCATTATCATCCTTTTCAAACACACAAGCTCAAATACGTTATCAGTAATTAGGGGTTATATTTAGATTACTTAGCTAAACCGGATTAAAATACATTTTTAAGTTCTTTATTCATTCATAAAAGGTTAATAAATGTACTGCACACACCCAGTCAACACACACCAACTACATCAGAACTTGTATTTGTCCGCTTTCAGACTCGTTTGAGGATAAATTCAAAGCTAACCTGGAGCGAGGGAACGCAGAGCTGGAGAAACGACGACAGGCTCTGCTGGATGCGGAGAGGAGGGAGCAGGAGCGGCGCGCTCAGAAGGAGAGAGAGGAGCGAGAGAGGAGAGAGAAGGAGGCTCGGGAGGCCGAGGAGAGGAGGAGGAAAGAGGAGGAGAGGAGGCTGGAGCGACAGAGGGAGCTGGAGAGGCAGAGAGAAGAAGAGCGGCAGAGAGAGCTCGAGAGAAAAGAGGTGAGGGTAGATGCTGTATGGAAAACTATGAATTTCCTTTACAGTCGCAGCAGAGAATTGTTTCTTTACACTTAAGTGTCCCGTGTGGTTTCATTCTAGGCTGCACAGCGGGAGCTTGAGCGCCAGAGGAAGGAGGAGTGGGAGAGGAGGCGGCGAGGAGAGCTCCAGATAAAGAAGGAGCAGGAGCAGGATGATATCATCAAATTGAAAGCGAAGAAAAGGAGTCTGGAGATGGAGCTGGAGGCTGTGGTGAGTGGTTAAGAGACATTGGAGAGCTTTATTTCACTGCAGCATGCACATAGACAAACTGTAGTCATGCACTATTTACCTCTGGTTGTCCTGCTGTGTCTCATCCATCATGGACACATTAAAGGGGGTTGGTAAAGTATCATCCTTTCTCTCTCTCTCTCTGTCTCTCTCCCGCAGGGTAACAAGCACCGTCAGATCTCAGACCGGCTTCGTGACTTTCAGAACAAGAAGAAGCTTCAGAAGACAGAGCTCGATCTGACCAATCAAAGGATAGAGACACGCCAGCAGGACATGATCAACCTGCAGAAGCAGCTAGAGGTGTGTGTGTGTGTGTGTGTGTGTGTGTCCTGGGTTTTTCAAAGCAATTTTTTCATGGCCAAGTAGCCATGATGGTTATTAAAGGGTAACGCCACCAATTTACACAGTTAAGTGTGTTTGCAGCTCTTGGGGAGAACTGATGCTTATGTGAACAAAGTAGTATAAAGCCTTTTGTGGCTCCAGAGGAAGCTGCATGTAAACTGATAAATTGCTTCCAGTGATGTCAAATTGTGGGTAATGTAGGCGCCATGTTTTTGAAAAGAAGTCCACTGGTCTAGCTTTCTTGTAACACGTTTGGATGGACAGCTCAAAAACCAAATATCAAAACTGATGCAGCAGAACCGCAGATGTCAACTTTGAGTCACATCCCTGGAGGCAATTTATCAGATTACATCTAAAGCCACAAAAGGCTACATATTACTTTTTCACATAAGCAGCAGTACTTTCTGTATAAACACACTTGTGTTGTGTAAAATTGGTGGCATTGCCATTTATTGGTTTTGTGTTATCTGTGATCGTTGCTTTCTTGAGAGTGTTTGCATTCACGTTATCCCAAATATTTTCCTGCAATGACGCATTTCTTGCTGCTTCTGATGCGTTTCCTCTCGGTCAGGAGTTCCAGAGGAAGTTGTCCCAGCTGACTCCGGAGCAGAAGAGACTGACAGAGAAACTCAGAAACATGGCTCTGAATAACATGCCTGGTCAGTGTTGATGAATGAATTGATAGAGCTCAGGAACAACATATTATGGATGGGGAAATTAGATGTTAGCTAAAAGACAGATTCATGGAAAAAATCGGTTATTTTTTGCATTAAG
The DNA here is from genome assembly GCF_965226575.1 of Pagrus pagrus. Taxonomy (NCBI): domain Eukaryota; kingdom Metazoa; phylum Chordata; class Actinopteri; order Spariformes; family Sparidae; genus Pagrus; species Pagrus pagrus. Next base: position 27,892,030 of record NC_140185.1, on the reverse strand, counting down.
TAGTATAGTAACAGAATATGGAGTTATTGAAAGTAACAAGTACTGCAAAAACAGAAACACTAAATATGTAAAAGGGATGAAAGTATCCTTATTATCATAATGCAAATATAAATTGTGTACCATGAATGAGAATGTAATTTTCACTTTGTATACCTACCTCCTATCATAACAAACTTTTTTTTGTTTTGTTTTTAGTGTCAGCCATGTCCACCCTGAAGATTGGCACCACAGAGAAAAAGGGGACATGTATGAAACTGCAAGAGCAGCTGGAAGCTCTGGAGAAAGAGACTGCTGCCAAACTGGCTGACATGGACCAGTATAACAAAGACATGCAGGTAAGAATTGAGTTCACGTGTCTAACATGATTAAAATGGTTTTACATGGCACATTTCACATAGAACATTCATTTAGAGACTGTTTTTATCCTGGTATAACATAACATGGAGTTTAACAGTTTTTGAAAGTTTTATATCAAGCCCTCTTCATTTTAAATCATTGAAACTTGCCGAAAACCTCGGCTTCTCTTTCAGCAGCACTTTGCCTTTTTGTTTTCAAAGCTTAAGACAGTCACATTGGAAGTAAAACCACCATCTATACTCTGTTGAGAGGCTTACAGTGTCAGGGGTACAGTAGTAAAGGGCTTTGGGCCATTAGTCACTTTCTTTGTTCAGCCTATTTGTTTTTCACAAATCCACATTTCTGCTGGTTTCAGCTGCCTCACATTGCATCGTTAACACTGATAAGCAGGTGGGCATTCAACTTATAGCTCGTTTGCTTAATAATCGCCACCTGTAGCAGCCAGACTCATTCTTTGAAGCATCATCACATACAAAAGGGATACATTACTCAATTTAAAGTATAAGGCAGGGCATAAAAATGACTTCCACCTTGTCTAATCATTTTATAGCACTTCTATATGCAACACATTGACTTTCAATTTGAAAGAGCAGAACAAAAACATTTTTAAAAATGAACACATTAATTGAGTGTGCAATGCCTGTTTTGGTTTTACTCACTACTACAGCTTGCCCCTTGATTCATCTTTTCTCTCCTTCTCCTTTAATCACTCCTCTCCATTGTAATCTTCTTTCTTGCCCTCTGACACGGATTTCATCCCTTTGTTATAATTAACTTTTATTCTTCCCTTTTCTTTTCTTTTGGCAACAATCTTTTCTTTTTTCCCATGCTGGATTCCTTTCCTCTTTCTCTCCTCTGATCCTCCTTCCTCTCTCTTCCCTCTCACCCATCTCTTATCCCTTATCCCCCAACTTTACAGTATGTGGGTGCTGAGGACTCAATGCTTCAGGCTGTCTTCTGTCTGCTGGCCTGCCTCCGTAACCTCTTCTACCTACTAAAGGTTTTCGCGTTAGGTCTCTTTGTTGTTCTCGTTTCCTCTTCTCTCTCTTATTGGTCATTATTCTGCATATATGTCTCCATCACATCTTGTGTCTGTGCTGTTTTCACATCTCTGGCTTTTACTTTTTATCTTAAGTCATGTCTCTTTGTTTTTTTCTTTTCTTTGTCTCTCACACCCTACTACAAATTGCTCAATGTTTAGGCACCTGTGTGCATGCTGTGAGTTTGTGCATGATGTGTGTGTTCAGTCCTTCTATTAGCCCATTATGTCTATCTAGTCACCTCATTCTTAATCAATCACATCTCTCTGCTAGTAAAGTTGTGGGTTTTTTCTGTATTTGTGTGTCAGGAACTGAGAGAGAGCCAGAAAAAACAGCAGGCAGCACTGGAGAAACTAAGGAGCATCAAAGAGGACAAACGGCGTGAGCTGGTCCGAAAGAAGCAGCAGGAAGAGGAGAGGAAGCAACAGGAGGAGGAGAGGAGGCAGAGGGAGGAGGAGGAAGCTCAGAGGTATTTTTGCTTTCACACAGAATTATTTTTAAATTTAAGTGTCATGTTGAAATAAAAGACTATGAACTAAAATGTCGAAAACATACTTTTTCATCTCAATCTTCAAACTTTTGAAATACTGTCAATGTTTGCCTCCAATTCTCAAGGCGTATTAAGATGGAAAAAGAGCGTCAGTGGCAGGAGAAGCTGAGGAGGGATGAAGAGGAGCGTCTTAGGAAAATTCAGGAGGAGAGAGATGCCAAAAAGAGGGAGGAGGAGGAGAAAGAGAGACAAGCTTTAATCCAGGCTGCCAAGGAAGAGGCTGAACGAGAGCTCAGAGCCAAGGAGGAGGCAGAGCGAAAGAGAAGAGAGGTGGAGGAGAGGAAGAAAAGAGAGGAGGAGGAGCGGCTGAAGCAAGCGGAGAGACGCAGGCAGGAGGAGGAGAGGAGAAAGCTGGAGGAGGAGCGGAGGCAGCTAGAGGAAGAGAGGAGAAAACTGGAGGAGGAGAGGAGGAAAGAGGAGAAAAGACGGAAAGAAGAGGAAGAGCGACGCAGGAGGGAGGAGGAGAGGAAGAGGCTAGAGGAGGAGCGGAGAGAGGAGGAGCGCAGAAGAGAGAGAGAGGAGGAGGACAGGAGGAGACAGAGGGCGGCCGAGGCGGCTGTCCGAGATGCAGAGGAGAGGAGGAAGCGGGAGGAGGAGGAGAGGAAAAAGAGAGAGGAGGAGGAGAGAAGAAAGAAGGATGAAGACAGGAGGAAGCTTCAGCAGCAGCAGGAGGAGGAGAGGAGGAGGCGTGAGGCAGACCGGAAGAGGGTAGAGGAGGAGAGGAAGAGAAAGGAGGAGGAAGAGGAGAGGAAGAAAGCCGAGGAGGAGAGAAAGAGGTTGGAGGAGAGAAAGAGGTCTGAGGAGGCATCTCGTCAGCAGCAGCAGCCGAGTGGAGGAGGGAAGGTGGACATCCAGGAGAAACTGACAGCTCTGCTGAGAGGACTGGAGGAGAGGAAGGGTAAATCACACACACGCACATGCACAGAAAATAAGAGCAAATGGAGTGGGTGGGGAGAGGGTGAAGGGGGTCGTTTGAGAGAGGCCCACAAACTCCCTGTCTTCAGTGTGTAATAAAACAATTTTTGAAGCTCAGTTCACATTAAGAAGACTGATGTGCTTCTTTAGGTGGGCAGCCCAGGGCCACACAACACAGGAAGTCAGCAGCTCTCACATCCTTCAAAGCACTCTACCCGTTCACTGCACGGAACAACGAAGAGCTCAGCTTCAACGCAGAGGATATGATTGAGGTAAGAAAATCAGATTTTATAAGGGCTTGACAAAAGACTGCAGGCCACTTTTTCTTCTCTTCTTCACTCTTTTACTTTGCTGTCTCTTCCTGTCAGGTCGATGAGACGACAGAGCGGGAAGAGGGTTGGCTGTATGGCAGCAAGCTGGGGAAGATGGGCTGGTTCCCAGAGAGCTACGTCGAGAGAGTGGCCCCATCAGACACGGCCAATAATACTGCCGCCGCCGCTGCTGCTAAAGTGCCGCTCCAGTCACAACTTTCTAGTGTCCTCGAGGCTGCCAAAGCAGCAGGGACGAAGTCTGCCTTCACGCCAACACACTCGGCAAACCCTGCACCCTCTGAGACACAAGGACAGGTGAGAGGTTTACAAAGTGTAACACCTTATGCAATAGACCTTTTTGCTGCTTTACCAGCTACTACCCTTTGATTACCACAGTATTTACACAGTATTTTCTATCTTTCTCTTTCTGTCTGCCCTAATCAGCAGGTGGTGGGTAACCTGTCGGCCCAGGCCCTGTGTTCGTGGACAGCAAAGACAGACAACCATCTGAACTTCGATAAGGACGACGTCATCCAGGTGTTAGAGCAGCAGGAAAACTGGTGGCTCGGAGAGCTTAACGGTGAACGGGGCTGGTTCCCCAAGACATATGTGACACTGTTGGGAGAAGAAGAGAGTTCAGAGTGAGTCTGCACACATATTTGTTTTCTTTCACCCTGACAGGGAGTGGTGTAGGGGGACTGGGGGAACTCGCTTGTACTGATTTTTAAAGTAGAGCAACATTTCCTTGCACAAAAACAACCGACCACACACTACCTTTGTACCACTTGTTTGTCACAATCTCACAGTCATGATCCGTCACATACCTATCATATTTCTTGTGTAAACTCTGTAGCCTAAAGCACAAACCTGTCCACTTTCCTTACCAATATATTATGTGGCTGTTGGGATGCTTTTTATCTCGAGGTCAGTCAGTGAAAACATGCATCAGTCACATGATAATGTCTATGTTTCAGTGAGTGTAAAGGTGTGGTAACTATTTTAGTATGTAAGGTATTTAGGCCACTGACATGTTTCCGTCCCCCCTCTGTGATGAGGAAACTGCTACCGTAACTGTGAACAGTTTCACAAAGGCTCTTGATTTTCCAGTCAATCAAGCGCATTTCCCAACCTTCCCCTGTGATCACAAAGTTTGGCTGATGACCAAACAAATGAAATTCCAGGTTGATGAGCCCAAATTAGAAATCACCATTTGAATAGTATGATTACTGGTATTTCAATCACAAATGCCTTGTGTTCCCCAGGTGGGATCTAGAGGTCATGGTGGGGAAAAATGTTGTGGTACTATTCTACTTGGATGAATGAATGAATGGATGGATGTAATATATTCTGTGTATGGTAATGTGGTCTTTCTATGATTGCAGCATGAAGAGCTCCCCTCCTGACGCTTCAGAGTCCAGCGACAGCCTGCAGCTTGAAGGTACAGTAATGTTTCCTCTGAAATGTCAGCATAATGTAGTTCAGTTAATATTTCATCTTCATACCAGAGTACACTAATTTTGAAAATTCTGTGCTGAATTTTTAGTTTTTTGTTGTCGTATATTCTGTTTTCTGTTATTATTCCCCCCTCTGTGGCAGGGAAACAAAGAAATATTCATTATAAAAAAATGTGTGGTGAAGTCATTCAGTTCTTCATTACTCTACCGTTGAAAGAGCACAAATTCAATCTCACAAATGTATTAAGCGACCTTTTAATATAACCTTCTTCCACATGAAAAAGATTTTCTTTTTTCAATACTCACATAGCCTCAGAAGCTGATGGAGAGGATGCAAATCAGACACAAAATTGATGTGACACAACAGATAAACGTCGGCCACTGCCATCTGTGACTGTCGTCTTCTTTGCAGATGGTCTGCGATAAATCAGTGCATCCCAACTAATTACATTGCATACACCATCCGCTTATACGCAGCTGTTTGTCCAGTTCATGTTTTAAAATGTTGGGATGATTTTTCAGGTGGTTCAAGGGGCAGACATGACATTTTCTATTTCCCTCTAAATCATATGAAGTATCTGTTCGTCCTCTCTATATTCAGTCTGTGTGGTTGATGTCAGCATAACTAAGCAACAGGCCTTGCATAAGCTGCAGACTTAGCTACAGCTCATTTATGTTCATAAATTATTTTTCTTTCCAGAATACGTGGCGCTGTACACCTACGAGTCTCCGGAGCCTGGTGATCTGACATTTAGAGAGGGAGATACAATCTTGGTGATCAAGAGAGAGGGCGAGTGGTGGAACGGCTCTATAGGCAACCGCACAGGCCTCTTCCCCAGCAACTACGTCAAACCAAAAGAGGCTGATGTAAGAACACTCAACACATAATAACATACATTGCGGTGTTGAATTGCAATATGTTGCAAGGTCTTCCTGTTCTCGCTGTGTTTTTTGTCCTTCTACAAGTTTGTAATGATGATGTTATTGTAATTTTTCAGGCATCAAGCACATCTGGAAAGAAGAAGCCAGGTAAGCTCAACGTCTGTGACTCTCACATAAGCACACAAATGCCTGGTTTTGCAATTTGCTGCAATTTTAAGTTGCATTTGTGTCTTTTGTATGCACAGAGATCGCCCAGGTGCTCAGAGCTCACTCCTCTGCAGGCCCCGAGCAGCTGAATCTTGAAAATAACCAGCTCATCGTCATCCTGAACAAGAACCCCTCTGGCTGGTGGCTCGGAGAACTGCAGGTCAGTGTTCAACTGCTGTTCATAGAGGATTTTCAGTGGGTCCTGAGTACTGTAGATAACTTCAGAGGGTCATTTATTCAGTTTATCTGTTACCTTTAACATCACTGTAACAGCCAAGTCAAGTTTGCTTTTGCTCGAAACTTGTTACGCTGCTTTGCAAGATGAGAACTCCAAGCTGCACGCTAAATTAGACACCCTGGAAAACTTCTCCAGGAGGAATAATATAAGAGTTACGGGTTTGGAGGAGAAAGTCGAAGGAAACCACCCCACTGCTTTTATGGAAAAGTTCCTGATCGAGGTTTTTGGAGAGGACAGTTTCGCTCGCCCGCCTGTGATTGATCGTGCCCACCGCACTTTAAGACCGCCGCAGCCGACTGGTCCTCCGCGGGCGATGGTGGTCCGGATGCACTACTACCAGACGAAGGAGCAGATTCTACGGATGTCGTACGAGAGAGGCCAGCTGACCTACCGAGGAGCAAAGATCAGCTTTTACCCCGATCTCAGCGCTGATTTACTACGCCGGAGAGCCGCTTTCCTTCCAGTCAAAAAGCAGCTGAGAGAGGCAGGAGTGAAATACTCCCTACTACACCCTGCAAGGCTCCGGTTCGTTTTCAACGGGAAGAAGCAGGAATTCGCTGACCCTTCCAAGGCGGCTGCTTTTGCCAAGTCCAATATTCCTACGGTGGGCACGGCGAGAAACGACGGGGAGTGATGCTGCCCGGGCAGGTCGCGGCAGGCGGTAAGGTTGAAGGGGAAAAAAGTGGACATGATTGAAACTAAGTGTGTACTAAATGACAATATTGAGTGGTTTTAAGTTTATTTACCCTCTGTCTAGTGAGGAGAGTTAAGGTGTAAGCTGTGTTGAGCTAAGATACACCTCTTGTGCATGTGTGTTTTCTGGGGTTTTAGGGCACTTAGTTTGGGTAAGTGCTGGGACGGGGGGGTGGGCATACTCTTGAGTCATTATAATGTATATTATATTATTATTATTATTATTTTTTCTTTTTTTTCTTTTTTTTTCTTTCACTCTTTCTTCCTTATATTACTCTATTGACATACACTTATTATCGCTCCTATCATTATTACTGTGATCAAAAAGTATGAGCTCAGTTAAGATGAGTGGCAGAAAAGTTAAGTTCATCTCTTGGAACGTAAAAGCACTGAACCATCCTGTAAAGAGGAATAAAGTGTTAGCACATTTAGATCAACTTGGTGTAGGAATAGCTTTCCTCCAAGAGACTCATTTATGTAGGGCAGATGTTATGAGAATTCAGAGGAGTTGGGTGGGTAAAGTCTTCCATTCTAAGTTCAATTCTAAGGCTAGGGGTACAGCCATACTGGTACACAAAGCCGTTACCTTTGAAAGCGACAAAATAATTGCAGATCCAGATGGCAGGTTCATTATTGTTACCGGTCAGCTTTTAAGTAAGCCTGTCATTCTTGCTAGTGTGTATGCTCCCAACTGGGATGACTGTAACTTTATTAACAATTTTTTCTCTACTATCCCTGATGTCAATAATCGTCAGTTGATTATTGGGGGGGACTTCAATTGTGTGCTCTGCCCCGGTCTAGACCGCTCATCACTCATCCCCTCCCCCCTTTCCAAAACTGCTGCAGCTATTAATAATTTTTTGGACCAGTATGGTATGGTTGACCCTTGGCGCTTTCATTTCCCTAACAGTAGGGCTTTCTCTTTCTTTTCGCCAGTCCACCATACGTTTTCTAGAATCGACTTCTTTATTTTAGATTTTAGGCTTTTACCCCTTTCCACCCCACCTATTTATCACGGTATAGTTATATCCGATCATGCCCCTCTTTCTTTTGAACTGAGTTTTCCTGATCAACCTGCCCTATATAAATCATGGCGCTTGAACCCTCTATTGCTCTCCGAGGGTGCATTTGTGACATTCATTCAAAAACAAATTAGGACTTTTATTGAAACAAATGCCTCTCCGGAAGTATCTCATAGTACCATATGGGAAACACTAAAAGCTTACCTACGCGGCCAAATTATTGGATATGCTTCACACACTAAAAAAGCTAGGATGGCTAAATTAGAAGATCTGTCTGCCCAGATTTTGAAGCTAGACAACCAATATGCCTCAGCACCCACCGCTGAACTCTACCAACAACGGATTCGTCTACAGACAGAGTTTGATTTAGCTTCCACTTCAAAAGCAGAACAGTTGTTATTGAAATCTCGACATACATTCTATGAGTTTGGCGACAAGGCAGGCAAGCTTCTCGCTCACCAAGCCCGCCAGGCTGCAGCCTCGCGCCAGATTATCCAAGTTAAGACCACCTCGGGCGTGGTGACGACAGACCACAAGGAGATCAATGATTCTTTTGTGTCATTCTATACAAATCTATACACTTCAGACTGTGACAATAGCGCTTCCGATTCTTTTTTTTACAATTTGACACTGCCATCCCTTGTTGACTCTCAGAAAAGTGACCTGGATTCCCCTCTGACGTTAAAGGAAATTTCAGATTCCATTTTAAGTATGCAATCTGGGAAATCCCCCGGACCGGATGGGTTCCCAGTAGAGTTTTTTAAAAAATTTGCCAAGGATTTATCCCCATTAATGCTGTCTATGTTTAATGAATCAGTTTCATCTGGTCACCTCCCTGAAACCTTGAATCAGGCCTTTATTTGTCTCCTACACAAAAAGGGCAAAGATCCTTTGTGTTGTCAGTCTTACAGACCAATTTCCCTTTTAAATTTAGATTATAAAATCCTGGCCAAGACTCTCGCTAGGCGGCTCGAAAATGTTCTCCCAGATTTGGTGCTGTCTGACCAAACCGGATTTATTCGTAACAGACACTCATTTTCTAATATTCGGAGGCTTTTTGATATTATTTACTCTCCCACCGGGTCTGATGTCGCCGAATGTGTAATAAGCTTAGATGCAGAGAAAGCTTTCGATCGGGTGGAGTGGGAATATTTATTCATGGCAATGAGGAAATTTGGCTTTGGCAAGGATTTCATTTCTTGGGTTGAACTGTTATATGCCTCTCCCTTAGCTTCTGTTAATACAAATAATTTACAATCAAAATATTTCTCACTATATAGAGGCACGAGACAGGGTTGCCCACTGAGCCCTCTTCTATTTGCCCTGGCAATAGAACCCCTTGCTGCTTCCCTACGTCAGTGCCAGGCAATTGAGGGGATAACCCGAGGGAATACTACACACAAACTTTCTCTTTACGCTGATGATCTTCTTTTGTATATTGCTGACCCAATCTCATCATTGCCACATGTTCTGTCAAGATTAGAACAATTTGGAAGGTTTTCAGGTTACAAATTGAATTTACAAAAAAGCGAATTCTATCCCATTAATTCATCAGCTCTAAATATACCTTCTGCTGTTTTTCCATTCAAGAGAGCGCCCTATCATTTTACATACCTTGGGGTAGTGGTACCACGATCCTTCCGTAAGCTATATAAACTAAATTTTACACCATTACTCGATCGGTGCAAGCAGGATATAAGTCGGTGGCGTGCATTGCCTCTTTCGTTGGCTGGCCGGATTAATCTAATAAAGATGAACATCCTCCCCAGGTTTCTTTACTTATTCCAAAGTATTCCAATTTTGATTCCGAAGAAACATTTTTTGACATTGGATCAAGTCTTAAGTGCTTTCATATGGGATGGTAAGAACCCTCGTATTCGTAAATCTTTTTTACAAAGACCGAAAAAATTGGGAGGGATGGCAATGCCTAATTTCCTTTATTATTACTGGGCTAGTAATATACAAAAGATTATGATATGGGCTAAGTGTGGTCCCGGTGTGGAAGCTCCTGCTTGGGTTAAATTGGAATCTTTTAAATTGCAACTCCACTCGCTGATAACGGCTCCTTTACCTCTTAATTCTGGCTCCTTTGAGAACCCCGTAGTTGCCCATACCATAAAGATCTGGGTTCAATTTCGGAAACATTTTGGATTGCAAAGCGCTTCACTGCAGGCTCCTATCCTTTCAAACCATCTTTTCACCCCCTCCATGTCAGACCTGGCGTTCCGGGCCTGGCATGGCAATGGAATTAAGCTTGTTCAAGATTTATATGTAAACAAGATATTTGCTTCCTTTAGGCAACTTTCAGAGAAGTACTTACTGCCCCGTTCCCATATGTTTCGGTATCTGCAGATTAGACACTTTGTTCAAAGTGGTTATCATCCCTTCCCTGCTCAACCGCCAAACACACCTATTGATATCCTTTTAGCAGCGGACACTGATCTCAAGGGCGCCATCTCCTGGATTTATGGGATAATTGACGCTATCAATCCTCAAACTCTGATAAATTTAAAATTGATTTGGGAACAGGATTTAGGTTTGTCATTTGAAGATGATCAGTGGGATTTAATCCTTGGGCGAGTGCACTCCTCATCTCCCTGTGCCAGGCACGGTCTAATTCAGTTTAAGGTACTTCATCGTCTTCACCTCACTAAAGAGAAACTAGCAAAGATATATCCAAACACCGATCCCACATGTGAGCGATGTAAATCTTCTACCGCCACCTGGTTACATATGTTTTGGTCATGCCAGCGGCTTCAGACGTTTTGGGAAAAGATCTTTGGCTCTCTTAGCGACATTTACAGTATTAAAATGAGTCCTCAACCCATCATTGCTCTTTTTGGGGTGATGCCCAGAGATACAATATGGCCGGCTGGGTTGCATGAAGTGATCGCATTTACAACTTTGCTAGCTCGCCGCCTTATACTTCTCAACTGGAAGAGACCAGTCCCACCGTCTCATACTAGATGGCTAAAAGAGATCATGTTCTATTTAAAGCTTGAAAAGATCAAATTCACATTGAGGGGAGCTGCAAATAAATTTGAAAAAGTGTGGATGCCTTTTCTCTCATATTTTGACAACATTACCCAAATTACAGATTGGGCGGATTCGTAATGTATGGAGTAGTGCCATAAGTGTGTATCCCTTGTCAGAAAGAGTGGTTTCAATTTGATTTCATTTATTATTATTTATTTTTATTATTATTATTTTTATTTTTTTTTTACTGTATTTTATTTTAGTATTTACTTATTGTATTATTACTGTTATACTTATTCATTCCTGTGCTATTATAATTATTACTATTAATTCATTTACTTTACTTACTACTTTTATTTATTTTTATTTTTATTTTTTGATGTTATTTATATGCATTTAATTGTACATCAAGAGGGGGGTGGGGTGGGGAGATATTTATATATTTCAAGGTTGATTTTGTAACTGTTTTTATAATGTAAAAACTCAATAAAAAGAAGTTTAAAAAAAAAAAAGTTTGCTTTTGCTCTACTAGACTGAGAGTTGCAGACAAATGTTATCTTTTTCAAGCTTTTATTCATTACTTTCAGTTTTTCCAACAATGTAGCCACTACTTATTAAGCTCTTTTCTCTAATACTTTCAGGTAAATGTAAGTGTCAACGGTTTCTAGCTGTCTATTTCAACCATTTATCCCATAATTTAAGGGGGCTCTTGAGGCCAGTAATCCAGCAGAACAATTAGAGGAATGTCTGAGAAATAAACAGTATGTTCTGCTGTTTATTATCTTGCGACGTGTCAGATTTATTATATGATTTCTGATCCCCAAGCTTGGAAGCCACTGCACAGCTGGAGAACTGCGTGTGATTATCTTTTCTGACTCTAGGCCCGTGGCAAAAAGCGTCAGAAGGGCTGGTTCCCTGCCTCTAATGTCAAAATCCTGGGATCCAGCAGCGGCAAGTCCACACCTGCACCCCCACCAGGTAACACTTTTACGCAAGTCAGGTGAAGACGGGGGGGGGGGGGGCGCAGAGCAATGAAGAGCAACAGACAACTCTCACACACACACCGGTCCTCTTCTCTCTCAGTCTGTCAGGTGATCGCCATCTACGACTACACAGCCGCCAACGGGGACGAGATGAGCTTCTCCAAAGGTCAGCTGATCAATGTTTTGGACAAGAACGACCCCGACTGGTGGAAAGGAGAGCTCAACGGGGCCACTGGTCTCTTCCCCACCAATTACGTAAAGATGACCACGGCAGACTGTGACCCCAGCGCGCAGTGTAAGTAAATCCCTGAAACATCATACGTGAAGGGAAATATGCACGTTTAAAACGGAGATGCCCTTCGTCCATGTTGCTTTAAGCCATTTACTAATACTTATCCTTTGTTCGTCTATACAACCCCGACCTGCCATCACTGATGTTTTCTCCATCCACCCATCTCGTCATCTGTATATCCTCTCTTCTCACTGACTATTTCACTGTTTCCTCTGTTTTTTCCCCCACCTCCTCCCTCCCTATCCAATCTCTACTCTTCCCTCTCTCTTTCTCTTCATTCCTCGGCCTCTGTCTCTTTCTCCCTCTAGGGTGGTAGAAAGTCCTCTTCCTCCTCCTCCACCTCCTCTTCCTCTCCTACTCCTGACTTCAGAGAGACCCACTATTGCACATTGCTCTGAAGGGGCAGAGTGTCTGGACTCCCTGTCTACTAACTTCTGCCACTGAGCTAATGTTACTGTGTGTGTGTGCACGCGTGTGTGAGAGAGATAGAGAGAGAATGAACATGTGTATGTTTGACAAAATGAAGGTCCTGTGTTTCCTGTGAGTGAATCAGGACCTGAAAAAACTCTGTAATGACTCTCAAAGCTGATTCTGTGAGTTGTTTTGGACTTTGGTGCCTTTTGTGATTTCCTCGGTCTTTGTTTTGATGTGAACTGATGCTGAATCATCATGCGATTGATGAGAAAATACATCTGAAGCAGAGGGATAGTGTGTCTCTCTGTGGCTTGTCTCTTCTTTCCTTTTGTATTTTCCCCATTTCTATTCATGCAACATCCCGCTCATTTCTCCTCATCTTTTCTCTTCACCTCTTTGCCTTTTCTTTTTTACTCTCCAATTTAGAGAGTTAAGCTCACACAGGGCCCACTATTCGTCTCTGTCTCACCTCAGAGATGTGTCTGTATTCAGACACAATGTGCAACTTTTGCTGTCACTTTTTAAGCCTTGTTCTTTAACCTCCAAGCCTTTGGATATCTTGAGATATAATGGACCCAGCACTCCTGCACTTGTCTTAAAAACTGCTTAAATGAAGGAATGACGTGGCATTTGACTTTTTACCTTCATCAGGGATACTGAACGTCCAGGAAGGACTAAAGCAATATGTTCAGGATTGAACATAAACTTGAGTGGAGAGCATGCTAAAAATAAATCAGTTTGTCGGTCTCTACTAAACAGATGTTTAGTAGATGTAGCTTTAAAATTTCAACCCTCCCTTTGCTTTCATATTATGTGAACTCTGTTAACTATAACCATTTTGCAGTGGACCTTTGATTTATGCCTTTGAAAAGCTTCTGTTTAGCTTAATTTAGACAGAAAATTAAACAAGCAGAAGCTTACAGATTTTCCTCTATGTTTAAAAGCCATAATTGGGTCGGCTGTTATCAGGAATATAAGAAAGGTTTGAAGTGACATGAAGCGACTCTACACCATATGGCTAACTGTTTCAAAGCCACTGACGGACATAAACTTTGCCTCCAGGGGTGATGTCACAAACTGCTGCTGCACCTTTTGACTGAATGCTGATTTGCTGCTGCTGCTGCTGCTGCTCTCAAAGTTTTCTTATGTGCAGTCTGTTAATAGTGATTTAAAGATAACATCATAGTCATTATTGTCAACAACTGGAGAAAAAACAAATCTATGCAAGCTTTACTTGAGATTCTGTGACTCCTGCTGCGCAGTCTGATGAATACTGAGGTACAGCGACATCAAGAAGATAAATCCAAAATGCTACAATACAGTTTGGTTGTCTTTTGTGCAACAAAAGCAAATTGCTGCTAAAGAGCTATTTTTTTTCCTTTCATTTAATTTAAAGCTTACTGGATTCAGTTTACCACAAACCTGCCTCAGATCTGTGAAAGGCTGCAGTAACATGGGTTGAACCGCAATGACAGGAAGCTGCTTAAAGAGTTCATACTGCAGTAGCAGGGACTGTTGGCACAACAGATTTGACAAAATATATAATGTCAATATCTGAAGATAGTGTAACTATTTTTGAAGATGTGTCTTAATATATTTTCAGATTCTGAAGTAAAACGTAAAAAAATAAAGATTGATTTGAGATGACGGTGTTTTATTATTCTGAAATGAAATATCAGTCTACACTTCAACGATGTGTGTGCATGTGTGTGTGTTGTACGTAGTGTTTGTATTGTCAACACAATACACATGATTAAGATGGACAGATATACGGTATACGAACAGCCTTTTTAACCGTTACACTCAGCTTAATTCAGAGTACAGGTTACTTCAACGGAGCTGTGATTATACCAGGTATCTTGAAAATATTCCCCATCTCCTGCACTTATTTCAGTGGCAGGAGTCACTGATAACCAGGGGAAGAACCACATGCTTTTTCTGTGTCAAAAGGTGAGAAAGAAAAAAGGAAAGAATCCGCCTTCCTGTTTTGGTACAAACAGATTTGGTCTAGGAGAAGTTTTAGTCGGATACCAGCGACGAGAAGATAACAGCAGAGACGGAGAAGGAGACAGGAGAGACAGGGAGGCAGGCAACAAACTAAAATACATGGAGGGACAAACCGGAATCGTAGCTATGGATTTACAGAGCAGATTTAACTTTCTAAACCTTTGGGATGAGCCAGACGATGAGGGAGAGGAGAGAGAAGGGCCGATGAGGGAACTGTCAGCTAATATGGGACCCTCACAATGGGCTAATGGGTACCCTGTATCAGGTAAGTGTGTGTGTGTGTGTGTGTGTGTGTGTGTGTGTGTGTGTGTGTGTGTGTGTGTGTGTGTGTGTGTGTGTGTGTGTGTGTGTGTGTGTGTGTGTGTGTGTGTGTGTGTGTGTGTGTGTGTGTGTGTGTGCTGATCTAACATAGTCTCTAGTTTCCATTTCCATCTCTCTTCTTCTTGTTCCTCTTTGTTGTCTTACTCATTCTTTCTGAAAGCGGCAGTAATGTGCAGCACCATCTTTGTTTTTTTTCCCATCCAAACGTCCAGCAGGAGGCAGTAAATGCCGTGCTAAAGTGTTGCTGTGGTTTAAGTGGTGGTTTGATTTTGGGTTGAATGCATCTGTACAAAAATTCAGCCACCACAAACCTCCCTCTTGTGTGTTCCTCCCCTCCTGCAGGGTGTGCAGACCTGAACAGTCTGGACTCGATGAGCCCCCAGGAGAAGAAGAGACAGGGTTACATCCATGAGCTGATACAGACTGAGGAGAGATACGTGGAAGACCTTCAGATAGTGCTGGAGGTAATAGACACATGTCCTGCTAATTAAATCATAGACTAATATACACAGTATACAATGAGGCAACCTTTTTCTTTCTGTCTGACAGCTTCATGTCTGTATCGGTGTGTGTGTTTGTGTAGGTTTTCCATAAGCCTATGTCAGAATCGGGCCGGGTGAAGGATGCAGAGATGGCCATGATCTTTGTCAACTGGAAAGAACTGCTGGCCTGCAACACTAAACTTCTCAAGTAAATATCACAGTGAATGAGATCGAGAGGGGACAGTCAGTCTGATATGAGTGTATGGATCTTATACAAGTGCAGCTATTTTAATGTTGTGGCTGGGAGGGAAATACACATCAGCCTGTCTTTAGATACCCCAGTTGTGCACTGAACCGCGCTGATGTTTCCAGAAGTTTTAGCCTTCAGCCATATTCAAACACAAATTTTTATGTTATACCTTTTTCTTAAGAAGACCCCTGTTAAAGCTAAAGGACAGATACATAACATAAAATAAGCTCAAAAAACTGAACACCTTTATATAATGAGTTAGCTGATTAAGTCAACAAAATAAAAACATACAGGAGGTGGTTACCTTATTATTTGACCTTCCTAAAAGTCATTTACAATGTGTGTGCAGGGCACTACGTGTTCGTAAGAAGACGGGCGGGGAGAACATGCCAGTGCAGATGATCGGAGATATTCTGGCCGCGGAGCTGTCCCACATGCAGCCCTACATCCGCTTCTGCTCCTGTCAGATCAACGGAGCCGCTCTGCTACAGACTCGCATCGACAACGAGCCGGACTTTAAGAACTTCCTCAAGGTAGGAAGGAGAGGGCTCCAAATCCGATGTGAAACCACGGGGGCAGTATCACTGCTGCTGATTGTGTCTCATGAAGGCAGAGAATTCTTTCAAGGACCGTTTTTTTGTTCATTATAATATAAATTTTGAAAACAAGATTGTTAATGTGTTTAAATTTTGTTTTTTTGTCCCCATCAGAAAATTGCCACAGACTACAGGTGTAAGGGCATGCCGCTGTCCAGCTTCCTGCTGAAACCCATGCAGAGGATCACACGCTACCCGCTGCACATCAAAAACGTAGGCCATCGTGTTCATGAGCGTGTCTGTGTTTTGAGCTCCTCATTAAGTGGTTCAAATACTGACCGCACTGTGTGTAATTAAAACAAAAGAATGGTTTGCCTGTGTGGGTGTAATTTACTTGTGTGTGCG
The DNA here is from genome assembly GCF_965226575.1 of Pagrus pagrus. Taxonomy (NCBI): domain Eukaryota; kingdom Metazoa; phylum Chordata; class Actinopteri; order Spariformes; family Sparidae; genus Pagrus; species Pagrus pagrus. The sequence continues at coordinate 27,875,695 of NC_140185.1, read as the reverse complement.
TGTGTTTAGATCTTGGAGTGCACCGCTGAGGGCCACACTGACCGAGGTCCTCTGAAAGAGGCTCTGGAGAGGGCTGAAGAACTTTGTCAACAGGTTTGATTCTCTCTCATGACTTCACTTGTTACTCTGACTAAATTTTGAGGTTATTTTCTACCCTGTGTGGACGGGGACGTGTCTTTGAATGTCATTTCTCCACTGACAAACCGTTTTTGACAGGTTAACGAGGGCGTGAGAGAAAAGGAGAACTCTGACAGACTGGAATGGATTCAGAACCACGTACAGTGTGACGGCGCTGCAGAGGTATTAAGCTTACTAATAAATTAATCAAGCTCATTATTTATAGATTTAATCAGTATTAGCTCGATTACCTTCAGGGTTTCTGCGGGTCCTTAAAAAGTTCTAAATATAATTTTTTGGCTGTTTTTTAAAAGGATGCACAAATTGATTGGATTATGAAGTTAATGTTATTTTTGTAAATTTGATTTGACTGCAATCTGACTTTTAAACGCGAAGAATTTGTACTGATCATGCCCTAACAAAACTACCAAAGGAAACCAGCAGGGAACCAATAACTACTAAATACTGAAGCATACCCAGCTAGTGTGTCACGATGTGGTGTGTGGGCTAACGGTGCATCTCCTCTCATCAAAAACAGCTACTTCTAGAAGTAATAAGTTAAAATTGTAACTGCCAACATTATGTCAAGTTTCGTATTCACATTGGGAGCATCACCAAAGTCCAGTCCAGTAAGCAAGCTCTGGACATGAAGTCGGTCTTAAATTGTATTAAAAATGTTACTTTTAAAGGTCTTAAATTGAAATTGTTGAACCTTCTTTATATATAATGAACATAGAAAATATCCCTCTAAAGTTTCTCTCTTTCGACAGAATCTGGTCTTTAACTCTCTCACCAACTGTTTGGGCCCAAGGAAGCTGCTCCACAGCGGCAAGGTGAGTAAAACTGCAATGTGTTTGTGGAAACCAGGGTCAGTGAACCACCCTGGTGTCTCCTCATATTCCAGAAAAGAATTAAATTTTTTTCATTTCACTGAATGAATATTTTAAAATGTTAAATGTTAAACAGACCAGACAGTCTGGGGAGTACAGGGAGATGAAATGTGGAACATCTCCGGGTCAGATCTCGGGATGTCGTGGTAACACGTAACAGAGAGTAAAACTTTCACAGTAGAGATCAGTGAGCCGGTTCATCTGAGCAGAAACCCGACAGAAGGTTGATCCACCACCGTGAATAATATCGTTATATAAACTTTTGGGTTTTGTGAATTAAATGTCTTCTGATGCTGAACAGTCGACTAAAGTAGCACCATCTTTACTGAGCGGCTGAAAGTGGAACAGAGACAATTTACAGAAGCAAAAACATGTTTTTTAAATCCCTGTACTGTTTCATTATTGTTGATTATAAATAATATGATATGTCTGTATATACCACTTCTTTCTTTTCAGATGAACAAGGTGAAGAGCAACAAGGAGCTCTGGGCTTTCCTCTTCAACGACTTCCTGCTTTTGACTCACGCAGCTAAACACCTCACCTCGTCTGGGCCTGATAAACTGTTCAGCAACAAGAATAATGTACAGCTGAAGATGTACAAGCCAGTAAGACATACAAACACTTGATTTTAATGTTTTAAAGTCTTCTTTTGAGGCAGCACTTTGTATTTCTTTTCTAAAAATCATATAAAATGTGTATTTTCCGTAGCCTGTGCTGCTAAATGAAGTTCTGGTGAAGCTGCCAGATCCCTCCAGCGACGAGCCCGTCTTCCACATCTCACACATCGATAGAGTCTACATACTCAAGACCGACAACATCAATGAGCGGTAGCTGCACACAGACGCGCGCACACACACACACACGCACAGTTTGGGTGTTTTTGGTGGCCTTTACGATTACCGTGTTATGTTTTTGTTTTCAGGACAGCGTGGGTTCAGAAGATCAAGGCTGCGTCTGAAGAATTCATCGAGACAGAAAAGAAGAAAAGGGAAAAGGCCTATCAAGGTTTGTCGCTGCACTCACACAGCCGATGGCAACCGATGTGATGATCTCTGGGTTAATCGCTCTCTTCGCGCGCGTGTGTGTGTGTGTTTGCAGCTCGGTCTGTGAAGGCGAGTGGAATCGGCAGACTCCTCGTCACCATCTTGGAGGCCACTGAGCTCAAGCCGTGTAAACCCAACGGTGAGTGTGGATAGACTCAGGTTACGAGATGCCCTTACAGTTCAGTGGACTAAGAAACACACCATGTTCTCAAAATGTTTAATCCCTGCTTCATGCTGAACACACCGCTGCATGGATACCTAATGAAGCCGGGATAAAGCCACATTTAATTATGATGCTCTGTCATCCCTTTTTTCATCAGATTACTCACAGTCAGAGGCCTTTCTGTGACCTCTACGCTGGTTATACTTCAATAATGCAGAATTTTCATTCCGTTTCATTTTTGAGCTGCTGATCCTTTCGTCTTTCTTCATTTTCTGATTTTTCTTGTCTATCCTTTCCCTCTCACTCCTTTTTTCCTGTTCTCTTTTCCATTTTCTTCATCTCTTCTCGGCCCTCCTCTCCTTTCCCCTCCCTGCCCTTGCGTCTTCTGCTCACCTGCCTTCATGTCGTCCTCCAGGTAAGAGTAACCCCTACTGCGAAGTGACCATGGGAGCTCAGATCTTCACGTCCAGGACGCTCAACGACACGCTGAACCCCAAGTGGACCTTCAACTGTCAGTTCCACATCAAAGACCTTTACCAGGACGTCCTTTGCATCACTATTTTTGAAAGGGACCAGTTTTCACCTGATGGTCAGTAACCAGATTATTTCTTCGCTTGTCTTCTCCCAACTCAAACACTTTTAAAATGTAACGATTATTTAAGGGAGTCTGGGGACTTCCTCCACAGCAAACAAAGAAGTAGACTATATTGATACTGTTAACTGTATTTCTACAATTTTAAAGGTTTACTGCTATTTTCATAAATTGAGTGCAAATGGTGGAATCGCTTCAAACAGCTGTTAAATGTTGACGCACTTAAGATACAGAGGAAGACAGGTTGGTACAGCGATGCTGCCACAAACCGACACTTTTTACAAGGAAAATAACAACTTAATGTTTTGCATTTAATGCCAAATTCACAAGAAGGAATGACTAATAATTTATATTACAGTTAACCACATGGATATCAGACAGCATGTAATCCAATCTGCCTGTTTTTGTAGCTGCTTCTTCTTTCACGGAGGACGTTATTTGAGTAGGGTGTTTGAGGTGCGGCTCAGGGCACATTCACATACACACTGCTAAAAGAATGTGGTCACATGCGGCTCAGAGCACCTCTGAATGTGGTCTGAGTGATCGGATCTCAAATGTGTCCTCAATTCGTGGGGGAACACACACTCAGGACAGATGATAATGCCAGGGCTGGACAGAGCCTCAGATTCCCACATTCACAAGAGGCTATATATATTTTGTGCGTCTGCTTAGATTCATCTCTAAATAAACCTAAACCTAAAAATCCTGAGTGAAAAAAACATAATTCTGTGTCCTTTTAAAATGTGTCTTTCTGTTTCTTCTCTCATATCAGACTTTCTGGGTCGAACAGAGGTTCCCGTGGCAACCATAAAGAAAGAATTTGAAAACAAGGGACCGATAACACGTCGTCTGCTGCTGCACGAGGTCCCTACGGGGGAAGTGTGGGTCCGCCTCGACCTGCAGCTCTTTGGCAACAAATAGCCACACAGGATGAACTGAAATAATAATGGAGTCTTCTACAGGCATTAGAATAAGGATATCTTCCTCCAGATGCAGAATAACCAAATAAGAAAAGCTGCTTTTTGTCACCTAAACAAACTCGGATGGACTCCCTTGCAACAAGACACTGGAAATGTGTCTCACACATCATGCCTTAATATTTTAATATCAGCCAGCACTAATAATACCTCTTCTGATGTCATCTGAATCTTCCAGTAGGAATTAGGGCCTGAGTGACATCATATCAACCCACCAATAGGAGTCTTTAGGAGAGAGAGGGAGAAAGCGTTGCATGACTGGTGCATCTGTTTGCACCTGCACAATATGTACTGTACACTTAAGAGGAAGGAGCACAGCCACAGTGGAGACACAGTGTGCTGTGAGGCAGAATCCGGGTCCTCTGCTGTAATAATTTATAACATTTAGACGGAGAAAAAACTGGAGAAAGACTCTTCAGAAGCAAGTAATCATACTGTTAATAAAGCAATACAGCTGTAATTCTAAAGATTCTTATCAATGCTACGTAACTAGACTGTCAGCTCTGTCTCAGAACAAGTGGTTTTTAAATGTTCAGTGATTGAGACAAACTTTGCCAAGTCTGGTCAAACAAGGCCATTTAATGAGTTAAAGTCGAGGTAACAAGTGTTATCTCTTAACTTACACAGTATGTACGTGTTGAAGATATTTTTTTGGGAGATCATGACTGTCTTAGACTGTTTTATCTGTAACATCTTCTCATAATGACTCTGAGTGCATCATAAACAGTAGATGACGCACAGCGGCACAACTTCATTCGAGACAACAGAGATGAGATGTTTTTTTTGTCAGTAGCTCTGGTCTGGAGTCAGTTTACTACTGTAGATCTCAGGATACATTGTTCTGGGTTAGTCTGTGTTTTCTTTATCTGTTGTGTGTGTGTGTGTGTGTGTGTGTGTGTGTGTGTGTGTGTGTGTGTGTGTGAGTGTGAGTGTGTGTGTGCGTGTGTGCATATGTGTGTGCATGCACTGGGAGTATAAACATACTTAATGTTTAGTTAAGATAAAGTTACATACAATTATTTTCATTCGAGAGCTCTTTATGCTGCAAGTTTTGGAGTTAACTCGTAACTTCTGGCCTTAATACAAGTCATTTTTTTAGCCCTTTAAAATCTGTCAGTTCTTTGGGATGATGTTTGTCTTGACGGGATTCTTGGGATAAATTTATTAGGTTTTTTTTTCTCTTATGTGTGCAAAATATTAGCCAAGGCCAAGTAGATTAAGTGCAAAAAAATGGCACAGGTATGAAAAGCTGTATCGATGAACGCTTCTTTCTACACCGGCTGAGTCAGCGGCTCCTGCCTTCCTCTTGTTTCTCTTTTTGGATGTGAATATTCAGAGGCAACACAGATTGGCACTTTGTCAGCAATAATAAACAGTATTTGCTCACTTGTATTCTCGGTTCTCTACACTTTAACCCTGCAAGGGAGATTTTTATTTTGTGTCATGCTCCAGTCCTCGCCTCCCTGACAGCAATGTTGTCCATCTGTGTTGCCTCAAAAAGTTGACCGTTACAAACATCCTCCAAGGAAACTCTACATGACATGGTGTGTAAAAGCTTTTAATTTATGTTGTCGGCTGACCTTTTGGTGTCTTCTTCCTTGTTTTTACTCTTTCTGTTTCTCTTTTCTAACTCTGAGCAGATATTAACGAGAGAAAAAAAAAAGTGTTGTATTTATTTCTTAATTTATGCGTGTGTGACTATCCAAAGGTTTGGAGCGACTTTGCTTGCTGTGTCATCTTGGATAATCAGCTGGCATCCACTGGGTTTGTTTTGAACGTGTGTGACGTCAATGTCGATAATGTTCTGAAGGGAGATATAACATTGAGTTGATTGATTTACTGTAAGTAGACTAGGTGTCTAGTCATGTAGTGAGGCCTGCTGTTTTGTGCTCTTGTATTCTGTTCATTCGTCTTATTCAATCAACAAAGCTCTCTTTTTAAGTCCTGTATTCACTTTGATGTTTATTTTTGAATTTGTGGAAAATGTGCAAATAGACTGGACTACCTTCCTCCTCGTCTGTGTAGGGATGTTAAAGTTTGTCTTTTGTTTTACTTTTTTTATTCTCCGCAGCCTTCTGCATTCGACTGCTGCTGTGCTAACTGAGTTTATGGCCTCTCTAACCCGCATTGTCAGATCAGCCTGGAGTCTGTAACCTGCTGTTTGTACTCACTTTTGGCCTCCATGTGGCGCTCTCTGAATCAGGGTTTCTTAAGTCAAATTAAAGACATTAAAAAGTGAATACACTGTGAAATTATTGGCTGGTTAAAGAAAGGCGACATTTACTTCTGTAAACTATCAGTGCAAAACCTCCTGCAGCCGGTCTTTATAATCTTAAGCACACTAACATATAATTTCCTTCAAAAACTTAAAAACTGCTCAAAAGGCACTGCTTCAGCCTTTTGTACATAATTACAACATCTTACCATCACAGTTACAGCAGAAGAAGACCTTTGCTGTTATTTTCTATTATTCTATTTTGTGTGGAGTTGATACACAGTAATCATGATGCAATCATTCGAGAAAGTCGCCGACAATGAGGAGAAATTACATGTTTCAGAGCCGAGGGGAGGACAAAGGGTTTTATTTCACTGCATTACAAGAACACAATGTTTCTTTTGTCCGGTGCATCAAATATGCGACTTTATCTAATTAAATAAAGTCAATATTTTGTTAAATAAATCATAAAACCTTAGATGAAAGAATTTGATGAAATTAAAATCTGAAACAAGGAAAAACATCATATTTAATGTAATTGTTAATATATTTTTCAACGGTTTCTGTTGGTGTCCAGCAGCCACAGAGTCAGTAAAGTTCAGCGTGGACTTGTCAGTGCGCACCAATAGACCTCATTAAGTCCTTCTTCACCCTCCACTGGCTTTAAGTCCACAGGAGCAACAGTGGTTATGTAACCACAGAGTGGCTCTGGAGAGGCTTCAGCAACACACACAGCTGCGTAACTGAGTCGCCCGAGTCAGCCGAGTTCAACTTTCTGTAACACCGTGCCACAGTGGTAGTAAGGGGTTTGACGCAGTGGGACTGTCGTGATGAACACGACCAGCCGCGACATTAAAACCACTGTCGGGTGATGTGAATGACATTGATCATCTAGTCACAACAGCAGCTGTCAAGGGGTGGGACTGAATAGCCAGAAGGTAAACAGTCAGGTGTTTGAAGTTAATGTGTTGGAAGCAGGAAAAAAATGGGCAAGTGACAGGATCTCAGTGACTTTAATAAGGGCGACTGCAGAGTATCAACAGAATGGCAGGTCTTGTGGTGTTTCCAGTGGTTGGTACCAAAAGTGGTTCAACTGAAGGACAACCAGTTGGCGACAGGGTCATGGGCGCCCAAGGCTCACTGATGTGTGTGAGAAGCGAAGGCTAGCCTCTGATTTCACAGAAGAGCTACTGTAGCACAAATTACTGAAAATCAATGCTTGCTATGATAGAAAGGTGTGAGAACAGACAGCGCCCATACTGAGCTTACAGGGCGCCAAATGGGTCAAAATTGATCTGGTTTTACTGTCATAAGATTGTATTTACATAACGCCTGACAGCGCTAAAACCAATTGGGTTTGGACCCACTTCACTCCTTCATGGCGACAGTAATCCCTGATGGCAGTGGCCTCTTACAGCGGCATCATGAACCCTGTCACACCGCACAAAAACTGTTCAGGAATGGTTTGAGGAACAAAACAAAGAGTTGGAGGTGGTGTCTTCCTGTCCAGGTTCCCCAGATCTCAATCTGATTGTGCATCTGTGGGATCTGCTGAAACCACAAGTACGATCCCCTTAAAGGATCTCCTGCTGTCATCTTGGTACCAGACACCCCAGGACATCTTGAGAGGTCTTGTGGAGGTCAGAGCTGTTATGGTGGCACATGTGGGATCTAAATAATTCAATTACACTTAACTAAAAGTAATTTAGTCATCGACCTACAGGAATCATATTTTTTAATTTTACACAACTTGAAATTCTGTCTCTTAATTATAATCTTCAAAGACACTGTACTAATCACAGATCACAGTCATGTAAAAATACACATTTTTATCTCCATATTAGATGCCAACAACTATGGATATAATACTGCACCACTGTGAGAAATGCAACCAGTTAAAAGAAGAAAATCTGGTTCAGTTGAATTAAGAGGCTGTGCGTTGATGTGTGTTGCTTTAATTCAATTTTGTCCCGTAACTGGAAAGCTAAAATTGGAAGAGATGAAAACCGTAAACAGATTTAAAGTCTTTAAAGTCTCCTGTTGTGATGTCTGTGTGACTGCATGTAGTCAGCGGGCAGGTCAGGTATGTCTGAGTATATACTGTTGTGTAAAGTTTGCCCTCTCTCGTCCTTCAAGAGAAAATTTACAGGTTTGGAGAGCAAAGAAACAAACTCTGGACAAACAAACGTATGCATTGAAGTGAGTTAGCAAGAACATTTTCCAGAGGTGAAGGGTTTCATTTTTAAACAGGCTGCGTTTTATTAGAGCAATAAATGCAATTTTTATTTGTGTTGTTTAAATGAGTAATAGTGAGTAACTCCGTTCAAAATAACATTTGGAAGTCATTGCCCCTCGCGGCTGGGGCCCCCTTCTTCACCCTTATGAGCGGCCCTGATAAACAATGACTCACACGACGACTAACTCACAGAGAGTCTGTGCTTCTCCTCAGCATTAGCATTCTTCAGCTCTTTGTTTTGTCTTCTTTTGTCCAGAAACGTAACTGTTTTGGTTTTGTCTCACCACTTGATTCACCAATTCTGGGTCACAGCAGGCAGCTGATTTCATTAATGAAGCTCTAATACTCGCCCTGTGCACCAGTCGAACATTTAGCGACGAATGAACCGGATGAACTGAAACAAACTCGTATTTCCTGCCAATTGAAGTTTGATTTTGCCTTCCCCTTTTAATATGTCATTCATATTTTCTTTACGACTTTCATGTAAAAATAGATCGTGACTCATAAATCGTCGTCCAGTCGGATTTTTCCTTATAAATAAATGTACAGTAAGTGTAGAGGCAGACAGCAGACAGAAATAGCAAAACGGTAAGGTAAAAGGCTGGGGGGTGGGGTGGGGGGAGTCAGGAGAGCTGGTGAGTGAGATGAAGTATAAAAGAAAAGTGCAGTAAAACAGAGGCAGGGCGTAGTTTAGAGGCAGAGGGAGAAAAAACAGATACGGAGGGAGAAATAAACACATATGGAGAGAGAGAGAGTGACATGTGCATGGAGGATGAGTCTGAGAGGCCCTCACTTCCACTTGACTCAGTCATGGGAATGATTTGATTACCGCCACATGAACAGCTGTCTTATGTAACACACGTAGACACACACACGCATGCACACATACACGCAAACAAAGAAAGAGCACAAAAGTAATGAGGTGGTCTGTGTTTTGGCCAAAAACCTACACTGAGCAGAGCGGCCTGCAGCTACAGAGAGACGGGGAATCAACAAGAGAGTCCCTGTCAGAGTACGGGGTCAGACAGGTCGCTTCCCATTGTCGAAAATAAACAAAACATAGAAATGCTCTGAGGTTTCTACACTCAGCTGCTGAAACAATTGATAATCAGGATATTAAAATAGTTCTGTTTGGTACTGAATTATAATCTGAGCCGTGGGAGAAGCATTCACATCCTTTACCTAACAAACAAAACTTGTACCAGTGAAGTGTGTCTCACCAAACTGCATTGTTTGTACCTGCGAGGTCTGAAAAATGGTAAAAAATTGGTCAAAAGATACAGTACAGTTTATTCATCGGTAGCCTACAGTTGTTATAACCATAAAAGACACATCATGGAGCCACACAGCTGAACTGACATGTTCTTTCATCGTGAACATCACTACTGTCGTTTTTTTTTCTCAATTCAATCTGATAAACCATCCTGCTGCCACTGATACACATCCAGCAGTTACAGATTAACATTATTGTTAATTGTGAGTCATGCTTCTGATTAGCTGACCTCTTTTTGCTCTGCGTTTGGTCTCTACCAACTCCTGAAGGAGAGTTCAGGCTCTTTAGCTGCTAAATGCTCCTCTGTGTTTGCCAGCTAGTTTGTGACTTTGCCTGTTTGACCTTTCTGCCTGCTGCAGCTGAAAACAGTCCTATCAGATGAGTCAGAGTGAAACAAAACAGGATAGTCGTTGTCGAGCCTTTCACATTATCACATTGTTTTCACATTGACGTTTGACACATTGTTGTATCGTTATTACAAAAATATGGATTATTGCCGCTTTAAGTATTAGTGTCTTCAGGATTTCATCTAATAGTTGTTGGTATTTGTCTTTTAATAGGATGTGTTGATCACAGAACAATGCCAGCATTATTCTTTGTTCTTGAGTAAACATATTCACATACATGTCACCACTGAATGTGGGTGTGTTGAACAAAGAAAATACATGAAGCAGAGAACTCTGAGTATTTCTGACCGGCGTGCATGTTTGATTTTATCAGTAAATATGAATTACTTTAATCCATAATGAATGTAGCCCTTTATTTTTGCTGACTGACTTGAGTTGAGACAAGACTGCCCACACTGAAGGCTCAGCTCATGAATGATGTAATGAAATATTCGTGGAGCAAAGACCGGACTGTTACTCAGGCACCCAGCACCTGAAAATCACAACTCCTGTCCCTTGCCATTTCAGAGATGACTGACAACACATTTGCACAGAGTTAACAGTCTTAATATTTCATCGCAGTGAGACGGAGGTGCAGAAAATGATGCATTATGGATGGTGAGTGGTGTGTGTGTGTGTTGTACATTCAGTATGTAGAGCAGGGTTGAGATGTGTGTTTATTTTTATTTACAAGTAAGGATGATGAAGAGGTTTTTAAAAAACAGCTGTAAAATCAATTCCCACCACTCAGCTGCACTATTAGCAGATGTTAGCATGCTAAACGAAGATGAAGGGCGTGGTTAATATTATCTGTTAAACATTAGCATGTTAGCATCGTCATTCTGAGAATGTTGGAAAGCTGATTTCAGAGCCTCTTGTGTGACTGTAGCTTCTTATTTAACCTATATATATATATATATATAAACATTACTTTACAAGTACAAGTGGTATGAAATGTTGTGCACTTCCTGTCTCCTATGTAGGCGTGGTCACTCGAGTAAACAACACATAATCATCTTCTTAGATGTATGGTTGGGCGCTCCCAGAGGCTATGAAACAAGCTGCTCTTGTGTATACCACCTTTGATACACAGATCAGATGTATCAGAGTTGAGTCGGAGTCAAACCAGAGTACACGTATAATCTCATTATCCAATTTTACCAGAGTAATTTAATTCAAGTGTTTATAGTCTGGGCTTGTAAACAAATATCCTGCCAGTCCTTCTACAGTAATTTCTTTATTAAGAGCAAGACACCAAGCAAGAAGATTCCTTCGCTTCACCCACAATAATTTGGTCAAATCGGGAGGTTTGGCCGCCTGCCTCAGGACGGCTTAAGGCCGTCCATGTTAAAGTATTAAGATCTGGCAGGCAGAGGGAGTTTTCATTGTTATGAAGCTTCTGAGCGTTTTGGATCGAGTCCAAACTTTTGTCTCATGTCTTTAAAACTAAAAAGAATATCATCATTGCAATAATCTGCGATTTCACTAATACCTTTGTTCACACACATCTTAAGGCCCGAGTCATTAGGTTCACAAGTACAAACGTTCAAAGGTTCAAACGTTCAAAGGTTCTTTAGTCGTCACATTCACAGAGCCGACGATACAGTGTGCCCTCCAGAGATTAGCTTATAGCCGATAATAGATACAAAGAAGAAGAAAATGAAAGTTAAGAAAATAATAATAACATATAGAGAGGAAGAGAAAAACATAAAATATAAAGAATAATGTATAACATGTGTAGTACATTTGTACACATTATACTTTATAGCACAAACTATACACAGACATTAATACAAATAGTGAGTGTGAAGGTGCACACAGTGATATGATCATACAGACGGTCGGTGTTGGTGAAAAGTGAATTGATGAATAATGTAAAATAAGTAGTTCAGCTTTCCCTGAAGACTATTTACAGATGACCTGGGGGACTGTGTCTCATTTCTCGTGTACTCTGTGATAACCATCTCAGTGTAGAGGGCCCGAAAAGAAAGATGTTAGTTTTCTACCTTTGTCTTCTACCCAGAGCGTAATAAAGGCCTTAACCACCATGAGGGAATCACTGTAATGTCTCGTAATCTTCTCCCGTCAGTAATTGTGTTGAGGTAAGTGGGTTAAAATGTGCTGAGACTTCAGATTGACTTAAGCACACCCAGTATCACGGTTTGATCTTTTGAGTAATATTAAATATCGTATCAACTTTTCATAACCAACTAATAACCTCTGCAGGAGCGTTCTAGTACTAGTTGCTGATTTAGTGATTTGTGCAAGCGTTTGATTGCAGGGTGCTCACAATTTAGTGAGGGGAGGAAGTATTCACATCCTTTACTTAATTAAAGTTATGAATACTCCGCTACATGTCAAAGTCCTGCAGTCAAAACCTTACTCGAGTAAATGTATGTTAGTATTATCAGCAAAATTGTCTTAAGTAAGATATTAAACTGGGACTGTGTTCACTGGGAGGTGGTTGAGCCCGGTTAGCTGAGCTCCGTTGCCAACACTGTCTCCCCCGATCCGATGTCACAGTATGTCACAAGCAACACACTCTCATGTTCTCTTATTGACATCCATGGCAGCAACGTATGATAAAGAAATAAAATAAAAATGAACATACGCCCCCGAGTGCAGGATGAGTCATCGACATTTTTAATGATTTTCCAGGAAGTTACAAACTCTAAAATAACATTAAAAATACCTGCAAAACGGCTTTTTTTGCCACTGTTGGGCCTTATACTGGTGTAAAGGTGAGATTTGGAGCAAGACATAAGTTATAAAAACACTTTAACAACATTTCATTAACTCCTGGATGGATTTGCTTCACACATTTCAGTCCGCCTCAGGATGAACTGTGGTGACTTTAATTATCAAAAAATTTAGGTTTATGCCCAAATACCTGAAAAACATATGACACTGCGAATTTTATTGTTTGGACTCGCAGGCGTCGTGCTGCTGATAGTTAGATGTGAAAACTCCTTGACAAACTAAACCTGACTGAGAAAGCAAAACCCAGTTAGTTCCCCCAGTTGCTCTCAAGCTCACAGGACCAAAAGCAGTAACATATTCTACCTAAAAGCAAAGTTGTGGCAGTTTCAAAAACACCTTCACGTGGTGTTTTTTCTGTCAGCCGCTGACCTGGAGCAGGAAGGTCCCTCAGACTTTTCCTGTTGCGTAACCTCAGCGCAAAAATAACCCACCAAGATGACAGGTAGGCTGATGAAATTTTCATTAACGTTAACTTATATAAAGTTATTTTTAGAAAACGGGCGATTTGGCTCGGAAACATCCAACTCATACTTCCATAAAATTCAGTCGAGCACAGAGAGAGACTGACAAGTGAACACACACTTATACAGTCCAGGCAGACAACAACAGCAGGCGTGTAATCATCCGTCTGTGTGTGAACATGCAGGTGAATCCCGAAAGCTGAATGAAAAATCTTGTAACAATACTTTTCTCACTGTCTCTTCATACATATGTGATACACTCACATAGGGAGCTGTGATTTTCAGATATACAGTATATGTTGATGAAGGTTCTGAGTCATCCAGGTCATGGTAATTGTAAGTAATTGTGAGCTCTGAGTTTCAGAGTCGTTAGGGCCACTTGTGGGTGGATGATTTAACTGGCCTTCATGTGGGTTGCTAGGGCAAGGTGAGCCCAGGTGTGAATGGTTGCTAAGCTGTCTGGGGAGCATTGTAGGTGGGTGATAAATAATGTCTTCCACCTCTGTTCAAAGACTGGAAGTCGTTCCAGTTTGACTTAGGTGGATTATTTTACTCCTCTTTCAAACCATCTGTCTTCTCTGGCCGAGATGTTTACATTGTTGTCCTCAAGGGAATTATTTTTCTCCTTCAGATGTAAGTGGACAGCAGAGTCTTGAGGAGGAGCTGCCCTCCTGTGCTGTGACATTTGTTAATGGAGAGGTTGTTTTGTCTCACTGAACAGCATAAACTACATTACTCTGTCTCTGCCTGGGCGTTTTGTCCTTACGGTGGACAAGTTTCTGCCTCAGCGTGTTGGTAGGTTTGACTTTCTCAGATATTCCCACGACATAATGAATGACGGTGTTGTTACGTTTTCCCGTCTCCTCCTCTCTGTCTGCTCTGGGTCTTTCAGAGGTTTTGACAAAGGTCCAGTTTGGGTAGCCGCAGGTTTTAAGTGCTCCCCTGACGTGCGTCTGTTCCATGTGAAATATCATTTAACATGCGGTTCATTTACATAACCTTTTTTTTCTCCCCAGCTTTACACGTGAAATACATTTTCACATGTGAACCGTGAGGCACTCAGTTTGCCTTTCTGTCACTCTGTCCCTCCCTCTCTCCTCCCTGTACTCTGTTCTCTCTCCTCCCGCTGTTGAGTGTTCTGCACTCAAGAACCAGAGAGGAACCCGGAGGAGGCAGAGGCAGCGAATCTGCGTTTACAACTAACGTGCACGTGTGTGACTGTGTGTGTCTGTTCTCGTTAAAGTGTGAGTGAGAGCCCGAGAGAGAAAAGAGATGCAGACGTTTGGCAGAGAGAGGAGAGAGCGATTTTGCCGACCTGTCCGTGGCTTTCATGTCACATTTCTGCCCTGAAGACCTGACCTCTGCCTCCCTGTCCAGAAAATAACCTGGGAAAAACTAAAATGGAATATCGGAGAACTGCGCCGTGTGAAACAGTCCGAGCAACGACCCTCCTGCTGCTCCTGCATCAGAGACAGAAGGAGGACTGAAGGAGAGAAATGACTGAGTTTTTTTAATTTGTGTCTAAGAAAGTGAAGAGGAGAGGACGGCTTGTGTTCGTCTGACAACTGGAAGATTTACACATATAATTATACTGCGAGGGCTTTCTTTTTTTAAGGGGAAGGCAAAGAGCAGGGAAGAGATAATAGAAGAGGAGAGGAAAGGGGAGGAGAGAGCAGAGAGGAGAGGAGGACAGAGCGGAGAGAGGAGAGGACCAGAGCAGAGAGGAGGAGAGAGAGGAGGGAGGAGGAAGGAGAGGAGGAGAGGAGAGGAGAGGAGAGAGGAGTAAACACACTCCAGATGGCATCTTGGCATTAATGTAAGTATAAACAGTGTGTTTGCATGTTCATGTGGCGAGAAATGCACATAGTCAGTGATGATGTTAATGACATGGAGTGCCTCCTCTCGACCATCTTCACCTTCTCTTGCTTTGGTTCTGCCTCTTATTTTATTTTTTATAAGTCTGTGTGTACACTGTGTCTCTCTGCCTCCCTCTCCAGCCTCTCTGCAGGTCATGTCAGATAGTAACGGTGGAGCAGCTGAGGGGGAAGGCCAGTAGTGTCACATTGCATTAGCGTCACACACACACATGCACACACAGAGAGGGAGAAACACGCTTTAAAGTGTCGCGAGTGTATGTGGATGAAGTGTGAGAGGAGTGACAGTGTATCTCCTGCATGTGTTTGCATGTGTGAGCTAAGCTGTAACAGGCGCAGGAGCCATACAGACCTCTTAACCACATGGAGAGACAAAGAGCAATTGTGGCATTGAAGAATTTTGGCCAGACTGCACAGACCCAGAGCAGAAAGTGGGAGGAAGATCAGTGTCTATGAAAAAAAAGGGGGGAAGGAGAAGTATCCTGCACTTGCTGCTGACATGTTGGATCTGTAGACTTTGGTCAAGCAGCTGTGTGCGTGTCCATTTTTCATGGAGTTTAAACCTTGTTTCAATTCAAGTTTTGGAAAAATGTGCTTGTTTGCTTTCTTACTGAGAGTCAGATGAGAGGATTGATACCGTTCTCATGACTGTACGGTAAATATGACGAGACAGCCAGCAGCTAATTAGCTTAGCTTAGCATAAAGACTGGAAACAGGGGGTAACACCTAGCCTGACCAAAGGTAACAAAATCCACCTACCAGTAGAGTTGGGACGATCAGAGATTTTATAGCAAATCGTGATAAAAACACTCAGGATAAGTTGATCGTGGTGGATTTCCTTTATGGGGATAATATCATCACGAGGGGACAATCCTACAATCATCTGATTTATTTTGTATTGCCACAAAGGGGATGCAATCTTTGTTCATAACATGTAAGGTAAAGTGATTTCAATATGTTTTAATGAGTTTTAAACATATTTTGAATCACAATAACTTTAGCCAGGATAATCATGACAAGAGATATTCTCCTATCCCCACCATAACCTCTGGAGGTCACTAATTAACATCTTATACAGTCAATCAGGGAACACCTAGCTAAAAGTAATGCTGTCGAATGTAGTAAGTGTAAGTAATGTGAAGCATCAACTGTTCAGTCAGTTAGCTTAGCTTAGCATAAAGACTGAAAACTAACTATTGCTAATAAAATTAGTTTCAGCTAGCTGAACCGAATAAACTGACAACTGAATGCACCTTGTTTGTTGATGTTGTGCCAAAACCAAAGCGCAATAAATGACAACTTGATCTGTTTTAAAGGAGAGTTAATAGCTAGACTATTTGGTCGTTATGTGTTCGGCACATTACCCCGTCAACTGGGGAATGATCGTTTTATCGTTGTGCAGATTGTTATTTGTGAGCTTTAGCGTCTTAGTAGGTGGATTGTGTTACGTTTGGACGGAGCAGACTAGCTGCTGTCCTTTTCTTCTCTTCGTCTTTATACTCAGTTAAGCTAAGTGGATGCTGACGCTCGGCTAGATGGATGGATAGATAGATAGAGTTGTCATGTCATCAGTGTAAACAGCTCTTGTTGTCTAGACTGTTGGACACAGTGTGACTGGCTGTAATGAGGTGGCTGCAGGCCAACTGTCTCATGCTAATGTCATTATATAACTGATGTTCAGCTGCCTGATAGTAAATCGCAGTGGGATTATTCACTCCATTTACCTGTTGTGACACTGATGGGAATCTGTTTCAGCCTCTTCACGTGGTCCCTGCTCGACTTGTCTGCAAACGTTGTGTGGTTGCAGTCGTGAAACAAGCAGGTTTTAATCCCCTCCACGAAAAGGCACGCTGAATCAATGCTTTATTTACTAAACCATGAATTATTTGTGATGACGTGCTTTTTGCTGTTACCCAAATCGTCACATCCAACGGACAGAAAGAGAGAGTAAAGCGGGAGGAGTGGAGAGAGAAGGGCAGCCATGTCCTGCAGCATTTACACACAACATCGCAAAATGACCCTGACAGTCAGTGGATTTAGAATAGCTCGGAGGTTGTGTTGTGCTCGGTTGTGTTGAGATGTCATGCTATCTGTTGTTGTTTGCTCTTGCGCTGCCTGTGCTGATGCATTGCTTTTCGACTGCGTTGTTAGTTTTGTAACATAATTAAAGGCCTGAGGTGAGTTTTTACGCCAAAGGGCATGCGAGGATGAGGCAAAAATTCATTTCAGTGAGCGCTTGTTTTTAGAAATGTGACAGGCTAAACGCAGATTTGCTCCCCAGTGTGATCTCAGGTTGTACTAACAGGTGAGAGTTAGAGTGCTGCATCTCCTGTTTCACAGAAAACATCCTCAGAAATTAGGCCAGTTTGATCGTCTCTGAAAGCATCATCCATTTTTTATCCGTTCAGGTTTAAACTTCTGCCATGTCTTTACAGCTTCACAGCACGAAAAGCAAAACCTGCAGGTTTTGGCTTCTTTATACTTAAATTTTAGTCTTTAAAGCTGTTGAGTTGGTTTTTTTTAACAGATTGTGTTTTCACAGAGCAACACATTCACAGTTGTTTGTCACGAAGTCCGGTGTGTCTTCATGAGGTAATTAGGCCCGTTTGCAATCATTAATAAAGAGTCTAATGCGGCAAAAAGCTCATAAGCCGTCACTGAGAATACATTCATGCGTAATGAGATGTGTTCACAGCTGTCAGCTGGGGAAATCACGACACATTTGTGAAATTAAAAAGATCTGCGAAAAGAGAAAAAATCGACGCCTGTGCCCTTTCGAACCACGCTCCACTCACATCTGCACAGCTTAATGTTATTTGGAGGAAGGGACTCAAAAGTTTTGGAGAAGAACGTCACGAAGCGTTAGAGAAGAATGTCAGTAATACAAGTCTCGCCGAGGGGCTTCACAAATTTTTCCGTGTAATTATAGCGTCACGCTTCGAGCGCACCTCACAGATTTGAGATGTCACTCACATGTGCAGATATCGCCGAACTCAAGTGTTACAATTTTGCAGACAAAGTGAATTAAAGTAATTTAGGACACCGATTTTCATTTATCCTTTAAAATGCTTGAAGGGGATTGAAAATGTTTGAGTTAATCCAATAAGTGATGATAATATAAACACTCTCCTCCCGTCCGCCTGTTGAGCAATAGTAGCTCGTTTGCGTGAGAAGAGGGCTTTTTTAATTGGCTGAGACGGGTTTATTCCCAACCTTTCTGGATTGAGACAAATAAAACAAAGCAAAATCAACTTCTCACACTTTCAAGGTTTAGAGTGTATTTCTATCAGCTGTGAGCAGCCTGCTTTACCTGTATGTTAGAGATACAAAGAGGTAAAACTACCTAATAAACGACAAATATAGCAAATATAAGAGAGATGTCATCGTTTTATGTAGCAGAAATGTGCTATTAGTTTGTTTTTTTTACTACTCAACCTTTTGTAGTCCATAAAACATTTCTGGAGCTTCACAGCAAAACAGAGTTGCAGCATTCTCCTAAACAACTGAAGTAGATGGGGGCTTGTTTTAAAATGTAATAAAACGACCGACAGTAAACATTAAATGGCTTCGTACAGCTCGTCCAGTGTAAGTTTCCACAAGCCCCAAGATCCCAAATTGATTTGAAAAGATGTTATTAACATCCTTGACGCAGCGCTGAGCTCCCACTTCAGACGGGAGGCGTGCCAACACTTTAAGCTTAGCAACCACAGTGGTGCAAACATTTTTTCAGTTGTTTTGTAACATTTTAAAACAAGTCCCCATCCACTTCAGCTGTTTAGGAAAATGCTGCAACTCTGTTTTGCTGTGAAGCTCCAGAAATGTTTTGTAGACCCAACTTTCCATCGGCATGGGGGATAATGATTGACTTTGGGTGAACTTTTATGCATGGCAATCATCTTGTCAGGTTTATTGTGTGGCGGGGTCTTGAACCACTGATTCATTTTCTTTATCATCACTTAGTAAAACAGCTTCCCATCGAGCCAAACTCCTCAAAACATGCTGTGTTTGTATATTTAAACTCTTGTAAGTTGGAGGACAAAGAAATGCTCAGGGAGGCGTTCTATAAGATAAAAGAAAAGAGTCTCCAAAAGGCTGTGGAGCCCTTAATCTAATCAGATCAGGTTAGAAAAAGTTAAAGAAGCACAGTAGACACAGTGGAGTCTCCTCTCTTTCTTTGCTCATCTTGTGTCCCTCCTCTCCTTTCAGAGGATGAAGGATCTTCCTGGATCCTCTCCAGGACTCCAGCTCTGTTCGGCCCTTAAAATCCATTTCCTCTCTGACATCCCTCTCTACCATCAGACAGTCTGGACCTGTGGAGTTAAAGGTGCTCTACATTTAGTATCAGATCCATCAATAAGTAACACGCACACTAAAGGTATAATCCTGAGTGTGTATGGGGGAGTTCCAGTCTGGGAGTGGGGCTACATGTCTAGACACAATACTGTATAAAGCTCTCTGTCTACTCTACATTTAACCTGGGCGCTGCACGCGAGTGTAGACAATAAACGGTGCGGTATCTTTGTTCCTGAAACAAGTTCATAACTCATGTCTACACCCGCGACAAATGATTCATTTTGTCTCATTTTCAGCTCAATAAAGCCGAACGAGAACTTGACAAGATGGCTAAAAATATATATCTTGCTATTTAAAGCCTTAGTTGTGTCCTTAGAAATAGATTTTTCTCAGCAGATCAATAAAGGATGTAAACACCCTCTTCGTACGGTAATTTTTAGTGTGTTCATGTCCGCATCTAATAACAGGTTGTACAGATTGTAGCTGTGTTAGTACGTATTACCCTCAAATAAAAAGCTGGCACGTCTTACATCCTGAATGGATCTAAAAACATAGACTATGTCATTTAAAGTCAACATGCTTGAGTCAGCCGGAAACAAGTAAAACAATGCTTTAAAGGGCAGGTTCACCCAAAATATGTAGTCCACGAAACATTTCTGGAGCTTCACAGCAAAACAGCGCTGCAGCATTCTCCTAAATAAATGAAGTAGATGGGGACTTGTTTTAAAACAAGTGAAAAAAACAATACATAAAAGCCAAAAACAGACATTTACAGTTCAAGAGCATTAAGACCTTTCAGAGTGAGAAAAAGCAGCAAGGGGAAACTCAAAAACTCTGAAACAGCAGAGTCTGTTTTGTCTTTTTGTCTTGATCAGTTCACTCCAGGTCCATGACACCAGCTCATCTTCGACAGCTACATCACATCTGTAATGTGCCTCTGTGTGGAGATGTGCTTTTGTGTGTATGTGTGTCCACCAGGAAGGTCAGCTATCCTGATCTGTGTGAGTAAAGTTGGCTGTTGACTGTTTGTTGCCACCTAGTGGTTCAGTTAGAGTCTCCAGAGACGGACTGCTGACCGACTTCTGTGAAGTCTGACCTTCTTATAAATCCTGTAAAAATAGTAATATTGTACGACCCACACCTGAACCTTTACATTAACTTCACACAATTTACACTACAATTGAGTATAAGGCTATAAAGTTTTGTCCAAGAATGATTAGATGTGACAAACTATGTGTATGTTTCTTTTAAGTGCACAGTGTGTGCAGAGTCCAGAGGAGGTCTCTAAGCATGCCCACCCTTGTCAAGTTGATCTTTTTATCATTTGTTGTATTGATACTACAAAACCTCTGAGTGTTTCATACACGAGTTCATTCAAGTATGTTTGTTTGCGTGTGAATAAGTTACTAAATAACTCCGTGTGTTTGTGTGATCTTAAATTTAAATATTGGCATGTGACTGAGGGGAAGAAATCAGGTCATCTGAGGTATGAATGCCTCATAGTTGTCTTCTCGTCCAAACCCTGCAGGCTCACAGCTCAGGCATGTTTGTAACGAGGGGGAAAGTGAGAAGTGATGTATAGATTAAGGGGTTAGGCGTCGAAGACTCCAGTACTCGATAATTAACTCGTCTTGTTGTCAAAGAAGAGATGTTTTAGTTGTGGATGAATGGGAATGATTGATAGATAGACATTTTTATGAGCAGGTTTGGTTCACAAGAATAACATCGACGGTGTGTCCCACATCACAAAAACAGACCAGAGTAACAGGATTACTATCGTTTCATTAAAAAGGTACATTGTTTTTATGCTGCTGAAGTGTTAATTTTTATGTTTTTGTTGAGAAGACACAGGCAGAGGAGGAGGGACGCTCAGGCTGACATGCTTTTAGATTCCCTGCACGTATGCATTATTCATTTAACTTGAAGGATGATTTGTGAACAAGAACTGTCACCCGTGTTTCTTCCTCGTTCTCCCTCTTATCTGCTCTTTTTGCTCCTCTTCCTTTTCACCCTCCTCTCCCTCTCTCTTTCCTTTTTCCTGTTTCTGACCCTCCATCACTTCTCTCCTCCACCTCTCAAACCTACAGTCGAGGGGAGTCATGACGCTCCGCTGACCTCTGCAGGGGAACACGAAAAGCTGTGAAATCATGAGCGCGCCAACGACAGGAAGCCCAAATATGGAGGTGACAGTGGTCTCCCAGGAGATGGCATTGCTTAGCAACTTACTGGCAGCTTACACCTTCATCGCAGGTAGGTCCAATTAGAAAAAATGATCATGTGTGACTGGATATTCATTATTATACTCTGTAAGATCAAGGAGACGAGGAGAGGAGCAGCAGTCGAGGGTTTAAAGGATCTATGTCTGACATTTTGAACATTAATAAAGCAGCTAACAAGTAGTTGCTGTGTAAAGATGTAGTGGAGTAATAACATCCTGAGCAGAGAATGAAGTCAGACTCCCTCTGAGTGTTTGTTTGCTGCAGTCTGAGCTTCTCTGTTCATTGTTTTGGGATGCAAATACATGTGAGTGCATGTGAGTCCCTTCCTGCATTTATTAAGAAAAGATGGCAGAGTGCAGTTCACAGCTGAAGGCATTCACAGTTAATTAAAACATATTTTACTTTGTGTTATAGGTAGCTAGCATCAGCAAGTTATCTAGCAAGCTGATAGTTATATTAATTGGATTTAGGACACTCGGCAGATCCAAAAAATGGGATTGTATCATCAATACGTAACTAACGTAGGTATAGTGGGAAACGGGTTGTACAGAAAGGCTGTCAACTCTTACGCGTTGACTCGCAACTGAAGGTTCACAGGATCAGTCATACCCGCCCTTCCCATTCATTGTCCATGTACGCAGCCGTGCCTGGAGCGCCAGTTAATTCAAAACACGTGATTTTCAACACCGCAGGGCCTGGAAGTGTCGCGTTGCGAGGGACAGGGTGTCACATTGCCCACTCCTTATTTGCATAAAGTTGTGGTCTAGGCATCCAGCATGTTTGCCACCTCTGGAAGCTCCCAAAAGCTATAAAAAACTAACCGTGCATGGCTTATTTCTCACGTTAAACATTTTCAGAAACAGCCTTTGGTGAACTATTTTTGAAAAAATAAGAGAAAGTTTCCAAACCAGCTGCCATGTCCCTTTTTTTTTCTGGTGGTCAGGCATCCAACGCTTGGAAGAGGTGCGACCTCTCGTGTCCAAAAATTCTGATATTCACGGTGCAAAAAGAGAACAATGACAACGCTCAGACTAGATGTGATATAGACCTGCGAGGAAAAATATCCTTTTTACTATTTCCGAATACTATTTTTGTCAATTGTCTCTGGTGGCTTTGAGGAGGGTGATATAAAGGCTGCCTCTGGTTTGGAGGAGGCGTGGCTGACGTGCCTGATTGTTTTGGTCTTTGATGCTGGTGCTCGAGTGCGACATCTACAGGCAGTGAATGTTGTATATAACCTTTAAGTATGCCAACATTTTGATTCACTAAAAACATTTAAATATTTTTCTCCTCCTCCTCTCTTCCTCTCAGACCAGCCCGAGAGGACAGCGTTGGTGTTTCTGGGCGGTGTCTGCGTCGGCCTTCTAGTCACGCTCTGCGCCATCGTCTTCCAGATACACTGTCGAGCAGACTGCCGCTACGGCAACAACAAACACGCTCACCCTCACCACCGCCACAGGAACAGGCATCACCACCGTCGCCATCACGGCTGTCCCGTCCATCAGCCCATTGACAGTAATCCAGACAGCACTGCTGTTGTTACCTCGGGAGCGACCGGGCCTGCTGGGGACAGCGAATCAGAGGAGTGGGATGACACGTCTGACCTGTCGGCACGGAGACGCAGGCGCTTCGAGAGAGCTCTGCTGAACGCCACCATGTTTACATCAGCTGAGGGTATCTGTCACACACAGGCACACGTGTGAAGACTTGTGACTCCCATTGAAACCATAAAATCCAAACACTAAAACAGCCACCGGTTTATCTTCTCCACGTTTTTGAGGAAAACATTTTACTTATTAGTCCACTACACTTTCAGTTGCTTTTAAAAACAATATTTTAGTTAAACATTAAAATACAGCTGACACAGTAACGCATCAGTAATAAAAGCCTAACTATATGACGCTGTCAGAGCCCAGGGGTCAGCTGACTAATGACATTTAAATGTGATGGGGTTTTTTTTAGTGCAGAATGCTTCATCAACATAAATAAATATCTTAATACGTCTTCCACCACTGGCCATTTGCAACCTGCGGCCAACTTTACTGTCTGGACAGCAAATATTGTGGACATAGTTAATTATCTCCTCAGGTGATGATCTTTAGTTCATTTAGTCCAAATGGATCAGAAAGCAGGAGACAATCTGAGCTGAACATCGCAGAGCAGTTAAAAACTACAATATGTGAGTAAAGTACAACATTTTAGTTTTAAATCTTCGCATGAAAATGTTGTACACAGGTATTTAAATCTATTCTTTGGAGAGTAGTTTGACCGACCCAATCAGCAGGATACATTTTGGCAGTCAACGTCTCTGCAAACCACGGATATGTTGTAACTTTTTGATAAATTTCCATATTTATCTTATGACAACACAGTGCTTACGGTCTGGTGAGGTTTAGGCACAAAAACACTTGGTTAGGTCGAGGAAAAGATCACGTTTTGGCTTAAAATGCCTGTTTTGGTTGCCACAAACAAGATGTCCCGAGGTCTCCTTAAAAATATCCAGTGGTTTCCGTTCACAAATATTGAAATGCAGCCTTCTCGCCTGCAGCTCCGCCACCACCCCCTCCACCTCCCCGATATTAAAGTCAGTTAATAATCATGTAATGTGAACATGATGTAGCACATTTGGGAGAAATGTCAATATGGTACGTAGTCTTTGCCACGTAGAAAAGTGAACGTATCAGTGGTTTGCAGAAACGTTAACTACCAACACTTTATCCTGCTGACTCGATAGTTTTAAAGCATTTGGACAGCTTGGTGTCTAATAATGTGCCAGTGGACCTTCATACACGCACACTACACGCACTACTGTCCGCTCATGCTTTGAAACAGGAAGTCTTCTCAATAGAAGTTTGATGGTTACATGAATGGACGGTGTGTTGGCGTGCTGTAACCCTTCTCTGTGTTTGTGTGTGTTTTTGTGTGCATCATCAGAGCTGGACCGGGCCCAGCGGCTAGAAGAGCGCGAAAGGATTCTCCGCGAGATCTGGATGAACGGACAACCAGACATCAGTACAGTCACTCAGAGCCTCAACAGATATTACTGACACATGATCAGACAGGCAGATAATCAGAGGGACGGGAAGATGAAACAGGCGAGTCAAAGGAGAATAAATAGATAAACAAAAGAGAAAAAAGCACTGGATGAAAGGAACATAAAACATCAGCTTGGGGGCGCTGTCTGCACTGCACCAAAGAGACGTTTACAGATCATATTAATACTGACAGTTCTCCTGGATCGGTCCTCCCTCAGCGTGTAAACAACAAGGAAAACATACGAGTTGGCTGATACTGATGGCGCAGCACTCAACACAGGATGACACCCAAGTGTTTGCAAGAGGAAAGTCCTCGCGCTCCAAAGAGCCAACAAGTAAAAACACAATGGACCTGCAGAGCAAACAGTGCGATACATAACTTCTGTGTAAAGTTGTCGTTGGTCGAAAGTCTACAAGGGATTTCAAACTTTTTAAATCTTAAACAGGTGCTTTTTAGAAACGAGAAACATTGTGCTGCAGCTGTTCATGATGTGTGGGTTCAAATGTTGGTGATACTGTGTTGTTGCACTTTCCTCACCCCTTTTTTTTTATTTGTAAAACTGATGTAATCAAGTAGTAAGAAGAAAACGTGAATCATACAGAAGAATGAAAAGGAGAGAGATATTCACTCTGTAAACATATTGGTGCTTTTACTGCTGTAATTCTGCATCCCCAGATAAAGTGAGTGCACTTTTAGCGAGGACACAAAATGGCTCTGATGGTTAATTAAATATGTCTCTTGTAAAGGGTTACTCCACCAATTTTCCCCCTTCAAAGTGTGTTTACAGGTCTTGGGGAGTGCTACTGCATGTGTGAAAAAAAAGTAGCATCAAGCCTTTTGTGGCTCCAGAGGAAGCCGCATGTAATCTGATAAATTGCCTCCAGTGATGTCGCGCAGTGGCTAAGATGCATTGTGGGTAATGTAGGCACCAGGTTTTAAAAGCAGTATAGCAGACAGGAGAATCAACTTTTTTATTCCACACATTCTTCTTCCCTTTCAAGACCCGGCTTCAAAATTGTTGGAGTTACCCTTTAACTTGGCAGGTCTGTTGGTTTCGTCTGCAGGCCAGAAGCTCATGTGCTGCAGGTGTTGTTGCACATCAGGACAGCAGGTCATCATGTCTGACAGGATCATGCTGCCTTTCTTTATTTGGCTCACGTTTTGAGCTGAAAGAAAAATAAATAAACTTTTGTTTTCTGTACATATGAATGAGTAAAGTCCCTTATTAAAGTGAAACATAGTGGTTCACATTTCTTTTAACAGTTTTTGAGCGTCTTTGGGTTAGTTGTACATGAACAGCTACAACCTTCGAACAAATCTCACAGAAAAAAAGGATTCATGCACATTTAAGCGGACATTCCTGTAAACCAGATTCACAGTCGGGGATAAAATTACACACCATTGCAATAACAACACCAAGTCAGAACCAAACCCACAGAGTACTGTGGGCTGAGAGTGCAAGGTAAGGGAGTACTGTGATGCCACATGGCGGACAGGCGAGCCGTAGTACAACACCCAGCAGACAAAGCAACTTATCAGAGGGCAAAGACGTCTTAAGTCTGTTACATGTTAGTTATTCCACTCAAACCAGCCCTTATTCAGCATTTACTATAGTAATATATTACCAAATGCACCTTTGAGCCACAGTCACCCTGCAGGAAGCACAAACATCACCTGGGAACATGATGAAGAGTCCGAGCATCAGCAGCCATAGTGACCCACAGTAAGTAACACTGATCCATGGCAACGTTTTGCACCACAATGTCGAAGCTCCTGCAAAGTAAAAGTTACGAGTTTACTTTCCCACAGACTCAAAAATGACCGTTTATATGTGTTGGAAGAAAGCAACTCGACCTCTGCAGTAACAGACAAAAACTTGTGTTAACTGTGAACTCCATGATTTATTTAATATCACCATTATGAATTACTGGAGTCAGACTCCCCCTGGTGTCCATGAGGCGCTCCTGCACTCCAGGAAACATACAGTAGATGCTAAATGTAAAAAAAGCAACAGTAAAGTAGGAGGAAATTACAAAAAAACTGTTTTTAATCAGAAAAATACAATTAAACTGAATAGATAATTCAATGAATAGAAAGTGTAGTGGTCAAAATAAAACCAATCATGTTACTATGATAACATTTGTAGACTCAGAAGCAGTATGATTTAAAAATATATATAATATATCCTCATATGCACCACAGCGTTACATACATGTTTACTTTTCAATACACAACATTGTTATTATGAGTTGTGTTTGTTGTTAGCACCTACATAACAGCTGACAAATCGTTACAGACCTGAGATTTGTATGCACTGCACTCAGAAACTGTGAGTGGATTAATAAAATAAAAATTTGAAGCACATATCAAGAAAGTGTCTAAAACCATCAAGATGAATGTGAATTTTAATCACACTTCTCTGATTGTATAACTGTCTGCAGCCAGGCCACCCCATCAGCTGTGAAACTATATGTTGTCTGGAAATACTGAATCAGAAGCTGAAAAAATGGCACCATTGCAAAAGATCAACAAAAGTATAATTTATTAAGCCTTGAAAATGTTACAAATCTCTCATTTTTAAATGGTCTCCGTCAGTTTTCTCTTTAGTTTTTGTCTGTATCAGAGTGTTGCATCATGTGTCTTACTCCTCAGAGGTCTAACCAGGGAAAAGGACTGCAGCTAGAGCCCCATTGGTTGCATTTTAATTATATGTAATAATGCCTACATGTATTTTCCCTGTCAGATAAAGTGACACATAAATAAATGAGCATCTTTATGACTAATGTAAGTTTTTTCTATTTGTTTAATTAGGTGAATTAAGTCAGATTCTGGCCTGTTATGATCGTATTAGACTGCAACATAATAAAAAGCCATGATATCATCGACTGATCGACACTAAAACACACAGAAAAAGACAAAATGTGTATATAACCGTCTGTAGTTGATGACCTGAGTATGATGCGTGAGTCTGGGACCGTCTCGCCTCCTCCAGCAGCAGCACTGCTGCCGCTTTAACGGGACGGGCGGTGACGTTGGGACGGGGACTCTGAGCGGAGAGAGGAGGCTGCCGCAGCTGGACCGACTCCCGCCCAGAACCAGAACAACAGCGGCCTGCAGACCCGCACACACACCGTCAGCACCGTCGGTCTGAGCTTCTCCACCCGCAATGAGGGACTACTCGGCGACTCCGAGCAACGGAGGCGCCTGCATGCCGTGCTGCCAAGTTTGCGTGTTCGCCTTTACCGCATTTCTCATCATTGCAGAGAGGACGGCACGTGAGTCCTACCTGGGACACACACACACACACAAACACTGCACGCTTAATAATGAAGTGTGAGTGTTGTGTGACTGACAGTGTGATTGTAATGTGGTGGTGTGTGGATGTGTGTCCTGTTGTGTGTTATTTGACTTTATTGGCGTGCGCGTGCATGTGCGCGGCCACAGTACGTGTGTGTGTGTGTGTGTGTGTGTGTGTGTGTGTGTGTGTGTGTGGGCTGGAGGAGACACTCGCTCGCTCTAGGTGAGACAGAAGGTTTCAGATGTCAGATTGTGTTTAATTATCCGCATCAATCACACAAACATGTGAAGTTGTACATGTGTCTCAGTGTGTGTGTGTGTGTGTGTGTGTGTGTGTGTGTTGTCATGAATAATACAGTCACACCAGTCTGCAGTCAGCACCAGTGCGCCTCTTTCCTATTTTTATACGCTGCATGTTATGAAATCCTGCATGCAGCAAAACTGCAGACTCACGCCTGAGTTTTCCATCTTCTCGGCTGCACCAGCTCAGCCTCTGTGGGATCTATAAACAAAGCGGGGCTATGTTGTCATATTTAAGCGCCCTTTTTTTTTTTTTTGGGAGGTGCATGAATGGACGAGGGGATGGGCGTACCCCAGGATGGGGCCTAGTCGGCCAGGACAGCCCGCCTGTTTAGCAGTTTAAACGGTTCAGATTACATGAGTGGAGGAGTGGAGGAGGGCAGAGCTGCAGAGCAGAGGCAAGAGACTGTCTGTAGGAGAGGAGAGGAGAGGAGAGGAGAGGAGAGGAGAGGAGAGGAGAAGAAGGGAGAGGAGAGGAGAGGAGAGTGAAGGAGAGGAGAGGAGAGGAGAAGAAGGGAGAGGAGAGGAGAGGAGACAGAAGAGGAGAGGAGAGGAGAGGAGAGGAGAGGAGAAGAAGGGAGAGGAGAGGAGAGGAGAGGAGAGTGAAGGAGAGGAGAGGAGAGGAGATGAGAGGAGAGGAGAGGAGAAGAAGGGAGAGGAGAGGAGAGGAGACAGAAGAGGAGAGGAGAGGAGAGGAGAGGAGAAGAAGGGAGAGGAGAGGAGAGGAGAGGAGAGTGAAGGAGAGGAGAGGAGAGGAGAGGAGAGTGGGGGAGAGGAGACAGAAGAGGAGTGGAGGAGCGGAGAGGAAGAGGAGAAGAGGCAGCCCTCTTGTTGTCAACAAACCTTACATGGGATGCAGAACAGAGGTCATTTGAAATATTGTGGGCTCTCATAAGATTAGAGCCTGGCTAACATATCAGGCAGCAGATATTATCAAAAGCTGTGGATCCATGGACAGTATTTCTTCAATCTGATTGAAATCATTTAAGTTGAGGCTCCAGCTGAGCTATTTACATGGACGCTTAATACCATTATCTGATGAGATGTGCCTTTAAGTGCCTTGAAGTATTTACTCAGAATATAACTTTGTTGGCATGTGCAGAGTCGGTCTGCACGCTGCGAAGTGTCTTAGCTACCGTAAATATAACAGAGGAAGAGCTCCACCTGTTAATACAGTTGTAAGTTTACTGTTTCAGCGCACTGATGTCATTTTGGACACGAAAATGTATTGTTAAATCATCCAGCGTTTGTGTGTGTGTTTATTTATGTATTCAGATTGTATAGGAATATCAGCTGATATATTGATATTGGAATTTCTTTCCTCCCTGATATAAATATCATCATCAGCCCCAAAAAGCCGGTATCTATGTAAGATACGAGCTAAAATGCGTAACACTACGACAGAAGCAGTATCATACAAAGTCCTGCCAGTCTGTGCTTTACGCTCCTGTAAGTTACAATAGCTGTTTTATAGTCCTACAATTGTCTGTGCAGGTGTCAGGTGAGGCTTGTCCAAATATACAATGTGATTTACCTGATACAAATTGATCAGCGGCCAATTGATTGTGATTTATGATTAAAACTATATCACAGTAGTCTATAGCATCATCAGCAGACTCAGACTTACATCCCCATCACAAATAAAGGAACATTTCTTTGTGTTTTTTCGACTATTCATTGAGTTTACCTGTGTGTTCGTGCCCGTCTCTCCTCAGTGATCTACTGCTTTGTGTACTACCTGTGGATTGGTCACAACTACTGCTATGCCTATCTCGCTGGCTTCACTGCACTGTTCCTGCTGCCAGGTGAGATGAACAACAACAAGATACGGATATCTGTATTTACAAGAGAAATGTGTTATTGGTGGTGCTCGGTTACAGAGACGGACAGATATTTTATTTATATTTGTTTCGTCCTTGTTGTTCCTCAGGTTGGGGTCCTCAGTGGCTCAGTTATCTGTGGTACCTGTCAGATGGACGCATACGCAGGAAGTCTCTCACCTGGACACACATACTACACCTGGGGCTGTTCAAAAGGTGGGCAAACCACTGTGTTAGTGCAACAAAGGCAGCTGCAGTAAAAGTCTGCCGACATTTGCTTACGTTTGATGATTATGATAAAAAAAGGTGTTTATTGTGGCATTTCTTTCTCTCTCTTCTGTTTCTCTATCCAGGCTGTTGGAGTGCATGACTCTGCCCGACGAGGACGTGTACGGTGAGATCATGCAGCAGGCTGATTGCTCCGCCTTACGTCTGTTTGAGGCCTTGGTGGTCACCCTCCCTCAGACGCTGCTGCAGTGCTATGTGCTCATCTGTACTGACATAGGAATCAAGTCTCCAGGTACAGAGAAATAAAACATGGGAATGTAGAAAGCATGTGTGCTTATAGTGAGGTTAAGCTCATGTTCTTGTTTTAGCTGCTTGGACCACAATTTTACTGTTTTGATTCACTCTCATAACCTCATTTAAGACAGCGATAGTGACTAGTGTTCATCCCAACCTTAGTGTGATTACAATTTTACATATTAGGCCCCAATCATACACATATTTGTTGCTACAAAAAAGCCTGTCTTTGGCAAAACAGTGTGACGCACCTGTGGAGCAGGGCTCCCTGCGCAACGGACCGTAAAATGAACTTGATGGAAAATGTGGTGCGATCAGCTAGAAATACGCAACACAAGCACACACCAAGTGCTACCTTACCATAGGGAAACAGTGGTTCATGTATAGCGTTACTATGTATGGAAGTGTTCACATTTCTTTTCCTGTCCGCCTCCTTCCTGCTCTCTCTCCCCTCCAGCCTCAGTTTGTTTTGTGGTGTGTTTGCTGTCTCTGTCCTGGGCCTTGGTCCTCTATGCCAGAGCCTGTTCGCTCATCAGACCAGGACACCTACAGATGACCCCTGCTGCCATTCTCTGTCGACTGGTGTGGAGGGTGGGCATGTTTAAACAACCTTCCAAAATAAGACAACAGGATCAATATAGTGAGGGGCGGTTGTGTGACAGATCTGTTTTTTCTGTCTGCAGGTCGGTATGTTGGGAGCTCGATGTGCCATTCTCATGCTCTTTACACGGATCTTCAAACAATGGATCCTGGGAGTCATTGGTAAGTCTGGATGCCAAGGCTTCATCTTCAAACTGTTGAATCTGACAAACAGTTCAGTTTCTGATAAGGATACGAGTCAGGTGCTTTACAGCCAAATGTTGTGGTGAGGACTCGCTGTCACCCCTCCTCGACTGTCAGGTTTACGGTGAATAGTTTTGTCTGAAAGAGTGTGATTATGTATGTATTAAAGGTTAAATGTTCAACTGGTTGTGTGTGTGTGTGTGTGTGTGTGTGTGTGTGTGTGTGTGTGTGTGTGTGTGTGTGTGTGTGTGCCAGGCGTGCACTGGCTGGGTGCAACTTTCTGGATGGTGTCCCAGCAGACTGACATCATACGCTCAACTAGTCGATGGAGGATCTTCAACCTTGTTCTGGGAGCCATTCACATCTTCCTTTTCCTCAACGTGAAGTTTGGCCAATCCAGATGCCGCATGGCTGGCTTCTACCTGGTATGTGTGCGTGTGTGTGTGTGTTTCTTTGTGTGTGGTCATTTCATAACCGTGTGTCAGACTTTTTGTGGGCAGGACCATTAATAAGAACAGAGACACAGACACACAACATGTGAGACTAAAGAAAAACAAGTTATAAGATAAAACATATACAGTCTAAACTTTGGATTTGAACCCTAACCCCTAAAAAGCTGAATACAAAACTACAAGACTGTGAGACAAATATTGTGGGAAAAGGTAAACATCTGTTTTTGTTCATTCTTCTCCAGGCCATGTTCTTGGAGAACGCTTTTCTTCTTCTGGCGTCCTCGTGGTTGTTTACCATGGTGTCCTGGGATACCGTGGGGATCCCAGCTGCAATCTTCTGTAGCTTCCTCATTGGTGAGACACACACGATCTGATATCGTTGTGTTGGTGTTGTGCCTGAAATACCATAATTAGTTTCCTTTCTACACACATGCACAGCTTTATTTCAAGTCCTCCTCGCTCTCTCGCTCTCTCGCTCTCTCTCTCTCTCTCTCTCCAGGACTGATAGCGTTGGTGCTGTACTATCGATTCCTCCACCCAAAGTCCTTTGAGATTTTCCAAAGTATTCGCCACAGGGGGATTGGTGGAGCCTGCATGGAGCGTGGATCTGCA
Source organism: Pagrus pagrus (assembly GCF_965226575.1). NCBI lineage: Eukaryota > Metazoa > Chordata > Actinopteri > Spariformes > Sparidae > Pagrus > Pagrus pagrus. Next base: position 27,843,373 of record NC_140185.1, on the reverse strand, counting down.
CTGTCATTGGATGAGAAAGTCACACCCACTTTCCATCGTCATGCAACACTGTCTGGTCTGTTAAAGATCCATCCATCCAACCATCCATCCATCCATCCATCCATCCATTATAATGACCATGTTTGTCAATCCACTCAGGAGGTGGGACCCTCATGGATCTCCCTATCCAATGGGAAGGTTGGAAACATCACCACTGGCTGCTGATTCGCTTGGCCATGAAGACGGGGGATGTAACTAGGGTCTGGTCGTCGTATGGCGAGGGAGGACTGGCCGGTCTTATGGGTCTGTCTGAAGAGGTTCACTCCCCCGATGACTTCCATGTCCCTCGGGTTTGTTGCGTCCCTGTTGCTGAAATATCCAGATCATTGGTGTTAGTAGTGAGACATCTCGATCTCGTCTGATATCTACTTTGTAAACCTGTCTTTCCTAACTGTGGTTTCTTGTACTTGTTTTGTGTTTTTTGTCAGTTTACACCTGCTCAACCGCCAGTTCTTCAGATCTCACAGCCAGCTCCTCAACCAGCTCCACCGCAAGTGACCATGGCTCCACAGGCAAGATCTCTGTTCAGTTTAGCCCGCAGTAAATCCACTAAGAATACAGTAAAGTCTGCAGTCTGAGGCTCATCCGTCTGTCTTATCTCACAGGTGAAAGAAGTGGTGGCACCACCAAAGCCACCTCTAAACACTGTGGTAGCCAGACCAGTGAGAAAAGCTCCTCCCACAAGCATCCAGGATATGAGAAGGTTTCCAGAGATCATCCCGGTCCAGGAGGTCATTCCTGAAGAGACCGCAGAAGAAGACTCCAGCGCCCCACCATCAGAAAGAGGTTAGAAAAACACCTCACCCTCACTGAAAGACTTATTGCAGACAAGAAAACAGTTTATTTATTATGACGAGTCGTCACACCTCAGGTATGATACTGCCTTTTAATTCAATATGATTTTATATCCAAAGGTGATGAGGATTTTCAGAGTGCTGCTTACGGCTCACCAACACCCTCATCTCCGCAACTACAAGGAAGCCTCCGCCACATTGACAGCAACGCTGGCACCTTGACCGAAGCCTCGTCCTCCGTGGGCTCCCTGGACATCAAGACTCCAGGCTGGTCTCCTGAGCGACGTTCTCCTCTCCTGATTGGTTCTCCGGAGAAGAAACCAGCATTACCCGGAGAGTCCAGCACCACGCTGTACTTCAGCGCAGATGCCCAGTCTCCTTCCAGTGGGAGCTATCTTGGCTGGGGCTCCGAGTTGTCGCCCATCTCCACCTACAGAAGTCCCTACCGGATCAGGGAGGCTCGTTTTATCACATCCACCCCACGACTGGAGTCTCGGGCCGGAGCTGAGAGTCCAGGCCTGGCCCCTGTCGTTGTCATCCCTGCCACTCCTGGCACAACACCAGGTGGAACCCCCGGTGGTTCAACCCCTGCTGCATCTGCTTCTGGAGCTTCGACACCTGGAGATTCAATATCTACAGCTCCAACGCCAGCAGCTTCAACACCCGCGGCTTCCACTCCTGGTGCTTCATCTCCTGGTGCTTCATCTCCTGGAGCTACTACGCCTGGTGGTCAGATCGTCCCGCTCACTCCAGTCATCTCCCACGCTCGCAAACAGATTGTCCAGTTTGTGGACAGTCGAGAGAGGATGGTGTAGGGCGGATGGGGGTAAAGGGGGAAGGGAGATCCTGGGTGGGCAATGATATCTTTTTCAATTTAGCAGTTAAGAAGATACATGAATTCATACATTAACTAACTTGGGAAGGCTTGGTGAGGAGTTAGGGGACATCTTCAGCTCAGCTCATTTGAATCAGTCCTACAGTATAGATTTTTATTTACGTTTTCCCCTGACATGAAAAAGTTAACACATTTAGTGTTTATTGGTCCGTGTTGCTGCACAAGCAACTCCTGGTTGGTTGGAGCGCCTGCAGGGAGGAGGGTGTAACAGTATGAATCTCCTTGCATGGTACCGTGAAGCTCCTGTCGGCAGGTGAAATCGAAGCAGTTGGTAAAATCACACGTGTCAGGCGATAGTCTGCTTCCTACCAAGGCCATCAGAGGAAGTTAGCAGCGACTAAAATGTCTGTACAAGGAAATCTGGAGTGGGGGGAGTTTTTGTATTTTTTCAGTTCTTTCAAACCATTTGATATAAAACAAAATCACTACACGACGGATCAGTATTAACAGAAGATTGGGTCTGGGTTACTCATCAAAAGATAACAGATAAACACTCACAGGTGCTAATGAACGTGGGGCACCACTTTCATTCATTCAAATGAACCTTTACACTTGTCAGAAAACTGAAAACGCAGTCAAGTCTCTCGCTTATCTCAGGCAGCAGAGTCAGCCAAATATAGGAGCAAACGATTTATTAAAATAATCATGATGATTATATTTAAAATCATGACGCATAAACAATCATTTGAATCTTCCAAATGAAGCAGGTAATTAAACCAGTTTACAATAATGAAACATGGTGTCCGTCTGGCTGCTGAGCAGAATCTCCTGTAAACTCTTTTTTTAAATTAGTCCGACTCAATGAAGGCAATGATCTGTTATTGAATATATAAATAATGCGCACTTATGCAAATCATAGTATACCTTCAAAGTCGTTGATGTTATTAAGCTAGCAAACGCTGTAGATGATGTTTTCAGGAAGCCGCTCGTTCATCCACTCAGTCAGTTCGTCGCTGTGTGTACACTTCGGTACATGGTTGGTGTTTACACACATTACTGACAAAGACAAAGAGTTTTCAGTATTTTCAGTCTTTAAAATAGTCAAAAACATTAAGTGATGTTTTTGTCTTTATCTTAATCAGATAAGCAAATGACAAAAAGTAAACGTTTGAGGGAAAAACATTTTATAAACGATCTGTTATGCTTTTGTCTTTTGTAGCTGCGATAATTTCAGTCCGTCACCACTTCACAGCAGAAACAGCACAGCTAAAGTTTATTGTTAGCCGGAGGCTGTAGCATGATATTCTGTAGACCACACTACGGTTATAACATGTGAATTCATCAAAGGGAAATACAGCAATATAGATTGATAAAGGAGAGTTTAGTGGTCAAATATGTGATATCAAAACATATAGTTTTCATGTTAGTTAATTACTTTGTTTATGACCTGCAGAAATGCTTTGAATCTCTTAATTAAAACGTAAATAATCAGAGATCCCCATATACACTCGTACTCTCTTGAAATTGATAAAATATATAATCAGGGTTTGGCTGGATGAAGGGATCAAATCAAACAGAAAAGATACTGCAGCCTTCAACAAACAGACATAATCAATGTAAGTTCCTGTCTCTGAAAAGAGGAGGAAGCTTTCCTGAACACCTCTGACGCTCTATTTTTTTAATTGATGAAAGAAGGGACGCGTATGAATGATAATCAGGTATGATGTATGTCGGTACCGTGTGTGTACTGTTGATCTGAGTTGCTATGGCAACAAACCCGAATGTGCTGGGAGGGAAGTTAAAGATACCTCACCACCCCACAGTGTTTTTCCTGACTGAGACCAAATTGCTGTTGTCCCAATCTGCTTTAAATTTTAGATTTTTACTTACCGATTGATAAAATAATTTACTAGCTAGCCTAATTATTAGCATTTAGCATTGTTTTTGGACTGTTGGCATCCATTTAATTTCGTTAGCTTTATTGAAGAGCACACAGCCGGCGAGCTGTTGTCAGTGAAGCTTAAAGGCACATGTAGAAACTATGTACCTGCCTTGTAAAGACAGTTAAAGGTGCAATATGTAAGAATTTCCATTTAAGTCTTTCAAAAATCAGCTAAATTTATCAACAGAATGCAAAGAAACAAGTTTGGATGATATGTCCGAGACGTCTATGTATTGTGTTGTAGAGATATTTAATGGTGTTAGCATGCTAACAAGCTAGCTCTGGCCCGCCTTGTTTCATAATATCACTTTGTACCTCAGGAGGGGATGGTCCACTTGTATAATCCAGTCCTCCAGAGGATTGTGCTGACTGATGTCCAACCTCCCTCTCTTTCCTGTCCCCGCCTGAACCCGCGGTGTCCTCAGAGTCCTGGTCAGAGCCGAGGTAAATCATCTTACATATTGCACCTTTAAACTTGTAGTGCAGCGTCATCAAAGGTGACTGTGTACCCAGCTGCTTTTTTAAAATTCACAATACGCAGGCTTGGTTTCCTTCTTGTAGAGGAAAATGTCCTCAGATGTAGACAATCCATCAGAGTAAACATGTAACATTACACCGGAAAATTAGAGCTTAAAAAAAATTGGTAGCCTTGTTCGCTAACTTTAAAGTTTGACGTGTGTTACCATGTTTGTATTTTACAGATGACAGTACAACATTAAATCTAGTTCGCAAGCTAATTTCAGCATTTTGCTGAATCACCTGGGGAAATCTAATTTAGTTGTAGTCGTATTAGCTCCAACTCTAAAAGACTGTTTACTATATTCCCCTGTAAAGCCCACAACTCACAGCCTATCCGCCTATCCATTAGTTGAGCCTCCTACCTCAGTGAAACTGAATTTCCTTCCAACAAAACAATCTTTTATTGTGACAGGGAGAAATTGTAACTGCTTTACTTTACGACATTTGAGCCTTTGTTCAGCAGTATGAAACATTTTGGATAATGTAGCTACCAGAAAGAGGCAGACTAGGAGAGGGACAGAGGTTTCAGGATACAAATGTTGCATAAAAGTAAAATAATAATTTGCTGCTATGAGTTTCAAGATTGTCAATGACAGTATTATGTTATGTTATATTATATATTATTTATTTCAATAAGTGAAATCTGATTGTAATTATAGGTTGTGGTATTTAACAGTGTCTTCCATGTATAGTCTGTTTTCTTTTTTTTAACTATGTTATATTCTTTCTTTCTTTCTTATCAAATATAATTATAAAGTAAGGTCTTTATCTGTAATGAGCAGTTGTGTTGCTCATATTTGGTGATAAAACACGGGCAGCACTTTGAGACTATAAATGGATTTATGGTACAAAGTACAGAGGAAAAGATGCTTTCGGCAGAACCGCTTTATCAAACTGTGTCAAACTGTTATCATGTACCTGCTGATAGAAGATGAAGAAGTCACTGCATGTTACTCGTTCATACAGACATCCAGAGAATTGTATCTATTCCTTTAGAGAAAGACGCACTTGTAACCACGCACACACACATAAACATTACAGTAAGTGGAGGGCACATGCTGGAGTTTGTGTGTATGCAGCAGCAATAAGCCAGCTAATGAAATGTATCTTAGTGCAGTTGTTAGAAATGTCCACGCACACGCTTTAGACGATGCCTTGGCTTGATCATGAATCAGCTTTGCCTTGTGAAAAGACAGCTGCAGCTTGTCTCCGTGTGTGTGTTGCTTTATATTAGAACTATACGCTTTGCTTCCTGTACCTGACGCGTATGATAACGTTTGCTTGTGTTTCTTATTTGACTCATTTTGTATTTTTTAAATGTTCTTTTATATATTTGGTCACAGTTACTGTTACGAGACATGCGGACAGCCACAGTGCGGTGTTTCAAAGTTTCACATGTGAACTTGTTTAGAGACAGTTTATAGTTTTCATTGACAGACTGGAATTAGTTTGCTGATTGAGTGTAACGTCACTTAGTCACAGGACGGCCTCCATTTATCAACATGCGTCACCTCATCTCTGCAAGGATCTCCACAGAGCAGCTGTGGTCGGTGTTAGTGAGTCATTAACTGTGCTATCGATGTGACAAAATAAAGTCATAAATCATGATCCAAACTCGGAGTGATGTGTTGTTTGTTGCAGTAAACATGCTGTACTTTTTATAGGACTGGATTAATCTGCGACTGTGGCCAGGGGCATTAATCACCTCCGACTCTTTTGTTCATAGTGTACAGTATTCCCACGCTGGTACACTACATGGCCCCAAGTTAACTGTGCAGTAATTTAATTAAACATAAATAACAATAAATGTAACACTAGCTGAAATAAAACATGTCATTTAAAATGAGGATCTGCTCTTGCGCAACTTGTTTAGCAAATCAATGACTGCTGTTGGTGTGCTGTGCTTACAGTATTTGTCCCATCTCATCATTTTGAGAGTCAGATGACGGACTAATAAAGGAAGAGAAAGCAGATGTGGTCAGTGATCCACAGCATGACACAGCAGTATCCATGGTCCCATCAGCTACAAATCACAAGTTACTTATCAAAGTAAGAAATAAAAGTGACAGATAAACTAAGAATACCACCATGACTAAAACAGGTCATATGCTTCATAGTCCAGTGTGCATTTACTTTAACCCTCAAAAGACACTTTACTTGAACCCATTAATATAAAATCAAAAAAGGAAATTCACTAAATCGTTATCTGTGTGTTTGACTGAGAGGGTTAACTAATCCCATGTCTGTTATGCAATGACAGGCAATTTACTGTCTTGATTTTTACTGAGTAAAAGATATTTGAATAAAGAAAAAAGACAACTGCTCAATATGATTAAGATGAATATGACTGATAAAAATATGTAAATAATGAATTTATATTTTTGCTAAGGATAGTTTATCCGTAATGAATTTATATTTTCTATGACAGATATAAGATAAAAGGTCATCAATATTATGTTTAGACAAGTTGAGGATAATTCAGTGTATAGGGAAGCTGGATAATTATCATTCAGTGACTTGTGGTGAAGGGGTGGGTTAAAATAACTTTATACTTCTTCTAACTCTTTTGTTGCCTGTAAACATTATTTCCTATCATTCTTGTCTATCAGTTCTTGCTCTTTCAATCAATCAATAGCCTTTAAGCAAACGTCTAAATCAGGTATATAGCAAGTAAATGGCATTTCTATACCGCTCAAAGCGCCTTAAATCACTTGTCACGTTCACCCATTCATACACTGGTGGCAGAGGCTGCCATGCAAGGTGCCAACTTATCATAAGGGGCAATTTGGGGTTCAGTATGTATGAATAGCAAAGGTCACTGGGTCATGGACGGTCATTACTAACCAGCATACTTGGCTCTCACCCAGAGGCCCAGGATGTCCCTGAAGCTCCTTCCGATACAGGTATTTTCCATTAATCAATCTGATCTGACATTTCTTTTAATCGCATGAGACCACAGGGTGCGGGCCTTACCTACAATATTATATCAAATGATAATAACCAAAAAGAAAAGGTGGAAATATGTCAGTGTGTCAGACAGATCTCATAGATTGCACTGAGTTGAAGGTGAGGTGGTGACTGAGGGTGAGTTTCAGCACCACCTGGCGGTCAGACCTGTGTAGCGCAGGTCGCGTGGATGTCGGTTTAAAATGACAAAAACACAAAAAACTGTCATGTTTAAACCAGATTCACATTATTTCTTTTGTCAATAAGAGGAAGAAGCCAGGACGCCCACAGTGAAAAAGGAAGAGCGGTGCCGACTCTTACCGTCACATGAGCCGCATTCATGTGACCGTTCACGTGGTTTCAGGAATAAATGTGAGCGGAGCAGCGACTCACAATCACAGTTTGTTTGACTGGAGTCGGACACTCACTTACAGAAAGAGGAGCCTGAAGACTTTTTTATCCAAGTTCACACCAAAAGCTGACACACTACAGCTACAGGTACGTGATTTATGTGTGTGTCTGTGCTGTAAACAAGACAGCGGCCTCAGCTTTGTATGTTATCGGACGTTACAGATTGTTTACACGTCGAGTTAGCGGTTAAGCTAGCTGAACATGTAACGCCAAACTTATACGTTACTGTAAAAAACATGCGAAATGAACATTTTCTGTTAATGTTTTGGACTGGCATCGACTTATTTGATACAAAGAGGAGTTTAAAGTCCTCGCTGTTTGTTTTCGTAGCGCAAATGGTGGTTGTTGTTTTGCACTGACCCATTTTATGCGTCAGGGGTGATGAGATAAAAAAAAGACGTTGGAAAACAGGTGAAGCTAATTCATCCAAACACACGACTAACTGTGTCATTTATTAACAATGAGGACGAGTCGAAATGTTCAGGCAAACCTGGTGCAGGCAGCAGCTCAATTAAAGACAAAAGAAACGTGAAACCTGAAGTTAAAATAAATGTGAGACATGATACTAAACCGTCACGCGACAGGGAAATGGAAAGTGAAAGCAGGTTTTTTGTGGGCACTGCTGGCAGCCACCCTGCTGTCTGCCTCAACAATACAAAGACACTGAGTTATAACATGACTGTGATGCAGCAGAGGACTAGAGCAGGGGATGTTAAAGCTGAATGATCTGGGATTGATTTGTCTTTTTTATAAAATGACATTATATCTACCAAAACACAATTTCCAGTCCAGGCTGTGTTGCAGAAGAGGTTCCCATCAGTGCAAAACAAAGGAAATCATGAGCAACAATTTATCTGGGCGTTTTCAACTATTGAGTAAATCTGGCCAGAGAATGAGGAAATTAGTTTTATCAGTCAGCAGACAAAGAGAGCAAACCTACCAGGCGTGCAGAGCAGAATTACACAATCAGACTGTACTGCTTTGTTTAAAGGAAACGTTCAGCCAAAAATGATAATTCCGTCAATATCTGTTCGCCGTCATGCCGATGAAAATTCAGGAGAAAGTTTCGTAGTCCACGAAAACATTTCTGGAGCTTCACAATGAAACAGCTTTGCAGCATTCTCCTAAACAACTGAAGTGGATGGGGACTTGTTCTAAAATTTAAAAAACAACAGTAATATAACATAAAATGGCTCGTCCAGCTAAATACAAGTCTCCAGAACCCCTGAGATCACGCACTGATGTAAAAAGACTTTATTGACACCCTCTGATGGTGCTCGTGCACCCACTTCAGACATGGTGCACGCTAACGCTTAAAACTTGGCGTCTACAGTAAAGATTTTGGATTATAAAATAAAGTGTGTAAATAGTGCTTTTCAAATGCAATTTGTGATTTCGGGGCTTCTGCAGACTTGGATTACGCCAGGCAAGCTGTATAGAGCCATTGTATGTTTAATTCAGTTGTATTTTTTTAATATATTAAAACAATTCCCCATCTTCTTCAGTTTGTTTAGGAGGATGCTCTAATGCTGTTTTGCTGTGAAGCTCCAGAAATATTGTGTGGAGAAACGTTCACTTTCCTTCAGCATGAGGTTCTTTAGAGTACGACTGAATATTCATTTTCGGGTGAACTTTAACTACAACACCATCTCTAGTCCAGAATGTTTCCTACCATCAGTGCAAAAGAGAGGAAACTGTAAGCAAAACTTACTTGAGCTATGAAATATTAAATCATTCATCTTTGCTCAAAACATCTTGACCTTTTCATACTACAGGATAGGAACTTCTTTTTAAAATGCAAAACTGTGAAATTATCGTTTCTTCAGAGGTACTTATCAATACTAGTCATCGCTGTCGTGTTTGGTGTTTATGTGAAAACTATTAAGATAAAGCTACAGGGGGAAGAATAGCTGAACACAATGTGTGAAGAAACAAAAGTCTTCTCCAGCTGAATGTCTTTTAATCTTTGTTAGCACGAACGCACCCATTTCTGTCTTAAACCTCCCACGAAGGAAAACTTTGCACAGCCCGTTACTCTTTAAAAACATGTTGGTTAGCATCGGAAAAAAAACGTCACCACGCTGTTTTTATTTAAGAGGTCTTGACATTTTGGAGATGCAGAGCCTCACAGCCGTCCATTATGACTCAGCAAGTTCATGTAGCCAGTTGTGTCTTGCTTTGACATCTATGTTGATAGTAAGTGGCGTGAGACTGATTTCTTTGCGGACAGTCATTGATGCAGGCTGAGGGTTCATTTCTCCAAATCGGATCCACATTGCTCGCTTCAGCAACCGTGCATGTGATTGTGTGGTTGAACCACTTCTCTAAAATCTGAACTAACTTGTCATTTAGATTTTTTGGGGTGGCCAAGATATAAATTTGTCTTTCTGGGTTTTCCGTATTTCCCACCAGCTAATTAATTCAGCCCCGACTGCTGTAAGACCTTTTGACCTCTCTGTTCAACCAACATGCAAACACAACCTGGTGATGACTTTTCTAACACCCAGCCAAGGAAAGCACTTCTGTTCCTTTGTCTCATTACACACAACACGATCTAAAGGAAGTTAAGTATATAGAAAAACCTGGAGACTTCTGATGAAGGAAGTTGAGCTGCTGAAGTGCATCATGTGGTGCTTGAGTGTGATTTCAGGGAACAGATGTCATTGTGTAAGGGGGAGTTATTTTTCTATTCTTTCTTCTGTCTGTGTGGGTGTTTTTTTTTGCTCATGATGTGTCATTGGCCTCAGTCATGTGATACCAAACCAGTTTCTCTGGAAATCGGACAGACCCCAGCTGTTGTCTTTGGATTCCCTTCCGCTATTTGTCCTGTGTGGAAACAGGACATGTCTAAACAGGTGTTCTGCTGATTTTACCTGACAAGACTGGCTCTTGTTCTTGAGAGAAAATCTGTGTGACAGTGTGCAAATGTAATTCTGTGAGGTTCATGCATGGGTCTAGGGAAAATTGGGTGTGGCCAAGGAATCTTTCTGGAAACACACACTTTAGAAACAGAAACTAGAAAGATAATCAGAAAGTTCATACTTCCCATCGTGTTTATAAAGAAGCACAGTGTCTGCACTGGTATTGATTGTAGCTGGCATCCTGCTTATCCTGAGTGCACTCCACGCCCCTAATAGGCTACGTTATGATCTGTAATGTGTTCTTGTCGGTACAGTTCATATATTTATAATGTGGTCTCATATATACTGTTTGAGAAGGAACTTGGTGCATGCTTATATCTAAAAACGGCATACAGCATGAGGAACGGGGAGGACATGATGTTCTTTGGGCTTTTTAAGTGGGAACTGAAACACAGTCTATATACAGTTCAGTAAACGACACTCGAAGACTTCTGCAGAAGTGATTGCACCGCCTGTTGAAAGTCCAAAGTCCATTTTCTTGTGTGTGCGTGTAGATTAGATTCGAAGGCGTTAGCTGAAGTCGCTGGACTGTTTTACTGTGACTGGACTGTTTTTTTAATGTGTGCCTGCTGATGCATTGTTTGTAACCACTAGAAAAGTCTCTGAATAGCATGACTGAGGATGAGAGGGTTTTTTCTGCTCTGAGTACACTGTGTGTGCATGTTGCACTTGTAGCTGCAGCCAGAGTGACATTTAGTCAGCTGTGAACTTTTCATCAGGCTAGTTTCATGAGTATGTAGGTGGGGAATAACCCTGTTTATTCAGTGTTTTCAGTCAGATGTCACACTATTTTATGTCACATGGGGTTCAGTGCTGCGCATTTGTTGTTGTAGCTTTGTTTGTGACACATTTCCCTTCAGACTTCATCTCTATGATTCACGATTAGTGGGAATATGGTTTTCACTGAAAAAAACTATTCAGAGTAAAACTTTTGGACACCTGTGGATCAACAGGTGTGTAGGAGAAGAACAAGGGCTGACTAAATCCAGACAAAAACTCTTGCATACTGTCCATTTTGCTTTCAATCATCAAAATCAAAAGATTGCAGCTTCCTGCAATTTTTAATATTTGCATTAATGCACAGCCCTAGAATTTATGCAGTTACCACAGCTCAAGTATAATAATTTCAAATGTGAATACCAAATAAACTTGTCCTCTTCATGTTGTATTTTTCAGTCAAAATGTGGCGTGCAGCCTTCCTGCTATTGGCTGCCAGCTTGTCTGTGAGCCTGGCCAGACCCCACCTCAAACCACTGTCCACTGAGATGGTCAACTACATCAATAAGTTTAACACTACCTGGAAGGTGAGTTTTTTTATTGTTGTTGTTGTTGTTGTTTTTTCATCTTACCTTGGACTTAAGTGTCAGTGGGTTTGAGCACTTCCATTTTTCCTGCAGGCTGGTCACAACTTTCATAATGTCGACTTCAGTTATGTCCGGAGACTCTGTGGTACGATGCTGAAGGGACCTAAACTGCCAGTCATGTGAGTCTCACTCCTACTAAGTATACATGCATATCGGTGTGAGTGCTTGCTTTGTTGTACCTCACCTAATGATTCAAGCACCATGTGTATATAGAAGAAGAAGTGAGGGTTTTCAGCTCTGTATCCCACCTGCTTATGATAATAGGGAAAGTACATCAAGCTGTAGAAATAGCAGAAATACTTGACTCTGTCACAATGTTTTCCTCTTCAGGGTTCAGTATGCTGGTGACCTGGACCTGCCTAAAAATTTTGACTCCAGAACGCAGTGGCCCAACTGTCCCACTCTGAAGGAGATCAGAGACCAGGGCTCCTGTGGATCCTGCTGGGTGAGATTTAAAAACTCACATATTAAACAGGTGTTGAGGATTAACATTTGTTGGAGCAACAGATTATCTCGGAAGTTTTTGTTAGTGATGGTGTTTGGTAACATGTGCACTTCAAACAATGAAACTACGGGCTAGTAGGACGTTCTAACCTTAGACCCGCCGTTAAGATGAGGCAAAACACCCCCCAAATTGTATTTGTGCGTCTGTGACATGCCTTGGTTCTCCTGCCCACAGGCGTTTGGCGCTGCAGAGGCCATCTCCGACCGCGTGTGTATCCACAGCAATGCCAAGGTCAGCGTGGAGATCTCCTCCGAGGATCTGCTGACATGCTGTGAAAGCTGTGGCATGGGGTGAGATGCAGAAATGTGTAAAAGGTTATATCACTTGGGAGAGAAAAAGCACCTCTCTGATGTTGTACAGTGTGAACAGGGTGTATAGTGGTTGTCTGTAAAGGTGGAAATATGTGATCTCTTTTTAGATGTAATGGTGGCTACCCTTCAGCAGCCTGGGACTTCTGGACCAAAGACGGGCTGGTCTCTGGAGGCCTCTATGACTCTCATGTCGGTGAGTTTTCTGTGCGAGAGGCTCCTACAGTGGTGCACATGTGGTGTCTTCAATTCTGACACAATCTGTTTTTGTGTACAGGTTGTCGTCCCTACACCATCGCCCCCTGCGAGCACCATGTGAATGGCAGCAGACCCCCCTGCACCGGAGAGGGTGGAGAGACACCCGACTGCGTCGCCCAGTGTGAAGCTGGATACACACCTAGCTACAAACAAGACAAGCACTATGGTAAGAGAAGAAAAAAAGTTTTCACCTCCATTGATTAGGGAGGAATTGGGGTTAAGCATGCTAACTTTAGGCAGAATCCTAACTCGCAGTGTGTTGCAGGAAAAACGTCTTACAGCGTGCTGTCAGATGAGGAGCAGATTCAGTCTGAGATATACAAGAACGGCCCAGTAGAGGGAGCCTTTACCGTATATGAAGACTTTGTGCTGTACAAGTCTGGTAAGTACACATGCACCAGAACAGACAGATATTGTATAAACGCAGACAAAACTGGATACTTGTACTCTCAGAACCTGCAGAGCACAGAGTAAACACTGTTTGTTTGTTTTGCTAGGTGATTCTGTAAAATGTTTTGACGCACTTGATCTCAAAAATCTTCTCACCTGTCCTCTGTGTTGTGTTCTTTGCCTCGTCTGTTTTTTCCTTTCTGGTCTCAGGTGTGTATCAGCATGTGTCTGGGTCTGCTGTGGGCGGCCATGCCATTAAGATCCTGGGCTGGGGGGAGGAGAATGGTGTTCCCTACTGGCTCTGTGCCAACTCCTGGAACACTGACTGGGGTGATAACGGTGAGCAGAGAGACATGTTTTACTACTTTTAACTAACATTCATACAATGATAGTAGCTCTTGGTTGAAAATGGTCGACCTCCTATTTTACACGCATGAAGGGAATAAGATATTAACCTTCAGTATAATGCAGTCTGATACACTAATTAGAGCCTCCAATGAGCACTTTGTAGAAGCAACATTTCTCTGAGTGTCACCAAAACTTCACATTACAACCTTCTGAGTGGATATTTTGTATTCGACTACATTAGCTATCCCTGAGCTGGTTAGCATGCTTACTTCAATAGATATCTCTGCAACACAATACATTGACATCCCTTACAAAATGTCACAAATGTTTGTTTTAAACAAAATTTCTTATATATTACACCTTTTGCAAATAATACCCAGAGGATGCCACATTGATAAATTAATGCTGTAAATGTTTTGTTTTTTTTGTTTGTTTTTTTATGAGTTCTTTTACCTTTCTGATTTTCAAGTACATTTGAGCTGAGACTATTTTTACATTGAGGTACTTCTACTTATGAATAGCTTTTCCTCAACAGAGTAAATGTCAGTAAATCAACAACTCTATCATGCATTACTATGTGAAACACCTTGAACTGTATATACCCAGCAGCTGCACACTATATGCTCTAACACTTAAGACATGAAGATATTTATATGTATATATGAACTGTCCTCTGGTCTGTTTTTGGTCATCAGGATTCTTTAAGTTCCTGCGTGGATCTGATCACTGCGGTATTGAGTCTGAAGTTGTGGCAGGAATTCCCAAGTAAAACCTAAGGTAAGACAACGAAACAACACAAAGTATTGGCAGCACACAAACCTGTGCTTACTGTGTTCCTGTACAATACAACTCTGCTATTCTGTTGCAACCTCCCTGATATAATTCATAAACAGGTTAAAAGAATGCACAAGCTTCATCACCATAAATCGATCGTGGACCTAGTTTAAACCTTTGTGAAATCCACAACAAATGTTTAAAAAATGATGGATGTTGCCTGATATTGGTGCCTTGCTGTTTTCCTCTTGCAGGTTTTGAACAGCAGTGTCCATTACATAATCACTAGAGGGCGACACACTGCAATTGTCTGCTCTGGAACTACTTCAACTGCTTTTAGTCCTGATAGTTAAAGCCCACTGATCACCTTGCACACTTGGCATGTGGTTTTAGCCAGAGACGGAATAAACTCATGACAGCAACTATGTTCCTGATCACAAGTCACCATGTTGAATTGAAGGTGTTTTTTTATGAATGAGCTTCTGTGAGGTCTTCTTATTTTGCCTCTGAAAGCAATCGAAAGGTTTCACAGGTGGAAAGTGTTTTTTAAACCCATATGTGCATTTAATTTTATCTCAGGTGATTTGCAGCACACTGTCACTGTTGTAGGAATGAACTTGTCCCCCCTCTTCTCAAATTTTGTTTTTGCACTGGTGGAAAGCGAGGGCCATCTTGGAGGATACAGCCCATGATAGATAACATTTTCAAGACTCTGCCTCATGCAGCAGAGAAGGTCAGTTTGTTTTAATAACGCTTTGATATTGATTTCTTTTTTTAATCCGACAGTGTTTCTCCATGTCACAAATGCCACTCCGTGATGTTAGAATGTGCTCATTGTAATTGGTGCCTGCTAGTGTTTTTAAAATTTGAGTATCAGATGAGCAATTGAATTTTTTTTTTCTCACATGGGTTGGAATGGTATGTTTTTATTGTCTGTCTGTATTGATCAAAAATATTGTCACGTGAATTTTATGTTCTGAATAAAACAAACTCTGGTTCCCAATTGACTGTTGTTTCTCTTGAATATGATTTACTGGCATTTCAAATCGATTTGTAACCTTTTTAAATGACTGATTCAGAGTAGGAAAATGGGTTTTAGATGTGTATCAAAACTATTCTTACAATATGAAAAGTGTGTGTGTCACAGGCAGTGCAATAAAACTAAAACGGTTACCAATTTTTTTTTTATTTGCGAAAAACTTGCTGGTAAATTTTTTTTACCTTCTGGACTGTAGGCCTAATGATAATGGGAAACAAAGCTAATAAGCAAAATATCTTAAAGTTAACATGTTTGGAAAGATCAGGATATGTGCTCTAAACTTTTGCTGCCAACAAAAAACAAAACTCTTCTTTATAGTAGATTAAATGTTTTTGTATATGGGCGAACAACCATTATCCAACCTGGATGGTGACATTGCTTCTGTAAAAAAGAGAAAAACCCTTTAAAAGAGGCCTCCTTTTCTAAAAATATATTGAAAGTAGTCTCTTACAGAGGCTGAAACACAACTGAAGTGGTTTTTGTGGTGGTATTTGTGCAGTTCAGGCACAACTGGGAAACTCCAGCTCCCAAAACAGACAACCCAACGCACAGCTCTCTACTGGTGTGTTTGAACACTAGTTCCACTTGATTTTTATAGCTTCAGCTTCCTTTTTATTTAGCAAATCATTGAAAATATACACAATAGAAGGAATACAATAAGTAACATAAAAATAAACAGGATAAAGTAACAAAACGGGGTATCCATATATGTAAAGGTAGAATATGTATAAATTTGCCACCTTGAATTAAAATTCCCAACAAATACGGCCTGACTGTAGCTACTGTTAGCATATTAGCTCAGTTAGCTATGCAGTTAGCTTGACTACCAGGGGAGTGTTGGTGTTTACACTGCTGCACAGCACAGGAGCTTTGGACAACTGGGACAAAGAGAGATCTGTCAGTCCTTTCAGTGGTTCAAAGTTTAATTTCATACTTTAATTGGTGAATATCGGCTTTCCTTTCAGTCCATTTGCATTAAAGATTATCAGACTTATGTAAAAAAAAAAAAAAAAATAAGACTAGTCGTTTTTTTCACTGAGATATCTCTTATCTTGAACACACCCACAGTGCCCCTGCAAACGAATGACACAAATAAGCGAGTTAATCCGCTCACGTTCGCTCGTGACTCACCGCAGCTTGAACTGAACTGACCAGTGAACGGATCTTTTCGGGAAGTGATTCGTTCGGTCGGTTCAGCCAAAAAAAACTGGATCTCCTTGAGCGTCACATTGAGCAACACAACGGCGGGGCGGAAGGTGCCTCCTGCTCATAACTGACAACGTGAGCATTCGTAGCAGCAAAGCTCGGCAGCCGACAATGGAGGGGGGAGGCAGGCTTTCGTGGATGAAGTATGGGCCTCTTCTGTCCGTGTGTGTGGTTCTTTGGGCCGTGTGGTTCCGCTCACCCCAGAATGGAGGGCTGGACGAGCGGCTGGACACCGTGTTGTCCTCTCTGCTCCGGGCGGAGCGCAAAGTCGGGATGAACGACGTCGCCAGACCGAAAGTAGCGATTGGTGAGTGCAAGTGGTGTAAGCTAATGTTAGCTAACGTTAACTAGCCTAACCTAATGTGTCGGTTTGTAATCGATTCGGTCCAAAATGATGTTAGCGCGTTAAGCTCCTTCAGTCATTATAGTGCTAACAAAACAGAAATACAAGTCGGAACTGGATACGCTGGTGTTGTAACCTGCACAGAGTATCAGGAGGTGTGTCAGCAAACGACTGGCTGGTGAAAGCAGGGCGATCTGTGCTAACGTTGTATGTTGGAGCTAGACCCAATACAGTGGAGTGCATTTTGATAAAAGGGCTAAAGTGTTTGTGGCAAATGCATGATCTGTAGAGTCACCAGATCTCGGTCAAAATCAGCATCTTGTCCGACCAGCTGGACCAGACCATCAACCAACATGACACCACAGAGACTGGTCCTGGCTTTATCTCTGTGTGGATCTCTTCAGTCCAGGCCTGCTGTGTTTGAACTGATAAGGGGCAAAGCAAAGTGCATGGAAATATGGTCAAGATGGTGGTAATATTTGTGCCATGAATGGGGGTACAAACCTAGCCACAGTAACAGATGTCTGCCTTATGTCAGTAGAGTATATTTTATTCTGGGTGTGAGATCTCTTGTCGTTAAATAGTTAAATTAGATGGTGAATTGAGGGATGCACTAACTACTATTGCTGTAGTTTGTCACTGCCAGATTGTGGTCTTGGAGCAGGATAACTAGCATGACTGCCCTGTGTCTGAACCGTCATGATCTAATCCTAAAATCTTGTCCTTTGGACCGAGATACAAACTCACAATGGAGGGGATCACCGTATCTGCCCAACCTTTACCCAGTTCATCACCAGGCTCAGCCACATGTCGTCCTACCGTCACAGGTCAACATGTAGTCACATAATGTCACAGATAGTTTGATCTAATCCTGATGTATCGCTATTAGAGATGTACGATATTGAACTTTTGCAGATATGCATATGTTTTTTTAACTCATTTCGGCCGGTCGCTCATACTGATATATGGTCGTATTTTTTTCTGACCTGATTGTAAGGAATTGATACCGTTTTTACTTAAAAATAAACCCAAACTGAATCAATTATCATAATTGTTGCAGCTCCAGTAGCATTGATGTTGCTGAAATAAAGCTCAGAAAGCCTGACTGACATGTGATATGCATCGCTTTTGTAAATATGACACATGAATGATGACATATGGTCTCTAGAAGTGTATGATTCAACTTTTTGTCATGGTCTCTCTATAGAAGCACAATACATATTGAAGCTACAAGCCCAGACCTATTATCGCGCCTCCCTAATATCTATGAGCTACCTCAGGTGGTGACAAATTCTCCCCTGTTCACTTTCAACCAAAAGAACGATAAATATGCAACCCTACTGCTGACCAGATCATAACAAATGTATGTTACACAGGTATTTTTTTGTAAATTGTTGTAAAACATGTAGGAGAAATCTAAGAGTAGTGCTAAGCAGGTGCAAACAAAGTAGCTTGAGGGCGAGCTTCCGTCAGACAGAGTCAAATATTCAAAACTAATTCAAATGTGAGCTCTGTGGCAACAATTAGAGGTGGACTTCACCGATAGGCTGTCTGTGGTGGTTGGTTTTTGTTTGGACTCTATGTAAATCAGAGCTCTGTGTTGGTCATGTTTGAACCAGCAACTGAAAGTGTATCGATGTGTCGGATCATTTCAGCAGCCACGCTGGCAAACAAATGTTTCAGCAGCTGTTGTGTGAATGTCTCCCTGCTCAGTTTGAAGCTGGACACTATAATTACTTTTCTCCTTGCTCTTTTTGCACTGATAAGTTTGAATGCCGTGTCTAAAATAAAATGTGTGATACACAATCCTCTCCCTGTCCTGTTTGCCCTGCAGGTCAATACTTTTTCTTCTCCTTCTAGTAGGTCACAAATTCTGTTTTTATACATGATTTTATCACTTTTTAAAAAAAAAAACTCTTGTTCTTTATCTGCCCACCCCCTCCTCATCCACAGGTTTTGGAGGTTGTGTTGACCTGATAGTGGACGGGGTATCGTTGATGAATAAGATTGACCTCCCTCCCACAGACCAGCCCCTACATCATGACTACATAGAAAATGAAGTGCAGCTGGCTCAGAGCTTCGCCTACTTCTTTGCACCTGGAGCTGCTGCAGAGTAAGTGCAAATTTATATCTAAATTCACAGCATGGTAATGTAAACACACCAAACAAGTATTAGCTCCCACAAATATTTGTCTTCTCTGTGCCGTGATCAGTTAGCTGAGACCTCCAGTTTATATAAGGTGTGTCTAACTCCTGGCTTCGTGGCTGACGAGAGAAAATCACATCCTCTTCTTTATTGATCATTATCAGAGATAAACTCCATGTAGAGAGATGGCTGGCAATGCAGCCGTCATGTGCTGCTCATGCACGCTGTGTGAGTGTGTGTGTGTGACTGGTAGATGGATAATGTGTGAGGCCTTGTGATCTGCCAAGCTACACGCTACTTTTAAATTTTAATGCTCCTGACTCAATCTCTCTCAACCAAACAGAAAAAGGCGACTCTGCATATTTAAGTGGCTGTTATCTATGAATGAGTGCATTTTGGTGAGGATCCTAGCTCTGGTGAGCTTTAATTATGGTTAAGCAGTTATGGGCGGTTTAAAATTAAGATTGATAAAGGGCTACAGAGTTTAATTTGGACTAGGCTTGATTGAACTAAAGGGGACTGTTGTGCCCTGGCAGAGGTATGCACTCTACTGAGTGCCATTCTAGTTATCAGTTAGTTGCTGGACAACCATTCCTAATTATTTGGTATGTCTGCTGTTGATCTCATCCCCCCTCTCCTTCATTGGTGACGGCTCATTTTATGGCCGTGGTGCCTGTGAGCCCTTGTTCACTATCCAGAACTAACACCCAAAGGCAACAGGCCGCCATCGTGGACAGAGAGGGGGAGGGAGTCTGTGAGAGAGAGTGAATAAGAATGTCCTCGTGGTCCTTTTTCAGCTCAGCATTCACAGTTATTTATTTTGCCTCGTGGTTTATTGTAGAATTTGGGATTGTAAATAATTGACCCGGTGATGACTGAACTTGTGTAGGCAAAGTTGAAGTTATATGTGTGAAGAACAGAAGAGATGAATGGCTGTGTCATTGTGCAGACATGGTCAAACCACATGTATGACGAAATGTGCTTGTTTTTCTCTGTGTGCTTTGCTTGTACAGTCCCTGTCAGCTAACCTGGGGCGCAGTTGTTCTTCCATATTTTAAAAAGTTAATGGTTTATCTGCAGCTTTAGAGAGAGAGACTGTGTGAGATAAAGATGAGTTTGAAGAGAGAAGCTAGAAATGACATAATCCCACAAAATAGCATGCATGCTGTTTCCAGAGCATTCTGGCACATTGAGTCTGTTTGAGGTCACATGTTTACTGGGAACCTTCTTTCTATTTTTATTTCCCCTTGTATCTGAAGGGTCCCAGTGTTTCAGTGTTTTGTTTCAGGTGTCTCAGAGCAACAAGGGATGTACCTCTACTAATGCACATTTCTTTCTTTCTCTGTTAAATTTTGGTCCTTCTTTCAGTATCTCCAGTCTTGTTATAAGACAAACTATCACAGGAGTAGCAGTAGTTAAATTTTTCAAAGTAGCACACTGAACACACTGTTTTACAATGTATCAGTTACGTTTGTTAAGGTCTTCAAACAGACTGGTTTAACAAGTCTCTTCCATTGTTGTAGGACGGCCAGGCACGTTTGTTTACACAGGACGTTTCTTACACAGTTCATAATGTTTGCGTGAAAGAACACAAGACAAACAAGAAGAGATGTGTTGAAAAATGTGTTGGTCCTTTTTAAAGTACTTGCTGTTCACTTTTAGCATTGTGTCACTATTTATTTATTTATTTTTGATTTATTTGTCCTGCAGGCGTTTTGTGCTAAATGATACATTATTCAGTGAGCTGGTTGAAGCGTCCCGTGACTTACCTGGAAACAGATGGGCAGTAGGCGGCAATGCCCCAGTAATGGCTGGTCGCATGGCAACGGAGGGATGTGATGTGTTGCTAGGGGGAAGTTTCAGCCCTGATTTCAATGACGTCCTCTCCCAGCACATTACAGGTATACACACACACACACGTGCAAACACACACTGGTGCTCTCATTACTCTCCAGGATCTCTGCATTTTGTCATTTTTCCTGCATCTCTGAATCTCCCTCTATCCTTCCTTTTTTCACGGCCTCCTATAACCTTGCCTTGTCTTCTTCACTCCCATGCTGCTGTACCTCACCCACTACCTCTGTCTTTCCAGTGGCAGGTAACGTAGTGGAAGAGCCAGACATTCATCTGATCCTGGAGTACCCATCTGGTGCTACCTGGGGACAGTATACCTCACGTAGAGCCAACAGGTATGTGTTGGTCCAGCAGATGGTAGATATTTTGACAATCTTTAGGGATCCTGTAAATTGAATTATATGCGAGTGTATTTAAGCCAGAGACAGATTTTTCTATCGTACCATCATTGTGTACATACCGTGCACAATTTATTTTCATTACGTATGTGAAGCTGACTGTGTTTGGCCTCGCTTGTGTTTGTGCTCCGTAGATATATCGTCCACAGTGACGACCACAACCCCTACCTGGCCTCCATGGAGGACTTTGCTGAGAAACTGGAAGACTTTGAACCAGATCTGCTGGTGGTAGGTGGGCTGCAAATGATGGATAATTTCCCCTTCCAATCAGGTAAGAGACAATTGTTGACAAGCTGTTTATTTGTTGCTGATTTTGAACATCATAATTTGTCTGAATTTCTTCTGTTCTCTTTCCACCACTTCCTTTCGTTATTCCAGGTGAGCGGGCCGCTCTCCTGTCTCGCCTGTCCGACCTCCTGTCCTCCTCCTCTCCGCGTATTGGAGTCCATTTTGAGATGGCCAGTTTTGTAGAAGAGAGTATAATGGAAGATCTACTTCACTATGTCATCCCCTATGTATGTATGACTGAACAATTAAATGAGTCAATACATTAATTCATGCGTGTTTGTTAGAGTAGCTGAAGACTTAAATAATGGTGAACTTTATGTTTTAGTCACGAGGAAGAACAGGTCTGACAAGTAATACCAGCTAGCTAATTAGTTCAATCCATTTGTAAACAAAACTGAGTGACTCAGCTGAAACTGTATTTGTCTCCTGAATTTGCATATGGATATATTAGTAAGTAGTATGAGTAAGTAAAATGTCTTGCTCAAAGGCAGGTCCTGAGTTTAACCGTTCATCCTCATTCTGTTTCCCCAGGCGGACTCTTTGGGAATGAATGAACAGGAGCTTCCCAACCTGCTCAGTCTACTTAAAGGCTCCAACATCACAGTGCTGTCGGACCCAAACCCTCGTGTAGCGACTGTCCTCGACCAGATGAGGGAGGTCTATCGCATCCTGAACCAGCGCTACAAGGATGCCAGTGCAGAAAGCGACACAAACAGTGCTAAAGTTAAGCCACTGACGCGGCTCCACGTCCACACGCTGGCCTTTCAGGCCATGATTGTGACGCATGGCTCCCAGTGGAAGAACACCATGTCGGCCACGGCCAAGGCCTCTCTCACAGCTAACCGCCATGTCTGCGGCTCTAATGACATTGACCCCAGCAAGGCAAGGCTCATCATGGACGACTCCTTCTCTGTCAGCCGGCGGGAGGGCAGCCAGCGTATCCCTCTGCAGGAGACCAGGCCCGTCAGCTGCTGGGACGAGGACAACTATGAGATCTGCGTAGCTCCAGTGCTGGTGTGCACCGAGGTTTACCAAACTGCAGGTGGAGGGGACAACATCTCAGCTGCTGGCCTGGTGCTGCAGATCTAGAGGACACTGTATGGTCCATCTGTGTGTAGTGCTAACTTGATGTTGGCAAGCAATGTGGCTCATGATACTTCTATGGTGTGATGCAAAGTAGCCACTGTGGGTCTGATTGTGAAATATATCAGGCTCGTGCCGTCAGCGTTGCATCTCATGGCCCAGGTGGACCATAAAGAAAACTGATTGTTATCATTTACAGGAGTCAGATGATGTGTTACAGTGGTTATTAATCAGGTGAGACCAGCAGATTTCAGTTTTGATTTTTGAGGTGAATGCTGTGGAAACCCAGTAACTCAAACATTAGTTTTCAGTCTGTCCTAACCAGACTTTCACCAGTTGATTCTCAGTTAAGTGTCTGTGAGTGTGTGCATTAATTGTGTGTACATATAATAATATGTATATGCAAAGCTCTTTTGCATCCAGTTTATTCAGTTTTCAACCTTTTTGAAGGAGACACTGCCCTGCTTATTCTGTTACTCAGCCTTGACGCTCTGGATAAATTATTGGAAGATTGAATATGGGGCCATTGTTTCCCCCCTTAGGCCGGCAGCGTAGGTAGTAACAGAGCCGAATCGATGTTTGTGTAAAAGATGAAACGCAGGAAGGGACACACACTGTTGAATGGGATGCTGTGTTACATGTCATGCCATCCGATGTCTTTGCAAACTCATTGTAGCCCATCATCTGACTCTTGTCCTCTACTTCTCCAAGGCCTTACAAGACTTTGCCTCCAGTCAGAATGAGATAAAGAGGGATGTGGTTTGGATAAACTCATAGAGACCAGGTTGTTTTTAAAGAGCTGTTTTACAAAGCTGCATTTTCTGCTGTAGGATACTATCTCTTTATTATTTTACCTTTTGGCTCCACTATGCAACTAACTTATACACAGAGCTGTGTAATTACTGAAATAGCTGAATCTTCTGTTTCTCGGGAACATGTCTCTTAGGTGTTGTCACCTACTTAAAATCTACAGTTTGAACCAGTAAACAGCAGGGCTTCTCTGACCAACCTTAACCTGTCAGGTCACATCTGAACCCTTTCTTCAAGAGACGGCTCTATCTTGCCTCTTCCTCTCCTATCTCATTCTCAAAGGCAACGAAAGATTTCAAGTAGAAAAGTAGTGAGGTGATCACCACCTCCTGTTCTTCCTAATATATGTGAAAAATGTGGTGTGGGTGTGGTTGATTTTGTTTTAAGATGGTCATTCCTCTGTATATCAGTTGCAGTGCAATAATGCAAAAACAATGTTAAGAGACCACTGTTGGTAGCTGGATATGATGTCAAAGATCTCTCTACCTCTGTGTTCTTTTTGTTTCCCTATCTTTGTTTTTTCTCTTCAGACTTTTCTATAATCTGTCATGTTTCTTCCTCCCCTTCCTCTTCCTCTGTCTATTTATGGCTCTTAAAGGACCAAATGACCAGTGTGGACTGCCGCTAACAAACCTGCTGCAAAGGAGAAGTTGCCGGCAGCCGCATTCTCACACGATATGGCTGCTTTTAAGTGGAACGCTCTAATCTCTGGTTTTGGATTTTTCTCAGACAAAAGGGGGTTGCAACATGAATTTATAATTTTGACTTGAAGCTAGGGTGTTACTCACCATGAATCCCCTTAATCTATGGCTGAAAATGTAATATCTTCATTTTACTTGTAGGATTAGAATGCAGATTTATTTCACTTTTCACACCCACATGTATGTCAAAGCCACTACCTTATGACTTTTCTTTGGCCTCTATGTTGCCATCAATTCCTGTTTCACTATTTTCAGGCATGGAATCACTTTTATTTGTGACCGAGCTGTTTTTTTTCTTGCACGTCAAACTCAAACATTCCACCACAAACCCAGCTCCATTTATTTTCTCCATTTAGACTGAAGTATGTCTGACAATTTGAGTTGATTTATTTTATTTCTTGCTCAAACGATCTAATGTCGTTATTAGTTAAGTAAAGCTGCTGTTTAAGGTCCTTTTCACCGAGGGAACACATTCATTCATGTTACAATGCCGTGTGAGTATAAGAGAAAAAGAGGAACCTAAAGGTAAAGAAATCCCTTTAAATATTTTCTCTATGTACCAAGACTGTACTGATTTGATGCTGTTGTTTGATTTTGCTGAAGGTAAATGAGCCTTATTCTGTTTGTGTTTAGTGAAAAGGGAATGTTAAATACAGACGTTTTCTATTTCTGTAGGCCCCTGTTTTATTTTCCTGATGTCCTCGTCTTAAACCGTTAGTGGAAACCAAAAGTAACGGGTCATTGTTTTTACTGTGAAATGAGACTGTTTGAAGCAGAACTTCAGCATGCATCCATGTTCAGATAGAGAACTGCTCGTGTTTGCTATCATATGCTTATCTAAGCTCCAGATAAGTCATGTCATCCCTGTTTAAATGTTTCATGCATGTATAAATATTCAGTGCAGAATCACCTCAGATAAAATGCAACGCTGATAAATCCAATCATTGCTTTGTTTATTTTCTCATACTCTGGGTCATTTATTGATAAGGTTCATGCTGGTCATGGAGTCTGAACTGAACTGAACTGAACTGATGATTGAGTCATAGTGGCTTCCTTGTCACACAGCATCATAATTCACCATGATGAAGATTGTTTCCTTCCTCCCCACTCCCAACACTGAGCACATTTCATTTAATGCCACCTCATATAGGAAGTGTTCCTTATCTTTTATCATGCCAACTGCTTTCCTAATTTATTCATTGGCTGCACACACTGTCACATGAATGACCAGATCGCCTCCTGCTGCTGATACTGATATCACCGCTGGGCCCAGATGTAATCAGTGAACAAGGAATATTCAAGATGTTAAGAGGGAGTTTCCAATTACTTTCCAACTGACCGTGATTCTGTATTCTTAAAACACCTATACTGTGACAGACTTGAAAACAAGGAGAGAGATTTGGCACAATATGCGAATGCATGGCAGCACTACTATATGTTATACCCTATATGTTATATGATGGCGCTCCTGCATTTTCCCAAATCTGCCAAACAAATCTGACCAAATACAGTTAGAGTCAGAAGACAACTCTGGAAACACAAAGTCAGGATTTATCTATGCACATTTATTAATTATATCAGATTTACAAGTCCACCTTAAGAACGTGCAGACATTAACACAAACACCAGACACTATCTACATATCAGGGTCGATAGTCAGCTGGCTGATTAAGTCTTTGTAATAGATGAGGTTCTTCTCATTGTCAGCGAGTGCTGTCAGCATCTCATCCATCTCCTCCTGAGTGAAAGGCTCACCTGGTTCAAGGACAAACAACAACAACAGTTCCTGTGTATATATGTTGTTTTGTAAAAGTACCATGAACGTTAGCCACACAAAAACGAGGGAAAATCAGCTTTTCACCACACAAAGTAAAGACTTCGGTCTCACAAGCTTCCACCTTACCTTCCTGTGTCATGTACTTTGTCAGCTCGTCGGGCTCCAGGTATCCTTTCTTTTCTTTATCCAGAACCTGGAAACACGGTGTTATTGCCTTCATGCTTTAACAAACATCTGTAACTAACACTGTGATGTTAGGATTACTGTGTTGACTGCATGATGTTCTGCAGTTACCAGATAAAACTGTAAGACTCTTACCTCAAAAGCCTGAAGCAGAAGGTCCTCAGGGATGGGAGGGAACCTAACACACATACACACACGGACACACGCACATACACGGTATCCCTCTGATACTATAAACATGACGACGTACCACATACACAAACTTATGTTATCATCTTGTCAGTCACACTACGGGCAGAATTGCTTTGCTTATTTTGTCAACAGGATCCTAAAGTTTTCACTGGTTCTAAGTGAAGCTGAAATACTGTCGGAGGTGGACAACACTGGTCTGTGTTAAGGAGCACACACTTTAGAGTCCATTTCCCAACTCAGAGAGGCACAAGTTAGAAAGGAACTGGCATGTATTATTTAAAGATGTCTGACATTTGGTATTTTTCATGTAGTGAAAATCCTCTGAAAGATTTATGATCAAAAACTGTGATCAGTGGAGGCCTTTCAGACCCTTACATCACACATTTTTTCCTGTGAAATACTGCAGTAAATACCTTATTACATTTACCAAATCTAAAATCATTTCATTTATTTGCTCCATCAGTAACATGGAGTAGACAGACGAGCTGCATAATAAATCATTTGCTTTAACACAGGTACCTACTTGCATCATGACATGGCCTTCTGCTCACCCTCAAAATTCTGCTTTTTTCTTTTTTATTCAGCTACATATACAAAACAACACGCCTGGTGAATGTCTTACTTGTGCTCCAGCAGCACTTTAGTCATGGCTGGGAGGAACTTGTCCAAATGGATGTATCCTGTGTGGTCCTCTTCCACCTGGTTGAACAGGACAAAGATGCCGGGTTTTGCTCCTTGAACAAACTCTGGATTTTCTAACTCCTTTCTCCGAACAATACACATTTCAAGCATATAGGTACTTCTTTATTTACACTACAGCAAATTAACACTTAATGCAATATTAAAGAAAATGAGAATGCATATCAAATGATGGTGAAATTACCATTACATTACTATTGATATGTTACAAGAAGGTATAGCAGATAATTTAAATCATTGCACACCTCAGGAAAGCCTTGGGTGATTAGTTTGATTGTTTATCCATCCAAAATATAAGCAAAATATAAACAAACACTTTTCTGACCTTAGCTATAAAGGCATGCAGGTCTTCCTGAGTGGGGAAGCAACCTAGGGAGTAGATGATGGTGCTAATCTCCCTGGAAAATAAACATCATGTTAGACCACACTATTTACATGCATGCAAATACTGTGTTTCATATTAAGACATGTTTTGTTTGCCTAGCTTGATCAGAGCCCACTGTGTCAGGGTTCTTGTGTTTACTAGACCAGACTAGGACTGGATGGGAGATTTCCTCATAAACTTGCTGTATTTACCCTGTATAATTAATTCTATATATATATCACTCTCTCAACACACAAGTGTGATTGATAGTGTGAGATTACAAGGCACATGGTGAAGATACAGTGGAGTATATTCATAAACTAAACATATTTAAATTCATAGGAGCTGGTGTAAATATGTGAGTTAATTCGCATTTTTGGAGATGGAGCCTTCAAACAAAGGTCACACATTTAAGATGTTTTGATCAATAACTACAACATGCACAACACTACAACACTTTCACATTCACTGTGTATGGAGTTATGAGATGTGATTTGAGATTACAGCCGGTCTATGAGCAGTCTCACTCACCGGACATCCACAGTGTTGTTGGACTCATAGTCAAACGCTTCAAACGCTGCTTTAATCCTCTTGTGGACATCTGACACTATCGCCTCTGACAGACAGGACAGACGAGAGCCAGGAGCAGAGCCAAGAAACTTTTTACTGAAGCAATAACTCCGACGTCAAACATTTCAGGCAAATGACTTTCAACAACCGAGACATCATTCAGAAGGACAAAATATCAATAAACACAAACTGCCTTTTAGCGGTAGTTTTATCATTAACATTGAAGCTCGAAAATAGTTTATAACTCGTTTATAGTTAGCTAAGCTAACGTTAACTGACACCAACCTGCTCTTGGTTTATCCTCCGCCATGTTTGCCCTGTTGTAATTTTGTTGCCTAGCAACCGATTGTTTTATGGCGAAGGAGCGTTAGGAGTTAGCTAAGCTAGCAAAACAAAGCTAGCTGATGACAGGAAGAGTAGAGATTTACAATAACAGACATTTTAACATAAAACACTGTAGTTGGTGAACACAGGTGTTCATGGTGGGAGACCATGAATCACGTTAATTACATTTGTACCTAAATAGAAAGCCGAAGTCACGCTCCTTCCGGTTCACCCCATGGGACCTTATAGCCTGTATGAGACATACACTTCTTTGATCCCACTAGAATTGTGTCATGAATCACACATATGTTGTTTGTCAATTTAAAAGATAATTTTCCAAGTCAGGAGAGTCACAGTTTGTCGTAGGGAGACTGGGGACAGTTGCAACACTTTTTACATTACTCTAGAGACTATTTGGACTAGGCTCACCAAATCTTTACATATTAAACCTACATCTGTCTGCTAAATGCCCATACCATTTAAAGATGGCTACATATAACATATCAATCACAATATTTATTTGAGTAGAGGAATTCAGACGTTGCAACTGTCCCCAGGTTTGGGGTCAGTTGCAACACGGATCAGGGACGGTTGCAACATATCAAAAAACATTACATTTCACTAATTATCTTCTGCTTTTTGTCTAAATAAGCACAGTATACAATATTAAGGTATTTAATAAGTTTTGTTTTGTGTAAAACATAGGCCTACCTTGAGTCAATGTGCAGATGTTACCGAAGCTATAAAAACTCAATATTTAATTTTGAGACAAAAAGAATGGAATAATTTACAATACAAAAAACATTTATTAAACATGTGAACAAACAGTGAACTGTTTTAGTGAACAAAATTCACATTGTTTTAAATCTCCAGTGAATATAAACTTTGACTTTAAGTCACACAAATGTTTAAAAAATAAGAGAGCAACACTCGCCTCTCCCCAACAAATCTGCTGCCTTCCACCAGCTCTGTTAGTGACTCTCTTTCTCACTCTTGACCAGTGATGGGCAAATTACTTTGAAAAAGTAACTAATTACAATTACAAATTACTTCTTAAAAAAGTAATTGAGTTAGTAACTCAATTACTCTATTATAAAAGTAACTAATTACTAGGAAAAGTAATTTTTGCGTTACTAAAACAAAGTAATATGTCAAAGAATTCGGCTTTTTAGAAGCATGTTTCACACGCCAGTTTCATAGAGTAGAGTGTTTATATTTCCACTTGCTTAACGCCGACTTTCCCACTTTATCCTCCTCTTCTGTACTCGCCATTTCTTCTCTGTCTATCACTTTGGTTTTACCGGTCGAAAGTTGTGTGTGTGCGCCGCACAGAAGCTACGTCGGTTTGTGTGTAAAATAAACTCCTACAAGGATTCGTCAATGATGTCACGCAGCTATACATCGTCAAGTCAGTTACTTCCTTGTTCCATATCCGCAAAACATGACCTGTCTTATCCTTGGTATTTATCGAAACCGTGTTGTACTAGTGTGCTCTCTACTCTGCAGCCCGCTTATGAAGTGAGGAGGAGGAAAGGAAGAAAAGAAAAAACAATAGCCTAGAACTCATGCTGGCTGCAGGCTTTTTTTTTTTTTACCATGATCGCGCTGGGGCCCCGATTTTAGTAACGGCAACACAAGTCATGTTAGTAACGGAAACGGCGTTAGTAACGCTGGATAAAGTAATTAATTAGATTACAAATTACAGAGGAATGTAACGGCGTTACGTAATCGCGTTTATTCTAACGGCGTTAGTCTCAACACTGCTCTTGACATACTGAAAACAAACACTTTCTATATTTAGATGATTTGTTCACTATATGACAAGTTTATATGACACATACAACATACAACAATAACTAATTGCTAATTTTTGCTCAACAAGTTATTTGGGGAATTATTTTGTTTATCATTAGCAGTAGTTTCTCTTATCATTGCCTGTTCTGTTCATCATGAGCAATGAAATATATTAATTGTGCCTATTTTGAACTAAAAATCTTCAAAAATACAGTTGTGTGGTCTGTTTTGATATGACTAGCCTAATTAGCATGGGGACAGTTGCAACAGTTGCAACCGTCCCCATGGTATCAGTCATGACAAAACACCATGTGCTAGCTAGCCACATTGACACTGACACATGTAAACCGTGTCATTTAATAGTCAACAAAACAGTGATTCAAACTAGGTAGGTTTGGATTAATTCATACAAAAGATCAGGACAGTATGACAAAAATACAGCTCATGAAAAAAGCTACTTTCATACCTCCAAAACAACTTTGTCTTGATAGAAGCAGTGTTGTGTATTGTTTGTGTTTGTAAACCAATAAAGAATGAAGGAAAGAGAGAAATGTGTTCAGATTCAATGACTATATTTTTTAGTTGTGATTTGTCATCATGTCTCAGACTGAGTACGAGCTAAAATCAGCCTGGCTGTTTAAAGTTCAGATCAAATGTCAGAATGACTTCAACACAGGGTTATACTATTCAAGTTTCACATAAGACTTATTTCATTTACTTGTGTTTATTCAGTGGTGGTGAAAGAAAATCTCATTTAAATCGTTTCTGTGCTGCATTCACAGAACAAACTGCTTCATTATATTTGGATGACAGAATCTAAACCAAAGACAGGCAGCGAAACACCTCATTGCTCTGCTTGTGAACTTAAAAATTAAGTTAACCTCTACAGTTAGCGGCAGTTAACTGTGACTTCGGTGATATGCTGCCCCCTAATTGTTTGGAGTAAGAATTCAACAGGTGACCAATTATTACACATTGCACCTTTTAATAATATGTGTATTACTGCGGGTGAAGTTGAACTGGACTAAATTAAAGTAAATGACACATTTTTAAACTTTTGATATAATGCAATCCAACCTCACTGCAAACCACAACCTATTAAAATTCGTACTTCACTTAAAATATTAATCACATGAATCATAGTCAAGGTTTTTACACCTATTTGTGTGTTTATGAGCAAAATTGTGCAGCTTTTTACAGTGTGAGTTAGTATAAATACAAAACAGCCATGTTTACTTTGCGTTCTGTGAACTTCCTTCATCCCACTAAAGAGGCCATTTTGATAAAACATTATCCAGCTACTGTTCAACTGGACTGTTTTAAATAACAACAACATTTACAAGTTAAATGATAATATGTAATAATAATAATAATAATAATATGTTTGAGTGGTTGTATGGTTGTAACCATAACATTTCACAGTTTGAACTGACTGTCGTCATGACGATGTGATAAGATTCCATCATCAACCTGTTGAGACAAACCAACCTACTGAGAAAAATATCTTCCAACTAAACTAAACTAAACTTCAAACTAAACTAAACTAAACTTAACTACTCAAGATGGCTGACCCAGGTGCATATTCAGACCAGCCAGGCTGCGTGTTTAACGATCTCCGTCTCGAGGGCCACTTCTGTGATGCAGTCATCAAAGTCCAGGATGTGGAGTTTCAAGTCCACAAGATCATCCTCTGTGGATGCAGCCCGTACTTCCGGTGAGTCAGCAATCTGATATCAGGGGGGAAAGATTATAAAATAATATTCCTTTAAATAAGCAGAAAAACAAAATGATAGATTCATGAGCAGGTTTGATTCATGAGCAGTTGTGATGAAACATGTTGACCTAGGAGTTGGGACATGAACGACCTGATGGAGAATATAGATAACATGTTTTTAAAGATAATTCAAAAGTATAAGTTTTATTATGATGCAGGTTCCCTGTCTGCTCACACAGTCAGATATAAGTTCAAATGAAGGTTTTTTTCTGCCATTCAGTTTTGTACAACAACCAGTTGTTGTTTTTTCATTTTGACTCTGTTGTTGTATATCCTGTCTCTCGGTGTCATGCTACAGTACTTTTAATAACTGAATAAAAAGAGGCTGAATAATATATACTTAATGGAAGTTATTATGCACACTTGAAACAGCTGACTGTTGATGTACTTTTGTCCAAACATTCAGTACACAAATTGAAATTGAAAAGCTGATCTCAGCTGTTTAAAAATAAACAACAGAAAAATATTGTGGATGTGGTTAAAAAAAGAGCCCAAAATGACATCAGTGCACTGAAACCTTAACCTCACTTGCAATTAAATAGTTATAAATCAGTGTGCGGATGAAAGAAAGATGTTGAATACTGTTGATTTTCAATCCTCTCCTGTGTTTTCATCCTGACCCACAGAGCTCTCTTCACACGCTGGTCAGCCCCAGACAAAAGGGTCTTTAACATCCCAGGCCTGTCTCCTGACATGATGCAGATCATTATTGAATTTGCATACACCGGCTCTCTCTCTGTGACAGAGGACAATGTACAGGAGCTGCTGGTAGCAGCCGACCAGTTCAACATCATGAAAATCGCACGAGCCTGCTGCGACTTCCTGGGAGAGCAGCTCAGCCCGGAGAACTGCATCGGCGTCTGGCAGTTCACCAAATTCTACTCCTGCTCTGAGCTGCAGGGAAAGGCCTTCAAGTTTGTCCTCGATCACTTTGAGGAGGTCATTTCTACTGAAGAGTTTCAGGATCTCACTTTAGAGGATGTCAGTGGCATCATGGAAAGAGACGACCTCAACGTCAGAAAGGAGAATACCGTGTGCGAGGCCGTTCTTCACTGGATCACCAACAGTCCGGAGGAACGAAAAGGACACCTGCTTGTGCTCTTATCTAAGGTAAGTTCTGCCACTAGCTTTAGCTTGGATTTAGCTGACAGCAAAAAAAATCAGTATTGTTTGATCACCTGTGTGCTTTCAAACCTGTAGCTCCACTACAAACAAACTAAGAGCTGTAAGCTTGAAGTCATGTTAGACCACAGACTGTATACAAAGAGCGCAGAGCTTCTGGGAAGGAAAAGTGAGGCCACTGCAGTTCAATTCAAAAGATTTTCTCTTGTTTTCTCCGTGTAGGTCCGGCTGGCCTTGATGAGTCGAGATCACCTGGAGTCAACTGTGATGTCCAGTGAGCTCGTGAAGAGCAATGCTGAGTGCTCTCAAATGGTGATGGACATCATGGACAACAAGGACCACCTCACCTCACCTGCCCTCATCATGCGTGACTCTGTCGCTCGGCCTCGCCTGCCTAACGCCATCATGTTGGCCATCGGAGGCTGGAGCGGAGCTGATCCAACTAACGGCATTGAGGCGTATGACATCCGCGCTGACCTCTGGATCAACTTGACAAACAGTCAGGAGTGCCCTCGTGCCTATCACGGCACCGCCTTCCTCGATGGGCACGTCTACTGTGTCGGTGGCTTTGACAGGCAGGAGTCTTTCAACAGTGTTCGCAGGCTTGATCTGAGCACACACACCTGGCAGGAGGTCGCACCCATGCACTACCGCCGCTACTATGTGTCCACCACTGTGCTGAATGGATGCATCTATGCCATGGGAGGTTATGATGGGCATGTACGCCTCAGGACTGCAGAGCGCTACATGCCCGACACCAACCAGTGGACTCTCATTCCATCCATGCATGAGATCAGGAGCGACGCCAACTGCACAACACTCAACGACAAGGTGGGTGAAGTGGAAGAGCAGCTGGGACCAGTAACAGAGCGATGTATGGTGCTGACTGGGACATTGTTAGTTTGATCCCAACTCAACAACTTACAAATTTACGCAACTTTTTAAGGGAGCCTGGGGACTTTCTTCAGGAGCGACAAAACAGTTGCTTATATTGGTAAATTGTCATTTTAATCTAGTCTAATAATTTTAATTTTAAATGTTTTTGGCAAGTAAGATGCAGAAGCTTAAGTAGAAGACACTTTATACAAGCGAAGACACAACTTAATGTATTGCATATAATACTGAATTCACAAGAATGCATGAATGATTAAGGATTTGTCGTAGTTTGTTCGCAAAGTTTGTTTTTCCTCACTCAAACTCTTAAAATCATTTGAAGTTGAGAAGTGCTAAATAACTTAATGTCCCTCCTGTCCTTCCTAGATCTACATTTGTGGAGGGTTCAATGGGAATGAGTGCCTGGAAACCTGCGAATTTTACTGCCCAGAAACCAACCAGTGGACGATGATCGCCCCCATGAACAGCCAGCGCAGTGGAGTTGGTGTGGTGGCGTATGCAGACCGCGTCTTTGCAGTGAGTACATAAATGTCAACCTCTTGAGACCAGATTTCTGCCAAACTGTCTTGTAGATTGTTCATTGAGGGCCATGTGCTGAGAAAGTGTTTCCATTTTCATCACACAGGTCGGTGGATTCGATGGCAGCGCCCGTCTGCGCGGCGCTGAGGCCTATGATCCCCGCACCAACACCTGGCGTGAAGTGTCCTCCATGCTGACCACCCGCAGCAACTTCGGCATCGAGGTGATCGATGATCACCTCTTTGTTGTGGGCGGCTTCAACGGCGTCACCACCTGCTATAACGTTGAGTACTACGATGTGACGGCGGACGAGTGGTCTGAGGCCTGTGACATGGAGATTTTCCGCAGCGCCCTCAGCTGCTGCGTGGTGCGTGGACTCCCCAACATGGCCGACTTCACTTTGTGTCGTGACGCCAGGCCACTGGAGTTAATGGATGAAGACTCCACTTAACAGTCCTACACGGTCCGGCCCTGTACCACCATCCACACCAGCAAGACTGAGTGACAAAGACGTATTAGCAACTGTAAATGAACTGTGCCCTTTTTATATTATTTATTTAATTGCATTCTGAGTTCAAGATGAGTCATAAAAAATATTTTTATGTTTTACAGGAGTAAGAAAAGAGAAAGATTTTGATTTAAAAGCTGCAATGTATTATATAATTTCACTCTGCCTTTAAAGCAACGTAATGTAACTTTAAATAATTTTTGATAGTACAGTTGACAAATTGTTACCAACCTGGGATTTGTATCTACGACAGTGGTGTTGCACTGTGTAACTGCGGGGATCGCCAAATGACACAAAATGTTTTGTACATAGATTAAAATTTTGTATTGTTCATTGTTCTAAGGAGGTTTTCTACTGTTTGACATGAGGAGTAGAAGGTAGACAGACGTTTAAGATTGTGGGCCTGTTGTGGAGCATCTGTATGCCTTGATTACATCATCACACTTCTGTCCATGACTTATTATTTTGGGTGCCGAGCTTTCACTGCTGTCGCTGTCATTTTAATTCACTTTGAATATGAAAATCAGCTGTAGACCAGGCTGTGAATGCTAAAGCTTTAAGATTTTGATGCTTGCAATGTAATGTTCACCTGTTGTGATTGCTTTCAACTACTTTTGGATAAAGTAGTTTTTGGGGAAAGAGGTAAATGTGTTCAGATTTATCGAATGTTGTGGTGTTCACAAATAAAAGATGACTCAACAGAAGTTTTCAATAATGATAATTCAGTCATCTACTCTCCAATGTGTGCAGCAGCAGGCAGGTTCAGTCAGTATATATTGTCCTCTACACACAACACAGTGTAAGGTAACTGAGTACATTTCCTCAAGTACTGTACTTCAGTACAAATCTTAGATACTTGTACTCTAGTTGAGTATTTGTGTTTATGCAACTTTATACTTCTCTACATCTCAGAGGCAAATTTTGTACTTTTTACTCTTCTGTTACTTTGACTACATACATCTGACAGCTTTAGTTACCAGTTACTAATTGTTTTCCATATCCTTCCTGTCCAGTGAAAACCCTGTAAATCCAAACAATGATTTTGAATATGAACTGAAGGATGAAATCCCTCTTGGATCAGCAGGAAACTACATCGTCACAAAGCTGAAAACAGGCTGTTCGTCTGACTTTTTACAGATACATGGTTCTCACAGTGCAGCCACACTACACACGTATGATGATGATGATGATGATGATGATGATATGATGATCTTACACACTATGATGCACTGCTGTAGATTAAAGTAGCCAACAGTATATGAAGCAGTTGAAATTAGCTCAACGTTAGCTGGGCTGACGCTTTTAGCATCGCTAGTGCTAACACAAGCAGTGCCTGCTTCTTACTGCTGTTCAGTAATGTTGTCATAATTAGTGGCCGCCGTGAAAAGTTCTTCAGTAGTTTTAGAATTAAATGTTCTTATTTTATTTACTGTATAATCATATACATAGTCTTTGTATGTATTGTGTTTGGCCATTTAAAACTGAATTCTGACAAATCAAAGAAATCGTAGAAACAGGAGACAGAAAGAAAGGGACAGGGCAAATAAAGGTTTATTTTCATCAGCTGTATAAATGCATAAATGTTTTTTTTTTTTTAAAAAAGGGTAAACAAAAAAAAAAACATAATAAAACAGTTTGCTGACAGAGGCTGAATTTAAAATTAAATTACATCTTCTGTTACTTCGCAAGGGCCTGGCTGACCTCAACTATCAGGATGAAAGACCGGTGGTAGATGGCTGTGACTCATTAAGAGCCCACCACTGGTCTGTAATTTCATGGTTTCCAACTCATTCAGGCACATCACAATTCTCATCCAAATATAATGCTTATGGGATCATACACGTGCATTAAATTAATTAAGACCTGGCCAATATTGCATAATAAGATGGGATTTTTCTTCTGAATAACCCTATTTTATTCATTAAATGATTTAAGTGAATGTGTGGGCTGAACAAATTCTCAAGGAGGACAACAAATTTAAATTCATGGCACACCAGTATGTAAATGAGACCAGTTTTACTAGATAACAGTCCAGATGCACTCCTAGTGCATATCCGAAGCCTGTGGTGAGTCAGATACAATAAGGCCAACCAGTGTGTACATGAAAAAACATAATCGACATAGAAAAGCTCAAATGTGTGACAAAAAAGGGTAATAAATACAATTAAAGAAAATCAAATATTCCAGAGTACAAATATCTACTAATGATGGCTTCCGTTTTAATAACATTTGATAATATTGCATTTGAAATTCAGTACTTCTGTCCCCTTTACAGCTCTATAAATCTTTGACTTCATAATTAACACCAATTAGTTCTCGTTGTAGAAAATGTTTTCAATAAAGTGATGGCAATAATTTAAACACATTCACCTTTTAATTTATTAACCATCTAACAGTCAGGTGAGATGGATGGGAGAGAAACCATTCATAGGGATGATGAAGAAGAAGACGTCCTCTCAGTTGAGGGCATTGTTTTAACTCTATCATCAGTCTTCTGCTGGTGTGAACACATGATGATAGTGTGGACAGAACCAGCATCTGTGTGTTTGCATTCATATCTCTGGTTGCCCTAGATGAACAGGTTGGTCATGCCCTTGTTCTGGGATTTCTTGTACATGCTGTTCATCTACTTGTTTTATGTGTTCTTCTTCTACAGTCTTTACTTCCTTTTGAATTTGCTCTTCAGCTTGAGGCTCCAACTCCTGATGAGCTGCTCCTGCCTTCATATTGTCATCACCGTTACCAGGGTTTGCCAACACCTGCTCCTGGTGAGGTGCATTGTTGTTGCTGGAGTCCTGTGGTAGAAAAAGTTACTGCAGTCAACCACAAATGAGGCAGAGAATAAAACTAGGTACAGCTCTGTAAATACTTCGGTCTACATGTCTGTAGATAAAATCTGTGATAAAATTTGACACTTGTAAGCTCAAGGTACTCTTACTAGCTTTCGAGTTTTATACTATATTTGATACATTTACATTTTGTTTATACTGTATATTTGAAAGTGCTACTAAGTGTACCTTAATTTTGGACTGCTTTTTCAAACAACTATTTCCACCTATCAAAATCTTTTATTTCCCATAGATGTTGTATCATTTTAGTGGTTACTACAAGTTGTACCAGTAGGGCAAACAAAAATCGTCATAACGCCTGACACTGCTACATTTTGATTAGGTTGACTGTACTTTGTCTCTTGTGGCTTGTCTGTAAATGTACAATACCTGTGCGTGAGGTTTTGGAGGAGACAGCAGCTCAGATGGGGCTAACATGCCGTCCTGGTTTGAATCCTGAGTCTGGAGTAAAAAATCTACCATAGACACCACCTGCATATGCGCAGACACACACACAAAGACACACAAAGATATAACTCAGATCAGATAAACAGGTTATGAGTAAAGTGTTTGGTAGACACAATACTATGTCAGCACAGATAAACACACAGCCACTCCTTCCTTACCAGCTCATTGGTCTGTGCTCCAGGTGTATGATGGGAGTTAAAGTCTGAGAGCAGCCTCATCATCTCCAAGCCATCCAGGAGCCCACTGCGATCGTAGTCATAAAGACGAAACAGGTAGAATACCTCTGACACAAAGCAGGAGAAGACTGACATGTTAAATACCGAACATTAAATAAACTGCAGAAGATATTCAGTATTTAACAGGCGTACTGTATACACACACACACACACACAACTGCAGTAATGTTGAAGAACGATTGTTTGGGACATAGTATTACAGACAAACAGCTTCTCTGATCAGATGCGAAGAATGTTAATTTACTACAGAGTAGTGTTGTCACGATACCAACATTTTGGTATCAGTACCGGTACCAAGATGTATTTCGATACTTTTCGATACTTTTTCAAATAAAAAGAGAGCGCAAAAAATGCGCTTACTACTTTATTTTAATAGAAAATCATAGAACAATAACATATTAATCAGTAAATAAAATAAAATACCACAAAGACAAGCTTTTCTAACGCACACAATTTTCTCTCTATCCGGACCAGAAGCACCAGACCTCTGCAGTGAAAAATAAAATTAAGGTGATACATTTGTCATACAAGCTGAGGCCTTAATTACATTGAGATACATAACCTAAAAAATATTTTCATTAGATATAGCCGGTCTTAAGTAGGACCAATGTCTTTAAATGGTATGTTACTAGTCTTTATAACTATTAAATGGCTAAATGTGTATGTAAAAGTTTGTTACTTTATAAAGATCATGCATGTATGCATTTTACAGCTCTGGAAAAAAATTAAGGGACCACTTCAGATTTATTGTAAATCAGCATGTCTACATGTATGGCAAAAAGTTTAAAAATGACTGTGAAAATATAAATATAATTAAAGCTGCAAGCAGCGATGAACGGGCCCTCGCCTACGTTTGGCCGTGGCGCCGTCGGAGGGCAGATGCAGAGGGCAAGTTTGTCCACTATGTGGCCCGAGAGCTCACCCATCAATTATATGTCATGCTGTAGTGTATGATTTGGAGAAAACAGCCTGTGAATGTCATGTAAATTGGATGATGTTTGTCGTCACAGCACATAGCTGAGCGAAAGGTAGCGCCTCAGGAAGCTTCTGTCAGAAATGCATGTATGTGTTATGTGTGAGAGAAAGTGTGTGTGTGTGTGTGTGTGTGTGTGTCTGTCTTTTGGTTTCACTTCTGTTTTGTTGTGCTTGCTTTTATTGTGTGAAGCTCTTTGTGCTACATTGTATTTGTATTAAATGTGCGATATAAATGACGTCTGATTGATTGATATCAGGCTGACCCACAACACAACATAGCCACCTAGTGGAAAGTTTGTGTCCAACACACACCACACATTGACATGGCTCTTACAGTGGCCAAGCATTGAAAGTTCAGACTGTCATGCCCTTTTTTGTGCGTTTGGTCACGATACTTATGCGTGCCGAAATTTGTTAGCGTATGTGCATGTAGGAGGTGGGGCTTCAAGTTTGACAAAATGGCCGCTGTGAACCAAAGTGGCCGACTTCCTGTTGGACTGAGGGTTTTGGTGCCGAGGGGTATTTTGTGCGTCTGGTCATGATACATACGTATATCGGAGGCAAAAGCTTTTGACAAGGTGTCATCATCAAGGTCTGAAGATGATATTTAGCGAGTGTGAAGTCTGTGGCGTTAAATCTGTAGGACTAGTGAAATAAAGTACGAGGCGTAGAAATGAGAAAAACTTAATGGGAAAAGCCATAAGGGGGCGTTAGGCGGCGCTACTGAGCTATCAGTTGTAGGGCCATGACCTGG
This sequence comes from Pagrus pagrus, assembly GCF_965226575.1. NCBI lineage: Eukaryota > Metazoa > Chordata > Actinopteri > Spariformes > Sparidae > Pagrus > Pagrus pagrus. The sequence continues at coordinate 27,803,170 of NC_140185.1, read as the reverse complement.
AAGCTATTGAGCTAACAAGTCAGTAGAGACTTGGCTTGGGGACGGGAGGGTGGCCGGTTCAAGTCCAGCTACAGCCCACAATATGGAAGTGGACTGGTAGCTGAAGAGGTGCCAGTTCACTTCCTGGGTCCAGTCCACGCTGCTCGCTCACTTGCTAGCTGTTTCCACCGGCTTGCTCCTCGTCCTCTCAGCTGTAGTTACAACGCGGTGACGTCACGTGGCAAGGTCGCCGCGCTGTTGCGGGCGCTGCCGGCGGCGCTGCAAGTACCGGTCCCATCCAAATGCAATATATTACCGTTTTAAATGCCTCAGTACCCCGGTACCGAATTAGTACCGGTATACCGAACAACCCTACTACAGAGCGGTCTGTGTGAATACAGTCTGCATATTTGATATCAGTGATTGAAGGAGCAGCTCTGTGTCAGAAGTAAAATGAGTGTTTGTTGGTGTAGATGTCTACCTTGCTCCCAGTTGCTGATTTCTGGTTCTCCTTGGCCATCCTTCAGGGTGGATTTAATGTAACTTTGCAGCAACCTGTGGTTCGCACAACAAAAAGTACATTTAAATCAATCAACAAACATTTAGAGCCTAGGTTTAATACTGAGGGGTCAGATTTGTTCAACCCAGCAGGACTTGCTACTGTGCTTCAGGACTTGCCTGAAGCACAGTAGTGACTCTGTATGATTTTCAGCCACTAGAGGGCATAATTTCATGTCATAACTCCACATACCAGAGGGAGGTGCCACCTCAGCAACAATCATTGTCACGTATTTGGTGTTTTTCTCAGTTCATCATATCTTTAATGAGCAGTCCCATTGTTTGGTACTTGCTATATTTCTATTTTAGCTGAATGTCAAAATCCCTCTGGATTGACTGCAATAGATTCAGGTCACCTGTTGTACAGGTTGTGGAGACTAACACCTAAATAATGTTTAAGAACAGCCTGGGGCCATTCAGGGAGTGCCAACCCATTTTTGTGAAGGCTTAAGAGATGTGAGTCCCTCCTTGACATAGAGACCTCATCCTAACAGTCAGCCAGAAAATCTGGTCTGTTTAGGCCCTGATGAGATTACTTTTCTGTCTTTTGTTCTTCCTGATTGAGGATAACTCTGAGCAATCTGCAACCTAGTTCAGTGAGTCAGAAGTCACCGTTCAACTGGGTGACCTACATCAGTGTCACTGACAATAGCCTGGCACTTGCAGGTTTCCTTCGTTTGTCTTCACTTAACCCTTTGAGAGCCAAGCACCTTTATACACCTTCTATGTTTTTTCATTTTATTTCATTGGGGAAACTTTAGAGGTGGTGGTACAAGGAAGAAATATATTTCAGCGTCATAGTCCCTCCAGAGGCATTTTGATTATTATTTAAGTTTTTTTGAAATTTGTGATTCCAGATAGTCAGTTGAATGTGTCACCTGCAGACACAATTTTATTCACACACAGCTGACAAACATTAGTGTTGTCATACATGCCATAGACTTAAACAACCACAATGATAGAGCAGTGTACACATCCATTAATCTTATCAGTCAGTGTGATGAGATATGTGGTTGCTGACGATGTGGCTGCAGCTTCACTAAGTCCATAAAGTAGCTGTGCCTCTGAATAAATTAAACCTGTAATTCAGTTTATGTTACTGTACAGCTGACCAGTAACAAAGATATGAGCCGAGATACCAACGGTGAGCCATCATGTTTTGCTCTGTGTGAGGACAATGTATATGATCTCTATCGCCATGAGGGGAAAATGATTGCTCATGTAATCTTATCAGTATAAGGAGTCCACATCATAAGCACAACACAGCAGCCAAAGTCCAAAGGGCAAGCAGACATCAGCTGCTTAAAGCACTAAAACACACTGCAGATTGAACAAATTTGCATGTTGTGTTCCTGGTTTTAGTATTAACTTATAGTCACACAGTAGTTTCACAAAACAATGCATGACAGTAAATATCTTTATTCCATGTAATACATAATTAATCATTCTCTGAGAATAATTTTGTATTTTCAAGTTGCATTTTGAGTGCAACATTTAGCCATACTGTAAGAACAAAGATTAACACAGACTTCGAGTCCATGCGTAACTTACCAGCGGTCCTCCTCTCCAGAGCCAAAGGGATTGGCTAACGCACCTGAAGCGGGACGTGCATCTATGGATTCCTCCCTGAGAGACAAACAATTAAAGATGGATTTTTTTTTTTCTTCATTACTTCCAACCATGCCAAGATATAAATATATAGGTGACCATAAGCCTCATTTCATCTCTCTAAAGTTTAATATAACAGAGGTGAAAGACAGTTTCCTTTGCTGGCAATTACAACAGGACTGAATGCTCCTTACATGAGGTATACTGTACTGTACGTCATTTGTCAAGTTTTGCAAAACATCTGCTTAATCCGATTGGCCATTTTGATATTGTAGCCCTTGCAGCCTCATTGTGCACATTTAGTTGTTATGACACTAAAAAGTCATCAATTATGGCATAATATACCATGCAGCATGAAAGACTAAAAATGTTAATATCTTGGGATGTCTGGAAAAAAAAGAGAGAGAGTGAAACTTGTGTGTAGGCAGGTGGGTTTACCTTTGTGTCCCTGGTTGACCCGGTGCAGCCAGGCACAAGTGAGCGAGAACGATCAGGGACAGGACACAAGGGACCAACCTGACCAGGTGAGAGTCCATGAACACACCTACAAACACACAGCCATGAGGACAACATTCAGTCACAGCAGCCATCATGAAATTATCTGCCCAAGTGCCATAGTGTTACTGAAAGCAACTGAACTGGAATAAAGAGCCTTTTCCCACACTGATCTGTATCTGAGCAAACTGTGGCACATTCATGGTTTCATGATGCTGTAGAGAGTCCACATGGCTCCTGCTTCAGTGTCTGCCAAAATACACCTACAAACTCATAACCTAGTAGTAATGTGTGTTATCATCAGTGTCAAATTGTCCATCTACATGTAACACCTCCTGCCTACACACAACACAACCATGAAGACAGCTGGTGTAGCTTATGCTCCATTGTGGCAAAATCAATTAAAACCTCCACATCTATATTTAGCTGTTCATCCACACAGTCCCCTGTGGTCAGCCCGTCTATCTGTGATGTTGGAGGATGGATTACAGAGAGTTGGTGTGCGATGTATCCCCATTATATCACAAACTACCTGTATTACTGCAGCTTCCTCGTTTTGAGCAGCAGCAGCGATGCTAACATCCGCACATGACCCAGACAACTCACTGCAGCAGCACTGCTACAGCCCGTGTACTGTATGTGCACTGATAATTACCGAGGAACAAACAGGCTTCTGGCTTTGACTTTACATGGCTGAATTAAAACAAGGCATACATGAAAAGACGGCTAGCTGTAGCATAAAATAATAGCATGGCTACGGGTGTATTAAGATTAAATATGTATGTAAGTATGTACAGTGGAGGCGTAATGAGGTCTCCAGCTGGATAAACAGGCTGTGAAGGTCTGTATCTGTACCCGGAGTGACGGTGAGCCTACCTGTCTGCATAGCTGATGTGTGGACGGTTAAAAAAAAAGCTTTAATTCAGCTCGGTTTTGGTTCACAGCTTCATGTCTGGAGAGCACCTCCGCCCCGCCTCGTGCCGCCCGGTCTGCACTGCGCAACGGCGGCGGCACGCGCGCCCCCCCGGCTGCCACGGAGACCGCGGTGTTTTGGTCAATGACAGGGTCCACGTGGAGGAGCAACGCCGCCGCCGTGTCACTGAGTCTGCGCAGACGGCTGCGCTTCGTGCTCCTCGCTCCGGGTTTTCCGCCGCGCCACGTCCGCACCGACAGTCAGGCTCCCGTAGTACGAGACAGCAGGGCGGGTTGAAGAGAAGAGAAAAAGTGCCCTCAGTCTGTCTGGAAGGATTTTTAATAGCCACAGTCAGCGTGACGACAACAACAGGCTGATCCTTTTTCTGTTGTCGTTTTCCGCCACACAGACACAGTAAAACATGTGGTCCGACCTATCTGACCTTTATGTTGTGCTTTATTTTTTAAATGTGCGCAATCCCTTTTAGATTAACAAAGAATAAAAAATTAAATAACTAAATAAATAAAATAAAAATACACTTATAATAAATTGATGTCAGCTAGTGCAAACACTGATTCAGTCTGTACGCAGTCTCAGTATGATTAGTACCTGGTACAAGTGTAGTTTTTGGAGATATGGGGGACCTGCCCAATATTTGGAGGCAGATTTATGTCATTTTATTATATTAAAGGCCAGAATGAGCAGCACCTTGTTCAAACAGGTGGCTGAACGCTTAACAGACATCAAGCACGTCACACACACCAACTGTTTACATCAGCACAGTCCTGTATTAACACAGCTAGTTGTGTGTGTAAGTATGCATAGGCTATATGTGGCACTGGTGCTGGAAGAAACCATTTTATTCACTCTTTTTTCTATAGCTGGAACAACAAACTAATTGATTCACCTGAACTTGGGCACAGGTGGCTAAGTTAGAGCCTGTATTTTGCCATTCAGTATAGTTATTGTCATGCAATTTATGTTGGCCTCTTCGCTAAAATTGAATAAAATGTCATAAGAACTTATTGATAACAGAAAATAGTAATTCAAATGTATATTATGTTTTCTGAATTTACCCAAATAGCACAGTGTTAAAGAAAATGTCCTGTATGCACTGCTGGTAGGTGTCCACAAGATGTCCCACTAACGCTTTATTTTGAAGTGATTCCTCAGAGTTACCATGCAGAAAATGATCATACTCATCTGGAGAATATAATTAAATATAAAGAAGATAAGGATAAAAATGTTATTATAACATACTGTATGTGCAAAATGGTCTCATTGTTAATGGATTATGAAAGGATTACAAATTATGAGACTTTTAAACTGCTTGTATGCATTAGTTGTTAATTACTGCACAATTTAAAGTAAAGTGATCACACACGTGACACATTGTAATGTATCATAATTATTGCATGATGTAACATTTGTGATACTTTGCATCAGATTTCAGTAGCCTCATGGTTTGGCTCACACACACACACACACACACACACACACACACACACACACACAGGTCAAGGCAAGTGTCCCAGTATTGTATGATAAGTGTGCTGTGTTCATTAGTCCCAAGAGGAAAGTATTGATTGCACCCGTGCTGCTTCACTTGAAACAGCAGAAAACTTCTTAGCATTTTTTTGTCTGGCAGATGGATTTGTCAGACACGTGTGCATTTCTGTTCTCATTTACAAACTGTGCAGCATCTTAGATACACAGATACATGTTGTATATCTAAGGAGTCTATGAAATGATAAGCTCTTGCGATGGGATCAGACTGAGACGTGTGTCAACATGTTCAAGTTCTGACCCATGAGTACCCAGTAGCCATTACTACATTTATTACATGAGACTCATTACTCATGAGTCGGACCACACTCAGCCTTCTCAGAATCTGTCCACAGTGAGACACCCATATAAACACCTGACAAAGGCTATAAAATTGAGGTAAATAAAGAAAAATGTTCAGTTTTATTCCTTGAAAACGAGTTGATACATTTTTCGGGGTTTATTCTGAGTGAACAAAATTTTGGATTCCTTCGCTCGTCACCTCACTCTCCTTGGTTGTCTGTTTTTATCTGTTTCCCATCTGCTTTTCTCCTTCATGTCCATATCTCTCACAGCCTCTGAGGTAATGCCAGACTTTACCCTCAAACTGCTAAAAATAGAAAAACTCTGTTGAGATGCCAACATCGCAGCACGTGAACACACACACACACACACACGCAGTACACTGGCAGCACTAAAGTTTGCAGCCTCACTGCAGTTGTTCAGGATTGTATGGGTGAAAAGCAGTGGTGAGAGGGAGGGTAGGGGAGCTGCAGAAAACTGTAGGAAAAAAATAAAAAACTGTTCTGAGAGAGATGGAAACAAGGGAGGTTCACGTTGAGAAACATGAAAGGTGAAACTGAGATTGAAGCAGGGCAGCGGCAGAAGAAATAGTTGGGAATATGAATTGATACAATGCAGCGTGTGTTTGTACAGATGTGTCTGGATTGTAGTTTTATTCAACCGGATGATTGGACTATTACCCATGGAACTGTGCACGCGCACACACACACACACACACACACACACACACACACACACACACACACACACACACACATACACACACTCAAATACTCTTTTCCACATCCACACCGTCCAATCTATATGAGCTGAGCACAACAGAAGGTCAGTTTATTCAGCACAGCAGTGTAATTGAGCTCTAACCTGATCTCATCATTTTGGGATATTTGTTGATCCCAAAGGAGAAATCCATCTTTTAGTGGTTGAAGGACAGTATCTCCTGTAACTGTCCCTGTGCCGTGTCACCTCACATTACTGTGAAGCCAATTAAGTAGTCAGTGTTTTTTGAGTTGACATGACATTGTAGTTTCCACTGACTGTGGTCATCTGAAACATTGTATTGAGGCGCATTCGTTTGAGTTTCAGTGTTTCACTGAAATGCTGACGTTTTGTACAAAAAAAATAATAAATAATTTTTTTTGCAGCGGTAAAATGTTGATGATGGTTCTCAGTCATCCAGGTCATGGTAATTCTAGGTGCTGTTTCGTAGGCAACTGGATGTGTGTCATTGACTTCTGTATCTTCTGCCAGAAGGCAGCAGTGAACTGAAACACATCCACTTGTCTACGATACAGCACTTAAGAGTTGCAACCCTACGTTGCTGCCACAATTTCAAGTAGTAGCACTGACTGGTAGTGTGATTGAAGCACTGACCAACTGCATAGAGATTAAACATTAGTTCACATTGCAAAGCACAAGGTACATTTATTGTCATTTTTTAAATGAGGGTTTAAAAAATGAAATAATGATTGAGTCCTTGAGTCTTGCTAGATCTTTTTTAGACTGTTGAGGGTGATTTCAGGAGTCTCACAGCATGAGGAATGAAGCTGCTGCGTAGTCTGGTGGTCTGACAGCAGATACTTCTGTATCTGTTGCCAGATGGCAGCAGGGTGAACAGACTGTGGCTGGGGTGGGTCTCAATCTGTAATATCCTTTGGGCTCTGTAATAACTGTAGACGGAAAGAAACAAACTTCAAACTGATAAAAACAAACTTGCACACATGCAGTTGCACATATATTTTGAAGGTCAGGTAGGGAAGTTTTTGGGTGCACTATAAACTCTGAGACTTGGACCTGTGACTAGAAAAGACCAGTCACAGCTTTATAACCAGACTTGAACAACTGTCACTCACATGAGCACATGAATACTCTGAAAAATCTCCATGCGTGACTCACTGAGTGGCTTAGCACTGTAGTGGCTCATTATTTCACAGCTGGCTGGTACACAAACTTCCTACTGACACTCACTTACAGGAACGGAGATTACACCGTAATTGTTAACATGAGTTACGGTCTGGTACAGTATCTGTTTGTATGTGTGTGTGTGTGTGTGTGTGTGTGTGTGTGTGTGTGTGTGTGCGTGCGTGTGCGTGTGTGTGTAACAGCAATGCAATTCATTTAGAAAAAACACTTTTCATTCTCACGCACAGCGGGCAAACAGAAAGACAGAGTCATGATGCAGAAAATTGGACCATCAGGCAGCGATGTTGTTCTAACAGATCACACCGCACAGAATGTACTGTTGTTGTTAACATGAGAGTCCTATTGCCATGACTGTGTGTGTGTGTACTTTGGTCGAAGAGAAAAACACGAGCCTAATAAGGCTGACGATGCTTTGCGATGAGGCGGCTTCCAGTCACAGATGCAGGTCGCTTTTAGTTGGCTGCGAAAAGCATTCAATTCTCATCCAGTAGCATCCAAAACAGCTGATGAGCAAGATTTTTAGTGTACCTTTGTCTTTGTCTTTGCAGTTCCAGCAGTTAATGAGAGCACGGGACACTTTTTTGTGCAGATATCAGGGGTCGCTGCAGAATACTGACAATAATATAAGTCCACAGAGATGCTCCATTATAGTCTGCAGCAGGGAATGAGCCTGAATCAAACAGAGCTTCAACAGACATCATTTCAGAGCCAAATACTACTGAGTGGACCCAAGTAGAGTTGCGTATGTTTGTGAGTAAAAGTGGTTTATAATTGATTGATTAACCCGGTGAAATTGTAATTTATTATCTCCACTCAACAGATTCCTCCAACAGATAGATCCTCATTTTGTGTGTGATGTCGGACCAGTGCACAAATATCACATTACACTGAACAAAGTTTTCTGTTTCATGGCGAATGGCAACCAGCATCAAGGTGCATAACCACCGCCTGCTATGAGGAAAACAGAAAGAAAGAAAGGGAAGTGATTCAGGGGGGAAAGTTCACCCCGACTTTATTTTGCAGGGACACCCTCGCTACATCCTGCGCTGACACAGCACTAGGCAGAGATCAGCACTCTACTGCGTTCACACTTCTAGTTAATGTAGTGTAATGTTAATTTTATTATCAACACTGTGAAAATGGGCTGATATCACCAATTTCTTATACACTAAGAATAATAGTAAATGTTCAACCTGAAGAGGACTCATAGAAAAGTGACAGAAATGCCAACAGCAGTGTAAACTCCCACACATACTGTATGTATAGAGAACATTATCTCTGCTCTGTTGCCAAAACCAGACAAAGGTGAATACTGTGTCTTTTTTTAACCACGCTGCTCTATTTTTAACTCACTTTTTTTCTCTCGTGGGATCTACTTTGATCATCATTCCTGTCAGTGCCGGTGGCAACACTGCACTTTCTAACCCGCTCTCCTCTGCTCACATCTCCTCTTCCTGACCCTCTCTTTTTTAGTATAACACTAGACCATCCTCCTCTGCACTCATCTTGTTCAGCTACTTAAAAAAATGTTTTTATTTGTATTTAAAATGTGTTTGATAGGATTGTATTTTATCTCAGAGAGCCACGTTTTTTTTTTCTTCAAAACTGCAAATTACAAACTTGCAGTAGATCAGTCCATAGTGTTAAAACTTGGGACAAAATCAATCAAATCCCATTTTTGTCCAAATTTGAAAGCCATAGTAATGATCCAGGATGCATCATCCCTTCAACCTTTATCAGAGAGGGAGAATTTAGAGCCTTTCACTGCACTTCAACCATCCAGCCACTGTATGTGACCAGTACATGAAATTAATCCGGTTGGTGGAATCTCACAAAACATCACTCGGAAGTTTAAATTTGACGGAAACAGATTGAAATCTCAGCGCCTGTTGACATGGACAATGATTTAATCTGAAGATGCAGCACGTGACAGACACTTTATTTGCCCACGTACAGAACAGAGAGCAGGGAAGTATAAGGCAGTATTTTTGCAGATTACATTCCCTTCTAAAAATTTCACCAATTCACTTGCTGTTTACCGCTAATTGTATTTTCCAGCTCCTGTTCCCACTTCCCAGCACCATGTCACGCAACTGCATGGCTCTGTTTGTCTTTAGCATAGCCCAAGTGCATTCACATGCATTCTCACACGAGCACGTACATTGGCAGACACATACCCCCCCGCACACACAACTCCATTCAGTTATGTAACAAGGATTAGGTTCCCCTATTTTGTGGCCCCAACAATCAAAACTATGTGAGCTATTTTTAACCCTGGACCGCAATATAATATCAACAGACGCTTACCGTAATAATGGCAAAATTTACGGTCATTGCTGCTAATGTGGAGATGTCCTCCTAACACTGATATTCACCGCATGGGCCTCCCATAACACCAACAGCCATTTTCACTTCAGCCTCGCAACTGAGACCCCAACTTGAAGCTATGCTGCACAATCTGGAGCTATTTTCAGCTCATCAGTGAATCTGTTTTTACTTCTTGGACTTCTTGGAAGCTTGTTGCTAAGCCATGTTAATCCATCAATATTAATTCAGAGCAAATGAAAATCAGGAACTCTTCATCTACATGTGTCGCTAACCATAATGCCACAGACACTCTGCCTTAATGGCACTTGTGAGGTCGCATTTTAAATGTGGGAAGCGATGTCGTTGCTAGGCAATTCAAGGAAAAGATGGATGTTACAACCTTTTAACAAATCCCACAAACTGACTTCTAATGAAAACGGTCATCATAGCTGCTTCATGCAGCTTGATTCGAACGAAGCTGTGTCACAAGCAGAAAACATTTATGGCCCAAAGCACGTTAGATACTGTCGACTTGGATTTAGATTACACAGTGAGACAAAGTGTATAGGTCAATTTTTTTGTGTGAACTGCAGCGTACTACCACCACTTGCCTAACTTTAATCCTGACACCAACCCTGTTTTAACCTAACCGAAGCGCGTAGGTTTGTATCTCAACTATCTGAAGCAAATGAAAATCAGAAACTCTTCTTCTGTGCTCATGTGATTGGTTGTTTTATTGTGAGGCAACTGATATTTGACATAACAGCCAATCACAGCAGTATCCCTCTGGCTGGTCCATGAGAATATTAATCCATACACATGTGCTATTTGAAATATCAACTTTTTTTTTAAATTGACCTCACCTCCTTTTAAAACAGCTGTTTGAAAAAGAAAAAAGTACTAAAAACATGTTGCGTCTTTCTTTCATGCACCCCGTAACTAGTCAGGAGACGTCAGGGGGTGGGGCTCATTCTGCTTTTGTCCACAGAATAAACAAAAATGTAAAGTTCCTTGTAGCTGCTTTAGTGATTAACATTATGGGGATTTGCATCCTCAGAAATAAGGCAAGCGTCCACAATGTGTCAACAGGTTGTTTGAAATACTTGCTGTCACATTCCACAAGCTAATTCCTCCGCGGTCCAGGTCATTACTGCTGGAAAACCAGAGGAAGCACTAATTCTGTTACAGTGGCTTCACAAACACACGCATGCGCGCACACACACACACACACACACACACACACACACACACACACACACACACACACACACACACACACACACACAGAGTCATTGTTGCAGTTTCTCACCAAGTCAGGATGTTTCTCTTGCACACTGGCAACACATACTGTACTTGTGCACACACTTACTCACACTCACACACATACACACAGTGGGCAGTTCCGCCTCAGGGGTGCATAATTGCAGGCTTGTGTCTCGCCGGGACATGATGTCCCGAGGACCCAGGGTCAGTTCTCCACAGGCATCTGAGGGGGCACCACAGTGTCAGGACCAATCGCCTGTGAGAGCAGCTCTGCTTCTTAAATACACATACATATACAAGCACATACATGTGTATACACACCTACAGTAGAGGGCACACACAGACACAAACAAACACGCATACACACACAAAAGCACACGTACATACAAAGTCACGTACAGATGCACTAACAAGGGATTTAGAAATGGTGGAAAAATCTGTTGCGGTAATTAAAATGGTCATGGGGTTACGGTAATGTCAGAAAAGGTCAGAAGGGATCACGCTTGTTTTCCACATGAGAGTAAAGTTTAGCTTATGAGCACAGAAGAGGAGCTCACTTGTCAAAGCTCTATCTGATCAGATCCCATGTAATGACTGGAAGTTATAAGTCAACTTTTCCAGCTGAGAGTGTTTTATTTTAAGACGGGCTAAAGATAAATCCTGCGTGTGTCTGCAGAAATGAGAAAACAGTGGCTAATAAATGAGTTTAAACAGCTGCACACATGTTGCATGCAGACAGAAGCTGGCTGGTCTTTGTTAATTCCCTAATTAAAGGTCAACGTGATGCCGCGGGCTTCGTGATCCACAAAATTAAATAAAATAATAAAAACATTTAATGAATGAGTTTTTCTTGGTTTCATTCCACAGCAGGAGAATATTTGCATTCGTATTGTTTTTAGCCTTCAGACAGACTTCATAACACAAATAACAAATGATGGGAAAATAAGCTCAAATGAGAGATCTATATTTGGTCACTGCTGCGTTAATTGACTGTGACTAAGTATCAGCATCATTGATGATCATACACCAGACTGACTGCTATCATTAAGCAATCAATTTCTAAATGAGCATGAGACACTTCTCAGCCACAGGCACGTAACACACAACTGAAATAATATTTCTATCAAGCGTTTTTGTGACTCAGAGGACCACCCTGACAACGAGAACATGTGAAAAAATGTCCAGACTAGATTAATTGGAATTGGCAAAAAGTGCATATGTATTTTTAACTTCCTATTTGAAGACTGAAAGTATGAGATAATGAGTTTACATGAGAGGTTTAAGTATGAGTCATGCAATCTACGTGATGGCGACTCAAGAGCAGGATCTGGAAAACAACAGCGGCATTGTTTTAACTGTCATTTCACATTTCCAACGACATTATACGTGTTCATTTTCACTTAAACTTGATTTTTTGTTATGCGTATTTCATAGGAAACCGTCAAGATGCATTGTGGATAGGACGTGCCTCGTGAGTGGCCATCAGTGCATTTTTACCTGCTCTCTGATCTCTGAAGGTTGTGTTTCAAACCTGATGTTTATTCTGATGGATTACACAACTCAAGCGACTTTGAAGGAGTTCTGATATCTAAAACAATGGTCAGCAAACGTTTCCCCTTCAGGCTGCAACCACCTCAGGATAAAATTTCTCCAGAGCTGACCTCTTCACCAATATACCTGCCAAGTGTGAAGTTGCTCTCGGATGAACAGTCGTGGAGAAAAAAACAACACCTGACAGCAGACGTGTGACTCAAGTCAAGTCACTTTTTCCCACCTGAGAAAGTTGAATCTTCCCTGCAGTTTCCTTAAAAAAGGTTTTGTCGATGATGATAATGATATAATTGACCAATTTATCCAACCTGCTCAAAAAGTGTAACAAGGAAGTGAATTTGTATTAACAACAAACAAGCCATTCGAGTCATCATGTCTTAAGTCAAGTCATGTTGCAAGTCATCAAACGAGTCCAAGTCACAGTGACTTGATCCACATCTCTGCCTGATAGGCTGCTACTGTATGTGTCTGTGTGGCAGCCATACTGGAGGGATCGAGATTTGCTAAATGTTTTCTTTTAACTATTTCTCATCCACACAACTTCCACTCGACAGCGCACATCCTCGGGTCCCCAGCCTTACATCCGCCAAGTTTGGAGGAGATCTGATCAGCGATTCTTGAGATATGTGACAGACAGACAGACAGACAGACAGACAGTAACTAACAGGGGGTTCATGTGCGACACACATCATATCTGCCCACAGACACGCTCACACACACACTCAGTCAGTCCCACACAGTATCTATCTTTAGCTGTATAAATAGGCGTGTAATTAACGTTCAGAAGTTGGAGTCATGAGGTGAAAACACGAACATTTAAACTGCTATTAAGTTCTCATCATGGGGCCGAGAGACAGAGAGAGGGAAGAGGGAGACGGATGGAGGGAGTGGGAGGGATGGAAAGAAAAGAAAAGAGAGCGGAGCAGCGGAGCACGAGAGATGGATGATACCTAAAGGCAAAAAAGACAGAGTTGTTTTGGGAATGCGTGTGGAGAGAGTGTTTAAAAGACACAAACTGTAATACATGCATGGAGGGGAATGACATGAACACCATGTCGACCAGTGCTGCCTCTACACCTCAAGGGCTTTAATTAGCCTGAAAGTGCACACACACACACACACACACACACTGCAATCTTTAACTCAGTAGTAAGGTCTTGGTTTTAATCAGAGGGCCAAACTGAAGACTGATCCTCTGAAGGATTTCCAACAGCTGCCACTTGTGTTTGTTGCTGAAACCTACTTTGGAGCAGCAAGCTTTCATTTATATAGTCCCGTAACATAACTGGCCTTTTTAGGCATATTTGATCACTTCAGTGGATGAAAACACCTGTCGTCCTGTCTGCTACAGACCGGATTGTACATACTTTATAATAGATATATAAAAATAAATGTAACACCTGTTGCACAGTGACACACATAAGTTACAGAAGTAAAGGCAAGTTAAAAACCCAAAAAGCACAATATGACCTCTTTAAATTGTAGCCATGGTAATATAGGTCAGTATCCTCGGGCAAATAAGACGTGTATGATTGCAGGGAATGAGTATGATGATAAACCAGCTTTGTGTTCCCTCAGTGGATTCACAGTACGTATACTGGTTAAATATTTAGAGAACATTTCCATTGCATACGTCTAATGCTACAGTATAAACACACTGGACCAAGTGAGCATTGTCTTGCTTTGTTTGCCAGTAAAAAGTCCATACAAATGGTGCAAAATGGAGAAAATATAGAAGTCATCCTACTTGCATGCTCCATATAAAGGAATATTTCAGTCCTTGTGTTTCAGCCTGTATGCAGCCACGCATGTTAGACATCTTTCAAACTGGCTTTGTGCTGCATGTCAGTGGTTCACTGGATCGATCTACGAGGTTACAACTCAAAAATGTTCTGCCGTAAACAAATTTGTATTTTTTGTGCAAATATTAACCTACTGAGAAACTACTAGTACTCATCCTCATGCAAAATGGAAAAAAAAATCATTAAATACTTCTTTACAACATTGATCCTGAAGAGATGTTACATTCTTGATGTGCAGGTGAGCTTGTGCACCCACTTCGGACACGTGCTAGAGTTTTAGCATAGTATTGTACTGGCTACAGTAATTCCAGCTTTAAAAAAGGTGTAAATAACATTTTCAAATCGATTTTGGATCTTGGGGCTTCTGCAGGCTTGGACAAGCTCTATGGACCAATGTTATGTATCTTATCCAGTTGGGTTTTTTTGCATTTTAAAACAACTCTCCATGTATTTCAGTTATTTAGGAGTATGCTGCAACACTGTGACGCTCCAGAAATGTTGTTGTGGGCTATAAAACATTGTCAAACTTTCCATCTGCTCGAGGATGAGTTATGACTAAATTTTCATTTTTGGGTGAACTTATCCTTTAAAGGGGCACTATGTAGTTTTTGGAGAAGAAATTCAAACTCAGAGTTTTAAATATTTACAACATTAATGAGGTAATAATACAAACTCAGAAATATTTTTCCTATAACTCAATAAACTAGTTGTTCTCAGAGGAAAATAAGGTCCTCACACTGTTTGAAGCTAGAAAGGTGGCAGGGTCCGCCACATTTAAACAAAGTGAAACAGTATGAAACTGTGATTTCCTTTAAGTTCAGTTTGTTTATTCAGTTTATTCAGTCATGAGTTTGTTTATTTAGTTAGTTTAGGCATTAAAAACTAATTTTAAAAAACCCAAACCAACCTCCTGCACCACAATAGCTTCAGATGGGGACTCACTCCATCAATCACATCCCATGGCTCAGTGGACCACTGCAGTTTGGGAACCACCTCCCTTGCGTCCTGCACCTCCACCCACTCCCCCCTCTCTCCACCCCTCTCCTCCTCCTTCCCCTCGGTGTTATCCCGCCGCTCCACCGGTGCGCTCAAAAGCGAGAGCGCAGCCGGAGCGGAGTGGACGCTGGAGAGCCGAGAGAGCAGGAGGACGCACAGAGAGAGAGAAACGCTCAGAGAAAAGGCTCTTCGCAGTGACATGCGGAGGCAATAAAACCAGCAAGCGAGGCGCAGCGTCGGTGTCCGAGGTGTCAGAGTTAGAGGAGAGGAGCAGAAGAAACACGGAGCGCCTGTTCGTCCCCCCGCTTCAGCAGCGCAGGGAGGAGACACGCAGAGGAGGAAAGATTCCCCTAAACGCAGTGAGGGCGCCGGATGAGGAGAAGAGGAGAGCGGAGGGCATTGGATAGGCAACAACAAGGAGTGAGTGCACAAACTTCTTCATCATGTGGTGCAGCTGGTGAACAGGTTTCAGAGCACACCTGCTGTCTGCTGCACTTTTAAAAACACTTGTTTTTTTTAATGCAATACATTAAACGCATCTTCTTGAAGCTCATGCAAGTTGTTCCACTTGTCTCACTTCTCCTCTGAGAGGATGCATGCAGAGGAGAGAGGGAGAGATTATCTTTGACACCAGCAGCTCTGCTTCCTGCAAACTGCATGTTTGTTTCAATCCATTAAATATTTATTGAACTAGAATATTTCAAGTTGTCAGACAACCTGCAGAAATGTTTCTCGAAAGCAGCTGAACATCAGAAGTTTCAGTGGTCACCCTCAGTTATTCTTTTATACTGGAATGAAATGTTTTAAATTGATTAAATGAACTCATATGTTGAACTTTGTGTAAAGCTCAGGATCGTTGTTACTCTTAATACATTATTTCCCACTGTTTTAACTTTGCATTAAGTCGTCACAAACTCTCTGCTGAAGCTGAGCAGGGATGTTTAAGAGTTTACTGAGATACTAAGAGTGAAGACAAAAGGAGATAAACGTTTTTAAGGTGATCTGATGAAAGACTATTTCATTCAGCAGCACATACTAAAATAAAAGTTTGTATATTTAGTATGTAGATTGAATCTTTTAAAGAAAAAGGCATAAATCAACGCTTGTTGTGAGTTTTAGCAGTTTGTGCATACCTGTTGTGTTACCTCGTCACACAGCAATGGGAATAAACAGTATGGTGGTGTACAATACAAATGTTTATTCCCATTTCACAGTTACGGTATGTGGATATCTTTGGCTTTAACAGTTTTGATGTCACCTCTGCCTGCTTGAAGCATCACTTTTCATGAATTATGTTTTTGTCAGAAGTCCTCTTCTCTTCTGTCTGCACCAGCACATAATCTAGGTGCACATGATATCACATATCGTATCAGTGTTGGTATTTAAAGTTCCCGCTGAATATCAGACGCTTTGGTGCGACCAATGAAAATGTTTTGTCGGACTTGACAGATTTTTGGGCACGTATACGACCTGTCCTGTTTAAAGGTGCAATATGTAGGAATTGGCCACTTGATATATTCATATCAGCGGAGTTACCGCTAATTGCTGCTAACTTGGCTGCCCTGATTGGACTGGGAGCTTTGGGGACCAGGGGAGTGGTTAGCATGCTAACTTCAGGAGATATCTCTCCCACACAATACACAGACACCATACTGTTAAAACTAATATTCATTCAGTTAAATATTTTCAACTTACATATTGCCCCTTTAAGCTAAGTGGACAAACTGAGGACACTTATTTCAACATCTCCACTAAAATGTCTCTCGTCTCTGTCTTGACACAAGATAAATCAGAATTAAAAAAACAGATATAAAACTGAGCTGTTGAGTGTTATTTATCTGTGCATCGTATCTGCCATAGTTTGGATATCTGACCTGGTTGCAGAGGTTTCATAATTAAACACAACTCTCACTCATGTGCATCAACTCAACTTCAACAGAGAAAGACCTCAGCATCTCCCCACATCTGTCCCCTTACATGAAAGAGGCACACGACTCTCATGCCCCTCTTTCTTCTTGCTCTCAGCAAACCTTTTATTCTCAACTACTTGCCGTATCTTCTAAAAGCACACACACACACACACACACACACACACACACACGTGTCGCAGCATGAACTGGAGAAAGTGCCTGAAGACTAAATGCTTGTGCTTAATTCATGCTTTCACCAGTGTCAGGATTTAAAGGCCGTTTAAAGGCCTGGTTGGTGATTTATTTATAAGGACTTCTAAAATTAGCAGCTAAATGTGTTTGACCGGAGCAAGAGAGCAGAGACCAGGAGGAGAGAGAAGTGTGGGGAAAAAAAGTCTTATTGCCATTTTCTCTTTTTTTCACCCCCTGACAGTGGCAGCTCCAGACTTATTGGACCCTAAATCCGCCACTCACAACACCAAGCCCCGCCTCTCCTTCTCCACAAAGCCAATCACACTGACTCCCCGGGAGGAGAGTGAGGTGAGGGAGGTCCAGATTTTAAAAGTTGTTTTTTACTTAATATTTCATAATGTGCTTATTCCACTGCGGGGGAACAAAGCTATATATATGTCAGTTCAGGAGGCCTGCTGTATGTATGAGGGTTGATTGATCAGCTGAAGTGTTGCAGGTGGTTGCCACAGTGATGAAATGGAAGACGGTGTCAGCCATCTTTCTCCTGGTGGTTCTGTACCTGGTGATGGGGGCAGCAGTCTTCAGATCCCTGGAGCAGCCTCACGAGAGGTGGGCAGGTTATATTTCATGTCTGTCTGTCTGCTTCACTAACAGAAAAGCCATCCACCCATCTATCCACGCTCTGTTTATCAATCCACTGATCTGAGTGGATCACTATAATATGTGGAGTCCCTCAGGGTTTTATAATCGGGCCTCGATAATTTAATCTCTATGTGGTTTTGGCCAGAATCCTGCAGGAGATTTCTTTCTCCATCTACACCAAAGACATCCAGATTTACTTGACTGGTGCTGTATTTAAAGACAACTTGGAAGTCTACACTTTCTGACCTCCTACTAGAAAAAGTACAATGGATTGCCACGCAAAGGCTAAACTCAGGGCAAATCTAGCCTGGCTTCATGAAGAAGCAGTTGTCTGAGGTTACACCGTCAGCTTACTTGACTCGAGCTGAAATTGGCAAGTTTACACTGCTAAGTAAAGTAGAATAATTTTAAGTTGTTCGAACTTTTTAGCTCATACAACTTTAATAGACTACTTGGTAATTCTGAGGTCGTCAGTTTCCTGACTTTTTAAAAGTAAAGTCAGCTTTTAAAATTTACAGTGCGCAACTTTCCCCTGCAATGCTCTAAAACAGCTCTGTCTCATTACGAATCTTTGGTTTGAACTGGGCTCAAAAATGCAGTGAAATAAAATGAATAATGGCGTCTGTTACCTCATGTGTTGTTTTTCCTCCTCTATTATATTATTATGTATGTAAGGAGGTTGCACTGCTAATTTTGGCTAGTAAATTTAAACACTAACTTTGACTGTAACGCAGCACTAGACCAAACTGTTAAACTCCAATAGACAACTGCAGTGTGGAAGTACTGAGTACTAATAGTCCCATTTTAATCTTTACAGAGTTTAAAGTCTGATATTCACTGAATGATTTAGAGCTATCACAAGCTGAGTATATTTCACACAGTTTAAACTAAATCAGCACTTCTTAATTTAGGAGACTGTGCTGGGTAGTAATAATAATAACACTAACTGTTATCTCTCTGGCAATCCTTTTCAAGTAAGTGTTTGGGGAGTTAAGAAGCAGTTATTTGACATCCTCACTTACTTCCTCTCCTCTCTCTCTCTCTGACAGCGCCCAGCGTTTGGCCATCCTGACCCAGAAGCTGGAGTTCCTGTCCAGACACTCCTGTGTAAACCAGAGCCAGCTGGAGGAGCTGGTTAAGGTGAGACTGGTTTAAGTTATGAATGTGTTGCACACAGTTTTAACTCAGCACAGCAGCAGTGGTTTCAGCACCACAGACAGCTCCTGCAGCCTGACAGGAGGAGGAGGAGGAAGTGTTAAATTCTGTTCCTGATTCTGAACTACTGAACCCTGCTGGTGCTCTTACGTTCACCTTAATGTATTCTCCATGACAGCTCCAGATTTCTCCCTCACCCACAGTCATCTTAAGTTTTATATATTTCCATCTTTAATTCATAAGACAGGAAAGTACACAAACACACTTTTACTGTCTGCACCGCTACAGGAAATACATGTCTCAAAAAGCACCTGCTTAAATTTTTATTATAATATTGTTTACAGCGGAGAGGCAGTAACCCAATATGTGTTTTTTAAACCAGAATTTCAAAGTGCCTCATATTTATTCTTTGATAACTCTAGATGTGAAACATAATTTTTCTCTCCCTCTTTCCCCTCCAGCAAGTTGCGTCTGCGATCCGGTCAGGAGTGAACCCTGCAGGGACACTGACCAACCACAGCAGCCTGTGGGACCTGAGCTCCGCCTTTTTCTTCGCTGGGACTGTCATCACAACAATCGGTAGGACACATGCGCCCTCAGCGTCTCTGGGTTTATTCAGACCATCAGTGGTTCAGAGAGGAACAGAGGAACCTGTGTTGTGCTAGAAGCAAATCATTTGCTTATGTTAGCAGAATACATTTCTAAATCAGTGTTAGCGTCTTCAGAAAGAAAAAATCTACAGTGCTCAGGAAGAAATAAAGAATGGAGGAAAAACGTTGGCTACCGTTGCTCTCATCCTTTGGACTGTCGTGGGAAAATTCGACCCGAGTCCTTCACAAAGAAGTCCAAAGTCCAGCAGCAGTAAACAACGTGAAACAAATCATCCACAGGCTTGTATAGGCAACCGAGAGAGACGAGAAAGGTCTCATTTTTTTGCGTCACATTACAATCCACTAGTGATATAAACATTTACATTGGTATTATTTGTTACCTAGAGCCCCTTTAAAGAACATGTAGTAGTTGTTATGGTGACTGGCTTTTTGTGCTGGTTGAGCCCTGGCAGGTATATGTGGTATATTTCAAGAAATGAATGTGTGATGTGTCCATTTACTGCTCTTAAAGAAACTGTTACGGTCAGTTATGCAACATGACTTCCTGCTGTGACAAACGGAGACGTCACTGATTCTATATCTGCTGCCTGGATATAATCAAACTAGTTCTCTGGGCTGTCTCCGTGGCCTTAAATCAGTGTGTGTGTGTGTGTGTGTGTGTGGTTGTGTGTTTGTGTTTTAGAGACAGTCACTCAATTACACCTATTTGCAGGAGCACTGCTGTTGAAGCTGTTACTTCAGAGGTTAAATTTAAAATAAATTAGTACTTACACAAGCACACAAACAGTGATTCATCTCACCTGTTGCTTTCAATATGGGTAGCCAACCTAGTCGCCACAGTAAATGTTGGCTGTGGCATAAAACCCACTTGGTTAGGGTTAGGAGAAGCTCATCTTTGGGATTAAATCACCTGCTTTGGTCGCCACAGACACAGCTGAAGATGTCCCCGAGGTCTCCCTGACTTCCCTTCAAAGATATCAGTTTTTTGTTGCCACAAACACGACTGGAAATCACCCCAAGGTCTCCTTGACAATATCCAGTGGTGAAACGTGAAACGTTGATATATTTCTAAGTCTCTTTTACCTTCTGGTGTCTCTGCAGGTTTTGGGAACACATCCCCCCACACAGAAGGTGGAAGGATCTTCTGCATCGTCTATGCGCTGCTCGGGATACCTCTGTTCGGGTTCCTCTTGGCTGGTGTAGGAGATCAGCTCGGCACCATATTCGGCAAGGGCATCGCCCGAGTGGAGAAAATGTTTGTGGTGAGTCTGGAGTAACACACACAAACATGTACTTTAAAGTGGACAGACACACACATACTGTACTTCACTGTGAGTTTGTACAAGTTTATTGTCTGCAGGCGTCAATTCTATATATAGGCTATCCTGAATAATTTACATCAAAGCACTCTCCACAATTTTCTCACCCACACCAGCTCAGTTAGATCATATTTACAATGTCAAACAGCTGATTTAACGAGCATGCTAAGCTCTGATTTCACCAAAACATGTGTCGCACTGATACGAAAATGCAGTATTACTATAAAGGTGTCAGGTGGACACCTCAGACATGTGTCCTTCTCCTTGTTTGAAGCTTTTATTACAAAGACCTGGCAGTGCCATAGTTTCATACATTTACTGTTTCTGTTGCGTGAGTTGTGGCATGACAGTGTGAATTAAACCCAGGTGTAAAGTAGTAAAGGATCAGATTCTCTGCAGGCTGCGCTGGTTTAGACAACCATGACAAAAATCATTGGCCCTAAAAGTTTTTAAAGACGGAGTTGCTGTTGCGAATAATTACTTTCAAGTCTCAAATGAAACGAGCAGAAGTCTGAGTGTAGAATTATTTGCTCCCCCTGCTGCTGTCAGGGCACCCAGGGGACTCGGTAATGAATATTATGATTCAGGCTGAGGACAAAGGACATTGTGTTAGTGTGTGTTTGCCTTATTGCTCTGTGCCCAGATTGTGCGAGACGGCAGCATTATCCTCAGCGAAGACTGTCAATGCCTTTTCTTTTCTACTGCACCCAGGGGACCCATTCATGGAACAATGTTATTACTGCTTAAACAGCGTCACGCTGGATCAGTTATTCTCAGTCGGCCCGTCACTTCGTTGCAGACTGAATTATCTCAACAACATTTAAATATATATTGCCAAGAAGTTTTTTTTACAGACAGTCAAGGTTCCCAGGGGATGAATTGTACTTCCTTTGGTGATACTCTGACTTCTGCTCTAGCACCAACTTGAGTGTGACATTTGGTTTTGAGTGAAATGGCTCAACAACAACTAGATGGATTGTCTAAAATTTGTCCAATGAATGAATTGTGAAAACTTTGGTCATCCTCTTATCTAACGCCATCACAGATACTATCATTTATGAGCAACTACCTGCAATACTCATATACCCATCATCCTCTGCTTTACTTCATGTTTAGTGCTAATTAGCAAATGTAAGCATATTCACGGGCCAAGCGAGGATGGAGAACATGTTTAACATTATATCTGCTAAACATTATATGTTAGTAATGTCAGTCTACCTTCTGTTTTACAAGGACTTACAACAGATAGTCTGACTCACCAGATGTAAATGTTGGCTATAAGCCTGCTATTGGCCGACTATTTCAGGCAGCATTCTCTCCCATTCTGTCTATCTAGCTATCCCCGTCGCTACAGGAAACAACAACAACATCCACGCTAGCAACCTACACGCTGAAAATGGCAAGTTACTCAAACGCTAACCCGGTCGCTGACAGTACAAAGACAAGCAAGCTAGCAGCTGTTTCTTTTGCCAGGATTTTGCCATTTTAACATCAGGGCTCGCCTCTGCACTTGCCAAACAAGTTCCCCTTGACACTATTTCACCATCGCTTCCCAGCGCCACCCAAGACGATTGCTATTGATTTAAAGAAATACAAATTGACTGAAAGTGCTGCGAGGCATAAATGATGCAAATGTGTGACATGGTGACGTAGTGTGATGTCACAAAGTCACAGAATTAAAGGTGGGACTACTAACGAGGTGTTTCAGGAGCAGTGTTTTCTGTGGGACAGAGGAGCTTCTGTTGGTGCAGACTTTTACCTTTTTTAATTTCCAAGATCTTTGACATGCACACGAACCTATAAAACACTGAAGGAGAGGAAAAAACAAAAAAGCATATATAGTAAGCCTCATGCATGTTTGCAGTGAGCACAAACAGACCAAAGGTACCTGTCACTGAATTAAAATTCACTGTCCATATTATTCATTTTCTGCGCTTCTCTCTCCGTCTCCTCTGCAGCACGGGGACATCAGTCAGACGAAGATCCGTGTCATCTCCACTCTGCTGTTTGTGTTGTTCGGCTGCCTGCTGTTTGTGGCGCTCCCGGCAGCCATCTTTAAACACATCGAGGGTTGGTCTGCGCTGGAGTCCCTTTACTTCGTGGTCATCACCCTGACCACCATAGGATTTGGAGACTTTGTGGCAGGTACGAACACAAAGCCAGTGACTGAATACCAACACAACTCTATTGAATCCTGTTTGTCTCTCTGCATCATGCCTGTATGTCTCATCAGGTGGACTGTTTCTCCTGGATGTTTCACAGTCGTTGTCTCTGTCTGCCTCTGTCTCTGTGTCCAGGTGGTTCAGAAATAGAGTACTTAGATTACTATAAACCAGTTGTATGGTTCTGGATTCTCGTGGGACTAGCCTACTTTGCTGCCATCCTCAGCATGATAGGAGACTGGCTCAGAGTCATCTCAAAGAGGACAAAAGAAGAGGTATGAGACTGCTGGTTTCATTTACTCCTCCATTCATGTCTTTTGCACCTCCTGTCTGTCACTTTTTCTTTCTTTTTCTCTCCACACACAGTTCATCTGTCGATCTATATCCCAACTTCTCCGTCTCTTTGTCTCTTTCCTCCCGGCTCTCTTTCAGCGCCGTGACACGCAGGTTATCCAAGCTAGTCGGTTACAGCGACACGTTCCCGCCTCAACTTTTGCCCTCTGCTTAACTTCATTTCAGTGATAAGACTGTTTTCTAATCTAATCGACTGTCTGCCATCCAAACACATAAACACGGTCGGAGGCCATTACTGTGAGCATCTCCAGAGAGAGAGAACGAAAGAGGTGATTTGTAGAATATGTGATGATGTCCTTAAATGTGTCTGGAGCTGTCTGCGCTCTAAATATAACACAGGTTATGTAAATAAAAATGAGCGCCTGGGAGTTTTCGCCAGGGAGCCGTTAATTGAAAAGCCTGGAGGTTTGGTTGTTGTAATTGGATTTCACTAGTGTGAGTGATTCTGAATAAAGAGTCGGTCTTGACATTTAGCCAGTTGATAACTAACAAACATATTTGGTGACACTTTTTCATAACAATCATAAAGTGTTACCACATATTCTATTATAGAAGATTTTGCGAGAAAAGACTTGTATCTGTGTATTACTCACATTGTGGGGACTCGTCTTCCTTTCAGGGACAAACACAAGTCCCCACAACATAAATCATTAAATGTTAGGGGAAGACTTGGTTTGGTTTCGGGATAGGGTTAAGGTATTGCTCAGTGACAGTGCATGTTAATGAATATTACTGTAAATATCTCAGAAGTTTTCATCTGTAGCCCCTGGCCAGGTGTAAAGTTGGCAACCTAAAAATCAAGAAACGAGTTTAAATCAACAATCATGATGTTGGCATGTCGCCTCCAGTAAAAGCAGGAAAAGGACATGGGCAGCAATGGCAGATTTAGGGGCAATAAAGCGAAAAACAAACAACAAGCAAACACGACATGTCAGTTACAGAACAACTTTGCATAAACAGTAACAAAGTAACAACAGTAACACTATTTTAGGTCGAGCAACAGGGCAGTTTAGCGGCACACCAGCTGTATGTATAAATAATGACGGTATCCAAATGAATGCTGACAGATTTGATAGCTTGTAATCCATGTTTGTGATCGGACCTGATGTGAACCGCAGCGTTTCATGAGCTGCTCTGATTGAAAAGGCTGACTGGCTGAAAGCAGATTTTCTTAGTGGAATAATGTAGTTTTCTGTAGTGACTCCTCATGTAATCTGATTTGTATTAACTCGTTGCCTAACAATGCAACTGAGCGGGGGAGGAGCCACACCATGAATCATTTTATAGACGAGACACACAGCATACTAGCACGCTTGATTAGGTTTCCCGAGCTCTGAAGGTTGTATTTTTCTAGAATATGACTATTCGGTTTCTTATTCTCTTATTTGGTGTCTTCGTGGCCCCAAGGTTGATCTACCTGCCTGTGACCAGCTGGTTAAAGAGTAGTGATCATAGCATTTATGTATATTCTAGCAGCCTCAGTTAACACACATTCCCTTACGAATATCTGGAATTGCTATAGGTTGTAGTTAGGGGTAAGGGATAGGCGACAAGTAGCTGTTATGGTTAGGTGAAGTCTCCAGGAAATGAATGGAAGTCTATGTAATGTCCCCAAAAGTGATCGAAAGATGACTGTGTGTGTGTGTGTGTGCATGGATGCTCCCCTGTGGGTTCTCATGCTGAAGTCCTGCTGTGATATCATCTTACAGGCCTGTAAATGTGTGTGTGTGTGTGTTACTATCATGAGGCGCTGTGTAGAGAGCGTATTGTGTTGTTTGTGACTGAGAACAGGCTTTAAGGCTTTTAAGGAAGCAAACTGAAGCACGTTGGTGCCCCAGTAAGACAGATAAATATCTTTGTTTTAAAAAAAGGTTTTGGTTTTTGTGTTTTTCAGTCTGCCGTTTCTTTTTAGTGCGTCGCAGAGCTCTGACTGAATTCATGTATTCATTTGCAGTAATTGGCATGTTTTATGATGTTGCATACAGTTTGTTCATGACATGGCACCTTAACTTGAGTGTTACTGGTTCTAGGAAATGTTTCACTGTCCCTGCATATTATTAAACAGTGTTTTTCTTGTGTCACACTTGTGATATTGAGTAAAAGTCTCTGAGGTGTTGCAGAGTCAAACTATTAATATAAGAAGACAGGCAGACACTGAGGTGTTTGAGATGTGCAGACAGTAATTCAGTGGATGTGTCTCCCTAAAGTGAATTATAAATTCAGTCAGTTCTCGGAGGATATAACTCTTTTTTACCCTTTTTATAATAAAATATTTTAGATTTGGAAGTCAGATAAAAAACGAGTCAGTGTCTGCAGCTTAATGACTAATTTTGCTGTAACATTATGCTCCGTTCCACCAGAAATATAGATGTTATCGCTATTTTGATATTTTAAAGCGCACTCAGCTGTGTGTGTGTGTGTGTGTGTGCGCGCGTGTGTGCGTCACATTTCCACAGCTGATTAATCGGACGCTGTGCAGTCCTGTGTAGTTGCAGATACATTGCTTTAATGTAATTGAGTTGACTTCCTGGTCAGTGACGCCGTCCCTCTCCATTTCACTCTGTCTCTCTCTTGAAGGCTAAACACGACACACAAGTCTGCGATGAGTACTGACCGTCTCTAAATGAAGATCTTATGGTTCTATAGATCATTAAAGGAACATACTGTGGATTTATACATGGATTTCTTTCTCTTTTTTTCATGTTGTGGAAAAAAAGGAAAATAAAAACAGTCGAACGTGGACATCATAAAAGGGATAATGTGATTTGGCAACTGTTGGATGTCAGAGTCCTTGAATATCTTGGATAATAGAGTTTTTGATGGAAAGTTTCAACGCAGCTTCAAGTGGATGTTCATTTTCATGTTGTACCGAACTGAATATAATCTACTAGCTGCCCAGAGGGTGTCTGGAAAAGCGTGGACACTCCTGCAGACCACTGCTGTTAACAGCCTTCCTCACACAAAACCACCAAAAAGCCCCTTTAAAGCTCCACATGTACTCTTCTACTCTATTTTTCCTCTTCTTTATTTCTCTCTATCATACGTCATTTTACTCTAACTGTTTACCTGACACTGACATCAAAACAGACATGACATACCTGCCATCATGTGTATCCCTCCGTACTATCTACTCACCTCACTCTGACTCTCTCCTCGCAGGTGGGAGAGATCCGAGCTCACGCTGCAGAGTGGACGGCCAACGTCTCAGCAGAGATCAAGGAGACTCGTCGACGTGTCAGCGTCGAGATCTACGATAAGTTCCAGCGTGCCGCTTCGATTAAACGCAAACTGTCCACAGATCTGGGATTCAGCCCCGCCCCTGAACTCACTCTGCCCAGGAGGACCGTGTCGGTCAACTTCAACGACGAACGGGACAAGAACGAGAGGGAGGCCGGGACGCAGGGCCTGTCGACACCTCTGGCTAGAAACGGCGGTTTGTTCATGAACGGTCTGGACCCAGAGAGAGGGGATATCTCAGTCATCGAACACCTCAAGTAGAAAGAGAGGGTGGTCAACACCTTTCTAAGATCTTTTCCAAGGCAGGGCCATCTTCCCCCTTCTACAGAGATGTACTCAAGAATGTTTTCATGGATTTTTGACAACAGGACACTTTTCTCTCACTTCACGCCACTCTGAAACAGAGCAAGAAGAAGAACATACAGGACATGAGTTGATCTTGTTGAAACTTGCTCAACTTAATCTCACTCAGATCTTGGAATAAAGCAAAGTTTTTCATAGATGACAATTTGCCCTTGGCAAAGGATATAAGAAGTTTCCAACATACTGTCTCCATAAGATTATAGTATTTGGTGACAGTCTGATAGTCAGATGAATGCCCATGATGCCTGTCTGTTTGCATTACGCTGATATTTTACACTTTAACAAGTTAGGATACATTTTTGATACGCAGCTTTATATCGTATGAGAACAAATGGTCCCCGCTCTGCCATATTTTCAAATGACACGATAAGAGATGTAATGTATGTTTCTGGTGGGATGTGATGATGTCAGAGGAGGGTGTCTGGACTACGAAGATGGTGGACTCTGATGGGGAGAGGCAGACTTTGTGTTAAATGACCGCAGAATGTAAAGATGGTGAGATTGTCAGATGATGGTGTTTGAACTACAGATGAGACAGAGCAGTGCGCTATATTGAACTACAACAATGGAGGACTGTGATGTCGATCGTACAGCACAGTGAATCTCTAGACTGAGCTCATTTTAGCTTCTTCTGATTTCCCAGCTCGGAAAAGTGGCCAAGTCAGACAGGTGAAATATTTGCAGTCCTGCAAACATATAAAACTTAAAAGGATGTTAAAGCTCTTTCTGTTTATAATTTCCAACATTGCAACTGGCTGAATCAGCGGGATATATTATCGAATCTAAGGCTGACTCTAAGTTTTTTTATCACATGTAAAAAACTGTTCATATAGTTTAATTAGTTACTCTTGCTGTTTACAGTTTTACAGTTAAGCTTTTATTATTTTCTTTTTATCAGAAATGTTAAAGTACAACTTCCTTTCCACCTTTCAAACATGCTTTCGATTAACTAAAGAGTTCGTTATGTCTCTATCTTGACTTCAAACTGGAGGCCAATGATCCAAAAAGTCTGACCACTGTGGTTTCACGTCGACATTTTGGCTCGTGCCAAAAAAAATCTTCTCAGTTTAAGAGACGAGGAAGAAGGCAGATGCAGTTCAAAGTGCGTCTCTGACTTTGGATGTAGTTTAAAAAATATTGTAAGGAGATTTGTCGAACCATTGCTGTGCCTTAAACTCTTTATTTTGCCAAATCAAGGCCAAGCACAACACACTGAGAGGTTAACAGCGGACTGAAGAAGTTATTCATACTTATAACTGCATGTATCAGTAAAAGCAGGTGTTTTATAAGTCCAGTGCTGTTGGTTCATATGATAAATGAGTTGTGCACACTCCTGATGCGCTGCTGGCCTGGATCCACATGTTGCCATAATCATCCAATGTGTTTTTATAATAATATACCTGATATTGTTCAGTGGATTAGGTAAGACTGTTTCAGGCTTGACTGTTTTATCTGTTTTCGTGGCTGGCAGCAGAAGATGTTCACATGGTCCTGACACAGTGCCCCTTTGAGCCACTGAAATGTTGATTTACTCGAGCATTTAAATCACTTAGGAGCATCATATCGGCTCCTGATACACTTCATTACTGCTATTCCAGCAAATGTTTCTGTTGCTGACCGACCCAAAGCTGCTATAAGTCACAGTGAACTGCATATCTGAGCGGTGCTAAGCGTCGAACAAACAAATGTATCTGATCTGCATTGAATCTCTGGTTTAATAAGTTTACTGTGGACGTGTACGACCTGCTTAGAGTGTGAGGAAAATTGTTTACATTGTCGCCATTTGATTGGAGGATTTGCACATTACAGGTCATGAAAGTTTCAGTGTCCAGCTTTCACACACACACGCACACACACACACACACACACACACACACACACACACCGAGGGTTTTCTTCCACGTGTGTACGCCTGCCGTTGAAAATGCACTTTGATTAAGCAGCCTTTGAACGTAACAACGTGCTCGAGCTTCAGCAGCTGACCAGTCCATCCAATCTGAAGGCTTCGGTTTTGTGGTTATGTGGCATTAACGACATCTACGCGGTTTAACACACAGACTTCTCTCTTTAACGATCCGAGCAAGAGAATTTAACCCTTAGACTATCACCCACATACACGAGGAGTTCATGTCTGGCGGCTAGATTAGACTGACAACGATCTAGTGAATGTTGTGACGAAGAAAAGTAGAAATAAGTCTGATATAGGTGATGTAGATGTTTTGACTATTACTACAGCAGTCTGTATGGTTCAGTACTAACACTGAATGGAAACAGTAGTGGCTGTCTAGTGGCTGGTTGGTCTTCCTTTGCCTTCTCTCTTTGCTGTTCAGTTTGTATGAGGTTGTCACACAAACATCTTATTAAGCTGTGCTGAAATGAAACTAACTTTTTCTCATTTTCTGCTAACGTGCGAGATATGTTAATGCTTTTTAATGACGATGATCGTGGAAACTGTATTTTTCTAAACCGTATGTTTGTACTTGTAGAGCGTTTCTACACTAATGTGAGTCTGGGAGGACACATTGTCATAATAATGTCTGTAGAGCTGATCTAAACACAATGTAACAAAGAGTTTTGTATAATATATGACTTGAAAATATACCAGATTTCAATTATTTCTCTGTTTGCTGTCTTATTTAACGGTTGCTGTTGGTGCAGTACGTTTAGAAGAAGGGTAAAATGTTTAAACTCTATAGTTGTTTAGTTAAATTATACTTAAGCAGCCTCTATTCTACTCAAATACTGCAGTGTGTACAGTTGTGATTGGAAGAGTGGCTACCTAGTGTATAAATATTAGGTTTTCTAATTGGATTTAAAGAATTGGATTGGATGCAAACATTTGCAAAATTCTGACACCATCCAGCCGTCCTGATGAGTTTGATCTGAAATCACCGTGTTGGTGTTTCTGGTCACATCATTGCAGCAGGCCAATCACGTTTTTGAAACGTCACGGCTTTGTGACTTAGAAAAATAGACCATAAAAGTGAACATGTAAGACGTTATCCTTTCAAACACCTGGTTAACTTCATGATACAGTCTGGTTTTCACCCAAACCATCTTTTCCTGAACCTAACCAAGTGTTTTTGTTGCCTAAACCTGAACAACCTGCAACAGAAACCTGATAAAAAGGAAAATAATAACTGGACAGTACAACAATATGTTCCAAACAGGACACAAACCCTTCTCCCCTGGGTGACAGTGGCCCATTCAGCCACAACAGCTTGCTTTCACTGTGGACACTGTCGCCTTCAGGTCAGTTTCGATGATGCTCCCGGAGCGACACCAACGCGATGATATCAAATAAATGTTTAACTACACCCAAAAGTGATGTCACAATGTACTGACACACCCTGAAGTAGTTGGCCCATAAAGAATAGGCGGCGCAGCCCGTCAGTGAGAGAAATCACTCTGATTGGCTCTTCAGCTCAGCGAATCGGTGCACGAGGAACTGAAAAGTAAAGGGAATGTCCTTTGAGCCTGTTGTTTCGCTCAAACAGGTGATGTCACAATAAGAACAACACTTTTTTTATCGGATGGGGCCTTTAAATTGATCTTTACCATGAACCGGTTTCTCCTATAGAACTTAATTAGACCATGAACAGTCCCACGGTCCCTACATTACCCCTGGTTCTAGATGGGCTCTTATAATGGAGAGAATACGTTGGTGAAACGAGCCAGCGTACTGTATGTGTCTGACTGTGCGCTGTTGATTCTGGTCTGTACTTCCTGCTTTGATAACTTCACCTCACGCATCATAAGACCTGCTGCCACTGGCCAGCCACACTCATCGGACCACTCCATCCTCCAGGAAGTTTAAACACGAATAATTACTGAGTCGTTCACCGGCTGTGATCACTGTGACGGAAACACTGATTAATGTGCCTCCACACTAATTTGTGACGGCGGTGAGAATGAGTTTGTCATTACATGTCAGGGAAAAATCTTGAAGCCCCTGAAAACTTACATTTCATGGAATATTTCTCAATAATCTAAAATATTCACGACTATATAAGGAAGCTGCAGAGTTAAGGTTTGAACAGAATCATTTTAAAGGAATAGTTCAACATCAAAAGCATGGAAGAGGAGGACGTCACGCTAATGCACAGGACTACCAAGAAAGGTGAGGTTATATAGGATTAGGCATTACATTTGCATTAGTTGCAGTGCTATTGTGGGATGAGCGGACGTCACCTCAGATAGATGCTGTAAAAGAAGTTAGTGTCGTGAAACACTGCGCATACATACGCAGTAGAAGTTTAACCTGTGAGGAAAAAGTGTTTTGAACCTTATTTTGGGGCAGCGTCACTGGACTTTTAAAGGAGTTTTTATCATATTTGTCTGGTGATTCAATCGATGTAGTTTTTATGTCCCAGTTACCATGAAAAGAGCAGTTATGGCTCTCTGGGGTCTGGCCTTGTTCACCCAAGGAACCGCCCAGAGGCATTGCCAAGATGGCCGCCGAGTGGCAAGACTTCCCTAAAAGAATGACACCGCTCTTATTTATCTGTGCCTCTCACCCTCATGGTTTTATGAGGGTGTACGTGCTGGACTCTGTCTTAGCATGGTGCTGTATCCTCTAGAAGTCCTGTCGTCAGAGTGAGGTCAATAAGACAGCAGAGACTTCTGAATTTACTGCCAGGGCCGAGATATAAACTGTTAGAGTGCTACTAAGAGTCCTAAGAGACAAGAGTCTAATCATCTAAATTCTGCCAAAAAGACTGAACTGCTTATTTAAAACATGTTTGGACTGGATCTTTTTGCAGATTCACAAATGTATTTGTATCTATGAGGATTGTGTGGAGTTTAAAGAGTAGCTTGTTGCAGTCAGACAGAAAATAAGTCAAAATTCAAGACAGGAGTTTCTCAGTTTATTCTAGTATTTACACTACAAGCAGCAAAGTTGTTGGGCTGAGCTGAGCAGAGTGCCTTGGGCTTTTGGGAGGTTGCACCACTGGGCCACATCAGATTAGTATCCTACACATTCAGAGGTCACATTACCAAGTTTCCCCCCAAAAAATGGGCAGTTTTCAGCATCTACTACAGTACTTTGTCTCTAAAACTGTTCACAGTGGGGTCAGTAGGTGATCCGCTGTAATCAGGACACCACTACGCTACGGGACACAAAGACGTGTTGCTGCTGAGGTCTCCATTTTGCTTCGGTCGCCACACATAAATACGTCTCAGCAGCAGAGACCTTAAAATCCCAGCAAAAAAAACCAAAAAACCATCCAATACCATCTAACCTCCACCATAACTTGAAATGTCACTGAAAGCTCAAAACCAGCGTACTGGAGCAGAACTGGTTTCGTGCATTAACCATTTTGTATCCTCGTTGAGGTCGAGCCTTTGAAAGTGATTTCCCTGAGGCAAGTTAATGTTTCAAAACATTGTAACTACAGAAAAGTCAGATGAACTGAAGCGTCCTGCGGCTTTTATGTTCATTTCATTCTCAGGGTTTCTATTTTTAGCTCCGTGCATGTGGAGGCGATTCTTTGCTAGAAAGGTGCTGTGTGCTGTAGAAACGCCTGGGGACACTGGTTATATCGAGAATGGCTCGTTCTCGATGTGTGTGTGTGTAATTGAAGATTATATCTGCAGTGAGTGCCGTGTGATTCAGGATTTCCTCTAAAAATACATGCACTGATTGGAAGAGTTATTCTTCAATCTATATATTTATCAAATCTGTTTAAGTGTGAGCTCCTTCTCCTCTTCTGCTCTTCTCTCCACTGGTTTCCAGCCTTTCTTCTCACAGAGGCCTCAGACACTCAGACATGTTGGCAGGTCGCCCCCGACAGCAGCCAGACAGACACAACTTCAACAGGACATGTGCTTCATTTAACCTGCCACGGATGCCAGGTGTTGGTGTGGTTTTTAGTGTGTCAAACAATCACCCAAACAAACACACCTAACAAAACTAAAAAGACCAGATGCAGACAGATTTTAAGACCTCTAAAGACTACATTGGCGGCTTGCCATGTTTCTTTTTAGATCTTGTTGGACTTGAATATGACAAATCAAATGCAAACAGGCGTTTGATGCTTTCTTGGACTCTGTAGGAGCTTTGTAAGTCTGAGAAAATGACTGAAGTGACTTCACAGGAGTTATCTCAGTTTGGGGACGTTTGTAAGAAGTAGCCTGCGTTAAAAGATGGGTACATGGGGTTTGAACCAGTTAACCAAGAGAAAACAGCGTAGAGCTGGAATATCTGCAGATCTTACTCTGTGAATTAAGGATTTATTTCAATCAAATCAGAGGTGATTGCGGAAAGACAAACCAAGACTGCGTTGGTGAGTTTATTTTTGTTTGTGTTGAGTTTGAATGAAATATGTTTTATGATGACTTACAATGCAACTAAGCTAAGTTTTTATTTTGCTTATTTATGAAGCAAACAGCTGCGATAAGTCGTAAAATGCGTACATCTCACAACTGAAAACGAATGAGGCGTTACAATCGGACTTTCACCTCTTGTGGTACAAAGTGTTATTACGAGACAGGATGAGCCGGGGGTAGCTAGTTTTCAGGCTAACATTAGTAGACATCTCTGCAGCACAGTAAAAAGACGTTTTTGACATAGCGTCAACACTGTTGTGTCTTCACACTCAGTTAATATATAATATAATAGTATAAATTCTGGCCATATCTTAGACATTGCCCCTTTAATGGCTAATAAATGTTTTACTAATGCTTTAAGGATCTGTTAAAAGCCCTTCACTGGAAAAAAAACACTCCACCTGTTAAACTAAACAGGGGTAAACTAAAGGGGTTTCCTATTAATGTTTAATGAACATAATTCAGTTTTCAAAGTAACTCAAACGCACCACCAGCGGCTGTCTCTTTCCCCTCTGCCCTGTTCATACAAACTGGTCGACACTTCCTGTCAGTGACTCTCCTCTGGCCCTGAGAGCTGCTGCTTACACAGTGTTGCTGGGTGAAGAATGGGACAAGTCATGCATACAGCGGGGGGATCGACGGTCTGTCAGTCCGTCCAGTCTAACGACAGACACACACACACATGCATACACAAACACACCCTCTCCAGTCCGAGTGCCAGTGAAAACATAGCTCAGCGCACCCATCTCCTCATTTCCCGTGTCCTCTTCCACAGTTGGTTCTGGCACAGCAGCTTCCGCTAACAGCTCCAGCCAGAGACATCAGAGCAGGACTGGATCCGCTCTGAGGTGTGTGACTGTGTCCTGCCCACGCTGTTCCCATAACCCAGCATGCACTGCTGCACCCTCACCCAGAGAGAATAAAGTGAGTGTATGAGCAAAGCAGGTGAATGTGAAAACCTCAGTGATGCCCCAACTAGAAACTGATGAACATCCCATTGGGTCCCATGTTAATGTGCCAGGAGAACAAGAGGTCAAAAGGTCGGCACACATCAAGAATACTAACATCAATACACCAGAAGAGAAGATCAATGTTATTGATCTGAAGCAGTGTCCCTCAGACATGTCGTAAAGGTTCGCCCACAGAAGTCCCACTAATTACTTCTGACAATTCACATCAGTGAGTTTATATCGTCTCAGTCAGCGTGAAGGACGCTTGACGACATGAGCTGTGAGATACCGACACGTGATTTACTGTTTTCAATTAAAAGGTGAAGAGCAGAAATCAGACGTTTCCTTCTTGTGCTATGGAGACACAATCTTCCAAATTCAGTGATGAGTAGAGACATCAAGACATGCAACAGTCAGATGGACGGTGATTCTGGGGACTATAAGCAAAGGGACAATAATTAGATTGTATGTGTGTATAAATGCTATTTTTGGGGGGGTATTTTTAATGTTGCAGCTTCAGTTGAAGTTCAGATGTTGAAAACCGTCGTTGAAAGTTGTGCAGTAGTTCTGGCTCCTCAGACCAACCCATCGCTGACCGCTTTAATGCCAGACGGCCTTTACAAAGCCAATCAGAATCACCGTATGATTACCATGCTCCAGCTTTAGTTAATGAGTTTGTTTCCAGTCATTAATATTTCATAATACTTGCTGTGTCCCTTAAGAGCAAATCCTAATTACGTGTGCTTAGAAATTTGGTGCCTGAATCAAAATTCATTATTGAAAAGGCTGAGGGGCAGCTGGTGTTTCCTCACCACCACCACCTGTAGGTGATTTAGTGAGCTCTTACCAGGTGTGTGGTGAGCTGGAAGGAGCTCATTGTGGCTCTGCAGGGCATCTAGTAAATAAATCCCCACTGGCAAATGTTCAAAATCTCATTATAATCAGTTTGAAACTGATTAAACAATACGTTTACCAATTTACAGTACACTTACCAGTGAAGGGGACAGTGGAGATAAAATGACATGGCTCCAGAAAGAGAAGGTACACATTGCGCACACACATAAAAACTGGTATTTCTTAAAAAATAGCTTTTTCTCTAACATTGTGGCTGTCGTACTACACGCAGACTGCATTTTATGTCACTGAAAACGACCCTTTTGAAAAACTCAGAAACAGACAGTTGGTGTAATGCTGCGTGAATCAAATGTGCTCATTCCCAACTGGCAAATCTTCCCCGTCTGTGGAGCAAACAGGTTTATGTGCAAGACAAAAGCCTTTCAAAATCTAGTTTCCTCTCCTTTGCTTCACACATTACATACAGTTGCTTGAGCTCTCTTTTAAAAAAGGTCCAGTGTGTAGGATGACAACCCCCATCTCGCCCCAGACCTACAGTGGCCGCTAATTAAACAAGAACATGAAAGGGCTCCACCCTGTGGTGACAGAGTGTACTACAGGCTCGTAAAACAGCTGCACACACACTGCTCTGTGCATACTCGGAAAACTCTTCAAAAGGTTGTCGTCAAATATTGGTTTTAAAAACAAAACACACCCATGTATGTGACAAAGACACCACACAAAAACAGTTAAAAAAGGTTTAGTAAAAAGGGCAATTTTGAACTATTTACAATGATCAGTGGCATCGATCTATACATGACTAAAAAACTAACTGAAAATACAGACCTGCTTTTCGCATTTGTTGCACAGATCAGTAAGAAAGCAAAGTGTCAAAACAAAAGTGAATTAAAGACATATTTCTTTTCTTGTCTTCAACTATAAAAATATCTAGAACATAAAAACAGGAGAAAATCTACAAAATCTTAGCTGCCATTAGCAATCAAACATGTTACAGGACTAATAGATGGATGAAGCATAGCGGTTACTGCTGTATATTTCCAATAGTATGTACAAAGATCAAAAGATTTCTTACACATCAAGAACAGTACAAAAGAAAATAAAGGACAACCAGTGATAAAGACACAAAGAGAAGTGAAGAGATGAAGATGGAGGAACAAACAGGCATCACAACAAAAAAAATGTGTCTTCATAAAAAAAAAACAAGTGGAGTGGTAATATTTTGTGTTTACGAGTGTGCATGTGTGTATTTCTACAAATAAATCACAAGTGCAAGACTGTGTGCGTGTGTGAACGTCGATCTACTGAACGTGACAGTTGTCTCCTTGCTGTTGTTTCTCTTTGTGCTCTGGCGTCTTCCTTAAATTTATTGAGTTGTCTGCAGAGGGACTCAGGAGAGGTATGGGCCCCAAAACCTGTGGAGGGAGAGCAAGATGGGACAGATGACAAGATGAAAACAGTGAGTGACAGAAAGAGCAAGAAAACAGCAAAGTAGGGAGTGTTTGTGAAAGAAAGAAGTGACACTTGAGTGTAAATGAACACGAGTAAAAGTGACTGTGAGACATTTCTTTCCCCTTGACCTCTCTGACCTGAAACCTCTACATCCTCTCAAACACGACTGGTTCACTTCGGCTGACCTGACGTGATTAGAAGCTGACCTGGAAAAGGTGAGAGGATATCCTGTAGACATATTAGGGGCCCTACAACATAAACCAACATGCACACATGTGCACTCCCTGACCCAGAAAGTCAGTGGAAATCATGAACTCTGACCCCGATTAGCTCTCTAGGTTCCTTCAGATGTCAGATGGTGACCTCAAAGATACTATTTCACTGCCTTTATGACCACATGATAATTTGAGCCATGGTGCAATTGAAAATTTTCCATTTGCATCATTTATAAATGTGCATCATTACATTTTATACAGTTATATTAATATTCAATCTGGAGCCAGTAGGTCTGGCCACTCCTGTCTGTTTTTGTGGAGTAACTTCCTATAAAACCTCTCAGAAAGTCCAACAAACACTGTGCGGCATTTTCCCCACACTTTGCATCATTAATATTTCAACACAGGCTGAGTTCTTTTCTTGCTCGGTCAAGTTGTCTGCAAAAATGTTGTAGTCAGAAAGACACACACCACCACAGATACACTGGCTGACATCTATACATCTCCGTTCTCCTTTTTGTGCCTGATGCCTGCAGTCAGAGCCCACTGAGTTACTGTGCACAACACTCTCTTGTTCTTTACTGTGTAATGTGTCTATTGTATATTACAGCAACTTGAATCGCAGCTTAGAAGAACTCAGCATCTGTGTTGACATGCTAGTGTAACTAATAAAGTGGCCCTGCATGAACGTTCACTTTGTGTAGCTGCTGCGCCAGGAGAGGGGTGCTGTACGACAATCTCTCTCCCTCTCTCTCTCTCTGTGTGTGTGTGTGTGATGGTAGTAGCTGCTCACCTTGCCGTCAGGTGTGGAAGCAGCCTGTCTGGCAGCCAGCCGAGGACTGCTGCGCTTCATCGCTGTGGTTCTCCTCATGATGAATGGACTGGCCTCCCCCAGAGGAATATCAGCAAACCCTGAGAGAGGACAAATGATAACGTCACTATTCTTAATGCTACAGCAACTAAAAACTCATGGAGATGTAGAAACTTTAGTTTTTTTTTTCACCTAGTGATTCATCATTTTGTGAAACTGCACGTTTGTCTGTTGAGGTAAATTTACACACAACTGTGTCTCAAACAAAAAGCTGGAGGGTCTAGAACAGTGATACTCAACTTACGGCCTGCAGGCATCATAGTTGTGCTCATTCTTATAATTAAAAAAAGTTTTAAAGTACTCTATCTCACTAAATGAGATGCCAGAATGTAAAATCGAGACGTCGCACTAGAATATGGCATGTAAATAAAACAAACTACGCGTGCTAAGAGTCTTAATAACCATTCGTACCTCTCTGCACCAGCTCAGGAAGACCCTCTGGTCTGAATTCCTCGTCTTCCTGCTCAGTTCTTGGTTTGGGTGTCGTCACTGCGTTGGCTTTGATCTTCTTTGTCAGGTTGTGCAGGGCCTCCTGTGCGTCTTTATCACTGATATCCCGGTGACCCCGCTTCCCTGCAGATGAGCCTTGAGGAGACCTCTGAGGTGTTGAAGGAGCCGTGTTCTCAGTGTTGTCGTTCAGCTTTCCTTCCTGACGGTTGGCGGAGGACTTTCTTGCTGAGCGCCTGCGGCGAGTACCGTCAGTGCTGCTGGAGTGGACGTTAGCTTCGTTAGCACGTTGGGTGGCGGTGAGCTGCTCCAGTCGCGTCGTCAGTGCATCGTTGGTCTCTTCCAGTTTGTGGACTCGAACCATCAGGCTGCAGTATTTCTCCATGCTCTCATCCGCCTCGCTGCTTTTGTCCTCCACAAGTTTGTTGAGTTCTTCCAACTCACTCTTCATCTCCTCCAGCTCTCCTGTTCTCTCTTCTAGTTCCTTCTTCCTTTCATCGAGGGCAGCTTTAAGATCCTCCACCTGCTTAGCGTTTTCTTCTGCCTCTGTCCTCTTCTGCTGCAGGGCAGTCTTCAGGCCCTCAACTTCCTTCATTCTCTCCTCTGCCTCCGTCTTCAGCTGGTTCACCTCAGTCTGTGCCTCCTCACTGGTCTTTTTGTCACCTGTAGTGAGAATGTGAAAAAAAATGATTCAGCTTTACTTTCTAAAGATTTAATATCCGTGTTTTCAGAGCACAATGCAGCTTTGTCATCCTAAATGGAAACATTTTAATAAAGCGTATTCCCTCTGACAGTTAAAATGTTCACACCTGAGCTGCTTAACATGTCTTGCTTCTGCTGCTCCAGCTGTTTGCAGGTCGTCATCCAAAGACTCATCTTGCTCAGGGCGGAGTCTTTCTCTTTAGACAGACGAGCGGTGTTAGAGGTCAGCTCGGACACCTGAAATGGGTGGAGAGGAAGTGTGATGATTAAGTGTGGAAATAAAATATAAAAAGTTATCATCTGCACAGCTTCAGTTTTAAGGATGACACCAGTGTCCGTTTATTTTACTTTTCCCATTAAAGCCTTTGAATGGTTAAACTCACTCATGTTAAAGCCACAGGCAGATTCAGCTTAGTGCTGCTTGTTCTGTTCCAGGATGGTTTACGAACAGCTTGTGGTGACATACTGCTGCGCTGACATTTTCAACATGTTGTGTTGAACATAACAGTGACATAAACAAGTCAAAGTAAACAGCGTGTGTGTGTACCTGCTCGTTGAGCTTAGCAACAGACAGCTTGTGTGTCTCCACCTCCTTCTCCATAGAGGAAACTGCAGACTGAAGTCTCTCTTGTTCTTCTGAGAGTTTCTCTTTCTCCTCTTCTGCTCTCTGCTTCTCTTGTTCCAGAGAAGACAGAGCTGAAGACAAGTTATTTTTCTCCACTTCAATCAAAGACAGCGAAGACACTAATTCTTCTTTCTCAGCCTCTAACTTCTGTTTCTCCTCCTCTATTCTTTCCTTCTCTTGTTTTAATGCAGAGAGAGTTTGCTGCATGTCATGTTTCTCCTTTTCTATCGAGGAGAGGTTAGATAGAAGCTTCTCTTTCTCATCAGCCAACGTCGCCCTCTCTTGTTCTAGTCTTTCTTTCTGTTCTTCTACAGATGCGAGCGAGCGGTGCAGGTTATCGCGCTCTTGTTCCAGAGAAAACAGGGTCGAGTGCAGCTTCTCCTTCTCCTCTGCCTGACGTCCATTTTCTTCTCTCTCTTCGTCTTTGGCTTTTATGAGTGTTTTAAGCTCCTTGATTTCTTCTTCCAAAGACTCAATGCTGGTCCTCAGGTTGTTTCTCTCTTTCTCCAACTCCTCTGCCTGAGAGCGGAGCCTCTCTCCTTCCGTCTGCCACTCCTCCAGAGAGGCCTGCAGACACGTTTTCTCTTTCTCCACCTCCACCAACAGGGACTGCATCCTCTCTTTGTCCTCTTCAGTTTCTGCACTCTTCTGTTCGAGGGAGACCTCTCTCTGCCGAGAGGCTTCCAGCTGCGCCCGGAGGTCATCCACCTGTCTCGTTTGCCTCTCCGCTTCCTCTTTCATCCCTTTCTCCAGCTCCTCTACCATGTTTCTCTGTCGCTCCTCTTCCTCTCTTCTATCCACCTCTGCCCTCTCCAGCCCTCTCTCCAGCATCTCCTTGGCGGCCTTCAGTTCTTCTATCTCTCGGTTTTTTGTTTCCAGCTCTCGCTCCATGCGTTCTTTCTCAGATCTCAGGTCGTCCAGCGTGGCTGAGAGCTCTGATAGTTTGTCGCTGAGCTCCCTCTTCTCCTCCTCCACCTAAGGGTCAGGAGGAGAGGAAGGGAAAAGCATGACAGAAAGTAAGAAAGGGAGGAGAAATCTGGTTAATATATTGCTTCATGTCACGTTTTACGATTAGAACATAAGGAAAGAACGCAGATTAATATGAAGGTACCTTTCCCCTTTCCTCCTCCAGCTCAGCTTTGGCTGTTTCAGCCTGTGGAAGAACATAAAACAAGGTGAGAGAATGTTGACCAATTATTGATCCTGGCAAAGACATATCGTTTTTTTTTCTAGCATACACGTGTTTCCATCAGAATACCTGCAGCACAGCTTCCTCCAGACTTTGCTCTACGTCTTCCCGCTCTCGCTCCAGGGCATCAATGCGATCTTGCAGTGAATCAGACTTTCTCTGAGCAGCTAACAAGATAAAGAGTCACATTTTAGGCCAACACCAACTCACAAAACTCAAGATTATTTCAAAAGGATGTCAAGAGTCACCTTTGAGCAGCTCTCCCATCTTCTTTTTCTTCCTCTCGTCCGACTCGATGCGGACCTGGAGCTTTTCAATACCAGTTCTCATCTGCTTGACCTCATCTTGTGTGGAGTTCAGGCGAGAAGCGATCTCTCCTTTTTCTAGCAGAGAGGCCTCGAGGGACTGTGAGAGACGGCACACTTCTCCCTCCAACGCCTTGAGGAAAAACAGGAGGGAAAGGGAAGGATTGGAATCAAACATTTTATGAACTCTAAAGAATCTTTGATGAAAGGGTTACAAGGTTTGTGTCCATTTAGAGTTTCTATTTGATTATCTGTATCTATATCATCAGTATGTTAGGGTGGTTGTCAATCTTTATCTTGTTTTTAACTAACAAAACAAAGAGCAAGCATTGTACTAACAGGTTCTCAGAGTTATCTTACAATCCCTCTCACCTGTATCTTGCCGACCATGGACTCAGTGTTCTCGTAGGCTGAGGTGTGGTCTTCTGTGATCTTGTCTAGCTGCCCGATAAGCTCCGCTCTTTCTCCGCTCTGATGGGATATTGCCTGCTCCAGCGCCTTAATCTGCTCCAACAGCTTCAGTGGAAGAAAAGGGAATGGGTGAACAGATTCACGCACATTTCTTTTTACAGTCGATGCAAGTCAACTCTAAATAAAAGCCTCTCTTGACCTGTATCAGTCAGTCCCTGGAATTTTCCACATACATACCTGTTGCCTCTCTGTCTTCAGTTTCTCCATGCTGCTTTGAAGGGCTTCATACTCCTTCCTCCCTGCTCTGATGTCATCCTCCAGGATGGAAATTAAGTTTCTGGTGTCACAGTTGGTCTTCTCTAGACTGTAAACTTTCTCCCTCCATTGGCCCAAAGACTGGTTCAGGTCATCTCGCTCCTCAGTGCAGGACACGAGTTCAGATCTCAGCTCGGTTGTCTGGAGGAATAGTGAGAATAATTGTGTCACACAGATTAGTCAGTAAGCCTCATGTTCAACAACATCTGGACAAGGAAGAACTGACATGCTTGACATTCACTTTTCCACCAACACGTGCACATTAATTTAGCTTTTATACATACAGTACTTTGATGTTTTAGCTCACCTCTGTTGAGA
The DNA here is from genome assembly GCF_965226575.1 of Pagrus pagrus. Lineage (NCBI taxonomy): Eukaryota > Metazoa > Chordata > Actinopteri > Spariformes > Sparidae > Pagrus > Pagrus pagrus. The sequence continues at coordinate 27,761,000 of NC_140185.1, read as the reverse complement.
GTGTTTCTATCTGCTGCTCTAAGCCGGAGCAGGCCCTCCTCTGGGTCTCCATCTCCCCCTTCAGCTTGCTCCTTTCGTCCTGCAGGGTGTCCAGCTCAGACTCCATGCCCAGGATGTGCTTCTCCAGGTTGGCTTTCTCAGAGCGAACCCTTTTCAGCTCACTCTCCTGCTGAAGGAATTTCTCATCCCATCCACCTACAGAACCAAAGAAAAACACCGAATCAATCAGACGACAACACAATGCAAACCTTCAAGTCTGTGTACGTTGTGGCTCGGTATATACCTTTGGCCATCTCCAGTCCTTCCAGCATCTCCATCACATCAGCCAGCTGGCATTTAGACGTTTGGAGCTGCAGAGTTAACGTCTCCCTCTCCTCTGACAGCTGAGCCACCTGAAAAATAAGCATCCAGTATTGGTATCAGTTATATTTAAGTGGCCGTATAATGGTAAATGACGTAAATGGCATGCATTATTCAAGTTGTATTCGGCATTCAGTAATTTCTTCCCCCTACCTGGTCAGCAACACTTTTCCTCTCCTCCAGGAAGATTTTCAGTTTATGTGCTGCACCCTGTGCCTCCTCCTCTGCTGCGTGAGCTTTCTTCTCCAGGTTTTCAACTTGAACTTCTAGTTCAGAGGTGAACTCCATTCTCAGTGCGAGGTCGGATTTTAGAAGGTCGAACTCTGCACGCAGGGTCTGGAGTTCATCTTCCTGTTTTGCAATTGTTTCCTTGTAATTGTCAAAGTCCTCTTGTGCCTGGGATGACTCAGTCGCTGATAGACAGGTTGAATATACACAAGTTATTCAAACATCATTGTTCAGATTTATAGCAACAATTCATAGTGTGCATGAGAATACATCTAAATTTGCAAGTACACTGATTTATTTCATTGTTTGTGTCCTAACTGCTCAGCGTGATGCACCGGTTTGAGCTGAATTTTTGCCGGAGATTAAAGATTAAAGCATTATTGCAGAAAATTACATTTTCTTTTTTTAATTAAAACTGCAGTAAGCACCAGTCAATTACTCACCAGAGGATTCTAACTGTCTGTTCTCACCAAGAGAGGAAGATGGCGGAGAAAGGCAGAAGATTTCAGGTTTACTTTCAAGAACATCTGGGGGACTACTGCTGCCTTCAGGAAGCTGCGAGACAGACGACAAAATTAAAAAAGGTCATTCTGTTTGTATTATAAAAACATATTCACAGAAAAATATCATTCTCTCGACCATAAACTTCTAAACAATTTGAGGTATAGACAGCATAAATTTAAACATAAATTAAAAAAATACATACAAACATTTTTGAGATGAAAATGCTGCTGTATGCTAAATGTCCCCATGTTCAACACATGCAAGCATCATGACTGAAGCACAAATAGACATTATAATAATTATCATCCACCTGGTCTGAGGTCTGCTGCTGCTCCTCCTCATTACCACCCATTTCCTCTACATCGGCCACACACGCCTCCTTCTCATTGTCCGACTGTTCCTGGATCATCGCCAATTCATTGGTGTCCTCCTTGAAGACCAGCTCTCTCTCACTAACAGGGTTGAGGGAGATCAGATTCATTTACCACGTAACAAAACAATTATATTTGTGCATTTGAGCTTCGTACAAAACTCATTGTACCTGAAAGCCTCGTCAGACTGGCGCTCAGACACCGTCGAGGTCAGCTCTTCTTTCACTGGAAGGGACTCGGGATCTGTATCAAGTGTTGGCTCCATGTCAGTCCGTCCTTCTGCTTCTGCTGAGCAAACAGTCACATTTAGAAAAATGTATTCATACTAAAGTAGCAGCAGTGTTTCATTTACACTTTTCTTACACTCACCATCAGTTTCTGTAGACTCCACGGAGCTGATTTTGTCTCCTGAGCTCTGGGTTGCCTGCGATTCTGAGAGCTGCTGTATGAGGCCGTGTTGTTGGCCCACCTGCTGTAGCAGTGCATCGTACTGCTGCTTCAACACCACCAGCTCCTTCTGTAAGGCTGCCAGTTTCTGATGCAGTTCTGCCTGCTCTGCCTCAAACTGTTGGCTCCTGTGACACAACATAAAAGTCTTGTTAACAGCACAAAAGCTATAACGAGTCTTCTAAGTTGAACGCAGCTGAAGATGAACTGAACCTCTCTCTGTTCTCCTCCTCGGTCGTCTTCTCCTTCAGCTCGATCAGCTCCTTCAGCCTCTGGAGCTCCTGTACTAAGGACATTAGTGAGCCCTCAGAGCGCTCGTTCTCCTTTTTAAGTAAAGCCACCTCATCTTCACAACTCTCTACGCTCTCTTGCAACAGCAGCTTCTCCTCAATCACTTGATTCAAAACAGATTGTAGATTGGTGTTCTGTTCCATCAGCTGATTTAAGTTATCTTCCAGCTGAAGCTTTTCCTCAACGACTCGACTCAAGTTATTTTTCTCTGTGGTTAGCTCGCTTAGTTGAGCCTCAAGTTGGATTTTCTCCTGGCTCATCAGATTAAAGGCAACATCTAGTTGGGCTTTCTCCTCGATGACCTGCCTAAGGGTCGATTCAGCTTCTTGTTTCTCTGCAGTCATTCGATCAACCTTTTGCCTCTCATCGCTAAACTGCTCAACGTTATTCTGCAGTTGTTTGTTCTCTTCAGCGAGCTTGTCTAAATCTGCTTCCAGCTGTTTGTTCTGTGCATTAACTTGAATAATTTCAGCGTTGACTTGCTCTTTGTCGTCGGTTAACTGTTTCATAGTACTCTCAAGGTTGTTTTTCTCCTGTAGCAACTGCGTAAGGTTGTTTTCTTTGTCCTCAATTATCTGCCTGAGAGCTGTCTCTAACTTGACATTTTCCTCTGTGCTTTGCCTGAGTTGCGACTCTAGCGTAGCAATGTTCTCCTCCAGCTGGCTTCCTTTGACAGCGTCCTCTTCCAGTCGAGTTATTTCATAGCTCCTCTCCATCAGCTCCTCCCTGGCTGTGAAATATTGTGACTCCAGCGCAGAGTTCTGACATTGAACCTCCTCTAACCGGGTTTCCAAGACAGAGACCTGAGAAGAGATTAGATTTAATACAATTTGGGATGTTTTCCTTCCACCACAATATTGGATTTTTGCAGGTGTCCAATATGCTGATATTTTCCCCACCCGTTTGATTTAAGATACCGATTTCAATATATGCACATATTTCTTTAAATCTAATTGCAGAGAACATCAGTGAAGACAGGAGATGGAAAAGATTTGCTGCCTGAATTTTAGACGATTAAATAAATCAGGCATTTATAAGACACATTTAGATTTTATGGAAATGTGTTAAAATATTGAGCTCCACAGTGATGAATATTAATCTCCACACCAAGTTAAGCATCTGCGACAAATAACTACTTTCTGTGTAAGATAGTGACTCTACCTGGGCTTTGCTCTCCTCCAGCATGGCCTCCATGTCAGACATCTGGGTCTGGTTCTGAGCTAGATGAGCCTCCAGTGACTCTATGGTCCCCTTTAGCTCCTCCACCTGACTGTCAAAGGAGTTCATGGCCGTCTCATTGTCCTCCAGGTCCATTTGCAGCATCTCCAACTGCACCTTAACGCGAAAAATTAAATGAAATCGGTAAATGAGACAATGACTCATCACATTTAGTAGATTTACTTCTTCTGATCTACTATTTTTTACAATATCCTCAGCCAGGCAAGACCAAGAGGTGGAATTCCCCGCCCCCCCTTTTGGGGATCCCCCATGGTCCCATGGTGGTCCACCGGAAGGGGCGGGACTTCCTTCCTCTCTATAATATGAAACTGTTTCCACTGCCTGAATCATAACCAAGAATACATTTGTAACCAACCTTGATTTTGTTCATGGCAACCACTTTCTCTTTCAGTAGCTCTGACGTTTTGGCCTGCTCTGCCTCGGCTTTATTCAGCTTCTCCTTCAGGCTCTTCACCATGTTGTCTCTCTCTTCTAGGCCGCGTGAAGCAGCAGACAGAGTCGTCTTCATGGTCTTTATCTCCTCCCGCCGAGACCTTGATTCCGCTTTAGCCGCGGTTACTAATTGCTTAGCGGCTTCCAGCTGCTCTTCGCGACGTCTCTCTTTGTTAAGGGCATTTTCAATCTCCAAAGCGTGACTCTCGGACTCTTTGCTCATCTTCTCTGTGAGCTCTTTGACTTCTTTCTCCAAAGCAACAATCAGATTGGTTTTCTCAGTCAGGGTGCTCTCCAAGTTGGTCTTGATTTCAATAACGGAAGAGTGACTTTCCTCAAGCGCTTCCAGACACTTCTTGAGGTCAGCGTGGGACAGGTTGACCTTGTCCAGTTCATTCTGCAGGACTGGAAGCTTCTCTGCTGCATCTTTGCTTGCAGTTAGTTGGTCTTCTAAAGAGGATATCTGCTCCAGAAGATTGTTGATCTTCTCACTCTGAGCCAGCTGGATGGTCTTAATAAGAAACAGATTTGGGTTTATTATTTGTAAGAAGTACAGCCAATAAAATCTCTAGAAGTAACTAAACACAATACATTTCTTAAAGAGAGCAATATTTTACCTCAGCCTCTTTCTTAGTCTCTTGAGCTGCATTTTCCAGCTCAGCCTTTTGTTTCTCAAGAGACGAAATCTGAGCTTCAGCATCTCTGAGCTGCTGCTTCATCTCTTCTGTGTCACTCTGCAGATCCTTCAGCTCCTCCACTAACTGCTTGAGCTCTTCTGACTTTTTCTCATTCAGTCTTTTGTGTTCCTCTTCACTTTCCGTCAGTGTCTTAATTTGTCTCTGCAGCTCAGCTCCCAGTTGCTCCTGGACCTTCAGGCACTGATCCATGGAACCGACCTGAAACATGAACACAGGATTCAACAATCTATTGGTTCTTCTATTGGTAAAGAATAAAATCAAGAGTAAAGAAAAAGCAGAGGGCATGACATTATAAAGGTCAGCAGGATAGAGTTAGTTTGACACTGTAATAAGAAGCACTCAATGCGTAAAGACATGACAGAACAAAAGACTAATTGTTAAGCAAAAAGAATGATCTGTTAAAGCCTCTCTGTTTGAGACAGACCTGGTTTTTGGCAAGCAGCAGCTCTTGCTGAACCTCCTCCAACCGCAGCTTAAGCTGTTCAGTCTCTTCTACCTTCGCTGAAACACTCTCCTCACACTGCTTCTGCAGGACTACCTTCTCCTCTGCCAACCTGGTAGAGAGCAGAACCAAAGACAGAAAATATGCATGTCAAGAGCAACGTACCTCACTTCCCCATGAAGATAATGGGGACTCAATATGCATGTCATACTTTTAAGTACTTTATTGTGCCTGTATCTATTCCTCTTAAACCCTCTAATCTTATCTTGCACAGTGAAGCTGGTACAATCAACACCTCCCAGACCCAGTCTCAATTTTATAAAGTTGATAAAGTTAGGGTTCATTGCATGGCTGCTGTATTCAAATGATGAACTTAAAACAACAACAAAAATAAAAGTCCCACCTGGCACTGTGCTCCTCCTGCTGTGCGGTGGCCTGAGCGAGGCTCTCTCTCAGCTGGCTGATCTCAGCTTGGCCCAACTCTATAAGCTGGTCTTTGGAGCGAGCCAGGTCGCAGGCTGCCTGGTGCTCGTCCTGCAGCTCTGTGTTGGTCCTCTCAGCCTGCTCTGCTCGAGCCGACTCCTTTTGCAGACACAAATCCAGATCTTTGACCTGTTCAGATAAAAGAGTAAGGAACATTTAACCAATGACAACTAATCGTATTGCCTTAAGTCTAGTCAGGTTTTAAAATGTTTGTGGTTACCCTGTTACCAAAACCAAAACTTGGGCCCACACTTAATATTTGTCTATAATGTACAAACAAACAAGCAAAACAATACCACAAAAATCACCTGTTTTTCAAGCTGGGCCACTTGTACAGCAACATTCTCCAGGTCTTTGGTGTGTTTCTGCCCAGCTTCAGTGAACTTAGATTGGAGCTCGTTGTACTTGTGCTCCTTCTCCTCCAACTCTGTGCTCTTGTTGAGGAGCTCTCCCTTCAATGAATCGATGTGAGCAGACAGACTGGTCTTCTCTCCCTCTACACTCACAAGCTTCTTCTACAAAAGTGAAAAGAAATATATTTAAAGGGTGAACTCCTTAAAGATTACTGATGTCACTTGTATTTAGGAGTTGATTGTATTTCTTATTTCAGTCATAGAGAGCAGATAGATCAGAATATTTACAATGAAGACAAATTACATGGACATATTGGAAACCAGTGCAGCTTACCTTTAGTTCATCAGTAGCTTCATTCAGTGAGGTGAGACTGTTTTCCAAGTTGGTAATTTTATCAGTCAGGTCTTTTTGCACAGCCTCAGTCTCATTAATCAAGGTCTCCTTTTCTTTCTTCCACTCCAGCAGAGCTTGATGCTCTTGTTTCAGTTCCTTACACTCGTTCTGACTCACAGTGAGATTGGATTTCAGCTCCTGGCTCTCCTTCTCCAGGACCGTCAGCCTGTTGGTCAGCTTCTCTGCCTCTTGCTTCTGTTTCTGTAGGTCATTCTGAGATCTACGGTGCAATAAAAGTTTTCACAATGATTAAAGAGCAACTTACAGATATAGTATATGCTTTGCTCTCTCGCAAGTTTGACTGTGCCTCCTTCTTCTCTACAGTAAAACTGTTTACCTGTCATTTTTGGTCTCTGCATCAGAAATTGTCTTCTTCATGTTTTCCAGCTCCCGGGCCGAAGCCTGAGTCTGCTGCTCCAGTTTAGCCTGAAGTCTCTTCAGCTCCTCCGCCTGCCCTTCTGATTTTGCTGAAGATCGAAAGTGACAAGCAGGTTAAAAACAGAGATAACCTCAGATAGTTCTCTAAAATAACTGCTACCCTCTGCGATCAATGCCTCCTATTAATTCACCTTTTATGTCATCTAGTAATCCCTGGGTGCGTTTGAGGCTCTGGTCTGCACTCTTCTTCTCTTCCTCCAGCTGACTCAGGCGTCTGCTGCTCTGGTCCAACTGAACAGTCGAAGTGTTCTTCTCTTTCTGCAGCTCCTGGAGGAAGGAATGCGAAGAGTGTTTAAATTTAATGATATTTGGTGCCATTTTTGACATGTAAAGATGAAGTTATACCAGCAGACTTGCCAGTGAGATATCAATTCACAGTTAATTGGATGTTCTATAAGGATTCTAGCACCTCACCTCCATTTTCTTGCGGAGTTCCTGCTCTTTGGTCTGGCTGGCCTGGAGGCTCTGCTCAGACCTCAGCAATTTCTGTTTCTGCTCCTCCACCTCCCTCTCCATCTGACTCTTCTGGAAATTCATCTAAAAAGGAGCAAAAGGAGACAGGAGTTAAGACAAGGGAGAAGAAACCTAACCCAAGGGAAGAAGGGCCGAGGCTAAACCCTTCATTAGAAAAAGGGACTCCGAGTTATCCAAGTTAATTATCAAGCTGTGTGAGGAAGGACTGAATCAGAGTAGATGAAGCAGAGCAGAGATGTTACACAGCTACCTTCTCAGTGTCAGCCTGCAGCATGTTGCACTCTTTTTTAGACTGTTGGAGCTCTTGTGTTAGCTTGGTTCTGGTCTGGTTCAGCTGCTGATCCAAAGCCTGGTGAGAACTCTGCAGCTGAGCTAGCTCCTACACAAAATACAACAGGCACAACAATTTTTGATTAACATTTCACAAATTGCATTTTTACTTAGAATGTTGCAGGTTGCAGGCTGCTGCACCTTTTGACTGTTTCTCTCTTGGTCTTTGAGTTTCTGTTCCAGGGCTCGTCTGCAGCTCTCAGCGTTGTGCCTCTGACAGTTCATCTCCTCCGAGACTTGTTTCAGCTTCTGCTCAACTGATGAACACTAAGAAGCAGAATTTTTGTCAGTTTTTACCCATCGTTCCAACTTTAATCAATACTGTCTAGAAGAAATAGAACAAAAACAAAATATGATTTGATAATGTCTCTTTGTACCACTCATGGAAGTTTACCTTGGCTTCAACCTGCTGGTGTCTGTCTGTGGCCTGACTCAGCTCATGTCTGGTCTTGGTCAGGTCTCTGTCCCGTTCAGTCAGCTCTTTGCGGGCCTGGTTCAGTTGGGTCTGTAGTTCCTGCAGCTTAGAGGTCTGGCTACGAATTTCCTTCTCCTGAGTGGACAGATTTCTCTCCAGCTCTGACACACGGCTACGCAGCTCTGATGAAGAAACAGTACAAATTAAAGCCCAGGAGCTGATCATGAACAGATTATCTAATCACAAAAAGGAGCCAAATACATTTTTCAAGGGTGGTGGAGGTACAAAATAAAAGGCTGTCTATCTCACAGAAAAAATATCAAATGCTACACCAGATATTAATTCTAAGATAAATTATAAGCAGTCCACCTTGGTTAATGGTCTTTAGCTGCTCCATCTGCTGGGAGGATCCACTGGGACTCTGCGCTACTATCGAGGCACTCATCCTGGCTTTAATAGGCGTCTCCTCGTGGGCATCCCACAGGGACGTCCCCCGCCTCTTCAGAGGCGTTTCCATTGCATCCTGAGACAGGCGGCTGTGGGCCTGTTCCTGCCATGGGAATATGGAAGATCCAGCTTGGCGGGCAGCAATGTCCTTGTGGCTTACACTGACTGAGGACTGACTCAACAGCTGAAAGAGAAGAGATAGGTTAACATCATCAACTAGAAAGAAACATACTGCATAACAAATATAAGTAATGTTTTACTCACTTTAACCTGCATGACTTTGAGTTCAGTCTCCAGCCTTTTTCTTTCTTCTACCTCCTGGCTGTATTTCTCCTGAAGCTCATCTAGTCTGTTATCTATGGAAAAGAAATACACACGTCTTTAACTCAAATACAAATTCCCAAGTAGATGAGATGCAGCAATATCACTAAGATTGGCCTTAGCACCAGCTTGAAATGTATGAATATAACTGGAAACCGAACACCCGAGGTTAAGAACTAAATGTAGAAAAGGAAAATCTAATATGAATTTATAAAATGCATTTAACATGAACTTGAGGCACAGAATATTAGAACAAAATAAAATACCCTGTTGTCTGTAAGCAGGGACAGGAGCTGGGGTAGAAAAACATTTCTGTGGAGTAGTGTAGGGCTGAAGCTCAGAGGAAGAGGATCCAGAGGAGCCAGCAGGCTGGGAGCGATCCAGCTCATTTTTATACCTGAGCAGATGGACAAAGACAGCATCAACAGTCATTCAAGGGTCACATATTTTATATCAAGTTATGTTAAGCATGACTTATTCAGTGTTTGACAAAGCAGCAAGTCGCAGGAGTTGCATTTGTAAATTCACCTTCTCCACTTGTTTAAAAATGCATATCAACACACACTGAACTCACTTCTTCAGCTCTTGCTCCAGTCGCTCTATGGTCTTCCTGCAGGAGTTAAGCTGACCCTCCAGGTAGCTCACCTGGGTTTAGGACAGGGATTTAATCAAGATCACAGAAAGTTAAATTTTCATGTTTAATTCCTTTAAGCCGGGCCTAATTTTCCTTTTCTTTTGCCATCACTGATGTTATTTCTCACATCAGAAACTGACCTGCTGCTCTTTGACTCCGAGGTCGTGGGTGACCTTCTGACGGGCTTTCTCCAGAGAGTCACAGGACTCTACCAAAGACTGGTTCTCTCTTTTCAGAGCAGAGGTCTCGCCACGTTCACTGTCCGCCTGGAGAAAGACAGACAGGTGATTAATAGACATATTTATTTATACAGTATAATTTATAAATAATCTGGTACAGCTACAACAACTACAAGTTATTTTCAAGACACTTTAATGTATCTACACTTCTTCCAATTTCAATCCATTGACCCATTCAACACACCTTTTGTTTCTGTTTTTGCAGGGCAGCCTCTAAGGAGTCCAGCTGAAACTGCTTCTGGCTCCTCTCCTTCTTCAGTTTGTCCAGCTGGACCTCCATCTCCTGGATCTTCTGCAGGGCTTTCCCTGGAAGTCCATCCTTCCACTCCTCCACCGCCCAGCTCATGGTTTATAACCTGTCTACACAGACATCATCTTCATCAAAAGGGGGGGAACAATACTAACCTGAAAACTGAATCATCATCAAGTGACTAAGTTCTGTATTGTGATGTGATGAAAACAAATGCTTTTGTCCCAACAAGAACATAACAATGCACAATTTCATCTTATAACGTTGATATCACAGAAAATTACGTATTATTAGACGTAACTTTATTTTGTTGTATACATTTCTTTTTTACATTGTTGGCACTCTGTGGACAGCAAAGGAAGACTTTCATTGTACAGGGAAACATGTTTCCTTACTGTGCATATGACATTAAACACGTTAGCTAGCAAACGTTAATTATGATTTAAGTTAATTGGCCTTGCGTTAATGTAACGTAATGAGAGTAAGGATAACATAATAACTCGTTAATTAAATAAATTGGTTCTTAGGGCATTGTGAAGTTAGCAAATGTGAGCTAGCTAACGTTACGTTACCTTCAGTTAATCGTAGCTAACATAACCTTACGTTACTGTTAACGTTACCATATTAGTTTCAGTGTTATTTAGCGAATCGACGTTAGCAAAACACATATCAGATGAATTAACTTGTGATGCTAACCTTCATATGCAGTGGACCGTAAACATTACGTTAGCAGCATACAGTTCGTGTTGGACGTCAACGTTTGAGCAAACGGTCATTTGGGTTTTAAGCACAAATCAACGGCTGGAAATGAGTAAATATCTTGTTAAATGACACGTGCGGCAAAGTTAACTTACTGCTGCAGTAAATCGTTAATTTATGAGGGTTAAAATGTCAAAATAAGCTGCACTTACTTTGGGCGCGATGCTCCTTAATTCCACACACACACGCGCACACACACACCGTCTGTTTGGGTCGCTCTCGTTCTAAAATTCAAACTCCACAAGAGGAAACCGCAATTCATTAAGCTCCGTGCCCATTGGCTGCTTCGTGTGACGTCAGCCAGGCAGCGCACACGATTGGTTCGCCGCTGGTGCTGACTCAACAGTGCCAACATGTGGTGCGACTTTGTAAATACCCAGCTGGACACAGACCCTTTGAAACTCACAGACTTTAGGGTGGGACAGCAAACTTGAGATGTAAGATAACTGATGTAAGATAACTTGAGCTGTTATACACAAATTACAGTCTAGAAGTAGGGGAGAACAGGATAAGATGAGCCACTTCTTTACATTTGACAAGTGTATTTCTTTCAAATAATAGTTTCTATATATACCTCAGGTTGTTGTGTACCCATAAAAATTAAAACAATGTATGTAATTATGATGGTTTCACAACAATGACCAAGCAAAAACAAGTAGTCCAATGGCACAACTTGGCACAACTTGCCAAACAATTTTGAGAACATTTTTAGCGTTGTTAAAAACTCATACTTTTAAATAAAACCCTATGTTTGTGTGCACTTGTTCAACATGCTTACTGAACATTTTCAGTAAGAATTAAACTGTAACCTTTGTGTGTTAGCTTTGGAGAGAATGCATGTCTAAATGTGCTTTTGTGTACAACATATCTGCGTGTTGCTGAAATTTAACATTAGTCAACAATTAGATATTTATCACATTAACATTGTAAGACTCGTACAGTCATCAAACATTCATTTGTAACAGTTAGTACTTGGCCAGTTCGCCATTGTGGGCGTTAATACAGCACATCTTTGATAGTTCTCACTCTCATTAATGGATAAAAAAAATTAAAAATAAGTATACATAGCAAAGCACTTGTCATACTGTCATTTATTGAGATCCACTGACATGGTACAGAAAGAATCAGAGGCTCACATTATTGTTTTGCATTCCACTAACACAACATTCATGCCTGATAAAGAAACAGTTCATTACAGAAATGGCAGAAAACATCATCTGGGTTTCCTTTCATCTGGTTTCATACATGCAGCATGAGTATGGATTTCACCGTTTATACCCTTGTGCCAAAGGTTTTCATCTTTCATGACATCACAGAAAAAAGTCAAACAAATCATATGCATGTTCTCGGAGTATGGCCAGAAATTAAACGTGCGCTCTAGTCTGGCAAACAGAAGATTAAGATGTTTTTTTGGTTTCTGCAAACCAGCCTACAAAACGTCTTTTCATTGTGTCGTTCCTTTGTAAAAACATCCACAAAAAGTAAACGTGTGGAACAGAGCTGCTGATTGGTGCTTTTGGATTACCTATGCAAAGCTGTAAGGCAGACAAGTTCTGGATGTGTTTTTACAGGTGACGCAAAGAGTCATCAATGCAGGAGTTGCTACAAACGTGACCACAGGCAACTCATAACAACGGGCCGTTTCCAACCCGCAGTAACCCACATTCATGTGGTGCATAAAAATTGCATCGATATTAAAGGAACAGTTCAGCCAAAAATTTAAATTTAGTCATTATCTACTCAGGCTCATGTAGATGGAAAGTCAGGTGGAGTTTGGTTGTCCACAAAATATTTCTCGAGCTTCACAGCAAAACAGCGTATCAGCATTCTCCTAGGGCTTCTGGAGAGATGGAGTACGGCGGACAAGCTGTGTGGAGTCGTTTTAAGTCCCCATCTACTTCAGTTGTTTAGGATAACGCTGCCACGCTGTTTTGCTGTGAAGCTCCAGAAATGTTTTGTGGACTACGAAACTTCACCCTACTTTCCATCGGCATGAGGGTGACTACATAATGACTACATTTTCATTTTGGGGTGAATTTTTCCTTTAAAGAGGGAGAAGCTACAGGTATTATAAAGAAGAAAATAATTACATCTGTGACTTGTGTCAATAGAGGCAGGTCAACTGTCTAGTCTCAAAAACTTATAAAAATGAAACAAAATGTGCTTACTGGTTTGCCATTTTGACATCATTTTGTTACAGAAAATTGTACAAAATTTTAGTGCAACAAGAACCCTTAAGTAAGGCCCAGGTGATGATCTTTGCATTGCCTTAACCTTCAACTTTTTAAGGCCTCCTTCGCACGCTGCATGCTCACTCTTAAGATCCAAAACGGCAACAACAAAGAGTAAGTCCTGTTGCCTTTCATGTGGTCTTTCTAAAGACTGATTTAGTCAAATCTGCAGCAGAGAGAACTACTGTAAAGCTGCTCCTCCTCCTATTCAGGGTCAGGGTCTTTTGAAACCATTAAACAGGCAACATTTCTATCATTTATGACCAACCACGTAATCAACATGATTTTCTTAATTTCACTGACACACATATTATGTGTATCCATCTCTGCTGGAGGTAACGCTTCCTTTAAAAGTTGCCATGTTGGTAAAATTTGTCATATATTAAGATCATCTCAGTCTGATAAACTTACCAGAGTTCAAACATGAACTCTGGATTAAACCAGAGATTAAAGGGAGATGCACTTTCACTTGTTGACCATAAAATTTAAAGTGTATGAAGAGGATGATATCCCCCCCTCGTTATCACTTGTGTGAAAAGTCAAAGGTATATCCTGCTAAGTCATACTGTATCACTGATGCTAAGGTGACTTCATCCCCAGGTTTAACGATGCTTCTGAGAAAAACACTAAAAAAGGTACAATAATGCATCTCTTGATAAAAGGCAACAAAAGCTACAGTGTTGCGCCTTTTTTTCCTGAGAGCAAAGGGGCTCTGATCCAGGATCATTGGTTATGTCGTTGTAGCGACGTCTTCACTCTGAGGTAAACTGGTCTCAAATCAGCGCCCTTGATTAAGGATACACTGTGAATAGAGAATTATAGCTGGTTCCTTGTCAATCAAACCCATGGCCCTTTTGGTCAACAAGCCTCATATGAAAAAAAATGAAATACAATAATAATAAAACATGCAACACTTCTTCTGGTTCTTAAAACAAGCAAAACATACTGTAAGACAAGCCCATCAAAACACTGGTTATTCAGTCAGGAATAGTTCGTTGCATTCTCTTCTCCGTTGCTACAGAGGACCAAATGCATGGTCAGTCGTCTTTTTTTCACAGTTTAAACATGAATCAATGAAGCCAGAAACTCTGCTGCTGAATATTTGATAGAATTAAAATGCAGAGGATGCGATTTAAGTAGTAATGCCCTCCGTAACACCTACTAACCAGTTTGTACAGAAGTCCAAACCATTAAACAACTGCTATGGAGCGAAGCTGTACAGCCAAAACTGCTGCCAAACACATGAACGGTGGTGAAACAGTCTGTTGATGGGTCGCAGAACGTAGTTAATTATTTTAGACTTACAGAAAAAGGGGGGCAAAATTCCAGAAAAACTGCAGAAAATAGAGTTGCCGTAGCCGTCACATGAAAGCTTTGTTTCGTCCAAAAGGATGCTTTAGAGGCAGTATTTAGGTTTTTCTTCTTTTTCCACTGATGTGATGACATTTTTTAAAAACATGAATATAGCTGTTGAATGGGTTTAATGAGCTTCAGCACACAGAAAACAACATGTGAAGTTTAAGGTTAGAATTATAGACGGGAACGTAACGTGGTCATCCTCAGCCAGAATATGTTGACAATACACATGAAAAAAGAAAGAGACCCTTCCAGAGAGAGGCATGACAAACACTGGAGTGGGCGACAGAAAGGCAGAGGTATAAGATGTGTGGCATGCAGTTGTGTTTTTGTTGTCTTCGGAGAGGTTCGTCAATTAAGCACCTCTCTTCGTAATCTTTTTTGCTCCTCCTGCTGCACCTCGTTTACTTCTGCTCCTCGATTTCTCGTTTGACTTCAGCTACATAATGGTGATCTTTCCCATGAGCCACCTCCATGATGGCAACTGCCTGTAGACAGAAAAAAAAACTGAATTTACAATCATTTCAAAAAACAAACTGCAAATTTAAATGTGTATCTATCTTCACTTTGCCTTTTTAAAAACACCAGCTGACCAGATATCTGTAAATGTACCTTCTTCAGAGCTCTGACTCCTTGTGTCTTCTTCTCCAGCCCCAAATACAGACGTCCCAGTTTCAGATACATAGACGCCACATTTAGAGAGTAGGCTGGGTAGTGAACACTGTAGAGAGAATATAATTTATGCATCAAGCTTAACAGTGAATACCAGAGGAAACAAGATATGATCTATAATTAATGTTACATCTAGTTTTGTTGTAGTGCTACAAAAAATTAGAATATATCAAGCTGGGAGAGTACAGCAGTAAAAGATAAAAGATATACCAGATGTGGCTGAGTGCTGTGTACCACAGAGGGAAAATGAGTTTAGCGTGTCACGTATAAATATAACATGTTGTAGTGTGTATATTGTAGGTAGCACTAAGAACAATTCATGAGAAAATAGGTTATGCTGTATTTAAGTGTATGTAGTCAGTAAAACATGAATAACATCATTCTGAGCTGCAAAGTGCAGTTTAAAAAATGATTAAAGAGAATTAAACCTCATAGAGGTCTGCAGCAAATCTCATTACATAACTGGGGGGAGACAGGAACTGTAACCAGACAAGCCAGATGGCTTGTGAAACAGAACCAGTTCTTAAAAACGGTCCGGAAAAGGGCAAGCACGTAAAAAAAACCAAAAAAAAACAAACATCTGTTTATTGCCGTCTATCACAGGCTAACTTTAACCAATCACGCAGTAGGAGAGTGGTCCCAACAGGGGAGCCAGGTGGTAAATCAAACAAAAAAATTCAAGAAAATCCAGTTCTGATAACACTGATGCTACAGCAGCAGCTACACTAACCTCTAATGCCAAGCTCACTCTACAGGATTTAAGCCCTGATCTTGAGTTGCAGACAAAAAGCCCAAGATCAGAGGCTGATCGGCACACCATGAATGACGATCGGTATGTGTGAACATTTCAAAGACATGATCCAGGAGCTCGGGGACAGCTCGCCAGCATGTCGCTACACTGGCTAAATATCTGGTTGAGTCGCAAACGGGTCGGGGAGCGAGCTACAGATAGCGAGAGCAGACACTCTCGTTTCTCCCTCTCTCCCCTGATGACATCTGCAGCAGCTCTCTGAACCCAGTCTTCTCACATCTGTGTATGGAGCGGGCACAATAATAGACTACAGTTTCTATAATATAGACACACAAGCTGGTCAGTATTTGTAGCTGTGACTTCTTGCTGAACCACAGTTTGAGCTGGCAGTTTCTCGTTTTCACTGCGATAATAATCCTCACTGCCCATCATCCTAATACATCCTCTCAGTCATATTGTTTTCTTTTTCTTCTTTGTTTTTTCACTGCAAATCAACACGAAAAACTACTTGGACTGCGTCATTCCTGTGTCAGGTCTCGTGTGTGATCTTGTAATGTGTGACCCCCTGTCACTGATCAGTCATGAAGTGTGCGAAGCATGACTCCAAGACTACAGATAACAAGACAGAGAGTTGTTACTGTGAGCAACACAGGGATCGGACAACTTCAAAAGTCTTGCAGTGTGGCCAAGGCAAGAGCCGGATTTGTTTGTTGTTTTTTGTCCAAACCACTGTGGTTCAGCCACAAGCGCGGAGCTTGAAGCCTGGAAAGACTGAACCTGAAAATTCATCTGGAACGATAGGTAAACGGGACCATTCATCAAAGCACTGCCTCCAGAAATCTGCTTAGGTTGTAGTTCTAGTGCATACAGGCTCATCTAGAGTGAGGTCTGAAGAAGTGAGATCAAATTCTTACTGATGGGGTGACTGGCAAGACTGCTGCTGTACAACTGATTGACTTATCTTACAGGATGTATTGTACCTGCACCAGATCCCTTACAGATCACTTTACCTGTATGGCTGAACGATCTTCTCTCCGTAGCTCATAGCTCCATCCCAGTCCTGCATGTAGAGACAGACGCCCATGGCCTGATACATCATGTGCAGCATGTAGACGTTGGTGTCTGCAAATATCGCTCCCATCTTCTCTTGGCTGAGCTCACACATCTCCAGCAGCTCACTGGGGGGTGCCATAGAGTCAAGGAATAATGACACAAACAATATGCTAAAAGAAGAGGAGGTCGGGAAGTAAAAGGTTGTCCTTGATAGAGACAGAGGAGGAAGGGAATCAGAGAAAATGGAAACAAGAATGTGAAAAGGAAATACAGTTATGAGCGGAGGAAGAGGATATTCTTGTAGTGCTTGGCTCTCCTGAATTCCTCGATTACATTTTTGGCATAAAGGACCATAGATCGGATTTCCTCTGGCTCTGGTGGAGAACTCAGCTTCCTGATCTCCATTTTTTCTTTATCCTGGAAAGAGAGGAAAAGAAATCATAAAGAGCAGGAAACAGATAGTTACGGATCTGTGCAGTAACATATCATACAGAAGATACTCTAAAGGTTATGTAAAAGTACGGTACAGCAGAGACAGCTCATACTACTGAACACACTCATTCTGACCACATGCAGTGTGTTAACACTGGAATAGTGACAACAAACAGTTCTGCAATACATCTGTTTGAATAGGGAACTAAATATGATGTATGAGCATGACGTTGATTTATTGTCTCATGACGGGAGCTATGACTTCTGATGAAAACTACTTTTAGTAGCACCACGAAGATCTCAGAACACATAAACAGTTCCTATTTTCAGAAAACATGTTGGTTTCACATTGTCTACGTTACCAAATGCAAAAGTATCAGTAGTTTTCCAAAGTCAAAATGATAGTAGACACACGGTGTCACCAATCTTCTCTCATGTTCTGCCAAAACAACATATACTATGAAGAAAGGTGAATGAATGATAATGAAATTGTTTTGAATACAAAGTGTCTTTTGATTCTCGACATCCTCCAAAACACACAGGTTTTATTTTCTGTCCTCATCTGGGGCTGAATTGAAAGTGTCTGGTTTCTACAGCTGCAGTATACACAGTATATAAGCGTATGTAGTATGGAGTGTACATGTATGTGTAAGGTCAAATCTCAAACAAAGGAAGGCATGTGAGACACCAATAAATTTCTCACGTCAATGGAGGCAAAAATGTTTCTGCCACATTAACATTGTATATATCAGTGATTAAATACTTTATAGAGCTGTATGAGCCTGAGAAAGACAAGTGAAAGGTACCTTGGACTTGGAGGTGCACTCAGTACACTGGCATGTGAAGAAGTAGGAATCTAACAACCTCTCTTTCCTGTCCTCTGTCGGATAGAGCAGGTCGATGTAACTGTTGAAGATCTACAGTGCAGAGAGAAAGGTGAAAGACAGAAAGAAAAAGTCATGTCATGGTCCTTTTGCAAGAATCAAAATTAAGAATGTATATAAGAATCTGTATTTCTTCCTGATGTATGTGGTCTCAAACTGGCTGTCACTGAGAAGCATCTTTGTTACAGCGTTTACTTACCTCGTCTCCAGGGTTTATCTCTTGAACAGCTCGGACCTCAGCCACTGTGCCTTTGTAGGTCACTATGACATTCGGGCTACAGCTGTGATTCATCAGCGCTACACTGTAGGGAAGAGAGGAAGGAGGAGAAGCACAATAGCTTAAGAAAGACTTGTGAAATCACAGAATCGTAATAAAATCACCACATTTAGCAGCTTTGCGATGGTGGGACTACATGATGGTTTATGTATATGCTACGCTGACTATAAAAAGAGAACAATTAAACAAATCAGATGTAGATGTCATATACAAGAGGTGGTTGATAAGTTCATGGCCTAAGGAAGAAGGAGATGAATTATACAGCTCTCGTTTTATGTATGTGCAATGGAGTGATCACACAGACAGTTTTAATTTAATAACTCTTGTGGTATTTCTCCCTCAAACAATCAGAAATTGCAAGAGAAGGAGATCTTACAATGTCAAATACAGCCCAAATATCAGTAGTTCAATACACTGACGAATGGATGAACTGTATACTTACTCTGGAAAAACTGCTGATCCCAGATGGGAGAGCTCCTCATCCTCTATGGTAAAACCATTACAGTTAACCTGAAGACAGAATAAAGGCCGGAAAGAGAAGGAGGGATGGGGCAAGAAAGAAAGCTGGGTGAGTAACACGATGATACAACTTGCATCACCCTTTATTCACTTATGCTGTAACATCCCCTCCACAGAGGAGGAAATCCGGTAGTAGGTGACTGAATGAAGCTGTGAGATAAGAAGAGGCTGATGGTGTAGCATGAAGAGAAAATAGACAGCAGCTCTGATGGACAGATCAAATTAAAAGAGCTAAACACTGCATAATTAAACAGACTGGACAAGCGTGTGTGTGACACAGATCCTAGTTTCACCTCAACATGTGCTTAAATGTGTATCTGCAAACAACTGCAGGGACAGCTGGGGATAATGTAAGGGCAGACAGATTACAAATATGTGTAACCGTACGCATGAGTATGAGCAGTGTGCACATGAATACATGTTATATATATTTGCACACTGTGGGTTAGTGTGTATGTTGCAACCTGGCATGTGTTTTCACAGAGCAGGAGAGGTAAACACCTGTCTGTTTGTCAGCCAAAACCTCTGATGCTCTCCTGATCAATCACACGACAGTAACAAAACACACCCAAGATCCTGGATCCTTGTTGGAACAGGATTTGGGTTTCTGGTGACCATTGTTCTACAGAGAACTAGTACTCCTTAAAAAACCTGGTGTTGTCAAGTTTGTTTTACCTGTGCAAAGAGCTCAGTGAGAGCCTGATCGTCGGGGAGGTCACTGATGTGTCTGGAGTAGAAGTGGTGCAGGGCTGCAATGTCTGTCTGGTTCATCTCCTCCTTCTCACTGTCCATCTTATCTAAATCTGGAGACAGAGGAGATGACAAAGAAAGAGAAGAACACAGAAAAAAAGGACATGTAAAGAAAGTCAAGATCTTGAATTAGAAGAGACAAACTCACAACTTTGTGAGTTATAAGCTCATTTTCTTGAGCACAAAATCGAAGGCTCCCAACTCTGGATTTTAAATGTCGTTAAATAGTGTGTCTGTGGATGTGTGTAGACATCGCAGGTATTACTAACAGCCCTTAAATCCAACAGAAAATGCTTTTCACGTTTATACATAAACATCCAATTCTAGGAGTATCAAGGACTTTCCATGTGCTAAAATTCAAGGACCCAACACAGCATAGCTTGACAAGGATCCATGTTGAAAGATGTTGCAACACTGAGACATTTATAAAATGAAAACTAGCAGGCTTTACAGAAGCTCACAGACAACAAATAAAGAGAGAGAGATGCTTCTCAACTGTGCCGCTGTCACAGTGATGAAATATCAAGAGCTTCAATCTCTATTCTAGCATAGTAAATAGTAAAGTGTGGGATATGCTGTTGCTATAGGCCATGTGTCATTGTCAGTCACACGCACTCGCAGTCTGGTGGCAGCAGGCAGCAGCTGGTCACTGATTTGCTTTGTGAGCATGAGAGACAGGTGTGAAGGTTAATTCTGTGACAATCCTCTGATGACACATCTGAGCCTGAAACAACAGCTCACACTAAATGATAATACCAAACACAGCAGAGAAAACAGTTTGTGGGCACTTAGACGGGCAACAGTCTTGTTTTTGTGCGTGTTTGACAAATACAATTTTATCAATTTACAGTGTATGATTAGGATTATTGGGAGCAGCCTAACATGTATTTTCAGGGCTTATATTTTATATAATCTGAAAACCACAGTTGGGTGAGCCTTTGTTTAAAAAGGCACCATAGAAACAAAACAGAAAACACAATAATAATGTTATAAATCTGACTGTGTGCTTAAGTTTCCTTTCTACAATTCTTTACTGTTGTTACGGGCTGACATAATATATATGGATCAAATATATCATCTAAAAGCTTTGCAGTACAATCATAGTCTCCCAGAGAAGAGGGTTGAGTACCTTGCTCAAGGGCACAGTGGCAGTGATTTTTAAAGAAGGGGAAACATGAAATTACAGCACCCAGAAGCTTGGGATTTGAGTCCCCAGAGCTCTGCAGAATCGGAGTGAATGAAAGAGACAGAACGAGGACTGGAGGCTACAGCAGAGGATATTAATAGACACACTGCTACAACTGCAGAGACACAGAAAGATCGCACACACACACACACACACACTGCACCATGTAACTAAAAGTGCGCGCAAATGTAACTAAACATGCGCGCTCATGTATTCATACACACACAGACACACTTACGGGCTTCAAACTCTTTGAGCAGCAGCAGCCTTTCTGAAGGGTCTCGCTCTGTTGTGACTCTCTGAAAAGTGAAACACGTGAGATTAGTTAAGTCAAGACAGCAAATCACACAAAAATACAATACAAATGAAGTACAAAATAACCGAATGTAAGACCAATAAGGAATAATTAATACATTATAATTAAACAACAGCAGGTAAGCATGCCTGGATGATGGCAGCACAATACTTTACTTTAAACTGAGGAATCATTACTTTATGTTGATTAATTGTTTTTATTAACTGGGTCAAAGGGCCAATCTGAACAAGTGAATAGCAAAAGACATGACACCCGTGACAACTATGATATTCACGCAAAGGTATTCAAATGACACTGAGATGAGTGAAGTCAATACATCGCTGTTCGACTTGCATAAAATATGGTTACGCTCATGAGATTAACTTATTATCAAGCAGCCACTTATTTTATTTGACTTTTATCTTCTTTAAAGTTTGTTTAAAGTTTCTAAAGAATTTCACATCGCACCTTTCAGCCATCAGCTTTCAAATACAGGCTGAGTTTTCACTGCATTTATAAATTACATGAACCTCACAGGTATAACTAGTAACATTACAATAACATTAGAGCCCATGTCTTCCCGTCTCTCTCTCCCTCTTTCCTGTCTGACTCCCCTAGCTGTCCTATCAAAATAAAGGCTAAAGGACCAAAGAATAATCTTTAAATAAAACAACAACAACATTACAATTTCAATGCGCATTTCCAGTTGTTTTTCTCTTTAGTCTTTGATTTAGTTTGGTTTTCAGTGTCATAAGCATTACAACCCTTCGATTAAAAGTTTAAAATGTGCTTTCTTAAATTTTTAAGCATCTCAAGGACACAGTATTGAATCCATCTTCTCTCTTTGTGTTAAAACTTTGCTACATAGACATACATGTTGTTCCCAATTAAAAAAAAGACTGAGAAACATTTCCACCCCTGCTTCTTTTTACTTTACCTGTTTTATGATTAGTCTAGCGACCAGTCTGACAGTCTCAGACGGACACCAGTTCTCCCCATAGGCAACCATAGCTACACACTCCAGCTTATGCATGGGCCAATCACCTCTCTGCATAAACACACAAACACAAAAAGACACAAATAACGACAGTAAGCAACCCTCTGTTATTACAGCAGGACAATAAATGAAACAACAACTTCAAACACAAAAAGCAAGAAGCTGAGGGTAACAGGGAGAGAGAATTAAATGAACACAGTGGGCACGAAGTGTATGGATGCACAGACTGTATTAATGAAAAACATGATCTCTGTTCTAGTTGGCCTCCAGCTGACTTCTTTAGCAAGTTTATCTTTAAGCTTTTGGGCTGTTGTTTATTTCATTATCTGCTCTGGCTTTTTTCACTAGGTATGTTAATAAGAATGGTCAAAAATTATGTGAAATTGCATTTGCATTACGTACACGAATGTCTTCCACAAACCTAGGGAAAAAGCTGTTTACTGTAGCAGTAACATGTACTCAGTCTGTTCTTTCCATACTCACAAGAACAAAAGAAGCAGCGAGCCCTCTTACCTGACAGTCGACATTGCAGTAGTAGGCTTGTTTACACTTGCCACATTTAAAAAGATCTTCTCTCCTGTAATGACATGAAGACACAACACGTTACTCCACCACAGCTGTGAGAAGTGGACTGGGGGTCATCTACATGAAATACCACAGTTATTTCTGCGGAGACGTCTCTTCTGGACACTTTCCAGCTGGTTGATGTGAGATTAAATTAAAACTTTTACTAACAAAGTTGTTTTCCAAAAACCAAAACTTTGATTTTGTGCATGATGGCTTGATATACATTAGAATAAGAAGCTCCAATTAAATTCCTCACCAGTTCTACAAACATTTACAGAGCATCTTAATAAAACAAAGGGTCATTTTGTAAACCACAACGGATTAAACGTCACTGTTACAGGAGTCACAAAGACGTCCACCCCCCTCAGTTCACACATGCACCCCTGGCCTTCTCATCTCCTCTCCTCTCTTGGGACACATGGACAACTATATTTAGCACCCTAACCTTTTACTGCTCTACAAACCTGAATGGCAGCCCGGGTAGGACGCATGTGCATGTATAAAAGTGAGTGGGTGGGTGTGTGAGAGGGAGCTAATTTGACTCTAAAGTGCCTCAAAAAGTAGGCAAGCTAGAGGGCAAGACCTTAAAAGCACCAGGTTAACCTTTCTGTATGTTTTGAACACATTGTGCCTGCACACACCTACACATGTCAATACTCTCTGGATGTTGTAGGCAGGACTCTCAACCACTTAACATCCAACACTGTTTGACTGAAAACTACACACAAATGGATCAAATTCAGGTTACCATCATGTTCTTACCATGAATGAGAAAAACTCTTAACTTGAAATAGAGGCAGACTCTTGTCATGGCTTTCAGGTGCATAAAAGCAACAGAGTGTACATAAACAAAAGGCTAAAAATCAGTGAAGTGTTCCTTTAATTGAGTATACAACCTGTGCATGCGAGTAGCCTGTTTAAGACAGTGTACTAGCATATTAATAGGCTCATTTCGACTACATGAAGCTTGTTGTACGTGAGTACTGACATCTTTTTCAGACTCTCCGGACTCTGCAGTGCTCCAAACAAATGCTGCAGTGTCAGTCAGGTGAGCTGCCTCACCGCACTGACCCATTTCAGTCTGCAGCAGCTCGGTAGGTGTCCAGAGGTTCACAAGCTAACCTAGCTAAGTGCTGAGGTTAGCCAGCGCTGGACTGGACTGGACACATCACTCTCTCTGCTGCCGCTGCTTTAATTAAGCTAGGCTGGAAGAAAGCCTGAGGCTAACTGTGACAGAAGTGTATTTGTTCCAGTTGTTTCAGAGAGGTGAGATGTTACCTGGTGAAGCAGTGCTCACAGTGCGCTCCTCTCTCATTCACTGTCAACACGTAGGAGTAGGCAGGGCAGGCGAAGACCAGCTCCCCCACCGCGAAGTGCCTCACCGCCCGCAGGCCTCGGCCTTTGTCCGGGCTCAGGAACCTCTCCGTGCCCTCTATACCTTCGTTCTTCATGGTTTCTTCTGTTTGCGGCTCTTCGGGCAGACAGTACCGACCACCACCTGTTTCTGCTGACTGCTCTAATCAGCTTCTGTCTGAGCTGCTGCCCGCTTCTTCTTCTGCGCTGCCGTGTGTGCGCGGCGTGGCTCTCAACGCCCCCTGCTGGACAAGCGGCGACACGGTCCGAGCCAATACAGTAATCAATGAATGCAGGCTCTGACTGCACTGGGGCTGCAACTAGTAATGATTTCTATTATTGATTATTCCACTGCATAATGTCAAAACAAACAAATAAATAAACAGTCTAAAATGTAAAGATTCTTCATTTACTGTCATCTTTGATAAAGAAAAGCAGCAAATGTTTGACATTTTTGCTTGAAAGTGACTGAAACGATTAATCCATTATCAAAACAGTTGGTGATTCATTTTCTTACAATCCACCAGTCGACCAGTCTGTCAGCTCTACACTATAGCGGTCTGCCCCAATATAAAAAGCGACCAGACGTGCCAACATACATAATCACTGCATGCTTGTGTGCTCTGCCTGACCATGTCCCCTCTGGACCGGTCTTACCTGCATGTGTCTCCACTTATGGGGCGCAAAATCTGAAAATTTGGTTACAATTTTCTAACTGATGCATTTTAAATTGATTTTGAATGCTACATATTGTAATGTATTGCACATGCTGTCATTTTTAAACCACCTGGGCTGCTTCACATTGTTTTGTATTAATTGTCTGCATTGTACGTGTCCTACTTTACTCACTCCTTTGGAGCCTGCTTTCTCCTGTCCTAATCTTACATGTTGTGTGTTTTTTTTATCAAATCATATTCATTTTATTCATATAGCCCAAAATCACAGTCACATTGTCTCAGTGGGCTTTACAATCTGTACAGTGAATGACATTCTCTGTCCTTAAACCCTCGATTCGAGTGAGGAAAAACTCGTCTTATTGGTTTAAAAAAAAAAAACCTTTTAACAGGGGGACAAAAAAAGGATGGAAGACTCTAGCTATAGCCACTGTATAATGGGTCGAACAATTATCAGCCTGTTGGATGATCAGATCTGATATTCAGCATTTTTCTGATAATCAGAAACAGTGTTTTTTTGTGTTTTTTTAATCCAATTGCCAAGAAAATAAATTAAAAGGTTAAAGGTTAAAAAGGTTTTACTTCAATTCTGTTGCAGCAACCTGCAAAGTAACTAGTAAATAACGTTACCACATAAATGAAGTGGAGAATAAGAACAGTATTTGCCACCAAAACATGGAAAATGGAAGTACAAGTACCTCAAAATCCACTGAAGTACAGCAATAGAGTAAATGTACTTAGTGACGTTCCTTTACAGCATATGACTGGTTGGAGGTCAGGCTGCTATTCCTACAATATAAACATCTTATCCAGAGTAACAGCGTTTGACTGATGGATGGAGAAAGTTCCTTCTTTAAATATTAACGTTTCAGAAAAACACATTAATTTCTTGTTTAGCTGCCACGTCGCCCTTTTCCTGCACAACAGAGGATTTTGCAGATAGTGGTCCAGATTTATTGTTGCATAACTGTGAAAACTGCAGCCGACAAAAACAGAAACATCAATATTTTACTGTATCTCGACATGTTTGTGTTGGTGCTTATGTATCTGTTGCAACATCAACCGCTGA
This sequence comes from Pagrus pagrus, assembly GCF_965226575.1. NCBI lineage: Eukaryota > Metazoa > Chordata > Actinopteri > Spariformes > Sparidae > Pagrus > Pagrus pagrus. The sequence continues at coordinate 27,735,385 of NC_140185.1, read as the reverse complement.
GGCAGACCAAAATACTTGACACCGTTTAGTTTATATATATAAATGCTTTTATTTAAGTTAATCATTTCTCCTCATTCAAAGTTGAATTTCTGCAGTATCTATAAAACAGGAAACAGTTAGAAGCGCTGTACAGTCTGACAACAAAACTAGGAACCGCAGCTGAGTACACTGTGTATATATGTACATACTGTACACACACTGATGTAGGTATATACAAAAATATACACTTTTACATGTGCGACCCCTCGAGCCATATCATTCAGTGAAGCCACGTTAACATCATGTCCCTCCCTACTGATTCATCTGTTATCAGTCATTACTGGTTGATGAGACTTGTACAGTATAGTGTCTTATGTGCATGTTAAGCCCCTCTCGTGCCCTCACCCACACACACTGTTACTGTCACTCGTAGCTAAAGATGGAGAAGCTTAAGCAGTCCTGAGCTGGAGGTCTCAGCGGGGGCTCTTCACACATCTTCTTCTTTTAACCCTAAGAGAGGATTTGAGGCGGTCTGAAGGGGAAAGACATCCTTCTTGTTCGGACAAACTATGACATAACTCTTCTCCTTGTTTCAAGGAAAAGTTGAGCGAACACAAAGCTTGACCTTTACAAATCCTCTCTCAAGTCCATTAAAAAAAAAAAAAAAACGTCCACATACACAGCGAGAATGAATGATGTCCTACTGGTGCGGTGGGGAAGACGCTCTCGTTCACTGGCTGGTGTTCAGCTAGACGCCCCCCTCTTAATGTTGATTATGATGCCTGTCTGCAAGATTGGCAATATTCTTCCTCTCTTTGAAATAATACTATTAGCAATCGCCTCAAAAGACATTTCGCAGACTCATTTAAAGACATAAATTCAGTGTGTCCATTATAAAACTGACACCAGATCAGCTGCTAAGAGTCGTCCTCCCCCCCGGTGTGTCCTACACGTTGAACTGAGACTGGGAAGAACAATGAAATATGCAACAAACTGTAGGCGAATGAGTCCTCTGCTACTCATTCATTATTTCCAAAGACGTCTCTCTCTTTTCATTCGTCCTCATACAGAGAAAATAGGAAGGAAGCTTTGGCACATTGTGCTAAAGATGTAAACATTTAATCATCCAATCAAAATGAGGCTACAGTCATTTCCTCTGTGTCGAACATAAAAAAGCAATCTTTTCATCTTCACAAGAATAAGACTAGTTTTAAAAAGAAAAAGGCTTCAAACAACACATGTGAACTTTTGGCCACTCAGGTGTGTCTGTGCAGTCTCCACCGCCTGGATGTTTTAAAAGGGCTGAATCAAATTTTAATTAGCAAAACCAAGGACAAGAATGTGATTGTTAAAAAAAAGTCAAACTCTGGGGTGGTGCATTTTGCATCAAAAATGTACTATCTTGAGTCCCTTTTTTCTTTTCTTTTCTGGTTTTCTACTTGTTACCCACAAGAAGTGTGACAACAGGGGGCGCTGTACACCATTAAAAACACGTTACCCTCACTGACGAGGAGGAAGGGCCAGATACTTTGACCTCCACGAGGTTCTCACAATGAACATTTCAGAATCAAATGTTAATACTTGAGTGTCAGAATGACACCGATAACCCCGGTGACCAGATCAAGATCTGACATCATACATATGAAAGAGATGTAAAATGATAGTGCCTGCACCCAGCGTATCAGAAGAAATCACAAACTTCAAAGCAAAACCAAAAAAAAAGTGTGTGGAAAGATGGCAGCATTAAAAATGTGTGGTACTTAATTTCCAATCAGCTCTTCAGTATTACAATTATTGATTTGCAACATTTTTATAAAATAAAGACAACTTTTTCTTTTTTTCAAAACAGAATGGCAAAAAACAAAAACCCTTTTCCATTATTTCTCAGTAAATTCACCCCTCATGAAATCCAAACTGAAACCCTAAATCCGCTTTGGGCCCCTCGAGTCTGGTCACCATGGCAACACAAAACTCTCCTCACATCTAGGTTCACCTTCGGGTCCGGCCTCGTACCCGCAGGCCCACAGTGCAGCAACCTATCAAGTCACAGGATAGGCCATTCAACCAGCCGCTGTCTCGGCTGCACCTCTCTCCACTCTACTCGCTCTGCTTTACAGTTGGATGAATGTGTCAGACAAAGGCGCACATCGTGTTCAAGGAACAAAATGGAAGAAAAGAAAAGACAGGTGATGGTTCAGGGGGATGGAAAAGTGTCAGACGATACAGCGAAACAAAAAAAAAAAAAAAAGGAGAATTTACGAGTAAGGATCGTGTGAGGATATCTGACATTAAAGAACACTTGAGGCTGCAACATGTGATTTCTGTTGTACAGTAAAAAGATGTTTCATGTTAATCCAGTTGCCTTGAAGCTGCCAAGTGATGAGTCGCTCCGAAATGTAATCAAAAACAATTTCCAGCACCATCATTACTCATCAGTGACTAACAGCACAGAGGATCACAGAACCCAGGAAAGTCTAGCGTTGTAAACAGACACGTGCGCTGCAAATAGTATCAGTAATACTATGGGGGTAACAGAAAAACGGAGAACTGGCACTATGCTGTTTGGCGACACTGAAATATCGTTATGAGAATAAAAGTGGCTCGCTAAAATAAACAAGACGTGTTCTCATTTTCTGAGCGGTCCTGTGCGTGCAATCAAAAAAAATCTGCTCACCTTCAGCAGAAACAGTGAGGACAAACAGTAAAACCTTGTTTATTGCAGCTTCACACTTCCGAACAGATGGCTCATCTACCAGGCACAACGAGGAGAAAAAAACAAGTGGATGGAAAACACTGCTACTGACCGAGTGAAGCTGTGCGAGCTTGTTGGTGATACATGCAGCTTTTCAGAACACATGTGCATGCACATTTCATACAGTTTGACTAAGGTCAGTACTTTTCTTTTTGCACGACATCTGTTCTCAGGCTGGAATAATCAAGGCTTTACTTTGTCAACAAAAAAAGAGGGATGTCAATGTTAGCCACGTACAAGCACCGGTGTTTCCTTCTACTGCCGTGCAAAAGCATATGAGCCTTTTACAGCCAACGCCTGTCAGCTCGAGGGAAAAAGCTGCAACTTTAAATGCAGTCTGAGCGTGATTATAAGACGTTAGCCTTCCTACTAAGTCAATATAGACACAGGCAAATGGAAATGATCTGTGCAGGAAAAAGATGTACAAGCTGAACCGTAGCGTCAGAGAGCAGCGTGAGCATGTGAAGAAAAACTCTTAATCGCTTCTCTCGTATTCCTGAAACACAAAACATCCTTTTGAAATTTGGTTCCATAATTTTTTTGATAGTAGTAAACAAAAAAAGACAGAAGAGATTTGTTTCTTGTTTCTTTTAGAGACATAATGGTGCAGAAGTGACGATGCTGTAGCAGCCAGTGCCACAGCCTGAAGACAAACAGTAAACCCTGAGGGTGGGCTTCAAGACACTTCCTGGTTTCAGGAACTGCACTTCCGGCCAATCCGGTGTCAGGCCCCATCCTAATTAGAGAAGCTCCGCCCTGAAGCCCCTTCCCCTCCCCCCCAAGACACAATCTGTAGGAAAAACTGTATAGAAAACAAAGCAGAACACACAGCTTTATTCTCTCCACCTCGGCTGATTTTTTCTCTGTCGATCCTGTAAACCAATGAGAGTAAAACGAGAGGAAATCTCAAGGAATCAAGTCCATTTCCTCCCTTCACATCGCTCTACACCCACTCAACGAAACCACAACAGAGGTGTGGTAAAAACAAAGAGAGCACCGGAGGGGAGCGACCACACCGAAATCCAATTCTTTCTCGAGAACGAAAAAAAGAGCTCCTGCGAACCTCCGTGGAGAATTAACAGCAAGAAATAAAAAATATTAATAGGAAAATAAAATAATTACAAAGTAAAAACGTTTTTTTTCACCAGCATTAAAGAAAGTAAAAGAAACAGAAAGATTTCACTCGCCATTTTCATCTGGAACCATCAATGAAAAAACACTGAGGTATGTAGTTTGGATGGAAAGCTTCTTTCCTCATCATGATCATCACCGTCTACACCCATCCACCAAATACAGTCAGTTTCCTGTTTACTCCATTATGGTCTACAAGCCCCTCCCCCACTGGGTGTGGCTCTTTGTCTTGTTTATTTTGAGGAGGGGTGAGGTGGGGGAGAGGTGTATAGACCTGCCTGGCTGCATCTCTGAGGAAGAGCGAGAGGGATCCATTAATCCATCAAGTTTTGTCTTTTCTCCTCGAGTCCGTTTCCATCTCTTTATCCGGGCCTCAGAGTCTGTCTGTGTCTCTATCCAATATCCAACTCTTCCCAGGGTCTCTAGCGCCCCCTATGATTGTAAATTCAGGGTGAACTTCCACTGTTGGTTGAGGCTCGGGCTGCAGACTTCTACAGTGAGTCCGCCCATCCTGGCACTGCGGCTGTCGAGACAGAGGTTACTGCCCACGTGACGAAGCTTCGAGTTGGACTCGATCTGCTCCCATTTCTGGTGAGAGACAACAACGTCATGACGTAAACAGAATATGTAGTGGGTAACTATACAAGAAATGTTTGTAGATATGCTTTTAATATTCTTTTTTTTTTTACAAGTGAGAGAACAGCTCAGTTCTGGTCCAACCAAACTTTACCTGTCTGCTGTCATTCTCTCGACAGCCTTGTAGTTTGATGAGCGAACCAGCCGTTCTGTCCACCACAGTCAGACACAAGTCCATGTGTTTGACTGACTTATCCTTGGTCAGGGCCCACTCCTTAACAAAAGAAGATGCCAAAATATTAGTATAAATGCACCCACACATCTGCATGCCAGCACACTGGGGTTCTGAGCAAGAAATGACCCAAGTGGTTTTATGTGGAGTCTCAATATTATGTTTAATTTCATAACATAATGCAGCGACAGAGTTCGTGTTCTCTCAAAGTTTTGTTCTATTTTTTAAACAAAAAACAGCGTGTCGAAATTAAGTTGTTCACTCCAATTACTTAATTATATTGAGCTTACCAGGTTGCAACTAGAGAAGGTGATTTCTGAAGAAAGTGTGTTGTGAATGCTAGATGTAGGAAAGCTGATGCTTAACTGCACGGCTGCCTTTAAAAGTTGAGTAATATCAATAATGTCTGGAAGATGTGGAATATTTCAAGGCTTGTTGAAAAGTTGACGCTAAACTGCACCGCTGGCATTAAAAGTTTGTTTTGAAGCAGCTGATGGAAAATGACGAGTTGTAAACATTGTGAAAGAGTCAATTACTATTACTAAGACCAGCTCTGCCGTCTTTACATGAGCAAATAAAGAGGAACACTGTTGCTCAATTATTGTACTGCGCTGATTTAACAAATAGCAACAATAGATAATAGTAGTGGGGCTCAGTGACTTTGTCTTTAACTCTTTGTGGCAGTTTTCCCAGTAAGAACAAACCTGTCATTCTATTTTAAGGTACAAACTATTTGACAAACTGGGCGCACACACACACACACACACACACACACACACACACACACACACACACACACACACACACACACACACACACACACACACACACACACACACACACACACACACACACACACACACACACACACACACACAGTACTGTACTGTACTGTACACCCTGTACACCCATGTTAAAATAGACAATTCTGTATAGATATACATATATAGACACATTCCCTCTTTATAAGTCCTACAGTCTGTGTAGCATTCGACCTTTAACTATTGAATCTTTTAACCCCGTGGGCTCTCACCACCACCAACTGCCACCCTGGTGTCTTTAGAGTAAGGTTTGACAAGCTGACCTGTGTGTGTCGTCCCTGTAACGCTACCTGGTTTCCCCCAGCGTTGTGGCATTCATAGACGCCCACCACCCCGTCTGCAAAATGACCCAGGGTGTCCAGACAGTTTCCTCCCTGCTGCAGGGCTCCAAACGCTATGTCCTGGTGATCTGGGACTCTGAGCACACAGAAACACAAACTTAATTGTTTAATAGGAAATGAAGAAAGGTAAGAGCCAAAGAAAATGAAATAGAAAGTTAATGTACGATTTTCATCTGATAAATTACACAATATAACCTTTATGTTATTACATTTGAAATTATTCATATTTAGATATGTTGCGTTCAGACACTAATAATCTCATTCACGTAGGTGACAAATTGAAAACCTGCCAACATCTAATAATGTGCCTGAGTCATAATTGCTAGCATGGGTTAGTCATTAGTGTCACCACAGTGTAAAGCATTAGCACAGAGGAGATCACAGTCATAGTGCTACTCCTGGCATAGCTGTGGCCTCCTACAAACCAGGTCCTCGTAACACTGCAAACTCAGTTCAGGTGAGACGGTTTCCTACATGTAATTTCCGTCTGCTTACCCAAGATTATATATTGTGTCATACTGTGTACCCCATCATATTCCATCAAAGTCTCTCATTTTCTTACCGCAGTTCAGGGTAGACGTTCTCCAGGTACCATTTGAATGGCTTGCAGCCTAATCTCTTCTTCATCTCCAAACGACTCTGGATGCTGAAAGAAAAGAAAGAGATGATGACGCACCGAGAGAATTAGAGGTTTGATCACCAAAACGTTTCCCCGACACTGATTGAATTATAGCCCTCCCACTCTGCCGGTCTGTAAGGGCGGACAGTAGAGGCCGAGGTCACGTCTGAGGCTTCATCCTCTGGGGAAAATAACAGCTTCGGTTTGCACTGGAGTGAGATGCCAAGTGCGCTCCCAAAAAGGTCACATAATAAGCATTTTTATCTTTGTCTAGCTTTTTCTGTAGCTAGTTACTAAGCACGCTATATACTAAACACTGTATGAATGTGAGAGCACCTACTCTTGTGTAGCCTCAGCTGAGAAAAGTGGAAACAGGCAAGGAGCAGCAAAGTAACTGAAATCACCATAGAAAACATAAATTGATCCAGTAACACAGTTAGGCTACTGAACTGCACCTTGGATATTAGCCTTTTATTTACCCAAATCATTCAGATTCCTCTTCTGGGAACCATGTATGTCCATGAACATGTTGAGATTCATGAGCCCTATAACCTCTAACAAGCCAGTTTAATATCCATCTACCACTTTTTCATGGAGCTTTGCCATCTGATTCTTGCTACTCTTCACCAGTGCCATTTGTGTCCATCATGTTCCTTTGCCTTGGCATATCGTGTCATAATTAACCACTAATCCTTAAAGCATGTCAAATAATATGGCAGTCTTTTGATTGGAGCAAATCAAGCTCTGACTTCTTGCTCTCTTTCAAGCCACATTAACTGCCTGGTGTCGCATGAATAAAAAGGGTAACTGACTTCGTTTACAGCTGACACGCTGCTAATTGGCAATCCAATTAATACGCCCATTCGTGTAGCTGCCTTTGTGATTTTATGATCTGGTTATATCAAGCTGTCTGACTCCTGTAGGGCTCACACTTCATGGTACTTACTTTCCGTAGGGGACGTTTCGCGCCGAGGGGACGGCAGCGTAGTAGAAGTTTTTGTACTCGTCCATCCAGACCTCTGCTGCTCTCCTCGTGTTCCTGAGAGAGGGGTGAGGGGAGAAAAAGGAGTTACCAGCCACCTAAGTACACCTTATTTTTTTCCATCATTAACAAAAAAGTCAAAAATCGCCCTAATGTTAATGTGATCTATTCTGGGCTGAGACACATCCTCCATCCAAGTTTCATGGAAATCCATTCAGTATTTTTTGTGTATTCCTGCTGACAAACCAACCAGCCAACAAAAGGACACGGTTGAAAACATAACATCCTTGGCGGAGGTAAAACTACCAGGATGTCCCACTGCATCTGGTCACATTTTCCATTACGCAAGCCAGCATCCTTTCCTGGCTATTCTGACCCACAATCCTCGACGCAGCGGATGAGAGGGCACATTGACTGAGCCCGCTGAGAGAGCTCGACGACAGCTCATTGACAGATGACAGAAGCCGCGATGACAGATGACACTGCATTCAAGTGAAAGTGCGAAACATTTATTGTGTCTGGGGTGTGTAGTTAATTCATCAATATACTGTGTCAGACTGCGACGGATGTATGAGCGAGAGGGCCAGCGTTCAAGGCATGATGTTATGACTGATTGCTGCAGCACATGCTAAAGGTACAAAGGAAAAGTATGTGATTTGGAGCAAAGCATCTCAGTCCTGCTCTCACTTGATAGTTTTTTAATAAATCTCTGCAGCCATTAGAGGGCAGAGTTCCACTGGTTTAACAGACAAAGGTGTGTTTATTTTTCCAGTTACTGCAGACATTGGTCAACAGTGTGCATGTGTGTGTGTGTGTGTGCTGCCAAGCACAGCAAGGTGTTGACATGAAGTCCAACGACATTTTGTTGAATTTCCATTTTTACTGATGATCTAACACAGTGGTGTCAGACTGTGTGTCAGCTGGAGTCCAACACAACTTGCCCATATATTATTTCTAAATGACAGGTTTGCTGGAAAAGATCTTTCGATTCATCAAACACAGCTAAAATGTGTCCCGTTCCAGACAGGTACAGAACTTGTATTTGCAGATGTGACCGGAAAGCTGCCTTCGTTGCTGGAACAAATAACTAACCACAGTGTTGCAATTCCCCTTTTTGTATTGGAGGAAATCTAAATTCTGACAGACGAGCCAGAAAGAACACTGTGTACTGTGACTTTCACCTTCACCAGAGTACTATCTCAACAAAACATCTTTACTTTTACTTCAGTATGACTTTTGGGAGCCTTTTACACCAATGAAGATATAAAACGCCAACACAGTGAACATCTGCTACCGTAAATGTCTCAGCCTCAAACACCGAAGACTAGTTTTTGCCAGCACCCATCTAGTGGAATAAAAATCCCCCAAAGCATGGACACTGGCATCTGTAGATCAGATGACTTAACAATGCATTGGAGGTGACACCAGATGCTGTGTCAGTACTTTTCACAACAGCTACTTTCAACATGGAACCAGCTGTGCAGAAATCTCTGCATTTCCTCCTGATCCACCTGTGCCCCAGCAACAGAGGCAATGCACTCTACAGGGAGCTTTTTATGAGGCCTAGAGGGGCCTTTCTCCACTTTGGTCACATCTCCACATGTCCAATATACGTAAGCTGTATATTTGGGAAATGCAACTCCCACAACAATTATAAAGTCATCCGAGCAGACAAAACCGTGCGCTGTCTGGTAGCTCCCCAGGGCCCCTCGCAGCAGACACAGAGCGGGTGTCTGCAGCTTTATTCAGACTGAAGGGCGAGACATTCAACTGAAGCACTGTAAAAGCACCGACAAGCCGCTCTGCATTGTTGAGGCTGATACTCGAGAACATCGCTCCACCCAATCAATTAATGAACGATATCTTGAAGTGTCGGAAAGGATTATGCAACAACCTTTGAGACACATTTTGAATATAAGAATATACTGGGACCACGGTCAACAGGAGGCGTTGAAGCTGAGTCATATCCAGAGCCAACACATTAGCCAACAAGGCTATGACACTGTGTGATCTAATGTTGAAGTCAAGTAGTATTAAGACGTTAGTGCTCTTTTCTTGTGTGCTGTTAGATTTGTTTCTACATCTTGAGCATCTGTTGGTCACAGCTGTCAGGAAACATTTAGTCATTTTCATCTTTCATTTAGAGTCAAAATTTGTGACACCCTTATTAAAGAGGCACCACAATTATCTTTAAGCATCTCAGAAAGCTTGTTTCAAACACATACTTAAGACAGCGATTAGCTGATACTCAAGATACTCCACATATTGGTTTATTCCACCCCTCGGCTTCATGTTTTTATTCCAGGGAAACCATAGGCACTTTAGATTCCCTGTTATCAGGTTGTTGATGCTCTTAATCAGGGCTGTGTGGGTTTGTTGGGCTCGTTTCCAGGGGTGGATACTTGTGGTTAGAGACAGTTTCAAACAGGAGATCCGTATCTCTCCACGTATCATGTTCCCTAGGACTGATGTTAAGTGATTATGTTGTCACATGCATCAGAACTAGAGGGCAACACACGCACACACACACACACACACACACACACTCTCTCTCACACTCTGACACACACTGACACACACACACACACACACACACACACACACACACACACACACACACACACACACACACACACACACACACACACACACACACACAAAAACAGATCTTCTATATTTAATAAGAGCATTCTTTCTAAATCTGAAGACAATTTCTTTCCCTGTGATTACTTTTTAATTGCTTTTTAATTGTCAGCGCTTGGTTTTAATTATCCAACACTGGTTTAATTCTCAAAGCTGTAGTAAAATAAATAATGTATGTTCCAGTGTTCGCAACAGCACTTGATACAAGGGACAAAATCAGAAATAAATGAAGTAAAAGAAAATGTCTTAAGAGCGTTGCACGGAGGGAAAGTAATTTGGGCAGCATGTTATGGTAAAAAAAAAATCATATTGCAATTATTTGAACAGATATATAATAACTAAAATCCTGATGATTTGACATTAGTTAGTTGCTGCATCTCTGCAGCACTACAGTACTTCATTATGATGCTGTTTTGTCACATGTTGAAAAAAGTGAAAAAATATTCCCTTTTAATAATTTTGCCATGTTTATCAGCTATATTGCGGTACACAACGTATATCTCAATATTTTGAAATCATAAAGCAATTCATAAATGCTAAGACTGGGCAACAGAATAAAACATCACTATATTTTTAACCTAATACCTCGATATCGATATTGCGACAATGTTGAAGGGATGACTAATCATACTTTGACAAAATATAAGCACAATGAGATTTTTGATAAACATTCATCAGCCATGTGGATTCATAAAATTACATCACTTTACTGTAATGCAGCCTTTAAAAGTTATGTCATATCACGACATGTCCAAAATCCAAGAGTCGATAGTCTGGCCCCATCATCAAACAAAATCATGATTACACTATATCCCCAAAAATAAATGTATTAACACACTGATATTAGATTAGATGTCCTTATGGTTTCAGTTCATCATCATTACATTGTGGTAGCTGTTTTTGAGTCTTCATCAGCAGACTGAACTGTAACTGTTCAAGTTTCCTCTCTAAAGAAATAGTTTGACGTTTTGGGAAATTTGATAAGTCGCCTCGATGTGGACAGGTGGGGCTGGGGATTGAACCACCAACCCTCCGATTAGAAGAAGGCCGGCTGAACAGCCGCCCGCTTACATCACACACACTGAAGGTGTAGTCATGAGTGTGACACGTGTAAATCGGAAATATTGTTGTTCTGCAATTAAATGAATGAATGTGATGTGATGTGATGAGCCTGAATGGTTACTGACTGCTTCACCTTTTTTTATGTGTGTGTGTGTGTGTGTGTGTGTGTGTGTGTGTGTGTGTGTGTGTGTGTTACCTTGCAAACACAGTCCCGCTGCCCCCAGGGAAGGTGTATGGATGCTGCTTTCTGAAGACGTGGCCAACTCTACTGCAGGGGATGATCTCCAGACTGCCAGCACACTGCCACACACGAAATGAGATCTCTGAAACACACACACACACCGACACACACACACACACACACACACACACACACAGCGACACACACACACACACACACACACACACACACACAGATCACAAGACTTACAACAAACTGTTTTTGTAAATATGTCACAGTTCATTATTAGAAACAGGATGTGAGAGGTCTTGTGCTGAAGTCAACTCAGGACATCTGCACCTCATAAATGTTTTCAGTGTGTTGATATCGTCAGGTTCCCTCTACAACATTGTCGGCATTTGCATAAGTGTTGTCTAAATGAGCACACAAAGACACCAGTATCTGAAGTGTCAATGCAGTTCTGAATCATTGTGCCGTCTCTAGAGGAGCATGAATCATTCTGTTTATACTCAGCGATTTCCCAACTGCATTCAGACAAAAGCATCGTGGAGACTGGGGCTGTTATTATATCATTCTACTGTTTGCAAATGATCTCCATTGTGTACACTGTGGTTATTTTCCCTCAATACCGACTATAATCATTATCACATTAACACTGTAATTTTCTAAGATCAACTGAAGTCTGGAGGACTCTTTCCCCGAGACATGACCACCGAATTACTGAACGGTTTTCTCTTCTTGATCACTTTCTTGGCATGGAGACCGAAGATGAGTTCATGAGTTAATCACAGTGTGGGAGACACATCATCGGTGCCACTTCAGTATCGAGTCTCAAGAGAGGGTGCAGATTTTTTTGTTTTTTGAGCCAAAAGTCATTACGATGGAAAGAAATTGCAAAGACTGGCGAAATATGCTTTTTTTGCTGAGAGTTAGATGAGAAGATCGTTACCACACATTGCGGATTGTTAGATATCAAGCTGTCAGTAGTTTGTTAGCTTAGCTTAGCATAAAGACTGCCAGCCGAGTGGAGCGGCTCTGACTCTGTCCTACACATAGCTCCCTATAAAGCAACAACAACAAATCATTATCTTTACATTTAAACTTTTGCTAAGTGTTAATTACTGATCTTTTTTCCCCCAATTCCCCTCCCTGGGAGGCTTTGCCTTTTGCCTGCCCACCGCTGTTAATTAGGATTTGTTCTTAATGACTTGCCTTGTTAAATAAAGGTCAAATAAGTAAGACAAATAGTGTGGATAAACAAGAGCAGTCTTCCTGGAAGACTTTCAGCTATATAAACATCTGGCACACTCATACAAGATGGAAGATGTTATTGCACTTGACACTTCAGTGAAAAGGACGTCCAATTACTCTTAAAAAACATTTCCACTTTTCTTTTATCTCAGGAACATTTACACGGAAACTGCAGATCAATTCCATTTATTTTGGGTCTATTCTTATCATATTGTTTTTTACATTTCTACTCCCGCACTGCTGCTTCTTTTCCTGTGCTGCTGTGTCAAATTGAATTTTCCCTCAAGGGATCAATAAATGTACATCTTATCTTGCATCTCTCATCACTTAAGAGACTTGAAATGTATCTGAAGAGACAGAGATCTCTGGTATCATTCTCATCCAACTCTTACAAGAAAGATGAATGTGTGTTTCCTGACATGTCAAAGTATTTCTTTCTTTCCCATATTGTAGAAAGTAAGATTTCCGTATTGTTTTTGATTTCAATGCAATTCTAGGTGCTATATAAATTCTGTTAAAGCATCAAAATGCTCAGTCTCTGGAGTAATGCGCACAGCCTGTATTTAGAAACTGTCTTTAAACGAGCCGTCAGACTTGCGACGTCACAGCTACACAGTCATCACCCTCAGCCAAGTTCGTGTTCACAAAAAAAACCCCATCAGAGCTGATGTGGAAACACAGTGCCTGCTCAGGCCTGTGAGAGCTGACCAGTCAGAGGAGACCGGAGTATTAAAGAGACAGGCACGAAAATGGAGCAATCAGAGAGAGGATGAATAGAGGTGCCGCTATGAGAGAAAGAATGTGTTTTTTGAACATTAAAGCATGTAAAGATTTTCTTGTAGACACCCAAAATAAAAGTATCCACATGAAAATTAGCATAATATGAGACCTTTAATGCCTCTAATAAAACTCTGTCATATTTAGAGGCTGATAAGTCAGGGTGCGACGCATCACAGCAGCTGCGTATATTAAAGATAAACGCTGACAGCAGTTTAAGTTTATTTATGCTCTTTAGTTTGCTTCTTTCACTGACTAAGACTTCCTATTCCTCTGACATCCATCATTGAGTCGTATGTCATCTCCTAACCACCATCAACCGTCTGCTGCTTCATGCTCCGACTGTGACTCTACTACTGAACCCGCATTTGCACCGTAGCAGCACTCACCCAAGTTTTCTCCTCCCCATACATCCATCATCATGTCGTACTTTCCCAGCTGCTCAAAGTATTCCTTATCCATGACAAATAGACCACCTGCTATCATCGGAGTCCTGCGGGGGCAGAGAGAGAGAAAAGGGGGCAGAGCGAGGAAAAGGGTGAGATTAACAGTTGGTAGAAACTGGCAAACAAAAGTGTGTCAGTCGTGTGCGTGAGTGGTTTTTATCTCAGATAGCGTCAGTCTTACTTAATGGGGGCAATCGGGTTGCCTTGTCGGGCTCGTCTCTGATCCAGAGTCATGTAATCCCATTTAAACACCAAATTCCAGTCGAAACCTACCGATGGAAACACACACACACACACACACACACAGACACACACACACAGACACACACACAATTATGAACATTAGTTGGGATTAAGCAGCAGTCTGGTTATATAATTAGATTTGTCTGGATGCATCTGCCATTACCTGAGCTACTGTCTGCATGTTTTAATGTGTCAGCAGAGAGAGTCCAACCCATGAACCTGACAGTATATGGAGCTGTGTCACACTTTCATATACTAGTACTAGAAAGCACAGGAAATTGTATGGGATAGTAATCTCAGAGGAAAGACACTCTGCTGCATTCAGGTGGCGTCGGGTAATGTGTAATCGGAAAAATGTGTTGAGTAAGTAAGTGACCACTCAAGCTGGAAGAACAACTTGAAAACTTTGGTACACAACTTGTCTCGTGACATGGCGGTAGAAAGTAAATGTTTGGTTAAGGGCTAGAGAACGCTTTGCTCACACGTTTTTGTACCATGGTATTACCGTTAGTTGCTGTCCAAGTAGAGTGAGCTAGATCAGTTAGCAATTAATTTTGATTCTTCCCTCCTTTGAACAGTTCCTCCATTAAAACTGAGCATTGCATTGTGGGATGATAGTGTCCACACTCCTCAAACGGGCAAATTTAAAACGTTTACTGACATATTTGACTGTAGAATAACTTTTTCTCGGCCTATGAGAGTGATTTGTGAGATCGCAAATAGTTGGTACGCCGATCCTGGTCCAATATTCAGCACACACAAGAGTAATGTGGAAACTTCAAGCCTCTATTGCACGTACACTGAGAACTGAGCTTACAGGGAAGTAGGAGAAGTGATTTTAAAGATTTTAATGCAGTTATGATTCTTTTTCTTTATAAACTATGTCAGACACACATTAGAAAGTTGTTGCGTGCCTGTATACATGTGTGGAGAGGATCTTTAACCTAGTCTCTTTATGAAAGCACCGCATTGTCAAAATCCAGTCAAACCTGCAGTATGGTAGACAGTTTAAATCCAGTTAGCTGTTAGACTAAACATGCCGAGTATATACTTGTGAGAAACAGCGACAGCAGCCTTAAGTGAAAAGCTGTTTATGAAATACAGCGCTGGATGCCAAAACAAAGGGTGTTAATGTTGCTAGTGACACAACAGCATAGTCATTAAAACTGTTACAAAAAAGCCAATTGTCTTAAAATCTAACCGACACACAGCCTTTATTGTGGAGCTCTTCTCACTGACCTACACGGGACGTCACATGTGTGTTCTACTTGTGTTCTGTACCTCCTTTCAGATCGGCCGAGGCTCCTACGTACTGGAAGTTGTCCATGTTGATGACGTCGATGATTGGAGAGACTACTCTGGTCTTGTCCTGAGAGGGAAGGACAGAGACAAAATTATTAATAAGGTCTTATTCGGAGCAACATCAAGTAAGCCTTGTCAAACAGAGGGACCATCATAAGCAGCTACAGATGACTTTGAGAAGTAGATATTGCCCTCAACAGAAATGATTCATATGTTTAGTTTATCGCTGTTTATAAAGCTCTGTCTCCTCCACACCAAATCAAACCCTGAGCACAAACCCACAGAGCCACATCACACAGCAGCTCAGAGCGACGACTGCTCAAATGGCCTGTATGAAACGATAACAGAAACAAGCTTCCAGGTGCTGAGAGAGTTTGTTTATTTTGGGTTGAGACAGTCTGAAATGACACGAGAGGGTTTCACCCACACAGAACTCATTTTTCCTTCTCTCTCTTCTTCTGCATCGAGTGATTCATTATTCAAAAGTGCGACTACAGCAAAGGAATGCAAAGTCAATTACTCTGACAGCAAAATGCTTTAGATCTGGCATGCAGGCATTTATTAACTTGGGAATGACAAAACACCACGTTTGGGAGGATCAAATGCAGAATCAGACCATTTTCACTCATATCACATGAATATTTAAAGAACGACCTCCATTTTAGACACAGTGTCCCACTTCACTCTGAGCTTACATTTGATCAGGAAGTTCGTTCCCTCTTCAGTCATTACTGAAAGACTTTAGACTTTACTCATCATCGCACTGTTAATGTGTGAAAGAGCTCAGTTTTCCTTTTACAGCTCGATGTGGTTAGAAAATAAGGAACATGTGAGATTTTGGTCTTTTTAAACGTCCCATGTTGAAGAAATTGAGATTTCCTCGTCTATTCTGATTATAAAGCAGGTCTTTGTGCAACATAAATACTGTGAAAGTATCAAAATGCTCAATCCACCTATATAGTCACCACTCGTGGCACAGCCATGGTTGCAAAAACGCCGGCAGGGAAGATGTATTAAACATAGTGGTGATTGCTCAGGCCTGTGAGAGCCGGCCAATTAGAGGAGAGTCGGCCTTAAAGAGACAGGAGCTAAAACTGAGCGTTCAGACAGAGGGGGAATAGAAACGTTGCAGCATCGGACAATATGAGAAAAATAACATCTTTTCAAAATAAAAGTCAAAGTCAAATAAACCTGGTGTCTTGGATGGATGACTGTTCTCACAAGGAGAATAAAAGTTCTGATCAACTGTCTTACATGCTTACCGTTTCCAACATCACATTTCAATTCAGAAATAAGTTATATTTTTTGCACCATTACGGATCAGAAAAGCGTAATGGGATTTTCTGCAGCTGTGAAACTGTGCTTTTAGACCGAAAGAGTCCAAATATTCCCGTGTTACTGAAGCCTTGTCACGCGCTCCTTGTTTTTCACATGATTGTTAACAAGACAATGACTGACTACACGCTCCAGGGGTGCTGCTGTGTAGCAGACCTCTGACCTCTATGTGAAAGGGAGAAGGAAAAACAAATCCCTCTGCAGATATGAATAACATTATCACTACTGTGAAGCAATTATAAGCAGACTGAGATAGCCTCTTAGGGATCCTTCCACTCTGAATCATGTCAACTGTTTTATTGGCTTTTCTCTGGCATTTTTCTAATTGGGTCTAAATCCATTTAAGTCCACTTACAATAGAGTTTAAGTGCAACTTTTTGTGCAAGTACACAAACCCTACTGATGGAGACTGAGTAAACCACAAAAATTAAACAGAAATATATTAATGACTTCAGCCAAGTTTTTTATAGAGAGAGGGAAGAGAAACTATTACACTTGACTTTAAGTGTGTCTCTCTCAACAGCACTACACAGAAATATCTACTGACCTATCACTTGTGTGTGTGCGTGTGTGTGTGTGTGCGCGTGTACCTCTGCCACTCTCTCCAGTAGTGGCTCGAGCCAGTGATCGTTACATTCACAGTGAGAGTCCAAGAAGGTGAGGACTGGTGCTGTGGCGGCGTCTGCACCGCGAACCCTTGAACGCATCAGTCCTGAGGCAAACATGAGTTGCAAAAAACAGGAAATCAAATACAAATATTTTTGCTACCCATCAGGATGATTTCCCCTCTCAACAATTAGGCTGGATAAATTACTGCATTGAGATGAAAATTATATAAAACTTCCTCCTCACCTTCTCTGCGGTCGTTTCTCAACACTCGCACTTTTTCGATCTTCCCCAGCAGCGCTCCGTCCTCCGCTGTAACACACACAAAGCAGGCGCCACACCGATGATACACACATCACATTTACACGCTGATCTTGTTGGGCTCGTCTGCGTGCAGTACTCACGGTTGTCACTGTAGTCGTCAACCAAAATGATCTCTTTGACCAAGTGAGAAGGACTTTTCTTGAGGACACTAAATGAGAGAGAGAGAGGGAATGTATAGGAAGTATTAAAAAGGAGAATGCAAGCCTACAACTCAAAGTTGAAAAGTTTTTGAAGTGTATAGCACACACACCATTAACCTACCTGACCACAGTCCGCAGCAGAGCAGAGCGAGCTTCATTGTGGAAGGTGATGACGACGCTGGAGGCCGGCAGCTCTGACTTCCATTGTTTATGTCTGCAACTAAACAAACAAGGAACCACATAAATTAGGAACAAAAAGACAGAACCAAATATCAAACGGCAAAAACATAAATGCCTGCACATGAACGAATGCACACAAGCGCAAACACAAACACTCCTACGCACGTAAGCGCACGGCTGAACGTGTGAGCAAAGCTGCGAGCTGGAACCACTCCCTGCACAGATTCTGAATACATGAACACAGAGAATGGGATTCAGCACACGCCGACACACACGTATACATGAAGAGACAGGGACACACACACACACACACACACCAACAGACACAGAGTAATGCTCTGCTGAAGCTGGGATTGACAGTGGGTTTTACAGACCGCAGGGTCAAAATCCCATGAGATCGTGTATGTGTGTGGGTCCAACAGAGACAAATCCTCACCGCGACTTAAAAGTGAGGAACATGGGCGACTCTGCATGAGACGGTGAGCCAAGCAGAGGACGATAAGGAGAAAATGGGGCACTGATCACTGTGGGACTGCTGAAACTCCCGAGGTTCAACACATACCAGATGTACAGTATGTAGTGTACAAAAGCACATAAATGCTGAATGCACAGTACACTCTGTCTGTCTGTCTGTGTGTGTGTGTGTGTGTGTGTGTGTGTGTGTGTGCATGATGTGCGTGGTCCTTTTGTGCCAGTACCATGTCTGTCAGAGCAGCACCACCTTGAAACAGTCAATATGTAGCTGCATCAATCTTGAATCGACCTGTGTGAAACGTGTGTGTGTGTGTTTGTGTGTGTGTTTTTAATAGCTGAATAAGCCTACAAGTTCTTTTGATCCTGTGCTGAAGCCCTGAAGCAGTCCTGGTTTGAAACCCCCCCCCCCCCCCCCGCCCCTGAGCCAGGCTCTTTAGTTCTGGTCAACCAGTCACAATCAGTGCTGCTGCAAGCTGTGCAAATGACACATCACTACCGGATCAATAGGAGACACATCCCCGCTCTTTTAGTGGGCTAATGGCTCTAGCTGTCTCTGTTAGGTCAATACATCAGTGAGGCCAGACCACTGCCTTTATAGGAATAGTTTTTGAATTACACTGGCTGAATACGGCCACGTACTGTTTTAAGATGACAGCGTCGGCTGCTCCGCTCCATTTGTGGGCAGGTTTCAGTCGTCAAAAAATGTTAATTAAGCGTAAAAAGAACAATATAAATGAGTGCATAATTAAACTCACAAATTAATTAAGATTTCAAGACACAAATTTGTTTTTTTCCATCTGTAAAGAAAAGCAGATTGTCTGTATAAGACTTGTGAATGTCACACCCCATTAGAAAGATTCAAAGTAGCAGAAAATCTTCTGCAACATGACGGCATTCATGCAAATGTGGTGGCCAGTAGCTCCACCAGTACACCACAGGAATCACGCACTGAGAGCAGGTGTCACACACTGAATCATACATCGAATTCAGTCACTCTCCACAACTTGAAACGCATGTTTGGAAATAATTCTTGACAGGAAATGGGGGAGGATGAATTATTTAAATGTTTTCAACCTACAACAGTTCATTCTCTTAAGGGCCATGTCAACTTTAATTGCAGGTTTTGAATGTTGAAATGCAAAATAAAACAGCGTGAAGTGACAAGAAAAATGGGCGAGAGAAGGAGCTGTGACGTGACAAAACTCTGCTCAATGAAATACCAGGTCACTGCCAACTTCAGGGAGCTTTGAAGGGCATCAAATGTAACTTCAACGGATAAGAGCTGAGATAGCATCGAGGATTGAAATAGGCAGCTTAATTTTTTTGGGTATGACTGATATCCTGCATAATAATCAGTAAGACCACAGGAACATTTGGCAGACAGAAGAGTCTATCTTTTGGATCCCTTTTATTTGAATAATATCAGTTATTGTGAGATTTTGTGCCCTGATTTTCTTTTTGCCTTCTCACCAGTTTACCTAGCAGAACAATGGACAGCTATTAGCAGCGGTTTGTGTTATGAATGGAGCCGACAGTGAACAGTGCGTGTCTATCGCTGCTACTTCCTGGTTTCATGTGATAGTCGACAATAGAGGGTGTTTCCAAGAGATTTTATCCAGTCTTGTACCAATTAGTCAGCCGTACAGACGGCAAAGGACAGCATGAACGCACACAATCCCTGCAGCTTCACATGCAACCATAAAGGTTAGGAGGGACTGAACTGTGGTCCGATCACATCATCTGTTGTGTGCGTGCGCACGCGCTGATGACAGAATAACAGAGAAACGTACTGGTCATGTCTTGTGTCAGGCACGGCTCGGTCCATACGGAGTTTGTCGCTCTCCACCTGGTTGAATTTGTTCCTGGCGTACGGATCCTGACCCGGTCGGACGACTGTGGCTCCAACGTACAGATCCTGGTCGAAGTCCTGCCAGCGCACTTTACCTGAACACACATACACATGCATTTTAAACATACAGCCAACAAACATGACAAGTTAGAAAGATACACCAGTTGTATTTGTTTGTGGTATTCACCAGATTTGTGGTTTAACTGTGATGGAAAGTGAAAAAGATGGAGGGAAAGGCTGAATAATGTTGAAAATACATACAATCCAGCCTCCATGAGCACTACAGGGTATTTTGTGGAAAGTAAGCTGGGTGTTGGTGCACAAAACATACGACTAAACCTCGTAACAGGCTTGATTTGGATGTTAAGTTATGATGAAAAAGAGCAGACAGGAGGGGAAAAAAGTGAAATCAATTTCTTCTAAATGTTTCAACTATCAGATAAACACTAAACCACCAGAGAACATATTGCATTGTCCAGGTTTTTAATTAGAAACAGATTCTCAATGCGACCCGTTAAATAACACGTTAAATATGTGTTAAATAAACACAGCATATCCAAAAATAAAAGCAGCCACCAACGACGAAGTTAAACCCCCACAAAAGGCTGAAGATGTGTCTCAGGAATGAATGGGATTATACATCAGTGGGAATATGAAATGTAGGCAGCAGCCTGGCTGATGCAAGAATCCCTCACGCCTGACGGGAAAGGAAACCTCGCCGCGTCAAGCTGCTGCTTGACAAGGCGGCAACACGGCACTGAGGAAAGCTGACATGAGATTTATTCTTCTCATGTGCGAAACCGTGCAGAACAGAATTCAAACAACAGACAGAAACGAGGCGAGAATACTCGAGCGAAGCTAGAAAACACACAGAGAAGACATTTATTATGCACAAAATCAATCCTACTGACTTCAGTCATTTACTGCAGCCTGAAATAGAAGTTTGGAAAACATAATATTAAACATTATCGAACCTACGCACAGTGGGAGCACACTGCGTCTGTCTGACCAGATTACCGGGATCATTGCTCGCTAAACACAGAGAGTTGTCATGTTTAATTTCACAGTTTATCTCTGACTACTGAGACACACACACACACACACACACACACACACACGAATAATAATGCAACTAATTAGCCGGGTGCAGCTGCTATGCTAATGACTTGTGTTAAGCATATGGCAGCGTGAGATTACACTATCTCTCAGTATGGATGAGTGTGTGTATGACAGACAGACAGACAGACAGACAGACAGAGAGAAACTGAGCCTGACGAGAATGAGGGAGCCAGCGAGTGTGTGTGTGTGCGTGCATGTGTGTGTGTGTGCGTGCGTGCGTCCACCCTGACAGCATGTGAAAGTGTCTGGCATGCTAATTAGCTAAAGCTCACAATGATCTGCCTGCGACTGTATAACGGCGCCTCCGAGACGCTGCTGCGTGTGTCAGAGTGTGTGATGTCCTCGCTGATATCTCTGTTTAGTGGCAGCAAGTAATTAATGTGGAGAAATTAATGTTTCAACCTTTGCGAGTCTTCAGCTCAGACTTATGGAGAGAGAGAACAATTGTCAGTCCTCCTGGTTTTCTTTGCACGCTGCACACACCCAGAGCAGATTTAACCGTCCACTTTGTCACTGGGATTTACTCATTCGGTTGACATTTTTCCAATACTCTCTCAGGCCACTTCAGCAGGTCCAACCTTCGTGACTGAGCTGGTGGTTTGCTGCTTCTGGGCCTGTACTGGTGAATCGTGCGGCTTGTTGGTTTGAACACTTCTCGCTCGACCTCAGCCTCTTGTCACGAAGCTGCTCCCCTCCCCTCCCCTGCAGCTGCTGCTGACTGGTTGTTGTTGTTTGTTGGAAGATTTTCTTAAAATCCCTCAACGCTGTTTTCAACGAATTGGTAACTCTGGCACTCGGAACCGTTCCCGCGATCTGTACTGAACCATGAACCCACCGCCTACCAGCTCAGAGAACCGGAGAACGCCGACGCTCATTGTGCACACAGACACACACACACACACTCTTATTTGATTCACTTCCTGAAGATGATCCAAATAAAAACCTTAAAGAAGAATTCAACACCGGGCTGAAAAGCGGCGTTTCTCATTATGTGCTTTGTTGCACCTGCAACCACGCAAGAGTGACGTCACGGGGTTCTGAGGTACACCTCTACGTCATCGCTGCAGCACAGTGAGACATTACACCGCTGGAGATGAGCAAAAACTATTTCAGGGGGTGCAGTTACAGCTAAGTGGATTCATTTTTCAATCTTAAAAAAGGTGCAAGGCGTTAGATGTGGCCACCTGTCGAAGGTTACTCCAAATAAAAAGGAGGCACCGTATCACCAGAGAAAGCGCCAACTGCTGCTCAGTACACTCGTTGCTGTAGCTATCTTTGGCTGAATCTTTGTCTTTGGCAGTTCGCCGTGGAGCTACTGGCCCTATTAGCTGACTGGCTCGGAGCAACGGGGGAGTTTTTGTGTTTACACTGCGGGCACAACTTTAAAAGAGCTTGAAAAAAGAAAACACTCAAACAAAGCTCATCTGATATTCACTGTAATAAGCTTCACTTGGGGCACTGCCATTTTTTAAAATGCACACGGCACCAGAGACGGGCTCTTATTCTTGCGACTATTTAAATTAGAAAGAGCGTTCGAACGCTTCAGAACAACTCTTACTCCCTCTTCTTCCTATTCTTTCATGACTTTATCGTCCATCTTCTATTAAATTTTACTCTTCTTCTCCGCACCTCCCATTTCCCCTCTTTTCTTTTCCACCACTTTCTCTCGTCTTCTGTGAGTTTGTGTCTGTCACGCCGCCGTCGTTGTAATCGTGTAAAGTCACCCTGAAGTTGAAATGCCCCCACTTCAACATTCAAATTGGATTCCATTTCCACTGCCGGATCAGATAAGAGAGCGTGTGTTCAGCTTTCGCAGGTCATGGGCTTGTGAAGGAGGGGCGGCTGCTTTGAGCCCGGCTGAGGATGAGAGCTGCATGAGAAATCGCTGCTCGGATGCTCCTTCTGCTGTGACTTTCTGCTCGGCTCCACAACGTAGGAAACAAAGCCTGGGTGGAGACGCATAGCTGGGTTTGCGGCCAGATTAAAATGGATCCCTGAATTATTTTGGATACATTTGCAGCTTTAATTTTTGAAGGTTGTGTCACCCTGCAGGCTGTATCGGATTGTCTTCTCTTCCTCTGTGGTTATTTCACCACGGTAAGGTTAAAGAGGCCGAGGATGTTCATGTTCTGCTGGTAATAAAGTCCAAACTATGCCACTGTGTTACCACATTTCACAGTGGTTTGGGTTGTGGGAACAGGATGTGGAACACTTTCTGGATACATGTCGCTGGTGCACAGTGTCTGCCGTGCACATGCTTCGCAGCTGGGATGTAACAATGGGAAACTGAACTCTCTCCAGTTCCTCAGGAAGATCAATGCCAAATAATCTGCTTTCGAGTATGACAGAGATTTATTTGATAGCTTTGTAAAACACATCACTTCCTCTCCTTCACATAAATGTCATGATTAGCAGTATGTTATCCATTCCCAGCCTAATCAAACATTCATGTACATAAGGCGCAGCGTGATTACAGTGCGTGATTCCTACCTGGAGGCAGCGTCTCCAGGCTGTGAGACTTGTCGTCAGAGTTGTGAGCTTTGCTCCGAGCGGATGAGTCACTGGAGCCCCAATCATCCTGAAACAGACCAAATAATGAGACACACATTAGCATGGATACACACAGTTACATCTAAAGATAAGTGACAAGGAGAGCAGAGTGAGAGAGTTATTTCATTTTCCTTCTGTATTTTTTACCTTTAAATGAATACTTATATTTATTGCCTTTCCCATTTAATTTTCTATTTTTTAGTTTCCCTTTGCATTTCACCCCATTTGTTTACTCATACAAATTTTTATGATTATTTTTCTTTACGCATTTCTGCTTCTTTATGTGGATGAGAAGTGTGCCATGGGGTCAACTTTAGGAATAAATTAATAAATAAAATGGAAAATAATTGTGAAGGCAAATTTAAGGGAAATTGACACAGAAGCAAAAAGACTTGAGTTGGACATGATGACGAGTACAGCTGCATCTATACATTTCATTTGAGCTCTTCATCCAGTTAAACTTCAAACCCCAGCAAAAATTACCATTCCCAATTCAGTTGTGACTCATATCCATTAAGGTCAACAGGATTTCCAGAGAACTAAATCAAAACAGTCTTCTAGCAAAGCACTCGATGAATAAATCAATTAATACACGTGTTTCATCCCATTCAATCACGTATCATCGGCGTCATCCGTGCACTGAGAGCCACAGTCATATCAATGCCCTCACCATTTACACAAATGGACAGATGACCGAGCCACCCCTGCTTCTGTCCATCTACGTTACCATTAAAACCCACTGGATCAATACACAGGCAGGCACAGCAATTAGCGCCATTCATTCCCTGTCCAGACCTTTGCCCTTGACTTTTGAAAACTTTTGTCCAACCGTCTTATTTGCTCTGTAGTTCCCATTCACCTTCAGCCTCTCCAAAATGCTTTATCGATCTGTTTTCTTTAGTGCCTCAGAGCAACCAATGACAGTGTGACGTTGGGGACGAACACAAACAGCATTCAACAGTTTATTTTTACACTTCAGAGAAGTGGTAAAGGGTAGAAAAACGATTTTCACACTTTTTTTTCCCATGTTTTATGCTTTTTAGGCCTTTGCATTTTGAGCAGCGAAATAGCTGCTGTTGTTTTCTGCGCCTCTCAACCGTCATTTCACTCTGTGCCAGCTTTTCTATTCATCTGCTGCGGAGAGCGTGTCAATCTGTTCTCAAACTATACCCATTTTTCATGCCTGGAAGAAGATTAGACCATCCAACACCCACAACTACTTTAAAAAAAATTCTACATAAAATCAATTTCTATAAGTGCTCATGACAGCTGTGTGTGTGCACACTCAGATGGCAATGCTCAGTGTAGGATGAAAACCAAAGCTGGCAGTGTACTCGCTGCAGAAATACAGCTTGACAGGCTCTCGGGGGGGAAAACGGGACACATTCTCAGGTAAAATAAAGCTCCAAATTGGCTTCAGACTCTCGCTTCGATGGCCTGTTTTGTCTTGCTGACATTTTACGGTCAACTCAGACTGAAATGTTCGGCGGTTCTGCACTTGGAGCTGGGTACAAAATCTTCCACCTTTACGGCGTATCGAGTGCAGATTATAAACCGGAGGAACAGTGTTTCAATAAACATGCAGCAAGTACGCTCAGTATAGCCGAGATCTCAAATTGATTTTGAAGGATGCTATATACACCCTCGACTAAAAGCTGAGTCGTGCACTAACTTCAGATGGGGTGCACAGACAGGATTTCCACGTTTATATAACGGTATAAATAAGAGTCTTTTCACATCAACTTGGGACCTCTGGGCTTTTGGACACCAGACGAGCTGTATAGAGCAAATTTGTATTAATCAATCAATAATAATTCAAACAAGTCCCCATCCACTTCAGCTGTTTAGGAGAATGCTGCAACGCTGTTCTGCTGTGAGGCTCCAGAAATGTTATGTGGACTACGCAACTTCTTCCGACTTTCCATCGACATGTGGATGAGAAGATCACGACTCAATTTTCACTTTTGGGTGAACTGTTCCTTTAGGAACTGACGTGAAATGAAGTCAACTAAAGCGTGCATTCCTCAGATCAGGATGATCACGTCTCTCATGACGTCCGTCTCTTTTGAGCGTCATCAAGCTAATGTTCAGCTGCCTCTTTACATGCCTGGCTGCCTCGCGCTCCACAGTTCAGCGCCTCTGTAGAAACATCTAGAAACAGTGTCAGAAACTCTGCATCTCATGAGGACGGACCTCCCCTCAGCACCTGTGCTCATATGCCACAACAAGTGTGCAATGTAGACAGAGGCAGCAAGCGTACAAAGACACCGAGGATGTTCAGGGATGTGTACCTTAATGCCGCGGCACACACACACACACACACTTCTGACAGCATATTATAGACGAGGCCTAAAGCCCTGATAGAAGAACAGACCGTCATGAGCACTAAAATATTAATGGTTTCATCATCCGACTTCTCAGCGAGACTGAAGTTGTGTTAAATATATGATCGGGACATCAACTCTGTGGAGCAGGAGTGACATCACATCCTACAGACTTTTCTGGCATTTGAAAGTGTGTCACAGCTGCAGAGTGTTACATTAAGAAAGGCTCTGGCCCGTGCAGGTGTGTCAGTAAGTTATGCCAGTGAAGCCAGCCTCTTTTTCACAGCAGCGTACGAAAAGAACAGATGTCACTAATAACATTTCTCTTCTGTTTAAGCGTCCCAGTGAGTCATGACAATGTGACACGAGCCAGAGTAAACAAGACCAGGACCCTGAAACTGAAGCAGCTAAGTGGGATTCAGCCACTATTCATTTTAATATTTCCACATGTGCTTTTCCTACTGTGACATGATAAAAGGCCAATATTGGCAACGCTTACACGTGACACAGCTTTTATTAGTATTAGCAATAACACCTGTGTTTGACAAGTCCTTTGTATCAAAAGGTCTATTTGACAACAGTTTGCCAGCAGAACACAGGTTATCTTAGGTAACGACCCATATCTGCTGTCAGGTTGGGTCAAGGATCAACGATAATGGCCCAAGTTACAGTAGCCGGACATCTTCGTTTACCTTGTGGAATGTACCAGTGTCTACACGCAACAAAAACTCACGTCTGCTGACACATTTGTCAAATGATATTTGTGTATTACGAACCGAGGTACTGCCTAGCCAGCGGCAAGGACATGAAACACAGCTATACATGATGTATAAACAAGTCTGACAACTGCTGAGTATACTGCTGGCAAACTGCACCTGTATGGGTAAGAATGAACTCTTTTTTTAATATATGTGGTTGGATGTTGTTTCTAGTTATAAGCCTCAATATTATTTCACACTGTGACTGAAGGGCTAGTACAGTATCAAGTTTACTTCCATTGTAGCACCTCTGTACACTTGAAACATTAATTAGCCTCAAACAAACATAAGTTTAAATTAAATCAAAGTTTTTTCTATTATGTTTAGTCAGTGTGAATGAATTGAATTGGTTACTTATACATACATATTGTGCGTTCATTCTATTATTACATATTAATTTAAGGGAAATTTCTACATAAACATTGGTTTTTCAAATGTTAATTATTCACATATTGTACATAAATTTAATGCATTTCAAATCGGTTACTCTGTCACACATCCAGTTATTTAGTCTATACAAACTGACTTAACATGATAGAAAAGCGTCGCATTGAGTGTGACTGACTGAATGTGTGTAACTGCCGAGAGGCTACCAACACGATACGTATGATAGTTTGAGCAGCTGTTCTCCATTTAAGATCAGTTTGTAAGTAGACCGTTTTAAATGACATACAGCTGGTTGAATAATAAAAAAACCCCAGCAAGGAGTTTCTTGACAGCCTGTCGAACATCAAATAGTTTATTGAGTGTTGAGAGACTATCAAAATAAAGCGTCTCTTGTAGGAAATGCACCACTCGCTCTTCTTCTTTCACTTGAGTGCACAGATTTACAACGTTGTTTTTAATATCGTTAAAAAGTTTTTCATTCGGAAAAATGAAAAGTCTGTTTCAAGTCCCACGCCTTTGTACGCTTGTACACACTCATGAATAGCTACGGTGCTGGGAACAGATCAGCAAGTGCTTCTTCCTGCTGTGCTTGTAAATGCCAGATAGTTATTTTATCGCTGCAGTTCTACGTCTACTCTTACTTGTTAAAGCATTTTTTTAAATTCGAGAGGTGAAGAAAACAAGGTAGCAGAAGGGCAAAGGAGAGGGAGCAAAATAGAGAAAGACACAGGAAAGAGAAATGAGAAAAGGGAAACTTAACTTTATGAAAAAAAAAAAAAGTTAATGGGGAAAAATGTAACGGGGGAGAGAGTACGGAGCTCGAGCTGCAGCTGTGCAGCCCGAAAAACACCGTCTGTGATTTACGGGAATTGCAGTATATCACAGATAGCACAAAGACTGAAAGCATTAGGAGATGATGAGAACAATGCAGTGCTTTAAGGACCAGTGCACATGATTTATCAACGAATGATTGCTATAAATATGACTTCTGGCTGATTGAAACATGATTTAAAAGGTTAGGCAGAGAGCAGATGTTGGGAGAGCTATTTTTATCGCCCACATCACATGAATGGTGTAAACGGCTCCAGCCTATATCCGCCTCTTCTCTACACAAAACCACGATTGATTCAAACTGTGCACACACGCAAAAAGCAAACAACGCACACGTCAGTGTGGCAGCTACAGCCAGAGATATGAGCCGCGGAGTAAAAGCGCTGACTGTTGAACCCTTCATGTACATTTCAGGTTAAAATATAATAAACATGTTTTAATTAACATAATGCTCTAAGACAGTTTGTAATGATCCATCACCGGGTAAGTGATGTTTAAAGGAATGGCTCATAATTTTAGGAAAAACACTTCGCTACAGTTAGCAAGCATTTAGCTTAGCTTAGCATTAAGACTGCTAGCCTAGACCTCTTTAATAGTAACAAAATCCACTGAGACTTCTAAACCTCACTGATTTACACGATATATGTTGTTTGTCAGATTTTAGTGCTTTGGACGGAGTCAGGCTAGCTGTTTCCCCCTGTTTCCAGTCTTTGTGCTAAGCTAAGCTAGCCAGCTAACTCTCTCTAAAACTACCAGAAAATGACCAATTATTGTTTCTTCTATCTACTTCAGTGCTGAAATGAGTAGTTCCAGCTTTTTTTGTCATTGTTTTTTTTGTTTTACATAACAGGAATTTCAATACTTTGAGGTTAGAGCCTTTTGAAGCAATGGAGGCTTCATCTTGTTTGAGCTCTGGGGAATACTTACGAGCATTTCTCTCTATTTTTTGGCAGATTTGCCCTCCTAAGTTCTTCCCTGGCTGCATCTCTCTCCCTCCATCTTTCTGTTTTTCAGAAAGACACTTCATATTTTTCTGCTGTGTCACAGTGACAGCAGTTTTCTTGGTCTGCCATCTGGCGTAGTCATGACACATGAAGGCAAAGAGACAAACTTCGTACACAAACTGAATTTCAAACACACACACACACACACACACACACACACTCAGCTCATTCACACTTGATTTGTGTCCGTCACTGTGGTGTAAAGCCAGTTTCTGTCCAGCTCTCTGGTCAGCAAGAGAAGAGCTGAAGACAATCTCATAAAAAATTATTTACACTGATTACTTTGCCCTTTCGAAGTTCTTTCCAAAGGCACGTGTGGTTTCAAATATCCAAATGAGCTATAGCTACGTTTTCCGGTGGTTATGTTTTATTTTAGACTTTGCCTTTGCAGGATTTTTCTCCGGTGGTGGTAGGTTTGTTTTCCTGGTGCGAGCCACCGAACAAATCTCATGGATGTCTGTGTACCCGCGGTGTGTGTTTATCTCTGCGCTTTGTTGTTTGTTTATGTAGGCCGGCATCAAGCATCTTACGGCACGCAGCGCCATAAATACTTTATATTCATCAAGAAAGGACGATTAAATTGGATTTTTGTATCACGGTGCTACACGGGCTGACAGGAAATTAAAAGGGCCAGTGAGAAAATGACATTTGACAGGTTATGAGCAAAAGTAGAAGCTGTATATAATAGTAATTAAGTATGAATTCACACTGAGATTGACAGAATGAATTTCAATGCTCAAATGTCAGAGCCGTGTATGAGCCTGAATGTGCCTGTTGCACACATCGAAAACAAATTTCAATCCTCGATTTTACAGCCGATTGTCATGAACGCATCTCTGTCTCTTCATGTCGTGACTTCATGCTCGCCTTGTTCACCTCTCCTCCGAGCAATGTCTGAAAGATACTTAAACTCCCTTCAGTTAAGGGCAAAAAACCCCAAACATTTCAAGAATTTCATAAATAGAGAAGAAACATGCCATCAATCAACAGATTAAAAATAGACAAACCGCACATTTTTAGTCAAATCGAAGTGACATTTTTTGAACGAATGCAAGCCCTACAGAAGGAAGCACAACGGAGCCCTCACACCTGCCTCTCTGATAATGGGATGGACTTTAAGCCCCTGACAGATCGGGCCAAGCATGCATGTGTGTGTTAATGTGTGTCAGCTCATATTTGTGTATGTGGGGGCTTTGGAGCTCACATGCATTAGTGTGTCAGTCTGGTTACACGGATGGTTATCTGTCTGCGAGTGAATGTGTGTGTGTGTTTGATCCGGTCTTGGTCGAGCCTCTGATAGTCAGAGTATAATCCACAGTAATCTGATCACATCCACTGATAGATTACCTCAGATAGGAGCCAAGAGTTCACCAGCACACACGTAGAGTACCCCTAGGCTGCGTTTGCTCAGAAACATGGATGAATCCAGACACATATCCAAGTAAAATTAATGAAATATGAATGACACGCCCCTCTCAAGTACAGTATATACATAGAAGCATGTGTAGAGGCTTTACTGTAGTCCATTTGTGATATTTGGGACTTTTTTCTAAAAAGTTCAAACTCTAAATTCAAACTCAAGCCACAACTGGTTTTGATTTCACAGCGTAGATTCAGATTAAACCATTTTTGTCTTACAACAGGCAGTGCCAGTGCTCCGATTCGCTCTGTAAGCTTAATTCATCACAAAATCCCTCCCAGAGACAACCGTACAGTACATCAGGCACCGAGAGCAGCAGGGAGAGGACGCAATGAAACACAGTGATGGACAGCAGCACACAGTGATGACACAATATGCTGCTGAAGGTCGTGATTACTGAAAACCAGCTTGAATTGAATTTGTTACACTGCTTTGTATTCTGCTACTACATCTTATATTGGTTGTACACCCAAGGGACTGCTGAAAGATCTTGAAAAAACAGGCCTGTTCTCCGCTTCTGTTTGTCAACTGGGAAAGGTGAACAAAACTAAATTAGCTTCTGAATTAAACTCATTTACTTCTAAACAAGTCTAAGAGTCCACAGCCACGCTAGCAGCCGTCAGGCTGTCACAGCGGTGATCTGAGCTGCATGCATTTTTCTGTGACCTTTATTTATTCAGGGAGGGTTCACCGACAACAATCCTCTCTCCCTGATCACATTTACACAGTGACACATTCACACCTGCAAGCTGCCCACTACAAACACAGTCCACCGAGCAGCTCCACCGGAGGTTAAGGGCCTTGCTCAATGGACGTAGGAGCCTCAAATGTAGTACTGCTGTGGTCCAGGGTTCAAGTCGTATAAACTTAGGCGGTCTGACAAATTGTCATCATTTCACCACTTCCTGATTGATCAGCAACTGAAAAGACAATGCATGGTTAAAATCTGGAGGAAGATCAGGCCATATTTAAAAAGGTACAACAACGTATTTGATAACCTATTAACCTGTTACACAACAGTAAACAATAGCATTCAAACACTTCTTCCTAGCTAACTACTAGTACTACATTGTAGACAACTGGAGGTGTTTCAGTTTCTTGAAGACATTTCACCTCTCACCCAAGAGGCTTCTTCGGTTCTGACTAACTGGTGGGGAGTTGCAGGCTTTTAAACCCCTCCCATAGATTTAATGTAATCAGTTTTGCTGGTATTGTGTCATAAACCAAAGTATTGGACAGATTAAATGCTGATGAAAATCCACTAGATTTTTGTTGAAACATCTCACTAAAAACCAGGCATCTCAGCCTCATGGTGGCACAAAAGGAAGAGTCCGGAGACCACCAAAGTCAATGAGCATCACCGTCTGGGAACCATAAACGTGTGTAAAAAATGTGATCTGAATCAATCCAACAGTTATTGAGATTTTTCAGTCAGGACAAAAATGATGAAGCAAGCGACCATCATCCCTGGAGCCATGCTGCTAGCATAGCTAAAAATACATCATAATACTTCACCTCCCACTTATGTGCACACTTCAGCCCAGACACTTGGAGGTATATTAAATGTATCCCATGTGTTAATGGAGAGAGCTTTGTCACTGGTTTTCGATTAAGTTGTAATACGTAAGAAATGTCACTTGATGCAAGCTTTCACCCACAGGGCAGCGTACAGCGGCAAGTGCCGTCACTGATTAGAGAAAATGTCCTTCAAGTGGATGGCTCAGGTTCAAGCCCCAGTGACAGACAGCATCTGTCTTACAGAAGTGTCCTTAAGCAAGATAGTGAATCCGTATCAGCGGCAGGCTGAGCCTGACCTTTGACCTCCCTGAGGAGAGAAGAGAAATGTCATACAGCTCTGATTTTCCCAGGGCGGATCAAACCATTGTCTCCGGATACACGAGAGAGGAGTTTCAAATGTATAACCGATGTATAACCCGCCTGTCAGGTCAGTTAACGTAAAAAATGTCAAAAGAATAACTTCACCCAAAGCCTTGTGTGAGGCGGGCTGCTTTAACTCCTTCATACTTGACCTGGAAATGAACTCGCCCTGATGCTAAACCTCAAGAAACTAGAGCGGACGCTTGGATCAACCAATAATTAACCACGGAAGAAAAGAAGAAAGGAGGAAGAACAAAGACGCATTTTATTCATCTAAAGCATCTGGACACATTTCACTCTTATATAACATTCATAATATTGCCTCTGCGGGGCGAATGTATCACACAAAACCTCTTTGTATATGTGGTTATTACACATTGATGTTGAATCTACGGCCAACAGTAGCACCACAGTGTTTGGATCTAAATTAGCTTAGATTAGCATGTTAGCTAGCATTTGCTAATTAGCACAAAACACAAAGTATAGCTGAGGCTGACAGGAATGTCATTAATTAGCAAGTACTTTGCCAAAACTAAAAACTGGCACCGGATGAAAAGTTGCATGAATGTCAACACAATTTTATGGCAAGGATAAATGCCGTCCAGTTAGCATGGCTAAAGACTAAAAAATACATATAGTTTACCAAAGAGTAGGCATAAAAGAGTCATTTAAGAAGATGAAACAGCAATATTGAAACATAAAAGACCATAAAAACACCACTTTTTCAAATTATTTCTCCCAATTTGCCTAATCTTTACAGTACATGAAAAGCGGTTAAAAAAGACCAACTTGCTCAAGGGATTATTACAGTTTCTGAGCTTTGAAGTTCTTTAATAGCAGTGTAGATGTGAGCGAGTAAGCGTCAAATGGCCAAACACGAGAGAAAAAAGGGCGCTGTGTTCGCTACGAGACAACTAAAACACTAAAAGGTTGCAACCTTCCATGTCTTTCCCCAGTACAATCCTCCCCACTCTCTCAATATATCAGCAGAACAACACCAAAATTGGAGACGTGTTATGTATTTTGTTCAAAAATGTGACTTCATTTGTGAGCCTGCATGTGCTCACAGTGTGACCGTGTTGAAATCCCTGGTGCAGGCTCCCTACGGTGATGCCATCCTCTCCATCTCGTACCGCAAGTTGTTTATCGAGGAGAAGAAAGGATCTAGAACAAGTCACACTTTTTTCCTCCACTTTAATCACAGCACTGTGCCTCAGGCTTCAAACACACACACACACACACACAAACTATCATCTGGCAGTGGTTCAACATGAAAGGAGTGAAAGACGCTTGTTGCCGAGACCTTCTTAAACTCTTAAAAAACAGTCGTGACTGGGATGTCATTACACACAGGAGGAGGGCAAGGTTACATGCAGAGGGAGGATGCAGACGGACGGTTTTGACATTTGTGGTCGTTTTGTTTTGCCTCCCAGCAGAGCTCTCCAGCAATGTGGTGTTGAAGTTCAACCTGCTGAAACTGACTGTTTTTGTGCCTCTGCAGCAGCAAACTTCAGGATAAAACTGTCAAATTACATGACTGAACTTTTCACCTGCCAGCACCCCCCTCCTCCCAGTTCCTCCTAACTTCATTTCATTTTAATGCATCTCATCTCCCTTCTTCTCCTTTGTCATGTGGTGACATCTCCTCCCGTCTCCCCTCTTACTTCCCTTCCTCCACCGATCAGCTCTCATCCGAATATTTTTTACTCTCCTCTTCCTCCCATTTCTTCCTCAGTCACAAACTTAGCATTTTGAATTTTCGCCGGTTATTTGCTCAGCGCTGCACAACACAAGCTCGCATTAACCAGGAGGAGCTGGAGAGCAAAACATAATTAACAATCCATCGTCAAGTTAAAAAATATGCTTGGAAATGTCAAGAAAAGTAAGGGGCAGGCAATCTGACAATTTTAGGTCGTGATCAATCTTGAAGGCGTCCACAATTTACTTTTCAGTCAAGTCATAGACATGCGGCACTAAATGTCCTCTGTCACGTAGCTCCTCCTTGGGTGATGCATTATAAATAATGCTGCGTGAGTTATAGCTTGCAGCACGGAGGATGAGGAGCTTTGACCGGAAAGGAAATATCTTAAAAGCTAGGGAAAGTTTTCAGTGTGTCAGCTATCACATTAAAAGGCGCAACACGTACAAATTGTCCACCTGTTAAATTCACATTATCATTTTAACTAAGGTATGCATGAAGAACTACTGAGATAACGACGTATAATGTAGAGTTGGCACCAGAAGCAAAAGGAAGTGCAGTTCGTAGAGCGGATATGCGCCACCGTACAATGTGCAAGTGGAGTATAAATCTATCCGGGTCTTCACCCAGCAATGCAGAGTGAAGCCTGAAGTTGTTCAGCCGGCCTCCCCCTGAACAAGAAACAGTACTGCTCTCTGTCTGTCTGTCTCTCTGACATTTAATCAGGCACGACAGAGAGGGAAAGTTATCCAAAACATCGCCGAAGTATCAAAAGTGTGTCAGAGACACACACACACACACACACTCCTGCTGATGCATGGCTGTAGGAAATGCCTGCTCTGCTACAAAGGAGCTCATTAGGCTGCGTATAACTTTAAATAAGTCACTCCATAATGAAACCTCTATAGAAGAGAGAGAGAGATGATAGAGAGAGAGAGAGATGATAGAGAGAGATGAGAGACGAGAGAGAGAGAGGGAGAACAAAAGGAGGGGAGGGGGAAGCTGTTTGTAAAATCCACAAGACTTCAACCCTGAAGCCCCCTCGACTTCACTCGGATGAAAATTCAGACTGCACTGAGCAAACTGTGACAAGTCTCACCAGGGTGTGTGTGTGTGTGTATATGTGTGTGTGTGTGTGTGTGTGTGTGTGTGTGTGTGTGTGTGTGTGTGTGTGTGAGCGAGTGAAAGGGAGGGCGGAGAGAATGAGAGAGACTTGGGGGGGCGTAAGACGGCTCAATGGAGCAATTGTGTGGGCTGGCCCCCTTCCCAAAACTCCATCTGCATCCTACACACACACTAACACACACACACACACACACTTACACCAAGGAATGGTCCGACCACGCACACAAACCAGAAATCCAACTAATTATCTCCAGCTCCTGGTTTTAGTTCACCACCTGCTGAGGTGGGTGACATCTGAATCAGCCCAAATGAAGACGTCCAATAAGCGAGTTTAGCGGTTCAGCCTGCCGTCCAGAGGCAAACTGGGTCAGCTTCATTCACAACATTACAGCTGAAGCATTCAGGCATCTGCAGGCGTCTACCTGTTGCTTACACAAAGACTGTTCGCTGGTAAGACACACAGTTCTGCATCTCCCACTGCTCTGTCAAACTGAGAATGGTAAGAAAAACGAAGGCACCGAGTGGAATATATTTCCCAGAGGGGAAATTGAGTTTTAAGCTTTTGAGCTGTCTGCTGCAGTGATTCTCCACAGCTAGGGCTCAACAACAGTAGAGGAAAGTGGGTGGACTACCGGATAGTCCTCCACACGAGCAGAGCACATTCTCAACACTATTTGCAACTAAGGGTGTTGCGATTCTCCAAATCCATGATTTGATTTCACTCACAATTTTAAAAAGGTCAGGATTCGATTTCATTTTTTTATTTAAGAAAAAAAACAGCTGTGCGATTGCGAGTCTCAAAGAAATTGTCTTTGTCGTGGCGGCTTTTTGCAGGATAGGGTTAGGCAACTTCAAATAATGTTCAACAAAATAATGCCACCCTTCAGCGATCCAACAATGAGCCATAAAAAGACAGAAATTCACGTCTGTTAGAAAGTTTGGTTTCTCAAATCTGTCTCGAATGAATCCTCTTCACAAACACATCAAGGTAGGATCTCTGAGAAAGAAAAAAATCCCCAACATCTCTGACACTGTTGGAGTTAATGATGGCTGAACGCAAGCAAACTTCCTGGATCAATGGACCCCTACTGTACAGCCCCTCATTACAGATTACACCAACTTCCTGTGGAATATTTTGCACAATATTTAGCACAGATGTTGCCCAAAATGTGCTAATGTATTCCTTTACGGTCGGCCTGCCTGTCTCTCATCTGTCTCCCGGCCTGTCAGTGACGCTTCAACACACACAATAAACAAAGGCTCCAGTTCACGGTTTCATGGTGTCCGTTACATCTTTTGTTGAAGCACTGTAGTAATGACACACACACACACACACACACACACACACATCTTTTCATGTTGAGTGAGAAGGGTCAGAGACAGGACCTTCTGTGTTTCTGTCCAGGACTTGCAGAGGGACATGAAAGAGCATCAAAAAGCGGGAGATAAAAAGTGAGAAAGAATGCAGAGAAGAAAGCCGGAGAGTACAGTTGATTCACGGCTGTTGACAGAAGCAGCGAAGAGATCTGTGAGGGTGAGAAACAAGAGGGGGCAAATGAAAGGAAGACTGATGGGAGATAAGCGATAAGTGTTAACTGAGAAGCACTCGAGGGAGTCACAACACGCTCCCATCGAGAGGGTCAAAAAAGACTGAAAGCCAAACTTTTACATTTCTATTCCTGAAATCTTTTTTTTTTTTTTTAATCACGTGTTGGCAATGACTATTCGGCATTGTGAGAGCTGCTCATTACCTGCTGTTAGTCGGCGGGAGTTTGAGAAGTAATTTGAACAAATGACTCCTGATAATGGGCAAGTTCAGATTCAATTTTCGGAAGAGAGGGGAAGGCGCTGCTGGAGACAGCGAAAGAGGGAATGCAAAACAAGATGAGGCGAGAGGGAGACGGCAAAGAGAGAGGTTTGGGTGAAAAATGAAGCCGGGAGGGAGATGGAGTGAAGTGCTGAATCATCTGAGTGTGTCAGCAGAGGGGAAAAGTAGGCCAGGTTGGTGGGGTGCAGAGGGTGGGAATGTTAAAATCCCCCAATTCAGTCGTACAAACTCTTTCATCAACCACTTGCTTCCTCTCTTTTCTTTCCCTGCACCCCCCTCTTCCTCACTGCCTCCTTTAATTCCCCCGCCTCCTCCTCCTCCTCCTCCTCCTCCTCCTCCTCCTCTTCCCTGCTAACAGTAAATGATTGTCCCCTCCTGAACCACAGCGGTGGTCTGTGATTACCACCACCGAAAAGGTTCCTTCGTGCTTTAAGACAATCTGCATGTTGGCAAGTGCTTTCATTATATTGTTAATTACGCGGAAATCATTGTGATTTGTGAAAATTGCAGCGCTCGCTCTAAAAAAAAAGGGAAAAAGGCTGCAGACAACAGCTTAGGCAAGATGTGGTTGGATTTACAGTAAGACCCCCCCCAAACGATGCTGAGGTCATCAGTGTTACAGTACTGAAAAGGCAACACGGCACATGTTACCTCATACCACGGGAGTGTGTGTGTGTTTTTTGTGGTTGGAAGGAGATTTAAGTCTATAAATATTTTCTTTCCCATACAAGGAGAAAAGTTTTCTGTAAGCCAGCAGGTATCATCATGTATGGATGTGAGAATGTGTGTGTATGTTGCTCTGTGTGTGTGTGTGTGTGTGTGTGTGTTTGTGTGTGTTAAGGCGAAAGCAAACACAAGATTTCTACAGTCTCATGCTCTGTCAGTCCTCAACATGAGACATTATGTTGTAATGTGCTTGAGGATAAACTTATAGATTCAAAACACACTGCTCCGTGCTATACAGTTATTAAATGAAGCGCACATGGAAGAGCTTGAGTCCCGCTCCCACTGTTCTGCGTTAAAAGATGTCGACACACTCCTGGTTTGGACACAACCCAGACTCTGTCTGTCTTTGGCCTGACACCAATAACATCATCTATAAGTAAAGCAGCCTTTCTGACGCTACACACAGTTATTACACAATACTATGGATTGAGTGTGAAGACATCTGCAGGAGGCTGTTATTCAAACATTAATGTACAAAGATGACAACTTACAAATCTTTTTTGTCCACTGGCAAAATGGTGAGTTAATGTTCAACTTTTACCAGCCGCTCAATAGATCACCTTTTGTCTTCTGGCTGGTGAGAAAAGCTAATCCACCAGCCAGTTGCATATTTTACCAGCACTTGGTGTCAATTTGTGCCGCGGTCAGTGGCGGACTGAGGTTGAGGGTCAGGGGTGAAAAAAATAACAAGGGCACCACATGTATGTGGGGGGCACCAGCGCACAGAAATATATTTAAAGTGAAGAGAGGAAGGACAACTTAGACGGCAATTTATCATGTTTTTAAAAAAATCAAACAAAATCCTTCCCTCACCTCTCTGTAGCAACGTTGACACATCTGGGAAACTACTAAAACAGGAAATGGTTAAAATCAAAGCAGCAGAGATACCTCGACATACTTCCTAATATGCGTCAAGCTACAAAATCACTAATTACTACAATTACCATGATGCAACTCAAACCCATCTTTCATTAGACCCTTCCTGTCTGCTAAACACACACCATCTTTCAAACTCCACACGCCCAGTGTCTATCTTTGACATCATCGGGTTAGTTTCTCAGCCTTGAGAAGGCTCCTCGAGAGACAAAGTAGACATGACAAAACTTCTCACAGGCTGAGCCGTAATAACCAGGATGAGTGAGCTGAATGTTGTGACTCCACAGAGGTAGCCTTCTCTCACGCCGCTGGCCCATTCCTTACAGCGAACACCAGTTTTTGTGCATCATTAACACATCTGGTCCCGATGGATCCCTGCTGATGAGCGCGTGTGGTCATGTTTCCTGTGTGTGTTCTGACAGTGAGAGCTCGCAGCCTTTCAGTCTTATCACTGCAGGATCGTGACAACGTCTCAGCTTGTATTATGTTAAAATTCACAGATATGTTGAACAGGCTGAAAGGGACCAGATGTAAGACCTTTGATAAAGG
This sequence comes from Pagrus pagrus, assembly GCF_965226575.1. NCBI lineage: Eukaryota > Metazoa > Chordata > Actinopteri > Spariformes > Sparidae > Pagrus > Pagrus pagrus. Next base: position 27,696,065 of record NC_140185.1, on the reverse strand, counting down.
CTAATTACACACTCCAACTCTCGTTCTGTAACTTTTATGGCACACAAAGGAGTTTTTTTTTTTTTTTTTCTTCCGTAATGGGATACAGGCCCTTTGAAACAAATTGCTGCTCTCATCATGCGGCTCTCCCCGGGGGAAAGGCGTGCGTCTCATTTGAGTTATGACCTATAGTTTCAGTAACCAGACTGTGACATATTACAGACCTTAATCAAGCCATTTTTAAGAACTGGGTCTACGGGTGTGTACGTTTAGGCTGCTGAAAGGGTCCCTAACATCATGTTACATCTATGACGTCTATTTTGTTCAGTTACGACTGCTGTAAGTGTTATATTGAACAAAAGCCGATAAAAATTTTGTTGAAAAAAAAGTGTTAAATAGCTCTGTATTTCAACAGAAAAGACTGTTGAAGAGTGTTTGCTCAGTCACAGACGTCTCTCCTCCCCTTGTTAATGCAGTAAAAGAGACATTTTTAGGTATCCCTGCCCACTTTATCCAATCAGGACAGAGAACTCGGCGAGGTGGTCCTGTCTGCTTGTGAAGACACAAGGAGCAGGATCCTCCGGTTCTGGTAAATGTGAAACATGCAAGTGGGGATGTAGAGGAGGGAGGGGGGAAAACAAGACGGCAACGCTTACAGCAGCTTTAAAAGCACCAGCCTTGTCATCACCACTCAAAAAATACCTCCTTCACTTGACTTTTCTTTATCTGCACCGGTCCAACAGAACTTGAGCATACTCCCTCATCACATTTCATGTCTTCTCATGTCATGTTTGTTTTGTCTTGATCCTATCATTGTGGAATTTGAGCTGAAAACTCGCCAACAACGCAGCTGAAGTAACTGAAGTTTTGTCACAGAATGACAATAATGCTTGCTCGCCTGGATCGCCACAGTGTTCAATTTTCAGTGGCCGAACTGATTAAAAATTCAACGCGGGTTTTCTCTCCACCCCCCATACACCATCACCATCACCTGCAACTACTCACCAATGCATTTTAAATGTGTCCTCTGGGCTGCATGCTTGTGGTATATTTCCCTTGTTGACAGGTTTTTCTCGCCAATGCTCATTTGCAAGAAGAAACGATCTATAGTAACCGAAGCTGAGAGAGGATACAGTGCCGTGGCCATATAGGAAGGGTCCACAGAGAGCATGTTGCAGTGTGTAAACAGACTATTTCTGATTTCATTTCTATAGTGCTGCTCTTTTAGGAGCTGCGAGAACAGTGAGTAATGGAGAGAAAGCTCAGCAATCTGCCAACAACAGAAACAGCAAAGACATCAGTCCAACCAGAATACAAATTCCCTGGTGCCACAATTTATCTCAATCCTGCATTATAGTTTTCGAAGTGTAATTTCATTTAGTTGTGTTCATACATTTTAATCAGGCGGGCGACGTGAGCTGTGCACACAGCCATCTCCGCTCGCTGTTCATGGCTGCAGATCTTACACACTGTTGGATCAATTATTTATGGCGGGGTGGGGCGTTGAACTTCTGAACATCTGAAACTTTGCGGCTACTATATTGTTAGTGTGCAGACAGTAAAGAGTATACCTTCCACAGCACAAGTACTCCTCCTCCTTCCGAAGTGTGGCCTCAGCTGGCCGTACCTGCGTCTGTATGTTAGCACCAGTCTTGGCCTCATCTCCAAAATGACGTCAGACTCCAGAGCATAATAACACGCAGCACAGAGAGCATAAAACCACCCATTTCAAACCAAGCCAAGCTAAGGTGTAAGATGGCTCCAGCTATTCTTAGCACCGACTTGACGGGGTCTGACACAATCACATCTGCTCCACCCCCACCGAGCTTAAAAGCACAGATAAATCAAACCTACCTTTTAAGGCAGAAACACACAGAAAGAGGCATAAGGCCTTCTGGCCCGAGAGCTGAGAATACACTGAAACTCTGTTTTTATAGGAGTTCTCTAAAGCTGCGAGTTAGGGCGCAAAGTAGGACAGTACATGACGATTTTGTGTTTCCATAATTGGCTCCCAGGGTGACCGAGTGAACATCTGCCCTACTTCAAAAGAACAAACAAACTAAATAAGAGTATCTAAGATAGATGGTAAGCAAGCACGCATGAGAACAGGCAAAAGCATATTTTTCGCAAGACAGAAACACAAAGAAAGCAAATATAGCAGGAAGAGAGAGGGTGGGAGAGACAGAGGGACGTGAGTGCATTACCATATGGTCTGTTGGAGAGGAACTGGAGAGTTAAACATCATCGCACACTGAAATATAGCCTGAGTCAGGGGAACATGCATCGCTAAACACAGACACAGACAATCACTCACACACACAAACACACACACTGAGTCAAAGCCATCTTTAACATCATATTGGGAGAACTGACCATTCATTAAGCTCTGTCCATCTCACTGTAAGGTCTACACGTGTCAAACTTAAAGACATTTCTCCAACTGTTGCAGAATTACAGAAATGCCATTTGAAATGTTGAGAAATGTTCAAAACAGTGGGCGGTCGACTTCAGACAGGTGGACAAAAGCAGACTGCTCATTTCTAGTCTCGCACAACCTTCGATTTTTGGTGGCTGAAATAAAATAAAATGTCAGTAGAAGACATTGAAATAAAGAAACAGCAGTCAGTTTAAAGGTAAGTATCCTTAGTGTTATGAGTATGATAACTTGGACAAGCAATGAGCTAAAGAGGTAAGATTGATGCTGAATTATTGATATATTTCAAAGAGAAAAGGCTTTTAGATTATTAATCGATGTGTTTGAAGAACATAATGCCATTTCATACAAAGAGTGTGGTTGGTGGAGAGGAAACTCCAAGGGGCTGCTAATGTTAGCCTGAACTCAGAAATAATATATTAGAGCCGCTCCCACACAGCAGAGAAAATACTACACAGTGCTATTGTGGGCTTTTGTATGTAACCTTAACCACCAAAAATAATGCAGCATAAGTTCAACTGTAAGTAACGAAGAGTTGAGTTAACTAACAAGCTGGTTAGCCAGACAAGCTAACGCAGAACAGGCAAACACACAGATTTACAGGGAAATACCTCAGTGGGTCTCCTTAACAAACGACTGGCCTGAAAAACAACAACATTGGTTGAAAACGAAAGCAGCTTATTACGACCCATATCTACTTATATTTGTTGTTAGGCAATGATCTCTTGCATCTGTAGTAATTATTACAGCTGGAAAGAGGAAGTGGGGAGAAGTCGTATAAATAGTGAAAGGTCTGCACAGGAAGGAGGTGTGTGAAACCAGAAGTCAACGGTGAGTTATTTTAACCTACTAACACAGTTAAGTTACATCACATATATAAAGTCATGCAAGTTGGCATAGTAGGTAATGTAGATAATACAGTGTAATGTTTGCTAAACCTAACAAAGTAGTTTTAGTGCCTAAACCTGACCAAACTGCGACCATGACAAGAGACACTGACAATCGACCTATTCAGTTGTTTATGTACGAGGATGTGTTGCAAATGATGCCATTACAGTAAAGAAGGGAGCCTCAAATCTGTTCGCCACTGAGCTGCAAAAAAAAACGGTTTGCGGGAAGCGCTGGTAATCCTGACTTGAACTGACGGGTACACCGGCTTATTTGGAGTAGCGAAGAATTTCCTACCATAAATCACTGTACACGAACTCATACAATTACAACTGGCACAGGCTGTACAGTCCCGAGGCAGCAGAACTAGTGTGGCGTTGAGGAGATGCATTACACATAAACCTTTGCTGATAGGGGCCTTGGCCTGCGTGTATGTTAAAATGGAGGGTTTATGTTAAAACCGGCATACTTTACAATCAAGTCAAACGTATAAATGCATGTGTCTATTTTTACAAAACCACCATCCGAGCCTCCCGTCACCAGAGGAATATGCCATACAGAAGTCTGTTCTTACACCAGACTTGCTATGCGGTCTCAGGAGTCTTTTTTTTCTCCCCTTTTTCTGTAAATGATACGATTTTCAGGCGGTTTCCTTCAGAATTTCCACCACTTGGAAAGACGGCTCCTATTCATGCTGCATTCAAGCTACCTTTTGACTGCTTTTTTGAGTCATCTGGGTCAGGCACAGCAACTTACCTTGAAGGGAGGAGCGGGAAAAATGCTTTTTTGTCTCACTAAATTGTGTAATTTGGTTTAGAAACAGAAGACAACTGAGACACAAATCTCCCAAGTCTGCTGACGTGTCCCTGAGAGGAAACACGAGCCAACAGGAAATGTGGTCAAAGACAAACTCACGCACGCACACACATACCAAGGCTCTGTAATTATTCCTTTAATCCACTTTCATCCATTGTGTCATGACTCTTCATAATCTAGCAAAAAGAGTCTCCAACAGATAGATAAGCTCACTTTAGTTTACAGACTCTGACATTAGACAGTCAGCATGTTATTCAAGCAGCCAATCAGTCATTCACTCTTTGTCGTTAATGTTCTTCCTTCTTGAAACCTAGAAGCCGGTAGAGCTGAGTCAGCGCCTCTGCTTCCTTAAACCAATTTCAACATACAGTAAAAAGACACTGTAAGCTCTTCTTTACTAGCATTGACCATAACCTTACAGGCTTTACTGTGGACTTTGGACCGTTTTATGTGCGTTGTGGTGTGTTCACTTTGAGCACAACAGCAGTATCTCTGACAGTGTATGGGGTTTACAGGCGTGGGGAGGACATGAGTAGCAGCAGTAAGGCTCTGTTATTTCAGTACACCTATGTAGGCCTTAAATCAGTTCAACCAATCAAATCTACTCATTACAGGAAGTGGTGTTTTAGATGTTATGTGTTGCTATTTGCCTTTTTGTGACATACTTTCCTAAATCTACATTTCCACTCTACTGGAGCTGCATGTTTCCTACACGTCCCAGAGTTCCTGTAGGCAACCTCCAGGCAGCATGTCAGCAGCAGTCAACTGCAGGTTGCGCTTACATAAATGTCATGTGTTATGACTGCACTGCACTGTGGTCTATTGAGGCTACTGTCTGCGAAGAAATTGGTTATACGTATGTGAATCTTCTTCCCCCCGTGCAATTGGCGACATGGCATGAGAGACAGCCTTGCTTATCATCGTAACAGGCTGACATTAGAGCCTGGAGTCAAAAGTGCATTGGCTGGTGATCACTGGAGTGAATATCCCCAATACAGATTGAAGACACATTTGAGATCTGATCACTCTGACCACGTTCAGAGGAGGTCATTCTTTTAGCAGTGCGTATACAGATGTGTCCTGGGTCACACTGAAGGACTGCCAACTCAACCAACTTCCCCCGCGAACCAAAATGAAGACGATGCCACAACAATAGGCAGAGCAGATTACACACCGTCTGATTTTCATATGATTCATCGTAACGTAAATTACTTTTTTTGGCTGCTCCGGCCAAACTGCCAATGATAGCAGCAGATGTTTGTAAACACGCCATCTGTTTCAACTAAACATTGAACGAGTAACTGCAATATCTCCAGACTTCCTTAATAAATTGCGCAATTTGAGGGTTGTTGCAAGAGGAGAATCTTCACACGCTTTGCCAAATTACCGCAGCAAATTCGAAATTATGTGAGCCTTCTTGTAAACTCGGCATTAAATGCAAAACATCAAGTTGTTTCGTTTCTCGGGAAAAGTGGCAGTTTGTCGACAGACCGCTGTACCAGCCTGTCTTCCCAACAGCTGTTTGAACTGATTTCATTGTTAACACTTAATTTATTAAATTAAAACATTTTATTGACAATAAACATGTCAAATTTGACAAATACAGTAAACAGTAAATAATATGGGATACTGATGATAAACCATAACAGTGAACTGAAGAAATATCTGTAGGACGACTTACATCACCAGTAGCCGGTTATCAACACACACAGAGTATACAGTTATTGAGTAGCCGAAAACAAATGCCGGTTCATTATTGAATGGCTTTGATGTGATTGCAGGGTGAAAAAATTAACACCTCCCACCAGATCAGTGTTGAAAAAACCATCTACCCACCACTTTGGCAGATGGCCAGACATTATTTGGACATTTCTTCCATTTTAAAAATCAGTTACTGAGATTCAACACAGAGGGGCCTCTTCTGTACTGCTATTTAAGCTCTCCACACAACACATCTAATGGACAGAGCTTAATCCACCCCTTCTCTCACAGATTGATTAACAAATCAATAAATGAGAAGCCATGATTGGACAATAATTATTTCAAGAAGTTTGGATTATTTCTTCTGATTGCTTTTCTAGATTCTGTTCAGAAAAGAGTAAACGCCGATCTGCAGTTCATTTACGGTCGAGCCTGATGCACGACATCGGCATCAGGATCCTGTGACCCAAATGTAACAGATCAGCACTCGTCTACTGTGAATGTTTCAGGACGAGGATGACGTGGGTGGCCAGGATCCATGTGTGCATGTACTTCAATCTGCCCTGTGTTAGATTTGTTTTGCAAGTCGGCAGCAAACAGCTGAGAGGGGCAGATGGAGGGTCTAGACAGAGATTTTGTATCCTTCAAAAAACTGATTGTCTTATATTTGCTTGGAATTATAAATACAAAATACGGATAAAGGCAATTCAACAACACAAACAACTATCTTTACTTTTTAAAATCATTGATTGGTAGAGCTTTCTCCTAATTTTCATGTCATTTGGCAAAATGTAAGTGCAGCATGTTGTCCTTCAAGTGGTTGACAATCTAGACATTTCAGTTGGTTTGCAAGTGCAGCTACCTCAAAAGATTAAGAGCAAAAAGCCTGCATTTGAAAAGAATATTTTTCTTCATTCTGTTATTATTTATTCTCAAACATTTGGCGAATCCTTTTTCATAACTCTAGTCACACAAAATACAGAAAGCATCAGTCCCATTTACACAGTCCAGCGGCAACTGGAAGTGCAGCAGCTGAAAGTCATGGATGGCTGTTGGACATGTATTACTTTTATCATTTGTCATTTCTTTCGTGATTTGAATGCCCTTCCCACAAATAGGGCACAGGCAAACCATCCTAGCCACCTGCGTTCCCTATCAGGCCCATTTGAATAGTTTACCCTGATAACGGGACTCAGATTACTGCTGACCTGACCAACCTCAATGTCTTAACACAGCTACAGCAGCTTGCCTCACAGCGGTAAATTGAATAAAAGAGGGGTTTTCTCTTTGTGTTTGAATAAAAAACAGATCTTTGCAAGGCTCTCATCTCAGCACCCGTCCCATGAACAATGGATATCCTCATTCCTTTCAACTTTTCCATGAGTGCCCGTCGTCTGCCAAGGAAGAAAATCATCTTAAGAAAATGATCCCGTTTTGAGCGCACACTCAGATGCAACATGCTGTTGTGTTTAACCACAACAAACCCACCAATGATTGTGAGGGGTGGATACAATGAGACGAGGAATAAATGAAGGAAATAGAAATCAGTTCAGGATGTAGTGGAACTGCGAGCAGAAACATGCTCTTCAAACCACCTACTTTCATGGTGCCATCAACTTGCTTTTTTGTCTTCTTGGCACGGTCTCACTTTCTTCATCTCCTACTATCTCCACAGATGTTTGTCTGTTCAGCGCAGCCAGTCATACATTGGGTTTCCGGGCTGGCAGGTCGGACTAACTCCCTCTGACTGGTGGAAACGAAGGCTGCCAAACCAACACAACCAACCAGTCTCCCGTTTTGGATCCAGTTGCGCTTTTTTACTACCGTTTTCCCCTGTCTCATCACTCTTTCTTCATCTTTCCGTCATCAACTGCTCTATCTTTGTCCTTTTTGCAGGGCATAAAATACAGTAAGTGGTTTAATTGACCATTTGCCAAGTCCTGGCCCCGTTAGCCAAGCTTTCCAGTCTTGCATGGCACGTAAACACTCCCTACAGGAATATCTGTGGAAGATTTACCACTCAAGTTTAGTAATTTTTGAAACAATGGGTCATTCATTTCAAAAAGAGGCACTTCCAGTTTATGTGGCAGATTTTATCAGCTGTAGCGAGTTCGCTAATGAAGCGAATGTTGGCTCCGTGAGATGGTTGAAACCACCGTCTGCGGCTGTTTTTTTAATGGCTATAGCTGACTCGTTGTAAACATAAACCCTGTAAAATGGTCATAAAAAAGCATTTGATGGTTACATGTGACACTGCACTAAAAACCTAGGCTAAAGCTACATGTCCTCGGAGTCTTCACCAGTTGATGATCCATGTAGGAAACATGGAAATAAAAAGAGCAGCATCGTTCTTGCACTGCAGGTCATAGTCACTTCGCCTTGGTGGGCCTATGTGATGTCATCTTGTGTTTGCAGGGTGATTCACCTGGGTCTCTGCTAACCTGGAACACCCAAGGGCCTCGGTATGTTCACAGATTATTTACACCTGGCTGCAGTGTAGCTCTGTCTCCCTTTTCCCTACAAGCACCCATCAGTTTGGTTAAGTATGTTGCCTTGCATTGCCTGTGCATGCCTTCTTTTGCACCTTACAACACCCTCCACACAGCTTAGCAACCAGAACTTCAAAGCAAATTAAGAGGGAGAGAGAAAGAGCAACACAGAAACAGGCACTGATGGAAAACCCAAAGTTAGCATAGAAAATGAACCCACTGGGGCTGACTAATCCACCACAGTTGGGACAAAAAGTTTAGCGGGAAGACCTGACGACTTAGCAGCTGGTGACACACACAGATCCCAAACCCCATGACCTTCTGAGCCGGGTCATAACAGCCTATTATAAGTATGATAAGGATATATGTGAGGTCAGGTCGATAACATAACCATGTTTGGCTCAGCTCAGCTTACATAATCAGACAAACAAGACAACGGTTATCAATGACCATGTTTTCAAACAGTCCCCTACGTTACAAGAAAAAAGGCTTTGGGGATAAAGACTAATGCTATAATGGATAACAAGTTTGGCTGGGGTTGCTTGAGTGTAAACCTCCCTCAATCCAATAAAGAGCAGGACACAGTGGCTAGCGTTAACCTACACACTGATATAGCATCCAGGACCAGCTTAATGTAACCGCACAATGGTGTAGCATGAAATGCATCATGGCCTTGAAAATAATTTTTTTATGATACTACTATAGGTAGTTAGCCAAACATGCTAACAACTGCATCTTACGTTAGAGCAGCAAAAGTCAGTTTAATCCATTCCTGACATTTTGCTCTCATGTTTGTGATTTTGGAGAGGCTAAAAAAAAAAAAAAGACATGACCCTTAAAGCCGTTCTCAAAGCCGTTTAAATGCAGAGCATCATTCTTAATTCAGCCCCGTGCAGAGTTTCGACATTTGAAATGATCTAAAGCTTGACAGGACGGTATTTAAAGTTGCTAAGCTATGATTGGACAATCTCTGCACGGAAAAGTGGTTTAGCAAACACGACATCACCTGGGAAAGCCTCTTCAATAATGCTGCAGGGAGGAAAAGTACAAGCAGAAACAGCCACAGTGATATGTTTGCCAAAGAGCTGCAGACAACAGGATCTGCAAACAGCTCACCTCCAACAGGTAAACAACTTCTTTAACCTGTCGAATGGAAAAACACTTCATTTTACAGCTGCTCCTCTCATCTGCAGTCGCAGCCTAGATCATCCCCCTGCTCTTCGACACCGTCGACTCAAGACAAGTGCATCTTCAGTTAAAGACACACCTGTTGTAATGGTGATGCGAATCCCTGACGCGCTGGTCTGACCAGGTCAAAACCAGTCAAGCCAGGTCAGCACACGCGTGTGGAAAAGGGCCACAAGAAGGGCAAGACGAAACAGTAACAGCTTCTTCTTTCATTTCACATGCACGGTCAAATGTCCCTTAAGCAACACAAACAGGTGGAGCCGTTAAAGCAGAACAACACTGTCTCTCTCCTGGGACTCCCAGCTATGAAGTTGTGCAACTCTAATGTGACTGTGACGCAGTTTCTTGTGTTGTTTATCGAATAAAACCGACTGAAGATAAATCCTTGAAAGACACCGGTGACTTCTTCTTTTGTATCTCTATTTACACTCCGAAACAGTGAAGCGTTTGTGAGGAGTGATCATTACTTGAAAGAAACACACTCAAACACACACATCAATACTTCAAACAAAAACTGGATATAGGAGAAGGATTCAGTACGCGGGGATGCCCAGTTTAATTTGAGCCTTTCATCGATTCAGTGTTTGCTCTGTGGAGCTGCATTTAGTTAGTTAGCAACAATGGATCTGCTTCCTGGCTGAAATAACAATGTATTCTGGTATTATAAACATATTGAACCGCTGAGGCCTCAAGTGGTTTTGAAGCCACAAGTCTTTTGGCTTGATGATTGCTCTGGACTGAGACGGCAACAGGAACTCTTATAGATGTAATCAGTGTTACGAGGAAAGCAGTGTGTGTGTGCGCGTGTGTGTAGAAAGGTATACATATATAGCAAAGATTTGCCTGTAAAGACTATAGATACACTGTAGGTTCTGTGTGAGCTGTGTGAGCTTGGGCAAGATACCGAACCCCACTTTGCTCTTAGTGGCTCTTCCACCGGTGTGTATAAGACGTTATTGGTCCTGATGAGCAGGTGGCATCATGCATGATAGCCTCTGCCACAAGTGTGTGATTGTGTGTGTGTCTGAATGCCGACTTGTATATAAAGAGCCTTGAGAGGTTGGTGAGACCAGAAAAGCGCTGTATAAATATAGTCCATTTGCCACTACCATCATCATCTTCACCCTCACTGACAGTGTGATGTGCAAGTGCCCCATTTTCCCAACATTTTCCACTTTAAAATAGCAAAGTGCTCAGAGCCAGTGAAGCTACACTTTATACGATGACAGACAGATGTATTGATAAAGCTGAAAATTTGAGGCATGCACAGACAGGCAGGAGCTGAGCGCCTAGAGCTGCAGATAACAGAGACTGTAGCTTCACTCAAGCCAGCATTAAAACCTCTCAGAGTCCCTGCTGATCGGATTCATGTGCGCTCCTCTCCTCTCCACAGTTTGCTCGAAGAAAAGCACTGAACTCACTTCTGACACCAACTGGAAACTAATCCAAACCTCTGGCTAATCATAACAGACTGAAAAATACTTGCAATTCAATACTGTGATCCACCTTTGGGTGAGAGCTGAGCTCCATATCAACAGTGGACAATGTGTGCATGAGTCACTCTGGCACGACTGTGTTTACCACATGTGTATGTGATTCATACTTCCCTCTGCCCCAAGTCTCTGGCAAAGTAAATACAGTGATTGAAGGATATTATAACATCAAATGCGTTTGTGCTGATCCATACGAGATCCACAAGAGAGACGTGTTATATCTTAAAACATGCCACACACGTCAAACTTAGTTTGCTCCTTTGATAAAATCCAATTACCGTCAGTCTGCAGCTTTACTCAAACAGCTGATAACTCTGTTAATAAAGTCTGTGTTGGTTCAGTGCCACCCTCCTCTATCTGCCACTTAGCTCCCCTCTCACACCGCTGATTAGCAGGAAAGTAGACTCAACAGTGGGACATTGGTTTCTCAAGAGCTGGCAGGAAAAACCCTCTGAGGTTTGTCCAGCAAGGAAGAGTTTAATGGGCATCCCGGTGAGCCGACAGCCTCATGTTTGCAACATTATCCTCCTGTGAACAACAACGCACTTAGAGATACGCGTTTGTACTAAGGTGAGCTGCTCGCTGTCTCCCAAAGCTCTCTTGTCATTCTGCATGTACTGAGTATTCATGTGTATGGAAGAGGAAGGAGGTGGAAACTTCCCCTTCAGCTCATCACCTACACACTGCAGGAATACATTACTCACATATATCATAAGACTGCAGAAAGATGCCAAGAGACAGATAATATTAATGGTTTTATAAGAAACCATGGGCCTTAAGCATGACAATTATATCATTATATTTCTACATTATCCATAATTTACAACATGAACGATCGAGCTCATCTAAACTTCCTCAGTTTTAGAACCACCGAGATGAGGTTACATGTTGTTGTTTCACCTCCTCTCATTTTACAATGTAAGGGCCAAGACACACCATGCCCACATCAAAGGAGTAGCAGTGACAAAGGCCGACTTTTGCGTTGCCTGTATCTCGGCCAAAAAGTTGCACTTGAACACACCACAGCTGACTACAGCTGACGGCCAACTTGCTCGCAGCATTTGCCATCATTTTCACACGTATCTCGCTAATAAAGGCACCCATGGCCAATGGTGGACCTCAGCCTCATGTGTCAGAGCCCTAAAACAGTGTACTCAGGACAGTAAACCTGAGAAATGCTCAAGATGCTCAGTATCGCTGTGTACACTAACAAAAGAAAGACAAACGTCCACAGTGGTGGCACATCTGAATTTATGACTGAAGATATGAGGAACATTTTCTCCAAAGGTTTGCTCTCGACCTATGAGACACACGGTGACATTTCAGTCACTTTTTTATTGCCAGACCAAAAAAAGCTCACAAGGAATTTGTAATAAATGGCAACGTTTCTGACATTTTAGCAGATGAATATGTGATCGCTTACAGGCACGGATACTGTGCTCAAAAACTGTCTTTAAACCGGCATAAAGACTCTAACAAGAGGGACACTTTTCCAAATAGGGTATTTGGGAACTGATAATAGAAATGCTGTTTGGTGAGCGCTTTGATCTTAAAAGCCACAGTATCATGGGTGAGCCCGAGAAGTAAGATGAACTAATTCCTCTGGCAGAGACACCATTCTTCAGATAATTCAGGAGTGGGCATTTGATTTAGCTGCCATGATAGTGCGAGTCCTACTCAGGCTGGCAGGCACGAAGCTGCTGGAGTCTGAATTCACCACAGTGCCTTCATGCAGCGATGACACAACACCATGTAGCTTTGTGAGGTGTAATGTTGGATGCAGGCGCTATCTGTGAACAGTAAGAGGAGGCTCGATGGAGTGCTGGCTGAAATGTGTGCTTCACATAAATAACCTCAGTTTTTGAAGCTTGGAATAGTTCCTTTGAAAATGATCTGATTTTCTCCAGAGCGCTAAACACTCTCCAGACACCTGCAAGTCGCAGTTATCTCAAGCCTGACTAATGAATGAATGAACGTACAAGCTTGTGAATCACACTTTGAACATAACTCCCAAGGAGGAGCATTTGTCTATATTTGGAAACAGCCTCAACATTATTACATAATTGAATTCGCAACCTTTCCAATTCACCTACTTGTTGCAAAGAGAAGAAAGATGATGAAAAGGTAAAACAGCAGGGAAACACTTGATGGGAAGCGTACCAGCACTGAAACTATTAGTTGATTTAGCAATTAGCCGATCAACAGAAAATTAGAAACCAAACATTTTTACTGAATGACTAATGCTTTATGTAAATTGTTGAGAAATCCTCTAAACATTCTTCAGTTCCAGCCTCTCAGTTATTAAAGGAGACATATTGTGCTCATTTTCAGGTTGGTAACTTTATTTTAGGTTAGGTTTTATACTACTGGAATAGGTTTACATGCTTTACACTAAGTAACACTACACTAGTTTTAGCTCCCGTCTCCTTAAGGCCGCCCCTCCTGAATACCCAGTCTGCTCTGATTGGTCAGCTCACACATGCCTGACCCAGCACTACTCACCTTGCCTACAGTCGGCTCTGTCGTGTTTCCAGCTTCCGATTAGCTTCACTTCTACCATGTATATAGACATACATTTTGCAAATGTGTGACATGGTGTCGTGGTTTGATGTCGCAAGAATTGAAGGCCGGACTAATAGCGAGGCGTGTCTGTGTCCGTTGGCGCGAACTTTCGGCTTTTTTAATTTTCAAGAGCTTTTACATGCATAAAAAACCTATATAACACACTGAAAGGAAGGAAAAAGCATGATAAGTCTTCTTAAAAATCTGCTGTTTTTCCACTTTTATGACATTGAATTTTGAATAGCCTCTTTTTTGTTTTTGGAAACAAGCTTAATTAAAACATCTTGTTGGGCTCGCCGAACTTATGAGCATATTAAAAAGCGCTTTCACATTTAACAGACTAAACAAAAACTTGAAACAATCGGCAGATAAATCAAAAATGAAAATAACCGTTAGTTGTAGCAACCACACAAAACAACAACAACAAAACAACGATTCAAAATTTTGAATCAATCAATCACAAGCAAGTGGTTGTTGTTTCATGGGCCCTCAGTGCAGCAAATCGAGTCTATTTATGTGTAAGCCTTGGGTGCTTTTGAAAAACATCACTAAACCGCAGCTACAAAGTTGGTTTCCTGACCACACGAAGAAGTTATTAAATGCGATGACACTTTAAAGGGAGGGGAGGAGGATGAGATGGAAAACAACACCTTGACTGTGCAGCGGCACCTTTGTTTAAACAGATTAAATCTCTGTGTAAAGACACCAGCCAGGTGCGGCTGATCATCCAGGCTCCATATTAATGCAGCCTGCAATCCAACTCCAGAGAAAGTTACTTATCAAGGGAGCACCACTTTGACCCCCTTAACAACCTCAAATATATATATATACACACACACACACACACACACACACACACACACACACACACACACAGAGAGAGAGAGAGAGAGAGAGAGAGAGCTATCAGCCTAATGGAAAAGTAAAAGGCCTGCTCTGGTTGACTGGAGCAAAGCAAACACAGAGAGACAGATAGGACGAGACCAGAGACAGGTGGAATACACACAGGACGTTCACACACATAAACACACACGCGCACACACTCCACTAAGTCCTGAGGGGTAATAGAGGCAGTGTACTGTGCGCACGTCATTCATACACACAGCAGGATACACTGGCCTATATTAACACTGGCAGACATACACACCCTCACTATACACACGAGCAGGATGTTTCCCCCAACACAAGAAAGTGACTGTGCTCCGTCTCTCTCCCTAACACACACACACACACACACACACACGCACACACACATACAAAGAATATGCATGTACAGTGGCAACATGTCTTCTTCCACATGTGAACACCTTAAGGATATTCAACTTACAGTTCATGCACGATACACTATTGCATGTACAGGCCTGGTATATAATGAATGGAATCCATGCCTCCACAAGCTGCATGACTTACACAGTAAAAATACGTAGTAAGTACGGAAAAAAAACACACAGCCCTGCATTAACCCGACAATCACGAAGATTCATATGTTCAGTTTTTGTTCACACCGTTCTCAAGAGGTGTTGATTCAACTGTATGGCCATTTTGGAGGTTTGCTGTTGAGCTGTATTGAGTCATACTATGAGCTGTAACTAAAGGTGCTGCAACTTACAGTCATTTTCATTATTAATCAGTCTACCAAGTCATTTCTCAATGAATCGTTGATGAAACAAATGGGTGACGCCTTCGTATTTCCTGTTTTGTCTGACCACGACCCAAAAGGTGTTCAGCTAGGCTATTATTTAATAAAAGTAAAAGGCAGCAAACTCACATTTGAGAAGGTGGAACCGTCAAATGTTGGACATTATTGATGAAGAAATGACTTAATTGAGTAGTCGCTCTGCCAATTGTCAAATCACTTGTTTGAGCTGTACTTTCTCATTTTATAAATAAAATATCAGACACATGAGACTGAATCTCACACAGTTTCGACACAAACTGAACAATATAAGAGGATTTGTTGCATGGGTGCTGTAGACTGGTGGCTGAGTATATCAAGTACAAATGGGGCGTCACACAGCAGTCAAGTTAAAGTGAATCTAGAGGTTGATGATCCCACAGTAGAGAAAAAATGAACTAATGTCTAAAGCCGGCTTAAAAAAGAAAACAATTACATCACTACAGCATGTTGAATCAGAGCTTTAACCCGGCTTTAATCTGCACACTTCCTGATCTCTGCTCATTTCTCGGAGCAGCAGCTTGTGCTGACGTGCTCTATAGGCAGTCCCCCCCCCACCCCGCACCCACCACCCACCCTACCCCGGCCCTGTGAGCCAGGCCAGCAGCCTAATATTCATAACAACCCCTCTGCATGCTTTCACCTTTAATTCAGCCCTCACATTCACCGGCGCCTCCACATTACAACATGCGTCCCCCCCCACCACCACCACCCCGGTGTGGACGTGCTTCGCTCCCACCGCCACCGAGAGGCGATCACCGGCACAGCGGGAGGTCTGTGCACGCCGCCCGGCCAGCCCCCGCTACCCTGCTGCCCTTGTCCACACTCATCTCCACCAAATCAATGCCTGTCCACTGATACTAGCAGGCCCTTTATCACATTCCTCACAGCATCGGTGCAGCCGCTAATCAGAGCCCAGGAAAAAGGAGGCACAGCAGCGCCAAGTCACGCCGCTCCATCTTCGCTTTGTCCTGGAAGAAAACCTCCACACGACACGGGCGGACCGCGTAGCCCGAAAAAGCAGTCGAGGAACGGGAAGCCCTACCTTTCGACTCAGCGCTGTCCCCGAGTAGAAGTAGTAGGCTATCCCCAGCACCCACAGCACGGCAAAACATAACAATATCCTCGATTTCCTCCGCATGGCTGCCTCGTTTTTCCGTCCGCCTCTCTCCGTGCGTCGTGGCTCTGGTGCGGTCGGCTCTTTCTGTCGCGGCTCGTCCCGGTCGGCTGTGTCCGTGCAGGGCGCTTCGCCGTGCGGCTTCGTCAGTCGGTCAGGGGGAGCGGAGGGAGCAGGAAGCAGCCAGCCAACATCAGCGGGGTGAGAGGGCAAAGGCTACCCGACTCTAATCCAATCAAACACCGGCTCAGGCAGCCCTGGAGGAGGGCCGGGGCTGGCAGCGAGTCGGAGCCGTGCCGTGCCGTGCGGTTCTGTGCTAAAGCCGAGCAAAGGGGGTGGGGACAGTCCCTGTAGGGAAGGATTGTTGTAAAATTTCAGCTATGTGTGTCTTCGAGCTGAGAGAGAGGCTCTGTGATCATCACGCTACATGATTTCACTGTCTGCCGTGGAGCTGCAGGAGCTCCGAGGAGACGCTGGGGGCGCCAGAGACACTTTACACCGGTTAAATAAGAGGAAACAAAAGCTTTAGCTTAACTTCTCATTTTCAACTGTCCAATCACTTTCCTTTCCTTTCCTCGTCTGTCTTCTTCTTTCCTTTCCTTTAATCTTCTTTCCTTTATCCTTCTTTCCTTTCCTTTCTTTTGCTTTCCCTTTCTTTCCTTTTCCTTTCCTCTCCTCTCCTCTCCTTTCCTTTTCTTTTCTTTTCTTTTCTTTTCTTCCCTTTCCTTTCATCATCTGTCTTCTTAGATCCTTTCCTTTCCTTAAATCTTCTTTCCTTTATCTTTCTTTTCTTTTCTTCCCTTTCCTCTCCCTTTTCCTTTCCTTTCCTTTCCTTTCCTTTCCTTTCCTTTCACCTCCTCTCATTTCTCCTTCTTTCCTTTCCTTTCTTATCCTTTCCCCTTATTTCCTATTCTTTCCTTTCCTTTCTTGTCCATTCCCCCTTGGTTCCTCACTTTGTTCCTTCCTTCCTGAAAATAGGCTCACATTTTTATTAGAGGAGAGTTTAATTCATAAAGAACAATTGCCTTGTTACTCAGCACTTTGTGGACTTCATCCTTGTTGAAAATGAAAGTTCACTCTTAACCTTGGAAACAGTTAGTTGACAAAACAAACTCCCTTCAAGGTTCATTTAGTATTTTTGGTTTTGGACTAGAGACAAAACACGGAGATTGATGACGCCACCCTGAGGTCCAGGAAGTCGTGATAGGCATATTTTGCAATTTACATGAATAATCAAGAAAATTATCAGCAGAATAATCAATAATGGCACTGATTTTTAGTTGAAGCCCAAAGTACAGTGTCCAACCAAACATCTACAATCAGTTTCCAGTCACCATTAGTTCTCAGTGACTGCAGCACCACTTTCTGTGCAGTAAACCAGAGGTGGGCCTGGGCCTGTTTTTGCTCAGTCAGCTGCATTCAGTCTCTTAAACAGTGTTGATAGCAGGCTTCATGTGACAGAGAGGATCTCCAATGAAAACACTTTCAGTTAAATGATAATGTTTAGGTGTGCTGCTGTAAGTTTTTATTAAGTTTATTAAAAATAAGTGTTAAATACCTCTATTAAAATGGCTTCAACTTTTAAAATGGCTCTGATGCAGCTTGCTGCGCTCAAAGTAACTAGTATCTAAAGTTATCACGTGAAGGTAGTGGGGTAAAAATATTTGCTTCGTAAATGTAGTGAAGTGGAAGTGTAAAGTAGCAGAAAATGAAAATGTTCAAGTGAAGTACATGCACCTCAGAAGTGTGCTTAAGGACAGTACTTGAGTAAATGTACTTAGTTATACATCACTGGGTATCTTTATGAGCCAGGTATTAATAATTCTTGAGACTTGAACCAAATGACTTGAGCCACATGTCTGGTTATAAGAAAGCATACAATACAATACAGTATGAGATGGTCTATTATTATTTCTCTAGAGCACCAACTATACATGAATATCATGACTGAATACATACCCATCTAAGTAAATAGGGTATTATTTATAAAACTCTGCTCCAACAGAACTGTGGGTGTCATTTGATCAGATTTGATTGACACTTGTGTGGCAACATGAGCAAACAGCCACACATTCACCATTCAAATGCTGCTAGATTGTAATTGATGCCCCCCATCCCCTTCAAACCAGTGTCAAAACAACAATACAGAAAATATCTCTTAAAATATATGTGTGTGTGTCTATTGCTAAAAAAGGCTGTCTAAAAACAATAAAGATTCGAGGGCCTTTAAAGCAGCAGACACAGGGATCCATCAAATCCAATAACTCAGATACAAAGAAAATGAAACATCAAGTGTCGCCTCGAATTGTAGCTGATGGATCATTTTTCAAAATCCTCAAATGTTCAGCGGAAAAAGTCAAGCTGACATTGTCGAAGCACTTGAAAGCTGAAAAAGATGTTTTTCTGTTCTGCGGCAGTCAGATCCACTCTCCCTGAGACAGCGCTCAGCTGGAGCACCTTTGGCTAAACTGAAAGGTCCACTTCCTGTTCAACGCTTCAATCTGCCTCTGACATTTTCCATTTTAATGCTGACAAAATGTGATTTTGACGAGAGAGCAAAATGCCCGACAGGCCAAGTCAGAAAATGCTATCAATACACACTTTGTGCCGAGCCTCCAAAGAGTCCCTGAAGTATAACACGCATACACATTTATTCATTGCTGCTCCCGCTGCGGTGGTCTGAAGAGGGACTCCTGTGTGTTTATCTTACCTACAGTAGTGTTAGAGCATGGATGGATGGAAGTCAAACTGAAGTTAGAGAGAGAGAGGGGTTGAGGAGTAAGCAACAGAGAAGCAGATGTTGTGCAAATTTAGCAGCACAGAGGTGAAAGAGGTTTTTCTCTTTTGCCCTTTGCCTTGGCGATCCTAAATAACTGTTATGAGGGGCTCAGATTCCCCCTGAAGAGGTTCAGCTTGGCTTTCAAGACCTCTTCCAGGAATAGAGAGAAGAGGCAACAAGGCTGTCTGCTGGCTGTGAGCTTGTCAGATTAACATGCTCGTATTTCATTATCATCAGATTTAGTAATTCATTAAACAATTAAGACCAAGAATTAATCAAGGCTAATATTGCAATGAAGACTGATGATGTAATTCCAGATGGAGGTAATGATACGAACAAATATCTTGCCCAGTGAAGTGATTTATATTCCCTTCTATCAGTTTGTGGCCGATTATATCTAACAGGTGTGGCTCGGTTGTTGCTATAAATATGAGCCATACACACAAGTTTGTTCTTCAAAAGTGTAGTATAAAATAGTATTATTTTATTTAATTAACCAAATTTAAAGGGTAGCTCGTGGGTAGGATCGTGGGTAGTGTAGGGCGAATACTTTAGCAGCTTGGTCAGTGGTAATGTCCAGTTAGACTTTCAAAATAAAGCTTGCTGACAAACAGTTCACTTATTATGACATTATAACTTTGGACTGTTCTCAACATTATCAAACTGTCATGTTTGGTTAGGCTTCAGCACCAAAACTTCTTGGTTAGGTTTAGGCTCCAAAAATACTTTAGGGAAAGATCATACTTTGGGTCAAAATAATTGTGAGGAAACCAACAAAAATCCTGTCCTGCTGAGTCCTCACACCTCCCTCCTATAGTTTTTCCAGAACAAACAGGGGATAGATGAGTCGGAACAAAACAAGTGTCCAACACTTCTGAGAACTGCAATTTCGTGTCTGATCTGTTCACTAAATGCCTCTTTTGTGAAGCTTTTACTGAGGCAAAAGACTCTTTGAGGGACCATGGTTTTATAAACAATTTTTCCATTCTCCTGAGCTTTGCTTTGATAGTCTTGTTTTGTAAAATTAACATTTTTCCATTTCAAAGCATTTACATAAACCTCCAGGTAAAACACTGTCACATGTGAGAAGACAGTTTTAGCCAGTCTCAGATTAAACGCTGTGTTAGAGGAAAAAGAGAGGGTATACATGATCAGTGCAGGGACACTGGGGAGTCTGTTTTATTCCTTTTAATATTTTCCACCATATTTGTCTGACAGCTACATCCACTGATTAGACTGAATGTAATAAAGGTCCACAAACATTTTAATAAGTACATTAATCAATTCTAACTGCACTGAGTAGTCAGAGAGAGAGAGCTCATTATTAATGTACTCAAAGAACTTTTTGACTGTCATTTATGTTTACAAAAAAATGTCTGTTTAAACCATCAATGAAATCATGAAAACCACAAGCTGTCACTTATACTGCCAGCCTTTCCATCAACAGCTCAGTTGATCCATTCAAAGTAAAATGAAACAAGTAGCCTTCAATTCATCTAAACATAAAGGATTGGAGGAGACAGCGACAAATATTCTCTTTTAATAACTGTACACAACCTAAAGAGCACAGGACACCCACAGAAATTTCAGAAGTTTCCCTTGAAATCAATGTCTTCAAACGAGAGTCGTGATAACAGAAACAGTAGCATTTCTCTTAGTGTCTCTTTTCTTATGGAGTTTCATAAACAGCCCAAAAAAAAAAGTCTGAGAGGGTCATTAAATCCAATTTATCATTTCCTCTATTTATTTTACAGTAACAGCACTATGACTGCATTATTTTATAATTAATTGGTGTCCCTGCTTGGTGCCTAATAAAGCCAAGTCCATTAATTTGTTTTTTTTAGCCTCTGTACTAGAAATACTTCAGCAAAACAACAACACTCTGGGGGTTTTACAGCAGGCCTGGCAGCCCGACAGATTCATACAACGTACCTGCAACGCCCACGGCTTTGAACGCAAAAAATACACACAAAAAAACCCCAAATTTACTGTGCACAAAAGGACGCAACAACACAGGCTTGAGACAACATTGTATTTGAATGTATCTTGTGTTAAATCATTAGGTTTTGGTGAAAAACAGCAATATAGAAAAGATACAGCATAATTCACACGTAAACATCCAGACTTTCTTCAGCAGTTCTATTAATTAATAATCATATCTGATGAAAAAAGTTTCATTAAATTGGAAAACAAACAAAATTGTACACATCATTCATCACAATTGCAGTCAGAGGTCATTCTGATGAGGAAACACTTCAAACACATTTCCTGTACTGACTCCATCACAGCGTGGAGCTCCTCCCAGGAGGAGACGCAGTACCTCCTGCTGTTTCTCCTGTGAGTCATGTGCTGTATGTTTACGGGAAAGGGTGTAACCACACTCATCCACTTGTAGATAACCTTGCGTGTGCAGAAAACAAATATTAACCAGTTACTGTTTATCAGATGGTGCAATTGTGCTTTTAATGCCTATAGGTCTGTTTACAATACACCATAGGCCTGTCTCCTTTTAACTGTTTTCAGCTTGATCTATTTAAATATCATTGTGTGTGTATATTGATTATGTGCTGCGTTTAGGTACCAAATTCAAAGCAATACAGAAACCATCCAATTGTGTTATTTTTAACAAAAGACTGTCTCCAAGGAGAAATAAAAATCTATGGAGAGCTTTGTTAGTGATGACTGTTTACACCCTGAATCCATCATATGATATCCACGAGCTGTAATATCTGATTTCCCATTCAAAAGCAGAAATAAAATATAAACACAGTATTTCCATTTATTTAAATTTGTTCTAACAATATTAAATTGAAAACAGCACCAAAGGTTGACGATGCTTGTTGTTGCAGGTCAAACTGTGTACTTGTCTTCTCCTTGCCTCTGGGCTTTGTGGTAGTGGGTGTAGCTGCCGTACAGCTCGTTGAACACCTCTCTGACTCCCATCTGCAGTCCGGCCGTCAGAAACTTGGTGTCCTGCTCCATACAAAGGTCCAGAATCCGGTAGATCCCCTCTGTTAGATGCAGCTTAATGTCGGGTCGCAGAGTAACCTGTAGAGGCAAATAAGAGGGCAGTTTTGATAAAGGAGAAGAAGGCTGAGGACACATTAGGGAAAAGACAGGAATTAAAAATGCAGCCAAAGGCAAGAAGGATCAAACATAGTTCGTATCGGTTTAATAAAACATATTCTTGTGTCACAGGTTGAAATTCCAATAGGCTTAGTAAAACGAGACAGTGATGCTCCTTCACACATGAGAGTCTGCTGCTTCCCCATGTTCCTAATGCATGTTAACAAAACCACGTTTTCCCCTTACTTATTTAATTAATGGACACATGATACTTTGTGTCGACATTCAGCCCGTGGGAGAGCCTGAGGCACGCATATGAAGCCACAAATTATGTGCCACCAGAACAGTTCAATATACATTTATGTCACACAGCTTCATCAGCGTACGCTAATCCGGGCAAAATGTACGTGTATGCAAATGTTAAGAGCAGAACTACAAAGAGACGACACTTACGTTCAATTTATTACTCCAGCAAAATATTCAAAGAGAGAAATGGAAGGGAGGGTTGATTAGAGAGAGATAGTAATCCATAATGCTGGATTTAAACCGTCAGGGGTATCAGAAAACAGAACTTTCAAAGGGGATCAATTAATTATCTTAATGGTATTCAGCCTATTGTCAAAAAATCTAAGTGGACAGCATCACTTTTTAACCATGTTGAGGTTCAGATCTGAAACTCAATACAGAATATTGTCAAGTGACCCAGATCCATACAAGATCCATCTGATCCTGTGCGTGTGCCCTCATACTTCACATCTCCTTGTGTGACAGAAGCAGACAACCAACACACAATGTGCTCGTGGATCCACACACATAACAACACAATAGACAACACCGCCTTTTTTTGCTCAGTGAACCGTGCACATCAAGCCAGGGGAAAATTCAACCATGTCTGCTCATTCATCCCTGTTACATTATACCACTGCAGGCAGACAGGTGCTACACACCATGACCTGATGACTTGTATAGTTGGCTGTCCTCAGACCTCTGTGCTGGTAACTGTACCTGACTGTAAATGATTAATATACCTGGTTGACATAATGGGAGGGTTCACGTCATAAAGGAAAAAGCCTATTATGGGTTTTCTGTAAACAAAGCTAACTTATCAAATGTCATGTGGAGCAGTAGTTTGCCAAAGTTACAGTAACTTTTTGTGGATTTCTTTCTTATCCCTACTTCAGGTCTTAAGATAGACAGTGAAACATACACACTGTGAAGCTCTCCGAGATAAACTTGAGATTCTGGACTGTGTAAATAACCAAGACTGTAACGAATCGGCTAAATCACAACACATCAGGTTAGATGAGCACATACAAAATCTATTTTTTTTTTACTTATTGAAGGCTTTGTCTCCTGTACCTTAGGTCCCTTTGCATCCTAGGAACTAGAAACAAGGATTCTTGCAAAACAAAGTAAACTTTGTTTCATATTTAATCAATATTTCATGTTTACTACAGTCTTTCTGTTCTTCGCAACTAGCCAGGTAAAGAAAAGACATCTCTCATTGTCATGTTATAGCTTTGTTTTTATTTTGATTTATTTTTTTAATAAAAATCTAAGATAAGTCTTCAATATTGTGTCATTTTTTTCCTGTGATATCAAAAATGGTACCGGATATTAATATTTTTCAATAGACTCCTTAATTCATTCCCAGATTTCATTTGTCCAACCCGTAAAAGTCACTGACCAGGTGACAGGCACTAAGAATAACTATAATGCTTATGTAGGTCATAAAGAGGTATCAATAACAAATTGAGACCGTTTCATAACCTGTTAAAAGTAGCTTGAAGTATGTTTAACTAAAAATAGTAGGATATAGTAAGTATATTTAAATAAAGTCACATTTAAAGGGGAACAGTTTCATAAAGTTTGTCTGTGGCTCCAGAGAGGGCTGTGCAAAGTCTGATTGGGTCTGAAGACTACAAGTTTGAAAATGTTGGCAAAAAAAAGCTGGCATTGTGGGGTTAGAAACAAGTGAGCTTACTCTGTAGCCCATTCCTCATCTCTGAGGATATATTTGCAACAACTAGCATAACACACTAGGATCTCTGCTCGAATTGTTGAGCTTGAGTTATGTTTTTGGATAAGGAGGGCACCAGGTTTTTACAAGGAAGAACACATAAAATAAAAAAGATTAAATCTCTGGTTCTACTGCATCAATTCTGACTGCTTTTTCTTTAAACTGTTTGCCGTGAGGCCGAAAACATTATAGTGTGTGTTCAATCAAAATGATAAATTGGTGGAATGCTGCTATTAAAACAGTTTTTTAATAGAACAGCCACTTTAATATCAAGACAAGTGTCCAAATTCATAAACTTCACCGGCATAAAAATTGCACTCTCTAACTGCTGCTCCGCTCTGGACTAATAACACCTGGCTGCTGCATGGAAAGTTCAGTTCGGGCAAGAAGCCATTAGAAACAGTTCTGACACAGAGATGGCTAAATTAACCCTGACTTACAGGAAGAGGTCTCCTTAAAAAACCTCATTAAAAGCACAATATCAAACCAATTTTAGGATTATAAAAGGTGACTCACAAAGAGCTCGGAGACTCCAAACACCTGTTTCTCACCATTTCTGTCTGCCTGTCTGTCTGCCTGCCTGTCTGTCTGGATGGGTGCTCACGTCTTCCTCTCTATGCGTGACTCTGCTGGAAACTGCTGAGTAAGATTGGCGTCATGTTAAATACAGTGTGGTGGCAGCAGAGAGGAGCCGCGTTCACAAACCAGACATGACTCACTGCTCTGAGGGAACATCCAGCCTAAAGCTCCATACCAGCACACTGGAGTTACAGTAATCCTGGACCCGTTCACTCAGATTTGTGAACATCTAAAATCTGGCCAATGAAAATACTTCCCATCGCTGCTTCTGAGCGTCAGACATCTCCGTCACTCTGCTCGACCAAATCTTGCCAGCTCAACACGCACCACCAAGCAAACTAGGCTGGATCAAAGGATCAGCTGAGATCCTGCTGCCTCATTCACACAGCTGTGGAAAATCACTCGGGATGACAGATGGCTTCAGATAACCGTGTTGACTGTATGTTACTATGACTGTATGAGTGGTTGTACCTTCTGCAGCTCTGTGACGTACTGAGCCACCATGAAGGCCGACAGCGTGGTGAAGCTCTCAGCTGTGGCAGCGATGTGAGAGTACATCCTCTCTATCAGTCTGGAGCACTGGAGATAAACATCACCGTCTGCACCTTTAAAAAAACCAGACTGATGTTAGTTCATTTACCTGTTTACATGTGACAGACTTGTTGTACTTTAATTGAACTATTAACGCTTAAAAGTTTGTTTATAAGGCAAAGTTATAAATCAACATGGAGGTCATGAAGAAATTAGGTTATTAAAGGAACAGAGAATAGGATGCATGTCCAGGAATAAAGCAACACAGTGAAAATTATAGATAATCTTACAACTTGTTGGCTTGTCAGTAATAATTTCTGTGTTGACTAAGTAGAGATTTCTGCAACAGATGTCTGCAGTTTACAGTGGATTTGGACTGTAAAATTTGTGAACGTTCCCTGTCTTAACATTTATGGAAAGTTACTACTGATGAGTAATTACCAGACACAGCCAACAGTGTGTGTCTGGGCATGACACCAAGTGCTTACCAGTTTGTCCAGTCATTTCCAGTAGCAGGAAACAGAAGAAAGACCCATATTCCTTTTTAAGGTTTTAATACAGCATCAACCTGACTTTCAAGTTAATGAAATTGGATTTACACAGTTGAATATGTTCCTGATCTGGTGTCGTAATTTTTTAAGGACAGAAGGGTGCCAAACCACAAGCCAAACCTGGATCAAACTGTGTATCTAATTTATAAAAAGAACAAACGGCACATTGGCTTAGGGGTGCTGCTTCACAAATGCAGGTATTAAAAAAAAGGTGCTCTTTGGATCAAAAGACATTTCATGAAACAAACAAAAAAAGGGGTTAGACTTGTAGTCTTTACTTTGTGATCAATAAGTCATTACTGAAAAATACAAAAGGTACACTGCTTTGCAAAAAAGAAAAACTATAATAAATGGACTTCTAAAGTGTAAAGTTTGTTTTTGGTTTCAGTTCATGTTATTTATTGACAATTTTTGAAAACATTTACGGGATATCAGATGAACTGAACTCTCAACTACCAGCTCTTCATTTACGCAGACAAAATCAGAATGTTTCTCTCCAAATTAAAATGTGTTTTCCCAAATTAATTCACGTCATATCACAAGTCTTCTTGTCCGAGACGGTGTCTGATGCGTTACCTGTGACGCCGACGTCTCCTCTCTGCCGACCCTCCTGCATGATTGATGCCACCAGGCGATGGAAGACATTTAAGAATGACGGAGCAGCGTTCAACATCACCTGGACACACAAGCAGGTATTAATTAATAATTATTTATACAGTCAAACATTCGTCAGAGTAGGATATTCAGTTATATGGAGGGACGGTACATTTAACCAAATGACTTCATAGTGAATGACTGCCTATTCACAGCTCTAATAGCTTTCACATGAATCCTGCTCTGCCAGGTGTCCTGCTGGTTGCATCTTTCCAAATACTGTAACGTATTTGAGTGGAGAAAGAGTGGTCCACACCCTCAGAAGAAACGCTGAATATGTAGGTTAAATTAAAAAGGAAATATGTAGATAATTATAGGGGAAATGAAAAGTTTTAGGACGTTAGAAGTTGTACAGAGGAAACCTTTTTAAATCTGGCCAAAAACAGTCCTGCATTATGCATCTACCTCCTCATTTTCACTGCTTGAGTCATAACAGAGCAGCCATAAACTTACACCGTCCAAAAAATGACTGAAGGTAAGAGTTGGACTCCCACAAGAACTACGTTTGCATTTCTGTTCATACCTCCCTCCCTCCCTCCTCTCCCTCTCTGTTCTCCATTCAAGGCCTACAGTGGAGTGAGGGAGGATGAAGAGAGAGAGAATATAAACGAGGAGGTGATGTCACCAGCCCTGGTTGGGGCTCAGTAATGGTTTCCATCGACTTAAACCTGCTCCATGCCAACCTTCACCGCTTGCCAGCTCCCCTACCTCTCCTCTCTACCTCCCCTCCTCTGTCCTATCACACCTCCTTTCTCCAGCTCACTCCCCCTTTTTCTGCTTTGTCCTGAAACTTCCCTCGTGCATCGCATTCAAATCACCTCTCTGTCTTTTGTTCTCCATCCACTGCTGCTTCTCTCAGCTCTTCATCACTTCTTTTTTTTTAAATTCTCCTCTCTTCCTCTATAAATGTACTCTCATTTCCTTCCTCGCCTCCCCCCCACTCCCTCTCTGCCGCTCTCCTTTACCGCTGCGTTTCGTCCCCGCAAACATCTGATATCAGTTAACTGTTTTTTTCCCGGTTTCATTCAATGCAGCTGCCCCGTTTCAGTCACACTATGTCGCTGTTACATACCGAAAATCTGTCAACATTTCAAAAAGAAAGAAACAAAAAAATTATCACATTAACACCATTATAATATGAATGAAGCTGGTGAACCAAACAAAAGGCTTTGTGTGGGCAGGAATGTGGATTTAAAAGTTTTATACTTCTAGTTAAGCGTCTTTCTGTATGGAAAAATGTTGTTCTTTTTTGACACTCTGGGCGCAACGCAGGCCACTCCAGCATAAGCTGGAAATTTGGATGTTTTGTGGTTTTCGTGCAGCTGCAGCAGGACTCTGGTGAGCTGCAATATCCTTTTGTTTTAAGCAACATTCCCCGAGGCATCCTGTGGCTCAGCAGCAGAAGTTTAAGGCACATACCGCATTTTCTTCAAAATCATGGATTCAAACCAGCAGCCTTGACCTCTAATAACCTTTATTACACAAGTGCGTAGGTTTGGGTCCACAAGTGTGTGCGTCTGTGTGGGAGGGTATTTTAACAAGCAAGTATACTGACAAAAAGCTAAGTAAAATGCTAATTTGCTGAAGACCTGATCATTTTTGGTAAGTTTTATGTTGTGTTATAAAAATGCTGACATTAAATGTTTAAACTTCATGATAAAATGTACTTCTACTGATCTTTAATACAGAGAGTCTTTCTCTCTATTACCTTTGGTTGATGGAATTTATTACAGAGGAAGGTGTTTCTGGTATTCAGTCTACCATCAATAATATAAATGGGTTGGACAAAAAAGAAATTAAGTTACGAACTGTGATGTTTAAAATGCTTGAAAGATTCAAATAACCAAATCAACCTCAAGCCGCTAAACACTGACAAATTAATCTACAGAAAGTATGTTTATAAGCTTACATTTGTTAAAGGGGAACTGTCTGCACACCCGGTTTGTGTTTGTGAAAAAATATTTTTATAGATTACATTGTTTTTTGTAAATCAGACTACTAAATTTTAGGTGCACCAGTGCAACCAATGAAATGTTTAGTCGTACTTGACAGGTTTTTGAGAGATTGTCAACCAAAACAGATGCTCCCTGGAGCCCTCCACAGTGTTGGATTAGACTGCATTACTTTTATATTTTTTTGGAACAGTCTCTCTGTCATCTCTAAAATACTCTTTTCTCCTGCCACATTTGTGCTGAAACTATCTGTTGCTATGTGTGTGGATATACCAAATGTGTTTATACCACTCCCATTTATATCTGTTGTTATTTCTTTGAATACATTCCCACTTCTTGTTGCAGGAGAAAAATGAGTCATCTGAATTTAATCTAATCTGATTTTTTAACACTCTCCACATGACCTAAAAACATTTCCATACTATTGCAACTAAAATAAATCACTACAGCCTTTTCTCATTCATCGCCAACTTGACTTCCTCCCTCCACCACCCCTGACCCATCTGCGTCTTCGTACCTGCGGATGACACTGGATGATGGCAAACAAAGCCTCATGAACAGCCAAGAACGTCGATTGGTAGACCAGTGGGGTCAAGTGTTCGAGGGGCACCGACTGGAGTGCTCCAAGGACCAAGATCACATGATGGGGGTTGGTGATGAGTCCCTCGCCATGGCGCACCAGTGATGTCATTGACATCACCGTAGGAACAGTGAAGGGGAGCGTCAGAGAGACGTCCTGACTGGACGATCTCACCAAGAACTGTGACACAGAAAGATACACAGAGACAGTTAGAGATTAAACATTAAAGGTGGCTCTTTTCTTTTCAAGTGTTCATTCAAGTGTAAGGCATGATAGTGCCACTGTGAGCCAGCAGCACAATTCAGCCATCATTAATGGATTACAGCGAACGAGCTCTATGGAGCCATTTCATTTTTTACCATTGGTTTTTACGTTTTAAAACAAGTCTTCATCTACTTCAGCTATTTAGAGAAATGCGGCTGCTCTATTTTGCTGTGAAACTCCATAAATGTTTTGTGGACTATAAAATTTGACCTTCCATCAGCATGGCGGTGAGTAGATAATGACTGAATTTTCATTTTTGGGTGAACTGTTCCTTTGAATCTAGATGATTAAGACTTTTAAGTGGGCGAGAGGAGGCTGGATGAAGTATACAAACAGCAGATGAGACATTTGAAGGACATATGGGCATAATGAGTGTGGGTCAAAGAGTCAGGAAAGCATGTTTAGAATATTAAAGTACTCTGTGTGTGTGTGTGTGTGTATGTGTGGTTAAGCAGATTGCTGTGTCGTCTGTCTGCTCCACCCAACAGGCCTGATGGAAAACACATTGGCCAAAAGAGCCTCAGTTGATGTGACACTGAACAGGCATCCCACCGGAAACAGACAGACAGACAGGGATTGTCGTTTGGCTGCTGAGTCACTTAAGGCGGCTGTCACACGTACTTCCAGCACACTGTCACTAAATAATTACTGATGTGGGGCCAGAGAACATACTGTAAATTATTCTCAACATGTTACTGTCCCCTGCTTGTCTTGCCATGTCTGTGAAGCTGTACTGAGAATTCTTGCTTAAGCGTTTCTTTTCATCTGCACACTGAAGCTGATTTCTTCATGGGTTTTCTATATATGACTCTGTGTTTGTGTGTGTGTGTTTTCCTCACCACCATGGCAGATATAATCTGTGGTGCAAAGAGCCACAGAGCTTTAGAGCAGGACTCAGGTAACTGACATCCGGACAGCAGCTTAACGATGATCACTGCAGAAAGCACCTCCTGGAAAACAGTAAAGGAGAAGCTAGAGTGAGAAGACAGTTCATCTGCTTGATATTTAATGTCACAGCAAATATGATTTATTGTGGGGGGGAAAAAGACAGAATCTCCCTCTCATCATCTTAAACAGTTTTCATATAAAATACTGGAATAACATCTCTGAAAAGAGATTAAATTAGACAAAATGTCAACAGTTTCTGGGATCTTTACACATGAATGAATTGACTGGTGAAGATCTTACCTTGTAGTTTCCTGCCCTCAGCTGGCCAGTGTCCAGTCCTTCTCTGATCAACAGCAGCAGCAGGTTGAACTGGCCTGTTGTACTTTTCTCCACCAGGTGGCGCAGCAGCTCCTGCACACCAGGCTCCAGCTCACAAACGTCATTCGAAGACAGCCAAGAAGCTGAAAGCAAAGAGAAAGTGTGACATTTAGGATAAAGACCCCATTTATATACATGAACTGGGGCAGAATATTAGAGACATAGTTCAATAACAGCATAAAGCTTAACTGAGGTCCAATATTAAAAATAAGTGCTATATGATGAGGCTTATGTCTGCTAAATTGTCTGGAAAAGCTGGTGTTATGTGAATGTTTGCAATATTCAGAGGTAATAAATGAAAAAAAAGTCTATGTACCTGTCAGCAGTCTGTGAACAGTCTGCAGTATTCTCATGTACAGCTCATCCAACTCCTTTCCTCCTGTCTTCTCCTCTCCTTGCTCCTCCATCTTCCTCACTACTTTGTAGAAAGCAGACAAGAACTGGAGAGAGGAGACCAGGAAGTCCATGGGTCTGTGGGCAGAACTGATTTCTTTGAGGATCTGCTGGCAGAAGCCCTGATAGAGGCTCATATGATTCAGCTTGGCGTCCTTTGGCCTATTCTCTTCCTTAACTGAGCGTGAGGACAGTTCACAGTGCAGCATGACTGTGACAACTTCTACTACAAAGGCTTGACCAAGGATGCTGGCTGGCTGACTAACAGTCCGGGAGTTCATTATGGACTCGACAGCTGGTCCCAGCGAAGCAGTCGTTCTTGTGAGCATTTGCGTCAAAGTTTGATCCATTTGTTCACTCTTCCCTAGGTTAGAAGACAATGCCTGGCAGAACGAGGTCAGCAACGCCAGCAGGAGATGAACAGACATCATGGAGGCTCCTGGGTCTGCTTTACCTGACGTAACTTCTGCACTGGGTCCCAAAATTTGTCTGCTTGCCATTTCCTTACTGGTTAGATAGGATCCGAACTGGTCCAGGTTGAGTCGAACGCTGCTGTTTCTGGTTATAATCAACTGGACTAAGCACTTGATGAAGCCCTGAACTGCTTTGATTAAATCCAACCAATCAGGGCTGGGTGTGGCTCGAAATCTTCCATTGTTGCTATGCCAGAGGAGAGAGGACACTACAGCTTGCAGCAGAGCGCCACCATGGATGAGTTTCAAAATACTTTGAAAGTTTCTACCTTCCAGGAGACAACTCAGAGTTCTCAGCAGATTCGCCAGGAACACGGCATCATCTCCACATTCAGGAGGGTTCGCAGTCATCTGCTCCGACTGCCCGGTGGTGGAGGTGAGCGTGAAGAGGAGGAGGAGGAAAACAGAGGAGAGATCCTCAGAGTTCATCCCATCTGGGTTAAGTTGTGTTAAGATTTGGAGTAAGTTGGCTAATGTCTTGCTCTGTGCGTGAGTCAGAAATACAACTCCCTCTCTGTTCTTTGAGGATGCCAATATATCCTCAACTATAGTTTTGTTTTCCTCAGAAGAGTTTGCTTTCTCCTGAAACTTCAGGAGTGTAGGACAAACTGTGGGTGCAGGAGCCTCCTTGAGGACCCCAATGATACTTTGTGTGAGGGAATGAACTGTGGCTGAGAACAGTGAAGGCAACTCGATAAGAACGGGGCTTTGGAGAAGCTGTGAAGATATGAGGGAGACGGTCAGACAGCTGGGCAGCCGGTCTGTCCCTTTGTCTGTCTGTCTGCTGAGGAATGAACTGACGAGAGCATCTGCTACTTGTCCCACATCTTCTCTGCTCAGGTAGGGAACAATCAAAGGCAAATTGGATGTGATAAGATACCAGTGTGCTACAAGGTAGGAGCCAGCATTCACGCTCCCATACTGCCCGTCCCATACCTGCTCTCCCTCCAGCCTCACCTCAAACTCTGATTTCGCCAAAATAAACTGGGCTGCCCTGTTTAGCAGTGCGACAGCGCTGGGTTCAGAAGGTAAGGGGGTATCTAACAAAACTTTCTTCATCTGCTGTAAAGTGAGGAGTTTGAGCAGCAAACAGCTCATGGGGCTGCAGGATGGTGGTAGACTTTCTAGAAGGGTTAGGACTGGTGCACATCCTTCAGTCTCCCTCTCTGCTCCTGATTGGGCTGAGTCTAGAGGTGTGTATTTGGTGCAGTGGATATGGAAGAGCGTGTCGACTTCCACCAAGGTGTATTTGAGGAGGAGAGCGGCCTCCTGGGTACTCTGTTCCCACAGTGTTCCCGTTTTAGACTCTGAGAGCTTCTCTGGCTCTTTGTGGTCTAAATTCTTTTTGCCTTTCCTTGGGGTACTTTGAACTGAACTTGCACTTGTTTTTACAGCCTTCTTTTCGGTTGACAACAGATGCAGTAGCTCCTTCACTACCTGTTGCATCTCCTCCATCATGCCCTGACTCTTCCTGACAATGGGAAGAGGAGAGGCGTTGTCAAGAGTCTTCAGACTGAACAAAACAACATGAAGCAGTTGGCTGAGGGAGAACAGCTTCAGAGACGCATCGTCTCTCTCCTGGTCAATGTTTAGTTCTTTATTCGTCCCTTTCTCTCCTCCTCCATCAATCTCCATTTTCTCTGCCCCTCTTTCCTCCTTCACCAGCTCAGGTAGTATATACCTCCTGATGCTCTCCAACACTGATGAGCATATCTCTAGGCCTTGGGAAGGGGGAGTGTCAAGAAGACAAGTTCTCAGCATGGCAGAGGTGCCCTCAGACAGCAGAGGAGGTCGGAGGTGGTCCAGGGCCGGCTGACAGATCACAGACAGGAGCTCAGAGAAGAGGCGAGGCAGCTGACGGAGCTTAGTGTAGGTCTGGAGGAGACTGCACACCATAGCCTGTTGGGGAAACAAACATTTTGTCTCAGTCAAAACTAATGTCTTACACATTCTACCATTTTTATTTTTAAGTAATGGTTGAATCAAGAACCTGTCTGGCCCGTTGCACTCGTGCTTCCATGCATTCAGAAATAACCCAGGCTGACGATAACAGCTGGTCCAGGTCTGGTTCAAGGATCAGATGGTTGAGACTCAACAACACCTTTAAACAGCGGTACCATGCTGGGATGCTGAAAGATAAGACAGGACAAGTTGTCACAAAAGACATGACTTGTGATTTCATTTAATTTGAATGAGAAGAACATCACATCAAGACCAGTGTTTTTTTTTATTTTATTTTTTACCTTGACTGGGTCTGGTTGAAGAGCATTTCTCCCATGGCTCTGTAAAAGTTGAGCTGGACCTCTCCATGTCTGATCCTATCTGCTGCTACATTGTAAATACCAGCAGACAGAGCCTGGCTCAGCAGCGACTCCACAGGCAGCAGAGCCAGGCTCCAGCTCTCTGGGGAGCAAAGGGAGGCTGAGGGAGACTTAGGCCCAGGGGACACAGAGACTGACTGGTCTGCTTTGGCAGATGAGGAAGATTGTCCATTAAGGCCTAAGTCCAAGATCGGGACCAACCTGGTGAGGAAATAGAAACACAGCATCCTGTGTGCTTCCTCGCTTTCTCCTTTCCCTTTTCCGTAGCTTTCCAGAAAGAACTTAAACAGCAGAGATAACGTGTTTGACTTCACAGTGTAGTGTAGGGCCGGCTCACAGTAGCCCTGAGCACTTAGTTTGGAAAGTATGGCACTGACCGGCTTCAAGGGGCCTTTTGCCCCTCCAGGACCACGTTTCCCAGAATCCTCTTTAGATGGAAGGAGCTCCTCTTTGTATGAGGTCAGGTGCTCAGAGGGGAAGAGAGCCAACTGAAGGATGGAGTCTATCTTGATGCGGATGTCTCTGCACAGCTGCAGACGGAGACGCAGATGTGTGTGAGAAGGTGCAAATTCCCCGGAAGTGAGCAGGTGTCTGAGAAGTACTAACGTCTGGCTCAGCTGATTGGTTACCACAGTAAAGACTCTGTTAGGATTGGCTTGTTGTCGCTGAACTGACAAATAACATGTCAGCACCTGAAGCAATACGTCAAACAAATTAGCGGACCGGAGGTTTTCCTTTGGCTTGGAGGGGGGTTTATCAGCATCTAATTCTGGCTGATCTCGAGGACTTTCAGTGATTGGCTCAACTTGGGAACTGACCAAGTCGCTAATGGGCTGAGTTTGAAGACTCTCAGTCATCACCTCATCTTCAGATTCAGCCATTATGGGTGAGGATGTGAGTGATGGCTGCTGGAGCTCCCAGCAGGCCAGAGAGCAGAGCTTAGCCAGGAGACTGACCATGAGCTCATACTTGGTGGTGAAGACAGATGAGAGTGCAGGAGAAGAGAGAAGACCCTGACACACACTCAGTATGGTGGACGCACACACTGGTGACTTGGAGCCAACACACGCACACTCCTGGAGACGCTCAAGCAGCAGCTGGAGGGAAACAGACAACAGAGATTTCAATAAAGCCTTAATGTATTAATACTACTCTAATATGCGATAATGTAGAAGACAATCACAAAGGCCCTGTTGGTAACATCAGGTATGAAAAGGGTCAAAAAGAAGAATTAAAAAGATTCTGTGTTGCAAACTCTAGATTTGTGGTGTTTTTATTTAAGTATTGCCAGATCACCTGTGCCATGTTGAGCCTCAGGCTGATGGTCTTGCCCTGCTTGAGAAGAGTGTGGAGCTTCCTGCTGTGAAGCAGATCATCCAGGTAACACCACAGTCCTTCCAAAACATTCTGAGAAAACTCCACCTTCTTATTGTACCAGCCTGTCAGAGCGTGGGTGCACCAGTCCAACAGCACCTACAGAGAAAAAGAGTCAAGACAGACATGAACACAGAGATGGTTGACATGTAAATAATATTAAAATCATTCAAACAGCCAGTCTTTTTTTCTCAACTATCCCAGGAACTGACGATGAGAGATTTTTTCATGAGATTGTCAAATGAATGATGGAATGAATGAACAGCAATCAACAAAAGGTGCAAAAAGACACCATGGCACCACATTAAACCAAAAAAAGGTATCATTATCACTCTACGAAGACACAAACATCTTCCAACCCAACTTCAGCGGTTACCTGTTCCTTGTTGGGAAGCAGGCACTGAGTGGAGATCCAGGCAAATCGTGCCAACTTTAACTTGTCCTCCCACGGAGTCTGAGGACTCTTCAGTTTCAGATGGATACCTGAGTAGATGGCAGCCATCGCTGCAGCTGGTGCTACTGCCTACACAAGAAGGATAGAGAAAAGGAGTCAGGGCCAGAGAGAGGGAACACAAGACGGGGGGAAAGGTGAGAAGACCTAAATACTGGTATGTACATTAGGTTATTTCTCCTGTAACCACATTAGACCGAGACACTGGCCTAGAGATAGAGTTGGTTCCCCTTCTGCCCACTTCTCAACAGGCAGTGATGGGTTAAATCCCATTACAATGATGACATGATTGTATTAGGGTGGTAATAAGTATTAATCCCATGTATCTGAAATCTGTGTTTACATGACCCCAGAACTTGAAACTTAACATTAAGTGCATGCAAACCCAGGACAGTTAAACATCCACCCCCACCACACAGATATAAACCACAGTCACAGTTGTTTTCAATGTGGACTCAGACCTGAACCTTAATTTAGGTTTAGATATATCTTGTCCCCCCTCGAGTAACTTATATCTGAGCTTTCTGCTCCACATACATCTTTCATCTTCTCATCTGTTCAGGTCGGTCTGCTGCCCTCAGTACAGTCTGCTCTAACAAACTGACATGCTGTACTGCTAGCTCAACGACAGCTAGCTACATAGCATACTTCTAGCCAAATTAAGCTAATGCCCGGGCTTCTTCTCGTCTGCAGGCAAACAAACCATCGATACACTTCAGCGTTAATTGTTTTAAAAATAGTCACATGTACTTTGGTGGACTTTGCCAATTACACTTACGGCTTTTCAACCCGCACGTGCCTCCTGTTTTCAGATGTGGACGAACTTTCAACTTTCACCCCGCCGGCCAGGCAGAAGCAATCGAGGATCGATGTCGACAAACGGTTTGTTCCGCCATCAGCCAAATATTCACTTTTCGCCTTCATTCACCACAGATGTTGGTAAAATATTACATTTAACTATTGTTTATCGGATGATAATGAACTTATCCGATTTCAAAATAAACGAAAACGCATTTCGTTGAGAAATCTCTGTTTGTCGAGAAAGTAACTCAGCTAATATCATATTTGTCGTTATTCTCAGGCAGCATGTGTGTGTCTGTGTGAACTAAATAGAAACATCATCAGCTGTTTATTATTTGTGTACAAATTTAATGACGCTTTTTGTTTTAGGGAACCTTTCAAACTCATTCATAAAACACTGGGTATGAACAATCGACTGTACTGGCGATCTGTGTTTGTTTGGTTATGCCTGGGAAAGTTTGCTTACATGATCAGCCATTGAATTCCCCCGTCGAAGAGGAAGAGTCGTATGTGTGTGTGTGCGTGTACCTGGGACCGAAACCAGGGTCACCTTTCCTGTTTCTACCCCTTTAGACCATTTCTAGGGGAATTACGTTCATATCTCGGAGCGGATGTTGATGTTTGCGGTCTACGGCAGCTCGTGTTTGCACTTCACCCGCCTGCCAGCCAAATATCCAGCGACAGATGACAGTGACAGGCGGGGTGTCGGTAGCTGTTCATTGATAAGAGATAAATCGGGTGAAGGCGGCTGTCAGGCGCAGATAAAACACACAATAACGGTCTAAAGTCGACGATGTAGCGGGAAGGATCTCTGAAAGTGTTCGGGTTATGGATGTGGTGCGTTGACCTCACGGCTGGGTGCTAACATGTTTCTCCGAGAGGACTTAACTCAACAAGAATCACCTCGACAGTATCACTGACTGGATCCAGCTAAGGAAGACTTTTATTATCCCACCTTTTGTCAAACTATCTGTCTTTCGCCACGATGCGGCTTTTAATCCGCATGTCAAGGTGCACTCACGGAGTGCATCTGTCCAAACTCAAGCTAACACAACCGCGGATGTTGTGGCTGGACCACCGGCTGACCCTCTCGGCTGCCCTCCGGAGGAAGAAGCAGTCAACCGGGGTCAAACCATCCGTCCAGCCGACTCCTGCCTTCCCTCTCTCCTCGCCCAGAGCCACCGTGTCTGTCCTGCCGCTCAGGGGTCTGTCTCTACTCTGTCCACACTCGCCGACAGGCCGAGCACGGACACTCGCACACACACCTGTTGCCTTTGCCAGCTCTTCAGCCGCCTCCGCACCGACACCAGCCGAATCGGTGAAGACCCAGAAGGACGCGGAGGGAGGCCAGACACCGACCACGGTCCCCCTGGAGGATGTCAGAAGGATCTTAAAACTTGCCCGCCCGGAGAGATGGAGCCTGGCAGGTAGACTGTGTTATTATGTGTGGACTAGTCTTTAGAGGCTTTCATTTTAATGATTGTACAGTTGCCACTTTTAGTCTGACACTGGGTTAAAGCTCTCAGGAAACAAGGGTTTATTTTGATTTTAAAGTTTGTGGAGCTTTAACTTAGTGCGTCAGTACTCTCCTTTTTCTACTTTCACTTATTGTTTCATCATGCACCAAAATGGAGAATAGGATGTGCACATGACTGCCTTTCTGCAGCATCAGTGTTTCCTCTGCATGTATTTATTCAGGAGTGGTGGACCACCACAGCTTCAGAGATCTTCATAGAGGATTATGATCTAGATAACAACACAAAGCTGAAAGATACAAACAAGCGTAAGACCCAGTGCATAGACATAGCCCTTTTAATCATGATCAAATAACTACATATAAACAATAGTGCTGCAGTCACCAAAATTACAACCACCAGGTATGGATGCGGAAGAAAAAGCAGAAATGTTGATGAAGGTTCTCAGTCATCTTTGAACAATGAGCCACAAGTGGCCCTAACGACTCTGAAACTCAGAGTTCACACGTCCTTAACGACTCTGTAAACACCCACACAGAGTTTAAAATCCTGCCAACTCCTCCAGTTAGTGAGAACTGAAGAAGCCTCTTGGATGAGAGGTGACCTCTTCAAGAAACTGAAACAAGTCCAGTTGCCTATGATACAACACTGGAAAAAACAG
Organism: Pagrus pagrus; assembly: GCF_965226575.1. NCBI lineage: Eukaryota > Metazoa > Chordata > Actinopteri > Spariformes > Sparidae > Pagrus > Pagrus pagrus. The sequence goes on along the minus strand of NC_140185.1, from coordinate 27,657,532 downwards.
AAATTGCTCCCTGCCACCACTCCTACAACACAATTAGAGCGGAAACGATCAGCATTATTTTGTATTAGCAGGAGAAGATAACTCATAAATCGTATTCCTGCTTTTAGTTGCTCATGTATTTTACCAAAGTAGTCGTTTCCTGTTTTTTAAGCAAGTTCAAGCCACAGCCGTATGTGAGCGTGAACTTTGTGGTTTTGACACTTGGATGCACACAGCCATTTTCTGTCAGTTTCTCTCAACCAGTCACAACAGTCCACCTCACTGTACTGTACCACATGTGGACATTGTAGTGTTTCCAAGCCTCCTCCTTCTATGTTTTTTCAGTGGCTGTGAGCTGCATTGTGACCTGCTCTAACCTTGATTGGAGACAGGTTCTCCCAGATTACAGTCTTCTACATGAGTCAAATTGTTTTGATTACTTGGCACATGCTGCAGCTCAGCTGTTTATAATGTTTATTTGGAGAGCTCTGTCAAAGAAAAACATCCTAATGTACCTTTCATCACGTTTTGCTGGATAATCCCTTCCAAATTGGAAATTGAGACTTCCTTTTATAAATTGTAGCCCTGTATTTTGCTTTCTACCACCATGTGTATTAAAGTGTTTCTTTTGCTTTTATCCTGAACTTTCTCTGTTTTTCTGTCTTCTCCTTTATCCACACCAGCTGCTGTAGGCTTCTTGACTGTCTCCAGCGCAGTAACTATGTCAGCTCCATTCTTCCTGGGTAAAGTGATTGACACCATTTACTCCACTGGAACAGAAACAGAGACAATGGTAGCCTCCCTGACATCGTTATGTATCATGCTGACTGGAGTCTTCATGGTCGGTGGGGCTGCCAACGCTGCCAGAGTCTACCTCATAGAGAGCACAGGTGAGATTAATAAACAAACAAACAAAAAAAAAATCAGGAGGAAACAATAACTTTCAGTGTCATATTTATCAGTACTATTTACAGTATTTAACAGTATTATTAAAGAATACTTTGAAAGTAAGATGAAAATATCAATCAAGATAAAAAAGCATTAAATATGAAGCTAGAGTCAGCAGATGGTGAGTTTAGCTTAGCATACATGCTGGAAGCTCACAGATTCACCTACCAGCACCTCTAAAGGTCACCACGTAATTAACATGACATATCATGTTTGCTTAATCCATACACAAGCAGACATGCTGTAATAATGATTTCTTGGTGCCTAGCAGCCAGTGGCATTGACTTCCCAACAACCTTACGATCACATTGTGTACGGATTAAACACGCAATATACTAAGAATTAATTAGTGATATAGGTAGGTGTATTTCTGAACACTGGACAGAGTCTAGCTTCTTTTAATCAGCTGTTTAATCATTTACTCTACAATATACCAAAATAATGACAGATACCAATCAGAAAGCAGAACCTGAAATATGTCATGAAATGTGTGCAATTGTCAACCTTTGTTTATGTCCTTCCTCTTCTCTCTTCAGGCCAAAAGATTGTTCGCAATCTCCGTGCCTCCCTCTTTTCCTCCATCCTCACACAGGAAGTGGGTTTTTTCGACAGGAGCAGGACCGGCGAGCTAATCAACCGCCTCTCTGCCGACACAGCCATGGTCGGCCACTCCATCACCGACAACCTGTCTGACGGGCTGAGAGCTGTCGCCCAGGCAGCTGCTGGTGTCAGTATGATGGTGAGTACGACCCTCAGAGTGGTCCGCTGCCTACAGTCATGACAGGTTTGAATGAAGAATTAATTAACTGGCATCCTTTATGATACATTTATTGTGTGGAATAAATGTATTGTACTACTGATGTTTTTTAAATACTTCCAGATTTAAGATAATTATTAAAAACTAAGGGCAGAAGCCACAGAAATCCTTATTTCTCCCATAGTATGTCTATTGTTTTGTGTGGAGCCTGACCGATACTCGATTTTTGGGGCCGATACGAATATTAGGGAGTAAATAATTCAGATCATTCGGATATCTACACACGTTTTTGCGATTACCCCTCAAATGTGGTTCTCAAACACTTGTGACAAAGATATTAAACGCAGGCAGGCTTTTTTACAGTTTAATAACAAACTTCATTTTTCGTATAGGCGCATATCAGACAGCATGTACTCGATACTGATGATATATCTGTGATTATATTGGTCAGGCTGTAGTTTTGAGCTAACCAACAGTCTGAGTTTTTTTTAGAAACACTCATTTAACAGTAGAGTAGATGTGTGAATGTCTGGTTGGACAGTACAAGGAAGTAGGCGTGACGTCTTTTGCCTGCGTATTTTCATGCTATGCTGTTGTTATGTCAGCTGAGAGTTTCCCTACACATTACTGCTGGTAAACTATAGTGTTGTTGGGAAACGGGGTAACAATAACAAGGAAATGGATAGATTTCCTTGAATGACTGCCACACCCTGACCAACCTTTGGCAGGTACTGGACGAACAAAGCATTTTGTGTGTGCATGTGGAGTTCACCTGTAAACAGTTTTGGCCAACAGGTGGTTTAGCTTTTAATTGTAATGACTCTCATCTGACTATATTCTGACACCAGTCTCCACTTTCTTGGCATTCACTGATTACTTATTTGTTGAGAAACAGGTCCGTTAACTCATGCTTGCACTTCCTTTGCATAACTGGATTTTTTCTGGTTCCATGTCAAGTAGTAAAATTATTTCCTGGTGTAATAAACGTTCAAGAAAATGAACAGAAAAAAATCACTGTAATAACTGATTAGGGCCAATAGATGTGAAATCTCTCTCATTTTTCTCTCTCATCTCCCTCTCTATTTCCATTACCTACTGTCTCTTCTCTCTCCTCCTCTAGTTCTACGTGTGCCCCAGTCTCGCCAGCTTTGTTTTACTGATTGTTCCTCCTCTGGCCGGTCTTGCTATCTTCTATGGCAGATACCTTCGCTCCATCTCCAAACGCACACAGGACGCACTTGCACAAGCCACACAGGTACGGTGCACAAATACACACATATCAAATAATTAGTTTAGAAGTATTTACTAGGTTTTATAATCACGTGCAGGGATTCATAAAACAAATCATTGAGGATGTGGTAGTTGTAAACAAGGAAGTTGTGGCAAAATGTGATTTCAAAACTCTTGTGTCAGTAAACTGGTTGTTTTTGCCTTTTTATACAGTTTTAGTGACGCTTTATACTGAACTTCCTTTATACTGACTCTTATTAGTGGTTAGTAAAGCCACACTGTTTGTCTGTCCCTTAGCTGTGTGTATACCTGATGTAAATACTGCACTGCCTGTGGTAGTCTAATTAAATTTGCAGGATGAATTTACAATGTTGATAATCTGATTTTTGAGTCCTTATTAAACTGTTTGTGTGTGTGTAGTTGGCAGAGGAGCGTATCAGCAACATGCGGACAGTGAGGGCTTTTGGTAAAGAGCTGTCAGAGGTCAACACGTACAGGGAGAAGACAAACCAGGTCTTCAGTCTGGCCAGGACGGAGGCTGCACTACGAGCTGGCTTCTTCGGAGTGGTAAGTGTGTGTCAAGTCAATTAAATGTTTATAGCCCAATATCACAAATGACAAATTTGCCTCAAGGGACTTCACAGTCATACACTATATGAGACCCTCTATTCTCAGACCCTTGATTCTGATACGGAAAAAAGTCCTCCCAAAAAATCGTGTGGACAATCAAGAAGACAAAATTAAATAGATTTTGATAGATTTGGAAACTTGAAAGAGGACAGACTACACAAACTCACAAGAGCAAAACTCAAATACACTACTCACATGACCGGGGGAAAAAAACAGACCCAGAGAGATCGCTGTGCAATCGTTTGTGTGTGTCTTGTCAGTCATGCAAACCGAATCCACAGTTAGGAAAGTGTTGCACAGAGGCTTCTGCTTTTTGGTCGTCTTTCAGGTTTGTCACAATACCACAACACCTGACATGTCTGTTTCACCATTAAAAGGTATTATCCAATTGTCCATACAGGGTCAGACAATGCATGCACCCATCTGGGAACTCCGGTTATTTGACACCTGGACCTTATTTATAGGTGTAATTATGCTTGTATACTCACACAGACAATTGTAGTGCAGCTCGGAGTCCTTCGGACGTTAGTTAGGTCCAGCCGATCATGACCGCAGCGCACCGGGGCCACGGCAATGGAGCTTTTACACAGGAATTATCTGCCGCGAAACTCGCTCATTTCACCTACATTTTGTCATGAATGGCCAGTGTTATCAGGACTCCGAGCTGCACTACAATTGTCTTTGTGAGTATACGAGCATAATGACACCTATAAATAAGGTCCAGGTGTCAAATAACCGGAGTTCCCCTTTAAAGAGCTTAGGCAGTGTTTGAACAACTGTGTGACACAACTTGCTGAGCCTTACTGCTTAAAACAGGTTTTTTTTCTCTTCCTGTCCTTAACACTACATCTGTATGCATTTTCATGTGTTAAAATGTTCCTCAGGTTGGATAAAATTAAGCCTTAATCATCCACTTCTATTTATGTCAGTGGTGGTATACAAACTACAAGAAACACCTTTCAGTATGAGGCAGTGCATTTCATCTAGATCACAAACGTCAGCCTTCAAAATGACCATAAAAATTGGGCTATTGTTTTAGACTAGATTTAACTGGGTGTCAGTCTCTAATAATCTGGCAGCCGAGTCTGTTGCTGGAAGAATAACCTCGGGTACTGAAAATATTTTCTTCTCTGTCCACCTTCCCTATTGTACGGCCGGGTGTCAGTTCTCACTACGTCTCTGGCCCCCAGGCTGTTTCATCGATTCAAATGATATCAGGCTAATGAAATTCAAATTTCTCGCTCATTGAACTGTTGTATGGAACGGATATAAAGAGAGAGGGACTGGTGGTGCAACTCCCCAGTTGGCTTATCCAGCAGGTGCCCAGATAGGCTGTAATCAGTATAAGTGATGCCAGATGTTGTAGTAATCAAATAACCAGTTTGTGTTTGTGTGTGTGTGTGTTTCAGACTGGTCTCAGTGGTAACATCATGATCCTGTCAGTTCTGTACAAAGGAGGCCTTCTGATGGCCAGCCAGCACATGACTGTGGGAGAGCTCACATCGTTCCTCATGTACACCTTCTGGGTGGGCATCAGTATTGCAGGTGACACACACTCATAGATACTGTAAATGTGCACTTTCCTTATCTGTTTTGTTTACACCCGTGTGAACTGTTCGTGTGATGATTTATGGCCTTTTGTATTTCTGCTTGATGTGAAGGTCTGAGTTCATTCTACTCTGAGCTGATGAAGGGGTTTGGAGCAGGAACCAGACTGTGGGAGCTGGTGGACAGAAAGCCTGAGTTTCCTCTGAATGGTCAGTACGCACACGCGTACACACACACACACACACACACACAGGCAGGAGAGTATTACTTCAGAAGTCTTTGTACGGTGGCCCAGAAGTGTCGAACCAAATGCGAAAACCACAACAAAATAACGGAAGTGGGCATCAACGTAAGTGAACTAAACAATCATTCTGTCGTTGTTTCTGTCTTCCTTTGCTCCTCCACAGAAGGTCTAGTGCTCCCGCCAGACCAGCTGAAGGGTCAGCTGGAGTTCTCTGACGTCTCCTTTGCCTACCCCACCCGCAGTGAGGCTCCTATTTTCCAGAACCTCAGTCTGCTGGTCCCAGCCGGTTCCATCATGGCTGTGGTGGGACCCAGTGGGTCTGGAAAATCAACCCTGGTGTCACTGCTGCTCAGGCTGTACGACCCCGGCGCTGGTGAGAGCGAGCTCGTTCTGTACACTGCTTAGTGATCAGAGAAAAAATTATGATGACAAACTTAAGAGGTGGTTGTTTGACATCTGCAAATTACTTCTTCTTTTCTTCAGGTATCATCTCCATAGATGGTCATGACATCAGAGATCTGAATCCCTATTGGCTCAGGAGTCACATTGGGACTGTCAGCCAGGTAATGGATGAATATTTTACTTGTTTGTGTTCTCATACAACAGGTCTCATAGCAAACACATAAACAGGTCAGATCCCTCGTGTGAAGATCGTCTCCGTCTTTCTCACATTCTCCTTCTCCTCTCCTCACCTCTCTCCCAGGAGCCCGTGCTGTTTTCTTGCTCTATCAGAGATAATATAGCGTACGGTGCGGTGGACCCAGAAGCTGTGACCACAGAGGACATCTACAGGGCAGCCAGAGTGGCCAACGCCTATAATTTCATCCAGGATTTTCCAGAAGGATTTGACACTGTAGTGGGGGAGAAGGGGGTGCTGTTGTCAGGTGAGACACAATCAGAGACTCGACAGAAATGTGATGTGCACTTGTTTACTTCTCTTGTGTGTACAGGGTTAAGTTGTATATTTTGTTCCTCAGGTGGTCAGAAGCAGAGGATAGCCATAGCCAGAGCTCTGCTCAGGGTGAGTACAACAACATACTCTTTTTACTGTTTCAGGAGGAAGCACAACTCTGGTCATACCTGTCATCTGCACAAATCATTTGTTATGAGTTAACCGGGCTGTAATGACAGGAAGTGGATGTTCTTGTGTTCATCAGTATCTGATCTTTCTGTTCACTAAAATCACCTGTTGAAGCAGCATCTACACTCTGGTCTCTGCTGTCTTTTTTGCATGAAACCTATTTTTGTTCACTCTCCACAGAATCCTAAGATCCTGCTTTTAGACGAGGCTACCAGGTGAGAAAGACTGAGACACGAATTAAGAATTGTTTTAGAAATTTGTTTGGAAATTGTGATATTACCCCCTTCAGAAACGGTATGTTATTGTGCTAGTTAAAGACACATCTTAGGTCATTTTGTTGAGGACAATCCTAAACAAGTCACTTTCCTCAGTGCCTTGGATGCTGAGAATGAGTTCCTGGTCCAGGAAGCCTTGGAGCGTCTAATGGAAGGTAAAAACTCTCTGTCTGTCTTTGTCTTTCAAATTAAATCCACTTAATGACGAATTGTTTCGTTTCTTTACTGCTGAGATTTTGTTTCTACTGTTTTATTATATCCTGCTCTTCTTGACCAATCAACAGGCAGGACAGTCGTGATCATCGCTCACCGTCTGTCCACCATCCAGAATGCAAATGCCGTCGCTGTACTGGACCAGCAGCGTGTAGTTGAGTGTGGCCAGCACACGGAGCTGCTAGGCAACAGGCAGGGGCTGTTCAGAAAACTGATGGAGAAACAGGCCTTTCTACAAGAAGAACAGCAACGAGCGCTTCGCTGAGAGGACGGGGAGGACAGACCAGTGGATGAGGATGAGGGAGAAATCAGGAGGTGAGGTCAGTGGCTTGAAAAACGACTGGCTTTACTCCAGTCAGAGGTGAAGGGGGGAAAAAAAGCTCCAGGAAAGCAGAACTTTCCAGAGGAGTAGGAGATTTGAAAGCCACTGAGAAACACAAAGGGAGTTTGTTTTCCTTGCTTAAAGGAAAGAGACGGAGTAATCCACAGTGAAGACCTAAGACCTGAAAGATGGATCGGAGAGTTCCTTGAGATGCTTTATTTTGCAAATATCTACTTCTACACTGAATGAGGAGGACCAAATCAGAGAGGCTGAGAGTGAAAAGGACACATCATGAAGACAGGCACTCCTCACACATCGAGCTCCGCGACAACATGTCATTTCTGAATCAGTATCATTACCAGAGTTTTTGGGGAAAAGCTCAAATTCTGTATTAAATCATTGCGGTGTACAGGAGATAAGTGATGGTACGAAACTGCTGAGGGACACTGTTGTCTGATTTAGATTTTTGTTTTGATTTTCATAACCAAACCAAAAGCAGTCTAGTCTGATGTATACAGAACAGCTAAATATGTGTTTGTTTATGAATTTGTGTCTATTTATTATTGATTTTTTATTTTTTTGCAACTTGAAGCTTAACAATTAGATCCTTTTTATATAACATGACATCATTGTAGAGTTGAAACAAGCCAAATGATGCAGCTATTTCTGTCGTCTACCCTATGTTGTAAAACTGGACTCAACACTGTTCTCCCATATCTTTGAAAACAAGGACACAGATCAATGTGCACTTTTGTCATGAAACATTATTGAATGTCATGTACGTCATCTTAAAAATGTTATTTCCTTTGGAGCTGCAACAATTAATGGATAACTGCCAACTATTTAGATGATCGATGAGTATTTTAAGCTCTCTCATAGGAAGGGTAAATCAAAGCCGGACACGGTCTGTTCATCGTCATGACCCCCAAAATCCCCAATTGAATCATCTTTTTTTTTTAATCATGACTTCAAAATGTCAAGAATGTAATCTTTCAGGTGTCTCGGCCTAATCTCTAAATGTTGGTAAAACAGAGTGCGCAACATTTCTGACTGTAAACTGTTAATCATCTGTCAGTCTGTGATGTGATTGTCTCCTCCGTGCTGTGTGAACTGGTAGGTGTTTACAGGACGTGCACTTTGCCAGCATTAAATTCTATATAAACAGCTCTAAACTCACGTACGCGTTAACCACAAAGCTGTTGAGCCAGCTAAATATTATAGCTGGCTGGGAGAGCCTGACTAAGAGGTAATGAGTCTGCTCGGTAAATATTTGGATGGTAAATGCCCACTTCACTGCTCAGGGGGAGTCTAGACCGGAGTGTAACGCCAGACATGTAAATGCCCTCTGCTAAAGCGCTAAAGGGACTGTAGACTGGGTGTTTTTCTCATGAGAAATGACTAAAAAGAAATCCTCAACAAACAGGAAAAATCCTCTGTTTGTCGAGCTCAGGTCTGTTTAGTGTAGCTGGGACAGTTTTGTCTCGTAAATGTGAGTTTAACGGATAACTTTACAACTATGAGTCATTTTATTTATGGCAAACAGGCTCAAAGAACAAAGGCTATATGATGTTTGCCATGTTTGAGAGGCATGTCATGTTCACATCAGTCTCTTTTCAATATTTCCTATATTTTTATTGACTTGTATGGTGGAGGAGCTTCCTGACACATAAATTCAATCTGAAAATTGCTTCTGACTGAAAAGACTGGAAACTTAAGTGCACATCTCTGAAGGACTTTTTGTAATATGTTTGTTTTTTCTTGACAGGGATTAGAAACTTGAGTTATTGTGAATGTAACTTTTCATTCACGATTTGAAGTCAGTGGTGCACAGAGACTCTTAAAACTGGATTGTGGCCCCTTAACAGAAATCAAGATGACTTGGCCTTGATCATAAAGGAGGGACAGTGTCGGGATAAACTGAAACAGCATTGATCATTAGTTATTGCCCATTTGAATAGCCGACTAATGTTGTCTGAGTACAATAGTATCACTTTATGGTTGTATATTTTGTGAGACTGTATGCTGCATATGATTTATTATGGGCTGTTTTCATGTTCTTCGTTTTCTTTTTGCTAGGATTATTTCACCTAAAAGGCGAGTGGTTTCTTTACGTGTTAGTCTTTATTTCAAAGTTAAATGATGCCTTGATCATCCTCTCTGAACGTCACATGTCCAGACTAGTTTTGTGTGTTCTGTGGAGGTCTGTTGGTAATATTACCAAACCCTTCCCATTAAAAATGATGTAATTTAAAGAAGTTATGTTTAGTTAAAAAATCACCTCAACACTCTAAACCTCTCACCACAGACTAAAGCTGATCAGTGAAGATGCTTAAAGTCTCTCAGATAATAATGGAAACGTGTCTTTTAACAAATCACAGAAGAGGTGGTTCATTTTTTTAACTTGTATGTTATGAGTTCTAAATAATATGGCTTAAATGATATATTATAGATTTTTAATTATTTTTGTGGTTGTTAAATTATTATACTTCTATGTAAAAGTAAATAAAGTGAGATATTAATAAGTTTTTATTTGTGGGTTTTGTTGTTCAGCTGTTTCTGAGGCTTTGGCTGCTTGTTCTGTTGAGGCACATACACTGTACACAAGTATTAAATCAGGATTTATTTAAATGGGTTTGAAAATGTTGATTTTCTGTTTGTTTTTTATTAGATAACTTTAAATTGTATTTCACAGTTGTCCTTAACCATAACTCAAACTTTGTCAAATCTGTAAGTTTTGACAATTTATTTTAATATATGATTTTATTGTATCTTAAAGGAACAGTTCACCCAAAAATGAATATTTAGTCATTATCTACTCACTGTCATGCTGATGCAAAGTCTGGTGAAGTTTTCTTTTAGTCCACAAAATATTTCTGGAGCTTCGCAGTGAAACAGTTTTGCAGTATTCTCCTAAACAACTAAAGAAGATGGGGACTTGTTTTCAAAAACGTTAGAAAAACGACCAAAACAGAAACAAAATGGCTCCTTGCAGCTCATCCAGCGTAATCCAAGTCCTCTGATCCCAAATTGATTTGAAGAGATGTTATTCGCACCCTTTTTTTAAAGTACACTGTAGCTGCTAAGCTAAATAATGTCTCTTCAAATCAATTTGGGATCTTGGGACTTCCGAAAAATTTGGGATTACACCAGATGACTTTCCATCGGCATGGGGTTGAGTAGATAATGACTGAATTTTAATTTTGGTTAAACTGTTCCTTTAAATTGACCCCTTAAATCACCATTTCCCAATGGAGCCTAAAAATAATGGACAGAGGAGACAGAATCACTGTTTTATCTGAACTGAGTAACTTCCTGTGTTTCCATGCAGTGCGTCAGGTTGTCAGCAGGTGGCGATGTTGCTTCACACTTAAAGCTACAGAGAGGCTCTCAAGTGTTCACTGCTCTCTGCAGGTCAAAGTGGGATCAATGTTCATCCAGTCTATCATACTGTACCTAAATAAAACTTCATGGTAATGATATGAGTAATGTGTGTCCAGCTGTTGGCTGGATGTGTTGACGGTGTGCTGAGCTTCTCGTGTAAATAGACTCTGCACATTGTTACATTTGCTGGCACGTAGACAGACCTGACCCAGTCCTGGCAAAGCAATAAATGCATAATAACAATAATAATTATAGCACCTTTCAAAAACAGATTTATCCGGTAGTTTACAATAAAAGACATATCGTAAACGCAATAAAACACAGAGGTGGAGATTTGAACAAGATAATAAATTAAAACATTCAAATAAATATATACCATTTGTTGAGAAATAGTCATATAATAAAAGTGAGTTTTCTAGTAGAGATTTAAAGGAGGTTGTCCCGGTCACCTCTGTTCACAAGTCCAGATTTTGGGACTGTGGACGCTGTCAGAGGATCTCAAGCAGCAGAATCACAGATATCAGGAGGAGCCAGACCATTCAAGGCTTTAAAAACAAGCAGTAAAGTCTCATAATCAATTGTAAAAACTCGGAGGTAACCAGTGAAGAGCAGCAAAAGTTGGTGTGATGTGGTCGCTTCCCGTTTAAGTGTTAAAAGTTGGGCAGCAGCACTTTGTATCAGCTGTAGTCTATGTGTTTGTTGCACGTGTGGGGCAGTTTAACAGTTTATAAAGATGAATCAAGTATCCATCAGCCAGGTAAGATATTTAAAATCATGTTCATGTGTGTATTTGATGCGATAGAACAGTTATTTCAAAACGGTTCAGGCACAAGAAGTAAAGCCATGCTGTGAAATACCACTGAATATTTTGATGAATTATATTCTCCCTCTAGACATGTTTATAAATATTCATGTGGTAAGAGCATAAGTGTAAGAGCTGTTGACCTTTGAGCTCGTGGTGTCCTAAAAAAATAAACCAACCCCTCCAGCAGAAGCAGCAGTTGTGCTCTTGTTCTGCTCAGCTGGCTCATACAGCGCACACGGTGTCTCTCATCCCTGCATGGGTTTCCAATTCCAACTCCATGTGCTGCAGCTCCCCTCTGCTTTTCTCTGTATCTGCCCCGGGCTATTTGAGGACCTAGTGGAACTGAGGATCTGACCCTTTTCGGCCTTACACAACAAATTCATGGGACAGCATGTTGTTTGTAACACAAAGCCTTATTGGTCAGGAGATAGGACAGTGAATGTGATGATAAGCAACTTGGTCCGGAAAAAAAGGATTCTTTATAAGTTCATGTGGTGTTTTGATTGCTCAGCCATGCCACACCACCACAGTTGGTTGGAGTCCATGCAGAGAGTGGCCTAATAAAGCATAATTTTATCTCAATTTTAAGTTTTGGCACAACAGTCCCACTGATCCTGCTCCGAATCCTGAGTCTCTGCTGTGAATTAGCTTCTCCTCACCTCTTGTTTTTGTCCGTCAGCCATGAAGCAGAAACCAAACACCACCTTCTACTACAGATTAGACCAATGGCTTTTTGCTGTAGTAGATGTTTGGACTGACTTTGGACACGAGTGGCCAAAAGGCACCATGTCTAACACCTCTCACTCCACCGTGTCTCATTAAGAGCATTATTAGAAAGCAGTGCAGACTCAGCAAGAAATTAATTTGTGCAGCACATCACCAACAAAATGAAGCTGAACAGGAAAAAAATTGGGGGTACTGCTTCTTAAAGGATATGTTCACTTATTCACAAGTCTGTCTTGATTCAATGAACTGTTGAACAATGTACATTTGGTCACCTGGCAAAAAAAATAGGAACCTAAGCACTTTTACCTGTCCATTTACAATATCCTCAGTATCAGTAGTGTCTGTATCCGCAGCCTTTCTTCACTGTAACACCTGAGAAACTAATTCAAATCTCCAACAAGACTCCTGTCTGTGCATGCAGCACAGGAGCCTCAGTCACTGAGCACCCTGCCACACTTAAAAAGGTAGGACCCTCGTGTGCAGCGAGTGTATTGGTTCCAGCGATTGAATGCCGAGGCGTGTGCTATTCTTACTTCCTCTGACACTCTCACCCTCTGTGCTCTCATGAGAGCGAGAGAGAGCGCTGACTGAAATAAAAATCTAACCCAACAGGCAGCTAGGCAGACTGCCGTTTGTACAAATGACTACAAAAACAAGCATCCGTTAGACCTGTGCACTTTTCTCCCCCCCTTTTAACTGGCTAAAATACATGACATGATCACTATAACACTTAGAAACACACTAGTGTATTTCTAAAAGATAAAACACTAAAGCTTCTCTCCTTGTCCAAAGTCTCTCCCTCAGCTGGCTGAGTGTTTCACGTCTTCTGACAGACTGAACTCATGTTTGCTGCCACCTGCCTCTGTCTCCTCCCCTTGCACTCTCCAGGAGACCCCCCTCGGCTCTCCTCCCCCTCGGCCCCTTTGACCTCCTCTCCCCTCTTTCTGTTGCTCCCCGACAACTGCCAGCCCCTTTACATTTTAGGCGTTTCACGGGCCCTCTGGTTCCAAAGTGGCTCACAAGTGCTTAAAAGTAGCTCTACCTTGCTCTGCAGCCCCTCCGCCCCTTGACCCAGCGCCAACACACACACACCCATGCAACCCTCCATGTTTTCACCCGCTCTCCCTGCCGACTTCGAAGATTTTCCCCCCCTCCTGCCTTTTCTTACTCTGCTTTTTCTTGACACATTAATGAACCATTGAGGGTTCCCCCTGACAGCTTATACTGCCACAATGTTACATTTGTATTTTCAAGTGCAGAAACAATCCTCTATGAAAACCTGCAGGGCCAGTTAATGCAAGTTTACATCACTGCTCAACTAACACCTGATTAAAATAGGTACGAGAGGTCTGAAGATCTCTTCCTCTTGCCCCTGTCCATAAATCTGTGTTCACCCAGGCAGTGAATATGTCCTACCCAACCACTTACAATCAATACTGATGCTTCCTTTTGTGGCTATATTAAGAATCTATGTCATGAAAGATTATACTGTATGTTAACATTTATCTGCTCGCACGTGAACCCACCTTTAGGTTATAATACGAGATCATGACAGGCATGTGTTTGTGTGTATCTACAGGGTCCATATTGGGAAGTTGCCAGAAGTGGAAAGTTTACTTTTTACTTTTACTCCCTACATTTTAACACAGATATCTGTACTTTCTACTCCTTACAATATCAAAACAGGCTTGTTACTTTAGTTTTAATGCATTCGAGGGGAATTATCAATTATTTATGACACTTTACCAACCCTAAATGTCTTTTTTTTATGTACAGTTTTACCTGTTTTAATTTTTCTCTCATCATTGTTAGTTAGGGACAGCCCTCAATGATTTTCAAGTTTGAATAAAGACAACAACAATTATGACCAACCCTTTTTTTTAATCATTATTTCTTTGAGGTGTGCTATGTAGTTCTTGGAAAGACATTTTAATCAGAAGAGAAAGACCTTCATTTTTCATTTTTGTAGATATGGAAAATATCAACATTTCTGAGTTTGTATTATTACCTCATTAATATTGTAATCATTAAAATTCTGACTTTTCTTCTGAATTCTGAATTTCATGTCCAAAACTACATGGTGCCCCTTTAATTGCTTTTTGTGAGGTTATGAAACAATAAGCTACATTTTCAAACATCTCTTGTTGTGTTGATGTTTCATCTAGATGCTGCCCTGCACTGATTTTGTCTTATTTTGAATTTTATGTCTTAGGTAGGAATCCCCAGTTGCCATTAAAGTCTCTTTCCTTTGAGCCTGAGCTCTTTTAATTCACCAGATTAAGCTGATTTAGTCTCTCTGCCTTTTTAAACTATTCTAACTAACTATTCTCACTGTTTCCTTTGAGTTTATTACTTACATTTAAGCTCCTTCACACCTCCTCTCCCACTCCTTCTGTTCTCTCATACCACAACACACACATGTGCATGCATGTACACACACTGGGTTTCTCTCTCCTGAATGCACACACACACACACACACACACACAAACACACACACACACACACGTGCACACGTACGCTAGCTCCCCTCCTCCAGTAGAGTTATAATTAATCCAAGTGCTCCAGTGACAGAGCAGAGTAGCTCCTACAGATACGGTTTCAGCTGTTGGCTGTTTAGTGGTTCTCTCCTTATTTATTCAAAAAGACTCAGACAGACCTGTGTGGATTTCAGGGCATGTGGTCTGAAGAGGGGCAGATTTTGAATTAAAGTCATTTAGAAAATAATGTGCATATGGACAAAAAAAACAAACTGTGCTGACGTTACATAATCAAGAAAATGGGTTCCCAGGTTGCAAAGAAAAAGATCTTCTGTGCACAATCATCAATAATCTTATTGATTTTTTATCACAGCATATCACACATATAAGGCAGAAGATGGGACAAACATATTGATAAAGGCCTCCAGTTTTCTGCTCATCACTCATTAGACTCATTCTTATGCAGGCTGGCTCAATCAGGCTGCAGTATTAAATTTAATTAATTACACATATCAAAATAAGATTCATGACTGACATGTTGTGAGTGGAATAATGAGGCACACGTGTGAAGCTGTTTCCATGCAGAATGTTCCTCCTCAGCTTTAATCAATGTGTGTTTTCATGTATTGATCATCATGATGTGTATTGATTATCCTGAATCGACACTGCGTGGCTGCAGCTCTGTTCCTGGTTCACCTGTCAGTCAATAGTTGGGTCCTGGCTCTCTCTGGGGTCTAAATCTGTTCAGATGAGAGCAGCATTTTCCCATTTTAAGGCTGGATGAGGCCTACTAGTAGCAAATCTATAACCCTGGTTGGTAGCAACTGGCGTCTCCCCTAGAAAACCCCCAATGGCCCGCGCGCTCCTTATACGGCCCTCGAGGTGGGACCGCGAGGCTCGATGGGAGGTCAAAGCGACAGTTCCATATATGGCGCGCGCTCTCTCCTGGTCGGGGGCGCGCAGCGTCACTCCTGATCCTCTCCTGGATGGAGCTCCCTCCTTCCCTCCGCGGGGCGCGCCTCCCCACTGCACCCCACACCACCACACCCACCCACCCATCCACACCCACCCACTCCTCACCCTCGGCCTGTCAGCGTCCAAATATGGCAGAGGGCCGAATGGGGGCCCGTGCCGAGGTTTGTGAATGGCGGAGGTTGGGTATATAAGGTGGACGGGCAGCACAGAGGACCGTAGCTGGTTCAGCAACATCACTGGTTGGGTCTTTCCTCTCTCCGAGCCGCAGACACACTCCTAAGGTAAGACCCTGCGAGGACTCCTGAAGACACACACCCAGGCTGGAGCATCAGACTATAGGCCGTAACACGGGAGCATCTACCGGAGCTGAAGTTAGCCAGGGGCAGGACGCCTAGGACCAGATACTCCTGAAGGAAACGTGGGCAGATCCACTGGAGGATAGACTGTAGGAGAGGCCTGCTGTTGAAGGAGTAGGGACAGAGTTGTAAACAGTAGGCTGAGATCTCACAGGAGGTCTGATCTGAACTACCAGGTCTTGAAATTGTTGATAGATAGACTGATAGATAAAGTAGACTGATAGCATCTTCTGAGGTGTGACATTGAGTCAGAAAAGGTGCTGATGCAGCCAGAGGCAATGCGCCTTCAGACTAAATTAAAAAGCCTTGATAGTTTACCTGAGAGAGGGGAGATTGATCGTAGATTTACCTGAATCTTAGACCAACCTAGTTGGTTGATTTTTGCTTTTCACACTTGCCAAATTAGACCAATATAAAGAACAGATCATCAGCCCAGACTCATCAAATTGAGATAGATATCTGAAGGAAAACGTTGAGCTCCATATTGTTCATTTTGAACGTGATTTTATAGGTTTTAACAGGGTTTTCATGATGTGTAGATGCCCTGGTGTCAGTGTGCCATGGGTACATTTAGCGCAGGAACGCTCCTGATCATGCTCCTGTAGTTACACAGATATTCGAGTCTTTTACATTTTTACAGACTCCTAGAGTGAGATTACAAGAGACAAGACACAAAGTGTTAGTTCTGAAGTCATTTCTGTCACATTCAGTCTGTGTCGCCATGTGGATCTTGTGCGCTCACCTCTTTTCCTCCCCCCTCCTCTCTGACAGAAGCCACCATGTGTGACGACGATGAGACTACCGCCCTTGTGTGCGACAACGGCTCAGGCCTGGTGAAGGCTGGCTTCGCCGGAGACGATGCCCCCAGGGCAGTGTTCCCCTCCATCGTCGGCCGCCCCCGTCATCAGGTAAACAGCGGAGAAAACCAATCACACACACGAGACACATAAGACAAACTGGAAGAAGAAATTGGAGATTATAAAAAATAAATTTCACTAATACAGTAAAACGTTATTCCTCAGACAATTCATAGAGGAGAAATACACTTATTTTACAAAAAATACAACAAATATTGCCCATTCTTTCAGCCTGATGTAAAATATTTTGGCTGAGGAATCTCATTGAAAACTAAGATTTAAATTGGACTATTTCAGTGTTAGAATGTAGTTGTCTGTGTGGGTGATAACAGCGTGGCATTATGTACCTTGAGCCATGTAATTTTGGCTCCTTTTAACAGCAGCAATGTGGCCTTTAACGCTTGAGACTAAATTCGTCACAGATGAACTGACAGTGGCACAATCGCTCTTTCTGTGTCTGTGACCCACGCTGTTATTTGGCACACTGCACAATGACCAACATGCCTTTTGCACCGCACAGTAAAGACTTTAATCTGACTAGAAGAAGGTCATACCTCTCTTTGGACGATTCGACGTAACATTTCCATTATCTCGTCCTCTCCTCCCCCTTCAGGGTGTCATGGTCGGTATGGGTCAGAAGGACTCCTACGTCGGCGACGAGGCCCAGAGCAAGAGGGGTATCCTGACTCTGAAGTACCCCATTGAGCACGGTATCATCACCAACTGGGACGACATGGAGAAGATCTGGCATCACACCTTCTACAACGAGCTGAGAGTTGCCCCCGAGGAGCACCCCACCCTGCTCACTGAGGCTCCCCTGAACCCCAAGGCCAACAGAGAGAAGATGACCCAGATCATGTTTGAGACCTTCAACGTCCCAGCCATGTATGTGGCCATCCAGGCTGTGCTGTCCCTGTACGCTTCCGGTCGTACCACTGGTGAGACTGACAACATCAAACAGCTGCAACACACAAACACACAGACACACAGACACACACATACAATACAAACAAACAGACGCTTTTATTGTAGAATAAAACATCATTGATAAATGGAACTGATAAAATTACGTAACAATCACAACACATAGTATTAACTGAGCTATTATTGTGCCAATTCCCCACTTTAGCCATTTTACGCACAACTTTTACGCACAGTCGACCAGCCTCCCTGGGACTGTTTATGCTATTTCATTGCTCATATGATACATACAATCTGTGTGTTTTTATAAATCATCCTTCAATCACCCACTTACCCACATATTTACGCACAAATCTTGTCATGTTTGAGGTCTCTGTGTCGCCTGGACTTTACTGAACTCTCGCCTCGCCTCTCTCTAGGTATTGTGCTGGATGCTGGTGATGGTGTGACCCACAACGTCCCAGTCTATGAGGGTTACGCCCTGCCCCACGCCATCATGCGTCTGGACTTGGCTGGTCGCGATCTTACCGACTACCTGATGAAGATCCTGACTGAGCGTGGCTACTCCTTCGTCACCACCGGTGAGGAACTTGGCCAAAGCACCTGAAGGGCTGAAGCTTAGACCACTTTTAAGACAGACAAACTATAGCAGAGTAGAACTTAAATTATTATCATAACTTCATATTTTCTTTACCAAAACTACTGAAAAATATAAATTTAAAATAGTCAAAATGTATTAAGACGCACAGTGCAAACGGAGATGTGGCTGTATGTTTAAGAAAAACAGAAAACTCATTTTTCAGCTTCAGACATTTCCGTCACTTTAGATAACTTTCGTAGTTTCAGCCCACTTAATTAGTTTTACGCACGCTATGTCTGCGCTCTCGGCTGGTCTGTCACTCTCACTAATCTCTCATCAACTTGTCCCCCCACAGCCGAGCGTGAGATCGTGCGCGACATCAAGGAGAAGCTTTGCTATGTGGCTCTGGACTTCGAGAACGAGATGGCCACCGCTGCCTCCTCCTCCTCTCTGGAGAAGAGCTACGAGCTTCCCGACGGTCAGGTCATTACCATCGGTAACGAGAGGTTCCGTTGCCCTGAGACCCTCTTCCAGCCTTCCTTCATTGGTACGTCAGATAATCCTTCATCTTCTCTTACCTGGTAATATTGAGCCAAACTGCCCCCCCCCCCCCTCCCCCTCCTCCTCTTAACACTTGTCCCTCTCACCTGACTAGGTATGGAGTCTGCTGGTATCCATGAGACCGCCTACAACAGCATCATGAAGTGCGACATTGACATCCGTAAGGATCTGTACGCCAACAATGTGCTCTCCGGTGGTACCACCATGTACCCTGGTATTGCTGACCGTATGCAGAAGGAGATCACTGCTCTGGCCCCCAGCACCATGAAGATCAAGGTAAATATCATGACAACAAGAACATTAGAGCGGAAACGCATAAAACTGATAATTACGCACAAGAATCTACTGAACAAATTACATGAGTGGCGCTTTGCTGATCGATTCTCTCCTCCTCCCTCTCCTCCAGATCATTGCCCCTCCCGAGAGGAAGTACTCCGTCTGGATCGGTGGCTCTATCCTGGCTTCCCTGTCCACCTTCCAGCAGATGTGGATCTCCAAGCAGGAGTACGACGAGGCAGGCCCCAGCATTGTCCACAGGAAGTGCTTCTAAATCTTCCATCTTCTTCTCCAGCTTCTCCATCATCTCCACAAACACCACCAGCTATCTGGGGATCATGCGAGAAGGAGGATCAACCTCTGCTGCACAGCAACAATCTGCTGTCAATGGACTTTCTGTCTGCGCTGCTGACATTCATATGCATTTTGTTATCCTTTTAATGTGCATATTTAAGAGCTGTCTGTTGTCTGTGTTGCACGGAGAGAGGCTGTGAAAACATCACTGAACCATGCATCCACCCAAAAAAACTTTAATAAAAAAAATAACAACAAAACATGTTGCCCAACACATGTGAATGTAAGTGTATATACATATTGATAATTTATTAAAGTCCATTATTTGGTATTTCTGACCCTGGCCTTGTTTTTCTATCAGAGGGAGGGTAAAGAGAGAGATAGAGGATGAAAAACAAAAGCCTGAGTGAAAATTACAACTGAAGTACTGAAAAGGTGCAAAAACCAAAAGGTGCAAATACAATTAATCTTCAAATTCAAGGAAGAATTGAGGGAAAACTGGACAAATTAACCGAAATTATCATAACAATTAAGTCCAGGAGAAGCTTAATTGACTCAATTAAACACATGACACACACTGCCGCTATCCAATGAACCAATCAGATGATGAGTTGCAAGAGGGAGTTCATAGAGGTCGACAGGGGTGCTGGCACAGCTCCCTGCTCGGTTGGATGGGTGAGGGGGACAGGTGGGCCTCTGCTGGGTGACAGAGGTAATGAAGGACTCTGACAGTCGGAGTTTGACTTGCCAGGAATGTGCCCGGGCAGCAGCAGAGGCTCCGCTTTAGACCGAGCAGATCAGTAGCATGGGACACCCGACACCCGGCTCTGTATCCCGTTGATCTGCCTGCCCTGCGCGACCAAACGCGCCCCCAGACCATCTTTAGACACAACCAGCCCCGCGGGGCTTCTCCGCGGCCCAACCTTATATGCATAGAAGCTCAACAGGTTATCGGGATGTGGGGTTGGCTCTGGGTTTAAAGAGACAAAGGGGGCGTGCTGGGCGCGTCTGAGGCGCGCACCACCCTGTGCCCACATCATCTACACCACCCCATTGACCTTAACCTATAATAAGACATCCTTTACGCCTTTTCTGTGACACCCACATTTTTATTTCTCCACCTCCTGGCTACATGCAGGTACAAAAGACACATTAAAGGGCATAAATATTCAGCTGACGTGCTTTATCGAGCAATTAGTGGCCAAGTAGATCTCTATAGTCTCATTTAACAAGCAACAAATTACTCAATTAAGCTCTTAATGTTTTGGATCTGCGCATAGTGCCTGATTACAATAAAACAAATACTCCTTTCATCCTCTTTTAGCGTCTGATAGAGATCATTATCAGCCAAATGGCTCATAACCACCCTGATCGCATTCCTGTCATCCCGGTCGGTCCCGGGCCACCTGTTGCGGGTGTGTTGGGCTTTTTAAAAACGTCTTCGGGCGGGCGGAGCTAAGAGACGCAGCCTGTGATTACAGCAGCAGCAGCAGCAGCGCCGTGAACGCCATCTGTTCCGCTCCGCTTCCGTGAAATCCGACCCCAGTGTAAGTATATTTACTGTACACGAATATAGACTCTTACAGCTCCGTGTGTCTGCTGTCAGGCCGTGCACTGTCGTAGATGGGAGTCGACGGCTTGTCCGTGTGATTTTAAGTCTAGGCTGTATGTGCGAGCGCTGACAGGCGATTATCGATATTCCATATTACCATATGATTAACAGACAGCTATAAATAACATGGACACGCTTGTCGCGGTGATATAATAATAGGGAGGAACAACGTGCAACTGATGAGTTAATTAAATGACAACTGCGATGGTGTAACAGCTCATACGATACAGTCCGAGATGACGATCTAATATGAGTTTATTACGAAGCATTTTTATACAAAAAGCACTTAAGCAATAAATAAATAAGGTTGTGTTTGTTTGTAGCGGAACAGGTTATTAAATCCAGGAGTGTTTTCATGCAGTCAGTGAACGCAGCTGACCTTTAATTTGGAGCATTCACCAGCCATTTACATCACGGCAGCCAATCAGAGGAAGGGGTGGCAGTTACGTCAGCACGTTCCAGATATTTCTGGCGTCAGCGTTTTAACGGTCGGTCAGATTTTAACCTGAGGCTTTTTTTTTATTGTATTACGGTAAATAAATTAAACGCAGATTATGTTTACAGAGCAGATGTCGCAGTTTGTGGTTTCCTAAAAACGTATTTCCTTTTTATTTTATTTCCATTTCTCCAGCGCGAGTCGCAGGGAGGAGAGCTCGGCTAGCCTCGGCTAAACCCGGAAGTGGGCGGGTCCTTTAGCCCAGGGAAGCCTCCAGCTGCTCTGCCATTGGTTTAAAACTGTCTTTACGTTATCGTTTAAATGTCTGGCGGTGGTACCCAACCTCAAAGAAGTGCGGATGAGAGAGAGGAAAACTTGTATTTCATGAGTCATACCTGTGTAACAACGCTAGCGTTTGATAGAGTTTGAGTTTTTTCAGCTCCGTGGTCTGATTTATCTTCAAAGAGTTCCCAGAGCGACAAGATGGTGACCAAGAGGATCCGCTCGGAGTACATGAAGAAGTTCAAGGACCCTAAATGGGAGACCTACACAAAGTGTTATGAGGAGATGCTGAAGTACAGGCTGACCCGGAGGCTGCTGGAGCACACACACAACCCCTGGTTCTGGAGTGGCTCCGACACCGATTCTGACTCCGGAGGAAGAAGTCCCCTTCCTCCCGGTAGGAACCAGGTCGGGGCTGAGACCAGCAGGGACAGGACCCAGGCTGAGCTGGAGGAGTGTGAGGGGGCGAGGATGGACAGAAGCACAGGGACTGTACCCAGGCTTGCTCTTCAAGAGGAGGAGGAGAGTGTGTCTGCAGTCCATGGTAAAAAAAAAGAAAGAGTTGTATATCTGATTTAAAGGCTGAACAACACATTGGGATGTATGCACGTTACTCTGCTGTACCATATGATGTCATTCACTCCTCTCAGGCCAACAGCTGGAAGGTGCCAGAGAGACAAGAGTACCAGAGGAGGACCAGAGAGATGAGCATAGAGAGGACCAGAGAGAGGAGCAAAGAGCCACCAGACAGTCAGCAGTCGCTCGCAGGGAGCAAGACAGAGGTGATTCAAATATTAAAATATGCACTTGTGCTAAGATGGAGTCAGAATTAGACATGGGATGATATGAACATTTCATGTTGTGATTATCATGTCCAACATAATTGTGATTCATGATATTATCCCAATTAACTTTAAAATGAAGTGTTTAGTTGCACTAAAACACCTTAACCTTATGTTTTGTTAGGAAACAAATCTTTTTATTGCATCACGGATAGGACACGTCTTTTTTTAGTGAAAAATAAACAAAGAACCCTCGATAACTTCTCACAAATCACAAGGTGCGCCTGCATAAATAAAGGATAAAGAAATGGTGTTCTTTTTAAACTTGTTTTTGTGGGGGTTGCAATGCCTTCAGCTGTGGTGACAGGCTAAGGCAATTCAAAATTAATCAGGAAACCAATATAAGCCTGTACATTGTTGATCTAAACAGCTTTTTTAAGTCATTCATGTGATTGTGTATTTTTAGAGAGAGATGCTGGTGGACCACAGCAGAGCAAGCCCCCCAGATCCTCAAAACATACTTGGCGCTCCCAGCGAGTTAGGCCTGCAGCGACACGGCAGCCCATAGAGGACAGCAAGGACAGCAGACATCCTTTTGCTCTGTACGGTTCAGGAGAGAAGGACGCAGACATCGCAAGCAGGAAGACACACAATGTTGGCCCCGCAGCTTCAACTAAAGAGGTGATCTTTCTGTCTTTCGCACTAGATCTGTATGTGACTGAGTCTCCACAGGAACTGACAGTTGTGTTTAATGTCCTGGTAGATCCATGAGTCGGCTCTACGTGCTAAGACCAGGCGGGAGGTGGAGCGTCAGATCCAGACGCAGAGGACCGAGCGTCGGAGGGCCAAGTCTGCCGATGTGGACAAAGCTAGAACGCTGGCTCATCCGGAGTTCAACCCCTGGCTCACTGAGTACATGCGCTGCTTCTCTGCTCGCTCCCGATAGGACACACATGATGAAAACACATAAGCAAAGCCATATTATTGCCTATCTCCCCTAAATACCCACACATGTAGAATAGAGCACTGGGCTGTCACTCTCTCATTCAGGATGTAAACTGACAAAACCTTGAACTTTGAAATTCACAGTGTGGCTTAATGTTTTTTTAAAATATATAAATCAATTTAATATATATAACAAGAAACCTTTTACAGGGAATAAGTGACTCTAGAAAAAAATGATCTGAAAGTAAAATGTATTTTTCAGATATTTTGACGAGAATGTAGAGTCTTAAATGCAGCCATACTTGGACACCGTCCCTTTAAACACAGGCTTTGTAAAATGTGCCCTTATTCTTTATACAGGGATCAAACCACAGTGCACTCACAGGGGTAATGAAGGCACATGGCAGCACTCTTAAAAAACGCTCCTGATACGAAATATGAGCTCACGAACACAAAGAATGTACAGCACATACACTTATTGTACACATATAGATGCAACCAAACACGCAACGGCTTAATTGGCAGTCAGTTTTTCTCAGATTCTTGCAGCTTTCGGTGTGAATAGGAATTTACTTTTAAGTATTGATTTACATACAAAAATGTGTCTGTTTTGAGAGATTCACAGCTTTTCAGATCTCAACTCACCTCAAACGTAAAGTCACAGTTGTGTGATGAGACAGTTGCATTTTCTCATGAGCTCATTAACACCTTCACGTGTTATTGACTTAATTAGGGTTAAGGGTTAGCTGATTTAGATTATTTTCAAAGCATAACGATCAAAGGGTTATTATTGAGGCCAAATGCCTTTATCATTATTGTAACTGTATATGCTTTAGGACCAAAAGTGTAACCATGAAAGAGACAAGACATTAAGCTGATGCCTAAATTACCTTTAGTCAGAAATACATGAGTGCATATTGCTGACTTACTGCTTACTGGTTAAGGCAGCGAACACTTTAAAGAAAGACCAAACCAAACAGCACTTTGTTTATTACTCCTATTTCTGAAATAATATTTGTACAGAATACCTTGATAAGATAGGTTTTAATATAATTAATTCAGCTGTTGAATCTCTGTATATTTGTATGGTATGTTTATGTGAATGTATTTAACATCAGACAATGTTGTACTCACACAAGAAGACAAACTGATTTTGAATCCTTTGTATAATACCCCTGGTCCTTTCACAACACTGAGTGTCATTATCATGAGAAATCAGATCCTTCTTTGTTTCCTTGTTTCAGTATTTATGATATAATCAGCTCTGTGCCATAAAGACGTATTGATGTGAATATTGTACGGCACAAAACAACGGGACAGTGGGAGACGTGTGCATTGATTAGTTGTCGCAGCTCGAGTTCAGTATTACAAGACTTGCTTTTGTAATGATTTAGTTTTTCAGTGTTTTGAAGTAATACTACAAACATAGAGCCTGTAACGTGAAATTTTGTGCAATAAGATTTTAAGTAGTGTGGTGAATGTTGACAATCTCTGAAACAAGATAGTTCATTCATAATTTATCATTAGTTGGTTAATGAGACCAAACTTTATAATACTGTAGATACATTTTAATTCTGGTGAGCCTAAATATTTCGTAATATTTAGATAGTGTCGTCACACTTTAATTGTAATCAGGAGTAATGAAGAAGTTGAGATTATGACCAATAAGACATTAGATGTACTGAAGTTTTAACTGTTGATAAACTCCCCTTCTGATGTTACAATCTAATTGATCTAATTTATTGATGGAGTCTTACAACTACAAAATACTGTAAGATTCCAACATACTTTAGATTTTTATGTTTACATTTTAGGCTTTTAACATACTGTGTGTACATACTCTATATGGTTTAGAGGAAAAGACTGTTGAGGTTAAATGGTGTGGCGCAAAGCTTTTAATAAATCACTTTTCCACCCGTCTGTTCACTGTCATACATTCATCTGAACAAATTAAACTAATAATGTAGAAAAGACATTCAGAACGGCACCTAACATCAATAAAGTCATGATCCGTCTCCAAAAACATGGACTACACAAGCAAAAACTGCCTTCCAAAGACAGTACTGTATTTGTAGCATTTTTTATTTTAAAAACATATGCTTTTATCATACACAATAAATAAGAAATCCATGATATTCATAATGACGAGAGAAAAACTGACATACGTAAATATAAACAAAGGAGCTGATGACATAAACACAAGACAGCAACGTGTAGCAGCCAAAGCCACCATCAGATCAAATGTGAAATATTTCTACAGTTTGACGTGTGCTTGATTTAAAAGTTCAATGAATCATGGGCCAAAATGTAAAAAACAAAACAATTAAGATAACATGTTTTTGAAATGCTTAAGTACACCAATTCAAAACACAGCTGTAAATCCTTCAAACAATTCCCACAATTCAGTGTTTTTTCATTGAGAGCTTTATGAGGCCGAACAGGAGACGTGAAGTATCTTTGGAAACAAATAAAAATCAAACACACATCATATGATATCGTAGCATTGCTAAAACGTTAAAATGCATTCAGTTAGTACGACCCCACAGCTGGCAACAGTTGGTGAGGTATTCATGTAAACAGGCAACATTTATAAATGAGAGACTTCTGTCGTAATTGAGATCCTTTGGATAAAGAAGTGTGTTACACCGTCTGGGAAAGGTGAATGCGGGATTGTTAATTAAAAAGGTGACGTGTAACTTCAACACTCAAACATGATACAAATGAACAGAAAGCGATTGTGTGATCGGTTGCCTCTGTCTGTTTTTTCAGTCTATGAGCCTGAACAATGACGAAACAGCAGTTTTCCCACATAAACATGTTTGTCCAGAATCAACTCGTCCCATTTACAAATAAACATTAATGCTGCAAACAGTACTGTCCATACTGCTTACAAGTTACCAGTGTATTGTAGCTTAACATGATAATAATACAGTGGAGCATGAAACAGATGCTGGATATGATTTCTACTTCAATATACATATAATATCTCTTCATAATTAAATACTCTGATATTCTGTTTGAGAAAACATGCGTCAACCTCTATATACAGAAACGCTGTACAGTGTGTAAGATGTGGGAGGGGGGGTTTAGAAAGGCAGAGAGCTGCGTAAAGAGACAGGCAGGTGAGTAATGGTAGAGAATGATGGGATGTAAACAATGCAACAAAGGTAAGCTGGGGCAATTTACTGGGGCAAAATGTGTGTGTAAGAAGGGATACGTTTGGGAAGTCAGTGGACTGTTAGTGGTTTAGTGTTTAAAGTGGGCAAGCAGAGCAGGTGAGCGGAGAGAAGCACTGCAGTAAGGGGAGATTTTAAATATCTATGTGGTTAAATGAAAATTTGGTCCACGGGCTACCTTAAGTTTTCTGGATAACGAATTAACATATTTTATCTTTATCGAACACAAAAGGCGATGAAGCCCATTTCCAAACATGTAATAGACTATTCCTCTAGATGGAAGCGACGAGTGAGAAAACCAAATATGTACTAAATGAAGCAGGTGTGGCAGCAGGTTAGTAGAGAGAAGAAGAGAGAGGGAAGTTACACACATGCCAGCAATTCACATCCTGATTGGAGGGCTGAGGAGGGTTTGATCCAATAGTGGAGCAGAATGTTGGAGGGTTGAGCGGTCTCTGGTTTCCGTGGAGATGGTGGTAGAAATGTTCAGAGTTCTGTGTGTGTGTGTGTGTGTGTGTGTGTGTGTGTGTGTGTGTGTTTGTGTGTGGGTGGGGCAGGAGGAAGGGAGGAAGGGAGAGAGTGGGAAGTCTTTTCGGCTCTCTGCAGGTGGAGTCACCAGCACAGCAACCTGAAGCCCTCCTCATGGCTGTTTGTCTCCTGGTCTTAACAAACCTGTCTTTAAACACACTGATCACATGCACACATACGAGGAGAGAGACAACACAGAATTACGTGGCTGTGATCAGCAATGTTGACACACTTCTTCATTATGATGAACATCTTACGCTTACGTACGGATTTTTGGCAACAAGGTGTTGCCAAAAATCCGGCATATTAAGGTGGCTGCTATCTTTGAGTGAATACAATTTCATGCGGATCCAACTAAAAAGCAGAGTTAAATAAGTTTTATCTGATATTGGATTAGGCTTGATTGAATTAAAGAGGACTTTTTTGATATGTTGACAAAAGCAGAAACACAGAATATCAGTCTCTAGTAAATTATTATCAGAATGAAAATCCTCTGGAATAACATTACTGAAGGCATCCTTCCTTTCACATTTGTTTTGACGAAGCAGCAAAAAAATCATATTTTTTGCCCTCCACTCTGAATCTGAATTCAGACTGAGGTTTGAAAACGACAAGATGAGTGACAGCAGAAAGACGAGTGGTGGCTGAGCACGGTGAGCAGCATTTCAATGTGAAAAAGAGCTACAGATAATCATCATATCATGATCTTATGATGCACACACGGTACAAACACACAGGTACTCCTGCCCTTTCACCTTGTCTGTGTATGTTGGCGGGCGTGTCGACTAGCAGCTACACTCCTGGGTGCCCTGTGGCTGAGCACGGCGAGGAGAGCGGAGCTGTCGTAGCGCAGCGTCGCCATACTGGATACCTGAACCCATCCTCTCTGGATCCAGTTCCCCTGAAAATGAGAGACGAGATGATTAGAGAGACAGAGGCATCAGAGGGTGGGGTTCATGACGGGATCTCCACCAACTCTGAAAAGATGGCGTGTTGGCCTGCAAATAATTGTTTTGTAACAATATGAACGTGTAAGGCTTGTAAATGATGAAGATTTGCTTTGTGTCAGTCTTTAACTCAGAAGACTCTCCCTGAAAGCTGCTGAATGGGGTCTGGAGTCGTACATAAGCCTTCCTCTATTGATCCTGTCGAGATAAGAAGGGATTAAGAGTCGGGGGTCAGAGTTATGTAGGTGAGGACTGCAGTTATCCTACCTGACTCTATCTTGTTGAGGATCTTCCGAGCGCACTGGACGAAGGCCTCTTCAACATTCTCCCCTGTCAGAGCGCTGGTCTCCAGGAACATCAGCTCTGACACACACAAACACAAATTTCAATTGCACAGAGAAATAAATTGCATTGACTTCCAAAACATTGAGGTGCTAATGACGTGCCAAACAAAAACAAACGATGTCCTTCCTTTTTGACTAAATGTTCAACACCTAGTGCTACTTTAGGAAAATGATCAAATAATCCCACTTGATCACTAACTGTTCAGATCCTCATCCTACCGTTCTCCTGAGCGAAGCGTGAGGCCTCCAGGAACGTGACCTCTCTGTCAGCATCCAGGTCCTTCTTGTTTCCACATAGGATGATGACGATGTTCTGACTGGCCAGCATCCTGGCATCGCTCAACCATGTGGTCAGAGCGTTGTATGTCTCTCGACTGCAGAGTACAGAGACAAAGACACAGAAGGAAGAGATACAGGTTGCGTTTAGAAAGTAGAGGGAAGCTGGCAAATAATAAATAAACTCGGGACTTGAAACCAGGCAATCTGAAACCATTTACCTGGTGATATCATAGACCAGCAGGGCTCCTGCTGCTCCTCTGTAGTAACTCCTGGTCACAGACCTAAAGCATGCAAACACACACACACACACACACACACACACACACACACACACACACACACACACACACACACACACAGATAAACTCAAAATGAGCAGGTGGTCAGATATTGCATGATAACTCACTGCGGGCCAACATGCCTGAGGGACATTTTGGCTTGTCGTGGCAGAAAAAGTACAGCCCAGCAACCACTCACCAATTTTGAGCAAACAATTACACTTCACACTGAACCTTCATGTGAAAATGAACACTATAAATAAACATTAAACCGAACACATCAACAAAATCTGGCACACAACTTTATAACCATCACTGTCTGTCTTGGCCAATTTCATGTTTGCATTGTTTCTACATTGAGGTTAAAGGGTAGAGTTATGTTGGAGTTTTTGCCTACCTGAACCTTTCTTGTCCTGCAGTGTCCCAAATCTGCAGTTTGACCATTTTGTTGACCACACTGATGATCTTAGAGCCAAACTCCACTCCGATTGTGTGGTTGGATTCATCCTTGACTGGGATACAACAGATAAAACATGATATGTGGGCATTATTATTAGGTAGCTGTAATGCACAGTGAAAGCCTGCAGTGTATCTTTTAAAAGAAAATGAATATCACTATCTGTACTTCACACATTTAAAAAAAACTAATGCAATTTTCACATGTCAATACGTGTTGATTGCTCATAAACAGTGTGCTTTTTTTTTTTTAAAACACATTTCCAATTTTTACTGCGTTATAACCAATGACTGTGAAGTCACAAAGTGTATGTCAGTGTATGTATTAATTTCTCTGATAACCACTCTTATATCCTGCAGAGTTTTCCCTATTCTAGGACATTTAGACAGGGGTTAGAGCAACTATCCCTTAACAATAAATAATGAATGATGTTTTACTTCTCCGTGACTTACATCTCTTCTCTATGAACTGGTGCAGCAGGCAGGATTTGCCTGTTCCAGCATTCCCAATCACCAGGAATTTAAACAGGAAATCTGAGGTGGAAACAGAAACAATGGCATATACACTCGACACAACACAGCAATCGTGACTGTCATTACAACAGCCGGACCAATACATAGTTTGTCCACAAGAAAGGACTTGCTAGTTGCCATTTTCAACGGTAAAATATTTAGCACAAATGTATACTGGTCACAATTCTTTATTATGCTTTTTCGTTTGTTTTACTTTCCTTCAGTGTGTTTAACAGGTTCTTGTGCATGTAAGAGGTTTTGAAAGAAGCTCCTCTCTCCCACAGAAAACACTGCTCCTGAAAGGCCTCGTCAGTAGTCCCGCCTTTAATTTTGTGACTTTGCATCTACTATGTCCTCACACATTTACATAATTTATGCCTAGCAGCTAGTTTGGCATGTAAGAATTAATTTAACACAGCTGCTCTGTTGTTGTTAGCGGTGCTGGCTCAGGCGTGTGTGACCTGACCAATCAGAGCAGACAGTGGGAGCTTAAAGAGACAGAGCACTGGACAATATGAGAAAACTAATGTGTTTTTTGAGCATTTAAGCGTGTTAACTTATTCTAGGAGTGACCCAAAATAAAATTATGAACCTGAAAATTATGAAATGACCATAATATGTCTCCTTTAATAAACATATTTAAAGTGATGTGTTGGTGGCTTGGATTTTTTAACTCTCAAATACTAGTAGCAGTATTGCCCTTAAAACCACATAATCTCATAATCAGTTGTGGTAATATAAACACACCCCTGTGGATTAAGGGTAAATGTGAGTTTAGCCACAAATAAACACACTTGACGCTGACGGTGGTGGGACTGAACGGTAGCATCCCAGCTACACTTCAAAACCACGATCGTCCTCATGTAAAATGTTGAAGCTAACACATAAACCCCTCACAAATACATAGCCATTATCTTAAGAGCTATCCTCTGGCCTTAAAGCCTCTTGTAAGTGTTTGTATTGTGTGTTATTTACAGGAAACACAGCTCAGTCAGACCTTCACGCCAGCTCCATCACCCCCAGCTTCCTGTCCATTCCGCTAACCTCTGTGGGGATACGTAACCTCACAAACCCATCACAGTTTGTCTCCAGAACCACTGTAAACCCCACTGTTTAACCCCCGAGCTATTACTTAAGCTGACATGACATTTAAAAGGCCAGCAGCCTTGCCCAACAGCTTGGTTAGCCTGTCAGCTATCTATTTACGATGAGAAAAAGCTCCCTCGACACACCTGCCTCATCCCAGCTCTGTGGCTACACGGAGATGTTAACGGTGGCCGCCTGTCTAAACAGCCTCCTTACCGTATGACTCCGACATCGCCAGGGTGGCGTTTTGACAGCAACAAGGAAGGAGGGGAGAAATAGGAGTTGACAGATGGATAGCTAGCTAAGTGAGGGAAAACAGTCCTGTTGATTTCTGCGGATTCCAGCCAGCTGATTTACCCCTCCGACTTCCCGTACGTGGTTTGTATTTTCAAAATAAAAGCCGCCCCAACGGGCCAAGTGTTGTAATGTCTGAAGACCGCCGCAGGGTGGTGCTGTCTAGCCAGTCTGTGGGAGACAGACTTGTTTCGATATCGTTCAGATTTGTCGAAAGTGTGTGATCAAGAATGTCTAAGTTATAGTTAAATTGCCAAATATTATATATAACTTTAATACCAACCACAATTAAGCTGTAGCGAGATAATAGCGCTACACTCCAGGCCAGAAGGTGGCGAGTACGTGCCTTGACGTTTACCATCTACCACAAAACCGTACACGAAGAAGAAAACGAAGAAGCGGTTGACGAGCTAACGTAGCTGCAGGTTTTATTTAGCGAGATATGGCTGCTGTGCTCCCCGTCAGACCGCCCTGCGATAGCAACCCCGCTACTCCCGGAGCACAATCTCTAAAGGTGACATTTGTATTCTAAAAAAAAACACGGACAATGATGAGCTCTGTTCCCGGAGCCCCGCACGGTTACTTGTTAAGCTAACGGCTAGTTAGCTTCCAACGGCTAGTCCATGAATGTCAACTATTAGTAGCATTAGCATCACCCTTTTGTTTTTCAATGTGTGCTGAATGTTAGTGATGGTTTGCATTTTCTGTGACGTGTTTACAAAAATGTATGAGTATTTCATGGTCGTATTTGAAATACAATTTCTGTAGTTATAAGTGGTTTGAAGGCGGGTCCGTTAAGCCTTTTTCTGTGCCTTCTCTACACCTGGCACCACTTCGCCAACTTTAGGTTACCTGTAAACTAACGCTTTTGTTTTTGTTGGACAACAACCTAATATTTAAGCCTTTACTCATACAGATAGTTCTGTATGGGGAGCAAAGTCCCCATCCCTCATTCCATCCTTAAATTGGCCTCATTACAGACAGGACCCAAAATCGTTAAAAAGCTGAATAACATTTATGTTTGGGGTTTTATCCTTCCCTCATTACATACGAAGTATAATGTACCTGCATTGTGACATACCAATTTTTGATTGAAGTCTGTTTTAGACCAGGACGCTTCAGGAAAAAGTCTAAAATTCATGCTGTTTTAAGAGATGATTCCTTAATCTATGAAGGCTTAGAGGTGATGCTGATTTGTGATTCCCGCACAATGCAAGACTGGTGCTTGTCTGGATTTATGTGGCTGTCTTTTAAACTCCTGCTGTCTAGAATATGTGTAAATGTGTGCAACTGTAAGAAATACCACTTGCCATGAATTGGTTGTGTAAGGATAAAGATGTTTTGTAGAATGAATACTGGCATTTGATTGCTTAAGTCAGAACCAATATTAATTGTGCTTTACTTTTCCGCTGTAGGAGGATGTTATAGAAGAGGTGTCCAATGATGGCAGCCAGCCTCCCAAGAGAAGGAGAATGGGTTCAGGAGACAGCTCTCGAAGCTGCGACACTTCGAGTCAAGACCTTGGGTAGGTTCTCTTGATATTTGACATGGAGCTGTAAATTGGCATCGCCAGGATTTGTTTTAAGCAGTCTTGATAACTTGAGGACTAATGTTTTTGTTGCTATCATTTCATATACATCCCATCTTTACTGTCATAGTCTCCATGCTCATAAAGAAATACCTCAGAAGACTCATCTTTTAAAGATTTTTTAATCCTCAACCACTGTTGTTCGTTTCAGCCCGACATATTTCCCAGCAGAGAACCTGACAGAGTACAAGTGGCCTCCAGATGACACAGGAGAGTACTATATGCTGCAGGAGCAGGTCAGCGAGTATCTGGGAGTCACATCTTTCAAGAGGAAGTACCCTGGTAAGACTGAAGTAAAACCTGTTCAAGGATACCTTGGTATTCTTTTTCTTAAAAAGACTATTAAATATATGCTATTTTTTTGCTTATCCAACATGACAGGCTCATTAATAATTGCAAATGATGATGTTGGTATGAAATCATTGGAAAAATATTTTATTGTACTATATAACTCAGATATATTCTATTGTAATGGGACTGCTCTGTTCATCTGCAAAGCATAAATAACAATTTGTGTTGTTATATATGCTTTGTAGATGAACAGAGCAGTCCCATTACAGCAATAATACATATATAACTTATGTCATATAGGTACCAATCCTGCAAGAGAATAGTGATAAGACACACACAGACATTGAGAAAGTTGTTTGTCACCTGTCATACTGTCGTAATGACATAAATGAAGCTGTCGCTTGACCAGTGATGTTGTTTCTCTGTCGCTCTGCAGATATGGAGAGAAGAGATCTGTCCCACAAAGAGAAGCTTTACCTGCGTGAACAGAACGTCATTACTGAGACACAGTGCACTCTGGGTAGGAACCACTCTTCAGACACCATTGTTAGAATTATTTCGCTACATTGAACAAAATCCTAACATTCAGTGCATTAGTAGTCTGGTACCTTGTTTATGTTACTTTGTAAATAGTAGTGTAGTAGAGTAGAGTGCTTGATGCAGTCAAAGTGTGCACAGAGTGTGTCTTTTGTGTGTTTCCAGGTCTGACAGCTCTGCGGAGCGATGAGGTGATAGACCTGATGATAAAGGAGTATCCCACCAAACACTCCGAGTATTCAGTGATACTGCAGGAGAGAGAGCGACAGAGAATAGCTAAAGAGTACTCTGTAAGTAAACAAATACACTCTGGTTGATGATAACTGTGGCTTTTTATATAATAGTAATGCATTTATGCACATGCATCTGTGTACATACCTCTTACAGTCTTTGTTTGTTGTCTTTCATAGCAAATGCAACAGCAGAACCCTCAGAAGGTGGAAGCCAGCAAGGTTCCAGAGTACATTAAGAAAGCAGCTAAAAAAGCTGCTGAGTTCAACAGTAACTTCAACAGGGAGCGTATGGAGGAGAGGAGAGCTTACTTTGACCTCCAGACACATGTGAGCCAAATGGGGGAAAACCGATGATTCATCCAACTCACTGATACCTCTCTTCCACCAAAACCAAACGGGTTCTATTGCTTCTTAGAAACCTTTGGAGCATCTCAACCAAAAATGAATTGTTTCAGAACCTGAAAAGTTGGTTCCCACCCCGGACAAAAAAAATAGTATGTTTCCCTGGACCAGGAAACCTTAGTTGACATGTCACATTCGTAAAGTTTGGAGAGAGAGAGGCAACAATGGAGAAGTCGAGTGAGAACTTGCTTGTTAATTGGATAAAACGAGTATCTGTAATAACAGAGCGGAAGCTTGCATGTAATCAATGCGATCAGCCATCTTGCTACTTCTGTGTATTTCCTTGGTGCATTGTGCAATGCCCTCCATTTCTTACATGTCCTGCATTACAAAGGTCCTGCTCAATAGCACCAAGGTTCAAAGAATCCTGAACAGAACCGATTCAAGGATTAGAGCTAATTTGGTGGAAAACGGGTATGTGATTCTGCAGGAATTAAGAAAAGAGCTTTATATATTATTGGCTGTGATTACAATAGAACTACAGAATGTTTGACATGCATTGTCTTTTCTGTGTTTTCTCAGATTATCCAGGTTCCTCAGGGCAGGTTTAAGGTGCTGGCTCCAGAGCTGACAAGGACGGGACCCTACCCTGTGGCTCTCATACCAGGACAGTTCCAAGACTACTACAAAAGGTACATCACACAGTTCTTCTGGATAGGCTCTCAGCCTGTTTTTATCTACTGATGTGCTCAATATTTTTAGCCCTGATAAATCATTGTGTTGTTCATGCCAGGTACTCACCCAATGAGCTGCGGTACTTGCCATTGAACACAGCTCTGTTTGAGCCTCCACTGGATCCAGAGCTCCCTGCGCTGGACTCAGAACCTGACTCGGATGACGCAGAGGAAGGCAAAGATGACAAAAAGAAGAACTCCTCTGTAAGTCATTCGGCTGTTCTCCCAGTATTTTTTTTTCTCTATTTGCACGCACCTGGCACAATGCCTGAGAATAAAACCAAAAACTTGAAAGACGATGCAGCTTGCTTAGGAAGAGGGTTTACTCTAGAGCATTTGAGAATTTCTATCTTTTGCTGTTAATTGTTGTGGGATTTTCTTCTTTTAGATCTTCTTTCTTTTTTCTTTTTTTTTTTAGGTGAATATTATTTGAACATGCCTAACCCTAACCTGCATAAAGCCACCAGGATAAAGTCAAGTTGTTAGTCGAGAAAAGACAAAGTCAAGAATTTGAAAATGTTGTGACCTGATGTCAGGGCAAGTTCAGATGCGATAGTCTAACAATAGCATAGGCAGTGATGTAAAAAAAAAAAAAAAAGAAAATCAACTCCAATCATGACACAGCTACAACTTTGCAAGCAAATGCGTGATGGATTCTAGGTCCCATGTCAGAATCATGCACTTAACTCAGATATCTGCATGGAAATACATTGTGCTTCACTCTGTCTCCCTCCTTCTGTTCCTCTACAGGACAGTTCTTCAGGCAACACCTCAGACGTGGAGAGCCAGGAGGGAGGAGGCGGACACGGCCACAAGTCCAAGGGCAAAGATAAGACATCCACACCAGGCAAAGACGGCAGCCATCGCCATTCCGCCTCCCACAAAGCCACCCCAGGGTACAAGGTAGAGGACAAAACCACCTGAACTCTTCTCCAACAACAGCAGCAGCACTTTTCTACCCCCTCCTCTTCTTTCTACTACTACCACTCCCTTACTCCATCCATCCCGCCACCCCTCCTTAGCTTTCTTCACTTTGTTCTCCGGCTTCTACAGTTTGTCAGCTGGGACAACCGGGTACACACACACACACACACACACACACACACACACACACACACACACACAGTCACACACACAGTCACACAGTGGGGGTCCTGTCTTCAGTTTTTGTTTTCATGATTGCCACGTGGCTCTTTCCCCCCCCTCTTCGTACCAGACTGTGAGCAATAAGAACATTTTAAAGGAACAGTTCACTTGTTTCTTTTTCACTGCACTTTCACCTTTTTTGGGTTTTCAGCAAAGAAAAATTTGAACTTTAAGAGTGTTTTTTCCTTTTGAATGCCTTCAATATACCTCTTGTCTGTCCTCACTTGTCAAAAAAAAAATATACTTCCAAGACAAGTAAGTGGATGTTTTGGCTGCTAGTTTTCCTTTTTCATTTTTGAAAAGAAAAGTTTTTTTTAATTCTGATATAGAAGATATAAACCACATGCAGTTTGTGGTTGCTTTTAACAAGTGGTTGATGTTAACACTAGAGAATTTTAACATTTATATCTGAAGTGTAGCAGACACTTAACCCTAACGTTTTAAGTGTGTATAGGTATAATAATATGCTTTGTTTATACACCATGTGATGTACTGTTAAAATGTTGGTAAGTATAAGACAGCTGTTTGACATGGGCTTTACCCAGGAGAACAGGACATGCTGACCCTGTTCACACTGTTGCTGAGCTGAGCTTGAAGTAGTGTGTTTGCTGTCTGTCTGGGTTTGAAGCTCCACACCAGCTTATCTTTCTTTAACGCCCAGTCATGGCACGTCTCTGGTGGTGATTTTAAGTAAACACCTTGAGTTTCATCTAATTGTTCAAGGGACTGTTAATGGGAAGATACTTTTATTTAAATTAACCATATGTTCCCTACAGCCCACTTTGCGTTTTTGGTTCATTGTCCCAATCCTCAACTTTGTAGAAGTAAAATCCCAAAACCTAAAAGTATGCTACTGGCATATTACCATTAATGATAGTTTGATGGACCTGGGTAAGTCCAGTTGAGTTCAGCTCAGCTTTGTGGTGTGGGCATGGTCCTTTCCTAGTGTCTGTTACCAGTTACGGTTACCAGTTAAAGTATGTTTAAGTTGATTTCACTTCTGACTTGATGTTTAATCATCAGAACATTTTGGTATTCTTTTGTCAGCCTACAGACATGGCATGGCATGTTGTAGCCAGAATTCACTGGGAGTCAGTAACATGATATCTCTGTACTGTACTAAAGGACCCAGAGATGTATTAGCTTTCAGGCATTTTTCTTCAAGTATGATTAATAATTTTGTAAGTCTGGTAAGTCAGCCAAAGTAAAACACCCTTACAGTTGAATTGTGCCAGTCCCCTTCTCAGAAAATCCCAGTAGATTAAAGTTGTATTGATTTTTAAAGGCTTTTATGTCTCCACAAAAGACACAACGTGTGACAGCAAAACTTGGAGTCAATGATGCTGACTGCTGGCTGATTAACGTTACTTCGCTCTGGTCTGGCTACCATGTACAGTGTTTGCAGTGGTTAATGATAATGATGACCTCATGACTGACTAGTAGTGTTGTATTTCACAAACAGCTCATGAATAAAAACTAATTGTGAACAACACAGTTGCAATTAGATTGACTAATTGCCTCTACAGAAGCATTTTGTTCATAATGTGATTACATGTTGGATTTTACATACATGTTAAATCTGCATTTCACCGTTAACGTGACATGTTCAGGCTAATGATTCAAGAAAATGACAGCTGTTGCCCAACAGCCTTTCTTTAGCTTATACATAGACAGGACATTATGGA
Source organism: Pagrus pagrus (assembly GCF_965226575.1). NCBI lineage: Eukaryota > Metazoa > Chordata > Actinopteri > Spariformes > Sparidae > Pagrus > Pagrus pagrus. The sequence goes on along the minus strand of NC_140185.1, from coordinate 27,619,581 downwards.
GATAAACATATTGGATTCACTATCTTGCAGCTACATACAGTAATATGACATTAATTACATAAACATCAACTGCAGCAAGTTATTATTATTAGATAAGCCCTTGAAATTGGTCAGTGTACCTGAGACATATTTAATTCTAGGGTCAAGGTTATCACTGCGAGTTGCAAGGGGGAGTAGAGTTCAGTTTCACTAGATAGTGTTTATCTGCCTGGGCAGATGGGAGGCTGCATCAAAGGTTAATCGCTTATTTACATGACAGAAATCTCTTGACAACAGAGACGTAATCGCTGACATGTCAATGAAATTAAAACCAAGATGTTCTTTCCGTATGACCCGTTGATCTAAAATCAGTGGAGTCCATAAGCTGAAGATGAGTTTGTGGTCAGCCAGTATGAAGTTCCCACTTAAAGGAGTAATTTGTAAGATATGGCCAGAGCTCTAGTTTAAATTTTTTTTTAAAAATGAACTAACATTACAAACAGAGTGAGAAGAAATGACAGTCTGATAGTCTGCTGAACGAAATAATCTCTTAAAATGTCAAGAAATCAAATACTCTTACTCTGTTTTCCTTATTAAACAGAAATGCAACCGTACACCTTCTGATTTCAAGTTTCTCTCTTTTAGCTAAGATGAGCTTAGTTGACTTGGTATCTGATCATAAAACACACACAGTAAATAAAACTCACAAACACACTCTTGGTTTGTCTTTCCACAATCACCTCTGGTTTGGTTGTAATAAATCCTCAATTAAGTGAGTAAGATGTGAAAATATTGTGGCTCTACACACCCTCTGCTGATGTCCAACTCTCCATCTCTTCTCTCCCGCTGCTTGTCTCTCCTGTCCCCGCCTGCTGTGTCCTGTAGTTTCTGAAGTCATAGTCTTAGAGCTGCTGTAAATTACCTCTGTAAAACTACAGGGCTGCTGGTGCTAATTAGCTAACGCTAGCAATCAAAGAGCAGCAGTTGTTGGCCTCTCCATTCTGGCCATATTCTACAAATGCCAGCTTTTCTGTATGTATGCCTCTTTATCTGAATTATACTTATATGACACCATACAAAACCTCAGATTATATAAACAAACCTACCTGAAAGTGAGCACTTTGGAAAAGTTGATTTTCTTTTATGTACATAAAATACAGTATTTCTTGTGTCAGACCCACTTCAGTTAATTTAGAATAAAACATTTTAGACTAACTCATTTAGACTAGCCCGATTTAACTTCATTAATTCCTCATTTTGGATTTTCTGTTTCTGCTTAAGACACGATTTTACTTAGTGGGCCAGAATAATGTTGACATTGAAGCATTTTATATGGCCACAAGTATAGTTCACAAAAGTAATAAGGTTTATCCTCCACTAATGCTTTCAGCAAGGCAGTGAGGCCAAAGGTATGAACTGCTGAATTTTAAAGTAGCATTGGTTAAGTATATATTTGTTTGAATATTGATTATGTATGAAAATGCACACTGGGGGCTGTGTCCAGCTCCTACTTTTTCTTACTTCCCTCTTCTGCTGCTGTTTTTCTGTTAGTTTAGTTCTCTGCTTTGTTTCTTGTCTCAAATTTTCATCATTACCAAACCATGTCCTTGTGTACCTATGGCTGTTTAGTCTAACCTGCTCTCTTCCTGTCAGGGGACATTTTAATAACGGATGTCATTATCTTGGAGCAACCCCCCCCCCCCCCCCCCCCCCCCCCCCCACTAGTTAGCCCATGAATAACTAGAAAACAAAGTGATAGATATTGTGTAGATATTTTTGCTAATTTTTTCACGTTATACTACTGTGTCAATACGGATCAATACGGTTGCACAGATTTTATTAACTGTTAAAGGAGACATCTTGCTCAGTCGTCTCGTTTTAATTATGTGGCTTCATAGAGTTTTTCCTTGTGTGGCATCCTGATTTAAAAGTCCCCAAGTCTCCCAATCTTTCCACTCTGACCTCTGTTGAACACAAATGCATATTGCATAGAAAGCAACTCTTCAGCTGCCCATATCCATTTCAAATAGCTTTGAACATAGCATAGGACTTTTTCCACACAAACTTTAGAGCCACTGGCTTATCTGATGGTAAATAGCTAGCTAGCAAAGAGCAGCATTTGTTACTCTGGTGATGTGTTACCTTTTGAATTCCGGCCATATTTTTACAAATTACACCTTTTTAAAAACAGCTTGGTAACGTCTAAAGCTATCGAACTTGGTAGGACGGCAGCTTTAATGCAAGGTGATGTTGTTCCTATTCAATGTATATAAACCAGACAACATGCACTTGATGTATTGTGCCCCTAAAAGTAGAAAGGGCCTCCGTTAGGCAAGATAAAGTGCTCTTTTTGTTTTTTCTCCAGGCATTAAACATTTGTTGAACTACTATATTGTCCATGACTGCAGGATACCCGTGGTTTTTATAGCATTATTCTGCCCTTGCAGCCTAAGGTCATTCCCAATGCTATATGTGGCATTTGCCAGAAGGGTAAAGAGGCCAACAAGAAGGGCAAGCCAGAGGCCCTCATTCACTGCTCCCAATGTGATAACAGCGGTAAGTTCACTCTGTTAATTTTTAAAGAACAGTTCCCTGTTTTTAGATTGTGTGTTTTCTGATACAACTCGACACAATTTAGCCACCTATAATGCCAGGTGTATTCATTTTTGTGTGACTTATCCTCACTGGAATAGTAATTGTTAACATGAACAGTAATCATAAATCAGCTGTCCCTCTGAATCTCACTTGTTTGACAACAGATGACTGACATTATTATTTTTGACTAATCAAATCTAGCATCAGTGAGAGGAGCGTTCAGTGTCCATTGTACCAACTTCATTTCATTGTGTATCAGCAAGTGTTTATGCTGCCTTGTTTAAATGTTGTGTGAGCTGATTTTAGGACAGATGTGAGTAGATTCTAGATGTTTCTTAATGGTGATGTGATAAATGCCTCTCCCTGAGTAGTAAGCTCAGTGAGAGCTTTATGAGTTGAAGTCCTCTGAAATAACAGGAGGGTGAATTCATATGTGTGTGGATCTGAGGGCCTGTTCACATGATCTATATTTGTGTCTTTGTGTTTTTGTTTGACTCGCTTCCTTATGTGTGTCTGTCCGCATGCGTCCTGGACTTATTTCTTTGTGTGTTTGTGTGTGGCTGCATGCCTCGGGCTTTGTGTATACATGTTTGCTTTAGGCCACCCATCCTGCTTGGACATGAGCCGGGAGCTGGTGAGTGTGATCCAGACGTACCGCTGGCAGTGTATGGAGTGTAAGACCTGCACCGTGTGCCAGCAGCCCCACCATGAGGACGAGATGATGTTCTGCGACAAATGTGACCGGGGATACCACACGTTCTGCGTGGGCATGGACTCCATACCTACTGGTGAGTGGATGGAGACATACAAGCAGAATGTACGCTAGGCACAGTCACACACTTACCAGAGACTGCACCGCAAACACTACGAGAGAGAGAGAGAGAGCCACAGTCACTTACTTAATTTGTCTAGGTAGTTTTGTGTTTTTGTTTGTCTCTTTTGTAGTTATTAATTCCTTCTGTCTGTCTCCTCAGGGCTTTGGGTATGTGAGGTTTGCGACAAAGATTTCACCACACCTAAGAAGAAGGGAGGAGCCAAAACACCTAAAAAGTCCAAGTCAGCTAAAAAGTGATCAACAGCATCATGTTTCGCAATACATTTTGCAAAAATGCACAAATGTCATGTGTACAATCGTTTGCAGAAGCTGGATAATTGTTTAAATATCAGATCGTTTTGATCCAAATATGAAGTGTATCCCTCCTTCCAAATACCAACGAGCCAAACACAAGATCTTAACCTGCTTTTACTTTTTATTGACAGGTCTTTAAATACACAGGTTAACACTAGAAAACAAAGTGTAACACATTGTATGAAGCCCTTGTCTATAATGCACTATGAACATACTTCTAATACTTTATAATGCTCCTACAGCGCTGTATAATCAATGTTGTAAGCACTCATAAATGTATGTAATGCTCTATAACTAATCATAACCCATTATTACCCAGATGTCTATAATATAAACATTAGTATAATGGATTAAACTAATAGAGTAATCCATTCTTTGAACAATGTGTTAGTATTCAATCTTATTTTTACTTAAAGCAAACAATGAGCACTTAAAAGTGACTTATAGCTGGCTTGTGATGTATTACATCAGACCATAACACAGGGATTTTGCTAATTTACTTACAGTAACTTATAATCACTTTATAATGCATTATAATAGGGATTATAATGTACATTAATAGTGTTATAATAAATGATAAATGATTATAATCATTTGCAACTTTGAGAATTTTAGTACAGCACCATAATGCAAAAATAGTCAGTGACCAGCAGTTATGAAGTATTTATACTTGACCTTATAAGTCATATATGTTATTGTTACAAAGCATTAATAAATCCATGAATGCTTATAACTGTGATTACACAGCATGACAGGGGCATTATAAGTATGTTCATAACGCGTTACAATGCATTATACACATGGATTACATAGAAAAATATTTACCCAAACAAACGTATTTAACTTTTCTGTGAAAGCTGATTATACCTCAAAATGTATGTTCTCAAATCAATCTCTGTCAGGCATTAATTTTAGCCTTTCTGTCGGGTAATTTTCGAGATTTGCTGAACTCCAGATATTAAAGATAAGTAATGGTACCAGCTAAACTGCAAATCAAATCCATCCAAATGTACTGTACTAAATCCTGTGATCTGCTAACCACTAACAGTATCTGTGTTTTCCTTCCTCATAAAACGATGAGTCTTGGTACTGTCTCGTAACATTCCTGCTGTGGTTAGCTGTTTGCTAAGTGTTTCAGTTGAACTAATGGTGCTTTTGATCCCGAACTACTGGAACACTCAATGTTAACAAGAGCTCACTGATGTAATTCAATTTCAACATTTTTGTATGTTTTTGTATCTTATAATCTACAGTTTGTGTTTTTAGCTAACGTTTATTTAATGTGGCAGGCCAGTAAAGATCAATCTTATTTAAACAAAGACTTGTGAGAAATAACAACATGGTGCTTGTGATCCTGTGTAATGAAATGTAATAGACGCTGGCCGTGGTAGACTTCATGGCTGCAGCAGTTTTCAGGAATTTATCTGTTAGTCTTAACTAAAGAAACAAAGTTTCTGACTTTACATGTATTGATTTTGTTGTCAACCCTCCACTATTAATTTTTATACCACTCACTGTAATTATAATAAAGTGAAACATCCATCAGCTTTGATAAGACAACTGATTTTTTTGCGATCAGCTTGAAAAAAGTTTTTTGTTGTATTTTGTTTTGTACTTCAGTAAGCCGGGTGTTTAAGGAATGTCTGTTGCTGATAATGTCGGAGTCACTGAATTGAGAAATTGTCTGTTTTTTCAATAAAAGCTACTTTAAAAAGTCTGAGCCCTTTCCTATTTTGCACCATTTGAAATGTAATTGAATCCCAGTTTTCATATTAAAGGGAAAAATGATCTTTAATACTCTGAAGAGGTGGATGCAGACTGCCTGTCCATCATTTTTATTCATACATTTAATTTATTAAACAACAGTTTCATATACCGGGACAACCGCCACCATTGCAACAATGGCTGCTTTCTGCCACCTAGTGGCGATTTTAGCATCATTAAAGGACAAGTTCACCCTTAAATGAAAATGTAATCATTATCTACTCATCCTCATGCTGATCAAAAGTCGGGTGAAGTTTCATAATCCACAAAACATTTCTGGAGCTTCACAGCGAAACAGCGTGGCAGCATTCTCCTAAACACCTGAAGAAGATGGGGACTCTTTAAACCATAAAAAGTTTAAACAACTCTATACAGCTTGTCCGGTGTACTTACAAGTCTCCAGAAGGCCTGAGATCCCAAATTGATTTGAAAAGTTGTTATTGACACCTTTGATCACATCTATCTTCATTGGTTTGGAGTCACTGGGTCACATGACATGGAAGCTATTGAAAGAAAAGCCATTGTCTTATAAACATATTTTTACCAAATGAATACATAACACATTAGCAATCAAAATAACTGTGCTGCATGAAATCAGTTTAGTATTTTTTTAAAACACTATTTTCACTAATATCAAGTCAGCACTAAGAAACGTTGTTTTTTGTGTAAATCAAACAAACAATAGGGTCATTTAAAGGTGTAAATAATGTGGTTTCAAATCAATTTAGGATCTCGGGGCTTCAAGAGACTTTGGTGGAATGCTGCAACACTGTTCAGTTACAGAAATGTGTTATGGACCATAAAGTGAACTTTTCCTTGAGGTTTTGATGTATTCGGTTGTTATTATTTAATTAATATTACAGACAAATTGTCATCACGGTTCAGTGGATCTATTTGGTCTAACATTGTGCAGTCCAGCAATCCGCAAATCTGAAGTATGCATTTATCTGGTATCGGCTTTTGATATATCTTATATTGTTCTTTTTTGACATAAATAGTTCAGAAATAATGATTCTGACTTGTGACTTCAGTAAACAATCCAATTCTGATCAGGATATCTTCACAACAGAGGGATCAGCTCTCTCCCACTCTGCTGGCTCCTGCTCTGCATCAAACCGCCTGTGGGGGCGCTCTCACGCAGCGCACAGCTGAACGCACGGGTGTTATGACCCCAAAAGAAGAAGGCTGCCATATTGCAGTGATACAGCGAGTTTACCGGAGGAGATCTTGAACCCCGTTAGCTTTCTGTGGTAAAATGCTTTCTTCACACGCCTTTGCAGACCCTGGGAAGATGAAGGACTATCATTATTCTGGTCCAGTAGAGCACCGGTTCTCACCCTACGCTTTCAACGGAGGGTGAGTGTGATTTTGTTAACGGCTGGCCAGTTAGCCTGCTAGCTAACAAGCTAACCAGATTAGCAAACGATATGCTAACTGACACTAAACAAAGATGAAGTTAATGAAAAGTGTGTGAACAGTGCAAAGTTTATTTGTTGAGGGCACACAGCAGCCTCTCTTTATCTCAGTGTGTTAATTAAGCAAGCGTTATAGGCCACAATTTTAAATGGGAAAGATTAGTTAACACCACAGTTTCAGTTTCAGTAGCTTAGCTTCCGTCAGCAAGTGTCTGGGGCAACCGTACATTTCCCTCTATGTTGAGGTGCTTTGTGTGATAAATGAACTATGCTGTGTTTTTTCCAGAACCGTACTAGCGGTTGCCGGGGAAGACTTCGCCATTGTAGCCTCAGATACCAGGCTGAGTGAAGGCTACTCAATCCACAGCCGGGACTCCCCAAAATGCTACAAGCTGTAAGTGTGCACAGTCACTTTCTGGACTGAGGAAGAAGGGCAGATTGACAGTATTAAGACATCTTATCAACTCTTTTAAATCTAACTAACTGGTACATATATCTGCTCCTTTCATAGTTATGTGTACATTCATGTAATGCCATTTTAAGTCACATTTTTGTCTTTGTCACATTAATCCATGCAAAGTGAAGAATACGCTGCTCTGTCTGTCACTGATATCTGTGCTTCTCCTCTTCCTTACAGGACAGACACAACCGTCATTGGCTGCAGCGGTTTCCATGGTGACTGCCTGACTCTGACTAAAATCATTGATGCTAGACTAAAGGTGGGCTGGTGTAAGGTTTTTTTGGTTTCACTCTCTTATTAGTCTCATCCTTAAAAGGATCTAACTCTGCTGACCGTGCTAACTGTCCTGCCACGGCTTGCACACCAGCGAGTCTGTTGATCATTGTGGTGTCCAAGACAGAGCTGACATGGCTGCTATTCTCGTGTGTCTTGTTGTCTTAGATGATGACATTTGTATTTTTGCAATCCGTCTGTTTACCTCTCTTTAATGTTCACTGATTTTCAGGTTACTTAATTGCTAATAAACTTTCCTTCCCCTCTCTCAGATGTACAAACACTCAAACAATAAGATGATGACCAGTGGAGCCATCGCAGCCATGTTGTCCACCATCCTGTACGGCAGAAGGTTTTTCCCCTACTACGTTTACAACATCATCGGAGGACTGGATGAAGAGGGTAAGCACTTTGTTGAATGCACTGGATAGTGTGAGTAAATAACAAGCGGCATATTTAAGCTGTAGCTATTTGTGTCACACACAGGTTTATTTTTGTTATGTCGAAGCTGCTACAAAGTTTTGACTGCGTTTTTGTAATAGCTGTTTTTATTTGTAACCTTTCATGGTGGTGATGCAGGCAAAGGAGCAGTGTACAGTTTTGACCCAGTGGGCTCCTACCAGAGAGACACATACAAGGCCGGTGGATCAGCAAGTGCCATGCTACAACCACTGCTAGACAACCAGGTAAATATCGAACACCGCATACTGATTAGCTTTCTGCCATGATCCAACTTTTGTCTGTTTCTTTACGGAGGACAAGGTGCACTCATGTATGTCTTTCCTTCCACAGATTGGTTTCAAGAACATGGAGGGTGTGCAGCATGTTCCTCTGACTCAGGACAAGGCGGTTCAGCTGGTGAAAGACGTCTTCATCTCGGCTGCAGAGAGAGATGTCTACACTGGAGATGCCCTTCGGGTCTGTGTCATCACCAAGGAAGGCATCAATGAGCAGACCATACCACTGAGAAAGGACTGAGGAAGGAAATGTTCCCCTTTTTCTGCTTTCCTCTTTGGTCTCTTCTTTCCATATTCACCCTGTTGGTTTGGCCTCATAATATGAAGTTTCTTAAAATAGGAGTGTTGATCCAGAAGTTGCTGCTAGTGGCTTCCTAAGTCGGGCTTTAACTGTGGAGCACATTTCCCCCCTTTTTTTTCTCTTTTTATATCAGTTCAAATTAATTTCAAATTGATGCTATTCTCTTGCTTCCTACACTTATTCCCTTCAACTTTAGCCATTATTACATCTATGTTCTTGTGGGTTGGCAACCTCGCTCTAGATCAGCACTCCTGTTCTGAGAATTAATTCTTCACTCACCCTTGCCCAGACTCTGTTTGGTTTTTTGACTATGCTTTACAAGGATATGTACTCTGTTATTTTTACATTCTTAATAAATGTAAAGAACTGAAGTGTGCTCCTTTTTGTTAATTGCATTTGCTCACACTTGGACACTCCACCTCATGCATTTTACACTTGCGCAGTGTGCTAGTGTGCAAAACAATAGTAAAAATAGTAAAATAGTTCAACAGCAGTAAAAAGGAAAATGAGGGTGGCCTTATGTTGCCATCACCAGTACTGGTGCAGTAAATTAAATGCAGTCCATAGGTGCTAAATTAAATACTTTGTTTATTGAATAGGGTTGGGGAAGTTACTTTTAAAGCATAGCCACTGATTACTTCACACTGGAAGAAGTTGAACTACAGCAAAGGGAGAGATCTAGTTTGGTTAACAACTTAACTACTTAGAAAAAGAAGTTCAAACTACTTTGGTAAAAAAAAATGAAGTTATGTGGTACAAAATCATAAAAAGCTACAATATAAAAAAGTTACGTGCCATCAAAAAAAATGCCACTCAATTGAGTTTACTGCAAAATATGCCCACTTGCCCAAATGTTATACATCAACCAACAAAATAAAACGCACTATTCATGGGAAAATACAAGATATGTGAGTTTTGGCTTTGTACACAATATCTATCAGGCAGACATCTACCTTTTCCTCAGGTGCGGGTATTGCATCACGTAGATTTCTCAGTTAGCCAAGTTGCATCTAAAAAATCTCGCTCATGAAAACACTGCAACAGAGAGTCGTCTTTCAGTGTATCGTCCTCTGAACACCACAGGATGGTGCCACACAAGCTGAGGAGTCGCCTACTGTGGACTGCCTTGAGTCAATCTAACTTTGGCATATATTGTAGCTGTAGCATTATTCAAGGTGGGCTAGAAACAGTAATGATATAACAATGGTGCTGGTGCTTACACCTCACTCAATTTTCTTCACAACATTATCTATGTGCTGAGAATGTGAGAGATAGCAATTCAAAGTCATATTTGTCTCTGTGTCAGCCCTGTGATGTATTGGTGACCTGTCCAGGGTGCACCCCGACTTTCGCCCAATGTCAGTGGGGATCTGCTGAAAGGATAAGCAGTTATTGATGATGGATTGCTTTTGTAAGTCAAAGGACTACAACTATCCTTTGATGCTATTTGTTATAAGAAAAGTCTTTAACTCAGAGGAAACAGTTACAATAACCCACTTTTATTGGGGATATCTGTATTGTTTTAAGTAGAGCTGCAACTAATGATTCTTTCATTATCAATTCATACTTCAATAATGTTCATGGTTAATTGATCAACCGCCCAAAGTAACTTCTTCAAATTGCTTTCTTTGTCCAACCAACAATCCAAAACCTAAAGAATCTTCATTTACAATCACATTTCACAGAGAAAATCAGCAAATCCTGACATTTAAAAAAAGCCGGAACCAGCAAAGTGTGATAGTCTTTCATTGAAAAGTGACTGAAATGATTAAATCTAATATCAAAATGGTCGGTGATTCATTTTCTTTCAATTGTTTAATTGACAAATAATCAACAGCTCCAGTTTTAAGACTCACAAGAAAAATGTGATCTATTCTTTAATTTAATGGTTTGTTTATCAGCCCACTGGCAGTAGCTAGGAAGCTGTACAGTACAATCTAAATGTACTTTAACTACCCAGAATCCAGTCAGAGCAATCAAACAAACTAGGCTGCAACTGTTGACACCAGGAATAATTAACTACGGGATTTGTTTGGTTAACAACTTCACTTAAAATATGTTTTCCAACTAAGCTACTTGTAAATATATGTTTCGATATCAGAGTTGTTTTTTTTTAAAGTGATAGAATCCGCAGAAGCTGTTAAATTATTATGCACCACCTGAAACCAGGAAAACATTTAGTGTACTCTACCCTCCGGGTTTATGAGGAGGAAACACAACAACACTTAGTTTTGAGATTATATTTCTTTTTATTAACCCAAAGTAATCAGCAACTGTTACAAGTGTTTACTCAACATCTGTTTTAATAATCAAAGACCCTCTCACACACAAATACAGACACGGGCAGTGTCCTCAGGCATAGTACTGAAGGTTGGCCTTCTTCTTGGCTTGGACCTCCAGGATTCCCTCCATGTAATCTTCATGGTTCAGCTCAGTGGCCCCGCGGCGCAGTGCGATCATACCGGCCTCCACGCACACAGCTTTGCACTGGGCTCCGTTGAAGTCGTCGGTGCAGCGAGCCAGCTCCTCGTAGTTGACATCAGGACTGACGTTCATCTTGCGGGAGTGAATCTGCATGATGCGAGCTCTGGCCTCTTCGTTGGGCATGGGGAACTCGATCTTTCTGTCCAGACGGCCTGAACGGAGCAGCGCAGGGTCCAGGATGTCCACTCTGTTGGTGGCAGCAATCACCTGAAAAAAATGAAATGAATGTAGTTATACTGCAATCATCATATTGAAAAACAGTGAGTTAAAGGTAGGAAAGTTGGTGCTTAACTCCTTTAACATCCAGAACAAATTTCTGTTATGTAATCTTAACTTATTAACAAGGGTTATTTTAGGTTTATATATACACCCATTACACTTTTGGACATTAGTTTGTGCTGTTCTGTTTATGAAAAAAACAACAACTGTTGAGCTCTCTCTTTTTCTAAAAAAAAAGAAAGATTGTTATTTTTTTTATAATAGAACAGGGATGATATAATGTATAATGAGATTTCATATCTTGTGGGTTTTTAATACCCCAACCTTCACACAACTTTTAAGTAGTCTTTCACCCGTTGTCTTAATTTACACTGCAGAGCAATGACTGAGTACATGGAAGGTGTTTTGGTGTCAGTATCTTTACCTTGACCTGCATGTTGGGCTGAAATCCGTCCAGCTGGTTGAGCAGCTCCAGCATGGTCCTCTGCACCTCTCTGTCTCCTGCCTTTTCGCTGTCAAATCGCTTGGTTCCAATGGCATCCAGCTCATCGATGAAGATGATGGATGGGGCTTTCTCTTTGGCCAGGGCGAAGGCGTCTCTCACCAGCTTGGCTCCATCACCGATGAACATCTGGACCAGCTGTGGACCTGCCAGCTTCAGGAAGGTGGCCTTGGTCTGAGCAGCGCAGGCCCTGGCCAGGAGGGTCTTCCCTGTGCCAGGTGGTCCGTACATCAGGACCCCCTTGGGTGGCTGGATGCCCAGGTTCTCAAACTTCTCCTTGTGGTTCATGGGCAGCACGATGGCCTCCACCAGCTCCTGGATCTGCTTGTCAAGCCCGCCTATGTCGCTGTACTGCTCTGTGGGGCGCTCGTCCACCTCCATGGCCTTGACTCTGGAGTCGTACTCGGTGGGTAAGGTCTCCAGGATCAGGTATGAGTCCTTGTTGACACCCACCAGGTCTCCGGGCTTCAGCTTCTCGGCGTCCACCAGCCCGATAACGGGCAGGAAGTAGGTCTGTCGAGTGGACGTCTTAATGACTGCGCACTTTCCTTTTCTCTGGGAGTCCAGGTCCACGTTAGCCCCGTCCTCCTCCTGGTCGTTGGGGTCCACATCCAGCAGCTCGATCACGTTAGACACCAGGTACGGCAGCGTTTTGTTCACCTTTATCTTCTCCGTGTTTTCTTTGATTTTATCCTTCATAGCCTGCAGCTCGTGAGTCACCCTCAGCACTTCGCTCTTCATAATCTTTATCTCACTGTCGAGGAGACGAGTTCGCTGAACTATCTCCTCTGTGGACATTTTTAACACTTCTTCGCCGATGCCATCCTCCACTTCGTCCCAAACTGATTTGTCACTCAGCGACGCCATCTTTGCTCTGTCTGCGCGTGAACTGTGACACGGCGGAAGTTAAAGTTCGACTTCCGGAAGTAGCTGACGACGCTCATGAGCGCCGAAGCACAAGACCGGGGATGAGACGGGACCTAAGGCTCAGTTATTCAGTTCGTGTGCTGATTTGGACTGTGCGAGTGTGAATGTAAGACCCCAGACAGTTTAGTACGGTGCACTGGTAAATGTTTAAGTTGTTTGCAACTCATTTTAGCACACTAAGTCATCGCGTGTGACATCATGTTACGACTTCATGTTGGCTAGCATAGTGTTGCTAGCATTAGCTCTGTGGCTAACTTCAGCTAGCCAGTCTGTTGATATGTCTCATTTTGGAGTCTGTCGAGGCATCCTGCTGGAAGATTACTTGGGCGTCGATGAATTTGTCACCCGTATCTTGCACTAAACTTGTTATTGGACATGTAAGGCATGGGGACCGAATGAACGAACAAGCTAAAGTAAGGTTAATTCACGTTAAAGCTAAATGCGGTTAATGTGTTGGCGCCACAGTTGCAGCTGCAGTAATTCGGCTTCATGTCATTTGCAAGTCCAACACTCAGCTGTGATGATGACAAGTTACGAGTAATAAAATGTTTGTCTGAGTAAACCTTGGTTTTGCACGTCTTTTCAGGTAGGACATACCTGCCAGAGAGAAGAATCAAGAAAGGGGGTGTTTCTGCGAAGTCCAGTCCTCCGTGGTTGTTGGTGTTTCTCTGCATTATTGACCCTAGACGGACATCTTTGAGGCACCTGCTGTGTAAAGATATCCAGCCTGTGTTACTTCCTGCTCTTGCGTGGCAGTAAGCTAACGTGAGGAGCTAACGAGATGGACCAAAACAACAGTATACCTGCCTTCCAGGGACTGGCCTCCCCTCAGGTAACTAAGATTTCAACTATTTTATGGCTAAGATGTTTTATTTAAAAAGTATTTTCCCTTGTCAACAGCACAAGATCCCAAACGTGCCCTCAACACAGTCAGATATACCACATCATACTTTTATCTCACCGTAGCTGCCTGGCATACCCACACATGTCGAGGTTTCAATGCACCGGCTTGATCGTGATTCACTTGAGCTCCCATCCTGCAGCTTCAGCATTGTGGCTGCTTGTTTGTCATTATATTAATTGACAACATTAACAGCCAGTAGTGGAGGAAGTTTGACACTCCTATAGCCCAGTGAAGTGGGTTTAAGGAGTCACTGGAGACCCAGCAGTTGTGCCATATAATGCTACATTCAGGATCATTATTAAAGTCCCTTTACACACAATGCCACAGTAGCACTGTGAAAAACATTATTTACAATGGCTCGTGCCGTGCCTTCGTTAAGCAAAGCGGCATGCACAGCCAAGTTCTGCGGTGTAATTCACAACAAGAAAATGATCAATTGCCGTATTCAAAATGAGCATAACAATGTTTAAGGTTGTGATGTCTCACGTTTCCTTTAGCTCGTGCAAAGGAATGCAGGAACACTAACAGGCTCACACATGCGTGCACAGCACATGTGCGAAATGTAAATAAAATCCACTGACAAATGAGTCCATAGAAAATATGTTTCTAGGCTAATATTTGTTCAAAGGCAACTGTCTACATACAGGCTTGTTTGTTAAGAAAAAATTATAGTCAACTTTTTTTTTTCTTTTAATCAAACCTACTGAATGTCAGATTCACTGGTGCACTAAGGAAAATGTTTCGTCACACTCAACGGTTTTTGGGTGCATGTGTAACCAATACCTTTGCACCCTGGAGCCCGGCAGTAGCTTTGCAGAATTGTGAACCTTCAAAATCAACCACTAGCCCAGTGGTGTTTTTAGATTTGAATTTATGTAAAGTTGTGAGGCAGAGAGGAAATCATTTTGACAATGTTGCATTATCATTTGTCAATTTCATTTGCTCCTAATATGACTTTTCTGCTTGATCCCAACTTAATTTGTCCTTGTGCAGGGTGCCATGACCCCAGGCATGCCAATCTTCAGTCCCATGATGCCGTATGGCTCAGGCCTGACACCCCAGCCTGTCCAGAACACCAACAGTTTGTCTATACTGGAGGAACAGCAACGGCAACAACAGGCGGCACAGGCACAGGCAGCACAGCAGGCAAACACAGGTACAGCACACATTTCTTTTATCTTCCTCTCTGTCCTTTCTCAGCATTATGAGGTGAGATCATAATCCCATCTCCCCAGAACCGGTGTCTTCCCTATTTATTCAGAGAAAATAAACTTAATATTATCATCCATGTCTGAACAATAGTGGAATTTTATCATCGTTTTGTTCTGCAGGCCTTCCTGGAACGTCAGGGCAGACCCCTCAGCTTTTCCATTCCCAGGCGGTAGCAGGCCCAACTACCACAGCACTGCCAGGGAATACCCCACTCTACAACACCCCACTGACGCCCATGACCCCTATCACGCCGGCCACACCAGCCTCAGAGAGCTCTGGAATAGTACCACAACTACAGTAGGTTTCATATCCAGTTGGAAGATGATCAAAGTTTCAGTTTATACAACATTTAGTCGTCTCTGTTGGAAATTGTTTAGCTAATACAGACACACACACACACACACACACACACACACACACACACAGAGTAAATCCTACACTTTGGTCCTTAAACTAGATTTTGAACTACTGTCTGAATAGTTTTCCTGAATGTTTCTTGCTCAGTTCTTTTCTTTTTGCTTCTCTTCTTTTCCTTACTATTAGAAACATAGTATCTACTGTTAATCTGGGCTGTAAACTGGACTTGAAGACCATCGCACTGAGAGCCAGGAATGCAGAATATAACCCAAAGGTGAGACTGCCCCACATTATTGTGATCTGCTCTTTGTTGCTCTACAGCTCATGTGATGTAATTTTGGTTGTGGGGCTTTCAGAAAAATTCTGGTTCATTTCAACCTCAAGCATTTTCCACAATGCCGCTGTTGCGACTCTATGGGTTGTGCTAACTTTACACTCGTCCGTCTCCATTGTGGAGATTCGGGGAAGCGCTGTTGGCTGTCATAATATTTCTGTTCTTTCCATTTCTTGTAGCGTTTTGCTGCGGTCATCATGAGAATACGAGAACCCAGGACTACTGCTCTTATCTTCAGCTCTGGGAAGATGGTCTGCACTGGAGCCAAGAGGTCAGAATATAGTTTTATTGACCTTTCATATGCTGAAGTTCAGCAAATGAAGCCAGATTTTCAGAGTAGTGTTGTTGTAGTAGGGATGCAGTTTTATGCCCTGACTTTCAATAAAATGTTCTCAGCTTTCATGTCTCTTATCTCATCTCCTTCGCGCTCCTCATATTTCTTCTGCTTTTCTGTAATCTGCCTCTCATTGACTTTCCTTCTTTCTAGTGAGGAGCAGTCGAGGTTAGCTGCCAGAAAATACGCTCGTGTGGTGCAGAAGCTCGGTTTTCCTGCTAAGTTTCTGGACTTCAAGATTCAGAACATGGTGGGAAGCTGCGATGTGAAGTTCCCCATTCGGCTGGAGGGATTAGTCCTCACACATCAACAGTTTAGCAGGTAACTTGTGTTTGTTCATGACTCGTTTCTACGAGTTACAAAAAAAATTGTGTAGGAATTTTGATGTGTTATAGGGGTCTTTTTGTGTATGCTGTTAATTATAGTTCTTAGAAAGAACAGGTCAGGTCAGGTCAAGAAAATGGCAATCAGTACATTTCTGTTAAAACTGTGAGCCAGTCAAAAGCTGAGGCTGCCTGTAGTCTTAATTGGTTCTAATTAAGTGCTGTAATCAAACTATGGATCTGCTTATCCTCAGCAAATCATATACACTAAAATATAAATTATTTCCAACTATTTTTCTATTGCACAAATAACTCTAGCATTTAGGTTGCAGGGGGCTTGACTTATTTTAATGTTTGAACTAATACTTCAGATGTCTAATAAAATGCGGTTTGTCTGTTAACAGCTATGAACCTGAGCTGTTTCCAGGATTGATTTACCGAATGATCAAACCCAGAATTGTCCTGCTCATCTTTGTTTCTGGGAAAGTTGTGCTCACAGGTAAAACCCGCTCTTCTCTTCACTCTTTGTTACTCTGTGTCCTAATCACAACCATATAGGAGAAGAAGTGGATGTTGGTTAGTTTGATTGAGCTTCTCATGGTTTAAAATTTCTTGTTACTTATCGACCATGCTGAGATTGATTTGAAATGTATCCAATTTTATTGTTATGTGCTTTTTCCAGTGTAACTCATTGTAGTTAATGATAACTGTGTTTTGTTTTTTAAGGCGCCAAGGTGAGAGCAGAGATCTACGAAGCATTTGAAAACATCTACCCCATCCTGAAAGGCTTCCGCAAGACAACGTAGAGCCTGCAGCTCCTCCTTTTATGATCGCCTCGACCCGATCTCTTTTTACTGTTTTTTTTTTTAAAATCACATGAAGTGTCATCTATATGTTGACCTCTACAAGTGGACTGTTATAAGGGCTTTTGTGCAGGGATGGAAATTGTCTTTCTTTCTCCCTCTCTTCAGTGTTCCAGTTTTTTTTTTTTTTTTTTAGAAGAATAGGATTTTAACAGTTTTTTGTTGCAGCGTTCTGTGAAGGTATATTTTACACCTAGACATCTCCATTTGTTGGGAATATCTCTGTTTTTGCCCAGTTTTTTTTTTCCTGTTGACACATCCCTGAACGTCCCTTTTGTACATAAGACTGTAAAGAAATGTAAAATATCGTGGATTAGAAAAGAAGCAGTCTGACTCAGGCTGTTTCAATGTTTTTATTTTAAACTGTTTTAAATATTTTTGTACATTGCATTTTTATTAATCATCTGCTCGGTCCCCAAGTTGTATCAAGACTTGTTCAATTTGTCAGCCCCACATTCCTGTTGACAGTATTTGAAAGACTGTTTATGCCAGACCAAATCGGTCTGCTTTTGAGTGTTTTTATCTTTTACATTCAGATTTACTGGATCTTGGTTCACTTTAGCCCTAATTTCATAAATGCTGGTTGTGGATTTCCAAGCTTTTGACATGAGATGGATGTATTATAGTTCAGTCTGTTAAGCAGTAATTGAAGTTGGATCCTCTTAAATTTTTAATTGACCGTTAAACTAAATTGATCCAAGTCCTGCTGCTGAAGTTGTCATCTGGTTGTTGGTTAGTTATTCAAAGTTTGTGTCACTTGGTTTGGGTTCCTGATACACTTGCTTACTGCACGTACTTATAATTGAAGGACCACAATGTGAAGAAAAGACAGTATTGGTCTTTTCTATTGCGCATCCTAAAGTCACATCCACTAGCACTAAAAGACATCATGATTGTAGATAAACTCTGCATCATGTTGCCATGTTTGTTATGTTTTAAAGTTTTACTATCAACTTTTAGGCCATTTAAAACTATATTTAAACGTTTTCTTTTGAAGAATTATTTTTGAGTGTAGGGACATTGTCCTGTCCTGGGTTAGGGTTACGGTTTGCTCGGCCACACCAAAAACAAGTTTAAATTTTGGGCACTTCTTGGTGTGCGTGTGTGTCACAGGTAACTTTCATCTGTGTTTGTCTGCCAGCTGAGTGACAGGAACTGATCTGAAGGACTGAGTACTTTTCTCTGTGAATCTGAGCTCAGCAGAAGGCGACCAGGAAGCCCTGCCGCGCCGAAATGCAATTCTTCTGAAATTGTTCATGTGCTGCAATGTGCATTAATAAAAATGTACATACCGGCTCTCTTGTTAAAGCTGTTTCTTTGACTACAATAACATTTTGTTGTCCAGTGAACACAGTGTGAGGTCTTTGTTATCATAAGAAGTGTGTGCACAATGTTTGTTTGTTGACAAAGCAAGAGTTTAAAAAGGACCTGAAAGTGAAAAATGCCCTCATCTGCTTCACTTTTGAGTAAGTGAAGCAGAAGTAGAGTCCCACCACTGTGTTAACTGACATAGTGGATGCACAATATAGATTTAAGAAAGGCCAAAGACAGTTTTATGATTCTATGATCTCATTCACTGTAAATATATTAACCTGTAATTGACACTTCTTTTGCCATTTGAAAAGTGAAACTCTTAACGTAAAGCAACATTATGTGGACAGTTGGTATTGGGTGCAATTTGGTGCTCCCACAGTTGCTGAGTGCATCACCACTGTCGTAAATTCAAATCACAGGTTTATGTAACAATATTATCAGATGTAATTGCCGATGAGCTAAGCAGCTAGCGGCAGCTAAATGTAGCGGTTAGTTTAGCAACAAGTAAAGCTATCTGTCCATCAGTAAACGCCAGAAAACATCCTCTTCATGACATAAAAAGCATTATGCACATCTCATGGGGGATTCCCTCTGAATGACAGACACCATTCACCCCATTACAAATCACTGAACTATTATGATTTTGAAGTAAGATAGCTACATAATGTTTTTTTTTATGTTTTGCTAAATCAGTAACAACCTGGTAGTTCACATGGGAATAGTCTAAATAAGACTTTACGTGTAGCTGTGTTTTATGTACTTCATCCATCTGCCACAAAAAACTGCAGGAAATCGGATGAACACTTAAGACAGTTTTGTTAAAAAACTTTATTGTGTGATGATAAGGCACAAGGTCATATTATCTGTTTGCTGACTTCTGGCTCCAATAGACATACTGTATAAATAGCACGTATCACTGATGATGTATAACCCACCCAACACACAGGTCAGAAACACAACAGATGCATTGTTGTTAGCATACAGAATGTTGAGGATCATAGAAAAGTTTGGAGGTGGCAGGAAATTATAGATCATCTTCTTCCACGGAGGAGTTCCTCTTTAAGCTGAATTTCACACTGATGTTCTGTTACATACAAGAGCAGCAGATGATGTCCAGCCCACTAAATGAGGAGTGACATCACTACAATTGTGATTTAATCCAGTGGGAGTAAAAAACAGTTTCCCCATCGCTGAGTCTTTTCACATTCATCAGTGTGTCCTAAACTGTCTCCAGCAGGACGCACGCACTATGTGGGTTTAATCTGTGTGTGTTGATCCGAGCCGAAGTCCTGCTTCCAAATGAACTCGGGGCAGTACTTGTCGTCATGGTTACAGCTATCAGAGCATGCGTAGACAGCCAGCGTCCCCCAGTCGATACTGGCTCCTGTCGAGTCCACACACAGACTGTTTAACAGCTGGGGCATTACCTAAAGACGCACATACATGATTATTACATTAACTTGGCTTGTTTTTCCCATCACCAACCTGCATACACAACTTATACACATGGCACACAAGAACAGGTTGCCATTCAAGACTGTTGTGAGTGAAAAAAAACAGGGAAAAAAGGAATGAACAGTAGTGAGAAGAAAGAATATAGACCTAGGTAAGTCTTTAAGAGGTAAGATTACAGCCAGTGACTACCTGAAACTCAAAGATCCTCTTGGCACCACAGGTGCATGGTGGGATGTCCTGATCAGATGGGATGTGCTGAGAAGAAACCCACAACGGAGAGCCCCCTCGACTGTAACGCACCACCTGAACATGACAAAACACTATGAGCAAAACACAATTTGCGTTCATATAAGCCCTTTTCCATATTTTCCTTTTTTTTCACCTGGTGTGGCTCTGGTGCGATCTTCTTTTTAAACCTCTGGAACACTTTGTTGTCTTCAGTCTCATGCATAGCCATATCTTCCAGGTCCGTCTCTGCCAGCGCTGAATAGAGAAAACAGAGTCAGGATATGAAGGAAAACATTTCATATTTTTTTCTTTTAATACACGCCACCAGTTGTCAGACATAACTGAAAGCTTACTGTCTGCTAAGGAGGGACAATCCACACCCCCTTGCTCTTCTTCCTCTTCAGCCTCCTTTGTGTCTCTCTCTTCCTCCTTGTCTTCCTCCTCTTCCTCAGGCTCAGTGAGCAGCTCAGACTCGGGGAAGAGGAAGGGAGAGGTTGTGACAGTGGACGCTTCTATACAGACGGAAAAAAGACATAACCCAGACATTACGCCTTCTCGGTGGCAGGAACTGACAGAAACTGACAAAACACACAGTCCAATGCATAACACACACCTTGGCTGCAACACTCCTTCTTGTGTGCGTGTTTCCAGTGGAGGGTCTGGTGGTGTTTTCCACAGTAGCTTACAGAGTGACAGCGGGAGCAGGCTTTGCTGCCGGGGCAACCGCACACCCAACATAGTTTAACTCCAGAGACGGACAACACAGTCTGGTCCGAATCAGACTCACTGGGGGGTTCATCCTCTGAGACAAAAAATCACAAGTTAGTAAATTTAATCTTTACTACTGTATCGTCTCAATGCTTATATCAGTTCTTTAACAACTACACGTACTGATAAATGACAGCTTTCAACTAAACTCTGCTTTACGTATGTAGCACTTGATAGTATGAGGTGATGTTATCCTGGCAAAATACACAAACCTGATGGAGGGTTGAAGGGGTAGAACTCATTCCTCCGAGGTATCTGACTTCTAAAAACTGAAAGAATAAGAAGAGAAAACACAATCTGTCAGAAAAATGTCAGAGAGGATCTGCAGAAAGGGGGAGAATGAAATAAAGCAAAGACTGGAGACTGAAAAGAAGATTTTAAGAAAGGTGTCAGATATTCTTTCCTGTGACAAAAAACACAACAAACTTCAAACACTAATGGTTACCTTTCACACAGCGGCTGTTGTTGCATGTGTAGCACTCGCGAGTTTTGCAGCAGAACAGAAAGAGCGTTCGGTGGAAACTTCTGTCCTGGCCGGAAATAGGTGCATACACCTGAAAGGAGGATGAAAGAAGGTGAGTAAACAGAAGAGTTCAAAGTTATAAAGCAGCTCAGCCAAGCAGAATCTAAAGCTGTCACACCAAGAGACACCTTATCTGAGTTTTATAACGAATACATCATATCTAGTTTTATAAAGGACAAGTCTCAGATGGGCTAGGCTAGAAGTGAACTACTTTATCTGTGCTTAGATTCATTTTATTGTTATTATTCTTATTATATTAAATTTATTCCACTACCTACTTTATTGGCACATTTACACTGGATAATATCCACCTGCAGGACCAAAGCTGAGCTTTAGCAGCTTTTATTTACTGTATTTATTTATTTATTTATTAATAATCATCTGTGAAGCAGCTCCAGTGTTTCCTCGCTGACAACCTTGTTTAAGTCAAGTTAAAGGTGCACTATGCAGTTTTGAGGAAGAAATTTTAATCGACTTATTTTTTTATGCCTAAGCAAACTAAATGAACAAACTCCTCAGTTTCATGACTCAATAAACAAACTGACAAACAAAATTTCATGCTGTTTTGCTTTGTTTATATTTGGCGGACCCTGCCACCTTTCTAGCTTCACACTGGGGACCTTATTTTCCTCTGAGAACGGTTTGTTTATTCAGTTAAGGGAAACATAATTATTTCTGTGTTTGGTTTATGACCTCATTAATATTGTAAATATTAAAACTCTGACTTTGAATTTATTCTTCAAAACTACATAGTGCCCCTTTAAAACTGAGCTCCCCTGAAACTCAGTGATGTTTATGTCCCTCCCTTCTCCGGGACACTAACCTGCATGAGGAAGGCCATTGGCAGGCGGCAGATCTCACACTCCAGCTCGGGCACTGAGGGCAGGCCTCTCTGGCTGAGCCACGCCGGTTTCCCCCCGACTTTACTGGGGAACTGCGGGGACAGGAGCCGCCACGGCTCGGCCTCCTCCAGGAAACCCAGCACCACCTCCGCCGGGGACCTGCTCGTATCGCCGGACATGTTGGAGGGCAGCTTATCTGTCCGTCAGTCGTCCAGGCTGTGTGAGTAACTGTCAAGCAGAAGGAGCGAGAAGTCTCTCCATCACAAGCACAACACATGAAACGCAGGTGCGGTTCAGAAAAGGGTCCGTGTGGAAACACTGATCAGCCGGTGTTTGTGTCCGTGTCCCTCGTAGCTCTCACTGTAGAAATATGACGGTATACATTTTAAAGACTCGTCTAGATTCATATGATATGTGGGGAAACATGATGTTTAGTCGCTTGCCTGAAAACCCGAGACCCATAAAATATAGTATTTGTTAAAATGCCGTGTCTTTTTCACTGTGTCCACTAGATGGCGCACATGTCCCATCTGTCTGTCACTGGATGTAAATACATTGACACAGAGTTAATACGTTTGTATTTATATTTGTCTTTTTATGTAGTTTTTCCATTTTATGATATGTTATACTCCACTTAAAGGGGCATTACGTAGTTTTGGAGAAGAAATTCATACTTCATACTTACAATATTAATGAGGTAATAATAAAAACTCAACTCAAACTTTTCTATCACTGGATAAACAAGCTGTTCTCAGAGGAAAATAAGGTCCTCAGAAAACTGTTTAAAGCTAGAAAGTGGCAGGGTCCGCCACATATAAACAAAGTGAAACAGCATGAAACTGTGTTGTCCTTTAAGGTCGGTTTGTTTATTCAGTTTATTCAGTCATGAAAACAAAGATAGTGCACCTTTAAAATCACGAGGATGTGACATTTGTTGGGGTCTGTAGGCTACCAAACAGCCGTGTTGTCAGTCTCCGTGTAAAAAGTAGTCTAATAAGTAATTTATTACTCTACGCAGACAGTAAAATTGTAACGTAATACATTACTTTAAAATGAATCTGGAGAGCAAGATGTGTGGGTCAGGGCATCTCTGCAGCACTACAGGACCTCATTATAATGCTTAAATGCTTTAAATGATAAAAAAAAAAAAAGGTTATTATTATTATTATTATTATTATTATTATTATGGGCTTGATGACTTTCTCTCTCTCTCTCTCTCACACACACACACACACACACACACACGCGCTGTGATGTCATCTGAAGGGGAGTTTGGGACGGGGCTGTTTGTCCATTGGATGACTGGCCGGACACAGACTCCAAAAAACGGCTAGCGTTAATTGAACCCCCGCTCTTTTAATCGGACTTTGACTCATATCTTAAACGAACCCTGACTCTTGAAATGGACCGAGCTTCAGCTGTGAGCTGTGAGCCGGTGAGCAGACGTTCAAACTTTTGCTGATCCAACTATGGAAACTAAGAAGAAGCGGCGACAACACAGGAGTCAGTTGACAACCCGCTCTGTAACGTTAGCCCGGCAGATAACGGAAGAATGGACGATGTGAAAACTGGACCAAACCGGGACTGAGTGTCCTGCCCGGGTCTCCACCAGCTCCATGTCCCCCTCCTCTCCGTGCCAGATGCCACAGCGGGGCGATGGAGGCTACAGGCCGGCACCGGTGTCCCCAGCTCCGCCTGTCCCGCCGAGGAGGGTCCGGAGCAGGGACAGGGGCTCCGGCAGGACGCGGCGGTCCGGGGCCGGGGCCGGGGCAGGGTCAGCGGGAGCCGGAGCAGCGGAGAGGCGGGTGAAGTGTGTGCTGGTGGGGGACGGAGCCGTGGGGAAGACCAGCCTGGTGGTCAGCTACACCACCAACGGCTACCCCACAGAGTACGTCCCGACCGCGTTTGACAACTTCTCAGGTAAGAGATGGACTTCAGTTATGTAATCAATCAATACAGATGTATTAATGATCAGGTGACTGTGGGAGATACACATCAGAGCTTCACCACACAATGTCCGAGTGACCATGTGGTCATTAAAGACATT
Source organism: Pagrus pagrus (assembly GCF_965226575.1). Taxonomy (NCBI): domain Eukaryota; kingdom Metazoa; phylum Chordata; class Actinopteri; order Spariformes; family Sparidae; genus Pagrus; species Pagrus pagrus. The sequence goes on along the minus strand of NC_140185.1, from coordinate 27,595,292 downwards.
TTCAGTTGGTCATAGACTAGCGATCTCTAACTTTTCTGATAAATTGTACTATTAATAATAATATATTGTTATTTATGACATTATAGTGGTAAGCTGTGACAAACAAATGTGTGATTTATGACTTTTTGAATGGCTTAAACAAATGTTCAGTTATCAAACAAAACAGATTAATATCCTGTGGATTTACTGTATTAACTTTAAAGAAGGTGAATAGTTCCCATCAGGTGTCATCAGACTGCCATAAGAAAATAATTGGCCATGTTATTTATGGTGTGTGTGTGTGTGTGTGTGTGTGTGTGTGTGTAGCGGTGGTATCAGTGGATGGGCAGCCAGTCAAACTACAACTCTGTGACACAGCTGGACAGGTCAGTGATGTCAACACACACACATCAGCCAGCAGCATTTCCTGTCGTATTTGTGTTTGAAACAATGCCTGAGAGAGAAGGAAGCGATGAGGAGGGAACAATCTTCTTTCTTTCTTTCTTTCTTTCGTCCTTCCTTCCTGCTTTCTTTCTTTCTTTCTTTCTTTCTTAACTGCAGCTGTTTGTCTGAAATGAATACAAGAAAAACTGTGATTGAGATGTAACTGGTTAGACATAGAGCGAATGTCTACATTAAAACAAGTCATAGTTATGACTGTTTAAACACATAAGATATAAATAGAATTTAATTGAATCAGAATAAAATATATTAGGGATCAGACAATATAAGATTTTATCTTGAATCCTGATAAAAACCGTCAGGATAAGTTGATCATAGTGACTTTGTCTAATCGGGACAATCGTAATTGATGAATATCCTCATGAGTGACTCAAAAAAGATGTCTAGCTCGTTAACATACAGTCCTATATTGACTTCCTGATTGATTTTGAATTGCGATGAGGGGAGCCACTTTGGCTGAAGGCTCAGCTTGCCAGTTGAATCCCCCACAAAAAGTCAACTGTGTAATAACTAGAAACTAAAGAACGACAGGCAGAAGAGGCGCAGGAGGAAGGTTTCTGCCCTGCGGACCAACACAACGTCTAATTTGCACTCCCATCTCTGTGACCACCATCCACCACTCTGTCCGCTGAGCACTTTGTTGTTCACTACAACACAATGTGTAGCCTGTCTGTGATGAAATGAAAATATTTGTTCCTTTTTCGTAGATTATCCTGGTAATATCGTGAATAATCAATTAATTGTGACGTGAAATTTTTAAATCATCACATGCCTAAAGTATATAAACACTCAGAAGTAAAGTCAATACTGTTGTGAGGTAGCTGTTTCTCTGTATCAGTGTGTTTTCAGATATGAGGACAGATTGAATGGGAGGATCACAGGCAGAGGAAGGATGGAGTGGGAGATCAAGGGGAGAGACAGGAAGTTAGGGAGGAGGTTAGAAATATCCTCATAGTTAATTTTCCGTCATGACAAACAAATCACTCAGTAACAGCAGTAATTTTACTAGGTGTGACAGGACTGTGATGACGTTAATCACCTTTTTTTTGTCCCCATACTTCACAACTGAAAAATCTCTACGATATCTGTGTCATCATCTCTCCCGACCTCCCCAGGATGAGTTTGACAAGCTGCGGCCTCTGTGCTACACGAGTGCAGATGTGTTCCTGCTGTGCTTCAGTGTCGTCAGTCCCGCCTCCTTCCAGAACGTTCCTGAGAAGTGGGTACCAGAGATCCGGAGACACGCCCCCTTCGCTCCGCTCGTCCTCGTTGGGACGCAGTGTGACCTCCGAGGAGACGTCAAGGTGGAGGAAACATACTCCGGGCATCACTTACACGTGCATGCATCCGTCCATGTCTCATGCTTATGTTTGTAATTATTAGACGTGTGAACACGTTGACTGGAAGCCTCATTAGAGTTGCATGAAATCAAAGAGATTGCTTTATGGAACAAAAGTGTCTCAACATACATGTCGCCTCGTCCTTTTAGGTTCTCATTGACCTGGCTAAGTACCGGGAGCGACCGGTGGACCCAGCAGACGCCCGCGACTGTGCGATGGAGATTGGAGCTGTGACCTACATGGAGTGCTCTTCACTGACCCAAAAGAATTTGAAAGAAGTGTTTGACACGGCCATACTGGCCAGCCTGCAGAGCTGCAGCTCCCATAAGCACCCGAGAGGGAAACAGAAGCACCGGAAAAAGCAAAGGCAGACGCCGGACAAGATGAAGAGTCTGTCCAAGTCATGGTGGAAAAGGTACTGCTGTGTGGCCTAGAGCAGACCAGCGATCAGTTTGGGTCAGATTCTGATTCTATGTTGACTTTCTCCTGGCCTGGATTCAGCTGGGTTTGGGTCCTGCCTGGACTTGCTTTCAGTTTGGGTTTCTCTATCTAATGGATGTTGAGCAGGACCTCGACTGGACTGTGGCTGGGAACCAAAGTAAGACTGTCACGGATCTAAAATGTTAAACTTTGTGTCTTTGTTCCCAGAGGAGTTTTAGTCTTATTGTGAATGAGATTTACTACTGAACCCAGCCTGGTTCTGCCGTGTCCTTTTTTTCAAACCTGGCTTGAATCATAGCCTCCCTCCAGTATGAGCCCCCCTGCCTCTTACTGGAGTTGAAACTTTCATGGGACTAACACAAGACCCTCTTCGTGTCATGGTGGACGTGACAATGTGTTTATGACTGGACCGGTCCAGATTTAAACAGGAACAGAAGCTTTGGTTTCCTTGTCTGTGTTTAACACATACATTGGAATAGGGTTTAGCCTGGTGTTCTGATAAAAAAAACCTTTATGTGGCCTTGTTAGGTCGACTCAAGAGGAGCTTGACTCTCTGCAGTCTTTGCTTGTTACTGCCAATGGCTTCCAAACGCTACTTTTCTAACTTCTAGCTTCTAACATCTGTCTGGTTTCCAGCACTCATGATTAAATATTAAATCACTGGATATTATTTAACTCAGAATTTAAATCCAGCCCACAGAGCCTCAGTTTCATAACTGGGATCATTGTCGCTCTAATGAAAGAGAACACTTTATTAAGCAGCTCATAATTGTGGTGCAGTATATAAATCTAATCTGAAACCTCAACTTTAATTTTAGTCTCGATCTGAACTATTTATGGAAGGTCTGGCTTGGTTTATCATTGCGGTGTTCTTCATGTCCTTGCGACTGTTTGGCCCAAAATGAAGCACAGTGAATACGTTTGGTGAGGCTCATTCTTCAGGCTCTTATCGTATCCTATTTGGTCTTTTTTCCCCCGTGCGGGTACAAAACCATTCTTGCCTTAGTCAGAAATAACACTTCCTTGTTTCCTTCACTTCAGCGATATCTCCAAAACGTAATTGGAACATGATACCTGACACATGTCTCAGTACGAGCAAAAGATTATGAACAAAGAAGCGACTGTCTGAATTTACAAGTTGTATCATTACTCAACACAACACTCATGTAGGAGTAAAGTTTCCATCGGTAGCCGTTGGTTGTTCATCATCCTCTTCTACTCCACATTAGCGCTGAAGGACTCTGCAGTCTGCGCTGTAGACATATCATATGATTTGGTTAAACAAAAATCTTTGTACTGTGGTGATGGACTGCAGTCTGGCACTTGACCTTAATCTGGCAGGAGCACATTTAGTAATTTTAGTGTTTTTCTCCTCTTCATCATGACCACATGGTCCCACAAGCCAAAACTTTGCTCAGTTTAGACACTAAGTGACTTCTTACTGGTTCAAGGCACGCAAATACTATATTGGTTTCAGAAATTTGTACTGCTTGACGTGTGCTTGATTTATCTTTCCAGACACTTACACAGCCTTAAGTGTGAGCACTTTGCATGTGTTTACATTTACAAAATGGAATTTGTTTTTGTTGGTTTGTCAGAAAAATAACTCTGACTGACTGAAAAACAAAAACAAAGATGGGTTTGTCTCTTAGCTTTCAATGCAATTGTGTATCTAAGACTGTGAACTTTGACTTATGTACATATTCAGTGACATCTATTCCCAGTCGTTATGACCCATAGTTTGTTTCATCATGTTTTATTTGCTCTGAGTTTGTTCCTTTTACCCAAAATATGATCTTCCGCTTCATTACATCGGTAACCACTCATCGTGTCTACCATTCTGCCTCTGGAGCCTGTGTTCTCTCCAGTAGATTAAGTTTTGCATGTTGTAAAGCAGAAATAAAAAGACGAACTATCACGCAAACTGTGTGGCTGTCAAACACTGAACTGCCACACCTTCCTTTGTACACTGTAGTAACTGAAACCAGAACAAACCCGACAGTTTATAAGTATTTTGCTGCAGCGCATCTGAGCTGCTTTTTCTACGTGAGCCGCTGCAACAGAGAGGAAAAAGGGTGCGACCGCTGTGCAGTCTGCCATTATTTACTGCATATACGATGTAATTATTCATATTGATCAGACAAGCACATAAAGTGATTTTCACTCTTGCATTCCTCAGCCCCAGGCCAATCTAAACTATGACCTAAACTCCTGTCAGAGCCAAGTTAAACCTTTGTATGACCACTAAAAGTTATAGACAAGGTTCAGGGTTGACGTCTTTATAGTGTTCACTTTCTCAACATTTCATTCGACAAATAATAGATTGTGCTTTTGTTCCACACCAGTTATTTTCTGATGAGATTCCCAACAGGGCTCGGGTGAAAACCCTGTTAATTTGGCAGACGTGAAGCCTTTTTTCCGATCCGTTGTCTTCCTTAAGAGCAAGAGAAAATTACATCTTTCTCGTGTGGCTCACAGTCAGTTGTCTCCTGGTGTGAAGTGGAGTAGGCTGTGGTGTGCCTTCACTCAATGAATAATAATTCCCTTGAAATGTATCTGTACTGTGAACATTTATGATAACGTTTATGTTTATTTGAGCAATCTGAGGTTAAACAAAACGTAGTCTGCCAGAGCTTGCATGGTCATTGCAGAGGATTTGCACAATCCTACAGACCGGTGTGGAATACTTTCACCCCATAAACTTACTACTTTCATTTAAACATTTCTATTACGCACGATTAAGTGTCCCAGGCTTGATATCTGCACCAAGAGACTACACGTTGTATACTAATACATGTCCATACAGTGTTTTTCTCTTTAGAAAATTGTATGTGCCCGAATGTAAAACTGACCGTTAGTGAAGCTGTTTTCTGCTGAAGACGTTACAACTGAATGGGTTCACTGTGTCGATGTTGTACTCAGCAAATGCATTGTTACTCGCCGGGGAAAAGGCATAATAAGTTGCTTGTCTTGCTGTTTGTGTGCAGTCTTGGCTGATGATGGATTTAAGTAGGGTAAAGGTCACGCAGACCCTTATGATAGCTGGCATTTCCTCTGTCAGGTCACGAACATTTATGGAGAGCGTAGTAGAAGTTTCTCATCACGGTGGATTTGTGTGTTTCTGGCCTTAAGAAACAGAGTAAACCTATTTTTTAACTATTTCTCATAGTTGCTAGAATAAATGTTGCCAGTGTACATTTTCTGCAAACCATGGACACGTTGCAACTTTACGTTTCTTTTGGTTCAGTTTCCTATTTTATTGTGTGACAGCGCTGTGTTTATGGTCTGGTTAGGTTTACACACAAAAACTACTTGGTTAGGGTTAAGTGTTTCGTTCACCACTAGTGATGAATTTCTTAATAAATGATTAATTGGCTGCCTTCACAATTGATTATCGATTTATTATTAACAACATATTTCCAGACAGATTTCCATTAGAAAACAACCGATGTGCGTTTTGTTTTATTTTCTTATTTTTTAGACTTTTTTTAATGAGCACACATTTGTCATTTGTAATGAGACACTTCTTGAAGTATTATGCACTTTTTGGCAATTAAATTTTAATCATTTAAATTCTTAACAGTGGTTTATGGATCATCAACATCCCTTGTCACCACAAACAAGTCTGGAAATTGTCCTGAGGCCTCTTTCAAATTATCCAGTGGCGTCACACTTACAAATGTTGAAACAGTCTTGGACAGCGGTCACTGGCTTGGCTGCCCTTCTCGCCGAGCTGTAACTCCACCGCCACCCCCTCCTCCTCCCGACATGAAAGTCGGCCCATAAACATGTAATGTGATTTGACACGTTTTGTAGAAGCATGATACGATCAGCGGTTTGCAGAAACACTAACTGCCAACATTTTATTCTGACGACTGGCCTGTTAAAACAGCATGACTGATTTCAATCAGTTAAACAAGAGAACAATATCTAGCATGTTTCTCATGAGGACTGGAGGACGACTCCATCTTTGTTTTGGCTCTCATCTCTTTATCAAGACTATCAATTAATCTCATGCCACAATCCTTTAAAATGACTCAACTTCCGGCCACAAGCGATATTGTTAGGTTCAAAACCATAGTTTAACAGCAACACACGTAGGGAAGAGTCCTGAAGCCAGCTTCCTCAGTACTGTTTGTTTACAGCAAGTTAGCAAACATAAGTGAACAAAAACTACCAGAGCAAGTAAGGCTGCAGCAGTAAAACTCCTCTGAGTGTACTGAATGGAACAATGGTGCTTGTTTTTAACTTATGAATTCAACTTTTCTCACTATTATTCTTTCTTCGGTTGGCTGATCCACAGTATGACGATGAACGACCTTGTAATGTCGAGCGGACGGGTCTCTGAAAGTGAACTGTTGTGTATAAAGACAGTGAGAGAAGAGACGTGGTGGTGACTGTCCACCAGATGGTCAGAGTATTGGGCTGAAAGGTTTTGTTGAAGGTTAGACAGAAAGGTTTGGGACGGATGTACTTTGATTTTTGCTGTTGGACAATATAAGTATGAGACACTGTGGGAGATTTCAAAGATACATAGTTGCTGCGATGGCTGACTTCAGTTATTGTGATTAAGTGAGTGAAGATATGCAACAGGCATCCAAACCAGTGTGGATATAAAAATGAAACTGTTTTTGTCTGCGAATGCCCTCGACAAAAACTACCCACACATCTGTAATTTTCAAAGAACATCCATAAAGTTCAGACAGTTCAAACAAAAGCAGACAGCCTGGGGGGAACGAAGAGATTCTTGAGATTTAATTGTTTTATTGAGGTTGATACCCACTAAAGCACACTTGAGCGCACTCACATGATGAGACACCAGCTGAGAACTTTCTCTGAGGGAAATCAACCCACTCAGTCTGCGTGAAACATCACTGTGTTTTCATTTTTCCTGCATGTAAAAACATTGTAACAGAGAGCACGCTGCTGCGATCTGCTCACACTGAAGCCTCTGTTTGACTGAGGATGTCCTTCACAGACAGATGTGTTTGTACAGAAGTTTATACCCTGGGAAATAAAGAATATTTGGTATAAAACACGCTGTGTTTTGTTGATTTTGAGGCTCGGTGATCAGTGGAGAGACCAGGTATGTGTGTGCGCTTAAGTATATAACTCCTGGACATGTGTAACCTCTCACCTCTGCTACACTGTGAGAGGCTGTAAAGGAGAATATGTTCTTTTAGGTACACATGTAGATCGAGTTTATCTGTTTGTTTCTGTGTCAGATGACCAGCATGATTTCATGAATTTTACCAGAAAGAGAGATGGACTGTAAAAACAAAAATCTGTAATTTCAGATTTTCCCTGTATTTTTCAAAATACACTAAAAATCCATACAATTACAAGAAATAGACTGAATTAACAAAACAATCTGTAACTGTGAATAACCCTAAACCCCTTTCACAAAACTGTTTTTTAAGAAACATTTTATTTCTGACTTTTTCAGAGCGAAATAAAAAACAGAACACTGAAGTGGGTAGAAACAAGAACAATGGTCGCTTCCTCCCACCCCTCATTACACATGTGGGGGAAAACAAGACAAAGAAAACTATATATAATTGATGTAGTCTTCCCCATGGGTTTCTGTGGTCATCTGTTTGTACAGTTACATTGTGCTTTGAAAAACAGAAACACGAATGTGTAAATGTAAATAAAAATCACTGAGGTGTCATGTTGGTACTCTGTGCTGTGATACAGACACGGTCAGGTTGCCATATCTGTTTAAACCTGTTTGCTTTCCCTAACTTTGCATCTCTCCATAAATAAGGAACTGGGAAGTTTCAAAAACGGGGATAATTATTTGTCTTCCCATAACTGAGTAACCAATAACCGACTTGAGTTTACTGAGCAAGTGTGCAAGCCACAAACCCACGTGTCTGCTGAAATTTCTGCTCCTATTTCCGTCTTCCAGGTCCGCCTCAGGTGCTGTGTGGGTGGAGCAGTCTGACCTGCGAATACATTAACAAACATAGAGACCAATTTTGGTATTATGTTTTCAACAGGGACTTAAGTTCACTGAGAGAATTGCATGTTTTAAAATGTAAAATTATTCCTCTGACAGAGCTCCTAATTTGCAGATACATAACAAAATGGGATGACTGCTGTATCATTTTTTCCTGAAGATGAGTCAGCATGTAGTAGATAAGCGAGGAATACATGATTACAACACATGGGGGCTAAGATGGAGGCATTTGGTAGCTTGAAATTCTTTCCATTTTGATATCTTTAACAAGTTTTTAACTATGAAACAAATACCCTTAGGGGATCTTTCACAAAAAATGTTTTATTGAATTGTTACATTCATATTCCACTTTTCAAAACGATGTTCACGGCTCATGTTGGTAGTTGTTATTTTTGTGCTTGTTTGCAGTTTTTACTATCAGCTCAGTGGGTGTCACACTTGTTGTCTCCAGCTGTAAACGTATAGATCTTGCATCACTGATTTTTAAAAATATGTAAACAACCTTAATTACACAATAATATGTCATAAAATAAACAAGATCTCATGTAAAGTTAAAGCTGAAATTGTATTTTCGTCACAGAAGATGATTGTGTTTCACAGTATTATTAGCTACCCCCTGCTGCCAGAGTACTACCCTATTTTTTTTTAGTGTGGATAAAACAGGCCAAGCTTTTTGTTGGTTGCCCGGGCTCAAAGCTGAGGGTGTTCATTTCATGTTGTTGTGTCTGACCTAATGTTTTGGAATTGGACGGTGAGCTTTGTGATAACCAAGTGCAACAAACATGCTGTGCTCAGCTGATGCACATCAGGAGAGAGAGGAGGGAAAGATGTGAGCGATCTTTGGGGGCATGGAGACACACATACACAGACACACACAGACACACAAAGACGCCCACAGAGAGTCATCCAACTTCAGACTGGATCATTGTAAACAGACTTTGTGCTTCCAGGCCCTCATGGTTATGCAAGAGCTTTATTTTGAAGGCTGTCATGTGACATTTGGTTAGTGGCATGTCTCTTTTCTAGGAGGCAGTGTGTGTGTTTGTGTGTGTGGGGGGGGTTGAGGGCATGCCCTGACTTAACTATGTCTGGGAAACAAACTGCTTTGATCTACCTGGCGACACAGAGTTTGTACACAATACGATAATGAGAAGGCCGACTTTCTGTGGTTGGATCAGCTGCTCTGGGCCTTAAACAGTGCCAGGTCCCCTTTACTGATACTATTCCACTGTTTCTCTCCTCTATGACAGGGATGGTGACTGAATAATACAACTGATAACATATTTTCCTTGTGTAATAACCACAAAGTGGAAATCTGCTGTCAGAATATGACTGGAAGGATTGTAAACACATACATTTCTTTTTAATTATTATCTCTGTTTCCATTTTCAATCCAAACCTCACAGTTCCTGTAGCAAATGATTATGTTCAAAGAGGCAATAATTAAATATTTGGTTAAATGTAATAAAATGTGCCCTTAAATTGGCTGTAAATCTAATAAGGACTATTAATGAACCACGTAATGACACCTCACAAACACTTTAAAGCTGGGCAGATGTTGATACAACAAACTGCACCACTCCTGAAAAGCTTTAACAACTTTAAACCCACGTAGAAACGATTTGAAAGTTAAAATGCAGATTTCTGGAGCCCACATCTCAACGTGAAGGCCATAAAATCTGTGCGGTATTTGTTCCAAAAGGTTTCCAAAGCTCTTTTAATGAGTCCCCACCATGTCTCTGTATTATGTTGTTCAAGTTGTATACTTGTTTTGAGTCCCGAATGTCGCCACAACTTGTGTTTGGTGATAATATCAGTTGCTTTCAGTCATTTCCAGGCTTCATTGACTTAATTGTGAAAATGAACTAATCATGAGCAAAAATATTGTATTTATTATGTTTCACATTACCATATTATACACATGCTTTATGATGGTACTCACACGTGGAGAAACAACAACAAACAAGTAACACACAGTATGTTTACAATATATTTACCTTCTTGTTACGAAATATTTCAGTCACATGTGGACACATACACACACAAAGAGAGCTGCCAGGACCCAAAGCAATGGTCTGAGGCTCAGGTCCAAACCATTTTATAATTTTATAGCCTCTCTCTCTGTCTCAGTGTGTGTGTGTGTGTGTGTGTGTGTGTGTGTGTGTGTGTGTGTGTGTGTGTGTGTGTGTGTGTGTGTGTGTTACATAACGTAAAGAGCGGCCAGTGTGACATCAGTGCTGACTCTTAACGAGCAGAGCTGAAATACAATCTCCACTTTCCTAACAAGCTTTAAACCTAATCAATGTGTGTGTAGACAGCTGCTGTGTGTGTGTGTGTGTGTGTGTGTGTGTGTGTGTGTGTGTGTGTGTGTGTGTGTGTGTGTGTTTTCCAAAAAAAGACACAGCAGTTAAGAGAAAGTGAGGGTAAAGAAGGTCCAAGACGGTGACAGAAGGGAAGGAGGAGAGAGAAACACACCAGATAAATTATCATATAGATAAAATGGCAGAAAGAGACACAAAACTTGACTGAGGATTGCAACACTTGAAGCACCTCCTGCTACATTAAAGGAACAATTTGTAAGATATGGTCGACGTAATTTGTTGTGGAGATATCTACTGAAGTGAGCACGCTAACCAGATAGCCCCAGCCCGCCCTGTCTCCAAATACCACTTTGTTCTGGCAAGAGGTGATAGTCTGATAGCCCCCGAAGTTTCAGCTGGCTGATATATGCCAGCTGTTGGCAGAATAAATGAACAAACTAAACATACATAAATGAAATTCTCCTGCTTATGATTTCCTTACGCAACATAAACTAATCAATCAAACTCGACATAGACCAAATAAAACACAGTCTTGGACACTCACATGTCCGATTCTTCCTGCTGCACGCCTCTCCCATCCCCCCTGCTGTGTCTAGTTGTCCCCAAAGTCACAGTCTTGGTCAGAGCTGCTACATCACCTCCGTACTGTATCCCCTGTTGTCCAACTGACCTCAGTCTGTCTTTGAGGCTGTGTTCAGTCACAGTTTGGCATCCAGCAGTGTTCACTCTCACGTCACACGGTTTTATGACACTGTGACAAGCTGATAGAGCCTACATCTGTTTTCAATTTTATTTTGGTGCATTTGATGACATATCAGTTTATTTATTTTGGCATTTTTTTGTTCTTTATTTATGTTTTATTTTGGTAGTTTCATTCCTGCTGAAAACAGTGTGAACAGATCTTTGGCCCCAGGATGTGTTCACATAGTTCACAAGTTCACTTATTGTACAGACGCAGCTAACTAAACAGATTCATATAGACTGACAAACAATCTCTACTGACGGAGTGAAGCGGCTGCCTGGATGTGCTTTATCTCTGTTCATTCAGCTCTCGCGCTCACACAAACACTTTTTCCTTCCTTTCCTTATCACTCGTCTTCTTTCTGCTTTTTCCTTTTTCCTGCCAAACACACTCTTGTCATCCCTCTCTGTCCTTCGTCTTCTCATCACGCCACCTCTTCCTCTCTGTTTCTTCCTCCCCATCTCAACATGTTGTCTCTTTGAATAACCTGATGATGAGATGTATTTGTGTGTGTGTGTGTGTGTGTTTGTGTTGCACTGTTTTGTTTGCATGTGTGTTCAAAGTTCACAGAGTGTGTCATGTGGCATTTACGCAGTCCAGTATTACACATACTGTTTACACCCACCCACACGGCCTCCCCGCCCGTCTCCCCTATGGACTGCTCACAACAGCTGACCGCTGTGTTTACATAAGGACATTACTGCAGATAACACCACATACATCACGGTCAGGGTTACGTTTTCATATTCCTGACCACATCACTGTGCGTATGAATATACAAAATATCTCTGTGGAACATGTGCTGAGCAGAGTAAGGTACGGTATTTACAACAGTTGTCAGATAATATGGGCGCCTCCCAGCAGCTATATTTGGGTTTCTTAGAATAACTGAAATATTACCACACAGAAAACATGTCAAACACCATTTTAGCCCGTAAATCAGTGTCAGGTCTCCACTCATTTCAGTTTTTGTGTCAACAGTAAAATATTTCGGTGTGTCTTCTGATTTATGCAGTATTTCATATTTTGGTACGAGCCTGACAGCCCGCCATTGTCCTTCTGTTTCAGGCAGTACTCTCTTCCACCAGCAACTAGTGTTGTCACAATACTCAAATTTCTAACTTCAATACAATATCTTTAAAGATATTAATATTTGATAACATATTTGATTCCAGGGGGAAAGATTGACACAACACTGAGGGCATAGTATTTATTAAAACATAAATATAACGAGGAGTGTGTGCTGTGTTTTGACAGCAACAACATCTAAGTTCATTTACTCGTGGAGGAGGTGAGGCCGTGTGGAAACTGCAGCCGTGTGAGAAGTGAGAGATATAAAACCAAGCACTGGAGCATCAATCACCTGTGTGGCTGTGCAACACCTTTAAATATGAGTTGATGAAATATACAAACTTTTGATCAAACTTTTGCAATAATAATACTTTTGTTGTCTTGAAAGTAAATTTTAAATAGAGCTGGTTGTCGGCGAATTGACGCAGTTGCTACGTCAGCCATTTTTTTTCGTTGTTAGTTTGGAAAATATCTTATTTTACCCCAGAGTTTTAGACGTCTGTCTGAAGTCTGACTCTCAGTTTGCTCACTCCATCTTTGTGAAACCAGCCTTAAGCAACACTTTTTATTACGGTCGACGCAGCAGGAAAAACACAGGTGCTGCTAATAACATTAAGAATTGCTCCGGTCAAGTAAGTTTTCCACTGAGCCTTGAGGGTTAGCCTGCATGCTCACCTCCATGAAATACAGCCATCATTAAAGTTATTAATTACACCTGTGACTTTCCTACCACACTGAAAAGAGTCTATTGACCGCTCAGTTTTAATGTCTCACTCACTGCACCACACTGGCTGTGCACACGTTGACAATACATGCTCACATTAGTGCAAATCTCAGGGAATGTAGATGATCGGAAAGTTTAGACAGCAGACAAACTGAGGCTGACTGTGAACAGGGAGCAGCTCTGCGGTTCAGGTAATGAGCTGGCTGGAAACTGAGTAGCTGGCACATCTGGAATAAGGAGGAGAGGTTAGTAAGTATCACACAAAGATTAATCAGATGAAGCACAAGAGCAGAGAGGAGGATGGAGCAGCTGTCGCAACACACTTCTCTGGATTTTCATAGACTTAAAGGAGCAGTTCACCCAAAAATGTCAGTATCTGCTCACCCCAATGCAGATGGCAAGTCAGGTGAAGTTTCTAGTAACGTCTTTTCAAATCATTTTGGGATCTCAGGGCTTCCAGAGACTTTGACTTTAAAACAAGTCCCCATCCTTCAGTTGTTTTAGGAGAAAGCTGCACCGCTGTTTCATAGTTCAGCTCCAGAAATTTTTTGTGGACTATGAAACTTCACCTGACTTTCCATCGGCATGGGGGTGACGAAATAATGACCGAATGTTTTATTTTTCGGTTTCAAGTTTACGTTTGTGGTCTGTTACAATAATTAATTTTTGTAAGTTCCATCCCATGCTTTCACACACACACACACACACACACACACGCACACACACACACGCACGCACACACACTTCTGGGAAACAGGGATTAGTAACTGATACTGAGAGGTGGGAGAAAGCAGCCTCCCTCTGTGGCCTCTTAAACCAGATGTAACCAGCTGGCACACACACACACACACATACACGCACACACACACACACACACACACACACACACACACACACACACACACACACACACACACACAGCTCCCCCGTGACCAGGCTTGTGGCCAGAACTTTTGTCCTTTTCTCAAGTGTGTGAGCTGACACATAATGTAGAGAGAGAGAGAGAGAGAGGGGCTCACTTTCAGCTGTGCAGAGTTCAAAGACGCTGCTTCAATGCGTCTCTGTAACCAATGAATCTGGTAGAGGACAACAGTGCCTTGAAGACTTTTATCACGGTTCAGGCCTGATGGTTTAATAAAACATTCGAATAACAGACAGTGAACAGGGAACAGTGAACGCTGCGCACAAACTACACACTCAAAGATATAAACCCTCGGACGCAGGGAAACACTGTGGAGAGAAGGATGACATGTATGGGTAGACATGTTTGTGTGTTGCTTGTAGGGTGTGCGTGTCTGTTTGTTTAAGCCAAAACAGACAGTGGGGGAGAGAGTGGGTGTGTGATGTGATGTTGAAGTAGTAACGTCAGGGAGTCGAGTTCATCGGGCAGGCTATATGAGTCATGGGAAGCTGGTCCGAGAGCAGAGGGAGGATGATCCCTCACAGTTTCTGTAGAAAATACGCCACATCTTAATTATTGTAGATATGATATTTTTTTAACATTTACCAAGCTTCTTGTGTATTTTCTCAGAATTAGGCAGTATAAACAAACCATGAGGAAAAAATACTTTTAGAGCCATATTCAGACATCTGCTTTTGACTTTGTTGTCAGTTGTTGACCACCCCTGAAGATACTTGTGAGACTGAAACATCATCTACTAAACATGCACTGGCCTTATTTACTGGAGAAAATGATCATAGCTTAAAGTTGACCGTTTGAATCACTGGGCCGTTTGTAAAAGGAGGGTAACTGATCAAAGCATACTTGACCGTTACTGACAGAAGAGCAGCTGAAGTGGCCTTGGACAAGACACCAAATCACTGGTGAGCTGGAAATTACAAGGTACAAGGATTTAAAAAATTAAACTACGTTTGAGTCCTTTGAGTCCTGCTACATCTATTTTAGAAAACAGAGTTTTGATGATGAATTAAGGAGCCTCACATCCTGAGGAATGAAGCTGCTCTGTAGTCTGGTGGTACGACAGTGGATACCTCTGTATCTTTTGTCAGATGGCAGCAGGATGAACAGACCGTGGCTGGGGTGGGTGTTGTCTTTTAGTATCCTTTGGGATCTGTGCAGACATGTCACTAATGCTCTGTAGATGGGTACTGTACCACTGTACCATCAAAATGACTTTAAAGCTGTTATTTGAAGGCATAAAAAAGTTACACACTGCTGGCTTAACTTTTATCAGTGAACGGATGATGAACTGTGGGTTCAGTCATGAGATATTAGACAACTGTTCATACGCACTGCAGACCACAGAGCTTCTGTTGCTGCTGCTGCTGCGGTGGTTTTCAACCCGGTCACAAGATGATTCAGCTGTGGGGAGAAGCAAGACTTTTTCAATCACAAGATCACAAGATGTGCAAAAAAACATCTATTTCTCATTTATTCAGTTTCTCTATAAACTGCAGTTAGCGCTGTGAGGCTTTTTCTTGTTTCAGCGTCCTACCAATGTCGAGTTGACTTAACATATGACCCTTGATAATTGCAGAAAGAACAGCCCCCCTCTGCGTTAATGCCGCTGAACAACAGCTCTTTCACTGACAGAAAGCAGACATGCAGGTGACAGGAAGCATTTCTGACGGCGTTATCTCTGAACACAGTTTAAGAAAATCACGCTAAATGTCCTCAGTGTGGAGGCTCACACAGTTTGGGCCATCACGTTATGCTTAAAGCTGAAAGCGACACACTTGCATGCAGCAGCATTAGGTTTCATTTTTTCCTCTTTCCTCCTACAGTCACATTCACATTAATGTCATTAAAATGAAATATATTTTCAGCGAGGGAACTGTCCTGGGGTGCTTCAGCCTTCAAATGTTTGACAGCTTGACGTTTCCTGGACCTCAAGACCCGCCCCATGACTAATTTAAACACAAAACAGTCAGCTAGAAACCTGGGCGTTGTTTTCGATCACCATCTCAACTTCAATCAACACATTAACAGTCTAGTTAGAACTTGTTATTTACAAATCAGACATATTGCCAAGGTCAAACCAATGCCACCCAGAAACATAGTTGAACAACTCATCCACACCCTCATTTGGCTGATGACTTATAAAGCCCTAAATGATCTCGCTCCACTTTACATTTCCGAACTAATCAGCCTGTATTCTGCTCCAAGACTCCTCAGATCAGAACCAAATCCTGCTGACAGTACCACGGTCCAGACTGAAGACAAAAGGAGGATCATGCTTTTCTTGCTCAAACACTGTGGAACAAACTCCCACGAAATATCAGAGCAGCTGAGTCAGTGCCACAACTTAAAAAGCTTTTAAAAACACACCTGTACAGACAAGCATTTGCTTAATGTATTTTCAAAGTCTTCATCTTGATCTTGTGTATTTTGTCTCATCTCTGTGTTTTATATTTCCTCTTTACTGCTCTTTGTACCAGTATTGTATTTTGTGAAGCATCTGATTTTATTGCATTTTAGAAATACAGTTTATAGTTATTATTATTATTATTATTATTAATAAAAAAAAGGAGATAAAGGAACGTGGAAGAGAAATAAGAGCCATGGCAGCATCATGTGTCAAAATGAGGGGGAAAATATACAGTAAAGTCCTCAGAAGAGGAAATTCTTACAGGAAGGAGCTAAATCTTCAACCAAAATATATTTTCTCAGTATGAAACGCTAAACTGCTGAAACCATTACAGGTGGCTGTTGTAAGTTCAGTCTTCACAAAAGTTCAGAAAGGTTGTGTCGAGCTTGGATTGGCTGTGTCTAAGATGAATTTCAACAGTGAACATTTTCCAGGCAGAAAACTGATCAGACGGTCAACAGAAACCTCTCAGATCACTTCTGAATGGTCATCCTGTTCATCCTCACCGTTCTCCAAACAGTCATGTTTTTGCTCAAATATGGAAAAATACACTGCTGTCATGTCAATCCTTTCATATTGGTTTGCACGTTTCCTTTGAATATTGTGATAGTTTTTGTGCATGAACAAGAGAATCCAACAACTACCGCTCTCTTCTGGCTATCCTTGGCTGTAGCCTGCTACGTAAGCTAATTAGTTCATGGTGCTGTTAGCCGTGGAGCCAGTGGCCCTTGAGTTTGTCTGGACCGGGTTTGTCAGATCAGATGGGCGAGTCCCCCAGGGGCGACGGTGCCCAACTCAACCGGGCTCAGCAGCCTCCCAGTGAACACTGTGGGAATGAACACAGCCTGGATGAGGAGGAGAGAGATAAAAATCCAGTTCGAGATAAAAGGGCAAAAATGTTGTTTGGGAGAGTCAGACAGGAGGTAAATCTGCGACTGAGACAGAATGAAAGAATGAGACAGTGAAGAAATGTGAGGTGATGTCAGAGCAGCAGTATGTCTGCTGATCAGACATCTGCCAGTTTCCATTTCTCTCTTATCTCTGGCCGCACCCTGTGTGTGTGTGTACGTGTGTTTACCTACTGTGCTGATGCTCTGATATGTGTTAATCAGTTCCAGTATGTACGCTTCTGTGTGTGTGTGTGTGTGTGTGTGTGTGTTCCTGGAATGTGCTGCTCTGATGAAGTCTGATATCAACTTAATGATTATACAGTATTTAGCATATTTGTACCTACAGACTTTGTGCTCAGTCTGAAATGGATGTTACACCTAACGCATGCTGTCTGTGTCCAGGGTTGGGCGAGCTACTTTCAAATATAATATATATATAATATAATATACATAATTTATATTACATATTACTTGTTACCGTCATTTTAAAGTAATGTATTGCGATACAATATTACTGTCTGCGTAGAGTAATAAATTACTTATTACATTACTTTTTAGTTACTTTCAACAAAATGCCTATTTAATGTATATAGAATAATTAAATAGCCTAGATCTTTTTAAATAAGCGAACGGCCTTGGACACAGTGACCAGAGGTTAATAAAGGTTATTGACAGATTAATCATGAGATGGACATTTTAGATGAGACGCAGAGCGAGAGATAGAAAGAGAGAGAGAGAGAGACGACACAATGTAATCAGGAAGGAAATTTAAAGGAAAATACGGAAAAGGGCATTAAAGGTGTAGGGAAGAAGAGAGGAAGTGCAGTGAAGCGGTGACGGGAAGTGACAGTGAGCGGAGAAGCAGCGTGGGAGGAGGTGAAAGGGAAGACAGGAAAAGAAAAAAAGGATGTGGGGAGTTTTCCTGTTTTTATACAGCTATCAGTTTATGCAACACGCTTAGCTTGATGCTGATGAATTACACATGAAGAGATGTACGCGCGCGCGCACACACACACACACACACACACACACACACACACACACACACACACACACACACACACACACAGGGTTGATATAGGAAGATGTCACAGTCAGCTGTTCTTGCTGGCAGGATGTACCAGCATGTCAGTTCCAGACACATCCTCTGTGTGTGTGTGTGTGTGTTTGTGTGTGTGTGTGTGTGTGTGTGTGTGTGTGTGTGTGTGTGTGTGTGTGTGTGTGTGTGAGGTTAATGGGTCATGCTGATGCTAGGAGCATCTTGCAAAATGTGTGTGTCCATTATTGAGGCTCCTTACATATTTAAAGCTGCTGTAATTGATATATATATTTAGTATTTAGACTCTATTAATAAAGTATTAAATGGCTCTGTATTCCAACAGTAATCACTGTTTAGGTCAGTGTGTTTTGGTCACTAACCTACAGAAAAGTATTAGGGCCAGGGGTGAGGAAAACAATGAGAGGAGGATTTTTCTTTTTCATTATGCACTTCAAGAAAAAAGTTGAAATACAATTTTGTGAATAAAGTCGAAATGTCGAGAATAAACATGAATGACATGGATGCGAGCTGCCCGAGCCTGCGGTGTCTGCCATCACCACATCCTTGGAGTGAAACGTTAAAGGTGAGTGTTTGAAGCGACGAAACATCATACATAATTGATATGTGTATCATATCAATATCGTTAAGTTATTACCAACCTAACATAATTAAAGTCATCAACCAGCTACTAAAGCATATAATCTGAAAAGGTTGACTTTAATCTTGAAAAGTTTATTCTCGACATTTCAACTTTTTTCTCGTCAAATGCATAATTAAAAAAAGACTTCCTCCTCTCTTGTTTTCTCTTCTCCCATGCAGTAAGAGAAAATCTTTTTTTAGTATCCCTGCCTACTTTGTCCAATCAGGACAGAGAACTCCCGTAAGAGGCTCGTGAACTCGCAGAGAGCAGGATCCTCCCGCTGCTACTGCTGTACATTCATGTGGTGACGTAGAGAGTAGGGAGGGGTTTGCTAAATGCAAAATGGACAGGAAGTTAACTAAAGACGACAAAGGCAGCTTTAAAGTGAGGACCAAATAAAACGCATCGTTACATTGAGTAAAGCTTCGGATTTCCGTTCAGAGTTTGAACATTGTTGGAAACATTTGGGCTAATGAAAGAGCACAATCAAACACATTTTATAAACAAAGGTCCAGTTTTTTTAAGACATTTTTATTTCAGACATGTTACAATGATGTCTTTACCTTGTGACGTCTTAACACAATAATCCTCAACTACTGTAACAGCTGTGGTGCCGATTGAAAGGTGTGCGAAAAAGATCGTATAGTTAACTATTTTTGGTCACAGCAAGTATTTAAACTACTGCAGTGACCACAGGAATGTGTGTGAGTGTGTGTGTGTGTGTGTGTGTGTGTGTGTGTGCTGGGACATTGCTGAACTCTGTGCAATGTGAGGGCAACGAGGCCAACGCAGTTTTAGGATAGAAAAAGATCTTGATGAATACTTACAGTGTCTAACTACTACCTGCTATTGTGGTCCAGCTTTCTATATAAGACCTGTTGGCTAGATGCACACACACACACACACACACACACACACACACACACACACACACACACACAGTTCAGCATGTACATTTGCAGGCCAGGTCTAGTTGGACTCCTGTGGTTCTCCTCCACAGCCATCAGTCAAGTTTAAGAGTCTGGAGACAGAAGCAGCTCCCCCCAACACACACACAGCTGGACAAGGACGCCATTGAGCTCCACACTGGTCGCTTTTTAGTTGTGACTGTAGTGAAAAATCAGCCTGGAGCAGCTACCTACAGTGGCCTTACTATATGAGAAGCAGCCAAGCATGTTCATAGGTAACAGCTGATTTTCAGTAGCTGACTCTGCCGTGATAGATTTGTGTTCTCATTGGCTGGTGGAGAAGGAACCGTGCTTCCTTCTTTTGGGTCTTCCTTTTATAATCCAAGGACAAAACAGCCACGTTCACACAGATACAGACGCAAACCCAAGTGTGTTTTGGCTTGTGTCTCTGTCTCCACTCGCACACGATGAACACCCAGACTAGCAAACTTTGCACGCACTCCTCGTATCCACACACACCGCTAATCTACAGACAAGTACAAAGAAAACATCCTTCCTGTTAAGGACAGGGAGAAAATGTGTGTATTCTGGTGTGTGTGATGACATTTTTAGATTCCAAGGACAGGGTGTGCTTCCTCTCTCGCTTTCTATTGTTCCTGCAGCAACAGTGATCCTCTGGGAGCAGAGCAACCACCAGGACTGTCGAGCAGCAGCCAATAGCTGGGCAGGACTGAGGGGCCCCGAGGCTGATGGGAACTAAAGTCTGTCCTCTTTTGCTTTGCAGTTTCTATGGAGATTTAAAATATAACACACCCGCTGCGTCTTCATGAGAAGGACTATGATTTTGTCCCACGGAGGGCATAAAGTCCTCAGGAGTTCATCTGATCAGTGTGTCCCTGACTGAGGATGTGTGTGTGAGTCTCTGGTTGGGATGAAACCGTACAGGCTCTTTGCCCTTCATGACACATGGTAACCTCTCACTCCTTTAAAATCTTGAACTGTCAGCACAAGTGGTCCAAAATGTCTTTGCTGCCACCTGCAGGAAGTCTGCAGACATGCAGTTGTACAAGGGCCTCAGCAGTTTGTCCACACTGCTCTGAGCCTCCTACAATTGATCAACACGCACCATCCATTTACAAGTCTCACATTTATCTGACAGTCTTTTCATGTGACATATAGCACTGAGTCCTGTGTGTCCTCATCTTAACCTTGAAAAAAATGATGCTTTTCCTACATTCAACTCAATTATTCAGACTTTTGAATTGTGAAATAATCTCTACCCTCAGTGTCCAGGTTTCCAGCCATATTTTCATTATTGTATACAGAATAAATGCTTTTGCTTCTGATTCTGAGGACATTATTTACACCCTCGAGCTTGTGCACCAACTTCAGCGCGCTAACACTTTTAGCCTGGCAGCTACACTGAAGATTTAAACTTTAAAAAGGGTGCAAGTACCTATCTAGTTCAGTTGTTTAGGAGAATAATGAGATGCTGAAAAGCTCCAGAATTTTTTTATGGACTATGAAACTTTATCCGACGTCCCATCAGCATGGGGGTGAGACAATAAGACTGAAGTTTTCATTTTTGGGTGAACTGTTCCTTTAAGCAGTTGTATGCAGTTATCCTCTTCTCCATCTCTCATTGCCATGTTATGTTCAAAGTTGACATTACAGCTTGATGACGACATGAAAGCAAAGCTCATAATTAAAGAGTTCATCCTCTGAGGAACATGAATGGATCCATATTTGCATACTGTGGCTTTGAGAAGAGAGAAAATTAAAAGTAGTCAGCAGCATACTTAAAATGTAGATAGATCCCAATATTGCCTGAGTGGTAGTAGCAAATTGTGCCTGATGAAAATGTTTTGTTCAATACAACTTCTGCAAACATCAAATGTATGCAGATTTTCACAATAAAAGACTTCTATGGAAACTCATTAAAAAGCAGCAGCAGCGCTGGTTGTTAAAGAAACACACAGGAATACACGGTTGACTCGTTATCTAAAAAAATGTATTTGTATGTACTTACATACTGGTGTCAAAAGAGTATGCACCAAAAATGTCACGTTGACTCACAATTACAAAGAAAAAGCATTTTCTTTTTCTTCAATTACAAGTATTGAAAAAACTATGTACAGGAAAAAAGGGCGAGGTGACGAGATAGTACACGAGAAACAAACTTACAGTCACACAGTATGGTTTAAATGAGGCGTCTGCAAATAAGGAAACAAACAGGTCTTCTAACAGTTATACTGTCTTGGTGCTCTGAACTTCAAATTGTATTTCCACTCAAAAAAAAGAAAACCCTGTGCATCCTCTCCTCTGTTCAACGCCAAGGTGTTTTCAGAGTGTGCTCACAAAAAGGATTTAAAAAAAAAAAACAGAAAAAGAAAAGCGCCAGAAAACAGATTCACCAGAAATGGAAAGAAAAGAAAAAAACATCTGAGTGGAAATACTTTTTACTTAAAACACATGTCCTAGAGATCTTAAAAAGGTGTTACAATGGGAACAGGGGAAAGACAGGGAGAGTACGTGAGGTGGTGGATGGTAGAGTCCTGGAGACTGCTGTGTGTGGCAGGAAAGTCCAGGCGGAAATTTTTTCAGATCATGATCATTGAGCACGAAAACGTTGTCAATCGAATCATAGCGAACAAACACTCTTGATGTCAAGCCCTAGAAGGTTTGGGTGAAGGGTCTGGGGTGGGCGTTAAAGGGTTTGACATCAAGAACATTGATTGGAGGAACAACATGACTTGATTTTGCCATTCTGGGAGAAATAAAAAAAATTGCATCCAGGGCTTTGATCACCACCTCCAAAAGGCAACTAGCCTTTTGTGTCTCTGTGTATTTCTCTGCTGCCAGTTTTCTCTGCTATCAGATCTTACAGATGAAAAGTACACTCGCTTCCAAAACTCTGGCATCTTTTCTCCGTCTGGAAATTTACAGATTTTGATCAAGTCAGAATACAAAGCAGGAATGAAAAAAAAGGCAAGATTACGGTGATGTACGGTTGATGATTGGGCTGTTATGCGACCAACAAGACAGAAAGTAAAATCTCACTTGTGAATGGGTGCTAATGGGAAAAAATATAAGTGGCAAAAAAAAGGGGCAACTGGACGAGTACCCTTAATACTTCAGTTCCTCTGGCTGTGGTCACACAAACTGTCCCTGAACAAACTCAGGGTGGGTTATCAACATCAGAGGGGAACCTGAACCAGGGTACCAACACATTCGGTGCAACACTAGACCAGCACACGCTTCCTCACTGCATCTTGAATCCTCAATGTGGGCTAAAAAGGACATGAATATCCCCTCGTTAGATAATTTTTTCAACTGTTACATTAATGCGAAAGCCAATCTATCTGCAGCCATTTTTGGGTCCCTTCTCCGAGTTAATTTGAGGAAATCTATGAAAGGAATTGATGGTTTTTATGGCACTTTGTTGCAATACAATGACTGCCTTGTAATTTGGGCACAACCAGAAAGCAATTGTGCAATTTTACATTTGAAAAGTAACCTGGACATTTCATGCAGCAAAACTGCAATGAAAACGTGTCACTGTAGAGAGCTATCCTCAAACTGCCACTGGAACAAAGTGAATGTGTCGTGTGGAAAAAATATTTTTGACAAAAAGAGTGCAGTTCACGTCTGCAGAGATGGTGAGACATCGCTAAAATGTTTAGAAATACACACTGGTCTCTGTAGGCTGGTTCATCCTGCCTCTTCCTTCTAGTTACAAATACATGAAAAATAATGTGCTATTCAGCATGCCAGTGAGTGGCGAGTCTGCCTCTTCTGAATTAAAAAGTGTGTCCAGCTTCTTTCCAACAAGAGTGAACAAAAGAAACAACTGGAGGGGGTGTTATAGTGAGAATCCACCTAAAACAGACGACAAAGAAAACTATACCAATGATCTCAGTTCAGCCGATCTTTGAGCATCCGTATAGAATTTGTAATTTCTGTTTTAGGGTGAATTGACATTTGTGAGGTCAGGATTTAAATTTTGAACAGAATGTGTCTGTGGTGTAGCTGCTTCCTCTGGGACAGTTTCTCTTCGCCTTTAGTCACTTTTAGCCTTTTTGCTGTCGTTTCCATTCTCCTCCAGCTCGGTCCCTTCTGCTCCCTCCTGATGCTTCCTCTTCTTTGTGTCGTCTGACTGAGCAGCGGACGGGTGTGGCTGGAGGGTGATGATGATGCAGGTCATGTTGTCACAGCCTGTACCATCTCCAGATGTGTCGGGGGCCAAACAGTGGTCCAACAGCTGTCAAGAGGACATATGGGATTGGAAATTAAAGATGCATAAATGTATTTATGTTTTCATATTTATCTGATGACAAAATCCAATCAGTTTATTTTAGTGTCCGACATGATTCCTGGGCTCTCAATCATTATGTAAAATTATTAACAGGAGCTCCATCTCACCTCTTCCACTATGGATGAGAGGGCTCTGACTTTGCCAGTCTGGTCTGGTTTGATCCTCTCACTGATGAAGTCCACCACCTCCTGACTGCTCAGCACATTCCTGCACACAACACATATAGAAACAGGCTTAATAAAGATCATCAACACGTATATGATGAATCCAAAAGGAGAAAAAAAACCCTCACATGCATTAACATGGCAACTGGTTAATAAAAATGTCCTGTTGTTGCAGTAATCCTGGCAACACTGCAAAAGCTGTTATGCTGTGTGTTCGTCCGCCTAGGAGGTACAAACTTAATTGTTTAGCTTGTATTCTGCCTAACAGATGTTTATCCAGCGTAAAGCTGTTAGGAAGTAATCGTGAAACCACTCAGAACTCACCAGATGCCGTCGCAGGCGATGACCATGAAGTCGTGGTCCTCGTTAAGCGTCAGAACTTTGACGTCTGGCATCGCAGAAATCATCTGCTCCTCTGGAGGCAGAACCTTATTCCTCTTGTAGAAGTGGTCACCTGAGAGTCACAGTAACAGCTTGTTAAGAGAAATGTGTTCTTCTCACAAATGTGGTTTTCTTAATATTTTAGGCTGCAGCTGCTATTCAGTTTAATTTAATGCAATAATTTCACAAAGTCACACAATACGTCAGCCATACCAATAGCTCTGGAGAGGTTCAGTCCACCATTCACCCGTCCATCCATGGTCACCTTCCCTCCAGCATTTTTGATGCGAGCCAGTTCCACCTCGTCTTCTGGCTTGTGGTCGTATGACATGTCGACAGCTTTGCCTACAGAGACACAGGTACACAGCTCTAACATTTAATTTGAGATTACTGCAAAGCGTTTCATTAAAAAGTACGAGTGCTCCGATTGCTTGCAGGACCTTGTAAAAATGTTGCTGTGGTTAAACCAAATTTGGTCAAAGTATTTTGTTCCACTCATTCCATCACAGAAAAACAAAAGCCATCAATTGAACTCAAGACTGCCATGATATGCATGTTCTTCCACGACTGTCCTTTACAATTCAACACTTCCATCGAGGTAAATAGGCACCACATAGTTTGGACGTACCGCGCTCAGACACCACGCAGCGAGAGTCTCCAGCGTTGGCCACGATCAGCTGTTTTCCTCGGAGCAGAGCCACGACAGCTGTGGTGCCGCTGTCTGAGCCAGGCTGTGAATACATGAACATGGGAAACATGACACACTGTTGAAACACATCTGATGTTCTACACCAACTATAAAAGACCAAGACCCTCTTTCCATAAAAGACAAAGAATCGGAATCTTTTGTGAAATGTCCCCTCATTTATTATTTCACACTTACATCATGACATACACAAAAGCTTTCAGCAGAGAAAGAATGTAAAGCGGCCATGAAAGCTTCTTCCATTTAAACAAAGTCATCATGAATTACTCAATGTGGCCTCTGCTGCAACGTGGCCCTCCAACAAACTGCAGGCTGTTAGTTGGCATTATGGCTGGAAAGTGTTACATAAATGCTTCCGATATGATTAATGACACCAATGACCATATTAGAATACTATCTAACACTTATTTGACAATTTATGCCAAGAATTCCTAATATGTTGGTAACTGAGCAAGATCAATGTCATGTAAATATGAAACTGGAAATTGAAAATGTAAATTATCAGTCAATTATTTCCAGAAACACTGCATGCCTGTTCCCACTCTTAAGTCGACTAGTTCACACTCGATGATTTCATTATTCTTCTACTTCGTTGTGTATAGTATTTCATCCAGGAAATGTTTTCTGATTGAGCGTGTTCTTATTACACGCATTTAAAATCTCAGCCAGCCATGAGTTTGTGAAGCAGAGAGCATTTTATCATATTTTGCTGATCTATCTGATCTTTCTAACGCATCAAAGCGGACGCCGACTGCCCAAAACCTCAATATCTCACCTCCACAAAAATTAATCTTTCAACTCGACATCAAAAAAGGTGATATGTTGTCTCATTGCATATGTCAGGTGCATTAGATTAGTTATAGCCACACACTCACCTCCTCCTTGCCGTCCATTCCAGGTAGACACATTTCTTCCTCCTCTTCGTCCTCAGAGTCTTCCTCTCCTTCCTCTGTATCCTCCTCTTCTTCCAGCTCACTGCTGTCACCCTCTTCCTCCTCGCTGCCATCCTAACAAACAAACAAATGAACATGAGTTTCGTTTCATTGCTTTTCAAGGTGGGCTTTACAGCCAAGTAGGATGGTTCATTCTGGTCTCCGGCTCTCCTCACACCTCTTCATCACTGCCCTCCTCCTCTTCTCCTTCCTCAGACTCCTCGCTGTCATCAAAGAACCTGGACTTGGAATCTCCTGCAGCCTTTGAGGACAAAGAGGAGCAGGAGGGACCTGCGTCTCCTTCAGCCTTACCAGCCTTTTCTTCTCCGTTGGAGCTTCCTGACCCTCCACAGTCAGCTGCTGCAGAGGACAAACAAAATATGAGGAACAGAGAGTGGAAATAAGTGAAGAGGAGAGCTGAGGAGTGACTCTGATTTTTCATGTACAACCTCCATTCCAAAAAAGCTAGGATGCTGTGCAAAATAAATTGTTTCTGTACCTGCACCACTGCCTTCACCTGCTGTTCTCCGACAGGCTCTTAGCTTTGACCCGCATGCCGATCCCTCGCCTTCCTTCACCTTCCCATTGCTCTCCTCCTCCACCTCTCCATTTACCCCTTCCTTCTTAGGTCCTTCCCCACCTTCCTCTTTGTCACCTGAGGCCTCGGCATGCGAGCAGGCTGCCTTCTTAGCAGCAGCACTGAGAACAAACACAAAGAAGAAATAAAGATAAGTCAATCACACAAGTCTTAAGACTTTAACTGCGCTTGCTTTACACAAAAATCAACGTTCTTAATAAAGGCAAGACTTCAGTTGTTCTTGTTAAAGTCTACAAGTTCATCCCCAGTCGTCTTTATATCTAACTTGGTGAATGACCTGTTTATTTCAACCCAACCAGAGTTTGTGATAGTTGAACTAACAAAAACGCTTTGGGTTAGGTTTCATTTTGTTTCTGGCAGTTTGAATAAAGTGTGTTTTACCATAATTTACCAAGTCTATTAAGCTCGTCTTAGTTCGGTCAAGGAGAAAAAGGTGTACAGTGTATAAGCTATATTAATTTATATAAGGAATACAGACGAAAGAAAAAACATTCCTTGATATTTGTTCATTTGTAATTTGGTTTAACTCGCTGCTCACACACATCAACCTGCCGATACTACAGATGGGGCACTGCAGACACACACCTGTGTGAATATACCAGCCATTGCCGGTTATTGGGCTGACAGCGGGAAGGCTGGAAATTTTAACATAATCACCCAACCCTAGTCTACACATCCTAGTTCCAGTGAATTCAAACATACGAACGACATGCAAATACCATCTGCCCAAAGTTTGAAATATAAAAAATGCAACCAAACGCTATAAATACTTCCTTAATGTTACATGAGTCCTGCTGAAACATTAAACTGTGCTGTAAGATGATCAGTTTTATGTGCAGACCAATGGGCCTTCAGCTCTGAAGAGGAATTTCCAGAAAGGGAGGACTGTTTGTTAGATTTGTAATGACTATGTGTAGACATGAGGTTGCAACTAAAGATGCATCATTTCCGTAAAGTAACATTTCCAAGAAGTTCCAGTCCCTGTTCACGGGTTTATTAAGGCTCAAAATGAGTTGTCCTTGTACGAACAATAAAAATAAAAGCCAGAAAGTTAGACTACCTGATGGCAGCCGCATGCTTGACAGCGTTGCGGTTCTGGCCATATCGTACGAGCAGCTCCTCTATGGTCATTGTGGCTTCCTCATGGAGCAAAGCTGCCTCCTCGTTCTCCACTGAAAGGAGGGTAGAAACATGGATTAGCATCTGACATCACCATTTTAAATCTAGCATCAATGTAGAAGCATGCACTTCCAACTTGTCACTGCTTTGTGTTTTATTTTTATAGCCTTGACAGTAATAGTGGCATTTTCCTTTTCTAATAGTTATGGTCATCACAATTTGGGACTGATTGAGATTTAAATTGGCAATATAAAAGAATATATGACAAATATAAATAAATAATATATGCACAGTCTGACCAGGAGGCATCACATCTTTGTACAATGTTTGTCAAAAGGATAAAACCCAAAAAAACCCAAGAGCTTATTTCAATCGTGGTCCTTTGAGTGTAGGTGTGTGTTTAACTCTTAATGTTTGAGTGAATATGAGAGCACAATTTAGTACGGAGCGGTCTTAAGGTCATGATAACTTTTCTCACTTTTATTGCATTATTGTGACATTTTGTCAATACTCACATCCATACCAAACATTACTTAACACATATTATTGTTAGGGGTTTACTCACAATCGTCCTCCTCTGCCACCTTTTCAGCGGGAGGCTCCTCAGTGGGCCGTCCAGCGATCTGGACCAGCTCCTTGATCACATCCTCTGTGGTCATTCGGCTGTCGATGGCCAAGAAGGCATCCTCCAGAGCCTGGAAACAACATGTGAAATGGTGCGTCAGTAAATGTCACGTAACACACAAACTAATGAAGATCTTTGTTCTGTCAAACTTGTTGAAGACAGGCCATGATGGTGGGCTTGCACGGCTTCTCACCTTTTGCAGTTTGCCATCTTTGTAGGTTTTCTGCTCCTTGATGATGTCAGGAAGGTACTTTGAACAGTACAGAGCAACCTCTTCACCTACAGGGGAACAGCAAGGTTGTATAAATTCTCTGGATAGGTGTGTACACATTCAGAGAGGTGTGTAAAACAAACAATGAAAAAGGGGAAACTGTGGAAAAAACACATTTGAAAACATCTGTGTCTTTGTAAGGTTTAAAAGAAAGTGTTTTGGAAAAGGATTTGTTTGCAGTATGTTTTGGGAACTGTCAAAGTCAGGATTGGATGAAGATGTGGCTCAAAAAAGTCACAAAAAAGTGTAAGTGATTAAATGCTGCATCCAAAATACTCTAAATTGAAGACTGTGTTCAGTGTGTGTTACCTCCATGTCCATCATACACAGCAAACATGGCTGTCTCCTCATCAAACTCCAGGATACAATTGTGAGCATCCTGTGACACAACAGACACAAAAATGCACATTAAAATACAGACAGCGTGACAGTTTACATATGGTACAAATCACAGCAATCAAAAGTCCTCTTTTGGTGGAAAAAAAAGCAACCTGTGTATTCAGGACAGGCGGGTCAGAGGGGATAACACCTTATCTTCACACTGTCTGATGTGAATACATGTATTAGTCATATAACTTGTGACAAGTTTCTGTTCTCTATCTGTTGAAGAGACTTGTGTTATTATCACTGCACTTGTCCATGCATGTCTTTTAACTGAATTACTCACACTCATATTCTGTTGAGAACCACTTTATCATTGCCAGCAGGCTGACACATTATTGGGCAATGTGTCTGATTTCTAATCAGAAGTGACTTGCTCAAATAAGACAAAGACACTGACAGCTACATGGGTGTGGACAAAATGCAAACTACAGTCCACAATTATATGCTGTGGAGGGCTGTGGGAGATTGATTAAAATGCAACTCAGCATACTAAACTACACCCCCAGGATGAACTATGGATTTCATCCATGACTGCAGCTGACGCCTCGGAAAAAGCCAGTTTGGGGGTGTGACAAACTTTCAGTGTGTTGGAAAGACACCAATCAGCTCCATAGAAACAACCCTACACAGAAAAGAGCAGCACATCCCTTTATCCCGCCATTCAAGCTGCAAATCAGGACAAAAAAATGTACAAGAAACAGAGCGGCTACATGGCTGTCTACCATCCGCTCATTCATTTTCCGCCTCACCTCCATGGACACACGCCAGCCCTGCATGGCAGAGAAACCGTAGCTCATGGTGCCGTTGCCGCCATCGGAAGAGCTCTTGGCTGTGTTAGGTTGCGACAGATAAGCCCCCATGGTCGTCGGTTCCTATGGCTTTACACCTGAAGAGAAGACGACACGTAGGAAACATCACATTAAGGCTTCATATAAAGAGACACACGTACAGCCCAGTGTATTTATCACACTTAGAAACGGCTCGACTGGTCGCGGTTGCTAGCTAGCTAGCGCTAGCAACAGCACACCACAACAAAAAAAAGTAGACGCATCAGCTAGCTAACATGAGCATGCTAACAGGAGCGAACCCGGCTAAACTTCCAGCCGTAACCTCTGCCCCCGCCATGCAAGCGGCTGCGCAGTTGCGAAAAAAAGACCAGACCCTGAACACCGACGGTTAGTTTACCTATCGTGACAGAGCAGGATGAGCTGATGAACGGGTCCCAGAGAGAGAGATTCACATAGGAAAAGATTACACGTGTGGAAGCAAAAGCCGCTATCAACACAGACGGACCAAAAAGAAGCTTGAGCGGTGGAGGAAGTGAGCACGCGCGCATGTCCCTTTCGCTCGATCGAGGGGGCGTGGCCAATTCGTACGTCATACGTCACCGTGTCCATTTTTTATTTATTTATTTATTTTTATATAAAAAACAAATTAATAAACAAATATTTCAACAACAACGTGCAGGCTTTGCACAAAACATACAGGAAGTAATAACGGCAACAACTTATAGAAAAGATACAAGAAGAAATACACGAACAAAATAAAATAAAATTAAATAATACAGTGTGTGAGCAACATTTCTAGAAGAAGAAAAAAATTAAAAACAGAAAAAAAAGTGATGGGGTCTTTTGTGTTGTCAACAATTCCCATGAAAAGAACAAAACAAAAATGAACAGATATTCTGGGCTCAGTTACACACACACCATCATTTTTTAAATTTATAAATATATTTCTTTGAGAACTTTTTTCAGTTTTTCAGTAAGAGCAAATTAGTAATAATGCTGAGTGCCACAGACAGAATTTGAAAGTATTGGGAGAAGTAAGGGACACAACATTGTTAAATAGTATTTCAGTTATTTGATCAGCATGAACCCCCCCAAATATAATAGGCTGTTACTAAAACGAAAATAAGAAATAGCATTTTTGATGGCCTGTCATTTATCTTCCCAGAAAGTTTAGATTACTTTGCAGGTGTTTTCTTGAGTTTGTAACAAAATGTACATTACACTATTTATGTGTTTGTTAGTTTAAAGGCTTAGGTTTTATCCTGCTCACCCTTTACTTTAGTGATATTTTAGTTGCTGCATTTTTTGTCACCTTGAAAACTCACCTGTTACTGTATTTCTAATGCGATATATTGACATACGCACGATAAAATCAACGTGATATTTTGTTTACTCATCTTATGGTTAATGGCCACACTCCCCACCACTAGGTGGCGGTAACGCGCCACCTCTTCGCTTGGCAACAGCCAGAAACATCACAACAAGAAGAAGGGAAACAATAAACGTCAGCCGTTCAACATGGCGCGGGAAACCCGGGAAGAGATGGAGATGGAGGCCCGTGGAGAAGCCGACGAGGGAGCGGACAGTCTCTCTCCCTCGACCTTAAAACTGTACGAGACGCAGTTTTTCGGCTTCACACCGGAGACCTGCATGTTACGGATCTACAGCGCCTTCCGGGACTCCCTGTGCGACATTTTACCCGTCGTGGAGAAGGTGTGTGTGAGGCAGCTGAGCAAAGGCGAGTCGGACGGTGCCGAGGAGCTGCTGCGGTCCCAGGCCCGGGAGTGCAGCCGGAAGCTGCAGCAGTACCTCGAGAAGCGGTTCAAGCAGCTCGCCGAGCGGATGGAGGTGCTGCTGGTCAACCGCTGCTTCACCGTGCCGCCCAGTGTGCTGCTGCCTGAGGACAAGTCCCACAGCAAACACACCCAGGATATACAGGTGGGTCAGAAGAAGGTAAACTAGTACACACTTAGTGATATTAAAGCTTAGACAGGGCCACAGCTTCCACACTGTTCACCCAATATGTTTGTAAACACCTTAAAAGTGAAGCTTAATCTCTGTAGTGTCATGAACCCTCCTATAATGTCATATAATGTGCATGTTTCAAAAGCCAGAAGGCAATCCAGGCCCTCCAGAGTATCTCTTATTATCATTTAAGACATTTTTAATCGGTCAAATTATAAACCATGATTAATCATTAACATCCCTACTCCAAATATAAGAAAATGTGTCTGCATGTAGTTGAAAACAGGGCAATAAGCTATGTATCTGTCTGTGTTGTGACTGTGGTCCAGGAGGTGCTGAAGCTGGAGGCGTCCCTTGCAGACCTTCAGAGAGCTTACGAAGCTGAAGTCTGTGCCAGACAGGCCCTGCTCGCTGAGCTGGAGGAGCAGAGGGAGGTGCAGAAGCAGCTGGATGGTATCCTGACCTGGGTCAGAGAGCTCCAGGTGGCCTGGGTGAAGGAAGGCAACGGCAGCTTCCATGAAAGTTTCCGGCTGGTGATGGAGTCCGTAAAGAAACTGCA
Source organism: Pagrus pagrus (assembly GCF_965226575.1). Lineage (NCBI taxonomy): Eukaryota > Metazoa > Chordata > Actinopteri > Spariformes > Sparidae > Pagrus > Pagrus pagrus. The sequence goes on along the minus strand of NC_140185.1, from coordinate 27,562,637 downwards.
GCAGGCTGTTGGGGAGGTCTGCAACAAGGCGCCTCATTGAACTGAACTTGCATTTTTAAAATACATTTATAAACGGACATTACACAGACATGACGCATTTAGAAGTGAACATGAAGCAGTTTCACCTACTGAATATTTAGTAGTTTGTCGGCTCAGTTTTCATCTTGTTTGTAGATGATGGATCAATGAATTGACGCTCCAAAGTCTGTAAATATTGTAAAACAGCATAAATGACTTTTCCTCAAGCACAGGGCTTCTACTTTTGCATAAAATGGGACAAATCAAAATTAAGATAAAGCCCACAGTAACATTAGCTCACAATAGTCAAGTTACCTTTCCACGATGTAATGTAAATAATAAAGCGGATTGATTTATTGCTGTGTCAGTTCAGCCGTTGTGTTCTTGAAGTGTAACTCCACCAATTTTACGCATAAAGTGTGTTAGCAGGTCTTGGGGAGAACTACTGCATATGTGTAAAAAGTAGTTTAAAGCCTTTTGTGGCTCCAGAGGAAGCTGCATGTAATCAGATAAACTGCTTCCAGTGATGTCACTCAGTGGTTACATTGCATTGTGGGTAATGTAGGCACCAGTTTTTGAAATGGAAGAAGCATGCTTGGAATAAAAGAAAAGGTGATCTCTCCGGTTGTGCTGAATTGATCTCTGACCATAACATGTCAAACAGTGTTTGGAGTGCGATGCTAGGACAGTGGACTGCTTTTCAAAACCTGGTGCCTGCATTACCCACAATGCAGCTTCCCTCAGGTGGTTTCTTTATTCCAGTTCCTCATACCTTTAACTTCACTGCTTAAAAACCTCAACTCAATTTCCTTAACACATCTTTTTCTCTTGTCTTTACTTTATTTGTAACTGGAGGGAAATAACTTGTTTCATGGTCATTTCACCAGACTGCATTAGCTTGTTAAGGTGTTCATGATATCATGAGGCCCAGCAGAGGGCACTCTCTGCATGTTTACATACAGTCCCTCACCCAGTCTCATCCATCCACACTTGAAGCAAGAGCCTGTTTCATGATTCAACTTATTGAGCTGAAACAAACAGAGATCTCAGATTATTGGGTACACCTGTAGCTAAAACAAATAATACAACAGCCCTGTATAAATCCTCCATGATGGTTATAATGTATGTTTTATTGAAACCATTGGTATGTATGATCTTTTGTAAGCTGTAGTTTGCGGTGCTTAACTTTGTATCAGAGAGTAATTTGTTCTATTTAGCAAACAAGTGGTGTCGGCAAAATAATAGAAACACTTCTCTGTATAAGTCAGTATGATTCAACAGTACCACAAACTTTAATGAAATGAGCATTTATTGCAGGACTGTCGTATGAGAATGCATTTATTAATAAAGTATTGTGACATGTTAAGCAAACAGGACCTTCAATTGGTAAAACATAAAAAGTGCATTTAGTATTCAAAGCTGGCTGTTTTATTGAGCCATGAAGGTTTCACTTTTAAAATGTAGAAGCATTTGTGTAGAGACCTTTTCTGTTTTAAACAGTGGAGGCAGCAACTTCATATCCTTACTTAATGCAGTCATTTTTATTTTGCATAGATCTCTAGCTTTATTCATTATTGGTGGAAATGGTGCTGTGTTGCTCTGTTTTTCACAGGTACATGGATGAGACCATTTGGGGGCGCTAGTGTTTAAAAAAAATGATCCATTTGTCTTGTGCGGTGTGATTACTCCACTACATCACAGCATTTATTAAGTATTTTAATACCACCAGTGAGGGACAAACTGCAGGGTAGCAGAGTGGATTAATAATTATAGAGCAACATCTCCAGACCGAATAATAATTTTGAGATGCTTTTGATGCTAAGAAACTTTTGACTGGTGGGTTATTATTCACTTATATAGCGGTCATCTGGGGGTAAGGCTGCACAAAATGATTTATTAGAGAGATAATATTTAATATGAGAGCGTAGAGTTGAAAATGCTGCTGTGACAGCCCCTATTCCAGACTCAGATGGGCAAATGAAAAGAGGTCTTTGGTATCAATATCCAGCATTTACAAATACATCCACCAGCACGAAATTCACAAAGGATATATATTTAAGGATATTCTTTTAAAAATCTTAAGCTAGTTGGAGACGTAACCTGTAACTGTGGTTGCTGATGTCTTTGATGCTGATTTACAACCACAACAATTGCCAGGGAAAGTACATAAACAATAACAACAATAACAAAAGGTCCAAGGTAAACAGTAAACATTTGTTTTAGCATTCCTGTAATGGTGTGCGTGAGTGTGTCCCACCTGCCTGTTGTGACAGAGCTGCTCGGTCCAGATGGAGAGGTGTGAGAACTTGTTGTCATTGTTTATGTTTGTGTGTGCCAGCAGTAACAATGATGATCTTACAGGCTGCTGCAGCATTTTGTGACTTGAAGCAAATGTTTTGTTCGTATTGCAGTAAAACTGCCAAAAAACACTGGTGCAGATGAAGGAATCAGGCATCACATGTCAATTTTTCAGATTTGCTTAAAAATCTTCACTGTAAACAGTTTTTTCTTGCTGTTTGAAATGACCAATGTGGACAAAAACACTGGATTCAGAGTTGTACAGACAATGAGTTGCAGCTATTATATTTCTTATTTGTCTTCTGGCGATGATTTAACAATCCACTCCAGAAGCCCTGGTCAGTGGTGTCTATGATGTGTTTCTACAATGACAGCTTCCACATGGTCTGTGCTGAATACATCAGGCTTTTTTTTTCCAGAATAAGAAGCATTAGGAAGAATTTGTTAAAACATTATCTTTCATTGTAGTGTGGTTTAAAAAAACCCCTGTATAGTCTTTCCAAATCAAAAGTCTCTTAGCACCATGTCATTTTCTGCTCTGAACCTCTTCAAATGTGTGTTTAGAAGCAAGGTGTGTGAACACAGCTGACATCGTTTTTTCCCCTCGTTTGTGTGTGAAGGTACCGCTGAACTCAACACCCTCAGAGTGTGTGTGTGGAAAACCTCTAAAGCTTGTAAAAGAAGTTGTCAAAAGCTATGAGGACACAGCTGTATGCAGCTGTCTGCTGGCTGCACACATCCTGCTGGCGGAGAGAGAAAATAAAGTAATCTGAAAACTTCCAAAAGAAGTTTCTAATCAACAAAAAGAGAGCCAAGAAAGTGTGAGTGAGTGTGTTTAAAAAGGGAGAGTGTTAGTGTTTGACGGGAGGGGAGACAAAATAGAGACAGAAGGTCGAGGAAGAGAGTGTCTTCATTTTACACCCGAGTCCCAAACTTTCACACTGCTGTCCTAAACAGCTTTAGCACTGAGACTTCATGTGGATGCTGTTTACCTGCGAAAACCACGCTCGTATTTCCAAGTTGTTTTGATAAAGAACCATCGTCAGCACTGAAATGCAAGAGCAAAAGGAAAATGTCTTCTTCCTCTTTAAGTTTGGCAACGACATAACCTCACGTAACGGCCAGCATCTGGTGAAGAGTGCAGCAGACACTTTGCTCTGACTCAGCTGGTGAAACCTCAGGACTGTCCCCTCCTCCTCTCCATTATCATCAACACTGTGTTTGAATACATCGAAACACATCCTGAGAAATACACATGAATACAGATTAAAGACAATACCCATCTTTAGTAGCCTTTAAGTTTTTAAACAGCTGTTTCAACACACCCACCCTGTTGATTTTGATCCGATTAATGAATTACTAGAATATTAAGAATTAGGTTTTGTGATGACAGTTTAGTTGTAAACATATTAATCTATGGTCTTTAAAACAAGTATGACAGTTGGTCAAATATTAGCCTTCCCTATCCTCAGCCTCACCCGCCTATGACTTCAAACAAACAGGGTTGGTTTGAAACATATTGAGGCGTTCATATCACCATTTTTCACTTTGGCAGCTTTGTCCATGACAAGAAAAGATGACACTGGCCTTTTCAGGGTTTATCCTAGAGGTCAAATAAATGTGTTGAATTATTTTTCTCTGTCTTTGCGGGCACATTGCTTTGTATGCCTTTGCCACCACCTGGCAGCAGGAGTTTGAAGTACCACCCACATGCACATGCACATACACGGAACAAACAGAATCTGGACCCACTCATGAAAACATTGCTCCAAAGTGGTACTGGTGGTCTAAAACTCCCCAGGGTCCCTTTAAAGCTCAGTCAAACGGTGCGTATTTGTGTATCAATGTGTTGACGTGTGAGGATGAGTGTATCTCCACGTGTGTACTGTGTCTGAGAGTGTGCGTGTGTTTGTGCGAGCTTGTGTGCGTACCTGTTGGAATGTGTAACTGTACCGATCTGTACGGCGTGTGAGCGTGTGAACCTATATGTGTGTGTGTGTGTGTGTGAGTGAAGACAGCATATGGACAGTGCCCTCCCTTCCTGTTGGGAGGGGAACAACGTGGCTCTCTGTGAACCACAGATTGACCTACGACCTCTTAGGATCACACAGACACAAAGACACACACACACACACACAAACCCAGATACCTACACATACGCAGATATACATCCACTCTCAGCCGGCCAGCTGTCCTCGCTGACTGACTGTCCCACACAGAGACAGAGAGGAGAGAGGAGGTGAGAGTGACAGTCAGACTGGATTGTTTTCTCAGGCTGTGAGAGCGAGTCTGGAATTCACTCTGACTTTTTTGAACCCATGTGTCACCCAGCAGGGAAAGCAACACACAGTAGCGCACCCTCTTTTCCCATTTCGAACATGTCCTCCGACTGTAGATCGCGGTGACGTCATGAAGGAGGAAAGAAAACCTCCTTCACCTTTAACGGGCTGCCATTGAAGCTATAACAGACACAATACACTACTTATATTGCTAATATGAGGCGTTCACACTCATTATGTATGTTTCCATCTGAATGCGGTGCACATTTTAAGGACAGACACTATAAAAACATAATCTTTTCATGCACTTGTTAATTTTGATGTTCTGTGCTGAAGACTAGTGGAAAGAAAACATCCAAAATCCACACATCGGTGTTAATTTTAGTTCTGATTCCTGTCCTTTTTAATTTGATACCCTCATTTGTATATTCAAATGTAACATAATACAAAAAAAAATGTTTTATGTAAGATATAAACTGGGGAACTTTTACCCTATTCACAATACACATTGTTTTACTTTTTCTCTTGGCAATAAAGCCTTAAATCTTCACTTCACTAGCACTTACACACACCAAACTGTGCCTGAATTTGTTTCTTTCAGATGTGTCTTTATTCTCTTGCAGCAGAATTTTTGTGGCAAGAAGATGAGAGGAAGCATTGGTAAAGTGCCCTAAAATCATATTCTGCACATCTTTATCTATACTAAGATTTACATGTCCCCTTTTCACTGCTTTGTTTTGGCCTTTTTTGATCAGTTTTTTCACGTCAGAATGTCGATGCATTTTGCTGTTTGTGTCCCCAAGATATTTTGTCAGTGTCATCGTTGTTCAGATGTCTTTTCCCGCATATATGTTTCATTTATTTCCAGTTTGTTTTAGTTCTGCTCGATGCCACTGTGACAGTCATTGCTTGATGCCTGCAGCAAAATAAGTCTTATTGTTGCATGAAACATAAAATGCATCACTGAGTCTGTGCAGGTATGACTTCGATGTCTGACACAGCTTTAACCTATCACCATGACCACGATGTATGTCCACATTATGTTTTCTGAACTTTTTGAAAAAGTTTACATATGTACAGAAATCCTACAAGCAAACACCATCTCTCTTACTGGGAATGTTTTTTCGCAATGGTCAGCCAAGTGGCTTTCTGCTGTTTTGGTGGCATTGTTTGTTGTTTACAGAACAAACATACCGACGAGCACCAATGAGTCAGGATTCTCAAAACAGGTTAAACGCCTGTGATCACATGACCATCAAACCTCAGCATTTTTCTTAAACCCCTTTTACCCCGCCACAATCCAGCAACAGGCCACCGTTTTCTAGTTCATCCACTTTGATGAAAAAGAAACGTCTATTTTTGGAGGTTGAAAACACCAGCTTAATGAGGACATAAAAACTGTTTTTAACATGTCAGATTTAGCCACATTAGTGTGTGTTTCTTGGACTGGCTAAGTGCTTTTTGCAACCTGCCTCAAAATGCGGTTCCCACACTGCATGCTGAACAATGACGCTACTTTCAGACGCTGTGGCCTTTGGTTTGCAAGTGTTTAAAAAAAATGCCTTGATCAACAGCATGTTGGGTTGATACTGAGACGGGACTGTTGATGAGTCTGAACTCGAAACCTTTTGGTTAAAATCAAGATAACCACTGCTGCGCCGCACAGTTGGATCACACAATTTCACCCACTCTTTCATTTATTGCACCACTAAACTGCAGCTAAATACATCACGGTTATATTGGGCATACAAGTCAATTGAACTTCATGTTATTTGTGTTTTAACCGAGAAGAAGTTTTGAGCACTGTGACTTTAACTTTAAAGCCTTTACTCACCATTTGTATGCTCGGGTTGGATGGTCTGCCTTGTCCAACTGGAGACTCAACCAGTGGCATATTTTTATCTACAAGGCTGTTCGTGGCCTGCTTCCATCCTACCAACACAACTATCATGCAAAAAAAAACATGGAAAGTTATTGCCTTTGATCCAAGGACTTATTTTTACTAACTTTCCTGTAGTCTGTTGTGAACTTACGCTGCTCCCTCTGCTTGGATCTGGTCTCAATGACTATGAAGAAAGAAACATCTGGCTGTAGATGTATTGAATGTCGATGAATGTTTTCTTCACTGTTACATGTTTTGTTTTATTGAATATATTCAACCCTCACTGACCCTCAGATGCTCTAAATACAGTAGCTAAAGTGGAGGACAGAAAGAAAAGAAAGGCGTGACGAGCAGAGCAGAGAGGAGAGGAGAAAAGGAAAGTGATGCTGAGGTGAGAGGAGGCTGGAAAAGAGGTGAAGAGGAGCAGAGCAGCAGCTGGCAGGTGTCAGGAATCACAAAAGACCATCTGTCCTTCGAGTGTCATCTCCACACACACACACACACACACACACACACACACACACACACACACGTTACATTAACCTTTCTTCCCCACATGCCTCGACAGAGCTTAGTTTAGGAACTTGAGGTTGTTTTCAGTTTTTTCCTGTCTACTGACTGATTGGTTGACTGTGTGTGTGTTCGCCGTTTACAGTTAAAGTTTCAGAAATTTTCCACAGGACTGTGTGTGTGTGTGTGTGTGTGTGTGTGTGTGTGTGTGTGTGTGTGTGGTATGTTGCTCCCGCTCTGACCACTGCTAACTCAAGTTCCTCAGCTACTTACCAAGACAGGCACGCATAGACACACACACACACACACACACACACACTGCTGACCTTTCACCTCAAACAATCTCTCTCTTGGGAGTTTTTAAGAGTGTGAGAGCGAGGAGGTGACCCGGACATAGACATCTTTCCATCAGTGTTGTAGTTCACAGTCGTGTAACTCAGAGACGATAAAATAACTTCATCACGTGGCAGAAAGAAAATGTAGACACCTGAACAGACCGTTAAACATCTTGTTTAAAAATAAAGTGCATTAATCCTCCACTAAAACAGCTTCTATTCTTCTGGTTTCAGGCTTTTCAGAGGATTTTGAAACCCACCTGCGCCCATTCATTAAATTCTGAATTTGTGATTTGTGATGTTGGGCTGTATAAACAAAAATGCAAAATAGACTTGACTAACTCTATCTAACTACAAAACAAGGAATCTCAGTCTGTCTGTATGTGTGTTATTCGCTTATTTGAGCTGATCATCTGATCTAATTACACTTGGCAGGTTTGTTACTGAGGAAGTGCAGCGTTGGATTTTTGATATTATCTGGGAGGCCCCGATCAGTATGTGAGCAGTTCAGGAGGCTTAAGACTGGGCCCGTAAACCTTCACGTGACCAGATAATCAGTACAGATCATGGGCCCAGATCAGATTTCTCCTTCTCATCAGTTTGACGGTTTGGTGTACGAAAGGTAAACCAACTGAGCGCTAATCCACCTGTAGTCACCGAGGACGGTCATATTGTAGAATAAATCATACACAGTGGATGTTGCACTTGTCAGACTGCCTATAAAGTAAATAAAAAATGTTCACAGCCTTACAGAAAAACGTCGACAGGTCAGACATCATCTGGCTCTCCCTCACACATACTGACACGCTCCATCGCTCACTCTCGTCTTCCTTAAACAACTCTCTATTTCATCCCCCCTCTCCCCCACGCCTTCCTTCCCCATCAAGCAGACAGAGGGCGGATGCTGGCAAACACTTCCTCTCTCCACGAAGTTACTTCCTGTCTCTGGAAATCCATTTCCTGTTCGCAGTTAATACAACAGCACTAAGAGCATTCCTCAGTAGTCACTCTATCACACACACACACACACACACACACACACACACACGCACACACAATACATGTGTCCGTGCATTTAATGATGTGTGTGCACAGACTGGTTTGTGTGTGTGTGTGTGTGTGTGTGTGTGATTTGTTTTCCTTTGACTCTGGCTCGTTAGTGTGTGTTTTGGCTGAGGGCTCCCTTGTCAGCAGTCCTCTCGTGTAACTTAAACATGTCTCGTAGGCCAGTCATTCATAAAATAAGTGTTAAACTTTTGCTGTAGGTTAATATTGAGACTCTTTTAGGTGACAAAGAGCTGACTGGGGCTTTAAAAGGGGTAATTAGATCTGCATAAACAAACATTTGATTACACTTGTGGCACAACCTGATGCTGCACAGGTAAGTGGGTCAGAGAGACTTTTCATAGCGGAGAGTTTTGGGGTCATAGTCTGGTATGAAAGACGAGAGAATATTAGAAATACACAGAGAGCAGGAGGAAAACTGACGATGAAGGAAGAGAATGAGTGACGATGGGGAAGAAAGTTTGAAAAATAATAAAGGTTTGCAGGAAACAGGCATGGCTTCCTGTGGTGTTAGCACACAAACACACACACACACACACACACACACACACACACACGCTTGTTTCTAATCAGTGGCAGCATTATCTGGCCTAACAGGGGGGAAGTGTTTATATCTTGTAGGCTGGACCACCACACGGTGCTGGAAGTGACACACACAACCTCAAAGTCATTACATACATAATCTACACTCGTCCCCAGCGCACGCACACACACACACACACACACACACACACACACACACACACACACACACACACACACACCGTCAACTCACACTGTTGCCACAGAGGACACACTTCATTCAAACATTACAAAAACAAATAAAAAACTTACTGAAATACTCTTTCTCCACCTTCTCCCGCTGCGCGCCTCTCGTGTCCCCATCTGCCCTGTCTTCTCGTCGTCTTCTCGTCTTCTCGTCCCCGGTGTGATAGTCAGATCAGAGCCCCTGTCTTCAAACTGACCCCATCGATCGGAGGCTTGGCCCGGTCCCAGTCTGGTGACTAGCCATGTTAACTGGGAGACGGCTGAGCCCCGTTGCCCACGGTGAGTCCCCCTCGATCTGAGATTCGTGTCCGCTAAAATGGCCACTAGCTCCACGGCTAACTGAGCTACTTGCTAACGGCAGCTAGTTGCTACAGCCAAACAAAGTTACAGCAAAAAGTATAGTGAGAGGCAGTTAGCGGTTTTGCTGCATTCCTTCATTGCTATTCTTTTTATTTTTAGGCTTTTTGCGCCTTTATATGACAGTAAAAGGGTCTGCGGTGAGGATACAGCCTCTGTACACGTGACACCCTGCTGTTACTGTGTCCTATTATAATCAGCAACTGAATAAAACAGCATTGCAGTCATGTTTTACCGTGCAACTTGTTTTTACACTTTATGTTTGATGCAAAATCTCCTTTTAGCGTTGCCTGCTGCAAACAACCACTTGATATATCTTTTCAGTCACCACTTTATGAGCTCACCTTACTCTCACATCCTCACGAAAGATGGAGGGAGGGGAATGTTACTAATTATCTATCAGCAAGAGAAACTACTGCAATGTGTGTAAGCTAGGTTGAATCTATACACCAATATTACACAGTTGTAAAACAAGTGAATTGTCTGTCAAGTCCTTTATTCAGCCACCAATAATAATTAACTTACAAGGTTGATAATGTAAAATTTAAAAGGATAGTTGCACTATTGCCCTCACTACTATGACCCTGTTGACCCTGCAGTGTGGTGAGACAAATTGTGTTTGAATGTTTTGCTACGTTCCCATAAATCCAAACAACACTGTGCATTTAACTTGATTATATTGTTTTTTTAAATTGCTTGCCTGTAAATGGGAAAATGAGCATGTTTTTATCAAGTGGAACAGACTGTAGCCAAACCAAGACTTGTACGGGATATTGATTAAATGTTTAAAAGGCCGTAAATATGTTGTTAGAGACGGTCCACTTCGAAATTCATGCCGCGATCATATCCAGGATAAATTGACTGTATTCAGTGTTTACACGCTCCCAACAACAAGTAAAACAGTCATAATGTCTCTTAGTGTTTGTGTGCGTGGATACAGCCTACAGGATGGTCTGTCGGCCTTTTTAAGTTGTACGGCGGCTGGTGTGTTTGTTCATTGTTGGTCCAGCCTCCTCTCTCCCATCTGCCGCTACTCATTAGCATGGAAACAGGACCGGGAGCGTTTTCACACATACACACACTGGCCATTAATCAACAAGTCAGACCAGGGTCCATTCCCACACATACACACCACACACATGAAAACAAAGAGCATACACACACAGACACAGCGCCCAGTCACAGAAACATCCCAGAGCACACTTTAGTAGATCTCGACCACACCTCTCGTCTCAGAGGATCAGACCTGGCAATCCAAATTTTTGTCTATGAAATCTGGCGACCTATAGTGATGTCTCAATTGCTTTTTGCTTTAAATGATGACTGTTCCCTCGTGGCACCGTCAGTGAACACAAGGAGACTTGTTCCCATCAGCTGTTCTCCTTTTTGTCTCTTCATGGGATGAATTGGCAAGTACTATTGTGTGAATTTGTTATCTAATTTGTCTAGCCACCATGAATGGCCACATTGAAGAGGGGAGTGTATTCCCATGAACTGACTATCTTGTTTAAACGTGAGCGTAAAGGCAAACCGGCAGACCTTGTTGCCGACAGCGAAGTAACCAAATCACCTTCATATTTGGAAGTAAAAAGTTATTTGAAATTATTTTAAGTTTATCTTTAAATCACTGAGTTTTGTCTGAGGCAGGAAGAGACAGAACTGCTGTAGCCCAACTAATGAGACGATCAAGGCGACGTGTCAATTCCTCTTCCTGTGGCCAATCCACAGCCTGATTTGATGGCTTGCTGTCTGTCTTCATCATGGATAGAGAGCAACAACATCTTTACTTTAGCTGCCACTTTCATGTTCGACTTATGTTTTGGTGCCTGAGATGTGGTGCCAAGGAACCCTAAACTTTTATCAGTTGAAGCAGAGTTTCCCAAGTCAGAAGCTGAGATATTATGTTATCTTGAGACTCATTCCCATATATAATCCTTTTACTCTGGTCATGCTCACAAAATACAACATTATGCACGCCAAATATGTCAAAGGTTCATCAAACTTGAAGCCTTATTAAAATTGGGGCTTGTAAGATTGTAGAAACCAGGTTAAAATATGAAAAATATCCAACTTAAAAAATACCACCTTCTCGCTTAAGGCCAAAAGACACACTGGAAGTTGTGTGTGAGCAGCTAGTTAGCTATGTTCAAAAGCTCTCAAACAACTGTTAAATGCCACAATCATAGATACATGAGCAAAATAGCTGAACATACCTCAGTCAGAAATGGTGACTCGGGTTGGCAGTTACAGATCACTGCTGTGCATGTGTGCTTTGTGCTAACTGGGTTATCGTCGTCATCGCTAACCGTGTCCAACTACCTCGTGTCTCACTCTCATGTAAGACCTCACACTTAACATTATCATAATGAATACAAAGAACAAGTATGGCTTTTGTTGTTTCAGCTGCACTTTCTCTGCCATTCTTATGTGACTAGCCCACTAATGGCTCAAGCAATTTATAGGCCGTGCCTTGTGGAAGACCAGTTCAGTGCGTATAGGCAGTCAGGTATGAAGGTAGACCGACGGGGGGCCTGTTAAATTTTTTCACACGGGCCAATGAAACGACTGGACGGGCTTGTTAGAGGCCTGCAACAGCCACAGATACTGGATTTTTTTCTTTTTGTTTTTCAGAGCATTTGATTTACGGATAATTGCCGAGGTGTTAAGAGATATTTCAACAAGATAATAGATAGATAGATAGATAGATAGATACAAAATAATTTACCAACCCTTGCTTTAACTTCCATCCCATCTTTACAAACTCATGTTTTGTGGCCAAGGTGTGTGTTTTAGTTGTTGTTAACATCATATACTGTAGATTCAGTCAAGTACACAGAATACACACAGATGAATGGGAAATGGGAAATGCATAGCATCCACTCTTCCTCGGAGATAAATTCCTTCACGTAACACGTTTTTTCTGCAGTTTGACATCTGTAAAGGCCACAGCAAATGATTCCTGGCATTTCCATACTCATTAAACCATTCAGTCACTCTTGCATCCTGCATGTGATGTATTGTAGTACTGTTATCGTGTTTTATACGTGAAATGACTTTTAATTTGAAAGTCATGCTTTTCGAGGAACGGGGGGACATTTTGGGGAGAACTTTAGGAAGCTTGTGGTTATCTCACAGCGCCGCCACAGACAGACTCAACCACAATAGAGAAGCACCCTGCTGGGCTTAAAAAAGGTAAAGCTGTTGGTTCTTCTTACCTGCTTCAAAGAGCTGAACACAAATCCAGCTCATCACAGAGAGAGAGGTAGAGAGACATCTGCTCTCTCTCTCTCTCTCTCTCTCTCTCTCTCTCTCTGCCCTCCTGTGTGTCCTCTGTGGCAACATCTGCTTCCTCCACTGCTCTTTCCCATCATGCAGTGGGCGTGTCCTTTGTGTTGCCTCATTGTTCTAGCCAATCATTGTCCTCGCCAAGCTGTTCCCACGATGCACCAGTAATGACCAGAAGGCGCTGATGGGAGCTGGTGTCTCTGAAGGAATGACTCTGTCTTTACAACCGCTCTAACCCCCAGGGAGAAACGACAATAAACAAAATAAAAACAAAAACAATGCTCTAACATCGACTCAAAGAGAGCTGTGAAATGTGCTTTGCTTTTATCACTTTGACTTCCACCTGCACCCCTAAAACTACAATTTAAATGGCGCGTATTTGATCGATAATGTCAGAGAAGGGGAAAGAAATTTAATAGAGTCATGTTGTGAAGATATTAACAGAGTCAATCAGGGAAAGAGGAAGAAAGAGGGGGAGAAGGAGTTAGTGAAAGAGAGAGATGGAGCTCTGGGAAAAGATCAGAGCCTGGTCCCTGGGGAGCAGCGACAGATGAAGTAGCTGAATAAGCTGTCTGTCATTGTGTGACTCGGGCTGCACTGGTCACTTCGTTTGTTCAAACGCAACAATGGAGGATGGCTGAGAGAGAAATCTCTGTTTTCCCACAAGATTTAAAAAAATCACTAGTCAGTGATGCCCCGTGTGAGCGGATTTGTCGTGGTGACAAATTGAAATGCTAATAAAAGACAGAGTGGAGAGAGGTGTGAAGTCACTGAGTCACTGTTATGATGCTGTTCGCTTGGCTGTGACAGAAACTGCAAATCGGCAAAGAGGTGAAGACATGAGGAGGATAAAACGTGTAGAAGAAACTTTCTTGCATTCAAGCATTCAGTGGTGGAGTGGCTTTTGAATCTGAATCTTAAACTCTAGCAAATAAAGCAAATAGACACATCAGTCAGTAAGAAACAAAAGGGCACATCTATGTGTTGTAAGTTGATGATGCAGGATCAAGGTTTCCACAGTATGACGATGAAGAATTTATAAAAACTGTTACGCAACTGTGTCCTGAGCATACACGTACGGTTGCAGTGTTTTTCATGGGCAAGGGCATCAGCTTGTGTTGAAAAGTGTCGGGAACATGAAGTGAAAAAAAGTTTTTAAATGGTCTTCAACATAAATTATACTAGGCAATGTAAAGTGGGGACTGTAAGAGATAAATACGATGGAAAAAAACTGTCATAACGGTGCATCAAAAGAGTGTAGCTGTAGGAGGCAATGATACAAAAACACATAAAACACACAATGTTGAATACACAAGAAACAGGCATCATGAAAACGTTTTTAACATTAGAGACACAAGGACTTCACAAGAGTCCACGAGTCAAGTTCAACCAATCATGACTCGCTCTATCAAGAGGTTGATAGTGATATGAGAGGCGGTGGGAGGTCATTTTTAGGCAAAAAGTTTATAGCTGGGCGCACGTCCAAAAACAGTTAAGCTCGAGGTGCTGGAGGAGGTCACACACTAGATCAGTGTTTTTCAGTCCTCCTGTCCTGCATGTTTCAGATGTTTCCCTGCTGTAACACACTCGACTCGAGAGCTCATCATCAACAACCCATTCTTCTGAATCAGGTGCATTGGAGAAGGGAAACACATGTACATCTATCTATCTATCTATCTATCTATCTATCTATCTATCTATCTATCTATCTATCTATCTATCTATCTATCCGACATTGAATGCCATGAGGGTGCCCCAGTTTCTCCAGTTTCAACCGCTCACAGCAAACTACTGCCTTCTATGTGTGTGTGTGTGTGTGTGTGTGTATGAAAGGTGATCAGTGTGTGGACAAAAGAAGGGTCAGTGGCCAAGTGTGAGCTCTTTTCTTCCCCCCTTGTCCCCTCTTTCCAGCAATCTCTCTCTCTCTCTCTCTCTCTCTCTCTCTCTCACACACACACACACACACACACAGAACCAACGGACATCGACATGCATGCTTACACACACACACACACACACACACACACACACACACACACACACACACACACACACACACACACATTCAGGCAGATCTGTGAGAGGAGAGAAGCGAGGAGGAGAGTAGCGTATGAATGGACAGATTAATCAGATTATAGCAGAGACACACTTAAACAGCCTGTTCTCTGGATTAGCTACGGTCCTGCCTACTCCCTGTCAGAATAAAAAGTGTGTGTGAGAGAGTGTGTGTGGGGAGAGAGAGAGGGGGAGACTAAAAGAGACAATATATTATCGGACTCGCACTCAAATTTGTGTTCGCAGCTTGTGCTGGTTCGCCTCGTGTCTGTTTGTTTGCCTGTTCATCATCGGATATTTGTTGGCAGAAGGATATTTGGAGAGAGGATATTTGTTGGCAGAAGATGGAAAGTGGCTGAACAGTAAAAACAGGTCATGTCATCATGTGGCTGACCACGACACTTGTCCAGACATTTCACCATGAAGAAGTTTCGATTTCCCCCTCAGAAGTTCAAAGAGTGCTGTTCTTTATGTGCAGCAGAGCAGCATATGGCAGCCAGTGACCAGGGCTTTGTCTGACTATTGACACCAGAGAGATGCAGAGAGGGAGGATGTGAGTGTGTGCGACTGTTCGGGGCCGGAGGACAGCCTAACAACAACAAAGGACCAGCTTTAAGCCTGTCTCCTGTGATTTTCCAACTCAGCGAAAAGCTATTGTGGCCCTGAAAAAAAGTTAAGTTAAAAAGCTTAGCATGGTATGTGCTAACAACTGCCTGCCGCATGTGTAATACAAGCAAATACTTTTTTGAGCAGTCACAGTTGCAGTCTTTGGAAAAAGGCAACCGTCCCTGTGTCTACAGCCACCGGGCAGGTCAGCGCTCCAGTGTGTCGGCCTGTAGAGTCGGTCGGGACGAGGAGGTCACTTGACTTACATATGAAGAAATAAATAGATGTTCTCTTCTTTTCTGCCCTCATTGAGTGAGTCTAGCTTTAGTCAGCAAGGCCATCATCTGTATTTGTGTGTCTGTGTGCGATTGTGTGCCAGTGTGTTCCATGTCGACACTTAATACAGTGTGTCCTCTGTAATTGAAGTAAATGTCTGATCATCTGAAATCCAATTTCATCGTCCTGTGCACGCGCGTGTGTGTTTATATGAGACTGAGAACCAGATGAGTTTCTTTGATGACTGCTTCTGCACTCCCAGTGGTCGCTAAATGGCTTGCACACACTCACACACACACACACACACACACACACACACACACACACACACACACACACACACACAAAGAGAGAGAGAGAGTAGTCAGGCAGGGGCAACCGGGACTAAATCCAGACTGGTGGTTTCTCTCTCCAGCTATAAATACCCCTCTGCTTAAAACAAGATCATACACACACACACACACACACACACACACACAAACGCATGCACACATTCACACACACACACACACACACACACACACACACACACACACACACTGATACTCATGTACAGAGGCTCTTAGACGAAAACATTCATTCACAAACACACCGAAACACAGACTAATATAAATACACACACACAGCCATGCACATGTGAACACAAACTCACACACACACACACACACACACACACAACCTTTCTCTCTCTCTCTTACACACACACACACACACACACACACACACACACACACATAAAAATACTCTCACACATACACAAATACTCACACACAAAGAGATGGCTCTGGCCTCAGAGGAGGCTAGCTAAGCGCTCTATGATTATGGGGTGTGTCTTTGTCTCATTTAGTGGTTCCACAAGGAGACAGTCTTCTGCTGTGTCAGACATACACGCATACACACTCACACACACACACACACACACACACACACATGCAAATACCAACACACTATCAATTAGTGACAACAAATCCCTCAGCTTGAATTTGCTAGATTGCCCTCTAAGGGAACTGCAAACGTAGAAATGGCTGAACGCGAGAGTCGCTTTTCCATCTTTTGTGGTGATGCACGGCTCTCTCTGCCATCCACAAAATGTAGCTAAATCATTAATGGTGCACACTAAATATACAAAATAACAGCTACTACTGTGAGGTGAAGCCACTCACAGTAACACAACACACAGCAGGAAGTTGGTTATCTGTCATTATTATTTCTGTTTCTTTGTAGAGGACAAGGAGCATTTCTTGTTGATAAAAAAACTTCTTTCAGTTCACAGTTTTAATTTCATGATTTATCAAACCTAGAGAGTCTTGATCCGACCCAGCAACAGTGTGTGTCCCACGTACAGAGGCCTTGAACTCGCTGCAGCGGCCCGGGGTTCAAGTCCAACCTGCGGCCCTCTGCTGCATGACATCTCCGCTTCCTGTCATCTCTCAAGCTGTCCTATCAAATAAAGCCATGAAAGGCCAAATAAATTCTTTAAAAAAAGAATAACTATACTAACTATAAGCAAAAAAAACAGTCCTATGGATGATCATATGGAGGCATCAGTATTAAATTGAGACACTATCAAAACCTGTTAAAAACACCTGGTTGTACATTTAAGGGCACACAAAGCACATTGAAATATAAAATCACTCAACAGCAGTCGTGCTACATTTCATTCCTCTTTTATTTTGGAAAAATATTGCGCTGTTTTCCAGTAATAAAAATGACAGGCTCTGTACATACACGACTTTTCTCTTAAATACAACACAGTCACAGGGGTCTCAAGTGCCTAACACATACATGCATACATACATACTTACATACATACATTATCTGCCAAATAAAAACAATCCAACTTAAATTATAAAAGGTTTCAACAACAAAAAGAATCACAACAGAATGGAACACAAATAATTACATAATTAAATTAAAAGAATACATCTTTCTTTAGATAACAAGTAAAATAAAAACGACTGATCCTAACCAATGGGCCGGCAGGGTGATGGTGTCCTTCAATTGGCTAATAGTGGAAGACTGGGAGTGAGGGGAGCGGGAGTGGGCAGTGCATACACTTGACACCACACACAGGCCTCTTCTGTACACACACACACACACATGCACGCACGCACACACACAAATACAGACACGCACACACTCGCACCTCCATAGTGCAATGAGGTCTTGGCAGTTAAGACTAGTAATTTATAGCTCAGCTGACTTGGAAACACAACAGCATCATCAGAGGTTAATTTAGTCCTAAGCAACAGTTTTAGGTCATGAGGAGAACTAGTTCTGAAGTAGATCTTAAACCTCAATCAGGTTTGTTTCTCTGTTTCTTCCCGTCTCTTATGTTGACTGTTGTGTTTCCCAAGTTGCCCTGCCCAAAACATTGCCCTGTGTATCACAACCTTCAGGGGTCAGGGGGCCAGTATGGCCCAACAGGATCCATGTTGGATCGATCTGCAGTCACTACTGGAGTCTTCAGTTCTCTATTTTCTGCTGAGAGCCAGCTCAGCCGATGCTATCTCTGTCAGTGCTGCAGAGTTTCAGATGTACAGCTGCAGTTAATTTTGTTTTGTTTTGTCCAGAAAGCTCCCATTGAGATTTTTTTTTAAAATTCATTCTTAAAAATTGACTACGACAGCAGCTGGAGTACAGGGACTACCACTGTTCATCGTTTACTCTGCAGCACTGCCCAGAACATGAACTGTCCAATATCCACGACAGCTTTTACACTGCATTGTAAAACCACAGCACATAACAGTACTACAACAGTACTTCAAAAGTTTTCAGTACTCCAAAGGTACTATACTGTTCATTCAATCAGTACTCCATGGTACTACAATATCATTTGTCAACATCCAAGTCAATATTCCAGAGGAGTTCATCCTGGTACGAGCAGTAAATCATCAGTCACCATTTGACTGCATGAGTACTCATTCAGCACTGTTTCTGTACAAAGTTTGTACCAGTGCGAGCACCGTCTTCTTCATCCGCAGCACTGAGTCAGCGTCAGACCTCCATTCATCGAAGGTCAAAAACGTCTAGCATTCACCCGTAGTACTACTGTAGTACTAAGTCCTTGCCAAGTCGGTACTGACTCCGCTCTGGCTCAGTAGCACCTTGGCTCAAAGTCCTCCGGTAAATCCCAGGGAACAGCAGCAAACAGCAGGAGTAAAACCTCCTGGAGACTAGCTGAGCTCTACTGCTCAGGGCTGGTGTGTGTGGACCGCCATCCGCCAGAGGAAACTGGTCCCAGCTGGTCTGGTTTGGACTGGTATCATACCTGTGAAAGGCAAAGAAAAACGTCAGTTCTGAATGTTTTCAACGTGTGCTGGGAGATGTTTCAGTTGCTCTGTATATATTTTACAGGGATGATCCTATTTGTGTTAACTCACCTCTGTAGCGATGATACATTCATCTTTTTGGTCCGACATGACGTAGACAGACTGGTATTTGGTGTCAGGGGTACACTGGTACCTGCTGTCACTGGAACTCTGGTATTCAACATCGCAGGTCGATTGGTATTTGACGTCACTGGTCGACTGATATTTGACGTCACTGGTCGACTGGTACTGGAGATCACTTGCTGCGTGACAGTTCAAATCACAGGATGACTGATACTTTGCTTCGCTGCAGCTCGGTGAGTCTTCCACTGGTTTCTTTTCTGATGCATCACTGTTGGAAGAAGAAGAACACAAACAGATTTAGAGTTGCTGTCCTTTACACAACCCATGTTTTCATTGCAATTCAAGACCTGCACAATTAAAGTTTCCACCAGTGTAAGACTATGTTTTGTAAGCTATGTACCTGTTTTGTCTCTTCCTGTATCCTTCCTCTGAGTCCGACTCATCCAGCATTTCACATTTAACCTGTGGCCCATCCCGCTCCTCCTCCTTACACAGCGGCAGCTCCTCAGGCCGGATCTCATGGACCAGGTTGTACTCCACACTGGGGTAGCGAGTCTTAAAGCCGTTCCTCTCTGATCCATTCAGGCCGCTGATTCCACTCAGACCACCCAGTGACCCGCCGAGGTCTGAATGGTAATCTACCTTTTTGTTGGTGTTTTTAATTGACGTTGTCATCAGAGTGCCCAGTTCCTTGTCACTGCGGAGACAATTGTTGGTGGTCGTCAGGTTGTTCATGGTCTCGTGGCTGTCACTGTGGACACTGTCACCGTGGTGACTGTGCCGCTCCTGCAGTTTGACCCGAATGTAGACCACCAGCACTGAGCAGCCGATCAGGATCACAAGAACGAGGAAGACGCCGGCGCACACGGCCGTCCAGGGGAATCCGCTGTCGTCATCCTCCTCGTCTTCAACATTCCCAGCGTCTGGGGAAGAATATCGCCGATCTGGTCCTTCCACCACCGGCTGACGCTTGGGGGCCTCTGGTAGGAGGAACTGGCAGTTGTGACCGCCGTAGCCAGGCACGCAGGCACACACATAGCGACCGCCCCGCTCGTGGCAGGTGGCTCCGTTGTGGCAGGGGTTGTGATGGCAGCGGGAGACAGGGGAGCTGCAGTTTTCACCAGTGTATCCTGCGGAAGAAGGACAGTTTAAGTGCCTTGAACAAAACTAACAAAAACAATTAACGTTAACACAAGATACATCTGTTGAGCGCTGTCATACCTGGGGGGCAGTTACAGGTGTAGCCGTTCACTCCCTCCTGACACGTCCCACCGTTATCACAAGGAAAGGACAGACAGTATCCAGAGACACTGCTGCTGTCCTCACAGTTAGGACCTGAAAATCCCTCAGGACACTGACAGAGGTAGGAGTTCACCAGATCAACACACTCTGCACCTGTAGAGGGATGGAGATGAAGAGGCTTAGTCTCCAGATATTTTAATTATAGGTCGAGGTATAACTGCAGGTGTAGGTGAACTTATAAACACAAGGCACAACGTACCGTTTAGGCAGGGATTGGAGGAGCAGTGGTCGATTTTCTTCTCGCAGTTGAAACCAGCGTATCCCATCGGGCACTGACAGAAGTAGCCGCCTTCGGGGTTGTCAGCACAACGCCCGCCATTGAAGCAAGGCCCATCTGCACAGGTGTTGGCGCTTAACTCACAGT
Source organism: Pagrus pagrus (assembly GCF_965226575.1). NCBI lineage: Eukaryota > Metazoa > Chordata > Actinopteri > Spariformes > Sparidae > Pagrus > Pagrus pagrus. Next base: position 27,541,842 of record NC_140185.1, on the reverse strand, counting down.
TGTTGCCATAAAAACCAGGCGGGCAGGTGCACTTATAGCCGTTGTCGTTGTCCTATTGTGGAAAAAATGTAAACAGTGATTACACAGGCTGTTGTTGACATGAATATTCTTGTTTCTATTTGTCACTTTGCTTGACTGATACTCACAGTGCAGCTGCCTCCGTTGCGACAGGGATTCCCAGAGCATTCGTTGACTTGGGTCTCACAGCTGGCGCCTGTGTATCCAGGCAGACAGGAGCAAGTGTAGCTGCCCTGGCCGGTGTTGGTACAGGTGGCTCCATTAAGACAGGGCTTATGGTGTGTGCAGTAGTTCAGATCTGGAGACAATCGTGAGAAAACATATTTAGAAACAATGCTGTTTAAATGTGAAACAAAGAGGACCGATTGACCCGACAGAGTAGTAAATCTCTGCGTAAACTCACCCTGGTTGCAGAAGAGCCCGCCCCATCCCTCCTGGCAGTTACATTGCCAGGGCTGTTGGCAGGTGCCATGGAGGCAGCCCGGGTAACGGATACAGTCGTCACAGTAACGCCCACTGAAGCCCACACGACACCTGGGGACAAAACATTCATTAAATACTGTTCATAAGAAAAACAGAGATGATCAGAAAATGCTTTGCTGTATAAACAAGTTACATTTATCTCCTTTAATGAATTCTCATGGTTTTTTCTGACTTACTTGCACTCTCCGGGTTTATCACAGAAGCCGTGTTCTTCATCACAGCCAGGGAGACAGATCGCTGCAGGGAGGAAACAAACAGTGACCGGTTAATCATGGGAAATCCAGTGCTGGAAACATGTGTTTGCCCTCCATCAGTCTCCCATTCACAGAGGCTCTTTTCAAACCACTGCCTGTCTGGTCGGCGCCCCAACCTTCTTATCTGTTTGCCTGTCTTTCAGCCCGTCTGCTGGCCTGCCTGTTTTTCCAATTTGTTTACCTGCCCAGCTGTCTGTCTGTCTGTCTACAGTCTCTTTCATTCTCCCTTTTCTGTCAGAGAGAGAATGAGAGGCCTCTGACTCATGTTTGATGGATTGGTGGAAAACGTTCGAATCGTGAGGCTGATCAGAGGTCAGCGGGTCGTTCCTGACCACCGTCTGAAATGTGTCGATGCTGCAGAAGCTGCTGAAAAGTTACCTTTCAGCCCACAGTGAGATACGGCAGCTTTTGGTCACCAAACTGGGGGAGCCAGCCAACAAGCCCTCTCCTTTAACATGGTTGCTCTCCAACACAAAAGCATCCCACACAAAGCCTCCTTTCTCCCCTTGACTGTGGGTCAGAAGTCCCTTTTCTCACCCTTGGCCCCTCTCCTCCTCTCCCCCCTCTTCCCTCCTACTTTTGATCCTCCTCTCCTCCCTTCCTCTTCTATCCCCTTCTCTTCTCCTCCTCTCTTCTTCCTCTCCTCTCCTCTCCTCTCCTCTCCTTTTCCCTCCTCCGCTCCTCCCGTCTCTCCTCACTCCCCTCCTCCTCCCCCCAGGGCCAGCTGGTCTGTGTGGAGCTAACCACCAGACAGCTGCTCCATTGTCTCCGCTCACCGAGCAGCTGCCCCCTCCACAACAATACACAACCCCGCTCGGCCAATCACCAGCCCGAGCCGCAACAATACAGGACCCCCACTTGGCCAATCGGGGAGGAGGTTTGGGGCGATGAGGCCCCAGTGGTCTAATGGAAGGCACGCGGCGTGTGAATTACTGAGGAGCCACTGCGGCTCATTAGAATGGAGGCCTCTGGTGCTATGGGATAACTAACTGACGCCTGTTGCACACGGGCCCCGCATTAGGAGGTGGAAACAGTCCCTAAACAATAAAGATAGGCAAGTGATTCACTTTGAAAAGTAATTTATAAACTTTTCATCAGTGTCAGTTTATAGCTCCTTGGTTCGGACAGTTAAATAATGTGTTTTTAAGCTGACTGTGATTGCTTGAGCCATGTTAACACCACTACTTCTTCTAATGGCTGTGCTGCTCCTCTCTCCCTCAAGCAGCTGTCAGTGTAATCAAATATTAACCAAAATGAACCTCTGTCTTTGACCCTTTTCAGGACTTGTCCTCATGTTGCTCCACACAGCCTGAATGATAAATGATAAAACACTCACGTTCAGTGCAGTACTGTCCCTTCCAGCCAGAGTTGCATATGATCTCCCCGCGCTCGCCGCAGGTGAAGTGGCCAAAAGCATCGTCTCGGGGCCGGCAGAAGACCGAGCAGCCGTCGCCGTAGTAGTGCTCGTCACACAGGAAGCGGTAGGAGTAACGCAGCTCGGTTCTGCCGGACGTCTGCATGTCCTTGGACCACTCTTCTCCGACGGTGAGGTGACGCTGGGTGGTGACCCTGCTGATCAGACGCTCCGGGTTGTCTGGAAACGTCAATGAGTGTTGTTATTGTCAGTGAACAGCATGATGAGAGTCGTCTTAATAGTTTTATCTGATTTGTTTACTAGATTTTAGATCTTTGTTTTCTCTTTATAACTATGACTTTTTTGTTTGTCCTTCTGTAGAACGACAAACGAGTATTTTCGACTAAAATTTGTGTGTTGTTTTTCTGGTTTAGTGCCAGAAATAAGAGACAGAAAGGATTCTGCTGCATGAATAACAAGTTTTCAGGTGTGAAGTGTCTCCTCACTCCTTTCAGAAACAGAGCACAGGTTACACCTGGTGTCTGCCACCTTTTATCTATTATCTCCACCACCACCAACTGAGACACACACACTCATGGTGGGGTCAGTTAGTCACCATCAGTGCAATGATAAGAGCGGGACATAAAGATAAGCTGTTGGTGGCCTTTTCCTACACCTGCACCTGCAGAGATGTTTCTCTTGTCTTTAAATCAAGTTATTTATCAGCAAATATGCAGGTTTCTCTGGATGTTTATGCAACACTGACATTTGCATTTAATATGATGACATTAAAGGCCACATTACTTTATTTTGCTCTTGAATTTAAAACACTCATCAACCTGTCTTGTCCCGTTTAGCACTAAGTGAAAAACATGCTACTGAGAGAAAACAAAGCCACTGTTAGCCTCCTGGCCTGTCTTTGAGTTACAGTGCTGCCCTCTGTGGCTGCCACCCACCTGTTGTCAGGTCGTCCAGGGAGTCTGTGTGCAGAGCCTCAATGATCAGTGAAAACGTCCCCTGAGGAGAGACAGACAGAGAGAGAGTCAACAGCTGCTCGGCCTGGAGGCCTCCCTCCCTCCGCAGAGCAGCAGAGGGCTATTAGGAGGCCTCCCAATAAACTTCACAGCCTAATTCCCGTGTTGATTAGGGGCCTACCTGCTCCCTTTTCACACCCCTGCTACTATCACACTCTGACACCGCCGTAAAACCAAACGAGGCGGAATTTCACGCTGCGCTGCCAATGATGTGCCAACTCAGAGGATGTTAAATTTCCCACCACGCCAGGTCGGGGGAGAGGAGAGGAGAGGAGCGTTTGGTGAAAACAGCAGCCCCCCCCTCCCCTCCACACACACACACACACACACACACACACACACACACACACACGCCCTCCTCCCCTCCCCGTTTTATCCTACCAAAGAGCACAGAAACACTACAATAGCCCCTCTCACACACTGCTGACAAAGACCCTCACAAGTGTTGAGTTTGGGAGCATCTGTTGCGTTTTGCACTCTTCAAAGCTAATATGTCCCAATGGAATAAGACTGCGATGACTTCACAGTCTGCCCGTGGCTTTTCGTGGCCACATGACACAAATACAACAACAAAACTATGAATTAAAATAAAAATAAACATAAAAAACTTTTGATGCCCTCTATAACAATAATATTCGCCCATGCATTCCCCCACAGACACTCACCGGCCATGTGAAGCCGAAGTTGAAGCGGATCGGGTTGGTGAAGCTGTCCGCGTTGGTCTCCGGCACCTGGAAAGAGTTGGAGCCGAGGACGGGAGTCACGGTCCCGCCGTAGGTGCAGGGAGGCTCGGGGGAGACGTTGGCCTGGTAGTGCTTCAGACAAACCCGAAAGAAAGTCTTGCACTCGCACTGTTGCTGCTGCGGCGGCTGCTGCTGCTGGCCCTGCGGATGAGCGGCGCCTCCCGGGCAGCAGTTCGCGTTCCCCGGTACGCCTTTCTTGTTGAGGAATTCCTGCAGCTTCAGCTCAAACACTCCGGAGCACAAAACCTATAACACACACATACAAAGCCTGATCAGTACAGTGTGTTTGGGACAGGTAACTACAGCATCTGTTAGGTGCTTTAAAAACTTTTTACATGCGCAAAAAGTGCCCAAACGCATCATCCTTCAGTAACTGAAGTAGCCCGCTTGTTCTCGGACCTACCTGGCAGGTGAGTAGAGAGAGGGTGACAACCAGGAGCAGACACAGGCGTCCCATTGTGTTGACAGCCCTTCAACAAGCAGTGAAAGCTCCACAGGTCCGTGTAGCCCGGCTCAAACAATCATGGAGAAAGTTTTAAAAGCTCTCCGTTATGTCACAGTCAAGGTGAAGCGTTGACGCGCAGGAGAGAAGGTGAAGTGGAACTTTTCCTTTCGTCTGCCTCCTCTACTTTCCCATACGAGGCAGAAAGAAAGAAAAACAAAAAAGGAAAAGAAAATGTTGTTAAAATAATCCTCAGCAGAAGGATCCTCTTGGAGAAGCGTTAATGAAATCCCCCGATGGAAATATAAGAGTTAATTCCAGTCAGTCGTTGCAGGAGACAGAGGCAGCTCTCTTGTTTATTTTCCCACTTGATTTATAATGATATGCTGATCCTAAAGTCTCCGTCTCTCTCTGCCGCTCTCGGTTTAACAGTGCGTATGTCTGATGGGTCTCCTGCCCTGCACAGGGTTTTATACCGGGCCAGCAGGCGAGGGGTAATAAGATGCAAATGAGCCCCTCTGCTCCTCTTCTTCCCCTCCCTCCACCACCACCACAAGTCCGCCCCGGTGCCATCACAAAGAAAGAAGAGGGGGGGGAGGAGGAGAGGAGGGGGTGCGCACAACTTTTGTAACCCCCCTCGTCCTCCTCCTCTCTTTCTCTCAAAGGGACAGACCAAATGGCTAGTGAGCTGTTAAATGTGCAACAACTCCTTGCTTCCCCTGATGCCTCCCTCCTCCACTACACAACACACGGGGCCCATTTACATTCCGACAATTTTTTTTTTTTTTTTAAAACCGCTGCACGAAATCCTCCACATCGCGACAGCAGAGTGATTTATACGCGCAGCAGCCAGTCCGACGGTGGCTTCTCATATTTGGGGATATGCTAAAGCCTTGGCTGGCCTGTTCCCCCGCATGGCCAGCCGGCAGCCAGCCGTCCCAACTGCGTTACAACGACCATCTGCTCCGCCGCATTCCTATGGTGTTACCCCTGTCGTGGTTTTCACATGTTCACACCCCCAAAACAAGTCGATCTGTCCCGATTACCTTATCTTTAATTCCTGGCTTTATGTGCTCTCCAAGGTTTACGCGCACTCATCATATAATTATGTATTATGTCATGTTACATAACGTGTGATTACTATAAATGCTGATCTACTAATCAGTGGTTGAGAACAGTAATAAAATCGACTTAACCTAACAACATTTAATGCCGAGAATAATGCGCCTAAATCCCACAAATCCGGCTCTATATGTTCATGGTGATCAATTCCCAACTTCTCATTGATTGTCAGATATTTATATTTACTCTTAAACTCCAGTCTGAATCACTTTAAATGGGTAAAGATCGACTTTATGTGCTCAAAGAAAGTCTAAACCTCGTGCGTAAAGACGCACCAAAACACTCACACGCTGGCCGCAGGCCAACACACCTAAACCTTTTTTTTTTCTCCACTGCATGCCTCTGTATTTCCCTTGCTTGCTCTTTGGTAGAGGCAGTAAAAAAGGACTTGGTGGTGTGTCACTCGCGTGGCTGTCATTAAGGGACTTTGTGAGCAGGAGTAGGAGGGGGGAGGAGGGGGAGTAGGAGGAGGAGGAGGAGGGGAGGCATAGAGGGAGTAAAGTTTTTTGTGCTTTCAGCTGTATGGTAATTGGGCCGGCAGCACCTGCTCTCCCACAATAATACAGCACCAGAGAGAGAGAGAGAGAGAGAGAGCATGGCACAGTACATAAACAGTAATCTTACAATATGCTCGATAATATATCACATTCCCTGCACACAATCACAAAACAATTATAGACTACAAGTGCAGCTACGTGGACACTGTTGAGTCCCTGACAGTCTCTCTCTCTCTCTCTCTCTCTGTAGGTCAGTATGGGAACACAACACTGACTCCACACATGGTGGACCGACCCACTGTCTAATTTGCATATCTGTGTGCATCCGCAGAAAAATGTGGGGAAAGAATTCGCACTTGTTGGCAGGATGTTATTATGAGCTTATCTCTGGCTGTGAAATAACTGGAGATGTTGGTGAACCACAGTTATTGTCCAGCTTTCTTTTAAATTCAACTGTTTTGTGATTCCTCCACTGAGTCATTGATGCTCCTGGGGTATTTTGAGGTTGTCAAAATGGCTTTTCTTTTGACAGACACCTGGATATTCCCCCAGAAAAGCGTGTGTTAATGTTCGTTTTTCCAGGGTCATTGTTATTAAATCTGAACTTGGACCATGTAAGGCTATGTGATGTGGACCTAATCTGTTTCCCAGCTAATAGGGGCAGTTGTAGGTCATCTGCAGGCTTATTTTTGGATTAAATATATTTCAGTGTGTTCAAATAATGGGCTGTCACAATACCAGATTTTCACACTGATTATCGTGGCCAACCCGGTTCATGATAATGATATTATTGCCATATCTTTACAAAGTCTTTAACTATGCTTACTTTGTGTTTTGTCACTTTTTAAACAAATACATTACCCTGAAATACAACTGTATGGAGGCAGAGAGAGAGTCTGTAACATAACATAACATTTGCTGTATTATTAAGATATCAATATTTCAGGTTTTAATACTGCGGTTATCGTGAATATTGTGATATAGCTACACCCCTAATGTGGATCCATTGTGTTTTCCAGCTAAAAGTGGCAGTTTTAGGTCATTTGCAGGTTTATTGAAATATTTCAGTGTGTTCAAACTGTGAGTTGTCACTGTATCAGGTCTTAACTGCATGAATATCGTGGCCTAACCAATTCATGATAATGATATTTGAAATCTTCAATTTTGTTTACTGATATCTTCTCTTTTTGGCAAATAAATAACCCTCAAAGTATGAGTGTAGGGAGGTGGAGAAAAGACTGAAGATATCAATATTTGATTTTTTATCACTTTTTATCACTGTCATTTTGAATGTTGTGATTTTGTGACACTCTCAATGTGGACCCATGGTATTTTCCAGCTAATAGGGGCAGTCATAGGTCATCTGCAGACATATGTTTGCATTGAAAAATTCAGGTGAGCAATTCATAAATATTTCAGTGTGTTTTGGGGAACTATAACCTTTCAGAAGAGGCCAAAACCATCCCTGTACTCCAAATGGTTCAACAACAGCTCTGAATTTACTTTGCGGTAGACTGGGATATGTGTTTTAGGATAATTTTACGCACATTTTCAGAAATGGTAAGAGTTCTGCCTTATGAGGTTATGATTTTAATGAGCACAACAACACCACTTCTAATGTTTACACATATGAGCGCGCGCGCACACACACACACACACACACACACACACACACACACACAACACAAGTGGGGGTCTTAATTAACAGCTCTAATTGAAGCTGCTCCCTCTGCTCAGAGTGTTTTGGGGTCTGCTGCTGTCCCCAAACAAGGCTTTCATTCACACACACCACAACCTAACTTCATCCCTGTGGACAGCGTTCAGCCTATCAACGCGCACTGTGTGGAGCTGGTGTCCCCTCATTGCATAAGTATGATGACCCTGCTTGGCTGTAATTCCCTCCGGGTCGACGTATAGATAAATGAAAAGCCTATGTCTAATGTGGTTGCGTGTCCATGATGTGCTCTTTACACCCCTCCAGGCTGATTGAGGGGCCTTTAACCTTAAAGCTTTAACACTATTATCCCTGCCTGCCACCGTCTTCCCAGATACCCGTATGTGTGTTTAGCTATAGGACGCTGCTCCGAGCTGCTCATTTCATTTAACCAGTTGATTTCAGCCCCCTTCTCAATGCCATACAATGCTCCTATGTGGCGTGGCGTAAAATCCCTCTCTTGAAGCCTTTTATTTACACTCATCCCGACTTTCAGAGGTCTTTCTCTCCCTCTCTGTATTAGGCCAATATACTATCCGTCATTCATCACCATGACGTGGCACACATTTTCCGATTACGCCAGCAAAGCGTGACTGAAAGGCATGGTGTGATGGAGAGAGTGACCCCCCCCTCCTGCCTCGCTCAAGACGACATTTTCCCCTAAAACATAATTTATGCCAGGAGCTTCTCTAATTGTGTCTTAAGGAAACAGCAGAGAGGAGGAACTGCGCCCATCTGAACCCGAGGCCTGTGTGTGTGTGTGTGTGTGTGCGCGCGTGAAGGCGCGCGTGTGAGGTTAAAAAATTGTTTAACTGGAGGTCGATTGTTTAACTGAAGTGCTTTCCTATTGTCTGTCCGTGCACGTGTAACTGCGTGCGTGTGTGTGCGCGCGCGGCTCCCTGTTCGTGTGTGTGTATGTGTGTGTGTGAGAGAGCAGGAGCTCTGTGACACGCAGGGAGGACAACAAAGGAAGAGGTCTCGCGCCCCGCCGCCCATTCATCCCTTTCTCTCGCGGAGTAATTCCCATTGATTCTTATTGAACGGCGAGTCGCGAGCCCCTCGGGGGAGAAACCGTGTGATTTGTGAAGGGTCGCGAGGACAAGACACGCCCCTCCTCGAGCCCTGGCCATCTGCTCACCAAACACCACAACACCAACCAACTAACCAAATGGCTTCCCTCATCTCTATCTCTCTACAAGCCTCTTCATTTCTCCTCTTCTTCTTTCCCTTCGCTTGTATCAACCTGTTCCTCTCTTCTTTCCTCCTTTACTTCTCTCTCCATCCTCTGTTTTACAAGCCAAGTGCCACAGTAGGTGAAGCGACTAGTTGCTTGATGGGTCCCAGGGCCAAATCACAGTGGAGGCATGCAAGGGGTATGGGGTGGCCATATGGCCTGTGTGTGTGTGCGTGCGTGCCAAGACTTGGATGGATGGCCTTCGTGGGAACCTCCACAGTATTGCCATCACACCAGCTACCCACACACACACACCGTTGCACATAACATGGCAGCCTTTGGTCTGGTCAGTTACGGAAATCAGAGTTCACAGGGACCCCGGATCGTTCAATTCAAGCCAGATCGAAGGTAACTCCTTCTGTGAGCAACATGAATATTGGTTTTAATTAGTTGGGGTGTTGACTGAGATATTTCTATTTGGGCCCAGGCTGAAAGAGGTTATGAACAGCTAAATAGATACCAGACGTGACTACAATCATTTAGTCCAAGTCTCAATTCCTTCTTAGGCAAGTCCTTAGTTAGAGCAAGTCAAGTCCCAAGTCAAGTAACAGTGTGAACAGTGTGTTGAATTTATTGATTCACATTCAGTGAAATATATATAATCAAACTAAAAACTTTATTAAAGCTTTATTAATTTCTTCACAATCAAAAAATATTATATTTATGGTGGCCCTGAATATCAAAACGCAATAGCATTTGCTGAAACACGATTGTGTTTTTGTGAAATGTCGTTGTGTTTGGACCTTCAGGGCCGCCGTAATATTCCCTCCCCATCACTTCTTTAGAGTGAAATACTGACAGACTACAAAAAACTAAACTGAATACATAAAATTAACACAGACAAATCATTTGAGTCATCCTGTCGAATAGTCGAGTTTCAAGTCATTTATTTTCTATCGAGTAACATGCAAGTCATCAAAACAGTAACTTGAGTCGAGCTGAGTCCACATCTTTGATAGCGACCCAGATTCATGTGCTGCTGAGTCATTTCATTAGTCTGATTCAGTGCATTCATTATGACTTTGTTCCATCACACTGTGTCGAGATGCACTGTCTATAGATAGATAGATAAATAGATAGATCAACAGGTGCTGATGCAGAGAGGATCTCCTCAGTGCTGATTATAATGATAAAGGGAGAGACGTGTGGCTGGGCCGTTGGTTTGATGGATCAGAGTCCCCCAGCAACAACAACACTGTGATGTCAGAAACTCGAGACTCACGTGTCCCCTCCCATCTGAGACACAAAGACCTGAGGCCGCCTACTGACCGTCCCAGTCAGGAATGTAACAACTTACACCACCTGTTAGCCTCAATGTGTGACATAAACTTATTGTACACCTGTGTTACAGTGCATGTATTTGATTATGATTGTCTGTCTGGGCTCTGATCATCCTATTTATGAAAGAGGGAGTCATTTTAGTGGTCATGAAGTTTGTTTTAAGATTCTGTAGTAACATTTTTCCACTTTGAGACATATTCTGTATATTTCACACATCTGCTTGTTCCAACGCTTTGAAAATGTGTCTTTCTATGGAGTAAAGCAATCAATGAATCACTTAACAAATATTTTGATAACTGATTAAATATTGAAGACATTTTGCGAGCAAAATTGCCAAACATAACTAAGTAGCGCCGTCTCAGATTGCAGTTTTTCTGTGTCTTTTGTGATATTAGTTTTGCATAGCAAACTTATATTTGCTACAGCTGCACAACACTTGCTGTCAGGATTTCTGTATCTCATTCCAGATTAATGGTTGGACAAAACAAGCAATTTGAAGATGTCAGCTGGAGCTTGAGGAAATTATGATGCATCTTTTTTCAACAATTGTTTTTGCCATTCAACATTGATTCATGGGGAAAACAAGATGAAATGAAAATATTCTGTAGTTGCAGCCCTGATATAAAGTGAAACATTAAAATTCATTGCTTTCGTTTTAAGGCTACGACATTTAATTAAACAGAAAAAAATTTAATGTTCCCCTGTCAATAAAACATAAAATATTTGGTGTTTTTGATTAGCACTTAAATAGTTTTAGGATGTTTTGAACTTGGTTACAAAACATGTTTGTCACCAAGAATCTGTTTTTGATGATGAATTATATTTGGGACGATGATGACACAGCTTTTAAATTCCCACATGACGTTGTGGTCACAGTTAGTCTTAGTTCACCGAATTAAATCAATTGAATTACATTTAATGTTTAATTAACTTAAAACAAGCCATCAAACTATCAAAAAACCCTGCTTTTTTGGACAAATCACTCACTCCCTGCTCCCTGAGATCCCTGCCCTGTGGCCCCCCGGGGGTCCGTGGCCTTTAGTTTGAGAACCAGTGGCCTCCAGCAGCAGGATTAGCCAGGCCAGCTGCCCAGAGAGACCCTGGGCCCTAGGACGCTGACACCAGGCCTGACCCCAGGGTGGCTACTATCAGGGACACTGAGGGGATTTGGACAGCACTTGGTGTGTGTGTGTGTGTGTGTGTGTGTGTGTTGTTCATTCAGTTGGACAACTGTTGAGCCAGTACAGATTTGTGCAGCGGTGTTCTTTGTATGTGTGTGTGCGTGCCTGTATGGTCAATTCTTTCCGGGGGTTAACTGCTGATCCAGTACAAATGGGAGGTGTTGGGGGGTAGGGCCGAGGGCAGTCGTGTGCTCCTGGAACATCTGCCTCTGTTTCTCCTGAGTCAAGCTTTGGTCAGGAGCAGGGAGGAGGCGGGGGGGGGAGGCAACAGAGGGGGAGGAGATCGAAGAGGAGTAGGAAGAGTCAGCGTAGGAGGAGGAGGAAGCTGAAAAGATCCAACGTGAATAGGCAGCAGACCCAAACACTGGCTGCTGAAAATGGGATGCAGGATTATATAAACCCCTTTCCACTTCTGGTCTTTTGTGTTATCGGAACATGAATATATATACATATATATAAAACACACTTTGCGCTGGGACAATAAAAACTATACATCTATAACTCATATCAGGATCCAAAACCTTTGAGCGTGGACAGTGTGTGAGCTTGATGGGATTCATACTGTATCAACTTAATAACATGATAATAAAATGCACTAGTTAATCTTTAATAGTTCATCTTTAATCTCTTAAATGTGATACAGGGCAGAGTTGAGGTGTGTATGGGACCTTAGGAAGTTTATTAACATGAGACTTTTAAGTTAATCACCTGCCAACTCCTGTATATGAATGACATGACTTGACTTTTTTCTACATGCTCTGATGAAGGCCGAAATGTTAGCAGTTGGCTCAAATGGCTAGAATAATTTGTCAACTCTATCCTGAAGATTAGTGTGTGTTTATACCTGTGGGTATTCAGCAGTTGAATAATAAGAGCACATTTTCATTTTAACATACAGCCGTATATGGTTATCGTCAGGCCTTCTGGCTGTGTGCACCAGTTCAGTTCTTCTCAGCACCCCCTTCATCTGTCCAACCATCTCAGTGCTGGGTGACCTTTTGTGCACTTCCTATCCCGATTAAACAATTATTAACAACATTAAAAATTGATAAGAAGATTATGATGCCCAATTAGAGAGATAAAAAACAAATTAGCACGTACTCAATCTACTGATAGGTCACTCTGGAACAATCACAGGACACGTTCAAACCTGGTCTTCATTACTTCAGTTCCTTGAGAGCTTATTGCTCATAATTCCTTTTTTTGTCTTCATTAATTTCTCCACACAACAAGGCACAATAGCACTGTAGCATTTTCATCAGAAGCAATGATGAACAAAGAAGGAAAATGAAGAAACCAACAAAGTACAGATGATGTATGAAAGTTATTTTCACTCAAGAAAAGAGAGAAGAGATTAGCATCAAATCTAAGTACCAACATGTGACCTCAGACTGCTGGGAAGGAAGGAAGTTTCTCCATATAATCAATAAAGGGCAGGTAATCTACTTTATAACAGATGGTAACCTTCCATATAATAAGAATTAATCATTGTGCAAGAGATAGATGTGATAGCGTTTGACTGGTAGGAAGTGATGCCATGTTTGTACACTAAATACTGCTGTGGATCAGGATCTAATGTTTTCTTGCAGATGTACAGTCGCGGTCAACAGTTTTTATACCCTTGTAAAGAAAATGCTCATCATGGCAGTCTTCACTTCCAATGATTTCTACAGCTCTCATTTTTCCTCGATGGAGTTACTGGAACACATACTACCTTGTCACAAAAAACATTAATGAAATTGGCTTCAAATCTGAATTTATTATGTGTCTTCTGAAATTGAGACCAAACCTGCTGGCTCAAAAATATACGTACAGTTACTTGAACAATCAGTTTTGGTGATTATAGAAAGTTGTGTGAATCAAATGTTCTTTGTAGTACGGCCTCTTAACGTCTTCTGAGTGATGATGATTGATGACAGCTGATGACTTTTCTGGGCCCATTTTAATAGGGCTTGTTTGACACACCCACTAAACTCAACCACAAACACTACAATGGGGAAGTCTAAGGAGCTCAGCATTGATCTGACAGAGCGCATTATTGATTTGAACAAGTCATGAAAGTCACTTGGAGCCATTTCAAAGCAGTTACAGGTCTCAGGATCAACTGTACAAACAACTGTTTGTAGGTATAAAGTGCATGGCACAGTTGTGTCCCTGCCGCGATCAGAAAGAAAACACAAACTATCACCTGCTGCTGTGAGAAAATTGCTCAGGATGGTCATCCAAGAGTCAACCAAAAACCATGTGTCCACAGTCAAGTGTGTTTTACATCAACATGGGCTGAGAGGCTGCCGTGCAAGTAAGAAACCCTCGCTCCAGATGTGGCACCTTAAAGCTCGACTGAAGTTTGCTGCTGATCACACGGACAAAGAAAAAGGCTTCTGGAGGAAAACTCTGTGGTCAGATGAAACAAAAACTGAGTTGTTTGGCCACAATGAGCAGCAGTATGTTTGGAGGAGAGAAGCCTTTAACCCCAGGAACACCAGACCTACTGTCAAGCATGGTGGTGGTGGTATCATGCTGTGGGGCTGTTTTGCTGCCAGTGGATCTGGTGCTCTAAAGAAAGTAAATGGAATAATGAAGAAGGAGGATTATCTCCAAATTCTTCTGGAAAACCTAAAACCATCAGCCAGAAGATTGAGTCTTGGGTGCAGTTGGGTGTTCCAACTGGGTAATGATCTCAAACACACATCAGAAGTGGTGAAGGAACGGCTAAATCAGGCTAGATTTGAGGTTCTGGCCTTCCCAAAGTCCTGACTTGAACCCCATCGAGAACATGTGGACTGTGCTGACGAAACAAGTCTGTGCCAGGAAGCCAACAAATTTAGTTGAACTTCACCGATTCTGTCAAGAGGAGTGGTTAAAAATTCAGCCAGAGACCTGCCAGAAGCTTGTGGATGGCTATCAGAAGCAAAAAAAGCATCAAATATTGCGGTCCAAAAGTTTCTGAATGAGTTACATGACCAGAACATGACATGACATGACATGACATGTAGGACAGCTGTTATCAGTGCTCTTCATCCTCGATCAACAACCTGTGCTTGTATCTGTTATAAAGCTTTTATCAGCTGTTGTGTTTTGTGTGACTAAACTTCTTTGTGTTATGTTGACGTTGTGGTTTGTACTGTATTGTGTGTTGTTGTTTTCATAGCAAATAAAAACAGCGAGTCCGTCTGACTATCAGGCTATCAATATGAATCTAAACCCAAACAGCTGTTGATTTAACATCTGCACAGGTTTACAGTTTCGTTACCCAAAAAGCATTCTCAACGTTGAGGTGATCTTAACCTACAGACTTAAAAACAAAACTGGGGTCACAGTGTTTTTGTGTTCTGTCCATGTGGTCTTCACGAGTCCAGTGGTCATAACTCTCCAGTGCACTCACAGGGGGGCAGATTTACAACACAACTCCTCCCTACTCGAGGATCAGTTGACTGGGAGGGGTGGATTGTCCTCCCCGTCCACAGAGCATCTGGCTGAGGAACGACAGATGCTGACAGCTGGACTGACATCCAGCATATGTCCCTTTCTTTATTCCTGCTGCATGCAGACAATGGAGTGGAAGGGACGGGGGTGCTTTGTGAGGAGAAGGTAAACCTAATAGCTTGTGACTTCTGAAAAGAGCCCCCATTCTCCAGGAGAGCCTGGAGAGCAATTAGCCCCGTCTCTGATCCCAGCCTGGGGAGTTATGATGGGAGGACTGAGCCCACAAAAACCCTCAATGGTCCATTCTCATTCAGGCCACGTTAAGATGTTTATTTGTTAATTACAGAGTCAGCACAATTATCTCAATCAGCTGTTTAGTTCGTGTTTGAGGATAAATTTGACTTTTCTGGGCTCCATTGTCTTTTATATTTAGATTAATCACACAGATAACTTACAGCATTGTAGTCCTGGTGGACTCCCGGCGCCGAGCACGTGCGCTTTGTTTTGCAACGTGATGACGTCACGCGTAGACAGGAAGTAATTTGAATTTGCACCTTGTAAACACAGCACGGATACATGCTGCTCACATACACCGAGATTTTGAAGTAAGTGTTTGCTGTGTGACGCAAAACTAAATAGTTAAAGTATTAACGGACATGTATTTGTTTAGAGGGATTATATTTTTATGGACAGGAACCCCTGCAGCCTCGGAGAGATGAGTTTAGTGGTGAGAAGCTAAGCTAACTGTTAGCATTCAGGTCTATTCTCAGTGAGCATTGAATTGACTAACATGACAAGCTGTCACGTTGTGTTTGTCGTGAAAGCGAAGCAGTCTCACTCATTAGATACTTACAATATTAGATGTTACCAACACATGAATTTAAAGCGTTAAAAACTGCGTTTAAAACAGCGTTTAAACTTTAGCATCAGCATCTTGCTATGTTGCAGTGAAGTCACTCTCACTCTGTATTTCTGTTTCTTCTCTGTAGAAATGGGTGTGAAAGGTCTTCAGTCCTTTATGGAGCGCTGCTGTCCAGAAGCCTGTGTGACCGTGAACCTGAGAGAAATGGCCAGGCAACATGTTGCCAGAAGCCAACAAGACTGCACATCCTCAGCTAACACCACCAGTTGAGTTCATCTCAGTGTGCAAGCAATATGACAGTGTGGGGAATCAGCAGTGACCATATCCTAACACGGATGAAGTCCATGTTTGTGTCTACTTTGCTATATTTTGTCAGGGGAGGATATTTGGATATTAATAAATAAGTGACTGAACTTTATTTCTATGGTATCTTCTATGAACACCCTAAAAGACATCAATTTCAGGAAATGGCTAAACACAGATAACTAAAAAAAACAAACATACTTACATTATTACTAAGATTATTGTTGCAAAACAGATGTTTTGAGATATGTAGAACAAAACACACATGCATGTGTCTTGTCTGGTTGATGTAACTGTGTTTGAATTTCCAGAGGAGATAAAAATGCCATTTGGAGCTCAAAACATTCAACTTTTTAAAATTGTTGTACAAGACGTTTACATGGGAATGTTGGAATGATTGGAAACTTTGCAAAACAAAAGACTAGAAAAACATTTCTATTATATTTGTATCGTCCCCCTCATTTAGGGCCCACTCTCGTTGTGGATGGTATGGCCTGCCTGCGCCACTGGTACTCATGTAAGGACTGGGTGTGTGGAGGGCAGTGGAGAGAGTACATGGATGTGCTGAAGAGCTGGGTGGAGGCCTTCACCTCAGCAGGCATCAGACTGGTCTTCATCTTTGATGGGGTGGTGAAGGAGCAGAAGAGAGAGGAGTGGGTGAGGAAAGAAACTGGAACCTGTGGTGTTTGAATATTTTCTTTTATTAAACAAATTGAAATTGCTGTCGAAAGACTTTAGTGACAGAGTTTATTGACAGATTATTTTCTGTACAATAGTGTAGATGCGAATATATCAGTTAACTCAACTGCTATAGTAAGTTTGCACAGTGCACCTCCTGTACACATCATCCTCTTCATCTACAGGTGAAAAGGAGACGCAGAGTAAACGGGGAGATTTCTAAAATATTTCGTCACATGAAGACACACGGAGAGCAGCCTGGCAGAGAGCTCTTCTGTCTTCCTTCTGGTCTGGCAACGTTCACAAGCTTTGCTCTGAGGTCAGCATTTACAAGACAGCTTAAGATGCAGTAGCCCTCTTGTACATAACATATACAGTGAGATATGTTTATTATGTATGTATTTAATGTATTTAAAAGACTAAGCTTTATTTAATGGAGTTTTATCTGACGTGATGATGGCTCTTATTACTGTTTATGTCAAATTATTGTCTCTGTTGTTCTTATTGTAGAATTTATTGTTGCTTACAGGTCATTGGGTCTGGAAGTGTTTAGCTCAGTACAGGAGGCAGACTTTGAGATTGCCAGCTATGCTCGTCAGCACGGCAGTATGGGCATTCTGGGACAGGACTCAGACTTCATCATATACGACAGGTTTATTCAAATCATCATGTTGTACTTTTAGACTGTGTTTGATTTCTAAAAATATTTTTTTATTGCCTCAGAATGACTTGCACCACTGTTAACAGTTAAGATGGTGAATTTGATGACTTCATGTTTTTGATAAGTCATGGAAAGTGTGAATAAAGTGTCTGTTCTTAGCATGTAGTTTTTTCTTTTAAAGTGCACCCTACTTGTCTGTGGCAAAGCTGCGGACAGACAGCCTCACCACTGTCCTGTACGACCGACAGAGGCTCTGCCGTACCATTGGATTGGCTGTTACCCAGCTGCCTCTGCTGGCCTGTCTCCTAGGTAATGATGTGGTGTCAAAGGAGAAGATGCAGCACATCAGGAATGACGCCATGGCAACATACAGGTGTCTGAAGTTTTACTTTGAGGTGTTATAATTTCTCATTGTAATCCTTGACAAATAGATGTTATGTTTGTTACTGACTATGTTTTGTTATAAAAACATAAATAAAATAGATTACTAAATATGTTATTTTTTTCCCAGGTTAAACAATCCTGCTTCCCACTATGGAGCTCCTCAGGAGCAGGTGGTGCTAGCTGTATCCCACCTTGTGAGCTCCTTGTGGGGCAGAGAGGAGCAGGAGACTGGGCTCATCCCTCAGTCTTTGAATCTGTCAGCTCCTCACAGAGAGCTCCTGAAGACGGGTATTTGTTCCTACTTACTGCCTGGACAGGAAGCTCCTCAACAAGGTGATATCTCTTCACCTCCCTCTGCCCCGGCCTTTGAGAAACATGTTAGTCCAGAAATATTAAAGGTATGGTCTGTACTTCATTCTGTATCTATTGTTTTTAAAATACCAAATGACGCGTTGGCTTATTATGCTTTACTTTGTGGTTTCCACAGGCCTGTAGAGAGAAGCATGTAGCAGTGGAGGGTTTCATGGTTTACTGCGTTGTGTGGGAGGGAGTCACTGAATGTAGCAACACTCTGGAGGATGAGGAGGACACTGAATTGCTGCCCCAGGCCCTCGTCTACAAACCCTGCAGACAACTCATCTATGGGCTGCTGCTGCTCCACGGGCATGATGGTAGGACAACCAACTTACTGGATAATTCATATTGACATCATAAACACACATGCACAGATACTCATGCCCTCTGGAAACACCAGACATCAAAGGGCCCAGACACAATAAACTGACACCAAACATCTAGTGGCGATTGGTCTTGGGCTGACTGGTTGTCGCCTCACATCAAAAAGCAAAAAAAAGATGCACTTGAACACAACTTGTAGAGCGGAGGTCATAGCATACTATGCTGACTGTATATGGATAGACATACACATGCTGTAAACACAGCACAGAAGAAATACAGGCTTTCATGTAGTTAAAAAATAAAGATATGAATGCTTTTTTGTCTTCTCAAGACAGCAGTGTGTTTCAACCCAAGTCTAACCTTGACTTATTTGTGTGTTTTCAGGCAACAGTGTCGACCTTCCAGCCATCAGAGAATGGTTTGTCTATCCTGGAAACCCTCTGCGGGAACCTGACATGGTCCACCCTCTCCCAGTCAGCCTCCCATGTACTGTACCCTCTAGTTTCTTCTTATACTGGTCTCTGTTTTCTTTTGCTCGGTTTAAGACAAATTCTGATTTCAGTGTAATTAAACCAGCTGATGCAAGGTCAGAATTGGTCATCATAATGACTGAAAGTTGAAAAGTTGCCTCTGGGTGTGGTCATTAAAGACATTTGTCACATAACATGCAGTGTTTTTGCATCCAACGCAAAGTTGCACAATATTTTCTCTCTCTCTGAATGTGTAGGTGATCAGCCCAGTCTAGACTTGTTATGGTTCGGCACTGGTCCTGAAGTTTCTGCTCTTCGCCTGACGTGCTTCTTATCAATTTTTGACTGCCAGGAGTTGTCCGAGTTGCATGGAGCTGTTGAAGACTCTCTGCTGGCTGCTCTCTGCCTGATCACTTACATAGTCCTACAGGTAATGTCAACTTTTAGTTGCTTTTTTAGGTAGTTTCCAGGAGTAAATGACAACACAGTAGAGAGAAAGAAGGAGAAAGAAATTAGAGGTTATTAACCACAGGAAAATGTGTAAACACCATGTCTAACCATGTATAATTCTCTAAGATAGTTACACCAAAGACCCCAATCAAAGATTTGTTCTGTGCAGTCTAATTATTTGATTCATGAGCTATTAACTCTCATATCTCATAAATCATGTACATGTTTCAGCCAGTATTTATATGTTTGTGATCAATGACAAACAAAAAAATGTTTTATTTTAATTGTAAATACATATAAGTGACTTTCTCTGATTTTATACTAGCATTGAGTCCACTGCAGCCTTCTCTTGAGTCATGTTGGGTGTTCCAGCGTCTCTACTGTAAATGATATGACTGTTTTGGCTTTCATCGGTTGGGCTGCATATTTTGCTTTGCCTTTGATGGATAAGTTAAGCTGTTAAATGAAACAGTCGAACACAAAGGGAATCAGTTTGTATTTAGGCATTTCAGACAAGATAATGCCAGTGGCAGGGTAGTAAAGCTACACCTGGTGATTTATGTAAACAGAAAATAAAGACCAAATGTATTTGGAAACAATTAAACACACAAGTCAGCTTTTGATTTGGGATTTAGATCGATAACATATACAACAATTATTTCGCTCTTTTGTCAACTTGTGATTTGAAGTCAAACATCCCTTGTTGACGGTGTGTTCTGTGTTGTTTTGTCGTGGCTTAATGGTAGTCACTGTCACCCACTGAGTGCCCAGTTTAGCCAAAGACACTGGTCTTTGTAACTGCCGCTCTGACGTCAACAAGTGCTCTGATAACCATCCAGGGGCTTTGAATATCTTAAGAGACATGTCTTAATTCACCTCACTACAATCGTGTCCTTATTTTGGTTGTAAATTTTACACTATAAACTTTTGTACTGTTTGTAATCTTTGTAATGCCTTGTTGTCAGCGAGAGAGCGCAGGGATTTGTGTTTTTGGTTTGTACATTCTGCATTGACGTCATCTGATTGAGCTTTAACACAACAGAGATCACAGGCTCACGTCACCTGATAAAGGCACAGAAGCTAAACAAAAATGGTACTTTAAATTGATTTATCAACCGTTACAAACAAGTCTCACCCTTTAATGTCTCCTTAACAAAGTTATAACTTCAAAGAAATTAATCTCAAGTCAAGTCTTGAGTTTTTAAAATGTGCTTATGTAATCTGACTGACCTTGCACAGTTTTGGACAGGTAAAAAGCATCAAGATGGATGCACCAGAGCCAGATATATGATTTTATTACATATTCTTCTTCCTTGTCAAAATCTGGCACAGACTAGGGATTTTTTGTAATTGATAACCCAACACGCTTTAACTGGTATCTAACTGGTTAATTGTTAAACATACCATCAGTGAAGTTTTACCAAACCAGATAACCTAGCATGCTAGAACATAATATGACCAGAGTTGTACTCATAAAGAAACAAAGATCAGCAGGCAGCCCTCCAAAGGTTTGGGTAAACAGACAGACGGACACTTGGGGCCAGTCATTTAAATGAATGAAGGACCAACAGACAGACAGAAGAGCAGCTTGTTAGATGGACCGTTAGATGAGCGGACAATCAAAGTTGAGCAGACAACAGTAGCTGTTGTTGTCTGATCACTGCTGCATTCACATTCCCTCGTCAGTCGTCTATTTAAATAGCTTCGGGGTTCGTTTGTTTGTTTTGTACACACAACTGGGCAGCCTCGTTTCTGCATCCAGCATTGTTTCTCTTTCTGTTGAATTGTTGCACAGAGAGCAGACAAAACAAACTGACCCACAGCGCAGAAAGACACATTGAGATGTGATTGAACTGGTTAACCATATATTTACCTCTGTATTGGTGTGTGTGTGTGTTGTGTGTATGTGTGTGTGTGTGTGTGTGTGTGTGTGTGTGTGTGTGTGTGTTTTCAGGTGCAAACTTTGTCTGACGAGGACTTGGATGCTTACCTGAGTCAGGCTGTGTGTCTGAGACTAAAATCCCCTCAGGAGCTTCGACGGATCGAGGTTAGTTACAAGTACAAATTCAAACGACACACTTTTTTTTAAAGGAACAGATCTGTTTTCTAACTTTCACTCAAAAAGTCCAGAAAGTTTTTGAGTTTCCTGCTGCAAGAACACAATGTCCCCCGTAGTTTACAGTAAACAAGGTCCTCCTGTGGCAAACACAGCTCAGACAGTGTTTCCAGTAATAGAAAGTGAGGACACAAACGGGGAGAAAACACAAATACAAGTGCTGATTGAGTCTCCAGAAAAACAGACAAATGTTTAAACTGCAGTTGTTTTGCAGTTGCGAATGGTGATTTTGGAGACATTTCCAAGTTTTTCGAGAATACATAAAAAAATTATGAACGCACATATTTTTGCAGACACAACATGAGAGCTGACGGTTTATTATGTTCTTGCTGTCACAGCCGAAGTAGGTCAAGTTAGTTCTCTGCGATAGCTTGTGAACTTGTTATTGCTGATGATCAAATAATGGGAAATCAAAGTCGAGATTTTCTTTATTAGGGGAAAGCCAAACATGAGTCACAGATTTTAGAAAAAGCTTCACTTTGATCATCTTGTTACATCCCAGTATGTTAAATGATGACTGTACGGAAATACAGATAAAATAAAACTGCCTGCAGATGTTTGCAGAACTTAAAACTTGCCCAGCGATGGAGAATATAGATCAGATCAACAATCAACTGAGTTGTTGGTCAAACACAAATGCTGCGAATGTGTTTTCTTCTTTCTTACATGTGAGGATTTTCTTCTTTTTTCTGTGTTCATCACCCTGAATTGAATATCTTTTGGTTTTAAACTGCTGAGTAGTGTTGTAGTACTCGAGATTGGTCTTGGTCTCAAGACCACTGTTTAAAGGTCTTGGTCTTCTTCTCGTAACCGACCGCATTCTTACGAGGTCCTTCCTGGTCTCAGACAAAGCGGCCTTTGGAATTTACTCCAAGACCAGACCAGATCAATTTTAGGAGTGCCTATGATTTGCATGTTTCACATTTTATTGTGTATCGTGCATTGTGCGGCTGGAACTGCTCTTGGTCTTGTCTCGGTCTCGATAAACTCTGGGTTTGGCTTTGACTTGGTCTCGGTTGAGGTGGTCTTGACTACAACACTGCTGCTGAGTTTGTAACGTTTTTTAAACACAATTTTAATACAGGGTTGATTGAATGATAAACAGTAATTCACGGATTGATCGATAGTGACAACACTCAATAGTTGTGATCGTAAGTGTCACTGAAAGCAGCAACGATCAGACTTCTCACAGTCTTCAGTGAGCTCGGTTGATCTCACAGATACGAGAATCGGAGAGTCAGCTGTGCTTTTCCATTCTCTGGGAAAATGGCCGTGCTGTTTGCTGCCTTGTTGTAGCCCCATTTATTTTTACTGCTTAATTACCATACTTGTGTCTAGTAATTTGTATTTTTGCTGCTCGCCTGTTTTCTACACAATAATTAGGGATGGGCGTTGATTTGAATATGCTGTCTGGGAGAGGTTCAGAGCTGCAGGAGGGAGGTTAACTGAGTTACTAGTGTATGGGTTAACTGCGCACACACACACACACACACACCCCTTGAGTATACTTACATTTACACCCAGATGTGGGTATTCACACAGTTTTTGATATTTGATTGCGTGTGTGTGTGTGTGTGTGTGTGTGTTTGTGAGAGAAATAAGCTGAAAGTGAAAACCATGCTCTTTATTTCTCCATCCCCCCCACCCCATAAAAGATCTTTTTTAGATAAAAAATAGATTAGTATGTGTGTTCAGCTGAATAAAAAAATGAGTCAGACTGTGTGTGTGTGTGTGTGTGTGTGTGTGTGTGTGTGTGTGTGTGTGTGTGTGTGTGTGTGTGTGTGTGTATTTAGGGGAAAGGGGTTGTGGGTCGGTTTTGGGATGTGTTGGTTTCGTTGCAACATTCCTCCCCATGGGACTGTGATTGTGGCGTGTGTGTGTGTGTGTGTGTGACAGAGAGAGTGTGCTGGCGACAGCCGCCTGTCTGTCCTGGCTGACGCTCACCACATGGAGCTATTTACACCAAGCACACTCCGCCCCGCTGGACACACACACACGTTTCTGTCTTTGTCCCTCTCACTTTGTGTGTTCTCATGTTCTTCTACTTTTTGCTCTCGACCACTTTCTTTTTTTCCGTCTCTCTTCACGTTGCTCTTTATCTCTTTTCTTACTCTCCCTCTTTGTGTCTCTGTGTTTGTGTGCGCCTTCGGGCTTTTGTGTTTCTGTCCAGTGGTTCATTGTTTTCAGAAGGTGAAGCTGTGTTTGACTGGAAGCAGGTGGCAGGCAGGGCTGTGTGTGTGCGTGTGTGTGTGTGTGTGTGTGTGTGTGTGTGTACACCTAATCACTGTTATCAGTGCTATCTGCCAGAGCAGACAGGTGCGAGCTGAAAGCACACACACACACACGGAGAATATCTGCCTGCTGTCATTACCATTAGCTTGCTCTGTGCCTCTTTATAAGCATCTTCTTTTCCTTTATTGTCCTCCAGTTTCTTTCTTCGAACTCAATGCTGCTGACTTTTATGGTCAGTTATTTAGAGATTAGATGTTATCATTCTGTAGGGGCTGGGCGAGATGCCCTGAAAATAATATTGGGATAATTTTAGGCTTTATCCCGGTACACCAGGGGTCTTCAATAAAAATTCATTGCCTAGTTACCCAAAGGTCTGAAGCTCATAATGTCTAAATTGCATCCAATAGCCAACCCCTATGTCCTCAAATAAAATCAACACCTCTCAGCTCTCAGCTCTGTTATTTTGCGTGCTCTCACCACGTCTTTAGATATATTTCCTCAAGGGATCCATGTTTGGTCTTGTTGTGCTGCTTAACATTCCCGCTTTTGATCAACGCCATGGTTTCACAACTTATGAGACACAACGGTCTAGTAGTGTCTGCCTGAAGAATGAACATATATTGATCCGTCCATTCATTTTTAAAAGTTCTATTTTCTGTGTCAACTTTTCCTCCATCCAAATTCCCACATCTCTGTTCTGGTAAACGATCGCTGTATTAACTGGAATAGCTGTGTCTACAGTTTCTAGCTGCGACCGCCAGGAGAAAAAACAAGAAACAATGTTCCGTGGCGAGTTTTGCATTTTCTCATTCATTTATCAGAAATAAATCATTGGTCCGGATAGAACCATCACTTGGTCTGTGACTGGACCGCTGTCTGCCATTTGTGCGGTACACAATATATATCTATATATTCTAAAATCCCATCATAAGCACTTCATAAATTCTTGTAGTGGGCGACAGACTCAAATATCACAATATTTTTTACCAAATACCTCAATCAGTTAGCGACAAGTAGGGATGACTATTGTTAATTTTACAAAATATTAACTCACACACACACACACACACACACACACACACACACACACACACACACACACACACACACACAATCTAAGACAATTTAAAATCTCATATCGCAATAACAATATATTATATCTATATCGGGTTGATATATTGCCCAGCCCTACTTTACAGAGTCGTTTATCAAATTGTGGGTTTAATTGTATATTTATGATTTGCTGACTCACTTTTTTCCTACAACACTCACTCAAATTTACATTCAGATAAATATTTAACCTAAACGTTTTTTCACCCTCACCTTTCCCCCTCTCATCTCAATGCCTCATACGTTGCAACAATTTGTTGTGCATCAGTTCATCCTAAAAAAGTCTAATTGCTCAGAAAAATCTGTTACATATTGCCTTATTTTTTACTGTCAAATATAGTTACCACCACACCCAATCACCTTTACATACAAACAAATACAAATGGATAGTGACAGAGAAGTGGGTGGTCTGAGTGGAATGTAATTGTGTGGTTTATGTGTCAGGATCGAGCAGATAAGGTTGCGCAAATTGGGGTTGGGAAACACTAATTATTTTAGCAGCTGTGAGCAAAAGTGAAAGAAATGTGTTGTGGATGGTGTCACTAAGAATATTGAAGAAACAGATGTCTCTTTACAACAGGACTGTTTAAATAATGATACTGTACAAGAACATGTTATCAACATCGTTATGGATGCCTCGACCTCCACTTCTCGATTAAGTTAAGCTTTACTGGCTTTATTAATGTGAATGTCGTGATAAATAGGGTAATGTGTCTGAGGTGAATGAACCAAAACGACATGTATATAGTACAATGATAAGGACATACTGATGAGAAAGGAAAAAAAAAGAGAATTAATTGTTTATTAATTATCTTACTAGATGAAACAGGTCTTTCTCCATGTGTGGTGCAGTGATCTGCTGTGTGGTCAGCCACTGTGGGGGGCTGATGACCTTTGTTTGCTTTGCATAAACTTCTAGCTAAAGGAATTTATTGCCACATGTGGTGAAGTCGAGTATGACCTGATGGCAGCTCAGAGAGAGAGATGCTGTTGCTTCATTCATGGCAGTGTGGTTTAAAATGTACTACTAACCAAATGTAAAACCAAACGTTTTCCTTCCTCTGGTGTCAGCTGCCTTTCCTCGCCAGTCGTGCGGTGCAGCTGGGATCCCTCTACGTCCGAGGACTGAGCCACCTGCTGGGTGCTAACTGTGCCAGCGGCTGCCCGCTGCCCAGCGCTGCCCTGATGCCTTGGCACAGCTTCGATGGACGGCTGTTCCACTCAAAGTACCTGCTGGCACATAGCGGCGTGGATAAAACTGTGTTGCTGGAAGGCGATGTGAGTGGAGACAGACAAACAAAAAGGGGAATTTGTGTGTGTATGTGTGTGTGTGACAGGATTTTGAGGAAGAAAAAAAGGGACAAAGTTGTTTTCTGTTACAACTTTTATGTGGTAAGAAAATAATACAGATCAAATCTTACAAGTACTGTAGTTGTAGTACTTGTATGATTTGATCTGTATTATTTTCTTACCACATAAAAACGGCATGCTTTTGAGATACGTGCTTTGGATAAGTTCACCCTAAAATAAACATTCAGTCATTTTCTACTCACTCCCATGCCGCTGGAAGGCCGGGTGAAGTTTTTTTAGTCAACAAAACATTTTTGGAGCTTCGCAGCAAAACAGCGTTGCAGCATTCTCCTAAACAGCTGAAGTAGACGAGGTCCTTTTAACGTATAACATATAAAAACAACCGAAAGAAACGAAATGGCTCCTTACAGTTAATTTGGTCTAATCTAAGTCTCTGGAAGTCCCGGGAAAAGATGTTATTTACACACTTGACACAGTCGATTAGATGGGGTGCATGCTAACAATTTAAGCTTATCAGCTAGTGAGAAGATTTTGGCTTAGAAAAGGCTGTACGTAACATATTTTTAAATCAGTTTGGGATCTTGGGGCTTCTGGATACATGGATCACATTGGGCGAGCTGTGTTTTCAGTTACCATTTTGGCCTGTTAATAGAAATGTAAAGTATAAAGTCGCTTTCTTCTTCAGTTGTTTTGGAGAATGCTGCAAACGCTGTTTTCTTGTGAAGCTCCAGAAATATTTTTTGGACTTTGAAACTCTACCACTTTACCAACGATCCATCAGCATGGGGGTGAGAAATGACTGAATTTTCATTCATGGTTCAACTGTTCCTTTAATCATGTCTAACGTTTATGTGTAATTCAAATTGTATTATTGTCTATCTCCAGTCGTCCTGTTTGTCCCAGTTTCTCTGCCTGAGAGAGAAACTTATAGAAACCTGCAGGAAGCGAGGCAGAGTCCTGCAGTCCAGACCCATGGCGCCAGAACAAAGTCATAAAACCGCACCAGGAGCAGGATTCAGAGGAAGACACACAGGTGAGACTTTGGACAAACACTACCCACCTGCAGCTTCAGCCACCTGATGTTGCTATATACAACCAATCACAATGTTTGTTTATAATAGCTTATATTTAGAAAAGCCCTGCATCACGTACCAGTTGACATACAACTTGTACAAATTGTGTCTTTTCAGTGCATACACATCTCATTTGTAACAACAGTCTTCACTAACACCAGGTTGGAGACCTTATATAAAAGTTGGGCCACTCAAAAGTAGCAGTTAGTCTGACCTGTGGTTATGTGTCGCTGTTTAGTAGATTTGGAAAGCGACAGGGTGCAAAAAATAAGCGCAGCAGAAACATCAAATTGGTTGGAGCACCATGACTGAAAATGAACAGACAGTCTATCTAAAACATTTAAAAACGACTCTGTTACAAAGTTAATGGAAACCTTGTTGTGTGATAAAAGTGTCCTATATGTGTCTTTTAAATAAGCTAAATTTACCTACAGTTTCAAATGAAACTTTATTTATTTTAAACACTAAATCAGAGCTATTTTAAGTACTGAAATGAGCCAGTTAGTTTTGATTAAAAGCTCTATATTTGTTGAGATGCTGTGTGTTTAAACAGTGATTTATGTTTTGTCCTTTCTTACTCTTCCCTCTGCCTGTGGATGTTGTTTCTCTGTCGTTCCATTTAACATAATTATGCTGCCATTTTGGCCTGGAAAAAGTTTTTGATCTGGAGGTTTGATCTGGTTTAAACAAAGGTCAGAGAGAGAAAAACGTTTTGACCTGAATTAAGAAATGTTATGGTGTTTCTAGGGTGCCCTGGTGGCCTGGTGGTTAAGAAGCATAGCGCGTAACCACAAAGTCCTTAGTGCAGATCTGCCCAGGGAGCTTTGTTGACATGTTTCCTGTCTGCATTTATACTGTAAACCTGCCAATGAATAGACAAAAAATGCCAAAGACAAACATACAAGTGATTTTATCATGTCTGTATTATTTTTAAGGCTCCAATAGTCCAGAATTCATGTTTTTTTAGTCTTTTTTTCCAATCACTGTCTAGAGTACCGAAAACTGAACGGGCCTGCAGTGATCAGAGCGATAGAAAAACACCGAAGCTCGTATGAAAAACTGATGAAATCTCCCCTGGAGCCGAACAAAGAAGCAGCATTTTAATCTGACAGTTGATCTGTGGTTGTAGTTCTCTGGTGCCCCTCGAAGTACCACATTACCCAGAGGGCCGTGCTGTAACGAGCTCCATGTGTGCTGCGGCCTTCACGCGCGTGCAGGGACACACACGCACGCACACGTGCACGCCTGGATCGCTTGCTTTGTCAGTGCACTAGTAATAGTAGGTTTCTGTTTATAGGCTGAGAGAGCTCTATTTTAAGACACACAACAAGACGAACTGATTACAGACTTCTTTCTTCTGTCTCTCCCCTCGTTTTGCTCCCCTTCCCCACAGTCGCCCCCCTCCATATTTATTTTCCTTTCTCCTTTTCTTCTCTCTCTCTCTCTGTTTCTTGTTCTTATTTCTCACAGTTATCCTCTCTCTGGTAGCTGCATGCCGAGCCTTCACAATCTCCTGACTATTTTCAAACATATTTGGCCTCTTACACACTTTCATAAGTGTTAATGTGACCTCTCTGTATTTGATGCGCGTCACTCTTGTGTGCCCCGTTGATACAAGACTCATCTGTAGTTCACAGACTCCGTCCTGCTCAGCGGTCAGTCTCAGAAAACGACTCAGCAGCAGCTTATGAAATGTGAACCCGTAGTTTCTACTCAACCCTGTGACTTATAAACCTTTTGGGAGCGTTTTCTCTCTGTGCCATGTTAGAGGAGTCTCCGAATTGCGCCGAACTGTCTGCTTTTTGCCCAAGTCAACCCTTGTGGGTCTCATGAGGATGTTTCTGGTTTTATAGATGGAAGGCTATACAGTCTTTATACCTCAGTGTTTCATTTCTGCCAGACGCAGACACCAATCATTACTACAGAACTTGGGGGATATGGAGTGTGTGTGTGTGTGTGTGAGAGAGAGAGAGTGAGAGAGAGAGACAGAGAGTATGTGTGTGCGTGAGAGTAGTGGTGGCGCTATGTGGTATCGTTGAGGGCCCGGTTTGGTTTTTGTTTGGAATCAGGCCTGATGTTTAGTCTCCTCAGCAAATATCTCCTCTGCCCGCCTGCCCTTGCAATTACACTCCAACAGTGAATCCAGTTTAGCTGCTCTCCCACGTCTCCTCAAAAAGACAAAAAGTCAATGAAAACAACCTCATCTTAGATTCGTTGTGGAGTACATTTTACTCTAGCGGTGTACCTCTACTCTCCTCTGACATAGGAAGAACATATTTTAGCTTGTCTAACTCTGATCTTATTTGTCTCCCTCATTTGGTTTAATTCAGACTCTCGATCTGTTGAATTTGTCTCAAAAAGACATGCTGACAACAGCAATAGAGCTTTAAAACGTTTTGGTGCTTGCGGCCCGACTGACACATTCACTTATGCATGGCATGCTTTCATGTGCTTATTTTCCTGCACTTTCGCACTCAGTGAGTGGATTGATGGGAGAACGGCAGCCTGCATTGGTCGAGCAGGGAGCAGCTCCCAGTTGGTGAGGTCTAAAGTTTCAAGCACTTTGTAATTGGCATAAAATCAGCCACATCTGTCAAAGTGAAGTCACAAGCATTTGGGAAACATTTAGCTTTTTCCTTTAATTCATTTTGTAACAAATAGAAGAGCAAAGGTTATGTACTACCATGCATAGAAATATGTTTTATCTTAGTTGAGGTTTTCTTTATTTGTCAGATGACAGTTGGCGTGGAGGTCTGTGAGAATTCAGCTTCACGAAACTTTTCTCGTTTTTTTGAATAATTCTGCTCGAACTGGCAGCGTTTGTCGGACTTGATGAGTGTGTAAGTCTGCTGTGATATAGGATTTTTCATTGTTTATTGCTGTTCTGTGGGTAGCCTTGAAATAATTGCGGACAGGCTTTAAAGGCATGCGCTGTGTGTGTGTGTGTGTGTGTGTGTGTGTGTGTGTGTGTGTGTGTGTGTGTGTGTGTGTGTGTGTGTGTGTGTGTGTGTGTGTGTGTGTGTGTGTGTGTGTGTGTGTGTGTGTGTGTGTGTGTGTGTGTGTAAGAGAGAGAGAGAGAAACAATTGCTGGTACTTTTTGTAGAGAGTTGGGCATTTAACTGGTGATGAACAAACAATTGTTTCATTGTCGATAAATCTGTTGATTATTTCAAGGATGTTAAGGTTCAGTTAGGAGTTTGGTCTATAAAATGGCAGGAAAAAAATGGATCAGATATTCCCAAAGCCCAAGATGACGTCTTCAACCAAAACCAATTAGTCAGAGATTAATGTAATAGTTGACAACTTATTTATTAATCGTTACGCTCTCTTACTGAGCAATCATTGAGTCCTTAAATGCTCAAAATAAATGCCTCAGCTGGTGAACATAGTGGAGCATTAGGTGTTAAATAGACTGACCACAAACAGAGTTGAAAGGAGAAACCTGACTTCATATGAGCTGCTAATGTTGCTGTGTTACTGCTTGACGTGTAAAAAGGAAACTGTTTGCTAACAGGTTTGTCTTATATAACTTAAAATGGGATGATATGGCAGAATCGTGTTCGTAATTCCTGTATGCTGCCTTTTGCTGTTTAAAGCACCAAATATTTTGGTTGAAGTGCTTCTCTGTTTTTGTGAATTTTTATGACTAAATAAGCAACAATTAAAGTAAGTGCTGAGTGGAGAAAATAGTTTTAAATCCCCAAACCTCAGATATCTGCTTCATCTTGGTGCTGTTCAGTCAGACTTGATTTCCAGTGGCCAGTTTGGACTGATTGTAATCTAACTCTCGTATGTGAAATAACCAAAATTGTTTCAACTAAGGCACAAAATATCATGTTCATGTGGGTCTTATGGCTCATTGTTAGAAAATAGGTTATCCTGTCCATTTAAATATTGAATTTATCACTTTCAGGTGGTGATGAGAGCTGGAGGGAAAGAGGAGAGATGACACAAGGCCATCAACATGGAGGAGGATGGTGGGGAAGAGGGGAGGCGAGAGGAGACCGAAGTGAATATGAAGACAGAGAAAGACCGTGGGAGGGAGGAGGACACAGAGGAGGAGGCCAACATTTTCATCTTCACTCGTATCCTAACTTCTACGATGGAGAGCCCCCGAACGTGAGCCGTCCTCCAAAACAGTCCAGAGGTCGATCGAATCGCAACAGAGGGAGATACCGGCTGGCTCCGAGGTAACACCAGTATGAAACTAAAATGTCTTCTCTGTCTCTGTTTTTTCTGTTTAACTGTTGTATAATGTGTCTCCTCTCCTCTCTCCTCTCCTCTCTCCTTTCTCCTCTCTCCTCTCAGATGGTCGCAGCCTCCTGCACCAGGGACGTAAGAGGAGAGAAGAGGAGGATTAGAGGGGAGGATTTGAAGAGTTAAGAGGATGGGAAAGACATGATGAAAGGAGCGAAGGAATCAAATTTCTCTGAACAAACTGATTAGTGAATTAACTGTCAGGAATGTTTGTCTAAAGGATGCTGTGAGTAGAGAAATGGGGATCAAGAGGAGGCAGAGTGAAAAGATTAGGAAAGCATTATTTAATTTGCCAGTTTAACCTAAAGTTGTTGGGTTTTTTTTTCATTCTTTGAAATTCAGCATTTTAAAGCCTCTCCTTCGTCTCAGGGCAACTTACCTGTCTTACTGTAAAAAATGGAGAATGTGTGTGAGCACTCACAAGACAAATAGAAGTGAGCCTCTTCAATCATGCACTGAGAGGTGGATTAATGCTTAATCCTCAAGCTTGCTTTTACCTCTTATCTGTGACAATAAAAAGAGCAAAGATCTTAAAAGCCGAGTGTATCCAGTGGCATAATCCTTTTAAAGGACTGGAGAAACTGTAATGCTGGTATCGAATTTCAGCTGAAAGAGTCGGGCATCAGTACGAGAGATTTACACACTTCTATAAACTGATACCAAGAGCCTTTTGTGACAAAGTGAAGCAACATGAGTTTCTGCTTTTGAACATGAGTTCAAACTAATAAAGACAGAGGTTTCTTTTTTTAAAATTTTTTACTGCTTACAAATAAATTGTCTTGATACTGAGCTATCCTTGACAACGCTAACTCTACTCATAGAGGCCTCTGGTTGCAAATATTTTTAATTTAATGTGATGTTTAATTCCTGTGGTTGAAATGGCACAGGACAAGAAAATATAACATCTCACATAACTCCAATAATGTGGATTGATATGTAAATTTCACAATACCCCAGCCTTAGTTCTTGTTGGTTAACTCAAAAACTCTGAATGTTGGCACATCCTTTTTTATGTAGGTGAACAACCACTCATGTAAGTGTGCTGATGAGGAATGTATAGTCTGTACAGTCATGCTGACTGTCTTCCTGTAGCAACGTGAACGTCGTAAAACCCACCAGAGAGGAAAAGGATGCAGAGAAAGTTCCACAGCCTAAGTGCTGTCATTCCTGTGTGTGTGTGTGTGTGTGTGTGTGTGTGTGTGTGTGTGTGTGTCTTTGCCTATCAGCAGAGCAGAAATGAAATGTGAGTGAACTTCTTATCGGTGGAAACAAATAAGGGAAGAAATCGTAGAAAATCATGACGGCTGAGGTGAGAGTCCATTAGCTTGTTCCTTGTAGTCAACTCATGACACAGTGATACAAACGTATACAAGCTGAAGCTACAGACTGGAGATACATGCCTATCAGTGGGGAAGGTTCAATCCTAAAACAAGTGAGCGTCAACAATGCTGAAGGAGTGCAGATCTTGGAGACTTTAGTAAGAACTAGATGGCACTCGGTAGCCAACAGTCCCATTTATCTTCATACTTTAACTGTACTGATTCATAGATACCAGCCACTTAAATATACCAGTTTTTTTTTAATCCTGATCCATGTGTTATTCCCTGAGAAATTAATGAAAACAAAAAGACAGTGAAAAAATTACAGGATCCGTCCCTTTATCTGGATCAGCACCAAAAGTTCATGGAGTCTATCCTCCATCCAGGTTTCATGGAAATCTGTTCAGTAGTTTTTGTGTAATCCTGCTGACAACCTACCAACCAACACACACACGGGTGAAAACATAACCTCCTTGGCGGAGGTAAATATTACAGATGCGCCTCAGCACATCGACAGACTTTTGTTGTGTCACAATCTTTTTTTAAATTTATAATTCTTAAATTTCGTACAGACCAAAATGTTATTTAGTGTGTAATAAATAGAATAGTTTTAATACATCAAGGTGATCTTTTGTGTTTGATTCTCCCTCTTTAGTCGCTGCCGAACATGAAACTTCCAGCATTATGCAGGGCAGAGGGGTTTTGTTTTCATTCCAGTGGCAGCACCAACAGAGAAGTTGAAGTTGAGCGTTGAGGCTTATTAGATATTTAAAGGGGAAACAGACAACTTCTGCCCCTCTAGCGTTTCCAAGTGCTATTATTGTTGGCGCCACTGTTGCAAAGACAACAGGAATTGTTTCCATTTTCCTGGGTCGCAATTGCCAATAACAGGACAAAACACGAGTTTATTGATTTATTTCGTCCATAATGGAGACTGGTGGCTGGCTGTCAGCCTGACTAGATTACCAGTGTCTGTTGCTAGTTTGATCATTATGTACATACATTTTAATGTCATTGAATATCATAATCTTGTGTGTGCTGTATATTTCAACCATGTCTATTTCACATAAAGGTTGCAGGAGCTTTGTACAGCTTTGCAAATAAACCTAATTTTACATGAATCATTTCAAACACTTGTCTCTGAGTCTGATGGAAACTAAAGACAGAAACTTGCACCCTGTGACAGCCATGTTGGCTCACTGCAAAAGCATCTACATCCAGGTCCACTTTCCGGCATCTGAGCGATTATTAGTATCACATGTAAAACATTTGTAAGGAGTTGTGACCAAAGCGTCCACTCCCTGACTTTGCTCTCAATCCAGAGGCGGTAGATCCTTAGAAGAAACGACAGAGCAGCGTGAGTGTGTTTTGGGTTAGTAGCTGTGGTGAGCGGAGTGGGTGTGGGTGTGTATGTGAGGAGGGGCGACAAGGGTGGGGCACGCAACACACATCCATGACTTTGGTCAAGTTGCCCCTTCTACATAATAACAATAACAGGAGGAGGGATGTTTTCTGTGGTGAAGAGGAAGCGAGAGATGGAAGGTTAAAAAGGGAGGAAGAGGGGAAAAAAACAAAATGGAAGACGGAAATGAAGGAGTGTAAAGGAGAGAGGATAAGTAAACACTGAGATGAGGGAAACAAAGAAGACGAGGGAAACACATCAGAGGAGTGGGACGACGGGGAGGTGGAAGGCTAAGAATAGAGAAAACAACAGAGAACAGGATGAGAGTGGAGAGAAGAGAGGAGGTGGATTTAGAGGAGAGGAAAAGGGTAAGACTGAAGAGTTAATAACACAAGCAATTTGAGTCGGTAGTCTTGCCTCAACCACAGGAAACCCTGTTGGCCGCCTGTCAGATCAGCTTCCTGCGTGTGTGCCTGTGTGTGTGTGCGGTGGAGGTCTGGGCGTGGTCCCTCCTGCAACAGGGAGACAAACAGTCAAACCCCTTCTGGAGGCCTCCTCCCAGGGATTGGCTCAGGCCTCTTTCCTCTCCGGTGGCAGTCATTCAGCACAATCTTTCAGTCTTATCTAAACTTTATGAGGCTTTCGTCTTGACAAATTCACCAAACTTGGCACCCGTTTGTGTGACCCAGCTGGACCGATGGGATTTGATTTAAGCCCTTGTGGTGTCCAGTGGTTCCACAGAGGGTGGCACCTGAGTGGATCCCATCATGACCACAAACCCGCTTCAACGAACTGCTGACATGCACAAACAGGACTGTTAGACACATTGCGGTGCACCCCGAGCAGTAAGGGGTTCGCTGCTTTGCTTAAGGGCACTTCGGCAGTGCCCAGGTGTTGACCTGGCTCCTCTCCAGCTACCAGTCAGTGCTCCATCCTGTGGCTCATGCCCTGCAATATGTGCTCTTGTCTTCTGGTGTGCACATGTGGAAAAAAATCAGTCATCTGGCCAAAAATGTTATTTGTCCAATACTTTGCTTTATGAGCAAATACGTGCAAAAAGGACGTCCCTATCAGCGTCTGTTGTACTTCGTGTTTTGTACTAATTAGCACATGTGACCGTGCTGACACTGATGGTAAACATCATGCCTGCTCAGCATCCGCGTCTTGGCACTGCATGCTGACCTTAACATTTAGCTGAAAGCCCCACTAAGCCTGAGTCCAGCCTCGCAGAGAAACTAGAAGGGCTGTTGACTCTCGGGGAGGAGGAGGGTTGTCAGTAAGTGATGTACGAGGCAGATGATGCTCCCTTGTTTGTTCAGATTCTGAGCAGCGTCCAATTACAACCTTTTGGGAGAAAATGTGAGAGGAGACACAGATTTAGCTCCACCACAACACTGCTGGTTAACACATGAGCAAAGTGCCACCAAACAAGCTGTTATATAAGGTAATTGTTATTATTATATGTTGAATAACATGTGTTCTAGTGAGTTAACAAGTACCTTCAGATTAAAGTGTTGTTATGTACAAACCTCCCAATTGGTGTTTTCACCTTCGTACACAGTGTGTGAGCTTCAGGATCGCAGAGGAAGACTCATTAAACACATTTAGAAATGCATTTACTCGCAAATCATTCTCAGAGGATCTTTTTGTAAATGAACCGCTTTATTTATGTGTGTGTGTGTGTGTGTGTGTGTGTGTGTGTGTGTGTGTGTGTGTGTGTGTGTGTGTCTGTATACAAACACAGAAAGAATCCTGGCGACAGAAACGGCGCTGTTATTTTGTAGTTGTTTTAGTCGATTTTACAGAGGCACGCACCGAACTGACACAGGCGTCCAAAAATACGACGAGCCATAGTGACCAAATATAACCCTGCTGTATTTACAGCGGGGTCTATAAATATAAACTCCTTTCTTTAGCTGAGGCCAAAACACAGAGCGAACAACTCCCAAACTGCTCTCTCTCTCTCTCTCTCTCTCTCTCTCTCTCTCTCTCTCTCTCTCTCTCTCTCTCTCTCTGTTTGTGTGTGTGTGTGAGTAACTGGTCCCAGCGCACTCTAGACTCCTGCTTAATGTAGTAGTTAGTGGACTTGGACAGAGAAAAAGAGAGGAGGTGATTAAAAAAAGGAAGATTGTGATGGGAAAAGAGAGAAAATCGAACAAACGGACTGACTTCAGCTTTACCACCATAATCTAAAATGTGTTTGATCTCTCGCCTCCTTTACTAAAACACCAACCATGTCTGCAGCTGATCATGAAGGATTAACTGTCAGACACTTTGTTCTTTGTTTGTTTGTAATCACAACTGAAACTTTAACATTCAACAGAAAAAAACGAAACGATTAAAATAATGTTTTGATCTCATTTTCCTTCAGATGCCATTCTACTTACTCACCACTTTGACAGTGACTGAAGTCATCCTGTCAGAGGATTGTATTCTATTTTAATATGATATTCATGTCTTATGTACGTTGAAAATGTTTTTATTTGCAGTAGTCATTCATTTTTTTCATCCTGTCCGAGAAGCGACTTCTTCTACTAGTGCTACACTGACACTTTGTCACCGCACCGAAAATACACACAACTATCATGGAAGTAAACCTCCGTCTGTTGAAACCAAAAAAGAGAATTTAATACTCAAAACATTGCGACTTTGGAGGAGATTACCTCGATTTGGATAACGGTAAAGGAAAGAGGGATGACTACAGTGACCAGTAACTTTCAACGTAGGTTGAACATGCACATCATGGCAGTCTTCACTTCCAATGATTTCTACAGCTCTCATTTCTCTGTGATGGAATGAGTGGAGCACATCTGCTGTGTCAAAAATATACAAACAGTACTTCTAATATTTGGTTAGATGTTTCTTGGCCATTTTCACCTTAATTAGGTGCTTTTGATGAGCCATCCACAAGCTTCTGGTGGGCCTCTGGCTGAATTTTTAACCACTCCTCTTGACAGAATCGGTGAAGTTCAGCTAAATTTGTTGGCTTCCTGGCACAGACTTGTTTCTTCAGCACAGTCCACATGTTCTCGATGGGGTTCAAGTCAGGACTTTGGGAAGGCCTTTCCAAAACCTCAAATCTAGCCTGATTTAGCCGTTCCTTTACTCTTCTGGCTGATGATTTTAGGTTTTCCTGAAGAATTTGGAGATAATCCTCCTTCTTCATTATTCCATTTGCTTTCTTAATTCAATTTGGCACAGCAGCATAATGGACAATGTGCAAACAATACAATACAAAAAGTAGCAGTGTGAGGTAAGAGTTGAATTATTAATTAATAAAATTAAAATATACTCAAATATATAGACGAAGTACAAGTGTACTGTACTAAACACATAGTGTAACATTTTGGAAAACTTTTTCTTGATGATTGGCAGCCGGTTGCACTGACTTCCTTGAATCTGATAACAACAATGTATGATAAAATAAGCAGTAACCTAATAATATCCTTAAGACTTTGTTTGGAAAAAACTAAATGAATAATTTTAAGAAAAACAGGAATTTCCTTGAAAGAAAGACTCAAATCAAACCCAGGTAAATATTCATTCACCAAGTGTTTATTAGTTCAAATTCATAAATCATACCCGAGCCCGTCGTTAGGGGCTTTTCACTCTACAGCAACAGAAGGGGGTGTGGCCTTTCTCCCCACCACCATGTCAACATCAGCACACTCGGCCAGTGTGTTTGGCTCCAGAGGTGGGTCGGATCCCTCTGACCCTCCCTCCCTTCTTCTCTTCCAATCAGCTCCTTTATCTCTGCTCACCTCCACCCATCCCTCCCTCGCTCTTTTGCCTTTTCGCCTATCTCCATCGCTCTCTCCTCCTCCTCCTCCTCCCACCTCCTCCTCCTCTCCTCTCTCTGTCTGTCCTTGAATGAATGCTCTCTGACTAGTGGAACATATGCTGCTGGTTGTTCAATACCCTCCCTCTGAGCGGGGGCGCATCCATGCATGTGTGTGTGTGTGTGTGTGTGTGTGTGTGTGACAGAGTGCCGTGGGTGTGTGTTTATGTGTGTGAATACGTGTGTGTGTGTGTGTGTGTGTGTGTGTTCATTGAAACATATGCCTCCTGTTGCACATCGGCCATCTGTTCCTTGAATGGACTGATGGAGTGCTGCTGTAACCATGGCAATAGGCCATTCAGTCAAATAGCCCGTCAAACAACCCCTGGCTCTGTGTGTGTATGTGTGTGTGTGTGTGTGTGTGTGTGTGTGTGTGTTTGTATGTGTTCATGTTTAGGAATTGACTGGCAGAGTGGAGGAATTCCCACATGTTGATGCAATGAGGCTGACCCTCGAAGACGACCTGCTCCTACGTTACCCCATTTATTTGATTTTTTTTTTTTTTTTGTCTTTATACTGTAGCTGTTGTCTTGAGGAGACAGTCTAACCCAGCCAGGTCATTTACAAACCAGGATGCAAACAGTGTACAATTAAATTGCCTGAAAAAAATGGAAACATATTAGCGGTTATTAAGGTTTGAAGAAAAAGATGTTTTTGTTTGTGCTAAAATCTGTTGTCAGATTTTCATGTCCGTTGTTAGGGCGTTTTTTTCTTCATTGGGTTTTTGTTTTGCTGTGGTCATGTGGAGAAATTCATTCCAATGATTGAAAAGCGCAATTATCAAAGACTTCACTTTAATCACATGAAAAATCAAAAATGAGAAAAAAAGTTTAGAGCAACATAAAAGATGTTGGAAATTGAAAATATTTACGTGATTAAATTTTGAATTCACAGAAACAGACATGCATATCCTGTGCTTAAACACACAGACACACACACACACACACACACACACACACACACACACACACACACACACAAACGGCAGCAGGGCAACAGTGAAAATGAATACTGAGTTTCAACTGTCTCTAACCACTGGTCTATTCATCTGCACCCTCAGACCATTCAGCAGCCCCACCCTCACACACACACAAACACACTCTGGCCCCACCTACCCACTACACACACACACGCACACACACACCCTTCTCCACCCAGTGTAGTGGGCTGCTGGCCATATGTCAGCCCATCTCTTCTGAGATACCTCTCCGGGGACCCCCAGTTCTTTTGTATATGTATGTTTGTGTGTGTTTTTGTAATGTGTTTTCCATCCTCTCACTATCTCTACCATCTCGAGGAATGTGAGGAGGAGGGAGGGGCGTCACAAGCAGGTGAAGTGGCAAATAGTAACATGGCAAAACGAGTCCATGGGTGCATAACATGCGTAAACCGTAAATCGCTGTAATGACACAGAAATGTGATAATTTTCTGCAGTGAGCTTCAGAGGTAAAAACGAGAGATGTGTTTTGTTGTGAACCTGCTGAATACAGCGGGCTGCTGTGGCTTGTTTGCCCGCAGGCCACAAAACCTCAAAAACAACACAGGATAAAGGAAATCTTCCCACCAACACCCACAAAGTTTTGAAGACTAGCGCAATCTGATCCCAAATAATCTGTTAGGTATGATATGTGGATAGTTTTCCAGAAGGTGAACCCATTGCAACTGTCAAAATTCATTTAAATCAACTGTGCTATGCTATGTGCTAAAAGAACATAGCATTAAAACTGAGGCCCAGCTCTTTTACATGAACTAGAAGGAATGATGAAGTCCATCACTCTTTTATTCCACAAGTTGGTCTTTGTAATTATTCAATTCATGCAAAACAATAATTATATTGATTTATATAGCACGTCATAAAACACAGTTTACAAACTGCTTTGACAGACAATGGAAACAAGCCCAGAATAAGGAGAAGTTAAAACAAGAAAGCAATTAGCACAACATGCTCAACACATCTGAATGAATACAAATCAAAGGAATATAAACAGTAAAACGGGTAACATCACATAAAAC
Source organism: Pagrus pagrus (assembly GCF_965226575.1). Lineage (NCBI taxonomy): Eukaryota > Metazoa > Chordata > Actinopteri > Spariformes > Sparidae > Pagrus > Pagrus pagrus. Next base: position 27,501,902 of record NC_140185.1, on the reverse strand, counting down.
TAATCAAATACAAACAAAAGGAATACAGGCAATAACAGAAAAGATGTTAAAAAAGACAGCATCACGTACGAAGAATGTGGTGTGTTTATTTAAAGATCCCCATTAGAAACACATGGATGTGCCTCTACTCTGGGTCCCAGAATTAAAAACAGATAAAACGGATAAAAAAAAGAAGAAGCTATTTCACATAAAAGCAAGTCTATTTGAATAAGTTCAAAGACGTGATTTTTAAGAAGATACTGATCGGGTGAGCCTCATCTCCTCGGGTAGATTGCTCCAAAGCCTTGATGGCAAAAGCACAGTCCCGGTTGTGTCTGAGCGCTGGGGTATACTTGATCAGAACTCATTCTTAAGAGGCATTGTCTTCTGAACTGAAGTTTTGTTTCTAGTTGTTCTAAAGGGCCGGACTCAAAGGCAGGGTGAGAGGCCGGACATCTGGACATTTGGATGTAGCTCAGAGTACAATCACTGTTTCTTCGTGTCAAAGAGTCAGTGGTTCAGGCATCTGAGCAGGATGCCTTCATGTGAAGGTATTCTGTGCGTGTGGAAGGACAGGCTGACCCAGAACACGTTTGAGGGATTACATATCCCATCTGGCCTGGGAACTCCTCTGCATCCTTTACAAAGAGCTGCAGAGTGTGGCTAAAGAGAAGGACAGATGGGCTACCTTGCATGGCTTGCTGCCACTGCGACCCAGATCCGGAGAGCAAGTCCACAAACGGATATATGGATGATACATACATCAGCTCTGTATGTCAACATAATCATGTTTGTGATCATGCTGGGATAGTATGAAGTTCAGATGAGTCTTATTAAAAGTTATAGACTAACTTCAAACATGTATTAAAGGGTGAGTTCACCCAAATAACCAAATAACTGTGTGTGTTAAGACCGAAGACATAATATGTAATCTGTTTTTTAAAAAAAACACTGAGGGATCCCCTCCATTACAACAGTGTGGGTCTGAGTGAAGCCTCCTGGTTGTTTGGCTGAGAGAGGCAGAGACTCATTCCATGTTGTGGTGTTTTGAGTTTGAGCCCAAATTATGATCTTGGCTCAATGTCAACCACCTAAATTCTTTCCCATTTTGTTGGTCTCTCACCACTGTCTCCACTATCAGACGAACTTCAGATATACAGTCACATTTCCCATAAGTAATGCTTTTGTTATTAGTGTTAATGTTGACTAGTTGTGTATTTCTCATCCCACAAGACAAGAGACTTTCTGATTCTTAAGACATGTTCAATGTCTGTGAATTTTAGTCCGTCTGCTTGACAGCTGTGTGCCTGTTTGTGGGTATGTGACTGTATGTGTGTGTGTGTGTATGTGTGTGTGTGTGTGTGTGTGTGTGTGTGTGTGTGTGTGTGTGTGTGTGTGTGTGGGAAGCAGGGTTCACTTGTACAAATGTCCTGTGCAATCACCCTTAAATCAGTAGGTGGATAAATAACAGAACATGTGGCTGAGTTGACGGTTAAGCATTACAGGGTGAGTTCACCCAAATAACCCAAAAAAACTGAAATGATAGGCTTTTTAAATGGTTGATTGATAATTAGCTAATGCATTATAGATCAGTCATATAATATCGATGTCAATGCAGAAACAGTCATCATTAATGATAAGTCGTCCTCCTCCTGCTCGCTCTACCAAACAGAGTATTTTTCTAGTAGGTGAGAACGCGTCTGACGTGGAGAGTCTCCTGTTATATGCTACATGTGTGAAAAAGCGACGTTGCCCACAGTTTATATGAGAAATCAGCTTGATTGCAGCATTGTGCATGTTCACACAACTCAGGAACTAGTTCAAAGTTCAGTCCACGCAGATTAAAATCAACTTGCTCGTTTACAATTCACAATTTTGAATTTCAACCGAGTGCACTGTTCCAAAAAATGCATTACTTCATTCATGTTGATTTACTGTTTATTTTAATTGAGCTGCTCCGAGCTATTCTTTTTCAATTGAACCACTACCCACACATCCATCAGCAGCCCCGTATCATTGCCAGCTACTTTTAGAAAATAAAATCCTACAGCAGGACTCTCCTCGTCCTGCTGTAGTCCCGCTCTCTGTTGGCCCAGAACACGGTTGGCTTGACGAAAGCTAGTGGTCTCCAGTGGTGGAGACAGGGCTTTACAAAGATGTGGGCGCAACATCCCGTCATGACCTGATGCTTGGCCAGCCATGCTTTGTCCATTTCATTTTACTGCAACAGGGAGCTGGATTAGCAAGTTAATCGTTAAAACTGGGGAATAGCTGACATCTGCAAAGAAGTCTGACAGGACAGGAAACAGGAGGAAGAGGAGTCAGATGTGCGTACAAGGAAACAGAAAGTTTATCACTCAAACTGTGTGGTGTAAAGATCCATCACAGTTCACAGACCCACATCCTCATTCATCTTTGAACTACTGTACTTAGTGGCAAACACACACAGTAAGGGATTCTTATTAAATTATAGGTATTAATTATATATCTTACATATTTTAATATCTAGAAGTGTTTCTATACGCGGTGCAGATTCATTTTGATTCTGTTTTCTTCCAGATTCCTGTTCTCGGCTCTGTCTCGAGCAGTTGTGAAGTTATCTTGGTTGACAGATGATGACGATGATGATGATGATGAAGACCATATATCTCTGTGAATCTGGGGGGTAGAGAATTGTGCAACAACAATTGAATCATAGAAAATATTCAGCAAACACAGCATTACTGACCACAGTATCATCAACTAGTTATGGTTCACCGAGACGTCTCTGTGCGTTCTGTATGAAAGCATGCGAGCTATAGCTGCGTAGCACATCTGGTTGTGTGACATCGCGAGCGTTTTCGCTGCAGACTCTCGTAGCCTCAGACCACTTTCTGACTGTGTTGTTTATTTCTCTCTTTTCATCTTGAGGTCTTCCTTTGTTTTGTTTGCTCTTTCCTGAGATCGGCCTCGCCACTTTCTCTCTTTTCTTTAGTTTCCTCCCCTTTGTTCGACATGTTTCTCCTCTGTCTTTATTAAGTTGATCTCTGTGGGGTTTTGTGGGATTCAGTGCAGTTGTACAGTCCTAACAACTGTGCAGAGACATCTGTCCTTCCTCACTACAACTATAAATATAAGTCTTTCGTTCTGCTGAGAGCAAAGAGGTTGAGATAATTTATTCTCCACCGGGTCAAGAAAGGAATGTTTGTCTATGTGTACCTGTCTGTTAGGATATTATTGGTTGGACATCCACAGAAACCCACGAGGTCTTAAACACACGTGTTTTAACATTCAAACCCTGCACACACACACCGTGCAGTCTGATTCTTTACACACACTTCACAGCAGTTCAAATTGTGTTTACTTTGTTTTTCTGAAAAAACAGTGAGCCACAGTGTGCGTGCGGCGTGTGTTGACACAGTGACTGCTTCCATCTGCAGCTATTTTCTGTTCATCCTGATGATAAAAAAATAAAACACATTGTATCGTCTCTCACTGTAAGACAGTCATCTTCGCAGACATCTGTGGGTTTTTTGCTCCCACAATTGTAATCCACAATAAGTGAGAGCACATAAGTGTTACGGGTATCGTATTAGTGGCATGTGTGAGGCTTACAAAGGCTTCCTTGACGCTGTTCATATTTACTTCTCTTTTAATCATGAAATATGGAAACCACAGTCTTTGTTCTCTGGATATTTTGTGATTTCTTGTTTCCAAAGTTTGAACTGAATTTGGAATGAAAGCTTTTAGGTTTTCTTCAGACAACATTATGTGTTGAAGGGTTATCAAATTAGACTGCAGACTGAATACTTCAGTGTGAGCAGTACTACAACACACTTAAAGAGTAACACCACAGATTTAAACATTAAAGTGTGTTTACTGGTTTTGGGGAGTACTACGGCATACGTGAAAGAGGAAGCTGCATGTAATCTGATAAATTGCCTCCAGTGATGTCACTCAGTGGCTAAGTTGCATTGTGGGTAATATAGGTGCCAGGTTTTAAAAAGCAGTCCACTGGTCTAGTACTGTTCAACACTGTCAGACTCATTATGGCCAGTTTAAAACCAAATGATCAAAATCGATATAGCAGAACCAGAGATATCGCCTCTTTTGTTCCACATATTCTTCTTCTTTTTCTAAACCTAGCTGGAGCCCGCGTGCATCTATCGCATAGTGGATCAACATCAGTTTTAACTTTAGACAGCCTGACCTCAGGCCATTATATTCGGAGAACAAGCTCATGTTGGATGTTGGCTGTGACGGTCGCTGATGGAGGAGGAATGCATTCTGTCTAAAACTTCACCCCACTTATCATCCGGAAAATCACAGTCAGTCTCTCGGTGCTGTCTTACAGATGTGGAGATGATGTGAAGTTTGTGATCAGGTCATAGAGATGAGAAACATCTCCTTTGTTGAACCTTTTAGATCTTTTGGTATTAGTAGTGTCGTCAATGTACTGCAATATGGTCACATCATTAATTTATATTTTTCTCAGCCCTACAAGATCAGAGGAACAAAAGCACACATGGATTTTGTTTTGCTCTGGATTCTCCCTTTAACTAGATCATCAGTTGCATGCCCGTGGTGTCCCCCCTGCTGCTGGAAACTACTGTGCCTGTTCCACTTCTCAATGGCATTCCTGTGTTAATGCATGAATCATGACACTTTGACTCGCTGCTTCTCTTTCTTCCTTTCCTTCACTCTCATTCACATCTCTCTCTGTCTCCCTCTCGCTCTGTGTGTAACGGTTTAACCCTCCGCAGATGACTTTGTGTGGGGACTTCCTCTGAAGTGCTGATGGGTCACACGCATGACGACCAGGTTAACTAGCAGGCAGGTTTGGGAGGTGGGGATAGGGGGTCATGGTCAAAGGTCAGGATAACAGGGAAATCCCAGAGCTCAATGCAGGGCCACTCGTCCTCCTGTGGGATGATTACTTCGGGAATACGCTTTGATCTGCAGCTCGTCTGCAGTGGTCTCCTTCAACAGGGGACAAAGGACTATGTGCTGGTGATGACTCCTTTTTAACTTCGACATACAACATTCGTGACTATGACACGTACAGCAAATTACCAGCTTCCATCCTGTTTGTGCCATACTGTGAGCAACAGGTGGTTTTCTGTGCAACAGGAGCGACTCAGTAAAAGACGTTAAGTGCTTTTAATACACAAGTCGGTCTATGAATCTGTGAATAAAGGACAACACAAAATACCATCCATACCATTTACACACAGAATTTATAGAGAATAAGCTGAGACAGATGTTTTTTGTGTGTATGTGCATTTTGTTTTTTCAAAGAAAATGTTTCTGTAGATTGTTTCAGAAGAAACCTATTATCTGACTACAGTACTGTCTAATTTCTGTTGCCAGTCTGTCCACATGGCAGCAATTCAAGCTAGCTGGATTGTGAACAATGTACTCAGTGACACATATGGTGCGTGATTTAAAATGCATTATTGTCAGAGAGGAAAAATGGAAAAGCCGCAGTTTAACTGGCCTTTAAAAGTCTGTCACACCACGGTGGCGTCTTCCTCTCTGTAAATCACAGACGTGGCTGTAAATGCCCGACTGGAAACTCTTTGATCACAGTGAAAAGATTTGTTGCCAGGTCATCCTTTTCCAACTGGACACATGGGCACATTTTGGGGAATTTAGAAGACAACATTTTGTGTTGACGAGTTATCAAATTAGACTGCAGACTGCATACTTCAATGTGAGCAGTACCACAACACCCTTAAAGAGTAACGCCACCGATTTAAACATTAAAGTGTGTTTACAGGTTTTGGGGAGTACTACGGCATACGTGAACGCCTTTTGTGGCTACAGAGGAAGCTGCATGTAATCTGATAAATTGCTTCCAGTGATGTCACTCAGTGGCTAAGTTGCATTGTGGGTAATATAGGCGCCAGGTTTTTAAAAGCAGTCCACTGGTCTAGTACTGTTCAACACTGTCGGACTCATTATGGCCAGTTTGAAAGCAAATGATCAAAATCGATATAGCAGAACCAGAGATATCGCTTCTTTTGTTTCACATATTCTTCTTCCTTTTCTAAACCTAGCTGGAGCCTGCTTGCATCTATCGCATAGTGGATCAACATCAGTTTTAACTTTAGACAGCCTGACCTCAGGCCATTATACTCCGAGAACAAGCTCATGTTGGATGTTGGCTGTGACGGTCGCTGATGGAGGAGGAATGCATTCTGTCTAAAACTTCACCCCACTTATCATCCGGAAAATCACAGTCAGTCTCTCGGTGCTGTCTTACAGATGTGGAGATGGCGTGAAGTTTGTGATCAGGTCATACGGATGAGAAACATCCCCTTTGTTGAGCACATCGATCTCCAATATATAATCGATGAGAGTTTTTGGATGAAGCAAGGAGGAAGTTTTCCCCCCAAAATCAAGAATCTGAAAATATCTGAAAAGGTGAGTTTTGGGGAGTTTGATTTCCATGGACAATGTGAGAAAGAGGTAAACTGTTGATGCTGTATAATGCTGTAATACTTCTCCCATGTCACACCCCCAAGCCATTGTCATTCAGGGAAAACAGGCTTGTTGTTACAGCGAGAGAGGACTGGAATTGCTTGAATTCCATAGTGGCATTTAAAGTGTTTCCATATTCACAGTAACTGCAGGGTTATGATTTAGATTAGCGGGAGACATAGTAGATATTGGTGGGCAGGCGAATGCGGTAAGGGACAATGATCTGCAAAAAAATGTCCTCCATTTGCACCCAGGCAGAGATCCAGCTGCGAAGACCATAGTGACAATGGCGACAGTGGTAATTTTGCATCCTGATGATATACTTGGAAATTTGGAATGGTGAGGCGCCTGATGCTTTTGGCCAACACACACACACACACACACACACACACTGTCTCTGTGTGGTTGGGGGAAACAGCCCAGTAAAAATGCTGATAGCTCTTCAGCAGGTACATGTCACCTCATCCTGCTCTTTGATTAGCACAGACACTTCCCTTTAACATGGGACTGACAACACACACACATACACAGAGACACACACACACACACACTCTCGGCGCTCCAGCTTTCTATTGCCTCAAACTCTCAAATTGGACAGAAGTGGAGCCACAGAAATGTGTTGGGGCTGTTTCTGACCTGTTCATTGACAGATGCTGGCTGTGGTGCAGCGAGTCTTTTGCTGTCTGTTGGAACGAGGAGAACATTTATGAAAATATCCATCAGTTTTTTCTTATCGTTCGGTGAGGATGGCAAACATTTCAAACACAACCTGAAGATACCAGTGTGGATGCGAGTCACATTCACATATGAACAGCATTTTACAGAAGTATCCGCCTCAGGGTAGCATAGCCTGTATCTCCCCTTGATCCAGATAATGATTAACTGTGCAAGATTAATTGCATGATTAACAGTGTGTGAAATAGATGAAGAGATAAAAAGTTGATGGAAGAGAGAACACGGGACTCTGTCCTCGCACACCTAAACGATGAGATACTGAGCGAGCCACAAGAAAGAAAGAAAGAAAGAGCTCTCACAGAAGCCTTAAATAGTACAAATGAGTCCTAGTAGCTCTTTAGCATGTGTCTGTTAAAAGGAACAGGATGTGTGTGTGTGTGTGTGTGTGTGTGTGTGTGTGTGTGTGTGTGTGTGTGTGTGTGTGTGTGTGTGAGAAAGAGTTTACAGGACACATTGGCAGTATGGAGCCCCGTCATACATCTAATGTGAGAGCAGCAGTGAAACAATGTGACATGAAACTGCTCCACTGAAAAAGCTGCACTTATCTTACGACACATGTTCATGAGAAAAAAGTCACGTTTCCAAAGCAAGGATCCAGTTTGACAGAATAATGTCTGTCATGACAGTAGCTATGAATCTCATGTAATTTCAAAGCATCTTTTAAAGCATACCACAAGTTTCCTCTTGGCAGTCATTAGTTCCCAAATAGTTTCAGTTCACGCAGTAACTATTATTTTCCTTTGTTTATTACGTTTATTTATGTATTTGTTAAGTTTACATGATCATGGCATGGTAACGCAGGGCTGTTGTCTTTGGGTGCATTCAAGGACACTCTGACAAACAAGACAGATGAGTTTATTATCAAATACAAACCATTAAAATGTGGGAAATGCTCGATTTCACATAACATAATATTTATTAACATTATAAACCGTGATCAGTCTTTGTTTTTGTTTGTCCTGCAGCTTTGATTTGTTGACATCTTTAGCTTGTGCGGTGCTTTTTGGCACTCAGAAGACTTCACATTAGGGAGCGACTGTGAATGCTTTTTAAAATCAAACCCAGCTCACAGCTGAAATTTCTACGTAAATACAATCAAGGTTAAATAAAATTACTATTATTATTTTTTTCTGTAATGTATCGTCTATCTCAAAAGCAGCAACCACTGGGAACTAGTGTACATAAATGGGCTGAAACTTGGTATGTTCCTTCAATGTGCACAATGGATTTCTGTGTGTGTGTGTGTGTGTGTGTGTGTGTATTAGGAGGTTAGTTACAGGATCATCTCCTACCGTCAATGAGGTGTGAACCCCAGACTTCTCACGTCCCCGTCCCCCTGTCCCCCCGCCTTTACACCAGCCCAGGTGTTAAAGCCCCCACTGAGGTGACACTTATCACTGGTCTGGGAAAGAGCTGATCTGCAACAACACACACACACACAGATAGCACAGGATGACTCGGGTTGGAAAATATCTTTACTTCTCACCAGATATTAAGGTCTACAGATTATCAGGTCTAGACAAGAATGATAAAATTAGTGCATTTCAACTTGGCAACTGAGAGCGCAGCTCTTGTTCTGGGATCATCTTTTAGGTCTTCCAAACATCTCAACTCAGTCTATTAAACTGATTTTTGCTCTATTACTTTCACTGATCTACATTATCTGGCTCGCTGGCTCAGGGCCTCGTCTCGAATACTAACATCCACAGACACACTCACAGATTTATCTTGGACTACCTGACTGGTGTCTGTTTTTAGGTCGTATATCTTCCTCTGTTCTCCCTCCTCCTTTCCTCTGAAGATAAATATGCCACTCACACTGCAGAGGATGTGTGTGTGGAGACGATTTGAGATGTTGAGTCACCCTCTTAAGGGAGGATGTCACGGCAGACAGACGAACACGGCAGCATTAACGACCAAAAAGCATTTCTATCTGTCTAATTTATGGCAGACTACTAAACACGCACTAAATTCATATTCATACTTTGTTAGTGTAACCTCATTTGCAACTTTTGTTTGAGTTGAGTTGTTTCCAAAGGACAAACATGACCACAGAATGAAGACATTTGTAGATGACAGCAGCCAAATGGTTGCAGTAGTGACCTCAGGACCGGAGGGTCAGTGGCTCAAATTCCTGGGCTGCCAGGCATTGAAAGTGGCCGAGACACAACAACTCCTAATGCTGTAGGGCAAACTGTTCAGTTACATCAATGGCAGACTGTGGTTCATACTTTGGTTGTGCTTGGCAGACGAATAAAATTGTCTCTCTGCTATTGTCTGTCATTGGCAATCCTCTGTATAAACTTAATGACTCTCAGATGGGATGTGGAAAACAGCTGACACATTGTAGATGAACATGTAACGATATCCGAATACAAATAAGGTGAAAGTACAGATGACTGCGGATGATTTCTGATCATTGCTTTGGTGTGCCAGACTATCTGGTTGAGCCTCTGTGGCTCCCTCTAGGCAAAGTTGCACCAGCCTGCCTGCAAGCTGTATCCTGTATTATCTCAAAGACAAACGCTATGTTTTTTCTGTTTAACATACCAAACAACCTCAACTATCCTATGACATGAGGATACAGCGTGTCTTTTATATGAGGTTTGCATACTTTGAATCTGCTAAAACAACAATGTTTAAAAATGGATCATCCTGTGTAAGTGGGCTTGTGTGCTGAACTATTTTTAACAGACTGGACAGCTGTATATTTTCTCAAACTCTGTATACAATTTGTTTCTATTCACCTGACAAACGGAGGTCACGCAGCTCTCATCTGGTGACGCTGCCAAATGGCTTTTCTTATGAGCTCTCAAGAGAGCTTGTTGCTGCAGCTCACGAAGGAAGATAAAGGCTCCGCTGCTCTCTTGTGGTTCCCTACTGTCTGCTGACAGGCAGTCTGCCACCATCTCTGCGGGAGGAAGACGCTGGTCTGCTGAAAATGTTTGTGGGTTCTGTGCCTAATATGCCAAAAGTCTAGATCACATTGTGTTTTGTTTGAGTAGGGATAACTTCTCCCTCTGTATGTGTTTTTTAATTTCATATCTGAGGGTTTATACAGACTGAACTGGAAAGATTTCTCAATCAGATTTGTTATACAAGGTTTCCTCTCTTTTTGGAGAAGGTTAAAATATCCATCCCTGTATTTTCCCAAACTTTTACAAGAGATTTTGTTAACCTTTTAATACCATCGCCCCATTTTAAATTCTCAAAAGTCAGAGAGCTTTCGACTCATAAAGTATGAAAAAATCTCAATGACTCTTGATACATATTTGACCTGCAGCCCCTCTGCACATGTTTAAACAATGGCTGCGACTGTTTGTCTCAAGTTGTTGCTCTGTCAACAAGAATGACATCTCTCCACAGTTATCAGTCAAAACTGCTAACCATCACTTCTGCTGTCTGTTTAATTTGTGTTTTCCAGTTTAAATGAAGGTGACTTGACTTTCTGGATCCCTGTAATAACCGGGTGCCACCTCTTGTAGACCCTATGTAAGTAGTCTAGTCAGTTGTGCTGTAATTGTCCCTGTAACTGGGTGTGCCATCACTTGTGACATCTCTGTGATAATAACTGACGTCCTCCTAATTAGTGTTATCCATTGTGCCGTCCCTGTAATCTGTACTGTCCCACATCAGGATTCCTCCAGGTGACACTTAGACTGCCTCCAGCAGAGACGACGTTTGATTTGCAACTCAGCAACTTGGCCTTCACATGTAAATGAAATTTGATGCAGGGCTGTAAGTATTCATCTCACCTGTCTGGAGTCTCCACATAGTTACCATTTAAAAACTATGCAAATTAGCCTTCATTTAAATTCTGGCCTTTGATAATCAGATGTTATCCCAAGCCAAAAGATCCAAACCTGCAAAAATAAAGACTACGGATTAGTAAATTAAGTGTTAATACTTTTTAAATTTATTTTTAAAAATAATTGTGGTTATTTTAACACAATATCTGTCTACACAAAGCAAGTAATGGCGTCAAATCAATTCCATTCATATGCTTCATAGAGGGACACTCACCATAAAGCTGTATACCACACTCTTAAAGATTTATTATGATGTTTGGCAAACAATTGGATTTTTCCAGGATATTTTCTTTATGTTCACAAAACATGCACTTAAAAAGCCATCCACCACCTGATAGCAATTATGTTAATTATGAAGTTTGTACCATAACCAGCACTTCTGGTGTGTCTTTACCACTACTATATTTCAGTAGCATAGATAAAAAGTATTTTTAAACCCAAAAGACATACATAGGGAGGAAAATAAAGAAGAAAATACTATAATTGCAAAACATTATGGACAATGACAACCCAGCACACTCAGCCACACACATCATTTCTAGTCCCTTAACTGTGTCCTCAAAGGAGAAGCACACTAAAATTATTTTTATGTCTAGGACAGTATTGTGTGTCCTTAAAGCTACCCCAGAACCAAAGGTTCATGTTTTATTGAACTGCCACAACTGTTCAGCCCTCACAGATAAGTTGAGGTGAAAAGAAATGAGAAAAATACTCCATCTAGTGTCAGCAGGCAGGAAGCACAGTACACTGTTGAATAAAAGTCAAAGTGCTAAGGATCACAGGTTGTTTTTTTGTTAGTAGGTTCATCTTGACTTAAACATTTTCACACATAGATATGAGGCATTAAATCATGTTATGCAGAACAAGATGCAACAAGGCTGACCAACAACTATCAAATTAATTAATTGTTAATAGCATGAGCAAAAATGCTTAACAGACACACTTTCAAGCTGTTTTTGCATTTGATTTGTAAGATTGCATTTTCAGTTGTATGCTCTTTTTTGGGGGGCTGTACAGTAATTACTGCTGGACATAATATTTACATCATTTTGTTTCCTGTTGTGCTTTAATTATACTATATCACAATCAGAATCACTTTTATTGCCAAGTAAGTTCACACGTACGAGGAATTTGCTGTGGTCTGTAGGTGCAAAACAACAAACAATACTGAAAATATTTAAAAGATGTAATACAAATATAAACTATATGAATATATGGAAGTACTATGAATTATAATTTAATGAAAGAAAATGTGATATATGGAGAATCCACTTTTTTTTAATGTCATATTTCCTACAGTAATGAAGGCGTCAATGACAGAACTTTTATTTTGAATTAATGGCGCTTCGCACTTCCTTCTGCCGACCGTTACCCGGCGAGGAAGACGAAACGTCGGTCGGTGGCCGCCGCCGAAAGGACTTCGCGATGAAATAAAGAAACAGACAACAACATGAACACTGTCGAGAAGAAGCTGGCGGACCTGATACGTCAACACCCGAATCTGTACGACCAGTCACGGCGGGACTACAAAGACAACATGAAGGGGCACTTGTCGTGGAAAGAGATCGCAGAAAACATGGGGAAGTCGGAGGAGGAGCTGAAGCTGAAATGGAAAAATCTACGCGACAAGTTCTGTAAAGCGAAGAAGCGAATGGCCAAGAGAAACTTCAGTCTGCTGACGGACGACGAGAACCCGGTGGAGAGGCCCATCCCGGTGCTGTACAACCAGCTGGCCTGGCTCAGCGCCTATGTCAAACCCAGACCAGGAACTGGCATGGGGGAGACCGACGAGGTGTGTGTCAGCCTGCCCGTCCCTCGCTGACAGTACATAAAAATACTAGCTTGGTCACGTAGCTAGCGTGTAGCTAATTACTTACAACTCCACATGTAGAAGTATAGCCACTGCTAACAATATGCTAACTGTACTCACTCGGTAATTTATCTGTATAAAGTTATATTGTCTGTCAGTATAGCTATAGCCAAAAATATATTATTAGCTGCATATCCCTAACGGTAAAGCAAGAATGTATCAAAGCGAAGTACATGCTAAGCGAATAAAAACACCACTAGCTACATCGTGGACACCTGCCTGATATCCGGGTTAGTTTTCAAAATAAAAGCACAGCAAAACGTGACAACCTAGTCAGTTATTCTTGACTATGTAGTTTTGGAGAAGACATTTTCAGACTTCTTATATTTACAATAATAATGACTTGATAATAAAAACTCAAGGAATATCAGGTACCTAGAACACTGTTTGAAGTAAAACAGTATGAATTTGTGTTTTCCTTTTAGGTCACATTGTTTATTCACTTTATTCAGTCATGACTACAAAAAGAGTTTGCTTACCTAATTATTAATTTAATTTGTTTTGGCATTAAAATGTCTTCCCCCAAACTGCATAGTACACCTTTAAAACATAAATACACAATGCAAACATACATTTTTGATACGAACACCTTACCCACCATACACTACACAGTTGTAATACCTTTTAATTTTGTTTTACTTTATTTCACAATAATATTAAATAAAAATTCACAAGCATAATACATTCCAAGAAAAAATACAACTTAAGACTGAGCAAAAAAAATCAAGATGTAAAATTGACAAGACAATAGTACAAATAAATACAAAAACTAAATAAAAGGACAAAAGAAAGTCTATTTCAGCTTCTGTCTGGGGTCAAGTAACATGATATATCTGGCAAGCATTCATAAAGATATAAGGCATTCTTAGATCTAATCAATTTTAAAGAATCTAAATAAAGAGACGACTCTTTCAAATGTGTTGTGAAATGTGGGGGAGCCTTTAAAGTGCACTTGGGTGGTAAAGAGAACTTGATATGTCGACATCTAATTCTCTTGGAGGTGACAGTAGAGTATTCCTGCAATATACACCCCTTTTTTAAAGGCGAAGGAAAATATTCTTTAGCAAGAGAGGATCTTAAAAAGCCATTATTACATTACATTATGTTGTAATACCATAGGTACTAAGCTGGACAATTTATAAATGCAAAATGTATACGCTCCAGCTTCCTGAAATCGGCATATATATTGAAGCTTGTTTTAGAAGTGTTATTGTCTGTATAAACCACTAATACTATATCCTCCTTTCACGCCACACAGGGAGCTGGAAGTGGTGACGACCTGGAGAAAGAGCGTGATAAAGACGAGAAGCTTCCCCTGCCTGTCGTTAGTACAAGCTTTGCTCTTGTGGAGTCCTCTCCAAACAGCCATCAGGAGATAGGAGTCCCTCTTAAACGTAAAAGGCAAACCACCACAGACAGTGAGATAGGTCCTTCAGATGCCCTCACCAGCCTCAGAGATGAAGATGAACTGTTTCTGCTCAGCCTTCTGCCCTCACTGAAGAGGCTCACCATCAAAAAGAGGATGGAGGTGCGGATGAAATTCCAGCAAGTGCTTTATGCTGCAGAGTTTGAGGACTAAAGGGCTCATCAGAAGGCAATAAATTCTTTAAGCACTCAACATGTAAATATATTTTTTTAGTCATTATAACTTCTTAATATTTATTTTGGGATAACCACCGCTAGTAAAAAATTTCAATATGAAGAGAGTCATCTATGTATAAAGACCTTTGTCTGTTGGTTTGAAAACAGAGAAGTGTCTTTAATTTTGAATGTAGGAGAGGGAGCCACCTTTTTTTTTAGAGTTGTTAGTTACACGTGTGCAGTGAAATACACTAATGCAATCAAAAACAACAGTGCCATAATAACTCCTTCCTTTTAAACTTCATCATGTTCATTCTACTCACTTTTGAGGCTGTGTGTTTTAGTGATTTGTATAAAAATGCATCATGTTAAAAGATGTGTTTGATATTGTGTCCACACACCTTTATGTAATTGGGGCTAGGTTTGACAAAACATGTGTGACGTTTAACTCTGCATAATGAAAAATAAGAAAATGTGTTTGAGCCATTGGTTTATTAACTTTTCTGTTGAAAAGTTCTGTAAAAATTTTTGCATACAGAATGCTTAAATGCCACAATTACACCTTAAAATCAAAACTCCTTAACACCTTGTTTATCACTGCTCATTGTGTTGTAGTGTTGCCAGATAAACATTGATGACTAAGTAACAACGCACATCAATTCAGTTCAGACATCATTTGAAAAAACAGCAAAAATAAATAGTTGTTTTCTTTAACTTTGTTAAAAATTGGACACTTTATGGGGAATAATTATTCTGCCTGTCAACGCCGCCTGCTTCATTTCAAATGATTTTTGTAGATTAGAAAGAACTCACTGATTGTACATAAATATATCTCCTTTATCTTTCTGAAAGGAGTTATTTCTACCATATATTTTTTTACAAATAAATATTTTTTGCTCCTGAATTTTGCTTCTTGTTATTTTTGCAACGCTTTAGTTTTCAAAAAGGTGCTCTATATTCAAATCTGAGGGTAGCTGCTGCTAAAATACGTCAGTGTTTTATATTAAGGGCACAGTCTGTGATACAGATTTACACAAATGATCGACCTATGTACAAAATTCTCATAAATTATTACCAACTATTTACAGACACACAAAACTACACACTTATACATATATGATTGTACATATTTCATCATAAAAAATGCTGACTTTGCCATTCAGTGTTTGTTTTTATCATCCACACAAGTGTACAGGAACCTCTTGTGTCTTTTCCCTGCTCATCCTTTTGCCTTGTTGGTTTATAGGAAAGTATGAGCAGCTTTATCTTGTATTTCAATGATAGTACTTTCTAGCTGCAGTGATACGATTTCATTGTCTTAGCTGCAAAGTCATTCACTTCCACACACACACACACACACACACACACACACACACACACACACACCAATCTCTGGTCTTGAGAAGGACCTCCCTCTCTGTTCAATCCCCAGTCAGGGATTGGTTGGTAACGACAGGCTCGACCCTCCTCCATCGCAGAAAGCACTGTTCACTAACGTGTATGTTTTCATTCACGTCTTCATGTATTCCATTCATGTGAACAGTGTGTTATGCTAATATGTGGGTGGGGTGTATGAATATAAGTCAGTGCCCCTCTAACTGTCTTCCTGCTGCTTGTATTTTGTCAACACTCTGCTCCCCTCACCCAGCATCTCTCCCCTCTCCTCTCCCCTCACTGTATTTATCCCCCTACGAGCCTCCTCCCTCCCTCTCCTCTCTCTTTGCTGTGTTACCCCCTAACCCCTCCCCCTCTCCCAGGCTTCCTGCTCTCTTGTCATTGGGCGCTGTGTGGGGTGATGGTTGTGGTTTCTGTCGGTGATGTCTCCAGAGCATGTACCGGCTTACTGCTTCACAACTGTTAAAGCTTCCACCGAGTCATTTCCTCAGATACTAGACCAGAACATAGACTTATCCCTTTGTTTGGACTGGACTACGGACTGCTGACAAGCTGCAGAAACAGGGATTGACTCTCTTCTTTCTACTGCTTGAGGTGAGAGACAATATTTACATGATAACATTCTTTACATGTTGGTATTGTTACAGCCCTCACATACGTACACTTAGTACAGTACAGGTTCTGATTATACTTAAATTTTTGTCTTCTGCTTTATAAATTGTACTCCTCACCTCCTCTGCTGTTGTAGCACAGCACTGTTTTTTGTTTCCTGCTTGTCAAATGGATGAAAACGTGTATCACAGTCTGTGAGCATAGCAGCACCCCACTTCCAGCGCTGCTGCAGAATGAAAGGCTGGCTACTACAGTGAAACAGCATCACACCCCTATTGGTAGGAAGAGGTTTCACTGAAGACTATTGATTGGTTGCTCCGGCTGTCTGTCATACGGAAGGGCGTGTGCCTGCAATGATGAACTAGTCATATGGTGCAAACATACCACCCTGGAAGTGGTGGTTAGTGTTGTGTTTGTTTAGGTGTGGTTCGGACGTGAAGGAAGCGATGAGACGGACAGAGTGGAGGAGGACGGTGGGTGGAGGGCTGGAGGAGAGAGATGGGAAAATGATGCTGAGATAAATGGAGGAAAAAAGTAGTTTGGACGTGAGTATCAGAATGAACTGTTGCATGAGTCAGATACTGACATGGGTATGTGTTTTTCTCTTACACTAGGGTGAAAATATTGAATCAATAACATTATAGGTGCAGTATGAAAGATAGTTAACTGTTGACTCTCATTCCTAGGTCTCCAAATACAAACATTTTGGGTTGGTGGCTGGCCAACTCCACCAACCCAAAGCATCTTTATTAAATTCTCCAAAATTGCTTATTGCACCTTAAAGTAAAATACATTCAAGCCGTAATGCTGATGCATAGATGCTGTCGTTGTTGCTGAACTGTGATATAGTGTTAAAGGTAGTTAGACAAGCAAGCAGAAAATGTACGGACAACCTCACAAAAGCACAGCCAAACAAACCTGCAGAAGGCAACACATGCTCATACCTAAACAAGGTGACTCCCAAAACAACTTATATCACTGTGCCCAAAACAACATGACTATTGCAGCGTAACAGTGACAGGCGTTGGTTTGGTTTAGGCAAGAAAACGGCCTTGTTAGGTTTAGGGTTAAAATAACTATTTGTCACTTTACTATATTAATAAGTTAAAATAACTTACACGCTGGACACAAACAGTATCCTTGGTGAAAGTCCATTGCGTGAAAGTGCATGTTTAACCCAACTGTCCATCACCAACCTCCTATACAGGCTTTTTTGCTCCTTATACTGCCTCGCCTGACTTCCTCCTTTGCTTCTGTAATCATTACTATGGCCACTAGAGGTCATCGCCTAACAAGATACGTAAAAATAGGTCGTAATAAGCAGCCCTAGGCAAAAATTCCCAGGGGGCCCCTCCAACCAGTGTGCATCACCATGATGTTATGAATAATCTCACGGCAATGACAAAACATTACAAACTAACACCATGTTATTAAGCTGCTTAACTGTCGTCCTCAATGATTATTTTTCTGATGAGGACGGCCTGGAAAGACCAAAAGACGAAGATGCTAACATGACTCTTGTAATCGTGATAGGAGGGCAAACAGGCAGCAATAAAAACAAGAAGTCAGACAATAAGTAAAAATCAGGGGATATAATGACATACAGATACAGTTACATGCGCAGTAAACAGACAACACTGAAAGAAAAAGAAAAAATAAGAAATGGGCATCAATGTTCAGGCAGCTGCAATTATGAATATTCTGCTGACCAGACTGAGAAGCAGCCATTCAGAGAATTAACTCAGGCAGTATACAAACAGCTAAGGAGGGTACGGATCTGCAAGAAACCGGTCATATGATCTCTGGTCAGCACTGAGCTATTAGAGAGAGAGAGAGAGAGAGAGTATGGCAAGGAGAAGCAGAACAACAGAAGTGGTCCTTGTAATGCAGTTTACTGTAGCTTCCATGCGCCTACAGTTTCTATCACTGTGTGATATAATGGATCTGACATTCTTCAGTTGGTGTGGTCGAAGGCTTTTACGTCCATACTATAGTGAGGTGGAGGCCCACTGGATGCGTTCCTCATAAGCTGCTACTCAGAGAAAAGGTAAAACTTCTTTTTGGTAAAACAAGATGCAAAACCCTGGTGATGACTCAGTCAAGATGTATTAGATTTTAGTATGATATCTGAGAGAAGAACCTTTTGGCATATATTATTTATGGCAGTGAAAGGTCTCATCCTGTAGCGTATGAGAGGAATGGGAGGCAAAGACGTAATGTGACGGGGAATAAACTTTAACTCAAGTACATTGTGAGACAATGACGTAGTTGATAATCAGCTGTTTGTATCTATTTCATTCATTATTCTACTGGAACCAGGTTAGACATACAAAAAGGTTAGTTGTTTTTTCTTCTCAATGACTGTGAATGGGACCTGAGCTGAAGGAAGTATGACCTATGGGCTTGACTGGGATGATGATGTCAGATTGGCATGCTGACCATGGCAGATTAGTGGCAATTAGAGCTGCAACGATTGGTCGACTGATTGATTGACAGAGGGATAAGTGCTACCCAGTATGATAATCCATTCAATGTCAAAGTGATTTTTTTATGTAGAAGAAGGAGCTGTTTTTTGTTTTTTGTTTTGGATCTGTTCTGGATGTGGAGATTCCCTGCTTTTCTCCCTTTTACACTGAACTGGATAATTTGGGGTTTTGGGTTGACAACAGGATATCTGAGGACCTCCTCTCTGACTCGAGAGACTGGGATGGACCTTTTTCACTATTTCTTTTTGTCATTTTGGGAACCAAACGACTAATCCATTAAGTTGGAAATGATTAGGAGATTAATCTATGGTGAAGAAAATCAATAGCTTCAACCGCAGTGGTGATTGGAAAGCTTCTTAGCATCATCATCCCCAACACTAACCTTTACTTAAGACAACCTGTACCACAGACAACAAGATCAAATTTGTTTTTACACTTGTCTAAACTCCCTGCTCCTAAGATCTTATTCAGTCTGTCTCTACTGTCTGTTTTCTCCCAGGCTGTCCTGCTCACTTCAGCAGAAGCCCACCACACCCTGAGACTGTGACCAAACCTGACCAAACGGGAACACGCCATATGAGAACAGGCCAAAACAGTCCACAGCAGTTCAGGAGGGAGGGCCATCTGGTTCAAGGGAATCAGAATAACCAGACCATAGTGGGCCACTTAAAGACTCAGGGATCTGCTTGATTTATCCTCTTTGCAACAAGGCAGTGGGCAGAGGAGGGTCCCACTCACCATGTACTCCCCTCAGAGTCTCCACCGCTGGGGCATCACTCACAGTGAGAGTATGGAGCGGCTAGCGTACAGCCAAGGTAGGTTGGCAGGTGCTGTTTGAATGAATGACTCTGACCTGGCCTCACACAATGCTTGTGTTACCTACAAACAACAGTCTGATATCAGTCTGTGGATCCATGTCACTGCATTCAAACTAATTAAGTTCTGTAAGAGTGACTAAAACAAGTTGGCTAATCATTAGGAAAACCATCAGCTACAAAGCCAACTGACTTCACAACAGATAATACCTTTCCATGAGTCAAGTGTGAGTCACCATGTAAGTGCATAAACCGCCAAAGCATGTCTCCTGTCTGCGGTTCACTATTGTCTGTTGCAAGACACTCTGACTCTAACCCTAATAGATATACAGTAATTTATGTTTTTTTCTTGGGACTAATCTCAGAGTTAATTAATAGCACCTAAAATTAAAGGACGATAACTCTGATAATTACTGGTCACATCTAAACATGTAACCAATCATTAAGACAGTGAGGTGGACTTTTATCTAATCTATGACAACATTAAAGGTTGTGAATAATTCATGTGTTGCTAAAACTTGGTGAGAAAATGACAGCTCTTGATGCTCTGATAGTATCCCACAACAATTTGAATCATGGATTAAGTTATTTTTCAGAAAAATGTAACAAATTCACTGGTTTCAGCTTTAACAAATGTGAATATTTGGTGGTTTTCTTACTCCTCTATGACAGCAAAATTAATATTTTTGTATATTTTTTTACACTGACCATCAGACAAAATAATGAATTTAAAGATGTCACTAATGTATGAAATAATCAGCAGGGAAACTGATCATTAGTTTCAGCCATAAATTACTTGCAGCATGCTTGTTTAACTTTAAAACTTAATCAGGCTAACCAAAGCCAACTCACTCACATTAGATACTTCCTCCCCTGCTTTACTGGAGCGGGTGGGTGTTAATGTTTCCGCTGTTATGGCTTTTATTTGACTAAATACTTTCATGCACTGCTATTTTAAGAAATTTCCTCTGTGGGTTCATCATACTAAATTCAAACTAGGGCCAAAGACAGGACTTTGGAAATACTGAGTCAAAATTTCGCCAGCAGATCCCCACCCACCAAAGAAATTATGGACAGGCATTTAAAAAAATTAAAATAAAATGTACTTAAAGAAATCCTTAAACTTTGTTCATTCGTTTGACTGCTTAATTATATATTTTTTGTAAATTGTACATGCCAAAATCCTGTTTCAAAGCCATCTCTATACAACCAGGTATGTAATTATCGTGAAATGAAAGATATTTTGCCTAAAATTACGAGACTTAACCTTAAAAAAGTCAACATATGTAATAAGTGTTTTTATCTAGAATCATTAGAATGTAAACTGTCATGAAACCCCTCAAAATGAAATTGAGAATCTTACTTAAACTGCCAATAGACAAGTTTTTTGCTTTGACATATCATTATGAAGTAAATGTTGATTAAACAATGTAATGACTATAGAATAATGACACCATCAACATTTAGATGGTTCCCTATAAACCTCGCTTTCACTATATAATTTTGTCTGCCAGCGGGCACCATTTCAATCAGCTTTCATGTCTCCATAAAGACTAAATGAAAAAATAAACACATTTTGCACTGTGTTGTTAGTGGTTGCTACCATGATGAAAAAGGAAAGCGATCCAGATGTCTTTGTGACAGCCAGGGCAACAATAACACCTCTAGGAAGTGAGACACAAATTATCTGTCTCCACTTTAAGTAGGCCTAAAATTATGGAAAAAATATTTGCTAAATTTACTTAAAGGTCCGATGTGTAGGATTTAGTGCCATCTAGCTGTGAGGTTATCAGATTGCAACCACCTGAACTCCCTCTCCTATGAATGCTGAAGCCCATCTCCAGAGCCAGTTTTCAGTTTGTCTGTTCTGGACTACTGTAGAAACATGGCGGTGCAACAGAGTGGACCCTCTGGTAGAGAACCTGCACTCTCTGTAGATATGAAGAGCAAATTTTAAGGTAATGTTCATTCTCATTCTTAGTCTCAGGAAATTATACACTAATGAAAATATAATTATGATGGTTATTAACCATAACTATGATCATTATATTCCATATCTGCCAATAAAGCCCATTTCAAGGCCGTACAAAATAAGAGGAGAGCACAGCACCATAAATAATAAATAGTGTGAACATCAATAACTCAACATATTCATGGTTAACAACATTCCACAGTACTTCAACAACATATCGTCATCACATCAATTAACAGTGACAGCCAGGAACAATGTTAGTTAAAAAACTTCACTGCAGCCAGCACAAAAGACCTCCTGAATCTCTCAAAAGACCACAAGCCTGTCACTAAAAGAGCTCTTCAGCTCCCTATACGTTGGATGATCCACATTTTGCATGATGCTCTTGAGCTGTTACGCAGTTATATTATTGTATTGTTATTACTGATGTATGAAGGCTTTATATTTGAACTATTTTAAACACCATTTGGTAGTTTAGTCTGAAATAATCCATCACATTTAATCAGCACTTCATATGTTTTATATGTGAAATCAAATTTTTTATATAATTACTAACCACAACTGTCAAAATTATGCAGCGGAGTAAAAAGTCGCTTGGCTACATTTCCCACTGAATTGCTGTGAAATGGAAAAATAAAGTCACATAAAGTTGAAGTACTTAAAGGGTCACTATGTAGTTTTGGAGAAGAAATTCAAATTCATCATTTTAATATTTATAATATTAATTAGGTAACAATACAAACTCAGAAATGTTTATTTTTTCCACGACTCAATAAACAAGCTGTTCTCAGAGGAAATAAGTTCCTCAGAACGCTGTCTGAGGCTAGAAAGGTGGCAGGGTCCGCCACATATAAACAAAGCAACACGAAAGGAAATTGAGTTGTCCTTGATGGTCAGTTTGTTTATGCAGTGTATTCAGTCATGAAAACGAAGAGCGTTTAACCATTTAGTTCATCAGTCAATGAAGATTTTTCTTTTTTGATGAAAATGTCTTCCCCAAAACTACATACTGCACCTTTAAGTCCATTCACTTCTGCAGAATATTAAGGACATCTGTGGCTTCAGACTTTTTCTAGCCACATATCTGAAAATAGCTGTCTGGGCTCTCTTGTCTCCAGGCCTCTCTGTCACACACACACACACACACACACACACACACACACACACACACACCCTCTACCTGCAGGCAGTGTTGCAGTTCTCACTTCCGGCAGCAGGGGGCGGCACGTCCACAACACAGCGGCCACTAAAATCATTACGTAGTGCCTCCTTTTGTGTGTCTTGTGAGCCTTTTGACACCGCCCCTCCGGAGGGTGCAGCGGGAGCGTCTGGAGCCAACTATCGGTTAGGTGTGCTGGGTGTAAACAAATCTCTACAACCTCCGAAATGTGCGGAAAAAACACTTCTATCGTGAAGCATAGCCACCGCTGCTAGCGCTCACCATGTAGCCCGACGCCTACGTTTCAGCCCGGGGACGTTACGACGGTTGACTGTTGACTTTAGCCGGAGCTGTCACAGCCTCGGCCGGTGGGATCACAGGTATTTTCCATGCCGCGGTTGTCATAATGGTCGCCCGGTGAATTGTCCATCAAGCTAACACCTCGCTAACGGCTAGCAAACCGTATGAATCTGGCTGTTTTGCCACCGAGCCGCACCAGTTGTAGTTAGCTAAACCGATTTCAGAGGTACGTGAACATGGCATCGCCCGCAGACCACGAACTGGGTCTGTCTGAAGCGGACAGCAGCAAGGAGAAAGCTCAGGTGTTTGGGATTTTGAGGCTGCAGGAGGAGAAATCTGGTGCTGTGGATAAAGCTAACAGTATCAGCACAGTGAGAGGAGGAGGAGGAGGAGGTGGTGGTGGTGGTGGTGGTGGAGGAGACGGACGATGGCAGGCTCCTATCTTCGCTTTGGCCAGGAAAGCATCAGAGACCATTTCAGGGAGCATTCATGTTCTGCCCAAAGTGTCGGAGCACAGGACGTCTCTGCCCGGGGACTGGGCCGTGCAAGGTAGAGTATGATCATGAGCGGATAGGAAGTGTGAGTGTGTGTGGTCTCTGGTTAATAATAACAGGTCTTATGACACCCAGTAACTGATTGCTCCAGGCACTCATGAGGAAATGTGACCGAGCATCAGTCCACCAGCACAGGCGAATCCCCCATGTGAGATGTTCAGGGACAATCAATCTTTCAGCTGTTAATCGGAGCACAATAGTTAATAGTTTCAGCTGATGTGTGTAGATGCACTAGTGTGACAAACCTAGCATCCCCTCCTCT
This sequence comes from Pagrus pagrus, assembly GCF_965226575.1. Lineage (NCBI taxonomy): Eukaryota > Metazoa > Chordata > Actinopteri > Spariformes > Sparidae > Pagrus > Pagrus pagrus. Next base: position 27,477,911 of record NC_140185.1, on the reverse strand, counting down.
CTCTTTCACAGCTAATATTACCTCACCACCCTGTCTGTGTGTGGGCAATTGATTTTTCATAGATCCAGGCTGCTATGATGGCACATCCTCTTCAGTTAATGTTAGCTGTGCTGCTGTTGTTTTATACTGCCACACTACTTAACTCCCAGAAGCATCACCTGCTGCACCTACCTGCAAATGGAAATAATGCTCTGTCTGTATTCCTTGGGGTTTGCACTGTGTTTTGTACGCTGTTGATTTGGTGTTGTCACCCAAATAGATTCCTTAGGAAAGTAACAAACGCTCATGTTTAATAAGCCGGGACCAGCAAAGGTTTGGCATTTTTCCTGGACAAGTGAATCATATTAATCATGAGTTATCATAACAGTTGCTGTTCAGTTTTCTGTCAGTCATCTTTGTCATTTTGAGCTCTTCAGCCAGCATCCCTCACAGGCTTGGTTTGAATTATGTAAAAACTGAATCATCACAAGCTGCTGACAGTTGTTCCAGGCATTCAGTGTTTCCTGATAGTTCACACCCCAGATTGTTTTATTTTCTTTTAATGACAACACAGGGAATTCATTTACTAGAACAACATTTAAAGGACAATTTAAATTTCTCATAACTGCATTAAAACTCACCATCACCTTGTCAATATCCTCAGCATTTCAAGTACTGCAGTTGTAGTCGCATGGTGACACAGGCAGTCAAAGGGTTACTGTTTTTTCCTCAGTATCCACAAGTCTTACTACCCAAGGGCACCCAACATTTATGCTACTCCCAAGAAATCATCTGTTGATTTGTCTCTGCCTGTGGGCCAACCTGCCAACGTCATTAAAGCTCTTTAACAATGCTAGGCAACATCTCTGCATGTTTCTGTCCTGTTCTGGTGTTTGGCTACACGTTAACCCAGAGGTCCACATGTAATACATGTGAAACCAGACCTCTGTGGTTCAATAGTAGTTTTTCTAAACATGGAAACTTAAATTACTATTTCTTTTCTTTTTTGTCTGTTATAAGGCAGTAATAGCTGCAGTACTGGCACACTGGATTTGCCACTATAACACAATTTTATCTTAATATGTTAACAGCTGCAAATCATACAGATTTCTGTAATGTTTGAATGATCTCAATAATTATTTCTAAACTAATTAATAATTTCTAGGTGTGGGAGAATGTTAATACTAAGTACAGAGATTTATCATTGAAATTGATAAATTTCCCCTTGTTGGGGTGTTGTGTTGAGGTTGTGTGACTGCACTGAAATACATAAATGCAAATTAATTAATTTCCTTTTTAAAACAATAACTCAAAACGATTAATCGAGTATAAAAATAGTTGGTGATTGATTTGATAGTTGAGACCTAAGCGATTAATTGTTGCAGCTTTCTCTGAAAATGACCAGTTGTAACCTGTCTGACTCTGTGGTTTATCCCTCAGATAAAAACTTACAAGTTGAATTAGGTAGATTATTTATTAAACAAAGTCCTGAGCAGTTGTAAGATAAAGAAAAATGCTTTAATTGATATCTGTATTATGTGTGTAAATAAACGAATAATGCATCAGAGTTGTTGTATTTTCTTATGCTGCCCCTGTCAGAGTACCCAGAGTATACTTAACACAGCATTCTTAAGATAAAGGATGTATTACACATCACTAAGTCAAGTGTTTGTGTGTGTCTTTCGTCCTGCAGCCCTGCGGGACCCCATGACCATGGAGCGAGCCAACCTGCTCAACATGGCCAAGCTGAGCATCAAAGGCCTGATCGAGTCGGCTCTGAGCTTTGGACGAACGCTGGACTCAGACTACCCACCTCTCCAGCAGTTCTTTGTTGTAATGGAGCACTGTCTCAAACATGGCCTCAGAGGTAAGATGCAGAGAGACGTTTCAAGTGGTGTCAGGTGTGGGTGTCGTGCCGGTGCGGCTATATCCCAGATTGCTAAAATTAGACGTCTAAGCTGCACGATTGTGTTTGTGTGATGCTTCCCTCATAAAAGATGTCATTCCTAGATTTTCATATGCCAGTGTGTTTAAGTCTCTCTTCCTCTGTGTCTCTTCTCTCTCTAGTGAAGAAGTCCTTTCTGGGCTTTAACAAGTCTCTGTGGGGTCCTCTGGAGCTGGTGGAGAAACTGTGTCCGGAAGCAGCAGAGATCTCAGCCTCTGTACGAGACCTGCCTGGACTTAAGTAAGGAGTCCTCACACACAACTACACATATTGGAGGAACATGAGCCACAACACAACCACATACACACTCACATGCAGCAGGTACATGAGACTGTGACCTGAGCCAGGGAAAGTGAGAGGGAGTGTGATTTACTTTCACTTCCTTCCCTCCTGCTGCTGCCTCACCTCCTCTCTCCAACTGTTAGAGCCAGTGTAGACAGATTTTCCAAAGATGTGTCAAGCAGTTTGAGTTAACAGCATGAGTGATGAAAGTGCCCCATGTGGGTGCTAAAGTATTACCTCCAAAAACCTACAGTAATATTCAAGTAGTCTCCTCTAGTGGCTTCTACTCACTCTCATTCATGCACATGATTTCCATGTCATGCTTTACTTTGTTATTCAGTTATCAGTCACTACATAGCAGAGGAATCAAGTAAGTGAGTAATATTCAGGTCTTGTCTGATGCAGCAAAATAGGGAACAGATGTGCTGTTTTAGATGAAGAACAGAGCCAGTTTCCTTTGGTGGTGCTGAGTCAGACCAACGGATGTGTAGCAGAGCAGCGTTTTTGCAACACCAAAGTACAGAAACCAAGGGTTAGAGACAGGACAGTGCAAGGGCAGTGTGTTGTGCATTAAGAATGACACAGAGGCAAAATGAAACATGGTTATCGAGTTGGATTGAAGTCAAAGAAGAATATAACTAGATCTTAACAATAAAACAAAACAAAGATCAAGTTTAAAGATGCCCAGACGAGCCATCGACCCTTAAAACCCACTTAAAATCCCTTTAAAATTTAATCTAATCACCTGTGTTGTGTGTTTTTTTTGGTGTGTGTGTGTTTTCCAGGACTCCATTAGGCAGGGCCAGAGCCTGGTTGCGTCTGGCTCTCATGCAGAAACGGCTGGCCGACTACTTACGACTCCTCATCACTAGAAAAGACCTGCTCAGGTATACACACATGCACACGTGGAGACCCACACAAAGACGATAGATAAATAGAAATAGGTACATTTCATAGTACTCCAAAGAGCCTGAAAATATTTTGATACTAACGCATCCACAGTATCATCACTACAGAGCTAAAACTTTCAAATAAAAGCACAATTTTTTTCCTTTTACTGGAGCTTCCTTCAGTGTTTGTGAGTCTGTTGTGTCTTCCTCCTCAGTGATTTCTACGAGAATTCAGCTCTGATGCTGGAGGAAGAGGGTGCGGTGATAGTGGGCCTGCTGGTGGGCCTGAACGTCATCGATGCTAACCTGTGTGTTAAAGGCGAGGACCTGGACTCACAGGTAACCACTGCTCTGAGACAGTTATTGACCCATAGACAAAAAGAAAACACATTTACACCCAACACTAAAATGTTGACGTGTTATCTCCACTTCCTGTGCCTAGTAGTTCATTGACTGACATGAACCAACTTCTATGACAGTGACTGTTGTTTGGGGAAGCAGAAATGCAGATAAGAATGGTCTGTTTCGTTATCTTTGCATCAGGCAGATAGAGAGCAGTCACCGTGGTGTCACGTTTCTACTCCATCGGTGGAGACTTTGTCCTGGCTGCAAACACATTTTCTCGCTAATGCAAACACTCTGTACAGACTGTGTTCACACCTGACTGAGTGTGACTGAAATAGTTTTACCGTGATGGAATTGTGTTTGATTAAAAGTAGTCGTTCTCTGATCACAAGGCGAGCTATTACACAGATTACCGCATACAGATTTTTACATGGAGTGGCATGGAATGTAAATATGGTCTCATTCCATCCCAGATGAAAGGATTATAAAATAAAAGAAAGAAAAACAAGGGGACAAAACTTTTAGGATCTCTCATGTAGTGTTTTAGGATGAATAGTCCGGGATTTTTTGGTTACTACGTTTTTAGGGCTAATGATTAAATGATGATTTTGTTGTTTTGATCTTTCTTTACGATATAAAATGCACAAAATAGAGAAAAAATACCCTACACTTCCCAGATCTCACAGTGAAATCAATTGTCATGTTTTGTTCTTACCCAGAGGCCAAAACCCCAAATATTTTTAGTTTACAGTGATGGTACTAGAATATGTAATAATTATTTAATATTATTTAATATTTTATATTATTATTTAATAATTATTTTATTAAGTTGAATTTGAATATCAAAATAAAAGCTCTGCTCTTCTTTAAAAATGATGTACTGTATAATATCTCTTTAAAACTTTATCTCCATGGTGGACTGTGGTAGTATTTCTGCATGTGTATGATTAACAGACAAGTAAGTGCAATTAGGAAATGCACACACACAGCATTTGATATTAATTGTATACACTCACTTTCACAGTAAGCGTCATGTTTGTATGACTTTAACAAAGTAGGTGTAACCAAGCAACTACATAAGTATAAGGATCCCTAATTCTTGGAAATATTCTGGTGGTTTGTAGCTTCTTCAAGTCGAGCATTACCCATTTAATCTTTTTTGTGTGTTTTTTTTAGGTCGGGGTGATCGACTTCTCCATGTACTTGAAGAATGACATTGATGATTACAGGAGTGAAGAGAGGTATGATCTTTCTGTTGTCCCTCTGCCTCATTTAATACACTTGGTATTTTAGCCCCCCATAAATCTAACGCAGTCCTCTGTTTCATGTTTCCATGGTAACAGGAATAGCCAGATAGCATCCATCTTGGATCAGAAGAACTATGTAGAGGAACTGAACCGACAACTCAAGTAAGACATTTGTTTATTTATTGGAAACAGACCTGTCTGCAGGGTTTTCCCCAAAGATCATGGAGATGATGGGGGTACAAAACTCAAGGAAATTTCAAATAATGGAAGTCATGCTTTTAAAATGTTGTGTTAGTCGCATCTAATCAGTTGCTGATTGAGAGAAGCATTCATTCCACTTTATTTCTGCTTCACATTTTGCTTTACATCTGTTGTTTTTCTGATGTTTAATTGGTGTTTTGTTGTTTTGACTCAAAGGCAGAAGGCCAGATGCCTCATTGCATGTTAAAATAAAAAGAACGTTCAGTTTAAGTTTGATGCAATCTGCTCGTTTCAGAAGTGCAACTCTGTCCCATCTGTTCCCACATACAGACTCAATAAAGTCACAGACAGTCACATTTCCTCTTTCAGTTTTTCATCTCAAAAACCTGATATCTCATGTGAGTGAAGTGCAGTGAATCTTTCTTTAGAATTTGCAGCTGCGATGGAGCTAAAACCAGCTTGTTCATAAATAAGGAAGGCTTTTATGTATACAAACCTCTAATGTGTTATATGACATTAAATTACATTGTCAGTTACTAACCTTGATGAGCTGTCTATGAACATAAGCTAAGCTAACCATTGCACGACTGCTGTTTAAAGTCAGATTGGGGTCTGTCAGTCTGTGTTGAGACAGTTCAGCTTTTTATACATGTGAATAAACATAATAACAGTTCTTACAAGTCACAGATGTTCTCCACTGAACAGTGTCTAAACAAGATGTGGTATACGTCTGTCAAAGATACACATTTTAACACTGCAGCTGTGAATTGTGACCCTACTACTAAAAATAAAGCTGAATATGATTTCTGTTTCTGTTTCCGTTTGTATATTTAGCTCCACGGTTCATGGTCTTCAGGGCAGAGTGGACAATCTAGAGAAGTCCAACTCTAAACTCATAGAGGAGGTGAGACCCACGCATAAAATACCTGTGTATTGGATTTAGCACTTAAGAATTATAACATGATTTGTCTGTTTGATTGAAAAGCAAATGTCTCTTACATTTAAAGCAATAATAAAATCTGACATTATAATTGAGACAAATGTGTTTAGATGAAGTCTCGGAGTCAGTGTTATTATTGTCAAGCTGTGGCGAACAACTTAATTATTCTGTTTTTGTGTGTGCAGTTAGCCATTGCCAAGAACAACATCATCAAACTGCAGGAAGAAAATCAGCAGCTGAGGAGTGAGAACAGCCTCATTCTGATGAAGGCACAACAACAATTGGAGGTACACAGTCACAGTCACACGAGCACAAAATTACAAAAATGTATCGCTGTCTGAAAACCCAAAGAAACATCAGTACCTGTCTTAATATTCAATCTTTTGGTTTAAGTTTTCATTGCAGCTAAAAGTGAAGATCCAGCCCCTAATATTCCAGCAGTTATTACTTGCCCTGACTAAAAACAGATGTAACTGAAGCATGATATGGCTGACATCTTCTTCCTGTTGGTGGGATTAATCTAGGTAACCCAGGGCGACGTGTCAGTGGAGAGAGACACGTACAAACAGTCGCGTCAGGGTTTGGATGAGATGTACAATGAGGCTCGGAGACAACTGAAGGAGGAGTGTCAGCTCAGACAGGTCAGACTGGGACTGCGTGCGTGCGTACGTGCGATTGGAATTAATAAAAGATGGATCATTGCATCTGAATTGGTGACCTACAACTTCCTTTACATGCTTGTGGTTTTATTTTTAGGATGTGGAGAATGAGCTGGTAGTCCAGGTGTCGATGAAACAGGAAATGGAGCTGGCCATGAAACTTCTGGAGAAAGATATTCATGAAAAACAGGTCAGTACACATTTTCACCCTGTCTTATTAGCCACTGATTTATTTATAAAAGATTTGTAAGGCTGAAATGAAAAACATGAAGATTCAACAATGCACAGAGAGAAATGGAAATTGATGAAAAAAGACCCAATCAGTTTACTTTTACGGAGACATATTCAGTAACAGTTACAGTGATGTGGTTGCTCTTCAGACATAGTGTCATCACAGCGAGGGAGCACATGATAACAAACCCTAAGGGGGGCCAATAACTACACACAGAGAGCAGTAATACCTCGCCAGCTCCCGTACCCGTCTCTCTTCCACCACCAATATGTGAACTCTGCTACATAAACAGCACCAGCTGACATTTGTAGCCAAGCTGTGACATACAGCAGCTGCCATGCCAGCAGTATTTTTGCATCATTGTAAGGAGGCTGCTGATATCATCACCGACAACATCAGCTGTCAGGCTGGAGAGTAATGTCAGCATCATTAGTGCACAGGACCACAGGGCATGTGACATGGCAGTATTTGTATCATGCAATGCAACATACACATTGTCCTAAATACATTTCAGCTCGCTTGCAGGTAGCTCTCAGTCATATTCATGCGTATACAGTATATTATATTGCAAAGAAAACTCCTTGGCCACTAATAATCAGTGAGTCAGATCATGTACAGACCTCCAGTAGATGGATAGAGTGGATGAGTAGATACAAAAATTAAAAAAAGTCCTTAAAATGACTTAATTAACAAACTAGAAACAGTCACATGACAGTGTGTTTGTTTGTTATCAACAGGACACACTGATCGGACTGAGACATCAGCTGGATGAAGTCAAAGCCATCAATGTAGAAATGTACCAGAAGATGCAGGTACAAACACACACATCCTGACCTGGTTGCTCTTGTTCTCTTCTCACATACAGCACATACACTGTAATTATCACTACTAACAACAGCCGGTAATTCTTATTTGTCAGTCGTCTGATGACGAGATGAAGAAGAAAAACAACATGATCAGTCGTCTGGAGGAGAAGACCAATCAGATCACTGCCACCATGAAGCAGCTGGAGCAAAGGTAAGATACACTGCCTGTGAAGACACAGCACACGCTAACCACGACAGGAAAATCACTTTGTCCCGTGTGTCTCAGTTCTTTCTTCAATCATCTCTGCTGTTCTGGCAAAACTTTTGAACTGCAGTTGTTCTTTGATTTGCCAAAACAAACATAATCCTCTTCAAGCAAAGTAAGGTTAAGAGCTTCAACTGTAACATTGAATGAATATGATATAAAAATCTCATAATAAACTAATTTTTAGCTGTGAAAAATGTGCCATTTTTTGTCATTTTTAATAATGACTTAAAAGTGCACATTTATTAAGAGTTCTGCAAGTTTTAGTTTGAGAATGTTTTGAAGAGAACTGGAGAACGCATGATTTGAGTCTTCTTCCTCATCGCTGTTGCAGGGTTTCCCTGAGGAAATAGCTTTTTACATTTCTGCGTGTCCCACAAACACAAAATGTTCCACAGTATAAAACCTTATAACGGAAGTGATTTGATTAGGGTTTTTCCCTGATATTGCAATGTGTGATGGGATTAATAACTCAGTCACTGACGTCATCAAATACATGTCCTTTGTTGTGTGAAATGGCTTCTTCTTCTCTCTTCTTTAAGAGATTCTTAGATTTAATTTTTTATAAAAGTCTATTAATTCCTTTTAATCTGGTATGAATTCAGTGGAGGACGGCCACAATTTATTCATAAAATGGCAAAAAGATACACTAAAAATGTTCTACATGTTGAAAAACATCGTCCAAAGTTGCGTCCAACCGATGTGCAGTAAAAAATTCTGATATCAGTATATCAGCTGGTATACACACGTTTTTTGCAGTAATCACTTGTGACAAAAATATGTAATGGAGGCAGGATATTTTACAGTTTAACAGTAAACTTATTGTCCTTATTTAAATGACATCAGTGAACTGAAACAGTAAACTTCGAAATATCACACAGCCAATGCCATACTGTATCTACTGAATGCTGTTATTTAGGCCTTCACCTGTTTGTTAAATGAATGACAAGATGAGATTCATCAGGATTTTTCTAAATAATTTCTTTGGGAAACCCTGCAATCCTCAGTTTATCATATCTAAAAAATGACATGACTGATATTTTCATGCATGCTAAGTTCTGTTGTTCACTACTGCACCACAGTCGGTGTATATTGCTCCGTTTCTCCATCAGTCATTATGAGACCTGCTGGTTCATTGATTCCTTATGATGCCTCCTCACCCCATCGTTCACCAGTCAACACGGTCCATCCCTCCCCTCCCCTCTCCCATTGGTTTAAATCTGTTCCATCCTCTTTGTGATTGGTTGTGAATGTTTTTTGCTGCTCTAAAGGTGGTCTAAAGGTGGTTTTTGTAGGCTGGTAGGACACAGACCCTGCTTACACTTGTTATTTCCAGTCAGAGTTTATTTTTGTTATCAGCTGAGAAAGGTAATGAAGAATTAAAAGTTCTGATCAGAGCCACTGATTTAAAAACCAAATCATTTGCCAGCTAATTAGAAATATCTCTCCTCAGACTACTGTCAGTTTACATAAAGCTTGTTTTCCAGGGTTTTATCTCTCGTGTTGATCGCTTAGCACTGTGCCCACTTCACCTGAAATGCCGGTTTTTGTCTGCTCTAGTTGTCTCATCTATCTGTCCACATTACCTTTGCCTGCTTCTCCTCCACACCTCTTCTCATTACTCATTCGCTTGGAGGGAAATATATCCAGACTGAAGAAATCTGATGGCAGTGTAACCCTGGCAGCCTGAAATCAGATTTCTGTGTTTACTGCCTTTTATTTATACTTACTGCTGTGCTTGTGATGTTTAAAGTCACTTAAAGTGTTCAGTGTGACCGGGCCCACTTAGAATACTGATGTATTGACATCCTTTCTTCCTTCCTTCCTTTCTTTCCTCCTTCTTTCCTCCCTTCTGTTTGTATCTTTTACACCATCCAATCATCCATTCATCTGTCCATTTTGCTCCCTCGAAACCTCCACGTGTCATTTTTGCCCTCCTGATTTTATCCCTGCTCCTGCGTGCAGTGATAAGGATCTGCTAAATCAGACCAGAACACTTGCTATGTCATTTGTTAAGTGTGCAAGCACAGACACAGAGCACCAGTACAAGCTTGTCAAGGACATCTCCTTCTGAGGACAGACATGCACGTACACACACACATGCTGACACATGATTGCTTTTGACAGAATGAAAAAAATTGACTTAACTTAAAGGAACATTCCTGTTTTTTTGCACACAATATTCAGATGGTTTTTACAGCGCAGAGAGCAGCCACAGGGTCAGGCGAAACTGGACTGCCTGGTTTGGTGCTTTAGTTACTGAAACATGATCCTCATCAGCAGAGTGCTGGGATTCATAAAGACCACTGCAACATGTTTCATGATCTGTAGTTTAATCCTTTGTAGACAACTTTGCTGGGTTTGTTCTAAATTAAGAAATGTTTCCTCTGAATCTTCTGGTTCAGCTGGTCAGTGAACTATCTGAATATTATCAGTTATACTTTAATAGATACTGAAGAAACATTCTGAATTAATCATACACTACATTATCTATTCACTCACACAAACACAAACATACATATGCTACTAGGAATAATGCTCCTGTCTCCAGTAGTCAGTTTATATGCAGTAACCCTGACAGTAAGATAGTCGTTATTGTTCACATTGAGTTAGAATGAGTAGAGTATAGCGGGGCTTTCCCGCTCGTATCACTGAGAGGTTTTATATGGCAACAAACAGAGCCACAAGTTAACAGTTAACAGTCACTGTAGCATTTAGGGACTGTGTGAAAATTATTGACCTAGAGAGGGTGGAGTTAAACAACCAGTTTCACTTTTTTTAAAAGCCCTTTCCAGCATTATTGATATTTAAGAGACAAATTGCAACACCTGCCCCGCACTATCCGGTAATATTTGATTAGTCCAACTCATTATACAAAATAATTAAAGGTGCAAAAGAATGTGAACTGTGTACTCAAATTTAAACCTTACAGAAACAGTTCACCCAAAAATGCTAATTCAGTCATTTTCTACTCACTGTCATGCTGATGGAAAGTCTGGGGAAGTTTTGTAGTCCAGAAGACATTTCTGGAGCTTCACAGCAAAACAGAGTTGCAGCATTCTTCTAAACAACTGAAGTGGATGTGAACTGTTACTAGAAAAAAAACAAAATGGCTCCATACAGCTCATCTGGAGTAATTCAATTCTCAGGAAGCGCTGAGATCCTAAATTGATTTAAAAATATGTTATTTACACCCTTGATGTTTGGCCAAGCTTGGGGTGTAGATAAAATCTATTCAAATCAATTTGGGATCTCTGGGCTTCTGGAGACTTGGATTACCACAGATGAGCTGTATGTCATTTAATGTTTTTTCCCACTGTTTTTAAATGTTTTAAATCAAGTCCCCATCTACTTCAGTTGTTTAGGAGAATGCTGTAATGCTGTTTTACTGTGAAGCTCCAGAAATGTCTTGTGGACTTTGAAACTTCACCAGACTTTCCATCAGCATGGGGGTGAGAAGATAATGACTGCATTTTCATTTTTGGGTGAACCAAAACCAGTCACTGACAGTTTACTTAAGATCTGCTTCCTGTTAAAATGCAGAATAAGAAAAAGGTTGGACTTGCCTACGGACAGTGACAAATGACACACTCTGCAGAGTTAAAGCTCAGTCAGTAATTTTCATACAGTCTCTCAGTGCATTCATGTAGAGGCTGTTGTGTAACTTGTGATTCTCTGCTTGGCTGTGTTTTTACCTTAATGCAGCTGACACTGCTCAGGTCTAAAGCACGATCAGAAACGTGAATGCTATCACACACCCTAGACGAACTGATTCCTACAGCTGTCTGCGTTTCATCACAGTCAGTCAGCGGCGATCACTACAGATGTTTGCAGTCAGACAGGAGTTAGCTTTAATTTGTTACCAGTTTGCTCTGCATGTGCTGCACCTGCTGACCTGCTTCTGACTGGCTGTGATGACCCTCGCTGTGTCTGAAATCAGTCCCTTGTCCCCAACTGACTCACCGCACACTCAGTAGTTTACTCTAGTGAGCAGTGAGTGGAGATTTTGGACACGAGTGTACCTTTATCCACTCAGAATCCGAGCACCCAAATAAATTCGATAGAGGGTAGATATAGTACACTCAACAGTAAAAAGGTAGTGATTTTGGACACAGCCCGTCTCCCTCTTGCTCTTCATCCTCCTGAAGATTCACCTAAACTAAAAAATTGTAAGGTTGAGTCCAGACAGCTCAGTGCAACCAGCAGCTTTATCTCAATTCATCTGATTTGCTCCTGTAGAACAGACTGAACTGAGCCAAGTGTCAATAATCGTAGTTATACCGCTGTAAACCTCCGGAGCTTCTGCCAAGATAACGTAAATGTGTTGTTGTGTCTCGTCTTGGCATATTTATTGACTTTTGTGATAGATCAGGAAGTAATCCTTCTACCTATTCTAACTCCATGTTCATAGTACTGTAACTCCTCAATTTGTAGAAGAATAATCACTCAGTACAGCTGTTGAAAACTCACAACTACTGTCTTTTACCACCGTGATCAATAAAGTTAGATGTTTTGAAAGTGTCGGCTGTGGTTTGAGTTTTTGGCCACGTCGCGATGGACTCTGGAACATTTATGATGTGATCTTAAGGAGTGACAATGCTGTAAGTCGACTGTTGCTGTAAGTCAGGGTGTGGTCTGATGCCCCTCCTCTGAGATGGTCAATAAACGTTATTAAAGTCCTCATATCCTGAAAAAATGCTATACAAGTTTCCTCCCTGCACAATGCATGTAAGATAAAACTGAAAAAGACTCCATGGCGATGCTGCACTTTGTCTGAGTGCACCAAGATGATTGCATTAAGTTAGCAAACTTCTTTTTTTCTTCTCCATTCAGTTGCTTTGAGGCGGCTTTCCCTCATTATTTCATCATGCATCCATCCTTATTCTGACTCATCACCCATCTGTACTCCTTACTGTTTTGTTTTGAACCCACACTGCACTCTTTTCACTTCTGCCCTCTGGTGTTGTAACAGTACAAATTACAACGCCATCCTTCACCCCGACCTTCTTCATTTATCCTCAGCCTTCCGTCCTTCATGTTCCCACCCAGAAACCTCAGTCCCTAACCTCCCTCCTTACCCTACATCCCCCCAACCCCCCATCATCCCCAGGTCTTTTCTCCCTCTCCCTCCATGCCCCCAGTTTTTTCTCTCCATGGTCCTGAGTTTGTCCCTGGTTATAATGGTACAGATTACAGGAGGCAGAGAGGCACCGCACCTCGGCCGAGGAGGGAACCAGACGCTTCAAGCTGGACTTTGCCAACAAGGCCGACAGCCTGCAGCGGCAGATCGAACACAGAGAGAGACAACTGTAAGCAGAACATGCACACACATACATAAACACAATATACAGTAGTGTTAACATCATACACTGTGTGGCGTAGTAAACCAGCTGTTGAGGTTCTACCTTGAATTAATATTTATAGTTATAGTTCATGGAAATGGAACCAGTAAATCAATTTTAAAACAGTAAAGCAGTGCACATGTGTCTCAGCATACACCAGACTCTACCCTTACATATTTCATGTTGATGGTGACTTTAAAAAGTATACAAACCAGTGTGCTCTAATAGTGTGTTGATGTGTTACTAAGTCTGTCCCTGTCTTTGTCCGTTTGTCATCTTTACTCGTGTTGTTGGTGTGGTGTGTACACATTCGTGGTGCTCCTGTAGCCAGCAGCTGGAGACGGACCTGAAGATAGAGAGGGAGTGGAGGCAGACATTACAAAACGATCTAGACAGAGAGAGGGATACAGTGTCTCAGCTCAGCACAGAGGCCCTGCAGATTAACGGACTAAAAAAGGTAAAAGGACGGAGAGAAAGAAATGCACCATGTGTGTGTGATATTGTACAGTATGTTTCAGTATTTGCAGAATATGATCTAATATGATTTTTATTTTTTCCAGGAGTTCCATCGTCTGCAGGATGAAAACATTCAGCTGAAGACCATCTGTGAGGACCAAGAACAGGCTCTGGAGGAACTAGGCTCCAAACTAAGCGAGTATGTGTAAAATGTCTGCACTAAGACGTGTTGTGGTTGATATTATTTCTTTTACCAAATACAGTCTTATTGTTTTTGTCATCAGATCCAAAATGAAGATTGAGGACATCAAAGAAGCCAACAAAGCTCTTCAGGTAGAGTAATAGTGAATTACAGAGATAAACATAGCATCTCCACACTGTATCGCTAAGATGGAGATTCAGAGGAACAAAATACAGTATATTGTTGCGTGAGCCCTGCATCTGTAGCTGATTTTGGATTAGTGACATGTTAATGTTATGTTGTGTTGTTGTGTAATGTCTATAATGTGAAGTTAGGGTGAAACAGATTTACTGTGTTTCAGGGGGGTCAGGTTTGGTTGAAGGACAAGGACGCCAGCCACTGCAAGCTGTGTGAGAAGGAGTTCTCCATCTCAAGAAGGAAGGTCAGTCGTCGAATGAGAAATAAAAAAAAATAAAATCCCAACAGAACAACATTAATGTGGTTCTAACGGTTTCTTTCTCCCTCTCGGTCCAGCACCACTGTAGGAACTGCGGAGAGATTTTTTGTAACAGCTGCTCTGACAATGAGCTCCCTCTGCCCGCCTCACCGAAACCAGTCAGAGTCTGTGACACCTGCCACGCCCTCCTCCTCCAACGATGCTCCTCCAATCCGACGTGAAGGAGCCCCACGCTGCTGCCACGACCGCTTCAAGCAATCTGAGCTCAGACTCGTAAATCCCCACCCTCCGGTCCTCTGTAAGATCTCCAAACATCTCCATCTCCAAACTTATCTCAACAGTGTTTGCTGCTAGAAATGGGACACACGTATGAACATTTTTTGAATTGTCTTAATTTACAGTTTAAGTCCCTCACAGACAAAATGAGGGACGTCTGCGTCATTCGTTTGACACCACTCCTTTTTTTTGCAAATGCTTTGCAGAGGAAAAGGCAATCAGTCCACTATAACATGGGCCATAATGTCTTACTTGGTGACATAGTAAAAATCCTTGGCCTGCTTTAATATCATAAACAATCAAACTGGAAAGTTGAATTATCTATCCTAAATATACAAGTTATACACATCATTTATTTACAGTACATTTAGATCTCAGTGACCTTTAAATGAAGAAGTCATGCATGCACAGTCTTTCAAGTTCCCTTTGGTTCAATCAAAGTGTTGCACTAACCAGGCTGAGAGCACCAGATGGTCTCTAAAAGGCACAACAGGTGTAAACATATCTGCTGCTGTGTTTCCTGCACACAGTGGCGCTCATCACCAGGTCAGGTTCCAGTAAATGGGTTAGGGTTTGGTTTTGAAAGTAGGAACAACTCCACAGTGAAGTGAAAGTGAAACTGCACGGAGATGAGCACTGCTGCAGCTAAATGCAGATGTTTTTGTTTAAGCAAATCTACATTCTTATGAAGTATTGCATCATTATAATGTATGTATTATGCCTCAAAGTGTACACAGTCAAACAGAGGAGATTATATCATTTATACATACAGTATGGTGGCCTTGTTACTGTTGTTTGCGTCTATAAGGCGGCATTTACACAGGCACAATAGATCAAGTCAACCCACCAGGTTAAATCCAATTTTTTCTACATACTAAACTAAAAATAAACTGGATGTTTTTCTGTCCAGTTGGCTGTTGAGAAGAATGTGCCACAAAGTCAACCTGGTCTCATTTTCAGTTTTAATCGTTTCACAGAAGCAATCAGCCGTCATCTGTTCAGACAGAGGGATCGGTACAAATTGAGAGAACCGCACTGCTCAGATCCTTCTCAGAGTGTTTGATATGCAATGAGACGAAGAGTGTTTTCTGCAAACTAATTCCAGGAATGTTCACTGCTCCCGAGCAGATTTTGCTGTGCTGACACTATGACTAGACTAGTTCCCCATGGGTCTGTGGCTTTCAGGAACTGAAAATCAGTTTTTTATTTTTCAGTGTTGGTGCCATTTGTGCCTCTGTGAACACATTATACAGTACCTACTTGTGCTTCTCATGTTGCCAAAATGAGCCCTTTATTTCTACAGAGTGGACTTCCGTAGAAAGATCTGATTTAAGATGTCTCAAGTAGCAACACTAGCCAAGATAGCATTCTAGATTAAAGGCACATTTCACTGTTTGTTGGAGACACTAATGCAGTGGATGCTGCTTAAAGGACCAAGGAGAGTAACAGATGCTGTCATTTCTAGTGACTGATGTCAATCTGTGTCTCTTTTGTTGATGAACCACTGACGGGTAGCTGACAACAGGACCACTTCACTGACTAGCTAGTGGTTAAGAACAGACTTGAGTGTTACATACTTACAACATAGCCCCAAAGTATGTCTGAACACATGCCAATTCTGTAGTTTAATTTGGGAGTATTTATATCTGATTTTGTGTTTTATGCACAATAATTTTTACTTTCAGGAGTCCAGGGAACTTGTTTGAGCTTTCACTAGAAGTTAGTTGTAAACCTTAACGATGGAGACGTTAAAGAAGAACCACATTTTACTGCTGCTCCATTCCTTAGGAGGGAAATTTTGAAACTCTAAGTCATTTTCGATTGAGAGGTGTTGTCAAACTAATGCTGATGACTAATGTTCTGCTTATTCAGTGACGGGTTATGATACAAGTTCCACTGCACATTCTGGTTTTGTACTTAAATACAATGTTTACAACCTCAGATGTTTAAGAACTGGAAGTATTCATTCCCATGAAGAGACAGGCCTGGGTTCAGTTCAGGTTGTTGAAGTCTTTTTCTCAATTCCAATATTTAAAAACTCACCAATTTCTCATATCATCATCATTAAGCACCGTGTCTGAATTGCACCCAGGCCTGAGACGTTTTTGTACAGTGTCGCTCTTATAAACCTCCCAGCTTTCAATGGGACTTGTACAGCGTTGATACCACCGTTTGTTGTGTATATACATAATGTTGATTATCACTGTGGCCCTTTAGCTTACTAAATCCTGCCAGTTTAATATTAACTCTGTTGCCAACAATATGTTGCCTTGACTGTGTAGCAGTTTCTGATTAAAAGTTACAGGCAGAATCCTTCATGTTTACTGTCGTTTTAATGTAGGTAATTGAAATTTCCTGTTAATGTTTACTGTTGTTGCACTGTTGAGTCTTTTTCCTGTGTCCAGCTGAAATCGTTTTTTGGTTAACGACCTAATAAGCCAACCTTAAAATCAGATGTATTCACAAACATGACCCAAATATCTGTCTTGGAAAGTGATGTCAGAGTCAGGGAGACAGAAAGAGAATTAAATATAAAATTTATTAGGCAAAATGTACAACAGCTGCATAAGCTATCTTACAGCTCAAATATAGAGGCTTTATTTTTACTTCCACTCTTTGAGAGTGGAATATAATATTCAACTTAGTTTTAAATTTCTGTAATGAACTGTGAAAACATTCATAAAAAAAACACACTGGCTCACATTTATCACATTTTTCAAAGCAGGAAAGCTCATGTGAAATCCAGTGAGAATTTGCGTTTTAAATGATGGTCAAATATTCTGCTGAAAATAATGTTTCTTAAACTTGAATAAACAAAGATCGTAAAAACCATTAATATAAAAATATGAATTTCTTACCAAGAGAGCTGCTGGTAATGTTTTGAGCAGAGTTATAATCAAAGTGACAATGCTCCGTCAGTGCAGTGCCGATCTATCTGATTCTTTTGTCGCGTATCAAATCCCACAGTTTTTAATCTGTGCCCTATAAAATTCTGTTTCAATGCTGCATCTGCACCGACATCTCCTACCAACTGTGAGATGTGACAAATGACTAAATAAAATGTATCCCAATGCAATTTAAAACTCTGGTAAAAGAATAGGTGTTTGACTCTAATCAGGTTTCCAAAGAAAATGTACTTTTCACGTGAACCATCCAAAACTATATTACAAGAAATCTCCAAAAAGACCTATCAACCACGTTCAGCACCAACAAACATCATTTTGGTAATAACAGGTTGTTTTGTTCTTCATATGCTTTTAAGGAATGGTGTGATCATAGTGCTTGTTAAGGTCATGTCTGGTCTGTTGTAGTATCTGAACAGACTCAATATAAAGAACGGTTCTTTAACAACCAATGAGAGGATTCAGATCAGCTCTCCTGCTCAGAAACATTAATCGGGTAAATGTGGCCTACGGAGTCGCGAGACAAACGTCAGGATGGATTGGAAGAGTGGCACGACATCCTCAGTATGCACCACGTAGCCCGCTGCTCCGTGAGCCTCCGCCCCCTCCTGAGTTACTGTAGTAACCACCGCCACCACCGCTACGACCTGGAAAGGTTTGAAAAGGTAGGTCAGTGTAAAAAGAGCTAACAACACCCAACTTTTATTTAGAGCCTAGGTCTGTAACACAGTAATCTGTGCAAACATCGATCCAAATTATGAAATTTGCCAAAACGAAATGAGTCATGACACTTTCCCACGAATCAGAATGAAAACTCACTCATTTCAGCTGCTCCACTGGCTGTTGAGTTAAGGAACAGCTCAATATAGCGATGCTCTGTGGAGAAAAAACATCAGTCCATCATTCATTTTGAAGAACCTGGAATTCTTCTGCTGTTTAAAATAAATCCACCTGGTTGTTTCCAACTAGTTAAAGTGTAATCTCAAATATCTCAAACGTCATGAAATATTCTTTTTAGTTAGCATTCTGATTTGCTTTTTAAAAAGGGCATTTCAAAGCTTCAGGGGCTTCTTAAAAGGTTTAATTTGTTTTTAATACCAGGATTATGTTCTCTTAATGGTCTTTAGAAATGAATTCGGACATTAAAACCTGCCCCACTCAGAGTCAACCGGCCAAAACACTGGTAGCGTATTGTTGAGTTTGTTCTATTACTCTGCTTCTGTAGATAAAACTGATCCACTCTGTTAGTCAACAAGTACTTTTGTATCATAACATAGCGTAGCGTGACAAAGTGATGTCACAAGAATCGTCACGAGGACAATGAGAGGACGTACGCATGTGGTTCTTGTCTTTGGACATGGCTGCCACAGCGTCTTCATGGGTGCGAAACTCCACATCTGCTTCTCCAGTCGACTTGCCGTTAATAGCCACGTCAATGTGGACCCTCAGAGGATTCAAGGGAGAGAAGAACTACAGGAAGAAAGAAAAACATGTATACATGTGAACAGGCAGAAACATAGACAGATCATGTCAATCTGTATGTTTTTTTCATGACTATCAACATTCAGTGTTTACAAATGCAGAAGCTAACTGGGTTAGAACATGGCGGCGCGACCGACGTCTGCGGCGGCCTCTCCTAGCGATATGGCAGTGCGATCGTGTGTAAATAGTGTGGATGTAAACCCTGTGAAACAACGACGTGTGTATGAGCAACAGTTTCTCACATTTACACCCAACCCTCCCCCTCAGTAGGTCAGTCACCTCGCACTTAAAGCACTTTATTATGGACACGCTCCCAAACTGCTGCTGATGTATGAATGCCATGGTTTCTTTTTTACTTGATACTTGAGTCTGCGAGTCCCCGCAGTATATATCATTAATTAAATGAACGCTACCTGGACCCTGATAAGGACCAAAAAACAGATGAATGGATTAACCAATCAAAATTATTAATTACAATTAAGTTTTTGCCAAAATAAACACTTGTCCATCACAAGTTGATGAGCTTTCTAGCAGCAGTGTTTGCTGCAGGTCTGTTGGTGTTGACTGAAATTCTACAGTCTCCTGCCACTGTCGAAATAATGACATTTTTACATTTTTAAGTGCATTTTCGACAGCCCATGATAAATAAATTATATAATTATTTTGATTAATTTGTATGGCTCTGCACACCAGTCAAGGTGCTGTTCCTGAGCTATGCCGTTGAATAGTGGCCAGAATATTTGTTTGTAGAATATTATATATACAGATATACAGTGAAGTTGACCTTTGACCTTTTGGATAGCCTCTTAGATATTTGTGTAAGATTTGGTTATAATTAACATGTTTTTTTAGGCCACGGCAACCTCTGGCCACGGCTATCGCCAGCGTGGAGGCATAACAATCCCAAGACTTATTAATACCAGAAAACTGAATTCAGTGCTTTTAAAAACTTTTCAGCACCTACAGATATCCTGCATTGAGCTTTAATGTTCTTTAATCTCCAAGAGAAATAAAGGCAGTGTGTGTTCTTACTTTAGCAATGTCTCCCTCTGTGGCACGGAAAGGTAAACCCCTCATATGGACAAAATGGCCGCTGTGGAAGCCAGAGCAACCATCACTTTGACCACTGTAACCGTGGCTTCCCATCCCTGCGCCGAAACACACATACAGACACACACACAGGTTATCAAACACAACCTTCAGTACTGTCAAGAGAAGTAACCTAATACATACCATCTTTATACTTTGTTAATGAGAATGACACAAAGGATAAGAATAAAACATACTCTAGATGTGTGATTATGTGAAATCTATATGCAACCTACTGTGAGAGGTCTTGGATTCATTTTGGAGACTACAAGCCAAAACAGTCAAAATGTACCTTACAAAGCCCTATCCTTATTCTATTTAATGTGAAGAGTAACAACTTAAATAGAAAACGTTTGCGTTTTCAGCAGGGATGTTTAACTGTTGCAGGGTGACTGAATTTTGGACTTTACCTCTTCCTCCCCTCTCTCCTCTCACTCGCTCATCAAACATGCCGTTGCCAAAACAGTAGTTGTTGAAACCATTGTAGCTGTCAAAGCCACCGTAACCTGGACACACACCAACACAGAGCCAGAAAGGAGAATTCAAACTGTGATCACACATGAAAAGGAAATAACTGAACTTGATGTTGGCCAGTAAGCACATTAGTTAACCCTTCTCATATCTTCATGCATCTGAATGTATTGTATTGATTTGACTGTTTTTGTTGATTAACTGTATGATGTTATTTCAAATAGTTTAAGCTATTCTTATGTTTGTGAAAATGAAGCAGCATGACAATTTGGCAATAAAGCAGAAACTAACCAACTAGAACTTAGAAACATCCCTATTAACAACTACATCCATTCCCTCGTAAGTAAATATAAATTTGAGGTAGACTCAACCAAATGACAAAGTTAATAATTCATTAGAGACCACGTTGATCATGTTGATTTTCCCCAAAAGATTCAGCCTTCTGTTTAAAAGTGGCCAAAGGCAGACATTTTCATCTCGTCTTCATTTGTTTGATCTTGTGCCTATCCAGGAGTATCCTGGGGAAATGATTATGGGTGATACCTCTGATGCTCAGCAGAACTAGCGTAAGTAACAAAGTACCCTAATAGCTGATGCACCAGCTGCACTCTCAATGCTTTAAAAGCATTAGCTAAGTGTGTTAGGCAATAACAATAATGGTGTAGCATTCATTTGATATAGTCGCTAACCTAGATCTTTGTGAATGAATGATACTCTGTAATATTCGCTCTACAAAAAAAAAGAGGATTAGCGGCCTGTTATCATGGAAAACACTGCATCTGGTTAAGTAACAGGACACTACGGAAGTCACACCTTTAATTCGCGCAAGGTATCATGGGGGTGAGGAATAAGGTGGTTAACTTCTACTTTACACAACTGTGCTTACCTCCTCCATAGCCCCCTCCACTCCTCATGGTGTCCATCAGAGCCCCACCACGGCCAGGCCCGGGCGCAAAGAACCCTCCTCTTTGGCCCCCCATCATGGGTCTATCATAGGGCCCTGGTCTCTGGCCTCCCATCCCCCGCCTGGGCAGCTCATAGTAGGCTCTGATCTCATTACGACTGCTCTTAAAAATCTCTATATACCTGCAATAAAAGAGGCCCATGGGGTGCGGGGGGCAGAGGAGAGGGTTAAGGTGTAGAAATGGCTTAACTTGGGCTTCATACATAGATATGATTTACAGAGAGAGGAGATAAACACACAAAACACAAATCTTCTAAATAGTGGTTTTAAAAAATAGTAGTTTTAACCTGAAGCTGAGTGTCTGAATGACTGAACCTCAACAATATCTCATCATTAGCTGGGCTTAGGGCTGTAGTGAAGAACTTCTATGCCAACCTCACCTCTTGTTACTTACAGTGAAAACAAATCTTTAGGTGTTGCATTGATAATTTTAAGTGATTTAGATCTGCAGAAAGAAGTTTGATGCTTTTATGATGGAGCTGCCTTTACTGCCTTCTACTACACTTCTACACTTATTCCCCTCTTCCTCAGTAAATTATCTATGAGATACATGTATTAAAGGATATAAAAAAGAAGTGCCGTATGACGCTCTCACACAATTAAATAGAGCTCCCAGATCTTAGATGTAAGATAACCAACAACAAAATGGCATAAAATGCTCACACCATCTATAATTTATAGATTAAATACATGATCTTTCATCCCATTATTCAACATGGCATAAACCCCTTAAACCCCTTAAACCCCTTCCCATTAGCATTTTAACAATGATTACATGACCCACCCAATTAATTTACCCACTTAATCATTTTACCAGTTACTCTAGCACACCATCCCATGCTTAGCATTAAAGCATAACAGAACCCAAGTCGTTAATCCCACAATTACTCTAAAATGACCACCCATTAAATACTGCAATAGAAGCCCAACCCAGTCCAACCCGTCCCCTTCCCGTCTGTCCCACCTGTGCCCTATTCTTTCCTTGTGTTTCCCCAGAGCCTTTTCTGCTATCTCCTTTGAAGCAAACTGCACGAAGGCTTCCCCTGTGCTCCTCCCCTGGTAGTCCACTGGCAGAGTAATCCCATTTGGCACGATTCTCAACCCTTCAACCCAAGCACACATAAATACATAGGTCGGTAGGTAGACTGATAGATATATAGAATAGATAGAACAACACCCACTGCATCACTGGAGCGTTCAGGTTAAAATATATCATGACAGCGAAGAAACATCAGCTGCAGTATTTAAAAAGGGGGCATCTCAGAGGACTGAATTTGCACTTATAAGGTGCCCAGTGGCAGAACTAAACACATACTGGCCTGGAGTCAGCAGCCACAAAATGAAAGTCGATAAAGACAAAATAAATTTTGCTCTGATACACAACCAGATTTAGGTCACAGGCCAAATTCTGATTTTTTAGTATTGCGTGACACTGGTGAATAGTTATTATTAAAAGCTGATTATCTTAGATAAAGGCTGCCTATAAGCAGAATCACAGCACTGACCCCAGATCAGTGTCATGAGACTTTCTTCCCTCAGTCAAAGCAGCCCAGGCCATCCTATTGTTTAACTACCTTTAGTAGGCATGATATAAAGGTCATTTAGTATAAGCATGTTAAATAATGTGTTAATATAACACTAACGTGGTAAGAAGCCAACTAACAATTCATAACGAGGACAACTTGGTAAACACAGTACAACTATACTACAAGAACAAACATACATTTGGCCTTTGGGCCACGACACAAACACATGTTTACTGAGTCAAATTAAAACCACTTTATAATAGGAGAAAAATCCAAAACGTAAATGACAGTGTGTGTGACAAATATTATTCTATGCTTATGTTGTTGTGTTAATCAGCAAAGTGGGGAGCACTGTTCAAAGTGCAGTTGGCAGTAGGACAGCACTTCATGATACAATCAAAGTTACATTTCCAAATATCGCGTTATTTCGTAAAGGGTAACTCCACTAATGTTACACATTAAAGAGCGTTTACAGGTCCTGTAGAGTACAACTGCATATGTGAAACAGTTGTATAGTTGCATTGTGGGTAAGGTAGGCCAGGTTTTAAAAAGCAGTCCATTGGTCCAGCATTGCACTCCCGTAACACTGTTTGACTCATAATGGACAGTTTGAAAACAAATGATCAAAACCGATACAGCAGCACCAGAGATATCACCTTTTTTTCCCCCCACGTTTTCTTTCTCCTTTCATAACCTTTTGCCTATGTTACCCACAATGCAACTTGGCCACTGAATGACATCACTGGAGGTAATTTGTCAAATTACATGCAGCGTCCTCTGGAGACATAAAAGGCTCTATATTACTTTTTCCACATACATTTACACTGTTGTGTCGAAAGTGAAAAAAACTACAAAACTTGGTGAACAGTAAAGCAGTCTGTAAAAACTGTCCAATGATTCAAATGTAAATGGTATAATCTCAGTACAATTTAGGTAGTTAGACAAATGTTAAAATGTTCATGTACCTGAGAAGAACTGGACAATCTCCTCCTTGCTGCAGCCAAAGGGAAGGCCTCTAAGTCTCAGCATGCAGCCACTACAGCTGTCATAGTCAGCAGGACCGCTACGTTTCAGCACCCAGTCCATTTCACTACGGTTTGACTTGAACACTGATTCAAACACACAGAAAGATGGACACACATGTCAAGGTCTGACAGGACAATTTCATTCAGAAAAATATGAATTCTTCAGAAGAGTTTGGTTTAAAGTTATAACATACACACAAACTGGGAAAAGTCTATTTGTACAGTGAAATCAACATAGCTGAGCCATGAAACAATCTTTGACATGCATCGCAAACACACAGGGAACATCTCCAAAGTAAACTGATGACATGGCAGCAACAGAGCAAGTTGCACTTTGACTGTTTGTATTAGTAATGTCATATAATGTAGCAATTATTCAAAGAGAAAGTCAGCACAGGTTACACATTCACTGATTCATCAGCTGGTATAATTGTTTGTATTGCTTACCCTCTATGTATCGGTGACCCATGTATTTACGGTCCTTGGCAAGGGCATTCTTGAAATCCTCGGCTGTTTTGAGCTCAATGAACGCCTCTCCACTGGGACGGCCTTCTTTAGAGTAGGTGAAACACACTCCGTTCACTTTCCCAACGATGTCACAGTCTGTAAACAAGTAAGATCGATCGGGTTTTCCTTAAAAGGATGACACTCAGAAACACTGGGAGGACAGAAGACTTGCATACGGTCACTAACTTATTTAGATTTTAATATACTGTTTGACTTCCACATTAAAAATAAATAATATTCAGGTGTGACAGATGCTTTGTGCTTACACAAACACGATGTAAAGGTGAAAAATCATAGTATGTACGAGATTTTCAGTCTTACCCTTACTATCATTGTTAATGCCTCAAGCTGTAAAAATACATGTGTATTCTCACCAGAGAAAAAACTGGCAACCTCCTCCTGCGTGCAGGACCAGGGCAGTCCTCTGATCCGAACCACATAACCCTCTTCATTCAAAGACATCCTCACTGCCTCAGAGAGCAAAACACACCAGCAACACATTCAATTATTGTGTAAATGATACAGGAACTTGTCCAAAGCCCGTCACACAGTCATCATCAAACAGCTGTGCTTCCAGTATCTCTGGACCTCATAGCACACCTCATCCAATTATGGACAAAAATATTCTAGGCATTAGTTTTGCAAACACCTTTTATATCAACTTAACTACTTGGTTGAAAATGTCTTAATAGTCCTGCATTAGGTTACTTACTGCTCTCATAATTTTTCTGTGTCATTCTTTTATGTAGCTTGAGTGTGCATTGACTATTAATGATAATAAATAATATTTTCTTTGTCAACTATTTGTCCATTGATAATTATAAACAGGGCAGAAGCATTCACCTATTAAACACATGCACAGATATCATCCGTGTAACAATATATTGCACAGCACAGGTTCTGCAGGAAGCTTATATTGACGTTATAAATAACATTTTTGTAGTCTGAAGAAAAAAAAACAATTGCCAGCCATTGAACGCGTAACTATAATTAGTATACAATAACAAAACTCCAGTAGGAGTTGTTAAATAATGTAACACTACAATGCAAGTTACCACAGCTGTCACAGCAGATAAATAAACTAACGTCTGTCACTTCCTCCTTCCAGCTGTGTGTCAAAGTATCGTAAAACCAAGAGGTTTGCTAACGTTAGCTAACGTAACAGCAGTTAATCTCAACTCACTCAGATTATCCAAACAAATCCCAACGACACGTATGTTGTTCTGTGGCAAAGTTACTCCTCTGAAGTTCGCCACGGGAAAATATTTATCAGCCTGGAAACTGTGCTAGCTAATGAAGCTAACGCGTCTCTGCTGTCAGACCGACTTGCTAATGCTGGCTCGGTAACGTTAGCAGTTAGCCGGCTAACAGCTAAGGCTAACTGTAGGACACTGACAGCGGTCAAACGTACAAGGCAAACTAGTTCAATTCCCGGCGGTCGGATGCTGTCAGTGGGTATCAAAACATGTCCCCAGACAGATATAAGAGAGACGACGGTGACAAATGTCTGAAAACGATGAAATTATCTTACAGTCGCCTCTTGTCCCCGGTCTCCTACTCCTGTCCCGAGCCTCAGGTGTCACTGCCAGCAAACCCACTCAGGTATGTTATCGCGAGACTTGGAACACATCAAAAGAAGATGACGTTTGTGCCCTCTAGCTTTTTAATAACGACAGTAATACTTTTAATTAACAATAATAGTAATGATTAAAACTGTAAGAACACGAGGGGGTATGAGAAGAAGAGTGCAAACACGTTCATTTTAATGAAATGAGAAGTATTTTTATTTAACAGTATTGTACAGTTGCTTGACTTTATGTCCAAGGAACGCCCTGAATATGATGACATGTATTGATATGTGTTAATTAACCGTGTTATTGATTCAAAACATTCTTTGTATGTCCGTCGTATTTATTGGAGACTGGCTGAGCGCTTTGAATCATACAGGTCAAGGTGCACTGGAATAAAACATGCTGATTCTTTTGATATGTAAGGCATAAATGAGACAGTGTGCATTGGTCCCGCTGGTTTATTATCTACATATCCAATATCCGACCTCAAAATGAACACTTGACTACATA
The DNA here is from genome assembly GCF_965226575.1 of Pagrus pagrus. Classification (NCBI taxonomy): domain Eukaryota; kingdom Metazoa; phylum Chordata; class Actinopteri; order Spariformes; family Sparidae; genus Pagrus; species Pagrus pagrus. The sequence goes on along the minus strand of NC_140185.1, from coordinate 27,451,360 downwards.
CAGTAGATTGAAAAACCCTGACAATGAGAAGGTGGCGCTTAAGGGGCGCCTGATCAAACCAAACAGACAGGATGCAAAGTCCACCGACAGCAGCGGGACGTCTGTCACCACAGTCCTCTCTGGAGACATTCTCACTTTTAACCTCACTATAATGGAGATTCCAGTGTTCACGCTAGATGCCTTCACCAATTTACCTTTCAAGGGAAATCCAGCGGCAATTTGTCCACTGATGCATGTGAGTAAGGATATTAAAGGTTACAGTAGTCATGACATAATGAGGACTGTCCTGTGATCACATGCAGCAATGCTTTACAAAATGTAACACTGAGACAGATAAAGGCACTTTGACTTGCTGCTTCTAAATTATGTTGTTTGTTCAATGATCACACTTATTTTTTATATATATATAAATGTACAATAGATCAAATATCACTGCACAGTATATTTGTGTTCTGTGCATGTTTGATGTTTCTACAGGAGCTGACTGATGACTTGTATCAGATGATAGCAACAGAGATGAACCTGTCAGAGACAGCTTTCATCACCAGGATCAACCCCTCTGATGATTTTACCACAGGTCAGAACATATACTGTACACCACTGCATCAATTATTACTGATCATAGCCATACAATCTGTATACAACCTTATGTGTTGGTATTGAGGCTGTTGAGTGGGGATAAAACTGTTCAAAGCAATTCATTGGATCTTCCGAACTATAGAGACGTAAGAATAAAGAAATTATTATATTACATGACAAACCATAACATCACTACATCCAGTGATTTTACTAGGCAGAGATTTCCAAACGTTTATTTCATGGTTATTTGCAAACATTTAGCAATATTCATGAATAATACAACATAAAATATGCTACATGAGCATAACTTCACATAATGTGTAGCTTTGAGTACAGAACATAAAGCAAAGCAGATACAGGAATTATGAAAAAACAAAACAAAAGCAGTTTTACCTCCAGAGCGAAGTTAAGGTTGTATCTGAACAACCTTCACTCATCGCTTCACTGTCAGATCTGTTTGGAAAATCCAGGTGCACTGATGAGAAACAAACAGATTATCTAAATATAACACATATAACACATGTTCATCATTGCAGCCAGTAAAGTGGCTACAGAGAGCAAAGGTAGAAGTCAGACATTGTCAGAGACATAAAAGAAAGACTGCTGCGACCCTCTGTGCAGTGAAATGAGGGCAGGGCGCCTCTATGTGTTCTCGTGTGTGCATGAACAGAAAACAGAAATACCTGTCCTCAGCAGTCTGACAGGTAACAAACACACACATAAGACTCTCATTGTTGGGAATGGGGAAAACAAAGCATTGGGCTGTCACAGTTCAAAATGCAGAGTGCAGTCCCACAGTGTTTATACCGCAGAGAGGAATGTCACTGTCATTTTCACACAGCTTAAGAATGCAAACACGTCACCATACACATAACCACACAGCATAATACTGTATATGTACCTCGAGCAGAGTACAGTCACAGGCTATTCAGCAGTTTACATGCAATAATCCTGCTAATAACCCTGTTAAAGAAAAGTTAACTTAACTTGAATGAAGGATGGCTCTCAGCCCAGAACAGACCCCATTACATTTTTGTGTAGATCCAGATTAAGAGACAGATCCAGGATTTTTATGATATGCCATTTTTTGACCTTTTTGTTAATTTTGCATGGAATAATGCATGGAAATCTGGTGTTTTTAGGTGGCTGTTATCTATGAGTGATTATAATTTCATGCAGATCCAAATAAAAATACAGATCTAGCAGATTTAAATATGTTTAATTTGATACTGGATCAAAAGGGGACTGTTGGGCCTTGGCGGAGGTATGCTCTCCACTGAGCGCCATTCTAGTTATGAAAGTAATGACATTAGTCTTTTTGTATAAACATCCTCCCTGAATTAGAATGAGTATTTTATAGCCTTAAGTCAATGTAACTCTTGCATCGGCATTAGACTCATGAAAGAAATGATGGATACATATAAACATTATAGAGAAAAATTTGGGTAATTGTGACGCAAACATTTTTTTGATTGATTTCTGTGTGTTTTCTGACGATATGATGTGATTACCAGGATCAAGGTTCTGTCTTCGATGGTTTACACCAACCAATGAAGTGAATCTGTGTGGTCATGCCACTCTGGCCTCTGCAGCAGTGCTCATCCAGCATATGAGTAAGACACAAAGCAAACATACAAAACCTCCTCCATGTAAACTGCAGCTCAATACAAGACAGGACAATGAATTGTTAATCAGTACATCAACATTAATCAGTAACATGCAAACACAGTCAACCTAGTTCATCAGCTAGTCTGTGAGCATTATCTTCTATGTGTATATGTTATGTTTGTTAGAGAACGTGAATCCCGTTCTGGTGTTTGAGACACGGAGTGGAGATCTGACTGTCACCCAGCAGGGGGAAGAGTACGTCATGGACCTTCCCCTCAACCCGCCCACCGAGCAGGTACAGTATGTGGTCAGATAAACACATCAGGATAGTGTCACAGCACCAGGCAATCCTGGCCCACATGTACTGCTATTATAGTTTCAATTATTTGTCTCTAAATGTGTATTTATGTCAAGAAGTGAAGGATACATTGTGGCTCAGCAGGGCTGTAAGGTATGAAAACAAAACCCTTTTTCTGTCATAGTCTATTGAGAGTTAGCGTTAGCACTGCAAGATGCAAGACCTTCCAAAAGGAAGTTTTTCAGTAACTTTGTAAAGTATTTCAAAAAACTACAAAATATTATAACTCTAACAGCTTTTTGTTTTTCCGAAACCCCTTTTCTCAGGATCCCAATGAGTTCAGAGACATCATCAAGGTCAGTAAGACAGGTTTTACAGCAGACACGTTCTCTGACAGTGAGTGTGTGTTTTGAACCCCTCTGTACTGTATGTATAGTGTGTGATTGTGATTACATTCTTGGGTTTTGTGTGACACAGGCTGCAGTTGGAAACCACCCGGTCCAGGATGTTTATCTAAGCTCCAGCACTAAGAAACTGCTGGTTCGACTGGCAGACAGCTGTGACAGGTAAGAAGGCACACACACACTATTCAACTATTCCTATGAATGAGCCGTTTACTTAATTATATCCCCGTAAAACAGAAAATGTATAACCACTGATCTCTATGTCTCTGTGTCATCTTCGAATCTCTTACTTGTGTCTTCACACGTTTGTTTGTGACTCTGATGAAGTCCTGCATGTGTCCGTCTTTTCTCCAGGTCGGTGCTAACCAGTCTGAAGGTCGACCCTGCTGCTCTTCTGAACATTGAGAGGAGCGGAAGAGTCAAGGGACTCATCCTCACCATGAAAGGTAACAAGAGCTGAAAAACTGACCCATTTCACTTTTGGGTTGGATGTGAATAAAGGGCTGGATCCAGGAATTTTTCTTCCACTTTCCCCATTTTAGTTAATTTCTCAGGGAGTAAAGCACAGATATTGATGAAAAAAATCAGGTGTACTTTGGTGTCTGGTGGAGGTATGCTCTCTACTTAGTGCCACTCTAGTTGTAAATGAAGCTATGAAAACTAAAAGCCTTTCAAAATGTCCTTTCATATCTACCAAAAGGATCTCCAGGCTGCCAGCCAGGATATGACTTCTACTCTAGATACTTTGCTCCATGGAATGGCATCCCTGAGGATCCTGTCACTGGTAATGCTACTACTACACAACATGTTTGTCGGGTTACAGTTTGTGTTTCCATCAACCTGCAAATGGCTCGAATTGCAAAGTTGTGTACAGTACTTTCTGATAAATTTGACACATTTGCATAGACGCAACAGGTACTGGTGAAAATACAAGAACAACCCCAGTGTCAGACATCGAGTAATAGTTAAAAGTTGATAGATGTTCAAGGTGTCCTGTGAAATGTAAAACTCTTGTCTTTTCTGTCCTTGCAGGTTCTGCCCACACTGTGCTGGGTAGCTACTGGTCTAAGAAATTAGGAAAGAAGAAACTGCTTGGTAATTCATGCAACTACTTACAAATATGATTTGATAAATGTCTTGACATGATGCCAGTTGGTAGTCCATTAGTACCTGAGCCATACCGACTCATATAATCATCTGTGTTTGTTTCTGCAGCCTACCAGTGCTCCAAGCGAGGAGGGGAGCTGAAACTAGAAGTGAGAGATGATGGAAGAATCAACATGGCTGGACAGACCGTCACTGTACTGCAGGGAAGAATCACACTGTAGCCACAGGACAGGGACACTGGGACAGTCATGGTGTAGAGAACAGAGAGCATATGCAGGATTTGTACTATTTGATTATAAAATGTTTCTTTTGCTGGTTTTTAAATAAAAAAAAACAAAGCAGACTTTTGTCCAGACTGGTCGATCTAATACTGAAACATCTCTTAGCATGCTCACACACTGCGGGATGGAAAGATCATCTCACACTTTGATAGTGTTTGTAATATTTATTCATATAACACAAAAGCAAAAATCACAATTTTAAATATGTAAAAACCAAACAAATTACAAAACAAAAACTCAGGTTGTGTTTTAAAGTAAAACAGATTAAAAGTAGAATCACAGTTAGCAGCCTGGTGGCTTGGATGTTATCTGACATGCTCAGATCACAGCGAGATAAACAGCAGTTAAATCATCACAGTTCAGTAGTTTCAGATTGCATTGGTAAAACGGTCTGAGCAGAATACATTTCTTTCTAAGATGTGGTTTCCTGCAATTTCCTACAGTTTTATCTGGTAGTTTTCTGTTAAAAGTCTGTTTCCGTACAGATTTACATCAGCTCTTCTGTACACAAAGGAATTTAATCAAAAACTCAACATTTTTAAAAGAGAAACAAATTATTCAAATACCAGTTTGTTGTCTCAGCTTCTTCACTGTTGTAGGCCAGTATCGTCTATTCACAGATTAAAATCAAGTCCTGTAATTTTTCCATCTTTAAGACTGCAATTCAGTTGACTGAATTACAGAGCTTATCTGACTGTTGCAGCTGAGTGACATGAATGATAAATAACTCCCTACATTCACATTACTAATGATTCTGTTGTGTGTAAAGGCTTAGTTAAATGTTGTTCCAGTGTAATGAGGTATTTGATCAGAAATATCGGTTGATGAATAGTGAGCTCAGTACCATAATCTATCAGTGTCAGTTCCACACATTTTAACGGTAAGACCATCGTCTAGCTTTTATATGTTCAGTCTCTCAGTACCTTGTTTCACAGCATAGACGTCAACTATTGATACATTTGAGTGAGAAGCATTTTAAATGGATCAACATCTGCAGCTGTGGTTTACAAATGTTGTTGAGGTTCAGTCTGGAGATTAAGTTGATGAGGTTTTGCTTCATTTGTCATCATGAATTGTTAGAAACTTTTTACCTAAAAACATTGTGGCAACAGGAAAAGATGTGGACCGTTGCATACGTTTCAATATTCAAATTTTAATAGTACAAAGTCACCTCTTTTTCTAAGCGCTTTGCATAATGAAGACAGTAAAATTATTCTATCATAAAACTTTCAATGTTTAACCATAGTGGTACGGATCTTTAGTGTCAGTCCTAATGTGTTGATTTGTGTAATCTGCATCTCCACTTACACTTACACTCGACCAAACGCTTTTTAGGAAGGACAAAATATTTGCATGTGGAGCTGTAAGATTAGCTGACAGTGACGGTCACTGTCTGGGATACTTTTAGCAGAATTAGTTTTTCCAAAGATGGACTGGACTTATCATCCAGTGCTCTGTAGATCAGCAGACAGTGTCTGTCCTGTTGACACGATGACAGCTGCCCTCAAACGCCTCCATGTCTCCAGCTTTCTATCACAGGGGAATGCTTGGTAAGGCCTTGTGGGCAGCTGGTGGGAGCTGGATAATGTAAAGTTAGGGTTCAGGAAAAAAAACTTTGCTCACAGTGCTACCATTAAAGAGTGTCAGAATTTGTACTGCAAAGAAGAAATGTTTAGTGGTAGCACCAAGTGTTAACATGCATTTAAAGGATATCATGTTCTCTTGCTGGAGATGGTTGAGTAGTTTCTCCACAGGTGCGTAGCGTCGGAGCGTCGTGGCTGAGCCCACCATCAGCAGCTTGTGTTTAGCCCTGGTAATGGCCACATTCAGGCGACGCCAATCCTTCAACAGCTCTCCTAACTATGAATGGAGAAGCAGCAGAGAATCAGAGATTGGTAAACAGAGAGAGGGGAAAGAAGAGTTTGAAAATATGAGATGGGGAAGAGAAACACTTACGTTTCCTTCCTCTGCAGTGCTCCTGACGAAAGAAAGAATGATGAGACTTTTGTCCCGTCCCTGGTATCTATCCACTGTATTCACCTCCACACCGGTGAACGCAGAGGACTGCAGCAGAGCAGAGATGCTCTTTAACTGCTGTCTGTAGGGGGCGATAACGCCTATATCACTGGGCTTACACCCAGCCTGAATGAAGAAGAGTAAGAAGGGGTTACTACAAAAAATAAGAAACATTGATTATTCCTCTATTTTAACACATTTTTCACCATATTAAAAACACTTCAATAGTCAGGACATTTCAAATCAAGTGCTTTCGTGCCATAAATGCTTGATTATAAATAGGGTTACTGATGTACCTTTATCAGCAGTGAGAGCAGCTTGTGAATGAGGGCAGCCTCGGTGTGATTGCTTACTCCTCCCTGCTCCACAGACTCCAGTGCTGGCACCTAAAGGAAGCAGTGGAGAGAAACAACATGTAAAACCTTTTAAAGCGCAAAACATTGGTATTTAACTGTTTGGCTAATGTAACAGAACTAATCTGAACACTGCAGAAAATTTACTCATGCTTAAGTATTGCTTGTTTACCTCAGAAGCTTAATGGTTAAAGCTAACTTCATACATTTTCATTTTCCAGTCAAACACCAACATCTTTTCTACCTCAGCACAGTTCAAACACTACTGCTTCAAGTGCACTATATATATTATACCAACCATTGAGCAATCAAGGAAGCAAACAGGGTTGCTAGGCAACAATGTGGCCTGTATCCAAGCCAAGTCGTGCTGCGGTTCAGTCTTGGAGTAGGAACTGAGCTCCGACTGCACAGAAGTCAGAAAGGGCAGGCTGAGCAGGGCTGTGGCCGTCCTCTCTGATCCGCACTCCAGCCGGCCCTCGTACATCAGGGAGTTACTGAGAGACATTATCTGCCTGAAAACACACAGCACACACAATTTGTTATGGAGTGAGAAACCTTTTGAATGTCCAAATGACTTTCACCACGCTGTTATGGAGTTGTCAATGTTCTCTTAAAGCTGCTACAAGGAACTTTCAATTTGTGTTAGTTTTGGCGGCCCCTGTGGACAAAAACAGTTTGAGCACCTTCGCCTTGTGACCAAAGATCTTGATCTGACTAGGTTTACCTATTCATCCTGTACTGTACATTGAGTTGGACCACTGCTTCACTGTGGAGCTCCAATCTCTTAAATAGACTTTCGTCCATTCCAAGTGACCTGGAGAAAAAAAGAGAAAGACATTAAAAACTGTTTTACTCTCATGAAGATGATTAGCTATAATAAGTGTTGTTGAAGCCATTTTGTGCTTTACCTAGCTTCCTGGTTTTGTACTATTGGTGGCAGTTGTTGGTGATCTCCAACCAGGACAAATTTATTGGCATAGAACAGTGGTCCCATACAGATAGGCTGGCTGATCTGTGAAGCTTCGTCCACGATGCAGAAATTGAACCGGCGACGTGTGAAAATGGGATGCTTGATGCCCATACAGGTGGTTGCCACTACCAGCTAGACAGAGACAGAGGATCGATATTAAATGGTAAGACGTTTTCTCATTTACTTTAGTTTCAATATCTACAAGTGAAATGAATAGAAGCAGGAAAATATTGAGAACAGATGTTACATATTCTCACCCCCCCCCAAAAAAAAAACCAATGCCAGTTGTCTATAACCCAAAGTTGGAAGTTGTTGGGATTTTAATATTAGTCAATCTAACCTCCTTATTGTAAAGTTGTTCCAGCTCTGACAGCGTTTGAACTCCCTTCTTCCTCATGCTTTCCTCTGTGTAAGGCAGGATGTCTGGATGAACCTGGAGGGAGAAAACATGACAGAACTCAGAGCATGTCAGACGGGGGACACTGTAATGGGTTAAAACAAAACGTCTAGACTTTTGGGTTTTTAAAAATGTTCATTTTTTGGTGAACTGTTCCTTTCAGTAATTCACAAACACAGATTATTCCATTCCCCAAATGTTCATCGTTTGACAATACTGTATTGACAATACTGGATAACTTTAATCATATCCAATAGTGAATACCGATACATCTACAAAAAGACAATTTATATTTTTTTTTCATGGAAGAAAATTGGGTAGTAAAGACTTAATGACTTTACTGTGTTTTTCCACATTGACTAACAGACTACAGACCTTCTGTCCCTGCCCGAGACGCAGAAACCCGACCCGGAAACGCTTCAGCTTCAGCAGGATGTTGTCAACAGCAGAGTGGGTATAGCTGGTCAGCAACACACTGAACCCACAAGCATGAAGGATGCGAACCTGGAAGAAAAAGTGAGGTAGAGACAAAGACGAAAAGGAGAGAAGAGGTAGAGGGTGCCATATGGGGGAAATAAGAGGAAGGTGAAGGAGAGGGTTAGAGCTCTGGTTTCTATGTGGAGTAGAGGATGTCGATTTACGGTTCAGATAATGTTTATAGATGATGGTGAGGAGTTTACCAGGGTGCAGATGGTTGTAGTTTTGCCTGTGCCCGGCATGCCAACAATCAGTGTGTAGTCTTTAGATAACAACACCTTCTTCATGGCCTGCTTCTGGGGTTTGTTGAGACCTGCACACACCGACACACATGCTTGAACTGACCAAACAGGAATTCTGTGATGAGGTCTCCATGTAGGAAAAAAAAAGTTGTGAAGGGTTCTCTATATTCAAATAGTTCTCCTTTCTATTACTGCGGGGAATGGTGTCACAAATGAGCAACAACAACAACAACAACAGGTTTCATGCTTAAATCAATAAAAGAGGACAACAGAAAGTAAACAAGAAGACCAGAGCGGAGCGGCTTTGTCACCTTTGAGGATGTTGGCCACTGTGTCCTTGGCCTCTCTTGGCAGAACAGAACTGAGGTTAAAAATAAACTCTGGCGGACGAAGGTCAACAACCAGCTCCCTCAGACGATCACTGCACGGACAGACATTTTTATTAATTAACACATTTAACACCCAAGATTTCAAGGAAAAAGTTAGATGTGTTATTTCACAAACAGAGAAAGGGTAGTGAGGGTATTGTTTAAACTGTCACATAGAATAATAATTCCCTGCACCTACCTGCCCTGATGGTTCTCCATCAGTCTGGAGAGATTGGTGAGGTGGGTGCTGAGGCCCACCACACCTTCATCACCGTCCAATCGAAACAGCACACCACTGAACTTGGACAGGTCTCTGTAAAACACATAAAACAACAAAACAGCTGTAAATCAGGTTAGTGACTTCAGCTGAGCAGCAGCTGTCCTTCAGTTGTCCTTTGGTTAAAACGCTTCAGACAGCACGTGTACATAAGCTCCTTCTCACCTGTCCAGAGTGCAGCTGATCGATGTCCTGCTGACCTCACACAGGTAACCGGTTGCCAAACCAACCAGACGACCTTCCTGGTCACTAACAACGATGCGATCCCTGCTGGCCAAACCGCTGGTGGCCAAACCCTTCTGTGGCACTGCACTGTTTCGCTGGAAACGATGGAGGAAAACCCCTTCAGACTGCACCATCACTGGGCCACTGAGCTGCACATTCCCCACACAGCTGCCATTCTTCTCACTAGGAACACAGGTCAGAGTTCAGTCAGCTAAGTGTTTCATACAGTTTTTATATCCCATTATGGATCTGACTTCATTGATTGTTTCATAGTGGCTCTCAATGGAACATTCAGTGAAGTGAAGTGGGGTGTTTACACGTCGTACCTCTCCTCTGCCGTCTGAAGCCACACACGCTTTCGACCATTCTTGGCCTCCATGGTGGACGCCTCAAGGAAGCAGAGCAGCAGCCAATGGGAAAAATAGCTCAGGTGTGGCGGGAGCAGGTGACCCGTTTCCTGCTGCAGGAAGTCACGCACAACATCCTCGGAGACATTCTCAGCGCTGCCATCCACAGCCCTGGAGGAAAAAGGGACAATAAGCAGGAAGTAGTAAGACAAGAGGACAAGATAGACACAACAACCATTAACTAGTAAAGTAGTGAATGGTCTAAATTGTATAAATTTGTATAAACTTGGATATTCTTGCTGTTACAATTGTTGAAAAATACTAATGCTCAAGATTTCCATGGCTGCAAAATTAGTTCTAAAAGTTTACCTTTCATATAAAGCACAGTTTCTTCTCTGAGGACAATACTGGCACGTTTGTCTGTCGGTCAGGATGTCAGGAAGTCGAGACAAACGGCTCCGCTCTGCCTCTTTCTCCACACAGTTGTGAATGTGATGAACCAGGGTGTTCCTCAGCTTCAGCAGCTCTGAGATAAACATAGAGGTTAGCAAAAAAAGGTGATGGAGGTGAGGCTGCTGTGGAAGGCCTGGAAGACTCTTCTTCTAACGTTTCACTGCACAATGCAAGTACAGTGGGATCACCAAGTTCTTTATAAACCCATTTAAATCTTATGATTAAAAAAAAGCATTATTTTTATATGATTAATCACAGTTGTTGTAGGTAAACTGTACCTCTGCGGTCCATGTGGCTGGCCACTACAGGGTGCAAGTTGCCAGTCTTGAGGTAAAGCAACAAGCCAGCTTCTGGGTTGTATCTCTCCAGGCTCATCAGAGTGTAAAGAATCACCTATACACAGAAAATCACATGTATACAGACATCTTGAAACCATAGCTGTGTGACTAAATGTGCCGATAATCTACCTAGTTGACCATCCTGTGGTCCACCTACCTGACTGCGATGCTCTATAGAGTTCGACTCCTTTCCAGTTTTCAGCTCCAGGGGGACGGTTTTCTCCTCCGAGGTTCTGTGACTTCCGTTTCGTGGTCTTTGGATTCGAATACGCGCCGTCACATCGATTTTCCCTTTCAGACCAAATCTCGGTGACCACACGTTCTCTTCTATGTCTGCCAGCTCTGTAACCGTGACAACAGTTGCCGAGTCCTGACACCTGCTCGGAGCTCTGCTGTTAGGGCTGAGTCGTGGAGACAGACGCAGATAACATATAATCAATAACAATAACATTTTACACTGATTAAACTTTGTAGGAACATCCTCAGTATCACAAGTATTACTTTTGACACTTGTGACATTGATTACACTGATAAATAGGCACAAATCAATCAGGTAGACTCCTGCAGAGCTAATAAAGTTTTGTTAAAAAATCCATAGCGCTCTGTGTGTGTGTGTGTGTGTGTGTGTGTGTGTGTGTGAATGTACATTTTGAGGCTGATGGCTTTCGGTGTTGGGGAGTTCAGGTATTCTTTTGCCCAATGTTCCAGCGAGGGCAGATAATCATGTAGTTCCTGCTTCATCTCTTCCTGGGTTACACCCAAACTGTACCTAGAGACACATGAACAAAACACAAACATAATGACCAAGACAAACAATACGCACACAAATATCAAGTGAAAAACTGTTCAGCACTTCCCGGCTGTTTCTTTATGATTTGATTCATTTGCTCTGTTCTGAACAACCGTGAATTCAATCATTACAGAAAGGATAAGGTCTGCAGCAACCAGCAGAGTATAATCTAACCACTTACATGTCCCCCAGGTACTGAGGACTGTGCAGGGCCTGGTCAGCCAGCTTAGACAGCGTCGCCAAAGAAAAGTCTTTAGCTGTAGCAGCCCTCTGGAAGACTTCATGGACCATGGTGCCGTTCAGCATTTGCTTGGAGCCACCGTCAAAACTCTGCATCACAGCAAACAGAACGAATAAGAAGATAAAGAAAGTAGCACTGTGTTATTGAAGTATGTGTATTTCAAATAAGATGAAAGCTGCATAATATAATGTAACTGAAGGCGCCAACATCAAACTATGGCCTAAAAGATCAATGAAAGCGACAAACATAAAAGGACAGGTAGTGATAATAATGGTATTAGTGAAGCCTTTTACCTTAAACATATCTCCCAGTACTGCACGCCTCATGCAGCGGATGGAGCTCGAGATGCTGGTACCAGAGATGAGGCTGTCGGGTAGTAAAACCAGAAAGCCATGCTCCCTGTCCACTACCCAGGATGCACCTTCAGAGTGGCCCTCCAGATGCACCACATCACCTCGACGAACAGGCGTCATCTCCCTACAAAGGAAAGGAAGACTGTTTTAGAGAGGCACACACATGCATAATGGGGACCTGAAGCAAAGACACACCAAAAAATGGACGGCAGCTCATTCATAATGTGCTTCTCCTAACGCTGTGATAAAAAACCTTAATTTAAAATACTGGATTTTGTGTGGCTAATTAACACCTAAGCCTTCAAGTAAAATGTTTTATTATTAAGAGAAGGAAACGACAAACTATTTTAGTAGTTGATGTTGGGTGTTGCTTATCAGAAAAATTAACCGAGTAAATAATCAATAGATTAGTCAAAAATTAAAATAATCGTTAGTTGCAGCCCTCCTGAAGTCAAAAAGTCAGTGTTACATTCACAAATCCGTGCTGCAGCTGGGTACTGAAGGGGAAAATGTGATGTAAGGTTATAGTGAAAATGAGGAAATGAACAGCAGCCGATCCGAACACACAGCATTACCATCCATCCTTCAGCAGACACGTCTCAGTTGGATGTAGAGACTTGGAGCATGTGAGCGTCAGAGTTTTGTGTCCAGGCCTCTCCTCCACGTCTAACACCCAGTAGCGGTTGTTTCTGCCTCCAGAAAGGATTACATTATCTGGCACCTTCCTGTTGGGACAGAGAGGACTTATATCAGATATGTTTTTTCAATCATCTGCCAAGTATCATTTTTAAAAACTTTTTTAAAAAACCCACCTACGTATTCTCCCAATGTGTCATGTACTCTCACTTCTTCTTCATTTGCTCCCTCTTTTACTGACATGAGCTAATTTATTGGTCACCTAACCAAATCTAACTCCACCAACATTGTCCAAGTCAGAGTGTTCACGCATTTCTCACCGAGGTTTTTTGGGTTTCTCCTCTGTGACAAGACCTCCGTCGTGATCCATCTGGTCCGTAAACCAGCTCTCATCCAGCCCCTCCTCCGCAGGACACGCTGACGTCATTCCTGTAGTTTTTGTGTGTGAAAAAGTAACAAGTATAGGGATGTGAATAACTTCCATTGTTAATTCGTCCCTTGAGGGGCAATTCAAGGCAAATGAGCGTGCAAATTGAAGAACATAGACGACTCATTTACATACGTAAAAACTAATCTGAAAATTCAAATATTACATGTGTTAGAGGACGTTCAGGTGCATTTATCAGGCTATACAAAAAGGTAAACTGACCATTTCTTTGACTAATATTACTCAATGGCTGAAATCTTGTCTTTGTTCGAGGGAAATACTTTTGTTATAAAACATTAAGTTGGCTATAATCAAAATGTATCAGTGTACCTCCAGCTTGCCCGTGATCTGATGATGTCACATTGTCTCCGTCTCCATTTGATGATGTCACTGTTGTTCTTGTAGCTGCTCTCTCGTTAAGGTCCATCTCTGCACTTGTCTGCATTGCAGGTGTGGTAGTTTGTGCAACAGGTTTGTGCATGTGCGCAGTTAGAGTGTTATCTGGGCGAGTGTGTGGGTTTCCACTGGCTTTAACCTCATTTGCCTTCTGCTCTGTTATCACAGTAAAACCAGAATCTTTCTCATTTGTATCTCTCTCTTCCACGTCTCTCTTCCAAACAGACTTCAGTGACGTCGTTTTGTTTTTGTTGTCATTAGAGACAACTTTAGTACCTTTGCTGTGACCCTCTGGCTGGTGACTGGAGAAATGAGGTGTCTTCAGTGGGCCAATCATAGGTCTCGTCACTTTCAGGTTGACACTCGTGGGGCTGAGTGCTATTCTTCGTGTCGGTGAACTGATAGTTCTTTGTTTCTTGGCATTGTGCGACTCTTGAGGAGGGCTGATGAGTCTTTTTATGGAGCCAGAACATCCTTCTTCCCTCTTGGTTTTTCCTCCATCTTTGATCATACCTCTCCGCACACTCTGCCCTTTGGATCGGGGGCTACGGCAGATGGGGGAGAGCTGGTTGAGCTTCTCCAGGCTGGAGGAAGGAGACGAAGCATGCCTGATTTGACTCTTGGGGGTCTCGGGCACAGCGAGGAGAAGATCCGGCGACGAGGGCAGGAAGTTATCAAGGTCCCCGAGGATACTCCTCTTTAAGGGGGAATGTGGTTTGAATGTTGAGGTTTCGCCATATTTGACCTGAGGTTCAGTCTTTGGGAGTACTGCGCCAGTGACAGATAATTTTGTGGAAGATGAGTCCTAGAAGCAACACATGTGGGTCAAATGTGAAATTTAACACATAAGGAAGGAAATAACAGAAGACAAAACATTAAATGAGTTAAACAATAACATCCTTGGCAAAAGCAACTTCAGGAGCTGTTTAACAAGTTAATGTTTACTACAGTTACTCTGCTCTTCTTTGCTATTAGCTGAAAAAAAGTTGTATCTGGCTGTCATGCTATATCCTTGCATTAAGATTTATCTTTAACTAAAAATCTAACGTTCATATTGTTTCAATTCCTCCCCACGGTATCGAAACTTACATTTTCATGGTACTCTATCGAACATAGAAATTCCAGCATCGTGCCAACACTAATATGCACCTAAGCAATCATATCAATATTGAATTTCGAGTGAAGACGAGGTAGTAATGAGTGAAAAAAGACAAAAAGCAAAGCTGTGAAGAGAGAAACGACTAACCGAAAGCAAATATAATCCATAATAATTTACCTGCTTGTGGTTTTGAGAGGAAAAGAAGGAGGAGATGTTCTTCTGCCCTCCTGGTGCCTGACAGAAACAGCAAAGCAAACATTAAAAAGCACTTCAGTGGTGTCAGAGAGCATGTTACTCATTTGTCAGGTCAGACTGTACAAAGGGCACTTCAAACATTTGTCAGTTATTAATTCTAAGAAATCATTGTTCGTGTTCATTCAGACAACACCTGACCAAAATGTAGATGATATGTTTACATCTCTTTGAACCCTCAGTTGTGTGAAACGTGGTGTTAATTTTACAGAAATGTATGAATTACGTGTCTTTCTGCTTCTGAAATCCTGCTCTGTTGGCCAAGAAACTAAAGATGTCGACGGCAGTGGAGGAATCAATCAAAGCAGACAGACACACAGCTGAGTTAATTACAGGCTGCATGATAAACACTGACAGGTGACACAATTAACGGTCTCATCAGAGGCTGGTTCGTTACTTTCAGAGCTAGCTAAACCTTCTGAACTCACCTTGGGCTTCTTCAGTTTGGTCCTGTTCATGGTGACTCTGATTGAACCACAGACTGGTGTGAATTTAAGTCCCTTTGCTCCCTGTTCCCCACAGCCAGCTCGTCCACTGGAGGTGAAAGAGTTGTTTATTTTAGCCTTTTCTTTTTAGCTAACGGAACGACGACGTTGACAACGGAAGGAAAGCTAATCAGCTACCCGAACCGAGCTTATTCTGCTTCATTTTGAACGACTGCGCATCTCCACAACCTGCAGAGGTATCTACTGTAAGTTCTCCGTGAAAACTACGGTGCTAATTCAATGTTTGGAGCCATCTTCCTGATGCTCTGCGGCGCCAAAGTTTTCAGTTTCGCGCAACGGAAATGACATCACCGCACTTCCGCTAAGTTTTTGTTTTGTACGGAGCCCCAGCAGGGACAAAACTAAGTGAACGCTCCGCGCATCAGTAATGCTTAATAAAGAAATTCAAATACATTGCAAAATAAAACGAACTTTAAAAAAAAGTTCTGTATATTTTATAATAAGTTTTGACCTTATAGTAGTGTCTCAATATGTACGTGTTAATAAACAAATGCCTATATAATAAATATTCATATGAAATAAATGTGCCTATAAAGTACATTTACAAAATATATAAATGCGGCAATACATTTTAAATAAATGTAAATATATAAATGAGTCAATTCAGTTCAGGTTTTTATTTAAAAAAAAAATCATTTTCCCACATTTTTTTCCAACTTTTATTTATTTTAGTGGACTTTTATTCCATAATGCTACATTTATTTATTTTAGGGGACTTTTATTTCATATTGTCACATGAACCTCGGACAGGGGTTCTTAGTTTTGAGGTGCCCACTTCTGCATCTCTAGGTGGTGACTCCCTCTCTCAAGAAATCTACAACGCTTTTCTCAGCGTCTGACATGACGAACAAAAATCATGCAGAAAACTTAAGCCTATTGTCTTTCGATTCTTCATACACCATCCATGAATGCTGGACAGGGCATTGTTATGGCAATTTCTTTACCCAACAACAAGGTGAAAAATGAAACTAAACTTTATTCTCAAAAACATATGCATGTGGGTTCACCTTTGCAAAAGGAATGAGTCAACATTTTCAGCACATTATATACTCTTCATGTTTTTAATCACACAGTAGTTTCCAGGGTCAGAGAAAAAAGGGGTGAATGATAAGAAACTACTGAGCTAGTTTCATCTACTGAGCTGAAGCAAGTAGAGAAAGATGCGTCACATTAAAGTCGCTACAAGACAAAGAAAACATGTCCTTGTATGTGAATGCAGCATGGTTCATCACAGTAGTTCTCCAGCATAAAGCTTAAGGCACAATTATATGAATGGAGTTTGATTTATTTACATTCAACTAATACTAAACTCAGTTTTTCCATAACAGGCATCACTGACAAACTGATGATGATGATGACTTTGTAGGAGGTAAAAATGCCTCCTCATTTCATTTCTTTACAGCATGTTTAAAAAGTTAGACAGAAATTACATCTGATGATTGCAATCTACACACATTTTTATCACTTGGAGAAACACACAGTGTAACAACTTGTTGAGTACTTAAATCTACAGTGAAATGATCAAATAAATGCCATGAAGCAAATATAATAATTTCTCAGGTCTCGAGGTTCTCTCCTGCATGAGTCTTTGTATGCATGATTAAATGGGAGCGCCGAATGAATCTTTTCCCGCAAGCAGTGCAGCTATACGGCCGCTCCCCTGAATGAGTCTTCATGTGGCGCGTCAGATTGGACTGAGCGCTGAATTTCATATTACATACAGAGCAAACGTAGGGCTTCTCGCCGGTGTGAATGATTGTGTGCTTGATGAGATCTGCCTTCTCTCTAAAGCTTTTTCCACAGTCGCTACAGCTGTGAGGTTTCTCTCCCGTGTGGATTCGAATGTGCGCGTTCATGTTTCCAACCTGCGTGAACCCTCTGCCACAGAAGCTACACGTGTACGGCTTCTGCCCGGAGTGAGAGTTCATGTGAGTCTGCAGATAGGAGCGCTGGATGAAGCTTTTTCCACAAACACTGCAGCTGTAAGGTTTCTCTCCTGTGTGCGTCTTCATGTGGCGAGTCAGGATGGATTTAATCCTGAAGTTCTTGTTGCAGACGCTGCAGGTGTACGGCCTGTCCGCTGTCTCACCAGCTTGCTGTGGTTTCTGAAATCCTCCACTGTCTCTCCATTCATCGTCACTGACTTCACTCATCTGACAGTCACTGGTCGGCTCTGATGCATCTTCTTTTTGAGGCTCTGATTTCAACTGTTCAGATGAGCAGCTGGGCAAGCTTTCACCTTCTTGGTTTGGATGAGGGAGCTGACTTCCATCTTCCTCACTTCTTTGCACATAAATTATATTGAACATAGAGTCCTTGGTATCAGCCTCCTCCTGCTGTTCAGCTGTCTGAGAGGTCCACAGCTCCTCCTCCTGTTCCTCTTTAATCTGCAGGTGCTCCTGGTCATCATCACACAGGTCGGTCTTCTTCTCACTCTGATCCTGCTCAGGGGGAGCGTCGTCTTCCTGAACACTGAGCTGCAGGGGGGCTGGACAGTAACACACATGAGAAGAAAAAAAAGGCTTTAGTTTGATGGACTTCAAAATCAATATAGGGTAAAATAACAAACTGTAAATTTGCATCTGGTTATTGGCCACCACTACATTAAGTAAGCCAGGCCAACATGGATGCTCTTGTTAAAGGTTTACAACTGACAGCTATTTTATATTATCTATATTTTTATCACTCTTATTTTTTTTTATTATCACTACACTATTATCACTTCAAAGGCCACATAGGAAACACCAACATAGCAAAGGGGTTGTAGCAAACTGAACATGTTTTTACAGTTTTGAGAAGCACAATATGGGGTATTTTTGTTTATTGTCAGGAGAGTTATTCAAAATATTCATATAAAATAGAAGAAGCAGTAAAATGTAATAAAAACAAGTGTGTCTTATGTGACCTGTGTAGTGATACAATTCGGCATTGGTTTGGAGTCACTGGGTCTCATGACATGGAATCTAATGAAAAAAAAGCTGAATTTTCATAATAAATATTCATATAAAATAGAGGAAGTAGTAAAATGTAATGAAAACAAGTGTGTCTTATTTGTCCCCGTTAGTAATACAATTCGGCATTAGTTTGAAATCACTGGGTCACATGACATGGAAGCTATTGAAAAAAAAGGCACTGTCTTATAAAAAATATTGTTGCCAAATAAATACCTAACACATTAGCAATCAAAATAAGTGTGTTACATGAAATCAGTTTAGTATTATTATTTGAAATCATAATTTTCACTAATATCATCAAGTCAGCATAAAAAAAAGATTGTTTTTGTGTAAATCAAACAAACAACAGGGTAATTTATTGATGGTCTCTAGGTCAGCCTCCAGCAGGGAGGCAAACTAACCGTCCTCCTGCTGCCAACACCGGGTGAAACTGAGAGACACCGCTGGTCCTGTCCAATACCCACCCTACAGCTAACTTCACCTTTCAGGACCGCTGTATCACGAGATATCATGTTGCCTACGGTCCGTGCAGTTCATCCAGCAGTTAGAAAGTATCCCTGACGACCGCTGTGTGCAAGAGACAGCCATTTTGCATCCCCCTCCTCCCTGTAGGGATGCAAAATGGCGCTACTTGCTGTCTCCTGTGTGTATTTAGGGAGTGGCCCCCGGACTACTGCAGACTCCAGCTCGTCCTAATAAACGCTGATTACATGAGGAGTGCAGCGGACCCTCATCTTCAGAGCTGCCCTGAGGTGAAAGTTAATGTTACCTCTCCACCCGGCCTCCCTCCGCTGTCGGTCGACCTCCTGCTTTGAACGAAACACCGCATATTCTTTAATAGTTTGTTCAAAGAGGCTGAATATTTCCTCGGCAGCTGCTGACAGCCTCTCATTAACCAAAGCTTTTAGTTTGTCTGTTTTGAACATTTCCGCGGCTGACAGAGGACCTCCGGTGTGTTTCCTGACGGGCTGACAGCAGACTGGCTGCTCGCTGGGTTGCCAGATATCGCGAGAGAAACCAGCAATCTCAACTTCAAAATCATTTTCTCAACATGGTTATTTATGTGTCAGCGAGAAAGACTAAAACAGATTTGAAACAGCACATACATGAATCAAGATTTTATATCTATTTATATGTTAAAGCTGGGACAAGATGTATTTATTTTATTTGATAGATTCTTAATTAACAATGTGTATGTTTTAGGGCACATAATAAATACAACATGAGTGTTTTTAATTTGACAACTATTCAAATCCCTTAATTTATAGTTGATAGAACGGGCCAGTTTCTGTGCTTTATGCAGGAGGAAAGAAACAGTCAGTGGAGTACACATTATTATTATTATTATTGTTATTATTATTATTTATCTTTGATGACTTTGTGCTTTGTTAAGCAGACACAGATGATGTAGCCTAAAGAAAACAAAAGTGCGATAACCATGCCTAAGGAATATCAAAGAGCACTATATACAGAGTCAAAGTCCCTTATACTAATCAGACATGGCAACCCAGGCTGCCAACAGAAACTGAGGCACACAATGGAGCCAGTCTCTCTGCATGATGGAGCTTTGCTGCCACCCACTGGCCATGAAACAAAACGGCAAGAGCAGAGGCATGAACGTTATCTGATATAACATCTGTAACTGGTTTTGCCCGTTTATAGCAGGTTATGTGGTTTATCACTTTGCAGTCTCGGCTTCATGTAGACATTTTAAAAGACTGGAACAGGGGGAAAAAAAAGAGATATTTGTTAAATGGCCTCTACTCACCTCTACCTTCCTGTCGACCTGACTGTCTTGGTTAGAATAAAGCAGATGTGCAGTTTGCAGTTGCAGCTGCTGACCAGGAGATGACAGCAGATATCCTGGTGAAACCAACTGTCTATGAGCGAGACTCACACAACATAGAAGAAAAGTTTAGAGTTTTTTGACTGTCTCTATGATATTAATGATTGCATCACTTTCATTTGGTTTGGTGATCAACCAGTCTTAACAAAGCAAATGCTGCTCTCAAATCTGATCCAAACAGCCCGAGTCATCAACTTATTCTGTATCATTTAGCTTCATTCTCATGCAGTTTTGATGATTGTTCTCTAACCTAAAATATGCAACAAGTTATACTGATGTATTTGCTTTTTAACCACGAAAAAATTGTCATTCAATAATAAAAATGATTTCCATTATTTCAAATGTATGTAAAAGAACATTTTTTAAAACTTGTTCCTTTGTAAACCCTGTCAGGCTTTTGAAAAATACCAGAAGTACCATTCATGGTATTGTTAGTTTAGACGTGAGGATTAAAGACCAATGTGTCAGTATGGTCAGACAATAACATACCAGTGAGGGGCCCACACACACACACACACACACACACACACACACACACACACACACACACACACAGAACAGAGATCAGGTCAGCCGTCACGTAAACTTTACATGCCAACGTGACAGACTCATCCACACTGCTCATTCTGCACAGACCCCACATTTATTCGTAAAATCCAGCTGAAATCAAAATGTTTTTTTTCTCCACAGCAGTATAGAGTTTCACATCTGGTCTGTGTCTTCAGCTGTTATTCAAATGTAAAAAGGGCTACATGATGAGATAAACACAGCTTTTAAAGTAAAGTGGATTTGCTCACAGGTGGCATTCTTGTGAATAATTGTGGTATGTGTCGACGTGTGACGGTGTCCTGTGTGTTTAGACCCAGCTGTGAACTGGTGTAATGTAAACGCTTGCAAAAGAGGTCTCAGAAAGAAAGACTTAAACTGAAAGAGGTACTTCAATGTTGCATTCTCGTTAATTCGCTAATATATGTAACTAGAGACATATAATAATCATATACAATGAATAGTATAAGTAAAGTAGATCTGATGGAAGTCTTTCATATATGAAATATAGCAGTTTGCACGGCGTCTGCAATTATAAAACACAGTCGAACATATAGTGCATAAAGGTTTTCATTTCAAATGTTTAATCTTCATCTCTCTGCACTCATGAAATTATGATTCTAGACCCGGTCTATTAGATCCTTTTAGTTCAGTTCAATTTTCAATTCATATTCAGCTCCCTCAATTATTCTACTCTGATAGCAGCTGACACACTCCTGAAATGTGATTCAACCATAGTCATTTTCTTTCAGACAGCTATGTTTGATGTTTGCCAAAAAGCTGTAATATAGTTATTACACTATCACAAAACTGAGCGCTGTTTAGCTCTGATGTTTGGGTGGGCTCTCGATGGACACTTTTGTCCCATGATGCCATGCACAGAGACAACGTAGGAGCATCTTACAGCTGGGAAACATTAAACCTGATCACGTGTCAATGAGACAGCAAAACGTTCGATTGATATCACATCTGTCGTCACTTCCTGTAATAATAATAGTGTATATAGTGTGTACTGTACGATATAATACTTAACCAGCTTTAATCTCAGCTGCAGATGTGTATCTGTTCTCTGATGAGATGCCTCAGCTGGCATCAGAGAGTGACTTGTTGACAACAGTGGCATAAGATAATGGTGCAAACATGGATATCATGCAAACACTAACGATCGGATTGTTCTGTCTTTCTCAAATGATCCAATTAAGAAATGCTCATTGTCTGTTTCTTTTTCACGGTTCACAGCACACACTGGAAACAATCATGCTTTTGAGATATTTCAGTGTAATACAAAGAGAGAATATAATGTGACAATAAAAATAATCATGACTTGATACAGCTGTATCCTCTCTGACTGAGGCGAACCACAATGGGACAGGCTATATATATATATATACGATGCAAAACCCTTTGCGAAACATGAACAAATACACAGGGGGAATAAATGCCCCAGAACTTTCTCTTAGTGTCAATCAGTCAGTACAGTTTTCCCGCTTTCCCTCGGTGAACTTATTGTGATCTTTTGCGTGTTATTTTTTAAATGTTTTTGCCATGCATACTGTACTCTTTGCTGTTTTACTGGTAGGATTTTATATTTGCTAGCTCAGGCTAATGTTACACTACCGCCGAGGCTACTGTTTCAGAGCGGTCAATAGATTTCTGGGATAAGAAAAAAGCCGTTTTAGCCGGGTAAGAAATTGGAAAAACTCTAGCACAAATGTAGTGTGACTTTTAGGTGACACTTGTTGTGCATTTGACATACATCAACATGAATTTGCTGCAGAGCTGTCATGTCTCTGCTGATGAAACTGTCATCTCGCATTAGGGTTGAGTCCATACCACAAGCTGGCTGTGAACCTCTCCGATGCTGTTATTACAGTGTTACAGCCATCATGTTCAGTAAACTCTGGCGTTTACGGCATATTAACACATTCTGATCCAAGCACAATGCTCATCCATTCACTCAGTCATTTCCCGTCTTTGCACGGTTTCATTTTGTCTTTGTGACAGGCCCTAGATGTTTTACTGCATCACCAGCCCTTCTCACAAAGGTCACAGCCAAATTTAGAGAAAGAAAGAAGAGAGACACACATTTGGAAGAGAGAAATAGACATAGAGGTAATTGCTCTTTGGTAGACTCATTAGCAGTATACATTTGAATAGCCGATTAAATGACCTTTCGATCTCTTTCTTCATATTAATGATGGAGCTCTTTAATACGCACAGTCATGTGCAGCTCATTAAGCCCTTGTAGTTTATCAAAGACTGCATTTTCATGGGCACATCTTTAACTCCACAGGGCAACACTTTAAACATAATATTCAGATTACAAGGGAAACAAAAATGTTATTTCTCTTTCTGAACATTTCATTCATCTCCATGTGAACTAAACTCCCAAAAATGATAGATAAAATACAGATATAGGTCAGGCTATCTTTCTTAATTTCACTGATGTACAACTCACATGAATTCAGTCCAAACACTGGCAGAAAATGTTCAGTTTTGACCTTATAAATAATAGTCTAACAAACAACAACAAGAACAAAGCTAGACATTGGACTCAGAGTCAAGATTTTTTTGGTCAAACCCTGAAATATTGTTTTTAAGTAACTAAAATCACAACAGATGAATAGTTTCCAAACAAACAGTGCAGAAGTTTATCAGAGGATTAGCAGCACTCCCTTTAATACCAGCAATCATGATATTTGCCTGCAGGGTCCTGCTGCCCTTCACATCTCTGAACATCTGATTCAGTTTTTCTGTATGTAATATCAATTAAGTAATGAAAAAGCAACATAAACTCCTGGGGAGCACACTTTGGTGCATGTCCGCCTTTTAATCTGGAAAGTAGCCTCATGCGTTTGTAGCTTTATCAAGAATTTGAGAGAGAGGTGGAGATTAAAAGAAGAGAGTGAACAAAGTAAAGGAGCCACAGAAGGGGAGTGTAAGGCTGTGCTTTCAGCTGATTACATCCCATCTGTCTTCTCACCAGTGCTATGTTGCCCTAATATCACCAAGTAAATGCGAGATGGCTCCCAACAGATGTTACACCCACCAACAAAAGAAGACTGTTGTTCCATTAATTCTTGCCCATTTATTTTTATATGAAGTTCTCAGCATCACCATTTGCTACCTTGATGCCCGCTCGCCAGGGTAAAAGGCGAACGTTTCTGCAAACCTCAGATACATTCATGTTGACATTTTCACAAAACGTGTCACGTAACATTCACAGTACATGTTTATGATCTGACTTTCACTGGTAGAGTTACAGGAGACGAGTGACCACAGTTTGAGACTGCGAATAAACACTGGATATTTCAAAGGAGATCCAAGATAACGTTGATGAGAAGTTGCCACATCCCCAGCTGTGTTTGTAGCGACCAAAACGGATATTTTAAGTCAAACCATGATGTTTTCCTAACCCTAACCTTGGGCCTGAACCAACCAGAGCATAAGTTGCATAAAGTTGCAACATTAAGAAATGTAAAGTTTCAACCCCTTCATGGTTTGCAGAAATGTAGACTGCCAGCATTTATTCTGGCAACTGGATTGTGATGCCAGCGGAGAAAATCGGAACAATCAGAACTCTCTCTGTTAACAAAGCCAGAAAGGTCGATACACGATTTTACTGTAAACACCATGTATGTACACTTACGATATTTGTGATTGAATGAAATACTTCAGAACACGTCAGTAGTGAGACAACAGGTTTGTTTAAACATGATGTTGTACTGTGGTGGCTGATGCTTGTGCAGCACCAGTTTTACTTTTTCAATCTTGTCTTTTTAGTTTGTGCTTTGATCTTAAATTTGAATAACAGTAGACAGCTGGTGTGTTATGTGCTGGATGTGACAGGTCTCCATTCGTTGGGAGTGTAAAGACAACACCGAACTGATCCAAAGCGATAGTGGGCAGAGCTCCTTTTCCCATGAAAACTCATCCATCTTATTTAATAGGCAGCCATGGTGAACTGAGCCACTGCACTTTAGATGATCTGTAGAACCAAGTGGAAAAAAATGATGGCCACACTTGCACAAAATTCACCTGAGACCGGGAGGATTCAGCTGAATCAGAATGACTGATAGAAGCTCCTGTATACGATTACCTCCAGGAGAGGAGGAATCAGTTGTGGCTGAGGAAGAAGTGCTTTCTTGGTAATGGCACATATTGAGGTTTAGTATGAGCACATTTTACACCCTGCTGGTAAAGCTCCTTGCTGGCAGGTGAAAAGAGGCAGCTGGTGACTGCATATGAAATGGAGGAGGCAGATTGCTGTCCTCAGCCAGGCACAAAAGCAGTATACTCTGGATATTCTTAGTACGGATTATTTTAGGTACATTTTGGTAGAATACATATTTTTTTAGGGTACACGTTGCTAACATTGACTTGCAAGAAAGGGTATTGAACCCAAATAAGGTAGAGCCTCAGTGAGAAGCTCGTCATGTAGTTTCATTGTCATGTATGATGGTCACACGGTGTAAAAATTGGCTCTCAACAACACGTGTGTGTTTTGTCAAGAGAGGTTTAAACTGTATTAAATGTTTAATGAAAGTCTGGGTGTAAATACACATGACTGGATATGGATATTTAGACATAATCCCATGTTTCTCTCTTTCTGTAAATTATTCCGCACTTTCTTTTTATTGATGTATCACAAACTCATGAGAATAGAGTATATATACATTTAAGTCCAGTAAAGTGTATTCATAGCTTTTGTATTGACCCGGTCAACCCCTCCAATCACATGACAGATACACCTTTGAAATTTAAAGCCAGTCCTGCCTGGTTTCAGTCTTGATTTATGACCAACAAAACACATACATTCACAAGAAACAATTCAAAAGGGATTTTATGTGTGTGTACATGCATGCAGGAGCAGATATTTCTGTATATATATGTCTCTGTCTATCTGTAGATATGTACAGTATATGTGTGGAAGCATTGCTGTATTTAACAGTGTAACTATAGGGAACAATCACAACTCTCCTCTGTGGTTAGAGCCAAAGCAACAAAACCTCATTACACAAATGCCATCCAGGAAGCAGTAATCTGGTTGGAGAAAAAAGGTCAGACCAATTTCATGGGCATCACTACGTCGACACATTATGAAACATTAGCCATGTTAACCCTCCTCCTCCTTCTTTCCTCACTAATCTATTCTCCTCTTTCATTGAATTTTCAATCTCTTATATTCCCGTCCTCTAATTTCCTTTTCCATTCTTCTTTTCTCTTTGACATTCTCGTGGTCTTACCTTCCTATTTCCTGTGTTTTTCTGTCGTCTTTTGTTCTACTTCTCTTGTCTTTTCAACCAATCCAAAGCTCACCATATAGATTGGTATAATTATTCGCAGTGTATATGCTAAAAAGCATTAAAGGAATTCAACTGTTCAATTCACATAATGCAATTGCGTTGTAATTTCATTAACTCCGACCAGTGATAAATAATACACCTTTCACACCTTTCATGGCGCCCTGACCTTCTTCCTGTTTACCTGTGTTTCATTAGTTAAATAGTCCTTCTTTATTATTTATGTCTGTGTTTTCCATCACTCTTTGTCGATTTGTTTGTATTTCCTGTGTCTGTGCCTCAGTCCTGTTTCGTGTTTTACCTGCGTTGCTACTGGTGCTCCTCCTGTCTCCCTGGTTTGTTTAGTTTATTACTGTTTTGTTGCCAGATTTTTATTGCCAGTCTTTTATTATTCTGGACTTTATTTAATCAAAGCTTGACTTTTTGAAACTGCCGGCTTCAGTGTGTCAGTTGTTTCGACTGTGCAAACTAACAAAGTGGAGAAAAAAATAAAAAGGTGCATTGTTTCAACACATTTAAATTCCTAGCTTTACAGGTCAGATATGAGAGAATGCACTACTAGATAATGGTTGAGAAGGCCGGTCTTACAGGCCACGTCACACAAATGAATCAGAATAGGCTTTGTTTTCAAATCCAAACATATTCACCGTTCATAATTGTATAGCACAGATACAGAAATACAACAATGCTACTCAACCCTGTCCTCTGTTTTTGTCCTTGACATCACGTGCATGTATGTATCGGATGCTGCATTCATGGGCTCCTCGAATGGTCCCACTTCTTTGTTCTTTTCGACTTTGGTGCGTTCGTGTGCACAAGTCAGGATGTGGCAGCAACATGGACGCTGAATAGAAGTTGATTTGCATTTTATCGCTCAGAGCGAAAACAAAACAACACAAAATTTGATAAAAGTTTCTTACTATCAACCCATTGTTTACGTTTGTAGGCCATGTTTCAGCACCATATGATGTTAACTCTGCAACTCGTGTACCATAATTTACCAAAAAAAAAAGTTTTCCCGATTATTCTGATACCATATAAATGCACAGATAAGACACAATTTCCTGCAGGGACAACTTGTCATGTGGCTGGTGGTCATAAATCCACAGTTTAGTCCACACTGACTTCTGCTGTGCTGACTGTGTGAAGAGTTTTGAAAGTGTGACCTCATTTTTTTAAGAAATGTGTGTTGCTAATTGAAAAATATATAGTAATAGGCCTTTTTCACAGCAGACATTATGACTTGTCATTGTAAGAAAAGCACAGGTCTAAGTAATAACATTAATGATGTAGTGTCCTTGTAAGCTGTGACAGTGAGCCAGCATGCATAATGGAATTCAGTTGTCATTGATTTTATTATTTACCTCGGTGCTTTTCCTACTGTGACATGTCAAAATGTCTTCAGTGAAGGAGGCCTGTAGTGCGGGAGAAGTGTAAATGAAATCTCTGGCGTATGAAATCTAATTATATGAGGAACTGGGAGATGACCCTCACACCACCTCAAGATAAGAACAAATTCCATTAAACACGCTTAAACACAGGTGAAAACACCTAATATATGCAGATTTAAGTTTAATCAGCCATAAAGTGGAGTGAAAACAGGCTCAGTGCAGAGCAGCGTGAGGGGGCCCTCCTACACACTGACACCTACCCAACCATGTGACAGAGGGACGCTGGGATGCAGGGCAGGTGGTAGGAATTAATTATAATTAATGAGCTCATTAGAATGTCAACGCATAGTTTCAAATTACACGCACACACTGACACACACATGCACACACAGGACAAACAGTGCACACGTACAGCACAACAACACACTGCCTTCACTCGCACAATGGTTTCTGGAGCTGCTTGAATGACAGTTTATGAGTCGAAAAACAGCTTTTCTTTCAGTGCAGCGTTGCTGATTGTGACATGTAACAAAACCACTCAGAGGAGGCTGTAAGACGTTTCACTCAATTGGTCTCCTAATAGCTCTTACTGTGATTTTCCTCTGTTGTGGGGAGAGCTTGAAGACTTCAAATTACCAAAGGTCAAAGATAAATCACCTTGTTTTTGCTACCATCCTAGATTTATAAACCTGAAGTATCAGAGGATGTCCTTAAATTTCAGAGAAGCAAACGAATTTGAAGACATTAAAAGATGAAACATACCAAAGTAAGAGTTGCAGTTTGCAACATGACACAACAGTAGAAAGGTAACACATACAGTATATATATATGAGTTATCTGCAGACATCAAAGGTCACCTTTCACACGTTAAGTGGAGGCGGAGTTACCCTTTAACTGTGCTGTTTCCATCTCTTGGAGCAAGAAGTCAGGCTGGTGGGAGGCCATGTTGTGCACTCAGCTTATAACTAGTGATTTTTTATATATATACCGTATATTTAATTGCTTTAATAGCTCACTTAGTAGGGTTTGTGCCTCATGTACGAAGGCTGAGTACCTAGCTGTGGCCTTGGTTTTATTGTGGCCCTCGTCCTTTTTGCTGCATGTCTCCTCTCTCTCAAGCCCATGTTTTTCTAAAAAGCTTGATATTTCATGGCTCTTTTCATCTAAAACTGTATTTATATTGTTATAATGAATGACCCTGACCTACCTCGTCACATTCATGCAGTACAACCACAACCTTGGATTCTTGGCCACTGAGCAGGTCGGTGGGAGCAGGTGGAAGGCGGCATTTAAAGGCTGCAAAGTTATTAAAGGAGGGAATTGTGTTTGTCTGTTCATCCATCAAAGTCTTCAAGCCTTTTAACTCGGCAACTCTGAGGTCACAAGCCTGCGTTACTGCTTCACCACCATTATCTCCAAACATGTTCCTGTAATGTAATGCTTGAACTGCTGCTGTGTAACACGATCTTTATGATCTTTGCCATGCATCAGACCCATTAATCATTGCACTGTTTCACAGTTACTGCATCGAGCAATGTGAAGCTGAAAATGGGACCCGATTCATAAAACTGTTGTGTGATTACAATTCAGTGATAACATTTTAAAGGAAATCTACACCGTGCAATCCAGTAATAATTCCACCTATTAAATCAGCTTCGAGAGCCCAAGAGTCACACATGAAACCCATAACACTTGAGTTACCTGACACCTAATGACATACAGCCACATGACACATTGAAGGCTACACGGCAATATGCAGCAGGAATTCGTATAACAAACTGTGCAACGGTGTTTGTGATTTCAGAGCACGTTCTCGTTTTTTATTTCAGTGTGTTTAATTTGTCAATAACAAAACACTGCGTTTGATAGCTCCTGGAGCACAGGGAGAGGCTCGCTCAACTGGAAAATTTGCAAATGTATTGGATGAAAGCGGTTGTCACGGCATCTCTGAGTAATGGTTTACTGTGACCTTACATATAACAATTTTGCCTTTGCAGTCGTGGCAACACAATGTTTCCCTATATTATTTTGTATATTTCTGTGTTTTAAATATTGTTGTCATTGGCAATAAGTGCAGAAGCAGGACCTCACACTATCATTTTAAATTTCACATCTTTTATTTATAGATCAAACCTGCCAAGATCTTTTAATCTGCACTGTTACCCATCACCCTTCTGACTTCCTAAACTTCCTCTTTCCTTGTAGAACATTTGACAACAGGAGCTCTGCTGGTGGGGAAGAAGCTAAAACTGCATGTTCAAGACCCCCCAAACATTCATAGTCGATTAAAAGTATCTAATGTCCTATTACACTTTTTCAATCCAGAGTTATATCACAGTGTACATCCTGTACAGACATTGATGGTACCCAGAGGAAAAAGCTATTGGCTATGGCTTTGGTGATCCTCCGACTTTTGTTTAATTGCCACCATCTGGCTTTGAGTGAATTTGGTACTCACGTCTCCTTTATGTAAATTGTAAAGACTTTGGTGATCCTCAAACATTTCCTCTGGCCATCATCATCAAGTTTAATTCATCGAACACTTTGATTTATGAACAATTCCTGAAACTGTGCTCATTGGATGCAACTGATAGCATGCTCAACTAAGATGATAAATATGGTAAGCATTATACCTGTCAACATGTTAAAGGTGCTTTATACAACAATCTGCAGGGAAAAAAATCATAACATTGGCACCAGCTAAATAACGACCATACCTACTTTAGCCTGTAAGTAAGTTAGTAAGTAATGGTAAATGGACTGTACTTATATAGCGCCTTACACTTGGACCTCACAAAGTCGATGTCTTCTGTTTTTATTTGATGGAATGCTCTGTATTGTACTTCAGAGCCACCGTAGTTTATTGATAAAGTGATTAACCGACAGGCCACCTTGAAGAGAACGACTGCTTTATCCATGCAGTTTATCCGATCGACCGTACATACCTTTAATGGCGCCCTATTTGACACAGAAAAGGAAATTAACGATCTGGGTTACATATAATCGATGTCCGTTTGTTCTTCTAGATTCCAGTCCATCACCACCTTCGACAATCTGACCTTTTAATTTCAGAGCTCATCGGCTCATGATCTTTTACGACTTGAAACTCAAACAGAATAAATACACCCTGTCACCTGGGGCCCAGTTTCATTCCAAAAAAACACATTTTCATTTGGAGACTCACCAGAAAATCGCCTGAATCCAGACGTATAAACAGCTAATTTTCAGTTCCCCTTTACTGCGCGACCATTTCAATTACTGTGCGTACATAGAAACGGAGAGATGGTGCACAGACATTAAAGATTGACCACATATTTACCCTCATAAGTAAAAGCAGCTATTACTATGTCAGAACAATATCCAAAATATAATTAGTTTCATGCCATCTGCATGATTACACCCTTGATTAGATCTCAATTTCATGTCTGTGAGAATCTAAATTTCAGACTCAATCTATTCCTGTTGTTAGTTTATTGAGTGTTTTCATCAGTGTTAAATGCCAGTATCAGATCAGACTGATTACCAGACTAATAAATGAGTCTCACATAATATTGGTTGTCGCTGCGGTGATTCATTCAAAACATTGTGTCTGCTTGGTCTGCTCTGAAGAATAAATGTGAGAGGAGTATGTGCAGTCCACTTTACGTGTTTCTGATGTGGTATGTATACATGCATGTCATGTAGCTGACTGATATTATTCACATCTGCTTAAATCGCATCACGAACCAATTATAGCTCAACTGTGTAAGTCTCTGAAAAGCCATTTGACTCTACTTCTGTGTCCCTGCTGCTTTCCACACGAACAGGGCTAAATGTCAGCTCCAGACCAGACACCAGGCTATTTGCCAGACTAATAAATGACCGCCACTCCCATACATTATTGGACTCAGTGACACAGTCAGTGTGTGTGGGTGAGATAGTGTGTGTGCAGGAGAAATGAGGGAAAAGGAGAGTGGAATCTGTGCAGACTAAATGTTAATTAGCCAAATGATCCATGACCACTGATTCAAAACAAAATAAATATTATAGTTAGAGTGCAGAAAACTGGTGCAGTGTCTTAATATTTAAAAATGTGTCCTTGGATATACTGTATGTAAAAAAAAAAGCCTTTCCTGTCAGCTAAATTACCGCCAATTGTTCTTTTATGTCCTCATTAGCCCTCTGATTGAACTTATTAAGCAAAAGCTAATAGCAAACAACCCATTACCTACGTTACGTTTCTTAAAACAGTTTAATGGAATTAAGATGCACTTCAGATTCAAGAGGCGGTGAGTGTTGTTGGCAGGGAGGCAGCCAAATGTCTCTTTGGACAAAGTCTGATTTAGATTTGAGGGGAGTGAACGTGCGGTCATGTCGTGTTTTCAGGGAGCAGTTGCACTTTTTTGGTTTGTGATCTACATCATGCAAAACATTACCTCATTACTCATTACGTCATAACAATGTTATGTGTTGAAAACTTGTATGTTGTATGTCACTCTATTACAAGACACTGTGCCATCAATCGAATTTGAAGCTGTTATTAGAAAGTTACATAATGTTGCTTTAACAGTGAAACACTTTATGAACCATTTAAGCAGTTGTTTATTGTAAAGTTACAATTAATGTTTACAATTCTTTGTAAATGGTTATTAAATACTGTGTAGTTAATCTATAAACATTATTTGGACAGCCATTATAAAGTTGCAGCTGTTGTGTGTGAACCTTGAAAATTGTTTTATAAAGCATTTCATTGAATGCTAACAGTGAAATAACTATTAACTTCAGTTTAATTAACTATACATATACCATTATTAATTATGGTGATTTTAAAGTGCTTGCAAGTAAAGATGTGTTACATTATTTTGTGTTTTGCCCCAGTTTTGTTTGAGTCATATTGATATATATGGCAGAATTTTCATAGATTTTGCTTTGTTTACTTTATAAGCAATAAACTGTCAACATTGTGAATGAGTCAATAGTTTGTATAATTACATCAAATGATAATGATTAGAGAAAAAAAAAAAGATAATCTGTTTCTTGACTCAAAGCTCATTTCAAACATTTTACCAAAACTTTTGCAGTCACGATTTTTCTGCTTCACATCATGATGCAGTTATTGAAATGTTTTGAGCTATGTGCTTTTGGCCCATTTCACCATGTGTATTGATAACTACTGAGCTAATTCTTGATTTGATGTGTCCACTGGCTTTGATTTGAATTGAGCTTATTGGAATTGCCACATTAAATTGTGCCAGGACCATTAACTTCATAGTAGTAGTTCATTAGTAGAGGTTAAATGGGCGGGAGGAGACAGCGTTGTGTGTGTGTGTGTGTGTCTGTGTGTGTGTGTGTGTGTGTGTGTGTGTTTGCCAGATTGGTGGGTCCAACTGTCGGAAGAGCAGAAACCATGTAGATCTGGTTTCTGTACGTTGGGTTAAAGTTTGACAGTGATGATTAATAACACTGCAGCAGCTGCATCAATGGACCATTGGTAAGACCAGCAATCTCCTCTCCAGACACACACACACACACGCACGCACACACACACGCGCACACACACGCACGCACGCACGCACGCACGCGCGCGCGCGCACACACACACACACACACACACACACACACACACACACACACACACACACACACACACACTCTCTCCCTCTCTACTATCTTTTCTGTAAGAGTTTAAATCTTCTCTAACGTAAGATTAGTCTGTTTAATGTTCTTTTTTCTGCTTTCGATACTTTTCACTCATTCATCACTTATTCAATTTGAGATAAGGTCTAAGCAAATGAAATCAGCCACTAATCTCTGGATTTATAACACAACACAAGCTCTAGCTGCATCTGGGACTATTTAAACTACCCTCCAGTTTCAAAAGAAAGAAACACACACCTTTGACTCAGGAAGGTGCCCAAGATAAAACCAACAGACTACAGATAAAAATGTAATTTGTAGTCAGTAAACAGTGGGTGTGAAATCTTGCAAACTGGCCGTGACAAGCCAGCACACAAATACACATTGATGCTGTTGGATCAGTGTCAGTGTGATATGGAGGCCCTGTTAAGTGAATAACATGAGTGAGTACATTTCACTGTAGGATTTAATCGTAGTCGACATCCTTTCCATCACACGAACTGTCTACTTTACTGAATGAGTAGATTTTATAAATGTGCTCGACGTTGTCTTCACTATTAAAAATCAGTTTCATTGAAAGGCTGTTATCCTCTGTAAGACTATAAATGATGAATAAAAACAGACAACAGAAGAAAGAATATCTGAATCAAAGTGCTGCTATAGGCTACTGTCCACTCCTGCCCTCCATCTCCTCTGCTCCCTGTACATCTGTCGGCTCATGTGGTTTCAGCGTGAACAGCTGAGAAAGGAGAAGTGAAAGTCAAGGGACAGACATGCTGAGCGTGAGACGGACTGAGATGAATGACAGTTACACACATCAACTCAAAGTTTCTCACAGCAGAGTCGGAAAGGGAAACTGACATGGTCAGCAAGGTCAGACACTGTGCAGTGCTACGACTGCAGTAGAGGCAGAACCAGTCCACTCTGTCTGATCTCAAACAAACTTGCAGTTATGATCACACAGTCACACACTCAGGTGAAACAGGTAATAGGCATGTGCACCTGGGGTGGTGGAGGGGCGTTTGGCGTGACAGACTCTTCTGCAGGAGATCATAGCTTGCATCTTGTCACAGACATTCATATCTACACATACAGTTGCTGCAACATACAGATATTCTAGAAAGCAAAAATGAAACACATGTTGACAGTGTATGAATGAATCATTGTTACTGAACCTAATCCAGGGTTTTGCTGAACTGTCCAGTATTGATTTTCTTGTAGGCTTGGCAGAGGAAAGATATGGCACGTCTTGCTCTCATGCACATCATCAAACCATTTAATGGTGAATTACGTGACTTCTGTGACAGCCTTCACATGACACTCTGTATCTATGTGTCGTATGGCAGTTTTTTCAGATCTGTTTGAATATTTGTCAAAGCAGCAACTCTCCAAGGTTGAGTTTCTCCCAGGGGGACAAATAGCAGGTGCAGTTTACGATGGGATCAACCTTTAATTTAGGTACGATGAAAAAAATAGTGGCCTGACCTACCAGAGAACGAGAGCTGCTGGGGAGAAATCAAGCAAGTTATTTTGAGCTGTGTGTTTGGGGAGCAGAGCAACATGACCACTACCACTTCTATACCACTCACAGCTTCGTCCCTCCTTGTTGGTGATGTAGGAAAATCATTTCCTCCTCCATGGAGGTGGTGGTAGGAGTAAAATATTAATAGCTTTCAAGCAACAGGAGGTCCTTGAAGCAGCAGGAGAAAGAGGAGTGAGGGAAAGACAGAAAAGAAAAAAAAACACCAATCTCAGAGGGCTCGCTTTTCTTTGCAACACTTTCAACACAAGCTCCTCTAATGTGTAAAGGAGCTGAGGAAGTTGGTTTAACCAGGGCCAAGTCATGCGGAGATGACACACATCATGTCTGTTAGAAGCAAATGTTTGGTCTTTTCTCAAGGAATATTATCAAAGCATATTCCTGCCTTAATGTAGGTGAAAGTTCTTACTTAAGTTGCAGTTAATATTGATTATTTGACATGCCGTTCATTTGTGTTTTCAGTACGAAGCAACAATGAGAGTATATTGTTCATATTTCATATTTTGGGGGATTTTTCTTGTTTCCCAACTTTTTCCTTTGTCTCTGATGAACTTCATTTAATTCTTTTGGGATTAAAAACAGATTTTAAACATTTTACACATGCATTTCCTGTGAATACATCAATTTCTTTTCTCTAATGTTTGTCTTTAAAGGTCCTTTTTGTAAGAAGTATGCTGTCACATACTTGGACATTTGAAGTTTCACATTTAAGCAGTGGCCCTTCGATTCAACTATTTTTTCCATCTACGTTATGCTCAGGCTTTTCACATAGCTGTTTACATACTTCTGCATGAAAAATGTAGACACTTGGAGTCACTCAGGGTAAAGCCTGCCCTACAAAATACACACTGTGTTAGCCATAGTTTATTTAACAGGCTGTCAACCCCCAAATATCCCTCGACAGGAAGACAAACTCAGTGCTGCAGTCACCTCAAAGATAAACAACACAACTCAACAAATAGCAATAAATCATTTTATTATCCAACGTCAGCCTAGCATAAAAAGATAAACTTCTTTCAACAAGTGTGGTTTTATGCAACTCAATGAATGATACTACATTTTAAAGATGAATGATGCAATTCCCATTGATACCACCCACATATTGAATGCATTCATTATACATGGTACAGGCATACATAGGGGGAGGTGAGCTGAATGTCCTCGTGACAATGACAATAATAACATAACCTTGGACATACATCATCTTATTCCTTTAAAGAGACAACAATGGCACTTTAGATGTGACTATGGTGATGATGGTTGCATTATCATTACAGTCACTGGAAGTTTCTTTATGTCACGTAACACCTTCAGAAAATATTTCCCATGCCGTACTCATTAGGAGGTAGCACCGACTGACTTCTTTGGTTATAAGTATTATACCTTTTGCAAACTTCACAAAAATTACAAAACAGAAAATGCAGATAACAAATACTTTCTGTCAGAGATGGTCTTGTACTGCCATTTCCCCTGATAACCTGGACTGACCAGCGAGGGTGCTAAATGTGTGATCAGTTGTTAATTAGCCGTCACAATCCTTTAAGCTCATCATCACATGTCATATGTTACGGTATGTTGAATCTCACCTCTTAACGGTTTTTTATTTGATATTAGAGATGTGTCAAAACGCCCGACACCGATTGTGTGCTAGTGCAGCCATACTGTAAGATAAGTAAGTGGCACTCAGGAGAGTGCATACCTCCACCAAGGCCCAACAGTCTCCTTTAAGTCAATCGAGCCTAACCCTATGTCAAACTCAGCCCTGTATCGCTCTCAAATTTAAACCATTCATTACAGCTTAACTATAGTTTAAGATCACCAGATCTAGGATCCGCATACACCTGAATACACCTGATTTTTTTCCCATCAAGATCCATGCATTATTCCCTGAGCAATTAAAGGAAATGTGAAAAACACCCTGTTTAGTCCCTTTATCCAGAACTGCAGAACTCTGTTCTGGGCTGAGACCCATCCTCTATCCAAGTTTCATGGAAACACGTTCAATAGATTTTGTGTAATCCTGCTGACAAACCAACCAACAATCGGACACGGATGAAAACATAACCGCCTTGGAATTGAATATATACACATTATACATTATATTTAACTTCAACCCACCAGCCAATTAGCTTCACAAGTTACAGTCAACTAAAGACCCAGCAGAAACATGAAACAGAAAAGGCACTTTGCCAACCCAACATGTTCTGCAGCCGTCTGAATATGAGCTGAAGTAATTTAACCTGCATTAATATATGTTTAACCCTGATATATGCCTACGCTAATGAGGATAATGACCCTAACAGGGAAAACAAGTCCAACAGGGAAACCTTGGGGAGTCCTAATTGGACTTGCATCTGGTTGAAAAGCCAGAGAACCAACTTGAAATGCATTCAAACATGTTTTAGTGGTGCAGTACAGCATATACAAACATACATATAGTGTGAAGTCATGTAAAGACACAAAAGGCAGAGAGTTCTGTATTTAAAACAAAAAATAGGCTCATTTGGTCTCAGTTTCCAACTTCACATCAAACCAAAGTTCAGTAGCACATTAAATTCACAATATTTACTTATTTCATGACAAGTTCAGGTCTGTAAATCTTAAAACCACACTGGATTATATGTTGTGGGATGTTCTAAGGCAATATTATCTACAGTATATCTTGTTTAGCCAAGTGTCTATGTGCAATACTGTCTCCTAGAAATTACGTTTTCTGGATTATGTTCAGTGGCAACATTTACTGAGTGCTGGACAAGTTGTACGGAGGTGGTCTGAGTGGATAGTGGATGCCCAAAGTCTTGAACACTGGAGACTGGAGTTTGAATCCTGAGGCCTGTGTGACTTTGGTTAAAATTAGGGAAACATCTGTGGTTAGTTCCAGTAAACTAAACATGTGATAACGTGTGCTCCAAGTCACAAGGTTTCAACCTGAGGTACGTTGCGTAATTTAGATTTACTACATTTTGTCACGTTGATTAAAAACGTCATTCAGGTGTCTCACAGATTGATATGTTGTATATGAATGTAATTTCTAGGAGACAGAGTTGCAAAACTTAACAATAACCCTGAGATATCCTCTTATTTTGGCAGTGGCACTGCATTAGCATCGATCTTTTAAATTAATGTAGAAAAAAGATCACCTTGAAGTCGACTGTCTGACCTGACACCACAGAAGATGAACAGAAACTGTGTTTCATTTAATAAAAAAACATTATAGGGAACACTTCTTGTGCTGAACACATCATGAAGGTTCATGGAGCACAAGTCATTAAGGGGTCGTTCTCTAAAGGCTATTTCAAAATATTAAAGTTCTAGTCTCAAACCTCCACCTTGAGTATTTCCAGCTATATATACAAACAAGGCAAACAGCTTTTATATGACAGAAATATTCTCTTAGCCTACAACAGTGGTGATTGAATGATAGGACCTGCTTCATCAGTGGTTGTGTAGAGGAGTCAAGTAATGCTTTAAGTGGTAGCAGAAGACAAACAATGAATACAGGTATAAAAGTAAGAAGCGCTGCAGATTGTGTAACGTGACTTATTTCTTGTAATAAAACCAGAAGCAAAAATGGTTGTATTGGTTTCTGTGTTTTTCCCTGAGACTGTCTGAGGCACGATGAAGCTAAATACACATATTGAAAAGATGCATTTGTACACTGTACAGTATGTTAACACTTTAATATCAAACTCTAAATAATCTGGTTGAAAACAAAAACTGAAAATAAAAATAAAACATGTATCTACATTGAAGTGAGGATATAGTGAACCTGTAGTTTCAAGGTTCCTGCAGTCAACTGTGAGTGTTGGCCGGAGTCCATTTGCTGCTTTTTGCTTTCATCAGTCGATCTCTGGCATGCACTTAAACCATTTGGCCATGCGGCCCTGCCTCTTGGCTTCTCTTTCATGTGCGTCTGGGCGCAGTAGTCCGTCCATGTAGTGACCGTACTCACTGATGGCGTCTTCAACTCGAGTGATGTACAGCCAGCTGACTATCACGCCAAAGAACTGGAGAGAGAAAGAGAGAGAAGCTGAGTATATAGGAAGGAAAGGAAATGTCTTGTTTCTGTTACTTGCTTATCCTTGTGTCTTAGTCCCTCATATGACGTGAGGATGTAAGGAGAAGATGTAAGGAAAGAAGCAGATTTTTTCTCTGAGCCATCATCATAAGAGAGGTCAGTTTCTGATGTTGACGACTCACCTGTCAGTCTGCAGGTGTCAACAGCTCTCTCTATGTTGGAGTGATGCATCAAAATGATAATAAGGATGCATCGCCTCTACTGACTGTGCAACGGTGTAGTGATATGTTTGCATGTTTCGGAGCGCAATTAAATCTGAACTTGGTGAAGAGTTGAAGAACCCGAGCTGAATCGGTTTTTCGTCCTGCAGTGATCAGCTGTAGCATCCAATCACTGAGCAGCTTCTAATAAATAACAGCGGTCAGACCAGTAGAAGAAGGACCAAGAGTACTCCCCAAAGTTGCTCCTCTGAACAGAAATAAAGGAATTAAGACATGATAATGGAATAGATCGATTTCCAGGGTACGCAAAGGGACATGAAATAAGTCCAGACAACTTACTAACAACTTCTGCTCTCCTTTCCTAAACTCACAGCTCACTGAAGTCAGACATGCTTATTCAAGTCCAGCACAATCTAAATGAATACATTCACAGCTGTCAGTGGGTCTAAATTTCAATGTATATATCAGAGTTAAAATGAGATGTAAGAGGGCAGAAATTACACAGTGATGAAAAATAGCTTCCATGTCTGACAGTCCCACACCCTCTAATGGATCTGGTGGATACAAAGGAAAGGTGGCAGATGTAAGGCATGAATGCATGCTGTGTGCTTTGTGCTTTTCTAAGTATCACAGCACCTTCTGGATAATGTTTTTTTGATGCAAATCAAAATAGTCAGATAATTTTAAAAACATGTACCAGAAAATTGATGCACCGAAAATTCAGCCCGTTTGATCTAAATGAACACCAGCATGCAAAGCATTTTGTGAAAATGGCACTGCTTATTTTGTTGTTGGAGATGTAGCTGATGTGAAGCAATTTACATTTCCTTCTCTCTCATTTTCTATTCCTCAGCGAGAACTGGAGGTGAGATTTTAAGTTGTGAGGCTGTTGTTAGCCTCAACATTGTTTGTTTACCAAATCACATGGAGTCTTTTCTCCTCAGGGAGATCAATAATCCTGCGTGTTTGTCCAGCTGATTGTAGTGTGCATTAATGTGACTATATACACAGATATCAGCCTAACATCAGGATCCACACTGTAGTCGGCCGTCAGACTGTGTTTGTAATTAAGGTTAAAACCAAACATCAACAAACTATTTTTCTTTATACATAAGGAACAAATTCACACATTTCTTGATATATACAGAATACAAACTGCTTTAAGTGAAGTGTGTGTGTGTGTGTGTGTGTGTGTGTGTACCTGAGGCAGTAGGATCCCTAACAGCAGTCCTGCCATAGTCTTATAGTTGTCCATGAGCCAGATGAAGAAAGCATCAGTGCAGCCTCTGATGTGGATAGTTTCAATCAAGTCCAGCCGCTACAAGATCGAAACGAAAATCGCTTGTGAGCTTCAGTTTTCACAGTAAGTGGTTACAGTTAAACAATTGGTTATGAAATTATTTTCCATGCCTAGCAGCAACACATCAGATACAGAGGACTGATACACTGGCGGTTAGGCATCAATGTATTTATTTTCTAACTAAACAGTCCAACATGTGAAAATGTACAACTTTTCTATTTGTTAAGTTTAGTATGTTTAAATTCACGACTGAAAAGTCTCCATTTTGTGTTTCTCCAAGGATTTGTGGCACTAGTAATTGTAAATACCACACAGTGCACGTGTCAGCTAATCACTGTATTGAATACACAAAACAACTGTCTAAAACTGACACTCCAACTGTTATGCTATGGCTGTCAAAGCAGGCAAAAAGTGACATTAAAGGTGAGGAGCTGCTCTTTAATGAGGTTAAAAACACGTCGGTCTTTTTCTAATTTTAGGTCAGCTTTGAGGTCTTACCTCTTTGTCCAGCACCTTGTACCCACACAGTGTGTTGGCCACTTCATTAGGCTGGAGGGGAGAGAAGAGAGACAGAGATCAGGTTAGGAGATACGAATATTAAGTGGGAGACGGAAAGACGTCTGTGAACAGCTTTTAGTATCAAGAGGAGCCAACAACAGACAGAAGAGGACACATTTTTAGTCAAACTTCATCTTATAAACACACACACATTATAACTGCCTTATCATGCGCACACGCAGATGACAGTCCTGAGAAGTGTTTATCGTCTTTGCGTGAAGACCGTGTAAGTGTGTGTGCATGAAACAACTGTGTATGTGAGCATGTTCCTTATGACTTTGAACTCGTGGTTTCCATATTCAAATATATTCATATATTCAAATAAGATACGATAAACTGACGGTCTCTTGTGGCCCTTTGACATAGGAAGAAAAGGAGCGGAGCAGTGATCACCCTTTTTAAGTCACTGTACAGAACTAGTTTCACTTTTGTTTAAGACTTCTATTGCAGTAATGCACTATGGTATTATCATTAGCAGTAACTGGAGTGTAATTCACCATATTGTAACTTTGTGACTCTCCAGAGTGATTGACAGTAAGACATCCTTTTATTTTATGTCATAATGTCACATTACTGAAGAAGGAAATACACTAAAATGGCAAAAAAACCAAGATTCAGTGTTCAGCCTG
This sequence comes from Pagrus pagrus, assembly GCF_965226575.1. Taxonomy (NCBI): domain Eukaryota; kingdom Metazoa; phylum Chordata; class Actinopteri; order Spariformes; family Sparidae; genus Pagrus; species Pagrus pagrus. The sequence continues at coordinate 27,409,998 of NC_140185.1, read as the reverse complement.
AGAAAACACACAATGCTCAATCAAGTGGAGTTAATTGCTGCTTCGTGTTAATATGAACATACAGACATGCAATTACAGAAGCAATTATAAAGATTAGAAAGTTGAACTTTTCAAGTCCCGACGCATGACTATGACCAGGCGCTGGAGCCGATACCGGTGGGCTGTAGAGACATGAATGTGAATCATTTATGGACATCATATACTATCCAAATATAGACCGAACTATCTGAGATCTTAAGTTCAATTTACATGAACCTTTTATCTTTTACTGATGGACAAGAAAGGCATTTCTTTAATCTGTTTTACATTTGCACCAAAGGACACCATTTTGTAGAATGGGGTGTAAATGCATGTACTGTTCATCTAGGAAATGACAAAATTACTTCCATTATTTCCAGTTCAGTAATGTAATTTGTTACGTATTATTATGATAACTATGTATTCCTTTGTATTTTCAATGATGATGATGCCTCTGACTTTAACTGGCACCTGGTACTGAGCACTTCCAAGGAAGGAGTTATATAAATAAATCATTAAATCTGTGTGTTTCTTGTACTTGTATCTGCCATGTGTCATCTCTGTCTTTCTCATCTGTATGACAAATTGCATTCATTCATTCATAAGAGAGATGAACCACAAATTCTCTAATATGAGAGTAATAGTCTCAATATAATTATTTAGAGAGATAATAAACCAAATTAGCAGTAGCTGAGCATTTCCTTTCAAATACTTTCCCGACAGTTCTCGACAAACATTATACTGAACGCAGAGAATAAACCAAACTGAGCATCAATTAATTATTAGTTCATTAATCTGCAATAACTTTACACTTAAAGTGCTACAGTAAACATATTAAAATGGTTGCCTTTAGGCTGCTTAACAATGTTTCCTCTACTATCACTGTGACATTAATAGAGAAAACATTATCCTATAACAGTGGAAGAGAAAAGAAATGAGCTGAACCACCAGTGAAAATAAGAACTGGAAATATCTTATCAATTAATAGGAAAAAAAAACACTTCACATTTTTGTCACTTAATTAACCTTGCTGTCACAAGTGACTCGCAGTAATGCAAAACTGTAGATTAATAAAATGTTAATGATTGCTAACAGCAACACTGGGATAGTTGAATTGAATATTGAGGACATAGGATGAAGAAGCAGCAGTTTCATGAGTGTCGGAGGCAGTTTGCCGGTTCATCAAACTCTACATCATCAAAGAGGTAGTTTGTTCTCGCTTTCCTTTTAAATCTGAGGAGTGTAGGTGTTTAAATTACAGAGCACATGTAGTGTTTTGCGTGGGAGAAAATGTGTCTGGCATGGCACAGGTATAATCACCAACATATGGATGACGAGATGCATTTTAAACATAACCCCGCAATATTACAGCTATTAGTATAATGATATACAAACTGAACCGAGTGGTCAGGCTTCACCGACCCATTTTAAATATATAGAGTCAGAAATTATGAAATGTTCACTTTCGGTAATGTTGCAGATGCTACAATCCAACACTGACTTTCAAAACCAGTGAACGCACACATATAACCATGAGGTGTCGGTCACAGTTTTGGGTGGTATTGGCAGCCACAGTTGGCAGAGACTGAAACAGCACCTGTTGAGTGAGCAGGTGGCTTCCTCACCAAAGTAAACTCTGATGATTACAGAATTTAATATATATGAAAACTGTGCATGTTATATGCTAAAAGAGTCCTGTAACAATTTGAAGTCTATAACATTGTTAAAATTATGTGCCGTTACCAAAGGATCAAAAATAATGCAGCCGAATGCAGAGTTTGTCTTTCATAGTCTTTCATTTGTCTTTCAATACCCACCACAACACAACGCAACCACTGATCACTGGCTAATGTAGCCTTGAGTCTCAGATGCAGAGATGAGGACCGTGCTATACAGTAAATGCTCAGGTAAATGTATTTCTTTGTATCTCTGCATGCCTAGATCACATTTTCGAACTTCAGACCAAACCAAAGCTGACTCAAGTGTGCGATAAGAGGCATTACTGTAAATAACGTGTTTCACATTTGCAGTAGTACGTCCCAGCAACTGTTAACAAAATTTCAAAAAAAGTTGGGACACCTCAAAACCTTTCAAAAAGTTGTAATATAACTAATCATATTTGCTGTGATGGAAAGCAGTAGAAGTGGTATAGTAGTGCCAAGAGGGGCAACAGAAATGGTGGTAATGTTACCTGATACAAACCAATTAGAGACCAAAACATGCTACTGCGTAACAGTAACAGGCAGTTTAGAGTAGGGATAACAGTGATGGTAGTAGTGTTACCTACCTTTGTAATGATGCAGCAGGTATACGGGACGCCACAGGCCAATGGACCAGGTGCAGAGCAGTTGTGATACATGTTGACCGACCAGTCTGAATACTCCTGCCCTCCACAGCACTTAAACTGTCGGAGACAAGAAATACATCAGAGAGGAGACAAGTGCAGAAATTAGAAGTTGGAGGAAAAAAAGAAGAAGAAGAGATTAAGAGAGAGAGAAGAGACAGGGATGAGGTAGAGGGGAGAGATAAAAAAGAAAGTAAACAACTTGATGAAAACACATTTTATGTTGTGCTGGCATAATGCCAGGGGCATTTTAGGATGAAATGAGCCATAATTAACTACAATTTGCATATAATTATGAGTCTGTTTTATCTCTCTTAGCCAAAATCACACAGGTGGCTGTAGGGCTGGGCAATATGGTTTAAATCAATATCATAATATCACAATTAGGGGTGGGGTGATTAAATATTGTATATCGTCGATTGTGAAAAAAACACTTAACAATAAGTTGATCATGGTGAATTTTTATTATTGGGATATTCGTGAATTGAAATTATCACAAATATCCTCAAATGAATGACTTTGAAAAGCTGTCAAGCTCGCTGACATACAGTCATATATTGGTTTCCTGATTTATTCTGAGCTGCCTAAGCCCGACAGCATGACTTGCGCATTGTATCCCCCACAAAACCAAGTTAAATCGAATGTGTGTAAATATTGCGGTTTCCAAACTAAAGAACCACAGGGAGATGAGGTTACAACCGCATGATTATCCTTTATTGATGCAGGAAACAGGATGCCTTATGAGTTATGATTACTTATTTAAGATTCTTGTACTCTTCAACCCGACTCCCTCAGTTGGTATTTCGATGATGGAGAGCGCTGTCTAACTCTTATCAAACCATTCAGTACCCCTTGTACCCTGGATGGGGGGCACTGTCATCCTAGAAAGGTCCACTCCAGCAAGAAATGCTTCATCAGAGGATAAAAGTGTCCACTCAGAACAACTTTGTATTGATTTGCAGTGACGGTTACCTCGAAGTGGAAGTGTGGACCCAAACGACACCAGCAAAATGACCACTCATTTGTTTCGTTTTTTCCTTCATCTGATGTTTCTGCAGTTGTTACCAAGATTACAAGCTTACAGGTCAACACCTTTGCAATTAACAGCAACAACTCTACTGGTCCTCTCACTCTCATTAGAAACAAAAAGATTAAAATTCATCGACATATTTCTTGTGAATAGTTTCTGCCACCTATTCAACACACTCAGCCAGCTCTTGAAAGCAGCAGACCGAAGTTTCTCCTCCTGAATCAATAACGAAGCCCCTTAGAACAAATTGATACCTGCTAACCTCTTATTATTGGTTCACAGGCACAAAAGAGTGCGACTCTAAACAATTATCCTTTATCGCCCTCTATTTCAGCCATTACTGACAAAACCCTGAAGAAGCAATTTCTTCGCAGGACAAGTAAATGACCTTTGCTACGGTATCTAAAGGAAGTTTATTAATATTGGTTTTGGCTTCTAGCTTTTGCTTCAAACAACTTCATCTTGTGTTTTAATTGAGTGAGCCTGTGTCAAACGGTTTGAAGGCTCTTTCAGATGACATCAAATGTCCATCAAAATATGAACTGAAAAATATGACTGAAGGCCAACAATGTTTATAAAAATGGAGCTTTTTCTTCAAATTATCTGAACACGTCTCTCATTGTGGGCATTTTGACTTCTCAAAAGCACATGTGTAATTCATAATATTTATTATCAATGTCATTATTTCCCCTGTGTTTGACAACTCAAAATACAGACTGTGAAAAGTCTAAGAATAAGTTGGACATGACAACCATCTGGACTAAATGCTTTCCAATATTTCAATAAACTAATGCCCCAATTGATGGCAGTCAAAACAAATTAAACTAATCGTGTAACCCCGAGTCAGTAATTTCTGCTGGATATAATTTATATTTACACTGAAGTAGATAGTGGCTGCGCTGCTGTCTCGGAGAATAAACACCAGAAAACCAGACAGCCACACTATTACCTCTACTTTGTGGTAATTGAGTGAGACAGATATTCTATATGCAGGGACAAAGTGAGTTGGAAAGACAATTAGAGACAGAAAGAGAACAAACAGGACGAGGGGTCGGACATCAACAGAGACAGTACGAGAGGAAGAGACAAAAGAAAAAGAGAGAAGATGAATAAATGAATAAATACGATGCTGGTCTTTGCGAGGCAGTGTGATCAGTATGCTGACATGATGCCAGTGTGCCAAAAAGTTACTTCCTCTTATCACCGGTGTGACTCCACAGAGAGCAATTATTCCAGCACTTTTAAGGACCCAAACAAGGGTCACATGAAGGCAAAGCAATTATTACGTGATTAATGTCTGCAACTGTTGTTTGTCAAAAAACAGTATAACTTCACACAAGTTTCCACTTCAGTGGGAGCAGCTGTGCAGTGTAATGCAATCCAACAGTCCTGCAGTAAACCGTATCTTTGGGGTGATTGATGTCGAGTTCAGTTCAGCGGATTTGGCAGCCTCATGAGACCGCCCTCGTAAAACACTTGTCAACAACAATTCTTCCAGTCCATCCTTCCACTCAGGCTACACAGAGACCATCCTCCTTAAATTCAGACTGGATTACACAACACTCATGAATCAACATGAATCAAAATTAAATGCGACTACATTTTCATGCCTTTTCCGTCATTCCTCCAGCTGCCTCACTGACTGATGACCAGCTGTTCACTGGCAGACTGGCTGAGTGAGTGACTAACTGGGTGGCTAAATTGACTAGCTGACTACTCAAAGTGTGGGCTGCAAGACATCAGTCAATCTGTCATGTGCTCTCTGCTTTCATTACTACATGGCATCCATGACGCAAAGTGGCGAGAGATCTTTCATGTGTGATAAGAAGTTCAGCAACGGAGTCATGCGCAACATTGCATATTTCCAACATCATAATAAAAAGTTTAAAACCCAGTAGCAGTAGGAAGGGATATTTGACTGTTTTCCTTCTGAGCCAAAAATGCCACTTTAAAATTAAGTACAAATAAAAACAAACAAGAATTAAAAGGTGTTTCTTGCTTGTAATAAGATAAGACCTAAAAACAAGTCTCATTATTCTCACTGAGATGTGACTTTCAAGGTGATTTTGGTTTATATGTGTAATGAGGTGGTAATTAAACAAATATACTTGGTAAGTTTGTGCTAAGTTTGTGAGTTTTTGCATCATTTCTGTGTATTTTTTTTTCCTCTTTCCAAAATAAATCTTTTAACCAGTAGCTGATGCTCTCTGCAGTTATGGTGAGAGCTGTCCTTTCCTTTAAAACCCACTCAGGCCAAAAAACAAAAGCAAAATGCTGACACTCAAATCATAGTGTCTAAACTGAAAAGGGTAGATTCTTGTAAATCTAACCTTAATTTGTCAGTATTAACAGTTACCAGCACATTTACTGCCAAACTCTGTGTAGTCCCCTCCTGATCCTCTATAGAGAGATGTAGATAAATATATAGAAGGATAGACGACTGCAGTCACTAACACAACTCCCACTGCTTCAACACAGTGGAACCAATCATCGATCAGCATGTTCTTCATGAACCCAATTACCTGTTTTTCTGACCCCCACTGCCATGATTTCATCGAAGATGACAGTAACAAAGACCAAGCTCTGGGTGTTTGGGAGTTATGGAGTTCAGTCCCACAATCAGGAATCAACCCCCTGATGAAGCAGACGCTGAAAACTTTCAACCCAGCGCTGTTGGATTTATCTACATCGATATGACCATCACGCTCAATAAGGTTTATGATATCTGAACCACTGTGAGCTATAATCTAATGCCTGTTTATCATGAGACTGAGTAATAACTTGTTTTTTTACTGTGATCATTTATGAAAATATAATATTTACTTAGAGGATTCAAAAACATAGTTTCCTGTCCTTAGTAGCGACCTCCCTTTGACACTCTAAACAACATGAGTACCTTTAATTACACTGTCATCAGGCTAACTGAGGTTGTATTTTCCAGGGAGTACTTAACCACTACCTGTCATCCTGCCAAATGTCATGTCCCCATTTCACAGCAATTAGAGAGACGACAGAGCTGGAAGCAAACAAACCAGCAGTAAACGAAAGGGTCTCAACCAGACACATGTTGTCACTGCAACCTCAGTTGATCCACTGCAGTTTATTGCAGGTTCTGGTTAGAAAATATCTTTAAGGAGAAGGTCTTGGCATTTTTTGTCTAGAGAGTCTTGTTAGATGATTAAAATCCAAATCAATTCATCAATTGAGCAGAGTGACTGATCTGTTCCTCTTAGAGGAAAGCATCCATTTTAAATTACTTCAATAAAACCACACTCAGATTCTGTTCATTGTGTTGGTTTGTGTTTTCCTCTGGTTACATAGTTATGCACCAATTTTTGTTGAATATTTGTGCGTCAGTCAGAAAGAAGCAGTTTTTGTATTTTCTCATAAATTTCTCCACTAACTAAGAGGGGACCTCTGTTTCTGTTCATTTTGGAAAAACAAAAATAGAATAGATTATATTGAGGTCTTTTACTATAATCATACTTCAAATGTGTCCTTTTATTTTTTATAAAACGTTGCTGCGTCCTTCAGCGACGTCTACCTACCAAAGAGGGGGCGTCCATATACTGCAGTGGAGCTGTCTGCACCCTTTCTTTCACCTGATGATAATTTGTTTACGAAATAGATTTTCTTTGTTTCTTTCTGAAGTTGATAATTAACTTTGATGTCATCACATAAACACACACACACACACACACACACACACACACACACACACACACACACACACACACACACACACACACACACACACACACACACACACACACACACACACACACACACACACTAAATGCCACCAATGCCTGTTGTGATGAATCCAAAATGAGCTTATAAATATACATGATCTCTTCTGTGTCAAACATCCGCAGAGCACTGAGGAAATGAAGTCAGTGTCCGTCCTACTGACTGAATGGCTTTGTTGTTTGCACTACTGTAAGTGAATGCTATGAGCTCTGATAAAACAGTCAGAAATATTTAAGCTGCGTGGTGTTCATGTGGTCTGGTGTTGCGCTGATTCCCTCTGATGAGGGAACTGACACTGCCGTAGTTAACATTATGATTTCTTTTTTTGATTAACTGTGCCATGTAAATATGAGGAAAAATATAAGGCTCAGTGTCTGCCCCAGGCTTGAAGACAGAGGCAGCCACTTCTGGTGGAATAAATGTCACATTTCCATTTGAATATTGTGGCGCAGCGGACAGAAAGGTCAGCTTGAAATCCACTTAATACCGGATATGATATGACCAACCACTAATCCAATGACTTGTGTTGTGGCTCCAGGATGAGATTTTTCTCATTCTCTCTTTCACACAATACAAACTAGGACTTCACAGTTTTACAACTAAAGCAAAAGGCTTACAGGTGTTTTACAACAAGAGCACTCCACAGAGAAGTTCAACAAACTTCTGCTCACCTGTGGGCAATCTGTGCTCTGACTAATGACACTGTCAAGAAGACGGGTCTTTTTGTTGAGACCATGGGAAATGATTGATGATAACCCTCATTCCTGGAGTATTTTAGTTGAGTTTACCCGTCTACGTGTCCACTGAACAGAAATCAATGCTGAGCTCAGTGCAGGGCTGGGGATAAGAGAAGAGGACCATGTTGCCCAAATGAGGCAAGTCAGGGTGACGCTGTGAGGAACTCATGAAAAGACGACAGAAAGCGAGTCGAGCCTGTTCAAACATTTGGATAAACAATTTGTTTGAGGGTGATGACAGGCTGGCAATAAATCTTATATTTTGAGTAAATGAGATACTGAGCAGCCTGATAATGAAACATGTGACATGAAAAGCGTTAAAAGATTTATTAAGGTGGCCGAACAATATGTATTATTTGTGTTTTATCTGATACTTACCTGAATTTGAATGAGACGCAGCCTCTGCCTCATTATGCTGTTTAGGTGCCTGCTTGTATTCGAGCCCCAGTGCTTGTCTAGCCCCGATGTGTCATTTATCAAAGTGTATGTTGTACACAATTAGTAGGAGAGTCGTTGTTTGTTTTGTTTCCAATCAACGATAGTGCCTTTAATTGCATTATAAAAAAAGCTAATTTCGATTGATTTTATGATTGAAACTTTTCACCCCACAGTTTAAAACTTCAATGCTTAGCTATTGTCTCTAAAACCGATGTCTGTGCGCCTGTGAGTCAATGTCTGGATCTGGTTTTGAGTGCAACAACAATATTTAAATATCTTTTAATATTTTGGGGTGCACGTTTATCTTTTTGCTAACCCTATTTTTATGTGTTTTATGTGTTTTATGTGTATGTGTTCACTTGGCAACTCTCAGATTGAGACTTCCACATGTATTTAAAATATGTTAAATCCTACATTGTTTACATTCATGTACCTCCTTTGTTACTCATACTTTACTGCAACCTGTCAATCAGCAGAGTATTGTGAAACCAACAGCAGCGTGTGATTGGTGCCTCCTGCACGCTTTTGTAAATGCTCAACACAAACAAACAACCGTTTGTTCCATTATGCTACTACTGGTCAAAAACACACACCTAAAATTCCCATACAGTCACCGACCAACACACAACTACAAGTTCTTTTTTTTAATTACAACCAAGAACAGCTGCGCCACCGCTGACTCATTTACTCAACACAAACACATGACCATGGCTCATTCAGGCCATTGTCCTCGCAAACACAGATAAATCCACAAAGCCCATTTATGTGATGATTCAGCCTCAGTTCCCCACAGAGGTTTTCTGATTTCCTTCAGGAAAACACTTCTCTTCTGTAGCAGAGCCAACCAGCAGCTTTAAAATACACTGGGGAAGAAGCTTCATGCTGCTGATGCCAAATGGCTTATTAGCATTACTGATGAACTGTTTGTTGTTAGCAGAGCAAGCAGATCAGAGCGCCAGCAATTTAAGATCTTCAGAAAATCTCATCACAGAATAAACATTAAAAATCTGCAGCAACAGCAAGCTGCTCTTCTTTTTGTAATGGCCGTGCTTTTTAAAAGGTGATAAACAACTACTACAAATTTGGCAGAGACGTTGTCGACTGGATGGCATGCCAACATGTATAAAGATTAAACTTTTACTGCACAAGCATCACATTTTGATATCGCTACAGCCACTGTGCCTGGCAGCAATAAAACTACTGACATGGATGACAAAGTCTCTTGATCAACGAAGACATTAATAAGGCCACTGGAGGCTGATCTGTGTCTGTATCAAGTTCTCCATATAAAGTGATAAGACAAGACTGATAAGTTCACAAAGATAGAATTATTATTTATCTGGAGTTGTACTTTTAGCTCTGTTTTGGTCTCCATCTACTCTTCAGGGAGATATCTGCCACTTTCGCTGCCAAATGCTCCACTATGTTCACTAGCTAGTTTCTAATGGTAGCTAACAACGCTATGAGAGAAGCATGAGAGTGAAGAAAAACAGTAAAGCAGCAGGCTGGACAGCTTAGAAATGAGCTGAAACTTCCTATAAAACTTCAGGGACATGTGCATTTTAAGTATGGCCGTCTTCAAATGTGTGGAAGTTTGTGCTTTTAGCTTCGAGTATTTAAAAGCTGAAAGCTGGGACGTGATCGGAGGCAGGTGCTTCAGCCTCCATTAACTAAACCACCAAATTACCTCCCACACAACCAGCCGAGTAACTACTTTTAGGCCTTCAAGCATCCAAAATATCATTCGATCAAGCCACAATGCTGCTCCACCGATACAGAGTGTGGCATTTAGCCTGCAGACTGACAGATCGTTTGTCTTTTCTCTTCTGTTAATCAGCAGAGTTTGTTGCAGGCTCTTTCTTAATTTCAATGTGTGATCAGTCTGCTGCCCCCAGACACTGCTTCCCCATGTGCTTGATAGAAGTTGGTAATGAGATCTTCAGCTTCAGGCTGTGTGTGTGGCAGTGTGATGTATTCTGGGAGCAGGTGCACAGCGACGGCTCCACACAGTTCTCTGATTATTTTGGACACGACTTGCTGTTAACATCCAAGTTCACTGATGGTGACATTTCCTCCTGCCTCAGCCTAGTAATGCTACACAGGTTTGCTGTGTGTAATGCGTTGCACTGTAACATATTTAAACGCTAAGACAGACCTTTCAATGCTGCCATTTTTTTAAAGGGGTATTCCGGCATTTTTAAACCAGGGCCATATATGTACATGTGTTGGTATGTAAATGATTCATACTATGTCATTCTGCAAAGATATGGAACCGGTCCAGTAGATCCCCTTCAATGTGATCCTTTGGGGCAACTCTGAGCGTTGAAGTTACGTCTGCTAAATGTGCTCGTTTTAGCCACTGACAGTCTGAAGTTGTTATTCTAAGCGTCTGACAACATTACTGAAATGATTCCTAAAGAAAAAGACCTTTTTGTTAAACAATAAGATCAGTTTTGTAACCAGACACACAAGAAGTCTCGCTCTGAAATCTTGCGAGAGAGTGAGTGGTTGCAGGAAGACGATGGTAGAAACCTGAGTCAGAGTTTGGAGTTTATATCAAAGAACTGCCAACAAAAACTTATTTGCAAAGTCATGACTGAATGTTTAACTGATTTTGACAATCTTAATTAAATACCTCTTGGGGGATTTCAGAGCAAGACTTCTCCTTGTGTGAGACTTGCACTTTTGGTAGACGTAACTTTGACAGTCATAGTTGCTAAAGGATAACACTGAAGCGATCGCAGCCGTGTTGTTGCTGCCACCTGAGGCAATCTATTGGACTGAATCCAAAACTTTTGGTAAGTATGAATCATTTAGATACCAAAACATGTTTACACAGGGCCCAAATATCAAAATACCAAACTTCCCCTTCAACAGAGATGTTCAGTGGCATAATCTTACCTTCTTCTGCACAAAGTCCATGATGTTTTTGAAGTCCAAGTCGTCGTAGTAGTTCACTATGCCTCTTCGGATGTTCTTGTTCAGCAACCCCACCGTCTGTAAGAGGGAGAAAATCAAACAAAAGTGTATTTGTGTGTGCTAATGAAAGGAGGAGGTCATGTATCGAGATTTTGTTTCCATGACACAGCTGATCTCCAATCAATGTGTCAGAAGGGCAGCTCAGGAGAGGAAATGCTCGGATTCGTCAAGGTGACTGATGCACTGAACTGGAATATTAAAATATGACAGTTTGACAGCGCCCATCTGTCGGTCACAATCTGGTGCAGCGGGGTCACATTAGGTTAATGTCTCAGGCCATCCAGAGACTGAAAATAAATATTTGCAGCCTGAAACTCCACCGAGTTCAATCATGGAGAGCTTTTCATCCAATGCTTTCATTGAGGGAACTAATCATTTATTCCATTTAAGATGGGGGCAAAGCACGAGGCTTTATACATAAAAACATGAGGCTTTTTACCCCATTTCAGGCCTGAGAAGCTCCCTCATTTTGCTCTTTTAACCAGGGATAACGAACTGAGACTGCTCCCCTCATGAAAGTCACATAGATTAAAAAGGGGCTGAGCCTTTTTTTAACTTCTTTTCTTCCATCTTTGAACACATCAGGATATCAGGTCTTCACAGTCGATCTATAGGAGCAGGGCAGCCATGTTTAAACCACATTACAACGAGCAGATTTAAAGACTTTAAAGACAAAGCGTTTCCCTTTGAGACACGACCATTATTAAAGAACTCACAATACACTCACGCAGCACTTTCCATACTAAACATGGTGTTCATGGAAATGAGACCCGGGAAGCGAAATCTATCTTTATAAAAATCTACTTACACATGCAAGAAACTTAAATCAAATTAGGATGGTTAAAATCCCTCATGCACTGCTATATCTTAATAATCTCAATGTAAATGAGACGACAGTAAAATAAAGATTTGACATGCGAGAGGCAGGGTCTGTATTGTATTTTAAATAAAACTGCCATTAACACACTGAAATGTTACTATACTAAACTATAATGTTGATAATTTAGCTTTTCCTTTGGCAAATAAATATTAAAATGCGCCACACAATATTGAAAAGGCTTTTCCAAGGCAGGCCATTATTATGTGTAATGTACAAGTCATGTAAATGAGATGATTGAAAGCATTAAAAGGGGTGAAAAGAGAGACTGATGCTAAGCTGGTTCCCACAGAGACACATTAAGATGTTCATTAATGAAAACTGATGGAATGAATATCTCAGCAGTCGACTGCTGATCGTAATCACACCAGTTTTTAGTTCAGTAAATCATAAATCATGGGCGCATGACCACATTAGCAGTAATCCTTCAAAAGTGTCAATTAACGAAAACTTCCTCACTTCTTAAGGTGTGATTCTGTTTTGTTTGAATGTTTACTTCACGTTCAAACCATCTTTTCGGCTCACAAAAATAATATGAGTCACTTTAATACCTCATGCATCATCACTGGTAACACGATCTTCATGCAAATAAGACGAACGAAAGAAGTAATACAAACTTTGCTCTAGTTTAATGCTACAAATCACACAAATACGAAGACAAAACAGGATAAAGGTAATGAAGAGTAGTTATTCAGCACACTCTCCTAATCACAGAAGCAGCAGGCGCGTATCTACTAAAAAGTTTAGCAGCAACCACAATGAAGGGTTCAGTAACTCTCCTGCTAGTTTGGATGCAGATTTAGGCAGTTTCATGCAGTTTTGTGTCTCAGAAGATTGTGGCAAGAAATAATTACACGATTTCACTCTTAGATTAAAAGAAGCCCAAACCCTACCTACTAAAGGTCATCATACTGTGGGCACAGTTACTGTATGTGTGTTATGTGCTTAATGTTTATAACATCTAATCATAAACATATAATACTGTGAAAGATTTTTTGAGAGTTTTGCACAGAAAAGAAAAACAACGTCATTAACCCTGATGACTAAGGCCGCATCTGTTGCTGTTTCACAATAAAAGGCTTCATGTCGTGTGCCATGAAAGGCTTTTAATATGAAGACGCAGGAAGACAGATAGTGAGCAACACAATAGGAGAGATGTAGAAGGGATGAAAGAGAAGGATTAGGAGAGAGATAGTGGAAGTGAGAAAGACAGAGAGAAGAAAGAAAGATACAGAAACACAAAGACGAGTCAGGGAAGCAGAACATTTCATTAGCATACTGATATCATACAGATAATAATCCTATCTGTTCTTTGAACCAATCAGTTGGGATTATACCATCCCTGTGCATTTCCTTTCTAAAAATAGGAGCAAACCGGTTTTCAAAATGAGCAGTGAAGTCTCCATTTAATGAAAGGTATTCTACTGTATCAGATTATTAACTTGCTCTGTAAAGGTTGATGGTCATCTTGCTCCCCCGCTGCAAGAGGTTAACTTCACTCTCAAACACTCTTTCTGACCACCTGCTGATGCGAGACAGTTTCAGCGCCAGGTGGCCGATCAACACCTTGGACGACTCACCTGGTTGCGGAACACCAGCGCCAATATTCCTCCCAGCAGCTCCAGGATCAGACACACTGCCAGGGTGTACATGAACTGTGACCAGACAGACAACAGAGAGGAAAAGACATTACACACGGTCGCCTACACACAAATAGACTTTACATTTTAATATCCATCTTTATCAATGAACCAACTCTCTCAGGTGGAATTAGATGGAGCCTTATACATTTGGGATTCGATGTTCAAGGTGACTTCAGTGTACTGCTTCATGCCTTTTCTTAATGTGTGTCATTATAAAAAACAAACAAACACAATAATAAATCAAACAGTTACATCCCAGCAAACACTTTGTTGTGTGAAAAAAAAACATATAACTTGGCTCTCAGCCGACCACTCACCACTTTCAGTAGGGTTAGATTGTCCCTCAATGAAGCCAAGACACCAATGAATGAAACAACAAACATGACGATTCCCAGGAGGATCAGGATTATAGCCGGGGCCAAAAACACTCCCTCCAGTGTCTTGTAGCGTTGTCTCTCCACCTCCGCATAGATGCCAATGGCCAGGATAAAGCCACCTATCAACTAGAAACACAGTGAGAAGCAGTTAGGAGGGGTTAGTTCACAAATTCATATTTCCCTGTCCTCATTTAGCACCACCATCAGTTGGTAAATGTTAACATGCTAAAGATGAAACACTGTAAAAATTACAACCTACAAGATGCAAAATGGTACTAGGATCTCATGTTCCATCAACTTACTGACTTCTCCACTAGAAACATTTGGTGGGCCCTGCTCTATGTCCTTGAGAGCATGAATCTCCTGCTACTGAAACTACGCAGACTAATTAGTATCTAACCATGATCTGCATTTTCATCAGACTGAAGTTGACGGCAGTAACAGATAATTAAGTGTTGCTATTGAAAATGACAGCGTTCTTCAATTAGGCTCTCTGAAGATTGTTGGTTTTGGATACAGTGAATCTACTGGGAACAATCAGTGTGCACGCAAGCGCACACACACACACACACACACACACACACACACACACACACACACACACACACACACACACACACACACACACACACACACACACACACACACACACACACAGCTTTGTCTTTGTGGTTTTCTCACTCAGTTACTCAAACATAATTTGATAATCAATTCAAGTCAGACCTCAGATATTTTTCTTAAGAACTCAACGCTGTGAAGCAGGTAATTGAGCATTCACACACAACCACACACACAATCATGGGTAAAAACCAGACAGATCACCAGTGTATCGTAAAATGAACATCTCATTGTTGGAGACTGAGGCTTCTTGCTGTGAGCCACAGTATCACAGAAACAAAAGAGATATTTGTATGTATGTGAAATGTATCGCTCAGAAACACTGACAACACCCTCACACTAACAGCAGGTAGAAACTGAGTATTTTCTTCTTTGTTCAAACTGCGTCACGAATCCTTTTCAACAAAACTATACAGAACAATTTAGATGTTCTGAGAAAACGTTGACATGCTCAAATTAAAAGGCCTAAGCATAATTACAACTTTCAGCTCATTCTACTTTTTTGAAAACCGATCTAAAAGGTCTGAACTAAAATATACAGTACAGTAAGCCAGCCGTATAATGACGGCGGCTCACTTTTCTGGCTTTCAAACAGCAACGCACACCAATCAACAGCCTTATGTGGTTTAGTGCTGTATAAGTAGTCTCGGCAGTTAGTGTATAGCTGCTAATGGACGCTAATTGCAGGTTTTCTTCTCAAGCATATATTAACGGGTCAACCACAAGGGTCTGAACATTTAGATCTTAGTTTGAGTGCCGGTGTGTTTTAATAAGCCTGCAAAAGCAGAATAAGGACCGTTACCGCTCACTGTGTTCGGATCTTACACCAGTGTTTTTTCAGTCAGGGTCCTCTGGGGCCCTGTCCTGCATGCTTTAGATGTTTCCCTGCTCCAACACACCTGATTCAAATGATCAGCACGTCATCGAGCTCTGCTGAAGCCTGATAACCACCAGTTCATTTGAATCCGATGTGTTCGGGCAGGGACATCTAAAACATTGAAATTTGAAAATTGGGCCAGCAACTAAAAACCTCAAGGCTTATTTATGTAGAAATTAAAATTGTTAACTTGATTCTTCCTCAAAAAGGTTAATTTAATCAGATTATACTAAACCTTGTTAACACTGACGCGGGCTTATAGGCATGAGCTCACTGCAGAGAAACAGACTGAGACAGAAGTTTGGTTCTTCAGTCAGAAATAATTAGCAGACTATCCCGTCCAGCGTTTTGTGCCTTACTTAACTCATCTGCATATCTTCAGTGTCACATTAACATACATCAAAGCTGCTTCAACAATCTGCATTAAATTAGCATCTGGGAGCAGCTAATTATCTGCAACTGTCAGTGCCTACCAGGGATATTATGAGAGTGAAGAAAAGCGTTAAGGGTCAAGAAACATGTCCACTCCACTGTTCATCTCACAGTTTTCATTATAATTCCTTCTACTAAAAAAAGGGGAAGGCTAGTTTGGATCTTTGTTGATTTCAGTAACAAAGCTGATTGCTGATAAAACAATCCATCCATCCGCAGCACAGCACTTATCACTGACAATTATCAACGGGCCTTGCACTTGTCTCATGATAGTTTGCGTCATCCCGCATGGTTGAAGATGAGCATGTTACTATTCTTGATCATGAAGGAGGCGTGAGGTCCAAAATGTTCACCAGAAAAAAAGGAAAAAATCTGGTAAAGCAGGAATGTGCAACAGTCCTCTCCTTGTTAATGTATACTAAAAATGTAAGTAGAAAATGAATACATAACATAATGGCAAAGTTAAATCACCAAGTCTGTGCCTACAATGAGCTCCAGGCAGGTCTGAAATTAAAAAGGCCACACAGATTCAGTTACAGCCAAATGGCACAGGAGCAAATGTAGGCCTGTAATGTGATCAGGCAGCTGAGGCAATAACTGGCCAGACACCAATGACCCATTTATGTAAAGCAACTTTCATTATTTTTTATTCTTATGCATCCAGGCAGGGTCAAGTGGATCTGCTTACTTGCAATCACACATTTATACATTCAGCTAAAAGCTGCACAAACACACGTTCTTTCAGTGAAAACAATAGATCATAACAACTTGGTTTTATTTTGGGTTATTTTGGGTTGAGGCCATTGTTTCTAATATTGACATTGAACACATGAAAGTAATTGCTGGGATCTGGGAACATAGAAAAAACGCTACAAATAAAGCAAAAAAGGGCAACAGACACGAGTGGTCCGACGGATTGTGATTATCTGAATCATTTTATTTGGAGCTAAAACTGTTTTGCAAACATGATGAGGTCCAACAAGACTAGTTCACACATACAAACTCCAAATGCACTCAAGGCTGCTATTCACTTTGAATGAGACCCACTGTTTCAGCCCAGCGCTGCCTGCTGAGCTGCAGAGATTTAAAAGGCGCTGAGCAACACTACAGAGGAAAGTTGAGTAAAGCTAAATGCTATGCAAATATCCTCTGATGCAATGGAAGCTATGCAGCTGAGAGTCCAACGCAGATACGGTGCAGCATTGTAATCCTTCTTTCCAGCTCAGGGGCTATTGTTGTTTCAGTTGTTGTTGAGCTTGAACAATGTGTGTACCCAGGCAACGTCTGAGAAGATATGACCAACTTCCTCTTGTGTAGTACATGTCAGAACCATAAATCTATTATGTAGACTTGGATACAGCGGTGCCACGCAGCCTTGCTTCTAATTTTGCCCAGTGGCCACTTGTGGTATTGCAGCAAAAAAATTCCCCTGTGGTCCAGAAAGCATTTTCCCCGTAGACCACTAGCTCCCAGTCTACAGCCGTGCTAGCAGTTCTGCGAGGACGTGCTTCGTCACAGATGTGCTTTAAGCTAAACGTACCGTTACAAAGCCAATGCTAACATGTTGGGGTTGGGCACGTGAAATTTTTACCATGTTCACCACTTTAGTTGCTCTGTTGGCAATGCTAACATTTGAAAATAAGCACTAAACACTGTGCTTCAAGATCTCAGCAAATGTTATGGTAAGTACAATGCTGTCCTGAACAATAAAACTGATGGATGATGCTACAAAAATGAAGCCCAGACTCAGTTTAAACACACTTCCTGTAGTGTTAAACAGTATAATACATTTTAATGTCTTAAATTTTCCCTGAAACAAAGATGACTTCCAAGAAAACACACACACACACACACACACACACACACAAACACACACAAGCACATACACACGCGCACACACTACAAAAGCTCTGTAGGACAGCTAGATCACAGCATGTTTCATCTACAAACACCTCATTCTTTGACACGTGTGTTGCAAATTGCAGTCTGCTTCCCCACGGTCTATCTTGAGCCTCACAAATTGAGACAGGCAACATGTCAGCGCAGGAGGAAGGAGCAAAGGAAGGACGGAGAGAAAAGGAGTGTTTTTACATTAGTAGTCATCTCGGAGCTCTGAAGGTCCAAGAAACTGTTTATAATCCACCTTGATGTCTTTTCCTTACAAGTCCCTGCGTGCTGTCTGTTATGTTATCTTGCTGCCGGCTGGTCGCCTGCCACCCCAAAACTCTCTTACATTCAGCCAAGAGGAGAGGAGGGCACTTACAGCAATAAATACAGAGCAACTCTAAATTTCTTTGTCAAGACGATGATGAGTGATTGTCTCTGCAAAGAGTTCACGGATCTGATTTGTTCATGTAAACAAGTCTTAACCAAAATAACTGAGATAATATAATAACACAGGCAGTGCTCTGTTTATCAGCATGCACTTAGCTGCAGATGACTGGGTGACAATATCAGGGCATTAGGCCAAGGTTAAGCTGTTTTATATAACCTGTAACACTCTGTTCAAACATCTCCACAATGCTCTTAGCGTTTCTGACTGACTGCTGTGGGGGGAACACACTGCAGTGCTGGGACTCAGAAGGAGCTCTGAAACCAGGCTACAAACTGCAGATATATGACAAAAATGCACTAATATAAAATGACTTACTGCAGGAACTGTCACTCTAGAGTTACTGATCTAATACTAGAAAATTATATGGTACTAAATTGAACATATATAGAAATAAGGCTAGGCAAAATATCAATATCATATAGTTGTCGTCATAGCAGACTGTATAGCATAGTGTTGTCTTTTCCTGATTTTAAAGGCTGCACTACAGTAAAGTTTTTATTTTCTGAACTTATCAGACTGTTCTACTTGCCTTTATCCACTAATCCATTATATCCATATTACTGATGATTATTTATGAGAAATCCTTTTTATATATTGTGTCAATAGTTTGTAGTCATCGCTACAAAATGGTCACAATACTGGCACCGAGGTGTTTGATCAAAAATATTGTGATATTTGACGCTGTTGCCTTGTCTTAGCATTTATGAATATCCAGATATATACTGTGTATCTGAAATAGCCTAAAAATATTGCGTTATCATATCAGGCCACATCGCCCAGCCCTATGACAAAATGAAGTACTTGAAGTAGAAATGCATCTCATGATTTCTTATTTAAGTGACTAATTGGCTTCATGAATGAATTCATAAATTGGTTTTGAGAATGGCTTTTAAATGCCTCGTTATTTAATGTATTCATATTTTTTTCTGTCATATTACATCGCTCAATTTAGCTGTTGATTGCTTTACAATCCCATGCTCACCAATTTAACAAGATGAGATGAGTCATCTTTAATTTAATTCAAACTAGGGTTGGGCTGTATATAATCATTTTTAGGCAAAAGCTCACAGTGTAGAGAATATGTGTCATGGGATGATGGTCAAAGATGTCAGCTACTGTAATGTTTAGAGACATATGTCCACTTGGGGGGGCCGTGTTGATGAGACCAGCTGCAGGTGAGAATAAAGTCATAAATATGACTTTGGACCAATTAAGCCTATGATTTTTTTCACATAAAGCAAACAGGGACATATCTATTCAATAGACATATAATGCCTGTCGAGGTTGCTCGATGTCGAGGACTGAGTTTGTAATCATTCCCACACACAACAAGAGTTGTCAGTCATTAAGGCAGACTGTCCTTAATTACAGGGCAATTGCAGTCACAGTTACTGTTCAGTGGTCAAAAGTCAATGTGTGCATGTGTATTTGTTTCAGAATGAGCCACAGTAAATGAGTTGTGCTCAGTCAACTGTCACTGGGTAAATAAAGGTTGAGAAAAGCAGATAATCTCACACAGCAGCCTGAAGTGAAATCAACCCACAGGAACAACAAGTTCAGAGCTGCGAACACAGTTAGGAAGGTTTTCTTCAAAATGCAGAAACTCCTCTCCAACTGACAGAAGAAAACAAGTTTCGACTAATTACAGATGTAATCATAACTACTGATAAAGTCATTTTACACACCTCCAATCATGTCATAATAATAGTTAATAATAAATGATTGATAAATCATAAACTCTGCTCTGCCGATCTAAAGCACTGTTTGCATTATATCACTACTTCTAAGTGCTGTATAGTAGGCAACTGGACATCAGTTTCAGTTGCTTGAAGACATTTCACCTCTCGTCCAAGAGGCTTCTTCAGTTCAGATAGTCCTCAGATGCCCTTAATGACTCTGTAAGGACACTCCCACACACGGGTTAAAAGCCTACAACTCCCCTCCAGTTAGTTAGAACTGAAGAAGCCTCTTGGATTAGAGGTGAAACGTCCAGTTGCCAACGATATAGCACTTAGAATAACCACGACCTGGATGAGAACCTTCATCGACATTATATCACTACATTCGTTAACATAATGTCAGAATGACTTTCAAAGACCACAAACAAAAACCTTTGGAATTATAATCTTTCAAAAACGTTTCATGCTTTGGTTTTGGTCATTGTCAACTGTAAGATCTCTGATCCTAAAGTCAGATTAAAAGGAACCTTTGTTCCTACATGACCTAAATATTTTTAAAAGTAAACAGGAAATACCTAATCTTCTCCTCTACATTGTTTCTCTAACATACGCTGCTACACTCGGTGGTTTGCTGCCTCAGCAGCTGATCTCCAGCACACGGACATCCTGTCCTGCGGTGCAATGAAACCGTGTGAAGAAGAGGTCGTTTTTTCAAAAGGAGGGATTAATACAAATCAATCAAGAGCCAGTAATACTCTAAAAGCTTCATTAGTTACAAACTTCCTAAAAAAATCATTACTACAGAACGCAATGCTGCCATTAAAGCTCTCTGTTGTATCACGATTTGCCATTTCAATCACTATTTACAAGAATTGTGGGGAAATATTACTGATTACAACATCCAGACAACTAAAAATGGATTTAAATGACTCCCACACATCCGCTTTATGAAACGTTGTGGCAACAAAATAAAAAACTGTTGGTAGTGCCACAAATGAAATAAGGATGTGAAAATATGACCTAAACTGCTCTTTCTCTTGTATGAAGCCGAGATAAATCGCATGCTTCAGAAGCAGCATTTCACAAGAATTTTCTCTTTAACGTGAATGAATCAACAAGCTGCAGGAGCAAAGCAAATATAACTTGTTAATCTGTTTCACCTCCCCTATCAGAGCAGCATTCACTCTCCATAATAAACCCATTACTGCCTCCCCTCTCCTGCTCTGTCTCCCCCACTATCCATGAATAAATGTTTCAGAAATATCTCACCGAAGCAACAAATAAGTGATTTTGTTGTGTCAATCAGCCATCTGTCTCTGCAAATACACAATCTGGCATGCCATCTATGAGAGGGAGCAGCTGCAGGGTTTGGCTATGTCACATAAAACCTTTATTCTTTATAAAACTGCCATAATGTAAGCCGTCATTGCCACCGAGGGTCTTGTCTCCGTTATATCAGAGTAATTTGTCGAATCAAGTGTCATCTCCAGGAGTCAAATTATACGACTTTATGTCGCTGCCTTTGAAAAATAAACTGAGGCAAGTAAATTATAACTATCGAGGTATTTCATCCTTGTTTTTGACAAATCACAGCATCTTAGAAGACATTTAAGTGAACCACTTAAACTGGACAAAGAGTTAGACAACGCTCGCAGCTGAAGATGAATGACTGTAAGGCTGCCAAGGGTCTCTATTACCAACCAAATGTATACGCTACATATAAAGTAGCTGCTCTCCGGGAGACACTTCACCTCGGCTGACTTCCCTATGGCAGACACGTAAACCTTGACTTCTTCGGTCACTTGGGAGCAGTAGAAACAGATTGTGAGCATTACACTGACATATCAACGCCCACAAGTTGATATGGAAGCAGTTTGTTAACACATCCAGCAGTTAGTGAACGATATTATCATTCATCTGAAGTCTTGTGTCCTTTATTTTAGCTCTGTGTTTGGTCTCCACCACCTCCTGAGAGAAATACTGTTATATAATACTCCTTCAGCTCTTAAGTTATACGCTATGTTCCACTTCCAGTTTCTGTCTGTCTGTTGTCGGTGGCTTTTCAATGCTTATTCACTGAAAACAGCTGCCTGCTCTGTCCTAAATAGACACTCTGAGAGTGGTGAGAGTGAACCGAAACAAAGTTACAGCTGAACAACACGCTGAAACATAAAGGGAGCAGCAGAATCAGGTGGTAACTCTTTATAGGTTGATCACTGACCTCTTTCACACTTCCTCTTGCGATACGATAATAGATATTTTTGTTTAAACAAGGAGGTGCTCCAAGCAGATTCCCCCCAACAATTTGACAGAGTAACTACTTAAAAACAAGATGTGGCGTAAACTTCTGGAAACCTCTGTGAGTCAGAGTTGTATCCTTCCTTTAAACAGTTTAACTCCAGAGCTGTTCAGTTTTCTGGCAGTTATGCCTTTTGCCAGTTGTAGTCAGTGTGTGCATGTTGAGGGAAATAAACTAAGACTCTATACACTTTGTATATTGTTTAATCACAGAATTATTGTCTTGTATCTATCGTTATCGTTGTGAATCATATCATATTGTGAGTTAGGCAGTGATTTCTAATTAGCAGTGTGTGAAATGTGTTTCTAATTCATTCAAAAAGATATACATTTGTTTAATTTACTAAAAACGAAAACTTCAGAGAAGATCACCACACAGAAAACACGCTCCTGAAATGCAAAATTTTGATACGGAGAAAAGAAAATTTTGCAAACTTAACTCAGATGTAAATAATACTTCTTATTACTTCTTAAAAATATCTCAAGCAAATACTCTACTTACTGATTAAACAGTAGCACTTCTATCGTGTATTAGGCGTTTGTTTTATTGACTTATCTGAGTCGTTTCTGTGACTCGGCGTGAGATGACAGTGTGGCTGTATTTCAAAGATATAAAGGAGAAATCACCAGAAACATATTTGAAAACTTTAGTGAGTTTAATCCACCATGCAGACAGAAGTCTTGTAGAAGTTTGTAGGCTCTCTGCACAATACAATTACAGGACCAACTCTGTCATTTAGAGCAGTGTAATGCTGTCATTACATGATCTTTAATCTGCTGAAAAACATGTTGCCTCTCTGTCATGTGGTGGCCCAGACATGACTGGTGTTTGCGGGACAGTCTGACCACAGCAGGACGTGACAAAACACGCACAAGCAGCCTGACGGGGAAAAAACCTGAATATGCTGCTCTTCTCTTCTATTTTCTCTTTATCTGATGTCACGTTGTGTTTACCCAGCGCACAGCCTATCAGGCAGGTAAGGGTAGGGTAAAGGTGCACAGGGGAGGGTGTGGCCACAGACTGTTACACACAAAGTCACACACATTACTCCACAGGTACGACACCTGTCGCTTCAAAGCTGGAGAACAAAAACTGAATATGACAAAGTGGGTCAAACCTCCACATTTTCCACGCCATGACGACTTGAATTGTTATTTTTTCTTGCTGTGAGGCTGAACAGCACACACACACACACACACACACACACACACCGTCTACACCCTCTGGAGCCGGGATATATCTGTGCCAAGCTCCCGCTCCCTCCAAAACAAGCGATATTCGTGGCGTTACTCACCCAGAAGATGATGGAGTAGGCGAACAGGAGGAATTTGAGCAGAATGTAGGAGAACCTGTGACAGTACCGGACCTCTTCGTTGTTGGACATCGTGTCTGACTGAGGGCTGTTGACGGACAGCGGCTCCCTGCGCTGCGCTCAACACTTCCGCGTTGTCATCGTCACCACACCTGGGAGCGCACGCCGCCGTCATGGATGGATGGATGGATGGAGGGAGGGAGGGATGGTTTATGATATTAAAATACCGACATTTCTTTATCTAATGATTTATGGGTAGGGTCAAAAATAATTGTTTGTGACCGCCGAACCACGAAATTGATCTTAATCTGTCAAACATCCCTCTGTTCAGGGGCGTACCCAGGAATTATGGGCTCATGTACCTCCTCCTCTTTTCCATTATTTAAAAACCCAATGAGATTTATTATAAGGCCCTTTTGCAAGAGGCTTGGCCAAGAAGACAAGCAGCTTTAACATATTATACTTCATTTTTATTCCCTGCAGCCAGTGGTCTAATCTCCACACTATAAATTTGAGGATTCATGAATACGTTATTTGATTTACCACCTGAATTGTGTTACCAAAACAACTGAAAGAAACAATAACAACAACAAAATAAGTGTGAAATAAAAAAAACAAAGATTTTGTTTTTGTTATATATGTGTATGTGTACAAATGGGTACAAAAATTGCCTAAGATTAAGTAGAAAAACTTCGATCTCCAGTTAAAAATAAAAATGCAGTAAATGTATAGACTCTGCAATCTTGGTCGGTCCCAGTGTGCTCCCCTGGTCTGGGTCACATGGTCGGCCTGAAGATGTAAAGACAGTGCAGGATCGTGCAAACATCTGGATAAATCATCATATCATATACCATATATGAAACCTGATACATTCATTGAAAAGTAACTATGGCATTTTTCTCTCTTTGCTTTTTTAGGCCTAATTTTTAAGGCTCTCTGTGGTCTGATAAATCTACTGATTACCACATAATGGATTACACAGTTTAACTCAACAGCTCACAACTCAAAAAGATTAACTGAAAACACGATACTCTGCCCCCTAGTGGTGAACTCCAGCAGAGACAATAAAGAATTGGACACCCAGACTGTCCTCTGTTGGGACCAGTGGTCACAAGAATCCTTCTCAGAACCGGCTGAAATGTGGACTAGAAAAGTGTGGACTCAATGTGCTTAGAAATACAAATAAAAACTAAATACCATACATGATAGGATACAATACAATTAAATACTACAGGAAAACATTTGTAAAATTATATAAATCTGTTGATTAAAAACTTCAAAATCACATCGAACATAAATTGAATCTAAAACTAAATGCAAACTAACTTTTTGTCTCCACATCACCCAAAAAATGGCTTTTTGTGAAAGTTTTAGCCCTTAATCTAGCTCCGTTTCATAATTAGAGCCTGATGCAAACAGTGTGAACCACTCATGAATAAAGCTACAGCTGTGGACCACTCTGATACATCCAAACAACAAGCAGCCATCCCTGGGCTGTCGTGTACGCAGTGTGTCCAGCTGCATGAGCTCTGCTTGACCCTTATCAGCAGCTGTTCAACAGCTTCGTCACTTGTTCGCCATTTTCACCTCAGTTAGTTTGGTTTTTCTTCGTTTATCACCTCCGTCCTCTCTTATCTTCTTCCACAAGAGCCTGGGCCAACAACAACAATGCAAAGTAAAGTAAAGCGAACCTGAAAAGTTTCAGGATTTATCAGACATCATACTCATTTTGTATTCTGGACACTTCATCACATTCACTTTGGGGTGATACTTGTTTTATGTTTCTCTTTGAGTGTTGTTTTTAGACTATGAATGCAGACTAATGACTTGTTAGTGCACACAAAATGTTAATGGGTAATTGTCAGCGGTCAGATGTAGTCTTTGAGATACGTTCAGGTGCAACATTTATATGAGGCAGTGGGAGCTATCTTTGTCTTTGCTCGATCCCTTCCTCATTATTTTCAGCCCCTCGGTAATCATGACTGGTTTTTGTCCCTCTCCAGTGCCTCAGGGTTGGATCCACCTGGGAGAACACACTTGTAAAGCGCAGTTACACCAGCTTGTTAGAAACTTTTCATTCCCCTGCCTGTGCCCTTCAACGCGCCCTTCACCAGGCCCGGCTGGCAAATAAGGATTTCCGAGCATGTGAAAGTACACATATGCACTGCATACTGTACACACACAACAGAGGAAAGACGAAATGGGTACAGCTGAAGTCAGCAGGCTCTACCTCTACCCGTTCTTTTCTGTGCAAACACATGGTGAAAACACGCAGAGTAGATTTCCCCTGAGAGGGGGGAGAGAACTGAAAGAGCACAAATGGGAGCAATGACAGACAACAAACCAGATTGGCGGGAATAAAAACAACATAAAGAACAAGAAAAAGATATAACAATAAGAAATGAAGGTTCAGAAGTCATTACACATGAGCTGTTGAATGTTTGTTGCAGAGGTCTTTGTTTCATCGATTCCAGAAAGAAAGAAATGACTGCGATAACCAGACATCAGAACTCTCTAGGAATGTAAACATTGTTAATTACAGCGAAGGTGCACGTCCTCAGTGGCACCTCAACGCCAAGACATTAACCACGTGCCCTTTAACATACACGAACATGTTTAACACTTTTATTTATGTTCACATTTCAAAACTGGCAGCACATAAACACTGACTCACGCGATTAAGTGTTTTGTTATGTTTCAGATGCCACAGCTCTCACAAAAAGTGGACAGCTGCAGTTTTTCACAATGTGTGACCGCCGACAGCAGCAAACACCGAGCTGTTCTTTTTCAAGTATTCAGTATTTGGTCGTCAACGCTGTCATCAGCGCTGCAACCTCCTCAAGGACAAGTTCAACCAGAAATGATAACTCAGTTTTGCTGTCCATAAAACATTTCTGGAGCTTCACAGCAAAACAGAGATTGTTAAATGAGTGTGGTTAGCAAAGGAATGATAATGAATATCGTATTTGCTTATTGTGAGGGAGAAGAACAACATAAAGCACCTTGACACCAAAACAGAACAGAAAGATTGAGGTCACGAATGAGCTGTAAAGCCATGCAGCAGCAAAGAACGGAGAAACTCATCACAGAACATTCACCTCTCAGCAGCAGCACCGAAAATCCATTCCCACTCTACAATAAAGTTTGACCTCATCAGCCGTGTCATATCCCACAAGGAACACCTCGGGTGGACAATCTCCCTGGATCTCAGGTGACTGCAGATAACGATTGTTGGGTTTCAGAACAAAGTGTTGGAGGCATGCAGGCTGAATACAGCTTCGACAAGAATTTTTTTGAACAGACCCTCAGAGTTTTGGTGTAAAAACCCAAGATACTGCCTGCAGTATTCATGGATGTTTATGTAAACTCAATGAAAAGGGATGTAACTGAGGAAGTGAAGACTGCAGGTGAATCTCCATCCACACAGACAAGCTCCAGAGGGCTCTCCCTCTGTCCAACCATGAAAATGTTGCATTATTCCCCTCTCTGTGTGTCTCCATTGATACATGTTGTGTAGAGCAGAAACAGACTGTAGGCTATAAATACTTTAACAGCAGGTAAAGCAGCGGAGACCGAGGATGTCCATTTACTTTTGTTTTCACAGTCCTCATCCAAGCAACCAGTCCTTTCTTTCCTCCAAACCTCTCATTGATTTGGTCTTTCTTTCACACACACTCTGCTCATCTCTCTTTTGTGTTATATGTAGTAGTGCACAGCAGGGAAAAGTGTTTCCAATTCATGCCACTTTTCTCACATTGTCTATTTTCTGTAAACACATTAAGAGACATTCACATCCAGAAAATCAGAGTGCGGACCAGAGCTGCTTTTCATTCATCTCTCTCTCTCTCTCTCTCTCTGTCTCTCTCTCTCTCTCTCTCTCTCTGCGTGTGTGTGTGTGTGTGTACTTGGAGTTGGCGCAGCTCCACGCGCACAGTCGCGTGTGTGCCTGCCCGTGCGCCTCTGTCACTCTCACTCTCAGCAGCTCGTACCTTAATCAGCCACAGTTACACATTCCGGGAGGGAGAGAAAGAGTGTGTGTGGGTGTACAGACTATATGTGTGGGTGTGTGTGAGAGTGAGAGAGAGAGGAGGGATGTCTTGACGGATTATTGGATGGACCTGCTTCTCCATTACGCATATGGAGTCTAATTTTTGGGACATAATCAGCAATGGATCGGAAAAACTAAAAAAAAACAAAAACCTGACAACTTCCTTAGGTAAGCCAGATGTTGGGAATAAACTGACAGAGATTGTGTTGTATTTTTGTAGAGAGCACCTTCCTCTGGTGTGCATCTTGTGCTGGAGGCTGTTGCGCTTACTGCAGCCAAAGACACCTTTTGTTGTGCGTTTGTGCGCCTGTGACGCGTGTTGGATGAGGAATATATGTTGTATTAGGAGCTGATATTAAAGCGTGTTTTTCAGTCAGATGTGGACTAAAATCAAGCGGAGTTGGGTTTATTTTACGCACAAGGAAATGTTTAATAAACCCAACAGGCGCTTCTCAGATTAGACTATCAGCAGACTGTGGGAGTTGCCATAACAGTGATATGAGGTGTATGATTATTAACTCAGGCGCCAAATGATCTCACAGTGAAATTTAACTTGGTATGATTGCTTCAGTCTGCAAGAAGAAAAAGCAAGTTATATTTGTATGGAAGATCATAAGAGGTCATATTCACCTACTGTAAATACATCAAACGTTTTTAAATGTATTCGTAATCGTAACTCTATATTAATGCATTATTAATCTTAATTAATGAGGTGTAATTGTGCCGCATGACGCATACAGTCATAAAGTTTCTGTCACCAGGTGAATAGGGAGAAGAAAAATATGGACGCAGAGAGTCTGGTTCAACACATTGAACGAGACATGGAGGCCACCTCGTTCCCTTTATCAGTGACCGGCGACTGGCTGGAGGACGACAACGAGACGACCGTGAATCAGTTCCAGCAGCCCGACTGGCAGGTGGGAGAGTACAGCTGGACCAGGACCAGAAATTAGACTGGTCTGAGTCAGAGCCAGTTCACTCTGATTGGAGGGGAAGCATGAGAAAGAAAGAAAGAAAGAAAGAAAGAAAGAAATGTGTTTAATGTTTTTCAGCTACATGATGTTTAAACCAAACTAAACTCAGTCTGTGAATGTCATAAAAGAGGATTTAGAGTTTCAGGCTTGTCATTTTTTGGTCCCAGATACTCTGCAGCAAAGCATAAGAATATCTAACAAGCTTATGTTTTAATATGGCAAGCTATGGTGAGCATATGGCTCACTAGTGGAAAAAAACATTGAAGGGGGCAGGATCTGTAGATGTTAAACTCATGTTCAGATGTTTGGTGGCAGCACGTCTTAAAATAGAGTTCACATACATTAAAATGGTCTCAAACTCCAGAAGAGTTTGCTTCTATTTGGGGTTTGGAGACGTCCTTTGTTATGTATGACTCCTCTCCTCTCCTCTTCCTCTCCTCTTCCTCTCTCAGGTGGCTCTGTGGGCTATAGCCTACTCCCTCATCATCCTGGTGTCCATCACTGGGAACGTCACGGTGATCTGGATTATTCTCGCTCACAGACGCATGAGGACTGTAACAAACTACTTCATCGTCAACCTGGCCTTCTCTGACGTGTCCATGGCGTCATTCAACACTCTTTTTAACTTTGTGTACGCGCTTCACAACGACTGGTACTTCGGCCTGGGCTACTGCAGATTCCAGAACTTCTTCCCCATCACCGCCATGTTTTCATCAATATACTCGATGGCTGCCATCGCTGTGGACAGGTGAGAAAGCTCTCTTGCAGACCATTATTCTTTAAGCGTAATTAAATGTTCCTTGAAAGTAGAATCACAATACAGTTACGCCGATGCTCTCGTCCAAAATGAACATGTCAGCACATGTGAAACTGTTTTGTAGCAGCAATTAGACACTAATGGGATGACTGATCCTCATCTCCTGCAACACCCATTTAGGAGCTGCATTATGCTCCCAAAACAGGATGGACGACTACTTACTGAATCTGTCAACTCAGCAGTAAGGAAACCACCTTGCGAACCTCTTACCTGCTACTAACTACACTATATGTGCTATATTAATGTCTATTTCTGTATGGATTTTAATGATGGTGTATTAATGTGGTCAAATTCTGGTTGATAAATATCTTGTCACTCCAGTGGCAGGTAACAGCTGGTCTAATACAATGTTTTTCATCACAATTCGTCGCTGATCCCACTCAGAGCTTCCTCGTCAGACAGGGGTTTGTTATTTGAGGCTGAACAGCAACTCTCAGTGAAATCGCCGCTCATTGAGATCCATCACTTGATGTCAGCTGCAGCCACTGTTCAGTCAATACAGAGGAAAACGCTGCATGAAGGAGATGTGAGTCAACAAGCAGCGGAGATACAGATGTCATCATTAATGCTCACTGGAGCATGAGTGGCCAGTCTGTTCTGAGTCTGAAACTGTACTTAACACACAGTATGAGATATATCCTGAGTTACAGTGTACTGCAGTAAAATACAACAGACTTATGTACAATTTTGAGGTACTTGTGGCTGAGTATTTTGATTTTACTTTACTTTCGACTTCTACTTCACCATATTTCAGTGGGAGATATTGTGCTTTTTACTCCACTACAGCTTTAGTTACCTTAAAAAGATAAAAGATTACCTATAAAGATAAAACTTTATTGACCCTTTGGTGAAATCACACCATCTACTGGGTGGTACATATAGCAAACACTCAAGCTCCATTACTATGACTGTGAAATTAGTACTTTTAGTGCTTTTTACTTATACTTACAATAGAATATTTTGATGCTAATACCAGAGGGGGGGAGTAACAAGGTACAAATACTTACTATACTACTGTAGAAAGTAGATTTTTCAGGTATCTAACACAAATATCTATACTTTCTACTCCTTACATTTTCAAAACAGGCTCGTTACTTTAGTTTTAATGCATTCGAGGGGATCATTCCCAACATCACGAGACTGATTTCAACCTATCAAGACGAAATGAAGTAGAAGACGTAGAAAGACATAAACAGACAGAGAGCGAGACTGGAATGGGGAGAAAAGGCACGTAGAGACAAAAGCTCAGGTTCAGTTAGCTTTGCACAGAAATGTCCTTCAGAGGAATACTTTTCACTTTTATGCTAGAGATTGTATTGACCTGCATTACATTCACAGACGTCTCAAAGGTTTTATCTGCCTCCATTTACATACATGAGGGAGGCAGAATGTTAATATAATTCATTTCACTTCAGCGTCACTAATTATGGCCTCAAAAAGACCATGTCAGCACAGACTGAACATTATAAACTTCATAAAGATAGGATGCACTGCTGGATTTGATGGCGTAGGCGCACCCAGTAAACTCAAACTGTATGTACACTGCAATGCAGTTGTTCCAGAGGGGAGAGTCACTGGAGCGTTTCATTACACTCGTGTGTGCATGACATATATCATA
The DNA here is from genome assembly GCF_965226575.1 of Pagrus pagrus. Classification (NCBI taxonomy): domain Eukaryota; kingdom Metazoa; phylum Chordata; class Actinopteri; order Spariformes; family Sparidae; genus Pagrus; species Pagrus pagrus. The sequence goes on along the minus strand of NC_140185.1, from coordinate 27,378,796 downwards.
CGTGGCTCTCTGTGTGGCTCAGGACAGATGTAGTGATGAATTAGCCATATGCTGAGATCATAAATCTGCTTATAACTCAATAATTCCTCTTCATTAGCCTCCAATTTGTAGAATCATCAGTTTGTATGGATGTCTTTGGTGTCATCACCTGCTGCAGCAAGCAGGAAAAACAATTAATTACAAAGATAAAGTGAAGAACATGATCTGCATTCATAAAATGGCACACAATGTATGATTGTTTTTATATTGCAGCAACAGGCCTAAATGTTCTACCCACCTGTTAGAGGTGGGTCAGGTGGTCCAACAGGTTAAAGAGGATGAAGATGAGAGCTGAGGGTTAAGCAAGAAAGAAAATAGTTTGCTTTATACGACAGAACCAGAATTACTGATACAACAATCTAATCTCTTTATTTATGTATTTACATTTACGTATGATGCATTTTTCATTTATTAAAAATGTCCCTTTTATCGCTCCACTAACCTTGATTTGAGGCCAGAACACAACACAGCAGAATACATTAAAAAAATGTACTCAGAAATTGCTTCTCTATTGCAAATCTCTTATCCATGAAACGAAGTACATGCTCGCTGTTGGCCCTGAATAATTCAAATGAATGATTCATACTCAGGGTTGAATCATTTGACTATATTGGTGACAACACTGAGAAATGTTGTAAAGCAAATGAGTATAAGTTGATTGCGTAAGAGTCTCGACAGATTGCCATGGTCACCATGATTACTGACATTTGTTAATGTCACAGCTGCCATCAGACTTACCAGGAGGAACTATTTCTTATATTGTTAATAGTATAATACACTTAACATCTCTCATGAATAAAGGTTATCCATGATCATTTATATGGTATATATCCACACATATATTCAGTGCAGTTAATGGATCTCTTTCATGATTCAGTCATTCACTCTTGAAAGTTAATTCACTGAAAGGTTTCCTCAGATTCCATAAAATCATTACAACACAGACATATATATATAAAATATTTTTGACGTATGTCTGCAATCATTATACTCTGAAAGCACTTTGAATTTTCTGTCTCTATCATGATAAAAGAGCTCAGACGCCCACACAGGGAACAGCCTTTGTTGAGTCGCGCAGGTTTCTTTATGTTCCTGTGAGATAAACATCAGACAGATATGAATGAACAAAACTTATCGTCCTCTTTCAGGTACATGGCCATCATCCACCCTCTGAAGCCCCGCCTCTCCTCCACCTCTACAAAGGTTGTGATTGCCCTGATTTGGATAGTGGCCATCTGCCTGGCTTTCCCACAGTGCTACTACAGTGTGACGAGGTTTTACTACCCCAGGACCGTGTGCATGGTCGACTGGCCTGACGATTACGGAGGAACACATCAACTAAGGTCAGTGTTGTAAAAAGTACTCCAAAAACATACTTGAAGTCGAAGTGTTGCTATGGTAAAAGTATCTGATATTAAATGTACTTAAGTATCAAAAGTAATTTCCTGCAAATAACTGAAATACAAATAAAAGCATTTCTATGTTGATAGATTGGATTCAAAAGGTTTTTTTTTTGAGAAATAGAAATACTCAAGTAAAATAAGTGAAGTACAAATACCTCAAAATTGCAGTACTTGAGTAAATATACTTAATCACATTCCATCACTGGCTGAGGCGAAATAACAAAATCAATTAAACAAACAGAGATAGAATGACCGACAGTGACAGTTACAACACAGCAGATCAATAATATCAAGCGACAGGTTATCCTTTCTTTTCAAGGACTGTTTCACACCTTGTGTACAGGAAACATCAGCACCTATAAATATTTTCTGATGACATACTGACACTTGTAATTGCAAGCTTGATGTCTTTAATAAATGTCTATGATCATGTCTTCATGTTCATGTTAGTAAACCCCCGCTAAGTATGCCATATATTCAAATATTGTTATTGGAGTGTCCAGTTTTTTACTTTCTCTTTCTCTCCCAGTTACCAGTTTGCAGTGATACTGCTGATCTACTTGCTCCCTCTACTGGTGATGCTGGTGACCTACAGTTTAGTTGGCCGAACGCTGTGGGGTGGACACATCCCCGGAGAGGCGACAGAACATTACCACAGCCAGATTACAGCCAAGAGAAAGGTAGTTGGGTGGTTTTTTAATGTGTTGCACTCTCACTATGATCGACATGCTCAGATAACATCTTAGCTGAACTCAGAGTTTAGACTTTTGTCTTACTTTTTCTCTCTCTCTGTGATTTATCATAGGTGGTGAAGATGATGGTTGTCGTGGTGGTGACCTTTGCCCTGTGCTGGTTGCCCTATCACATCTACTTCATACTGGGATCATTTAACAGAGACATTTATAAACAGCATTACATTCAACAGGTTAGCAGCCGCCTTTCTGCCTGTTATTAATTCTTTTTAGTCTGACTTCTTCGTTAATGGGCATCACGTTTCCTTTCCTTCTCAGGTGTATCTGACCATATTCTGGTTAGCGATGAGTTCGACCATGTACAACCCGATCATTTACTGCTGTCTAAACCAAAGGTAAGAGGCACATTCACAACCAGAACGTTTCACAATCCCAAAACTCAAAGCAAAAAAAAAACCCAAAACTTTTTTTTCCCCTACCTGCAGGTTTCGTGCTGGTTTCCGTCATGCGTTTGCCTGGTGTCCCTTCATCAAAGTGTCGGAGGAGGACAAGATGGAGCTGCAGCACACAAACACCTTCAGAGTCACCATGACACGCAGCCACCGCAAAGACAGCTCATTCGCGCACACCTCCATCAAAACAAACCACACGACGATCAACGCAAACACGGCTGAAAGCATGGAGCTGAGCACGAAGAGAGATGCTTGCATGCAGCTCAAAAAAGGGACGTCAAAAACACACAGCGTGCGCAACACACATGCGGCGAACAGACCGGACGATACAAAATCCTCAGCTGCCAAACTCATGCAGCACAGCCACTGACTGCTGAAACAAATCAAAATGAGGAAGGCAGCAGGGTTTGTGTGCAGCAGCAACAGAGTTGATGATAAAAAGACAATAAAGACACAGGAGAGCCAACTGCAGATGAGCAAAGTGTGGTGACGTTCACACACACGGAAAACCTTGAAGAGAAGAATTGTTCATTGGACTTTGGACCTTTTCTGTTGAAGAGGTACAGTTTATGATTGAATGTGACGATCAAACTGATGCCAAATATAAGAAAAACATGTGAAAACATATTTATAAATGGAACTTCACCTGTGGACTGGACAACAGGGGAGGCTTATTCATGCATTGTTAGTGTTTGTTGTGTGTGGGAATCAATCATTTCTTTTATCTTCCATCTTCTACATTCCTTCCTCCATCGCTGACATTTATTTTCGCTTCTTCCTCTTCTCCTTTGGAGCAGGGCTGTGAACTGTGGATACGTTTGTGTAACTGTAGAGTCGTAGCTGTGGTGACTGGAGTTTTCAGAGCATACAGATGATCAGTCCACTGGCATCAGCACCAAGCCTTAATATTGTTGTTCGTGTATGTGTGTTTTCTTCTTTTTACTGCCTGGACATTGGACTTCTTCATCTCCTGGGCTTTTTGTCAAAGGGAAATTTTGCTAATTCACGTCCTTTTCTTCTCACCAATCATAATGCACAAAGTGATTAAGTGTTTCAACTTCGGCAACATAATAAAATACTTTTCCCAAGGCAGTGAAGCAGATCAGTTAATGCACTTTTGTCTGAGAAGCTCTGTAGAATAAACTCAGCATTTAAGAGATTTTTTGTCACCGCTGTTAGAAGCGATCTACCTTCGACTGCTGTCCAACTTGCTGCACACATGAAGTTAGCAGAAAGACTTAGCTATTTATACTGTAACACAGGATGTTACACACTTATGACTGCGTATGTAGTAGCAGTAAGGCAAACATGGACCAACTGGAGTAAGGATATCGTCAACATTTTCATAAAACATTCTGAATTCATCAGCTTTCAACAAAGTTTGAGAAGTAGTGAGGAGACTGCCTCCTGTATCAACATCAACTCTGATGTTAACTGATTATTGTTGTTATTGTTATTATCTTTTAAAAGGGAAATCAGCCTTGAATATATCTGATTTCACAGTATTTTGCTGGATCTCCTTCATTATTAGCTATTAAGTTAGCATGCATCTGTTACTGTAAGGTACTATTCGTTAACATATGTGCATTTATACAGTATGTTGCTCATATATTGTGATTTTCGCTGCTTCATATGACTGTAACTTTTTTATGGTCAGTGTTCAGTAGTGTCCAGATGAAAAAAGTCAAGGTGCTGCTAGAAGAATCTGATGTGAAATGTAACGCTGCCATCTACTGAGAATATTAATGTTACTGGGAATGTAAACGTGGGACTTGTTGCACACTTACAGTCGGGTCATGATGTTGTAAATACTGTAGCTCGTTCACATTTCAGAATGTTTTTCATTCCCTGTGCCAACATTTGAAACACGGTGAAACATCTGTATTTGTTGTCTACGCAAAACAGCAGGTTCGTTGTTTGTGGCCTAAATAAAAGTTAATATGTTTAATAAATGTGACTTAAAAAATGTGTGTGTGTGTAGTGCTCATTCAGTTGTACTTGAGAGAACACTGGTGGACAAAGGATACTGAAAGACAACACCCACCCTAGCCAAAGTCTGCAGTATCTGCTTTCAGTATCATCCTCGAAACTATTTAATTTAAATCACTGTTTTGAAATAAATGCACACCTCCTTGCGTGCTGGTCCCCCTTTTTATTTAGTTTACCCCAGCACGTCAGACAGCACCATTGCTGCAGTACATGAGCTGGCACAGATTTAGTGTCACGCTAAAGGACACTTCAGACGGATGCAGACGGACATGATGGCTTCAACTTATTGGTCACTGACAACACAGATGAACAGAATCTATACGTCAAAAAACAACAATATGAGATCGTCAGGTTTGTCTTTATTTAGTGACTGATTGATTGACAGTGTTGGACAGATACAGTCTGGGTTTGGTGATCAGAAACAAATAGATTAAAGTGTCTGTGTGATGTGAAGCTGGCATTCAGAATCACTACTTTGTTGAACAATTTAAAAATCAGGTTGTCTTTGGACCTGGTGAAGAGGCTGACCCTTGTGCTTGTGGCAGTTTAGCTTCAGGTTGTGCTAATCTGTCCCCACAAGCCAGTACTTTAACTGTGGTTAACAAAGATGGCAGTAAAACGTATTTCATAATCTCAATGATCCATCCTCGGACAACAAATGCCAACTGACAATGACTTTAAATACTTTTGTCTTTTTATGGTCTAGGATTTAAAAAAACAAAGGCCAGCCTCTTTAATGATAAAATGCCAGTGAACACATCCATCAGTCTTTCGGTGAGTATCATTAATTGAAATCATGATGCATGATTTGTGTTACTTGAATGAGCCATACAGTAGTTCACTTAAACACCCTCCTGAGCCTTAAGGAGCATATTTAGCACAGTGAGTGAGTATCAAGAAAAACCTTAAAGCTTCAGCTACAGTCATTTTCTTCTTAAACACATTTTGGCCATTGTTGTTCCACTGGCATCCATGTTAGCACCACATTCATGTTTCATAAGTAACTGGAGAGTCTCATTATGATGATGAAGATAGCCAGCACTTCTTAAGACAAAAACAACCGTGATCAGTACCAACAACAGGCTTTCTACTTAGTAAAATACAAGTGCTCTTTGGACATATTTTACAGTAGAGTACATTAGAGTAGAATAGGATTGTTGTCATAAATTGGAGCACATTCAGTAAGCACGGGCATGGCTTTCCCTGCAGATCAAGCATGGTAGAAGTCCCTCATCTGTCAGGTTTCTGCCCCGACATGGTTCATTGAATCCTGCTTTATAAAACAGGACAGACACCGTCTGAGGGGACTTCTTCATCGATGGCTTCCTCTTTGTGCCTCGTTATTGCAGCAGTAACATTTTTCAACATCTCCCAATATAAAAATAAAATAAATAGCAACAATGTATGTATAACATATTGTATTATATCTGGGTAAGATATTAAAAACTTTAAAGAAGAAAATATTTCCCTTTCATGTCATCACACATTTATACATCACCTCGTATCCCTTTTACGTCTTGTTGTACAGACAGTCAGCAACCTACAGCAGACAGCAGACACACTTTGGTGACTTTGGTTTGAAACAGTGTTTTTATAGCCCTGCATCATCTGAACATCTTGCACCTGTTACACTGTAACACACAGCAGTAATCAGAGGGATCCTCCAGATGGCGATGATGTTCAGCTCATGGGACCGTTACACCGTTACTCATTTTCTGCCCTGCACATACTTACAGGAGGTGAATGTGCACGTTTCATCTCTACGATAAGTTTAACCTCAGAAACCACAAAACCCTTAAGAGTCTGGGCATTGTTACATTTGTTAATCAAACATATTCTAACTACAACATAGTGCCTGACTCTCTGCTACAGCAGAGAAAAGCTATCCCCCTCTCTCTGTCATGGAGACAGACTAAAGCAGCTACTGGAGCGTGATACGTCGACTGGATTGGTTTGATTCAGGAGGAATGGAGACAAAGGGGGAAGAACAGAGGGGAGGGGAACCTACAGAAGTGGAGGAGAGATCTTTTCTATTTACTGTTCAGCTCCTGCCTCAGCCGGCAGCCCACAGCTGTGATGAGTGCCGCTCCTTTACCACTGCCGTCCTCTGACAGCAGGAAGTTGACGTTACACTGAGGAGCCAGTTCAGTTACTGTCTGGTGCATGATCCCGGAGAAACTGGACAGAGACAAAACATTTGACATCATGTTAACGAGTGAAGTGGCAAAGATTGGGCCAAATAGAAAAACAGTGAGGAACGGCCTCTAAAACTACAGTGAGTGATACTGGTGGTTACAGGTTCAACAAGTCAAACCACAATTTGTGTATGTAGGTGTCACAGAGCCAGTAGGAGCTATATGAATAATGCACAGGCTCTTCTGATTATGTTAACTTAGCATGAGCAATATTGCCAGTCATGGTGAAAGGACAGAACCGGGCAATTTGGCTATGACAAGTGCTAAAACAAACATGATAAGTAGAGCGAGAGATTTCATTTATACTCAAGTACTTTTCTTGTATCACCACATCCTGTACATAATATGCTGCTATCAAACATGACTCAACATGTTCTGCATGCATGAATGCATGAGCCTTAACCCATTTATGATCAGTGATAATAAAAGTCAAGTCACTGTTATTTTTAGGATTATCTAACACGAAATGGTTTCTGAACATTTACTCATAGCCTAACTAATAATAAGAAATTAAATTAGTGTATTAGACTGGTGATCAGCAGCTCAGAGCAGAACTTGTTGCATTTAGCTTCAGCTTCATCTTGTAAATATAAGGAACAAAGAAGGACTGCAGAGTTTGGGTGTAAATTCATATCACACTGTTAGGACTTACATAACACAATATATCACTGATCATGGAAGAAAACCAGCTCCCCTCCTTTCACACACACTCAGATTTGTTTTTGATTCAGACGAGTATTGTCGTCATATTCTCCCAAATGTGTTCAGATCGAGGTTTTAAAAGTGGGAGGTCGGCCTACACAGGGAGACTCCAACTAGTCTCAAGAGACGCTCAGTGAACGGAAGTGAAAAGTATTTCGTCACTCCATTTTGCATAAGGAGATCGAATTGAATAGCCTAAATGTGTGTGATCGGTTAAAGAGATAGTTCAGAGATACAGAAATTTGGGGGAATTTTACTCTTTGTCACACTTTATCAAAGTCAAAATCTAATATATACTTCAGAGAGTCCTTTCTGTGTTACGAGGCACAGCATCAACACTCCGAGTTAATCAATCTTAGACGGTTGATAAATAAAAATGGCATGAAAAATGTTAAAAGTAGCAAATAAGGATGCTAGTTTGTTGAGCTCTAACAGGGTGAGGTTCTCCTCATCATTCTTGTCCACAGCTGGTTGAGCCTGCCGCTGTGTGTATTGGCTTGTCTTCTGTATTGTGCTTCCATCACAGTGTTGACATTAATTGAATAGAGTTGTCATGTAATTAAAGTGAATGCGTCATTAGCTGTACTACAACACAAAACAAGTCCTTTATGTGCCAAGACTAGGCAATGACCTGCATGACAGAATAGCTTTGTCATCTCATCTTTGTTTATTAGGTGTCCAGTGGACAGTAAACTGTTTATACAGTCAGCTACTGATAACTTCAACTCACTGTGGATGCAGTTTGTAGAGAGTCCCGTCCACCCCTACAGTGATGTTCAGATGGTCCAGTCCTCGGTTCTCTCTGATCTTATCGACCACGGCCGCCATTCCTGCCCCACACAGCTGAGCTGCACGATGTGACACTGCTCCACACACCTGCATAACAATGAAAACCATTATCATTGTTGCAACACTTAACAAACTGTTGGTGCCACAGTTGAGCCAGAAAATATCATATCACGTCAGAAGCATTGAGAACAAATCTGACTTATCATGTCTGCTTTGGGAAACTTTTGTTCAGTCACATATGTCTGCCTATTTCACAAGACGAGCGTGATAATGTATTGTGAGGCTCGGGTTCTTTCACGGTGTCCACTAACATTGCATCATACACAGACGTGTTACTGCTATTCAACCTGCACACGTTGATTTAAATGGACTGGACAAAATAATAGAAACACCTGTCCGTATAAGGCTTAACAGTCGAATCAACAGAACAATTTCAATAAAGCTGAACATTATGACCTTCATTAAAGATGGTTTTGACTGTTGTATTAGACTGCAACTGTTTAAAGAAGATGGATCAAATAAACTGGCAAGCGAGTGTATTTTCTACACGGACACCATCTGGCTGCAAAAAGGGACTTGGATGTGTTGGCAAGGGTTTTAGCGTGAGCCTGGATGTTCGTGTGCTCAGGTTTTGGCAGGGAACAAATTTGAAAAACACATCACATGTATCTCTCTGTAGCTTACCTCCTTGACTATGATACTGTCATCGCAGGTGCTGTCCAGGCCTAAGTGTTGCAGGATGGATCTCACCTGCAGCAAAGCCAATCTATCACTGGAGAAAGACAAAAGACAGAAAGAATAAACCCGTGGTGCTTACTTTGTCACCTCCTTGAGCTGAATAATCAGTGATTTTTTTTCTTTTCTTACCTCTCTATTTGTGAAAGGAACTTTGTTTCGAAGATGCCTCTGGTCTTCAGCGTTTCCGAAATCTGTCCCCTGAACAGGAACCCTTTCTTGGTCATGTCTATCAGGATGTTGCGCACAATTTCGCCAAGATACATGCCGCTGCACATTTTCTCATATCTGTAAAACACATGCAAGCACAAAATACACATGTAAATAGACATAAACACGCATACAAACATTCTGGAAATCATTAATAAGGATACGAGTCACGGAAATAAAGAGTGTGAGTGCGCAGGATTTTAACCTTTGTTTGCCCGGATTGAGGGAGAAGTCATCCACAGCGCGGTCATACTCTGTCCTAATGTCATCAAGGCACCCGTTGTCCCCGAAAGCCCCCCACTCCATGTTGACACACATCCGTCCCTCGTCTCCCTCGATCGTCTCAATGTTCCTCATCTCCTCCATGTAACATGCATTACTGCCAGTGCCTACAATCACACAAACACGTTAGAGGGAAAGCGAGCAGGAAACTGTAACAAGAGAGAGTCAATATACAAGAAACTAACCGGCGATGAGTCCGATCTCGCAGGTGGGTTCTTCATAGGCACAGGTCATCATGGTTCCCACTGTATCGTTCACCACGGCCACTACGTCCAGGTCAAACTCCTAAAGAGGAAACGCATAGCATGATGCAACATCACAGTCTGCAGCTTTGCACACAGCAGTGTCATGTTTAACTGAGTGACGTGCTCCTCATATCCTACCTCTCTCCTCTTAATGGCCTCCCTCAGCAGTCCCACCACATCCTCTCCTTCGCAGTCTGTCGCCTTGAAGCCCTTGGTCCATGTCACCAGGATGCCCTACACACATGCAGACACATTTGAAGAGGATGCGAGTATTTCATTGACTGGTCAGGGCTCATAAAATTCTACTTTTTGGCTCATGAAGCAGCTCCTCAAGAAGTTGTTGTAAATATTTGGGTCCCTTGCAAGTGGTTATAAGTGCGTGTCATCTCTCTGGACCCATTTTGCAAACTCTGCCGGTTCCAAGTGAGAGACAGTACAGCATATCAGAGAGGACGGACGAGTTGTGCACTCACAGCGTCCAGACTGGTCTGTCGGCAGGGGAACGAGAAGGTGAAGCCCAGAGGAAGGCGAGTGTTCTTCATCCCCATGTAGTCCAGGAAGTCACTGATACACTGCACAATGTGATCGAACAACTGGAAGAAGAAAGGTACGACAACATGTGAGACTACGGTCGAGTAGCACAGCACATTTTGAGCCTCAAGAGATCAGTAATGTGTCTGGCAATATTAGCAAACATAGTTTTACCATAGAGAGGCAAAAAGTAATCCCTGTGGGGGCACATGATGGACTCACACTGGATTTTATAGAACACATTAATTAAGTGTTACATCACTGTGGGTGCAGCCTTGTCATTTACATGTTTTAGAGCCTTAATTATACAGAACTGTTATATAATTTGACAGGTTGGTGACAGAGTGAGGTGGAAGTTGTTAAATCTGTTATTCGTGTGTGTCACTTACTAAACCAGGTAAATTAATTCATATTTCCAGCAATAGTCTGCAGGAGGAGTTGTTATAACAGACTGACAACAATCCTTTAATGTTAACCAATAAGAGGTTAAATCATCGCTGAATCACAGGTATGGGTAAGAAAAGTGCCGCTACACTGATCAGAAAGGATTAACCCTTTTAAAGCATACTGTACTTCAGATCACAGCCTCATCAGTTACGTCACAGCAGATATTTTGTGCTGGACATCTGAAAACTTATGTTAGAAGATAACTGATTGAGGTGTGGCCAGAGTAGAAACATGCTTTACTTTTTAACAACCCTTTTTATCGGGCTTTTGAAGACTTTAACGTAAAGTTTGAGTGCAAATAGAAAAAAAGTATTTCTAGTGCAAATATAAGAAACCTGAAAAATAACATAACATAAAAATAAATAATAATAATAAATAAATAAGAAACAAATCAATATTTTTAACAAGTTATCATATACATGGGGAAAAAAATAGTAGTGCAAATTAGAAAACAATACTATGTTACAAAAATGCAATAAAAATGTATTTAGACCAGATTCCTGTTTAGATCCTATGCTAACATGTTAACAAAAAAAGAGATAAAGGTGCAAGATGTGCCGTTGGAGAGTGGACAGAGTCTCGAAAAGAGGTCTAATAAAGCCAAGTAAGTGAAATCAAAATAAAATGGTGCCATTTCTATTGAACATTGACAGGATGAAAAGGCCAAGGGGTGACAGACAGGATTAGCTAGGTCAAGATTAGAGTTAAATTTAAATCTTTGTTTTAAGACTGTCAAATCAATGCTAATCTCAGCCAATCCACCTCTTCGTCTAAGGCTAACCTATCGACCTCCTTTCTCTGCTTTTATCCCATCGTCTTACCTCTAAGCAAACACGGTCACATCCCGACCTCCCTAACTGTCATAATCTTCACAGAACCACTGAGGTAACAGGAGGTTAGGTTCAAAAGTTTCTCCTCCATCCCTCTGAGTCTGCATCACAAGATGAATGGCTCAAACAGCTGATGGGTCTCACCTCCTCTCCTGTGCCCTGCATCACTTCTAGAGGAATAGCGTAGATCTTGTTGTGCATCTCCACTGTTCTCCGCTTGCCAGAACGGATCTTGACCAACAGAACTCTGAAGTTGGTTCCTCCTAAATCCAAAGCCAGGAAGTCACCGTTCTCTGGAGACAAAACAAGCAGAAGAACAGATAAGGAGATGGATAAATAGAAACGGTAACCATGTCACACATACTTCATAAATATGAAGGTTTTTTAAAGAAATGTATGCACAGGTTTTAAATAGGACCAAAAGATCCTGCTTGAATATGTCTGTTGTTGCATGTGTGTGTGTGTGTGTGTGTGTGTGTTACCTGAGCCATCAGGAGTGCTTTGTACGAAGGTTGGCAGCATTTTGACAGTAGCAGAGTCCTGAGTGCTCTCTGAAAGGCCATTTTGGATCTCTATCCTCATTCGCTTCTTTACCTGGAGAAGTTAAGAGTGTGTTAAGTAGTGACATAACACACAGAGAAGGACACACACACACACACACACACACACACACACACACACACACACACACACACACACACACACACACACACACACACACACACACACACACACACACACACACACACAACACTGTCTTCATTTCCTCACCTCCAGCAGCTGTTCAGTCGTCAGGCGGAATTCGGACATCGTTTGGGCGATTTGTCGTGAATGTTCGGCGAGTCTGTAGGCCACGGCTGTCACCATGGCTGCTCCCTTTCCACTGCCGCTCTCTGACAGGAGGAACCGAACATCAGTGTCCGGGACCAGACGACGGACTGCCTTGTGAAGACGACGGGCATACCTGAAATAGATATAAGAGAGTTTAAATTTTTATTTAATTTATTTTTATGTTATCTTTAAAGATTCCCTCCATGCGAGAAAGAAACATGAAAATGGCACCAAAATTACAGATTTCAGTTAAAACTTGAAACTTTCAGCAAAGAATCTGAACACAGCCTTCTAGTGTCAAACTCTGCACATACATAATTTTACACAGTGAAGCTCAAACATCCAACTGTATGAGCAAGAAGAGAAACACATTTTTGACTGGAGGGGGGACTTTAATCCGGTCGTCACTCACTGTGGGTGCATCTTGTATAGAGATCCATCAATGCCCACAGTGGTTCGGAGTCGTGCCACGCCTTTGTTCTCCTTTAGCCTAATTAGGATGCCTGCCAGCGCGGCAGCTATCAGGTTGGCAGAGCGGAAAGACACAACGGTGCAAACCTGAAGGACGAGAGAAACTTCATGAGCTGAAGGAAGACAAACAAAGCTCTTTTTGTTCAATTTAAAGTCTTTAAAACCTCAAATCTCAGATAGGTTTTGAAAAAAATGCATAGCAGTGTACTTTTACATGATCATGTTTGCATTAAGTGCATCGAAATAAAATGCCATAATTTTAATTGTATATTCTTCTCATGTGCAAAGTTCTGCATCCAATACTTGAATTTACTTTTTGACCGTATAATGTTTCTCCAACAACTTACATGCTGCACAGCGATGCAGTCGTCAGTTGAGGGCTCCACACCAAGTCTGGTTAAAATCTCTCGGGCCTTGGACAGACCCTCCTTACTCCTAAACAGGAAAGGCAGAGACAGGGAAACTATGATAGACTAGAAATATATAGAGTTTTGAGTCCTGTGAACTAGTTTTAATTCAGTTTTTAAAAAAAATCATTCATAATTAAACACATTGTGACTTACTTCTCTATGGCTGAGATGTGTTTGGTCTCAAATTTTCCCTTGGTGAGCAGCTCAGGGGTGATCCTTCCCTCGAACACCAGGCCTTCTCTGGCCATCTTCACCAGGATGAGACGCACCAGCTCCCCCATGTACATACCGCTGACCATCTTCTCAAATCTACCACACGATGAGGTGGAAAAACAAAACACACAGAAAAAAATATTTTATAGTGATATTTATCCAAAGTAACAGTTTCCAGTTCACTGACAGCCCATCATCAGCTGATCCTGTGGTTCCCTCACAACTTAAAAAGGTAGCTCAAATAGGCAGATCGTGATGGTTTTGGTTTGACGTACAGCTGTTTGCCGGGGTTGATAGATCCTCGGTCTATCTCTCTGTCAAACTCTGTCCTGATGTCCTCCAGCCTGCCGTCGTCTCCGAAGGCTCCCCACTCAGTGTTCACACACATCCTGCCCTCGTCTCCCTCCACCAGGTCGATGTTACGCAGCTCCTCCATGTAGCAGGCATTGGTACCTGTGCCTGAACACAGAGAAACACACATCCTTAGTTTAAGTTGAATCTTTTTTCTCTTCGACTTTATAGATTTATCCATTAAACTGACCACTACAGTAATTCCTTTATAAATTGTATATTTTCTGTATGAGATTAATTTAGTTGTAACAAAGCCAAATACGCTCTTGAATTTATTTATTCCCTTAACCATTTGATTTCACATTGTTATAGTACCAATGATAATGCCGACTTCACAGCGCTGGTCATCAAAACCACAGGTCATCATCGTTCCCACAGTGTCATTCACGACTGCCATGATGTCAGCATCATAGTCCTGAAATGAATGAAAGCACACACGTGTCAGTGTGTTGACAGCTATCTCACACCTCTGCCATTCTGCATCCAAGGTTGAATGAACCCAGATGCATTAGGATGAAGAAGTAGCAGCCGACATGTGGAATCAAATGAGACGAAAGAAAAAGACTCACTCCTCGTTTCTTTATAGCTTTGTTGAGCAGCTTGACAACGTCCATTCCCTCCACTCCGCCTGCCTTGAAACGCTTCGTCCATGTTATCAGAAAGCCCTGCGCACAAACAGACAAGACAATAGATGGAAAAGTGTCACAAAGAAGTCGACTACATACCAAACCTTACAAGGGAAGTAGGATATTTCCCAGCCTCTTTAATGCACGAGTTTGTTTTACCTCATCTAGCTTGGTCTGCTGACAGGGGAAGGAGAAGGTAAATCCCACTGGAAGTTTCTTGTCTTTGATGTTCTGTTTTTCCATGAAGTCACCGAGGCACTCTGCCACATGGTCGAACAGCTGGAGCAGAGATGGAAGGAAGGAGAGGGTGAGCTGAGTGTGTGTGTGTGTGTGTGTGTGTGTGCGTGTGTGTGGCCGTGCGTTTCAGTATAAACCTACTCTTGTTCCACTGCCGTGAATGATGTCCTCCGGTGTGTCGTAGATTTGACTCTCCATCTGAACGGTCTGTTTCTTCTCATGGCTCACTTTGACGCGGAGGATCCTGAAGTTACTGCCTCCCAAATCCAACGCAATGAAGTCTCCCTTCTCTGTCAAGGCAGGAAGTGTGGGAGGACGCGAAGAGCACAGAGGGAGAGGGGTAGAAATGTCAATTTGCAGTTAGATACTTTGACATTATTATTTGTAGCAGATGGATTTCCTTCATTAAATAGAAGAAGGGTGGTTCTCTTCATAATAAAAGTCTTTTTGACATTACTGAGGAACACGCATCTTACTACAGGACTGGACCAGGACATACAGTACCAAACAGGAAGACATGCAATATAAGTATGGCTTGCTTCTGTTAGCTTAGCAAACAAGTACAGCTCTGATAAGTACTCTAATGTCACACAGTGTGTGGTCTCAAAGAAACATGGGGAAGAGACAGTGTATTTCAGATCGCTTGTAACTCATCTAAATACAATATATCAGTAAGCAAGTGAATAAATGCATGGAAACGAAAAGGATTGCAGTGTATAAGTGTATTTTATAGGCATGAATTATGTGCGTCTTCATTTGTGTGCGTGCTGGTGTGTGCGCTTAAATAATTTCTGCCAGATGAATTTCCTGTATAGTTATCGGTTAATGATTGACACCAGAGACGTTATGGTCGCCATATCACCTGGTCAAAGGCTTATCAGAAATGGTTTTATGTGGGTAAATGAAACTCACGATACATCTAAGAAGTCAGCAGCAAACCTATAAAGGTGCACCGACACCATTGCTTCGTTTAATTAAAACTTACACTGTTGTTCAAGCAGTTATTTTGTCTGGTAAAGTGATCTTCATGAGTGGATACACTTTCTGCCTGAGTTTGAATCATAACTGGCTTCTTCTCTGCTTATCTGTCCTCATTAGTACGAGGACTTCCAAGAGTGTACTGATAAGATGACATAAACCCGGCAAGACCCCCGCAACTCTTAGCAACACAGTGCAAACAAATCTAACTGTAACTCTACACCGCACAGTTAGAACGTACTGACAAGATGTCGTACAGATCAGAAAGTTCTTGCTGCAGAGGACAAAGAGTTTGGAGTAGACTACTTTACAGACAATGTTAACAGGCCTTTCTAAAATTATTAGCGCAACTGTTGACAGTGATTAAAAAAGTAGAAATGGCACGTTGCGTTGTTTCTGAGAGAAGTTTTAATAATGTTACAAACATGTTTACATTTACCCGGCAGTGTAATTTTTGTGCTGCAACTTTTTCATGCCGATCTGTGAGTTCAAGGCCACAGAGCTGACCGACGGGTGAATGTAAATACAAGCGCGCACAATCAGTTAAAAAAAAAAAAGTGTAACAGCATTTTAAATTCGCTGTTGGTCAGTGGGAACAAAGAAGAGAGCCATGCAATGATGCAATGCCCTCTATAACCATACAGATTAATAATCCATTAATTCAGACTACTGTAGTGTGTTCAATTATTTGTACCTTTAGGATTTAGACTCATTGTCACTGACATCTCTGTCAATGGCAACAGGATTAGTGCTGATCTCTGATGTGTGTGTGTCTCTGGAGGTACAGCTCTCACATTGTAGACTAAAGTAGATTTAAGATTCATTTTGTGCCGATCTGTGTTGTGCATGTACTTGAGAGAGAGAACGAAAGAGAGAGCTTTGCTTCCAATAAATATTCAGCTGACACAGGTAATAAAATATGTCTTTCATTTGAAGTGGTCGGACACTGTCCTCCCAAAGTACAGCACGTACACGGTGTGAACAGATTCTGACTCACATTCATGTGCGCTACAAGGGCAGAACGACTGCAGTAAATCAGGATTAGAGAGCATGCGGCAGGCAATGACATAATGACAGGGGGAGAGAGAGGGGACGGCAATATTTAAGTGCAGAGTGTGTCACCATTTCAACTTCAGATAAATGTGACCAAGGGTGGGCAATGGTGCCAGATAAGTAAAATGTACAGTATGGTACTTTTTGTAAACCGTCTCTTACAAGATAAACGTTTGTCTTCAGTACACAATCATCCCTCAGCAAGGTTTTGTCCGTCTGGATTGTGTTGTTCTCAAGTCAGAAAAACAACTTCAATTATTATCATCAGCAGCCATCACACGTGGTCCTAAAGCTAATCTAACAGCACAAGCCGAGGTAGTTAGCACTTACTTACAGCACCAGAACTGTCTGTAAAGGTCTTCGCTCTGTGTTACTGTCATATCTTGTTTCCTTCTACATGCCAAAGACGCAGACATCCCATAAATGTGAGTGACTTCCTGCAGCGGGTGTTTCACTGTCCTCTGAAAGCTGGGACAGGAACCAGCAACCATGAAAAATACATAAACTGACCTTTTCTATTTCTTCATTACAACACACTGTCCTGGTGACTGCATGGCTCAGTATTAATACAGTGTATAGTAAAAGATTTTCAATGCAACTCTATGCAGCCATGAGTGGTATTTGTCTTCTGTTCCAAAACAGTGCTTCCTGTCTCTGTTGTGTCTGTACGTTTATTATTTGGATAAAGCAGATTTAGTCTACATGCCTGGAGGAGAGAGCATCTGACCTCTGTTGACAGTCCGGCAAACTGGTTTGAGTACTGACTTCATCAGAGCGCTGCTTGACCCGATGGGGTTCAGAAAATTCAACCACAGAAACAACAAGGTTTGGAGGCACTAACCTGAGCCATCAGGGATCGACCGCACAAATGTTGGCAACATCTTCAGTGCAGCGGTGGGGTTCGTGTCCCGACCCAATCCTTTGACCAGCTCCATCCGAAACTGCTGCGTGATGTCCAGTAACGTCTCATCAGAGAAACGCATGGAGTACAGGTACTTATCGATCTGGAAATAAAGCAGTGTTAAGTGTTAATCTTCTTAATCTTAACTATTCATCATCAATCTGTGACCACAAAAAGGCCTTTAAAGGGACAGTTTGCCTCAAAACCATCATACTTTTTCCCCCTGCTACCTGTAGAGCTATTTATCCATCAAGACTGTTTTGGTGTGAGTTGCCTAATTTTGGAGATATCAACCCTAAAGGTTAGGGTTAGGCCTAACTGGATATAATGGAACTAGGTGACACAGCACAAAAAATACCTTCGAAAAACTCAGCAGCAATGGCTCTTTCCATAACATATGACTCAGTTACTCAATATAATATATACTATATAGAGACCTCGTTGTGAGCAGTTTCATGTAGGAACCATTTTCTTCCTAGCTAGCTACACACGCCAACCGTATTACAGCACGGATGGAAACGTGCATCTACTCATGGATGAGAGGCTACGCAAGATGAAAACATTAATGCCGTCCTCCTCGGCCGAGCTGTAACATCAGCTTAGCTAGCTTAGTTAGCTTGCCTCTCATCTAGACATCAGACTCAACCACAGTTGCTTGTCGCCGCAGCCATGCCAAGAGTAGGTTCACGCCATCTAGTCCTCTAGATTTGAGAGAAGGTGACATTATTACGGCCGATATCTCGAAACTCAGCCACTCGCACCAAAACAATCTTAATGGATAAACAGCACTACAGGTAAGAGGGGAAATATGTGTTTTTGATTTTTGAGTGAACTGTCCCTTTACCATCCACACGCGCATATACACACACCACTATCCTCTGAGACCGGCTAATTCACTTCCAGTTTATAATGGTAGTGACTGAGTTTTACTGGATTTCCTGATGACAGTCTTTATTTTACGTAAGCATGATGATGTGGTAAATAAGATAACTAAATCCACTTCCTGCCCTGCCGAACCCAGAAAAGAATCTGAGTCACAGATAAAAACAAAATAACAATGTTTATTATTGCAAAATAACTCACCACATCATACTGTGGTCATATTGTACAATCAATATCTAACCAAAAGCACAGCATCATCAGTGTGACACACAATGTGACCAGGAAGTACAGGACAGTCACTCAGAGCTGTTATCAAGGTAATATAGCACCGATGGGTGTTCCCTCTGACTTTATGATGGGTATCACAGTGATGAGGCTACTGTAAGTAGTTGAGTCTCTGACAAATTAACTGACTGTCACCATAAAGGTAAGCGTATTACCAGATCCACATATAAAGCACAGCTAGGTGTGCCTTAAAGCTATCATCAGCATGTCTGGACGTACTGGATGTCTTGACTGGTCAGACTACCTGTTGAAACTGCCCCTTGTGTGAACTGTTGCAGACGAAGCACACAGAAGCCTGAGCTGCCGTCTGTCCTTTCAGGAACAGGAAGTTAAACAATCCTGGTGAAATCCATTGTTGCATCACACACTGTGATGGAGCAAAGACCTACTTCAATTCAGGATTGTGACACACCAAGAGCAGGACACTGCCGATCATGGCCACTCTGGTTAAATGTCAAGGTCATTATCAGCAGCGGGTGAAACCATCTACACAAGTTATTTACATTCTCAAGTACAAATTCAAGGTACTTGCATACTTTTAATGCCACTTTATACTTCTAGTCCACCGAATTTCAAAAGGGAGATATTGTATGTTTTACATCACTACAGCTTCAGTGGCTAGTTTACTTTACTTTACTTTTACTTTAGTCATGGATCTGAATACTTCCTCCTCCACTGTTCGTTATGACTTGCTCTGTGAAATGACAGTAACATGGAGCGGGATTAACTCTGCGAGTTGTCAGAAGAACCCATAACAGGATTATCATCAGTCTGTTTCATAACAAAGAC
This sequence comes from Pagrus pagrus, assembly GCF_965226575.1. Lineage (NCBI taxonomy): Eukaryota > Metazoa > Chordata > Actinopteri > Spariformes > Sparidae > Pagrus > Pagrus pagrus. The sequence goes on along the minus strand of NC_140185.1, from coordinate 27,359,228 downwards.
TACTAGAATACATAAGACATATATAAAATACTAACAGGATCAGCCCAGTTCACACACACACACACACACACATGCCCACACGATTCAGTATTCACTCACAAACAATGCTTGTACGTACCGAGACATGATAATTTACTCACTCATTGTAATTCTAACTTCCTGTTTCAGGAGTCGCACATAAACTGTATTTCCTAAATTGCTTTAGTCTTTGGTTGCTGCTTCAGGAACATTCCAGCTCGGTGTGACTGTATTTACAGGAATTAATTTACATCTGCCAGCCAGAGGATTGGATTGTATAGTGGAGAAATACTTTATGAACGCTGACACTAAAAGGACTAATGCAGTGTTTTCACATAAAGTTTACAATCAGCTGATTTATACCTTATTGTACATGTACCATGTGTTGTGTGTGAGTAAAGAGTGTAACGAGACTTTTGTGCTCAGTTTGGCTTCTGAATCTCTGCAAACATTACTGATCTGCTGTTTAACCATGCAGTAGTATAAACAAGTTGTGAGTCAACATGGATGGAGAGTCACGTACATGAGAGCAGCAACTGTTAGCTACCTGTAGGTGTTACATTCCCTATATTCTGTCTAAATGTGGAGTCTGTCTCCAGGATGAAAGCTCATTAGCACATGCTCTTGTCACACAGGCGCCCTCAGGAAAATACATTCACACTGGGAAGCTGCTGGACCGCACCACAAACAGGTCCCCAGCACACCCTGAGTTGTATTTTACACTGGTCTGTGTTTTGAAGAGACATTTTAACTGCAGTGACTTTTGTTTGTGTTTTGACAACGCCCAGCCCTGATGACACTCCAATTTGACCTATGCAGCTTCTGTTATTTAGGTTAGGCTACACCATAAACACACAAAGAAGCCAGGTGTCTCTACACAGAGATTCGGCACCTTCTACCACACGTGGACACTCAAATTCACATGCAGGACAAAGGACGAAAGGACAAAACAGTCACTCCTCAGCACTAAACTAAAGTTGTCCAGCTTATATTTAGTTTCAAGTGCGCATGGTTATGTTTGTGCACTCATGTTACACTTTTTATGTATGTGTGCGTTTTAGGTGTTTTCACGTGTATCCAGGTACATACAGGAGTCGTATGTGTATATAGTCTATTGCTGTATTTTACCTTACTTTTAATATATTTTTAAACATTAGAATAGTTTTGTTTATAATGTTTTATATGTAGTTTTTCTCAGTTTATACATTTATATATGTTGCTAATGCTGCATTATTCTTTTAGTTCATGTACAGCCCTTTGATGTGTGCTTTGTGATATTGACGTGACTTGCCTACTGAGCATTTGAAAGTCAACTTGGCAATGACATCTTTGTGATTTGTCCTGATGTGCCCCCATGATGACGCACAAAACAGGTTAGAAATGCACAGAGGTGGCTCCTTTGCATCAGTTGGTGTTTTTGCATGTGGTCTGTTTGAGCCAGGTCATCTGCCAACTCGAGGAAATGAGAGCAGAGTTGAGCCAGAGCTACTGCGTAACAAATATGTGCAGTTTCATCTTGTGTAGAGTGTAAAATTAAAATTTGATGGCTGCTTAAGGAGTGGAAATCCCAGGCTTCTCCAAACTTGGCATAGTGCTGTACTGACACATCTGCCTGTCAATTTAAAATCACACCTACAGATCCCATTATCAATATTTGTGATACAGTGGAACAAACGATTCCTGTAATGTGAAACAGATCGGCTGCTGGGGATTCCATTGAGGATCAATACTCCAGTCTGCAACCGACCGCTCTGTCAGGCCGCAATGTCTGTCTGAGAGGCTCGACAGTACTTTGCCTGTCAAACAATACATCATATCTCAACATTACAGTATGTGAATAATCATTAAAAGAGTCAGTTGCACTTTTTATTGATGAAATTGACGTATGCCAACTTGAATTGTCCAATGTGTAAAACACAAACACAAACCTTTCAATCTACCTTCCATTCAAGATGACGTTAAAGGGGCACTATGTAGTTTTTGGAGAAGAAATTCAAACTTAGAATTTTAATATTCATGATTCAATAATACAAACTCATAAATATTCTTTTTTCCCCCATAACTGAATAAACAAGCTGTTCTCAGAGGAAAATAAGGCCACCAGATCACTGTTTGAAGCTAGAAAGGTGGCAGGGTCCGCCATATATAATCAAAGTAAAACAGTATGAAAGAGAGTTTGTTTATTTAGACATAAAAAAAAAAATTGTCTAACATATCTATGATGGACCAATATAGGCTGATAACATCAGACAACCGATATATCTGTCAGGCTAACAAACGTTAACATCACATATCACAGCTTTCTGGATCTCTTTAGTCCGTTTAACCTTCTTTAAACCTAGTTTTTATCTCTGTGAATGAAGTGTCGGCCACGTGCACCACTCTAGCCGTCAGCTGATGTAAACAGATCCAACACGATGATCTGCTTAAGCTGCTAACCCATTCTGCTCATGCCAACAGCTACACACTGCTGCTACCTGCCAGTGCTGCTGCTCCCTGCTCATCGCTCTAAATGGTTATATTCCTCGAATCACCAAAGTACAGCTAGTTACAATAGGACTGTAAAACCATTCATACATAACTGTGAGACTGTGTCACCAGCTTATATACACAGTACAAATGTACTCGGTTGAGTTAACCAACTTGATTGTTTTTCAAATGACCTGGTTAAATAAGAATGTTCCAAATCAGTTAATTGCATTGTCTACTTAAATAACAATGTGCACCAGCTGAGCAGCCTGGTCCTGGGTTACAAAAGAGATTAAAAACAGGTATTGTCCACATTTCATCAAATCCTCTGAACCAAGACTTGAATCAGCTCCTGCTGCAGGAAAGACATTAGCATCACTGTACGATGACTCAGCGCTCTGCAGCTAGAAAGCATGCCTAAGCACTTTTTTTATACAGTAGCAGGGCATCATCTGATCTCACACAGCTCAGAGAAAGATCTCTACTGTGGGCGCTGTGCAGTGTTTGTGGTTCATCATCCCAATTCTCAGTTAAGAAGTCAATTTTATGACCGAACAAGGAGTTTCTAGTTTTTCCACCGATGTTGAGCAATGGACATTTCTGTGGAAGTGACATGAGTCTGTAAAAGGCCATGTTTTCCCCTCAACACACCTCTGACACACAACTTTCTCTGACACCGCCTGGAGCTGGGTTTAAGTTACAGGAAGAGATCTCTCTCACACACACACACACCCACACACACACACAGACACACACACACTGCCTCTCCTTCCCTCCCTTTTCTTCCCCCTTTCTCCTTCTCCCTCTCCATTCTGTTTGCATTCCTCTCAACAATGCCTCGTTCTCCTTGTCACAGCGAGGTGATTCGAGGGAAGCACTGAAACCTGACTCCATTGTGTACGGACATGTGCACGATGTTGTGCACACACACAGACACCCACCATGTGGAAAAATACTGTCCTCAACGCTGCCCTCTCCTGCACCTTCCCTTCTTCCACACACACACACACACACACTGAAATGCTGCTTTGGATGCCCGCTAACAGCCCTCAGTGTATCAAAGAGTACAGTCAAGGACACTGCAGTGGATTGAGTGAAGCGGAGATGCACTCCGCTGATTGAAGCTCTTTGACGATTGCGGGGACACAAAGCTCATCTGAAAACACACAAGTGATGAGATTATTTGGATACTTTCACTTCTGGTTGCGTAATCCTGCGCTGTAGGTTGCACAATTTCACTACAAGAGAAGCTGTGCAGAGGGCCAAGACTAACACTGCTCTTTGAAAAGCTACACTACAGCTACACACCTGGCATAGTGTACAGTATGCGTGTGTGGGTGTATCTGTGTGTAAGCCTTCTCCTCCTGTCACCTATGGTCACATGGTTCAAAGCTGGCCTATTTTAGGGAGGCAGGGAGAGGAAGAGAGCAGGAGTAAAGAGGGAGGGAGGTGTGCTGTATTACATCCGATCCTGGCTGCTGAGAAATGTCTTTTACTTTTACAGACTTGACTTCGGCTCACCAGGCACACCTGGGGAGGAAGACAGCTTTGTGTATTGTGATTAAAGACTGCTCGATTTAACTTAGCTTAGAAAGCGAGAGAGGTAAAAAGGGGAAGGAAGCGTGATAGCTGTGAACTTTTTCCAGTTGAACAGGAAAAAGACCAGTGTTTTAATGCAGAGTCTGCAGAGATGACGTGTGACATCATCAGGGAGCGACCTTAAAGGGAACCTGAGCCACATGTGAACCGTTAAACACATGAAAAAAATGGGTCTATTTCAAGTTCCTATGAATCAGTTTAATCTTGTGGGACTATATTAGTTTACGGGATGTTGTTTGTTGCCTGGCAACATTATTTTAAGGCAAACTCAATCAGGAAGTACTGGGAGCTGTTGGGGTCTGACTGACTGGAAAAGTTTCTTTAAAACACACACACAAGCCGCTCTAAGGGCTACTCAGACTGGTCCAGTGAGTTTTCTACAGCGGGGCTGCATAGCTGAGAAATTATGAAAGACACACATTCATGGTGTTCTCCTCCAGTCACTCCTCTCTTCTTTCACCGAAACATCTTGATCTTCAAGCATGGTTTAAAACTCACTTAAAAGACGCTACAAGGAGCAGCTTCAGGGTTTTTTTTTCCTCAATTGCACTCGTATCAATTACTTCCTCCTTCTTTCAGCTTAAACACACGCTAATGCCAAAGAGGACAGACTTTTAACAAGACACAAATCATATGGATGTTGTGTAGGGGCAGATATAGAGATGAGGGGGATACACCATGTACGTTGCCACTTTTTATCGTTGATTCTTCCCTGTATGGGAAAGAAATTAAGACAACATATTCCTGGGGTTATCAAGGTGTCAAAGGATCTGCCGGACAAAAGACCTGAATGAAGTGTTGGATCCACGGTTATGTTAAATTAGTATGTTTTACACATATCATACAAACATTTCTACAATAAGTTTCATATCACGTTTGGATTATATGTATATTAGCCGATGTTAGGAGAAGAAGGGGGATGGTGATGAGACAACTGCCATGCCTAAACTTAAGCACAGAGCAAAGCAGACCATGAGCACAGCATTGTATATAGCATGCAATTGAAAACTGAACATAAAGAGATTCAAGTTTCAACATGTGAAGGTAAAGTCCTAACATATCCCTGGATTGCAGAAACATACATTGCCGACATTATTCTGGCAGTGGTTAGGATCTGTCGCATCCCTCTCACCTCTTCTTCCTGTTTTTAATGTGTTGTCGTGCGAGAGACATGAAAGTGTAATTTTAACGAGGACATAAAAGAAAGTCGGTGACCACTAAAAAAAACTCTGCTCTCTCATGTCAAGTGTTAGCTCCTCGCCCCTCTGTCCTTTCATTATTGCCTCTTACTTCCTCTATCCTCCTCTTCGCCACACCTCTCAAAACTTGCATCATGGCACCAACCACACACCCGTGTGTCATGTCTCTGACATCTTACTACGTAAACACACCCCTGTGCCGTTTGTCACGTCTCACTAAACTTACTATAAAAACACATTTGCGTGATCAGGAAATGAACAGATCTTTCTTACACCTCTCTAAACCTGCACTCTGTCTACTTCCTGAAAGAGATGTGTCACATAACATGTGCTGTACAGGAAAACTTCTGTCTCACAGCAAAGTTATGGTGATGATGATAGTATGTATAAACTAGTATAAACTCAATGACCTCTACAAACACATGCTCTCCTCCACTGTCATCTTTTCTCTTCTCAGCCTCTGCTTTGTCTCCACATCAGTCTCTCTCACTTGTACGAACAAACATCTTAAAAAATAGGGGCAAAAGAAACAGAAACAACTCACCTTTTTAACCTGGTCATCCTTGAGTTCAGTGAAGAAATATGCTAATAGCTGGGCCGCAATCATCCTGGTCCTTTTTTCTCTTTCACACACACATACAGACTCACTCAAACACACACACACTTCTCTGTCTCTGTGTCACGCACGCTCAACTACAGATGGAGAAAAATCCACAATAAAATGGTATAAAAAAAAAAGATATCACACTCTGCTCTGACTCTACTATGTACATGCGATCTGTCACACGCCGCAAGAGATATAAAAATATCCTGAATCCAATCTGGTGAGGTTTAAAATAGACAGAGCTGCTTCTAAGACTCTATGGCTCTTCCCTCTCTGAGCATGTGAGTGAAGCCAGGAAGCATGAGTGAGACAGCAAGTTTAGCTGCAGGAGGCAGAACATGAGCCCTGCCCACTCTCTGAGCTCATTGGTTACAGGGTGTGAGTGGCCATTGAGGAGGGGGGGTGAATGCCACATCCTCTTTTCTGCCATTGGCTGGTCTGCTTACGCCTTGGAGGCACACTCAGTGATGGAGGAGGTAAAAAAGAGGGAGAGGGGCACCCGCCTAATTACAGAGGACGGAGAGAGAGAGAGAAATGTAAGGAGAGGAGGGAATTTGGGTTTTACTGTTTCAAGGAAGCTGTAAAGTTTGACACCAGTCATGAGTAAGAAAGTGACTCACACAGTCGTAATAGTTAAAGCACTCTCTTGCTTCCATTGAATAGTGTTTTTAGCTTAAAAGAAGAGGAAGGGGAGGGAAACATGCAGGCGTGTGCTTCTTTTGGGCAGAGATGTAGAAGCTCCTTCTTTAAGGGACTTTCGTTGTGTGGGGCAGCATGTGTTTTAATTCAAACTGCATGTGAATGTCTGATAGTTTTATACATGTGAACCAATGCACCATGATTGTCATGATTGTCAATATATATATATATATACACGTGAATAAAAGTTAAAAATATGGGGGTGATTCTTTTTTTCTTACGTCACGCAAGCTGGCCACATGACTCACAAGGCATATCAGGTTCATATCAAGTTCAAGTTTCTCCGGGGAAATTTTTTGTTGTGGTAAGCCACTTCCATCTCATCGTCGTTAAACCTGTTGTTAAATTTAGTCGGTAGATGGCAGTCTAAACAATAGTCAAACTGATTAAATACATGACATTTGTTGTAGCATACCTGTTTCACTTATATGATGTTTTAGGTGACTCAAGGGTCCACCAGTTCAGTATATTTGGATTTTGGACTGTTGCTCAGACAATCACACATATATTATTTTTTTAGTGCCCTTGTCGGTCGGCAATGGATGATTCAGTTATTTATCACAGTTTTGTACCTGATGTCATTTATAGAACACGTTTATGTCTTTATGGGTGTACACTTGTGTTTTGACAGGTAAACATCAACAATCATGGAAAATATAAACAATTAGGAGTGAATAATACTCATAATGCTTTGTAATATTTAAGGGTGTGTTGCACCCTCAAAAGGCTTCTGTCTTTGAGGACCTCAGGTGTGCTAATTAAAAATATATGACCTGCGGGCGAGACTCCGTGTGGGTCTGTGTGACTGAGAGCTCAGATGTTTGCAACAGAGATGAGTGCACAGATGCTCCGACTGCACTTCATTTGTCTTTTTACCTCTTCCACTCCACCTGCCTTTATGTAATTCAGTTGGAAAGAAAACCACTCACTCACTCACTCACTTTCTCCACCACCCTGAGAGTCAATCCATCAGACGGCCACTCTCTCCTCTGTCCTTTCAGTCAGACGTGACATCATCATCACAACAACAGCAGCTGTGTGTTGTCTGGCCTCTCCAGAGAACAACCACAGTCACAGAGAGGCTGTAATCCTTCATACACTCAATATGTGGCCTGGGAGGTTAATTCCACCTTAATACCTTATCTAAAAGGCAGCAGTGCGGCAAAGTGAGTAGCAGAGACAAAACTAAACCCAACCAACACCATCTGTGGTGTTTTAATTAATTAATGGAGTTCAGATTTTTCACTGTATCTGTAACTGTATCATTGCACCCATCTGCCTCTCCTGCTTGTGATTTCTTCCTTCCTGAGGGTGCCATTCGACATCGTCCCTGCCAGCCTGCCCGGACATGTTGTGATCATGTGTGCAGCGAGCAGCACTGAGATTTGTTCTGCTGTACAACAAAACACAAACTGTTTTGTGTGCATTGACAGTGGGTCTATTGAGGCTGATGTTTAAGAGCGTTAACAGAGTTTCCTTTATGAAATTGTATCCTAACTGAAAATAAACAAATAAAAAAAGATCATGTCATCTATAATTGCTCACTTATCCACAGTAAAATAGAAAAACATCACATCTCTTCAGTTCATCACCCACCCACTGTTTTTGAGCTAGTTAGCTCAGTTAGCCGTGCAGCTAAGTGGCTCTATTAGCTGAAAAGGTAAAAGAGAAGAAGGTGTACAGTTGTTTTTCTGTTTGATAAGGAAAACTGGTGTAAGAATATTGACTTTCTTGACATGTTGTACACTAAATGCTAAGGGCTAGTGAAACTTAATAATCAAGCGGTGGCTTGTATACTCCCAACTGAAACTACAGGCAGCTGTCGCCTCCCGAAGTACAAAGTGGTATTGGACAGGACAGGCCGGGGCTAGCTGGTTAGCCTGCTAGCATCAGTCTGTGGATGTCTTTGACATAGTGTCAATACAGTTTTTTACAGTCACTTAAAAATGTTAATTCATTTTTTAAATGATTTCAAGTAAAGTTCTGGCAGCATCTTATAAATTACTCCTTTGAAAGGACGAATTAGGTCCCTGGAGTCCAAGAAGTCTACTTTCAATCCTGTTATTGGAACAGTTTTGCTACAGTCCCTTCATTAAAGTTTTAATTTTATCAGTAAGTTCTGGTGTTTGTCTAAGGAACATGTGCATATTGCTTTACTGTACCATCAAGATAACAATATCCAGCACAGCTCATGTCAATCTGACTTGGCCAGCAGCTCTTTAGTCCGTCTAAATTATAGGGCTATAACAATTAGCCACCTGTTAGCATGTCTCCCATTGTAAAGATCATAGGAAAGTGACCACATTGTTAGCTGCTGACTGGCAGCTAAATTGATACCACAAATCAATATATACAAGCTATCATTAGCCACCCTGCTGCTGCTGCAGGCTAATTTAACCACTGGCACAACAGAGTAGGCTACACACAACTAACTGCCAACAAGTACAATGGATCTCAACAGCATGACATTTTTAAACTCTATAGTTCAAGTTGCCTACACACGTGCTCTGTATCAGTATCACAACAAGCTTATGCTACATCTCCACCATTGAACCAGCAGTTGCACTATTACAGATAATCCCAGCAGTGTTAGCTCCCCCAGATTATTATTCAATCTGGATAATTAAATTACCTGCATTGACAGAGTTTTCCCATGATCAAGTGGAGCCGGCATCCTACAGTTGTCTTCACAGCGATGTTTTGAGACACTGTGGCGTCTCATTTTTCCACTGTCCAGTCCATATAGAGGTTCACATCCAGGCTTCAAACTTCTATTCATTGTAAAAAAAATGAATAAATATAAAAGCTTGTGCTCTTTGAAAACTATCCTACCACAAAAGGGCCTGAGCTCGAGCCTTTGTAGGTCCTGAAGAACCAGCGTCTCAACTCTGCCCATCTACTGGTGACCATTTATGTGTTTGTGTGTGCATGTGTGTGTCAAAGCTCTTATTGTTGGTTTACAGGGGAGACAAAGACTCACACACACACACACACACACACACACACACACACACACACAAAAAGAAAGTGAGTGTGTAATAAGACTCACACACCTTGCTCCCTGAGGAATGTCCATTCAGGAAGACTCTGAAAGATCATTTGAGGTTATATGAACTAGACTAAACTGAACTGAAAGCTAAAAAAAAGGGATGAACAGTAATGGTGTTTAAAGTGCACAACAGAGAGGGAGAGGTGGATGTTGGAAGGAAGGAGATAGAAAGAGACATTAAAGGAAACGGAGGACAAGAGTGACAGAACGTGAGAGGGAAAGAAGGCAGGCCAGGCTCTGTATCGGTCACTGGACTGTGCTGCAGATTCAGCAGCCCAGCTGTGTGTGTGTGTGATTTAACTACTACTAGGTCACTACTAGGACAGTGTGGAATTACCATGCTTTGTGTGTGTGTGTGTGTGTGTGTGTGTGTGTGTGTGACGTAGCCCTCAGCTGGTAGCACTCTAACATGTTAATCCCTGACAGATTAGCTACTGTTTCAGTCCTGTTAGCACACAGTCTTGTCTTCCTCGTTACATTTCCTTCCTTCGTTTCTTTAATCCTTTCTAATTTGTTTCCTTCCGTCACTCTTTCTTCCTCAATGCCTTGGTTTTCGCTGTGCATTATTTTCTGTATTCCCCGCACGGCCTGCCTTCATCTTCATCAACGCATCGTCTAATCTGTCACGACCTGATTAGCATAAGCACACTGATCATTGCACTGCTCATTCCCTGTGCAGCATAGTCATGTCAGTAGTTGGAGATTATAACGCAAGTTGTATACACACATTAGTTGCAATTTTTTGCTTAAAAAGAGATATAAACAGTCTAAGCATGACAGTTAAAAAGACATTCAACACTAAAACACATGTTCTTGTTGCATCAAATGTTAATATAAAACTTTACGGTCCATGTTTCTGCCTGTGTTCTGTCATTTCAGTACGTTCTGTGCAGACAGACAGATAAAGACACAGGCGAACGGGCAAGGATCCAGCAAGACAGATAAAGAAGACAGACAGGGTGACCAAAATGGCACAGATGTACAGACAGACAGACAGACAGACAGACAGACAGGCCATCACGAGGACAGTAAGTCAGTCCAGAATGACAGAACAGAGCGCCGGTTGTTGTTATTGTTGGGAAATGTGGTCAGCGGCATTCCAGTCCTCCTCCTGCCCTTCATCAATACTGAAGTACTGCTGACTGCCACACACACACACACACACACACACACACCTTCCTCTCTTTGTTCGCGTTTATTCACCACACACGCTATTTTCTAAAGAATTTGACATTACATATTCAAAGAACTGAAGAACTTATCAACCAAATTACAAACACAGTATGAATGATTAAGATTTACAAATGTGCAACTTTTACCTTTAATAATTAGACTACCTAGATATTTACATCCATCGCAGCTATCTGGACACTTTAGTTAATATTGTAAAAACATAAACGAAAACATATTAAACATAATTAAAACAAAACAGTCAACAAATGGGATCACAAAGGAGGCAAAGTTTGAGCAGAAGGGACTGTTCAGTTATTATCATCATCATCATGTACAGCATCATGTACAATATAATCACTTTCCGACATCTGAGCTGGATTGAACAGTTCGAACAGCCTTCTTGCTCGGTTTCACATGAAGTGCTGACCTTGTGCAGTTTGCAGTGTCCTTTTTTTTCCCCAAAAGCAACAACTCAGCACTGATATCAAAAGCAGAGAGTGTAACACTGGTGCAGCTGTGGGTGTAACACTGTTCTTCAGTAATTATTGAAAAGGCTTTGATTTAAAGCCCCCGAGAATCAAAAATCGATGGGAAGCCTGCTGGGGATCATGCAGTATAAACTGTATAAACTGTAAATCTGTATTTGGTATCCCATTTAGGTGAAGCTCCTTGTTGTCAGGTGGCGGAGCTGTCGGTGACTACATTTGTGTCTTGACATGGTGGTCTGCGGCTCTCCCAGACCAAAAGAGATCGACACTTGCAGCGACAAGAACAGCAGTGCTGAGGGAACTGGGTATCCCAAATTATGAGGAAAGTGAAAATGAACAATGGTAAATCATCTTGTTCAGTCATGCCTCTGTCTGGCTACAGCTGAGATGAGGGCAGCACCCTTCCCACTGCCTTCCTCCGATGGCAGGAAGGTCACGTTACACTGAGGAGCCATAACTCTGGCAGTCTCTTTGAGCACTCGAGAGAAACTAGACAGAAGTAGGAAAAGAAGAAAAAACGAATTAGTTTTTATGAAGTAATGTGAAGAAGAAAATTAAAGGGTCGAATAGTAAAAGTAACTCTTGAATCCAGCCACCAACAACAAAACATTTCATTGAGCTGAATCCTTTTAAAGTGGTTTCACTATGACTAAATAAAAAATGACTCACTGTGGATGCAGTTTATAGAGCGCCCCGTCCACCCCTACAGTGATGTTCAGATGGTCCAGTCCTCGGTTCTCTCTGATCTTATCGACCACGGCCGCCATTCCTGCCCCACACAGCTGAGCTGCACGACGCGACACTGCCCCACATACCTGCAAAAACAATGAAAACCATTATCATTATTGCAACACTTAACAAACTGTTGGTGCCACAGTTTTCACATCATATCACCAATTCAACCAATACAAAAAAACCCTTATTGAATCCCAAAGTGAGATTGCGACAGAGAACAAGATCTTCTGTTCATTGTAGCATTTCAAAATTTCAACTCTTAACCCTTCCGTGGCATTTTTAGAAGGATATGAGACTAGAAATAGGTCAAAGTGTTGCCGAATGATGCTTTCTGAGGTTCAAAAGTTTTGAGTTTGAGTCACATTATCATCTAAATACTACTGTAATTTACTATTTCAGCTTGATAATGCCACAGGAGAAGCATGGGAGTAATTAATAACATTGCATTCAGGTGTGGGTATTTCAAGGGCCTGGCTCATTAGTATGGATTAATGAGGAAACTTGAGTGAAGACTAATGTAATCAGTTGCCCCTGTAGTTTTCCTGGCTAAAATATCTTCTGTGAAAAAGACTACAAAATAAACAGATACAAAATATTAAAAAAATGTCCCATGTCATCATTTTCTGTCCTCTACCTCTTTGACAATGATGCTGTCATCACAGGTGCTGTCCAGCCCCAGCTGTTGGAGAATAGATCTGACCTGCAGTAGAGCCAGCCGGTCACTAGGGGGAGAGTACACAGTTGGACACATTACAGGAAAATACAGCCACACATTTACTGTCATCCACAGCGGAGGAATCATTTATCTAAAGGAGACACACAGTTTCACATACAAACACACACAGTTTCTCCTACCTCTCTATTTGTGACAGGTATTTGGTTTCGAATATTCCAGGTGTTTTTAACGTTTCGGTGACATGGCCTCTGAACAGCAAACCTCCTCTGGTCAAATCCAGCAACACCTGACGGACAATTTCTCCTAAGTACATCCCACTGGTCAGCTTTTCAAACCTGCACAAAGACACATATCATTTCTTAAATCCTCTAACAGTGTGTGAGCAGTCCCGTACATTTGTATAAAAGTATACAAGTTAATATGTTGCCAAAATACATGAGAGCACAACTACATGGTTAACACAAACTTTAAAAAAGCATGTGCATGATGACAGTATCCACGTATATGTGTGTGTTTCTAACCTTTGTTTTCCGGGATTGATCGAGTTTTGGTTCACCTCAATGTCATACGGTGTGATGATGTCATCCAGAGAGCCATCATCACCCAGACCTCCCCACTCTGTGTTTATACACATCTTTGATAAGTCAGCATTGCCCTCCTTTTTCTCTCCTTCAGTCCTATCATCCTGCTAGAAAAGTAGAAAAAAATGTAAAAACACAAGTTATTATCAAAATAAAACCCACTCACTGACAAAAGTAAACACTAAGAGCATTTTGTGAGACTTCTTCTACCTTATCCTCATCTCTTTCAAGCGTCCCCTCTTCTTTTTCAGGCTTTCCAGTCGTTTCTTTAGTCTTCTCAATGTTCTTCAGTTCCTCCATGTAACAAACATTAGTGCCAGTTCCTGCGAAGCAGAGTCACAAGGTCGATTTCAGTGGGACATAAAGCAGTCTTGTGATCAGAGACACAATCCAGTGGGCTTAGCAACAAGTTTGTGTTGAACAGTTACACCCACAACATACATAAAAAGTACTTGAACCCTGATTCATGACTGCTTTTTCTATTTCTGCATAATTCCAGTCTTAACAATGCAAAAACCTGCAGCCTAAAAAAGGCACATAACCGAGCAGCAAGCCAAAATATCGTAATTTTGCAAAAATTGTAGGTCACATACCAGCAATCAGTCCAATTTCACACTGAGGGTCTTCATAGGCACAGCTCATCATGGTCCCAACTGTGTCATTGACTACTGCCGCTATGTCCAAGTCAAACTCCTACAGGTACACACACACACACATACACACTTCTTTAGGGAGTAGTTTTTTGTACATAACTCATCATCCAAGGAAATGTACTGTAATGTAATGTCCTCTACAGTATATACGATTACAGTGACAGAGTCTGGACTTTGGTCAAAATGACGTCCAATCATTTGTCATTAAAGTTGTGGTGAAAAGATCCTAGGTCATCTTTATGAAACTTTTGACTCACGTTGCGTCTCTTGATGGCCTCCCTCAGCATGTTAACAACATCGTGTCCCTCACAGTCTGTGGCCTTGTAGCCTTTGGTCCAGCTCACCAATGTGCCCTACAGAACAATCAAGGTTGAAATGGTTACAAAATTGACAAATCCCCTTTAAAGGTTATAAACGTGGTTAAAAATGATCGATTGATCATTTGTTGCCAGTCCTATGAAACCGTATTCTGTGATTCAAACCCCACAAGACTTTGATGTCCACACTCACTGTGTCAATAGCGGTCTGCTCGCAGGGGAAAGAGAAGGTGAAGCCTGCAGGAAGATGAGCGTTCTTCATCCCCATGTAGTCCAGGAAGTCACTAACACACTGCGCTATATGATCAAACAACTAGAGACAGACAGAAAGACGGAGACATAAAAGCTTTTAATAAAAAATGGTCAAAGATGTTGATGACAACATTGGATCTACTGTGCTCCTTTGCCCAGTAATTAAAATACTTTTCATAAATATTTAACTCCAAGTCCCAGTTTCATGAGGTCTGCTTTCCATTGCTAGTATTTTCATCTGTATCACTTAGTACTAACTATCCAACAAAATGTCCTACCTCTTCTCCAGTTCCCTGCATTATCTCCAGAGGTATTGTGTAGATCTTATGGTAAAGTCGTGCGTTCTGCTTTTTAAAGTTCACCATCATCGCTCTGAAGTTTGTTCCTCCCAGATCCAAGGCAAGGTACTTTCCATGCTCTGGAAAAACACAAAAAAGACAGGCAAAGATGACAAGGATGACAAAGAGGTTACCTCTCTGGTTGCAGCTGGAAGAATCTCTGACAATGAATTTGTTCATTGTATGTTTCATTTTAGCTTCTGACCTGTGCCATCAGGTGTACGGTACACAAAAGAAGGCAGCATCTTGATGGCAGAGGGGCCTTTAGTCTTCAGCCCTGCTTCCAGCCCCGCTCTCATCCTGGCCTTGACCAGCTGCAGCTGCTCTTGACTCAGATTGAAGGGACACAGCGTCTCATCCACCTGGAATACAAGTAAGATAATGTCAGATATGACAACATTAATGAGGAAAATATGTTGTGATGACACATACTACACACAGCACAGAAACACACACACAGCATCCTGACCTGTCGTCTTAGTGATGCCAGTCGTTGGGCGACTGCTGTCACCAAAGCAGCTCCTTTGCTGCTGCCGCTGTCTGACAGGACAAATCTGACATGGCACTCAGGAAGCAACCGGCGCACGACTTTATGGAGACGTTTAGGATACCTGAAAATGGAAGGAGTGTAAGATTTAACCTCTAGAAGTGGAGCACAGTGTTGTTTTACAAAAATAAGAATCCATGATTATATTTCAATCTATATACCTATAAATGTCTTTTAACTCGTCATAACACTGTGACACTTTATCTCCAAATATGTTCCTGTATTTTGCATTAAGCTGTTTTATCATAGATTATTATAGACACAATACACAATATCAGGACCCTGAAACTGAAGCAGGAAATAGGAGTGCACAGTTGGTATATCAATATGATTTTTGGTGAATATTTCCATAACAACCTACTGTGGGTGCGTCTTGTACAAAGTTCCATCCACGCCCACGGTGATCCTCAACGTCCTCAAATTACGATTTTGCTTAATTCGACTCAAGATGGCCGCCAGTCCTGCAGCCACCAGATTTGAGGACCTGAAGGACACTATGGTGCTGACATGTTGAACGGCAACACAGTCGTCGGGTGACGGGTCCAAGTCAAGCTCTGTGAGAATTTCTCTGGTGTTCTTGAGACCAGTTTTGTACCTGAAAACAACAGACATCACTTGTTACACAGAGGGAGTGTGACACAGACAGACAGACAGAAAGACAGGTAACTTACTGCTCCATGGCTGCTACATGTGCAGTGGTAATCTTCCCTGTAGTCCTCAGGGCGTCCGACACGCGTCCATCAAACAGCTTTCCACGTTTAGCCATCTTTAATACAACCAGCCTCACTAACTCACCCAGATACATCCCACTGATCATCTTCTCAAAGCTACAAGTAGGAAACAAATGTGGAAACACAGAAACAGAGGGGGTTAAAGTTGACATGTTGTGCCATACATGTGGTGCCATATATGTCACATCATGAGAACATTTGCTTTCCTCACATTTGCTTTCCAGGGTTGTTGGAGGCTGCGTCCACATCTCTATCAAACTCAGTGATGTAATCATCCAGAGCCCCGTCGTCTCCAAAGCCCCCCCACTCAGTGTTTATACACATCCTGCCCTCGTCTCCCTCCACCAGGTCAACGTTACGCAGGCCCTCCATGTAGCATGCGTTGGTGCCAGTACCTAAACACAAACACGTACAGGACACAAATATTTATATGTCTATACTGTTAAAGGTGCCATATTGTAGAAAGTAAGATTTTCATGTTCTTTTTAAAATCATAAATCAGATTAAGGTGTGTTTAGTGCTGTGAAAGTATCAAAACACTCATTTCACAGACAAGCGCATACAGCCCATATTTAGAAATTCTGATGTCACCACCCTTAGCCACGCCCCCAGCACAGCCGTGATTACAAAAACACCGGCAGAGCTGAGGGGGAAGCACAATGGCCAATGCCTGCTCAGGCCTGCGAGAGCTGACCAATCACAGCAGACCAGAGCACTTAGAGGGTGATAGAGGTGCTGCAGTGATGGACAGTATGAGAAAAAAAATCATGTGTTTTATGAACATTAAAGCATGTAAACATTTCCTAGTGGACACCCAAAACAATTGTATGAACCTGGAAATGAGCTAATATGGGATTTTCAAAGCAAGTTGCATTGGTTACATCCAGTTTCTGCCTATGAATAATACAAAACTAACTTTAAAATGGATTCCTACTAAATTAACTCTGAACACTTATCCCAGTCCTATCTGTAAACTGTTTGTGAATATGTTGTCTCCACTGAAAAACATCTAGTCAAGATGGTTCAAACACAGAACAAAACAATGCACACAACACACAAACACTTCCTCACACACACACATTAAGACAGCGCACCACTAGAGGGCGCAGGAGCTCAACTAAAGGTCTGCAACAACCTTTTAATACTTAATTATTTCATCATATTACTCCCAAATATGTGAACTTCACACTACAAATAAATTCAAACTTTCATGATGTTGATGAAAAGACTCAGACTTGTCATTCCTGAGTCTATTATTGGATTGCACTGTCTTGTCAGGTGCTCCTTTGTTGTCATCCTACTCTGAAGTACAGAGAGCATTGCTGTGCAAGACAAAACGGATACAAACATAAACAAAACATCACAATCGATGTTTCTCGGTCATTAGCAAACACAGTGTTAGCTGCAAAGTAGATTAGCCTCAAACAGCCACAGTGAATTGTTTGAATCTGGTGATCTACTCACCAATGATGAGTCCTACGTCACAGTACTGGTCATCAAACCCGCAGGTCATCATGGTTGCTACAGTGTCGTTGACCATGGCTAACACCTCCACATTCATACCCTGCAGAGTTACATAATGAGGTGGTAAGGTTAAAGTAACTCCTTCACCAACCTGTCTGATGGAGGAAAAATAGTTTCTGTGTGAAACAAGAAAAGTTAGCTTATCATTAAGTCAATTCTGGAGTCTTACCCCAGTCCTGTCAATAGCCTCTCTAAGGGTCTGGACCACATCTTTACCCTGAAGGCCTCGAACCCGGTAGTTTTTACTCCAGTTTAACAATAATCCCTAAAGAGAATGAGAGAAAAGAACAAGAAGATGCACAGAGTGACATATACTGCAGGTGCAGGTCATTCAGAGTGTGTAGAGCGTCATTACCTGATCCAGTTTGGACTGTTCACAGGGAAAAGAGAAAGTGAAGGCCAAAGGATGTTTCTTCTCAAGACTGATGTTCTTCTCATGCAGGAAGTCCTTCAGAGACTCCGACACATGGTCAAATAGCTGCAGAGAGAAGAGGGAAAGACCATAAAGAAAAGATGGTAACCCTTTACTATTCCACCTCCTCTGCTGATTCCCCTGCCCATGTCTCTTGTGCCTCCCCCTCCTTACCTCTGCTCCTCTCCCACTGAGTACCTCCTTTGGTATCGGGTAGATCTTCTCCTCCATCTCTACTCCTCCCCTCCTAATCCCCATGCCCTCTCTCACTTTAACTTGGAGCACCTTAAACTTGGAGCCTCCAAGATCCAACGCCAGGAACTGTCCTTTCTCTGTGCAGGAGAGAGACATAAATATATTACTGTATCTATAAATATATATATGTGTGATGAATTCTTCAGAAGAATCCTAATAAAGTTAGAAAACCATCAATGTGAGTAACCTGTTCCTTCAGGAGTGGAGCGGACATGTGTGGGCAGCATCTTCACCGCCGCCGCAGCGTTACTCTCCGATGAAAGGCCCTTCTTCATCTCAGCCTGGAAACGAGCCGAGATGTCTTTCAGCTGGTCGTCATGGAGACGCATGGCGTACAGAAACCTGTCCACCTGAAAAAATTTTTAAAAAAATAAAAAGAGTGGAGAGACAGAAAATGGAAAGCAAACACAGAGGCAAAGATAGATGAGCCGTACTGATTTATCCTCCCACTGACTGGACTTTGATGAGAGACACAGAGAGACAGACAGTGATAAGAGAGAGACAGGTACTGTGTACAGAAGAGGAGTTATACATCACTTTGTCTCCTCTTCTTGTTTTTCCTCAAGGCCCTTCCCTCCATCCTCCTCATCCTAAGGACTGTCTTCTTCAGACAAAGTAATAAATGTATAGAACATTTTTGGACACCTTCATCCATTCATTTTTGGGGATTTTCTGTATCATCGGTAATAATATTTGATCATAGATTACATAATGATAATTGTATTTTCCTGAAGGTTTATGTGTGTCAAACATTTAAATTGTCCTAAACTCACCTTAAACTCTGACTATAAAGAAAGTAACAGTACCTCAATCATGGGAGGGTAGTTTATTTATAAGACTCCAACTATGAGGTTTGAAGGAAAGAGATGCAAACAAGGAATTTAACAGCAGAAAAGCCTGCTGATCCTCTTTATTAATTAGTAACAGGGTGAGAACGTATCAAAAAGCCTTCCCATGCTCAGTCCCACCCTGTATATTGAATCATCCCTGTGGTAACATGATCAGGGGACAAGGTCCCTCTGGTTGGCTGGGTGTCAGACTGTATTTGTGTTTGAGTGTGAGTGCATATAGTGTTTCTTATGGGAGTGTCAACAGTTTGTGCCCTGGGACAGTGTGTTGATCCCATCAGCGCTAAGAGAGGAGGAGTGTTGTTAATCATTGCTCAGACAAATGGTGACACAGTAACTTACGATCACGACACCTTGACTATCTGAGTACAGCACTGGCTCCTGTGTTATCTCTTGGATACTCTCTCAGGAGGTCAAGTCAGGGTTTGTCTTTTTTAAAATACTATTTTTGATCCAAGCACTACTTGGATCACTCGATCAATTCATTCATTTGTTACTGTTTGTTTTCTTATGGGTGTATAAATTGCACTGGATAAATAAAATCGGGTTGTTTATATAATAAAATCAGTCAATAATAATAAATCCATAATTTGCAATATGACATCACATTAATGCCTGTGCAACATCTAACATAAACATTGGATGCTCCAGAAACTACTTTAATAAACACATGTATTCATGGCCTCATTTTTGGCATAATTTTATTTATTTATTTTTTAAGTTAAGTGTGTATCTCTCACTTATTGCTCTAAAAAGCTGCAATGTTTACTTTATTACTTCCCCATTTGGAAAAGTATATTTTTCATTCATTTATTCATTCATTCATTTATCACCACAGTCACATTTTTGGTATCTTTAAAGCTGGGAGTAACTGCTACTGGAACAAAGGTAAAGCTGTGTGTAACACTTAACACCGTGGAGCAGCTCCTACCTTCTTGGTGGGGTCCTCCTGGAGTTTGGAGAAGTAGAATGAAACGAGATGAACGGCAAACATCTTGATGCGCAACACACACCAACATTAAAACTTCCAGTTGGTTTGTTAATAACCTTCTCTGTCAGTGCACCACACAACAGCACAATCTCCAATTAAATGTTGATGAGAGACACATTCGGAGTGTACATACGTCAAGATACATTAAGTCTGTTTCTTCCCTCCTGTCCTCACTGAGTCCACTGAGCAGGGACCAACCTCCACCCTAACTCAATGATTAACAACAAGCCAAACCCCTTTCTTCCATCATTTCCTCCAATCTTTCCAGCTTACTGCCCAACCCCATCTTCTTTTAAAGGTTGAAGGTTCATTTATTTGTCATTAATTCATTCTCTCTGGTGTATTACACTCGGCCTTTACTGAAGTTCTGCAGAAACCTAATTTTAGATGAATTTTGTGGGAATGTAAATAACATCTAGAATATTTTCATCTGAACAGCCATTGGACATCACACAGCTTCCTCACTGAGGCTTTGGAACAAACTGATAAAGACGATTTTATCAAACATAAAGCTACTTAAAGTAAAAACCAAGACAAAAAACAAGATGTTTACAAGGTTACAAGGTAAATTGTCATAATATATGTCATTTGTCATTGGTTTTTAAAAAACTAAACTATGTTTAAATCCTTTGTGCTACATATATTTTATAAAATGGAGTGCTGATGATGTGTTAAGGAGTCTCACTGCCTCAGGGATGAAGCTGCTCTGTAGTCTGGTGGTATTAGTGTGAATACTTCTGTATCTTTTGCCAGATTGCAGCAGGGTGAACAGACAGTGGCTGCCTTTAGTATCCTTTGTGCAGACAACTCATTTCACAGATGTCACTGATGCTCTATAGATGGGTACCAGTGATGTACTGGGAGGTTTTAATCACATGCTGTAGGGATTAAAGTACCTTCATATTGTACAAGTATTTCTACCACATCGTTTCTTCAACTGGCAACCAATTTCCCTTATCATGATGTTGTGAATCGTTTTTAAAAAAACAAAAATTTTATGGCTTTATTTGATAGGACAGCTTGAGATATGACAGGAAACAGGATGAGAGAGGTGACAGGTCGGGCTTGAACCCTGGGCTGCTGCATCTGTACATGGAACTGAACTGAACTCAGCCTTCCTGACTTGTAACAATTTAATCTTCTTGTTGCCTCAATGAATCTTTAAGCTGTTTCCCTGAAAGTTTTGATTAAATTATGCTAATTGAAATTCAACAATGTGACCCACCATTAAGTGTCATTAGTTATTTTTTCATCAAGTGTTTGCATGACGTAGTTACTCTCAACTGTGAGCTGCATGATACAAAAAAATAAACATGAAATCAAGACAGTTAAAACATAGCAGATTTTTAATTGACTCATGTCATCACAGTAAATATACAAATAGGAAAAAATATGGCATATCTGTGTACAGACACTAACAGGGCTTCAATCCATTCAAAATGTTCGAATAATAAAACCGCAATTCATTTCAGAGTAGTTTAACTGCTGAAGTATAAACATGTTATTCTTTCGCTTTGGACCATACTGAGCAAAATGAAAGCAAAATGATTCCAGACCTGCAAAACACACATGTACAGAGCATTTCACAGTGTTTCATGATCACAATGCTTCTAAAACAGCATTTACAACAGCGCAACTCTTCACTGAAACATTGTGCACATTGTCAGTTTGTTCACGACAGTAATATGCGTCTCTTCAGTCAGTAAAGTTTGTTGTTGGGCAGCTTCACATGAAACAACCAGACAGTTCTCACTCTCCACTGTGATTGTAACTGGAAGTCATTTTATGCTCACACTGAAATGGGACAATCTGTCCTAAGGTACCCAGGATCTGTCAGCAGGGCTACGGAGCAGCCAGTAGTCCACAGGAAGGATATTTACGTACATTAACTAGAATCATTTTGCAGCTCTACTAACAATTTACACAACTGAAGTTTGGAAGAAAACAATGCGTCACAATGTGACATTTTAGCAGACCCATTCTGATGTATTTATTTTAGCTTTAGTGCTCGAAATGTGCATAGATCCCCTTTCTAATTTTAAACCACCAAATGTTATCTGAGGTTTGTATCAGTTATTGATCTCAATGGGAACAGATTGAATCAACACAAAATCATTTTCCTCTTCATTTCTTCTTCTTTCTCCTTCTCCCTTTGTTGTCGTTATTTGGATCGTCTGTCTCTGTATCTTTAGACCACTCCCTCTGCAGCTGCCGGAGCAAATCAGGCGTCAAGAGCCCGTCTCTCACCAGGCGACTAGCCAGAGAGCTGTCAATCAACTCTCTTGAGCCTCCTTGTCCCCTTTGACCTTTGCTGCCGGTCACATTATTACTGCCGAATGCTCCAACATTACCGCGCGTTCTGCCCTGTGTCTGCAGGGGGTCAGTGATGGCTGAGTCAGTGGCTCTGATGAGACGGGTGATATTCAGGACACCTTCTTGGATGGTGTCATCGAGTTCCTGCTGGATGTTCCTGACCAAGGCCGTGTCTGGAAACATGTCCATGAAACGGTAGCTGCAGAGACAGACATAGAAATCAACAGCAACATTAGTGGGCAGGCAACGACTATTTGGAATATAGCGTTATACAAACAAAAGACGATTACATTAAGTAACAACTGCTCAAAACGTCAGGTAAAAGAGGCAGAAACATTACGTTACCTTAACCAAAGGTAAAGATCTAACACATCGTGGACAGCTTCCAAGTGAACCAGGTCTTTTATGTTTTTGGGTAGAGCCAGAGGCCAGTTGATATGGCGACAGACCCAGTCAAATGTCAGAGGCTCGTCTCGACTGAACTGACGGGCAAACTGGAAGAGAAACAAGATTCAAAACAGTGCAAATAAAAGCTGCAAGTACAGGACAGTATGCAAAGATTACCAGGTAAGCAAATGGAAGGAAGTATGTTGAAGCATTGTCTTGAGCAGTATCATAGTATTAATGTTATTTCCATGATGATAACTATTAATACTGTATCAAGCTTGTGAAAAAATGGCTGTGCATTGACACCATATGCTTCCTGACCACCCCGCAATAAAGAAAGTGTTTCCTTTGTACACACCAATCCTATGAGATACAACTTGACTGTGTTTCAAAGGTTACTTGACAATCATTTAATTCTGGAGCTAACCTTGTTTTATGAGTATGATATAACCATAAAACGAGCAACACTACGGCGCCAATAGAAAGTATTCACGCTCTGTTATTTATCTGTTTACAACACTGAAGCAATGAATCATTTTCTGATAAACAGAAAAAACTTTAATGTCAGAGTGATCTAGCTGATCTAGTCACCACTGTTACCATTAACTCATTATTTATACTTCCCTCCTCAGTGTCGCAACTGTCTCCCTCCATTTACCTCATTCATCTCATGCCTGCCTCCCAGCTTTACTTATACTAACCTTGAGGAACGAGGTGCAGACAAAAGGTTGTTTCTTGTTGATGGGAGCGGTGCAGAAGACGTAGCGTGACCTCAGGTTCAGCGGGATGTGCTGAATCATATCAGCCAGGAACTTGAAGTCGTCAATGTTGCAGACAAAATATACACCGTCCACCTGAGAGAGGCTGACAAATATGTCCTGTGAGAGAGAGACGGAGAGAGATAAGTCCATTAAATTGTCCTACCTTTCAGTGTGATAACATTTCACACACTGTTACTTACAGACTGAATAGAGGCAGGAGAATGAATGAATAGATCTCTATACTCACAACAAGGTTTGACAGTGTAGCATCAGGCAGATGATAAGCAAACATCTCGATCTGCTCTGCCGTAGGATGCAGACCTGCAGTCTGAGGCAGAAGAGGAGAGATGAACATACACAGTGACGCTGGAGGGTTTTCAGGGTTAACCTAAGAGTGTGTGTTTGAGTGTGTG
The DNA here is from genome assembly GCF_965226575.1 of Pagrus pagrus. NCBI lineage: Eukaryota > Metazoa > Chordata > Actinopteri > Spariformes > Sparidae > Pagrus > Pagrus pagrus. Next base: position 27,335,196 of record NC_140185.1, on the reverse strand, counting down.
TCTGTGTTTAAATGATCACCTCTATCGGGTCTACGGATTGGCTGAGTATTTCCTTCAGAACAAGCAGATCGTCTCTATGCATGGCGGTAACTTCTCCCTCTTTAAACTTGGAGGAGAACCTGGGGGGTGACAGAGGAGAGGATGACTTGCTTATACCTTTAACGGCTCCTGAATGGGGATAACATAAGTACAAATGAGACTGACCTCCCTGCGCGGCCAGCTATCTGCAGGGCTTGTGATGTGCTGATGGTGTCCATCTGCTTCTCCCCTTTCTCATTAATGTTAGGCTTTATCAGACTGTTGAAGATGATACGTTTTATACTCCTGGACAGGGAGAGAGGGTAAGAAAGGCAGGTAAATGGAGAGATCTGAGCTGAAATGATTACATCTTTATAACAATGTGACATCTACACTTTCTCTGAAGCTACAGCTGGAAGATTAGAGTCTTGTAAAAGCCCCCATGTGTAATAATTTCTGATTTTTTTGCGACCCCTAGTGGTGTGTGCTAAACATGCCAGCAAAAAGTAATGAATTCCATAAAAATTAATAACTGTAAAGTTTTCAAATTAAATTAAGATAAACATGATGAGGTAAAATATGGAGGTTAATGTAACACCTCCATGGACATGGGGCAAATACAATGAAGGTTTTATTATAATAAAATACTTCTTTATGGGGAAAAATATATATTTTCAGTGAGGACGTATGTAATACATATGTAATGACCTGACTGAAATTAATGAATTAAAGACAGCACACAGTAAGAAGGTATTTACAGGTTCAGGCCCATCCCAATAGCATCTGTAGCCACCAGTATCTTGCAGGGGTCATCGGGGTCATTAAACTTCTTGGCCTGTGACAGCTTGGTGCCTGTAAATCACACAATCAAGCCTGGAATCAGACAAAAATCTGAAATAATGGTTGGTAAAGTAAGTATGAATAACTAAAATGTGACTTTTGTTTGATTTTTGTAATGTTTTTGGACAGAAGTTAAGCGTAAGCTGGAGCAAATGAACATTTTTACGAATGGAGCCCAGTCCACTACGATCTTGTTGATTTGGAAGATTTTGCTTGATTATGACAACCTCTTACTTCAATACACAATCTGGAAACAAAAATTCATAGAGGGGTAGGAACGTTTTTTTCTTAATATTTGCCTTTAGTCTTCATTGGTTCGATGGACCAAGTTGACATACTGGAACTTTTCCATACACACAAACTCACCTGGAGGTAAGCTCCCATAAATGACAGCACATTCTAGTCCTCTGGCCTCAATCTGTCTGCTGATGGAGTAGATGTCATTTTTGCTGAAGCAGACAATACAATCTCCTGGTCTCAAGTTGTCTAATGACTCCACAGCATGATCCAAGATTGTGAAAGGAGTTAAACGCTCGTAGGTGTGGACCTTCAGAGAGAGAGATGGAGAGAGCGGTTACCCAAAGACAGTGATTTAAAAAAAAAACACATAATAACTACTGCTGTCTGACACACAGTATTACAGCCTCACCTCCATCTCCTCTCCAGTGGTGTACATCAGCTCTCTGATGAAGTTGATGGCTGCAGGTTCCCCACACACATGGATCTCTTCTGCACAAAGTCCTACAAGAAATGTCAAGTGTTGAAGTTTGAAACATCATCATTCAAAATAAATGACACAATCACAAGTACAAAGAAAAACGTGCCAAAGTGTGTGCTTATTAGGTGCCTTAAAACAAAACAAGAGATTCAGAAAATGTGCATTATCATTACTTGATTACCATGAATGTTACTACCGAAAGCTGAAAGTCTAGCCTGAAGTCATATGAATGAACTGGGGAACTTGTGTATGTGTGTTTGACTGTCTGTTTTTCAGTGTGTGTTACCAACCCAGCAGTGCTCTGGTCCAGGCCCAGCCTCTGGACAGATCTCTGATCATTTGAATTTCATCGATTACAGCCACCTCATCTAAAAAACAAACAGACCCGCCATCGCCTCATTAATGAATACACACAAACAAAATGTGGCCTCCATTTCTACATGATCTCACAGGAGAAACATTTTGGTTCTACTGAACAATCAAAAATATCAGAAAGGAAGAGAAATGATTGTTCAGAAGTTCTGACATTGTGCTCATATTTCTATTTTTATTATCAGTTCTTCAGAGCCCGAGAAACATTTCGAAGAAGTAACAGAACTGTGAAAAACAAACTAGTTTAATGATATTATTGCATCAGTTTATGAGCAAGGTCGCTAAGTAAATTCATTCTTATTTTAATGAATCACAACTCAAACACCTGCCGTATTTAAAAGTCAAGATTCATTTCATCTGATTTTGTAGGATCAGAAGGGACAAGACTTCATCTTTCTTGGGATCAGTTTGAAAAGAGACAGCAGTCGATCATTCTTCTTTGGTTCAACTGACACAATTTCATGATGTCCAACAGAGTGATGTTGGGTTTTCTTGTTATATTTATGCTACTGAGCAGAAATGTTTGTATGCGTTATGTTAACTTACAAGGTGTGTTAACGCTGCACATCTCAATGGTACAGGCTACATGACCAGCTTGTCGACCCTCGGGGTCCATGAATGTCCTTTCCTCTCCGGTAACCAAGTCACATTTCACACCCTGCAAATACACACAGGATATTAGTCAACATTGCAGTATGGTGAGGAAGAGATAGAAGAGGGCATCTTAGAAAAGACCGCAGAGTGTAAAATAAGTGGAGTTTCTCTTTAAACAAGACAGTTGACACAAGAAGACAGAGACGTACGGCCGTGTTGGTCTTCTCAAAGATCTCGTGGGCCAGCAGCTTCAGGGGGCCGCAGTAGACTCCAGACTTGGCAGCCAGGAAGCGCTGGATGGCTTGGTAGGTTTTACCACTGTTAGTGGGACCAGCATGAAAAATCACCTTCCTCTGGATGGCACGAGCCTCAGGATACCTGATACACACACACACACACACACACACACACACACACACACACACACACACACACACACAAATACTGTAACCACAAAGTAATAATATGCACACTTTTACACATCGTACAGAGGAAAACCTACAACATTACAGTAGAAGTAAAGGTGTCACCCACTGCGATATCAGATATATAAACAGCACATACAGTACTCATGCCTGACATTCCTGAGTTATCCTCTATAATATAATACATACCAGTTAGCAGGGAGTCTGAGGTCTGAGATCTTTCTCAGGTCGTCCATACAGTCTAGCATAGGAAAGACCTGCCTGGCGTGACGCATGAAGTACGGGTAGATGTCATCTATATGACCTGGAATACAACAGACATTCAGGTTAATTAAAGTTTCACTCTTTTGACAGAACTCCATCTTGAGGTTTAATTAAAAACTGACAAACCTGCTCCAAAGCAGATGTCACTGAGGATGATGTGCAGATCAGCGGAGAGTGCTGTCATCTCCAGGACATACTTCCTGAAGCTAATGAAGGCCTGGTGGAACAGACGAGCTGCGCACACACACACAAAAAAGGACACGGTTACAACGAAGCTCATCATGGAAAGTGAGCGGGCTATGAACGAGACGTCATTCTGACTGCAGCATCAACGATTTCACAAGATAAAGGAGGCTGCGTCTTTTAGGACCAGCTGCCACAGCAGGACTTCATTGCATGATGATCTAAGAGCCTACCCTTCACCTTCTGTTGGTATGCACGATATATATCGCACAAATAATGATCTATTTATTATATTTAACTTTAATGGGAATTTATATGTTTTTACACTGGCATTAAATCTGATGCCAATGACAAAAATCATGTATGAAAAGCTGTGAAATGATGCTAATTAATTTCTCACCATCCAGGCCATGGTCTGCTGCCAGCTTCTGCATCTCTTTCCTCTTATAAAACCGGTTCAGCATTTTCAGCAGTTGACCTAATTATAGACAACAAAGAAGAGATAGAAATGAGAAAAGACACAGAAAATGCTAAACTCAAAATACTGTACATCTTACATCTCAGATTGCCTTGAGGAAAAAAACAACAACATAGGCTTTAATCAATTCTCATCTCTATTCTCAAGTGCTGTATACTTTCACAGCCCAACTGATCATTGAGACCAGCTCAGGTGGTTTTACTCACCTTTATCGAGGGGCTGGGTCAACTCTGCCCCCACACTCCCATCCACCGGGGAGTCGGTCTTCAGAGGGACGGGGACAAACAGAGAGGTGTCCGGGGGTTTTGGGGAAGAGCTGTTTGATGAAACATTTCTGCTACAAACCAGAGAACCAGCCCGTTGCTGTTTATGTAAAACACTAGAAGACACATGACAGCTACTGGTGATTCTGGCAGCCCGAGGGCTAATGTGGCGTTGAAGCCGAGAAAACAAACACATACACCGGTTTAGCGACATCACTGCGAGTCGTTTGTATCCCAGTTACACAAAACTAACGCTACTGTCGCTCCATGTTGTTCGACTGGTGTAAATGTGTGGATTACACACCACTAACATCACCAGAGGACGGTCAACACGATTCTCTTCCTGCTGACACAACGTGGGAAAGGACCAGCCGCTATGTAGCTGCCCACAAAAGTGCCTGTTTGTATTTAAGCATCAAATGATTTGTATTAAAAAAAGTTAATGAGAGCTACAAGTGTAAACGAGCTAGCGTTTGTCTGACAAAATAATATGACCTAAAATGTATTGTCGTTAGGATACTGTGTCGCAAAGAGTGCAAAATATAAACAGGCAAAGCGAAGGACACCTCTGTAGCTGACGCCGAAGATCGTATATAAAACAGAGGAGAAACTCAGACTCTAAAAACATGCGTCTATAGATAAATCATCAGAAAATACTTTCTACTTGTTATTCCAAAAAGAAATGCACATAAGGAAGATTTGTAGGCCTATTTTTTTCATGTAAATTCAGCCATGATGAAAGTAAGTGTTTACCATTCCATATATTCCACTCTATTATAATTAAATAAAAGACAGACATTGAGGTATTTCAATAAATAAATAATAATTATACAAATATTGACATTACCCTAAGTTCACTACAACCCCACCAACCCCATTTACTGTCTTTAAATATATTCTAGATTTTTATTTCTAATTTTATTCCCATCTCACTTTATTATCTATTATAGTGTTTTTGTTCTTATTTTACCATGTTACATTTGAATAGCAAATGTCGAGATACATTCAGTCTATTCTTGCATACTTGGCTAATAAAACAGACTCTTAATCTGAACTCACATAAATGTTTGACTAGCCACCAAAAATATAATTGAAATGTACCTTATTAATGACTGTACCTTAATGTTTTTATCAATTAAACTGTGTATTTTTTCATTCATATTTTATCTAATCTTGTAGATAGTATGGCAGTCTTAACGCTGTTCTATTGCTTTCTCTGGATACCAAAACAAAGGTGTCTGAAGAGGATTTGAGAAAGAACTGGCTTTCTTTTTAAAGTTTGAGTCTTGACAACACTATATGCAACTGTTCCATCAACTATATTTGTAGAAATATTTGCAATGAGAGAGGCAAGCAATTGAAGTTTCTCTGAAACCTCTAATACACTTTCCACCGGTGGTTAAGATCTTGATGCAGACAAATGTAAATGACTTCTTGAAGGAACTGAAACAACTTGAAACATGCTGATGACAAGTTGGATAACTAATGCATTCTCAATACAAATATGATGATATTGACTCATTAACAATAAAGACGTAAACTTAACTCGTCTGATTTTGTTTTGTAATGATCTTTTAAAGAAACAGTGCTGTTCAAAAGATATTCAGTATAAATTTGCTTTATTCACGATTCATTTTTGCTATATATTTGGGTTTGGTGTATATACACATATTATCATACACACACACACGCACACACACTTTGATGGCATGATAAGACATAGTGTAAAGTTTAACATGCAGTAGATATACAGGGGCAGAGAGTTTTGGCATTACGTGTATCTTCATTACCTCTGAAGGTATTTTTAAATATGCCAAACAAACCTTACCTGTACAGTGTTCAGAAAGCAAGAAACCATTACTTGCAAATAAATTACAGTTTCCAAAGAAAAGAAACGCAGATTGCAAAGCCAAAACTAGTGTTGAGGAACAAACACGTGAACCGTAGATGTCTGTTCAGAAGTTCATGAAATGAAACGTGTAACAGCGTGACTTGCACACGAAAGAGACATAAAGCAGCAAAATATTGTACTTAAGTCCAATTAAAACAAGTAGTGATATATAAATGACAGCATCATTTGCATTAGAGACGCAGGAGATCTCTGAGGTGAAGTCGTCCTTGAGTGATGTTTAGTTTCAGCTTCCATGCCCCTTTTTTAAGCAAAGTTAAGCATCGGAGGGGAAAGTGCAAAACTGGCCACAGATCAGAGCTTAAGGACAAATTCAGCCTACACACAAGAGCTGTAACGTCACCAAACTGTACGTCTGGTTCTTTAAAGCAGGACCTTAACTGCAGGTCTGAGCATCACAGTGGAACATTGTTGGATTTTACAGTGTATTGATACTGCATCCTTTCCAGTGCTTACAATAGCATACATGAGCCATATATTAACATAAGTATTTTACTGATGCCGAACGGACAGGCTCCAAAAAAACCTCTGCACCCGATGAAAGGAAAGTGAATTATTGATTTAATGCGTCCTAGTTTTGAGATCTCTCTCTCAGACATTTCTTCTTCCACCTGGATAAAATGGAGGTCAGTGGAATTTCATTTGTGGTGCTCAAAGCAGTGAAATTTAATTCTTGGTTAATCTTGATTATCCACATATCTGGCTTGGAATAGTTTCTTTCGTGGGTGATCAACTCTTAAATAACTTTGAAAGACAAACAACAAAAATCTTTTCTTTTTTCTCAAAGATTAGTCATAAATAAATGGCACTTTACAGATTAAACTAAATCTTGCATGCCAGAGAAACATAAACATAAATTCAGAGGCAATCCTGTAGTACTCATACAGACCTCACCAGTGAAAACAGCATCAAATATTAAACTCAACAAGAGACTGAAACCTCTGAATCGTTAGCAAGCAGAGGATTTCACCGTATGATGCCTTTAGAGCTGCAACTGTTAGCCGTTTATTGATTTGTCAACTGACTAGAAAACTAATTGTCAACTATTTTGAAAGTGGGTTTCTTATTTCAGTCATTCTCACAAAGGTTCTAGTCCCTCCAGTGTGAGCATTTACTTTCACTATGCAATTGTAAATTGAATATTTTGGGGATTAAGACTGCTGGTCTGACAAAAACAGTTTGTAGATAGAAAACTGTGATGAATGAATTGTTATCTGATATTTAAACCATGAATCAATTAATTGAGAATCTGCAGATTAACTGGTAATGAAAATAACGACCAGTTGCAGCTCTAAAAGATCTTTAGTTTGACAGTTGTATGAAATACATGATATTGAAATGATAATGTCCATCTTAAATCAAAAATGTTCTCACATGAAATGAGATGTGGTCTTGAGCTGGAGACATGTAACAGTTTTCATTTCAACAAAACAGTCACATCAGAGGATGAAGTATAAGACTAATGTTCAGATGGACATTTGTTGCACTAAACTCTTAATTTACTAATTAAGCAGACTTTGCATATAAAGAGCAGTTTGTGGACTGTTGTGTCTTACTTTTGAGATGGATGAACAAGAGCACAGTGACATCATGATAGCTTTAACTCAAGTGTTTTGAACAGACAAGAGCGCGTGTGTGCGTTGACTCGTAGCTTAGCCTCTCGTGTCCTTCGTTCAGGCTGATCCCCACATGTCTTGAATACTTTCAATCACTGGCGAGACTCCAGATAGCGTCAATCTGAAGGGGGTGTGGGAGGGAGGATGCCAGAGAAAGTCCATGAAGAGCGCTGTCCAAATATGCAAAGAAAAGAAGCTCCTGCTGCAGAGGAAATGGATAAATGTTGTGGTGGTCGTCTGCAGCCATCTTTTTTCCCCCCATCTTTGCTCCTGTTTTATTTATTATGCATTCAGACTGTATGGCTTCACTTGTGTGTGTGTTTTCAGTCTGAGACACCGAGATCAGACAGACTGCCTCACCGCTCCTTACTTGGGTGGCTTTGAATTGCATTTGACTTGCCTCAACATTTAGCATTCAGCCTACTTGGGTTGTACACTTGTGCGTCTGTATGCGAGTATGTTTCAGTCGAAGGGGGGGGGGAGCGTGATTGTGGTCAGACAGCTCACATCTGAAGCTGTGAAGTGGTGAGGGGGGGGGGGGGGGGGGGGGGGGGGTATCAGAAGGTATGTTATGTGTATTCATGTATACAGACATTTCTCAGTCCAGGCAGATAGTGGGGCAGCCCTCACAACTCTGGCTGTTCAGCAGTGAAGAGTTGGGGTGTGTCTGTGTGTATTTTCAGTTCATAGCAGCATCCTCACATCTCCGGCTGCTCTGCGCTAACTGGCTGGGTTCGGGGCTCGGGCGACTCGTAGCGCTGGTGGAAGTTTCTTTTCCTCATCTTCTCTGGAGCTTTTCTCCACAAAACGATCTCCTAAACACAGAGGCACAGGAGGGGATAAATGAAAACTTGAAAAACAGCAATCCCAATTAAAACTATAGTGGTAGACAAATGATTTAATGCCAATGACATGTAATGCCAAAAAAAGACTGCCAGCCTTGCAATACAGTGGGTTTTTTTTTTTAAATTAAAATGTATTAGTCCAAGTTGCAAACTTCTTTTAGGAAAATTTCAGTGAGGAGGTTGTTTGTGAAACATTAGCTAGTGTGCAGTCAAGACAGAGAGAGAGCAAGAGTGTGTGATGGGGAGTATGAGGTTTATAGTACTGTCACAGAGGTGAACGCAGCAGTGCAGAGTGTGTATGGTTTTGCTGGTTTAGCTAAGCCATGTCTTGCTTGCAACCCCCTGGTACAAGTGAAGGGGTTAGCACTGGAGTTAGCGACAACTTTGATACAGACTCATTTAAGATGAACTGATCATTAAGGTGGACCAGTGTCTCATTTTAGTGACAAGCCGCTTCTCCAACGACAGCTCAGATAGTGACGCTCTCCATATTTCTCACTGTTCAACAACAACACTAATGATTTAGCCACAGCAGAGTGATCATGTGACTGTGAGTGTTCATTTGAGCTACTGAACCAGCAACAGAAAGTCTGTTGGGACCCAAACAGCACCTGCGTCATTAGTGTCTATTGGTGTTAAGTAGCGCTAGCTTAGCTACTGGCTATCTTTAGTTGGCATTTTATATCTTCAACTAAAACAGTTGCTTGCTGATTGACAGACATTTGTCAGAAAACCAGAATATTTGTAAATTTTCTGCTGGCAATGAGAGGTTCTTGAGTCAGACTGGTGTTTAAAGTTGCCCTGTGGAGTTTACTTGTAAACACGCAAAAGTTATATAAAGTGTTTCTCACAAAGAAAAAAAAAAGACACAACTGGGATCATACTCATTCATGTCAGGTCCAGTTACAGATATACACTCACTAACGTCTAATACTATCGCTGTGCATGTGTTTGTTACCTGTTGTTTAAAGTATCTTCTGTCCTCTTCGTCCACCAGCACCAGATTAAGGAAGTAGCGTACAGAGAACTTCTTGTTGACATCCCTCATGGTGGCTGTCAAGTCATATCCTGTGAGGAAACAGAAGATGTGATAAGCTACATCTCATACTTTGAGTAAAATATACATACATTTATTAAATTATATCAAACGTTTATAATATAGATATTTTAGGGAGAGGAGAGGAGAGAGAGAAGTTACCTGCCAGGAACAGTCTGATGGGGATTGATTCTCCTTTAACTGGGGCTCCATCCATGATCTCATACTTTGCAACCGTCTCTGTCTCTGTGGTGGTACTGGGACCTGAAAAGGAGGACAACGATTACATTAAGTGAGTACAATAAACTACAGTAAAGTGGAGCAGAGCTAAAAGAAGTTTTTAAATCTTTTGGGACCTAATGGGAGCTTACAGAAAAGTAAACCAGCGATAGCATTTTACAGCTGGAGAAACCTCAAAGGTGATGAACTATAAAGTTAGCACTGAGTCATGCTGCTGACCGTCTGTGTGTCGGATCTGAGTGACATACATTTTTAAACATGGCTGGCCTAGATTCTTACCTATGCCTGTTATCTCCTTCTTGATGAGCTGTAGCTCCATGTGTTGGATCTTGATCCTGACCAGCAGGAAGTAGATCTTCCCAACAATCACGTCCTTAAGGTGGTATCTAACAAAGAGACGCATTATGACAAGCAGCTCAAAGTGGCAGAAGAAGCAAAAAAGACCTCAACAGACAAGTTAAAGCGATATTGATCTTACTTGGATTTATTGTATTCAAACTCGATGTGCAGACAGTCTTCTATGCCAACCTCCATCTTGATTGAGTTGTTGACGTCTGGGTAGGTGGCTAACTGGTGGACAATCAGCTCGTATTCCTTCACTAAGTCAGACAGACGACGAACTATTGTCACCCTGAGGAAATACCTGCAAGACAGAGAAAGTGTCTGAAAACAGTGTAGAAAATGCTGCAATCCAAGGTTTCCCACTGTGACGACCACAGAAAATCTTTTTCTTTTTCCTTAACGTGTGCACATACTGAACTCAAACAACCTTTAACGTGTTTTTACATCATATTTTGACTAGGAAGTGAAATTTTCATTTACTCTACATTCAGATTTAGTCAGTATTGTGTTGTTTCTAAGATACATTATCAATAACACAGGGCTGCTACTACAAATTACTTTAATTATCCAATAATAACGTAAAATTTGATTGAACAATATGACCCAAAAAAAAAAAAAAATGGGAAAAATAGTTACACTAGTAAACCGTCAGCCAGCAAAATGTTTGAGATTTTTACTTGATAAAAAAATATTGATCAATTCAAATTATTCGCTGTAAATAAACACATCAAATAATGAAAAACAATGAATAAATAAAGAACTAGTAATGTCAGCAATATCTTATCAATCTCTGTAGGGAATATCTCTCACTGTCCCCCTCCAGTGGGGGAACACATATCATCAAAAACTTCAAATGGGACCAATGTGACTGATATGATGATAGAACTTACAGTTTGCCTATTGTTGAGCTGTGTATTAAATATACCTTAGCCTGACATTGGCTCCAGTATAGGACTCATAGGGCTTCTCCACCTGCATGAACTCAAAGTCGTAGCTCCTGTTCTGGGTGAGTTCTCCTGGCAGAGCCAACTCTTTCACTAAGTCCACAAACTCATGGGTGTTGCTCTTATCAGAGAACAGCTCTGAAATAAAGCAGAGTGGATTAAGAGTGCAAGTTAAAAAACAATAGAAAACCTGTTATATCTTAGTTTTATCTCAGGATCCCATGCTCTTTCAACACACTGCTCCTGCTACCCTCCTCCTACTGCGCATACAGTTGGAGGAGGGTTTAGCTCCACTATGGCAGGCTGCACATGATGACCACATGCTCCGTTAAACCCTTTAGCCACATGAGAAAGCCAACAGCCGACTGTGGGCAAGTAGTTTTCCAGCTATAAAGCCCAATGCACTCAATTAACAGTTCAAATATTTTTTGGCATAAGGCAATTAAGAGGTTTCAACAGTTAAAAAGAATACATCCATCAGCACCATTATACTTTCATTTAGTTTATTATACAATTTCATAATAAATATACAATTATTAATAACAATTAGCTCTCATACGTTCTATAATTCTTGCAAGAGACAGGAAAATAGAGTGATAACAGTGATTAATGCTCACCTATCTGCCCAACAAACTCGATGCGGATGCCCTGATGCTCCAGCCGCTTTCCTCCCTGCTTCACATTTAGATTCACCTTGAGGGGAACAGTCGATAAGATCAAGTATCATATGAAGCAAGTCACAGTTGATCCTACCAATTTACAAACATATTTTGCCTTTGACAGGGGAAACTATAAAATCTTCTCTTCATAGGACACATAAAATATCCCTGAAGAGCTATGACTTGTTATTACAAATCTGCTGGTACTGTCTGCAGTTATATACAATTTTGTTAAGTGAATGTAATATTGGGCAGACTCCTTTATGACTTAATAAAGCTGATATATCAGCTGATACATTCATAGGCCCTAAACATAGATGCTTCACTTCTTCCCAGAGCAAATCTTGCGCACACATCAGAGGAACTTTAATTTCCCACTGGGCTCAGTTAAGGAGAGCATCCCAAAATAGACTGAGGTATGGCCGAGAAGTCCATTACCTGCTTACTGAATACTGTTAACTAATAAATGTAATGACAGCAATTTTTTAATCAAGGCTTCAGGTGTGTAGGGCTCCCTTGTGGAGCTCCGGCTGCATCCCATTTTATGAATAATGTAAAGTCAGTTTACCTTGCCAGACACAGACTCTCCGTCGTAGAACAGGTAGTGCTTCTCCACCTTCCCGTCTTCTGTCTTCAACTCGGCTGTCTTTCTGTTCTCTGCATCGTTCAGCAGCACGTCTATCTCACATACCGGCCCAAACAAACCTCCAAGGAAACTCTGAGGACACAATGTACGCCACAGAAAAACAGAGCATTACACACAGGAAGAAACAGACCATTTATGAGTCAATTTTGCAAAGTCGTCGATACGTTGATACGACCTTTATTGACAATAAAATAGGATGTGATTCCAGACAGAAGGAAAGGCTCCTTGCTGTATTAATCCTGAAGAGCGTTAACTGCACACTCTTTAAGCAGATGACAGCTGTCATCTCTTTTATTTTTTATTATTTAAAAGGTGCACTGTGTAGTTTTATGGAAGAAATTTTCATCAGAAAGGAAAAATATTCATTGATGGATTTTCAAGACTTAATAAACTGAATAAATAAAACGTCTACAAAGGAAAACACAATAACATACTGTTTTACTTTGTTTATATTAGTAGGACCTTTCTATAAAGCCATCTTTTAGGTCTTCTGATGACCTAATTTCCCCCTAAGGACAGCTTCTTTGTTCAGTTGCGGACATTACATTCTTTCCGAGTTTTAATTTAATTCTCAAAACTACATAATGCTCCTTTCAGGTTCATAAAGTTGACCCTTTCTGTGAATTAAGTAGGTGACAACTCAAGAGAGGTCAAGAACGACCGACAACTTAACATAACAAAACAAACGAAGATATCAGGCAAAGTCAGACAGTGGAAAATCTACCATCAGCATGCGGTGTGGCTATCTTAGCTCAGGGACGTAAACAGCCACAGTTTTCAGGGTGTTAACATGTAACGGGACTGTTGCTGCTATCTATCTTACAGGCAACATCTGTATGGACTTGTGACAGGATCTAACTGTCCGCAACAACATATTTAACATCTATATCTGAAAATAAGTGTGTTTAAGCATGGGAAGGTCTGAAGGTAAATCCCTGCAGCTACTCCTATCTTACTTCTATACTAACTCCATCCCTTATCACCAGCTGCACAGTCACATTATCTTCCTCTGAGCTGGCACAAAGTCACAAACACATGCTTCAGCATGCAGGAGCAGCAAATCTGGAGGGATCAGCCCAATCACCAAGATGTCAGGAGAGACCAATGATCACTGGCTGGAAGCGAGTGGGATGCTTTCAGTCATATGATCCAGTAAATGGTTACATGTATAATATCGGAAACTCCTATTAATCAATATAATGTGCCACACAGGAGCAAATAAAATGGGAAACACAGCAACAGTGCATCAAAGTCAGTGGGATTCAACAAGCAATTTATGTTATTGTGTCCTAACTAATTTAATCAATAAGTGATCAAAGCTTTTCTAAGCAGAATACCCTTTAAACATAGAAATATAAACGGAATTTCAAGACATGTATGTGACACACAGGCTACAACTTCACATGACATCGTGCTAACCGGCAACGTTAGCTAACTTTGACATATCCCTCAGCCCTCTGGCAGCTCCAGTTACCCAAAGCATAAAAAGCTAAAATTAATTCAATTATTAATAAACACTTTCAGCTCCTGCCTTCATTAACAGGAGCTGCTGGGCCGTTGGCTAGCCAAAACATCAGTGAGAGAGCACAGACGGCCTCGTACTCATGCTAACTCGACCAGCCCAGCTAGCTCTCCTGTCTGGTTTAAATGTCAAACAGCAGCTGTAAGTTAAACTGCTGGTCCCGTGTTAATGCTGGCTTTTTATCAATAAATATCCCGGTTCATTTCAGTGTAGCCCGAACAGATGATGCTCGTTTTCGCACTCACCATCTCGGCCGTCTAGACAGTTGAAGCTAACAGCTAGCCTCGCTCCGTGTAGCCAGTCTGTTGGTGTGAACCAGGAGGTAGTATCAAGGCTCTCCGTCATGTGACCCGGGTCATGTGTGTGTGTGTGTGGGCGGAGGCAGCAGGCTGACATGGGACACTGCTCGGCATTTTTTCCCCTTTAATTTCTCCTTAATACATCCAGGAAATTTTTAGTGAAAACTAGAGAAAGTTTATGACAATGGCCACTTTAATTACAGCCTGACTTGTGCTAAAATCATTGTCTGATATTGGTGTATTATTATTATTTTTTTTAAAGGTTACCTATTATGGTTTTTAATTATTTCCATTTCCTTCAGTATGTTAAAGCCTGAAGGTTCTTGTACATTTAAAAGGTCTTGAAAGTTAAAAAGCCCAAAGTCTGCGCCAATGGGAGCTCCTCTCTCCCGCTGAAAACACTGCCCCTGAAACGCCTCGTCAGTAGCCCCGCCTTCAATTCCCTGACTTTGTGACATCACACTACTTGACCATGTCACACATTTGCATAATATATGCCTATATGCACGCTAGAAGTGAAGCTAACTGAAGGCTGAAAACATGACAGAGCCGACCGGAGACTTGGTAAGCAGTGCTGGCTCAGGCGTGTGTGAGCTGACCAATCAGAGCAGACTGGGTATTTAGGAGGGCGGCCTTAAAGAGACGGGAGCTACAACAAGAGCGAATACAGTGCTGCTGCACTGGACAGTTTGGGAAGCTGATGTGTTTTTTGAGCATCCAAGCATGTAAACCTATTCTAGCAATCCAAAATTAAATTGTGAACCTCAAAATGAGCACAATATGTCTGTGTAAACAGAAAATGTATAACATAACATTTATTAAAGGGATTCCTGCAATTTGTGATCACAATTCAGAAAATTGTGATATTTATTTCTTAAGAAAACACGTGAAGGCTAAATTTCCCTGCCAAGTTCTTGTTTACTTTTTCTATTTAATATAGACAGCATCTTGCCTGGAAAAATGGCATGGTTGGTGACCAAAAACTGTGACCAAATACATGTTGTGAGAGGGGTTATCTTACATTTAAATGAAGCTTATCAGTGCTCTCTGGTGGACAAACTAGTGACAACACTGCTTCTACCCATTTGGTCATGCTGAGCCTCATTCTGCTTGGTGCACTGACTGTATTTTTTGGTGTGAAAAAATGTTTGAACTCAGGAGAGGTTAGACAGCGCTTGTTGTATTGTACAGTTTAATGTCCTATATCATAATCTTTTTTTAATACAACATCTACAATGGACATATCAATGTCTAAGTATTTGTGATTAGTACTTCATCACAAACACATTCTCTTTATGTTAGAAAATACATTGAAATTCTGTGCAAAAACACATTTTTTTCTAAGAAATGTCATAGCTGTAAATCATCCCACAATAATCTATTATAACCTTGGCAAGTGTAACAGTGAGGCTGGATCGCCCGACTGACTGAGGAAATAAAAAAGTTAACAGAACAGTTTTTATAAAATAGAACGAAAACAAAACAGGACACTCTTGTTATAAATCCTTTATTGATAGAAGTATTTCAAATGCAAATTAGACAATGCAGAGCACGGTGAAATGCATCCATGTGCACGTTTCATATTTTGAATATATTCCAGCTCACAGTGGTTAGGATTGCATGAATCCATTCCTGAGGGATTTGGCTTTGCAAGATGCTCTTTTTAAACGTTGCAGACCAAAAGTTCCCAAAATAGGTTGCATAACCCTCCTGGGGAAAGTGTAAAGTGTCACAACATTTTCAGACAAAGGGATCGAATAATATAAATAAGTCTTTTGTGTGTCTTAAAGGAACACAGGCCTCATGGCTCCAAAAACAAAAACAGATCTGGAACCACAGCTGCAAAGTGTGAGTGAGCAATGTTTGGCATCATCTTATTGCACTGGTATTACAACAATTTGAAGGCATGTTTCAGCATATTTAGATTTTTGCATTGTCCAACTTATACATCCTTTCCACAAGAAAGCACAAGTACGAGTCACGGCCAACTTAAACTTAATTAAAGTGTGTTTACGTCTCATGTATGCAGACCATTCTTTTGCTTTGGCAGTTACTTTTGCATTGTTTGCACTTGTCCTTTTTACCCCTGAAGACAATAATTCCCATCAATAGCACTGCAAATACAAATATATACTGTATACTTGGCCTTTGTCAATCTCAGAGCAACCACCAGATGGCGATGCAATGTTTGTTTTACTATTCAAAGAGACAGGATGGAAACAAAATAGATGCTAGCCTTGTTTACGACTGTGTGTGTCTGTTAGTGGGTTGCTGTAAAGTCTACAGCTGCAGAAGGTCGTCTTCTCTCAGCTCATGCTCTGCTGGTTTTGCCTTACCAACCAGAGGCCTGCTCGGGAACAACCGCCTCAGCATGTTCCCACCTGCAAGCAGAAAAATAAGGACAGATCAGACTATATGAAGCAGAAAAAAGAGAAGCAACTGTTGAATCCATGCAAATCAAGGTTCCCCGAAGTAATCACCTTTGTCTTCCTCTGTCCAGGACTCGCCTGAGCCTGTCTCACTTTCAGCAGCTGCAAAGCCGACATCTGCCATGGGCCAACCTTCAGCTCCAGAGCCCTCATATTGTCCAGAACCATAGTCATACTCAGGTGACTCTCCCTCTTGACCCATCATCGGTTCTTCCTCCTCTGGTACGTCTCCCTCCTCCCCCTGTGGACGCTCATCTTCCACAGGCTCTGCCTCTCTGGGAACAGAAGGAGAGTCAAATATTGAAAATTGTTAATGGAGTCTGGTGGGTTGTCGCTGCCTCTTGGACAGGGCGGTCCAACTTCTTCACTTCTGTAATTAATACTTTGGTCCATGTTAGCTCATCATTGATGGCATTTCCACTGCACAGCAACAACAACACACTTCACCAACTACACATTAGACACTCCATCCGCCCCCATAAGACATGTGTTTAGACATTTAAAAACACTTTGAATAACAATTTATCTGTGTGTTTGCCACAAAAAGTTCAGTGAACTACTGACAAACATTTACTCCTTCGCCCTCATTTTAAACACAGAATCTATCAGAATGCAAATATTTTTCATTTCAGAAGTTTAACTTAGAACTGCAAGATGTCGTCTGCTTCACTGTACTGTCCTTTCTCGGTTCATGTGTGCAAGAGGTTTCAAGTTTCCACATCACACTTGTGTAAGTTCCTCATACGAACACACCTTAAATTCACATTTAAGTTGAGAGCAGCAAAACTTTTCTCCCTCCAGCAGATGGATTTACAAACAGTTTTTTCAGGTTGAAAAGTCAAGAAAGCAATTATCAGACTACTATTTTGATTGATTGTTGATTTGAAGATTGTACAAGACATCTGAATACATCTCCTTTGGCTGTGGTAAATGACAACAGGCATTTTTCAATATTCTCTGATATTTAGCAGACCAAACATTTAATTAAAAAAATTAATCAATAGGTTAATGGATAATAATAAATAATCACTAGTTGCCACTGTACTGCAGATACGTGATCATTCTGCTGAGTTTAATGGGGTCAGGATGTGGGCCTGCTTTGCTATTTCTCTAAAAGAAAACAAAAGCAGATCAGCTCTTTTAAGCTTTTGATTTTTACTTTCAAACTATTATCAGGAGCAGGTGGAGCAGCTTATCTACACCAGGTGTGCATCAGTTGAGCAGATGATGTCACAGGCTTAAAGACGTACGCAGGTGATGTCAGTTATTTTGCTCAGCCTGACTGAGAACAGTACAGACTGTCTTGCATTACAGTGTTATCATTTTTATTGGCTCATGAAGTTTGTGTACTCCAGCCTCCAACAGGCAGAAGTCTTATTGGCCTGAATATATAAAAACACCTGTTGGAACACCTTTAATAAGCCAACCCAACACTCTCATCCTCCTAACCTGTTACTGCCGATGAGACCTATAAACGGCATTAACTTATGCTGATTTGATTTCAGTGAGTCGTTCATAATATTCTGCTTTGTAGACGGGCTGTCTTTCAAGGGCTGTTGATATAAATTGGTAAAAGAAAGAAATCTCACTCTTCAGTTGAGTTACTACGTTATTGTATCATTTTCACGTGTTGTCTTGTACTTTCTTAAACACGAGTATCAGATAAGTATGGCACATATGCACACACAAAACAATAGACCAGAAACGGCAGCCCACCAAACGTCACAGCCCACTTCCTCTCAACACTTCCCACTGGCTTCCTGTTCAAGCTGAGCTGCAAAAGAGAAGGCTGCGGCGTTTTGAAGCAAGCTGAAAGGATGTAGGAGGCCAGATAAGACTCCGACTAACACCTTTCACGAGAATAATCTCCATTTTCATTCTGTCTCCTACCATCATTTCCACTTGACTTCTGTTGTCTAGACACCGTCTCTCCCTTTTCCTCAGTGTCGTTGCTCTGTGGTACCAAATCGTTTATAGAATTGTTGATAGAAGCGTCACAAACGAGTCATCAGATTCTCAGATGGTCTTGTAACCAGTTTGATTGATCAGACCAGCTATAAATAAACATGATGGTGGAGTAGCACACAGTCTACTGATGCTAAAGCAACTGTCATCCACATATGTCTCTTTGTACATCCGATACAGAAAACATACTAATAAAATATGATATGAAGCTGAGTTTCTCTCTCTGTATTTACGTCAGTGGGTTTTTCCAGTTATCAGTCATCTCGAGAGTATCGAATGCAGCTACAACTGATTAAAACCCATTCAAAGCACACTGTGGGATTTCACTATTTTAGAAGTAGTGCATCTTGTTAAAATATGATTTGTGGTCTCGATTTCTGAAAAGTTCCCTTTTAAAAAAAGATTTGAACTGATACCATCAACTTCAGTCGAGAGGAACTCTTAAAGAGGAAACTGATGGCTAAAACCAAGTCACACAATCACACACGCACGCACACCACACACACACATGCAATTCATTAGTTGTTTATTGATTCCAGACGGCCACACCTTTGAAGTTCAAGTTAAACTAAATGGGTCAATCCGCACATATAGTCTAAATAAAAAGGATGGTTTGAATTCCTTCGACGATGAAATGATTAAAAATAGAATTCATTCACAAGTCTGACTTCTGTCACGGGAGTTTTTAAAAAAAAAATTAAATTGAAACTGAGAATAAGTCACAGGGAAATGAAAATGATCTGACTTTTCACACTAGAGGTCAGCTTCCCTTTGTGATACAAAAGTTAATTCACTCAATCATTTCTGTGAAATAGCACAAAAAGGGCTAGCCATACTGGGTTGAGCTGAGGTAGAACAATAACAAGACACACATCTCACAGACGGACAAACAGGAATCACAAATAGTGTGGCTTCTGGTTTTGTATGGCACAGAATGAGAAACCAGAGATGCCATCATTACATGCACTGCCCAGCCATCTAGGAGATAATCTTCTTAAGTAAGCAACTCATGAAATTAGTGGATTTGCACCCACATCACTGTGAAAACATGGTATCCATCTTAGTAGACAGTGTCAACAAGATGCCATGGACTGACTACACTCCCTCTGTATCTGAGTCTGTAGAAAGCTTCCTGAGAGCACTCTGAGCTGAGCAGTCTCTTCATGACACACACAAACCAGAATTAACATCTGGGCCTATATTGTGTTAATATGTTGATATTTATCAGAAGTAAGTTACCATTGTACTGCTCTTTACAGCTCATCTGATACAAAAAGTTTGTGAGTTTTTGGGACGTGCCACCTCCGATTTCCCCATCTTTCCCATTGCACTCTAAATCTGCCTTAAAATAATGTTTGCGTTCAGGTTAAACAATCCTTCAGTGCAGTGAAACATAATGACTCAATCAACGGCTTTATGTTATGCAAGCTCCTTTAGCACTCTTATTGCAGCTCTAACCTCCTAACCTCCCTGACCTCACTCTGTCTTTCTTTATCCCTCCACGTTGTCTTCCATTTTGGCTTTTCTTGGCCACCTACCTCACACTTACATACTCTCAAGCGCGCGCACACACACACACACACACGCGCGTGAGTACACACATACAGAGGTTGTGTTGCTGAGCTGTGTTAACCGAGGTAACACATCCAATGCAGCATCAGCATTTCTATATTTAAAGTCTGCATTTATCTGACAGCAGTATACTGTGTTATCACAGAGATCGTTGTTTTGACAGTGGAGTGAACTCACTCCGACTGAGACACTCTCACCTTATTCTGAGCAAGTTAACCGTCAGATTTCAAGCTCGTACACTCTCAGAGACACACGTGAACACTTACAGATACTCTGCCGTTGCAGCGGGCAGTTTGGCTGGTAGGTCTGGAGTCCACGCCATTTCTGGACTTTGTAGAGTCACGCAGTTGGCCTTGTCGCCCTCAGGGTTACATCTCACAAACTTATACACAGCAGTTTTAGGTGCTCCTGGAGACAGAAAGAAAGCCATTTCATTGTTTGTTTCTCATGCAACATTTTACGCAACACTTCTGCTGTCAAAACTTTTCTTTGGCAACATCTGGTTGCTCATCTGGATCAGTTAAGTGTTTCAATTAGGGTTTACTAGTTCCTTAATTGGAGTGTTTCAAGAGATTACAACAAGTATTCTGCAACAAGGTAAAGTGACGGTTGGCCTAATGTACTACAGAGCGGTCAGAGTCAAAATCGGAAGTAACACCATCACAGCCTTTTCTTCTCACATCACAGAAAGCTTGTCGTGAGCTTATCTGACGCTAAACGCATTTATAGAAAGCTAACAAGTGTTTAATTGCAAAAAGCTAAAGATTACACCTTCTATGTAAAACAAAATTCATGATAATCATCTGAACGTGGGGTTAAAATGATAGATGTTAGGATTCTGTTATGGATATATTGAATGCTGCATCATCAACAACAACAAAAAAAATCATTGCAACAGTGCCCTGCCAAATTCCCTATTTCCTGTTTCGACTACAGCGTTGAGCTGGGGGCATTGTTCAAACATATAAAAGAAAAGTTTCATGGCTCTTGGAAAACCCTAACCACGAATGAAGCACGAAGTGTTTTCCTTCTGAAAAGTTGGTGTGATATTTCTGTATCACACTGATGGTAATCCTACCATCTTCTATCATACAGACTGTTCATATCAAACAGTTGTATCGATATAATTTAAGGTGGAAAATGTTTTATGACGGGTGGCTTCCTGTGACAAGTGTCAGTAAAAAAAAAAAAAAGACAGAAAGCGTTGCGCTATGAAGGCAGAAGGCCTAATTGGTTTCTGTCAAATATATCTTACGTTGGGCATATTATGTGACACCTTCAATAAAATAAGGTGACATTTTACTCTTTCAGTTTTAATCCTAGTCCTGATGATCAAAATTAAATATTTATAACAACAGGTGGGGTTTACATCAACGTATTCATTGGGAAATTAATGATGACAAAGCCTTTGTAGTGGGCTAAAAGTATTAACAACATACAGAAAATACCACTGGAGTAATAGAGTTTGGATACTGATGGTTAATAATTAGGCTACCTTTAAGTAGAGGGTGTGATACTATCAGGCCTATTGGATGGAAAATCCTGGAGAAGCAGCAGGGTTGTAAGAAGAACCAGAAAGTCTTGGGTGCTTTTTACGTTTTGTATGAGCTTCTGCTTTCACGTGAAGCCAACTCAGTTCAGTTGAATTTGTTCTGTTTAGCTCCCTTTTACACTCTTTGGTTGAAGTGAAAGTCACCCATACTAATGGTACTTGAGTATAAGTCTTAAAGTATCTGATATTAAATGTAAAGTAACAAAAGTAACTTTTGGTATTAAATGTACTCAAGTAAAAGTAAACCATACATATATTTTGATGTATGTAGATATAGTATACTAGTAACCGATTACCCACCTTGACGATTATCTGATCAGATGTGTTTTGTGTTTGTTATCTTTTTAACGAGACTGGAGATAAATAAATATATTTTAATGCAGTATGTAATTTTAGAAGTGAAGTGGACAAAAAGGACAATATTTGCCTCCAATCGGTACTCGACTGCTGGTCTAACGTAGCAGAAAATACTAAAATACAGTAAATTTAGACTATTTAGTTTCATTCCATCACTGAGTACCAGATATAATTCAGAAGAAAACATATCAAAGCATAGATATTTGTCATTTGAAAGGTTTAATTAATTATTTAAGCCTGTTAGTAAAACTTTGACTGTTTTAAGTGGAGTCTATAACACTATTATTTATATCAAAGGCTTATTTTATTCATTTATCAGTGTTTTATAAATTATAAATAGGTAATACTTTAGATATTGATGGTTAACATAAACCTTTAAATATAATCTATCAAACTGTTTTTTTATTTTAAATTACTTTTATTTATCTTGGTCGAGAAACATATAAAGGGATTGTTATTTTTTCCCCATTTATTCAGGTTCACCATGTAGTTTCCTTTCTCTTTATTGAATAACAGACTTGAAAGCACAAAAAGCCCCCTGACATGTACTCAGTGTTCAACAAGCCACATGAAACCCCAACTCGGAAACAGAAACGCCTTTTACCCTTTCCGATTTAATATGAACTAACCGGGCAGGGACTCCCACACATTTTCCCCCAATGAACCTCAAAATGTTTAAAAATAAGATTACAGTTGTGTGAATTCAGCTGTACGTGTAGGAGAGCAGAAGCCCTGCTGACAGAAACCTGAGTCACAGTAACTGACGGTAATTACATTATGCTGACACAAGAAGTGAAGTGGATCCGCTCATAGTCATTTTCCTGACAATCAAATGGCCCCTGATGGCCCTCAGACCACAGTTTGGGCCACTCTGCCCTGGATGTCCCAGTAAATGATCACTGCTCTCTACAACAACCTCTGTGTACATATATATATTTATATAAATAAAAAAAACCCACATTAAATCTACTGCGACATCCATCTCCACACCAGGAGTCATAAAGTGTCTGATAATAAATGAAAACAGTCGACTCACCCAGTCCGTTATGTAAGGCGAGGCAGGAGATAACGAAGAACAGGATCAGTTTCATCTTTGTCTTTCTTTGTCAAAACACGAGCACGATAAAGTCACTGCTGTCCAGACTGTTGCGTCTTGAAGAAAAACCTCCGTCAGACACGCAAACTCCCCCTTGAAGTGGAGCTCAGCCCTCCGACTGCGTCATGGTTTCCTGAAAGTTTTGCTGCTGTACGAAGTGACTTAACATCCTCAGTGGAAACTTTTGCATTTGCAGCCTCAAATATCAGATATCAGCTTTGCGTAACTGCACACTTGGACTGAGGAAATACCAGAAGATAGCAGCCAGAGATTCAGTATGAGCTCTCTGATAAACGACCGAGAGGAAGCGACAATTTGTCTTAATTGGCTGCGGGCTCCTTTTGTATTGCGATAAGGAGACGATAGATCTGTGAGAGCATCTGCTTTCACTTGAATGCAATTTGTTTTTACTAAGCTGTCTTTTACGCTTTCTCCGTGGTGGTTGTGTACTATCACCTCGTTTTTCTTTTTTTTTTACCCTTCTTTTTATCTAGCTCCAAAAAAGCAAACTGAGACAGAGCAAAACAACCATTTAGCAGCAATCAACTACCACAACAGCATCAAATTCAGATGGCAACACAAGAAAAAAAACAATTATTTTAATGTGTGGGAAAGTACCTGCAGGTCTGAGAGCCTTTATATTGTTAACATACTTTCACCACAGCAACAGCCTCATCCCCTGAGATACCTACAGCACAGCTCCCCTGAAGCCTCCGCTCCTTATAGTGTGTGTAAATGTTTGGATGGGTGTGTGCCGGTGTGTAGCTATCTCTCTCTCTGTGTGTGTGTCTGCACTTGTTTTTCAGTGTGTGTATTCGTGCCTTGTATGTGTCTCCACATGTCCTGCAGATTTATGCATGCATGCATGCTCCTGTTTGCCCATCGGTGAATGTAATCAAGTACATTTTGAGTTGCTCATATTTGGATTATTTGCTGTCTTTGTTGCTTTCCAGTGAACAATATTGTACTTTTTATTTCACAATTGTGCATTTTTTTTGCCCTCATTATTAGTCACTTTGCAAAAAAAAAAAAAGAACTTTATATATAAAAGGTGCTGTATTTTATATAAATGACATATTTGATAGATTAAACTACCAAAGCAGTGTGGAAAGTAGTTAAAACTGGCTCCCTAGCAAATTAAAATACTCCAATTCCAATTGAACTGATAAATATTCCAATACTATAAACAAGATGAATATCACACTCTGAACCAGAATGAGTAATTTGATTACAACACTTTAAGTGCATGCCGCTGCTAATCAGTGTTGTAAAAAGAACCCAAATGTCACACTTGAGTCGCAGTAAAGACATCATGTTAAAATATTAATAAGTAAAAGTGAAAGTATAACATGAATATGAATATTTGATCCAATATTCAGCATTTGTTTCCTACTTTGGCTCTGATGCAGCATGCCGTCTGTAAAGTAACTATTAACTAAAGTTAATACTAAAAATAGATGTAGTGGAGTAAAAAGGACAATATGTTCCCCAAAATGTAGTGGAGTGGAAGTATAAAGTAGCAGAAAGTGGAAATACTCAAGTAAAGTACAAGTACCTGAAAGACTGTACTTAGGTTCAGTACTTAAGTAAATATACTTAGATACATTCCATCACTGCTGCTAATACTTCTGTACTTATACTCAGGTAAAATGTCCAATGCAGGACTTACACTGTGGTATCACTACTTTTACTTTAGTAGAATATTGAAGTACTTCCTTCATCACTTGTTATAATAATTTTATAAAATCACCATTTCAAAACATATTAACAAAGTGCTTTAAAAACAAGAAATGCATCAAACGCTGCTGTAAGTGTTATTTTCTCCTTAAGATAAGAGTTAAATCGCTCTGTACTCCAACAGTAGTCAGTGTTATAGAGTGTTTGGTCAGTAACCCGCGTCTTTTCTCTCTCTGCTTATGTAGTAAGAGACATTTAATTTTCTGGTATCCCTGCCCATTTTATCCAATCAGGACAGAGAACTCCTTAATGAGCCGGTCCTGTCTGCTCGTGAAGACGGAGAGAGGACCAGCTTTAAGATAGGTAGGGTTACATGGTACATTTACAGTGTACGACAAAAATAAAAACAGGTAAAAGCAAAACTAGTGAATGATAATAATGCAAACATGAACACGATCAGAAGGCTTTTATATAAAAAAAAAGGTTTATCTCATGTTTGTATACACTGTCTGTTTTTCTTCCTGTGATGTCAGACTGTACCGGTAAACACAAGTTGAGACATTTCAAGTGTCATCATGTGGTATGTCCCGCTGCCACGGGCACATGAGTGTATTTATAAGATTAACTCTCTTGATGATGACTCAGATATTACTCAGGAAGCTCCTGGGCTTTCAGGAGCTGGAAGAGGAGGACATGGAGACAGATATAGTGTTGTAGCTCATGTTGACAACAATACGGTGCAATGTGCATGTGATTTTTCGGAAGTTTTAATGATTGTGTCACAGGTGGATAATAGAATAGAATAACAAGAAGTCAGTGTTTTGTCATAGTTTCCCAGCAGGGAACAAACCTTTGATCAGGACATTCAGATATCAACCTTTAGGATTATAAGCAGCGGACTCTCAGCTGTCAATTTCTAGCAGATTCAGAAACAAAAAACATCTAATATTTATAACGCAGGTGTTTTGAAAAGGAGATCAATATTTACACAGGCACTGGTTGCATCAGTACACTCTGTCCCTGCATGATTTTTTTTAATTTTTTTACCTCAAACCAAGTGAGCACCAGATAGCATCTGCAAGGCTTTTATCTTCAAGTCTTTCAAGAAAAAACAGGTTATTCTAAATAAGCAGCGGTATCTCACGTCGTGAGGAGTGATCGCGGTGAAAATGGACACACACACAAAAAACAAAAAAGTAACTGTTGACTTTAGGATTTAAAAGTAGTAAAAGGTAGCTTTAACATGTCTTCAATCTCAGCATTTCTTTAAACGACCTCCCCACTGGTGTCTACATTAGAAAACAGGTCCACTCTGCCTGTTACAGTGATGCATAACTATATATATATTCTGTATCTGCTTCTTTAAACCCTTCACTGAAAATGTCACTTTTATATTTAATGAAATATTCAACCCGATTTTGTGGATGGACCCTAACATTTGGTCCAAATTGAATTTGCTTAACACAATGTCATCCTCATCTTCCTGTATTTACTGACAACAAATTGAAAAATGTTGTCTAAATTAGATTTAATTGTCAAACAAAGTTCTGTTTGCGGGCTTAACTCCTGAACTGTTAATCAGCGCTGGTTTCGTCAGTTACGAGAGCTGTTTTTTGAGCCACATTCTCATGATAGGAAGAGCTATGCTGATACATCTGTGGTTTGGTGTCACATTTTGTGAGAATCAGCAGGTTAATATATCACATCACGCCATCTCACTGCGCCCTTAGTGTTTATCAAAGGGTGGAGTGATGCTGCACAGCATTTTCTTTATGGTACACAAGCAAACTCAGATAGTGCTGGGTTTTTTTTTAGAGAGAAGCGTTGAATATAAGCAAAAACAGCTTCTCATCATCAGTGAATTCGGGGGATTTCTCTGTCATTTCTTTGTTTTCCTATCTTGCATAATGCTCTTCCACATTTAATCTCTTTCCTGTGTGGACTGCTTACGTATGCAAACGTACTCACACACACACACACACGCGCGCGCGCACACACAAACCCACAATACAACGCTGAGTATAGCAAACTGTGGTTTTATGACGTGTGGATGACCTCTTTCTGGTTCTGTTTGACCCAGTGATCTCTCTGTGTGTGTGTGTGTGTGTGTGTGTCACTGTGTTACTTTACTAACAAATATTTGTTGAGTTCTTGTACAACAGACAACTAGATTCTTCACTTTGACTGTTGCTATTTTCTTCTTCTTCTTCTTCTTCTTCTTCTTCTTCTACAGTGTCTCTGTCAGTGGCTGTACAAGTACAGTTACATTACTGAACTATTACTCAATTACAAGTAAAACAACTGGAATTAAAATAATACTCAAGTAATACTACAAAGTATTTCAATTCAGCATTCAATCAAAGGGGTTTTTGTTTCACAACTCCAGCCTGCTGCTGAGGTGTTTCTGTCCACATGTCAGGGTTTTTCGTTGGCCCGTTTGTGATCGGATAGTCTCATTGGCTACAAAAATGCAGATGAGAGGTTCGGATATTAAATCAAATTGTACTCAGTACTCAATCATGACTTTCAAAGTAACTAAGCAGATTAGATGGTGTGATGCATACTTAAGTACGTGTCAAATTACAGATTTGAAAAAATACTCAAAGTACAAGTAGCCCAAAAGAATGACTTAATTACAGTAATTTGAGTAGCTGTAATTAGTTACTTCCACCCCTGGTCTCTGTGTACTCATGCCTGTGTCTTCTATGTATTAGACAGACAAGAAGAGAAGAAGAACCACAAAAAGAGAGAGGACTGTTAGTTTCAGTTGACACATTGGTATCATTCTGCGGGAAGTGGAAGCATCAGTTGCTATCATTTTCCTGCAGGAAATGACACACTAGCCTGCCCAGCCTCGCCCCCACACACACATACACACCCTGTGAGTGACACATTTATGAGGCACGTCAACCCACTTACACACACGAGTCTCCAGTAAACACTCTCCTTCCTACAGCACTCAACACTCAAGCTATTGAAAACACTACGATGCCGATAGAATCACTAATATCTGACACATTATGTGTGATAAGTATTTGTGTTTCCCTCACCAGTGTGCTACTGCATCTATAAAAAGTCGGCTTTTATAGACAACTTGGTTTCCATCCCCACCCTGTCACATTCAAGTGTATTGTCTGGGTAACCAGAGTTTATGGTAGTGGAGGCAGCACTGTTTCCACACACAGTCTTTAACACGTATACGCAAACACAACAGGATCATTACAACAAACTGCACACAAGACCGTTGTGAGGGGAAGTGGAGCAGTGACCAATAATCGTAATAAGCTGATGCCTGAGTTCTTCTGAACTCAAACATCAGTTCTTTAGAATAATGTGTAAGGCTAGACAAATTTGAGCAACTTGTCTTTAGTTGTACCTCAGAATCAGGATGCAACAGTTTCACAAGGCCTCAATCATTTTTTTTTTTAGTGTTGGGAAATGTGAAACTGTGAACGGAATATGCATTTTCATCTACTGAAAGATTATTATCATTATCATAACCATTATTACCTCCACCAAGGAGGTTTTCACTTGTGTGTTGGTTGGTTGGTTGGTTTGTCAGCAGGATTACACTAAAACTGCTGAACTTATTTCCCATGAAACTTGGATGGAGGATGGGTCTCTGCCCAGAACAGACCCCATAGAGACGGACCCAGGACATTTTTTTCTCACTTTCTTTAATGTCGCGAGAGCCTTTTTTCTCAATTTTTGTTAATTTCTCAGGCGAAAATGCGTGGATCTTGATGAAAGTAATCACACATATTTAGGTGGCTGGTATATATTAATAGCAGTACAACTTAGCGCAGATCCTTAATCTGATGATTTTAAATTATGGTTAAGCAGTTATGGTTGGTTTAAAATTTAGAGAGCGATACAGGGCTATCGAGGTTGGGCCTTGGTGGAGGTATGTGCTCTACCGAGTGCCGTCGACATTAAATAAGGTAATCTCATTGACATCAAGTCTCAGTTACTTTTTTGTAAGTTTACAGCAGAAGTGCAGACATAAGACAAACAAAAAACATATACAAAAACACACTTTACACGCTTCTTCATAACCTGTATGATGTGAATTGTGAATATAAACGGTCACCACTGCAGTTATTCTTGGCACTTGACAAAAAGAAAAAAGAAAAAGTTAAAATCTAAAAAAAAATCTTCCAGACGTTTTTGTTGACATTCTGCTTAGATATTCAAATATGAACATGAATGTAATCCTGAACGTAGTGCGTCTGTATGTGTATTCAGTGTAAGGGTGGGATTTCCACTAAGCTCTGCTGGCACAGCTCACAGCATGCTAGTTTCAAGTGTCTTGTGCTGAGCAGGTACACGTTTTGACAAGCAACAGAAAGTTTGTGGGAGCAGAAATGAAAGCAGGCATTGCAGGTTTTGATGCACTGAAATTGTTTCCATAACATGAAGAAGCCATAAAAGTTTTATAACTGCAATTTACGTCACAGTCAGTATTTTGACTGGCATGCCTGTGTGTGTTTGGGATGGGGGGTGTTTGTGTTTATTATTTGTAAAACCCATTTGCTTTTTTTATTGCCCTCGAGGACGCTTTTTAAAAATGTATTCTTTAATGTTTTTCTTTTTCTGAGTTTGTATTATTAAGTTATTTATATTGTAAGTACTAATGTTCTGAGTTTCACTAAAAATACATAGCACCTTTAAGGACACTTGTGCAGCTATGATGGGGACTAATCCTGTCATTGTTGTGTCACCAGACTTGGCCTGCAGATGTACAGTTTAACCACAACGCAATAATGCCCTCAGAGAGGAAGCAGCACGAACTCATGGTTAGTTGGAAATCGGTCATGCACCAGCTCAGACATCTGACCTCTGTTGCAAATCCTTCTCCTTATTTCTTGCTCATGACTTTTCATTTGAAAGGTCCCTTTTTCTGTTGTTTTTACATCTGTTGTTTTTACTCAACTACACACTGTGGTAATTGTACGCAACACTTTATGCAATGGAGTATAAAACTGTGGAAACATAACTGACAAAAAAGGTGTACGCTCAGATGTACTGTAACTTTTATAGACCATCTGAACACACACAGTCTGTCACAGTCAGTTTAAGAGGTCATTTGGTTTTAACTGACATCGCTTGAGACATTTCTCTGCACACCGCAATTTATTTGCCTGGAAAAAAACTCATTTGGGCCACAAACGGAGACGGCTTTAGCCTTTTACTCCACAGCCATTAAATCATCTCTGTACTCCTGTTATATGGAGATAAACAAGGGACAGACAGGACACATTTTACACCCAGCTTCTTAATGCAAGTAAAAAAACACACATTGGCATTCACTCAAGTGTGTATTACTTCTTTAGTTTATTATCCTTTCATACAATATCTACAGTACATAAAACGGGATGACACCGCGATTCCTCAGACAGCAAGAAAATACACAGATTCAACTAGGTTTAGTTGGCATCATGCAGATTATCAAGTCCACTTAATGACGGTTGTTTCTGACAGTTCTCACAGGTACTATCTGTGGCTCTGGCTTCCTATTGTTTACCACCAGAGATATAAAGTAGCTGAAGACACCAATTTTTAGTTTGATGAAGCAAAACCACATTAAATGAAAACCAATATGGCTAACAATAAAAAACAAGTATGAATCAGACTAGAGATTTTCATATTAATTTCGATAAGTGTATATTTGATGTACCACCTGAATTAAAGTGTAAATTGACCACACGAGTACACACAGACGAGAGCACATATTTACAGCATGTGATGTGTTAAAAGGTCTTGTGAAAGCAGCGTGCCCACTTCACAAAAAAGGCCATAACAAATGCAAATACGCAAGGCAGTCCATAATCCAGTTTCTCCAATTGTTGGGAGTGTCCGTTGACTATAAGGTGTTAGATTTTGTCTTCAGTTGTTTGCAGCCATTCTTGCTTTGAGGCGGTTGATTTTGAGAGGGAGCAGGCCGGCCATCTCCCTACTCAACTCCAGCTCCGTCTCCACAGCGGCTACTGCTTCGGGGTGGGCATCACAATACTGCGCCACATATCTAGACAACAGGTGGAGGAAGAAAGTGATGGTCAACACACACCCAGAAAGTATTTGGATGCATCACAATAAATGAACAAATGTATCTTATACTTGTAGTTTTCCAGAGATCTGTTGAGATTTTCGAGCTGCACAGTGGGTATAGAGGAGATCAGCTGGCTGTGGAGTCGGGCCAGTCTGAAGCGGGCCACCAGAGCTGGTCTGAGCACCTCCTCCTCCAAGTGCTCAGGAACCTTCCCCTCCGGAGAGCACAGAGAGTCGAGGAACATCTGGAAGTATCTGCAGAGCATAGCAAAGGATTTAGATTGTATACATGTAGATGCACAGGGACACACGGGTTGTCCACAAGCACATACACACTCACTTGGCAGAGGCAGAGCAGAGAGTGTTGAATTTCTTAATGGTGTGGTTATCCAGAGACTCTGTGTCTGCTTGTCTGTTGGCCAGTGTCAGTTTCAGGTCCATCATTTCGTTGTAGGTCTCAGCCAACTCAAACATCAACTGTCTGCGGATCATTAGGTAGTACTGGGAGTTCAAGTCTTTAGAGAAACAGAGAGACGGAAGGTTGATCAATTATGTCACCAAATGTGGACATTCAGGTTGAACACTGACAATTACCTTTTTTTCCATCTAAAAATATTCAGAGACAAAAGAAGAAAGCAGTACCATTACAGATTGGCTCCAGCATGTCAACTCTTCTTTTGTGCATTTTGCAGCGCCGCTCCAGATCCTCTTCAAAGAAAGCCAGGCCCCGAAACATAGAACTGTGATCCTGCAAAATCTCTATGTGGTCCGTAACATAGCCGTCCATCTGAAAGTACTCTTTGGCCTGCAAGAGTGAGGGAAAGGATGGAGATGAAGATGTCTGTGTCATGTAGTTGAAACTATATATCCTGGGTTCAAGACTTGGGGCATTTTTTTTCTCCATCTGGGTGAAAAAGAGAATGACGGAAACCTCTCCTCCATTCACTGCTAAGAAAACCTGTTTTTGTACTCTTATCGCAATTTCTCTCATTGGCCTTCCATACAAAATTGGTAACTTTGCCATAAATACCAGCTAAACACCATATTTCAGATAACATCATATCCTTGACATCCCAATGTACGTTTGATTCTTGAAGTGAATATTCAAGACAACAACATCGTTGAGGACGTGAGACTTGAGAACAACAAAGTGGCACCAGCATAGTTGAAAACATCCTGAGCTATCTGCTTAGTTTAACTATCGATGTGTCAACTCCAGTCAAGTTTTTTTGCACGCACACCTTATCACCATGTACGTCATGGACTACAAACTGCATTGGGAGGAGAACATAAATACCAATGCTTAAAAGTATTTCTATTATTGTATGGCCTGATTTTGTATTTAAAATTTTTTTTCTTATAAATTTGATTTTAATTTTCACTTATCTGCCGAAATGGTAACTTCAAACTCAGCTACACAGGATTAGCAAACTGTGCTCCACTGCTGTTTGTCTGTTTAGTTGAACAAGAGTGTCTAAGTTGATGATATCAACCAGTTTCAGTGAGTGTGTCTGCGTGTGTGTGTACCTGTGTGACATAATTCTGTCCCACCAGAAATACAGCTCTGGCCTCAGTGAAGTCCAGTGGCAACAAACCCGGCACCTGGAAATCAGAAAGCAGATGTTTGATGGCATCTATGAGAATGGCGCCCTCTGTTGATATGTATTTATTTCACCTAAATTGAGTTTTGTTTTGATATAAGTAATGATACTGTCGCATCAGAATCTTGTATTACTAAAACATAATAAAAAAAGCTATTCTTAAAATGAAGAAGAGTTTCTGCTACTACTGACACAGAGATGATGGTAATTTTTTTTTAACACAGCGTATAGACCTTCTCTTCCAGGCTAGCAATGGAGTCGAAGGTGTCTTCAGAGCCAAACAGCATAGCACTCTTCCTGCCCTTCTCTTCCTCCTCTTCCTCGCGTCTTCTCGCTCTCTTCAACTCCTCTTGACGATCACCATCAAGCTCCCCAATGTTGTCCTGGTGACAAACACACATGCAAGCAATTTTAAAAAACACACAAACAATTATCTAGACTGAGATACGCACAAGCATGCAGACGGGTAACTTAGTTACGTAAACACACAGATGTACAGATACTCTTCATGAACAAACATGCTCATTGAGGCTTGGCCATTAGAAAAACAAGAGAGTCAAAGTGGTATTCCTTAAAATTATTGTATTTAAGCAGCATCTTTGGTGCTACAATTTTGGTGCCAACTCTGACTTTTTTTAAAAGTTTATTTTGTGGGTGGCGCTGTTTCCTTGAGGTGTGGACTTGATCCTCCACACTTCGGACTTAGTTGCGTTATTTGTACTTGAGGATAAATATTTTTATAAACACTGAAAGCCACACAAACATGCCCAGACACATACAACCATGCAGTACCTCTAGCAGCTTCTTAGCGTCCTGCAGGAGGTTGAGACAGTACTTGATCCAACATCTCGCAATCTCTGCTCTCTTCTGTCTGAGCTGTTCCCTGCGCTCACACTCTGTCTCACCTGGGTCAGACAGGAGGAGAAGATGATGTTATAATATGACAAGAGACAGAATGAGTCATAGATATATCTGGATTAAGGGAAAGAGAGTGACGTGGAAGGAGTCAGAAAGAGGAATAGAAGGAAATACTGAGGAAGGGAAGTAGGATTAGTTGTACAACTGAAGCAACACTTTGCTAGACAGTTATTTCCTGTCATTTAATTAACTGGGCTACAGAGTGCAAAGGAAATAAGCCAACTGGTATGATTTTTAAATAATTATATTAATTAAAGATTAATGATTAGATACTTACTCTCCTGTGCTGCGGCCTCAGAAGGAACCTCTCCTGCTAAACCTGATATGACGGTAGCTGCTGACAGGCAATGTCTGCCTTCCATGTATCGGCCCTGGAAACCACAAACACAGACAGACACCTCTCATTACCAAAAACAAACTACTATAGCCCCTAGTGAACATCTATAGTAGATCTTACAAAACATATATAATTACTACGAACACAATTCTTCCCATGTAATCAGAATGATCGGACTCTTGCCCTACCTTAGTGATGTAATACTGTGAAAGTGTAGCAGCATTCAGAGCCCACTCCATTGGACTGAACTGATTCAACTGTAACTGTCTCTGCAGGGTGCTGTGGCAGTAGGTGGCAGCACGCTCAGTTTCACCTGGGAGAGACAAAACACTAAGTTACTATAACTATCACCACAAAAATACATACATTAACATATAAAGACTCCGCTTAATTACATTCACACAGATAAATATGAATCAATGCATATAATGTAACTTCAGAAGACTCAAATGGATTTTGGAGACATAATCCATTGACAGAAAAAATCATTTTTATTGTTCGACTCTTTGACTGAACCAAGATCAGACTCACCAAGGTTTTTGTAGACTTGAGCAAGATAGTACATAGTGTGGGTGTACGCCAACTCAAACCTGAGAGAGGAAGTTGGAGAAAGTGTGAAAAAGAGAATGGGTATATGAGGAGGGCAGGAATGCACGTCGTACACTCAAGAATGTATAAATGAATGACCACAGAGGTTATTTAATGCTTATTATTTATTTTTTAAACCCTTGTTTAAAAAGAAAAGACAATAAATTCACCTTGTTCCATGAACGTTTCTATTTTTCCTTTCTTATTTTCCTTTGCTGAAATACACAGGCCTATCTGCCATTAATGTTTTCTTCACTCTCGCATTTTAATAATTAGATCATAACATCCTATTCATTTTTCTACAGGGAGATTATAACCACACATCTTTGAAACAATTTAATTCAATTCCTAATGTAAACATTAATATTTTTAATAATGCACCAGATTCGAGGGTTCCTCCTAACAAATTACTACAAATGAATCAGAAGCAATACCAGCTCTAGCAGCACTTGTTACATGAATAACCACCATCTTGCAGACTTTGTAACAAGATTGTTAATATAAACAGAGAGGAAATATGTAATTGTACACTCGTGTGTGGGGACACAGTACCTCTTGGTCCTTTCCTGATGAGTCAGCAGCTTCTCCTCAGTAGTAAAGTACTCTGTCATATCAGTGGGAGGACTTCCATCCTGAAAAAAAGGGAAACACAACACACACGGCTGCTGGTGAAGAGACGTTGATCATCGTAGTTTTCCTGTTCTGTCATCAGTGCAACAGCAGCTTCACGTAAACAGTCACACAGCAAACCAACCTTACCTCCTTCATGTAACGTTGGTAGATGGATTCTGCTGTTTCGAGGAATCCCTGAGCCGTCTCCGTCTCATCCCGGCCGGCCCAAAGGATGCCCAACTGGTTCTGAATACACAAACAAGCAAGTGATCAGCATTACATCATGATCTCCTGCTTTGCATTTCAAATCACTGGCTATGTATGCAAGGCTTAATAAATCAACCTGATGGATCTGATGCACTGTGATTCATGTTAATAATTATGACAGGTTGATATGTAAACAATATATAGTATGTATGCTGTAATGAGTGTAGAAAGGAAGTGATGGTAGAAACAGGCCTACAAAACTTACTCAGTTTCCAGAAATGGCGTTATTGATGATGTCATTGCCACTTTTGTGAGGGTTAACAACATTATATTCAATTAGCTTGTCATGGGCATCTCAGTTACAATCATTAAAATGCATATATTTTGGTTGCACTTTACTAGCTTCCCCCATTTGGCCTGAAGCTTCTGTATAAGACTTCTCCTGACCTGTCAGCTAATGGAAAGCTAGCCTGACAATTAGCTTTATATTAGCAATATTGAAGCTAACAGCTAGCAAACGTCAACATTACCCTGACATGGATAAACAGCGACACATTCTCGGACGACACTCTGCATCTCTCGAGCAGTTTCATGCAGTTCATCAGATGCTCCTGGCCGGCTGACAGCTCCTCCGTGTCGACATGGTTGACGCCCAGATAGTACTCCACAGCCCCGAGTTTGGCGGCCCGCAGCCCGGCTGGCGAGTCGCCGCTGAAGCCCTGCCCGAACACATCCTCCCTCTGCCCGTCCACGGGCGGCTCTGTCGGCCGCTGGTCGCCGCTCTCACCGCCGCTGTCCTCTTCACCGTCCCCGGCCTCGAAGTTCTTCAGTGAGCAGTAAATCTCTCTGAGGAGGTCCCTGGCCTTGTATTTGGAGCGGAAAGGGTCGTTATCTGGGTCTTTTCGTGATTCTACATTAGTGAGGTTTTGGGCGTTGGTGAATTTGTCGCAGATAGCTCTCCACTCATCACTGCTGAGGGACGCCATGTTTGTCCTCAACTGCAACTGGCTCCTTTAAATGAATTACTGCCATCTCCTGGTTACTGCCTGCCTGTTCTCCCAGTGATAATAATAATAATATTAATAATAATAATAATAATAATAATAATAATAATAGTAAAAGTTGTAATGTACTTGCACTTTACTTGAGTTGTAGACTTGTATTTCAATGGTCCATTTTGCATAATGAACACTTTAACTGCATTTACTCATAATATTTCTGTATTTGCAGGACTTTTATTTAATGTTTTATTTATTTATTTTGTTATTTTGTAATATTACTACTTTTACTAAGTTGAGGATCCGAATCATAAATGCACCGATGACGTTGAATGGCTCCTAATTATTTATTGTTCACTGTAGATAAGTAGTGGTGAAATTAACAAATGTCTAACATTATAGAAATCTTTAATACAGATGCTGCTTACACCTTATATTACATCCCTTTTAACTTTGAACTTGCATGATCGTGGTACTCACTCACAGAATGGGTTGTTGCTCCACACTACATTAGTCACAACAGAATGAGGTAAAATGTAATTTCCTTACAGTGCACCTTATACATGGCATAATCTGCAAAGGGCCTTAAACTTCTCTGCCAGTTCAAAGCCCTCATCTCTGATATCTTGTTTGATTGTAAATGCTTCCAATTATTAGCTGCTGTAAATTCATCCGTTTTTCAATCTTGTATTTATTTATTTTTAATCTGCTTTATACTCCATTGTTTTTACAATTTGTACTTCTGAGCAGACTTAGCCTGTATTCTTTATTTTGTCTTGTTGTTTAACTGTTTTGCATCTAAACACCATTGTAGACGTCCTCAATATTTTTTCGAGGTTAAATATATACAAAAATACTAAATACATTCACTCAGCTTAAAAGCTTGGGTGTATACGTAAAAACACCAAATGTATAATATAAGAAATGACCTGCTTATTTTCAGTTAATTTGAATTGCACCTCGTGAATTGGCTGAAAAGATGTTTACTGATTATTTAACATAGGTGTTAGGTTGCAGTGTTGAGTGTAAACAAGGAGCAGTGGCCTTCTTGGCATTACCTTGTTGAAATATCTGACATTGTAAAGGTCACCTGATCCCAAAACAATGGTCATGGAACAGGACCTTGAGACAAACAAGAATCAAACAAACCCTGCCATTACAAATAATCCGGGGAGACGGATGACACACTCGCTGAATTGTGTTCAAGTTGGTTACAGCCTGTTTATTTCAACAAACCCAGAGAATCAAATCATTAATCGGGGAAAAAATAATGTGAATTATACACAGACAATAAATTAATGTGAATGGCGTATGACAACAACACACAGTACATGTTTGGTCAGCACTGACAGAAGCAGCTTATCTTGCCCAGTCATGGAGGTTCATAACCTGGACAGTCTATGTACAGCTTTACAGTGTGGGCAGCTGCACCACATAAAAGATATTTATTTAGTATGATTTAAGCAATTGTTTTAACAATCATTATTTATTATACTTTAATTAAGATGTGCCAAATTATAACTTCATACACACAGTTTTCATTGTACAGCATTATTTCTGACTCCAGGGCTTAACTAACAAAAGCTTAGCTTTCTGTGTGTCCTCTGGGTTTAAGCAAAGGTTAATGAATGAGAGTCTCTATGCTTAGCCAGTCATGACCTGCCATGGTGTGGACAAAGGTATATTAACGGTGCTATTTGCACAAACTGACCTCAGGCTAGGTTCTCTATGAAATATCATTAATATGAAATGAGATGATTGTGATTGTGTCAGCCTAGGTTGCAACAGCCAGTGGATCTAGTGTGCAAGGCATCTAACTGTCAGGCTGGTCTACATTCACCCACATTAGATTTTTGTGGAGAATGATGAATGATGAATATTGCATAAATCTAAAAATAGATCACAGCAGTTGACCTAATTTCTTGGAGAAAAGCATCTGCTTTTTTCTGTCTGTGTTGTAAAAAGTGACTAAAACTTCATGAGGATGATCAATCAGGTTAAAATTTGTGTAAGCGCCACAGTATCAATGACTTAATAACATGTTTAGATGCAATGGCTTTGATGTCCAGGTTTAGGTGTCTGTTGGAGCACCATGGTGCCATTCCGCAATGAATGTCTGCATCGGCTTCACTCGGCCACTAAGATCCCGTCTTCTTCTCCAAACTGAAAAAACATAGAAACAGTCAGGGCGCATATACAAATCTGTTTTATTTCATGGCCTGAATTTAAAAGATCATTTCAGCTACTTTAAGTCTTGTTATCCTAAGTCTCACTACTGTATTATGCGTCTTTTTAGCAATACGTCACTCTGAGTTTCACATTTAACTCTTTAGTTTAGATGAAATGTGAACTGGGCCGAAAGTCATGGTGGCAAAATAAGAACCAGGCAGAAAGAAACTGGACAGACACTAATATTTTTGGTCATTATTGTCCTCACAAATAACATGCAAAAACACATAGGATGACATCACATAAACAACACACAAGTGAACACACAAGCTTCCTTTGCAGAGAAACTAAGGTTGTATTTCCACAAACAGGATCTGATTTTTCTATTTTAAGTGAGCCATGTCAATGAGTGAGGATGCCCAATACCAGAGCCCTGGAACGAGCTCACCTAAGTGGAATGCAGCAGTCATTAATGCTAGAAATTTTATCTGTACATTTCCTGCTTTGACAAGTCAAAAGTCTGCCATGCAAAGGGTCTACAGTGTTTCATGATACATATGTTCATAATGACACCAAAACAAACAGACAAACAAAAAAACAAATATTGGTTACTTGTATTTGATGAGACGACCTCCCTGGACTAGCTGTGCTGACTCATTGGTCAAATGGCAAGCAAACAACAGCCAATTGCGAGGCTGCACCTTGTAGGCGAACCTCATGAAGAGCAGTGAATAGCAGCACAGAGCTGAGAGAAAAGAGAAAACACAGAGACAATTGTTTATAACAGCACAAGTGTTTCTTCAAGTCCCTTTTGAGGCCAAAGTACAAGCTCTCTCATTCAGAATGTAACATAAAAAGGGAAATGAGTGACTAACAAGAATTGCAGCTGTAGTTTACTTTAAAGAAGCTCTTTTTTCTAAGTAACCGTGAGATAATGTAGAACGTACAAAGTTAACTAGAAAAGGATGGGGGTACTTTGTGCACCCTGCATGTGTACATCTGGGTTTATCAGTATGTGTGTCTTACCGAAGGTCATCCTGCCACTGATGATCTCAGGGCTCTTCTTCATATCTGTAAAGGCGGCTATAGGAAGTCCCCAGTTTGCTACTGGACCCCAGAAATGCTGTGGAGATACAACATATAGTTTGGACCATAGACTTTATATGGTTTGGATATTTATCTGAAGCAGGTTGTACAAGGGAACAAAGCTATATCAATATCCACCATGTGCATACTTATTAGTAAAATCTGTATTGTGAATCCCGTTATGAAAAGCAGGAGAGCAAGAACTGAAAAGGATTCACCCATACACACTCAGTGAACATGCAGACAGATAAACCAGCAAGGTCACAAATGTGGAGAGACAAAGACAAGACAGACAGACAAGAGACAGACTGGACAGACAGGATGAGTACTTACCGTGCTGTTGAATGTTTATTCATTTTCAGGGCCACATAGAAGAGAGAAGAACAGAAATACAGATAAATCATGCTGATATGTGCCAGGTCACACAAGAGCTGCTGTCACCTAAAATGGGTCATCACGAGTTTCAGCCAAATCACAAATGATGAGAGAACTAGTTCAATTTTAAGGCCCCAGATCCTACAGGGAGTAAAATCTTTGCTTTTGCTTTGTTTCCACATGTCTAAATTAGATTATAGTGCCTGGGTGGAAATATTTAAGTACAATTAGCTTTTTTTTATTACTGTATTTACTGCACAATGACAAAACACAAGACCAGACAGAAAGCCAAAGAAACTTTAAGTGCGCTTAAAGTGCGTTTGTTTAACTTTCAACTGGGTCTTCCAGACGTAACAGACATATCTCCTCAAAATATAACCCAGAGATACCAATCTTTATCTGTGACACATGTAAACAAAGGTGGCCTCTTACGTCAGCGTGTCATCATTTAGCCTTTACTCTAAATTTCAAGAATGCTGCTGGTCTGTGGCAAGTACACGCGCCACCAGAGCATCGTGTACACATTAACCTACGTCTTGACAACATATCATAAAGTAAATAAGTGTGTTTGCCTTTGCCTATACAGCCATATTTGACAGTGATCACATCCTCAAAAGTACAACCGAGTCCAGTACTGTTGTTAGAGGCAAAATAGCCAAAATACCTTCAGTTTACTGTTTTGTAGGTGTTTCCCTGCGACCCTATCAGAGCCTTTCACAGGTTACGACCCATTTTCAAAACTTCCTGATTGTGTTTTGAGTGCTTCTAGAGCAACGGACAACATTTATCTCACAAGAATTTTAGTTAAGTAAGAAAATGTGCTTAATAAACGTGTTCCTCAAGTCTTTTTCTCCATGTTGAGCATACCTCACAAACTGGAGAAACAAGTTGACTGAACGCTGCTGACAAAAAGCACAATCGTCCTTGAAAACTCGCAGTGGATAAACGATGCAAATGCTTTCGAGAGTAACACACAACGTGTTAACAATGTGTCGTGTGATTTCTATAAAACGTTGGCTGGATATAACAGGTGGGTGAATTCACCCGGTTGTGAAACATTAGCTAACGTTACCTGGCTGTAGCCGAACGACTCAACAGCCAGCTAGCTACTTTAGCATGTGTGCTAATAGATAATATGGCTAGCAGCTTTCTATACATACCTCGTCAAATAATCCCTGAACTCTTTGCTCTTCAGGTGCTCAAGAGCTTTCCGTGCAACTGTCCCCGCCATGGTTTCACGCTAGGTTGGTGTCTGGTTTGGCTGAGAAGAGCGCTCTCGTTGTGTTGAAGGGCGACTGACAGGTTAGCTCAGAGGACGACTGGTCAAATTTCCAACCACAACATTGGCGCTTTACGACACTGTCGTAATCACGCAGCGCAACGTTTGACGGCCGTCTGGGCTGGAGAAAAGGTAAGAGCAAGTTATATCTTGACAAAAGAGTTTCTTTTCAAAATTGTACATAGGCACTATCCTGTTAAAGACAATATTTGTTAATTCATGTTTTTACAGATTGTAAAAACAGATTTTTTGGCTTGCTTTAGAGAAATATCTTTCAGAAATACTTTTTTTAAATTTTTTTTTTACTAATCTTTAACAATTATTAAACAATTGATGTAATTACTATTTTAACAAAATATCACATACACAAAATGAAATGTCTTGAAAGATTGCCCTCCTGACTCACTTTTAAAGTTACAGATTTTAAATCATATTTGACTTCCATTGATAATTTAAATCTAAAAAAAACAGAAATTAGACTATTTAGATATTTCAAATCCTAAATTGTGTTTTGTTTCTGTTTTTTTAAAAAGTTTTATTTATTAACACAGATACATACACATGCGTCCTTATACCCACACAAACATATTCCAAATAATAGTAATAGTACTATACATAGGGGAAAAAAACAAACAAACAAAAAACCCAAGTAGACAAACAAATAGCACGCTTCCAGTCCCACATTAGATACTTTCTCTAAATTTTGTTCGTTGATGTTTGGTTGTGCTGCAGGTGGACTGGAATTGTGAACTTGTATAAACTGTTTGTATGTATTTGAAGTTCTTGAATAAAAAAAAGTTATGTGTTGACATATTGGTCAATGTTTTGATCACTTTATAATTTTATGATAATTTGATCACAATTATTTACTCGTAAGGCTAAATTATATGTATATTTAAACAAAACATGTTATTATAATGATATTCTTAAATTGATAAATTCCAAATGTGCTAAAGTCAGAATATGATATCATCAGTGTAGGACTATTTTTACAAGGATAATTGTATGTTTAACTCTGTTATTCTATCTAAATCTTTTCTTTCTAATACCATGTTATATTGTCTCTGTGTTGTATTGTTTTCTATATATAGTGCCTGTTCATTATGGAAGTGTTATTATAAATGTTTATTATTGCCTCACAGTTAGTAAATTTGGATTTTTAACAATAATTGTTTTTAAAGTTAGACATATTACTACTGTTGGAAGCATTACGTTTATAAGATGTTAAAGGTGTGGAGAAAGGTCAAAGGCCCATGTTGCTCATGAAACCTCGCAGTACAACTTTCCTATTCATGGAAATCTGGTTCTGATCTTGGAGGATCCTCAAGAATCATTAAATTAAAAGTCCCCCTTAAACTAAAGGCACACACAGATAAATGCATATTTGCACATACACATACTCACTCAAGTAATTTGTCCTGATTAAGGTTAAAGTAAACTTTATTACTCAGGAACGTTTTTGTAAACAGTTTCTTTATAAAAAAACCCCCAACAATTTAAATTCAGTGTACAATGGAATTGCATTCCTAGTCACGAACAGATAATACAATACACACAAGACTTTAAAAATGCTGAAAAGAAAACTATGCAATGAAATGGGAGACAGACGTAAATCCCAAATAATCCAGAGGATGCAGGTGCACTAAAACATCACTAGGGGGCAACATGAGAATCTATACATCTTAGAAAAGCAGGAAAATAAGTCTACAGAGTTCATGATAAAAAACCTTACTCTGAGGCCTGCACCGTACAAAAGAAAAAACACAGATGATAGACGAAACAAAGTGCAAGTAAGCTGTTATGGACGCTGAGGCTGTTGACTAAACTGTGTTTGAGGTAGTGATCAGCCAGCCAAACAGAATCAATAATTATAGTCATGCTGTGAAACATACACATGTAGTCTGGCGTGAACTTTAATCTTTGTTCTGAAATGTTATGCTGGTCACAAAGTTTGTCACGCATGTCTGCAGGGACCATGATTAAAGAAAATACTTTAAACCCTTAATTTATACCTTTGTGTATTCAACATACAGTAAAGAAAAGCAACCCCCACCAGCTATCCCAATTCTTCTTTTTCTTTTTTTAAGTTAGTTATTAAGAATGTAGTTTTTATGGGCAGAATATGATCATCTTGACATCAGTGTCCACCATTGGGCCGCACTTCTGCATAGTTCTTGACCAACTGGGAGATCCTGACGACTTTAATGTCTGCTGGTACCTTATCATAGTCTGACCACAAGTACTCCGGAGACAGCACCTTGGTTGGTTTGTTGTACAAAAGGTACCTTTGAGAGAGAGAGAGAGAGAGAGAGAGAGAGGTGTTTATACGCTGTAACACAAATCTGGGAAATGCTGTGGATAAAATTAGACTAAGACTCATGAAAAACCAAGAGAATGAAATGTCACACTACTTGTTGAGGTGACTCTCTTCCTGCCACACAGCTTCAATCTTGTTCTTGGCGTCCTCCTCCGACTGCGTGTAACAGTATCTTGTAAAATAAAAGAGGAAGAACTCTGAGACAGGACACAGTTGTTATGCGTGAAGTAGACAAAGTCACAGAGCATTTTCATTAGAGAACATATATAAAATACTGACTTAGGTTTTTAAACATGCACAGGGTTCTGAGGGCAAAGGTTTTTATCCATTCATTATATAGAAGCGCACTGTACTGTCACCTTCTCTCTGTTCAGTCACTACTATCTCTTTCCACTGAATATTGACCTTCCTAATACTAGAAATAGCACGGAAACAGCTGTAAAGGTGATTTGGTTTTGATTACTTGACTAGCTTGTACATGTCCTCCAGGTATCCACCCCACACAGCAGCAGTGTAATAATAGTCTCCTTCATCAAGTGGAATGTAGGCCTTGGACTGGGGTCGACGCTCATATGGAAACTGATCCCTTTTTGTATTCTGAGAAAAAAATTAGGGGAAATTAATCGAGTTTAGTGTAGTGACTGATCCGATTGAGGCAAAAAATGCATAACACATGTCATAATAGGTGTATCAGTCGACAATCAATCATCAAGCAGCATAAAATAAGGTGACAGAAGTTAAAAAACATGTCATTACATCATAATGTTTTTATTAACTTGAAATGAATATACTGTATGACAAAGAGTGAAACCTTGTAGTAGCCACGGTGGAGAACAGCAGACATCTGACTGAGAGACTCAGCTCCGAATCGGTTGTGGAAGACACTGTCGATGTCCATCATAAAAAGATAGTCTGCTTCATTACGGATCTGCAAATATTACAAATGATATTTGTGATTACACAATAATAACAAGAAATAAGATTTCAGAGCACTTTATATTTATGCCGCTCAGGGATCAGAGATGGCACCGATGATGACAGAGCTGTTGAATTATTTTTGTTGTGTGTTTTTTTCTTTGTAAGAGCTGAATGTCAACTAACTACTAAAAACAAAGCAGTGACGATCTTAAAGCAT
This sequence comes from Pagrus pagrus, assembly GCF_965226575.1. NCBI lineage: Eukaryota > Metazoa > Chordata > Actinopteri > Spariformes > Sparidae > Pagrus > Pagrus pagrus. The sequence continues at coordinate 27,290,665 of NC_140185.1, read as the reverse complement.
CTGCATCTTTCACTTCTTACCTGCTTGTCAATGGTGATGGTTGCCCATTTCATCCTGCCCAGTACTACCTCCTGCCAGCGGGTGGCACTGGGGATATCGAGCACTGAGATCTTCCGGCCCTTACCCAGTTTAATCTGAGGTCAAATAAAAATTAAAAGAAATTAATTACAAATAAAAACTTCAAGCATTGTTAATTTGATGTGTTTGTAGCCGAAAGATGTCGAGGTAACATAAAAAACTGTTTTTAAATGTTCTAAATGTTGTCTGAATGTATTTTTCACAAATTCTGGATTAAACTATGTTAAAAAAGGTAAACATTTTAACACCTTGAAGCTACTTTTATATACAAAACATTGATGTCCTTCCTTTCACCCTTTGTTCCTCTCTCCCTTTTTTCAGTTCCTTCTCTCCTTCCTCTTGTCAGTGGTAGTTCTCTACATGTATAACGTCTCTCACGTCCTCTACTTCACTATGATAATAAACACGACCTGTGTACTTTACTCTGCAACTGAAACTGCATTTTGAACTCTGGAGAATAGTTATATGTTTCACAGATATCATGCAGGAACTTGGCTTCCTGTTTAACCTTATTTGCAAGTTTATTGAGCGAAGGGGAATAAACCACACAGGTCCTATTCATTGCATATAAACGATCAAGCTGTGGCATAACCAAATACTTTGTTACAGGATACTATAGGATACATTCATTTTTGGTTTGGGTCTCCTCAGAGGAATTGTTAATAATTATGAAAACATCAGCCTCTTTCTTTAAGGTGGCTTCATCTGTATGGAGGTTTCTGCGTCACAACAAAGCAATGGTTAGCTAAACAATTTATTTTTGTTTTGAAGTCCCAGTTAATCTCTCCCTCAACTTCATAATGTGTTCCCCTCTATCTCAAGTCTCATAAATTGTACACAACACAACTTTATTAATGATGCATAAGGTGGGCCAGTTCCTGATTGGCCTTTTATTACACATGTTGGCTTACTGACACAGCTGCTGTAACTGAGATATTAATGTTATCAGTTACACCTGTTCTTTCCCCGCCAAGCCAAATGTCTTCTGTGGAGTGTATTGTTATTATATAGTATTATGAAGTAACATTATTTTGTGGCATTTATTGTTAAATGATATTTTACACATAAAAAGAATAACTCACTTTGGGGACTTCTTCTTTTTTGTCTGTGAAGATGTAGTAAGTGACCCTGAAGTCAACAAGAAAGTACTTCTCACCCGACTCCAGGAAGCCCTTCAGGAAACGTGTGTATCTGTCCGGGTAGAAAAACGCAAGCCAGAAGGATAATACCTTAGTTTAGGACAAGAAAAGACAAAACAAGACAAAAATACAATACAGAAGACAAGACGCAGATGACGAAGACGAAGATTTCAGCTTGACGCAGTGGGTCGGGTCGAACCTCACTCCCATAATATCCTGTGAGAAAATCCTGTGTACCTACTTGCCAACAGCAAACACCACCACAGCAACTCTTGGGTCCATTTTCTTATAGATTGCATCAATAACCACTGGATCAAATGTTCCCTCCCAAACCAGAGGAGCGTTCCAGTTTGTCACTGAGTTCACATCAGTGCGTCTGGTGAGAAAGAATAAATTGTGGATTAAAACATAAATCTTATAGGATTAAATCTTTTCTTTTCTCTATTGATTTTCTAGTTTGGCTCCGTATGTTCAATATTCAATAAGCTGTTGCACTTGTGAAATGATTCCACGTTAAATTATGACTCTCCATCTTAGCATAGCCACAGTAATTATTGTCAAATATGGAGCATCAAAGATTACAGTATCTAAATTGCAGATTGTGTAGGTGGAGGGATTTGTTTGCCAAACAAAAAAAAGTCTGTACCCAATCAATCAGAAAGTTATCGAGACCTAATTGTGGCTATTATAATGTGACAGTTATTACATGAACATTTATATTCCCATTGAATCTAATTTGAATTTCCACAAAATGTCTTATCCGTTTCAGCCGTCCTTTTCAATACACACACAATATTTGCACCTGGACTTCAGGGGCAAAAAAAAATCCATGCAAAAATGTCTATAAAGCTATAAAGGTTTCACCAAAAGTGGCTTTAAAATTATTACAGAAGATGGTTTGAAAGTTATTGTTTCTTTAAAACGTGATAGGAGTGCCACAGTGACACTTTCAGCATCTGTTGTTTTAATCAAAGGTTGTCACAGAGATTTTTCTCAGCAGAATAATGCAATATCTGTTTTCTAATAGCTTACCCTTTCTGCGTGCTTGGCTGAGCACATTTCACCCTGGAAAAAAGAGAAAAGATCTAATCAAATTTAACTTAGTTAAACAAAAGAGAAAATGCAGGGGTAAAGTAAAAGAGATACAGAAAATTCATGGCATTATTAAATTAATTTGTTTTATCGTCAATCTGACAGAAAAATCACTGATAATCGCAAAAATGCTGAATATCGGCCCGATAATCTGCCAGGGCCAATGATCGGTCTACCCATAGTTAAAAATAGTCCACCACAAGTAAATGTCCTGCATTTAAAACGTTAAGTAAAAGTATAAATTATCAGCATAATATAGTTATAGTACCAAAGTATAACTAGTCATCGTTAAATTATAATTGTAAAATGTTCCCTGTCAGTTTTTACGATTATATCTGATGTTTTTGGATTAATATTATTGCCGCATTGATGAGTTGTATTCTATAAGATCATCATATGTTCAAAATGTGGCTATCCTGTTTGAAAAACATATACATAAAAACGTTAAACTTTTCACTTTTTGTGACAATGTATTTTACAGCTACTGAAGCTGTCAGACAAATGTAGTGGAGTAAACAGTATTTGCCTTTGGGATGCAGTGGAGTAGAGGTATAAAGTTAGATAAAATGAAAATACTCAAGTGATAGTGATAATATCCAATATCTCCTGAGTGCACTGCAGAAGGGTTTTTAGTTTTGAGGCAATATCCAGGGAACTGAAGCTTAAATTCTCAGTGTAGCCAGCGTCTGGGGGCAGAGGTGCAGTAAAGTCTGTCGACTGTAACCTGAGTCACTCACAGCAAGTGTAAACTGGAACTGTATTTGAACCAGCTGATCTTCTCTGTTAGTATTCTCACCCAGTTTGCATTGTGAGGTCTCCGATCCTCCAGCTGCCCTTCTCCGGGCAATCTTTTGTCACTACATCTTCTACAATCTCTGTCACCAAAGACTTCACGTCTGGCTTGGAGTCTTCATAACATGGCTGGCACAAGCTTAAAAGGAAACACAGCATTTATTAATAATATGACAGGATTCACATGTTAAAATGGAAAATAAAAAAAAGGTGTGTAGTTTGACTAAATTCCTGTGATATGAATCTTTAGGGAGTGACAGGATTAATGAGTAACTTCAAAAGGTAGTTTTATATTAACTCCAGCCAGCGGCTGTGTCAATGTATGACAGGTGGGTCTGTGTTTGTTTTGGTGGATTTTGTGCATTCATCTCTTTGAGTTGCCAGTTTAATGGGTTCAACTCCTTTAGTGAGTGGTTAGTTTCATGCTCTGTTGCGTGTATTTGAACTGATATGATCTCAGTCTTACAGAAGCCTTACCTGAAGGAAGAGTAGTTTTGCCCTGAGTAAATATAGATCGCCCTGTGAAGACATACAGGCACAAGTTAACCAGAGAACAGTCAGTAGAAATGTATACAGCCTTAGTCACCACCCCTAAAAAAATAAATACACAGTAAAACTATGTAAATGGCTATAAAAAGATTAAAGGCCAATCAGTAAAAATATTATGCAAATGATAAATCCTCCTCGTGTTTAGGAGGAAGATGGTGGAGGGTAGAAGAGTTTCTAAATCTATTGGGATTACAGTAAAAGTCTTGTTTTCCCTGGTGGGACATGACATACAATGATTAAAGCTCCTGAGGGTTCTCTCCAGTGAGGTATTTGCCCAAAATCAGATTAGCATTATCAAGTATTGTTTTTTCTCACCATGATTTTCCTTTAGCTTGAATTACGATGAGCCTAGTATTGCTTTTTGCCATATTGTCCTTTTCTTTAAAGCAGCATTATGTAGACTTTGGCAATTTGTGTGCAACACCACTGTTGTAAATACAAATCCAAGGTCCGTAACAATTTGTCAGACATGATCTAGGTGCTAACTCCAAACAAAACTCATTATGTCATAAGAATTTTATGTGTTGAAAACTTGTAGTAAACATGTAAGGCTGTGATCCTTCCCTCTCACTGATGTTACATAGTGCAGAAACAAATGATGGGGGGGTGGAGTGGCTGAGACAGAGACACCATTCACTCTATTACAAGACACTGAGTGTGTGGGTGTGTGTGTGTGCGCATGCAAACTCGGGAAACAGTCATGACATTTTAGCGAAGCCTCGACACAACCCTAATTGTAAAAATTGCCACATCAACATCCATGATACACTAAAGATGAAGAGAAAGGGCAGCAGTGTTCGAGTCAAAACCCAGTGTACAAACAGACATAACTACAGACAATACGACAAACATTCACACGCAAACACAAGTATAATGCCAGGTAAGGTGCTAATCTATTGAAGTCTACTGGATTTGAAATGTGACCAGGAACAGATAAAAAGCCCCAGAGCAGATGATTGGAGAGGATGACCGCTTGAATGAGGGCTCAGTAATTCTGTTAGGTGCCCGGCCATGCAGGGCCTTGTATGTAATTAATAACATTTTGATATTGATTCTATGTTTTACTGGAAGCCATGAAGGGAGGCAAGAATTGGGTTGATATGGGCAGTTTTGGCCACTTGTAGACGTCCTAATGAGGACCGAGTTCAAGTTCAATTCAAAGGTTGGTCGAACAGATAACCAAGATTCTTAGAAATGGTCTTGATATTGTTAGCGAAGGGCCCAATAAAGGGACTGACCTCCTTACTACAACTAACAATGAGGGCTGATCACAACGACCTCAGTTTTATCAGAATTGAGATGGAGGAAATCTTAAGACATCCAATTAGTAACCGAAGCGATACAATCATGAAGGGCGTAAGTCTAGTAAAACTGAAATGGAGCAGTCTTTGTTATGTGTATGTTTTGAATGGTTTATAGAAAAAACTAACCAAAAGTATACCCACGATGAAGGGTGTTGTAAATTACAATGCCATATTGTTTGATAAAAAAATATATACACTTAATTATAATAAGTTATTTACTCTAACTGTCATTGTCCTTTTAGAACAAGTGTACAAGATAGATAAGAGAGTGAGATAACCAGCAACCAACTGGGTGGAGGATATAATAATTTACCACTGAACCCATTAAGAGGCATACAGTATATGAATCGGACCCTCCATGAGTCATTTAACTGTAGATGTCAGTGCCTTCCTAAAGCTTATATTGGTAATTTAATCTATTGAAAGACTCAATCACATAAATCTAACAAGGATACTTTAAGAATGAACAGTTTGGTCTACGCTGCTGTTATAGGTTTCGCATTTTAGTCCCTTTTTGGTTCAGTGCAAGACTGAGAAGATTTTTTTTAAAATTGAAAACTTTAATAATCCAGAATGTAGTTATAAAATAATTTTAAAAAGACTTTTAGAACTACAGAAATTCAGATTTTGTTTGTTTAATAGTTTTATCTGCCCCCCCTTAAATCTTAAATAAGATGTAGTAATGAAGTACAACGAGTGAAAAGGCTTACCCCAAAAGGACGAGAAGAAAGACAATAAAGGAAAAAACGTGGATCCTTGAGATGTAGCGAAGCATAGCAACTCTTTTGATAATCAACAGGCTAACGACTAATCAAACCTTATCTGTAACCGAAACACTACTGAACATCCTTAGTGTTATATCACAGGCAAGTGGACTTGTTTCGGTTTTTTGGTGATATTTCACCTCTCATCAAAAATATTTCCTCACTTCTAACTAACTGGAAAGTTTCAGGCTTTAAACTCTGTATGGGAGTGTCCTGACAGAGTCACTGAGGTTACATGTCGAGCGATGGGCAAGGTGAGCCCAGTTGTGACTGGTTGTTAAGCTGTCTGGGGAGGGAACTCGGGACAGCAGGTAGGTTGGTGATAAGTAATGTCGTAGGCCACCTCCTCTTTTCAAAGACTGCCATTCCAGTTTGGTGTAGATGGATTATTTCGCTCCTCTATCAAACCATCTGTCCCCTCTGGCCAAGATGTTGACATTATTGGCCTTCAAAGGAAAGATTTTTCTCCTTCCGATGTAAGTGGACAGCAGAGTCTCGACACGAGGAGTTGGCCCTCCTGTGTTGTGCCATTTGTTTATGGAGAGGTTGTTTTGTTTCCCCAGTATAAAAATCTGTGTAGTCCTGGCTGCATTTGTTACAGGTCTCAACAAATTAAGTACCTCAGGCAAAAAATATTTGTGGTTCAGTTCTGTTCAGGTTCCTGATAAACACAGGTGAAAGTTCAGAGGAATGAAGACACCTACCGATGCTTTCTCTTCACAATTTTCCTCTTTATTACAAGACCTCAAAAATATAAAACATATATATGAAACTATTCCTTGTGAATGAGTTACCTTTGTTTTGGAATACATGTCCATCATTCAATCCACTGTCCATGCCTTGTTTCAATAAGGTTCATTAGTATGGTTCATCTCCTTTTGGTCATTGTCAGTTTCACCACACTCTTAGATGGACATTACCCTTTTGTCCAAGTGCCTTTCATCAGCATCAGTACTGTATCAATGGCTACTTCCACTTAATGCAAATAATTCAGTCAAGAGTTAATCTCTGAGATCTCTATAAACTGACAGTGCAGTATAACATTACACACTGATCATTTAAACCCACTAATTGCAGTATGAAACTGTACTTACAGCATAAACATCAAACATGTCACATAGGGAAAAAGTTTGGCTTAAATTCACAAAATTCACAGTTTGAACCTTTAATTTTAACTAAGTGCTTTTCTTAGATATTAGATAATGCAATTTGTGGAAGTACTCACCCTTTTAGTTGGAAGCCAGTCTCAATTAATAATTAATAATTGTTTCAGATACTGTTCTCATATATCAATATGTTATCTACATAACCACATATGTATGTTGTGGTTTTGCCTGCCTGCCTGTCTGTCTCCTGATCGATTTGTTTGCTTTCCTGCCTTTTACAGACCTGTTCCTTGTTTCACAACCAAGGAAACGCCTTCCTTACTTCCCTGAGTTTGAGTTTTGCTTTTGAGTTCTCGTAGCTTGGCTCAAACTGTTATGAGCCTGTGAAAATAACAATTTGATGACTGGATTAAACTCCTAGCCCTCTAATCGGTCTAAAGCTTTTACTACATTGCGTGCTGTAGAAGGAAATACATTTGTGCTAAGCTTTTATTACAACCTTCAGCCAGAGCATTTCAAGTTTATGGTTGAAGCATCCACTTACAAGTGTCTGAATAAAGACAAGACTACTCTCTCCTGTGCTTAGTCCTCTGTTTATCAGAAATTACCACGACAATTTGTAACAAAGTAAAGTCCCCTTCCAGTCAAAAATGTGTTTTTCTTCTTGTTCCTACAGTTGAATGTTTGAGCCTCATTGTGTAGAATCATGTATGTGTAGAGGTCGACACTACAAGGCTGTTTTCACATTTATCGCTGAAAAGTCTAAATCTTTTACTGTGCTCATTGAAAATCTAATTTCAAGAGGCGGGCCTACAAACATGATTTGTGACATCGCAGCCATTACTGGTCCAGTATTCAGCATACACACGTATGATGGATGCATATGAGTATCTATCTATCTATCTATCTATCTATCTATCTATCTGTCTATCTATCTATCTATCTATCTATCTATCTGAACCAAGGAGACTTCAACCTCAATAACAGTCATATATTGTTCCTTTGACTTTATTGACATAAAGGTATGATTGTGAAATTGCACCTTTTGAACTGTGGACAAAAGTAAGACTGTCGGCGTTATTAATTATTCGGAGGTACCAGAATGCTACGGTACATATTGTAGTTGAAACTTGGCACACATGTATTCCCTTATAAGATACAGACAGATTAGATGAGTTTAATCCAGTCATCAAAATATTAATTTGACAGGGTCCCAACCCCCATGTTGGTGATTCATATCCTCACAACAATGAGCCTGGGACAGAGCAGACCGTCTCCTCTGGGTCAAGTCTGGGTGTCACACTTTGGACCAAGTTGTGTGGACTCAGAAAAGAGACTCAAACTCAAGGCAGTTGAAGTTAGAAAGGTGTTGACTTGGTGTTACATGGTTACTTCTGATGGTAGGGCACTAATGGCAGTCACATGTCTGTTAGACTCAAGAAGTTAATGTTTAGCTGGATTGTAAATACTCAGCTTAACGTTTATTGTCACCTTTGCTTTATGTTGCAGAACATCTGTTTGGACTGGGATATTCGTGGCAAATAACTGTTGAAACCAGCGTTACTGATTGCCAGGACTTAACTTCTCTCTGAGGACCATGTTTCTTTATTTTATTTGGAGCATGCGCAGTGTATAACATGACCTTTTGTTTTAAGATGCAGGTTAACAGCTTAAAATAAATGGCTGCATTAGTTTGTGTTTTACCTATCATCAATATAATGTTTAAGTTTTCTATGCAACAATAAGCCCTTTCTTACATAAAACATTTGACTTGTAGGCACACCACAGTGTTTAGCAGCAGTCTCACAGGGCCCCTCTGATACAGTTATGGTAGGTATCTAGCTGATGTGTCCTATGCTACCCTACCATATCCTGTCCTTTCCTGTCCATTGACACCTATTTTCACCGAATGAGCCCAGCAAAACAAACAAACAAACAAAAATTAGGAGGCCACTTGGTGGTAAGCTTGTTCTGAACAACATAAAAAACAAGATGCCATTGCCATTCAGCATTATTACAGATGGACTGTCAGGCCAGATGCACTGTCTCAGTATCATGTCTTTCTTTCAAAAGAATAACATCAAGGTATAATAGACACAGCAGTCTACATCACTTCAAGACCTATTTAGATACAAAGCAGACAGTCACCACAGGCAGTGACGCAGGCTGGTGCTGAGATGTGGTAAACAATCTCACATAGTGACTGATTTCTTCACAGACTAATTACAGATGTTTCACCCACCAGTTGCTGTCCCTGTTGTGGTTTAGTGTAGCCACTCCTTTAAAATAAACCACTGCACCAAAATCATCTGAACAAGTTCCCCTTTTTAAAACTTCACCTCCCTGTTGTGGACACGGTTGTGTTGAAAGGACGAGCCAGACGAGATAAAAAACATAAGAACACAGGAGGAAGTTAGCAGCATTCGGCTAACCGATGTTAACCCCTTCACTAAGCCAATAGAGGAGTAGCAATGGCCCATATTTCCCATAAAGCCTAGTGCTTGATAGGGTATTATGTGTTATGTTTGCTGTTTTAAGCTGCAAATATTAAAGTGAAGTGGATGTTCCGTTACTTGAGGACAACGGTAATCAAGACGCTATCCTGCTGGCATGGGGCCTCAGATCCGGTTTGGTCGGGACTGCCAGCCTTGCCCCCGCTGATGTTAAAGCAGCAGTCCTCTTAAAACTAAAACTTGCCAAACAAAGTGCTCTCCATATTACTATCCCTCATGTTGTTTTGTCTACATCCTGATCATAATGAAGAAAATGTGGTGCCATTAAGTATAGAATTGAAGCAAACAACAACCCTGCACGATGTGTGGGAGAGAGGGGCTCCTCTTTCATATTAATGGGCATTCATTTATATTGGCTGGATTATTGTTCTTACCCTATTTAAATGTTCCGTGTTGTGTGATGGTCTTGACGAGAGCAACAAGCCAAAATGCACTGGTTACATTACAAAGTTGTTGCCAATACTACTCAAGCTCATTCTCCACACATCCGGCAAGCAGGTAAGTTTTGCCGGGACTCCTTATTGATTAAAAAAGTGCCGGGCTGATTTAATACTACAAATTGAGGCAGTAAGGCTAGAGAAGTCCTCCATTTAAAGGTGGGATGAGAGGCGCAAACAGGAAGGATGTTCATTCAAATAACGATCTCTGAACAAAATACTTTAGGGCAAATGAGTCTTATTGTGGCTCAGTTTGATCTCTGGATCTTCCTGTACACATGTTGAAATGTACTTGAATGATGTGCATATGAGGAGAAATGTCTGATTTGTGTGAGCCTTACCCTCCACCTGAATCTTGCATTATAATGGACACGATTGGATGATGTGGGAGGGAAATCAGAAAGGGTTCTCCTCCTTGTCTGAGCGAGCAGCCCCTGGTTGGCCTGTCTCTCCTATTAAGACAGTAAATATTTTATGACAGCTTCAGTTTGCCATGAAAGGGTTGACAAACTCTTGTCCCGGATCTCTGTGTGGGAATGTAATTTTCTCAGTATGTGTGTGTATTTGTCTGTAAGGCAAAGAAGAGAGCAGATAACTGTATGAACACCAGGACCTGGCTGAAGTCCCCATGTCCTTTTGTACCATATTATGCATGCTATACAAATCTTGTTACTTAGAAATAAATCTATAAATAAATCTGAATGTTTGACTTGATAAAATTAAACATGCATTGTGTTCTTTTGCAGTCTTGCGTTCCTTTTTCTAAACCTCCCACGTTCTTCGATCAAGTTGCAGCATTGCGGTGCTGGGCTACCACCTGGGAATGTATTTGATTTCCCACTCATGTTCCCACACCTGTGCAGTCTTGTCCACGTCATGTGTCTATTAGGATGTACAAATTATGTTCGGACAATATTCAATCACTTCAATTCCTAGTTGGACTATGTCTCTGTTGCTCTGTGCACTGTAACATCGTTATTTTAAGTTAGAAGTTTTTTTTTAAATAGGCTTGTAATAATATCTCACAGAATAACCTATGGATAACATTACTTAGGCTTATCTGCCCATACTTTACTGTGATTTAGTCCTGGTGAGACTAGCTGTCCACCCAATTGTCCAGCAGCGTTCATGTTGATAAAGTGAAATTACAACCTCCTGGACTCAAAGCCATATTTGTTTTATGAATATATGGTAAATGGCTGATATTTAGACTATTTAACAATAGCAGAAGATGGCAAAATTCAGTTACAGGCCATAGTTTGGCCCTCTTTGGTTTTATGAATGGAACACGTCCTGTTAAACTACAACTTGTTAAACATGACAATGAGTTTGAGAAGTATGCCGTGTTTTTGCCTTGAATGTTCTGTAAAGCCTTGACTGTTTATTGTGTATAGATTGATCCTTTTGTTACATTGTACTGTTCTGGATTTTTGAACTGTACTGTAATATGAATGATTTTGTTCACAGAATACTTACAGAGATTTTGCGTTTTGAGGTGAACTTGTCATGGAAATTCAGCAAAATATATCCCAATGTGCATTATCTCAGGATATAGTGACAGTGTCTCTAACCAATATTGTAACATGTTGTCTTGTGATACTGAGATGGAGGCTCGATTCTCTTACAGCAGACATTTGAACAATGGACTGTAAATTGTGCCAGTTCATCCAATCATAAGTTATAGGTTAATAAAATTATGTCAATCTTTCCTTGGTGTGTTCAGGCTTAGACTGTATGCATGTTCACACTGTTTCATTTTGGCCATAAAACTGAATTGTAATCCAGCACACAAGATACCATAAAATAAGATAAGGTGTTCCTTTATTGATCCCCCTTGGGAGAAATTTGCAGGTAACACAGCAGTACAGAGGGAAATAGTAGCAGCACAAAAGTAAGTCTAAAAAAATAGAGACAATAATAAAGAGAATATCTGAAGAATAAAATAACAATTTGAATAGAAAACATAATAAAAACTATTAGAATAAAGATAAACATACTATATACAGTAACTGTCCTTGTATGTACACAACTTGTGCAATATATGATAAATGTGCCTGTGCAAATGTGCAATGTGCAGGGTTCCTGAGATAATAAATAAAAACAATGTGCAGTGTTGAGATAATAAAAAACACCAGAACAAAAAGCAATCAGTCTTTGTGACATGAAGTGTATGGTTGAGTCCTTAATCTTAGCACGCTAAAATAAACAGCAACCTTTTGCCAAATCTAACATTTAGATTTAACATTTAATATTTAGATTTAATATTTAGCATTTAGATTAAGATTTAAGATTTAAATCAAGATTTAACATTTATATTTATATTTAACATTTAGATTAAGATTTAAAATTTAGATTTAGATTAACAACTAGATTTAATATTTAAAGTTTAGATTTGGATTTAACATTGAAATTATATTTTTACAAGAAAAGTAAATATCACAAAGTTCACAAATATTGCTGTAAATCTGGTCAAAGTAACATAAAAAAAATTCACATACGTTTTTTAAACGTGGTTTGTTGCTAAATGTGGCGAAAAGTTGCTGTTTATTTTAGCGTGCGCAACTTTACAATCGGCGCCCCATAATAAACTGCATAGATTCATACTATAGTCTTCAAAATATTCTTGCAGGGGAGCCCAGCACGGCTACGACGCATGACCTCAGTATTTCTACAATCCTGGCTACGGCCCTGCTTAAATGATAAGGTTAAAAATGTTTTGTAAAAACAAGTTAAGTTGCCAACTAACTTCAACTTACATAGGGAGTTTTCTTACTTGAAGAACGCTGGGAACGTGATCTACAGAGCAGTATTGTGTGGCAGAACAAACATGCACCCTCACCCATGAATTAAAGTGTTAAGACTAAGAAAATTTGCAACCCAATTGTTTTATTAAGTGGAATACATCATCAAAATGCCTCCGCATGCAAACGGAAAGCATACTTTAAGTGTAAAGAAAGAGTGCGCCATCTGCTGGGCAGTTACTGTCATTACAGTTTTGATGTTCACTGCAATGTTCTCATTAAAGTGGCAGTGAGTTTTCTGCTGCGATTCTATGAGGTTATCAACTGAGAAGATGAACCATGTTTAACCATGTTCAGTTGAGCTTTCCTCTCGGTCCACTCCAACTCTGAAGGCTGACGACCTTTGTGTTTGCCACAGCCTTTTGTTGAGGCAGTTATAAGGTTTTGATCAATATCTTGAACTGCACTGTAACTTTTATTGTCTTGTCTTCTTTAAACCTATCCTATTTTAGCTTATTTTTCTTTTTTAAACTTGCTTCATTGTTTATTTTTTTGATGTCATCCTATTTGTTTTAATGTATTTTAACCCTCATGCAACTGTTGATGCATTTTATGTTTCCTTTCTTTACTTTGGCTGTATTAATGCAAATTGCATATAGTTTGGTGTTTGTTATTTTTTTCTATTAAATGTCAACCTTGGCTCATATGTCTATAATGAACTGTGTATATTACAGACAGACAGACAGCCAGAACCGTTGTACATATTATGTACTATTAAAACTCATTAAAACTATTTTTTTCATCCTACTGTCATTACAGCATAAAACCATGCATCCCATATTATCAGGCTTTCATTCTGTGGTCCTGGATGAGAGTTTTAATATCTTTCACTAGATGGGGTTATTTACCTGTATTTTGCCCATAGACCCATACATGCTATTTCCCTTGTGTCCTATAGGGGGCGTTGCCTCATAATAAAACTTAACCCTCATGCAGCTGATAAAAGACCACATTTGGTACAGTCAAACCTTTTGCACAGCTATAAAAATACTATAGATTAAGTTTATGGAAGATAATATATATATATATATATATATATATATATATATATATATATATATTTTTTTTTTCATTTAAAAAAACAGTGGCATCATGTTGACAAACTGGTATTTAATAGGGTTAAAATCCTGAAAATGAATGAATATTTAGTATTTACTATCATTTGACAAATGGAATACTATAAAATAATATTGATATATAGTATTTTAATGGCAGTTTTTTGACATGGAACATTTGTTTGTTTTAATGTATTTGTATGTCCTTGCAAACAAAGCCCTTTGAAGTACATTGTGTCTGAATTGTGTGATACAAATAAACTTCCATTGAGTTGTAAAATAAGAAATACTGATTGAAGTGTATGTATCGCACATTGTCTCCATCTATGTTGATCGGCGGGTCCTGGTGTGAGCCGTGTCCTCGCCTGCTCTGCCCTGTGGTGTCTGTCTATCACTTCTATTTCTATGTCTCGCTCGTGAACACGCTTCCACGCGCGGCCGTACGCGTTCCTTTCCGTCCGCGTGCCCGTGGTTAGCCTGTGTGTCTGCGTTGAGGGGTTCCAACAGGGGAGAGAAATGCCGACAAAAATCATATTTGACACCGAAGACCAGGCCATGGAGGACGTTGTAGACACTGCCGCGGAGGCTAAAGCCTTGAAGGTGAGCAGAGTGGGCCGTGACGCCTCCAGTAGACTGAATATCAGCCGGGTAGCCAACACGACGTCCTGCTCCATGTTTGACAACATGTGGCTGAACGTGCTAACCGAGACTTCGGCTAACCGGCTAGCTAACGTTAACTGTTAGGAAACCAACGTAGGATGGGTTTGTTTAACGATTCTCTTACTAGTAATGATTAGTAACAGAGTTTAATCGTCAGAGGTATGAATTAAGGATGTAAATGTGACCCGCTTCTAACGAAAAGTTAGCATTCGTAGTTAGCCTAGCCAGAAGCTCTCATGGTATGCCCATGTGTTGGTGAGCTGATGTGTAGATCACGTGGATTCACGGCTTGACAACGTGCAGGCCTGCTGGAAACTGCTTACATCTGTGTGTCCGTGCTGCGGACGAGGCTTGATGACGTGTTATACAGCTGGGCTCGTCAGCTGTGAAAGTATACAAAACAACCCGCTCTTCACCCTTTAACACAAGAAAGTTAAAATAATGTGAAGCTGCTACAAATTGTTATATTTTATGTGTGATTATTGATATTTTTGATATTTATTATATTTTTCAAAACTTTGCCAACTCATGCTCCTCTTGCAGAAAGAGAGAAAAATTTAATTGGGATTGTTTTGGCAAACTACCATCTCCAAGGTCCAGACCTGAACTGTAATGCTTATCTGTATATATATGCTTTGATTGAAGTCTAGAAACCAAAGTGAGTTGGCACAACAGTCTAAAAAGTCTAAAGGGGTTTCATTAAGTGCATTGTTTATTTTATTATAGTGCATCCTTGGTAGGAAGAAAAATACAGTTCAGTATTGAATATGTGTAACAGATCTATTTAATAGACAATGACACCCTCTTTAGTTAGGTAGGTACTTGTTTACCTAAAATAACATATGATAGAATACATTTCAATTTGTTCATTTAAATTATAAGGACATAGATATTGAAATTTTCAAAAAAGGTGTCCAGTTAGGTCAGTGCTTCAACTATGAACTCATCCTGGAATTATTCAGGGGTAGTTAAAGTAATTACGAGAAATCTGAATAAAGTCACCACATGGTGTTGAATTGACAGGTTTTGTTTTGTGTTTATAAACAATAAATCATTTTGACTTTCTTCAAAAATGATGTAACAAATCTGATGTTATGTTCTTTAACCACTGGTAAATTGTAGCTTACCACTTATAACCATTTATAATTAAAAGATGTTTGTAAAACTACGTGATAACAGCAAACTACAAATTACTCCAGCTGAAAGGATACAAACTTCAGTCACTGCACAGTATTTGATCTAACTGAAACCTGTTTATTGTTATTATTTTGTAAGATCAAGGCCAAGGAGGCCAAGAAGCTGAGGAAGAAGCAGCAGCTGGAGGACCAAGAACAGCAGGAGGACCCAGACTGTGAACCACCAGCACCAAAAAAGAAAAAGAAAAAAGACAAGCTGGCAGCGGACCAAGTAAACGGCCATACAGATGAGGCAACAGACATGAATGGCGACATGAATGGAAACAGTAATGGCGTTGAAACACCAAAGAAGAAGAGTAAAAAGGAAAAGACTGAAGGAGACACAGAGGTAAATGGCTAAGTAGATAACCATCTATATTCATTGCCTGTCAAGTGGTTTTGTTGGTGTTGAAAAATCTGTTCTCATGAATTGTGGAAAAGTTATAGAGACAATTGAAAACAAATGCATAATTTCTGTCTATGCTCTGGTGTAGACAGGGTCATACTCTGTCCTTTGTTTAATACTGACTCCACTTTTATCTTTTGGGTGTAGAAAAAAAAGAAGAAGCAAAAGAAAGCAATCGCAGAGGAAGCAACTAACGGACATTCCACCCCAAACACCCCAGTTCAGACGCCCATGCAGACACCGGCGCAGTCGAGTGAAGAATCAGCTAGTGACAGCGAAAAAGAACCGGTATGACGGCTTTAGTAATTTTGGACACGATTTTGGTGATACTCCATGTATGATGACTCAGTGTTTGCGGTAATCTAAATAGCTATTTGAGCTCTTTCCCGGTTTTTGTTGTTTTGCAATATTTGCTGCCTTCGAAATGTGCGTTCTGTTGGATGGTTGAAGAACAATCATGCCGTGTCACCTATGGAAGCTGTTATTTAATCCTTATTTTAGGTATTACAATATGATAATATTATGCTGTATTTTATTTTGTTATATCGCAATATTACATGATTGTACTCATAGATTAAGTAACAAAGAAACTGCAAAGCAACTAATTTCACAACTCGGCACGTCTTGAAAGCATTTAAAAGTTTCAAAAATTATGTCAACTTATATTATTCTCGTTCATTTGCTTTGATTGTTGTACTCATATTACATTATCTTTGATTTTTCAACGTTTGCCTCAACGTGTTTGTTTTTTTTATTAATAGCCATTCCTCAAAGTCAGCTGTAGGGCAACAGTCACATAAACTGACTGTTTATTTCTTTAGGAGGAGACACCAGAGCAGAAGGAAGGGGCCTTCTCCAACTTCAGGATCTCCCAAGTCACCATCGATAAGCTTAAAGGTAGATATCATATTTTTACTCTCAAGATATGGAACTGTACTATATGTATGTTTATACCTTAGTTGTTACCGCTGTGGCTCAAGAGCAGAGAGGCCCTGGTACATGTCCAATATCCTGTTTGCTGCTCTGCCCCCAAAAAACCTTTCTTTCTGTCGCTTTCTCAGCTCGGGGAGTCAATTACCTGTTTGACATTCAGGCGAAGACATTTAATCCTGTATATGATGGAGAGGACGTAATTGCCCAAGCCCGAACAGGAACAGGGAAGACTTTCTCATTTGCCATCCCCTTGGTGGAGAAGCTCCAGACGAGTATGGTGGACTACGCCAGAGGCCGGGCTCCCAAGGTGCACGTGCGCGCACACACACACACACACACACACACACACACACACACACACACACACACACACACACACACACACACACTTTCACACAAATGACTGAAGACAAACATCAGTCCCACTATCAGTTGCTCTCTGTGTATGTTTGTGTATGACTGAGTCTCTGCTCTGTCTGTCTGCAGGTCCTGGTGTTGACTCCAACCAGAGAGTTAGCCATCCAGGTCGCTAAGGACTTTAAAGACGTTAGCAAGAGAGTCTCTATTGCTTGTTTCTATGGAGGCAGCTCATATATGCCACAGAGTAAGTGTTATGCAAAAATACAAATATGTCCTTAATAGCAGTAATTCTGAAAGCATTCAAATAATTGAATATGTCCATCTATTTTCTTTGGGTTCTTGATATTTAATGTTATTTTTTATGTTAACTCTTTAAATGCCAGCTCAGCTCAGTGTCTTTTTTCTGTTTGGCTGTTTGAACAACATACTTCACGCATTAGTATTAATAATGACACTCCTCTCCTTCTGTCTAGTCGAAGCTATCCGTAATGGCATCGATGTTTTGGTCGGTACCCCTGGTCGCACTAAGGACCACCTCCAGAACAATAAACTCGACCTCTCTAAAGTGAAGCACGTCGTTCTGGATGAAGTAGACCAGATGTTGGACATGGGATTTGCAGAACAGGTTGAAGAGATTCTGGCCTCATCATATCAGAAAGGTAAAGTAAATCTGTGTGTTTCTGTTGCTTTGCATACAGTATACAAATTGTATGTGTTCCTGTTTTTGTGTTTGTGTTCATATATGTGTATAGGGTTTAGTGTCAGGATTTTGCTTTGTGTGCCGATTTCTTTTTTTAAATGTAGTTTTTTGCGTCTTGAGCCAGATGCAACATAATTTCGTTCCACTATGTACCTGTCTGGTATAAAGTGTAAATGATAATAAAAAGAAGCTTGATATATGGATTATGTTTTCTGTGTATTTGTGCTCGTCTCCAGACTCCGACTCCAACCCGCAGACTCTTCTGTTTTCGGCCACCTGCCCCCCCTGGGTCTACGAGGTTGCCAAGAAATACATGAGGCCAGGGTGCAAACATGTTGACCTGATTGGCAAGAAAACACAGAAAGCTGCAACAACTGTGGAAGTAAGTGTGTGTGTGTAAGAGAGAGAAAATCAGTTGGCAGAGGTGAAAGAGGTGACCGGTGTGTGTTGGGTTCAGTTTAACAAGCGGTACAGAAGTCTTTTTTATTTATTTTTTTAGGCTTAGGTCTCTCAGTTGCCTGTAAGCAGGGACAGTTAAAGACTGTAAAATCCACTCGCATGTATCTCCACCAGAATAGCCAAGCAACTTAATGTACAGTAAAAATTGCGGTATTTATCACTGTCAACACCAGTGGAATTGTAATGAAGTAAGATTTAAAGTCTGCCACCTGGATGAATGAAAATGCCTCTGTTCTCACTCCCTGGCTTCCCTCTCTCTGTCTCTATATCTCTCTTGCTCTCTCTCTGCTATGTGTTTCTGTCTGTTTCTTGTGTAGCATCTGGCCATAACTTGTCACTGGTCACAGCGTGCAGCCGTGCTCGGTGATGTGATCCAGGTTTACAGTGGCAGCCACGGCAGAACCATTGTGTTCTGTGAGACAAAGAAAGATGTCAACGAACTTTCCTCGAATTCATCCCTCAAACAGGTAGACGCACACTTAAACATACGTAAACAGACTTATAGCTTGTAAAATGATCAATGGACATCACGTCATTGAATGAGAATTAGTTTGAGAATGTTGTCAGATTGGGGAGTTGTGTCACATTTCTTGAACAGGGCTGTCGTCTTACCTTTGTTTTCTGCTTTTAGTTTCTAATTTTTGGTGCATAGTGTGTCATATGAGCTATGAAGAAGTGAGCAGATTCTCAAACGTACATGTCTCATTTTATTTTGTTTGTATGTTTCAGAGTGCCCAGTCCCTCCATGGTGATATTCCACAGAAACAGAGAGAGACGACGCTGAAGGGCTTCAGGAATGGGGCTTTCGAGGTTCTGGTTGCCACCAACGTGGCAGCCCGTGGATTGGACATCCCTGAAGTCGATCTAGTGGTCCAGTGTTCTCCGCCCAAGGTGAGTTGTGATGCCAGTAGCCTGCAACAATTTTCTAACTTGAGCACATCTTTGCATTTTTTGGACGTGCTAGTGCTGTGTCACTTTAATTATATTTTAGATTTAAAAATATGTTTTTAAGGACTGCTAGAATTTAAAAAATGAAAACCGCTGCAGTACACTTAACTCTTTGCAGATGAATATTGGTGCATGCTTTCTTATTATCAGTGTTGCATAAATTATCATTTATAAAGGCCTGTCACCTTTACTTTCTTTAAAAATGTTTCTGTCTCTGTGGTTTTTTTCAGGATGTGGAGTCATACATCCACCGCTCAGGGCGTACTGGTCGAGCAGGCAGGACTGGAGTCTGCATCTGTTTCTACCAGAGGAAAGAAGAGGACCAGCTGCGCTACGTGGAAAACAAAGCGGTATGTGTCATTTTAAGTTCAGGTGAAGTAAAATAAGACGGGGGCAAGGAAGAATGTTGAGTTCAGGTGTTTGAGCAGCTATGTAAAAATTTAAAACAATACTTTCAGCCATGTCTGTGCTGAATGGGATGAAAATGGTCAAGAAAGTACAGAAAGAAGTGGAGGAAAAACATAGTAAGTGTTTCATAAGAGAGGCCGGAGATGAAGAAGGTGCTACTGCGCTAAAATAGAAAAACGGACTGAAATTCGCCTGGAAATGGTGTGTAAAGTTACATGTTGTTGACGAAGAAGCAGCAGCTTTCAGATAGTGTATGCAATCTGTGTGAATCTGCTTCAGATGTTTCTATAGTGACTATAAAACTAAATACATTTTAATTGTTTTTTTTTATTTTCAGGGCATCACATTCAGAAGAGTTGGCGTTCCCACCGCCAATGATATCATCAAGTCATCAAGCAAGGATGCCGTCAGGTGGGCAATTCTAGACAGAAAGCCAAGTGGAACCATTTCTATATTTTGCTTTGGATGAATGAAACAACTGTACTTATGACAGTTTGAGACCTTGGACTTTGTCAGACACATCGTTTGGTTTATAATCAGGAGAGCTATCATTACTTAGGCAACTTAGTGGCCTAGCTGTTACATTAACTTCTAACAATGGCCCCAAGAACCCTCTGCCCTGCTGAAATCCCCTTAAAAATGTTACCAGTCAGTGTGAAACACATTTCCTGAAAGAAAGCAAATGAGTGTCGGATTGTAATTAATTTATTTCTTTATTGTGTCCAGGTTTCTGGACTCTGTACCAGCCGCAGCTATCGATTACTTCAGAGTGTCAGCGGAGAAGCTGATTGAGGAAAGAGGAGCAGTCGACGCATTAGCTGCCGCCCTGGCTCATATATCTGGAGCCACAAGTCTAGAGCAGAGGTCACTGCTCAACTCTGATGCCGTGAGTTTGGTTTGGCTTTATTGTCGTCATAAACAACCTCCACACAGCACACTTACACACACAAATATATTCACACAAAACAACAAAAGAAACAAAAAGGTTATATACACAGAAATGCATGCATTATAGTAACTAGTACCAAATTCCACCTAACTAAACCTGACTTATTGTTTCTGTTTTTGCAGGGTTACACAACTGTGCAGTTAGTATGTTCTCAGGAGCTGCACAATCTGGGTTACGTCTGGAGAAGCATCAAAGAACAGCTTGGAGAACAGTTTGAGAACCACATTCACAGAATGACCTTCCTTAAAGGCAAAACGGTATGTAAACACACAAACGTGTGCATATGTGAAGTGCTGCTTCAGTTTAAAGACATTTGTTACAGTATTTGTTACAGTAGTGTGTGGCCACTGGAACTTTTTAGATTAATCTTGTCAAATTCTACATTTACTAGCTGAAGGTTATCAAAAGGTTATGAGTAATATCTGTAATAGGAACACAGTACATCTGTATACAGTCATGAAATTATAGACGTTATAAAGCATGAATGTAGGCTACAAATAATTGGGTCCAGATGATAGCCAATGAGTGCTCTTGTTGGATCCCACTTGGATTAGGTCCCCACAATGTCATAAGTGAAAGCAATAGACTTGGCAAATGAAAAAATAAATGGGGAACCTGTTGGTAAATCAAAATGCAAATTGAGAGAAAAACCTGTGTAATTCATTTTAAAAAAACCCAAAACATATTGTCTAGTTTATATGTAAATTCAGCTGCTACAGCCACACACTAATTATCCACAGCAAGTAAACAGCAAAACATCTGTTAGTAAATATACATGTGTGAAGCCTTTCTGTAGGTGTGAGACAGAAACACTCACCATCTCACCCTTATTCTGTTTGTTTCAGGGAGTTTGTTTTGATGTCCCAGCTGACAAAGTCAAGGAGATGCAGGTGAGAACAACAGCAAAAACTCTTTTAAGATGTGTTGTGCACTGTTTATAGTCCGTTTAAGATTAAAAGAATGCAAATGAGTACCGTATTTCCTCAAATAAGCCTTGTATTCCCCTCTCCCGTTTTCCCGGTTAAAGTTACTACAGTATGTTGTTAATACAAATGTAACACTTTCTATATCCATTTTAAAATAAAAGCCCTGTAGCATTTCAGTTGACGGAAACCTTTCCTTTATTAACATGGCTTTTATTGTGAAACACTAACATTAAATGATGCTTTAGAAAAGTAATCCAGAACAGTAAGATGCAGGAAACAGTATATTTTTGGATTAATTAATTTAAAGCAATGGAAATATGGCTTTTGTTAGTTGGCATGCAAATTATATGACATCCTTGGCTGGTAAGTTTATCCAGCATTAAATTTTTTTTCCACTGACCTGTGATTGTTCATGTCGACCCTCCTGCCATTATTCGAGACCTGGCTTTTATTTGACTACAGGCTCATATTTGAGGAAATATGGTAATAGAAAAACAAAAATATATATTTTGCCAGTGTTGACAGACTGTGGTTGTCCTCCTAACGTCCTTTTCTCCCCACTTGATGCTTTCACAGGACAACTGGAAGGATGGTCGCCGTTGGCAGCTGTCTGTAGCCACAGAGCTCCCAGAGCTGGAGGAGAAGCAGTTCAACAACCGAGGCTTTGGCGGCGGTAACCGCGGTGACAGAGGAGGAGGTTTTAGAGGTGGAAGGGGGCGGAGTTTCGGTGGCTTCCGGAACGGTGGTGGCGGAGGTGGAGGCGGCTATGGCAACAACAGAGGAGGAGGAGGGCACAAACGCAACTTCAGCCAAGCTTTTGATTATTGAAGTGCCAACATGTGGACTGATAAGACTGACTGTCACTCATCTGGGCTGGCAGTGATTTTTATTGGCTGTCGGTGAGCGCGATTGATGTATGGCTGGTTAAAATGTCCAACAAGCTAAATTGAAAGTTTTCAAATATTTAGAAGGTTTATATACAGTACATTCAACTACCAGTTCCTGCTCTCTGAAAATAACTTGAACATCATGTATCTGAGAAATTAGATTTATTTCCAAGTAGCCATCATTTAAGATCAGATTTTCTGTGCTGTGTATCCACGCAGCACCGCTGGCAGCCATTCTGTAATGCTGGTTGTGTGCATCTTTTCGGACACTTTAGTTGTATCTCTTGAAATGACACGTTCCTACCAGCAGAGTTACACTATTTAGATGCCATGTGTTCACTGGCAAAGGGTCAAAAAAATTGACTAATCCACTTTGAAAGTTTGAACGTGTCATCCACTGAGGTAAAGTGTTACTCTTTTTATATTGGATGTTTGGGGAACTGTGACAGCAGCAAACATGTCTTGTAAACATGCAACTTATAACAGGACTACACTTGATAACTGTAAATTACCATTAAGGAGCACTTTACCACAGACACTGTGTCATGTTTGAGGCACTGTGTCTGCACAGAAAAGTGATGAAGTGGTTGTTAACCTTTACAGTTGTGCTTAGTGTTGGACTGCTGCCTTCACCTCAGCTGAATACTGCTCTCCCCAAATATATTGGATGATTGCTTTGCAATTGCCTCTATTTAATAACTGTGTCTACTTCTTCCATTCATTTGAATGAAATGACTTTTCATTAAAAAAAGGTCAACTGAGGTTGTTTCTTGTCTTTTTTCATAGGGGTTGTGAAATAAAACACAAACACAAAAGGTTTAAAGTATAATTTTCAGTGTTGACTGCCCTGTAAGAACACTAAAAATGTAAAATGATTTTATGTTTTAGAGTCGGGACTGCCAGGAGAGAACACCAGACCTAGGAGAAATTAAATTATAAGTAACAATAGGTTGCACTACCCGCTCTGTCTTTACCTTCGTCACTAAATCCCTTTCAGTGAAGGATTGTGGTGCACAACAGTCAAACTTGGCTCACTCCCTGTAACGCCACATGTACAAACCAGTGGTATGAGCAACATAAATAAGACATGCCTGTTATAAGTCAGACCTCGTAAGTTTAATTTAGATATGTTTGAATACAATTAATACGTAAAAGGCTGTATTTCTTACATTTATTTTAATTGAATCAGTTTTACATACAATTTGTATATGTAATTGGTAAACATAATTACACTGATACCATCTTTATACAATGTTAAAAAGTCAACACATGAAAATGACATCAAACTAGAATATAACATGTAAGGTCAAAGTAAAATGTAAAAATATTTCTGACTATTTCATGTGCAAATGTCGCATTTAAAAGTCTATGAGGGGCTGGCAGAGACAGCAACACATTAAAACATGGAGCTCAATTACATGATTTGCCTCCATACATCCAGATTCATTGAAAAAAAATATTCTGATGTAGACACACAAGCAAAAAACAGAACAGACACCAGTTGACACTGGCACAAGATCCTTCTAAATTGGTTATCAACCCTCCTAAATCATTGTACAATGAAATGTGCACCCTCTGTCTTCAGTCAATTACACTCCGAATAAAATAAATACAAGCCTTCAGAGCAAATACATTCAAATAAAACCATCATTAAAAACTCTCCTACTTGATATCCCATTGTGTAAAAACCTGAGCTCACATCTTAATATTTCCTCATTATATATTGTCAAACAAAGATTATTGGATCTGTTATGGTTAATTTCCCTTGTGCGATTTTGCCTTCCCAGCTGGATCACACTCAAATCTTTTTAGCCGAGAGGCAAAACAGCTGCTGAAGAAGCACTGAAGACGAGATGATTTTCTGTCACTGTGACTGATTAAAACATGGCCCGTCCACAAAGACGGACTGACGGGCTACCTTCTGCTTTTTGATCATTAGAATGTACAGTACTTATGCATTGTTGAAGCTGTGATAAAGAAGTATTTAAATGCCAGCCCTTAAATGGCAAGAGATCCGCTGATTGGTACAGTTGGTTGTTTTTCTGACTACATCACTACATCATCGTCGGTATCTTGAAGTTTATTGGTCATCATATTCTCCAAAGTCACGCCCAGGTCATCATTCTCCTAGGAGAAAGGGAAGGCACAGGAAAGATTTCATGACAATAAAGAAACACAATTATTCCAATCGAGAGTTTGATATCATGTCTTTTTTATGCACAATGAATATATCCGGAAGTGTTTTTAAATCTCATTCAGCACGTCTGGTGACATGTCCTCCAATAAAAACGCAGGTGAAGCTGCCATCTGTTGATTAGCACTCTCACTCCTCCGGGATATCCGGGAGGAAAACAATACAGGAAAGGTTTGGACACCAAAATATATCAGAGAAGAAGAATACTGCTCCTATATGGAGCCAGCTGACATGTCTTTTTTTAATGGTGTGGCACACTGACTGAATTCATCAGTTTATCTATTTGTGACAATTAAATGCTGTAAAAGCCAATCCAGTGCTTGTCAAGACAGATCTGTACTTCGTTTGCAACCAGAAACAGAACTGCATTTCAGCCTTGTGTTATGTACATTGAAGGATGAAGTGTCATTCAACTTCCCCACACTTTTCCCATCACACCGCTACGACAAATCTTTGACCAAAATAAATTATTTCCTTTCTTAAACTCATATTTAAATTTATTATGATTATACCATACTGTATGTGAAAGGTTGATTTGCAAAAGCAGTTATCTCTGTTTTCATTTATTTCCCAGAAAATCATTATTTAATTGTGCAACTCGGGGAATATCGATCAAACTGGTGTTGAGTTGTTTTGATAAGATATTTCAAACTTCTTTTTTCTTTTTCTATATCTGTTTTTGCAAATTAACTCTTCATGTGAATCCTGTCAGAGATTGAATAGTACTTTCTTGAGTTTTTGTTCGTGATGCACAAGCCACTTTCCTGGAGACTGTCATAATGTTTGGGTGTCTGAGCTTAGGTTTAGATTTGTGTGTAGTTGCTCGATGCTTTAATCTTTCTCTTTTCATGGCAACAATGTTATGTTGAGAGGGCCAAGTAGCATAGTGCCTTAATATAATCAAGCCTCCCTAAGTCCTCTACCACACAAGTTAATTCCCTGCAGTTGTATTTGTACACGTGCAGTTAGTGTTGTTACTTACATCGTCTCTCTGTTTGTAGTCTTTCTCTGAGCTGCGGTAGGACACCACATGGATGAGAGTGTAGACCCTGCAAAAAAGAGAAACACCAAGATGAAAACAAGTAAAATATGGGGAAAAAAGTAGTAAAAGTAAAGGTAAAAGTAAGTAAGTAGTAAAACTGAATGTGAAGCAACGAGAATTCAGTGGGTGTGTGGCACATCCACATATTTGTTTGAGTGTGTATGTGTGCACGTACCTGTGATATAACATGGCCAGAAACTGGACAAGGAGAAGAACAGCAAAAGACAACAGGAACATCAAACTGAGAGGCTCCACCTGTCAACACAAAGTGGCAATAATAGTTATTAGCGTTTCAGCTAGGAGTCACAGCAATTCTGACAGACATTTAAAAACATGCCACAGTCCAGTTTGTCTGTCTCACCTTGAGAAATTCTCCCGTAGTATTTTTGCCTGGTACGTATTTGGGGATCTTGATGCTGATGATATCATTTCCAATGGCCTGCAGGAAGAAAGTAGCTACCACCCACAGCACGTTGATGATGAAATACAGGAAGACTGCCTGTGGGGACAGAATATACTTTTTCAAAGTTGTGATGAGAATTTTGTACTTCATGTAGAGGTATGTGAATTGAAGTTGTACACAGCCCTATTCAAAGAGCCTGTTTAACGTGAACTGTGACCTGTAACCTGTAACCTGTGACCTTGTTTTATGACTTGTTTTATGTTGTTTTATGACCCATGTAAGGTACTGAGTAATCACTGAAGGTAAACACTCTCTTCTCTGCAGGAAGGCATAAATTAGGAGCTGTTAACACACCCAGAGAGAGAGAGAGAGAGAGAGAGACAGAGAGAGAGGGAGAGAGAGAGAGAGAGAGAGAAATACCAAGGTTTCCTCCTTCACTTTGTAACTGACCTGCCTGTTGCCCTGTGAACGCTCCTCTTGTACAAGATTAAAACCTTGTTTGAACTTTGAGCTGAGTCCGATCTCCTTCCTCCAGTTTTAAATTAACGCAGAATTATTTTAACAAAAGTCTTCATACTAAATATTGAAACATGTCAACTTTAGTCCCAGCAATGTTAGCGTGACAAGATATGAGATGAATGACTCATGGTTGCCTCAAACATCATGACATGTGCACTGAGGAACACTCAGCTTGTGAGTGGCTTGACAGCGGTCAAAGTCAACCGAGCCAATCAGAAGAGCAATAAACATAAATAACAGGACAGCAATTTTCTGATTGACCTTTGGCCTCTCCCTCTCTGTAGTAGTTCCTTTAGTAGACCTTTTCACGATACAGACTCATTTTTAACGAATAAACAGATATTAAACTAATAATCATACATTGTATTTCAAGGTCCAAACAACAAAGATGCACACTTCATGTGAGACAGAACCAATGCCACAAACACAAAAAACAGACATATTAGCACAAACAGTAGAGGCAGAGAGCTAACCTTGTTGCGCAGTGACTTCAGTTCTCTGGTGACCTCCGCCTGATGTGCTTTTGTTTCAACGATAGGCTTCAAGTAGCGTTCGATTAACTTGTTCCAGAAGTCGTGCTCACCCTAAACACACACACACAAACTTGTTTAATTATCTGAGATCACAAAGATGATCATGAAAAATTGTTTTAAGATGGTAACTTATTTTTTTATTGATCGATTGATTGACAGCTTTATCAACCCTGTGCAACACCTGGCTTTTTCACCTTACTGTCTTGAACCCATAAGGCGTGAAGTATTGTTGTATCAATACTTTCTCTTAACTACCTATTTAAGTTACTATTTGTTTTCTGTACAGAAATAGACAGACCGTATTTGCTTCCGGTAACGAAAAAAGCATCTTACCTCGTCCAGTTTTTGCACTTGTGGGGCAGTCAGTGTTTTCTCGATGGCTCGCTTTACTCTCTTCAATAACCTATCCATTTTAGCGCTCCTGAGGTAATGGCGAGCCTGGGAGACAGAGAAAGTGAGTTACTTATTAATAAGAATAAAATGATTCCTCTTTTGCCTTTCATAAAATCAAGAGCCTTATAAATAAAAGCATTCCAATTTGATATAATATAATCATACATTTTACTTAATGTGTATGTTATAGAAGAGTAATGTTAAAAGAAAGAAAACACATTGTGACTATTTTAAAACCAAATCCAACTCCTTATGTGCGATGATTGCTATTATTATTATTATCATAATTATTATTATTACCTGGGATTCCAGTTCATGTCGTAACTCCTCCAGCCGGCTTTCTGACTGAACATCCTCAGGCCCGTCTCCACTTAGTTCTCTGTTAAGGACATCTGTCAACAATGCGACCAGCTCCTCACAAGTTTCATCCTCAGCTTTGTCACGAAGTGCGTATCTGAGGTCAAGAAAAGCACAAAAAAACAACTGTCATGTTACAGTTGTACAGTTTTAACTGACTGAAAACATAATGAACAACACAAATTTGTGATTTAAAAAAAATTTTATTCTTGGAGACACCTGCAAGTTAACAATACACACACACACACACACACACACACGCACGCACACACGCACACACACACACACACACACACACATACATGGACTAGCATACAATATTTTTTTCACCAGGTTACTATTAAAACATTCGATACAAGTTTTAGATTTGCCCAGGAGCTTGTCTAAAGCCAGTGTTACAACATTAGTACAACATATACACACATGTATAGAAACAGAAACAAAATAGTCTATAATTTGCTTTCAGTGATGTTCACCACATATTGTGGATGTTGTAACAAAAGCCTGGTGATTGAGAAAATATCAAACATAAAATTCTCTGTAAAATGTAAATTTTTACCGTATTTGTTCTTGTAGATTTCTTTTCATGTTGGCATAGGTCAGCTTCTTCAAAAACTCGTCTTTCACTGGCTCCACCCAGTCTATGCACAAGTAATGTTATTATAGCATGCTATACTGGTTTCTACATAATGAATTGTATGAAGTATTCAGGACAAAATACATTGTAAAGTGCTTCTCACCACTGATAGGGAACTCCTCTGTTTCCTCATGGTCATTAAAGCCACCTTCATCATCACCGTCTTCACTGAACATACTCTTCGATAAGCTCAGTCGTTCACCATTGTCATCACTGCACACAGGCACACACATTTTTGTCAGTGTTGGGCGGTATGGATTTCACATTTCTAGTGTGTATGTGTTGTTGTCCTTCTACAAGGACGGAAGGAGGAACAGCCGAGTGTCCTCAGTTTGGGACTTGAGCTACACTGTACTATGTTTGATGGTCTGCAGACGTCAGTATGTGTCACAGCGGATTGATTAATGGAAGTACAGATTTCTGAAGGATTAAATAAAATATTTAGTGGCCAAATAGATTAATGATCAAGGAAGAGAAGAAAGAAAAGGATAAAACAAATACCTAGAAACACTAGACTGATCCTCAAAGGCTACTACTGCCTTCCTGATCGGTTCATCACTTGGCGAACTGGCAGTTGACGGTGACTTAGATCCTGACACAACCAAATCTGCTTCCATCCTCGTGTCGACTTTGGCTTGAGGCTCCATCTTTGCAGCTGCTTGTTGAGGTGTTTCATGGTTGGTGATTGGAAGGGGAGGGGCTTGCTGTGCAACCTGACCTGTGATCTGTTGAATCATCAGATTTTCTGTTTCCTGCGTTACCTGTAAAACAACAAGATAAGATCATTAATTTGTCTGTCTATTCATCTGGTGGAAGGCTTGTCAGTATGGCTGTTCTGTAACAGTACCTGTAGTTTCATGTCCCAGCAGCAGAGTTTACAGTTTCTGTCACACAGAAGATTACTGTTCTTCTTCACTTCTCCTTCTCCCCTGACAGACAGACAGACAGAAGGAAGGACGGTCAGAAAAATAAAACACTATGTTGCCTGTTTTACTACTTTTTTCTTTTTTACATGACCAAACTCCTCCAATGTTTCTCTGGGTATTGCAGCCATGCTCAAATAGTACTGACCTAATCATCCAGGTTCTAACTCCTAAATATCAAACATGTTAAATATGTGAAATAATCTGAGCAGCCCCAATTGGTCTGTGAGCAGTTCAGGAGGTTTATGACTGGATCTCAAAACCCTTCACATTTCTAGATAATCTGGCCCGAACATCAGTGCTGACCAAGTTCCCAGACTAGATTTCTCCTTCAGTTATCGGAAGTTGGGGGAAGATCAGCCCAAAACTCCTGTATTCTGAACCCGGCTTTATTAACTAAGAGATTGTCCTTCGATCAAGGGATAATTTGATTTGGAAACTGCAGGGTTCACTTCTTGTTTGCTGCTGAAGGTGCGACTACTCCTTCTAATAATGATCAGTGCCTTACTTGTTGGTTTCCCTTGTGCCCCAGGACACAATGTGCATGTTGACCAGTGAGTAGATGGTCAGCAGGAGGTATCCACTGGGGATGCAGATGAAATACATCAGACCGTAGATAATCATCCCTGGAGGAGAAAATAACATAAAAAAGCATTACATAAACCATTACGTAACATGTAACATAACATAAAAATGTGAAAATAATGTTTACAATATTAAGCCACACCATACCAAACTCCTCAGGGTGTAGTATAGCTGTCACCAGGTACATGATTGTCATAGAAACCAAAAACACGCCAGTGGGGGTCAAGAAGGTGCCCTGCATCACCATGTCACCTAAAAGGGAAATACGATGTATGCATGGACATTTAAGGGTTTAAAATACATTTACTAACAGAATTTTAGACAAAACGTCACACAGACAGTAATATGAAGTCACAAAGAGTTTTTACCCACCGATGATGGAAAAGAAGGATGCAGTCATGAGGAACGCGTACAGAACGCTCATAATGGCCGCAATGGTTATTTGGGTATTACTCTTGGTTATGAAACAGACGATGATGTAGAACACGGGAGGAATGCACGCGATGATGATGGAAAGTGTACCGGCGAGTTTGAAGACAAACTGGAAAGCACCTGGCAGAAAAAGACAGAAAGAGAGGGAGGTATTAATAAAGAACAGGTGCAAGTGGGTGGTCCTGGATCAAGTTATTAATACAGATCTCTAGGGGCAAGGTGCTTGTCCTGGTAGCCACTATTACTATGATTACCGTTTATTGTAAAGTCTGTGGATGTTTGAGGAAAACTAGATACAGTACTCCAAGATGCTGGCCCATTAATTCCAGTGAATAAAATTTATGATGCAAATGTCAAAATGTCCAGAGGCCATACTTAGAAACCAGCTAATTAGGATATGACAGCTCGCAATAGATATCTTCTAAGGAAACAATTTGGCAGTGAGGATCATGTGACTATCGCAAACTGCAGTATAGCTTGAGTGAGGCACACCACTCTCGTGTTAGACAAAAGCCTGGATGAAAGTGAGCCGCAGACTCCTGAGGAAATCTATAGGATGAAGATTTGAACAATTTTATGATCAGCAAATTGTTTATTTATAATATATCTATTATTTATCATACACTTTTAGAGAAAAACACAATAAATGATTGTTTTCACTAAGCTCATGTGATTGCAGAAACAGTTTGATCTGATGGATGCATTGAGCCTTCACAGACTCATAAAAAGTAATAATACGGGTAAATAGATAGCTGGAAACAGGGACACAATGGCAGAGGAGAAAAACATTTTTAGTCTCACTGCAAACAAAGGACAAGGCCCAACAAGTATGGACTTGTAGATTAATTAACTAGACCTGGACCTACCTGCTATCATGAGAGTCACGGAGGCTGGACCAAGGATAGAGGAACCGACAGTGAACATCTGGTAGAAGATGTAAATCCTGGAGATGGACGAGTTTCTCTTCACTGTCTCCATACCACTGTGATTAAAGTCACAAGCACAGAAAAGTTAACATTTATACAATGTATATGTCATTGTGTCATAGTGAACAGCTGATTTAGGATGTATAGCCAGTAGATATGACTCTGAAACACCAGAAAATAATAGAATAAGATCAGAACATACAGTTGCAGTCAAAACTTTTTTTTTTTTTAATTAGTTAAGTACCTGGCCAAGGATGTAAACTCCACTACTAATAATAATAAACAACAGTCACCTGTGCAGAAGGTCCAGCGTATTAGCCAGGGTAGATGGTCCCCATCGTCTCCTCTGGTTATAAAACTCCTTGAACTCCTGTGGTGAGTTGGTGTATGCATCTGATGCAGCATTGTATTCTACACGCCACCCTTGCTGCAGTAACAAAGTACACAGCCAGCGATCCTCCCCTGGAAACATGTACACACGAGACACAAAAGAAAAGGACAGAAATGGTCAAATAAGAGACATAAAGAGACAAACCTAGTCAAAGCAAAAATGGTCGTGAACTTGCGGATCTGTGCCAACCTTGGTCATATTGCACGTATTCTGAAGCTCTGGATGCGGTTGTTGTGTATCTCTTCAGTACATTGTCATCCATCAAGGCTGTCCCTCTGAACAGACTGAAACATCCTGGACTGCACAACACAGAACCAAACACATGCTCTGCTGTCTTCTGCAGCCAGTGACCCACTGCATACTCAAACTTCTGGTACCACACCATGGGACCTGGGATTGTAGGCAGGTGATAGTGATAGAGAAAAAAGAAAGGAGGAAAAAAGATGAGAGACGGAACACAAATGCTCATTTCTTCAATTCTTCTTTGCTCATTTATGTGGAAAGTTATGGGAGCTTGTGTCCTAGGATACAATAATTATGTATATGCTGTACAGGGTCTGTCCATCACACACATACAGACATTTGACCGTCCACTTCTGCTATTTAGTTTCCCCCGAGAAACTGTACCAAATGACCAGATACAAACATACAGTGTAGAGAATAATTAAAAGGTCTACTTACCCATACCAGTGGGATGGATTCTTCCACAGGCTGCACCTACACTGTAATACATCCTCAACCTGTCAATCACAATGCATATGTTAATGACCACTTTTAAAAATATTTCTTATACAAATCCTAAATCCTGAGTCATGGTGATATAAATCAGTTGGTTAATTTGTCTGTTAGTGACCTGTCCACAAGCAGAATCACAGCTTTGGGTTGGAAGTCAGTGTCTCCGTCCAGAGCCAGGATGTACGTGTGGTCATCTGAGATGAATCGTCTCTTGTTGTCGTTGTCTTCCTGAGGCAGCACGTAACTCTCACCATCCAAAGAGACCAAGCTAGCTCTTAATGGGTTATTCTGGCGCTGGACAGAGCAGGATAGATATTTGACATGTTTAAATGTTATACTGTTAATTAACTCTTATGTGCACATTTTACACAGAATGCAGTAAAGTCTTACACTGATCTTCTTAGGGTTCTTGACGATGTATCCCTTCCAGCCGAGTAGATAATACAGGTACATAATCTGAAATTCACAATAAGGTAATGTTTAGTGTCAAAATCCATGACCAGCGGTTAGACACAGAGGTACAATCCAAATAGTATATTTGTTTGAAAATTGAATGGGATTGTGACCTTAAATTTGAAAGTCAAATCAAATCGTTGATTTGGAGAATCTTGACACCCCGAGGAATATATAAACACATAAAACACCACTAAAACCCCGTACCTGGGACCATCTCTTCTTGTTCCTGATGAGAGCTTTGTCTTTTAGGTGAACATAGAGCATGTTGCCTTCTGGCATGACAAACATCAGCCTGCCACCGTAGGGAGCCTCAATGATCGACACGTCATCTGGTTCTTTGTTGGTAAACACCCTGAATGGATGGATAAATAGATGTTGGATGGAAGGACGGACACACAGAGAGACAGATAGATAGATAGATAGATAGATAGATAGATAGATAGATAGATAGATAGATAGATAATCTCACCTATAAACCTCAATGACGACCTGGACCAAGTCATCAACGTAGGAATTAACCAGCCTCTTTCCTGTCTCCTTTTCTGTCATGAAGGCATCGTCTACATAAATGTGGCATTCAAAGTCAAAACAATCCTTGTGTTCCTGTTTTGGATCACCTCGGTAGCGGTCCAACCTGAAATGACAACAGACAACTGTAACGATACTGAAAAAAAGCCTATTCACCTCGATGCCGGTACTTCTTGGTGTCTGCAGTGACAGCGTTTCTAACCTGAACATGGAGGTGAGAATTTTCAGCATCTCTTCATAGGTCTCATGCCACATTGTCGCACAAAGATAGATCACACAGTTCTGTATGTCATCCGCGCTGGAGAGGAGAGGATAAGAGAGAGAATTTGAGCATATACATTCATAATCATATTCGTGCAGTTACAACTAACTTGGAAATCCAAATAAGGACGTTTTTTTTTAACACAACAGTGAGAATCACATCTTATACACATGAAGAGATATTTTGAAAATGAATTATGCCAATGTATCTTCTAACACCCCTCTTACCTCTCTTCGTTTTGGGCTCGTGGCACCTTCATCTTCGTGTTGAGTAGCAGAGACAGGTCAATGAAAGCAGATTCATAGAGACGGCGAACAAAGAGCTGAGAGGTTCTCTCGATACGCTGGACCTAAGAAATGGTGAACCATAGAAACATTTAGCTGTTTGTCTTTTTGTCAACCCCCTGGGCTGATGAAATTAGTAGTAGACCTAAAATTAAATAAAATGGGCCACTTAATAACTTGTGATATTGAATATTTGGCAGAAGGCTGTGTTTTTAGATTAAATGGATTCTTGAAAATATCTCAGAACTCATCTTCTAAAGGGGTCGGTTGATCCAAATTACAAAGTGATGGACACTTTAAGAAGCTTATCCTCAATGAAGGACATGGAGGTGTATGTGTGCGTATGTTTATGTTTATACCTTGATCTTCCATACGTAGTAGGTACATGAGACGAAGCCCAACCACATACATGCTCCTTCCAGAACCAGCAATGAAAAAGGCCATTGGAAGTAGTAGCTGTCAATCAAATAGCCCACACACATTTTAGGCAAAATATTCATAGATTTAATGTGTTGTGCATAAACTGTAGATGCCTGTATATAAATGACCAAATATGTTGTTCTAGGACAGTGCATGATATGTACTCTTAGGACATTTTAATCACATTAATAAACCACAGAGGCTGCATGAATTGTGGCACACTGCTCACATACACACAATAGTAAACCCACCACAGGTAAAAGCTCAATACTGTTGTCCGAAGTAGTATAGAGTATACAACTAAGAATATTATTCACTCACTTGCCGACTCACTCATACACATATTCAAACACAAACATGTACCTGGCAAGTGAAGTTCGACAAATGCTCCTTGTAAGTTCCAGTAAAATCACGGTTTCGTTCTCAGCATTCACGCGACTCAAGCTTGCACAAAACTCTGCAATGTAAACATAGCAACATGTTTTAGGATCTTGGTAAGAGGGGATCAAACAAAGGTAAGTTTAAATGACATTGAGCAGAGCACAAACAATATCTCAATATCAGGTTAATGGGAAAAAATGAACTCACCTGTCATGTTCCAGTGCGCTGCTCCATCTAATTTCCGTGCCTCAGTTAGGAAAAGTAGCAGGCCCAGCAGTAGGGTTGCAGGTCCTGTGCAACATACAGGCAGTGCGAAACTCATCCTGACTGCATGAATCTTACAGGCCACCACACCAAACCAATGGCAGGCTGCTGAGAAGAAGGCCTGAGACAAGACGCAGGAAGGACATTTATTAAAGCAACTGCAAATTACTGTCAGGGGTGGAAACATTTTATTCTTCACTTCAGCCTGTTACTAACTTGAGACTACAGATGTAAAATAGTATCAGCAATATCTGATTCTGATCTGTGATTGAGTTAAACCTGCTGGAATTATCAAGATTCTGATTCGATCTAGGCTCTGAGTAGTGAGTAGTGAAGAAAGAATACATATTCAATTTGGAGACCATTGAGAGAAAAACAGTAAAATCATGTTAGAATAACAGGCTATTCTTTCTCAGTGTGTGTCCGGTAAAACAGTGATGGAACTGGTGCACCCTCCAAACTACCACAGTGGTCCGTCGGCAGCGATAAACCAGGTGCTGCGGCTATTTTCTTTAGATTTTCCAGTCCCTCAGTTACTACTGCACCTCTGCATGATGTTTATTGCATGAGCTTAAACACACTCTGCTGCTATGTTTCAGTCAGTCAGTTTTACTTGTTCAAAACCTTGAGCAGACAAGTGCAATTTGACCATTTGTCAAATAAAGAAAAAAAAAAACGTTAATCATATGCGCATGCCTCCCATACATAACTACTGCTCACCTCTTCCTGCCTAAAACTTTTTGTCAGTTTTTTCCTTTTACCTACCTGCAAGAAAAGCAGCACCAGTCCTATTTTCAGGACTACACCATCATCAAGGTTGAAGTCCGGCCATTCGATAGCCTCCTCCTCCCCCACTATAAGCTTATGGTAGATCAGGTATACCGCTCCTACAACAGAATGCAATGTGTAAATGATTGTGAAGAGACAATCTAATTAGGTAAAATATACAGTTGAACATATAAAAAAAATGTGTGTGTGACGTGTGTGTGAAAAACTGATAGTGTTGTTGAAAACAACAATTGAGGACTTTATCAAAGCAACTTCGAACACAGCACGGGTGATTGCACTAGACAACAAACAGGTGATGATAATACATTTCAAGTGTTGTTGATACAGACATTGATGGCTGACACTTACCTATCACAATTATCCTCAGAATACTGCTGATCACGAACACAAAGTCCCTGAAACCGTCCAGTTCTGCCAACGTTTTCTGCAGGGATGCGAAAAGAGATTAGAAAAGAGTCTCACTGACTCCAGTTATCATATTTTTTAACACTAAAAATGGACCAAAACAGTTCAATATCCAGCCTGAAGCTCTATCGGAGGACATGGAAAAACACCTGGCCATGTGGGCAATACAATTTCAAATGATTGCAAATTTGCAGCAATCAAAAGAACTTATATTTATATGGTCATGGATAAATTCTCGTTTGGTGGCTGATTTGAAAAAAGCAGTGAGGGCAGAACAACAGAACACATAATAGAAAAACATACCTGCATGCGGTTAGTGGCTTGCAGTGGATTTTCCCACCAGCAAATGGAGACGAGGATTGAAGCGAAAATTCCAAGTGCAATGTAGATATAGCAGTCTTTGCTCTGATTCGCCACATGTGATGATTCACGAACCATGTAGTCAACCCCCAGGAGGCAGTAACCTGTTTAGTATATAAGCAGTTAGTGTTATAGCTCTGTTTCTCTGTCTACTATGTCAGCAAATTTGGATGCAAGCTTATTACTTAATATTGAAGTCGTTTCCGATTATTTGCCTGGATATTTTTTCAGCTGTTGAAAATAAACAATACAAACTACACTACATTACTGCATTTTAGTCCTGTGTTGGCACACATTTGACCTTTTATCAAAAATCGCAGCCTCTGTGATTTTAATTTTGCACTTGGCCATATTGCGATTTTGACATTTTACTTAATTGTGCAGCCCTAACACCGCTCACTGTTGCAACACTGTGTGTATGAGGACTCTACTGCAAACAAAATCTACCTCTGGGTACTCGATATTACTTTTAAAACTGATTTGCAACAGCAAATATGTTTTAAAGAAGATGTAATGGTGACTGTAACACGTTTTCGACTGACACAATGATTAAATGTTGTGAATGTATCTGTCTAATAATGTTGATCCTCAATGTATCAGTATAATACATCACTGACAGTGTATGTTTTGGGAAGTTTTCTGTTTCCACTTGAAATGAATGACATACATCACCTTGCAGCTGAAAGTTTGTCAGTATTCAAACAT
Source organism: Pagrus pagrus (assembly GCF_965226575.1). Lineage (NCBI taxonomy): Eukaryota > Metazoa > Chordata > Actinopteri > Spariformes > Sparidae > Pagrus > Pagrus pagrus. Next base: position 27,253,300 of record NC_140185.1, on the reverse strand, counting down.
GCTTGCTAAACAATCTGAACTGTCGAGGTGTTTATCTCCACCATGAAACCTGGAGCCTGCATCCTACTTACAGCTCGTATTTGAAAAGTCAAATCAGAACTCAGCAGTGTTGTCGTGCCAGTTAGCAAGTCTTACATCATTCGTCTGAGACAGCCGTCATAATTAGGGTGACAGACTTACTGAATCAGACATCCCATGGAAAAACACACCTCAACAATGAAAAGAGAGTGAGAGAGCTGACATGACAGATAATTAGAGAGACGCCTCAGTTTAGTCAAAACTTGAAGACATGAACCGAAATGTGGGAGAAGTGGGAGAAACACAGCCAAACAATCGCTGTGACATCTGTCATTACTGCACACGTTATTTTGGAAGAAGAGGATAACAACTTGTCGGCTTCCTCTTTCTGCTTCACCCCCATCCAAGTTCTAATTTGAAAAGACTTGTCAGCATGGATATTAAACATATGACCTCCTATGAGCTAGCAGTTTTGTTTTTTTAGTGTGACGCACAGTTTTAGTCCATGGAGTATAGAGCTGGGAGACTCTGCAGATCCATCTTGAGTCTGTGAAGGTAGACTTCATGCTGGATATCCACTGTTTTAATTGTATTCTTGTTGAGAGTGATACCAGTAATAACAAAGACAGACAGGCAGACAGAGACTGTGCAGATAATGAGTAAACATAAAGAGAGTTACCTGTAACTGTGAGAGTGAGGGAGCAGATTGGGAAAATGATTTTCCATGTTTCTCTCTGTAGTCGGTATATGATCTGTAGAATGGCAGACACAATACAGACTCCTCCGCTGATGAAGAGATTAGTCAGCACATCAAACTGAGGCATGACGATGAGCACCAGGATTGAAGTGCCAAGAGACACCAAACACTCAACGGCACAAATCTGGATAAGACACAAAGACAAACACCATTACGTTAGCTCACAGTATTTCTTTGGGTTTCAGGTGGGTGACAGCGTCACATTTAAGCATCACAGTTAAGATTTAGATTGACATTTATCATTTATTAAAATCATACTGACACTGATCGTGTTAACGCAACATATTCATATTTTTTTCCCCTCATTTCCAAAAACAAAATATTCCAACTGAGCTGTTAACACGACTGATGATAATGAATATTCCACTCATCTTCCCATTTAAAGGCAGCAGTGCATACTAACATTATGATGTATGCCCTACACTGCAGTCATGTTGTTCCCATGGTGTACCCTCACTGTCACCCTTGTGCACATTTTTGAAAAACTGTGTTTTTCAAGCTCTGCTGTTTACAGATATGCATGATATCGGACTTGGACTCATACAACTTGTGCACCAGGCAGCCTACTTAGTTATTGCAATCAGTGAGTGACTGATAATGACAGATAATATCGGAGGGTAGTCATGAGTTTCTGTGATTCCTATAGATGTAAACTGCGGTAAAAAAACCCCAAGTGAGATGCATATTTCCACTGCGCTGTACACGTGTCCTGATAACTGATTCTGAATATCCAGATATTGTCCAGGTATGCTGTTTAACAACCCATATCAAATGCAGAATATTGTCACACTCAAAACTACTGAAAACTACAGTTTTGTAAATGCAACATCAAATTCAAATGCAAAATCAAACTACTTACATGCAATGCAGGACACATCAATACATAAATGAGTATGCTTTAGAGAAACTTACAAATGACATGGTCTTCATATTGGGCTGGACAAAGCTCTTGAAGGCAACCCTCCACAGTGATTTCAAAAACACCAGGAAGTTGGGGAAGACCAGGCAGAAAACCAACATCAGCATGTAGAACTGTTTTTCCTTTTTGTCGCGCCCTGAGTGTGGACTGGACAATGTTGACAACACCAACAGAGACCCCTGATTGGACAGAGACCAAAAGTATGTTAAATAAAACCAGTTTGGCCAGATGAGACAGAAAACCAAAAGTTAACAACTCTTTATGACACATTCAAGTTAGATATTTAATATATTTCCCTCTCTCTATTTTAGAGAGGCACTTAAGAATACATTTGACTGACACTCATCTGTTTTAAGTGCAGTTGCAGTAAAGCCCTGCTTGTAGCAGCACCAGCAACCCTATAAACTGTAAATATAAAAAAAATGGGGTTGCCTGCATTCCTTCCTGCTTCCAGCTCCTCGTGCCTTACTGTAACTCCTATCTAGGACACCCAATTGCTTTATTGTCTTCATTTATCCTCAAGCCATGAGGGAAGTTCATCAGGTTAAAAACTTAATCAGTTTTCTCATGTAGTGAAACCGAGACAATGACATTTAGGGAATTCGTTGTTTTCGAGTCCAAGCATAATCCTGCGATTCAAGAAAGACAGAGAAAGATGAGGCTGAAGGAGGAAGATGAGAAATTTTAGGGAATAGAGGCAAAAGAGGCAGACTATGAAAATACATGCACATATGAGAGAAAGGAGGGTTGATAGAGAGACAATGAAAAGAGACCTGCTGAGAGAAGAGTTTGGTACATAGAGATCAAATAATTCTAAGTACAGCTCTTTGCTGTTTGTGGACAGGCAGGCAGAGACAGATAAGACACACGTTTTTGTAAACTATTCATTTTCTGATGAAAAAAAAGTTTTAATTTAAAGTTTTATCTGCAATCACTTTACCAGAAACTAATTTTGAAACAATTACTCAATACTAGTCTGAAATATTTTCACATAAGTAATGTATTTTTGTTGTTAATAACTATTTGAAACAGTGTCAACACTCATTTTCAACAGCATTGTTACACCCTTCAAAGCGCTTTTTTGCTCTCTCTAATCTTTGTCAGAGAGTTGATACACAGTGCTCACATACGTCTGCTTCCTTCTTCTAATTGTATTCATAAGTAAATTAGCTTAGATGCTGTTGTGCGTAACACACAGTACACGAGCCATGTTGTATTCATTTTTTAATAAAAACCTGAAATTTATGCCCTCAATGTGTGTCACAAAGTTAGATACATTTACAACTGTATTCAGTTTTCTAACAACCATGGGTTGGTTAAATATTTACAAGGAACTGTTAAAGGAAATGTTAAACACAGGAACAATGTCAAACACTGCTGCCAGTCAGAGACATACAGCACACAGCAGGTTCAAGGTTCCTGTTACACTCCTTATTATACTTCTTTGACATAGGCCACTATATACTATATATATAAAGCTACTTTATTTTCCTCTCAAAAGAAATTAATAGATATCATCTATATGTTTAGAAGTGTGAGGAATTACTGGGAAGTTTGCATGCACAGCAGCAGACACCGTGACTGGACAAAAGAAGAAAAGAACTGCGTCTAGAGAAACTCTGACCTTATCAAAAAAAAAAAACAAGGAAAAAAGTCACAGAACCAACAAATACTGTTTGACAGACAAGTAATCACATCCAAACAAATCAAAGCACTGTCAAGCAAAATTGCAATTCATGCAAAAATAAATGCTTCATGTAATTTATCAAATTACAGACTTCAAAAAGAGAGAGAAAGGAAAAAAGACCCTACAGTAATTGAATCTGGTAACCGTGATGAAGACATACTATATATACTGTATGTTTTTAGGAGTCTGCTTCTGAGAGAACAGGCTGTGGGCACTCTGACTTTTATCGAAGATGACTAAAGGCAATTTTGGTGGTGTTTCTATTATGAGCATCAAAACAACCCTAACATTTTTATCCTAAAGCTCCACATTTAGTGCCAGTGACACTGTGGTGATACGTCTTTCTCTGTGCCTCGACAGCAATGATAGCTAGATGAATAACTTCACCAGTAGATAGACAGATAGGCAGACATACAGGCAGATGGATAGAAAATCCTACCTTAGCGAGAACAGCACTGGTTATGACAGCCATCCCCACAAAAACAGCCACCAGGTACTGGGCAAACTGGAAACATCGTCTCTTAGATTCCTTCTCAGAACCCACTGGGTTTAGCTGGAATGGATCCCATGTATCTCTGAGAAACACACATGAAAACACACGTACGTCGAATGACTTCAGCTATCATCACAGTAGCATTGATTAGTCAATTGAAAGTGTTTTTTGATAATTGATTGACCAAAAGTCTCAAACGTTTCCTGGCTTTCTTCTTTCTTATATGATGCGTAATGAAGAGTATTTTGGTTTTGGTGTGTTTGTAGACTAATGAAGCAGTCAGAAGATGTCATTTTGGGCTCTGGGAAATTGTGATGACCTTCATTTCACAATTTTTCTGTCATTTTATAGACAGAGTAAATAATCGGCAGACTATTTGCTGATCATAAATAATAGTTAGTTGCAGCTCTACATCACAATTATCCCGCATTATGTATTGAGGCGAGAGTCACTCCAAACTCACTTAACCAAGATAGCTACATGGCAGTGAGAACCATTAACTATTCACTGATGCCGGACTTTGAAACATTTTGACATCACAAGGAAGCAAATGCACCCAAATGAAAATGTTTATTATAGTTTGATAATGATAATTCAGATGACTGGCTACTGCCTGTCATGATCAGGGTGTGGTGTTGGACTATGTCTTCAGAAGGTTCAATAGATATGATTCACTGATCATAGTCACGAAAAGAAACAACCTCTTAACATTGTGCATTTGCTCAGATGGATCAGGGTACAGAATATTTCCTTGTTTTCTTTTTGCTGGTTTGTATATTATTTTTATCTGTCTACTTTATTGTTGCGAGTCAGTTTGAAATGCTGTGAGACGAAAGGTGTTGGCATAAAAGTTAGGATTAATGACGGCTGGTTTCTAACCGGAGAACCTAATGACACACAGCAGGCATTTAAGCTGATTGAGCCCACAGAATGCGCACGTACTTATACTGGACTTATGAACCAAACTAATGACCCGAGAGTGTCTATCAGCCTTGCTGTCGTCATCCACTGCTGGCTGATTAATGTCAAATACAGTATAATTTATCAGGGTGTGGGTTATCTGCCTTGAGTTGATAGCACTTTATGATCTTTGACTTTGCCACAACAACCCACAAAAATACAAGCAAGTCCAGGTAAATCTGCTCGCTGGCAGGATATGTGTTTGGGATATCAGAGTGTATGTGTCTGCATGGTGACACACTCTTTTCTTTAATGACTCATAAAAATAAGCAGCCATTACATAAATAGCAATGAAAAGCTGCTTAATTTAGAAGAGCAAAGATACTTAAAATTATGGTATCTATTTTTACCACTAACTTTCTCATGCTGCTACATGCTCACCACTGTAGACCTCCTGCCGTCATAATATTATTGGTAAAAGGTGATGTCTTTTGTCGCCAATGTCAGTTTCAAATATCAAATGTTATATAAAAAAGCTTTCGGGGAACGATGGGCAGCAGCACACTATGTTAATTTATCTGCAGACTGTCAACACCGGCTGACACAGACGGAGACAGACAAGAGCCAACTTCAACTCCAACTTTGTCCGATCACTCACAGCGCCCAAACCATATTCATTATTGCCGTAATGTGCGCCCTTGCCTTAGGTGTGTATTAACTATTTAATGTGTATTTTTTATCATGCTAATCTAAACAGGGACATCAATCTAAATGTGGTTCTGCTGTGATTTGTGTTTATCATAATTCAGCTCTTTATTCTACTCAAGGCCGCTGCAGAGCTCAGAACATAGCAGATTGGTTCAGCTTGCCTAGAATGTAATTGTTGACCCTCTGGTGATTTCCCAACACGCTTGTATGCTCGTCACTCATCACTGTTGGATAACTCTTAATGTACTGTCCGACTAAAATCATGAATGGTAAATATTAAGTAATTTGCTAGTATTCTCAGACTTCACTGATACATTTGACGCAGTATTTGCTGTGTCAGAGTTGTCAAATCATAATTGGTTGTTGAAAATGTAAGTTGTTTCCCCAATAGAACGTTCTCCTAATCACATCGAGGACAGCAGAACATAGAGAGAGTGTATTATTAAAAAAAAACAACCTCAGAGGAACCAGTATGGAGAATGTGATTAAAACTGTAGCACGTATTTAATATTTTAAATGGAGCAGAACTCCCCTAACAGCAGTCAGTATCTGCGGGGATGATATTAGCCACAGCAATAAAGAGAAAGCGCAGCAGTGCACAAGGGAAATTAACTGTTTCCTCAAACCGTAAATTATACAAAATAGAAATGTGGATATACAATACTTCATGATATATCACTGAGATGACTCATTACCAGTATCTATCTACCTTACAATTAACCTCCTAACAATGATAAAGAGTGCAATAAACATTGTGTGCCTATGGACAGGAAGTGGAATTGCCAAAACTTCACGGTGTGTTTAACGTATATCCTTTTAAATCTGTCTCTCTAAAACAGACAATGAGACACAACTTTAAAACTTGATAGCCTCTGTAGCTTTATTGGTTAAAGGATAACCAGGGTAACCACCTGAAATAAGGAAATGCTGTGTAATTTTATGACTTCCAGTAAGTTGGAGTAAGTGGAAATTGAAGACAAATTATAAATTATAAACTAGACCTCTTCACCAGAGCTACTGTACATAAATAATGGCAGTACAACAAAAAGCTATTTCCTTATTGGACCAATTGCACAGTCCAAAGGGCAGACAAACTAGGGATGTAGACAAATATGAATAAATTAGTTTTTTTTTTCATTATGAACAGAAAATGTGCCCTGAAGAGAAACCAACAGCATCTGATATTTGTAATAATGTTTTTTCACTTAGATATTCTAACAATAAGTGGTTAGTAAATAGTTTTCAATTACTTTTTTACTAGATCTGTCGAGAAAACAAAGCAATTTCTGGATCCAACGTCTGAAATGTGGGGATTTGAGCCTTGAACTTTCGCTTCAGTGATGTTTCATTTAGTCTGAATGTCTTTTAAATCTGATTGGTTTTGCGACCATTTTTCTATCTCAATTTTTTTCACATTCACTTAAAAACAACTTGATTTTCGTAACTGCTTGAGACCTCCTTCTCCACACAGTTGTGACTCATATTTTCTCACTGTAAAAAAACTCCAACTCTGTCATTTACTATTCATTTTCACCTGAACCATATAAAGTTATACAGCTTACATACTTCATTCTTTCTTTGAAGGTGGGATTCAAAGACTAATTATGTTTCCTGTTGTTAATTGAGGTACATTGATCAGTTTGTCATTTTGCTTACAGTCGTGGTCAAAAGTTTACAAACACTTGAAAAGAACAAGTGTATGTAAGAACTTGTAAACACCATCTAATATGTATTTGATCAGGCTGGATAATGAAGATCAAACTGTGATAACTGGGCTCAGCAGGCTGCCGTCACATATTACCCTCTGTCTCTCATGTGTAACATCAGTCACCCACTTAAATACAACAGAAATGAAATGTGATGACCTTCAGAAGGCAACACGCATTGTGAAATAGTTTTCTTTACCCATGTCGTCCTTCTCTTTTCTTTCCTCTGTTTTTCAGTTCCTCCATCTTGCTCGCCTATGCCACTTCCCACGGTGGCCTGTGAAGAGTCAGAGGGGAAATATTCAAACAGCGAGCAGAAGTCATACATTTTTTTTGACAGATTACCTTCAGTATAATGTGTATTTTAAAGATAAATCTTAACACATGACAAAGAATATAATTTCTTTAAATGATCGTCAGCATTGACCTCATTAAGTCATGCTGAAATAAAAGAAAACAGAGAGGCCTTACCTTTATTTCTTTAATTCTCCTGTTAATTAGATCTTTATCTTCAAGTGATTTTCAGTGATCCACCCCCAGGCTGCTTTGTTTCTCTTCACTGAAGCCTTACCTTCAGTTCTTAGTTAAATGATGTGAAATTCCAAGCTCAAGGTTGTATGTATTTATAAGTTACTTTCATTTTGAAAAGTAAAGGTTTCAAGGTAATTGAAGTCGACTGGAATCCAACTGTACAGACGTCTCCTTCAATCCTTCAATCCGCCAGTCTGTCAGTCTTTTTGTCCTTTGTCCATCTGTTTGTCCGTGTTATCACTAGCTTATGAAAGTTACACCCTTGCAGACAGTCAGGTTCAGCCCCCTTAGGTGTGTGTGATCGTGCGTGTGTTTTATGCGACCTATGCATCTCACAAAGTGTGTATATGTGGGGTTGATGGATACTAAAAGATAACCATCAGCCTAAGATCCCGTAACCACCCAGGATGAGTAAGTTATGTGATTTCTCTCTCTCTCTCCTAGCGTGTGTGTGTGTGTGTGTACGTGTGAAGTTTGTCAGTGACTCAAAAAAATGTTATCTATCAAGTTTTTATGGGGGGCAGTAAAAAGGTACAAGGATCATTTACACTGAGACACACACAAATCTCAACTCAGTTTCCAGTAAGTTGGCTTTGACCTCGCTGTGTATGCACGCATGCATGCACGTGTACACAGATGATCTCTCTCTCTCTCTCTCTCTCTCTCTTTTTAATTAACTTAGACCAACACTTAGCTTAGTGTTCTCTACTAACAATAACCTTGGGCAATGAAAATGCTCTCCTGAATGTGCCCTGGCAATGTTTTTTGCGGTTTCACATTAATGCTGCCTCGTTTTTTATCGTGCGAGTAAAACAGAGGGTCGAAGGATAGACGGTGTTGTTCGCTGTACAGATTGTAAAGCCTTTTGAGGCAACTTTGTGAGACTATATAAATAAAGCTTTTCTAGAGTCATATACTTGTGTAAATATATTTGGGATTTGTTTATGTAAGGGTTATTGAGCAAATGCTCAACAGAAGCATGAAATGCCAAGTTAAATCACTTCTTTATCTCGCTCACAGGTTATAAAGCGTACGTCTTATCTAAAGCCCATCCAGCACCGTGGCAACCATTGCTCTGTTGTTATATTACAGCCTAACCTGAATCAAGTTTTATGGTTTTGTGAAAGTGTTGTCGTTTGCCCTCACGGTCAACATCTATCACTTTTTGTGAATGTGGTCAGGTTTTTATCATTTTCATGTGAGCTGTGTCAAAAACATTTTCCACTAAAAAAACAACAGACAACTTTAATCAGTTTGTGCCAAGTGCTGACCTTGTTAGCCAGAACAGATATAGTGTGTGTCTGTTACCACTGGGTGTCAGTACAGGGCTGTGATTTTAGCCTATGCCTCTGCTTGAATGATTTTTCACAGTTTTCAGCATTGTGTGTGTGTGTGTGTGTGTGTGTGTGTGTGTGTGTGTGTGTGTGTGTGTGTGTGTGTGTGAAGAAAATGCACAAGAGTTCTCTGTTTGTGTGTCGTAAGTAGTTGCACAGGTCTGTATGGGTGGAGGTGTTCATGCGTGCGTTTGTGTGTGTGTGTGTTTGTGTGTGTGTGTGTGCATTTGGGATGATGTGTACGTGTGGAGGGGGCTCAAAAGAATGTCTCTGTCAGGTTGTGGACTCTCATTAAGATGCTCTGCCAGTGCATAATAAGCTGGCCATATGGTCAACATGGCAGTGGTATCTTCCCCCACCTTCAGGTTGTTGAGTTTGAGAACAGCCCCGCAATAACAACACACAGCAACCGGAGAGTGAGCCAGGAGAGAGAGAGAGAGAGAGAGAGCAGATTTTATGGGTTTAATTTGCACAAGCAAGATAATCTGCAAGCTAAAACATTCCAAAAAAATATCTCTCCTTGTTCATAAAAGGAGGAGGGTATGGCTAACACACCGCACGCCGTGTCAGACGAGCGTTTGGCGCCAGTCATTTCTCAGTCGCAGTGATCCCAGCTCGACAGTCCTGCTCCATGATCTGTAAAATGTTGTTCACATCACAATGGTAATGTCACAGAGGGCATTGTTACCGCTATTCACAGCTGATGCCTCTCAGATCTTCAGAAAGGTCAGCAGAGAGGTTCCCATCTCCGGCTCTGATTTAATTCTATGCCAAACTATAATTAGTAGCCATATGGACTGTGTGTTGAGAATAGCTACCTGCTGTAGATACACACGGAGAGGCTATGGTGACTCTCACTATTTATTGGCTGGTCAGAGACTGTGAAATGGCAAGGGAGGAGTAGAGTAATTAATGAAATGTTGAAATGAAGTGTGCATCGAGTGTATGAAAGATATTATTTTTTAAAGATGATATGTTTGATTTACTTTAAATATTAATTGTAAGTGTGAATCAAGTGCGTAATATTTAAAGGTTCCCGGTGCTGCCAGTGTCACAGCCCATTCTGCTGCTTTATACAGCTGTAAGCCACTTTCAGCTCATTGTTTCTGCTGTGTATAGTATATAAGACTGTGGGCAGCTCACATGAAATTATTGTACAACACCTGTTTTCTCAACAGTCGGTAGAGCGAACAAGGATTTAATGCTACTTTATATAAGTATATCTATGGTATTGAATTCTACTCTATTAGTGTTATTTTATAAAGAGTCTGGTCAGGTCATATCACTATTGGATATTATGATAGATTGTAGTTTAAAAAGGATTTGTTCAACAAAAAAACCTTCTGTTTTCATTCCTCTAAGGGTTATTATAACTAATAGTAATAATCATGTAACACCACATGCCATGCTGCCATGAAACTGATATTTTCTGAGATGGTCATCGTACCTTGAAAATCTCCAACTGTTGCAAACCTAGTTTGAATTTTAAAGAATACTTTTGGTACATTGTCTGTAAGACGTTGATAGATGGACACAACCGGGGCTTGTTGCTGTGAGCTTGTTTTGAACTTTCTACTTTTGAGCTGTCGAAAATGAAAGCTTCGGAGCTATTGTTGATGTGCACTCGAGAAAAGCACTTGGCAGTTTCAGCAGTTGCATTCTGAGGCCAAAGGAGATTGTAATGCCACTGAGCAGGATGAATGTGAAAGGGAATATTGCTGATCAGGACATTAAGGAAAATAAAGAAACAAATTGAGTTTATGGAAATTATGCACTGCGAGAGCTCTATACAGGCCGGGGGGCAGTGATCTGCTCTGATTGTGCTGAAAGAATATATTTAGGTCAGAATCAATTGAGGTACGGCTCCCTCCAGTCTAACACACACTCACAAACACTCGTATACACTCACTCACGCTGATCATTCAAGCATTGGCCACCCCTGTTACTAATTTAAAGGGAAGTCTCTTAGAACGATTCTTAGAAGCTTGTGCTACTAATTGCAATGTCACATTTGTGTCGCTCTATATGTGGGTTGAACAAAAATAGCTGAAAATGTATAAATCCAATTTCCTCTGACCTTTCAGTTGATGTACACAGGTGTCACATTTAATGACCGTCTGCCACTGAAAATGGAACGATGTGCAGTTTGATGTCTGGATTCTGCCAAAACAATTGCAGAGCAACTATATATAGACATACTTCTATAAGACACAAACCAGTTTTTGTCAATGGAAAGTAAAAAGGGAAGAGTGCTATTAGGTTAAATGTTGAGAAACATCATATTCATCAAAGTGTTTTAGAGCTGCCCTCTGCAGATGTGGCTGTATGTTGTCTGAACGAAAATGGGGATCAGGACAGTCTGCTTTTAAATAAAGAAATGCCTTTCATCTGGCATGGCTTTACTTGACTTAACATGACACGTGTTACTTGACACGCATACAAATGCCAAATATAGGAGAGAAATTGGTTGACAGATTGACATAATATAATTGGCAGAATCCTAATACTAGATTAGCAATGAAAATGTGCTGTGAAATCTTCATCACAGAATGCTATTTCCTGTGCAATTTATTTGATATAGGTTGCAGGCTTTGGAGTAAAATTACATGCACTGAGATTACAGCAAATGAGAAATGATATTTTTACAAGGATCAGCACAAGACCTCCCAACCTGGTCCACGAGATGGGTCTTTGGGTATGCACGTGATGCATTGAAAATATCATTTTATCTCATAACAATTCCTGCTGTGAAGAATCTAAAATTTCTATCATGTTGGTCAAATAGGACCAATGTACTGTAATTATCCATAAGAACTCTGTAATGACTCAGACCAGTGCAATTGTGTTTGGTTTTGATCCAACTTTGTTCATTTTTGTGGCTGTAGTTTGTGATTGTTTTGTAAAAGAGATCCTATTCTAACTTTTGGTTTACCCATGTGTGTAACTTGTTATTGGACAAAATATTGGAAACACATTTGATTACAATGCAATCCAATGAAACACCGGTACTGAATGCAAACTCAACATTAATCCTGGCGGTCCAACAAAAAACCAATATGATCAAGTTGATAAATGTAGGGTGTAATTTAGGTCTGCTGTATTGGTCAGACCCAAAGTGTATTTGATGACCCGAGAATGAGACTCTAAATCAACTCTTTTTCAGAATCGCTTTAGAAGTTCTTACATAGTTCTGTGTTAATTGTCCACTTTAGTGCCTTGCCTTTCGGTTGCATCCAATGGCATAAATAGAGCTACATTAAATATCCCAATCCGTGTGTCTATAGGAGGGACATAATAAAGAACATTTATTTACACGGTCAATGTATGGGAAACAGATTTCTGTGTTTTTAAATTGCCAGACAGTATGCTGAAAGTAAATGTACACATGTTGTCTATTACTAAAGAACCTTCCGTTGGCCTGATAAAGCCAGCACTGTGGCTCTATAATTCACCTTGACCAAAGCCCAAAGTACACATGATTGAATTTCTCCACTCAGTGGCACACTAGGCGATATTTTACCCCCTTCTATGATATGATTTCACAGGCAGGAGAGAAAAGAGGTGTCTGATTCTCTGAGAGACCATAAATCATGCGTTAATCACAAAATAGGCTCTTAACCAGAGCAGGACACTGACCTTTTCATGCCCCAGTCACAGTGGCTGATGGTTCACAATTAAATCGCTGTTATCTTTCTCAGTCAGACTGAATTTTAGAAAAGATTATCTGACTGTTCAGTAGAGACAAACAGAGACAATTTTAGCAACTGTTTTGATAACTGTACATGAATTTAAAGAATTCCATAATGGTACAACACATTTTGTGGATTAAATCCATCTGTGCGTTGTAACGAGGGGAAACATTGGTTCTGTGGTTGCCGAACTTCTTCTGGCACGCCTCGCTTCAGAAGGCCCCCACCCCACAGTTTTTATCTATCATTATCGGTCATAGGGGAAGCGACTAATGAAAAGGGATCCAAGTTGAATTTTAATGAAATAAAGGTCAGCACAATTGCATCAGCAAAGTCAGGGGATATATTGAAATACAGATAAATTGATATAAAACAAAAAAGAGATGGAAACTGCGTGTGTCCTCACTAGAAGGGTGGATGGCATCAGTGCTGCATGACATTGAGCTTTACTTTGTTCTTTACTGTTGATACAGATTTAACAATGAGGTCATGGGGTTTCATATAGCACGATAGTATATGTGTGTGTGTGTCAGTATGTACATGTATCAGTTATGTTGGCAGTTATTATTGTAATCAAGCTACAGAGCTAAAGCTTCTCTTCTCTTCTCTTCTCTTCTCTTCTCTCCTCTTCTCTCAGCATGAGGCGAGGTTTCACTAAATTTACGGTTAACCGGCTCATTTCTATTGCAATTAGGAACAAAGCACACTTGCAAATAATTACATGTCATTCAGTGCTGCGCCTTCACAAACATTATAGCAGAGTCGCACCTTTCTTCACTGCAGATACTCAAAATCATACCAAGTATGTTGGCCTAATTTCTATTCAAAAAATATCTCAGTTTATTTGACAGGAACAATACATGTAGGTATTGTTACATCCAATTAAAATGCAACTGATGCGAAATATAAAGGGCTTCTAGCCATGCTGTCATTTTCCCTGGTTAGGTTTTTAGGAAATAAAACACATGACACAGCACTAAAATAGAAATGAATGATCGACGACAGCCACTAGAGACATAAACTTACAATAATACAAATATAGACAAGCAGCCACTACAGACAGCGATGTAACAACTATGACTAAGACCAACAAATAGGAACAATGACTGAAAATAGTGATTAAGAACAAACAAAAAGACATTTTGATTTGGTTGTTTAAGCCGTAGTTTTGCTTCAATATTGAAAGCTTTGAGGTCAGATAATGTTTTTCTTGCTGATGGTGGGGTATTGGAAATTTGTAGGTCTTTATGTCATAATCCTTTGTTCTCTTATTTCCTGTTTTATTTTGAAATGGTGCCCTCATGTGTCACATGTTGGTGAATAGAATTACTTTATTACAAATATCTTTTAAGAAGGCCTCAATATGAAATATTAAAAAAAGGCCATTTGTGGAGAGGAAGACTACACAGAGGCAGTGTCCAGGGCTGCGACCACTACTCACCTTCAGTGCAGCACAGCAAAATGGTGCAGTCAGTAGTGTATACCTGTGTGTGTACTCACATACAAAAAGTGAAGGGACGTCACCACGGGTGCCTAGCCTCCCAACAATATGGCACTCTGCTTAGGAAAATAACCAAACAAATGATCAGAAAACAACAAGGTAACAAAACAAAGTAAAGTAACCCAGTTGGTTTTAATAAAATTCAACCTTAAATACAACTAAAAAATTGATCTAAACAAAGGAAAACAAACTACAACACTAATAAATTAAGGGACAGGCAAAACAAATCAAAACCACCAATACCGGCAAAACGATTGGAGAGTGCAAATTAAATGTTCAGGCAAACTAAATGTAAAGATGTGGGCAAAACACTTAACTAAAGGGAAAAATGTGGGCAAAACAGCAGTATTATTGAAACAAAAGGGGAAACACTTAAGGCACCAGACATAAACACAGAAAGCACTCTGGTAAGGGGCAAACAGGGACTCCTCACATGGATACCCATGGATACCCACATGGACAGCCGCTGGGACACCAAACAAGATCTTCCAAGTCAAACGCAATTCAGATTAGTCTCGATGGTCTCGGACACTTTCTTGATATGTGCCTCAAATTTTAATTGGGAATCCAAGATCCACCTAGATATTACACTTATTATAAAACACAGTCACCTGTAATGTAGCATTTCAGTTTCACTAACCCAGAACTGCAATCAGGAATGACTGAAGCGACGACGCTTCCAGAGAAAGGCCATAAAGCACTTGGTGTATCGCTTGTTAATACATCACAGGTGTGTGTTTGTCAGGTATTTTACAACAGCATAAAGGTGCGACTCTGCCAGTGAGAACAGAGGGCATGAACTACACATGCCAACAAAGGCCTGCCTGCCAATTTCACAGTTAGTGAACTCAACTGATCAAGTCATGAACAAGTTCTGAATGTGGCCCCTCGTCTTTTTCTGTCTCTCCTGACAGTCATTTGCAATTCTATCAAATCCCAAAGTGACATATTTCACTTTCTGTTCACCTCGGGACAGAATCACATTAAAATACTGTTGGTGTCCTGCAGAGAGAGAGATGCAGCAGGTGAGGGTGTGCTCAGACGGTGTGTGTAACAGCTGTAATGAAGAACAACAAGCCAGATGGCGGCAGCTTCTTTGTTGTGCTTTGTTATCTTGTTCGCTCACCTCTCTGTGTCCGTTTGTCTTTCCTTCTCTCTTTCTGTCTTTGAGTTTGAAATGAGGTTTTTGTTCCCAGCGTTCATTGAAATGAATTTGCACGTTGCCTTCGAGGAATTTTGATGAATGATATCATTGGACTCGTGATTTACACAAATAGGATATTTATGTTGCGCACTGCGCTCTCGTCAATCTTGTGTCTGTCCTCTGACACATATAAACACAGCAAGGCCTTGGGTAAATCGATTTTTACTCAATTCAGGAGGTGTACATTTTTGTCGAAACAGAAAAGAAACCTTTTCCCCACGAAGATATCATTACTTTGATGTCAAATTCAGATCATGTTAGTCATAGCTGGTGTCAGAACATTTGCTTTCTCAGTGCAAAATGAAATACCATCAAATAATGAAACATTTTCGACAAATTATGTCTGTATCAAAATAATATGAGATAGGTACGCACGGCTGTGGAAAAAAGGAGTTATTTCACCTTGATGATGAATTGTCAGATAACTCCCACAAATCTGTGACTCTTGCATTCATGAAGTATTGTGTAACCATCACAAATGTATTACGAGCCTGCAGCGAGTCAGCACTCACAGAGGTCAATAGATCTGGATTTCAAGTGACATTATACAGAATAATTACTGGAGAGAAGAATTGTCACTTGTCACTTTTCATTGAACTCGCAGCGAATTGTTTCAGCCCTGACATATTGCACGCAAAGTTTGATGTTGCCCACTGGCTCGCATTTTCTATCACTCCACAAACTTTTCACACTTTCTTTGAAGTAATAAAAATACACCAAGAACACTGTTTTTTTGCCTTCCCTTTCCCCTCTGTCCTCTCCTACCCATAATTTAGTTTGTCTTTCTAATTTTCATAAGCAAACTTCCAAACTCTGACCTTTGTCACTGCTGCTGAAGTCACATAAAAGTCTTCTAAGTAGTAGACTCCAGGATTTATTTATTTATTTTTTTAAATGCCTCCTTGCCGGTGATAACCTTCTACGGGTTGTCTGTCTATCTGTCCGTCCCATTCTTGTGAATGTGATATCTCCAGGAATGCCTTGAAGGAATGTCTTCAAATTTGGCCCGAATTTCCTCTTGGACTGAAGGATGAACTGATTAGATTTCTGTGGTCAAAGGTTAAGATTGCTGCAACCTCGTGTGCCACTCTAGTGAATATGATATCTCGGGAGACACCTGGAGGGAGCTGAAGACAGAAATTATTCACTGCAACTGTACATATCAATTGCACTGCACTTTATACTTTATATTAAATTACATTAAAGTGTTCAGCACATAGGTTGTGTCAAATCTGTCGGGACAGACATAGATGGAAATTGCAACCTGGCTGGTGCGCTGAGGCGTACAACAGTGTCATTTTCTTGACATCTTTCAGTGCTGTTCAGATTTAACTTGTGTCGATGCCGCTGATAATACTTGACGAAACAGTAATTTTCAACATTTTTCCAAGCAATTTTCATCTCTGCGTGTGATTTTATTTGAACTGAATGGCACTGTGCTATAAAGCAGACAGCGCATCAACAGATCAAAGCAGCTAGTCTAACCTGTAAAGCCTCCAACCTATGAGTAGTATTCTTTGAGCTAAGTGCAGACTGTCCAAATCCCAAAATGGCTGTGCAGCTCTCTCTACAAGATATATTTTGTCCCAGTCACACAAATTACACAACCGATCGCTGATGAGGTGTTCTGAGCGCAAGGTTATTCCTCTTGGAGTCCACGACAGGAGCATCGGATTGCAATATTCACGGAAAGCATGGGAGAAGTAATTACGAGGCAGATTGTGTCACCACGTCTTACCGTCACATCTCAACCCTCACATGGAGCTCTCAGAACTGCTTTTTTCAGGCTCCATTTTGATTGTATCTATTGAAAAATTCAGCTGATATACATTTGACTGATTTGAATTAATGCATGTAACCAGAGACCATTCACTCGGGGAACTAGCCAAGAAAGCAATATCTATCCATTCATCGATTTTCTGTTACCCACTTGTACAATGCAAGGTCAAAGAGGGCACACACTAATGCAAACATGCACTGGGAAAATGGCAGGAGATAGGAGATACGTTCAGATAACCACATTCACACAGTGTAGAGTTTATAGTTCAGCCACTGTATCTGCATATTTTTAGACTCTTAAAAGAAATTAGAGCTTCTGCAGGAAAACTCATGCAGTGAACATGCAAAGAACAACGTCCCTGGACCCTCTTGCAGTCAGGTGCCTGTTATAACCGTCGAGCCGCTGTGCTGCCTGGCAGCAATATTGGATTAAAAAAAAAGTTTTTCTCAATTTTTTTAAATTCCACTTGGGGTTCTCTTTGTTTTAGAAAACCAAACGTATTCAGCAGAGAATTAACAAATAAGGAATGAAGAAATGGATGGTTGGATGACAGAAGATTGATGTGTGAATTGTAAATCCAGACAGGGAGTTGGACAGAAGCAGGGAGGAATGAAAAACAGAGCGAGGCAGGTACGGAGATAGACTGGCAGATGAGGAGGAGGAGAGAGAGATAATGAAGCAAAGGTAGAGCGGATGAGAGAGAGGAGTTGTGCCAGCAAACACAGAAAAAAATCAAACGGGCAAAATTAAAAAAAGGAAGCGAGAATTGAAAGGATGAAGGAATTAAGGGCAGGTGATAAGAAATGGACAAGAGGACTAATTGAAAGCAAGTGAGGGAGAAAAGTATGGACTCTGGTTAGTGGAAGAGGTGTTTGAGAGACAAAGAGAGACTGTGAGAGAGGGAGATACGGTAGCAAAACAAATTAAGAGTGGAGGGTAAAAAGGGATGGGAGGCTGAAAGACTGACAGAATGAAAGAGTGAAATCAGATGGAAAGGCCTCTCCTGTTCATCCAGGCTGAAAGTTGAATCACAGTTTACAAGCTTCTGCCTTCAGACAACTGTGTTTGTTTGTGTGTGTGTGTGTGTGTGTGTGTGTGTGTGTGTGTGTGTTTCATTAGGCAGTGATACAGGAACAGAGGCATTGTGCTATATGTTTGTGTAGTCCTATCCTGTACTTCATCTGAGTGCATCCAGATCCACATATTTCCTACCCTAAATTTCCAGTGTATGTTTTTGTTCTTTACTGACATCCATGCCCAAAAAAACGAGTCTGTTTGGATAGAATATCTGCAAAGACATCAAGTCAACACAAAATGTCCTGTTACTATAAGCGGTACTGAAGGACAGACAATCTGTGCTGCTACAGTTTTTGTGCTCTGTTGCAGCTTTAATTATTCGAGGACCTCCGTGTATCACATAATTCATTTCTGACCACTTGCAGTCACCTGATACGGCGCTTGAATTTGCAAATGATCTAATCTGTCATAATGATTCTCACAGAAAAGCACAATGAGGTGTCGGGGAATGATGTATAGGATAGGGCACGGGTCCACCATACAAAGGCTGGCTCTCCAGCCAGACACAGCAACCACACAATAGGGGTTTGTAGGTGACGCTGAGACAGGAAACCATGCACCCTGCAAAGGCCCAGATGTCCACTCCTACATATTATTTCATGAGCAAAGCAAAGCATCAGTAAGGTGAAATATATGACGATAGGTTTCAGAGTTATTATCCAATTTATTTAAGCAATAAGCGCTAATAAAGAAACCAGATGGGGACCAGATATAGATGTTTTGCACTGTACAGCTATAATATTAAAGTTCCTATTAGAATGAGGGAAACATTATACAGACTTTGACAATCTGGGCTTTACAATGTCATCTAAATACTAAAACATATAGATAAAACTGTATACTGTATGTACAATACCAAACTCTGTGTGTACTGATATGTAGGAGAACAAATAGAGTAGAATAATTGTATTTAACATTTAGTATTCGACGACTAACAGTGAGTAGCTGCTCTTCAACAGACTTCATCCCCTCCTTTCTTTTCATTCTTGCTCTCTCCTAGATAAGCAGTACGCATGAAGATGAATGATGTGATGAAGACACTATGAGCGATGAAGATGACTCGATGATGGCAAAGAGGAAAAAAGGATGAAACATCGCTTGGGGGAAAGTTCGGTCAAGGTCTTCTGTGGTATTTTTGGGAAGCAATGGCACAGGTGCAAAGTGCAGTCAACCGCAGGGATCACACAGGGCGAGGTGTCTATGTCTGGTGTTTTTAAGGCCAGAGGCATGTGGTCCACCTGTGATGCAGTTGGAAACCAAGTGGGATTTTGCAGAATAACTTGTCAGCGGGTCTTACTTTAGGGACTGGCATTAATCCATCTCCTCTCGCCTCTTTAAAAGCCACGTAGCCAAATGTTTTTTTTTTTAGTTGCATTCGCTTTTCCTGAAGCCTTTATGATCAAACTGAAAAGGCAAGTGTACATGTACATAAATCATACATAAAATGGATTTCTGTGGTTTTTGTGAGGTGATTGTGAGTAGGTGCTTTCGCCACAACTAAATAAAACAGCACAGACCACAGCAGTGCAGGCCAGGAACACAATCTGCTGGTCATTCTGAGACAAAAATTACAGCATGCACCCTTCATTCAGGTGCACACACGACTTTGCTCTCCTTAGCTTTGGCAATGTAAATTCTAGCAAGACATAAGCCCCCCCGAAGGCCTTACGAGTTTGTACCAGTCCAGGAGCAGATTAGAGACAAGCTTATGAAGAAAGTGACATTGTGAGTGTACATGTGAAAAGCTCAGAATTTTTATTTATTTTTTTTTACATAAGGAGGATTTTATAATAATAGACTATAGATCATTTTTGCTACAATCTTAATGTCTTTAAGTACCCTGACCAGCTACAGGAAGGTGGCAGGGATAATGACTGGATGAATTTTGATTATCAGGATGATCGTGAATAGAGATAATTGTGAACATCGTCAAATGAATGCCTTGACGTATACAGTCCTTTATTGGTTTACTGATTATTTTGAACTGCCTAAGCCCGTCACCATGGCTGAATGCATGGCTTGTATATTGTAACCCCTACAGAAACAAGTTAAATTGGAGGTGTGTAAACTACAGTATAAAAGGACAGATGAGGAGATGAGGTTACCACCAAATACTTATTACCTTACCTTATGATTTATGATTGCTTATTAAAGATTCTTTCATTATTTTTTTTTCACTAAAAAAAGATGTTTGTGACAAATTATTTTGATGATTATTTGGATAATGCACCTTCAGACTTTTTTTATGTGAGGTTCTGGTTGACTAGTGGGTGTTGAGGGTTAAAACAGCTCTGTGTTAAAACAACAACAACAGAGGTTTTATTGGTGGACGTGTCTTGTCGCAGTTACTGGTAAGACGACGCAGGATCCAGGAAGTGCAATGAGTTTTAAGGCTTTTCCAAAAAACATAAGCACTGTACAGTTGTTTAAAATACTCTCAGGCAGGATTTTACAACTCTACAAAGTTATCATGGGACTCAAATAATCTTTCATTGCACTGCTTGCTAGGTGAACTGTATAATACTGACTTCACATTACAGGGTAATCATCCAGGAATGTACACTTGCTTGTGTTTTATTGGCTACCGTAGAGCATTGTCAGATAATGCTGCATTGCGTTGCAGCAAAAGTTGAGTAAACTTTTTTTTACTGGGCAACCCATTGTTCTGGAGCCCTCTGTGTAGTCACCCCTGCTGGGTCAGAGCAGTCTCTTTGAAATGAATGAGGAGGCTGCTTTTTTTCCAATGTATGCCTAAAGAACAGCTTTAAGGTGCCAAAATACTCCATCAGAACTGCTTATTGGATGATCTTTGCCTCAGATATCTCTTGGCGTTTTTCCTGTAAAGTACCGCTGTGTTTTGCCCTTCCTTAACTTTAGTTTTTGGTTGTTGTTTTTTTTTTTTCAAATGCTGCTATGAAGCTACGTAATGATCTGCTTCCCTTCTGAGGTAAAAAAGCATCAGTCCACAGCTTATACACACACAGCGCAGTCAACAACCCTGACATCTTCATCCATGCTGTTCCTCTGAGTCATCAAGCTATAGCCTCCAGTTTAACTGCATGCACCAATGCACTACATACTGTATGTTTGACACTGTGAAGGGACCAGACAAACCAGACAGAAAGAAAATCGAAGTGAGCGGTCATAACAAGGGAAAGGGGGTGAGGATGCGATGAGTGTGTGTATATGTCAGTTTCAGCATTATAAATGTCAGATTCATTCCCTCTCAGGTTAGTATTTTGTGCTGTGAGCATGGCAGCTGATGCAGCTCTGTGGATTGGCATCTGCTAATGTCAGCCTCTGAACAGTTAGACATGGCCTTTTTGTTTTTTGTTTTTTTTAATCTCTCCAGCATTCTTGTTTTTTCAACTGGTGTCACATGGCAAAATATTTTCTTCATATTGTTCAGTAGAGGTGTGAATCAGGCCTTGTGATTTGATTCTGATTCAGCTGTCAACAATTTAAATGCGAAACAATTCTCGATGATTCTCTCAGTGATCTATATTCCTCCACATGGTTATTTTTTAATCATTTAAATTCCCCTTTTATTCAGAAAGCCCTTCCAATAATCAGACTATAGCAGTCTACAAAAGAAAAGCTGCACCTGTTCAATACATAAACATCTCATCTCATCTCTCATCTCATTTTCTTGTCCTCTGTATCCCTATTGGGGTCGCGGGGTGTTGCCGCTTTATCCCCCCCTTCGGGGGTTGGGGGGCTACTGGGGCCAAATCCAGTTCTCAGAGGGCGAAGGCCAGGGTACACCCCTGGATGAGTCGCCAGCTCATCGCAGGGCCCGCTGATGGCAGAGGCTGCCTCGCAAGGTGCCAGCTGCGCATCAGGAGCAATTTAGGGGTTCAGCATCTTGCTCAAGGATGCTTCGGCATGTAGCTCAGTTCCGCCCAGGGGAGGCGGGGTTAGAACCAGCGACCTTCTGACTCTACCCACTGAGCTACAGCTCCCATTAGAAAAACAAAACATTTATCCATCTGCAGTGCCTTAGACGTTTGTTATAGTATACAGTACATATATTGTACAATAATATTGTTTTCACTTGCCAGCTTTAAGATAAGGCATCGATTGACTCTGCTGCACACACTTCTCTCAGAGTTGGACGGCAAAGTTGACAGCGCCTCCTCCTCCTCAGTTTTTATGGCTGCAGACGATAGCTTCAGGTGAAAATGGCTAATGGGAGTAGTAATCGTTGTGAGGCAGGAGTCAGGCTCAGCGTGGGTCTTGTCCAGTTCGTACTTCCCAGCTGATAAAAAATAAAATTAGACATGACAAAACTCAGCAAGTTGTTTTTTTTTTATCACTCACAGTTGAACTCTGCCTCTCTCCCACATACCTTGGAGCAACGTAGTGATGCAATTTTATTGTCCAGCTGAGGCCGGACAATCAACAACCAACAATCAACACAGTACTGCTAACTGGTCAACAGTAGAAGACTGTGGTTGTGGTTGTGGTTGAAAAGTGTGCACAAAAATAAGAGACTGACAGTTCTTCTGAAAACGAGTTGCAGTGGGTAGTGTAGATAGCATTTTTGTAAGTTTAGTTTTATTTTCACCTCAAAAAATGACAATGTGGATGGGACATTATATAACATATGCCGACCAAGTTCGATTGAGTTTAATATAAACAATATAATAATAAATATGGACCAAAATGCTTGATGTAGAAGCTGAAAATGCAGATTTATATGCATGCCATGGACCACAGCCTCATAATAATGAGCCTGTTAAGCATCCAAGAGACAAGAAGCAGAATGGAAGAAAATGGTCACAGGAAATAAATCTGAGTTGTGGTGCGAGACATTTAGTAGTGGCAGGAGTATTGATACTTAGTCAGAACAGAAAGTTTTGTGTAAGTGTCACCTTGTATCGCTTGTATTGCCCTATAATCCTCACTATGTTTTTCTGAGAGAGACATAGGCGGGGAGACAGATTAAGAGAGGAAGGGGAGAGAGAGAGAGAGAGATGAAAGACAATTTCCTGATAAAGCTTTAGGTTTGATGGGTGTTCGTATGGGAAATGCGAGCCCGTGGCCTCAGCTGTGGAGAGTATGTGGTGCACTGAGGTGGACGCCTTCTGGGACCGGGGTGGAGAATCTCACTCTCAGACCAGAAAATAACATGTCTGACACAGCACCCAGGCTTTGAAGCAAGCTGTCTGAATCCCTTTGTGCCAAATGAACTTCAGGCAGGAGCACAACCCTCTCCAGGCCGACAGATGTGAGTATGTTTAGGGAGAAGTAAACTCTCATCTGTTGAGTTCTTTCTATTTTCCAATTTTCTACATACGAATGGTGCAATGTAAATAAATCATGGTAGACCAAGGTAATAAAGTACATATTGATCCTGATTGTTCAGCAGGTTTCTACATTAAGATATATTTAGTATTATACATATAGATACATAGTAAATTGCCAACAATATTCAATCTGAGTGATGTTATAAGTTGCCCATATTTATATCATTACTATCTATATCACATTTTTATGTGAATAAGTGATGGTAAAACAAAGTAAAGGGTATGGATCCAGGAGGATGTTGGACTCATTTCCTGGGTTAAATTGTGAATGCAATGCAAGTGTCATGTGGTGACCTCGAGTAGCTCTCTCTCAGAGACTACATGAGTGCCAATGCATATGCTGGGCGAGGGAAAAAATGTTTCGATCACAGTCAGTGATATTATAGTTGACTGGTGCACTGAGTCACATAATCACTGCTAACCATATGACGCCTTCTCCTTGATAGGGCGTAATGGCATATTTGCAGAACCCTGGAGTAGTGAACTGCATAAAACATCACTGGTCCGAGGAACCTCTCAGCTGCCGTTATGGTCGAGTCGCTGGGCTGCCAAGAAAAGACTGTCGAAAAAGTAAATTATGCAGTTGAAAAGTTGTACATATGAATAAACCCAGACATAGAGACGATCGTACATTTGTAAAAAAAAAAATAATAATAAAATGGCACAAGCACTTCTCTGCACCTTCTGGGTCGCATAGGAGTCCATCAGGCATATTAAAGATTGGAAGACTAAGGAAGTATGCTTTCCCATTTCAGCTTGGTCACATCTGGATTTCCATTAGGAGTGAGAGCTGCAGTCCATGGTTAATAATGGCTGGCCTCCCCAGCTTCAGGTGTTTACACTCCCTCTCCTTTGCAGCAGCGACCAAAGCCTCCTGTACACCTCTTTCAGTACAGAAACAAAATGTTAAAGGAAGAAAATGTTAACAGCTAACCTTGACAAGCCATCAAGATACATACTTTTACAAATATGTCAGATGCAGGGCACAAAATTATTACCAGTCACCAGCCAAATGCTGGTGAAACATGCAAGTGGCTGGTAGATTTCCTTCACTCACCAGCCAAATAAACAAGGTTTGCAGGAGGTTGCAGGCAGGCATGTTTCTTAGCCAATAATGCTCATACCCACATGTTGCACAGACCTAAGAGATGTATATATGGAAAGCAGTCACATTACAGTTAATCCACAAAAAAATAAATAAAAAATAAATATTTATACAACATAATTTCTCTATCAGTAGAATTCACAAATTTCCTCTGGCTTTATTTTCCCTCCTGCTGCTCCATGTTTCCTTCAGTTTCCCCACAACAGGCAAGGAAAATGGCAAATAAAGACATCGAACAACTATCTCTCACATTGAGCAGCACATAGCAGCACTGAAGCAAAAAAAAAAAAACTCTTACTATTTCTGACTATGACACAATTTAGTGATAAACGTAATCTAAAATTAGAAGGAGTCTCACTTGAGGTCAGGTTTCAGATTTCTACAGTGGCCCTTTTGACGGTTCCTTGTCAGATGACTCACTCATCATTTCCTCCTCTGGGCTTCATGACATATCACCAGGTTGGTCCATGGAAACAACAAAGGGTGATTCATCATCGCTCTGTGCAGGACTGCACATTTCACATACTGTACATCAGTACAAATCAACTGCAAGATTTCTTCCTAAAAATAACAATTGTTATAATAATAGTAATGTTAGCGTGATGACACTGTGATTTGGTCTATGAGCTAAATGTATACTTCACAATTGTCTTCACTTGTCACCCTTTCTCTGATTCTCACTCTGTTTCTCCGGGATAGACATAAAATAATTTACCTTTGCTTTGCCAACTGTCTTTCACAATGTAATTCAACCTGTGCGCCGTCCACTTACAATAATGTGTAATCTGATTTCGGTTACAAAAAGACATGATCTGATTACACGATATAAATGTATTATAGCAGTAAGCAACGCCGCAAAAAAGTGTGTGTGTGTGCGCGCACGTTTGTGTGTCTGTGTTTGTGTCTGAGAGAGAGAGAGAGCGAGAGAGCGAGAGAATGAGACAGGCAGAGGACAACAGACTTACAAACTGAGACACAGAGAGAGAGAGAGAGAGAGAGAGAGTTGTATACAGAGACAGTGGGAGAGAGAGTGAGACAGTTTTTGTACTTGTGGAAGAGAACTTGATTAATTTCATTGGACCTAACCCCCCCAAAACAAATCCAATATAACTGTCTGCTAGCTACTTATACAGCAATCCCAATAGCGCGCATGTTTGTGTCTCTTCGTGTGTGTACGTGTGTGTGTGCGCGCGTCTATTTTTCTTTGAATGTCTTTGCGCGTGCCCGTCCGTGTACGCCTGTGTGTGTGTGTCTTTGTGTGTGTGTGTGTGTGTGTGCTTGTGTTTGTCTGCCTGACAGTGTTTGTCTATTCAGTTAGTAGCCAATAGGTCAAAGCTTGGGTCAAGGTGACTTAGTGAATCAAAACAAAGCTAATTAGCTGCTAACCGAATTAGCTTGTCTAACAACGCTGGTAAAAAAAAAAAAAAGGAAAAGAAAAAATAGGCAACATTCACTCCTCCCTGCGCCTCCCTCCTCCCACTCCTTAATGAAATATGTGTCTCCTCTCTCTCCTTTCTTCTCCTTATCATAATCAGTCTCTTCTGGGCATAGACTCGGAGTTTAACCTCCTCAAAGTCAATTTACCTTCCTACCTCTCCACTCCTCTCCTCTCCTCTCCTCTCCTCTCTGTCTCTGTTTTCTCTCTCTCCCCCTGTCCTTAGCCTACCCCCATTTTTCTCTGTCTCACTTTTACTTTCCTGTCTCTTTGTCTCCACTGCAGCTTCCACTGCCCTCTGTCTCACTCGACGGGGGAGCTGCTCTCCTCCTGGGGGCTCAAGTGGAGGTGATACAATGCTAAATCTGCACTGCTCGCCCCCTGTGGTCCCGCTCGTGTTGAGATTTATTAATCAAACATCGTGAGAACAGTCTCAAAACAGTTGCTTTTGCACCCTCGAGACATTTCACATTCTGTACTAGCTTATTCTCGAAACTCAATCTGCAGACGAAGATTGCATCATACAATTGGAAGATCCAGAACCGCTTCTAAAAGGACCTTGTGTTAAGATTATTTCTTTCCAAGGTCAAAAATGAACTTAAGCTTAACTTGAAAGACCCTGAGAGTGTGCTTTTACAAACATTGTTGAAGTTTTTTTCTTTTTATTGACTTTATTCAAGTTTAAATAAGCTTTATGAAGAGCTACAATGTCATTTTTTAAGTATAAAAGTCAATGGATGGATCCAGCTTCTTAAAAGTTTACTGCTTTTGGTTTCTTAACATGATTGTAAATTGAATATCTTTGAGGTTTTGGACTGTTGGTTGGACAAAAACAAGACAGTTGACTGTATCAGTGTCTCTTTTTACTGTTTTCTATCTTTATAAACTAAAAGATAATTGATTAAATTGTCGATAAACGTATTTTTTGCTCTAACACTAAGCAACAGTTAGCAATTACTCTGGTGATATGCTGCCCCCTATCTGTTTGCAATATGAATTCAAGAGATTCTTACATATTGCACTTTTAAGAGAGGCTTCAGTACTCAAGCTTAGTATAGTCAAGCAACTAATACTGTACATTAAACGGCAATATGTTTGGTCATCGAAATTGAAATTCGTTTTTTAAAAGCAAAATGCCAAAATGTCTGTCGTTCCAGCTTCTCAAATGTTAATATTTGGAGGTTTCCTAGACTTTTATGATAGTAAATGTTACACTTTCACTCAGAAACACACAAGAGGCAGGCAGGATTAAGAAACAAAAGGCGAGCTTCATTAACTTAATCTGAAATAATCCAAAAAAACAAGACATGCGAAAACGCCTAAACACAAAGTACAAACCAAGAGCAAAGAACAAATCTAATGCAAAGTTCAAACCGGTAATCATGAGAGCTCAGCAGAAACATAAAGCCAGGAACAAAAAACAGAAAATATACCACGGGGAGATACTAGAAGACACTGGAAATAACACGGGTGAGTAACACAGGGTGATAACACAGGGTGGTAACACAGGAGAACACAGGACGAACTGACCAAGACATCAGGGGGCACACAGGTGAGGGAGATAAACAGAAAAACACTAGAAACAAGGAAGGGGCTGATGGGCTGGAAAAGCTGAAGACCCTGGAAGGAGGGAAAGGCTAAAGGGGGAGATGCAGACTGGTGAGGACTGCAAGAAAACAGGAGGGAAAATCACACAATTTCCACTGTAGCTTTTCTTGAACAATGAATCAAGAAATATTTGTCAGAGTCAACATTGACTGAGAGATAACAGTTGCATTTAGCGCAGTAGATTTCTGCCGTAAAATTGAACGGTTTAAAAGTTTAAAACAAAAAAGCGCAATGGTCCAAGCAAGAGAAGTGTACAACTACTGAGAGTAAAGAAAGACAGAGCAGAGCAGAGCCCGGTAAGAGAGCCAAATTAAAATCAATGATTGAACCGACTGCAGATGGGATACAAAATAGACATTAAATATGAAACAAAAGACCTGAGTGCATTGGAGTAGCATTGATCTGATCAACAAGGGACTGACATGAAACTGATGGATCCAAGTAGGACCAGTACAGTTTTTAATCTTTTTTTTTTTTTTTTCTGTCTGAAATTACAGTCATCTGTTTCATTTGGTATTTTGATATTAAAATCAACTCTGGAATTTAAATGTGACATTTTGAAATGAGCCTTTTCGTAAAAATTTGCATCATGAACATAATTCTCTGACCAACTGCATATCTTGTTTTTCTTTTCAGTACACAAGGAACTACTTTAAATCCGATCATGTAATGTACTACAGCGTCCTTATCTGAGAGGACGAGATAAGGGTTCAATTCTATATTTGAACATTTTTAATTAAGGAAACTTACGTAAGTGTGAGTTGTGCAATCCTCATTGTCATAATAAGTACGCACAACCTTTCGCCGTCTCTCAACACGTATGCCTTTACCACCAGGAGGGAAATGAAGGAGACACAGAGGGAGAGAGGGGGAGGGAAGCGAGAGAGGTAGAGTGTCTGCAAAGATTAATTTACAGCATTTGATTTCGTTGTTTGAGCTTCATCTAAGTTATGGAGCTGCAGCATCCAATCATGACTCGGTCAACATTCAGAGGATGGCTCTTTATTATCTTAGATTATATGTATTATTTTACTTATTTATTTTGAAATTTGATGTACTATGTGAGATTGGGGGGATACAGACGAAGAAGGAAGGATGGAGTGTGAGGGAGAAAAGGAAGAGAGAGATTGTGGAACAAAGACAGAGAGAGAGAGAGAGAGAGAGAGAGAGAGAGAGAGACAGCTGTGCCAATATGAGAACGGTTTATTTTGGATTTCAGTGAGCATTAGATGGAGAGCCTGTAAATATATATGATACGCTGCTTCACTTTTCATTAACTTACCAACTGCACTTTGTAAACTGTTTTGGAGCCGTATAGGTAAAGCTCTTGGAGCCATTATTGAACCGCAGCAAGGTGCCATGGAGACACAACAAAGACTAATTATAAATCATTACCACAAACTTTGAAACACAAATCAAGTATTGTGGTCAGAAGAACATTGATATTGGACTATTGTGCAAAACCCAGAAGTTCAGTTAGTCAACATCTTTCTCTTACTGTATAAAGACAATAAAGTTAAAGCAAATAATCTATGGAGTTTTCTTGTAAACAATCAAAGTTACGCTTAAATTCGACATTTCTCATCAAAACCAATCGTGTGCACTCGAGATCCAACAAATGTGTCAAAGACATTTGCAAAGCCTTCATTCATTCATGTTTACCTGCCAGCAGTCTTCTGTCGCCCTGCTCTCACTGCCTCCTGTACATCAGTGGAATAGTGTGAAACCATTGGGAGGAAGATGCATATGGAGGAGAAACAACCAAAATGTGGACCCGCTCATAAAAACACTGCTCACACGGCTACCTCTAAGGTATGGTTAGGGTTGGCTAACTAAAACACGTGCTTGAGGCTGAAGCTCGTAAGATGATGACACTCCTCTCTCCCTTGTGAAAGTGAGACAGAGTATGAACTGAACACACAATTTAAAGGTTAGCTAACTGATTTGAATATCTACTCAGTAGAAATCTTGATAAGTAGGGCATTTATACATTTGGGGTTATTAGAGTTGGTTTTGAGTGTATTCACCATCCACAGCTAGTGCATTTCTCTCACTTTTCATAGACAAAGTGTTAAAATCTGATTTAACATCTGCTAGGAGATGCCTTCTGGATAAGCCCAGTCACATATGAACTCTCAGTCCTCCCCTTCCCCCCTGACATCTGAACTAGACATCATGTGTTTACTGTCTTTAGGCTGCTGTGTGAGCGAAGGCAGAAAACAGTAATACAACTTGATTCATTCTACATTTTTGGGAAAATATGTGTGCGATATTAACCGGCATTCATTTGCAGACATGAAACGTAGAGCTTTGTAGGCCGTGAAGGCAGACACACACAAATCATGTTTGGCACATGGTTGACTCTGACCTGCTTTGAACAAATGGTTTAATTTAGAAGGCTGTCATACTTCATGCACACGAGCCATTAGTCCAACCCAGCAGGGACCTTAACAAGCCATTTCTAAATGTTTGATGATTAACTGAGGGCATATGAAAGATACACAGAGAAAACTACAGACCTAATGTTTAGAAATTATTTCAGGAAATGGGATCACCACATCAAAAACTCCACGAAAGGACGATTCATTGAGAATTTAACTTTTCTTTTTGTGTTGTTTTGTTGTTCTGGGACCTGTGCAGACTTCATGTCAACTGCCTGCATGTCAGCTTACTCTGTTCATGTGCTACCAACCCCACCACTGCTAACACACACACACAGAGACACACACTCCCTCATCCTTCCTGATGATTTCTTTACATTCAGCTCAATTTCAACCTATAAAAGGTCAATAAACACTCACACAAATGCTTCGGAGCGCTGCTCTTTTCCATGAAAACATGCTTAGCTTCCCACTGAAAGCCACTTTATATGACCTTCTGCATCATTACACTGGTGACTTCTTGCCCATTGACTGTCCGTTTCATATGAGGCTGTAAATTGCTTTCTAATAAATTGAAAAAAATCAGATAGGGACATGATTGTGGTGGGCTCCAAAGGAGGTTAAGGAGGGTTACTTGGCCGTGTCTAAAATTGATCACTATAATAGTGTATTGACCCGTGTTAGATTATACTTTCTAATCTGCTAAATGACTGTTTTCGGTTCCTTTCTGAGGGTGTCATCATCCAGCCTTGTCAGTCGTGTTTTAGCCAGGGGTGGCAGGAACAATGAGATAATCAGTGCTTTGTAAAAACAATCAAGCTGAGTGTTGTTTAAGCGTCAGCATGACACTGCTTGAACCATAAAAAGAAACCAACTGAAAAGCAATTTTAATCCTTTTCTATTGAATCATACTTGTGTTGGATTTAGCTGACACAGTCATTTTTTTCCAAAATGGAAAATCCTAACGCATCAGTTTCTAACATCATTTCTTCTGACAATTTTTCACTTGAAAAAGGTTTTTGGCATCTGAATCAGTGTTCAAAACTTTGCGTACATTTTTTCATATTGCTGAAACAGTTGATGGTTCATTAACAGATTAGGTGATCAACTGAAAATGTATTTTTATCAGCTGATGATAAATGCCACCTTTAAATAGTCTCGGCATCTCAAACCAGGAAATACTGTGCATTTCTCTGTTTTATATACATTTTAACTTTCGGTTTTGTTCTGTTTTTAGTCCACACCTATCTTAAGACGTCACCTTGAGCTCTGAGAAATGTGAGAACAAATGTATGGTCTGAAAGATTGATTTCCGAAATAACTGTCGAATAAATCAACACTGGCCCTTAAAAAATCATTAGAGTAATAAATGAGCCACCTCACGAATAAACAAAGACACAAGAGCAGCTGAGAACAGAAGCGAGCACATGAGTGTACTGTGTGCACTTGATGTCACCTGCCAAGTGTTCTGGTTTGATCAGTGACAAGACCCTCTCAACACACAAAGGCCGGTCACGATAACTGCTTTTGTTGGACGATATATCGACCCTAGAACAATTGCAATTACCAGTATTATTGTCATTTTAAGAGAATGAGATGCCATTGATAGAATCATAATCATAATCATCATAATATCCTAGCATTATCATGGTAGTACACCCTTTCAAAGAGCAATACGATCTTAATTCTTAATAAAAAATATTCTGACGCTGGAATTATGAATTATGAAATTGTGCAACAAATGTTAAATCAAACCTGAATAAAACCACTCGACCAAAGCAGTAAACAAAATAGACGCATGGATGCGTTTACAAAAATTGCATATAAACATAAAAGAGGCAATATCGAGGTCGAGGTCATGTACATGTGTCGACAATATCTCTATAAGATATAATATATACTATAACTCGATAACATAATTATTGTGTCAGGCCTACTGTATATTGTATAGGAGGAATAAGAAAAGACTGAATGAGAGGATAAAGTACAATTAATGTTGCAAACACTGTCGCATATTGTAAAGCCTTTTTTTTGTTGCAGCGTGTCACAATATTTGAGTGATGTTAATGTGGTTCAGACTGCAGCAGTAGAAGAGTCTGGGGATAAACAGACTCTTAATTACTCCAGTAACCCTTGATAGTGATATTATGAGAGTTGAAAGTGTTATCATGGATGTACCAGAACTTTGTTTTGTGTTTTAGTGTCTCATCATCAAGTCTTTCAAAGGGTCAGCAGCACATTACCATAACTCTTTTTCCATCAGTGTCTTTCTCTTAGTTATTCTCGTCTCTCTCTCTCTCTCTCTTTGTTAGTCATACTCACATGCATGTGCACACACCTCCACAAACACACACACACACACATCTTTTGCTGCATGTTGTTATCTTCCAAAAACAAAGCCTGGGCATTCAGAGTTGCTACTATCCCTATTATTTTTTTTTTCCGAAAGACTTCAAGCAACTGTTGTGTCTTTCATTCCACATTCAGATGTTGTGCCACTTTTATTTGAAGTTCATTTATAAAGTCTGTGTTCATTAAAGGGGGCTTATCAGTATTGCTCAGAGACTCTGACAGTCTCACAGTTTGACGCTTGCATGAGCCACCACAGAAAACAAGATCAACAGTAAATACACGGACTAAGACATCACTGTACGCTGCCCATGCTGACTAATAGGTGATCTTAAGAGTTTGCAGAGCATCAGCATCACAGCAGTGACAGCTTATCAGCAAATATTATGGCGAAAGAGGAAAACACTCAGGGATTACCAGGCTTAAGTAAAATAATTCCACATCCATCATCAGGAATAAACTCACATATAATATTTACACAGACACGCTACGGGTCAGTTAGACAGTTGATCAAAGAGACATTGGGAGAGGCGCACAGATTAGCCCAGTTCAATACAACTTGACAATGTGTGCAACCTCTGCAGAGGGTCAATAGCTTTCCAATGATTGGAAATTAACTTCATTTAATGAGATGTGTGTATGTTGGGGCTGGGGGTGGGTGGATATTAGACACAGTGAGCTCACACAGGGGTTAAAGGGGAGGCACCGGGAGAGAAATGGAGAGATAGATGGAGGCAGAGAGATACAGGAAGAACCGATGAAGAGGAAGAGTGAGCGATGGACAGAAGACAGTCGGGCAAAAAGAGGAAAATTGAAAGACAGGATGAAGGGGGAGCGAGAGAGGGAGACGGAAACCAAGACAACAAGAGAGTGAAAGAGATCAATAGAGAGAAGTGGGCAGTGTAGAGGAAGAGTGGGAGAGGCTGAAGAGATGAAAGGCTGTCTGCTGATTTGTTCCCTAACTGGAGAATTGAAATTGATCTCAGAGACAAGTGTGTGTCCGTACTGTGTGCGTCAGTGGCTGTCATGTCAGGAAGTGTGTATACAAGCATATAGGTGCACGGTTGTGTGTGTGGCTGTATGAACTTTGTGTGGTGTGGTGTGGTGTGTGTGTTATCGCAGGTATAATGGGGGGAGGGAGGGACGGGTCGCCAGGCTGATCGACTAAAACAGGCAGAGACAGAACAGCACACGCATTTGGACTTTATAAGGGTCAAATATTTTCAAATGGCTATTACTGCTGGGTCACATACTATTTGATTGAGTTTTATATACTTAAACTCCAAGGTCAAACATTTAAACTCTGACTGGACTTAATTTCCTCTTTAGCACTTTCGGAAAGAAGAAAGAGAAATTGATCTGTGTGGCTATCTGCATGTCGAAATCTAACCCCGTCTTTGAGCTGTTTGATTGTGTGCAGTCATAAATTGAATCAAAATGCTCTCATTATCTGCACGTTTTTAAGTTATTCTTATCCAGTGATGGTACAAATTCCACCCGTACATGAGAAATCAGTAGGAGAGGTATTGAAAAATCTACTGGAGGTATTCATGGGCATGAATAGCTTTCCTCAACACAGAGCACCTGGTTTTTTAAAATGCCAGAATACTTTTGGAGGCAGATGTTTATAAAGTGGATGATCGTTTGAGTCATTGTAATATAGATGTATTCCAGCACCTGTGCTCACTTCTTCTCCTGAATTTTGTTCTATCCTAAGATGCATTTTCTGTTACGTATCAATAATTCACAAACCAGATGTAGCCATATTTTCTTTGCTGTTTTATTGGGAAACAAAATACTGTTTATGTAAAAACACACACTGTTTTTCTCCTTTCCTGCTGCTGTAGTCTCCTAACAGCCTGATGTTTAAGAAATAGAAACTCTGAATTATCTGCAATTATCTGAATTATAAGCACGATAGTTTTAGGCTATATTTATTGTATCATTTTATAAAAATGATAACAACAACACTGTTGATCAGCTGGTCTGATTGGTGGCTTATGCTATTGGCCACCCCGGCGTGAGCTTGAGATGCGTGTCTCCAAAAGTTGATTGCGATTTAACTCTTCGCCGAAGCAGGTCCCTGTGGTCTGCACCAAACACACCAGCCACACTCAAAATGAGTGAGAGTGCTGTCCGGTTTGGTCTGAATGAATTAATGAAAAATATGGATGTTGAGGATGTGGCAGCACACCCTCACCTCCAGGTGGCTGAGGGAAGCTATTCTTGTTTTGC
This sequence comes from Pagrus pagrus, assembly GCF_965226575.1. Classification (NCBI taxonomy): domain Eukaryota; kingdom Metazoa; phylum Chordata; class Actinopteri; order Spariformes; family Sparidae; genus Pagrus; species Pagrus pagrus. The sequence continues at coordinate 27,218,574 of NC_140185.1, read as the reverse complement.
TTCAAGATTTTACCAAATGTCTCCCAGTCCCTGTCACCCACGATTTTCTTTTTCTTTTATCATCACACACGTTTTACAGATGGTCTCCTATAATACTGTACATAGTGCCCCATAGTATTTTGACCTGATTTGGCAGATTTGGTGCATGTCCCTGTATGAAAACACGTTCCTGTGGCTATGCAGTGGTTTCATTTTAACACAAGCTATTTATTATTACAGTTTTTACGTGTTGTTAAAGTAAAAACAACGCTTATGCTCAGCAGTGCGTCTTTGCCAAAAGACGACACACACTACACAGGACAAGACGTTTAATTACACAGGACATAAACCAGCATACGATACACAAAATCACCCTGCTGCTATTGTTAAGCTCTTTGAATTTCATCTTGATGGAAAACAAACTGAAGCTGGACGGTGATCTGCAGATCTGCTCACTGCTCTGCGCCCACCAATGTAATGGCTCCCTCACTTTATAAGCATGCAAGTCGACTTGACGTACATGAGGAGCAGGATATTAATCTCCCCTGTCAGCGTGTTACTACTGATGACTTGTGAATTATCATTTCCCAAGGGATGCGTGGGTCCTTTCAGACCTGCACAAAAGAGGCGTTGATCACAAGTGATATCTCCAGTATTCTGTGCATACACTTAGTCACAGCATGATTTGTTTCTCTTATCAGAGGGAGCACAGGGGACACTGTTAACCTGTCCACTGCGTCCTTTACTGCTCGCTGTTCTCCGACACAGAACATCTCAGGAGGGAGACAATAAACGCAGAATCAATTCTGACAAACAGCATGCATATAGTTTGTGTAAATAATATGCTGTTCGCAGTCTAACTACAAAATGATGTGTAGTATGCAAAGTTAAAACGTCTTTCTGTAGTTAAACCATGTAGCACCATTTCTACCCAACGACTTAACCATCCATCACCATGATGTAGCTTGTTTTATTCAAACCCAGAAACTTTAAAGGGCTGGAATCACAAAACCGTTTTCTATTTGTTTCTGAAATCTATTTTTAATGAGTGCAAGTGTCAGCCAGGCTTCTTTGTAGAGCATATAAACAATTCATTTCTTTGCATATATTAGACAGTTGATTTGCTGTGATATTTTCTACGTTACCTTAGTTGTTTTTAAAGACATTGATCAAATAAGGTAATAATAGTGGTGGAGTGAATGGTGAGACTAAGTACTGTGGAAGATACAGATCCATGGTTGGCTTTGGAGAGTCAAAAATTAATGTTCGCCATCTTAGCTAGCATGACCCTATGGATGTAAAGTCAGTCTGTTGGTCCAGCAGACTGAAATGTCTCAAAAACTGTTCGATAGATTGGATGAAATGTTGCACATGATGCCCATGTGAGTATCTTTTGGCGATGCTATGATCTGCCACCAATCTTTTAAACGTTTTTCCAGTGAAGTATCTCAACATCTACTGGAAGGATTGGCACAACATCTGGTACAGACATTCATGTTCTCCAGGTGATATTTCTTAATGACTTTGATGATCTGGCGCCCTCTAGTGCCACCATCAGGTTGACATTTTTGGTTTTAGGTGAAATATCCCAACAACAGACAGACGGATTGTCATTAAGTTTGGTGTATGCGTTCATGCTCTTGTCAGAACTAATTGTATTAACTTGGGTGATCCTTTAACTGTTCATCTATCGCCATATACTGGTCAAAATTTCAACTTTCAAAATTATTTTTGCTTTACTGTGTGACTAAATAACTTCAAAACAGGACAATTCAATTCCTATCGTCCTTAGCTGAATTTTGTCTCAGTGCTTGTTAGCAAATATCAGCATCATAAGATGCTGAACTAATATGTTGATCCCGGGAAACTTGATGAAAAACACTTGATTAAGGTTGAGACTTTGGTTAAACATTGAAAAGGTCACTGTACTCTGCCTTCTACAACTCTCAGTTGACTTTTTTTTTATTATTTAACCAAGACCATGGCCTTTGCCCAACATTAAAGCTGTTTTTGTAACTGTGTTTTAAGTGTTTTAGTAGCCTATACTCAAACTCCTAAATTCTTTCTTTCTTTCTTTCTTTCTTTCTTTCTTTCTTTCTTTCTTTCTTTCTCTCTCCTTCTCTCTCTCTCTCACTTACACCTGTTTGTTTCTCTCTCTTTCTCAAAGAGAAGGGTGAGAGAAAGTCATTCTCATTCAGCTCACCATTTCACAGTGCAATCATAGGGAATATGCAATTAACGGGGAAAGCCTTCAGTCAATAGCACGTTGTGTGTACTCATACACCTCGTCTACCCTCTACTCTTCCTTTGCTTGCTCCTCCACCTCCAACTCCCTCCTTCCATTCCTCCAGCGTCCTCTTCCCTTTTGTTGAGTACCTACTCTCCTCCTTCATACTCAGACCTGTCTTCATGCAAAGAGCTTGTTGCTACCTCTCCTTCCCTCCTCGTCTTGTAAATCATTTCTCATTTAACCACATCTCATCATCCCTTACCATCATCATTACCACGTCCCCCCCACTCCCCTGCATCCCTTTCCTCTTTTCCTCTTTACAGTACTTCTCTCCCTCCCACCAGCCCTCACGCTCACACAGCTTTCATCATTATCATCACCACCTCCTCCCAATCTGTTTACTCTCTCCACCCCCACTCCCTTTCAGCCTCCCTCCCTCCCTCCCTCAGTAACTCAGTGGCATCCTAATTCACAAGTTCTTCTCTCCTGCTTTGCTTCACCTTTTTTCCATTTGCTCCCCAGTGTTGTGCAAATGGCTCAGAGTGTAAAATGTGCCAGTGTCCCCTCAAAACACTCTCCGGATGCATCTATAGAGTCGGTCTCCCATTCATTATCAGTGGATCGAGTTCAGACTTTGTCTCTCACTGTCATCATCAAGACAGCACAGGGTTAGCTTTGGGAGAAACCTTTGCATGTCACCAATTTTAGGGTTTATTCCTCACCTCTTTCATAATCGCTGCCTCATCTGAGCCATTATACGTCACCTTTTCCATCCCAACCCAATCCCAGAGTAAATAGCTAAGTACGTTTGTGCAAAACCACATATGAGTTAAGACTTAACAGGTTATTCAGGTAAGATTTTCTGTTTCTCTCTTGTCACAATGCTGTGCTTATGCTCTGCATAGGTTTCGGCACAAAAACATCATGGTTGGGCTTAAAATGAGCATTTTAGTTGCCACCACATGGCTGGAAATGTTCCCAGGTCTCCTTAAAAATCACCCGGCTTTGTGGGAAACGGCTGAAGACGGTCCAACTTCCCATTAAGAGTAGCCAGCTTTGGTTGCCACAAAAATGGCTTGAAATGTCCCCCCTACCTGCGGTCACCCATTTGGCAGTCTGTGAAAGGAACTATGGAAGTAACTACAAGCCTGTGGCAGAGAGGGCGCAACACCCCCATCCGTGGCAGTAACATCTAGTTTCATTTGTTAACCAACCAAAGTATAATACGCTATTTAAATGGCGTGACTACGAGGCTGGCAGTCGGGGTAAGCCTTTTGGAATAACGGATGGACTCTCAAGTCAGAACACAACGACGTTTTCCTGTTGTTCCCCATTTCACTGACGTTGCACGAATGGATCATTTAACTCCCAATACAAGAGTGATTTTACCTCTATTGACGGTACAACTTCAATCTACAACCACTCAGGGTAAATATCATGCCTAGCCATCATTTCCACACAGTTAAAGCTAAGACGTTAAATAATAGAGCCTGGGAGCCAATAAACCCTGATGGTACAAAACCTCTAGGGCAACAATGATTCGACAGGGAGTGCCAAATATGCACAGGAGTTCAATCGCGGTCTAGTAATTCCTTCCTTCAGTTAATTAAGGACTTTATGTCGTATTTAAAATCAGCAGGTGTCTCCAAGGTTGAAAAGTCACTATGGGCTCATTTTACTGCTGGAGAGGAGGGAAACTAAAAGAGATGGAGAGCTGGAGTTTTAATCAGGAAGCCAGATGTTTTTGTTGAGATCTTGCTGAAATCCCCAAGGACTTCTATTCTGTTCTCCTCACCTTCTTTACATTTCTTCGACACTCATTTTCTCCTGTGTCTTGTCTTCTTTTTCTTTCCCAATTCCTCTGCCACCTTTTCTTCTTCCTCTGCCACTGAACTCCCCTTGTCCCGCTTGTCTGTCTTGTCCTACCTCAGCTTCCCTTAGTGTCTTCTCACATTGTTGTGTAACATCATACTTCATCTTTGTCTCAAATTCGGTCTTGTGTCTTTTCACTTCCCTGATTCCGTCTGTGTTTTTGTCTTGTTGCCTCCTTGTCCTTTGTATTCTCTCCCCTCTTCTGTAATTTTCTCTAAAAGGCTTCATGTTTGACTTTGAGCTCTCTGAGGAGAACAGGTGTGTTCTCTATTAACTCACAGTGAGACACGCACACACACAGACACACACACACATGCATGCACACACAGACCAGCAGACACATACCATAGAGCGCACACTTCACCTCCAGACAGAGGGGCTTATATTTGTAAGGGAAAACACTGGGAGACAACTTGGGTATCCAGCACGGAAAAGTAGTTCAGCATTCTGTTCTCATACGAATGAGACATCGTAAAAATTTCTCTGTCAAGTTGAATAAATATAGTGGCCCACCTTGAGACCTGTGCTCATTAAAATGTGCTGGTTTTCTTGACCTGTGGGGACTCAAGTTGAGTCAATTAAGGCTGTCCTCCGTTGACCCGGCTCACTAAGATACTCTGTAGTCACTACCTCTCTTGGGGATTCATACAAAATAAAAAAAGGTGCTTGAATCTGGTACCCAGACAACATACTGTAGTAGTGCCTTTGTCATGTACGTGGCCATTGTGAAAACGTCCCACAGCATGGCCTGTACTTGAACCCAAAGTACAACATAATTGGATGTAGATAACAGTAGCCTGGTTTAACTGTGGAGCCTTTGATACCGCTCACCTTTTGCACTTCTTCACTTAAGAAACACAGTGACAGTCGGACTCCAAAGTTTCTGGAAGATAGGCTTAATGAAGAAGCCATGACATCCACCATTTTTTGTAATGATGAGAAACATTGCTAACGCTGAGCAAATATTTGTAAACATGAACTATTATATACATAAAAAACAAAAGAGGTGTTTATATCAATAGCAGCAGTGATCAACAACATACAGTGCCAAGATACACAAATAAATACATTTTATATCATCCTTCACTGAATATCTTTGGTCTATAAGTTGGACAAAACAAGACTTTTGAAGATGTTATAACGGACTGTCGGAGATCTGCATTTTTAAGATTTAATAGCCTTGACACGAAACAGAAAAGTGCTTTTCAAATCTATTTCATGAGCCATGTGTGTTGGAGAAGGACAAGTAGACCAAGAGATGCAAGCAAACTCCAGAAACCAAACTTGCAGAAATACATGCATTTGTGATGTTTCAGTACTAGACCTTCAGTAGTTAAATAGTTTTTTAAAATGTATTTTCATATGCACATAGACATTTTTTCACTAAGTAACCAGGTGAGTTTCATATTTATCTAATATTGCTGTTCTTCATTGCTCTTGTCTTTTGTTGCAGTTTAACTTACTTAACGTGGATTTATCTATTTATGTGAACAATTAAGTGTTTATTATTTATCTTTTTATATTTTATGTGGGGAATGTGATTCCCTATTTAAGATGTGCTTCTCATTGAAAAAAATAATTGCTGATGAATATATCTAGTACTAAAATGTTGCAAATAACATGCCCCGCTGCTGACCCGCTCTGCTCTGCTCTGCTTATGATCTGCAGTCACGCCTCTGCCACAGCTGGTTAAGCATGCCAGTCCTACAGTGTTCGTCGGCATCCACAGATGTGTTTTAAACTGGTGCACAATGCCAAACTAAGTGAATGCACATCACGAATTATGTTACAATCCACTGTGGTTTCAGTCATTCGTGCTGCGAGTCTGATCACCAGCTTATGGCCGGTTGGCTACCGCAACATGACCTTGGGCTCTGTGTCTCTAAGAGATGACTGATGATTAAAAACTTTCACCAAATAACTGTTTTGGATCATTATACAAAATTTAACCAGTAAGTGTGGAATTGTTAAAATGAATGTAGGTCTACTGATTTTAGACAATTGGACAGACAGCTGTCAGATTGTACTTTTTTTTATAGAAGGGCCACAGCAATTCTGAGTTAATTACTGTGTCTATATGCAGGATTCAAAGTGTGATTCAGCACTGATCTAATACATAACTTTTCTAGTTACGCCTCAAATGAAGAATTTGATCACTGTCCTCACTGCATTACATTTGCCTTGACATGCCGTAATTGATGATTACAAGTGTCACTGCAAGGGTGTGTTCAGGCAGGGGTATTCAAGGACAATCGAACATGGGACTTAAAAAAACCCTGTTACAGCATCTTTTCTCAGCTGTTGTTGAGGTCTTGCAGAGGATAATTGGGACATATACCCTGCCTGTGATCTTCTGTTTGAACAAAGGGAGTTAATAGTGCTGTTTGTCTTCCCTCCGTCATTTTGCTTTATGAAACTGGGTGCTTGGCATACATTCATGCAGAAAGTAAGCACACACAGTATTTTTTAGGCTGTATGTAATGACTGAGAGGACATCAAGACAGAAAATTAGATAAATTAGTAAATGGGTTAGTAAATTTTCCTCGGATGGGAAAAAAACATTGTCAAATGGTCTTCAACATATGTGATTTTAGGCAATGTAGTGGGGAGGACTATGAGGTCAGACTGGATAATTACGGCGGGGAAAATTGGATAATGGCACATCAAAATTAATCTCATCTCATTTGTTAGTTAACATTTTTTGCCACAAGCTTTATTTTTTAGCACCTTTTAATTCATTATGCTTTTAAAAAGTGATGGGGACAGAGTTGACCATTTCAGAAAGTGGTGGGAACGTGTCTCTGGCGTCCCCAGTGTAAGTGACACCCACAGTATGGACGTATCAAACTGCAGCACTGTTGCTATAACTTTACTTCTACAAGCTCTTGAACAAAACTACACTATTGTTCCACTGGGAAAACATATGAATTGTTAACATATGCTATGCTGATTCTGTCTGATGGTCTGTGGAGAACACACTCCACAAAAAAAGAAAAATAACAAAACAAAACAAAAACAATAGGAGATAAACAGCAATTATTGACTTGTCTTCAGTTACCCAGTGAATCTTCCTAGAGCTCTAAACAGATGTTGAGGCCGAGTGCTGATTGTGGCTCCTGCTGTTGCTCAGAGACTATTGAAATCTCATTTGAAGCAGAGTGCTGCTTTACTAAAAGTTGAAATATTTAATTTCTAAACCTCTGCGGAGTCTTCTCCCCTGAAGATGAGAAGAGAGGACAACAGGGGTTGCGCTGCCTCGGACTGTGGGAACTTCGAAGGAAATGACTGAAAACACGTTGCTTGTGCCTTTGACTGATTATTGCTAACCCAGTAAACTACAGGCTGTAATTAACCACTTATGTTTCCATTATGGCAATGAGCAGCTTATCTGTCATTGTTTCATGGCGTTAGATACTTGCTAACAGCTAATAATCACAAAATGGTTGTAGGTGTCATATCCTCAGTGTTTGTATTTGACTCAGTAATCAATACCAATATAGGCAATTTCCTAATTTTTGTTGACAATTATTTTCCTTCTTTTTAGCTACTTTTAACAAATAATGCATGTCCTGCTTTAACCCAGTGAGCAAAAAGTGGTTTAGATCACGTCTTTTAGACATCATTTAAGGACATCCAAGACGTCTAAGAGACGTCCTCTGGGGAGCCAGAATGAAAGTCTTAATACGTCTTTTCTGGACGTTGTATAGACATTTATATGTTGTTTATCGACTAATTCTGGCTGTCAGTGGAAGCCAGATCATAGCCAGTATGAACGTCTATTCTCAACTAATTCTGGATGTCAGTGGATGTCTAGATTATGGCCTGACTATTGACATGACCAGGCCATGATCTGGGCGTCCATCGACAGCCAGAATTAGTCGATAAATGAGGTTGAGAAAAGACGTCCAGTCAGGCCATAATCTAGACATCCACTGACAGCCAGAATTAGTCGATAAACAATATATAAACGTCTATACAACGTCCAGAAAAGACGTATAAGAAACTTTCATTCTGGATCCCCAGAGGTCGTCTTGTAGACGTCCTGGATGTCCATAAATGATGTCTAAAAGACGTGGTCTAGACCACTTTTTGCTCACTGGGATGTAATCTCCAGATGCAAGAATGTTTTCTATTTTAAAGATGAATACACCGTCAAAAAACTGGCACACCTCATATGAAAAAGTTGCAAACACCATTATCAAAGCAAGCAATCTTTTTTTTTCTCATAAGAATCATTAAAGAAGAATACGCTTTAGGCCTGGATGTACTTTTCAGTTTTTGCATAATGAGGTCAAAAACAAAACAAACAAATATATCTGCAGTGGTAGGCAATACTTTCTTTAAAAATGCCTTCCGTTTTCAATTAATGTCAGTGCAGACACTGGTTTGCAATTCATTTTTCCCCACACACTCTCAGGTCCTTGCAATAGAGGGCAAATGAGAGCTCCCCCTTTACTTTTCGTCTTCTCACAATAAAGTACAAAACACAAAGCATGGATGATTTCATTAGTTCTCAGTGCATATGTGTATCTAGAGGAGCTGTTTATGGTTTCCTTGGTTACTGACTTTATATGTCGCCTTATCTCCACAGCAGTACAGATCTAAAGTTAGATCTCCAGCTTGATCCATCTGATATTGCAGCAGGACTATTCTTGGCTGCACTGCACCTCGTGCCTAAACACATAACTGTTGTAGCCATGCAGTTACAGCAAAGACTGTCCTCGAGGGTATTACAGCTTTTACTCAATGAAACTGCCCCTTTACACTTCTGAAGAGGTGTTCTTCAGAGTAGTACATACATCAGGGCCCAGCCCCAAGCTACTACATGAAGCTAGGCAGCGTTTGCTGTGCTTGTGATTTCTGCTCTGGGTGTGAACGTGAACAAGTCCATCGCTATATTGCTGCGCTGGTCCTAATCATAGATCATCCACTTTGCCGATTCCTTTTTCTTGGGTGAGCTGAAGGCTGCCACATTCACATCACCAACTTGCCCGGGCCATAACGATAAATTATATTTTATTCTAATTCAGTCTGAGGCATGATTGGCAATGTAGATAACTTGGTCTATCTTATTCTATATCACTCTGCTCTGTCCTTCTGTTCCCTGCCTCTCCTTAAAGGCGTATTTCCCCTGCAGCTTTGTTTTGACCAGTAGATGGCAGCCTGACCACACTGAGCCATGAGAGCTGTCCATGGTGCTGAATGGATGCTCTCTCTCTCTCTCTCTCTCTCTCTGTGTGTGTGTTAGTATGTGGCTGGCTTACTTACTGTGTTTGGATGACTAATGTTTTTATCTATCTATCTATCTATCTATCTATCTATCTATCTATCTATCTATCTATCTATCTATCTATCTATCTATCTATCTATCTATCTATCTTCTTTCCTCTATCTAAATCTCTCTCCTTCTCTCTTTCTCTCTTGAATATCTGTCCATCTGTCTCCCGTCCCGTCTCCTCGCCTCTCTATCTGCCTGTCTGTTCAAGAGCAGCAGCAGATGTGTGTTGTGTCAGGTGACCCTCTGGTCCAGGTTGGAAAACGACAGTCTTTTTAGGAGCGTATGCTGTTATGAAGACTCCCACCAGTAGATGTAAAAAATGTTTTTTTATATATAAATATATATAAAATGACTAAACTAGCCCAATGCACAGAGAGCTACCAGCTTGATGGATGACTCACAGTAATGCTGTGAAATGGCTCAACCCACACACACACAGCCACTCAGTGAAACACACACGACACACACTCATGCTAACACATGCAGCACAACAACCGGGCGCATGCACACACACACACACACTGTATAAACCCATGTCGCACACGCATACACACACACTGGTACACACACGCAGACACACACAGGCTGTGATATCAAAGCTGAGATGGTTAACTATCTGTACAAGGAGGAAGGAGGTTGCCAAGTGGAACAAAATCAGTGTGGATTAACATGGTGGGAGATTAGCAACAAATCTATTATGAAAACTATTTAAAGCAAAATCAAGCTGCTGTAGCCTATAAATCCCGTAACATGTGGTCGAAGGACCCAAGGGGGCTTTTTGAGGGTCTGAGGCAATATGAGGATTAACTCGAAATCAGCAGCCAGCAGCACGACGCCATTCTGATTATTCCAATGTGTGAATGCAACAAACACACATCTCTGTGGAAAAACTTGAGTCGACTGGGCCAAGCAGCCCAGACAGAAGTTAATAAGATGCAGTGCAGCTAATGGCCACTAGAGGCTAGCTCCAAAAAATCCCTGGTTCCATAAGAAATACATTATATCTGTGCTTAAATACAAAATTATGTTCTGTATAAGATGCATCTTCTATGTTTTTTAGTTATAATGATAAGAAAACAGGTTTAAATTAAGAAGATATTAAGACCTGATGAAAGCAGGGCATTTCCTTGATTGGCTCAAAGGAGTGCCAAGACGGCAACAAGTGGTTAATCCTCATCTGAACCCAGAAAAAACCTCTCAGAAAACTAAGGATGATGTCATGAACGTCAGTTTTCAGAGTCTCTACTTTGCCCACTCGCTGGCGTTTCTTGTCATTGTGCGAAAGTAGTGGGTGACACCTGCTGTGAAATAGTGTAATGGGCCAAATTTGGAGTGACACGTGTAATTTGCATTTGGCTCTAAATGTTGCTGCTGCTGTTGGTCGTCTCGGTGGCTCAGCGGGCTAAGTCTCCACGTCGTGTTTGTAGCGTTGTAATCTTGTTAGCGTGATCCTCTGTACATGCCACCGGGGACCGGGGATCAATAACTGGCTCGTGGCTCAGTTTGGGGTGCTCACACACAAACACACACACACACAGACAGACAAACTCATAGAGATGAGAGAATCAGAGTGGTGTTTATACGGCACTGAGATTGATTGAGAGGTAGAGTGTGGTGATTTTACATCATGTGACCTTCTCTGGAAATGTGCTTGAAAGTCAATTGTGTGTGTGTGTCTGTGTGTGTGTGTGTGTGTGTGGCACTGACTTGGACCAACATCATTACCTCTCACAGTCCCCCTGCACAGCTCTTTCCTTCTCCTCTCTTAGTTTTTCTTTCCTTACCGTCTTTTTAAGTTCTCACTGCAGCTCTACCTCACCCTCTCACTTGTCTTTCCTCTTCCTGTGTTGCCACTGCTCCTCCCTCCATGTCTGTCCCACTCCTTTTCTTATTTCCTCAACCTGCCACCTTTCCATTTTGCTGCCACTCTTTGTCCTTCATTTCCTTTTCCTCCCACTTCTTGTTTTCTCACATGGCTCCGCTTGTTCTCCATCATGTATGACTCTTCTCATGTTTTTTTCACCCTTTCCTCCTGTATATCACCTCCTACTCTGTGTCACACGGACCCTCACTCTCACTTTCCTTCTCTCTTGTCTTCCCCCTCTTCATCGATCCAATCTTCTCTCCTCCTTATTATACATTATTGTCACCCCCTCTCTCCTTCTTGAAATCTGTATTTCTTCCTCTCCTCTCTTCATCCAATCCTCCCCCCTCTTCTCACTTCATCCCTTCCCTTTCCCCCTTCCTTCCCAAGCAATTGTTCCCTTTTCCTCGTTCCCCTCTGATCCCTCTTTCCTTCAGCCCTCCTTTCCTTTCATCCTTTTATACCCCTCCTCTCCCCTCTTTTTCTCTATCTCTTTCTATTTTCATTCCTTCCATCCATCCCCTTTGCTCCGTCCCTAACCTAGTCTTTACTTAATCCTCCTGGCATCTCTTTTCATCCTTCCCTCCCTTTCAATCTCCTTACTTCCCTCTTTCCTTCACTTCTTTAACCCCTCTCCCCCTCCACCTCTTTTTCTGTCTTTACTGAAATCACCTTCTTTCTTATCATCTTATCTTGCTTCACCTCTTCCCTTACACTGTACTTTTCTCCCCCCCATCCTCTTGCTTCCTTCCTCACTTCTCTTTTCCCGAACACCTGTCTTTCATCCCTCCTTTTTCCTCTCATCCGCCCTCCATCTCTCTTAAACCCCTCAGTCTTTCCCCTCTTTTTCATCCCTCTCTCCTCCCTTGAAATCCCCACTTTCTCATTCCCCTCTCACCCCTTCCTCCCTCTCCAGTCACTCTTCCCTACCTTTCCCCCCTCTCTGCTTCCTCCCTTCCTCTCCTCCTCCACCATCTCCCACTTTTCCTCCCTCTCTCTTACTCCCCCCCCACCTCTCTCGCTCTCTGTCTCTTTGCGTCTGCCTCTCTCACCCATGCTCTCTCTCCCTCTCCCCTCTCTCTCCCTCAGTCGTCGCTCGCTCGCCGTGCTGTGCGGACCTACCGACCACCTCTCTCTTCCTCTCCCTCACTCAATCTTCTTCATCTCTCTGTCCCTCTCCTCCGGTCCTCCGGTCTCTGCTATGACAGCTCACACCAGCAGCGTGTTGCCCGATCCCAGACCGACAACCCCTCTGCGGTCATCCTGTCCAAACGTTGACATGGACATGTGTGTGTGGGATATTCGCGATTGATCTTTCGGGTGTAATTATTTTTTGTTTTTCTGTTGTTGTTTTTTATTTTGTATAAAAACGAAAGAAAAAGGAGGAGGGGGGCGGCCGTCCTCTTTTACCCCCCTCCGCTTCCTTCAGCCAAGCAGAGCGGCAAGGTGGGGAGAAGGCTTTAAAATTAAGCCAGCTTGGATTTATTTAACAGCAAAATGACGGATTTGGGAGCGCCGGGGCTGCTGCTGATGAGGAGGAGGCTGAACGTGAAGAAAACGGGCAGGCTGAGACGCGACCTCCCGCTTCTCCTCCTGCTGGGGCTCCTCTTCGGGGATTTCTCCTCGTCCAAGGGTGAGTTTTGGAGGTTTTCTCGATCTTGTCCGTGTGTGTTTGTGTGTGCGTGTGTGCGCGCATACGCGTGTGTGCGCGCGCGTGTCGGAGGGGAACGGAGTGGTCGCAGGTTTGCCGTGTGTGCGTATGAGAGCGCGCGCGAGAGAGAGTGAGAGGGACGGAGAGGTGGTTAATTCGTTGCTGCGGTGTGTGTGTGTGTGTGCGTGTGTGTAGGATAGAGGCAGTTATATCTCTGTGTGTGTGTGCGCGCGCGCTCTCGCCGCTCCGGATAGCGTGCGTGTGTCCTTTTGTGCGTGCGCGTTTGCGATAAGCGAGAGTGTTAAAGAGAGAATGAGAGCAAGCCTATATGCACGCGCAGTGTGTGTGTGTGTGTGTGTGTATGAGCGCGTGCGTGAGAGACAGACAAGAGTGCAGTGCCCAACTTGGACACAGTATTGCATCTGGGGAACAGTGTCGGCATTCTCATGTTTTGGGCCTCCATGCTGCAAAGATATTTCCATCCAAATAAATAAAAACAAGTTGCAATAAGTCACAGATCACTCAGACGGGATCTCATGCGCTTCATCCACATGCAGACAGCAATCAGGGCATCACACAGGGAGGCAGAAAGTCTGGTCTGGTTGAAGGGAAAGCTTGGCAACTGACTCAATAACCAAATGAGCAGAGAGGGAGACTCAGACTCAGAGAGAGAGAGAGAGAGATGGGGTGAAATTTCATCTGGAGGGCATGTAGGAGAGGAAATCCCATGCTCAGAGTATAACATGATTTTGTGGAGTCACATACAAACAGAGTAGCAGTCGTGTCAGAGGTTGTGGAGAGTCTGATAGTGTGACAGGAGGTCGATCCCGTCCATCAGCAGCCCAGCAGCTCTGTGTTGGCGGGGATTTTGGTGGCCAACGGAGGTCCCTCGTGTTTTCAGATGGATGGACGGATGGACAGAGAAGAAAGTGTTAACATTCTCCTCGTTCGGTGGGAGTGTTACTGTTAGTCTGTTTATCAATAGCTTCTCTGTGTGCACTTCTCCTCCCTCTCTTTCTCAGCGCTTGTCCCTCTGTATTTCGCTCTCAATCTCTCCCTCTCACACACACACATGCACACATCTGTCAGATTTTTTCCCCTCTGCCACGAAGAAGAAAATGGTTTCTAGCAGTGTTAAAAGTCTGATAATTGTGCGCGTGTATCAGTATTTTGTTCTTGTGCGGTGGCAATGCTTTCCCCTTCACTGCTGATCTATCTCTGGGTCTTGCATACTGTTCATTTATCTTGTGTGTTTGGTGGTGTTATCTCTATCTGTATTCCCCTGCCATACATGCAGGCTGTCAACCTGGAAAATAAAGGGGATTCGAGTGGTTGTGGGAGAATTGTGTATGTTGCTGAATATGATGATGGTGCGCTTAAGCTGTTTATGATTGAAAGCAATTGCTCCTTATCACCTGCGGTTTATCTTTGACTTCAGTACGGGTGCGCGTGTGTGTTCGTGTGTGTTTCCTTCCTTATTTATCAGCATTAAAAGCTGGATTTTATCAGGCTGTCTTTTGTTTTTTACAGTCATAAGCAGTTTTATAATGGCAATGAGATGCTGCTGATTCTATATTTGATTATTCTTCTCATCCTAAACCAAGAAAATGTAGAATATGTAATTCATGCTTTCAATCCATCATCTAAAAAAAACTGACCATGGCCTCAAATTAAGACCTTTCATGTCACATTATTACTGCGTCATGTGCAGCACACTGGCAGCTATTTCTAGTTATTGGAGACCTAAACACGCAGAAAGACAGAGCGAGAGAAAATTAAAGGGCAGAAAGACATCTGGAAAGACAGACGGAGGGTGGCAATAATTTATTTCGTCAAACCTCAAACCCCAGATGGTTGCCTTTTTAAATGTGATGTCGCTCTCTAAATTCCAACACTCAACTAATTGTGATTGTCTGGAAATGTCACTTAAAAATGTCATTAAAAGTCAGGTATCTTCAGACATTGACTTGAAGTGCAAATAAACAACCCAGTTGGCATTAAGATGAAGGAAATAGTGTAATTTAACATCGTTTTTAGGGAGCTGGTGATTAGTTTTCATAATTTAACACAAATTTAGCAAAAAGTTTAAAAAATCCTCCGAAAACCGCCCTCGCTAAACCTGCAATCCGTTCCTCGATGAGCTTCTATAAGAGGATGTTTCTGCTCTTGTATTCACTGTGACAGTCGGGGGTTCTTCAGATTATCACCACACGAGTTATTTCAGTAATTACCACTTGTTTTGAGGACATAATAATAATAATAATAATAATAATAACAATAATGTTAATAACAGCCAAAGGCTCCATCTTCGACATTTGCCCAGTTAGTAAAGAGCATAATTGCCAATTAAATACAGGAAGTTATTTTAAAAAGCAAATCTTGGATTGAACCACATTACTTAATTTCATCATAATATATAAAGAAGTCGTGCTAATCAAGAATCGTAATTATGCTGATTTGATGCTCATGAAACAATACAGAATCAGGTTCTCGTGGCCTGTCCTGCTCCTGTATTTACAGTCATTACGTATATTTAACTGCCAAACTGCTTCTGCTCAGACAGAGAGAAAAAATAAATTCAGCCCATTCACCAACAGGTTGTTCCTGCCAAGAAACGTCCAAATGTCCAACTGTGATGATAATTCCACAAACTCCAATCCGTGCTTATATAATTGATATATTGTTAACTGCACTCGACAGGGGATTGTACAAAAGACATTTTCTGGCACACACTTACTCACACACACAGTTTAGAATAACATGTTTGAGAATTTCATTTTAGACTCCCAGGGGGGCTATGAAGCACCAGTTTAATCACTCACACACACTCACTTATTCACTTAAAGAAATAAACACACACACACGCATTTCAGTGACTTATTTTCATTCGCTGTTCAAAGTGACGCCTGATGAAATGTCTCTGTTTCTGAAGCTTTTTAATGTTTTTTTTTTTTTTATCCTTATGAGGACATTAAGACCTGAACGCACGCACTCACACACCCTCACGTACACACACCCACACAAGAACATGCACGTGGTGACAATTAGCTGACATTGAATCAATGCCAAACAACAAGATATTGGAACTAGCTGTCTGTCCCCCTGCCTGGCATACTAATATCACACACATGGGAAATGGACAAACTCAATCACACACACACACACACACACACACACACACACACACACACACACACACTGTTCCTGTGGATGAGAAGAGAGCTAATTAAAACAGCTATCTGCCCAATTCAAATTCACTGTAGGTGCACAAAGCGGAGGGATATAGACATATAGCAGAAGTGTGAAACCTGTGTGTGAAACTTGTGAGAATTCGCAAAGGAGAAAATGTGAGAGAAATAAATGACTTTGTAATTCAGACACTGATTAAAAGTTTGCGTATTTTGAGCATAGATGCTCATTCTTGTCCTTGGGAATATGCAGTATACTGGATGTGGTAAATATTCTCTCTGCATGCTTTTCCAACACCCTTATACATTGGCCTTCTGCAGTGAATGGTCCTCTATGTTGCATAACAAGGGGAAGACCTTGGGCTGCAGTGGAAAACTGTATTTATAGTTAAGTAAGTTGCTTTTTGTGTGTATAATGTTTACTAGAGATGCACCAGGCCATACAATAAAATAGCTTACAGCATGTTAGCTAAAGTGGGATATATTGCAGTTCATTTTCAATTGTCCAGTAACAGAGCACTTCACTTTGGGGCTTGTTTGAGTGAGAGAAGGTTCTGTAACCTGGAGCAGTTTTGGAGGAAGTGTTAATTAAACGCCATTTAAATTGCAGATGTTTCTGTATTTCTATCAATTATATTTCTGAGAAAGAAAATCGGAATAAGACAAAATGGGAATCGGCAGGTCAGACAAACTATCAGAAATCAGAATTGGCCAAGACAATTGCAATAGGTGCATATCTGATATTTACCACATACATTATAGAAGAATAGTACACTTTTAAACTAGACATAGACAAGGTGACATGTTTTAAGTGACTGTGAGGAAAACATCATCAACAATAATACCACTTCTAAACACTAGGGGGTGTGAAAGTTGTCTGTTGCCACTTTAATAAGTAAATGGAGTTTTTGTTTACGATATTTACAACATATGTTTTAGAAGAATTTAGAAGAACACAATACCTTAAACTTGCACTAGACAAGTTTTTTGGTTTAACATCGTTATGAAGCATTATGTTGATTGCACAATGTAATGGCTGTGTAATAACGACACCATCGGCGTTTAGATTGGTTCCCTATTGACCTCGCTTTCACTGTACAATTTTGTTTGCCACCAGGCACGAAATCTCTCGGGAAAAGGAGGATTAAGTGACAATCCAGTCAGACTGGCTGGCTGGCACCACTTCTGTCTGCCTTCACATCTTTGTTATTGACTAAATGAATGAATAATCTCTATGTTGTTGTTAGGAAAATGGAAACCATCCTGTGGTTTGCTTTTACCTTAAGTCCCCTTATTCGACATGTATACGTAAACATTTAATAAATGGGTTGTAACACACTATAATAAAGTTGTAAGCAAACATAAGTTTTTAATAATGTATTTGTTAACAGTAACTCCTCCTGTTGGAGGCTGCTATAGGAGCAGATAATGATTGACAATAGCATAATAAAGCTTTGTAGAAGACATTATAACTGTTGCAAAATATTCTACACTAATAAACACTCAAAAATGTCCCTATATCTGCTTTAAAACTGTATTATGTTGCGTTATAAACCATTTTAATGGCTGTTTACTCCTAGAAATGCTAAATAGGGGGACTTAAAAGTTTTACTGAATTTACTGATTTGGAGTTTAACTGGGATTTTGAAAATTAATTATGTACAGCCTCTGATCGGTTTGGATATTGTAACTCACCAGATGCTCCGATGTGTCGCGATTCCCTTGAGTGCAGCGCAATGTTTGTGCGCATGCAGAAGCACGTGTGTGGATGCCTTGCCCATGTTTGTGTGTGTCTCTGTGCTTGTGCTGGTGTACCAATGATACATGACTTACTTTGACTCCAGTGAAGATGTTGCACGTTTGTGTGGGATTCCCTGTGTATGAGTGTGTGTGTGTGTGTGTGTGTGTGTGTGTGTGTGTGTGTGTGTGTGTTTTAATAATTTTCTGCTTCCTGTGTATGAGAAGCATGGGAGCACTTGTAACTTTCACCTCTACGTGGGAGAGACAGACTAAAAGGCACACACACACACACACACACACACACACACACACACACACACACACACACAGACAGACAGACAGACAGACAGACAGACAGACACACACACACACACACACACACAGAAAGAGAGAAATTTTGTTCAGTTTACACGTGCTTGTATAATAATTGAATCCCCTCAGTCACACCAAAGACCACACACAGTTCAAACAAATCTGGGCTTCTGAAAAGAGCTGGGGACACGTGTGTGTGTGTGTGTGTGTGTGTGTGTGTGTGTGTGTGTGTGTGTGTGTGTGTGTGTGCGCACCTGTGACGGAAAGAGCGAGACATCTCATTGAGTTCTGATGATTTTCAGGTACTTGAGGGTCCTCCTCGTTGTCCAGCGAGACCAGAGAACACACACACACTTCAGTACAGTTAACTGCTGCAGAGTACACAGTTCAATGGAGAGCAAAGACGTAGTGTGTGAGTGTGTGTGTAAGAGAGATCCAGTAGAGATAGACTGAGCGATCTAATGAAAACTGGAAGCAATGCACCATTCGTTTTTCATTTTCACATTGACATTGAAATTTAAATCCATATACAGTATATTAATGTACGTGCAGCACATGCAAAGTGAAACGGGCCCTACCGTTCGTCTCAATGAATACAATCAGTGAGCACACAAAGTACATGTTAAGTACACATGGGTCATTATGCTCTTGATGTTGGAGGAAAAAGAGGCTTTCCTTGCAGTCCATGCTGTTTTGAAAATGAGCGAGTAATCTAGCTTCATGGTGTTCAAATGACAGAAGTTTTAAAAGAGCCATGGCCTACATACAGTGGAGTAATGCAGGGGGAGAGGGCAGTGAGAGAGACAGAGAGCAGAGGAGAATATGTGTGAAGACAGAGGGAGAGAGAGAGATGGAGATAGAGGCCGAGATCAGAGCAAGTGTGTTAAAGAGACACTGGGACAGAGAAGAAGAGCTATGCACTGGGGGACAATGTGAAAGAGAAAATGAAAATGTATTCCCCAGCAGATGCGATTAATCAGGAATGACTTTTCCATCTTGCACTGCTCGGCTAGTAATGTCTGGCATTAAGTAATGACATCATAACCCTGTCCACCTTGGATTTATAGCACAGATACAGAGGGAAATCCACCACGCTGACCTAAAGGCACGGGCAAACAGGGTCCTAAAATCTGATGAAATTAATGAGTGGGCTCGAATATTTCATGCTCGCTAGTAAATACTGCACCACACGCAGCAGAATCTTACACCTATCTGTCATTTGAAATCAGAGAAGAAAAAAGTGAATTAAAAGAGCATGTGTATATCATATGGAATCGCATGACAGAGCTTGAAATTATGGACGTCATAAAAGCGCCGTCGCATAGCTGGACCAGCTGTGTTTTAACACCCATTAGTATGCATGAGTAAATGTCATGTCAACTTTATTTGTCAGGCTCTTTTTCTGAACCATCATGTTAATGTTTTATCTGAAATCCAACTAATCGAGGACACGACATTCGTCTTTTTAACTGTTAGCATTGTCTACATACATCCAGCATCTAAATTAAGATCTACTGCATGCTATTAAAACCTCCATGTGCTGTAACAGGCTATAAAGAATCCTGATTTGTATCTTAGGTTAAAACTTTGACTCGGTTGGTAAGAAGATTTTAATGCGGCCACTTTGGCAGCTTGTTGCTGTTTTTCTGTACCTTGTGGTGCAGACGCCTCGCTGTGGTGGGAGCTGAGGGTTATTTCATAACACAGGATTACTCAGCCAGCCAGCTCTAAAAATAAGCATGAAATGAACCTCTCAACCAGAGTTCATAATGAAAGATCAGTCCGTGTGGCTACAAGACATCCATGAAAACCAATATCCAAATTTAATTTGACAAATTATTCAGAACATCAACAGCTGTGGTGTTTTTTAACCAATTTCGGCGAAGGATATAATTGCCACCGCTTTCCAGTTTGTTGGCTGTGCTGTGCAATGCATTCTGGGAGCAGCGTAGTGGATTCAAAAAGCAGTGCTGACCGCTTCATGTTTGCATAAAATTGATGTCTAGTCTGACAAACATCACCTGCTATACCTTTGAGAACTTTTCAGACAATTCAGTATATTTTTCATTATATATTCTTCAGCAAACACTTCCCAAGTGTTTTGTTGCCCTTGTCCCAACTTGTTTGAAATGTGTTGTTACCAGCAAATTCAGAATAAGTATATATTTAGAGAATATCTACGAAGTTGATGTGGTAAAACATTAAATATGTAATCTAATGATTTCAACTGAGTAGATATAAAAAAGGATTAGTAATTAGTCACATTCTGTTTAATTAATTAACTAATTCATTTATAGTGTAGTGGTATAGTGTTTAGTTTAACGGCATAAAAAACACAATATTTTTTGCAGGTTTTAGTACAGGAGAGAACCGAAGCCTGGTCAGAAATAGGACGATTTTGAGGAAAGGTTTTTTTCAAATCCTTTAAAAGTTTCCTTTGTTTACATTTTTTCTCAGCTAAGCAAACAAATCACACTCAAATGTACTTTAGCATCCATCAGCAACTTTCTTTCTGGACCACCCTACTTTTTTCTCTCTTCTGTTGGAGCCCTTTGCAGCGGTGGCCTCACTGCGTCAGCACATACAGTAGGTCTCATCGAAATGAATAAGGATACTGCTTTTTCTGTTAAAAATAGTGCCATTGTTGGTCTGAATCTAAAACTATTCCTTATTACTGTGTATCCCAGGGCTAGCAACCTAAAATAACACAGATAAAAGTAATATGGTAATTACTGATCCAGGTAGGGAAAATCACTTTTTGAAGAGAGTGCAGGGTCAGCTGGTAGGAGCTGGTAGGGATTCAGTGTTTTGCTCAAGGATAATTAAATAGTATGGAGATTTTTTTTTTTTTAGCATCCACCCTACAGCTTCTGCTGGTCTGGTGCTGCTGTCCACTCAATGTAGCGGCTAAAGTATCTGTTAATGTGGCACTTTTGCTATTTTATTATTTCCGCTTCGCCTCTCTGTTAGCATGACATTTCTATAAGCTGTAGGCTAATGGCTGGCTAGCGGGCTAGCATTAAGCAGGCTAATGTGTCTGTTAATGTTACATTAGTGTTATTTCAGTTTTTCTCGCTTAGTTCCATGGTTTAAGGGCATAGTATGTGTGTGTGTGTGTGTGTGTGTGTGTGTGCCACCACCGTTGCAGCACACCTACGCTGTGTGTGTGTGTGTGTATGTGTGTCGTGTACTCTATGACTGTGTGTGTGTATGCGCGCTCTACATATGGAGCCAATGAGTTACATTTCCATTTCAAAGCGACGAGTCAGCAGCAGCAGAAGCTACTTTCATCCATTAATGTGATTTTAAGGGAGAGAGCGAGACAGTGAGACACACAGAAAGAAATACATAGAGCCACAGTAATAATTACTCTCCCGGTTGGCAAAGGGTTCAGATTGTTTATTAGTGTCTCTGTCTCTACTCTCTGCTACCTCCCATCTCCCTCTATCTTTCCTTGTCTTTTTAGTCAAATTATGTGTACTCCACTTATCTGCTGAGCAGTCCAGTGGTTTAATGCAGCTGTCACTCACATTAACGGGTTCACTGCTCTCTGAAGTGTGATTGTTGTTGTGCCGTATCTTTTAAAAGTTGAAAAGTCGGCGACGATGAATCATTTTAAAGAAAGAAACAGTCTGCGAGTGTTGGTGTTTGTCTTGGCCTTCAAGAGAAAAATGCTTAGGGTTAGATCCGTGTGTGTGTGTGTTTTAGGGGGGAAGTAGTGCGGGGATTATTTTGTGCTTGGGTGCCCTTTTGCGTGTAAATGTCCATGCGTAAGCTAAAAGTGTGCGTGTGGCACTTTTTGTAGGCATCATGTGTGTGTACACAGCTTTTCTGAGTGCAACCATGCGAAAGCTGTACAAGCTGTGTGTCATATTAATGTAGTGTTGCAACTTGAAAGTGAATGTGTTAGTTTTAAATTTGTTTATGGATGTCTATTAGTGTTTGCTTGTTTACACACATCTGCATGAGTGGGTGTATTTGCTCGTAGGAGTTTGTCCATGTAAAGACATTTTTAAACTGTGTCTTCCCATAAAGTCTGTGCATCTGTGCATGGATATGAGCACAGACACAGCATGGAGTACAAACATATGAGGCATGTGGCTGTGAGTGAGGCGATGGTTATTGCTGTAGCCTTGTGTGTGTGTGTGTGTGTGTGTGTGCGCGTGTGTGTGCGCGTGTGTGCACTTGCGTGTGTATTTGGAAGACTTCTGTGTGTGTCAACATTAACAGCTGGCATGTTTGTGTGTAAATCTGTGTTTATGCATTTTGAACTGAGTGTGTGTGTGCGTGCGTGTGCGTGTGTGTGTGTGTGTGTTTGTGAGTATGTCTGAGTATAAATGCATTAGCCACAGGCTATCGTTGCTCCAGTAGCATCGTTCTTATTCCATCCATTTTTAATGATCGGTAATGGTCGCTAGCAGTGTTGAACCTACATCGTAAGGACACGGCAAAAAAATGGTCCCGTGGTACACAAAGTGAGGGAGACAGAGGAAGGCAGCCTGAAAAACAGATTGGAAAAGAGGGAGAGGAGAAACCGGGAGGGTGTTAATAGATGTTAGCTTGTGGAAACCAACATCATAGGAGCGCTGCTGAAAAGGTCCCGTGGCACACTGTGCCACTGCAGCACAGCCCTACAGGGAAGACGGTGGGAGAGGAGGAGGGAGGGAGGGAGGAAGGAGGTGAGAAACTGGCCGGCAGGCTCGCTGACTGACTGACTGACTGACTGTCACTTTGATTTACAGACTAAATGATGGACTGGTTGTTAAGTTGATTGATTGACTTGCTGGCTGATTGGTTATGTTACAGGCTGGCTAAGTGACTGACTGAGGCAATTGCTGATTTGTTGAAGGCTTTTTACAAGGTTGCTTCGTAATGGCGGAGCAGGCGAGGGAAGGAGGAGAGAAGAGAGGGAGCAGATGGAGAGATAAATGAAGAGCAAGGCCTCTTAATTGTGTTTAAACTCTACAAAAAGGGTTTGGAATGAGTTTCAAGGGTCCAAAGGCCAAGAAACGTACCGAGCACATAATGGCTGTTAAATTGTTTCTTGTTAAATTTAGGTTTTATTTGTTTCCATTAAAGACCACAATGTGCTTTATTACCAATGCTTCCTTGTGCCATCCTTGGGGTATATAGCAGGATTTTACTCACCGAAATTCAGTTGAATCAAATCAAAGTAAATCAAATCAAATTGATCTGTATTAAACTAAATTAAATAACATAGGGCAGTGGAAACATTTGGAACAATTCATCAAACGAAGTTTAAAAAAAAAAAAAAGCAGAGAGATTCAAACAATTTAAAACCATAGCTCTGAGGTTTTCATGCCACACTGATATCTCTAAGTTAAACTGAGCAATAACGCCCTGTCAGCTGGAGAGGCGAGGCAGGGAGATGGATGGAGAGGCGGAGAAAAAAGGCGAGGAGTGGTAAAGGAGGAGTGAGTGAGGGGGTTGAGGAGGAGGGAGGGAGGGAAGGCCTTAAGCAGTGTGATAAGGAAATAATAAAGGAAAGGTAGTAAAAGGCTCCAAGACTGTCTCCAGCTGTAGCAATATAAGCTACACACTCTCTACACACACACTTCCACTCGCACGTTCTCCCTCTCTTCCTCTCAAACATAAATACGCACACAGCTGTATGAAAATTGATGTTGCAGTGTCCTTTACAGGCCATTAAATCCGAACAACGGCAATCGCTTACTTCTGTCTGACAAATGACGGCTAAATAACACAGCTCCCCTGTCCGTCTGCCTGCCCGCCCTAAGTCCTGCTCTGAAATGCGAGCGTGCGATAGTCTGACTTTGTTTCTCAGACTAGTTAAAGGTTTTTTTTTTTGAACAATGTTCCCGACTCAAATTTGTTCTAATTCTGCCACATTTCGCGCGAGAAGACGGTATCGGGTCCCTTCAGCACATCTTCAGCACATTAGACAATAAGCTGCTTCTATGAGGAGTCTCAAGTAGTGCTTCTTGAATGTCAAAAAGCAAGCGATTCTCTCGTCTTTCTCCCTCACTCCCTTTCTTTCCTGCGCGCTCCACTCATCCCTCGCCTTTCATCCCTCTGCCCTTTTTCTCTCGCCTCATGTCTTTTCTCCTCTTTTCATCCATGACTCTGATTCCTCTTCTTTTTGTTATGTATCATCCCCCCGCTCCTTCTTTTCCTCCCACCCTGTCATTCCTCTCGATTTTCTCTTTCCTTTTTCTCTCATTCTTCCTCCACGTCACTCCGTCCTTCTCCCCCTCTGTCCCTTCCTGTCCTTCCACTCGCTCATCAACTTTCCCCGCCTCACCCCTTCTCATCCTCCTCCCCGCTTCTTGTCCGTGCTTCGTACTCGTTCTCTCTCTCTCTCTGCCCTTTCGAGTCCTTTGATTAGGTTGTTGGCATTTTCATTGAGATGTCTATATGACCACTGAAATAACTCTCCTGTCACAGTCTCATCTGCCCTCTATCTACTTCTTCTCCTCTGTCTCTTCATTCCCCACTTGTACTCGCCAGCACTCCTCCTCCTCTCTCCACCAACCTTTTATTTTCTCGCTCCATTTTATCCTCTTCCTGTGCTGCTCTCTTGCTTCTCTGCCAACACTCCTCTCAGTATCTCTGACTGTCTCCTCCTCCACCCTTTTCACAATTCTGCACCTCTGCTTCGCTATCGGTTACCCCTCTTTCTTGTTTTTGCCTGCCGTTTCGTTTCCTCGCGGCTTTCTTCTCTCATTTCTTTCCCCGTATTTCCTCGGTCGCTTCCTTAGATCGTTTGTCTAAATGTCAGATGGCCACATCAGCCACTGTTGGTAGTATAAACAGCTTTCTGGACGGCACCACAGAAAGAGAGACACAGGGAGGTGGGGGTGAGCGTGTAGTGGTGGTGCTGGGGCCTGGGCTGACGCTGCAGTTTTCTTGTGTTTCTGGCAGTGAGGAGAAAGAAGATGATGTCTGAAAATAGAGAGAACATGTTTAAAAATGATATGGGGTGTGGGGTGGGGTGTAAAAGGAGGGAGAGAGAGAGTGGGACAGCTTATAGAGAAGAAAAATGAGATAAGAGGAGTGGAGAAGAGAGGAAAGGGAGGGAGGCGAGGAGGAAAAAACGGGGGAGGAGAAGGAGAGAAATAAAGAGAAAGGGAGAGGGAGAGCCTGCGTGTCTACATGCCTCTAATCTGTTGATGGTTGAGGGGAAGCAGACAATAAGCCATTATCTCTCTAAGACTTAGCTTTAGCTGCAGCAGTATGGCACTGCATACTGCTAGTGCCAAAGCAGCTTACAGCACAGTTATGTACCCAGGATGCACTGACACCCATACAGGAACAGGCCGGCATGTGAAGACAGAGTTTAAATAAGGATGATGATAAGATAGCAACACACACAGCTTAATAATAACGCTAACAGTGAAATCTGACATTAAGACCCAACATGTGAGGGATCAAAGCCGAGTGTAGCGTTTTTCATCTGTAATGAAGATGAGGTCAATCTCAGCTGTCGACACTTCTGACTCAATTTTTTTTCTCTCTGTTGCAGCAAAATATGTTCGTTAGCTATTTTACACTTTAACACTCCCTCTGGTTAAACTGGGAAGACTGAAGACTTTTACTGCTCACTCAACTCTAAAACACTCACTATAAATGGACTTGGACCCGCTAGCCTCGCAACATTAAGGTTACAAACAACCAGCAAACAACCCATTATGGACCAGGCTCTCCATTCATAAACAATATATAACATTTGTGAATGTTGACTTTTCTAGTCCTCAAATAAAATATGATTTCCAGAAATAATACTTTGTTGTATTATTCTTTATTTTAAAATTGTAATCCTGTTTGTGATCCCATTTCTACTCTTTACATGCATTCTGTTACCAAGCCTGCCAATAACGTACTTAAACCTGAATTACATTCCTTATCAGCATAATAAGGGAACATCATTATTGCATGTATCTGCAAAAAAGTCAAAAGTGACTTGAAGCACCTGATTGATTCAACTAAAACCACATTTTTCTCCCCTTACTTTAACCAACATGTTTGTGTTTCCTAAGCCTCAACGCATTGATTGTGAAGTCTGGTCTCTGGTGTCAAGGTCCTGCAGCTTGTACTCCCACCATGCACCCTGACCACAAAACACAGAACTCATAAAGCGTTACCACAGATTATAATTGTGGCAGTAATTGCATTTTCCTCAAAGTGCATTTTGCAAATCAAATTAATAAACGCAAATTAGCGTGAAGAGTGAAGTCCTTCCTAATTCCAGCAGGGAGGTTGAATAAAAAAATGTTATTTGTCGTTTTGTAAATGTGTAAGAAAATCTAGATGTAGAGACAGACAAGGCATGCAAAAATACCGGGGGTGTGATGAAAACAAAATCTGACTGGGCTCAGAATGCAAATGCACAAACTGTATAGTTCCAGTGTGCCAGTCAGGAAGAAGAGTCAGGTTATAAAATTGCATCTAGATGGAAAAGCTGATGCTGTTTTCCGTTGCCTTTGCACATTTGGCTTTAATGTACTTAATGCTGTGCATCGTGAGCTGTAATGCTTACAGTTTTCCCCGTATTCTAATTAATATTTCATTATGAACCTGATGCATCTCCATATGCAGTTAAAAGTGAATGATTAAGAACTTAATGTACTTCCTATGGTGGTTATGTTTCTGTTGTTCTTCTGTAAAAAGGCTCCACGTGGAGACATGCGCCTCTTTGGATATCTGTGGAGCCCTCTTAGATTTTTTATTAACATCTCGTAAAAATCGAGCATTAGTTTGATTCTTTTTATTTATAACATTTTGTCCTGTATGATTCAGGTAGTGAAACAGATCGCGCTGCTCCTTTCCCCTTTTCCATTTGCCTGCACAAATAAGTGAGGAACACGGAGGAAATGGCATTGTGCAGGTGATGTTGTGAGGCTTTCAGTGAAGTTACACCAGTTGCCTACATTGTTAGGTTCTGACCCTTAAGTGCTTCTCATATTCATTATAAATTGTTGTGCAGAATGCTTTGCCATCGTTTCCAGTTTGTTGCTTTGATGTTGCCATTTTCTGATGTAAGTGGGAGTGCGGAGCGGCGAGCATGCAGGGGAAAATGTTATCTGAAGGAGGCATGGGACATGCATCATAATGTTGGTATAAAGTTGCACTTGTGTTCATGATACTGTGTCCATCCTCTGCAAGATGCATTACAGTCTGCGGTGATCAAACAGGAAAATGTCTCATAAATATACATGAAAAATCCACATTTACTGTCTAATAATCTCTTTCAGGCTGTCTTCCTGGCGCTAGAAACAGGAGGGAGGCCAGATTTGACACCAATGCTGTTAAAAAGCTGACGTCACTGCACTGACTAAGACAGTGAACAGAAAGAGGTGTCACATAGCCTGCTCCTCTCCTCTCCTCTCTCCTCTCCTCTCCTCTCCTCTCCTCTCCTCTCCTCTCCTCTCCTCTCCTCTCCTCTCCTCTCCCCTCTCCTCTCCTCTCCTCTCCTCTCCCCTCCTCTCCTACTTTTGATTTTAGCAGGCATTTTGTGGCATCCAGTAGCCTGCTGGTGTGGAGCTGTTTAGGGGGCATGAAGAGCTTTCTAAATGATGGCTAAATTTAACTAAATGACTTCCTCCACTCAGATCTGATATAATGTTCTCCCCTGCTCCTCTCCTCTTTCTGGATCTTTCTATCACTGCCTCATCCTTTGTAGCTGTTGTCCTTTTTCGCCTCCTTCCTCTCGCTCGCTCTCTATCTCTGTCCTGAAGTGTGATTTCTATTTCTCAATCTCCCTCCCGACTACACCCTCCCTCTCCTGCCTATTTACCTTTTTCATCTCCTTTTGTGTGTCCTGCTCCAACCCTCTCCCTCCTCATCCCCTCACTTCCTTTTCTGCTAATCGTTTTGTTTTTTTTCTACTTTTGACTTGCATTAAGGGTCAGACTGAATCTTTTCTCCGTCTGAAGCCTCTAAAAGGAGACTTTAGAGGAATTCTCTTTTAGCATACGAGTTAAGCTGGCAGTTGTCTGTCTGTGTGTGTGTCTGATCGATCCACTTCGTCCCTGTCCCTGTCTCTGTCTGCTGCCTGCGGTAATGTGCCTTTGACTGGAAGCGGCGACTAATTAGTGGATAGATCTTTTACCTGAGAATTATGGTCAGAAAATTGGAAAAGGATAATTGCTTGTAGATCAGTAGTCAATGGTGCCAGCCAACCAGGCTGAGTTTGTGGTACTCTATTCACCCACTAACAACCTCTCCACGGCACTGCCTAATTACCTAATTTATATGTATAAAGTATATCGCTCATTAGATTACCATGTATATTATGTTACCGTATAATTGTGTCATAATGTGATGTAATATAATGTTATGTTGAAGCTGTAATTTATATATCCTAAACTGTGGTATCCAATTACTGTATTCAGACGTTTATGATTTATATATTGATACAGTTTCACATATTATAATGGCACAAGGTAATATAATGATACATCAAAACTCTAATCTAGTTAAATGTATTATTATTATTTTATGGACCCTGAAATAAAGTCCAAATTACTCTATTAAACACATTTCAGTAATATAATATAATATAATATAATATAATATAATATGTTGCCCATCCTTACCTCAGTGGAATAGCTCAAACATATTAGAAATACATGTGTATTACTGAAGCTTATCAAGTTGGAGCCCACCAGGAGCAGCTGGCTAGCAACTGCTGCCCACTGCAGCCTCACTTGACAACTTTTTTTTTTTATCATGTTGTTGCTGCAGCATCTACTGTAGCCTGTTATACTGCCATTATGTACATGGCTGTGTTCAGGCTGTGTTCAGCTTCGAAGCGTGCAAGATGATCAAAATTTCGGGATGCACGATAATATCGGCACGTCATTGGTAACGGCTTCAAAGGCTTTAAACTGAAATATCAACATCAACACAAAATGGACATTCCTGCTTAAGATGACACTTTACTCATGCACACTCAATGCAAACCGTTAACTAAGTAGTTTTCTTATTTTGCCAAGTGGATGTGTATATTTTTTCAAAAGCATCGTATGTTAAGTTTTTTTTTTGTTTTTTTAAAAGGCTGACGTGTGCCGTTCGACCAGATGAGTGACAGGTGAAATCAAAATCAGCTCTTACATTCAAGGCAATACAATACGCTTTCTTGTCAATAGTGAGGTGAGAAGATTGATACCACTTTTATGTCTGCATGACAGTGATGGCAAAAACGCCTTTTCTGCTCCTTTTAGGCTTCCAACTTGTTATGTCTGTGAAACTGAGGACAAATTGATACCACTTTCCAATAACGTCCATCATTTGTGAGCATCTAATGAAACCTACATTATTAAACCAGCGTGTATTTCTGTTCAATTTTGCCAATTGAACCTTACTTCAAGGAAAATTCAGGTACATTTTTTAGCTGGTGAACAGGTGTTTCTGGTTCTGATGTTGAAAGCTGACAGATCTCACTGACAGCTCTGCTCTGCTTCAGCATATCTGAAAAAGACGAGTGAAAATAGGAATTCTAGGTAGGTAATAAATGTAAATTGCAGAGATACTGTATATATTACTCGCGTACATGCAGGTTGATTTGTGCATCAGTTACATACAGTCAGCCCTGCTGCCTCACAAGGGAATCAATCAGCAAACCCCGGCTCAGCAGGCTATTTTCTATTTCCACAGTCTGCTCTGTCAACATGACTGATATGTTAATCAGAGTATTATTTATGGCTGAATGTGGAAATCATTGATTAATGCATCATATCTAGAATGTCATGCAAAATGTGTCATCTGCAGACTTGTTTTAATGAAACACTGCATAAAAAAAGTTATGCTGGGCTGTATTTAGTAATCACTGTTTATGATGACTGCGATTAGTCATCTTGCTTGCCAATTAAAAATTATACAATTTTAATTTGTTGTGAATTACAAGGCACGGAAAATTATTATCTTTATGGTGTGGCCCTGTAATTTGCTTGAAGGAAGATGAGTCAAAATAAAAGCCATTGTAATAATAAATTGCATTATAGATAATCTCCAAAACACTGATTGAATTCTTCTATAAAGGTGAGTTTTAAAGTTAAGAGTTAAAAAGTTTAACTTCTTTTCCCCCCAATCAAAACAGGCAATGGCCTGTTTGAACTAATTCATCATCGTCAAGTGCTCAAGAGTAGAAAATATATCTTATCTAAATAGATCTTTGTTGCGTTCCTTCTCTCCTTAACCATAAATCTAAGATACTCTAATCTAAAATAATCAAATTTAGTGAAAAATGATCCAAGAAAATAGCACAATGGAAATACTATGATGCCTATATCAAAGTCACAATACACCATCAGAGCGTACTGTAAGTGGACCCTTAAACTGGAGTGGCCAACAATGACCAGCTCACATACTCACCCACTGTTACTGTCTCCTCCTTGCACTATGAAAACATTATAAAACAAAGCATCACTAGATATTGTATGGCCTTTTCTCAGTACAATTGTCACACTGAATTTGGCAATTTACACATTTGATGATAAATTTTACCATGAAATAGAAGATGAGCACAGCTATTAACACAGCTCTCGTTCTTAAATGTCACATCCCAGGAAACCATCTCTGTGTTTCCTCTTCATATTTGCATCCTCCCTCACTGTACTTAATATGAGCTTAATTTTACCTGCAGTGAAACTAAACTAAACCGGCCTCAAAGCAGTTTTTATTTGTCCATTTTTCATTGCAATTTGGTTTACATTTTAATATGCGGACCCACTAAATCAAGGCTAAAAGCATTAGGCATCTTTTTAGATGAAACAGCCTTTCTGAAACTATTACATTTGAAAATCCATCAGAGGAAGCTTCACAGTCAGCTCTTAAATCCCTTTTGAAACCTGTCATGTCTGGGTCAAGATGCAGGACCCAGCACCAGAAGATATGACAGGTCTTGCCACATAGCATTCATGTGTGCAAGTGCCACAGTTTTAATGGTTTATGGACTTACTTCATGATGAATGCAAAGCATGACATAGCAGTGACATACGTCCGAGAGTCTGCTTCCTGCAAGGCTTGCAGAACAAAACTGTTGACTCCAACGTTGTCATCCACATCTTTCTTCCACTTCACCAAGATATTACAACATGACAGCAGTTGAGGACCTTTGGCCAGCCGCACTATTACTCAGAATACAACTGTCAACGTTCATATCCAGTATTTTTCTTCCTCCCGTTCATTTCTTTTTAATCTCTTGAGAGCAGCAATGATATAATTGAGAGTGACCTCTGTTACTGCCAGCATAGTATGTGTCTCCTCCATGGTGATTGCCACTCAGTGAATCCAAACACCAGTGGCATGAAAACACACACACCACTAGATAAGATATCACTTACAGGTCATGTCTGTGAGCTGTAAAATCACTGTATTCATAACACCATTTGACATAATCAAGAAATGACCACTGCTACATGAATCAAAACAAGTGCACACACACCAGGCTTACACAGCGCTTGGTACCTAGACCGCCATTGATCTTTATCTTATCTACTGAGCGAGCAGTGAGCGCTAGTGAATATTTCAGCTTATCAGAGTTTCTTCATGATGTTTTCCCAGTGATGGCAGCAGAGATAGTTGGTTTCCTGTTTTGGTTTTGTTGCAGATTGGAGCAATACATTTCCCAAGAACTCCTTTGCATTTTATTGGTGTAGCTAGAGATGATTGCTTATGCATGCAGACTCTTTTTATGCAAACATTTGCCTTCAATTTGCTACAATTTAAGCTAGAGCTAGCCAGTCGAATGCACTTCAAATGTACTGTAGTTGGTTAAGGTCTATATTATTTGATTGATAAGTTACCTAGACATTTTCTTATGCAATCTGCCTCTGTATAGTACTGAGAACTGGCAATGATTTGCTGTGATGACTCAGTGCTTCTGAAAGAATACAGGATTACAGACAAGCGCATAAACACTGCTACACATTCACTTGAAGGAGTGATTGACATGCTGTATTACTTACCATCAAGCTGCCACTTCTGGAACTATTACATATGAAGTGGATACCAGCTGGTTTATAATGCTTTAGTGATGCAGGTTTTCTCATGTTTGATGCCTTTAGGAAACCTTCACTGTATGCAAACCTGGGCCGTGTAACGTGTTGCTTAGGATCAATCATGATTATCAAACTTTGATACTTTTGTGGCACCGACCGAATTGCCTTCATACCAACGAGTATCGAAATATGTCATTCGATACCAAATTTCAATACCTAAGGATGTATCTCATCAGCGTCAGTAAGCCAATAAGGATACAGCATGCTTGTTGTGAAGATCTCAGTGCCGGTGATTAGATGTCTCGAGGCATGCAGGAAAAAGACAAGGTTACGCCCAGAGGCGTGGCTCACCACATGCATGTGTAATGTAATCTTTTGTTGAAATGGATTTCATTAAATTGGCATTGCAAAAAAGTATTGTTCAGAAAGTGGTATCAAAGTCAAGGTAATAGTACCAGTATTAAACATGTTTTAACTAAAGCCAGCCCTAATTATTACTGCACATAGCTTTAGCTTTGATGAGCTACTGTAAAAAGATCACCGTGCTTTTACCCTGCTGTCATATGCAGCAGCTCCACCTGTTTCAAACTGCCATACCTTGAAGGCAGAGCTGAAACCCTGCCATCACAATCTCATCTTGGATAAGTTGTACCACCTCTCTGGTGACTGACATCCCCAATTCTTTTCCTTTTGCATGTCTTTGCACTTTCAATGCAATGAATTGAATGAATTATTGAAAAAAAAAAAAATAGTTGAAAAGGGCAGAGAGACTTTGAGAGAGATGCTCGAACTCAGCGTTCCTTTTGCAACCCTGCACACTTAGCCAGTAGCTGTGTGAGGTATTGTGTAGGAGCACTGGATTTTCTATTGCAAATACTGATGTATTTTTTTTTAAATGCAACTCCAAAATTGTCATAATATCAATGTCATAAACGTTGGTTTTAGACGCTGTCAGACAAGCATTGCATTTAAAAGCCTTAACCTGCTGGAGCTCCTCCCTCGACTTAAACAGTCAGATCGGAGTGACACTTCTCATTTTCTCCTTTTCCCATTAGGTGAAGCTACAAGGCTTTAAGCTGAGCAGGAGATTAAAGAATCCATACTACTGGTGACATGACGACTTGTGACCCCCGTCTTTCTCCACCTTGCATGACTGAGAACTTCACCTTTAACTCAGTTGAAACTGTTTCCCCGCCTGTGAAGTGATGGGTCTTATAAGCGCCTCGCTCTTACAGGAAGCAGCTACATGGTAGTTTCAATCCAGGATGCTATATGGGGACGTGCTGTGATCGTTATGCAGCTGACATGTTCTGTCATGGTGATGTTGCCTGCCTACATCTCCTGGGCCCACGCATGACAGCATCAGTAGTGGTTTCACGAATGTGCTGCTCCATATCTCCAGGATTAAGGGTACATCTCCTGGTTTGTAATTGATAGCATTACCATAGTAATACCAGATACCTTGGATGTTAACAATGGGCATTCAACAGGGAGATACTATCTGTCTTGTGTTGTTCCCCAAGTGATAAGGTCATATATCCTCCTCTTCTCTTCTCTTCTCTTCTCTTCTCTTCTCTTCTCTTCTCTTCTCTTCTCTTGTCATCCTCGTCAGTGATTTACTGACTCTACACACATTTGTTCTGAAAAGTGACAAGCAACAAATCACGTTACTTTTCTCTTGTATCTGAATAAATGTCACTGAATGTGTGCTGACTTGATTAATATGCACATTAACATATGATGGCCTTCAAGCAACAACTTTTCGAGAAAACAAGTTCAGCTTTGAATAGTAAAACATCAACACCGCGCACCTTATCTGCTTGAACTGTAACTGTAGCAGATGATAATTCAAATTTCAGCTGGTTCAACCTCTCTTTATTATCATTATGGAGTAAAATTGATTATGGACGTAGTTCAATCTGACTGATTTCATTATTTTGCCTAATTGATGAGTACAATTTTAAATAGAAAAATAGATTCCAATTTTACGTGTTCGGTTCTTATTCTCTTTTTTTTTCATGGTTATCCTGTCATGACAGATGACTGTGACAGTACCCAGGATGTTTTTCTGCAATATGGCCACTGCAGCACCGTGATAAAAAGCCCACTTGGATGTAAAGTGATGCTAATACAGTTGGCAAGAGAGTCATGTTGCTAGCCTACTTCTGGTGATTCCTCACATCATAAGATTAGTGAACTGATTTCATGCTTCTTTCCTCTCCTGTCCTCTCCCCTCCATCCCCGGCCTTTCCTTTCTTCTCTAGTGAATGCTAAATTATGTATTGTGATATTGCTTGTTGAGGCAGAGCTAAGCGCCTTGGCAGACGATAGGACTAATACAGTTATGACATAGATTAGAAATCCTTTGCTCTACGGCGACAATTCAAGGAATAGTTTTTGTTTTTTTGTGTGCGTGAGCATTCTTCTTTACTAACTGATTCTGACACAATTTTCTCACAACAACTAACTGAGATAGAGCCAGTTAAAATAGGGAGCTCAGTCCTGCCCTGGGCTCTGACCCAGAAGATCGTAGCATTTGACACGCGCAGTACGTTGAGTGTGTTTTGCTTATGAATCTACCAGTGACTGGTGCAACCACAGTTTTGATGCCCACCTCCATAATTCAGCCAGTCACTTAAATTTCCCACGTACAGATTGATGTGAGATTTTAACTTATACAGTACTGAACACTGAAATCCTTTTTGCAGCTGTCATATTGCATCATGACGTAAAACTGAGATCAGTCAGTGTTGGCAAACATTACGATTAAACAAACCTTCTACATCTCCGTCTTACATAACCACTACATTTAGCTGCCATGTTTAGCTTTGTAACAGGAAAATCTGTCAACCATTTTGGGAATGAAAATCTCCTGAAGCCATTAAATCTGTGTATAAAACAAACCAAGCATATGATAATGTTAAAAAAAAATCTGTGGTAGTTCAGTTCTGTTGCTGTTGCATAGAGCAATTGGAGATGAATATGTGATGACATACCTGGCTTTGGTCTAATGCGCAATGAAGCAATATAAATGGAGGCATGCATGAATTGGGGAGTAGTAAACCTCATCCTGAATGACCTATGACGTGTCTGACAGGGTGGTGTTCGGGTCAAGGACACAAGGTGAGCAAAGTCCATTTTTATCATGAACTTCAGCTCACACCGTCAAAACTCTGACTTATTTAAAACTGGTCAGCTCAGTGCTGCGCTCTTTGCTTACTAGCTAGTTTGTACTTTCACTCCACTACATTTTTGGGGGACGTTTAACTTTAGTTACTGGATACAAGCTCTATCAGAGCCAGGGTACAGTAGTGCATTTTTAAAGTCATTTATTTTATCTGCAATCAAATAAAAAAAAAAACGACAATGGTTACGATATTCAGAAAATGTTCAATATCAGGACGATATTTTTGTATAGAGTATGCAAATGTATAGTTTACTTTTACTTGTATGTTTGAAAATTACTTGTTATACTTAATATCAGATACGTCAAGACTTTTTCTCAAGTACTGTTTGTATGGTTAACGTTAGATTTGAAAGTAATGTTTTAAACATATCTTTACTTTTTACTCAAGGTTGACTTTTGGGTACTTTTTACACTGCTGGTGCTTATTTAGGATACAGTATCACACCAAACAATATACAACATTTGTTACACATTTGTCTCATGTTGTTTTATTCCTGAAGACAGTCCAGTACTGAACTCTTGCCTTTTTCTTATCATAACCATGTGCAGCAGTTTTGTGGCGCTCAGTTCAGCAGTCCATTCACCCATTATTACGACAAGGGGAGAGACGACTAACAAAACCAATTTCACGTCCCCCATGTAATAAACTGCTTAATGTTGGCCATGTTTGGTTTAATCAAGTGTGCCGGTACAAGGTTTAATGTGTCCGTTATTTATCTTCCAGTAGTTTGTCAAAGTAGTAAATGTAAAGCCTCTGTTAACTGTGTCTGGACTAGACCCCCATGCTGCCATCTGGCAATAGATGGAGAACTTACCGCTGCCATACCACCAGACTATGAAACAGCTTCTTTCCTCAGCGTGTGAGGCTCCTGAACTTATCCTCAGAAGCACAACTCACATTTCGTTCTACGACCTGGTGTCGTCAAATGACTATTAAATGGACCTCTGAACCTTTGAAAGAAAACACATCTACAAAATGATGAATAACACTTCATTATAGACTTGTTTAGGTAAAATAATACACAAGCAGCCATCGTGCGTGAGGATCCTGAATTGGAAAAGCATTATAGAATTGCAGAGCCAGTTCTTTGTGACCGTGCAACTTCAATCACAAATCATTAGCATTTTGCCAACAGCTCAGGGGGTCATGAGTGTCGAGTTAAACTCATCCATCCAGGGCTTTTATGAGTAGGACATTAGGCAGGCCAGAAAATAGTCTGAGACACCACACTCAGCCTCCACTCCGACTACCAGCCTTTTCCCTGCGGTGGAAGATTGAGGGACCCGAGAGGAGACTGAACAGATATAAAAACTAATTTGTTCCTGTAGCCAATACGATTTTTAATGCCAGGAAGTAATACTCAGACGGGTGCTGCCTGTGTGCAGTAAGACGCCACTGCACTCTTTAATGCAAAAGCGCCTACGTGCACTTGGTTGCAGTTGTGTGGTGTCCTGATTCAGCAACTATCTTGTCTTTAGAGTGCTTCATTCTCATGATTTTTACATCATCAGTGTGGTTTGATACATCATCTGAAATGCATTTCAATATACCACATGATGTGCTACTAATGGCTTAGTAGTGGGACTCAGGAGCAGCAAGACTAGTGAGGAGGAGTGGAGGGCTGTTTTGAGATTCTGCACTTGTGTGTTTATGTGTGTGTGTGCGAGCTTGGTGGACAAGAACGTGTAAAAGAGAAAGAGAGCGAGAAACAAATTTAGCTGTCTTTCAGCGTTGTGGCGACTTGGTCAGAATCACAACAACCTGCAAATCAATGACCAAAGAGAAAAGAAAATGGGAAAAAAAGGAAAAACACAGAGAAAGACCCAAACAGACAATTTGAGAAAGAAAAGAACGAGAACACCAGACAGACTGAGAAGTATTTTATTGACTTTATCACAAACAAGACTTAACATAGACGAAAAAAAAAAAAAAAGTTCAGTAGAAATTGCTGAAAATGTTACGTGTAATACTGATGTTTTTACTGGCCGAAGTGAATTATAATTGCTTTTTGGCTTGCAAATCTGGCAAAGCAAAGCTACCAGAGTGTTGGCTGGGGCTGATTTTGAGCCCTGCAGACATAAAAGAACTGTCCTTTAAAAAAATACATTAACCATCTGCACGTGCAGAAATCCTATAGACCGAGTCACTGTGACATTGTGCTAACAACAACAGTAAACTATCTGGGTAGATCATTTGTTTTGCAGAGATGTGTCATATCGGCAATCTTGTTCATTTCTGTTGTGATTTTCAGCCGTGACTGTAACATCTGAAGATATATAGGTAAACAGCACGGTCCGACCTGGCTGATGTTTCTGCTGCGCTTGTCTTATGAACTGTGTTGCTTTGCTGTCGTCTTCGATAAACCAAATCTCCCCAACAGCGACATCTCACCGTCGATCGGACTAACTGCTATTACTGGCTTTGGGTAAACTCAAGCTGTCGTTTTCTTTAGGCTGTTGGTCCAACAAGTTAATTGGGTCTCCAACCAAACATTACTGAAAGTGTCGTTGCTAATGAGACACGAAGGCATCAAACATGCATTTTAGATGAATGAGACACTTGTACACTTTAAAACTAGAATTGCACTCAGTAGAGCTCATACCTCCACCAAGGCACAACAGTCTCCTTCTGCACTCAGTATAAATACCAGACACATTAGAAGTTAATGAGGTCCATTCTGGACCGAGACCCATCCTCCATCCAAGTTCTGTGGGAACCTTTCAGTAGTTTTAGTGCAATCCTGCTGACAAACAACCAACCAACAAACAGACATTTTGAAAAGACACATATAAATTGCATATAAGCTAGTCTGTGAGGCAGAGGTTTTCCACCTGGAAGTTATTGCAAACAAACATTTTGATTGGTTCTATTGTCTCCATAGTTTGGGAGAGATAAATGAAATGGCTTTTATGCCTGCTAAATCTGCACGTAGCCTGGATAAACGCTGTATTTCATTGTTTTTTCGCTGTTTTCTGTTCGCTCGAATGTGTCCGTAGGGCTGTAGATACGTGGGTGACAAACACAAGACTTTGTTGTGTTTGTGTGTGTGTGCACACAAAGGCTACCTCTCTATGTGCGTTCGTCTGCTCTGCAGGTGTTTTTGCTGTGTTGAATCCTCTTTTAACAGAATGGCAGGCGTTTTCCCTAATGTCTTTTTTCATCATGGGGGGAACAGTGGGCATTTAGCCAGCACTTTAGTATGTGTCTCAACTCATTAACTAGCAGCTTAGATATAACACAGTGCACCTCAATTACTAGGTGCCGCAACCCATTGCCTGGCAACATAACATATTAGACAGCTTAGCTCACTTATATGTGTCTGAATTTATCAACCTGTCTCGTACCATATAGACGATCATTTGGTGTCTGCCTGTCCTGAGAAGGAAGCATTTAGCTAATGAAGGAAGAGAAAGCCTGAACTAGAAGACAAGAGAGGGATTCATTGTGTTTTTATCTCATTTACTTACAGTGTCTATAAGTTCATTACTGATCAGTGTGCTATAAATACAAGTGCTTATAATGGAAGCATGTCAACACAATCTGTCTGTGTGACTCACCGCATATGTCTCCATTTAGCTATTGTATGGTTATCGTGGTTGCTCTGTTATAAATGATCACAGGGGTTTAACAGAGAAGCTTTGTAGTCATTTTCACTCATAACAGTACATCAATTTATCAGGTTGTTAGGTGCTTTAATATTGGTCCACTCTGATACTTATTTACATATCATCAGAAGATATCCAAATGTTGTTTAAATACGTATCAGGCACATTGAAAGAATAAGTGTAGCCTACTGACTAAATCACAGAATGTCCTGGTTCAAAACTCTGAAGCTAATCAGTGTGAATTATTGATATGAATGACGGATTATGTGGAAGAATGAGCCTCACTCTGAATAGAAGACGTATCACTCTGTTGGACTTTTTACAACTGTGACAGTGCTGTTACAGAGAGGAGGTTCTTCCCTCACAAAGGATCTTTGGCTGAGTACCGACGCCAGCTGCAGAGAGCACTTTAACCAACACAACAGACAAGTTTCATGTTGGCCCTCCATCAAGTTACTCACAGAATTAACTCGTGACAGCTGATATGACCGGCCGATGGCTGCAGTCGTCATTCTACATTTTGGATTTAGACTTATTGTTCTAGAGGGAGATTTGTTTTCACAGTCAGTTCAACACATGTAGATACTGTATACAGTACGCTCAGCAAGATGCAGATGAAGACAAAACATGGTTCATGCTCCCTCCAGCATCGCAGCTGACAACAGTGTAGGGCAACTAACAATTATTTTGATTGCCCGTTAATCTGTTCATCATTTGATCCGTTGATCAACTAGTTTTTTGGTCTATAAAATGTCCACATCTGAAAGATATTCAGGTCTTTGTCAAACCAGAAAAATCATTTAAGGAGCTGGAATCAACAAAAAGTACTCAAGCCGATGAATCGATCATCAAAAGCAGCTCTGTGACATCCGCAGTGAGGTTCATTCGGGGCTGCTACGGCAGAAGGGACAAAACTCCTACTGAAGCGAGCTCTTCTCCATTTCAAAGTCCTGTATCTCCGACCAGATGGTAGTAATGTGAAGTGTCAATTGAGGGGGTGATCAGTGTCATTTGCTATTGTGAGTGCTAGGCGTGTGATGGCTCTGCAGTTCATGTCTCAGAAATTGGGTGTGGGAAGGCAGATGATTTGGGAGGCGGTGTGTGCTGCTGGTAAGTTTGTTTTTGTTGGAGGTGGTTAACGTGGTAAAGAAGCAGGGGGCGCATTACAGCAGGATGACCTGAATTATGCTCTTGTAAAGCAACAACAGCAGGTGGAAGGCAACAGACAGACAGTGCTCTGAGTTTAGAGGTGACATGGAGTCTTTGTTGGGATTGTTTTTGGGTATGAATGATGTGTCGATCAAAGGTCATTTTAGAGCCTATAACATGTCCAAGATGTTTGCTGCTGCTCACTCGCCGTGGATGGAGGTGGGGTTCAGTCCAGCGTGGGATGTGTTCGATGTGCTTATGACCATTTCTTTTGTTATACCCTGGTTTAGCTGCAGGAAGTTATTAGGTCACCGTTGAGTGACTTTTGACAGGCCGTAACAGAGTCGATGCCATTGAGTAGTGAGAGTATGGCAGTGTCAGCAGGGTATTTGAAGTGTGTGGTGATGGATTTTACTCAGCGAAAACCACGGTCAGCATCGACCAAAAGTGAGAAGCTCCTACCTGAGTGTTTGGTACGCTGCTTCTCCTTGTCATGGAGAAAGAGAGTTAAAGTTGGAGCTTTGCCAACACGGTATTCAGAATCACTCTCACAGCCAGTCAGTCACTGCTGACACGCAGGGACATTTTCCCGTTCACACTTTAAGGCAAATAACCTAACCTGCATGTCTATGGACTGTGGGAGGAAGCTGAAGTTCCCAGAGAAAAAATGCAAAAAAATAAAGATAAATCAGCAGGGTCAGACCCAGAACCTTCTTGCTCTTACTCTCACTGCTGTGGCAAATATTTTTCCCAGTTGTCAAACTCGCATTTTAGCTTAGAAAATAGAAATAAAATAGCTCCGTCAAACCCTGCATAACAATAAAGTGAATAGCAAGTCGCAGTGAAATATACATCTCCAAAAACCAGCACTGCAAAAACAAATACACCAAAACTCAAATTTAATATTAAGAGTTCAATCCTCTTGTGAAACTTGTTTTTCCCCTTACAATCACAACATAGTTTAGTTCCAACCACAAAGAGTACAACAACTCATAAGACGGTCCAGGTTTTACCACATATCCCCACAAAACAGCTCTGCTGAGACCAGCAACTCCCGGAGAAACTCCGATTGGGAAGAACTCACATCCGGAGCTTGAAGTTGGCCAATATTAATCGATACGCAGTATGAACACTTTTACATTTTACTCGTGGGCGTATCATGACATTCCTATCGAGTTGTTTGGGAGATTCATAACGGCCCTAAATAAAGTGCATTACCAGGTGGCACAATGTGATGCTGAGATGTCTTCTCTCGCCTGCCTGCTCTTCTCTGTCGGCCTTTGAAGTGTTTTGTCTGTGTGACACACTAAAATGCAGAGCCAGTGTCTAAAGATGCACACACGCCAGGATAGTGGCCATTGGGACAAGCGGGGGAAATCCTGGCGCTCCTGATGGCCAGTCCCACAGTCCTGATGGCTGCTCTGTGGGCCGTTTGTGCTGCCAGATGTACCTAGTAAAGTAATTGTATTATACCTTGTACATCTGACCGATACACTGACAATTCTCTCCAGTGCAAACACTATTACAGGTACAACGCATGCCCCTATGCAGTCATTTTTTAATTGCCTTGTCTCTGTTAATCTGGAGTGACCTAAGGACTTTGAACTTTCACAGAGCTGGCCAAGAAAATACAGTATCGTCAACAGTACAGCCAAGTGATCCAGTAGGCAAACAAGCAAACTGTACAAGCACGAGATATTCTAATCTCGAAGTCTTGACACTGTCATTTTGCAATTTATGTGCTTTATATTTAACACTAAACAGTCCAGTGATTGATGATTTAATGAGAAGTCAATTTAAAAGACAGACACACATATGCTTCCTGACATATATGCAAACACACACATACGCACACACACGTTCGATGACAGAAACAGAAGGAATGGCATCATTTATTACTCGCCTTAGTGGTCCGGTTTGGCTGCAGAGTCGCCTTAAGCGTAAGAGAAAAGAGAGAGAAAACGGGGAGGGAGTCAAAGGCAATGAGGGGGGTTAGGCAAAGAGAAAGGCTCAGAGAGAGAGGATGGAGAGGAAGAGTGAGTGTGAAGAGCAAACGGAGAGGGTTGAATAAAGCTTCCGGGCCCCAGAAGGCCGAGCTCTCAGACATTTTAATCAATAACCGCAGCTCTATCAAAGGACGGCTGATAGGCCAGAGACAGAGGGATTGTTCTGCACTCACTGCCTCACCCCTAAGGAGTGACTCAACACTCTGGGACAGGGTGAGGAGGAAGAGGGTGGCAGAGACGGATGGATGAGGGGAATGACAAGGAATGAGGGAAGGACAGATAGCAAGGCAGTCGGGAGAAAAGAATAGACAATGGAGACACAATTATAGAGACGGAGGGAGGCAGAAGAGGATGAAGCAGAGTTTTTTTTTTTTTTTTCTTGATAGATTTTCTGCTGGTGTTGGTTATTTTCTGCCATTATGTCACAGACAGAAAAATGTGAGTGTGTGAGTGTGTGTGTGTGTGTGCGTGTGCGAAAATCAAAATCTTTTATGTGACTTGACAGACTCCTGCGGTTCAAATATAAAGACTGTATTCAGTAAAACTTTATGTATTTATTTCTTTGTGTGTGTGTGTGTGTGTGTGTGAGAGAGAGAGAGAGAGAGAGAGAGAGGAGAGAGAACATCTTGTGACCTGAAAGCAGCTCACTGCAGTGTTTGATAAGACGAAGAAGAAGGAGGAGAGGAAGAAGAGTGTGCATGGGCCTGGTTGTGCGCAAACATCGGGTTGAAATTTTACTTATAAGGAATGATTCATAACATTACATTTGTCCAAATAAATGTGTTCTGGAAATTTAACCAATGTTTCTCTATAAGTTGACTGGGCTGTACACATGGGAGCTGGAGCTGAAAAATGAATGTGGAAATGAGTGGGAAACAACAAAGCAAACTTGTGGAGTGTGGACTTGGACTTTATGGGTTGGCCATTAGTCTCGTTTTTAGCCATTAATCTCAATATTTGTCACTGTTACTGTTTTTCCCTTGACAGTGTGCATCTGCTGTTTATCAGATAATATTGCCGGAATGTATGTGAAAGAGCTGCCAACACTTACATTTCACTCTGAATTTGTAGTATTTAAATATCTAGGCCTAACTCTCGAAGCTCATATTATATGTTTGTTTGCTTTTTTTACTGAGTTTTAGTGAGTTTAGGAAACTACAATACACATTATGAGGCATATTAGGTCTCGAGAAGGCTTACAGTGGAACAGAAAGAAAACTGATGCCTGAAAAATCAAGGATATTTATTACATTGATGCAATGCCAAAGTCTTTAAAAAGGTAGGCTAATTATTTGGGTTTTTTTTTAAAACAGCAGTCACATTCCCGCAAGTGCATTAAATCTGCTTTTGTTCACTGTATTTTGTTCCTCCTGCCCATATTTACTGTGCAGAAATCCCTTTAATATAAGTAGTGGGGGACAAATTCAAGATTGTAAACAAAGTTCATCCAAAGCAATGTGAAGCTGGGCTGCTGAAACAATTTTCAGGCGTTAAATACAATTTGAATAATAAAGAATAATACTAATAGAAATTAAATTAAATTACTATTTGATTGTTTTTTTAGTTTTTTCTTACAATGTGAGTGAATCTCGCTCGGCCTTGGCCCGCGTGTCCATCGTTTTATTCTGACAGAATAGCACTGGCAGGGCACTGAGCAGCACCGGGATGAAGTACTGTACTTGTGCAGTGAGACAAAACAGTGCCAAAGTGGTGTTTACAGACATAAGCTAGGTAGCTAACTTTACTTTCATTGCTAACAGAGGGTTGACGCGTCAATGCGAAAGGTGGTAAAAGGACAGCAGTAACCAGCAACACTCTGTGTCGGGCCGTTCTGCTCCCAGAAATGGGCTTTTCTGTTTTTCTGTCATAGTTTTTGGCCTAAACAGTAGATGCAAACATGGTGAAAACAATACATGTTATAAGAACGTTATAGCAACATGAATGACACATTTTTATATTCTCATGGTATATTTAGTCATATCACCCTCCCCTATGTGACAAGTTGTGTTTTTTGAAACTCCCCGATGATGCTTGAAACTGGAGGCAGAAATGGAGCAGGGAGGGATGTGGTGTGGAGGGGGAAGGAGGAGGATTAACATCATTGCTGCTTTAGAGATGAGACTCATGACCTTTGCTACCTTTCATCTCCTCTTCCTCCCATGTTTGTTACCTGTCACGCTTGCATGCAGAAATACTTACCGAAAAAAGCGATGATGTAACCTTGACGGAGACGAATGCAGTTAAAACTGGAGTCGGAGTCACAGTCACAGTTTGGTTTCTGGAAGGAGACGTGCAGGCTGTGTAACTCTCCAAGGATTCACAGTGTGGCGTGTTGTTCAAGAACCATGTTCCAAGCACTGTAACGCTTCGAGCACTTAAAATGCTTTCTATTTAAACTCTGCAACCCACTATTCGTGTTTCACAGAATCTGTGTACGTGTGTGTGTGTGTGTGTGTGT
This sequence comes from Pagrus pagrus, assembly GCF_965226575.1. Taxonomy (NCBI): domain Eukaryota; kingdom Metazoa; phylum Chordata; class Actinopteri; order Spariformes; family Sparidae; genus Pagrus; species Pagrus pagrus. The sequence continues at coordinate 27,174,072 of NC_140185.1, read as the reverse complement.
GAGAGAGAGAGAGAAAGACGGATATCATCCCTGTAAGTCTCAGAGGAATATGCAAGTATGGTAGTGTAACAATGGAGTTGTTAAAATGCACACACATCATCTGGATGTGTGTGGTTGTGTGCATGAGAAGTGATTAATTGCACAGTTCTCCATCCTGCTGTTACAGTGTCAGTGAACGCCGCTGTGTATGTGTGTACACTTGCTTGTGCTTTTGCAGTGGGTGCTTGTGTGTTTCTTTCTGAGTTTTTGTGTGTGCGTAGATCCGTGGCTTACTTGTCCTGGTTCTTTGATCATTCTATACCAGAGCAATCCCTGCTCCAGCCATATTACCAATAATGAATGCATAAGCATCTCATTTATCTGCGCTGTCGTATCTTCTTTTTGTTATTAGGGCTGTAATGTGCAATTAAAACATACCAAACCCCGCATGCCAGCTATAAATTCTTTAAGGTTACTCGAAAAAGTCTCGGCAGAGCTGCATTTGAATTTGAAATGATTGTGATTGCATTTAAATACCCCTCATTTGAATTTTGTAACCCCTCTGAAATGAATCCAATCAGGGAGTGATTGTAAACGCTGAAGTATTACATTTTCTGACTTAAATGATACACCTTGAGACATATTTGACCATCAAACTCTTATTTGCTTGTATTTTTCACAGAAATGACTAATAAAAACTCTGGGCTTTGGTCTGAAAGACTTTCGTTGCAGAAGGCTGTCTACATATTCATCAGAAACATGTATTGCCTGAAGAAAACAATAACTGCAAAAGGAAAGAAACAGTAAAGAAAGAAACAGCGATAGACTTTTATGCCTCCTCACAAGAGAGGAAATATAGGTATCTTCAAGGTAGTGTTGTCAAAAATGTTGATCTCAATATTTGACAGTTTCAATTGAGTCATATAATCGTAGAAAATCTGACAAATCAAACTTATATATATTATAACCTCACTACTTCTTGATTCATCAGCAACCGTAAAGATAATGGATAGTGAAAGTCTGACCTTGGGCAATATTTCAAGGTAAGACAACAGATTTGATAATTAGCTTCCATTAGACAACAGCTAATGTTCGCATTCGACCACTTCCAAGCTAACACATCTTGTACACATTTATTTATACCTGGAAGAAAGCACTGGATGCAATCAAACAGTAATGTTAGCGAAGAAATCATTGAATGCTGACAAACGCTAATCTTCTTGGTTATCAAATATGTTATTTCACCTTGAATTGCAGCCTGAAGTCCCTCCAGATTTTTACTGTCCATCATCTTTTCAGTGGCTGATTAATCGAGAAGCAGTGAAAAGTTAACATTATGTCCGCTTTCCCTACGCTTACATGACTTTCAACCTGGAACACAGCAGGATAGCCTTATCCCAGCACTTAAGCTTCCCACCCTGAGCGTGTCTACGGAGGAAAATGGTCACCGTGTGAATATGGTCTATGCGACCATTTTTTTGCAGGAGCGATACACCAGTACAAGCTAAATTTTTTCGCTCTTTTCTCCAGCGACAGCGAGTTGTCACATGCACCTCTGTAGTGCCCACATAGCCTCACCTTCTCCAGAGGTAAATTAACAAAGATGCTGTTGTTCTTAGATCCTCAATGTAGTTTGAATTTTTCCCCGGGCTATTAAACATGGCATCAAATACCAAGATGTTTTAAGGTATTGCATCAAAGTTAGAAATTCCAGTTCAAGGACAAGAAAGCACTGCTGTCCTTCACCAGTACCAATGTTCAGTGCAAATGGCTTTGTCAATCGCTTTCAGACTTGCTGACATAAAATATGTGAAAGCTGACTCAAAAATACCGGTCTGCTTCATTCCTCTCATATCCAATCAGTTTATAGTGCGTCCCTTCGCTACTACCACGTAATTGTCAAGGTGTTTGTTCCACATGTCAGAATCTCACTGAAAGCTAATTATTTCCTCCATGCTCGATTACCAGCGAGCTTCACATCAGGAGCTGCACACATTCATCAGGAATTCAAACCCCCTTTTAAACATTTTAGCTGATTATCACACCACCAAACAGCACTGCATTAATACAGTGCAATGCTGACCTTGCGCTACTGACAGGGGCTTTCAGAAAGAGATCTGACAGTGACTTGTGGCCCCTCTGTGTTTTACTTTCATGCCAACAATCTTGTTGTAATACATTGTCAGCTTCAAAATCCAGGTAAGTCTTTTTGTTACCAAACTAAATGTACAAAGCTGTTTGTGAAAAGAGCAGATTTAATTAGATTTTTAATGACGGCTTTATTATTTTGGCTTGACAGTATTTTTCCTTAGCATGTGAGTAAAACCTCAAGGCATATTTTAGCTCACGAAACAGCATGCCACTCAAAGATTCAAAGCCACAGCTCACAGTTTGAAAAGAAATCCTGAGTGGAATTTTTTTGAGGGAGAGTCCTTCTGGATGTTTTCAGTCACAGGTAAATGTTAAATGATTGCTTCCTATCCAATTTACAAAAAAACTTTTTAATCCCTAAAAAGGCAAATATGACAAAGAATGAAGAGCAAATATAAAAACAGACAGGAAATAGTCAATCAAATTCGCATTTTCACATTTGAATGAGCTTTTTACCAGTTGGGAGCCTCAAAGAACAGGTTGTCTTTTAGTTGTGTTTTTTTTTTTTTGGCTTTGACCTTGCAGTAGGAAGCAATCAGTTGAATTCATGAAGTTCCACATTGTCAAGAAAGTTCATATTGTAAATGCAGAAACATTCACAGGCACATCCAGGCGACAGAAATGTGAGTACTTACTTATCTGATGCACTGTGTTGTAAGCTGTACAGATTTTAAAGCCCTGTGGGAAAAATTTTTATAGGCTATATGAATAATTTTGACTTGACCAAAGAGTCAACGCTTCAAAGAGGGACTACTTCTTCACTATAAAGACCCTGACACACCACACCGACAATTGGAAATCACTGTGATTGGCTGTTCAGGTGAGGGGACCAGCGCATGAAAAGAGAAACGGAAAAGGAAAGGGAAAGCCCCTCGAGTCTGCCGCTGTAGTATCCATGATTTTACCCATTTAGCACGGTTTCTTCTTATTTTTCTCCTCCGCCTCTTCGCCAGTGTCATTTGCAACATTTTGGCCGAGACACAGGAGACGACACAACAGTCAGCCTCATCGCAGCTCGTTCTTTGATGTCAGTTCGGTGTGTCAGGGACTTAAGACAGTCATGTTGACAGCGAGGGCTTGTGACAGGCACACTCTTTCTCAGATAGTTATATTTCAATATTTTGAGGCACCAAAAAGAAGATTCAATTCACCTCGATTGCATTGGGGTGCTGACTGCAGAAACTTATTTAGCAATAAAACTAAAGCTATTTTCATGGCTACATGTCACTAAGGGATAAGTGAGGATAAGTTTTTTTTGTGATTTGGGTGAACTGATCCTTTCACCGTTGGCTTCTCCTTTCACCAGTACAAAATGTGTGTACTTTAAGTGTGCGTTCTTGTTTCAATCTTTCAAATACCAGTTCATCCATTCACATGTAAACATTATCAAAATGAATGATTTTGCATGATCAGAGATGAGGGGTGTCATGGTAGTAAAATATTGACGATGATCCTGATATTAAATGATGACATACTGATATTGCGTTTATAATACACATATCACGACCTATATTCTTGGACTGTAGGACCATGTGTACACATACAAATGTTACATATGACTTTCAAACACATCTAGAAACTGATGCTCAGCAGTTTTGAGACTTGATCGGTAAACCCCTCACATTACCAAATAATCTGGGCCCAACAATAGTACCAACCGAGGTACCAGACCAGATTTCTCCTACAATTTGGAAAGAATTAGGATTAAATTGGCTTTAAACTCCTGTATTATGAGCCCAACCTTAGCTCCTGCAAATTGCTTTTCCGTGTATCAAGAGCTCGGTCTCTGATTGTTTATAGGCCTGTAAATTGTTGCATAGTGCACCTTCAACATACAAATATCCCAGCAGCTTTTATATGATTTCTGTTTCTTTCTGTTCTCGCTTTGTCATAGCAGGCGGCATTTATGCACCTTATTGCAGTTGCCATCTGCCATAAAACAGAAAAAAGTAGAAGACCCAGTAACTAACTAGCTAGCTATACCACAGTACGTGGCTACCACTGCAACACAAAATCCTGATGGAGGAGATGACGAACGAGAGCGAGACACTCGTTATTACCAATCATTTTGATATTTGACAATCGTGTAGTGAAAATCTGATATCGTGACAACCCTATTAGATGGTTGGAAACAAAGCTGGCACTTGCCCGACTAAAAAAGCTCTTGAAAAGTCAACAAAAATGTTGAAAATAATTGTCATTAACAATGAGCCAGTGGAGGACTTACTTACAGTAAACAGTAAATGTTGAGTTTGGATACTGCAAGACTCTCTATCCATACTCAGTGTTTAACCTTCCTAACAGCCTTCATAGTATCTGGGCAATGTTTTGGGAGTATTTATGGACAGAGAGAGAGATATCATGGCGAGAGGGAGAGGGATAGGGAGTGAAAAAGAATCGGTCAAAGACAGAAAGGCACTGGAAGGAGCGTATGAGAGATGGAGGCACAGAAAGAGGGGGGAAGTGTTAAAGAGCAGCGAGGCAGATAAAAAACAGAGACTTATAGATGCACAAACTGACAGCCTCCTGACATGAAAGAAGAGGAGAGAGAATAAAAGAGAATATTAAAAGAACTATAAGCTTGCACTTATATCTACACACACACACACACACACACACACACACACACGTCCGTCAGTGTGTGTATGTGTAGTGCCTTCTCTGCGTGCTTGTGTTTATTAGATGTGATTCTCAAGCTGGCATGAAAAAAAAAAAACGGGGAAAAGCGTGAGGAAAAAATACGCAACAGCCTCCGAGATCAAGGAGCAGAATCTGGCACAGTGTCATGTGTGTTTTTAATAGAGAGACACACAGCGAGAGAGAGAGACCCAGGATGGAAGAGAGAGGAGTGGGCAGATTGTAGAATAGACTGAGACAGGGAGGGAAAAGAATAGGGAGAAGGAGAAAATTGGAGGGGGGAAAAGGTAAGTGGAGGTGAAAGAGAGGCGTCTCTTGTTGTGCTCCACTCATTTAGTGTGAAGCCTTGATAGCATCTACTGAGGAACGCACGCTACACACACACACACAAACACACTGCTGCATGTAGTAGAGGAGAGTATTTATTGTTGTAATGTGCGGCGGCAGGCCCAGCTTTACCGCTCGCTGACAAATAGCCCAAGGCAATACACACAAAAGCTCACGGTTACATTCGTTTCACATGCATATGAATGCACATGTGTTCGGGAGAAGAGCTGAATGGAACAGCTTGAAGGCCGTCACGTATACCGCGCAGCACGGTATGTTTCTTTTAATAGAAAACTCCAACTCCCAAATAAACGTCTTCATGTGGCAGGTGTGGCTCTGAGTGAAAATGAGAAGAAGATTCGAATCTGTGTGAGAACATCGAAGTGTACGACAGAGTGGAAGAACAGGAGGGATGGAGAGAGGGAGGGATGGAGGGATGAGCAGACGAGTCAACACTATTCTCAGCTGCTGTTAACTGTCTTGGTTCATACACGAACACGCACAGTGCATCGGTCATCTATACAGACCCGAAAAAGAAAGCGATTTGCGTGTGTGTGTGTGTGTGTAGGCTGCTAAAGTGCAGACTAGAGAGATGAAGAACTGAGGAATGAATGAGAATAAAGGAAGCGGCACAGAATAAAGGAAAGCATAGAGGACAAGAGGAGTGGAGAGAAAAGGAGAGATAACCGATGTTCTCGTCCTTGTATTAGCTCTAATTCCTCCTAATGTACCTGGTATTAAAGGGGGAGTTCACCCATTTTCTCTGACCTTGACTGTAGCACTCCGAGAAGCTATAGAGATACAGAGCTGGCTGAGATTGTCTGGCCCCGTGCCAGCAGTTCATCTCCACGTCATTCTAGGGAGGAAAAAAAAGAAACACTCCGCTTTTTATTGCTGCATATTTTACCTTTTCTGTCATCCCCCAATCCAATCTTCTGTCGCTTTTCTCTACTCCCCTAGTAGTGTATCATGTTTAAAATAGGTATGCATTTCAAACTGCGCACTAATTGCCACACATAAGGCGAGATGTAGCCTTAGAAGAAATTAATTTGGCTGTTGGAGCAGCAGAAGTAGAATACAGCAACAAAAAACATAACAGAACAAAACTCTAAAAATAGAGTAAACCCAACTGGGGCTCTCCAAACATTATGCAGCTGACAGCTCCAACACATGCTGAGTAGAAGCTGTGAATGCACAGAAAAGAAGGTTTTTACTTACATGTGGAGGATAACAGTAAACACCGACTGATTTTTGCTCACATTATTAACGCAGGAAACATTTCTCCACTTAAATGCAGCCCGAGTTCAATCCATTTCAGGGATATTGGCAGTATATTGTAAATGTGAATTTATGCAACAAAAGTTAAACTATTTTATTTATCACTCTGCTTCTCTTATCATTGTACTCGGGCAGCCAGCTTATTTGGGCAAAATTGCATTATTTTGGTGCTGACTGATAATGACTGAAAAAGTGAAAAGGGAATAATTCAACATATGCTGAAATATGCTTTTTTTGCTTGCTGGCTTGCTTGCTGAGAGATGGATGAGATGATTGATAGCACTCTCATGTCTGTCCATTAAACATGAAGCTACAGCCAGGAGTCAATTAGCTTAGCATAATATTGTAACTAGAAGTACAGGGAAACAGCTAGACTAGCTCTGTCTACCTGCATCTTCAACGCTCACTCATTAACATGTTATATCTCATTTGCAAAATCCAAAAATATCCTGCCTCCATTACATATCAAGTGTTTGATGATCACATCTGACAGATCATTGTAAAAATATGTGTGCATATCAACTGATATATCGATATCGTGTGAGCTCCAAATATAATATCAGTATTTCTAATTAATTATTATTTATCATCAGCCTCTCTACAGCCCTCTGGTTGTCAACCCGCAAGGGAAATAGAGAGAAATAAAAATGGTTTGACAGGAACATTAAGGTTCGAGAAAGTAAGAGTGAACGGATGTGAGGGACCGAAAAGGCACAGAGGGACAAAGAAGTGAAAGAAAGAGTTCAAAGATAAATCAGAAACCCATTTCAAAGGGTTGTTGGTGAGAAGGTGCAAAGGGCTTTTTCTCCTCTCCATCTGCCTCCATCAGAGGAGAATACACACATAGTCTACGCACACACACACAAACACACACACAAGCGTACTGTATGTGCTTTCAAGATTATTCACATAAACAGGTTAAATCGACACTGAAGACGGCAGTACTTTGTGTCTGCACACTTCCTCTCTGTTCTCTAAAATCCTCGTCTCTTCCTCCTTCACACCTTCTCTCACACTCTGCCTATTTTCACTCCTCTGTTTCTATCTCTAACCTCAGCTCCAGTCATTTGAATAATGACTGGAAGTTGTCATTCATAAGCAGAACCGGTGCAACATGGTAATGTGATTTGGCTCTTTTACCTTGAACCTGTGTGTGTGTGCGTGTGCATGTGTGTGTGCACGTGTGTGCGCATGTACATGATTAATCAGTGCCTGTGGAAAACAAAATTTGTGCGTGGGTCTTCCTGTGGGCGTTTAGTGTGACCAAATGAGAAACAAATTTACCAAATTAAAGCGTGAAACTAATCATCATTTTTATTGTTTTTACCGGCTGCAGTTGTCTGAATCTGATTCACGACCTCTGCATGTAATGAAGCAAAGATGTCGTTAACACTTTTTCAGACACTGTATCCTGTTCAATTGCAACTTAATAACTTGTCAAAAATATTTAAATACAAAGACGATTGAACCTCTTTAGATTGTATTGAAAGAGCTTCATGAGTTAACAGTGATTCCTTCTACATCACAAACAAAAAAAAACAGAAGAAGAGTTAATATAAGATGATTCAGGCAGGTAGGGCCGACTTATCAGCCCTGTCTCTTGAAAATTATGTTTCTATAGTACTACATAGTTTTCCCAATTACCTTGTGATGGCTAATATAATCACTGCCTGGATTATGTTCAGAGGAAACGTGAATGAATGCAGCCCTACATTTACTGCCAACTTTTTTCTGTATTAAACCAGACACAGTCCTTCCCTAGTCGTATGCTGGAGGGGCCTAAATATAACCTTAAAAACATACATATGCATAATAATGTTGCACAAGCAGCAATTGCTTTTCAAGACGACATCAGTAAAGTAGTTATCAGTAAACATTTTACTGACACATTCAGTATCACCATTTTTGAGACTTGCCAGATACGTTAATTAACAACATTTCCTCGTTATGTTAATACAAAACATAATCGGGGCGGCAGTAAGTTTCCTTCAAAACATATTTGCTTTGCAAATTAGCTTATTTCTAGGACACGTGGGTGACATTACCAGCATGTTTTCATGAAATATAGATTCACTGTATCACTGAATTATGGTGGTGGAGCAGAGGCACTGCCATTAAAATATGATAATGCTGTTGTCATTTGGTAACTACAGTTCACTGGCGGCTGGTGGTGTCTCCATTACTGGTTTAGTGATGCCGTAGATGTACTGTTATCAAATCATGGATACTGCAAGTAGCTGAGAGGGCTGCAGCACCCCCTAGAACGAGGCATTATTATCAACATTATGTAACTTTTTTTACCTTAAAATAACCGCTTCAAATTAATTTTGATGGTACAGTGTCAAGTTTCTCCTAACTCATCATCTCACGACATTGAGAGATTTTTATAAGGGATTCTGGGGAATCTCTCTCCCTCGTCATCTCCTGGCTGTTGTTGACTGCAGTTGTTTTGGCTGCTTTGACCTTCAGTATGTTTGTGGTCAAGTTTGCTGTCCGCTGTAATGGAACCTTTTTCAAATTGTTGTACATTTTTAATAATAACTATTGAGATAAATTAATCTGGCCATTCCAATTAATACAATATAGACTGACCTCTCAGCGCCCCGCACTGTGGCTCACTTCTAGCGTCCCTGTACCAAATCCAGTCTGATATTCATTTTATGTTCTTACAGTGTATCTGTGGTAATATTCTGGTAGGTATGAAGGATGTTTTTACATGTCATGTTGTAAGTTGTGGGTGGGTCACACTTTTTTTCATGATACTCACAGATGGTGTTTGGTAATGGACGTTGCTGAAGAACAATTCTAACACAGTCATGGCTAAAAGCTGACGCAGCATCCGTTATTTACAGCATATTCTCCATAACATCAGCGCCAAATGGATTTGTACTATACTAACTGTGTTGATAAGTGGTTATTTGCTTGTTGCAACCCAATTTTGTTCACTGCAACCCGACCCGATGTGTGCATGAGTGTTCATCACAGTCAGTCCTGCCAGCTGCTATCTGCCATCCTGAATCAGTTTGATGGAACGCACAATTCACACACACACACACAGACACACACACACACACACACACACACACACACACACGCACACACACACAGTAATCACCTAATCACTCACATTGCATCGTCCAAGTGCTCAAGTACTTAGTTCTGTCTCACTGAGTAAAAAACACTTAACACTTAAACTTTGCGTTCATTGTATCCTGGAGAACTCAAGAGGAGAGAAGACGAGAGGATGGGACAGGAGACAGAAATAGTCGATATGATAGGTGATCACATGAGGCAGCAGAGGGACAGTGAAAGGAGAAGATTAAAGAAGGAGAAATTCAAGAAGAGGAGACAAGGTGTTCTGCTCTGCAGTATCATCAAGGCCTCCTACATTCAAAACGTCATAAATAAAAATCCTGTGAGCGTTCAAATACAAAGCAAAAGGATATCACCAATGCACAAGGCTCCTCCTGGCACTTGAAGGGCAAAGCCAGCTTCTCATTACAACCAGAAATCTTCATCTTTATGTATTTGACTGCAAGAGCTATCGGTTCTTTGCGTTTTACAGTCTGTCCACAGCACAAAGATCCAAACAGGTAAAAGATCCATTCATCAACTTTCTATCTTAACTTTTTTTTCAAGATGGGTGATGGTGTCCATCTAGACAATGACAATGAAATAGTATAGAAAAAAACAAAATTAGATTCTCTTAATCACGATGAAGAGAAATACCTGAAGTATTTGCAGTAAAAATGACCTTTTTGCATCACAAAACGTTTTTGAAAGTGGATAAAGAGCTACTTTCGGTATATATCAGTTATTTTTATGTTTCTTTTCTACTTAATCTGAAAATCTAAAGCACCAATGACATATCTCACCCTTTTGTAATCATCAACCATGTACAGTTTGACAAATGTCCGCGCACAAACAATTAAAGTCCAACATGCAGAGTAACACTTCCAACACCTCTGCCCAGTATGTGGTCTATTATTTATAGTAACAGAGTATACTGTAAAGGTTGTGCTTGTTTATGTTAAACAATATGGTAATGCATTACAGTGAGGACCACCTAGTGTGTGTGACCATGCATAAGATTAAGAGAAACAGGTACATCACTTGATACAAGTGTGTCCAATTTAAGACACAGCCGGTTGCATAAAGCAAAGGCAGCTGTCGGACTTAAGCATTCACACGCTGAACATCTCCATTGATTAAATACAGTGTACTATCTGAATTTGAATTTTAAAAGTGATGAAATCTATAAATGTAGTTTGTGAGATACGGCTTTGTCAGTAAACAAGAGGCAATGTTTTCTCTTCTTGCAGAGAGGATACAATGATGCGCTCTAAAACTGTCACCTGTAATGAATCTAAGCACGCCGTGATAAACATCGTCGAGGGGCCTGAGCGTATGGAGCTGCTGCATCCATGTAAATCACATCAGAGCAGTCGAATGCTAATAAACAATGTTGTCTGTACAGTGGGCAGCATACTGTTTAAAGTAACAGCACATTATTTATTTCTGTGAAAGTAGCCTAATTTAAACGTCGGCTTCCTGCAGATTTCCTGTTTCTTCATATCGCAGATTCGAATAGTAACATTTTAAGCACTGATATTAAAATTGATTCGCTTATTTACTTTGGTTTTATGACGGAGAGCAACTGATTAGTTTTAACTTGATTAACAAGATAGATGTAAAGTAAGTTTGTAAGTGAGAAAATGTGTGATTTAATAGGTCCCATATTACGCTCATTTTCAGTTTCATACTTTTATTTTCAGTGTCTACTAGAAAATGTTGCTGCAGCACCTCTATTCTCCCTCAGTCTGAATGCTCCATTTCAGTGTCTGTCTCTTTAAGGCTCCGCTCCTGAAAGGTCCAGTCTGCTGATTGGTCATCTCTCACAGGCCTGAGCAGGCAGTGCCCCCTTGTGTTATAGGATAGTGACTGTATAGTTGTGACATCACAACCTTGCAGAAGTCCTGACAAGCATGTTCTCAATATGAACTGTGTGCTTCTCTCCATCGATTGAGCATTTTGATAGTAGTTATCTAGCACCTAGATCTGCTTAATAATCAAAAAAGACAGAAATTCTCATTTTCAACAATATGGGACCTTTAAGTGAATGCCATATTTATCTCTGTTCCCAAAAATAACAGAATTGCTTGTTTCTTCAGATGTTTAAAGTTTTTTCCTGACAAGTGACCTCTAGTGGTGGTGCAAATAACGACAGCTCTTTATCAGAGGAAAAAGTAGGATGCCCAAGATGTTGTTAAAGAGCCGCAAAACCTCATTGGGAGGCAGTTAGAGGTGATGGATGACCATACAAAGTGTCTAGCTTTGACAGCAGAGACCACTATTTGCATCCGGTCTTCCTTTCATCAGTAAGTGTTGGTTTCTTTTAAGTTAAAGTTTTAGGCACCTAAACTTAATAGGCGATGACACATGATGGGAGAAGAATCTGTAAAGATTTCAACATTCATTAAAACAGAAACTCCCCTTTTTGGATTAATGTAACCCTATGAAATTATAGAGAATGATCTAGAATATTTATTTTAGGTGTAATAGCTGTAGTCATTAAAAATGGAAAACAGACAATAGACACACTCTTCCAATGAAATATTTATATTCATATCCTACATCTATGTGGCCAAAATGCTGTTTTGTTCTTCAGTGATACAGTTAACAGCAACCTAAGGAGGGAGTGGAGGGAGAGAATGAAAGCGATAGCGTTGAGGAGAGACATGTTAGTGGAGGATGAGGGGGAACAAGAGATAAGGAGGAGAGAGGCAGAGTAGGCAGAGAAGTGGCTTGTCAAACTCCTGGAGGAGAAAGAGAGAGCGAGGAGAGTAAAAGGCAAAAGAGAGGAAGGAGTGGAAAAAAGGACGGGGCTGGAAGGGGTAAGAGGGATAGACTTCAAGGATGAGAGCAGGGTGAATGCTGGGAAAATGTGGCAGATGCATGTAGGACAGGAGCAAGGAGGATGAAAGACAGAGGAAAGAAGGCAGGCAGCGAGACTGATGGACATACAGAATGAGTGAATGAGACGGGCGGATGTATACAGCAGGGTCAAACGAGAAAGAAGGAGAGAAGAAAGGTGGGAGAGTCGAGAGAGGAGGATGAAGGGAAGGGCATAGGGAAGGGATAGGGAGGGAGATGGATGGCAGCCATGGAGGAAATACAGGAGAGATAATGTTGCAGAAAAGGAGGAGAGGAAGGGAAAGGAGAGATGAACAGTAGGCTGCAGTGAAGGATGACAAAACTCGATTTACCCTCCTTTTGTATTTGCAGCAAAACATTGTATCTCCCTGGTATACCATTTCCTTTACAGATCAGATTTTACACCCAAAACAAATATCAAAATGACTACTTTAGCTTATTGACTACAAATGATGTATGCTTTACATTATACTACCCCGTTTTCCCAAACATGTCACAACCTTTTAATTTAATTCCCAAACTTTCATGCAGCCACCGGTTTCATGAAAGCTCAGGATGCAATTAAAATCAACTTTCAAAGTCAACTGTGGAAGTTGCTTAATATACATAATCCATCACAGTGAACAGCTCCTTTGTTTGTTCATTAATTTATTTGCTTATTTGTCAGACATTTTTATTTTACGGTAATGCAGTTGCAAGGCAAACATGTTTGAAACTCTCCTTGAAGGTGCCTTCAGCAGTGCTTCAACGACCGGTTCGACGTCTGCCGCAAAGCATAAAGCTGTCCAGAAAACAACAGCCATGTAATAATGTGAAATTTGTCCTTTCTTGCTTTGAAATTGTTTCTGCTCAGGAGCTGACTGAAATTTCAGAGGTCATAAAAGCATAACGTCACGTAACAGAAAAACAAAGCTACTGTATTGTTCAGTGTGATGGATTACCCATCTCAAGCAAGTCTGAAGTCTCTGTAGGTTGATTTTCATACCCTGTTGAGATAGAAATGTCTGAAAATCGCTCCAAGAAGCACGGTCCGTTTGAAAAATAGTCAACAGCAAGAAATGCAAACCACAATTCTTCAAGATGCCACTTCTGATACAGTTACTGCTCAGTCTTTCTTCAGTTCTATTTAATTACAGCTGTTAATAGTTGAGAGCACTTTACATTATTTATTTTTTGTTGATGGAAGTTACAACTTCTGGACCTTCTCTTTTAATTTAGAAGTTTACACAATAATATTAGTGTTTTCGAGTTAAGGATTTAATTAGCGGGTGCACTACTTATTGCAGTCTTAATTCACGGCATTACAGTTACAGTATTAGTAAGTAAATTGAAACCTTCAGATCATTTACCTAACTAAAAGTGCCAATACAGCAATGTGAACATACTCCATCCAGTGTATTTAAAGTATTAGAAGTTCATCCTGTAGTTCAGTCCAGTGGTTCCCAACCCAGGGGTCAGGCCCCTCCAAAGGGTCACGAGATCAATCGTAGGGCGCTGTGATGTAAATCGGAGAGGAAAGAACAAAACAATAAAGTCCTGTGCACAAATCTGTGTCCAGTTTTTTGTACCTGGGCAGAATTTTGGTTTACTTTGTGATTGACTTTTGTTTAATTTGAACTTATTGGGGTAACATAAGTTTGGAGTGGAAGTCACTGTTTGGTGGAACGGCTAACAACTCCTATAAATCTCAAAAGTGACCAAAACAACTTGTTTGACCTTCAACAAAATATTGTATTTTAATGAACTTTCCATGTGTTTTTAACGCTTAATCTTAATCCGAAAAGTAACCAGTGACTGAAGCTGTAAAACAAATGTAAGCAGTAAATAATGGTTTTCCAAACAAACAAACACAATTATTTTTATCTGCGGTTTAAATCGGTGTCTTGTTTTGGACATCGTAGATGTTCCACCTTCTGAAATTGTTTAACATCCCCGTTGCTCCGCTGACTGTCTGCCCAGATCGACGTTAGGTGGGCTGTGTGAATGTGTGTCTGAGCTTGCTGAGCGAGAGTGTGCTGCAAGAGAAAGGATGGATGGAGGGAGTGGTGCAGATAATAGGTGACTCTATCTGGAGGTGAGAGACGTAGAGGTGGAGAGGGAAGTGAAAGAGGATAGATGGATGGACTGGAGCAGCGGGATGAGTGTAGATAATGGCTAGACATAATATCCGGCAGAGAGAGGAGGGAAGAGGGAAGACGAGGGGAGAGACAACAGGTAAAGTGAGGCAAAGCAAGCATGGAGGGATGGATGGATTGAGAGGAAGGGTGGAAGGACATGGGTAGAGGAATGAGTGCAGATAATGGGCTCAGATCTAATGTCTGGAAGGAGGAGAGACGGAGACAGGCAGATAGGCATGGTTATGTGTGCAGGAGTGGAGGAATGAGTATAGATAATGGGCTCCATCTAATGTCTGGAGGGAGGAGAGGTTACCGAGATAAGAAAGAGGGATGGAGAGATGAATGGGCAGGGGTAGAGGGATGGCACTATCTTCATACCCATGTGCCATGCTGATTGAACACACATCGATGGTGGATGTGTGTTTGTGATTGCAGCCATGTTCCATCTGATTTTCAAGCAAATTTGGAGCAAACCTTTTCAGTGTCGCAAAGGAGATTTACAAGAAAAAAGATAACATGAATTCGGCACATTTCCATCAATGGATTCAGGGTAAATAAACTAGGCTACACAAAGTAGGGCTGCACCTAATGAATATTCCCATCACTGAAAACTCTGCTGATTATTTTCAGTAATAATTAATTAATAGTTTAGTCTGTAAGATTTAAAAAAAAAAAAAACTGTGAAAAATGCTCAGCACCATTTCCCAGAGCCCAACGTGACGTTTTCAAATAGCTTCTTTTGTCCAACCGACAGTCCAAGATTCTTCATTTCATTCATAAAAGCCAAAGAAAAGCACACTTCAACATATTTGGCTAACTCCAGAGCATAGTTTCATCAGAAGTTAGTGTTACAGGCTTTGTTACGAGTAGCTTTAAGAAACCGTAGAAGAAGTAGACATCATGACCTGGAAACAAAAAAACTAGTTGTTTGCCAACCACTGATAAAGAAGAAGAAGAAAAATAAACGAAAGCATTCACCTTGACATTCACAATAGAAAAATGAAGAAATCTTGAGGAATGTCTTTTAATTGGGCAAGTTGTAATTATTCTTTCATGTCAGCTGGAATTAAATGTAAAGTCAGCTAGTATCTGCTGATTTCTTCTTTGTCGTCTTCTTCTTCTTCTTCTTCTTTGTCCTCTTTGAGAGTGGAAACAGCTAATGAGTTGTGTGAGTTAATTTTTTGCCGTCAGAACTTAGTCAGAAAAGTTTTCCCATCTCCGATTAATTGCAACAAACGCCAAAAGTGAGCATGAAAACATTTTTGCAAATCGAGGACTGTTTAATATGAATTACGCCATTTCCATCAACATCTCCTAATGCGGTGCTTCAAATATGCATAAAAACATGTTGATGGAAACGCTGCGAGTGTAGATAATGTGTCTGTTGAGTGTCTTGTAGTGACCCATTGAATATAAATTCTGGAGGCCATGTGACAGTCTCCTGTGACGCTGTGAGCTGAGCGTCTCTCCATCAGTGTCACCCAGACAGATTCCTGCACATGTCCTGTCCATGACAAATAAACTGATTCCTGTGAGTGTACTGTATGTAGCGCAGGTAATGGGCTTGATCTAATATCTGAAGGAGAGGAGGGGATACGGGAGAGGAGACATGAAGAGATGGATGTGTTGATAGAGAGGACTGGAGGGATGAGTTTAAAATATGGTTAGACGTGATGTCTGGAGACAGAAAGGAGGAGAGTGCTGGAGAGAGACAGGAGAGGATAGAGGGATGGAAGAGCTGAGCATAAATGATGAGCTACGTCTAATGTGTGGAGCAGTGGCGAGAGGACACGGGGGAGGAAAAGGGGGAGAATGGATGGATGGTGGTACAGGGTACAAGGATGAATGTGGTAGAGAAGGAGAGATGGATGGATGGACAGTGGAGGGATGAGTGTAGATAATGGCTAAACCTAATGTCTGGAGGGCAGACATCCATCTGACTGACCGAATTATAGTCCAGCTCACTTTCAGCAGACTAATTACTGGAACACAGGATTTTTTTCTCTGTCTTTGTCCCTCTGTGGCTTTGTTGTTCCCTCTATTTCAGTACTCAGGGTGATTTTGTTGGCGTATGAGAGGGGAGGATGCCTGTGCTGATAGCACACATCTCTGCTCAGCTCACCTGCCCTCGTTTCCCCTTGTTAGCACAGATCCTCACATACCCTCCCTCCTCTAACAGATGGTTTTCTAAGGAAAATACTGTTTGTTACCTGCCCACCACGGCGCTCATTTGCCTTATTTTTCTTTTTCAGCTGCTCCCTTGTCAACTATCTGTTTCCAGGCCCAACCTAAAGGAGAGAAACAGCAATCTACCTGTCTACCACTCTGTTTGTTAGCGCCTTTCGTTTAAGTATATATTTTAGGCGAGTGAATAAGAAGGGAAACAAGAAGCTACGTGCTACGTGCAATATTTATCATGACCCTGCTGCTAGCGATTTGGGTAAACTTTGATCAAATTCAGCCGACTTGACGACGATGGAGGTTGTCGGGAGAAATGTGTATAGAACGCGGCTCCCGTTAGCTCCTAAAAGAAAAGAAATGCCGGCATAAAGTGCTTTTATTGGGTGTAGTGCCACCAGAGCGCCTTCAGTGAGCCTCAGCATAAATTCTACAAGTGTCTGGATTTCATTTGGGGGCACGGATACAGCACGGCTCTTTTAAAAGAACTTCCATTATTCAGTGTTTTTGATGGTGGCAAAATCATGTCTTTGGCACTGCTGAATCTCCTGTTGTGTTTAGTTAGATTGAGATTCAGTCTCCGGGACTGCTGCGGGATTCGGTTTCAATCGTTTCAAGGCTTATCAAACCAATTTCCTTTCGTTCCCCATGGATGCTGCTATTATCCCCCTGGAAGATTGAACATATTCACTCACTTTGACAACATTTAACGTGCTGTCAAAGATGTCCACTGTAGCTCAACCAGCCGAGCCATGAAGACACTTCCCACACGAGGGAGTTGCAGCGGTAAATGCTTGTCTTGATGTGAGTGATGACACATCTGACCATATGACAGCACTGTTTTGTATCCCTTGCGTCGAGTACATTTAGGCACGATTAGGTCATTATGGACTCCAGATCAGTTATCTTGGCTGAACAAAAATATGCGTCTGTCCATTTGTTTGTTTGTGCAAGCATCCTAGAAGTCGTATCTCCTTTTTTCACCTGCCGGCATTTAAACTCGACTCTGCCAACATCACAGAACCTGCAGTCATCATTCTCCTGACAGAGTTGTAAATGATGAATGACACGGTGGTCTCTAACTTGTTTTTGCTGTATCTTTGCAGCAGCAAATCTACAATTATTAGTCTTGTTTGTTTCCTCACATCAAACGGGTTCACGTTGGAATCAATGTCTCTGTTGTCGTGTTTTAAGGTCATACGTTAAACTCCGTATTGAACTGGAACAAAAGGTCACAGTCACTGATAATCGTCACAGACTAAACCGCTTTATTAACTCACAGATCAATGTCAGCTAATCATTTTACCAATCAATCAAGCTCTCCCTTTGGGATTTCTCGACAGTCTCCGTGTCTGTGCATCTGTGTTTGTTTCCTGCTGGTTTAAAATTATCCGTTGAATAACAAGACAAATGGTGAAATTTGAAGGACTCTAGGACACCGTGTCCTGCGGCCGGCGTGCACCCGTGTGTGTACGTGCTGTTTAGAGGATGCTTTAGAGTGGCTGTTATAATGTTAAAGGGAAATGGCAAAGGGCAAAAGTGTGGGCGTGCGTCAGTGTGGATCTGCGTTTACACTGTGTTGTTGCTTGTGTTTGTGTGCATACATGTTGCGGATTTCTCCTTAAGGACAAACACACAGAATGATGCTTTTATCGCTTGTGTTTGCTTCAGACAATAACGCTTTTTTCAAGAATCATTAAGTTTCAGGCCTGAGTTGACATCGGGATTAAGAGTTCAGTCAAGACTTAAAGCCATTGCTTTCATACAATGTGAAACACACTACATGTATATTTGTATATTTGTGTCTGTGTGTTTTTGTGTACCTGGAGCAGCTATTTACCTCCTAAGGTTTTGGTTGCTGTTTTGTTTTCAGTTCAGCATCATGTTGCTGCAATTAAGGTCTACCACTCCCTTGCTGTGTTTGCCTGTGTGTTTGCATGTGTGTGTGTAGGAGAGAGAGAGGGCGAGATAATTAAATCTAGCTCCATGTTTCTACCTGTGGCTGTATCTATGTGTGGTAATTAAATCTCTCTCTCAGTATATCTGAAGGAACAGAGATATGAAGCTTAGTGACAGAATGATTTACTGTGACATAATGACACTCATATTAACGCACACAAGTGTGTGTGTGTGGGTGTGTGTGTGTTGGGTGGAGTGTGGAGCGCCTTTGTGTTGGAAGCTGGGACTTAACTTAACTTTATACTCACTGCATCATAATCATCTGTTGTGTTTGAATTTTTAAGAAAAATAAATAAATCCTTAAAATACCATTTGAAACCCAACTTACTTTTTATTACTTTCGTGCAATCTGGTACTTGAATTGCATTTTCTTACCATTTTCATGTCCACTTTCTGTTTTTATAAGCACTCCTTGAACTCAGAGCACAGAGTACAGGTAGTCCTCAGAATACTCTGCATAGATTCTGAATGATTGAATGCACTTACATGCTGTGGGTATTTTATGTATCGAGCAAGGTTGCCTCTTCTTTGTGGCCATTCAATCCTGAGAAGAGGTGGACACAGCTGCTAGTGTCCTGCTGTCAGCGTGCAGCATCTGGTTCATTTCTGTTGGGCAGCAGCTTGATAAGAGCTTTTGCTCTCACCTCTAAAGTTTTGTGCCTGTAAATGGTCTGATGTGCAGACAGCCGATGGCCACTCAGAGGGGGCGTGGGCCAGTCTGCTCACTTTAAGGCGTTTTTCATGGACGAGGTCCCTTCACTCGGGATTAAAGTGGAAAGTAGTCTGAGCCCTTCCCATAAATCTTTGACATAAATTCATGGCCTGTTATGTGGTTTTGACACTTTGAAGGCCGATCTTCTCGATCCATTGTCCTAAAGCTCGGCCATATTTTGCTCCAAAAACAAAAGGATTTAAAATGTCCTCAATAGTTTTCTCATCTATAGAATCAGGCAGAAGGTAATATGTCAGTGATAAGGGAGGGAAACTGGGACATACTGCTGGCTGAAAATAAAAAAAGTCTATTAAACCAAAGAATAAGTGTTAAAATGACCAGCCGGGATATCCAGTATAACTGATTCTAAATCAAAATTTAATCATAATGAGCTTTCAATATTGAAATCAATGGCAGGATCAGTGATTCTCCCAGTATTTTTTTTCTCTCCATTCCCGTCTGCTCGCGTGTCTGAAGAAAAACAAACAACACTTCAAAGACGACACAGCTAGATTACCTGGAGCCTGCAGCTGCACACACAGGCTGGTAGTGGAGGTAACTCCACCAGCGTCACAGATCCTCTGTTTATTTTCTATTTCAGAGATCCTTTATTGATTTGTTTGGGCAGAGACAGGTTACTCGGGACCGATTTCGCGAAACCAAAACTAAGTTTCGATTTTTTCTTTTTTATTGTTGAATCCCTGACGGCAGATTTTGGCTGTTGTTGTAAAATATCCCTACAAATATAAGTATGTAGATGACAGTTTTCAGTTCAGTTTTTAAAACCGAAGATCAGTTGATCATAGGATAGTTGGTTGTTTGTCATATAAAACCTGACAAAACAAAACCTCCACATTAAAGCTGCATGTACACGCTGTGCTGGTCCCTGGTTTAGATTTGATTCAAACACTAACTGGAAGCATATTCTCAGCTGTGTTAACCACGAGCAGACCTTGTTTACCGCAAATGGCCTGATCACTGTTGTCTTGGAGCAGAAAACACAACACGTTTTGGCGGAAAACATGGGGAAATCTGTTTAAACGGATCTGCTGGTTTGTTTTTTCTTTTTTTTAATTTACTTTTTCTTTTGAGAAAATCTGTACAGACTGGAAAAATATCAGATTGGATCATACTTTTTACGAGCAGAATGTTGACGTAGTAACATAGTCCAACAGTGCATGTAAGCAAACCAATATCCCTTAAGGTCTCCACAGTGTTTCATAGTGAGGATCTGTTCTGACAGCACAGAGAAAAAAAAGCAGAAGTCGCCTACTTTTTTAAACTGACAACAGAGTTATAAAAATGTGTTGCTTGGTATTTCAAAGAAAGTATATTCTAATATAATTAGAAGTCACCTGAAATCAGTTGATGTAATTGTTAAACATTGTCTGTAAACATTGTATCTCAGTGTGGCTGGTAACACAAGGCAACAGATGTGTTCATCCTTTATTATAATGATGCACAGATACACAACTGAAGGTCAACTTGTAAAAGTTTAATTATGATAACCTGAGAGTCTCCCATATAAAGATTAATCCATACCTACACTCTGGCAGGCTTTTGGTGTGTGTGTGTGTGTGTGTGTGTGTGTGTGTGTGTGTGTGTGTGTGTGTATGTATGTGTGTGTGAGAGAGAGTCTGTGTGAGTCTGTGTGTGAGAGAAAGAAGAAGAAATATAGAGCAAAACAAAGAAAACGTTATCTCTGCGCTGTCAGATTTTGGTCTGTATTGGCTGTGCTAGCAGAGCTTGGCAGCCTTAGCAGTGCAGTAAAGGCCAACTATTTCAGGTTAGCAATCCCCTTTATTATTGTAGCCCTGAGCAATGGACACACACACACACACATGCGCACACTTCCACACACACACACACACACACACACACACACACACACACACACACACACACACACACAGACACAAGTAAATCCTGCAACCTTGTACCTACCTAACTAAAGGTACACTTCCGCCCATCTCCACACACATGCAGGTGAGTTATCATTGCTTTGCCCTCAAGAGCTCTATCAGTCAAAATGTAATTCAGTCACAACTTGATATATGTGTGTGTGTGTGTTTGTGTGTATTCTGTACGTATCAGTGTGCGTTTGTGTGTGTGTATGGGTGTGGGTGTGTGATATAATGGCAGGCCAAAGGGGGCAGAGAGAAATAGAGGGAGTTGAAACTCAAAGGTATTCTTTAGCTTTTATTATCACGATATTGCCAAGGGCAGCGAGAGAGAGAGTGTGAGAGAGAGACAGAGAGAGAGTATGAAGGAGAGTTAAAGATAGATGGAAAGTAGAGACGGATAACCAGTGAACAACAGAGAGAGAAGAGGAAAGAGACAGTTATCTCTTTCTCCTTTGGGCTTGAGAAGTACTGCTCTTTGGCCAACACTTTTGTGTGTGTGTGTGTGTGTGTGTGTGTGTGTGTGTGTGTGTGTGTGTGTGTATGTACATAGTACATAGTACCTCTTCAACTTTCCATTGATTGTTTATATTATTCTGAACTATCTGAGGAAATATATCTCATAAAAACGTATCTAGGAAATACCGTTGAATTGCTTTATGACACAATAGAACTGCTTTACAACAAATACTGAGAGAGGGCACCATTGTTCCAGCAGGCTTGGTGCGACAGATTTCTGTCTTCCTCGCATTGACAGATGGTGCTCGCAATGAAAATGCTGATGGTTCCCTCCACCAAAGCTCTGCGCTGATGCCCAAACACAGACTGAGTGATGGAGAACCACAGTCAATATTGCATGCAGCATGATGATGACCACGTCATCCACCAAAATGTCAAGGCCTGCTGTGGATTTTCTGATGCAGACACGATTTGGATGAATTCCTCGTCCTGAGGTTTTTGCCTCTCCTTCGCTGTCAGTGCATGTTGTTTACCAAATTGTAATAAGCCTGATGGAACTGGAATAAAACTTTGTCATGGCTAATTTGACCACTCAGGCTGACTTTTTGCGTAGGTATGCCAAAGATCTCAGTCCTTTGCACAAGGTCTTTTGATGACAGACTTCTAAAACAGAACCACATCTTGTTAAGTAGATTGTTATGAGTCTGTCCGAAAAGAAATCCCAGACATGGGCTCACCATCCTAGTTCCACAGGCACAGAACTATGCCAACAATGCACTGCTGAATCCAGCTGCAACTGCTCCCTCTGGAGTCATAATGATCATTTTGGGTGGTTAAAGCATTTATTTCTGATTCTACAACACATGGTTGTAAAGCGAATGCAATTTATAGTCCCTTTATGGTGCACAAGAAAGCTATTTTTAATGGTGGACTGTAGAGGGTGAGTTAAGGAGTCTAACAGCCTGAGGAAAGATGCTGCTCCATAGTCTGGTGGTACAGCAGCGGAAACTTCTGTATCTTTTTTCAGATGGCAGCAAGGTCAACAGACTGTGGCTGGAGTGGGTGTTTTCTTTTAGTATCCTTTGGGCTCTGTGTAGACATCTCACTTCACCATTGTTCTCCTTCCTGGCCTGGGCCACGCACGAACCATACCAGTTTGTGATGTTTCCTTTCAGAATGCTTTGTATTGACCTTATTGTGTCTTATGTTGGGTGAAGTGGGCCTCAATGGTGGACCACGGATGACCTGTGGCCATGAAGGTCTGAAGATCTACTGTGCCAATCAGTTCGGCCCTCACAGTGAATGAAACACTGAAGAGTTTTGCCTTCTGATAAAGAAGATTATCTCATGGATGTACATTGTTTGGAGATATTCCTAGGCTTGGCATGCAATATGCATCTGGCACTTTAAATATCACAAATAATGATGTTATCTAAACTTTATATGGTTTGTTACTTTCCGGGCTGAAACAGAAACTGTTCGTCTAACCTGTTGTGACTATGAGGCTGACTCAGAAGCTGTGTGGAGCTCCCTGGACGACGCTGCTTTTACAGCAATAAAGGATGCACCAGCATAACTTTTGTCTCTATAACATACCCTCATAACCTGAATTTCTTTGTCCTGTATTCTGTATTCTCATGGCCATAGTTGCAGTGGCCTAGAAAATTGGGTTCATTCACGAGTGTTCATTAAGAAACTTTCCTGGGTTGTTGGAGTTCCTTTTTCCACTGTCAGTTGGAAACTTGCTTGCGTCATACTACGCCTCCAATGCACTTTGTATTTGGATTTCTTCTTCTCAACTTGGTTAGGGGTTAATTTAACAGAGGCTTCATACAAGCCACAACACTTCCGACAGGTCTGTGCATTGGCATGTGCGGTGTGGGGCATCTGTGGATCAAAAGGTAGGTCACATTGTCTCTGTGACTGCCGCTGCTCTCGACATCTGCTCCATAACAGAGCTGAAGGAGACCATCTGTCTGCAGCCAGAAATACAGAACAAAACAGGAGAATCGACAGAGCTTTTTAAGTTCTGCTTAATATCTGAGAAGTTCAGTCAGAGGCACATAAAAGAGTTTGTAGCATGTCGTGACAGAATTAGAAAAAGGACAAGCTCTTTGGGGGGGCTCGTAAAGAGCAGCAACAAAGCTTCTGCAGGGAGAACTAATCTCCTAACAAACGTCCACAGCATTAAATGTAATCAAATCAAATTCACAAGATCAAATTCTGGCACTCGAGCGTTTCAGCAAAGTAAAGGTGAGAGATACTAGGTTTCAATGGCTATGCTGTATACGTGCATGAACATGTTTGGACGTTATTAGTGAGGTGGCAACCACAAAGCTGGTGATTAAACCAGTGTTTGTGAAGCATTAGTGTCTAATGTCAGTCCAGCTTTGCCTGAACTAACACTGGTCTGCTCTCAAGTCACTGATAATGGGCTTGTGGAAATGTGGCCTTGTGATTTCAGTCGTTAAAGAGCAACTCAGCACCCCAATTTAGCTCGAAAACAATTCCTTCACAAGTTCAAAAACTGAACTCTGACACTCATGCATGACAATAGTTATAGGATCATCAAGGGGGTTCTGATCTTTAACAATAGCTTGCTCGCCAATCTGCTGTTTGTATTTTCTGATTTGGTTACAAAACTTAAGCTAGGTGATGTGGCAGCAAAGTTATGGCTTATAGATACCAGTACACGCAAGATTTTATCGCATGCAAGTAGTTACACTCTTCAGCTGTCAAGTTCCTCAATTAAACGATAAACCAAATGTATGGTGCAAATAATATACAAGCAGTCTTTCCCAGATTAGTATTATTTCTAGGAACATGCAGCACCAGCTGTGAGCGGGTGTTATGTCTTCCAACTCTCCAGCCAATTGTAATTAAGGCACAACTTCAGTGAGGAGATCAGTGAAGGAAAGCTCTTAGTTAATGGCCGAGTAGTTGTAGAATATGGTCATTCAGAATAAGGCATTTATAAGTGCTTTATAATGACTATTAAAGAGCCATTATGCTACTAATATGTATTCTAATAAGCAACTGATTAATGGTTAATTGATGATAGCTCCACAGCTTGTTGACAAGCTTGAGAGCCAAGAGTCCACAAGTTGCAACAGACCAACAAAAACACAAATTAGCTCATAGTCCATCTTAAAACACATGGTGGGGAATAGACAAAGACTGTTTGTTCCCTGCTGGTGTGATTTTCCCAATTAGCCTCATCCGTCGTGATGGATCCGTGGTTAATAACTAAGTTATCTACACCGCTCATTAAGACTTCCCCAAGCATTGTGTGCCATCAACATCAAACACGGTCTGTCTCGTAGTTTTTTATTTCAAAATCTTGTGGATATGGAAGAGGGCGTGTCTCCTGTCTCTGCATTGAACAGCCTAGTAATTAACCAGTGGTTTCTTATCTCCTTGTGTTGACAGAGTTGTCAAAAAAAAAAGCTATGAGTCACATAGACAGTGAGGGAAAGTTGGAGGGATAAGCAGGCAGATATGGGTAAATGCAGGGACAACATGGGTAGAAGCTCTATGTGTTTTTTATGAATACTTTAAAGGTGCCTCTGTGATTCTCTTGTCACTTCATGTTGACAGAGACATGAAAATGTGTCTGAACACATGAGTCATACAGTTAAGTAATGGAGGGAGAGAAAGAGAGAGAGAGAGAGAGCAAGAGAGAGAGAGAGAGAGAAGGAGAGCGATTAGTGGTTGTTAAGCGATTGCATTTATGCATTATTTATCGTTGCGTGTGTCATTGTTATGTGTTGTCCAGGCTTGTTTAGCGCCTGATCTTGCCTCAGTATTACTTCGACTTTCATTGTTATTGTCCCTGATTTCAAAAGTATGATTCTTGCATAACAAAAAGGATAGGGGAAAAAAAGGAGGGGTGCAGAAAAAAAAAGACAGAAAGAGGCGAAGAGTGGACGAGGGGAGACAGAGGGCAAAAATGAGTGACAGCAGGAAGAATGGAAACACAGAGAGATGAGTGGGATTTCAGATGAGAAAGAGAGAGTGGCTGGGAAGAAAGGAAAGAGAGAGAGGGAGAGAGAGAAATTGAATGGAATATCAGATGAGTGGGCCATTAGTCACTGCCTTCTTGCTTCCTGCTGTGACTGTGTTTCCATGGTGATAATTAGCATATCAGACATTAACCCCGCCTCCACAGCCCTCACTGCCTTGTTAACCAATTAACTTCTGAGTCAGTGAAGACTGAACCAGAGAGAGGAACTGAAGTCAACGTCAACGGGATCGAGTCCAGCACCTTAACTTCTGCGCGTGAAGAGTTAAGCTCCTGATGAAACAGTTTCTATTTAAAAGACTGTGACTGTATTGCTAAAATTGTTAATTAAGTTGTTACTGAAGGTAACTTACTTTGCATTGTTTAAACTGAATAGGAACAATTTCAGCATGGATGATAGATGATCATTAAACACCCACAGTGTGTGAAAATGGTCAGAATCCCGGATACTGACCATTTCTGTATACCGTATATCTATATACTTCACGAAGACACGTTGTACGAAGATACCAGACACATCTTTTTTTGTCATGTGGTTTAAATATGATCTAATTTCTACTGTGTCTGGGAAGACGTGAACTCCAGATTTTAGCGGCATGAAAGAGGTCGGATACTGGGAGTCGGATATTGACTGATGAAATCATGTGATTCACGAGTATCGCTATGGATATCATCATATTTGGATCATATCGTGGCATTTTCAGGCGATAATATCTCTAGTTTATTGGGGGTTTTGCACAGCGTGTTCTGCGATTTGCATCATAGGATGGGAAAAACATTCTCAACCACAATGCCACACATAAAGTAACTGTTCTGGAGCTTTTGATCATATCACATGATCTTCAGCAGATAATGGATTGTGCTCAGTCACGATAGTCATAAAGTAAAGGCTTAAAAGTAATATGTTTTTAATGATTTTGTGCAAAAATGGTGGTACTTCACTCAATGTAATTGCTGTGAAATTCAGAAAATCACTTGCATCCCTTTTAATCCTTAAGTATTTTAACACTATCACTGCTCAGTTTTCTCAAGATATTGGATCCTCTGAGAACTGAATAACTTCACTACTGTGGCCTTGTGCTTAATACAGGATTACACACTTCATAGACACAAAGAGCAACCCTCAAGATACAGCGGTTGACTAAGGACTGGTGTCTGTGTGATACGACCAGTTGGCGGCTGCCTATTAAAGTGCCCTTGAACAAGGCACTGAATCACAAACTAGTGTGGTGACACTGCACTTACTGCCAGCCCCCTGCTCTATCCCTTCTGAAGAAAAGTTTGCAAAAGGACGATGCATTCTGCAATGAAAGGTGGCTGCTCACAAAACAAGTGCCCTTGAACAAGGCACTGAATTCCAAATTCCTCCAGGGGTGTTGCGTCGCTGCCAACCCTGTGCTCTGTGAAGAAATGCCTGTGTGCATATGTATGGGAGGTGTATGCAGAATAAGGCATTCAAGGTACCTCACCATTGAGTGGCGAGCTCTGATTCAGAGGTGGACCTGAAACATGGAAAACATCAAATCAGACATTTAAAAAAGATGAAAGATGTCTCGAGTCCATTCAAGCGTGGGGATACTGTGATTCTGTGTTTGGGTGCAAAGGCATGGCGAGTTTATTTGCAAAGCACCTTTTATCAATGAGGCAATTCAAAGTGCTCCAAGAATTAAAAGGCACCGGGAAGTGAAATAGCAGTTAATAGCATTTGAAAGTTAAAAAGAAGCCAACATAGAATTGAACAGATAGAACAGCAGAGTAAAACAATAGTGTGGTACAAGAAATCAATAAATACTCCCGAAATTTAATTTGATAAAAGTCAGTGGTAATTTTCAAGCCCTGGCTGGAGTGAACTGAGAGTTGGAGCAGACATCAACATTCAGGGAATTTGTTCCAAACGTGTGCACATTAACATTAACTGAATGTGCCAGCTTTGTGTTTAGTTTTCACACTGGGGACGGTGAGCAGACGTGTCCCCGACGATCTGAGAGGTCTGCAGATCACAAATGCATCCTGGCCATAAACCACTCAATGCTTCATAAAACAACAGCAGCATTTCAAAACCTTTTTTTTTTTTGATTAACAGGAAGCCAGTGCAAAGATCTGAGAACTGAACCGATGTGATCCACTCTCATGGTCTTAGTGAGGACTCGAGCGGTGGTGCTCAGCTGCAGCTGACCGATAAACTTTTTAAAGAGACCTGAAAAGACAGCATTACAGTAGTCAAGCCTTTTTTAAAGATAATTACATGGACAAGTTTTTCTAAATCCTGTCTAAGTCCTCTAGTTCTTAAAGTGAGATTAGGTTGATTTTATTAATTCAGGCCTGAGTCATACATCTATGACTACACTAAGAATTCTGGCTTGGTTTGAGGCCTTTAACGTTAGTGTTTGGTGAAGTACCTTGGTTTTATCTTTGCTGAATTAAAGAAGAATGTAGCACAGCCAATCAATGATTTGTTCAATGCCCCTACTCAGTGCTTCTATGGCATCATAGTCCCCTGGTGATGTTGTAAATGTGTCGTCTGCTAAATTAGGGTAAGAAATTTTGAAGTTTTCCAAATCTCAGTTAGTAGCAGCTGTATATGTTGTACGGAAGAAGGCCGAGATTGGAGCCTTGGGGGACTCCTTGTGTCATTTTTCCACGTTTAGATGTGTAATCACTGATCGACACAAAGTAGTCCCTGTCCTCCAAATATGATGTAAACCAGTTTAGCAAAGTGCCATAAAGTCTCACCAAGTCTTCCCATACCCGTTCTTCTATACCCCTTTTCCACTGGTCAAAAATCCCACTTAAACCCACCAAGATGTATGTAGACCTGGGTTTTTATCACCTCACCTCACCTCACTTCGGCTCGGCTCGGCTCGGCTTTGATATAAACGTAAGAACCGGGTGAACACACTAAATTCTGCTGTGCAGTGTATATAGCATTGATGTTTGACAGTTCAGTTCTGAATTAGAAATGGGAAGATTTTTTTAAATTATTTTTTTTGCCTACTATTTACACATGTTAGCCTTCTTTTCCCCATTCTTTTACCAACATGATATTTCTCCACAGTGTTATTTTCTTGCCAGAGGCTGCCTTTACCTTAATGACATCAATTTATCATCAAATTATCGACAAGATCATTGACTGAGATCCAAGAGGAGGCAGGTGTGGGAGAGAAACCTTAAATGAATAATTCACTGTTGTTTTCAGTGATATACCGATCTGTGATTACCTCTGATTGTGTGCTGAAATAGTCGTCTCAAAGAAAATACAGGAAATGTCAGAAAAAGAGACATCACTTCAGCCTTAGACATGTAAAGATCCTTAAGATAAAGTTCAGAGTGTGCCCCCTGTTGTGTGTGGGCTCTGTCACATGCTGAGTCAGTCCTTGCTTATACAGAACACTACACAGTCCTTTAGTGGGGGGTTGTCAACATGAATTATTTAAATCACTACCAATAATCACAGTCAGAGTCAGTGTAAATGCAGATGATTGACCTGTCCAGCAATGTTACTGGAAGTTTTTATAGTATTTATGTGGCCTGTAGATGCTTAAAAATACAGCTCTCCTAGAATAATTAAACTGAAGGGCAACATATTTGACATAAAATCAAGATGGTGCTTGATAAATCATTAATTAGAAATACCTGACATTTAGCAAAGGTAAATCTAGTGCCAATTTAAAGGTCCTGTAACAGAGGTGAAGACCTGCTGTGGCTGACAAGGAGTGGATATCAAATATATCATATATTAGATAAATTTGCTGAATTTCTTGTCTTTGGCAGGAAAGGAATAGATGGTTGATGCGGGACTTAAAATAAGTTTGAGGTGAACAGTTTTACTCCTGACTTGTTATTGCAAAGTCCATCTTCCTCAATAAGATGTCTGCGGTCAAAGAAAAAGTTCAAATTGTCAATCAAGTGCACTGAGTGGAGGGTGTTCAGAGCCTACGATCTGCTGAATCTCTCAGCTCCTCTTCTGACTGGTGGTATAGGGCCATGGATAAACAGTGATAGAGTCATGAAGCTGAGTGTGTTCATTAGTTGAGTAAAGTTGTGTCTTAGTACTTCTTCTTGATGAAGAAGAAGTATTGAAACACAATGAACTAAATACTGCGCAGCATGTTTTTCAGAGTTGGGTGCGCAGCCAGAATATTTGGTATTTTAGGAGTTTGGGGTCCTGCAGCAGCAATACAAATCTGTTTTCAAGTTGTACACTTGGTTGTTGGGGTTGTTTGTTGCTAGTTCTCCCTTTCGCAGCTATCCATGGCTGTGTCCTACTAAGCACCGGGGTTGATCAGGCACTCTGCCTAGATGGTAGTGCAGGCCAGCCAGTAGCATCGCAAATCTCAGGGTGCTTGGCTCTGGCTATCACTCTTCCTCCCATTTCCCAGGGAAATGATTTATTCTTAGGCTTTGCACCAAGAGCGTTCCAGAGAGGACTACTACTTGCAGAATTACTGCCTGACAGGCAGCCCTCTTGTTTCTTAGTAGTCTTTTTTGTGCTAATTAGCCATGTGTTAGCATTCTTTTGTTGGCCATCGTTTTGAGTCCATGGTAAAGTGGTGTTATATAAATTTCAAGCTTGTGCCAGTTGTTTGCAGAGAGGGTAGTCATCTTCCTGCTAAGTTTCTACAGCTAAGTCCCAGGTTTCCAGTCACTGTGGTTCAGGCAAAGGTTTGTGCTGATGGTGTGCCACGCTCATGTTGTAATGAATAAGTAATAAATGTGTTAAAAATGTAGCCTATTCTGTTTTTCATAAATTAAAGACCATGGATTTAGAAGTACCCAGGAGCCACTGGCAACAATTTCTAGCAGAACAAAAAAGAATATCGTCAAAAGAATGTAATCTGTGCAAAGAGACAGGAGGAAGCCATGTGTGACAGCACAAACCTGTGTGTTTGTAAGCAGAGTATTAGTCATTTAAGCTGCACTAATCAATATCTTTATATTAACGATGGGTCAAATGAGTATGTGGAATGTCTGAGTGGATTAACACCTGACTGTGACTTACCCTCCGCTTCACAGTGCACTTTATTTAGTTCACTGTTTTGGTTTCACAGCCAACCTTTACAACAACTTCACTGTTTTATAGGTCCCGCTGCTCTCATCAAACGTATTTCCAGCCACAGCATGCAGCAGCTTTTGCAAAAAAAAACAATTGCACACTAACTGCTCATCATCAACCCGAAGACAAAGTTAGCAACAAGCTGGTAAACAAAATGTTATACTTAGCAGCTAAGGTGCCAAATATGTCCTTTTGCAGACCAGACTAGAGCTAAAAAGAGAGAAACTTAGTAACAATTGACAGTAATATCGAACATTGCTGCACTGAAATGTCCTTGCTATATGTTTTATTGAGTTGTGTTCGTACATTATCACAAATGTTTCCAACAATGTTCACAGCCAGAGAAATCCTAATTTAAATCAAAGGGGGCAGTGTGTTTCATCAGCTCATCTGTCGCTATAAGCTCGGGAGCCAGTACAAGAGTGAGGAAGAAAGTTGGCAAGTGTTTACTTCATCTGTGAACATTTTTGCCCGAGTCGCAAAGATAGAGTTTCATCAACTCCCATGATCCCACACTGCTTACATTTTTTGTCTTGTTTTGATTGAGAGACCGCTTGTGGCCGCTTGTGGCGGTTTTGTGCTTTTCACACCTACTTGTAGTTTTTAGTTTGGTCTGAGTTAAGTATAATAACCTAGATCTGATGTCAGCCTCACATAGAGCTGTATTACATATAATCGTGAATGATGTATCACTGTGTATATGCCTAATTTTACATTAACAAACACACACACACACCACACATACTTTAATGACGGGACACAAAGATCAGAGAGCAGGATTCTAACTGTAGGTCAGTTACCATAGCAACAGAACAGGAACCAATAGCCAGAGAGGGAGAGCGCGAGGGAGAGACGTGAAGACAGAGACAGAAGGAGAAAGAGAGATGTAAACAGAAGACAGAGACAGATATGACAGAGATGGAGAGCAGGGAGATTGAAACAGAAAAAAAAATGAGCAAGAGAGAAAAAGTGAGACGTAATCAAAGTCACGAAGACAGAGAAGGAGGAGGAGGAGGGAGATGAGGCAGCTCACAGAGGTATGACTGTATCCACTGTAGCCCTGTATAACATGTGCATCATATGCTGCGGTCATATTCGGTATTTGTACCGCTTACATGTCAGCGCAGTAAACAATATGCAAGGATGAAAATGATAAACTTGTAACTTTGTTCCCCAAACAAGACCTCGGCACTTTTGTGAGTGATTATGCAAAATGTGTTTCACCCTCTCTGAAGGGCAGCACAACGGTAACATTATTCACAGAACATTCCTGCTTGGTCAGTGTTTTCAAAACAGTGACCTTTGAATCACAACATCGAGGCTAGCCGCCCGAGTAAAGCTACAGTAAATAATACTTTTGGGACTCCAGCTGCTCCTGTTGGTCTGAGTAAGGAGACCGGGTCTATCTGATATCGAAATATTGATGAAACTGACTAATCGTGCTTGTGTGACGTCACAGCTTTGCAACTCACGTTGCTGCAACATTATGTAGAATTTGGCATTTTGTACGATTTGGCGCCATCCACAGTTTGTGAGTGCATCACGACAGTGGTAAATACAAATCCCAGGTCTGTAACAATTTGTCAGACGTAATGTAGGCGCTAAATACAAACAGAACTCATTTCACAACAACGTTATGTGTTGAAAACGCATGTAACGCTGTGATCCTACCCTCTCACTGAAGTTACATGGTGCAGAAACAAGTGGTATGTGTCACTTTACGGCCTTTTCCCGAGTTGCAAAGCTATGACATGGTGAAAACGTGATTGGTCAGTTTCAATGAATTTTTAAGGACAACATTATTTAGGGTTTTTGAGGAACAACACTAACATGGCGATATCAGATCGTACAGAGAGATCAACTCTGAGTTTTCTGTTTAGCGTCAAAAGGGCCTGCTGCAGGCTGCTTCCAGCCCTGCTCGTCACTTGTGAACTGCTTTTGGTACAATATTTATGGCTATTAGTCCATCAATGAAATGACTTCTCAAAGTGTCACGCTTGAATGAAACGAACTTTCTTATGGATGAAAGAAAAGAAAGGATCAGTATTTCTGTGCAGCTCTCAGTATGATGCTTACTGGCAGCTGTTCACTGTCATTTGCAGCCTTTTTAGAAATTCATAGTGTATTGTAGCCTGATGCCTGATGTTCATAATGTATAGTTGGATACTTATGCCTACTTAGCATTAAGCCGGGGCCCCAAATTTTGCCAGCTGCATCCACTTGTGGGAACAACATCCTAATGTGATTTGTGTGAGCATTTTTTGCTCCGGGAGAAAATTATCGTAACTTCATGGAAGTTTTCTCCAACGCAGTAGTGATCATGAAGCTTCTCAATGTAATCTATTCCTGCTCCTCTGCTGCTACTATGTGGTACTCCAGATAAAATAGTATGCCTCACGCTATGTTTAATATCTCAATATAGCCTTTGTCCACTTTTATGATCTATATTATAGAGATTTTATAGCCGTAATGGTGGTATTTAAATGGCGGTGTAGTAGTAAGGCACAGCAAGACATAGAGAGAGAGACAGAGAAAGAGCCACACAGGAAGTGAAGAGAGGGAGGAAGAGACGGAGAGAAACAATTGATAGGGAGGAGAGCAAAAGGCAGGCAACAAGAGGGAACAAAAATAAGAACAGGCAGCAGAAAGACTGAGAAAGGGCAAGCGGAGACAAAGAGAGACAAAGAATAGATTGGTGTGTGTGTGTGTGTGTCACAGTCTGGAGATTTGTGCTAGCTTAGTTCTTATTCCAATCACACACACTGCCTAATGAGCTAATGGGCCTGACAACCAGACAGACACACACAGAGTGAGGGACAGGGAGAGGGAGAAGGAGAGGCGGGCGGATGGATGGAAAGTCACTATGCTAGTCAGCCAGCCAATCATCCATTCAGACGGTCAGCGAGCTAGTCAACCTGTAAGCCCCTCGTTCCACGGTGAGGCTTGTGTGACAACCGCAGATAAGAGATGCACAATATTCCCATGGCATTTGGTGAGAAACCTCCTCTTCTCCTCTCTTGACCCTCTCACCTCCTCTTGTCTTTCGGCCCGCCCTCCCTCCCTCTCTCGCCGAGCACGTCAACTGGAAAATGTCTCTGTGAATGTCGTGAATCCCAACGGAACAGACACTCTGATTACGTTCCTCCGCGGATTTAAAGTGCTGCGCGCCGTAGCCCCCCCATGTGGTGTTAAGATCACAATTACGAGACATTTGATAAGAAGCCGTTTTTTTCAGATTTGTCAAATAAATGACTAGTGGAGAGTGCCCTGTGACTAGCTGAGTAAGACCTACAGCAATCAGCGACGTCTTCGTGATTAGCGCCTCCTGCGGTGCCGAGTTCTGACTCTCCTGGCAATTATCTATATGTGTTACAGATAGCTGAATCGCTAAAACAATTATGAATTTGCTCTCTGATAGGAAATATTGAAATGAAATGACTGAAATGCGAAAAGAAAAAAGTTAGCTTTTCTCTGTTAATGCAGCCAGTTGATGATTGCCTTGGCCTCAAACAAAATGGTATCATTATTGTTATCATTATCATTATTCTCTAATTATCCTTCCAATTATAATCAAAGCTTTTTCCCACATGGCTACTCCTTTCTTTTTTACTGTCACTCCTTCCTTCCTTCCCTCCGTGTTTCATCAGTCTATTTGTCGCTGTAGTGTCGTGATTTTTCAGGCCCACTCTCTTTGCTTCATTAAATAATTTTCCAGGTTTTAGCCATTTCCAGAGGGCATCAGTATTACCAGAGCGGGGTCAGCAATTTGGCTGAGCCTGAGCACACTGGTAATGTCAGTCACTCCACCAAATGCTAAAATGATTTACTGTGGCCCTGCGGTAACCACAGTAACACATTTAACAACTTCACCATGAGTGCAGAAAAAAGGTGAAACCCATTTCAAGTGGCTCTGTGTCTTTTGTAAAGCCTCACGACTCGTTACGTGGCTCTCCTAATGTATATGTGCTGATCACAAGTTGGTAAATGCATGAATTAGATGTTTACCTTCATACACTAGCAATTATCCACACATGTAGCTGTTTGAATCCATAGCAGGAGCATCTATTCAGACTCTGACCATTTATCTTGTTTGGAATTTCCACGTCATGTTTTTCAAAGCCTCGTGTTGCTTTGAAAAACATGATGATTGTCAGACCTATTAAAAACGATGAATGCTGCTAATTAGCATTCAGTCTGCCGGGTAGATGCCTTTGTAATCGTGACTTGACAGTTCAAGTTCTTTTAGTCACACTTAATTTGGATAAAATTATTTATTTTTTTTTCAAAAGAATTCAGGGGATTTATCTTTGTTTATTTTGATTATGAAAATTAAATTGTAAACACGTCAGCGTTAGAAAAAAACAAGGTTAAAGGTAAGAAGCATGGTTTTTTAAAAAAGCCTTTTAAAATTATTTCAAAGAAAATACATTTTTAATATTTCTTTTTTCTTAGAGGAACATAAACAACAGCCTCCTATTCAGTTTTATCTACTTTCTTCTCTTAATTTTGGAGAATCAGAAGCATTTTCGGAGTCGTGCTCATAGAAAGAGGACACTAAGGAAACAAAACAAATTGTAGATACGTAGAGACACAAGATACTACGGTATGTAGGCTTCCACAATCTCTTTGTCAGATGAATTATAGAGAAAGCAGTATTTAATTTCCGTTTACTTTTGTTTCCTAACTTCACGTAGCCTCATGGACTAGCAGATCCGCGCTACAGTATGTGAACATACCAGTAGAGCGATGCTGATTGGCTGGATAACTTTATGTGACTCACCCTTGGGTGATGAATTGAATATAGAGTGTTAGTTACAGCCAGCAACATGGCGGATGAGGAGTGAGTGCTAAAAAACAACTATCCTTAATGCGATGGTGAATATTAATAGTGCAGATGGAGAAATGAATTAATTAAAATTCAGAAAAAAGATTGCAATTTAGTTTGTGTAGAGCGATTGCAGTTGAATAGATGATGATATTATCTGCCCACCCCGATGCTGAGCCTCAAAAATATTCCATTCGCACTTTTCTTGAACATCTGCTTTTTGCCACCAAACAGCTATACCAACTATTCACGAGTGATTTTGTCGTCTTCCGTGTGATGTTTCCATTATTTCATGTGCTCTGCACGATTGTGTATTCATGTGTGTGCTTGTGTGTGCTTGGCGCCATCATGGATTGACGGGCCGACTGTTGTGAAATTTACCGGGCATCTGGACCAGTGTTCATTATTGCTGATGGTTCTGTTTAGGAAGCTGCGACAGAGGGAGAGAGACAGAGAGAGAAGAAGAGAGAGAGAGAGAGAGTCAGAAGATGACAGCAGCAGCATCAATCACCTTGTCAACAAGCATCCTTCGCCACTTCAGTACTAGGGGACAGATGTTTGGCTGAGTGTGTGTGCGTGTGTGTGTGGATGGCTGCATTTAGCTGTTCGACATCTGTGTGTTCAACTACAATTCTGTCGCACACATTGAGTTCATTTTGTAAAAGTTTCCTTCCTTTGATAGATCTTCATTAGACACGTGCATTAAACTCCGGGCCGAGTGGTTTTAGTTCCTTTTTAGTTTGAGCGCCGAAACCTTCAGAAGTTGCCGCTTCAACATGCATAGAAAAACAACACGTTATTGCAGCTCAACAGCAGCTAGGTGTAACAGATGATGGACTGCTTGGTAAAGGGCACTGCCAGCGCGCAATATGTACTTTCTTTTTCTTAAAAACAACTTGGTGCTGTGTCGTGATGGAGGGCTAGCAATTTAAAACAGAAAGGCTGTTTACGGATTCATTTTTTGTGACAGACATCAACTCGGTCCACATCGTTCTCTGCTGGGTAAGTCTTTCTGGATCCTCTGCCCCCCTGTAGTTCCTCAGCGTCTGTCCTGCAGTTTGTGTTTTTTGGTTTCCTGGGCTTCCTGGGCTTAAATAAACCCCTGCATAGAAATATTCTTGACAAAATTGCATTTAATGTGACTTTTGAATGAAGACAGTGCTGCATTCTTATACGTGTAGTGTGTGGAGTTGTTATTTACAGTCACTAAATTGGTACTCAAAACAATACAATCATGTCTTGGTACCTTAGATGGTACCCTGATGTCGATGGAAAGTCAGGTGGAGTTTCGTAGTCCACAAAATATTTTTTTCGAGTTTCACAGCAAAAAAAAGAAAAAGAAAACTCATCAGACATGATCCAACTTTCTGGAAGCCACAAGTTTCCGAAGTTTATTTGAAAAGACATTATTTGCACCCACAGGCTCGTGCCCATGTCAGACAGGGTGTGCGCTAATGTTTTTTAGCTTAACTTAGCCACAGTGAGGATTTTGGTTGAAAGAGGGAGGGAAGAATGCTGTTATACTTTTGCTCCAGAAAGTTTTTGTGGACTACAAAACTCCCTCCCTCGCGCTGATGGAAAGCAGGAAGAGCAGACAACTGAATTTTCAACGTGCTTCTCTTACAAACCCCCTTTTCGTTCATTTGTCCATGCACGAACACACACAAAAAGTTCTTAAACTGGCAATATTATGATTTAAATCAAGAACTATCAAACTATAAGTGACCAGACAAACTGATGTGTCAAAACCTTTCGTCTTCAGCGCACAATATATACATTCATAAATCACTGTTGGCTCAGCTATATCTCCAGCTTTAACAAGTTAAGAAAATCTCAAGTGTTCTTAAAAAGGATTTGGAAAGTATCTATGGTGTTTTAAGTCAGACTTTGTCCTACTTTTGAGGGGAGGGGGGCTCCTTCTTCTTTTGTTCAGTTAAAGCCCACACAAACTTTAGTTAGACAAAGCTTTTGGAATATGCAAACAAACACACTCCCATACCCCCGACTGCCTCCGATGCTTTCATTCTGCTCTTTTATTTTATTCTCTTCCATTTCTCATGTTCAGTCTTTCAGTTCTGATTAATTGCAGAGTCTCTCTAAGATGTTTGGAAAGCAAAGTGCGGTTTATGTAACATTTCGACATCAAAATGAGACATGCTCTTGAAGAGCTAACGATTTTAAAATGTAAACAACCAAAACGCATTTCCGTTGCAAATCCACCATATGCAGAATGTTTTTGCAAACCTCGAGAAAAGCCTGCATGGCGTTTTACACGATTGGACCTGGTATTTACCAGCGAGAAACACGAACACAATTGTTGGTGAAAAAGCAGCTGTACACACATGAAGGTAGCTTTCATTTACGTGTCCTCCGTTACTTTCTCCGTCTCTCTCCTCCTCCACAATATATGAATCCTCCTCTGCCTCTCTTTTTTCTCTCCTTCTGTAAGTTGGAGTACAGCAGATGATTCAGTCGTTTGGAGAGCTTGTATGATGTTTTACAGTGAATATTGGCTCAGTGATGTAGTGAGTTGAGTCAATGCTCCAAGCATATGGAAGATATTGATAAATAACATACTATTCTCCAACTCCTCCTACACCCTACGCTTTGCTATGCTTTCTGAAACAATGACTGGAAAGTCTATACACATGCGCAGACATATACCTACACACACACACACGCACACGCACACACACACACACACACACACACACTGGCACATCTACAGACATTTCCCAACGTCCCTTTGTGTGTGTTTTTTTATCTTCAGTGGCGCCATGAAATTATACAAATCAAATCAAAAAGAAGCGAGCGCACAATCACCCACAGATACACACACACACACACACACACACATGCACACGCACGTGCACACACAACAGACAGACACTCGTGGGTGTTTCTCGCAATCTCTTTCAATCTAAACACAAACTTTCCTCCCCTATATCCTCCCCTTCTCTATCTCTCACACACACATCCACACACTCTGACTCTTCATCTGTCATACTTGCTGTGTCTCTCTCTCACACACACACACAGTCGCACACAGTCTCGCTCCCTCCCAGCCTCTCTACAGTGTATTGACAAAGCCCACTAGCTAATCCAGTGAGTGGGGAGTGTTGCTGGAGACAGAATTAGGTGGATAACACTGGATTGCCCCCTCCTACGCACATCCCTACACATCTCCCACCAACTTGTGTGTCCTCCAGTGCGCACTGTTTAGATGCGTGCATACATGTACATATTTGTGGGAGTGTGTGTGCGTGTCTGCGTGAGTGAGCGAGAGATTAGATTCCCCGCAGCGCGCTGTACTCTTACTGTAGATTAACTGCTATAATGTGGTTATTACCTCCACAAAAGCACAGAACTTGAAGAGCACCAGTTTATACAGAAAACCACATGGGGCTCTCCTGTGACACTCAACCGTAGACTTATCCAGATTAAGTGTTCCTTAACCCAGTTCTCCTCAGTTTGACAGTTTCACTTGGTTGCATTTACACCTCCACACACATTTTCTTACTTCGATAAAGTCTTACACACTTTACAAACTGTCTCTAATTTGTATTTCTGATGATACTAGTTCAAGGACAATAAACTTCCAATTTACAGTAGCTGTCCCCGGGGATCCACTATCACAACTGGCACCCCGGCTCTTTTACACCGTTCAATATCAATAATTGCAAGCAGGTAAAATAGCTAGAAGACACAAAAATCCCCAAAGTAAGTAGAGTAATATAACCTGGATCAACGTCTCCTTTGTGTCAGAGTGTTTTGGAGAACAATTATTAAACAACACTTTAAAATTAGATTTTTAAAGTTGGACTTTATGTCCCCAGAGCAGACTTCTGCAGAGTCTGACCGCTTCTAAACCCTTATGAAACTATGTGCACCAGCAAATTAAAAATATCCATTCAAACCATCCATCATCTGTGTTACAGGACATCTCTTTAAATGAAATCACTGAAACTCACTTTGCGGCGCCTGATGGCACGAGGATAGCTTGGCTTTATTGTACGTGACTGAGAGTGTGAGAGCAAGCGGCGGGCATGGGTGTGTGTTTATTGTCAGGCTATAAATAAATGTTATAATTTCTGCAGCTACCGCTACTCAAAATGCCTTTTTTCACTCAAGTGTTTAAAGGCTTTTATTATGGCCAGAGGGCAGCTTACATGTGCAGCTAACATAAGAGCGAAAGTAGAAGTGAATTCAGCATGTCAGTAACTAGGAGGCAAGAGAGACAGGGAGAAAACAGGCACGGAGAGGGCGAGAGAAGAGTAAGTTAGCTTTTTACACAAAATTCAGGTTATTTTTACAGTATTTTATAGTCATGGGACTCCGTTATTTTTTTAGCAAAACTGAACACGCTCTGTACAAACAGAGAATAGGCATTTCTCAAGGGTTCGATGAAAAACTGGAATATATAATGCATGTTAACTACAGCCTACTTTCTCTTGTGTTGTGTTTGTGTGAATGCGTGTGTTTGGCAGGCGTGAGTGCGTACAGGAGTGAGTGCATGTTCTGTAGGTGAGAACATCTCAGAAGGCCATGCTGCGAGGGTTCAATCAAAAACATTCCTATTTTTGGGTCACAAGCAGGACTTATGTTTGTGACGCTCATTACAGAAACATATACACCCTTTAATAAGGACAGACCATCTGGACAACACAGTATTAGGCTGCTGTACTGAATTGCCCTTTGGACCGATGCCCTGTTCTCTTTCTCTCTCTCTCTCGTTCCCTCGCTCTCTGCTTCTCATATGTCTTGCCAGGTTTGTTGTCAGAGCATGATTTGCCCTAAAATCAGTCACTTCCATGGGAATTAGAAAGTTGGAGTGAACTGAATGTATTCAGCTGCTCGTTTACTGTAAGACTTTGACTGCTTACTTTTATAACGTTGTCCCAAGTGCACTGGAGAAATCATGTAGACTTTCCTTCCAGTGTCCTTGCGTTTGACCTTTTTCAGAGCATTATCAATCACTTGGCCTGGTTGACAGTGATGAAACAGAGGCCCCTGTCATGTGGCTAGACACTGATGATAAACATCTCCCATGTCAGTTATATTTGTCCCAGAGCAAAGCTTATTCTACCGTTAAGTCCCCTGAAAACACCCAGAAAAAGTTTGAGTTAAGTTGATAAAGAGTCCTGACGTCATCTCCAGGATAACTTCTGTAACTCCATACAGTCTCTCATTGAGCATTTCATTCATCAGCCTTTCTTAAAAAATTAAATGCATCCCTGGGGTTTGCTGTCCATATTCGTGAACAGACAGGCATAATACTCTTGCTTTTAAAAAATGAAAAGCTCCCGAAGTTACACAATGATTCATTTATTACCACACAAAAAACTACAGCTCCCATAGCAATTAACCACTGGGGCTACTCTTAGGGTGGGAAGCTTGAGAGCTGTCAAGTATAGCCTAATCTACTGTAGAAGGGCAAAACAGTATAAAAAATATATAGCAACTGGATTAAAGCTTACATCCACAAGGTAAGACCCGGTGCCTGCCTGGATTCGATGTGACTTTTTAAGCAGAATAAATGGGATCTCATCACTTATTGGCTTTTGCTAAATTAACTCTGTGTTTGTTGTTGTTCTACTTATTTTTAATATACGGTCTCTTGAAAATTCAGATCTAGTTCACCCTGTTCATAGCTATGGTATCCCTCAGAGCACAGTAGCAGGAATTTCCCTCCACCAAAATTTGAGTATTTGAAAATGTTCCATAAATTCTCAGACTGCAATCTCTGATGTTAAGTCAAAAGTGTTGTTGAAATCAAGCTGACAAGTCTACACTGTAACAGACCTGCATGAATACACCAGTGGTAGATATTATATTGTGGTTATTATTGGTCAGAAAAGTGATTAAATTAGATCACATATGGGCACACACCACCGCTGGACCCTTTCCTCAAACATTATTACTTCAGACTTTGCACATTCCCTCATGTGAATTAGGTATAAGCTCCAAACCAGCTACTCCCCTGAAGATGTAATAAAATCACCGTCCGAAGACACATAATAACCAAAAGATATTGAAGTATGACTCCTTCGCAAATTCTGTTTTTGAAAATATGAAACCAACTGGAAGTGACTGCCAGATGGAGAGAGTTTGGGAACCAGAAAAATATGTGGAACACGAGTGAATTTGGTGATTCACTCGCCAGGGAGGCATTGCCCATCCTCTCGAGCAATGCCTCCCTTTTCCCCCCACAGCCATGTAACTACTCCACTGCACTGCCCAAGGAGCTGTCTGATGTCAATGAAGGGCTCAAGCAAACAAGACACCAAAACACCTGTAAAGTGTGGCATTAGGGCACAATCTGAACACATAACTGCATCAAATTTCAAATGGGTCTGCTCCAGACACTCAGACTGGCCTCTACACTACGCAGACAAAAGTCCATCCAGACAAAAAGAAATGAAAAGAGGAGTGAAGCCAGTGGCAGCAACAGTGTATTCAGAAGTCACAAGTCACCGGGTATTCCCCTGTGGGCTTCTGCCTTATCCAAATGCCCCTCATCCAGGATGCACACCTGACAGGAGAGTCGCAGACCTGAATGCAGACCCCTGCCACGGACGTCTGGAAATCAAATGCTCGAAAGAATGACAGCTCCGAGAGTTGCCCAGACATAATTAGAAGGGAGGATGGCTCAGATGGTTCTGAATTTTCCATGGTTTTTAACTCCAGCTGCATGCATGACATGGATACCCTGGTCCTTTAATAATTCATTCATTTCATTCATACCCACTGCTTACTGTTAAGGGTTGCATGGGGTTGGTTCCTATCCCACTATGCATTGAGCAATGACGAGGAAAGACTCAAATTAACGTAGTATCTCGATTGACTTGTTCAGATCTTGTCAACATAATCATCCCACAGAACTATGATTTGTAAATAAATCTTTTTAAGTCATCTACTGTGTCATCCATTGTCTTTCTCTATTGAGCATCATAATTATGACAAGACACAGTATTTAATTATCAAGATGGTTTGTGCAAAGGGATTTCAAAAATTCTGCTTCAAAGACTCGTGTATTTCTGGTTTGCAGTACTGCAGTTCGACACAGCCTTCGTCTCACCAATCATGGTGTGATTGGTGTGATACATTGATTGACTAAACATGGCAGTGTGTTCTGTGTCTGTTTTTCCCTCGGGCTTATATTTTCATGGCCATAAAGAGTGGCCCTTGAAAATTAGTCAACGCGGCACACACATCCATAACTGGTTAATGGTCCCCAAGAGAGACAGAGGAAGACCTCCATCAAATAAATAGTATTTCCCCATTCTCCTTGTGGCTCTCTTGACATGAAATCTCAATCTGGCATTTTTTTTTTTTTTTTTTTTTGAGTGGTGGCAACTTCCTCCCTGGTGAACTGCCTCCTCTGATTGAGTGGTTGCATAACAGGTGACACATTAATGGCTGACAGCAGGTCACTAATGAAAAAACCCTTATCTGTCATTACATCATCTACCTCTTCAAGTGAGTGACGAGATACCAGACTGAGCAGAAGCTTCAAAGCCCCCAAAATGGTATTTGGGACAGCCCTCGAATCAAGTCAAATTGAAGTTAATCATAGATACACTGATGTTACACTGTGAGCTTATAAAATATGAGCATATTATTATTATCTTTTTTTAACTCAACTCTTTGATTTGAATTACCAGTGTATTGTTTGGGATGCACACTTTTGGATTGAGTTCAGCACAGCACCCTGAGAAGACCCCTTCAGGTATTTTATGTGAAATATTCACCTGGAATCATGTGAAGAAGGTCAAAAGCTCACCATCTTTCTGGATCCTTGTAGACAAAAGCGGGGTGCCTTAAGCAAGTTGCTCTCCTGAGTGAGTCGGGCAATCTCCTGTTGTGCTGCCTACAGCTCCAGCTCAACATCCACTGCGGGAATTTTCTCCAGGTGCTGTGAACCTTTGGAGGAAGTGCATTTCCACCACAGGGACCGTGGTCTAAATTATTAAATTATCGTACCCCCCCCACCCGGCAGGAACAAGGCAGTACAACATTATTCTTTGGACAACAGCATTTAAGCTTCCCACCCCGAGCATGACATCAGGAGAAAATGGTCGCCATGTGAATATTCTTCAAAATTCTTGAGGCCACTTACTTTTTTTAACTTTTAAAATAGTTAAAAATTGAATGATGTTTGTTACATAAATGTATTCATCCTGCACCCTAAATGTCTCTGTGCAAATAGAATATTTAGCCGTAGCAGACGCTAATGTAATAATTCATTTCTGCGGTGGTGCTACAACTATTTTAGTGGATTTAGTTACTTAATCCACCAGTGTAATGGAAACCATTTCCGTCAGCGTGAGGTAACTCAAACTGACAACAAAGTGTCTCTGTGTATTTCAGCTCTGTGACCTCGTGTCGTCTTACTGCCTTCGCTTACATCAAGATTTACTTTGGCCTCGCCTCACTAGAAACCATTTGTCAGTTCATAGTAACAACAAAAGGTCCACTGGTGAACCTG
Source organism: Pagrus pagrus (assembly GCF_965226575.1). Taxonomy (NCBI): domain Eukaryota; kingdom Metazoa; phylum Chordata; class Actinopteri; order Spariformes; family Sparidae; genus Pagrus; species Pagrus pagrus. The sequence goes on along the minus strand of NC_140185.1, from coordinate 27,130,053 downwards.
GGATTGTAATAGTTTTCGGGCTTCTTTGTTTTTTAAACAACTACGAAAAAAAAATTTAAAAATAAAAAAGCAACAGAAACAACTTGCTATTCCCTTCACTTGCTCTCTGTCACTTTACACCAGCAACGAAAGTTCCTCGAGTCAATTTGAGATTTTAATGGGTCGCACTTTTGACAGCCTGCATAGTAAATCTGCTCTTGGAGGCCAGTGAGAGCAGTTGAGGCCATCAATGATTTAACGTGTCCTCACCACCCCCCACCCGCAGACAGATGTAGCGTCTACCCTCACACCTCCCATAGCTGTAAGCTTAAACTGAAACAAACTCTTATTTTGCATAGACATACAGTTTCAACAGTCTTTGTGGCGCTGAAACAATTCTGTTCAATGTGTATAATTTAATAGGCCTTGTGGTCCAAACTGCATTCGGCTCTAAATGAATAATCGGCTGACAGCATCAAAAACAAGGCAGCGCTGTCAACAAGCTGTCAAACTAAATAAAACAAACACTGATGTAGACACTCCTTCTTTCTCTTCGCTCTCTCTTTCCTTTATGCTGTTATTGGTAGTGACTCCTGCTCCGCGCTGCTGCCTGTTTATGAATCCCTAGAAAACACACACACACACGTAAGCGATGACTATGATCATAGACATGTAAATTTCTCTTTTCCTTTATGTTTCACCACTGAAAAGGCAACTGCACAACAAGGAGGGATGCTCAGAATAAGGCGAACAAGCAGGATGGCGAGCTAATGATCTGTCTAGATCATCACTCGAGCAGGATATGTGGCGGTAGAAATAATGCTTCTCTCAGATATCAATTTGTAAAGTCGGGATTGACCACACTTACGAGACTATCTTCTCTAACCAGTGACCAGCTGGAGGTTTTACTAATTGGCTGCCCTCCTGTCAGACTTGACCGACTGGTTCACTGGCTGATTGTCTCCGAGGTCGGTTGACTAACTGACCAGATAACTGGCTGACAGACTTAGCGATGGCTGACTGATTTGCCCGGCTGGTTGATGGAACAGCTCGCTGGCTGACTGACTGGCTGCGTGGCTGAGCATAATGCAGCCTTACAACTCAGAGCCAATGGTGCAGCAACTGCAGGATCCTGGGGTGAGATTATCAATACACACTTGTGTGTTTCTTAAAGTCAGGCCTAGAGAGCCGTAAGCCGCCACGAGTTGAGAAGACGAGATAAATGTGAGTTTGGATCTTTTTCAGGAGAGTAAGTTGTCTTTCCTTTTAATTTTCACAGACAAATATGTTGATACTTGGCTGTACTGTTTTTATGCCCTGCAGTGCCGTGGATTTAAAAGTCTCATTTGGCACCAAAACGTGGGATCAAGCTGGATTAACATGTTCTTTAAACTTGGAGAAAATGTCTTTAAAAGACTTAGCATGACAGCATGATATCTTCTAATAAATGAATAATTACTTCACTAATGTTTTTAAAATATATTTCCATGTCCTTTAGCAGTATAGCAATAATTTGCTGTTACATGGTCTCATTTGATAATTAATTTCTTTGTTGTGTCATTAATAACGGATGATTAAACCTGCTTTGATGTGCACTTCTTAAATGGTTACCAAATGTTCCTTACTGGCTGTGAGAATCCACATGAGTGTGTTAATAACCGTTCATGTTTATTACAAATCTTAAAGATTTCTAGGCAGCAAATAAAAAGTATTCGCAGATATCAGTTTTCAGAGAATGATAAACTTTTGCTGTGCAGTGGTGACCTGGGTGAAAGACGTAACTGCTTTTTACCTCGATAAAAAGTAAATTTGTCTTCCATCAACAACCTGGATGCTCTTCTACCTGAACTTTCCTCTTTCCCTTTTAAGATAGTAAAACATCAAAACACCATGCAGCACTGACAATGATAAGTACACTACCATAAATCACCTGAAGCGTAAGAACAGTTACAGCATGTACTGAAATCCAGACTAAACAAAGAAAACCACTGCTCAAGGCTACATTTCACTTCCTATTTACTGAGCACAAAGAAATGTTCAGATGTTCTCAGCTGAACCTGTCAAGAACCTCCAGTAGATACTCTTTGTTTTTATGTTCTGTGAAACCTTGACACATTCCTCTCCAATATAAGATTTAATATGACAGGACAAAAGTGTTTGTTTTTTTTCATAAAATAACAGTATTTGTGCTCCAACATTGTAGATTATGCATTGGAAGTGTAATCATTTGGTCTCAGGGAACTTAAAAAAAGATGTCTGAACTTGAACACATTCGAACGCTGAACTCAAGTCTATTGATTTCTTTGAGTCAGACAACATAAAGAAGCCAGACTGGAGTGTTATTTGAAGGGAGTGTTATGCTGAAGTCCTATCTATTGGGGATCCAAATAAACAGTAAACAGTCAGAAACACTGACGCTGAGAAACACCAAATTTCTTGCTTGCTATTTCGGAGTGGGAATCACCACAGAGTTCCCTCGGGGACATTATTACAACACACGGCCCTCAGTACAGCAATATTACAATTACTACTCCGCTGCAATACGATTGGATGAGATATGCTTTCTTTCATTTGACCACAGTGAAAAATATGAATTAATTTCCCTGAGGAAAATTAAATATTGGAATCAATTATACATAGATGTTAAATCCCCTGAATCAATTACAAGATAAAATTCGAAGCTTCTAAAACTTTAAAAGGACCATTTCTTTATATTTTCACGGAGGCGGGGGCGCAGAGAGAATTTAAATGTCAAGATGTAGGATTTTTTTCATTAAGCCAGATGAAATGTTGCACCATGAAATAACTTCTGAAACGTTGCGTATAATTAGCAACCATTAAGGTATGTCGTGGTGACATCATTTGACCTACTTTCCAACTTCTCATTCTGACTCGTGTGATATTTAATGCAGCAGGATTACCCTTTATTTAAAATACGTCAGACACATCCTTTGGCTGTTGTCACTTTAATAACGACTTTAACTTTGAGGCTTTGAATTAACTATCGCAACAAATATTTGTAATGATCCTTTTAACTCATTGTATTACACTCTTATAACAGGCTTTAAATTCAGGTTTTGGAGCTCCAGTTCTCTTGGATACTGACGTGATAATTTGGATGAAGTGTCCTCCTCGGAGCTCTCCATTCACTTTCCCCGTCTCTCTTGGTCGTTTCACTCATTAATGAGGATTCAATCAGTTCATTACTCATCTATGATCAGATTTTTCATTTCTTTAAGTACCAATCTTTCTTCCATGGATCCCTTCCACCTCTTCTCCTTTTACCCTCTGCGTTTGCACTTCTCGCTCTCTCCTCTCCCTCACTGTCAATAACCGTTAAAATATACAATGGCTTTATATCCCCATAACTGTAATCATTTATATGGATGTATGGACTTCTTTGTAATTCAGTTCATGTTCACTGTGTTTCTCCTGCTGTATTTATCCCAGCTGACATGCATGCAAAATGTATATAATCTCAAGCTTGTTTCAGCATGTGAATGCTTTTTCGCCCCACACGTGTCCATGTAATCACTGCACGCACTTGAACCCATACTTAAACACAGCAGGAGGAGGTAATGTGGATGTGAAATCCTCTATAGTATCAAACACACACATCCATCACACTCAGAGGAAACAGCATGTTGTTTTACTGAATAAAACCAGGCAGAGTCAGTGTGTTGCTGGTTCTTCTACCCAGACAGGGTCACAAGTGAGCCCCTGAGCAAGGCCTTCAGGTCCCTAGTAAGGCCTCTCAAGAACACACACTCAGACAGACGCTTGTTTCCAGTCAAAACTAGAGTCAGATGTGAAAATCAATATCAATCTCATCACTTGCACAGAGATAAAGCTCGGTCAAGGACATGTTTAGCATAGCATAGCATAGCTCAAAGCCTGGAGGCAGCGTTAAATGTTAGAGAAAAATTCCAACATCTCAAAAATATGCCTGTTGTATCTCCAGTTGCAAACTAGTTGCTGATAGTACAACTGGTCGACCCTTACCACGAAGATAGGATGAGATGATGAGAGTTAATATCCTGTAATTAGCTCTTGTTAGCTTCAGTGCAAAAGCTGCCTGTTTCATTTCCTGTTTCTGCTATTGATGATAAGCAGCTGGACACATCTGGAGCTGCTGGATGGAGGTTGTTTTTTTTTTCTGGGCTATTAAGAACGCAGTGCTTGCAGTGTCCAGCAGCTAACAGTCTTTGTGTTAAGCTAATACATCACACATTAACATCAGTTGCTAACAATGTCGTCTGCAAATCCTGTGATTAGGGATGGGGCAATAAAATGAAATAAAAATATTTGTTTCATAAAAAATGTAAGGTTAATGTGTTTCCAGTATGTTTGAGCAGTCAGATAAAGTTGTTGTCATTCTGCCTGGAAAACTTTTTGCACAGAAAGTTCCTGTGAATGTGTGTGTATGTAAATGGAAGAGAGTAAGAGAGTGGTTCATGCATTATGCTGAGGGTGGCGATGGTGACAGGATGTCATGCTCCTCAGGACTCAGACCCCTCTGAGACCAAAGTCACAGGACGACTGAAGCAGGCTGCACTGAGTTTACTTGAGTCTTGCTTTTTCAATGTTTCAGTGTTGGTATAGTTTGGGCTTGGACTTGTGGCTGTTGTGAAAAAAAATACAGTTTGGCTTTTTTTTTTGATACTGGATTTTCTGAAGTTTACAGATTAAAACACAATATCAAAGCCATAGCGCGTCAACCCCTTGAACCTTGTAGCGGCTCATGAATGTATTCTGTTTAATCTAAACAGGAGCCCATTCATGGTAATATGATTACTGTCCCTATAATAGGCTAATTACAATAGCCTGTCATGTAGAACGATTTATGCTGAGTAGGCGCTTTGCATTTGACCTGTGAGTGAGTGTATGTGTGTGCGTCTTCTCTCCCTCCCTCCTCTCACACACTCTGTGTATATTTATTTATTTATTCGCTTATTTATTTTCCTGTCCTCCCTTTATCACCGCCTCACCCCCATCACTCTCTCTCTGCCTCCCCGCTCGCCTTTTTCTTGTCTTTCTAACAGATTGTTAATCGGTGATTACTGCAGCAACAAAAGGTTAGGTGAGAGTGTTGATGGGATTCTGTTGTCATGGGAAGTGCTGAAGGCAAAAGGCAGCATCCGCTGAGTTTAATGATCCTGCGCGCGCGTGTGTGTACGTTTAAAATCCCTCACTAAATCATGCATGAATATGACGTAGTTTGTTAAAGAGCTCTGGGCTTTTAGCACACATACGCGCGCGCACACACATAGACAGTAGAAGATGGATGTTCTAGGTTCTCAGTAATGCGTCCTCTGTCTCAATCTGTCTTGCTGAGAATGACAACGTGCCACGATCAGACAGGATATATAGCTACACACACACACAAACACATACACAAGGTATGGATACAGATTAGGAGACGGAAGACGCCGGGGATGAAGAGAAAAAAGTGACAGAAATGGAAATAAACTCAGATGTGAGCAGCCAGCTACACACACAAATTAAAATCCTGGGGCATTTTTCTGAAAATCTCAGTTTTACCTGTTAAATCCTTTCTCACCTTCTCCTTGAGTAGGCCAATCACATCACGTCATCTTAAACTTGGCCCTTGCATCAGTGTCTGAGTGTGTGTATGTCCCTGTTTCTGAGGGAGCGTGTGTGTATCAGCCTGCACTGTACTAAATGTATGCAGTAGCAATGATGTCTGTCTCTGCCTGATTATTAATAATCACATTGTTTCTGGCATTTGTGCGTGTTTTTTTTTTCCACATGTTGCATAATAATAACTCTGCAGGTCGGTAAAATGGGCACATAGAAACTGTTGCTATAGAAACACCAGAATAAAGGCACCCTCCCTGGTAACGACACAAGTTTTCATTTCTTCCTGTGCGATGGAAAAAGGGGGTTTCACTCTTTGTGCTCAGTCTCCTTTTCCCTTTTCCCCCCTGCTCCCTTTGAAACGAGACAACAGTTTCTCCCTCTTCTCTCTCCATGTTCCACTTTCATTGCATTTCTCACTCTGTCCCCTCCTCCTTTCAAGCTCCCCCTTTCGACTCCCTCAGAGGGCCCTATTTCTGTGAGTCAAATTCACTGCACTAGTGCGCTTAGCCGTGACTGACAGATTTTTGGTAATTTCGTGACCAGAGGCTGCAGCGCTCCGACGGTGCACCTGCAGCGCTAATGTAGAAGAGGCTGGATTAGGAGGAATAAATTATCGGTATCAATCATGAACAATCAGATCAGCTCCTCTCATCCCATTTAACAGCAGTGTGCTCCCATCGCACACTGACATTTTGTAATGGAGAAAAGAGCCCAGAGCTCTCCCGCGAGGAAACTGATACGCTTTATCAGGAGGCGCAGAGTCTCAGAGCACAAATACACACTGTTTGGCAAATATGCAACAAGTGCGTACCAGTTTGGGCGCTCGTTCAGCAAGATTTGAGGAGGGATGAGGAGTGTGAGCTGCTTTGAAAATACGCACTATCCTTCAAATTATAGGCTGCAGATGAAGCGCCCATACCTCTTTTTGCTGCCTTCAGATAGCTACAGAATTTCATCAACTGAAAAGGAAAGCCCCTCATACATAATACAAGCAGTTGTAGATGACAAATACTCCTAAGAAGCATCCCTCCTGTGAATTGTTGCAGTAACCACATGTTTGATGTACTTGTCGTCTGTATATTCTGTTGACAACATGCTCGGAAACACAAAAACAAATAGATTTTCCGGAATAAGCTGTGGCCTGAGCAGGCAGCAGCGTAATTTCAATTTTTGATAGCAGACTACACTGACCCACGTAATTTGTGTTGACATCCTCCTCTGGTGTGCCCTCTCCCTAATGTTGGTCTTGTAATGTCATTGCAAGCTACAACATTATTGGACTCATGCAGGCAGGAAATTATCCACTGGCAGGAAGCAAATTTACCACTGCACCAAGTGCAAGATTGCTGTAAGTAATCTACTCCGGCGTGACATTATGTCTGCAAGTATCTTATATGTGACCCATTATCCATGTCACCAATATGCTAGCACACATTCGGCTATCAGAGTGAGGAATTTGTAACAGTTTTGACATTTTGAAAGTAGCATATATTCATTACTGCATGTTAGTACACTATTTAACGCTGTCGGAAATGCGGTTTCAAATCTCAATTACTTGAACATTCAATATTCATATCAACTGTTCAACAATCAAAGCGAGCAGGGGGAAAAAAAAAACATCATTAGTATTTTTCATCAAGAGCTGAAAAGTCAAACTAAAGCTAATCTGCTCCATCAGAATGGTTCATTAAATATTGGAGTCAATTACTAGATGCTGATTGAGAAAATGGGTTTTCAGGGTCTTTAAAAGCATCTTGTGTTTTAGCTTTCATAAGTTGTTTTGAATACCTCACTTTACAGCTGGAACATTTGTGTCTCCTAGAGCCAAAACTCTTGGGTGATCAATGTACAGTAACTTAAGGGACACAAGTCTGCTCTTCAAGGTTATTTTGCATACTTCTCTGACCTTTTTGCACTTTTTACTTGCCCTTAAATTAACAGGCTCTGATTCCTGTTTACAGCTGTTCAGGATAATGTACAGTATGGTAGGCTTGTGGCCCAAATGATCCGATTTGTAATTATTTGACCACAAAAGAAAGAAGTAATATGATACGCTTTAATTTTGGATTATTTGTTAGATTGAAAACCTTTTAAAGGGTGTTCGTATTGCAGTAAACCTTTTCTCTAATCTCCATTTCTTTGCCTCAACTTTGTTACTGTTTTCTGAAACTTTTTGTTCTTACTTGAACGTCCGAGACAGTGATGAACAACTTTACTCTGCCTGCATGAAACTTTCCCCCGTCCTTTATTTCATCTGTCTACCGTGGGTGCATCAGCTCTTACCCTTTCTCTCCTTCTGATCCCTTCGTTTTGTCTGTCTCTGTTGCTACATCTACAGTATTTCCCTCCTGTCCCTCCTGCTGACCTCTGTTTCTTTCTTGTGTCTTACAATGACAAGATGCTCAGCGCCTTCATTCCTCCCTGTCGATTGTTTCCCACTTGCAATTTTAACCTTGCTTCCTCTTTTCTCGCATCCTTGCCATTTCCATTTTATATACTTTATATACCCTCCATTTCATTTCTTCTCTCTGTCTGTGTAGGTGTGTCTGTCTGTCTCTCGCTCTCACACACACACACACACACACACACACACACACACACACACACACGACCTGCTAGCTCATGTGAAACATCAATGTCCCTACAGATGAATAACAAAGCATAATGCAGCATATAGAGTATTACGGCCCCAGGGGCAAATATAGAGATGCAAAGAGCTGCATCCCTCTCTCTCTCACTTGCTCTCTCCTTTGCACTCTTTACCTCTCTCTCCCTTTATTGTGTATTCATTTCTACCTCTCTCCTCCCTTCGGTTTCTCTTGGTTGTGTTGCTCTGCAGTTTAAAAGTTCAAGGTAATTTGGAGAAATATCTTTCTTTTGATCTTTTTTCACCTTCAAACATCAGCCTCATGCTAGGACTGAGCAATATTTGGATATTGTACGTTAGACTATATATACTTAAAAGCTGCATTACAGTAAATTGATGACATTTTATGAAGTTACCAAACTGTTTTCCTTGTACGTATTTGCCTTTACATCCACATTACTGATTCTCATTTATCAAAAATCTTACTGCGTTGATGTTTTGTGAAAGTACCAGTAGTCATCTCTGCATTATTGTTGTGATAGAGATATCAAGGTTTTTGTTTGTGATATTTGATTTGTTGCCCAATCATTTATGAAGTGCTTTTGTGGAGATCACTGTCATAGTTCTAGGGTTTAGTTCAGTTGATTTCCTTTTTTATGTTGAGAGTTTATCTATATTCTTGATGAACTGTCACAGTTCATCCATCAAAGGACCCAAACGCAGAGGTAGGCAGGCTGAAAAACAAAAAGCAGGCTTTAATAATGACAGCTGAAGTCCAAAAAGAAATCCAAAAATCAAAAATGCAAGGAACAAAAAGGCAGTCAACAATAAAGCTGACGACTAAAAGACAACAAGGAGAATCCAGTAAACTAAACAGTAATACAAAAACAGAGGACAGACCATAAAGCCATGGGGAACAAATCAGGAACACACCGAACGCACAAGGACCGGGGAACAGACACAAGAGATGCAGGATGAAAACAGACGAACCAACAAAGAGTAAAGGAAAATCACAGACTACAATACACAAGGGCTACTGAACTATAGAAACAAAGGAGGAAACAGAAAAAAGTGGGAAAAAAGACCAAGACAGGAAGTGGAAAGTAGGAGAAACTTTAAAACATACATAAAACAGAAAATCAACTGAACTCAAACCTAGGACCATAGCCATTGCCTAGACCTACCTGATACATATCTATACACACACATGCTTTTTTTCCCCAGCGCTGTTTTTCCAGAGACTCATGAGGTCCATTACTGCGGTGGCCAGTTGGCCAGCTTCTGCACCTTTTTGGAAACACAACCACAGGGCAGCAGCTGTTAGACTACCCTGTGTGTGTGCGCGCGTGTTGCTCACATGCATTTTAACCGTGCGCTGTGACACACGTGTTATTACACAAATGGCCCAGCAGCGCATCTCTGCCTGCATCTCTCCATCTCCCTCACCTCTTGTCTCTCCCTCTCTCGCATACACAGGAGACACACAAATCCACAGGGACCAATACACTCCAGAAACAGGCACACAGAGAAGAAACAGGAAGGAGGACTTACACAGAGAAGCCCTGACAAAGTGAATTTACAAGGATATACTTATATCCTTCCAACTCCCCCTCACCTCCAGAGAAAGGCTGCTAGAACAGTAAGATACTGAGCTGTTGCAGGTGTAACTAAATACCAGAATTGGCAGAACTCTTATTAATTTCAATTGAGAAAAGGAAGCTGGATTATTTACAACTGAATTAGTTCAACATGTCTCTGGCCATCTGTTAAGAAAACTACATTCAGTGGTTTAGCATGGTAACAGCCCTGGCTTAGAGGCATAATTTCTACAATTATTCCTTTCATAAAACATCCAGTGTATAACTCATCAATTTAAAGAAGACTGCTCTGGTCCTTCCGGCCTCTATCAGCAATTTAATTGTGAATGTCTTAAGAACAGCCCAATTTCTTATGAATACTGGAGTTTTTTTTCTTTATGTAAATGTAAAGGCACCATATCACCTGGAGCAGCCTCTCAACCTGCTGTACACCCGCCAGATTCATAATGCATCTTTAATGTGATCCAGTTACATTGGATTACAATGTGTTCACAATACATGACGCAGGAAACTAAGTAAAATAATGAAAAGGCATTTAATAAACGAGTCTTTCTATTACAGTGTGTATCAATGTGACACACAGGTTATCTAGGCAAATTCAATTTCTCTAAAGTCACGATTATTGTTGAATAAATGTGTGAACACTAAAATTAAATCAAATTGAATATCCTCAGATACCAAAAGAAATAACTAGAAAATGAAATAAAAGTAACAGGGGAAGAGTGGAGGGGAGAACAGAAAAACGAAAGAGTGCTGCCAGATCTTAATTAGACTGGAAACAGTAATTTACTGCAGAAGTTTCACATCAATTTTATGGTTTAAATGAGGTTTGAAATATCTTCCAGCTACACGAGGTGAGCAGACAGAGCCTGTGCTCCAAAATCTCATCATGACATGCTAAACTTGTCATGAACAAGTTCAGAAGCATTACATACACACAAATAAATTACATCTAAATCACACCATAAAAAATATACAGTCATATAATGGTTGTTTCATGGTTGTAATGAAGAAATGCCACGAGAGTGAAAGGGAAACGGGGGAAGCTAAGTGAATCATTGTCACAGCAGGGGGAGATTTTAATAGAAGTGATCATAAAATTACAAGCGACACACCTCAACTAGTGAGTCTTTGATTGCTCGTGAAGGTATAATTTGATTTTCATTCCTGCTTCTGGTGTGTGAGCGCACACACACTTGCACAAACAAAACCTCATGCAGCATTGTGCATCGTGTTGAAATTAAACATCTGTGTCATTCGGTGTAATACATGTTTTTGATATTACCTGCTCATTCTACTAACCGCTAAGGCGTGTATCTGGAGACTTACATTTCTCGCCGTTAGTGTCAGATTCTAAACAGTAAGCAAAGCATAACATAATGTGCATTGATGTGATAAAAATCACAAAACAAACAAAAAACATCTTTGACAAAACCAATTAAGGTGTCTTCCGAGAATAAAGCTGTTAACTGTGAGGGACAAAAGAGGAAAAAAGAGCAGCGATTTGGTGAAGGATTTCTCTTTTGAGAAAGACTTCTTTCATTTGTTTTTTTCGTTGGCAGTAAAAACATTATTGTCAGATGAAACAAGCAATTGATTTCCACTGTCAGGGAAAATGTCTTTATTAAGGAGAGGAGGAAATTAAAGACGGAAAAGGTGAGCGGGAAGACCAGAAACAACAGTAAATGGAAGAAAATGAAAGAAAAATGTGGGACTTCCTGGTACTGTGTGTGTGTGTGTGTGTGTGTGTGTGTGTCTTTGTTTTGTCAGCAATGAAAGAGTGACCCTGTCCTGACCGCTCGCCACGCTTTATATTAGAACATCTCAGCATAATAGCACAGTTAGCCACATACCGACACACACCAAACACACCCAAGGCCATGCACACCCACACAGTCACTCACAAACACCCTCACAAACATATACAGAGGATTGCTTACCACTGCTCTCTCTCAGCACCCATTTTGCTTTGCTGCGCTCTAACACACGTTCAGCAGATTGCTGAGATCATGGATTTGATATTACCACCTAGCCTTGACCGCAGGAGATCCTAATATGTGTTTCGGGTGGAATATGTATGTGTGCGTGCTCTCTGCATCTCATTTGCAGGTTGGCTTTTCAAGAATGCAGAGGGATTCATGATTCATATTTTCTTTTTTTTTCATTTTTAGCTTTTCCCAAGGGTAAGTTAAATATTGAGCACACTGCCTTTTTTCAGCAATAACACTGCAAGCTAGTGAGGCAACGTTTTCTACTTAGATGGCTCTGTGTGTATCTGTGTTTCCCCATATTGACTCCAACTCAAAAGGCAATACAAATAACTTTTCTTTGGTGAAGTCAAAGTGACTTCTAAGGTTAGTAATGCTTAAAGCTGTTATTTTTATAGTAGCAGTCAATTTTGCAGTGATGAACCCATAGGCAATTATCCCCTTGCTCCGCATTTCCCCTCAAACAAAGCTGTATAGTGTCTTTCAGCTCATTGTTTTGGTTTTGTGGTCCACTTTTCACCAATCATAGTTTATTTCCTGTAGCAGGCAGTTGTTTTTGAGCAAAATGCTTAAAAATCCCACTATATGCACCCTGTTCAGAACCAAACAACAGACAAAGTTAGTACTGTAGTTAGCTGGATACACAGTGGCAGAGAATTTAACAGCTGTCGAACCAGATACAGTATTTCCCTAAACCAGACCGAGAACAGGGCTAAAAGAGAGCAGAAGTCAAACCTCTCCACATGTACACAGGTATTTCCTAAAACGTATCTTTTTCTATGCATTTTGGCCTTTCATGCACTGAAAAACAGTGTTTTAGGTCACTGAAAACAGACCTTCTAGGCTGAAGATCGTCAGAAACTCTGGTGTCAGTGTTTATTTCTGTAACCAGACTTTTGGGAACAATGACACAGACACCCCCATTCGCTTCCTGATTGGGTCTTATCAGTGAATGTAGCATCAATGGCAAATGTGAACTCGGGGTATGTGATAAGATATGGGAGTATTTGAGTTTGTACATTGTCAGAATGGATTTTGTATTATCTTTATCTTAAAGACACAAATGGACATTGATTAATTGATCATACCATGATGGAAAAGAGACATAAAAGGCTGCTGACAATGTTTTAATGACATGAAATTATCCAGGATGATTCTGTTAGACACAAGTTAGAGTCAGACTCCCACCAGAGTATACAATCTTTGTCCATCATTATTCTGCTAGACATTTACACCTAGGAGCTCTTAAACTCTGTTTTGACTGCTGGTCATTGGGCAGTGTAGACTGAAACTAATCACCACATGTCTCAGAAATGGCAGCCATTTAAAAAAAACATTTTACATTTGACCCTGAAATGGCCAATCTGCGAGACTGTTTCTGTTGCTTGACTGTGGGGACACATTTGGTAATGAGCTGTCGTTGTGGCAGTGTCCTGCATGCGTTTGCCATCACTTCATAAAAGTGCCCCCAGTGCTTTGGCATCACCGGACTGACAGCAGCCCCCGAACCACCAAACAAACAAGCATGGGCTGCTCTACTAGATTGTTGATGCAAATGCAAATACTGGAATGGCAGCCTTTTGCTGGTACCAATCATAAAACACGACCGTAGATGTCAGCACTGAAAAATACGTCAATAATGATTTGTAAAAGATTTAGAAAGATGTATTATGTTAAGCTTGAGAGATATCACGGAGAGAAGCAAGAGGCCAAGGATATACTCTCAAATTATTGTTTTCCGTGAGTTTGTTGAGTGTTTGGTTTCTGCGCTTCATTTTGATTTGAATACCTTAAATTATCTCCATTCATTCCATTCAGAACGTAAAGCTATTGAGTTGTAGATTTACGGATGACTGACAGCGGATGCAGAGTGGTGGCTTCACTTAAGTAGCGAATGGGTTTGTTTTTCAAAGCGAGAATGATGAAAAATGAAGAAAATGTTTTACGATAGACACACAGACGTACGCGCATGTGAGTACAAGTACACACGCAATCACACGCAATTCTCTCCAGTGTATATCCCTGCCTCCCCCACTTTGTCCTTATTTCAGTCTTCTTCTATCTGTGATCGTCTCCATCTCTCTCTCACACACACATACACACACACACACACTCACACAAACGCACACACACACTGAAACACGCCATCCATCCCACCTATCTCTGCTATCTTCAGACAGCAACCCCTATTCCTCGCTGACAATGTTTGGGATTTACTCAGGACGTAGCCTTGATTCTCCCTGTGTTGGTATCAGTTTTTGTCCATGTGTCTGTGTGTGTGTGTCGCACGAGGTATGATGCATGTCCCTGCTCCAATCTATGGTTGTCATGGTGACCGGTGACTAGGCATGTCATGTCCCCTCCCTCGCCTTTTCGTTTAGCCGATCACCTTCACTTTGCATCTACTAACTGGTTTTACTGATTCTAATGCGCATCTGATTTGCATCTGACGAGTGTATTAATCTTGCATTTGACAAATAGGCTCTTTGATCAACTTATTGAAGTGCAACGGGTGCCGTGCTAGAATTTTCAACACTGTTTGTTCGGTGTTTATTAGTTTGCGTTTTAATGATTTTCACACTGTGTTTACCGGCCAGCACAAACAAACTTTGCACGGCAGAAGCTCGGCCAAAAATAGTCGACACACAGAGGTGAGATTGCGGCCAGTTTCTAATTTAAGGAGGGTTTTCATTAAAAGTCAGCTTCTATAAATAATTTCTGAATGTGTTCAGTGGAAAATGCTCTTTTCACTCTTTCGGTAATTATTCAGGGTGAATGTAATGGTGGCTGAAAAAAGTTCACCCAGTGAATGAGTGTTAGGAGCACTTGCTTTCACAGGAAAATACAAAGTCCCTTTTCAAAACAGTTTTCAGCATAGTTAACTGCATTGATGTATTTTCATATTATTTTCCAGAGACCTGCTTTTATCCCCACTGTGCGCTGGCTAAATGGCCTAAACGCTCAAATATAACTGCAGTCCCATTTACTTAAACTGTTTGACAGTGGGCTGACAGGGAGTGCGAGAAATGGCGATGGAGAGAGAAAGACAGACAGAGAGAGGTTGTGGTATTTGTTCTTTGTGTGATAAATATAGGAGGTGAGTGGGTGGAATAAAAACAACCTAACACTGTAGCAGGATAAGAGAGGAAACACAGAGAGATAGATATAATGACACCGGGAGAGAGACAGTATGACATAGCGGTAATAATAGCGATATAGTTAGGAAGAGATCTAACAACACTTAGGGATTGTAATACAGAGATAATTGTGGTGAAAGAGGGTTGGAGAGAAGAGGGATGAGGGGATGAGAGAGCAGGGTAGAGGTAGAGACGGGAGGAGGGAGGTGATGACACTAAGCTAAGGAAGGAGATAGAGAAACGAATGAAACTGCAGGGAGGAAGAGATGCATGGGGAGAGGTGGAGGGATAGAGATAATACCGGTGTTATAAAGAGAGCAAGGATGGACGGGAGGTTAAAAAGAGGAAGAGATAGTGGGGGGCAATCGAGAGAAAGATGGACTGTTGCAGAGAGACAAACATAATGAAGGAGAGACACAATGATTCTGACACTGAGATAATGAAAAAGAGGGAGGGGGTGTTACATGGGATTGGGTAGAGGCAGAGACAGGAGGAAAATAAGGCTAGCAGAGAGATACAACAGATCCCCGTCCTCTCCCCTCCTCTCCTCATAGCCAGTATTGAATCACTGCAGTCAATTTTTCTACACAGCGTAACTTAGAAAGATGCATTTGATTTGTGGCCCAGCACGCCGTGGAAAGAGGGAGGCCAACGTTTGATTTATGAGGCAGGGACCTTGTGGTCAGGTTCGACCAGATCCCTCCACCTCTGTGCCGCTTCTCAGCACCTAAAATTTAACAATCTGTCTGATTGTTATGTATATCTGTGCACCGGCCGAATCCATTCCTGAAGAATGCAGACACGATTGAGAAAAATACAGGAATATTTAACATCTCTTTACTGTGTAAGTAGAAAAAGCAGATAATTGACCTCCTTTGGTTTGATTGTTAACATGTGCAACACAGCTCTCGGGAACGCCTGTTAGATGGCTAGATGCACGTGTAGCCATCTGTATTTGAACCTGGGACTTGCATGTGCCACTCTTTTATAACTTTCTGTAAATAACAGGGGAAAAGCCTCAAAGCCCACGAGATGTAAATCAAACAAAACATACCTGTGGATTTAGCCCTGTGTTTTAATGAGGACCGACGCTGCGTGTGTGTTCGTGTCTCCATCTGAGCGCACGTGTGACTGGAGCTGCTATTTTAAGACACGACGTACAGACGCACAGTCAGAGATTAACATACACATTCACATACTCTAATTTTTACACAGAGCTACATGTTGATTGGTCTGTCAGCACATTTCACCCGATCAAGTGAGGACAGTTAAAAACAAAACTCACAGACGATATAAGTAAATATATTTGTTTGATCTTCAAAGACGTGAGGGGTTTGAAGAAGCACATACTGGGTGAGCAGCAAGGAAAAGATGAGAGAGGAAAACATGGGAGAAAATAATTACTCCTGCTGCTTTTATGAATATCTACAGCATTTCTAATCTGTTACCTCCACAATGAGACTGACGCGCGGACCAGAATTACTCAGATTTAAATGTGCCCAATCTCTCCCCATCAAATTAAATGTCGAATTCCGATAATTAAAATAATAGGCAGTACTATTATTGAGCCAAGCAGGTGAAGAAAACAGTACTTTGTGTTTCGAGGCACATTATGACTCATCAGCTAGCGGGTGGCCTCCATCAACAGGTGTTGAATCATTGCCTCTGGAAAAACAGAACCCAAAGCTATTATATATGACTGTGAGCTCTGTCACGATCCAGATGCAGATGTACGCAAACTCGGCTGCGTGGAAGGTTTGTACGCTATCGTATATTTTATCCAAAAAAATCATACAACGGATTGGCTTGTTCTTGTTCATCACCTGGGAGCTCTTAAACTCTGTTTTGACTGCTGCTCAGACATTGAGCATATAACCATTTCAACACCACTACTGGCGTGGGCAAAGGGATGGCAATGTCAGCCAGTTGGTCAGCGGGTCCACCACTTTTGGGGCTCTGTTGACTTTTTCTCCAGTGCAACCATGAGGGAGACATTTGTGTTGTTGAGTAAAATGTTCAGTAGCTCTTGCATGGCACATCATGAAAGTATCAGCATCAGCAAACCATCGGTTAAAGTATAATTAATAGTTATTTCACTGTTAGAAAACAATGAAATCTTTATAAACCATTTATGAAGCAATTGTAAAGGTTTAAAAATATCAGTTGCAACTTTACAATGGCCATCCAAATCATGTTTATAGATGAACGCCAAAGTATTTACTAACTTTTTACATATCATCATAAACATCAATTGCAACGTTAAACAAACGCTTCATTAATGGCAAATAAAGCATTTAACTGTTTGTGAATGGTGAAATCAATATTAACCAAAGTGTAATTAACTATAAATGTACCATTAATTAATTATGGTTATTATATAGTGTCACTGAAATTTGGTACAGATGTTCATGTCCTGCTCAGGATGAATTGTAAAAGCTTCTATGATTTCTTGGTCTATCGCAGTGTTTCTTTTTCAGATCAAGCACCACTTAAGAAATAAAAAAAACAAACTCCACAGACCACCTAATTTCCCAACATCCCCCTAAACGATCGGCCTACTTCAGCAGCGTGTTACAAATTACAGCCTAATTAGATGATGGTCTTACAAAATAGCATAGCCTACTCACTCATGTTTGCCTCTGTTGCCTTCTTAATGGGAAGGAATTGTGCTGCTTTTTCTGAGACACCAGTGTTAACGTGATAACTTTAGTCTCATATCGCAATCAATCAATCAATCAATTGCGATCAATCCAAATCTACTCGCGGACAACTCTTTGATAAACACTGGTCTAATGCCATTATCAGGTCGAAACTTTGATTTTTCCAATACTTTTGTTCACGAACATGCACTATTACTGTGCAGAATAATGAAATTCCCATCAACCTCAGCTGTACTTTGTGTGTAATACTAATTAGCGAATGTTAGCAGAGTAACACACTAAATTAATCCTAATTTAACATGTTTTAATGTCAGTCCTGCTTAACATCAGCCTGTTATCATTGTCATTCTGAGTGTGTGAGCATTTAGCTCAAAGCACTGCTGTACCTAAGTACATCCAGACTCTTTTTCTCCTCTGTCATTTCTTACAATTAGTAAGTGTTTGTTGTCTTGCTCACACAGACAGCTGTTGGAAGGACTGACCATATGGTTGTCAGTTACTGGACAGTCTCTGGCAGAGAAGCTATGCTAAACTAACAAAATCTAATCACGAAAAAACCAGACAGGGTAGAACTGAATGCGGCATCAACAAAAGAGGCAAGGCAGAGTACTTTTACTGAAATGCCCCAAGTGCGGTGCTACAATATGGTCTCCGGATTGATGCAAGTATCCGGTGAATTCTCCTTACCCCCATCTGCTCAAAGGGAGCAGAGGGGGATCTGGCAGCGGAAGAGACCGTGTAGGGAAAGAGAGAGACGACTGGAGACAGAATGAGAGACAGACACAAAGACGGCTGAGGGGGAGAGGTGAACTGGGTTGGAAAGACAGTGGAGAACAATCTGAAATTAATCTGGACACTCCAGATGGTTTAAAGTTTGTGTGTGTGAGTGTGCGTGTGTGTGTTACCTCACGTACATGTGTGCATCGCTGTTGCTGCCAGCATGTGTATGTGGGCCTGCGTATAGGTATGTATGTGTGTTTGTTTGTGTGTTTTGTGTTACTTCAGACTAATAAGAACATCTGGTGTGTGCACAGTGCCGAAGTTCTGGTCTCATTTTGAAGGGAAAAGATAAAAGACACATAGAAACAAACGCACACATATTTTGTTAGCATTCGGTTGAGTAGATTGTGACCTGGTAGATGGTTGTCCCAGGAGTGTACACCACAATACTGTGTTTATGTGTGTGTGTGAAAGAGAGAGTGTGTTCTCAGTGATATAAGGTTAATAAATCAATAGCCATCGCTATCTGAGAAACAATTACTGCTGGCTTTCATGTTGGCCACACACCCACACACATACACATGCACAGCCACCCACCCACCCACACACACACATTGTGCTACGTGCCCTGTATATTGGAGTAGCTTTAGGAGTAAACTGTATAAAGTGTTTCTCAAGGAGAGAGCAGCAGAAGATGAAAGATGGAGGAGAGAGGAGGGAGAAGTGCACAAAGAGTTTGTAAATGACGAAAGAGGAGCAGAGTGGATACACAGAGGGTTGAGAGAGACACAGTGAGCCGTAGTGGAGGATCCTTAAACCCTGATTGTTTTCTACTGTGTTGCTTGGTTTCTCAGCTTTTACATGTGGAACCACACGGTTACGCCTTCGATGCCGCGGCAGACAAACAACTGGAGTTGCATGCTGTGTTTTTTTCCTTGAAATCTTTTTGCATAATTCAATGTTTGTCAATTAAAGCTACTTCGGTAAGCTAGTGTTGAC
This sequence comes from Pagrus pagrus, assembly GCF_965226575.1. Taxonomy (NCBI): domain Eukaryota; kingdom Metazoa; phylum Chordata; class Actinopteri; order Spariformes; family Sparidae; genus Pagrus; species Pagrus pagrus. The sequence goes on along the minus strand of NC_140185.1, from coordinate 27,110,784 downwards.
ATAGCTGATAAAAGTAGGGGGGGAACGGTACACAGACGATACGCTGATTTAGGAGACACTGTTCAGAGGGAGTTTGGTACAGGAAGGAAACTAAATTACCAAATTTATAAGGATCGGTGTGTGAAGTGTTTCCATTCACATACCTTACGATTGTGGAGGAATACCCACACACAGTCCCCGTCTTATCCACGGCAGACATTTTGACTTAACTCAAAGCAGGAAAAGCACAGGTGTGACCAATAATGTTAATGACTGCTCCATTCTGTTAAGTGTCCCTGGAAGCAACGTCTGTGAGTGAGCGTGCTCAGTACCAGATCCCAGGAACTAGCTCACCGAAATTGAATGCAGCCATCATTAATGTTGCAAATTTCACCTGTGCTTTTCCTGCTTTAATGAGTCAACATGTCTGCCGTGAAAAATGTCCATCTGTCTCAGTTCTTTTCCACCAAATTATCTCCCGTTCTTGAAGGTTTTCTGTTCGAGATTCTTGAAACCACGGTGCTACCTAGCACGCCGGCCGTGTTTCCACCGGTTTTGAGCAGAGCCATTGTAACAACAGCAGCCTGGAGAATATGACAGACCCACTTCAGTTTGCTCCTCAGGTCAAAGAAAACCTGCTATTTCTTGGTTCAGCTTGGAGCCAACATTCCAGTTCCTGAACCAATTTATTTTTGGTTGAAATGCTCTGAATCGTTCAAAATTAGGTGCATGAACCCTCTCTCAACAAACCCCTTTCGGTTGTAATCTGACCGGGAACCCGAATTGTTCCTTGGTTCTGTGTTATGTGCATCATCTTTTGTGGCTGTTTGTACTGGACCATAACCCCAGTGCCATTATGGTTCGCCACAAATATACACAAACTGTTACAGCTTAGGTTTTTTCGTTTTAGTGTGCTTATGTTTAGTTCTGTCTTGGGTTACCTCTGCTTCGTTTTTGTCCACTGTGTGGTTACATGTATAGCTTTCAGCTTATTTGTTACACGTTAAATTAGGTTTTGGCAGCTTTAAGAGCTGCTTATCATTTATTTACTGCCTTTTTTCTCTCACTGAACTTCACACTTAGGGTAAAAGCTTTTCATGAATTCTTCAAAACCTAGCCAGCAATATAGTCCATTCCTCTGTGTACTGTATGTGTCTGTGTTCTCTCCTTTTGTTCATACATGTATATGCAAGTATTTTAAATAATTTCTAAAAATGCAGTAAAAAATAGCTGCATGTGAGCTGGCTGAGCGCTGTTATTGGCGGTGTGGGTATGCGTGTGTTAATGTAAACAATATAAGCTCAATGCTCGTCTGTTCACTGTGGTGGTGGGGGGGGTGTAAGGGTTGTACAAGGTCTTCTGTCTGTATGTTATATCGTTTGAGGGCTGAGCGCCCATCATGGGATACGAATGAATGAACAATCTGATCACACGGTACACGCTGTTAAAACAACACCAGCACAGTATTCTGTGCACCGTTAAGTGTTTATAACTGTATGTGTCATGGGAAGTTATTTCTGGTCTGAGATCAGTGGATCAGAGAACTAACATTGTCAGGAGAGAATGTACTCATACTCAGGCCATCCGCATGAAAGCTTCACATGGCATATGCAGTAGTGTCATGGGAGGCTGTGAGGCATATGTTACATTATGTTGCAGATGCATGTTAACTCTTGTGACACTTGGCTTGGCACAGAGTGCATATTTAAGCTGTGCTAAGTGTTCATCAAACCCACAATCTATTCCATTATCTCTAAAGGTTTTGGAGGATAGAATTTGAAAAATGCATGATTAACTTTAATGACGGTGGTGTGAATCTACATTCACTCGTAATTTTCACGTCCGGAGCTCTGCACAGAATTTGACAAACCTTGAAGCTAAAGGCAAAAAAATGTCAAAGTCTGTATCTTTAGACTCAGAAGTATGCAAGCCGGGAATGAAAACTGTAGTTTCAGGTCTAAATGATATAACTCAGCGCATGATGAAACTCTGAGATTGTTATTTCTAATATGATTTTGTGCCATCTCTCTCTTTCAGCTGAATCATGTGGCGGTGTAGTCCAAGGACTGAATGGTACCATAGAATCACCAGGTTTCCCGCACGGCTATCCCAACTACGCCAACTGTACGTGGCTGGTAATAACAGGGGAGAGGAACCGAATCCAGCTAACGTTCGTCACGCTGGCGCTGGAGGAAGACTTTGATATTGTATCAGTTTACGATGGACAACCATCGCCGGGCAACTTGAAAATGAGGTCAGAAATTAATCTCTTATTTACAATCTGGTCTTTTTTCCTGCTCCTCTGTTGATCTCTTTACCCTCTTTCTCTTCAAACCCCTCTGACTGTCTCAGTTTGAGTGTAGCCTGCTGTCCTCTGAAGCCCTGCTCATCTACCTCCCCTGAACAAAAAATTGACATGTGGACAGCAGCACATTTCTTTGAATACTTATTTTGCTTAATGGGAAATGACACAGTGTCAAAGAACAGTAAGTGTCAGCTTTAATTTGAGTGGCTTTTCTGTTGAATTGGATCAAAAGTTTATAAAAGGACACCCATTCTGGTGCATGGGCTACTATTTTTCACGCTGACAAAAGTAGTTGGCCCAAAATAAATTGAGATTTGACAAGGCAGAGATTTGACTCTGCAATGCTTCTGGGAAGAACATTTTGTCTTCTAAAACTTAATCAGTAACACAATACCCTGGAATATAACATATTTAATACAATTTAGATACTAAGTTATAGAGAAAGTTTATAATTCGATAAACAAACAACCAAAAAGGCTAATCACTTTGTTGTAAAGAGTAAGGATTTTACTGCTCTGTAAAACATTAAGGCACAGATGGAACAACGGCAGAACAGAAATTGGTTTCTGTATTACATGTAATATACTGTAAGCTGTACTTTTCAAACTGAGTTTTCTTTCTCTGGCAGTGTTAAAGCTGTTAAGGTGGGTAGTCCCCAGAAAGAGAGTAAATGACATAAGAACACAGAAGAAAACAGAAAAGAAAGTACTTATAGACCTATAAATGAGGCAAAAGAAAAACAATTCTTATCTTTTACAATTCAGGATTAACTCACAAATCCCAGATTAAGTTCCTTATAACACATTTATAATGTTGCAATTAGCATGGAAGCTAAATACAATGCTCCGGAGGTGAAACAGGTAAGGATGTAGATGCTCCCTTATTTATAATGACTTTATAATCTCCTTGTGAAGAAAGAGCATGACATGACTCATATAATATGCAGCTTTTACTGTTGATTTCAGGTTCAGTATGCTGCACATTAATATATTAGGTTATTGAATCAGAGACGTTGAGTGTTTTTCTTTAATCCGTTGCCAGTGGAATTTTTAGCTGACCATGCAAGTGAAACTCGCAGAGTGCAGAAGCATTTAGTTTTATATTAGTAAATGTTAAATGACCTACAATCAGCAGGCTGCCTTCTACAGCAATGTAAGCAATGCAAAAAATACACAAATAGTAACTTTTCATTTAATAAAGCTAAAAGTGAAACTTGTTGCAGGTTTGTGGGTCTGAAAATTGATTTGGAAAGAAATAAGATTGAATCATAAAATCGACAAAGAGACTGTGAGCTTGTTATAATATAAAACCTAATTGTAGCTTCAACACACCAACAAAGCTCATGGGCCCACATGGAGAGCCTCACTGATTTATTATTTGAATGTGCCTTTTTTTTTTTTTGTTATGCAAGTTGACTATGAAATCGCCGCCAGTATGCCGATGTAACTCACAATTACACAGAGCTATCTAGTGGATCACATACATCTTGTATTTTCTCTGTTGATAAAAAAAAAAAATGCACAGGAAAATGCAAGACATTTGTGAATTGGCAGCTTCAGTATTTGGTGAGTTGTAGGACTGTAATATCATTGCAGGAAGGACGGATAGGGCAGCATCTACAGAGCTGGCAACCTGGAGGAAGCTTATTCATAGTTCTGTGCTTGTGTGTAGGAGGGATGAGCTGGGAATGCACCAAGTAGTTTTGAGGTTGGTGGTGCAGTTAGTGATAACAATGAGTTTTTCCTTGAAAACATTATATAGCTGTATTGTGTGTCAGTGCTCGAGCACCAGTAGAATACTTTTTTATCCGACTGGCTGGAGGAGAAAAATGTAGACTGCAGACTATACTGAGTGGTGGGTTGGTGTTGAGGCTCAGAGCAAGTACTTCTTGTTTTGTGCACACCATCAGGGTTTGTCTCTGTTGGCTTCTTCAGTTAACACAGCTATTTATTAAGACTGAATCAGTATATAGGTAAGAAAGTAAGTCCAGTATTAAGGGAATGGGTCATGGGCTTTTCAGCAGTAAGAAAATCATTTCTTTATAAATGTGTATTCAGGTTATCGTGACTCTGAAAAATTCAGATGCAAGTGTTTCAGACAGTTAGATGCCAGAAAAATGTTTGATTGTGGCACATAAGCTGCCTTTGGCTTTTTAGCTCTCAAATCCCAAAACTAAACTCTCGATTAGAATCCTAATTTCTCCAGTACGATTTTTTTGCACGGCGGATGCTGGTTGTGTCAACCCGTTTTTGAAGTTCCCATGGAAATGCTTGCGGAGTGTTTTTTTCTTGCTTCAGCATGTACTTCCTATAAAAACAGGCACCTAGAAAGGGACGTGTCATGGATATAGATTGGCGTTTACATTTTCCGATCGATCTAAATGCACGTTACAGCCCCATGAACACGGCTTCTGAGACCAACAGAGCAAGTTTGACAGCAGAAAACACAGTAATGAGGTGGGGTTTTTTTCAAGGGTTTGGCTCCTGGCACTCCATTGCTGAGTCCACTAGCTGCATGGCTAACCAAGCTAACTAGCAAACTGCAGCAGTTCGTAGTTACTTTAGCCTCTAAAATACCATTTAGAACAACCTTTTTGCCAATGTCGGGCCAGATACTGACAACAGATGGCGCAGACATATGTGATAAAAAAATAAAAAATAAACACATTAGCAGTGATTTTAACATCAAGGGGACTTTGTTTAAGCTATTCATTTAGCAGCTCTTTATGAGAGCTTTAGCCATGTGGCTGTTTGTGATCTTGGCTTTATCATTCTACCCATTGCTTTGTTTTGGCTCTACATTAAGCTGATATGACTGAGGGAGTTTACTTTAGGCTTATGTTATGCTTGGCCTCACTGAACTGTGGCGTGATTGTATCACAGAATAGTCTGCCTCAAGAGACTCCTTCAAAATACAGATTAATGAGATCCTTTACTATGGTAATTTCCAAAATGTCTTCTAAATAAAGTAGAGCCCTAATATGTCTGTGAAATGAGCCTGAACAGCTATAAAGTATACAGAAAAAAAAAATCAAAAGAAAGTACTTTATGAACAAAATGAAAATCAAATTAAAATTTGAAAATAAATTAAAAACCAAAATTGATCTTTTTTAACCTCTCCTTTTATATGATCGCTTGTTCACGTCCTTCCCTGTGTTGTGTTTGTCTTTCTTTTTTTCTCTTCTGCTTTTCAGTTTATGAAATTGTATCCTTATTTAACTTACTGCCTCTGTGGTGGTCAGACATGCAGTTTGGTTGAACTGCAATGTCTTCACAAAATACATAAAGATTCTCATACCAATAGCCTCCAACCAGGACTTCTTAATTTAGCTCATCAGTTTCTTGTGTTTGCCCAGGATTTTTGCATGAACATGCTCACAACTTCAAAATGTGTCTATACTGACTGGGGCTTTTTCCAGCCTCTGCAGCAGACAGCATAACCATGGCTACCTTGTCAAGTACTGCACCTTGGACCCCCTACTGACTGTATGTGTTTTGAAGTTGTTGGCCCACAGCCTTCTTCTGCTGGGATACTGAAACCACCAGAGTGTGCTGTCTGCAGGCCCTACACACGGTGAAATGACAGCTGCACCAAAAATTTCCCCTGGCCTCGAAAACTGCAGCTGTGGTGTGACGACAGGAAAGTGAAGTGTACCAGCAACTCACCTGTGCCGGCCCCCTGTGGGCCTGTCTCTGATCACCTGCTGCTGTTTGCTCCTTCCATGACATCAATGTGCTCTCGTCTATCCTCTTGCCACATAAGTGCAAATTTTTTAGCTGTTGGATATTTGGCCTACACATCAGCATCACCTAATAGAAAAGCAAACATGCCAAGAATCAAGGGGTGTGGCATGATGTTTTTGTCGGGATGTGGGAACCCTCAAGAGCTTGTTGCTGCTTATTGAAGGACTAGCAATTCATTAGTTTAATAAAAAAAGGTTGAAGTAGATAACTGCAGTGGCAAATGAGGTGACAAGAGGTGGCAGCTGCAACCCTTTGTGCGCTTGGATGCTCTGTCACTGTCGTTAATTAGCCCTGGAGTTATTTGGCATCCACATCATTTACAGCCAAACATACCAGGTCTATTGTGAACCATTCTGTCTGCTGCTCGCCCTAAACTATAAAAGATCAGGAAAAGAGTAGTGCATTAGTCGCTTCTAAAGCTTCTGGCCTGTAGTGCAGTGAGCTCTCACTGTGAACCCATTCCCAATGTCATTGAGATCAAGTGACTAAGCTGGGAGGTGCAGGCTCATTCTCTTCTTAACTCCGCTCCTCTGTTGATGTTAACACTTCTCAGTGTGGCGTGGACATTACTGCGGACAGGCAGCATAGTGCTGAAATGAGACCACTGGCCAGCCTTCTTTGTGCCCTCAGGGTCTCCCCGGTGTGTGCCACTGCAGGCAAAGCTTGAGCTCAGCTTGTGAGGCTTCCTCCAGCTCCAGCTGAGCGTCGGGAGCTACTGAATCATACCCGCTATCCCCTCTTTGCTTATTCAAGTGTAACTTATGTTTTTACATAAATATAAGAGCTGATTCCAATTATCCTGCTGCTGCCTGTTCTCTGTCTGAGCTCCAAGAGGGCAGTGGTCAGCCGGTTGACCTAAAACCCTCTCCTCCTCTCAGCTTCTGGCTGAATGGCGCAAGACTTGCTGATATGAACCCATCAGGCTGCCCACATGGACAGTGGGCTGAAGCCAAGAGGAGCTGACTGCCCTCTCTTTGTTCACAAAGAAGAGCACAGAAGAGGCAGGATATATCTTTCAGACCTCATGTGTGGGAAATGCTGCAATCTCATATATAGAAGAAGGGCTGACCCGGCATCTGTGGCCTCTTCTTACCATCCCCAGCTGTGCGTCAGCAGCATTAACTGTACTGCATCCCACTCACTCTGTTGACTGATGTCAACAGTGTGAAAATATTTCTGAAACTGAAAAGCTCCTCTCGTGCAGGAACCACCGCCTCCTCTCTGCCTGTGTCTTTCAGTGTTTAAGAAGGCACATTTCCCGCAGTCCCTGTTGACTTGCAGCAGAGTTTTGCCAAAATTTTAAGTGGTGTAAGGAGACACACTGTTCAGCACTTTGACCAAACCTTGCCTGGTTGGAACACACTGCACATATAGATGGACGGTGGGGAAGAGGAAGATGCTGAAGGAGAAGTTTTTCGTTGTTGTACTTTTTCACGCTGACAACCTGTCCCCAATGGAAACTATTGAAGCTGCCTGACCACCAACACTGTTTTACATTAGTCAGAAGAGAAAACAGTGTGATTGGTCGATTAAAGGGAATGTTGGATCCTGAAAATAAAGTTTTATTTCGGTGTCAGAGGTCAGAAATGTGTTTTCTTTCAGGGGTTTTAGGACGCTGTGGTGGGAGTTGTTGGCAGGTGTAGACCTTGTTAAATGTTTGAAAAGCTCTGCTACTTGATTTTTCACTCTTCCTACTCTGCCATTTATTGGTAGGGCGGAGGTGAGCTACAAAGATGTAGATCTACAGGGCCAGTTGCTGTACTGGTCTTTTCAGAGACATGTTAGAAGATAGCTTAATATGGAAATGTCAACTGTTGTCATTAGTCAATTTCGCGTGGGCAGAATTTTCCTATAAATGGCTTTACAGTAGAAATAAAGTATATTTGCCATAATCCTTCGCTATGTACTGTAACATGCTTCACAGTATCTTGCTGTGCATGTTAGAGTTAAAGGGCATCAGATTAAAAAATGCTTCTACTATGTTGTCGTGATCGGCACGTTTAAGAACAGACACCCCTGTGTCACACACTCAACCCACACACCCACCGATCAATAGATTAAAGCTATGTTGAGGTTCAAATCAAAATGGTGTGCACACATCAGAGAACCGGTCTGCCCTGAGAGTGACCGTTGTATAGCTTGCCAACTCCGGCAATGAGCCAAATTATTCTTCAACTCCTGTCTGCTCCGTGGACCCACCATCAAACCACCCAGCTCCAAGGCTGGCCATTCCCTGGAGCTGGCAGCAGTGGGCTGGCCAGCTTTGGACAGTAAGTCCGGCGTTGCCAGAAAATTTCCGAGCTTCTCTGTTAAACGCAAGAGACAGCAGGGTCAATGTATAGACAGACGTGGGTCTTTTGTAGGGTTGACTACTACTAAACTAAAATTATTATTTTTATCAGACTTGAACTCTGACTGGCACCCTGGCTTGCGATCAAACCACTGCTGTTGTTCCAAGTGCCCAAAGACCAGTCTTCCTACAAGTAAAAACAAAAAGCAGATCTCAAACATAGCTGACGGTGCTGCTGGACTAACAACCAAACACAGCCATTATGGAGTCAGGTCAGAAGGTACAGCAGGGAAAAAACATTGACATTCTTGCTGTCATGTACCCTGCGGGTCTTGTGATAGCAGCTCACCATATATCCGCTGTGGATGCTGCACACGAGCCGCTTGCAGAAGTGGTTTGTCAGGCAGCGTTTGGACCTGCAATTTCAGAAGTTAAGTGAAACCTTTTTGATCCCTGTAGGGATATTTATTTATCTGTACGTGACCCACACTCCTGCAAATTAATGAGATCCTCAGAAGATCCATCGTGTTTATTTAAAGCAGGATGCTGTGATGTTGTTGCCAAACTTTTTTTTTTTTGTTTGTTTTCACTTTTACACTTACGGGCTTCAATATGCAAATGCACAATAAGTCGTGATAGGTTTGGTGTTGCTTTTGGCTGTATACCTAACCTTATGAACCATGAACTATCTCTATTAACAACATATTTTTTGGGAACTCTACTAGAGCCAAAATTACATAAATGAATGAATTCAGAATGTTTTTTAAGTTTGTCTTAAAACAGTAGTCAGGTGCCCGTTTGAACACTTTGAATACAGTGAGCTCTTAACACAAAGTTGTGTGAAGTACATTGCATTGAGTTTAGTTAGGTGTGTTGTGTCTAATAAACTATATATGTGCATAACAATTAGCATTTTATATCACTTTTTCTGTTTACAAGGAAGACATGCTCCAGCGTGTTTACTGGATGCACACAGGTCTGAGTGTGTGAGGCGCGCGTCTCAAAATGAAGCCGTGTGTTCACTCAAAATTGTGCTACACACGCTTTTGTACTGGCTGTATGTGTGTGTGCATGTGTATGCATGTGCAGCCAAGCACCTGCCTTAGATGACACAGTTAATTATGGAGTACAGCGATTATGGCACTAAGTATCGCTATACGCTATTTAATCAAAGTAATTAAGAAAAAGTTAAACAGCTATAAAAATGTACACATGGATGCACCCTTATAACACACTATGGAACCGCTAATGTCAGCAACACGCACACACACACACACACACACACACACACACACACACACGCACGCACACAATTGCCTTAATACTGCAGCTGATTGTCAAGAGGCATGGCGTTCGAGGGAGACATCTCTGTGTCACACAAAGAGGGAATATCGTCCTACAAAGACTGAGGGAGATTTAACTCGACTAACACAAACTGCTCATGATACACACAAAACAGGACTGTCCTCCTCTCTTAAACGGGTCTTATGCTAGTTAGGAATCAATTCACAGCCAGTATGGAAACAACTGATGATTGCAGCAGCCAATAACTCTCTCAATGTCAGTATGGGCAAAGACAGACTTCTGCTTCTTCAAAATTCTGCAATGACAAACACCCGATCTTAAATGAAGTGGTCCAGAGGTTTCATTGCTGTGTATTTGTTACTTCTTATCATAACAGTTTATTCCAAGAAACCTTCTTTACTTTCTTGCATTATGTTGTGACACCTGGTCTTAAAGCAACCTGTGATTACAGTATTCACAAATACAGTATGATGGGATTATTGGATTAGAGGATTTATACATATAGATAGACCATCCCTGCCACTACCCTCATGGTAATCTGAGTAAGAGCTGCTGCAATATACAGTAGTTGGAGACATAACTGAGTTTTAGTTAAGTAATTACCTTGCTTGATGTGCCATGGATCTGTCTCAGGTGTGAAAATCCATTTTGCCAAAGATTAAAGAACGTGGCATTTCCACAGTATATCAAATCAAATCAAATCAAATCAAATGAAATGTATTTATATAGCCCAAAATCACAGTCACAGTCAACATCCTCTGTCCTTGAGGAAAGTGAGGAAAAACTTGCCACATTGATAAAAACAAATCCCTTTGAACAGGGGGGGAAAAAGGTGGAAGAAACCTCATATCACTCTAGTCATGCTGAAAAACAGTCGCTGAAATGGCTTTTGGACCATAAGATGAGACAAAATCCCTAAAATGCATACTAATGAAATTATTTTAGGAGGGTTAGCAGCTACAGGACATGTCTGTCCTCGTCTGCAGCCTCTGCTTCCACCGGTGCCAGCAGTAATATTTGTCACAGACCAGCACAAATTCAACCAGAGGGAATAGGTGGAATGTTTTTGTTCAGTCAGTGCAACTAGCAGTTTATAATGTAATGGTGGAGTATCAGATGTTAGCCAGACCTAGTCACTAACAAAGTCCCTACGGCTGTCACTTTTTACTCTGAATTTGAACATCCATTCAAACGTGGGGGGAAAAGTCAAATTCGAACTGTAATGACCTGTTCAAAGTAAGCTTGACCTACTGCCTGCCCTATCGACTTATCAGCTAACTAAGCTGGTAATGTTGTGTTGTGTGCTACGAGAACGGAGGGCACTAGCAAGCAAAGCCGTCTTGAATCATGACGCAGCGTCTGAGACGCAGTGTGTGATGGTATTTTGGGTTATACACCATAGATGGCAAAGAAACTAACAAAAATAAGGTTGTTTATCAACTTAGAACAAAGCAGCTGTCTTACTACTAGTGTACAACCTCGTCTGACTGCCTACAGTTCAGCACACACAGATTAATCAGGCCCCTTGCCAGAAGCCTGTAATTATCCCATCACTGATAAGTTAATAAGATTTATATGCAAGGATATGCAATGTTTTCAGGCTCTCTTTATGGAGACGTTGCACTACAATCTCAACGCATTTAGTACAACACAAAGCACATCAAGGAAAAACATAAAGACTGCTAAAGAGTAGCACACTTGCTCTTACCTCAGATGGACGGATGTTGCTGGCCACATTGGTTGAATCAAATGAATTCCAACATATTCTACGTAATTTTGAATTCATTTGAACTTGACTCTTGAATGACAGCTCTACAAGACACCTGTCCAGCCTGCTACGGGCTCATGTCAAACCAAACCCACATTTACAGACGGATTTGTCTCAAGCTGTCTTCTCCCGGTCCCTCAGGGTTCCATCTTTACACGACCTCTTATCCGACGCAGGTGGGCCGACCGAATTGTCCAGAAGTCAGAATATGTATGGGTATTATTATCATTTTCACACACATTTTCATTGGGATAGCCAACTTTAAAGTCAATCTTTGTAGTTGCTTAAACAAGGACGCGCATAGGCATTTTTAGCAACTTAAATCACAAGCACCTCTGTGCATAATTACATAACAGTGTTTGTGTACAGTTTGAATTTAGAGAGTGAAGATGGCTGAATAAGTGATCACAGAAAGAAGTACAAGAATAAAGGCATCTAGCAGCGCTGTGGGGGGGCTACAAGAACTGATTTGGGTACGTGAGTACAAAAGGCAGGCAGAACATAGAGCTGTGTTGTGTCTTTGCATACACGTGGCAGAGGCAGTAGGGGGGGAGGGGAGGGAAAGGTGAGGTGTTGTGTCTTTGATGTAGAGAGATGGAGACAGAGAAACATTAAGAGGCAATACAGAGAAGAGATGGAGACAGAAAGGGAGACTGAATGAAGAGGCGAAAGGGTAAGGTTCATGCTGTTCTCTGCTCTCCTCTCCACACTTCCTCACCCTCTTCTGTGCTCTTCGCAGCCCAGTTCCGCTTGATTTGGATTTGACAGGCTGCTACTAGATCCTTTATGAGATATTGCTTAACAGTATTTTTTTTAATGGCATGTTGCTGCACAAATTGAGGCCTTATGTCTTAAAATATTTTATAGGCAGCTGGTAATGCTGACAAAAATAAAGTGAATGATGCGCTGATTAACAAACAGGAATAAGACTTCATCACTGTAGATGTGAGCTGAGTTTGTCTAATAAATGTCTTAATTCTTAATTTAATTGATTGTAACATTTCACAATAATAATCAGGGTTCCCACTGGTCTTAGAAATCCTGAAAACTTTGTGAATTTGGGGACTAGAGAGGTTTTGAAGGTGGTCAAATGTATATATTTTGTAACTAACCTGTCTCAAACTATGCCGTGTTCGGTCCTTAAATTTGAGGGAACTGGGCCTGGAAAGTCAGTGAAAAGTACTTGAATTTGATGTTTAAAGAAGATGTGGGGACCCTGGAAATTATAACCCTAGACCTACAGTATAATGCTATTTTTTAATTTTTTTCGTTCCGTCAGTGTTTTACATATGTTCTTGTGTACATATACTTTATAAAAGATCTTGTAAAAGATGTTAAAAGATCTTATCTGAAGTTAATAAGGTCGAAGTCCGCACCAACAGAAGCTCCTGTCTCCCACAGAAAACACTGCTCCTGAAACGCCTCATCAGTAGACTCGCCTTTAATTCTGTGACTTTGTGACATCACACTCCGTCACTATGTCACACATTAATGCCAAGCAGCTTGTTTGTTTCCTAACAATTGATTTAGCACAGCTGCTCTGTTGTTGTTAGCAGTGTTGGCTCAAGCATTTGTGAGCTGACCAATCAGAAACAGCGTTTTAGACAGAGGGGGATAAAGTGCTGCAGCACTGGACAGTATGACAAAGCTGAAGTGTTTTTTGAGCACTACAGCATGTAAACCTTTTCTAGTAGTGATCCAAAATACAGTTATGAACCTGAAAGCTAGCATACTATGTCTCCTTCAACATGCTTACTGTTGCCTTTTTTGCCTACCAGACATACAAAAGTTCCACTAGTTGAGGTCTTTATATAAATCTCATGGCAGTGCGCTAAGAATAGGGCCAAAATAAATAAATAAATATTTCTCCAAGTAACAATGAAACCAAATGGAGTTTGGTTAGCGATTTCAATTGAACCTAATGAGAAACATCTAATGGATTATATTTTCAAAGTACCAGACGACATCTTGTGAACACACAAACACACACCCACGAAAAACTTAGATCACCCCCAGTAACTGCAGAGTAAAAACTACACTTTTCTGAGAAAAATAGGCCAACACTAGATAACCAGTCAATGGAACTAATCCAGGACTACCGCTAGGGAGGGAAGGAGAGAAGTGAAGAGAGAGTGGAGAGGAGAGAGAAGGTAGGGCTGCTGGGGGAGGGAGAGAGACACAGAAGCATACAGAGAAAGAGACATAGGAACCAGAGAAGAACACACACACACACACACACACACACACACACACACACACACACACACACACACACACAGACACACACACACACACACACACACACACACGATGCTAAAGCTAGTAGAACTAAGTCCCTCTGCGGTTGGTAGTTCTGTCCGTCTGTCTGTGTCTTATTGTATTCCTGATAATTCTCTAAGCTGCTTCGACTTGTCACCGGCACATCAGAAAGTTGAGTGCAGTTTTCACATTATGATAAGACTTGAACGGAGATGAAAAGTAAAAGAATATGCCCGATTTCTGTCAAATAAGCATTTCATTTGAGTTTTTTTTCCCCCTCTCGTCCTTGTTTTTGCATTTGTTCAACTGTCCGTCCGACTGAGCGCCGAGCAAAGTTACAACTCCAGTTGAATTTGCCCGTGTAGTTTTAAAGGAACACTCTACTGAAGAGTTTTATTTGGTGTGCAAATTGCACAAACACTCCCCCTCCCGTAGGTTTGAAAGGTGGCTTTAAAAAGTCAGTTTCTCGCTCCTCTTTAGAGGATTGCAGCTGCAGTCAGCATGGAGTCACAGCAGTTACAATAAATCCCAACCCATTTTGCCGCAGAAGAAAGCAACAAAATCTACATAGAGGCTTTCAAAACTGCTCTTGTAGCATAATCCTCTTTTCTAATGCTTGTCTGAATGCTCGCTACGATGCAAACATTCACTCAAAGTATGATTAATATGGCTGAATATGCAGCTACAATTTTTCACTTGGGCGGTAAGATGTTTGTTTGTCTCATGTCTTGTAGTGATCTATAGAGCCACAGCTAATGATCATAGTTACTATTGAATAATTCTTCCATTGTTTTTATGATCAATAAATCAGTTATACAGCCCGTAAGTCAGTCAGACAGTACTTCTGACTCATTCTGACTCATTCTTATCACTATTTGTCCCAAGACACGTCTTCAGTTTGCTAGTTTTATCTGACCAACAGCTCAAAACCCAAACATGTTAGATTTTTAGTGATACAATAAAACATAGAAAATCCTGACACTAAATCAAGTAGTGGACTATATTTTATTAAATATATGAACTAAACTATTAATTGATTATCATAATTGTTATTCATGCATTTTTGCTCATAGACTAATCAATCATTCTGATTACATGTTTGTAGCCAGGCCGAGGTCTTTCAACACTGTCAAAATACAGTATGTGGAGTCCATTAAATCAAAACCTGAACAAAGCCACTTTTGACCTTAATGACTTTTTGTTTTTTTCCCTATTGGCTTTTACAAACTCTAGTTTAGACCCCAGGGTCCGAGGTAGCCGGGAGTATTTTGTCAGCAGGAAAATGAATGAATTGTTGTGGAGAATGAAAGTGACCGAGAGGAGCCGCGGTCGCTGGAGCAGGCTGTGGACTGATGCTGAGTTCAGCTGTTGAGCTGGACTGTTGGACTGATGAGAACATTTAGATCCGCAGGCCTCCTGCCTCACCGAACACCTGTTACTGCTGAGACACAGCAGGGGGGGCGAGGGGATACAGAAGGAAAGACAAAGCAATAGTAGGAGAAAAGTTACTAAGGGAGACGGAGCGGAGCAGAATGACACCGTGTGAGAAAGGAAAAATACAGGCACGACTTGCATCACGCTGTCAGTAATACTGCTGACAACCTGAGATTCCGTCACATTTATCCAGACATCTGCAGTAAAAGTTTAATTTGCCGTGAATCCAGATTGGTCCATGTCACAGAAGTTTCACTTTCACAGTGAATTATCTGACTCACTTGTTTAGTTTGTTTGCACGGTGGTAGAACATTGAAACAGAGTGCTAAACAAAAAAAATAAAAATAAAAGATGCAGTGACAACGAGGAGAAAACAAAGTAAAGAACAGAAAAAGAAGAAAACTCCACGGGTTACTGAAACAGAGCTCACCCCAAGCAAAAGACACAAAACAAGAGGGGAAAAAAAAACAAAAAAACACATCACCAAAAATCAACATGACAATTCAAAACACAGCAACTCTGGATAAGGCAATCTAAACGACATATGCACTCATGAATAGTTCTCCATGAGCAATGGCCACCCGTAGTGATGTCATTTACTTTCTGTCAGACAAATTCAATGCAGCCATCCCTGCGTAGTCTTCTACTACTCATATAACATTGTGCTGTTATTTATGGATACAGGCAGGAAATGATCGGTAGGCACAGGAGGTGACAAACTGCAGACAAACAAGAGCAGAGTGGCACTTGAGCTTAATATTGAGTTTCACTCATTTGTAGCGTGTGACAGTTGAATGTGTACGTCTTACCTGGCTAAATAAGGGATATGTAACGTATACCATCCCCTGACATTCATAGCCAATAAAGTGTATAGTAAAGCTTTTACAATGTAATGCTTTTGTATATATGCCAGTGGATGGTCAGATCACTTTTCTTACAAAATAGAAATTAAGGCAACGTTATGTAGAAATTGTCATTTTGTGTGATTCTGGCGCCCCCAGAGTTTCTGAGTGCAACGCGTCTATCGTAAATACAAATCCCAGGTCTGTTACAATGTGTCGGACATAATGTAGGTGCTGACTACAAACAAAAGTCATCACGTCATCACAATGTTATGTGCTGAAAACTTGTACGTTGAAGTAAACATGTATGTAACGCTGTGATCCTACCCTCTCACTGAAGTTACATAGTGCAGAAACAAGCGACGGGGGGGTGGAGTGGCTGAGACAGAGACACCATTCACCCTATGACAAGACACTGTGCCATCAAAAATGATTTTGTAGCTGTTATTTTAAGGTAGAACGTTACATCACGCTGCTTTAAATAGTCATTTAATACCAGATTGTGGTTGCAACAGTAACCACATCCAGCAGAGATGTCACAACGTAGTGACTCTCCCTGGAGTCCACCTCCACATCGGCGCAGCAAGGTGACAAGTTAAACCACTGGCGGTAAACAAAAAACAAGAGTTTCAGCTTGTGTTAAGTCGCTCCATAAACTGGATTTTATGTCTCGGCACACCCAAAAAGTATTTCTGTGTTTTCTGCTGCAATAAGACACAGTAACAAGGTAAACATGACCCTGCAGTGGTTCTTGTTACTGACCACCCAGAGCTGCAGTATTTGAACTCTCAGAGAGAAATTCACACAGCATGAAGAAAAACGCGTCAGGCTTCATGTAGAGGTATTAGTGGGAGTTTCAGGTAGGTTCAAGTTTATTTGTTTATCTGTTGCTGCTGAATTCTTATTAACCTGGATGAAGCTGCTGTTGATAGTTGTAGATGTGCCTCAGTGTGATTGAGATCAGAGCTGCAGGGTCAAACAAGCAATGTTGTTTTTCAGTCTGAGCTGTAATTATGTTGTTTGTTTTTAGCCGGATTTTTTAGAATGACTCTTTCTCCCAATTTTGAATAAAAAATAATGAGCCCTAATCCTTCATTACAAATATGAACCATGACTTCCGTTCATGAAAAACATCCACCTCAATATTAATGACTGTTAAATGTTTTAATGCTGCTCTTCAGTTTGTTGGATGTAACTTTTTCTGACAGTGCAACTTTTAATGGCCTGTCATCGCGTTAATTTTTAATGTTGCAGCTGTTGTAAAAGTTCAAAATCTGTCAAGTAATCCTTTGGATTAGTTCGGATTTAGGCATGCACGGGCTGACCTTGCATTTGTGTCGCACTTGTGCAATGTTAAATTAGAATCAAAATAAAAAATGTAGGAATTCCCAACAAATAAATAGTAGAAAATAAACAAAATCTACAGTGATGCTACAAAGAAAAGATCCAAAACAAAAAAAAATCTGCTGCTTCACTCTGACCTCAGTCATCAGCTTTATCTTCATAATTTATGTGGCTTCCGTTTCATAGCAGTCGTGCACTCTTGATTTACCTGTGCTGAAGTAAACCAACTCGATGGCGTTCCTACAGGGATAAATAAATGATCACATTATACATATTTCCACTAGGAGACGCTGCTAAAATATCCCTTCAGATAAATGCAGATTGTGACACTCAGGAGTTTTCAAGGCAACAGTCAGATCTACAGTAACAGCCATTTCCAACACTCTCTTATTTAGCTCTCTCCCTTAGGCATAGCCGTTGATTTATATTTTGCATTTCAAAACATAATACATCATAAGATGTAATGTGCACAGGCATTTAGACACGAAGCCCCTGGCACTTCTTTCCACACTGGTTGACTGACTGTCTAACTGGCTGGCTGAATGGCTGGCTGTCATTTATAGAACATCTGAGCTGGCATTTATCCAGAAAGCCTACTGTTGTTTTTGCTCCCTTTGGGTGTTTGCTGAGCGGTAATATGGAATATACACTTCCTGAAAATACAGATAAAAAAATATTGTTTGTTTCAGACACATCAAGGTGGAAAGGCTGGCTGGTAAAAAGCCAGAGTTTGAAATGCCTCCAAAAGAATCCCCCCCCCCCCCTTTTTTATTTTTTTTCCTACAGATACATCAAAGTGCAGAGAGAAAAGCGCTTTGATATCAGAGGCAAAAACCAAATGATGCTCTCCACTTTTCTAGCTTTCCGTTTTATTCATACATCAGGAAACAGTTCTTTTCATGCTTCACACTTTAAAAACTTTTAGCTAAATGGCCAACCAAGAGTATCGCTTCGTCTGGAAATCGAGAACAATTTTTTCGCACTCTTCAAATATGAAAATGTAGGTTAAGGGAAACTTCTTTTCACCGTGGTCAATTTTTAAAGCTTTCGTTAGATTCCGGCTCTTTAGTGTTTTATTCATTACAAACTTTGCAGGCAGGGTGTTTGTGATATTTCCCCTGTGTCTCATTTTGAAGAGCGAACGAGTTGCTGGAGTTATTCATATGTCATTGGCTGTAAAACAGAAAGACAGAAGACTATATGATGAGATAGAAGAGTGTTTGTTTACTTCCATCCATCCCTTCTGTCAACCTCTCCTCCGCTGTCTGTATGTTTTTCTGCCTCCCCACTGTGGGATCACCAAAGAAAGAAATGTTACTTTAGTTTCAGTTTTACTCTTGCAGTATTTCAATCACTTCTCGCTCTATCATTTGCTCAGCTTTTGTCTCTGTCGTTTTTTTCTCTCTCCAGCTGTGTTTCTTTCTTTACAAGCAGATTTTTCCCTGATTGGAAACTTTTTCTTGTTTCGTTTTATACGGTTTTCTATATTACGAGTACAAATGCAACCAAACCACTGCTGACACTCAGTGCAGTAGGGCTATTTGGAAGGAAGAAAGAGGTTTTCATAAGGTAGGAAGGACAGAAGGGAAATTACATACTGTGCTTTTTTGTACTTTGTGCTTTCTTCCATCTCTATTGGGTTTTAAAAACTTCCCACACATGCTCTCAAACTACCTTTTCTGACAGAAAACTCACATAAGACCATACTTACACCCTGCACTACAATTACAGAAATTGTTAGCGAGTCATACATCCATGACTCACCTGTCTTTTGCTCAGAGTTGGGAATGTGTTTGAAGGCTGTGGTTTCACTGTGAGGAAAGGACTTCTGGGTATGCAGCTGCTGGGGCAACAGTCAGTTCAGCGTGAAGCCGGGTTTGCTAGTTAAACCATCATCTCCTGTTTTCTATTTGTGCTCGTGTTAAATCTGGAAGATGTGACGTGTGGGTGTCTTGATTTGATTCCAGATGAAAGGCTCAACAGATCTGGACTAAGTAGTAGAATGTAAATTAAAAGTAATGTCACAATGTTACTTCTACTGATAACTTGTTCATAAAGTATGAGAAAGTTTGCTGTTGGTCTTGCAAACAGACTTTAAGATGCAATTATAAGATCCAGAAAAGGGTTGAGCTTGAATTATTTTTATTATTTTTCAGTTAAATTAGCCAAGCAAGCATTTGGACTCTGTTCCTGAAAACATGTAATAATGGCTCTGTTCTATTCAAGTGTCCAACTATGCCATAACAGGGTGACGGTGAGCCAACACTCACAATACCAGGGCCTGAAACTGAAGCAGCTAATTGAAATCATTAGTGTTATTATTTATCCTTTTCATACTGTGACACGTCAACATGTCTTCCATGACAAAGGTGCTGTAATTATGTTTTTGTTGAGTGATATGTAATGAGAATTGATGTAATATTTTGAAGATCCTGTAAATTGATCTACTTTGATATAAATTGCATCTGATTTCTTCTTGTCAAAAAAATAAATTATCTTATTAAAATCTTTGATATGACATCTACTCCTTCCCGTCGTATGTATAAGTTGAACTGACAGACGAAATGTGGCTATTCTCAGTACATGTGTGCTGGAGGCTTTACGTTTCCACATTACACTTTTGGAAGTTGAACATTGGACCAGGATTAGCTTCCAAACTATTCTTGATATCACCAATCATGCGTGTAGGCCCAGCCCTGAAAATTGGATTTTCAATGAGTGCAGAGAAATGTTTCACTTTCAGCAGACGAATGTGAGAACAGCCTTCTAGTGTCAAACGCTGCATTCATTTTACACAGTAGGGCTCAAACGTTCAGCTGTGGGAACAAGCAGAAAAACATTTTCTGACTGGAGGGGATCTTTAGGTAATTTGCCCAGTATTGTTAACAGGCGTGTAACTCTAACATCACAGGTTCAAATCAGAGTGTAGGGCTACATCGTGCTGAAGCAGAGTTAACTCCACAGCCATCTCAGAATAGGCTACCTATATAATATTATTAGTAACTTCAAATGTATCTTTCATCATGCAGCTCTTTAGGGCTTCAATTCAAAGCAGCTCAGAGGAGGTCTCTTTCACACGAGCCAATTCTCACCCATCTGGCATGTTGCTGAAAAGGGATCTAAGTTTAAACTCCTCAACGGGATGCAAAAACAAGCAGAGGTGTTTGTGCACAAACAAACTTTGATTCTCTGACTTTCTGGCTTTCAGTTTCTTGTTTCTGATAAAGGTTTAATTCTTAGATATTTTCATATTTATGAATGTTTGGGAACCATGGAAGACAGTATGGTGGGAGTATTTAAATGTCACATTCGCTTGTGTGGGCTGCAAGAATTGTGGGTAATTGGAACATTCTATTCTGTGGTTGCTACTTGTGTGTGAGTACATGTGTCCACACGTGCGCGTATGCGTAGGAGTATAAGTTGGTGATTTATTTCTCTCTTAATTTTCCAGTAATTACTATTCTGACCATTGTTTCTAAGTAATTTGTTGTGAAATACCTTTTAATAATTAATTGTTTGCATTGTTCCCTGCCTCATCCAAGTGCTTGTGTTGATAGCAGAGTTACCTCGTGATCAGGGCTGGCCTGAGAATAATATTGTGATCATTTTAGGCTATATTGCAATACACAATATATTCCGCCATATTTTGAAATCTCCTCGTAAGCCCTCGATAAATGCTAAGACTGGGTGACTACATCAAATATCACAATGTTTTTGCCCTTACACCTCGATATTGATATGTCACCAATACTGTAGGAGAAACTATTTTTTGATGACTAATCATAAGTAATGTGAATATGATGACTTCATGTAAGTGGGTTAAGTATTAGAAGTTAAACAGTCTGGTAAGTTTAGTAAGTCATATTATGACACTGTAATGTTGCCTTTGAAACCAGGAAAAGGCAAGACTTAGGCCAAACCCAATAAAACAATGTAATATCAACATTTTGCACGGCACTACTACTAATCTTGTCTTCTTATTGTTTTGGTTTTTTTTTTGCCTTTTTTCTGTCTTGTTTTCTCGTGCTTTTAACTTGTTTTTCTCTTGTTTCTTCTTGTTTTTAATTTGTTTTTTAATCTTTAATCTATTGTTTTTATCTTGTATTTCTCTTGTTCTCCTTGTTTTGATCTTGTTTTTATTTGATTGTTAAACCTGTCTCTTATTTTATCTTGTTTTCTCTTGCTGCAGTTATCAAAGATCATTGTGTGGTATTTATTTCATTGTATGCAAAAAAAAGAGTCTTATTTGTGTAAATTGATTGATTGATTGAAAATGTAGCTATGTGCATCTGTACATAACAAACAAATAACTACACATGTAAATCAAATACTGTGTCTCATCCTCTGCCGGTTTACATGTGCACGCAACCACAGAAAAACAGACGTACCCTGCAAATACCAATCGTACTGTTTTGCCAGCATCGGTGCCGAAGTGAGTGTGTTTACATTGAGGCAGTCTTCATGTTGACTTCCATAAATTAAGTTCACTTATCTCAACAGTAAACATACCTTCATACCGCTCACAGAGCCATGAAAAGGCATGCGTGAGTTTGTCTCTCTTTTTAGGTGAGTTGAAAAAATAGTTCAGTTCAGTTCCCCAAAAACTGAACTAAGTCTCATATCAGCTCATGAGTCAGCATGCTTTGCATATTTTTAGCCCTGTGGCCAATTGTAGCACAGCACCTGGCCTAACTTTAAATTTATAATGAGTTTTTCCTCCTACACAGGACCACAGGGTTGCTACTGTACAGCTGAAGATGTGTTGTGATGCGTGACTGACAGCTGTCAGATAAGCAGCCGAATGATTTTTTCACAGAAAGGCGCACCTCGAATCACAGTCTCGCCTCACGCTTTTCATCTTTTCAGGAAGAATCTCTCCCATTCTCACGGTCCTCTCTTTCTCTGCCTCTTTAACTCTCTGTTAGCGCAACATTCATATCATGAAACTGACTTTGGAGTTTAAAGAATGAATGTTTATGTTTCAATACGATTTAAATTTCAAAGAAATTTGGGGCCAGTCAGGAGGCGAAATGGAGAAAGGAGAAAACAGGAGAATGGAAATAAGAAGGCCAGGGGATTCAGAGGAGAGGACAGAGGAGAGGAGATGAAGAGGTGAAAAGAAAGAGTAACATTGTGATGTGTTAAATACTGAGTAACATTGAGGGTTTGAAAAAGGAGAGATGTCACATAAATCACATGCATGCATGCACACACAGTGAAAATGATTCAGAAAAATGCCTTCAGGGAATGCTGATTTCTAGTTTATGAATATGGAAAAGTTGTTTTTTAATATCGTGTATACCCCAACCTGTTCCTGCATGACACTGCAGGTTTGTGTGTGTGTGTGTTTGTGTGTGTGTGCGCGCGCGCGTGTGGACTGGAATGGATGAGAGAGGGCAGTATAGAAATGGCAAATGACAGATGGCTGACGGAGGGGAGATAATGTGAAATATTGTGACGGGAAGAGAATGAGGACAGAAAAAGTAAGAGGTAAAGTGAGGACAGGCTTTCTGTGCTGCTAAAAAAAACAAACCTCTAAGACTTTTTGAGTGCATAGTGGGCCATAATTAATCAGTCACTATTTCTCTTTCTTACACTCTGTCTCAGACTAAAATATTGTGACTCTGTAACTGCAGAGTTTGCCAGCGTCTCACAGCGTCTTTATGGCATGTTTGCATTTTTAGTACTTGTCACAGAAAAACCTTCAGAACTGTAAGAATGACACTGAATAGGGCAAAAGAAAAAACACAGATTTTTCGTATTTCTTTACTTTTCAGAAGGGCAAATTAAGTGACATGCTTGACATGATTGATCTCCCTTTGCAACACGGTACATACAGTTTAGATTATGCATTTATTTAGCTTTTGATGAGGCTGAGGATTAAGATTAGGGTGTACATGTTGAATTTACAAGGTACAGGTGTAAGGTGTGTAAGTACCCTTGACTTTCTGTAGGACAAATGTCATTAACAACTCCGCAACACATCTCTGCTCTTTGTACATCCTGGTTTTGTCTCTTTTGCCAACAGATAGGGAAAGTTTCCAGATACGAATGACTTCCTCTCCCCGGGGTTTGCCTTTGATGTGTGATTAACTAGTTTGTTAATTCACTAGACGGACTTGAAAGAACTGCAGCTTCCTCAACAAGAGAAATATTTTGTTTCTCTGGATGCCAGATGAACCGGGAGACTCTCCGACCTGAAAATTCGAGTGGCACATGATGGACGGAGACAGACTGAGACACGTTGCGTGCTAACCTCGCTCCAAAATATGACCTTTAATGAATATTTATGCAAACCATCCTGCCAGCAGTAAACATAGCAGATTAGCGTGCAAGCAATAATGCTAGCTCCTGTGCGTCATTGCAAAGCTGTGTGTTTGAGTCTGTTCTCACATGAGAATTGTTCAAAGTGTTGACAGTCCAACAAATGTGTGTGAATTTTCCATTTCCTGTCCCCTTTTTTTTTAAGTGATAGCTAAATCATTTGTCACTTTCCCTGCATTTCTCTCACTCTCCTCGCTCTCTGCGTAAACCTCTCCCTGTGCTTGTGTCTACAGACAGAGGTAGGGTGCAGCAGAACGTCAGAGAAGACTGAGAGGAGAAGGGAAAATGGCAGGGTAGCGCTGATGACAGGAGCGTGAAAAGAAAATAGAGAGCAAAGAGGAGGAGAGGAGGGCTGAAGAGGCGAGACAAAACTAAGGGGGGTAGAGTGTGAGTGAAGTTGAATGAAGACGACGCAAGTGCAGGTGATTGGAAGAGATGTAAGAGGTGGCAGGGCAGAGAGAACTGGAAAAGGCTGTTTGATCCAATGATTCGTGATGGGTTTTCTGATAAAATGAGATCAAATCTGATCATAACATGGCCTGCGCTGCTAAAAATGCAGATTCACATAGATAGATAGATAGATAGATAGACAGATAGATAGATAGATGGATAGATAGATAGATAGAGGCTTAATTTGTTGTTTCGAGTTAATCTTTCATTTCAAAGGTGTGATTCGATGCCAGGGCTTTCTCCTTGGTTCTGTTATCTACCGGTGTTGCATGTTAGACACTTTGTGCGTAGGATCTGACTGTCTGAGTCATTTTTAAGGTCTGAACGCCTGAATCACAGTAACACTGACTAATGCTGAATCGCTGTTATACTCCAAGCAGAGCTAATTCCTCATTGCAGCCATTGTCACAGCCTGCGAAACAGTCATTTTTGCAGAGGCTTTTGTGTGTGCGGCCTTTTGCCATTTTAAGCGCTGGTTTTTCTTTGAATATTTTACAAGGGCAGTAAATAAGTCTTTTACAGCCCGATAACATAAAAAAACAACTGATTATTTACTCTACCAGGTGCTCAGATTGAAAAGTCTTTTCGGCTATGCTCTTTTTTTGTTTTAGCACAAAATTTACTGGCAAACTTTCAAGGCACCATCTGTGCCCTCAGCCACCTCCACCCATTGTTCGCATTAACTCTTACCTTGTGCTAACTTGCTAAAATTCATCTGCAGACATGTTTTTCAGGCATACAGTAGAAAAATCACGTGCTCGGAGCATTGACAGTTCAGTTCTGGAAAGTGAAGCCGATTCAGAAAGAAGTGTGATTGTATGGCAGCTTATGAGAAAATGACTTGATTTATTACCTCAGTAAACAGTTTCCTAATGAGTCTAGTTACAACTCTTATTCTACACAGCATGATGTTGATTTTGTGTGGTCCCGTGTCAAGTAAAATAGATAGATATGCTTTATGGATACCTTGTGATTGATCACTACCACGGCATGTCCTTGGATTCCCAGTCAGATCCAATCAGCATATCTCACTCAGCTCCGCCCTCTTGTCCAAGTAAGGTCACTTCTGGCTTCTAAAAACCAAGATGGGGACAGCAGTAAGGCCAAACTGCCAAAGACATGTTTATACATACAAAAACTAAATAACCTTAAAAATTCTAAATTGCGTACAAACTCAGATTTAAAGTGAGCTCAGAGAAACATTCCCACTTCAGCAGAGGAATGTGTGAACGTCATTCTGCACAGTGAGGCACAAACATCCAAGTAAAGCAACAATAAGTAGAATGTATTTTTGAGTAGAGGGGGGCTTTAAGTGCCACTGCTTAACTGCTGCAAAGACAAAAGAGGCTAAAATACACAAAATAAAACAATACACAATGATGCCCTAAAATGCAAAAGATTTTTGTACTCCAAGTTTCCAGTAATGGGGAATTAAAGCCCTACAAGACACAGGGATCCTGTCTGTCCAGCTTCTGTTTCTTGTTTGGAAAGCACAGTGATGGATTACGGCTGCAACAGAAGGGTGGCAATCAATCAAACAAGGATGAGTAAGGGTGTGGAGGAGGGGGAATTCTCTCATGTCAGTCATCTCTTATACACCAGAGAACACTTTGCAGCAGGATACTAGACATTTTATCACACCGTTGTTGTTCTGTTTTGTTTTTTCAGTTCGTTGTCTTTATTTACATTTAACCTGAGATGTTGATCTGCAGTACAATAACCTGCTTATTGCAACAAAATCTTAGCCGACTATACATGCAGGGAGGATATGCAAAGATGTATGACCATCAGTTTGATCAGTAATGGTAGTCTGCAGGATGGTATGCAGACATATTTACTGAGTTTTCTTCTGCAATTGCTACAACTGGCTGCAGAGACAGCCACCCAAACAAGTATAAAGGCAACAATTACATAATGTGTAAACAGTTCTCTAATTAAGGATTAAGAGCTCTGTTCTGAATGCTGAGTTATCATTGGAGCCAAATTTCTGAACCTTTGTTAGGCTATTATCAGTTGTGTTTTTTTTTCCCTTTTTGCCGCTAATTACTAAATACTAATTACTAATTAAATCATTTCAGTTTAATTTCCTGACGCTGTGGAAGAGATGTTGAGACAAGGTCAGACATGGAGACAAAGAAACTGAAGCATGTCTAGACACGGTGAGGAGAGAGAAGTCGCTGTCGCCTTCTTCACCAGGATGAGATGTATTATTATTATTATTATTATTATTGTTGTTGTTATTAGCGAAACTCAGAACAATTTGCCTTCTAGAAAACAAGGACGAACAGAAAGTATAGAACATAACAGGGACATGACTCATTTTAAATATAATATATTTTATTTATATAATCTGTTTTAGTTCTCAAACTCAAGTTTTCTACTTCAGATTTGAAGTGCTATTGATAATTTTCTACAGCCGGATGGTGCATTGACTCACAATAATCCAATGACGGAACATGTCACCCACTGCAGAAGTGTTGCTCACCGATGTATTACAATACTTTTTGGACGAAGATCTATTGTACAGCAGAAGGCTTGGCTATAGAAGCCTTTTCATAAGATCAGTTCATTGTTGGCTTTTCATGGGATTTCTTGAAAAATATAGAACCACAAGACTTATCCTTCAACAGACACCAGGAAAGCACAAGTTGTCGCTTCCGGTGTTGTCCTGTGATAAGAAGTGTTGGACTTTCTTTGGGTGAAAAGTAATAGCACCCCTTGAGCACTGAAAAACAAAGCAAAGAAAACAATCAGCCTTGAAAAGACAAAAAGTTTGTCAGTGAATAGATGAGTATGAGAGTAGCTGAATAGTACGCCATTTAAATGTGGCAGTCATTGAAATTTTACTGGTCACCTTCAAACGGTCTCGTTTTAACTAAAAACGAGCTAAATTCCTCTTTTTGTGTTCATCTTTGCAGCTGTGTGACGAGTGAGGGTTTGGTTAAAAAATTAGCTTTGTCTTTTGATACATCTGTGTGCATGTGTGTGTGTGTGTGTGTGTGTGTGTGTGTGTGTGTGTATGTGTGCCTTTGTGAGTGTATATGCATGTTATGTGTATGTATATGCACTTGTGCATTGAGGTGTATGTGAAGGTGCCCTTCCCTCAGGCCTATGGGTGTATGTGACTGTAGAAGCTTTTAATGTTCACACCTTGTCAGAAATCTTTCACTTACCGCACTGACACACACACACCTACACACACACACGCCTACACACACACCTACACACACACACAGGAATGTAGAGGACACATGTCATGGGCTTCTAAACAAAACCTGACAAGAGAGGAGTGGGGGAAGAGATGGGGAGGAGGAGAGAGAGGGGGTGTAGAGGAGGAAATGGAGGAGGAGGGAGGTGGGGGTGTCTCCTAATTCTCGCTTCCTCTCTCTAATCCGCTCCTTCTCTCTTTCTCTCCCCCTCTCTCTCTCTCACTGTCTCTCAGAAGCATAGAGAATCAGTTTTAATGGTTTGTCAAATAATGCTTTTCTCCCCCACAGTGGATTGGTGATGCGGTGTTTGTGTTAGCTGTGTGCGCATCTATCTGTGTATATGTGTGTGTGTGTTTTTTAAAGGGAAGCTTGCCCTACTTTAGCCCAGTGGTTTTCTCTGTTGATATTGCCCGTAGCGCCGGATTATACGCTTTTCAGTGTGGTCAAACACACACACACGACGCACACGCTCAGGAAACAATGCAAACACACACTAAATACACACGTACACGCACCCGGGAGAACAAATATATGTACATAGGTAGTGTTGAAGTGAGCGCCAGTACAGACGCAGACCACATAAATACATGCAGACACACACACAAACATATGTGTCCACACAGTGAGTCACGGTGTTCATTAAATGTATGTTAATGTCTTCGCACCAGTAGCATTTTAAGTTCAGCCTTTGGGTTGTCGTGTGTGTGTGTCGGTTAATGTGATGAGGTAACTCGGCTTCTTACCTACTTTTCTCAACTGTATAATGTTTGTGTGTGTGTGTGTGTGTGTGTGTGTGTGTGTGTGTGTGTTTGGGTGTCTGGGTTTACAATTCCTCATGTCAATATGTGTGTCTACACACTCAGTGAGCCATGTACTCAGTGTCTGTTTGGCCCTGTAGTTGTATGATTCCGTGTGTGTGTGTGTGTGTGTGTGTGTATGTGTGTGTGTGTGCATGTGTGCGCGCAAGTGATTTTATATATTTGTGTATGTGCATGTGTGTAAATGTTTTATCTACTTGGCTCTCAAGGCTAGTTATGACCAATGTCTGCGTGGGACTAAGAGCTAAGAGTGTGAAATTGATGTAGTAGTGTGTGTGTACAGTCAAGGTTGAAGCACCTTGCTGTGTGTGTGTGTGTGTGTGTGTGTGTGTGTGTGTGTGTGTGTGTGTGATGAATATAGCAATATATCTCAAGTATAGCAGCTATACGTGTGTTTTATATGTGGCAATTTTGTGCGTGTGTGCGTGTGTGTGTGTGTGTGTGTGTGCGTGTCTGTGTGTGTGTATAACAGTAATGGTTGGTTCGCCCGTGAGCACTTTGATGGATGGTTCCTCATGGCCTGACTGTACTGTGCTACAAAATAAGAGAGGTAGACACAGCATGATGGAGGTGGAGAAGAACGAGAGATTAAAGAAAACAAAGGGGGGTGAAGAGGGCGTTAATTATTAAAAGAAAAATGTGAGTTTGTTGATACTTATTTCTAACTGACTGTATTTGGTCCAAAATGCCCAAAAGCAGAATAATCCTGTTTAAAATAAATTGCTTTGTGTGAGGTTATTTTGAATGCATTTAAAAAAAAAAAAAAAGGGTGAGAAGAAGGGGGCAGTGTTAGTGTCTGAACCTGCTGCTGCAGTTACCAGTGAGATAATGAAATGTACAAAGGGATATGAGATGAGGGGATTGAGTAACAGATGCATGGGTTAGAGGGATTATCAGACTCCCAAACACTGCACAGTGCTTTATATTACGATGAGAAAGGATTTTACAATAAGTTATAATTGCAACAATCACTTTATCCCCCGTCTTAATGATGGGGAGGTTAAGTTAGGCTGCTCATTTTACAAAGTAAATTTAGTTATTTAATATGTAACATTTCAACATTAAAATGTCCAAAATTACCTTTTTTACCTACATATTTTGTTGAGTTTTGTACTAAAATTATCCCAAATGTTTCTCATAATGTTCACCCCATAGAAATCCTATTTTTTTCTCAAGGTAACGGTGTGCCTGTCGCTTTACGTTCTGTATAACCTCAAGTGATACGTCAGGGAGTGAGGAGGGAGGTCTGCAAACGTGACTAAATGTAACATGAATAAAACTTAAATATATTACCCGATCGGTGAACATTCAGATAGATCAGCAATGGTGGTTGTTTAGCAGTCGTCTTTGCTAAACAATCTAGACAGACATCCCCTGATCTCATGCTACTTCACAATGTCATCAAACTACATCTTTTGTTTTCATTGTTTTGACTGAGAGACCTCATAGCAGCAGAAATGACATACTGTGCGCTTAAAAGTGCATGTATTTATTCACTGGGTGATGGTGCAAACGTTGAGCCAGGCTCAATACATTTGTCTTTTTTGCTGGTGCTCTCACACAGTGTAAACACATTGATTAATTTAAATGAAATGGAAAACTATTTTCCTAAAGTGCTGTTGTTGGTTAAATTTTGAGAGGTACTGATAGCAAAGTGAGTTGATTTTGTCTATAAACCGTCATGGAGGATGAATCTCCATAATCATAATTATTCTAATCACAATCTGTTTTTGTATATTTTTTTGTTTTAGTTTTTTTCAAATCAATATGCAGAGCCCCAGAGTTTGGCATGTTTCCATAACTCCCAATCACAACTTATAGCCTTTTTATGTTTTGGTTCCAAGTGTCCCACATTAATGGTGGAAAATAGACAATGTCAGGCTTTGGGCCAGCTTTCATTTTAGTTTTCTACCACTGCCATGTGCCCCAGTGATTTATGCAAAGATACAATGTGAAGTTGTTTGACTGACGGAGAGACTTTTAGATGTCATTTGGCCGACTTTTTTTTTTTGGCCTTTATAAGAAAGCATACAGAAGGGAGAGTTCAAAAAATGCAAAGAGTTACTCAAAGCACTTGTTACATTCACCCATTCATACACACATTCATACACTGATGGAAGAGGCTGCTATACAAGGTGCCGACCTCCCCATCAGGAGCATATTTCCACATATTTCTTTGATCAGCCATTCACACACACAATTTTAGGTTATCTTAGCCCATACTTTGACCTGAAGCTATGGGATCCGGGGATAGAACCACCAACCCTCCCATCAGTGTACAACCCACTCTACCTCCTGAGCCTCAGCTGCCCATGACATGCAACATTGGCTACTTGAACCAGTGACATTGCAAACTTGGTCACCACTTAAATCTCAACTTAACACTCATAATATACTATATGTTCTTGGCAAAAACTACATTGTATGCACAGTATATAGAATTTAGCATATATTTTTATATATATACTTTATATCTGCACCATTTTGATATTTTTGTAGCACATTTTCTGTGCTTTGGCTCTGAGTAATCTTCATCTGCCATTGTAAGAAATAGTTATGTGAAGGGTACACAAATGTCAACACATGCCAGTGCATTGGAATCTCAGCTCTCTCTGTGGTGAGACTGTTGTCCTTTGAAAATAATTCATCTTTCTTAGTTATGCTTTTTTCTTTTACCTTTGAAAAAACACTGCCGTGTGCTGTACAAACCAGACACTGCTGACTGACAGATGCATGTTATGTAATCTAGTTGTTTGCGACAGTGCAACACTACAGAATATGAGGTTCGGGAGGTGGTAGGTGTGTGATGTGCATTACGCCCGTATAATCTTGGAAACAATAGCAAGTTTGTGTGTTTTTGTGTGTGTGAGACACAGAGACAGAGAGTACTTTAGTCTGAAGGACCCAGAGTGTTGGCTAACAGCCAGCAGTCTGGATACCCACAAACCCTTGCTGATGCTGCTGCTAGGCAGAAAGTGCAGTCAGATCTGTGTTGCCACATGTGAACTCGGTGCTGTATGTCTCCAGGTCATGATTAGTTGGAATTCCACAGTTTTAAGTCTTTGGACCCACACACCATGATGCTACCTTGCAGGTAAAGTGCAAAACTGAATTTGAGTTGAAGTAAAATGTTTTCTGTTGTGGTGGCTGAACAAAATGTCTTTTTCAGGCTTCATATAAGTCAATTCCTCACTAGAAACAGAGCTGCCCTCTTTATGGTCCAATGACTAAATGTACTCCCTTATCTTGCCATCTAGGAGCAAATCAGTGCTTTTATCGCATGGGACCCCCTATTGTAACCTCATTGTTTCAACCTGAGATCCCCATTCAATAAAACATCATCTTGTGAGGGCCCACTTGAAGCAACCAGTGACCCATGTTAGGGCCAGATTCGCAGATAGAAAAACACTGGTCTACGACCCGGTGAAATGTGGCTCGATGCCAGCTGCCTACTCACAATATCCTGCCGCCCTGCTCCTGTTCCTTACCACAGCTCAGACAAATTGGTCCCTCTGGGATTTTATGGAGCTTTTCTGTACCTATTGTGACCTAAAATTATGTCGACTTTTCCCAAAAATTGCAAAGCAATTTGCATTTTTAATGCAGGATATTTTTGCGATATAATTGTAATAATTTATGCAAATTGCAAGTCGGGACACTGAAAGATACTGGAAGATTTATTCATTCAACAGGAACGTGATTTGTACGCAAACTGAGACTATATGTCATTGAGAGAGAGACATATATAATACTTTCCTGTGATAATTAGCAAACTAAAGATCACAGAGAGCTACTGGAAATACTGATGTGTTGCATTTTCTGACAGGAAAGTTCAAAGCAAAGGAAAAACATTCAGGTTCCACTCTTGATAAATACCTTCAACTTCAAGTGTCAGCACAACAAACTGCAAATGCTACAAAAGTAGAACCCTTCTCAAGATTTTGAGGCATATAGTTTGATGTAAAATAGCCACATTTATTTTTGACCTTGGCTTTGTGTTCATCTAAATAAATAAATAAACACAGGTTTATGATAAATGGGAGCACAATGATGTCGATGAAATGAAACAGGAAGTGAGCTAATTTCCTTTGTTGCATCAAGGAACCTTAAAAACAAGGAAGGGTCATTACGTCACAGAATCTTAATTTGGTGCCAGACTGTGGTGACAACTGTACTGAAGCCTATGAGAGATGCATGGAGAGACACACTAAAACCAACATATCTACGTTCCATTACTTCTGATGAAGAAATGCCTCTAGAAAGAACACACTTCAGAGAGCAGGTTTACAGCTGATGTATTTTTATCGACACATTTGTCCCTTGACTTTGTTTAGGTAAGGCTCCTGTTTACAGTGTAATTGCAGTCTCATCAGTGGAAATCAGTCAGAACGGCCCCGTTTGATCACAATATTATCATCCCTGTCAATCATTTGGGGAAAAGATCAGTCGTTAACCTACTCTCTGAAGCGTGGTCTTTCATTTTCTGGAGGTGTTTCTTCATCAGTAGTCGTACGACATAGATATGTTGCGTTTAAGTGTGTTTCTCCATGCATCTCCGGTAGACTTAAATACAGCTGTCCACACAGTGTGGCACCAAGGCGAGTTTCGGTGACCTAATGTCCCCTCCCTCTTTTTTAGGTTCCTTGATTTGTGTTACTCTTAATAAAAGTCACATCAACATAAAGCTCAAGCTCTCAAATTGACCTCCCATTTCCTTGTTCTTGAAAACTTAATTTAGGAAAGAGATAAGAAGATATAAGCAGACATACTGTAGGTAGTTTATGCTCAAGTAAATCAGTGTAAAAAGAGTACAAGATTCTCTGTTCATTTTGTGATTTAATGTGGAAAAATTGCACAAAAGTTGGGATAGATATGTGCATTGATGTCTTCCGTTTCACACCAGTTGTAACCCACACACACCCACACACACACCCACACACACACACACACACACACACACACACACACACACACACACACACACACACACACACACACACACACACACAGGCCTCTGTTGACAGTCCCACTCAGGTAGACAGACAGCTTGACAGACACTGTGGGGGTGGGTGGGGTTCCTGTTTAAAATATAAGGGGATTGCGCAGCAGGGAGTTGCTTGAGGACACCAGAGAATCAGTGGGGTTCTTACCCTCTTATCGCACAAATCAAATGCCACCTACTGCCGGAGTGCCCTTGAGCAAGGCACTTAAGTCCTCAAAAACACTGCAGCATTGCTGCCACGTAGATCTGTACCTCCCGCTTCCTGTGTTTTCCCTTGTTTGTGTGTGTGTGTGAATGAGTTTATGTATCTCAGTGGGTAACGTACGCTCCCAGCGGCAAAAGAACTGTAATTCCCTGTTCAGAAATAGATGTTTGTCTGTCTGTTGCTCCGTTTGTCTGCATGAAATGTGCTCAAGCCTGGGAAAACAAATCTCTCCTAAAATCTTCACTCAAAGTTCTTCTCATATCGTCTCTTCTCTTCTCTTGTCTTCTCTTCTCCAACAACTGCATTAAACATGCCAATAGTACTTTTAAAGCCACTCTTTAAAAGTGTCGTTTAAAAACGTTAGCTTAAGGCTACAGTAGCTAGCCTTGGGTAGACTGTGAAATTGTTCCATAGCCAGGGGTCTACAATTAAGCCGGCGAACTAATTATCCATAAATACAATTTAATATATCCTTAAAGTGCTGCTACATAACAAGTGCTTGGGAAATAAGACATTCACCACGTTCTGTTTTCATAAACCTCATATCTCCAAGACTTCCTCGTGTTTAGTTTGGGCCCATGCATTTTTATAAACATCATCCGGTGGGGTTTACAGTGGGAGTTACAAGGATTTCAAATGGCTTCAGTAATATGTATTAAGTGTTAACACAGAGGGAGACTAAAAAAGGAAAAATGCCCATCTTGCCTTAGGCCATTCTCTCTCTCTTCTTCTGTTTTTTTTTTTTTTTTTTTTTAACTTCAACAGCACATAGAGAGAAAAGAACCTCTCAGTGTTAAGTGTATCTCTATCTGGCTTCACAAATTTCCCAAAATTCGCAGCCCCGTTGCCCGAGATTTATACCACTGCTGTTTACAGATTTATACCACACTGCTTTCCCCAACATATTGTCTACAGTGGAGGACTGCCAACTAAGCCCTTAATTTAAAACAAATGTCCTACTTTACTTAACGGCACTGTCCATACCCTCATCCTGTTTCCTGCCATTTCCCTTTTTCTATTCAGCAAAGATCTTCCCCACTGAAAAATTGAGGTTGTGTATTGTTTTCAGTGCACTCGATTCTTCATCTGCTCACTGCGTTTCTTCTTCTCTCAGTCTCTGTCTTCTCCACAACAAGTGCCTCTTGTCTATCCATTTACTGTGAGCTGCGTTGTGTCACTGATAGACTAGTGTTCCACCAGACAGGCTGAAAAAAATGGATTGCACTCCCAGAATGACAGGTCAAAACAAATAGTTTCACCCAGGAACATAGATCTACTGTACAAGTGTTAGGTGTATATAGTGCTGGCAAGAAGAAGCCAAATACTCTGTGAGATGGAAAATAGTAATATTTGTTTTATGAGTTTATGTTTGGATTGTCTCTGGTTGGTGAAAGACAGATTGTTTTTCTAGGTGTCAAGAGTCAGTGGATATTTGACAAAACCAAGATATAAATTGCTGCCATCTCTCAGAGAAGTCAGCTTTTTTGGGAAAAGAAAACAATTCTCAAGTACCAGTGGACAGCCATGTGGCTTCACATGTGCTGAATTGACTTTGTTTGGAATACCTAGAACACCCAGGTGATTTGAACATGGGTTTGACTCATTTTCTAGGGAAATGTAAATGTTTTTTGCAGATATATATCAAAACAAGACTTGCTACTGGTTTTCAACCATCAAAATTGAATTTGAAAATGGTTTTCAGTCACTTTTTTGATGGAAGGAAGACATCCTCATACTTTAACTCTGACAAGGTAGTTTGTTAGCGTCTCTTGAAACGGCATGTATCACTGTTCCCAAAATAACATGGCTGTTGCAGTGTTACAGTGACACAGGTTGCAGACCTTCATCATACGGTCGCAGTTTGGTTAAGTTTAGGCAAGAACACTACCTGGTTAGGCTTAGGAAAACATCATGGTTTGGGTTCAAATCACTATGTTGCTTCGGTAACTTCCATTACAAACATACCTACGTTACCTAAGAACATAATGTTACGTTATGCACGTGATGTTGCTTCATCGTCTTAGAAAGTTGAAAACCTCACTACTGACTTCTGGTTTCACTCTGGACAGGAAGAGCCGTCTACTGTGTTAAAGTCCTGCACTTGTTTAATCCGTCCACCATCCCTGGCTGCCTCCTTATATGGACTTGCCTCTCCTTACTTCCTGTCAATAAACAATAAACACCAACATGGGCTGCAAAGAGGTGCTTGATTTTTTAACCTATACTGTTGTTTTTCTGAGGAGGATAGGCTGATTACACACAACAAACCAGAAAATCAAATGACTTCAACAAACCAGAAATTAAATTAGAGCCTTAGTTATGATGAGTTAGGCTATTGGAAAGCTTTACTTTGACATGGACAGTGGAAATCTGGTCTTTGTTTTCCACTTCATTAAGCCCTCTCAGTGCACACCTTTATGAGTATCCCATCTCAGCCATCTGTTGCTCCAGCTACATGATGTTAAATGCCTTGGTCAAGCACATTATAATGGTCCCTAAATAAGTCCTCTCTTTACTTCCTTGTCAGGTTCCTGCTGTCCGGTGGATTTCAGCTGATAACTGTCCGTATACGAGCGGTCTTTTTGCCTGTGAGGTGATAAAAATCCCAAGGCTGCCAATATCACTCTTAATTTAGCCATGTTAAGGTGTGATTGATAAGTGGTGTCACGGCCATCGCTAGAAAACGGTGCGTAAGGCCTGAAAAAGAGTGTTTTGAAATACATTCAGTCAGTACTGATCAATATCAACATAAATCCTTAAGAAGAAGAGAAGAGGGATCAACATTTAAACATCAATAAGTCAATACTACATTAATTAAGAGACAGTACTGTACTTACCTTAAACAAATGAGACCACCTTCACCAGCAGCCCCTGCATACCCTTTAATGCTGCCACCTGGATGCTTTATGGCAAAAAAAAAAGAAAAAAGAAGAAAAAAACACATTATTTTAGTGTGCAGCTTGGATGGAGCAGTTTCCTCTTCATCTACCTGAAATGAAGCCTGTGAGCGAGTTCAGGCAGCAGACTTGAGCCCACAGCTACACTCCCAAGGCATACTCCTCTCATTGCAACATATATGCATTACACCCTTAAGCCGTCAGCGCTCTGCTCACTCTTTTGCTTCATGTCTGCTGCCATATCACTCACCTTTGAAGCTACTGTATGCTGTCACTAGCTGCTTCTGACGTTCATGTAACATTTCAAATCCTCACTTCCACCACAGCATCCACCTGTGGGCGCTGAATCTACCATTCCCTCAAGGGGGAATAAGTACTGTCTTCCCCCAACTCCCTCCTTATGGGAAAGGACAAGGTCACAGCAGACGCCAAACATCAATGCTGTACATATTCTATATTCAAGTATCAACTATTCCACATGAGTTGAGTGAGTGAAATAACAGCGAGCTGCAGAGAGCTGTCTGAAACGACTCTTCAGAGCTAAGTTATTGAAATTTTCTGCTTGGTGGACCACTTGTAAGCCACATTTACCAGAAGACTGCAAGGACATGCAAAAAGTCATCAGGCTCTGATCTAGATGTATACATTCACAGATAAGAGAGGCAACATTAAATTGGTTTACTTGAGATGTCTTGTACTTAAATCAGTCGATGAGGAAACTAGTAAAGGTAAAGCAAACTGACAAATGCAGCTTAACTTCACAATCCCACCTTTAAATCATTCTGTACTAAGAGTGTAACTTTGATGGCACCAACCAGTACACAGTACTACATGCTGTGCACATGTACAGAAAGGGTGCCTCTAAGTGCACCTGCTATTTTCTTTGATAAATGCTCGGTGGCACTGTGTCCTCACTTTACTGATAGAGGAGTAGTGTTGAGATTGTAAACAGACGTGGCTCTTAGATGTCTATTTTTAGAAAAACAGCCCACTTTTCACCAAAATACCAACACGGACCCATTTTAATTAAAGCACCCATCTGTTTTCTTCCTGTTTTTTTCCCACCTTTGTGTCGTCATGGGCTCCGTCTCTCAGGTTTGCCAGCTTTAACAGGTGTAAAGTGTCACTGGGTGATTTTAATACAGGGTTAAATTACAGTCAAGAAAGGGCAAAGATTATTCCTAAGTGAGTTTTGCATCCCTGCCTTTTTTTATACAGTACCATGCCACAAGACGGTGACTGCATGTGACTGAGCCTTTACCAACCTGTTCTCACTCCCGATGTGTTAGATACAGCAGCCTCGTCAGTGGCCCAACACTTCTAAGTCTGGCGGAGTAGGTACCCCTCTAGCATCACTTTTGAAATCTCTTAGACCTAAGCAAGTAATTTTGGAGTCTTTTGGGAAGCCTAATCAGATGTTGTATATTACATATTTTTGCAAATTGCACCGTGGAACCCTTCACGCCCAAAACTGAAGCTCAAGGGTAGGTAGATCATCATAGCTTAAGACTTAAGCCACTGACCAAGCTGCCGTTACTTTGACAAGTATGTAGTGAGAACGTGTTGGCCCTTACACAAAGGCAACTCACTAAATCAAGAAGTCATTTCTTGCAACATCAAACGCACTAGTGATTGTTACCATGCGTGTTACCTTACCTTTCTTCCTGTCTTTATAAGGTGTTCCCCACGCACACTGTGTCTTTTGTAATTTGCTTTGCACTTATTAATGATGACTGTTCAGACAGGTAAGGGCTCGTCTGTGGTCATGGACTGCAGCTGCATTTGGAGCTGTTGAACTTGATGATAAACTTATCATCTCCACAGTTAGAGGGTCATTGACTCCAAGAAGCAAATGTCAGTGTTGAAGCGCTCCCATCTCTCGCTGTAACTTCCATCATTGAAATCCTACATACGGCTTTACCAACAATTCCTCGTCTCCCATTTAATTTGGCACAAATCTGAAATGCTGCCAAACTGCATCAGTTGCATTATTTTTGAGTGACCAGTTCATTTACACTAACACCAAGGCTTTTTTCCCCTCTGTCTATTCTGTGGAAGAGAGTTCATGTGATGGTGATGAAAATAACCCTGATGCTATTTCAGCACCATCGTATGCCTTTTTACTGTACAACCATCCAATCTAAACAGTAATCCCAGCATTATAAGAGTCTGTCAACATCAGACATGCCAGCAGTCTGATAGACTGGCAGGCAGAGCGAGAGATAGACTGTTAAACAGGCAGATACAGATGGGCAGTCAGACAGATGGACGCGGCAACAGAAAGGCACACAGGCAAGCTGGCTGGTTGGTCGGTTGACTGTAATGACCGGCTGGCTGGAATCTCTGAGTGGCTGTCTGATTACATAAGCTGGTTGACTGGTTGGACAGTTGACCGACGGTCACATAGTCTTTAAAGCGGATCACTTATTTTCGCATAAATGTCAAACAGCCGTAGGATCAGTGTGATTGGGAGAGAGCGAAACGGAAAGAGAGCGTGGAAAGAGGGCGGGGAGAGACAGAGAGAGAGCTGGAGACTAGACAGGGATATGGAATCATGTCAGTCCATCAGTACAGTGACAGCTAGACAATTACTGCTCATTACCTGACTGACTAACTGACTGACTCACTGACTGACAATTGTGTATGTGTGTTGGTGAGTGTGTGTGTGTGTGTGTGTGTGTGTGCACATGTGAATTAATTCTCATCTGTCTCCTGGTCAGTCCTCTATTTGAGACTCAAATCGCTGCACCATTATATTCCCAGAGACAAACAAAAAAATGGGAAATGATAATGCTTGAGTCTGGGTTTATGCTCTCCATTTTGTTTAACAAGTACATTTCGGACTGCTTATGATGATTTATAACCATTCCTATGAGTATGTGTGGAATGCGGTAATGTGACATGTTTTTCTAATCAATATAATTTATTAATAAACTAGTTTGAGGGTAAATCTCTATCTGTGTTAAATGCCAGAGATTGTTATAGGCCCGTCACAAACACTTTTTTACTTTGCAGTTTTCAGTAGCAGACATGGTAGCTCCTTAATGCAGCCAGTACCTCTGTGATCAATAGAGTCCCAGCCAAACTCTCTCTTAATCTCCGACCAGTGTCAAAAATTAACCTTGGCCTAAAGCAAAAATACCCTCGGAAGTTCGCATGCCCGTGAAATTAAAAATATAGGAGCACCCGATAATTAGTTATACCCATTTCACTTTATTCACATTTTATTTGTTGAGTGGTGAAATATTAATGTGGGAATGCAACATCTGTCCCCTGTGGGCCACCAAGGTGATTTATTGCAGCCTGCGACGGGGCAGTTCTCTTTCTGGTTGAGAAAAATAGAAGGCGCACTGAAAATGCTGCACACAGCCTGAAAAAGTAGACAATGGTTCACTCACAAGAGGTAGAAGTAGAAAGGCCAATCACATGCAATCCACAGAATCCTAAAATCAATATATATATAATAACTGCATTTAACAAAAATGCAGATATAAGCAGAAAGCTCACATTAACTGACTTAGCATTATAGCATTACATGATAAACAGAGACGTTGTGGTGCTATGGCATCTACTGTATGACCACAATGTACATTCAGTTGCCAGTTTTTAGGCAAACCTAGCTAAAACAATGTAATCTAATAGAACAGTCCTGCAATATTTACTATTATCATGCAGATTATGATGTCTGTTTGTTGAAACTGTATTTTAGAGGTGTTGTTATTGACAGACATTTGTATTATCATTTTGTTATGGTTTTAAGCTAAATAGGAGAAGCACCTTTCTGCATTTGCTTTAGTCAGATGTAATATACTGAGTGCATAATTAGCTAAATGACCTGTAATTAAACAGTGCTACAATTGAAATCACTTCAACTGGAAAAAGGCTACCGAATCCCATGGATTGTTAGCTAAGTAACACTATTTTGACAGCACTTCAGAAATAAGTTCACCCAAACATGAAATTTCAGTCATTATCTACTAAGTTATTTACACCTTTTTAAAGGCCTAGGTCTTCACTGTAGCTGCCAAGCTAAGAGCACCAGTGCACACCCGGTCTAAAGTAGGCACGAGCCCGACCATGCGTCGAGGTTCTAAATAATGTCTTTTTAAATTAATCTGGGGTTTCTTTTTATACATTTTCACATTTTAAAAGCAAGGCCCATCAGCTTCAGTTGTTTAGGAGAATGCTACGATGTAGTTTTTGATGTGAAGCTCCAGAAATGTTTCCATCAGCATGAGGGTGAGTAGATAAAGGCTGAATTGTCATTTTGGAGTCAATGTATCTTTGGACTTAAATGTGCCAAACTATGCTGTACTAAGTTTTATACATAAGAAAATCAGAAAAGGTTGGAAAAGAGACTGTTTTGACCTTTGGAAGAAGTGAGCCAGACAGTGCATAAAAGGGGTTTCCACACAAAATGAGTTTCTTGATTGCTGCATGTATTACCAGGTCCCAACAAGCATGTATGTGAATATGTGGTCCGTTAAAAGATCAATTAATGAATGTGATTTTCTCTGAAAGTGCTCTTTAAATCAATAATAATAATAATAACAATAATAATAATAACATTAAAATGTAGTTGGATTTGTCTTTATTACTCTAAAAACTATGAAGCAGCTGCACAAGTACCAGCATCTGTAATCAACATAACTTGACAAAACATCAGCTCAAATATTTTATTGTGCAGTATAATGAAAAATAATGATCATAGATTTCACTGCTTGTTTCTTAAGTTTGCTCACAGAAGTGTAGCATTACCTACCCTCTACTGGTGTAAGCAGCACACAGCATTTAATTAGCCTAACCACAGGAACAGTATGCTTAGTCTCAAAATACTTCTAACACAAATAACCCCAAAACTCAGTGCATACAGTTAAATAAAAAAGGATAAATCTGAGGTGCCAAACACCGCTGTGGCTAAATAAAGTAAACTAAAAATCTCATTTACATTTTCTAAAAAGCAAAACATTTCTCCTCCATCTCACTTCTCTCTTCTCCTCCTGTCTCGTCTCACCACAGACCTCACGCCCCTCTCCGTCCTGTCCTTCTTCAATCTCCTCTCTCTCCTCTCCTCCCTCCATCCCTCTTTCTGTTTGTCGCCTTCCGTGTGCTCCCTTCATCCGTTCCTGTCTGTCCTTTGTGTCCTTGCTTTGAGGCCACCTGAATTAAATATATTCATTTCTCTCTGTTTCCACTGTCCTCTGTCTTGCTCTGTAGCTAAATGACTTTAACCCCTTTTACTCTTTTTTTGTCCATCCTCCTTTCTTTCTCCAAACCATATTTTTGCCTGCCTCTTTTCTGCTTTCTCACTTTCATTTCCCACTTTTATGTGTCGCCTCAGCTCACCTCTCAGTTGACCTGGCTGACCTTTCAAATGATGAACAGTGAATCGCATAAAATGCCCGTGACCAATACAGAAAGCAGACTCACTGTCGTCACTGCTTTAGGTCAGCGCTCTCTTTTTCCTTTATTTTTAACCTCTCCTCTCATTTCCTTTGGTTTTGTCTCTCCTCCCCTTTCATTGTTGCATAGTGACAATTTATTGTGTCCCATCTTTTCCTCAAATCGTTGTTCTCTTGACTTGGATACATCAAGAGCTACTTAACTCTGCACTTCAGCATGCCTGCTGTCGTGGACACTTGAAAGTAAAATGGTGTCCTAATTGCTTATTAATTTCCTGCACTGCTTAACAATGACAGAATAAAGTGCATAAATGTGAAATGAAGCTTAACATAAATCAAAATCTGTAAACTTATCATTTGTACTTTTGCCACTGCTTGTCAGAGTCAGCAATGTAGGAATAAGCAAGACGTCTACTTCTCTCCTTCTCCTTTCCTTTCCACATTCTGCATACATGTTCCCAGGCCAGACTTAATATATACTCCCTCTAGTCCTGTCTTGTTCTGCCCCGAGGTCCTCTCCCAGTCAGACATGGGGGCGTCATCCACAAGCATCCTGATCAGATTCCCAAATCGTCTCAACTGACTCTTTTCACTACAAAGAAGGAGTGGTTCTGCTTAGAGTTTCTTCTAAGAATCTGACCTCCTCACCCTGAGCTCAGACATCCCATGTATGTATTTTGGACCCTTGCAAGTGCATTCTCACTCTTGCCATCCAGAGCTTCGGGGTGAGGATTACGGCACACTGTAGACCTACTGGGAGCATGAGAACTTCACCTTCTTTTGGGGAGTCAACATGCCCCCAACCCAGAGGGGGCAATCCACCATATCAAACAGAGCACCAAAACCCTCAGATTTTTGCTGTGCTAATCCTCATATAGTGCTAACCATTCACCCCCAGCTGCAAACCAGCCCAGTGTGCACTGGAGGTCATGGTTTGGAAAAGCCAACAGAGCAATGTCACCTGTAAAGGATAATCAAAATTGACACTTTTTGGCTGCACCTAGAAAACCTTGCAGTCCAACTACCAGAGAAACAAGACATTACAACATCAGTCTTGTTCTTACCTATTTGAAAAAGATACTGTTAAAACCCAGGTATTCTTTTTTCTCTGTTTGGTTATTACATTCTGGACTACTGTAGAAATACACATAATTATGAATATTATATTCTGCCAAAATATCCCCCTGAAACTGACAGGCTGGACCTTTAAGATTTAAAGCTTTTTATATATGACTTTGAGCTCATGTGGCATTAAAGATGATAAACCTAAAGGTGCACTATGAAAGAAAACATCTCTTCATTTTCTTGACTGAATAAACAAACTGACCTTAAAGGACAACACATTTTCATACTGTTTGACCCTGTCACCTTTCTAGCTCCAAACTCTGGGGACCTTATTTTCTACTTTCTGAGTTTACCGCATTAATATTTGCGGCGTGAAGGTGTTAATCCTCATTTTAACCATTTAGTCTTGGCTGCAAACCAGCCCAGTGAAGTTCATGGTCTGAAACAACATAACTCTAAGTGGCACAAATGCAGCCCAGGTCATCAAACTCTCCACTTTGTGGCTGCACCCAGGGGTGCTGGCAATGAAAATCTCAACCATAGCAGAGTTCAACACCCGGCGAACATGCACAGACTCACTGTTGTTCATTCATCTGTTTGAAAAACATGTTGTTAAAGTTTGGGTTTTAATTGTTTTACAGCGTCAACTTAAAGTCCCCCTCCATTCATTTTTCTTCTTCTTCCCGTCCCCTCGGGTGAATATTTGACACTAGAAGGCTGTTTTCACAGTCATTGGCAGTTAAGCTTGCGAAATGAAAAATATTTGCATATGCATATATTCTGTGATTTTTAATCATGGAGAAGGAGTAGGTGCCATTCAAAGGATTTGAAAGTGATATGTATACTTTTTTGCTGCAAAAACTATGCCAGACACATATTGGAGAATGTTTTGTATGCCTTAATAAGACATGTGTGGACGGGATCTTTTTGAGGTACACTGTATTATGATAGTGAGACTGCGAGTTCATCTATTTAGCTCTCCTTGAAATGATTTGATTCCATGTTAGCCATTCAAGCATGAATGCCAGATATTAGTATAGATGTTTCTTCATTAGATAAACAGATTTCATTTACTTTATTTAGTCGAGACTACTCATCTCGTTCAATTTCAGCTCTTTCCGTTTTGTTTGCTTGTTCATAATCCTCCCCAAATCGTTTCACCTCTCAATTAAGTCTCGAAGAGCTGTTTCAGCACAACCTGCAACACCTGACTTTATCTATCACGTTAGTTTGACTGTTCTAGTGTAAATTCTCAAAATAGAGTATGTTTCTACTTTGCTGGGCTTGTTCTATATTTCATAGTGTTTGGGCTCATGACAAGTTTGGTTACCATGGAGTGATAGTTGCTTTTGTGCGGTGTAGCTTAAAGATGTATCAAACTCATGGCATTCATTTTTAGAGAGAACAGGAAAATCACTCCCTTCGCTCTCCTTTTTCCTCAATGAAGCAGACAGCATGAAACCTGAGTGTAGCGCTGAGTCAGGGAAAACACAAAAGGGAAGATCTTGAAGGAATCTGTTCTCAGGCCAGCATGGGTCTTCATGGCTTCAGGGCTGGAGTCTTTACCAGAACATCAACA
Organism: Pagrus pagrus; assembly: GCF_965226575.1. NCBI lineage: Eukaryota > Metazoa > Chordata > Actinopteri > Spariformes > Sparidae > Pagrus > Pagrus pagrus. The sequence continues at coordinate 27,066,564 of NC_140185.1, read as the reverse complement.
GGATCCACATTGAAAACTCACCGTCATATTTTTGTCAAGTACAAATTTGTTTTTCTATGTTTCAGGCTTTCAGATTCGATGTTGCCTTATTGTTGGCTTTCAGGAGTCAACAGTTAACTGTCGTGCTGTGTTTCAGAGATGTGTTTTCTCAAAGACTTCTTTCTGTTTTTTCAGGTTGTCAGGATTCATGCTGCCCTCCCCTATAGTCAGCAGTGGATCTATATTGGCCTTGTGGTTTACCACAGACTTCGCCGTCAGTGCACAGGGCTTCAAAGCTGTATATGAAGGTAAGACAGTGTATGTGTGTGCATCGTGTAGCATGAACTGTGGCTATGATACAGATGATGACAAATAGTCAATAGTGATGACAAATGTGACCTGCAAAGTGATTGAACCATGTTGGAAAATGGTGTGTGACTAACAGTGACTATCGCATGAAGTACACAAAAAGAGCTGCATTTAGAAATATTATTTAGTTTATCGAAAGGTATCCAAATGACAGGAAGGTTGCAGTTACTTGGAGTGACTTTGATGACACGCAGATGTCGATTATTAATCATTCCTTGTCTTCATATCAATCAGTAGGTGTTTTTTCGGGGGTCAGAAATGAGAAATAAGTTAGGTTTTTAAAGGACTGTGTTTGTCTATTTATAGCTCAGAGAAATTAGGGGGCTAGTTCTTCTTTTGATCAAAAAATTAGTTGAACAAACAGTGCTATACATGCGGCACACTTTTTCTGGAGTGAAAATGTATGGCTGAGGCCTGCTCCTAATTCAAGAGATTAAAATGTTCATGTGTTGGCTCACAGCCAAGAGCCTTTGTCTCGGTCATCCGTGGTCCTCTGTAATGTATTCACTGTGTATGTATACATATTCTTTATTCATGTATGTGTGTGTCCTGTATTGTTATTTCTACACTGAGGGGCTGATGTTCACATCACTGCTTACTGTGTTGACTTCCTGGCTGCATGTTGTTTTGCTGTGTGTCTTACGTGTGTTTTATGAGCGTGGTATACAAGACTTTTCCATGTCTGCGTGCCTGGTGGGATGCGACACAAATGCTTAGTCTGACCTTTTGAAGATGCACACACACACATCCGAAAACACACACATGCATGCACACACTCAAACACACAAAACACACACACACACACACACACACACAGTGTTCCATTACGCTTGCATAAGAGTTCATCTATGAATCATGAACTCTAAATATCAAAGACAAACTCAAGAGACCAGATATACACACTTACTCCCCTATGCGTGTGTGAGTGTGTGCGTTTCACCTTTATCTTACTCTGTCTGTGTAAACTGCATATTGTTGTGTGTATCTGTGTGTGTGTATATTCCTGAATGTGTGAATGGTGAAAGCACACCTGACAGCTATTAAACCTTTTTCCAGGAGGCACTTTGTCTTTTTTTGTATATATATTTTTTTTTTCATTGTTCCGTTTCACATCTGCGGGGACTCTTAAGTGTGTTGCCTCAGGAGCGGTTGTGATTTTGTGTGTGTGAGTGCACATATGTGAATGTGTATGAGGTGTGTGCATGTTTGCGTATAATTGACGGGTTTTTCTGCTAATGTCTAATCTTTTTCTTTTTGCATTGTGTTCTGTACTCGTGTGTGAAATAACAATGTATGTGTTTATCGAGATGATTGCGTGTGTGTACAGAACATTGCATTCATGCAACAAAAAAGGCATTATTTTTTCAAGGCTTTGGTTTTTTTGCTTATGTAAGATCACTTATCAGTTATGTGATCATTCTTGTATCTAACTGGTGAGCTTTCTACTGTGACTTTATACCAGTAAGCTTTACTAGAGTTTCTTATTTTTATTAACTTAACATTACACCTGTCTCACATCACATTCTTCTTCTGAACATTAACTTTAATAACAGGTGCATTAACACATCATCTCATTATTTGTACCTTGTACCCCAGCAGTGTCTATCCGTCTATGGGAAGGGCCGCTGTTTAATCCTTTTGTCTTTAGATTTTTTGCATCTTCTCAGTCAAGAGGACCTAAAAACCCTCTTGCCAAATGATTGTAGAGAACCAATTGGCTGCATATTTTTGCATATGAATTTTGCTAACTCCTTCATGATGGCCCTTTAACGAGCTTCTACGACGCTATCTGCTGAAGCAGAGTGTAGCGAACAGTAGGCGGTCAGATGAGGTTGTACACTTGAATTTGCTCCGCTTGTTGTGGTTCCTGCGCTGCCTCACTTGAGTGGCAAGCTAGCAGGTGAGTCTGCAGATTTGTTGTCTTTGTAGGATCTGAGACTGCTGCTATGTACAAAGCTGACAAACAGCCTTATCTTTGTTAGTTACACCGCCATCTATGGTGTAAAACCCAGAATACTTCTCAGATGTTGTGTTGTGATTGTCCATTCGGATAGTGTCCTCTATTTTTGTAGTAAACAACATAACATTACTGGTTTACTAATAGGTCAATAGGGCTGGCAATAGGTCAAACATTTTATTTTTAGAGTGCGTTATGTTGCATCAAAAAATATAAGCTTTCCCCCACTTTCAAATGGAAATTTAGAAATTTAGAATAAGGTAGCTTGAGTAACAATAATGACACGAAGAAAGATAAAGACAGAAAAATGAAAGAATGATTAAAAGCAGACATACCGCCAGAGGACAAATTGTGACACTTAACAGTATGTGCAAAATGCAGTTATGAAGTCCTGACATTTTGACTTGTGAAACAAAAAGTCTTCTCAAGTAGATCAATAAAAATCCTGGCACAGAGAAAAACTTATGCGAGATGCACCTCTGTGACTGTGATCTAAAGCAGACTCTCCATTGAATTCTGATTTTAATGCTTCTTAGAATCTGCAGAGTTTGACAGGCAAGGTTTGTTTTGCAACTTTGTAGAAAAACAGTGGGCTCACCTTTATTGTGAGGGTCCTGAGTTGAGTGCTTTAATATTCATGTTCAGTAAAGGGAAAGTTTTAGTGTGTATATCAACCTTTAAAGGTCCCATATTATACTGTTTTTTCACACAGCTGTCAGAGGTCCAACAACACTGTATTCAAATGTATTGCCCCAAACCCATCAGTGGTCCTGAAACTCAGCTGTCTGAAAGTGGCTCAAGTGAGCTCTGCTGAGAGCAGCTGTTTCTGTGCCTGCACCTTTAATGCTACTGAGCTCCGTCTGTCAGCGCGTGCCTTGCCTGCTACGCGCCACTGTCACGGAGAGGATGCCGTTCACGCTACCGGTAGCATGCGCTAATGTTTACGGTGGATGTATCGCTATGGCTCGCTGAGATGCTGTCGTTCAACCACACCAGTTTGACCCAGAATCGGACCCAGAAGGAGAGGCTCAGAAAAATACAGACTCTGCGGCTGCAGCAGGACTCCCCAACACAACCACCCGGCTCCCATCCCCCACTGACCTGCAACAGGTAACGTCTAAAAACAGCTAGCGAAAGCTGTGTTTGTCTCCAACACAGTCTCCAAACTCTTGGACACTGATCGCATAGTCTCTGTCTCCAGTCTGCACATGTTGCCAGACTTTTTACTGTGACAACCAAACTCCCTCGTAATATTATTAAAATTAAACTCGCTTCAACCGCCGTTGCATAGCGGACCGAAGCGGAGCTAACTAGTTAGCCAATTTCAAGCTGACGTCACCAAACTCGTAGACAACTGTAAATATTATCAAAACGTGGCGACACTTACCTGTGGCTCGGGTGCAGTTGCTGGGTCCCGTATGGTTGGGACTGATCCTTTTACGAGGGTCAGTGTCGAGGCAAAGCCAGCTTTGTACTGACTCTTGTTACTGAAGCAGTCCGATGTGAAGCAGTTAGCACACACAAACAGACTTACAGGAACCGTAGCCGGCACGTTGTCGTTAAAAATGAAACGCAACCACTGTCTCTTCTGTTCTTCTGTAGCTGGGACAGAATAAAGGCACTTACGTTGATTTTTACAACCAACAACAGAGCAATTTGCGTGTCTAGCTCTGAGCGACGACATTGCGAAACACTGCTATCTTACCGCTGGACACACCGACCTTCACCTCGGGGATGAACGCCCCCCTTCTCGGATATCTCCGGGGGGAGGGGGAGTGTTTCCGCGCAGAGGAGCCCGGCCTATGAGCTGAATCTGAACAGCCTGTAGGAGCCCCGTTTTACCAGTGGGTGGGCTGCAGAGACCATGCAGTACTCGTTTGCTTTCCTCATCCTGGGAGTTGGTAGGCTCAGGGAGGACCAGTTTATACATGTAGAGACCAGAGAAAACGTGTTTTTCATAATATGGGACCTTTAAGCTGTTGCATTTTTCCTTCTCTGTGTCTGTTATGCTATGTAAAGCAGGAGACCCTGCAAACATCTTGCATGAATTGCTCATCAGAAATCTAAATACTTTTAAGAACTGATCATAAAAATACTTGTTGATAGGTTACAAGGTCACGACTGAATTCATTACTGAAGATTGAGATCTGAAGTTTCATCCCATCGTGGCTCAACGCCTCTGCAGAGTTGCAAAGATAACAGTGAACCCATTTCATCATATGACCAGAGTCCACGATGACTCAGGTCCAGCAACGTTTGGATTCGGTCATACTGTCATAGTATTGTTGGTTACCAATCACTAAACTGGCATATCCTCTCAGTGCCTGTGAAGCTTACATTTCTGAGCTTTTTTGTTTTCATCATTTTTTAGTAACAATTTTTCCTTATAAACAGCCTTTGCTCTGATTATAGTGTTTAAAACCGTACCTCCAAAACCCCTTCCTGGCTTGCTATTGATGTTTTGGCTATCTTCAATATTTGTGTCTTTGTGTTTCAGCTGTTGTCCACGTAGAAGCAATGACTTCATGCTGCAATCAAATTTCCCAGTGACAAAATCAAAAACAAAAGCACAAAAACATCACTAAACTGAACTCTGTATGAGCTGAACTAGACGAATAACAGTTTTGCATTGAAAAAATATGAATTCAAAATCATTAGACAATCTCAACATCTTCTTTTTTTCCTCTTCCTCTTTCTCTGCTTTTGTTCATTTAAACTAATTCACACTAACAAAGAATCTATTCAGCCCCGTCTTTTTATTGGCCTTAACAACCCGTCTCCCCTGTCTGTCTGTCAGCTCCTCTCAGTTAACAAAGCAAGTTCTGTTAACAAATCTTTTCTCTGTTCTATCCTTTATTAAAAGGAAGCCAAATTGAACCATAAGTCTGAACACATAGGTAACTGATAAGACCCCAGTTGCCCGAGAGAGAGAGAGAGAGAGAGAGAGAGAGAGAGAGAGAGGGTCAAATGAAGCTATAAGTGGTGGAAAGCAAGGCCTCGCTGATAAAAAAGCAAGTTTGCAAACCAGCTCTTCAAGACAAGATAATCATCAATTAATTTCCCCTGAAGCAGAGAGAGCGACAGACAGAGAGAGAGGTTTAGAGAAAGATGGCTAGCAGGATGAGGGAGGGGTAAATAAACAGACGGGGGGGAGGGGGGGATCTTGTGTCTATTTTTCTATTTTCTTCATCAAAAGTATAAATACTTGAATACTTTTTTTTGATGTCGTGTTGAAAACGATTCCATTCTCTATTAATTATACATTTGATAGTATTAATAGTACTAAGTTATGAAAAAAACCACACATCTACAATCAGATTTTCAACTGAAGGCTGTAAACAGGAAACAATGGGGAATAAAATCAGCAGTTCCTCAATCTGCGGCTGTTGGGGCTTTCTCCCCGGCAACGAATTCACCAAGTCACTGGGGGCCAAGGCACAAGCAAGGCAGTACTATGAGAGAAGATGTCAGGACAGCCAGCAAGCGACCTGTCACTTTCATTCAAGAAGCAAGCTAGAGCTAGCCAGGGCTAGAAATTGCACCGGCACCCTGATCCCTTCAGAGACTTGAGAGAGGCAATGTTTAATAAATGTACGAATATTGTCAGTAAAGGGGGCTCTACTCTACGTAACAATTTATAGAAATGTATGTCCTCATCATTGTCCCAACAATAAGCTGTTTGTTTTACGCCTAATTGTCCCACATATTACAAAAGAAGGCTGGAGGTTTGGTCAAACTGATCTAATGTGTCTGTCTCTGTTTTGACTCCATAACGTGAAGTAATATTAGAGAAATTACAAATTAAACTAAAAACAATTATAACAACATAATGTATGTGTTGGCTAACAAGGTAGTATTATTAATTTTACGAATGTTTTTGTGCGCCATGGACTTCTTTCTGCTGTGGTGTTGAAAGAGGTACTGAGTGTCGTTTTTTTTACACTAGTATTGTATGTATGTATGTAGTTTAACACTATTGTATCGCGACAACATTAGTCTACGCCATTACTTTGTTACTGTAGAGGACAAACATCATACACAACATCATTATCAAATTAAAAAGAGGAGGATTTGAAGTGCTTCCCTCATCTTTTATTAACAGTGATGGGGTTCTGATGGTATTTTGTGTTCAGATGAATCTCGGTCCAGATGGATGATTTTTTTGTCACATGTAATTCTACCATCTCCCCCACCATCGTCTCCGTCTGTTCCCCCAGCAAAACAAAAAGCCATGAAAAACTTTAGAATATTTATATCCGTTGCTTCTGTCGTCCAGAATCAGTCGGAGCTGCTTTATCAGGAGTTAAACCCGCAGCCATAGCTATGGATTTGTTGGAACGATAAAGATAAAGCCCTCGGCTGTGTGTCCACGAGGGCCCCTCTCTCCAGGATGCTGGAGTTTTTAAAATGTAGAAGATGCCTTGGTTCACATTCCAGCTGGAGTTGGGAGCTTAGCATGTGTTTAGCAGCGATGGTGCCAAATGCTAAAGTTATAAATATTTAAACTTTGAACTCAAATGAGTTTGCCATTGTCGCTTAGCAACAAGAAGCAGGACCAGCACTTCCCCTGTGCATTCGTCAAGTGTTGCTACCTACAAGAAGAAACTCAAGGATACAAGGCCTTTCTGGACACAAAGCATGAAACAGACATGAGTGGCGGCCTACTTCCTGACTGTAGAGCATCCTTCAGATTGTATCACTTGTGAATCAATTTATATATGTCAGGAAATATGCGTCAGTGCAGCTATTGTGCTTATTACTGTAATAATATAACATATATAATATGTTAACTGTATTCAAGAGTACAACCTTCATGACATTCTCTTTTAGTTTAAAATTACTGGAGATGTATAATACAATATAAATGCGACACAGTAATGAAGATTACATTTCTACTTAATGGCACATCTCATTGTATTAACAAATATGTTAATATTTATATTGAACAAATATGTTAATGCTATTTAAGACCAGTATACAAATGACCATAAAACTCATTATTTTCAGGAGAAAAGATCTTTTAACTGAGAATACAAGAGAACTGCTCTAATTAAAGAGGCCTATTAATTATAAACTGATTATTATGTACAATATGCACTACAATAGTTGGAGAGAGTGTGCATGCGTGTCTGTTGAGCAAGAGAGAAAAAAAGATTATTGACTCCCAGCACTACATTTAACTTAATGATAAAGTAGAAAAAGCATCCTCAAAGTCTCAACCTCCCACACCCACTCTCTCCAAACACACACGCGTGCATGCACACACACACGCACGCACGCACACACACACACACACACACACACAGGCTTTAAGAGAAAGAGGCCGAGTGTGCGTTTTTCAGTCCCTAGGCTAGCTGCAGAGTTTCCTCTCCTGTTGAGGGACTTCTGTGAAAAACATGACTTGGAAACCCTTTAAAGGGACTCTGCACATTAAACACAAGCACACACACACACACACACACACACACACACACATATATATACAGGCTCACACACAGAACAGTAACTTTTGCACACACATGCTTACATGCCTGTTGGAGATTGTATAGGGACCATTCTGGAAGCGCAATAGAGGGAGATTAAAGATAAGAAGATGTGGATACAGAGGAGAAGAGGGAAGAAAGATTGTGTGTGTGTGTGTGTGTGTGTGTGTGTGTGTGTGTGTGTGTGTGTACATGTTCCACTGCATGTGTTACAGGTCACGGGTATTTTAGCTTTTTCCTCCCATTCTTGTTGTTATGGCAATACTTACCATGTCACCATGTATAGGTTATTACGGGGTATCACTTTGACACTGCATTACAACATGTAATGTGTGCGTGCCCATGCCTGAATGTGTGTATATCTGTAAAATTGCAGGAAGTTCATTCCCTTTGGTGTTGGCATTTGCACCGTTTCTCTCTCTCTCGGCCCTCCACACCTCTCTCCCTCTCTCACCCTCTCTCTGCTGTGCAGACTTGTGTAGAATCCATTAGGAACACTTCTAGGAGCTTCCAAATCTTGCTGACTTGATGCAAGGCTTTGCACAGACTGTGGCGAGAGCCCTGTAGCCACCAACCATTGGACGAGATGCAAAAAGATCGCAGCCTCCTGCTCTGGGATTTTGGGTCCTCAGACATGATGTTACACATAAGAAAGATTTATTCATCTAGAGTTTTTTCCGATGCCTCCAGCCAGATAGTTTTCTTAGTGGTGCCTTTATTTCACAGAGTTTCGCCTTACTGAATCTCAGCGGGCTGCAAATAGCCATTGCAGAAAATTGCGCTAGGGTAGATGGGAGTTGTGACATAATATGAATATAAGCTATGTAATATTGTCAGACTGACAAAAACCTATTTAGATGAGTTATTTTGAATTCATGGTATCAGATTTTTGAAGTCATGATAAACAACAACATTGTTAATTGGAGATTTATGTATATATATATATATATACACACACACACATATATAAATACAGATATAGGTATAGATATTATTTTATAGAGCCACTATTTAAACTGACATTAATTATTAAATATATTTATAGATAGATTTATTCACTTATACATTATTTAGAGGAGACCTATTATGCGTTTACGTTTTTTTCCCTTTCCCTCATTGTCAGTTCTTGTGCATGTAAAAGATGTCCTCACATAGAGAAGCTCCTCTTTCCCACAGAAAACACTGCTCCTGAAGTGCCTCATCAGTAGTCTTGCCTTAAATCCCATAATTTCTTTACATCACACTACGTCACCTTGTCACACATTCATAATTAATGCCTTGAGGGCGGGTTCTGAGAAAACTGATGGTCTTTTTGAGCATTAAAGCATGTACACCTATTATTAGTAGTAAGTAACACAAAATAAAATCATGAACCTGAAAATAAGTATAGTATGTCTCCTTTAACTTGTTAGCTGGTTGATTGCTGCTGGGAAAATATGTAAAATCTAAACAAAGACTCTTCACATCAAAAGCAAAGCGTGGTGTGTGATCATCCATCTGTTTAATCAGCACAGACTCCAGCCTACGTTTGTCCGTCATGTCCTCAGAAGCAGCTGTCCTGTCAGCAGCAGCTCCTCAGGAGCTGAGAGGACAGTGACAGGTCAAACTGTCTTCATCATGCTGAGTAACATCAGAAATTTACTGGACAAAAATAGTTTCGAAGTAGGAGAAGTGCAGAGTATACAGGGACGGAAAAAAAACAGAATTAGTTTTAGTTTATTGAGTCATGTATTGTTTTTCCCCACGACAATGGAGGGTGGGCAAACCACACGTATCATGACAGCTCAAATAGAAACAGGAGTGCTTGATCAATCACTGCAGATAGCGTTATGAACATATGATGTAGAAAGCAGGAGATTGTGATTGAAAGGACATCCTGTGGCGTTTACCCTTTGCTAAGAACAACAGCAAGCTAAGGAGCATTAAAAAACTCGCAGGGTCCCCTGTTGTGTGTTTGTCAGCAATCTGTTTTGGAAGACTTTCTGTTCTATGAGAATAATGAGTGGCTACTGTCAAGAGTGCTTTCAGTGAGGATTGTCCTTTAATTTTTGAATTTTGGTGTCTCAATACACAGCTTGAATGAATTTCTAATCTCATACTCTATATCTTGACCGTGGAAATCCCCCTGTTTGAATGACAGTCGAGCAGCCTGCTGCTATACTTTGCTATCGGAAGATAAATCCAGTCTGCTTAATAAAGAACGATCAACTAGAAGCTTCGGGGAGCTCACTTATCGTGGTTCAGAGATCATGAACGAATGTGCTCAAGCTGTTTTTGTATGTATCCATAGAGAGAAATGTATTTTTAATATCGAAAACAGGATTTTACCATCCGCTCACAATCTGCCTGAAAGCTGCATAAGACGTCTTTCTCATTCAGTGTTTCCTAAACTCGTTATCACACAATACCCTGGTCATTATCCTTTTGAATCCAATGGGTAGTTTAATCAACAGTAATGATCAGTACACATTTCTGCTGAACACAGCATAGCTGCTGATGTAGGGAAACGCCTGTGTTCTGTGTTAAGCCATTATAGATTCACATAATAACTGCTTTCATTAGGTCAGCGAATTATTGAGCTTAGTTTTGGCAACAAGCAACACAGGCTCCATTTATCAGAGTGAAAACTTAAAGAGTAAACACGTCTCAGTCATTCCAAAGGAAAATAAATTCATTTGGATTTCCTTTTGATTAGCTTGTTGAGGAAATGGGTTGCGTGTACACTGATGAAATGGGTTATATATACATGTAAAATATTAGCTGTTTGAAGTGGAAATGGTTGAGATGACTGAAATTAATGGGCTTGGTGTAAACATAATATGTTGTTGAAAATTTGCTTTGATGTATATAATAGCGGAGCCTCCTGCACACATACGTGTAAATGAACACATTAAATGCACACATTAAAAGGGCTCTCTTTTCGGATGTTTACTGTATGCGGGTCAGGTTAGTAAGAATAAAACCGTGCAATATCCCTTCATGTCTTAAGTGGAAATGATGCTGCGACAAACTGCCTGAGAAAAATGAGACATTAAACATAGAAAATGTCATTTCCTTCCTTTCTGAGAGACCTGCGTTATTTTTATTATCCGGCAGCATATCAATGATTATGATTATGACTGACATTTAGTGCATTTCTCTGCTACCATTGCATGGTCTATTTTAGCTGGCTATCGATCTGTTATCCCCCGCTCCTATCAGTATCTGTGTGCCCTTCATTGAGAATAATAGGTTGGCGAGTTTAGTCAAAGCCAATGGATTCAGCAGGGAATCTTCTTCGAGCACACACAGCAAATCATTAAAGGAAGGAAGGGCTACCGGTGGATTTGTTACTTGGACAGTCAGGTGCTGCTACATGTTTGTGTATATCTGTGTGTGTGTGTGTGTGTGTGTGTGTGTGTGTGTGTGTGTGTGTGTGTGTGTGTGTGCGCTCGCTGTGGAGATAAAGAGAGTGAAAGGCCGACAGTGAGAGTGAGAGATGGTGAGAAAGGAAAGGGAGAAGCAGTCCGTTACACCATTAACCCATATTGACTGGTACACCATAGGAAGCTCTTCACTGTGGGAGTGTGTCATATAACGCTGTTGTTACTGACGCCAGCTGTAGTCAGCCACATCGATCTAAACAGCAATGTCAACTATCCTGCTGTGTGTATATGTGCGTGTTTGTGTTTGTGTGTGTGTGTGATTGCGCCCATGGTGGGGCAGCAGAGGAGTGTTCAAGGGTGATACCACCATCATCAAAGCTTGTTGTCGGAGCCAAGGCACACACTTTCCCTCCCTTACACACACACACATGCTTGTAGTAAGTGTGTAATCAACTTCCCACCATGCAGTAAAGTCAATATGACATCTAAGTGGTTTGAACTTAGCACCCCTTTATGTGCTATCCTCAGTCTCTTTGGGCTAACTGGACTCTCAGCACAGTCACTAAGAGCAGATGGTGGGATAAATGCTCGCATCACACCTTGGAAATGTTCAGCGCAGACACAGTGTTGTTTTGCTGGCTACTGGGCATGTCTTTAGCGAAAGATATCAGACCATATTCAGAGTTGAGTTGACCGTGAATAGTTTTCTGCCAAAACTGTGTACATCAGCATTCACACTTCACACTTGCCGTTTCTGAAGACTCAGGCAACTTATGTGGTTTTTCTCTGCACAAAGAAATCCACTCCAGGGAAAGACTGTCTTAAGTTCAGCACCACTGTCCAAGAGTTGAGACAGCCACAAGTTTTCTCCCTGAAATGCATGTCTAAAGAGAATATATCATGCCGAAGCACCTTCTGTTTTTTAATGTGATGTTTTGCAGTAGAGCTGTTCCTGCAATGGTGCTTGTATTCAGCAAGTTGTTGACCTAATTGTAACTATTAATTGTGCAGAAATGGTACTTGCAACATTTGTAACATCTCATCTGGCATTGTCACTAATACCCTTGTAAACTGGACAAAAAACCCACTAACATCTGGAGCTTGTGTCATTTTGCCGGCACTCACCCCTGCCTAAGATGACTCTGTAGTAGCCGTGGGTGTTAATCGGCTGTGATGGAAACACAAGAGTCGGATGGATACGTAACATTTTTGCCCCTTGGTTTGTTGATACTTTTTTTCTCCTTTAAGCAGCGCTCAAACATTGCTCAGTCAGTGCTGTGTTTGAACGAGAGATTAAAGTAAAAGTTATGACAGGAACCACTCCTACATCGTCAGTGGCGGCTACCTGAGCCTTGCCAGCTGCCTGATCGGTACTGCGCATGTGCAACTCTCAACAGAGATGGTAAACAAAGCGTGATGTCTCGCTCATAGCTACTTCCCTCATCGGCTCTGGAATCAAACAATGCATCTAATTCAGAATGTTACTGATAAAGTCTTTTTAAAAGTTTGATGTCTGTTGGATGTACCCTGATGAGGTATATGATCTGCTGCCTTCTGCTGCTACCTTTTTTTCAGGCACATTTGTGATGAAAAAAACAGGGTTTATAAGACGTTTATAAAACCTGCACGCTATACACGTTAGTTTAGGTGTAAAAGTGGCATGAGAAAGTGAAAATTGACCACACCCTGCAACCCTCTAACAAATATCTGTCGTGTGTTCATTCAAAATGTAGCCATTCATTGATGTTATCTTTCGTAGTGTCCAACCAGAGAATTCCCAGGTAATTTCCCTTTTCTGGTCGGCAGAGTAGGAGCGCATACCGTTGTTTCATAATGTAGCTTTAAATTATCACTTCTTTTTTGCAGAAGAAAATCAAATTGAATAAATCAACTCCTTAAAAATAAATCACATTAACTACATCAATTTGAATTTTCATTCCTTTTTCTTTTTTAGATTTTTCCAAAATCCACTGCTGCTATTTGATTGATTTTTATAATGCAGTTGGTTATGCAGGGTTTGGGAGCGAAGGCTATATTAACTGCGACTGAATTAATTAACTAACTTGTTTTAACTCTGCCTCTGGTGCAATTAAGTATTCAGCAACTTTGATTATTTTTAACCAGTTCTATTAAGTTACCTGTTCGAGGGCCATGTAGACACATGTGGAGAAAGACCAGCCATGTAGAAATACAGATAAGCAACGCAATGCCCGAGTTGATTATAATGGACGGGCTCTGTCGCAGGCATATTGCGGCACAAACGTCACACTGCATCTGTTCTCCGTGTATATCAGTCCTTTAGATAAAGGTTTTCAACTACCATTAGGATCTAAGTTTTAAGGGTTTATTGTTTGTCTTGGCATGCAAGGACAGTAAAACTATAGGAATAGAGGATTATGCTTTTCATAATAATGCACATTAATATATAACATAAGAATGCATTTAAAATGCACCATTAGTTTTGCTCTCTTGGAGGCTCGGGCACGTCTGTCTTTGGTGGTTCATTCGGGCTTTCAGGACCTACCTTATAGGCCACATCTCTCATCAGATCCAGACCTTGAATCAGGACACACTTAGTGTATGTAATTCATGGCTTACCATTCAGGTTTGAGGCCGGTTTAGTGACTTGTCATTTTTCCACTGGTGCTACTCTAAATTGAGTCCTAATCCGGGAGGCCGTCCCACTCAGACAGGTGGGATAGCATGGCTGCCATTAACCACTTAAGATGATGATTCATGAAGGAGATAATGCGAGGCTACAGATGCTGTAGTGGTATTGAATTTCCTGCTCAATATTCTTCCAGAAATAGTGTTTTTAAAGTCACACAGACACACATTGTAGTTTATGTTAAACCCAAGTCTGCAGGCTGGACAGAGAATGTAAATCACACAGGAAACATAGATTTTTTTTAATAAAATATATATTTACTAAATGTTCTCAGTCACGTTCTCCCTGTAATTGGTCTCGCACATTACCATTGTGCATTCATTCATCATCATCACTTTGCTGACCTCAGTGGTCAGTACTACATTCAGTGACCTTCGGAAATGTGTACTTTAGTATAAACGATGGATTTTATCTGATAATGTGACACGGGACCCCCCAAGTTAAGATTTCTTTTATGGGGATTTCTTATCTCTTACGACCAGTTACAATTCAATGCAGTTCAATTGCACTGTAATAGCCTAATGGGAATTGGGGGGGGCAGAGATAAAAGATGTCTGTAGCATTTTCATATCTCTATGCCCCCATTTTATCCTCTGTGTTTCTCTCTCTGATGTTAAGCAGAGCTTATAAAATCTCTGTGAAAATCTTCGAGACAGAAAGTGCTCTCTTACTGTCATTTAAGCGAGCCTCTCTCTGACTCTCAGTCATGCTTTCAGTTTCTCTCTGTGCTCGCTGCCGGAGTTTCTAACTCTGGTTCTGTCTCACACCTTAAAACTTTAACACATCAGTGCCATCCAAGGGAAAGAGGCAGATTATTATTATTAAATACTGAATGTGGCTTGTAAAATGGTTCCAGTGAGTATTGTTTCCTCTTTCTTTCTTTCTTTCTTTTTTTTTTAAAACTTTGACACCCCTCTAATGGCAAACTGATTCTTTCCACTCGTTTCACGTTTTCAGTTAAGGCCGACTACTTCACAAGATCAAATCACAGATGACTGATAGTCACTAGAGATCCTATTTTCACCCCAAAATTAAGTAAATTACTGGTAAGTGAAATATAATAGCCTTTAATTTCCCTTGACAAAAAAAATCAAACAGGGACATTAAGAGGTATAATCTAATTACAAATGATTTTTCCACATGTGGATATGTCAAGGGTATGTGTAACATCAACCTAAAGAAGCAAAGCAAATGTACTTCAGCTGCCACATTATTAAGATAGTTGCATTTCCCTCTATACACTTCTTACAAGCATAAATACACATCTTCAGCTCATTTAGATCAAGTAAGGGATTCTTCGTGGCTGTGCTTGTATATGACAACCTTGTGCTGCTCCTAACCTTCTCTTTCATCCCTTTTAAACATCAATATAGCAAATCTGAAAGCACAGCTGTTGACTGCTGTTAAACACATCCTGAGCAGTGGTCAAAATGTCTTATTTGTTCAGTTGTCTGACAACAGAAAACAGATGTTTAAAAAAAACAAACACAACCAGAAATCACAGACATGCTGATTTGCACAGGACTGGTGACTGATGACCTCTGTGTTTGCTGAAATATGGTAGGTAATATGTGGTTGAATTTTTCATTTACGATGAATGGACTACTGTGATAAACAACAACACAACAAAAGTATCAGTGTAATGAATGTACTGGTAAAGAGATTATGATAGTCCAAAACCATAGAGGTTAGAGGAGGACACACAGTAGCAACAGTTCACTAATTAAGGCTGTGTTCTCCTCTAGAAGAAAAGCAGATACTTTATTTGTGTGCAGATGGTCCTTTTTTAACCTCTACACCAGCTTTTATATTTTAAGAAAAGGTGACAAAAGAGGAACACCGGTAGCATACAGTACTAGTAAAACTGTGTGGTGATCATTTTCAGCCTTTCGACAAGTGTACAGTTGTAATAATTAGAAAGTCATGCCGGCCTTAGAGGAAAAAGCAGAAGTGTGAACATAAAAATGAGATTCCAAATAGCGTGTTCGCCTGAATGCAGAATGAAATTCTGGAGTTCAGAGAGGTTTTTGGATCCTACGTTTCAAAGTCTGAATATTTTATTAAAATTAAATGCAGCTCTCACCTGAAGGTGAACTTGACATCTGTCCAAACTTTTTTGTGCTTTTTGTTGGACTGTGGTGTTAGGTTTAAGTGCTTGTGGCTCTCTATAGACGACCTGCAGTTATGAGGCAGTTTAATCAATACTATATAGGAATACAGTTTTACTTCTACAGTTGTAAACATTGTAGTAACCATCCTCTATATCTTTATTGCTGTATCGTAGGCAACTGGACTTGGATCAGTTTCTTGAAGAAGTGTCACCTCTCATCCAAGAGGCCTCTCAGTTATGTAGAACTGAACTGTAGAAGAACAGAACTGAAGAAGCCTCTTGGATGAGAACGTCTTCGAGAAACTGACACAAGTCCAGCTGCCTACGATATAGCACTTAGAATTACCATGACATGGATGACTGAGAACCCTGATCTACATCTTCTATATCACTTCACCTTCCATGTATCTTGCAAGAGAAAAGCTGTGTTTGGAGAAAGCAATCTGCACAAATGATTAGCCTAGATTTTAAGTGTTAGTTCTGTTGGTTTGTTAAAAACATGTTTTTATTGTTCAAGAAATATAAAATAAACAGTTAACTTTTTACTCCATGGCATCACTAGCAAAGGAGCTCATTAGACTGAAAGTTATAGAGTTAGAAGTTCCTTCATTGCCATTACAACAAGTGAATTTTAGATGCGGCACAACTGCAAACAAAGTCAGTTGAAAGATTAGATGTGACTATGCCCAAGATGGTGTGCATCCATGTGTGATGCTCAAGTTCAAAATGTTACAAAAAAAGATTTGTGTGTATCTCTGGGGTTAATGAGTCTGAGTCATAAATGTACAGAGATGATAGGAAACAAGAGAGGTGCAGTAAGAACTGGGATTCTGGTGAGTTCTGAGTTTAGTCAGATGCTGAGCTGCACACAAACACACAGGAACATACTGACAAGGCTAGTGTGTCCATTGCTAGCTAGCGTACAGCTATTGTCTGTACAGTTTTTTGTGCTAAATAAACACAAATGGTCCAGTGGCCAAATTCACATATATGAAAAAATAATTGCTGTGGACGTGAGCACACCTGAACACATGACCTCAATAAGCTCATTGTCCAGGACGGGCAGGACAACACTGAACACAGCATACTAACAATAACAGCATCACATGAATTCAGAGGACAGTGCCAGCATCCCTCCCAAGTTCAATAACAGTCAAACCAAAGGAAGCACTTCACTGTTGTTTACAGGTCATCTAGAGATTAGATCAATCCTTTTCAGCTCTTGTGGTGAGAAATTCAGATTTACCGCTTTGACCTCTTTGAGTGCAACTCACTTACTGTGTTTGTGCATGTGTGCTTTGCTTATTTGTATGTGAGTCTGTAATTCAATTCATGTATGTATAACATATATATATATATATATATATATATATATATTATATTGTATTGCGCTAAGAGGATGCATAATATTGCATGTATTTAGTGATGCATATATGGCCTGCATCTTAGAATAACACTTAGAGAGAAGCAGTTGGGGGAAAAAATATGTTAAAGAGAAATGAGGAGAGGAGAGGAGAGGATGTAAATATGTGGAAGAAGAGAACAGATGAAAGAAACAAAGAAGGTGCATCAAGAAGCAAGAGAAGAGAGTGTGGAGAGAAGGGGAGAGTAGACTGGAGAGGAAAGAAGAGCAGACAATCCCTAGAATACCAAGCACTTCTCTGGCCAAGAGAGAAAGACGAGAGGAGAGGAGGGGTTGCAGTGAACGATGGAGAGCATCCACAGAATACCAAAGAGAGAATAAATGCTAGCAGGCTTTTCAAGTCATTTTCACATTAATTCCAAAGTCTTTGCTAGCAGTTAAAAATAATCACGTTCAGTCAGTCAGAATTTTAGTCAGTGTTACATTATTTTAGGGACTTTTCTTTGATTAGTTGTTTTGGTGACATTACAGCAAATGATGTAATAAAAAATTGAACAATTTGTTAGTGAAGACTTATTCAGAAATGTTTCAGTCGTGGAAGAGTGGAAGAAGACAAGACATTTAAGAGGAAAGAGAGGAAGAGGAGGACGAAGAGACTATGAGAAGATGAATGAGTCACAGGACAAATAAGAAAATGAGAGGAGGGATGATAGTAAAGGAGAGGAAAGGAACAAGAAAATGAGAAAAGAGAGAGAACTGACTCTAAGAATCATGCTCGCTTGGCTGAACTCGTACCTTTTTCCCAAGATGCATTCTGTTTGAGATGTGCCTAAAAATAGAAAACACACACTACACACCACGCACACGTTCAGAGACACATACCTCTCCCTGGGGTGCACACTGAGACATATACACTGCAGACAAGCTGCAGACACACACAGATTTAGACTCAAGACATCATGTTGTCTCACCTTAACTACCCGCCACAAGTTGTTAACGTTTTCATGGAGACAGAAAAAGAACAGGAAAAAGGAGGAGAGGGAACAAAGGCAGCTAAAGCAAAAGGCTGACAGGGGACATATTGACACAAAATAATGAGATATGCAGTGTAATGATGGCTTAAATACCACCGAAGACTGCATCCATAAACACAGACCAGCATGCGGTATCATGCGTGAAAAACCACACAAGCGCATCATAATCACACTCACAGTAATCATCTGCCTGGTCTCGAGCAATGCATGCAAAGCACTTCACATATCGCTTCTGTTGGATTAAAATGTTGTTTTTTTGGGGTGATTTTCATGCTTTTAAATTAAAGGAGTGATTACATTCTCCTCCATGAGTTGAGACACATTTTCAGGCCCTCAGGCGTATAATAAAACCCTCTAAAAAACGTTTTGCATTTTGCCAAAGCTGCACTGTCATCTAGCTTAAAACAAGGGTGTTTTTCTTGATGCACAAGAGTTGACATTTTAGAGATGCATGGGTTTCACCTGACAGCAGTGATATCTTACCGTGATTATGTTTACTCCAAAGAAGAGCATAATTGCGCGGCATAATCACCGCATGGCATTTACGAGGGTCCGGCTTTTTGTTTTAATCACAGTACAATCACAGTGGTTTGTGCATGTAATTTTTTAATCAAGGCTCTCACTTACTCTCGTTAACACCTGCTTGTTTTCTCAGGTGCTTCGATAGTTTGGTCGTGGCAGATCCAGCTTTGCGAGGCTTATGGTATGTTACGTTATTGTGGAAAATGCCTAGAAATAGACATCATGACAGCAGCAAAATCGTTTCTTTCTGGGGGTTTTTTCCACCACAGTATTATCCACTTTGTTATTTCAGGTTAGCTGGCCTGTACTGCGGTAGCTGCAGGGCAACTTTGTGCCCTTTGAGCTCCTGCTGTGTCTGCTAGTGAGCAACTACAAATACAGAAGAAGAAAGTGTTGCATTTGATCACAGCCAAACAGACTCCAATCAGGACATTTATTAATGTACTGTAATCACAGCTCAAAGTAGAACCATAATCATGTTATCTGTGCTCCTCTGTGTAGCTCATGTGGCTGTGTCAGGGACGGTTGTATTTCTCTGTCGTTCCTGCGATAAAAAGATGTCATGTAGTCCTGGTTGTAGCAGGAGGCGTTACTTTATTCAGACATGAAAATGACTTAATTGCACTCATCATCTGATTAGTAATAGTTATGTGATTGTCCATGAGAGGTAATAACAGTGAGAAGAGCAAAATAGAGTGGACTAAGTCCACTTCTGTCTGCCTGCAGCCTTTCAGCTCTTTCTTTTACCTTTCAGAAGCACCGCGTCATCGTCTACAGCTCCATCTCTTTCTCAACCAAACTCTCTCTCTCATTCACTCCACTCCATCTTTCCTTTCACAAGGGGGTCTTATGGGGTGAAGATAACTTGCTTGCTTTATTACCAGTCTGTCTTCATGCTGTCAGTCCATGGGCTATTTACTTTCACAAATCATGACTCAGCTCATGAACTGCATGTGTAGTCCAAAGAGGGAAGGTGAGTCCTGTAGGTCGACACAGAGTAAGGATTGGGTTTTACTTCATTATAAAGTCACCGATTACAGAATATTTTACATTTTAACACTATGCAGCAGTCATTTTGCGCATAATCTTATCTTAGTTACGGTATGAAGTGTTCAAGGCCAAACCACCACAGCCCATAAGACCAGCAAAAGGAAACCTGGAGTATTTATGTATCATCTATGTGGCACACAGCCAGGGAAGTATGTACAGCACACATACATGCATATGGTGGACACTGTAGACTTCAAATCCTTTTCTACTACTTTGATCTGTTGAACATGCTTAATGCAATCTCTCCTCTCCTCTCCTCTCCTCTCCTCTCCTCTCCTCTCCTCTCCTCATCTCAAAGTCAAAACATGACTGGGTGTCTACAGCCATGTTCTCTGTGAGGCTATGCTTTGAGCTAAATGCTACTGACAGCATGCCTACATGCGCACATGTGATGTTTAGCAGGCAGAATGTTAACCATGTTCTCCATCTATGTTTAGCATGTTAGCATGCCAACATTTGATAATCATCACTTTAAACAAAGTGCAACTGAGGCTGATGACAATGTCATGAGGTTTTCAGGTATATAGTTATAAACCGAAGCATTTGCAACCCAATTGCCAGAATAAATCTTAGCTAAGTACGTTTTGGCAAAACCACAGATAAGTGAAAACTGGATGTTTATTTATGTTGCAACTTAAGTTTGTTTGGTTGATTTTTCTCTTTCTCTCTTGTCAGAACACTGCGTATGCTCTGCTTAGGTTTAGGCACAAAAAACACTTGCTGAGGGTTGGGAAAACATCATGTTTTGGCTGAATATTCCAGTTTTGGTCCGGCTTCCCATGAAAAATAGCCAGTTTTAGCTGACACAAAAAAACATTGGAAATGTCTGCAGGTCTCCTAAAAACTCACTTGCTTTTGAAGCAACAAAACCAAAAGAAATATCCCCAGGTGTCCTTAAAAATATCCACTTGTGTGACTTGGTCTGCTGTCGGCTGTTTGGCAGCCTTGTTGGCATTGACATTGTATTGTAAATGCCATCCTTGGAGCCACGCTGCTAACATAGCTGAAACATAGCTGAAACATATGCAAAAGATAGTCGAGAAAGTAAGCAGCGTCATACAGCTGTTCCTGCCTTTCACCGCCCAAAAAAGACAGTTATAGCTTGGATAGGAAATGTCGTTTTTTGAAGTGAGACAATGTATGCTTGAAATCAGACACATTTAAAAAAAGGTGGATAATTTCTGCATTGCTGAGAAGCTGCCCTGACCCTGTCAGTTCAGGTAGTCCTGATGTGGAAGATAAAGTAAAGCTCTGCTGTCAAACCTCTATCATCTTAGTGTGCCGTTGTCAACATTCTCACCATTACACTTGATTTGGGGTATTTTTTTTGTACTGCTGGGAAGTTGCCCTTACAATGTCAGCAAGTTCTGTGATTTACCAGGTACAGCAAAGCTGTTTTGTCACTGTCACTGCCAGTGGGCCATCTCCACGCTGCAGCCGATATTAAGGGCAGATGATTTTTGAAAAGTTGCCTTAACCTTGTCAGTGTAATTTCAAAACCTGGCATTCCTGTTATGGGACATTATGACAATCTGACATATAGCTACAAAATTTAACTTTGCAATTCTGTCAGTGGCATTTAATAAATTGAATTGATGTGCCATATCATACTTTTCTTTCACAGATATGTAAAAAAAAAAAAACTTGAGGACAGTTAAGGACACTGCACATCTTGTGCTACTCCTCAGAGTTACAGGTGGTTTGGACCAGTCAAAGACATGGAAAATGGTTTTAATAGTAGCAAAAAACTAGATATTTTGAATTACCTTCTAAATTATATCAAGGGGAATGCAATCAGACGTGTTAGTCAGGCTGTGTTATTCCAATTTTAAAAAGTCTAATATTTAATGAACTTTTCTGTTAAATCACCAAATAAATCCTGGATCATGGCATTAACACAGATTATAGACGGTGTGCTTGTCTTCTCAGAAAAAGAAAAGTGAATTTAAACAATGCTTCCCCAGCCATCATCCCCTTGTTATATTTGAGAGCAGCTTTGGACAACCAGCCGTCCAGTCAGCCAGGAGTCACATCCAGCTCTCGCTGTGTCCTGTCATTTACCAATCAGAGCCAGGGCCATAACACAGATGGATTTGGCAAACAGGCAGACAAAGTTGGACACTGAGCAATATCTAGATTTTTTTGGCTCGGCAACCTATATAAGTAGCATTAGCATTCCCAGTGCCAAATCTTTGGGCATGTAGTTATAAAACCATCAGCATTATCATCACTAACCTTTCAAATTGGCTCACTCTTTTAAAATTGTCCTGAATACTTTAAGGTGAGACATTTTTCCATTCTGAAAGACAGTGTCACACACACACGTACAACAGTGTACTCCAGACTAAAGAAAAAGTCCCACGCATAACATTCAATAAAACCACGAGTTGTCACTTTCACACAACCGTCTTTATATCAAACAGTATATCACTAATTTGTAGCGCTGACCCAAATGCTTCAGAGTTTCTAATGTTGCCATGGTAATCAAAGTCAAACCCATATTCAAACTTTTTCTGTCTTTCTTTCTTCTTTAAAGAGGAAGGAGACGTGTTACTGAAAAAAGTTACTGAAAAAGAGGCAAAAGACTGATGAAGAGACAAGAAATGGAGCCCCTCTATGGCTTTGATCCTTTGGGAGGAAGCATTTTTGCTGTTCCACGAGCACAGGGCCGTGACGAACCTTACCTCGACTCTCCTTACACCCGCTTAACAGCTCAACACTTGTGAACTTGACTTTTAAGACTTAGGAGGCAGGGGTGGAATAGACAGTGGCTGATGTCTCTCATCTCATTCAAACTACTAGCAAAGTATTTAAGTAAATAATGACTGCAAGTTTGAGGAAAGTATAGTGTAGGCCCCAGACCCATCCCACCGCTATCAAAGCTTTGAAAGTTCACAGGAAACTCCCACAGAAGCTTTGAACGGAGCCAGCTTAGCTGTTCCATGTCTTTATGCTCCTGGTTTTAGCATCTTATTACTGGACAGACATACAGTAAGAGTAGTATTAATCTCGTCCTCTAACTCAAGGCAAGAGAGAAAAATGCATTTCCCAAAATCAAACTTCATTATCACAGTTTGTAGCACTGAGTAAAAGTTCATTTAGCATGAGACAAAAACAAGATTATACATTAAGTGTTTATAACTTGACTTGACACTCCATTCACCGCTGTGTATGCTGCTGAGTGTTTTCAGAGTTTTCAGAGTGGCAACTCTCCTGCCAGCAACTTTATCTGATTACCTTAATAGAATTCACTACGGTGAAATTTGAACTCTTCTCCTTCGCTGGGGATGTGACGCTCTGAATAAATGAAGAGGATCTCTGATAGCGCTCTGTCAGAGTGTACTCAGTGTTTGAAAACACATTTTAGAAGTTAAAACTGGAACGCTGCAGGACAAAAATAGTTCCAGACCTCTCTGTCGTCCCTCTGCTTAACAGAAAGCTGAATGTGACTGTTTGATTTAAGATACGATTATGTGTTAATGGTATAGTCACATCGAGAGTTGGTGTTTGATCAGCAGTCTTAATTGTCTCCACACTTGGTGAATAAGGGATGAAAATGGCTGTTTAGTGTCGGGCACAAGCCAGTTGGCACAGCAATTTGAGTTTAAAGTCAGAGAAAGACTCTTCTGGAAGGATGAGGCCACCCTGAAGAAAAAACTACTTCTTTCTTTCTTTCTCTCTCTCTCTCTCTCTCTCTCTCTCTCGTATCACTCTATTTCTTCTTCTTCTTCTCTCTCTCTCTCTCTCTCTCTCTCTCTCTCTCTCTCTCTAATGCATCTGTCCTTCCTCACGCCTTAAGGGTCATTCCCAGTCAGACACATTAACAAGGCTGACTGCATGGACGCCTTGCTCATTGATCAAAACACGCTCACACACACACACACACACACACACACACACACACACACACACACACACACACACACACACACACACAGAGAGAGAGAGAGAGAGAGAGAGAGAGAGAGAGAGAGAGAGAGAGAGAGAGAAGGTAACATTAGGCAAAGGCATGCATAAGTATTTCTCCTTCACTCTCTCTTGCCTGTTTCCTCTCTCACTCTGTCTCCTTCATTTTAATCCGAAGCCGTTTCGTAAAGCAGACAGTCCAGAAGACGGGACTGACAGCACCAATAGAGGCTCCATCAAAACCACCTAAAGGTGACGGACGGCTCGACGGGGACGTGGATGATTTCTTTTGACCTACTGGTTCTTGCTCCACACGAAAAGTATTTCGGCCAAGCTTTTTCAGTCGTACGTCTCACGCACGTCTGACAGAACAGATTAACTTCTGTATTAATCAATTTGGCTATATACACAGGCCATGTAACGACTCACGTTTCCCACAAAATATATTTTTTTGCTATTAATTTACAATAAATTAATGATGACAATATCAAATGCATAGCCGGCCACTTTTGACCACCCGTCCCTCAATAGATAAAAAAATAAGTAAGTATACTTATTAAGTAAAGTATATTAAAGTTGGTTGTTAGATATACTTGGGCACACCAAAGTAAAGTATATGTGTGGAAAACACTGGTACACATTTAATAGGTTACATGTATTAAAAGATAGTGTATATTTAATGTGGGGGCGACTCATATGCTCAGTGCGCCAGATTTAAAGTAACCGCAATATTTTACTCAACATCATTTTCTACATAAAATAAGATAAACTAGATAAACTACTATTTTATATCATACAGTATCTGATGTACCTTTTTTTTCATGGGCCTACGGCCAAAGAAAGCCTGCAAACATCCTTTAAAAGCGTTTAATGGCATTTACTGCGCCTCTCTCTTTCTCTTAATGTTTCTCATTCGGCTTTTTGACATTCTGCTGTGGTTCATCCAAGCGTGGACTCACTATGAAACAAGTTGTGTGACAAGAACCCAGCAGAGTATCTACTAGTGCATGTGTGTGTGGTCACCAGTTGTGTTTCTTCCCATCTGAGATACAGGTCACTTCCTGCCCACCCAAATGTCGCTTTCTCTCACCACCAATGACTAACATACACACACACACACACACACACACACACACACACACACACACACACACACACACACACTTGTCTTGCCCTGGGCTGCAATGAGCATATCAGCAGTCAAATTCCCCCCACAACTGAAGTGCAACAAAATCACTGACCACAACAGACTCACAAACACACACACACGCTCAACCATACACACACACACACCCTAACACACACACCTACACACACACACACACACACACTCCCTAACACTCTCCCGCTGGTTAGGTTGTAGAGTTGTGGCCTGTGTTGACAGCTTTCACTGTGAGAACCAAAATCAGTCAAGGATTATTCTGCTTGCGTGTGTGTTTGTGTGTATGTGTGTGCGTCTGCATCTGTGCATGTGGTAACCAAACCAGCAGATTGCCAGCAG
This sequence comes from Pagrus pagrus, assembly GCF_965226575.1. Lineage (NCBI taxonomy): Eukaryota > Metazoa > Chordata > Actinopteri > Spariformes > Sparidae > Pagrus > Pagrus pagrus. Next base: position 27,041,257 of record NC_140185.1, on the reverse strand, counting down.
TCGCTTGGTTGTTTTCTGCCTGCTCATGCAACAAATTCAATTCCAGGCAGTCAGCAAACCAGAGATGTCTATCTAAAAGAGTTTTTGCCACCGGAGCCACTGAGGCCAAAATACAATTTTAGCCAGTAAGCAAGGCTTTCGCTATTATTGCTTTGCAGTGAGTTTGAACTTAGAGAAGTAGAATTAATTCACCAACACCAGGGGCTTAAAATGCTTAAAACCCACATGTGAAATATCACATCAAGAGTTGAAATCAGGGCCAAAGGAGCTTGATCTCTGCTTCTCAAACAGAGCTCCTAAAATGAGCCATGTTGTTTGGTTGTTCGATAAAATCTTTTGTCAAAATATTTAAAAAATAAAATTAGAACAAACCCATATTAGAGTATCCAAACTCCTTAGGTTGTCAACTGCTTGACTATATCTTCGAGGTGCTGGCTATACGTTCATGATAACCAGCATCCTTGAGGTTACGTTTTCACACACACAAGGATTTTGCTCTGGTAAAGTGGTGCACAACAATAAACAAATAATAACAAATAGTTAGTTAAACATAAGAATAGGATAAAAACAACAGTAAAAATAATGTATAATGTGACCGTTATTTCAATACAAGCCATCATTAGTGACCTTATTCAGCTTATGTATTCAGTATGAGTTTGAATTCTTCCCCTTACCTCTTCGTGTGTTCAGTTTTACATAAAAGTAGCTATGAAGCACGTATATGTGTGAGTGCGTGTTGAGTGTTTAAATGTCCAGACAAACCAGCCAGCAGAGGCCAAGTAGAGCTCTGCTCTTCGTTACTTTCCACTCCACTTCCATTGTCGGCTCTTGTCTGTACACTTGATTGTAACAGTGCTTCACATGTTCAACTGCATTTCTCTCCAGTGTGTGAAAGAGAATAGTTGGGAGAGACGAGGAGAAAAAGAGATGGAATAGAAATGACACTGTAGGTGTAAGGACAGAATTGGAAAATTAGCTTGCAAAAAACAATGTTAAAACGATGTCTCATGTGTGACAAATGCCCAGTAAGAAGAGGGAACAAATCTAACATGTCATTGTCTCCCACCCTGATGAATACCAGGCAACCTGCTATGACATAAATGGCTGGTAGCAATATTAATGACTCTGGTAGTGTCAGCGTAGCAGAGCAGTGCAGAGGATTTATCCAGACTTGAATCTGGAAGGTTGAAGAGGTCAGCTATCAAGTGCTTCACTGCAAACGTCGGCTGTATTTTAACCGAGACTCAACACACTCGCCACTTCAATTATTCAACTACACGACTGTGTGAAAAGCAGGGCAGGTGGAGAGCCAGGGTTGGGGACATAGAGGTGGAGAGACGAAAGTAGAGAGTTTGGGTTGCGGTTAATGATGACCATCATCTCGCTGATGATACTAATGACACTATCATTGTGGAAAACCTTTGTGGCTAACTACCTGGTGAGTAAAAAACATTTTTTCACCGTTCATCAAGTCACGATGCCCCTTCAGAGAAAGTGCTGAATCCATGATGACTAAATGTTATTACATATGCATGGAGAGTGTTAATATTAATGGCCACATTGCTGTCAGCTTTTTAATATTCTGAGAGAGAAAGACAGAGAGTGGAGGGCGAGAGAGGTCAAGTGCTGTGTATAACAAAGATCAGCGCAAAGTGAAGCTGTACTCTACAAAACACTTAATGCTAAACGTGTTATGTTTTCTATTTCCCATTAATTGATCATTACAGAGCTTATTCTGGGACATTTGTACACACTTCTTTGTTAATAAACACCATCTGCTGGCCTGTGCAATAGGGATGGGAATTGAGGCTGGGAATTGAGGTTCAGTTCAGATCTAGTACTAAATGGTCCCATCCATTGGAAACTTATATTTGCCTCCGAGCTATCAATTCCCTGTATCAATGCAGGCATGCTTAGCCAGCCTCGCAGTGAGCAGAAATGTACAGTATGTCGTCAAAGAGGCAGCCTGAGAGCAGGAACTCCTTCCCCTGTGGCTCCCATGCCTACATACCCACACAGCCTGCCTCCCCAGTGCTGGTCAGAGCAGAGGGCATGAGCAGGCTGAGCAGCACTCATGCAAAAAAAGTGACCATCTGCTAAAAATTGATTGTTTGGCCCTGTTTATACAGTATAGGTCTACATCTGCTTTTATCTGGATGGAACAGTCACAAGTGCAAATAGCTTAATAGCTTTGTAACTGTGGAGTTTTATATTATTTCTTTGGGAGATTTCAACGTGTCTTGAAACGGAGTAATTAAAGTTGTGGCCAAAGAAGTGTTTGCGGCTCAAAGCAAACTCAGGCATGGCAGTATGTGATTAAAGACAAAACTACAGTATTGTTCTGTTGTTTGGTGTTGGTTTGGTATGTCTCACATCCTTGTTTCGGCCCATACGGTATTTGCAAACCATTCATTAAAGCTGCTGTAAGCGTTGTCGTCACAACCCCCTCCCTCCTCTCTACTTCACCACATGAATGCGCAGTGGTTATCACCAGACGTATAGTAGCAACAAACATGAGTATCCTGCTCTCTGCACGTACTCAAGCAGACAGGACTGTCTCTTTATAAAGTTCTCCGTCCTGATTGGATGAAGTGGGCAGAGATACCAGAAAATGTCTTTTTTCTTCTTTTCTCTCTTCTCTCAGAGACATGGGTTTTCTGTGCTATCTGTGTCCTAGATTAAAGGGAATCCAGTCCTTTTTAACAGTTTGAATATCTTTAAAGTGGACAGCAATCAGTTTTTGTTGGACAGTCAATTTTTGGCAGGACAACTTTCCAGTCCCAAATCAAACAGCCGTTGGAGCTTTTACACACATGCATGTTTTTAATCTACTCTGTTTCTACACTCAAATGGGACTCAGAGATAACACAGCACAGTTGCATTGATGCTGAAAACCTGTGCAGGCCTAAGTTTTTTTCCAAAAAGAATGAATAATTCTAATAATGGCATTGGTATCAGTAGAATCATGTTATAATTGTATGTTTTATTCAGAGTAAGTGTTCATAATGCACAGCTGTTTGTATGCTGTATCGCACAGACCAGTCTGTACTGTCTAAAGTTTCTTTACCACCAGAGGCCAACCTTGGATACCTTTACGTTTTCAATTATATAACTACATAATAAAGAACGCCAAGGTATCCTCTTCTGCTCCAACCCTGCAGAGCTACAAGGCTTACGTCCACCGAATCTCCTCAAACCAGGAGGAAAAGATCAGTACGGTCTACCACTTTTCTCTTACATCAACAACAACTCAAATGTTGCTGCCATTTACATGCCTATATTCCCAATTCTGTCTGTCTGTCAGGGTGGAATTTTATGTAATCATAGTAATTGTGGTCCCAGTTTCTTATTCTCTGAAATTACTGATTTTTACTCAGAATTTTCACTGTCTGAACTCAGAGAACCCAGCTGTTCATCCCATTTCCTTTCTCTCTCTCTCACTCTCTGCCATCCACTCATGTCTGATGTGTCAGTCCGCCAGGGTCTTAGAGAAACACAGTGTATGTGTCTTTTAGGACTTGCATGTGTGTTCACTATGGATGTGTATGTGTGTGTGCTCTATCTAGTGGAGCCAGCCTTGTGTTAATCTGACGTGCTTGGTTGACGTTCTTTACTTGAAACTTTGCATGACTCCATGACAATCTCTCTGCTTAAGCTGAAAGACAGGGCAAACCTTTGTGCATTCGTGTGTGTGTGTGTGTCTGTTTGTGCGTGTGTGCGCGTGCATGAAAGAGAGAGATAGTGTGTAAAAGAGACAGACAGACGGACAGACAGAGGAGAGTGAAAGTCAGAAGACAAGAAAGTGAGAAAGTATGAGTTCACGAAAAAGAAGGAGAGACAGTAAGCCTTTGAATTCGTATTGGGGTTTGTGTATGAGGGTTTAAACTAGGCCATTGTAGGATCAAATCTGCGTGTGTGTGTGTGTGTGCGCGGTTGTGTGCTTTGCAGTGCAGGTGTGCTTTTCTTTGAAAAGAAAGAACTCTATTTCTTCATAGAATAGTGTCCACTTGAGAGGAAATAAAAGCCAAAATGAAATGCAAACTGCAAACTTTATTTTTCTCTTAAAAGTCTACAAGTTCTGTTCATTTTTGGTTCAATAAAAGACAAATTTGATGTCTTCTTTCTTGGTTGTTGGAATAAAATTCCACAAGAATCTAAAAATAAAGTGTCGAATTCAGATTTGCTAACTAAACTACACATTGTACAGCATAACAGGCTCAGATCAGATCGTTTATTTATAGAATTTATGAGAATTATTCTGAAGAATGCTCTCGGTGGAGTTTTCCAGGAATGACAAAGGTTTCTTCAATAAAAAAGTGTAGTTTGAAATGAAATAATTGATACAGGATTAAATAATAGGAAACTGTCTGAGATATAAACGGAAAGCAACTGAACTGGAACAACATGAAAACAATTGCAAACCAAAATAAAGGCCAACTTTTTTGTTCTTTTGTTGTTTGTACATTGAATTTTACATGTTGCAATATTCCTTATGACCAATGCTATATTCCGAAACACTGTTTATTCTTGAGCTATTTAAGACCACAACAGACTAATCTTAACCAACGCATGAGACCTCTGGAGTGATTTTATATTTTACTTTATTTATAATATAAACAGGAAAAAAAAATATTCTTAAAGTAGAAAATTGACATTTTGTAAAGTGACATGATGTTGCTTTAATAATTCGTATTCAGCAGTTTGATAAATATGGAACAAGGCCTCTGTGTTGCTCTGTTTGAATCCTGAGACTTTATTTCGATTAAGAGCCAATTCCTCATGGTACAACCATGAAGCCATCAGGTGACAGAAAATAGATCCTTTCTAAACTGTGACATGCTTATTTGTAAAATCGCTCTACATTATTTGGCTTAAACCCAGGCCTGAAACTAATTTAACCTCTAAAGTGTTTTCATGTTGGCTGACTGTTGAGGTTGTTTGTGCTTTAACCAAAAATGGGCTCTGCAGTCAAAGCTGTCAAAATGGTGTGCAGACTACACAACATGGGCTGTCACTCTGAAGATAGACAACCCTGATTCTCCAACAAAAATCAAAAAATCTCAGAGCAACGTGATGCAATGATACAAAAGCAGACAAACTGAATCAATAGGAGGCCGCTAAGAATGTGAGACTGTATGCTTGGCAGCAAAGCGTATCTTTACACCTGTAATGAGTGATGAGTTTTCAGGATCGGCACGTCGGCAGGGTAATTATGGAGCCTGATCGCATTCCTGCTGTGAGAGAGTCAGCATGCCTCCATTTAATTGCCCTCCAGCGCTCCTGACCTCACGCGGGACGTCCCAATTGTTATCAAACATGCTTGATAATTGTCTTCGGTGGTCTTCTGGTATGAGCGGTTAAATGAGCAGAACTGTCACTCCGTTCAGCATCAGGACAGCAATTACATCACGTACGGCCAGCAGAACACCGGACAAACAAAGGACAAACTCATCCGGTGCAGCGAAAAATCGGCTCTCCTGTCAGCCATTCTGTTATATTACAGATGTTCCCGTTCTTTGTTTTGGTTGTTGTTACCTTCCAGACCTTGAACATTTATGTGGAGAAAGAGTTATCCATTATTTTCGGTTCTGGAGGCAGCTTCTGTCAGACAGAAAGGTGCTGTTGCTCTTATTAAGAACAGAGCAACGGGATTTTCTCCAAATCCTCCATCATACACAAAACCACACAAACACTGTCACGCTTCAGTGCCACCCTCTGTCTCAACTAAGCTTGATCTAATCGAGCTGTGTGCATGACACACGTGCACACGCAGAGAGAAACACGCAGACTTGTGGAGCTGGAACGGTTAGCTTTATATATTTTTCATGAATACGGAAGGTGTTCTTCTGCGATGTGTCGCATTTGTGACTGTGTGTGTGTGTGTGTTTGTGTGTGTGTGTCTTGCTCAGGGCTTGATCAGATCAGAAATTGAAAAACATCTGTGGATGTTTTTTGCTGGTGGCTCTCAACAGAGTGTGTATGTGTCATACATGAGTCCGCCGGTCACAGTAGCTGGCAAAATTAAAATTAAACATCTTTATTGTGTTGTACCCTTCACAGGAGCAGACTGGACAAGATAAGATGAAACTTTAATAAAGTGTTGCGGAGGAATTAGGTCATCACAGCCACAAAAGCATGGAGTCAGACAAATGTTAGGGTGCCCACAATAGCAATAAAACCAAACCAAATTAAACCTCTGTGACCGTAGACTGTGCTGGTTAGAAATATATTGGAGAACATGAATCATTGTGGCTAAAGTTGGAACTGCATTTCAATTTCATTAAGTAACTAAACCCATAATCCAGCTTGTGCTGCCAACTAGTGGTGACAACATGCTCTTTCTCCATACTTTGCAGCGGAAATTTAGTTTTGCACCTTAGTACGGTGTTACATCACAGATAGATGGGGTCCATTGTGAGTGATGTACAAGTTCACACTTAACAGGAGTGCTGCTCTTTTTCAATAGAACCTTACCCATCCATCACCAGCCCCCAATCTTTGGCACAGGTGTTGGGTTACAGTATTAGATTACTTTTAGCGGTAACAAAGTAATAGAAGGTGCTCCCAATACATTTACAATGTGTACTAATGCTTGACATTGTCATCTGGGGTCGACAATGTCATAAAGGACATCAATATGTAACATATGACTTAAAACATTTCTCTGGAAAGCCGAGCAAAGACTTATGGGCCTTTCAGACAGAATGTGACAATGGAATCGCTGCATTCTGAAAACCATTATTTCCAATTGGTGGTACCGCACCACAGTGGTTTGCCGTGCACCTCCCAGTGCGCAGCTCAGCATGCACTGAACCCTGTGGCGAAGACAGGGCAAAGCGCATTCTGTCCAAAAGGCCCATTAGGCTATTTCTCTTGCCCAGAAGGATACTGTTGTGGCAACCAGGGTTCTGGTGTGATTGCATAATTTCAGAAGCTTTGTAATCCTGCCTTGAACTATGGTGTCTTTTGGGGATTTGTAAATTAAATCCATAGTGATAAATCCAATGCTGAATGTCTGATGTAATTATTTATCAATTTTTGTTTTCTGTTGAAAATCCCATTATGCCTTGGGCTGAGTCTGTCGACTAATTTAATTAAACATTATCCTCTTCTATTTAAAACTGTGGCAGTTCACATTCTTTATTTGCAAAGGGATACATTCAGTTTACCATTCACCAACAGCATGTTGAATGAACACGTTGTCGTTGATGCATAACAATGTCCATTGTCCACTTGAGAGGAACTCCTCATAGGGAACTCGTATGTAAAATCAGTGGCTTGTCCCTTTATATACGCATGTTCTTTGCAGTCCTAATTGAATTGATTGCTAAAGTAAAGTTGTGTCCTTAAAGTAACAACAATTAAAGTAGTAAATGTTTTAACACTACTCAACATTGAGGCAGAACTAACTGCTTCCATGCCTTTAAGTGGCGAAAGCTTCTTTTTGAGAGGATTCAAATGGTAATTTATGAATTTCCAAGATTTCGACGGATACAAGCAAAGCTTACCCATCAGGTCCTGTCTTCACATTTAATTCCCAATTCTATATTTTTCTGCCTGATCTTTCTGGTGTCTCTAGCCCTAAGCCGTTCCAATAAAGCATTAACTGAGAAAAATAATCTCGAAAACAAGATGGTATGTCATGCTCCCTTGATGTATTTTGCTGTTTTGCTTTTCCTCTTTTCATACAAAGCATGTAGAGATGTAGCAGCTGAGAAAAGCACTTTAATCATTTCAAGGGCATTACAAACATTACCAACAGCTTCTTTTATGAAGTGGACACCAGTGGTGCTTCAGAAAGTGTGTGTGTTATGGTGTTTTTGAAGACTTGCATGTGCCTCCATTTTAATGTTGGTGTGTCACAGCTTGCAATAGAAGAGTTGTGCCCTACATGTGGCTGCGGTGTATGTGTCTATTTAATCTAATGGGTTGGATTTGTGCTTACCCATTAACCAGTTTAAGAGCAGAGCTTTATGCCAGTTCATGCAGGGTTAAATGGACTTGCTGCGGCCCCAAGGCTCGGCTCATTGGGAATTGAACTGGCAACCTTCAGGGTCACACAGACTGAATCTCTTCCTGGCCGTTCTAAACGATCTAGATAACGAGCCCGTTGAGAGTCGATGAGTGTGTAGATTAGCATAAATTTACATAAATTAGGAAGGCAATTAATATTCTGTTCAATCTGTTCAGAAGTCATCTGACTATCTAGAGGGAAAGACAGAGAGAAGGAAAAACAGGAAGGTACGTGAGAGAGACACAAGAAAGAAATCAGGCCACAAATAAAAATGTGCTGTCAAAGAATGTGATCAGAGGAAATCATTTGATTGGTCGTTTTTGTCATCAGAGACAAGTGAATAAATGGTTTTGAGTCAGAACAAATACTCTGATGTATTGTTAATTCAGCTGAAGACACGATGATTGATCTGATATGGTTTTTGATACTTTAAAGAATCTGATACTTTAAAGATGACAGTGGTGATGACAGTGATGATACTATGTTGCTATTTTTTTGGTATTTAATACATAATGTCCCAAATTCCTCTTTCAAATTAAACACATTTAAAAAAAACATACTCTCTCATTACTTTTTTACTCTGGACTACATGGACAGTTAAGCATGAACATTCATTTTGACTTTCGAGATAATAATTTGACAAAACATATCAACTCGAGGTTCACTTACTAGCTTTTTTCAAGAGCTTAAAACTGTATCATACAGTCTTTATGAGCAGACGTGCTAGAACACAGACCTAAGACAAAGCTCCCATATTAAAGTCTTGTTTTTGATGATACAGCAGGTCTAGGTGCTCTATAGATTTTGAAGTATCAAAATGCAGAAACTGTTCCTTTAAACGAGCTGTCAGGACTTGAGTTTGTGATGTCACAATTGTACAGTAACCACCCTGAGCATGGTTGCAAAAACACTTGAAGAGCTCATGTGGAAACAGGGTGCCTGCTCAGGCCTGTGAGAGCTGACCAATTAGAGCAGACTGGGCTTTTCAGGAGGGGGGCCTTAAAGAGACAGACACTAAACTGTAGCGTTCAGACAGAGGGTGATAGAGGTGCTGCAGCAAGGGACAGAGTGAGAAAAATAATGTGTTTTTTGAACATTAAAGCATGTGAACACTTTCTAGTAGGCACCCAAAATAAAAGTATATACCTGAAAATGGGCATGATATGGGATATTTAAGACTTTAAAGAGTAACTGCACAAATGTTGTGCATTAAAGTGTTTACAGGTCTTAGGGAGTACTGCTACAAAGTAGTACAAAGCCTTTTGTGGCTTCAAAGGAAGCTGCATGTTATCTGATAAATTGCCTACAGTGATGTCCATTAGCGGCTATGTTGCGCTGTGGGTGATATAGGCGCCAAGTTTTGATAAGCAGTGCAATGGTCTCCTGTAACACTACTGAACTCATTATTGAGAGTTTAAAAACAAACTATTCTTCTTGCTTTTCAAAACCTGGCACAACATTACCCACAGTGGAACTTAGCCACTGATTGACATCACTGAGGGTAATTTATCTGATTACATGTAGCTTCCTCCGGAGCCACAAAAGGCTTTATACCTCTTTTTTCACATATGCAGTAGCACTCCCCAAGACCTATAAACACACTTTATTGTGTAAAATTGGTGGAGTTACCCTTTAAGTATGTCCTCAAAGTGCTCTGGATGACATAACAGCTACAAGTAGGTAAGTGGACCTTAGGTTTGTTTTGAAGGTGCGTCCTCCTATCATTATCATTTATTGGTGCTTTGGGCTACACATGTTTTTTATCTGCATCATTTTAATTAACCTCATTGCTTCAGTGTCCTTTGGTGGATATCAGTCAGTGGATTTATTTCACGCAGTCTCAGTAAATGTTAAACAAGGTTATACAAAACGGCTTCCGCTTTGAAGATGTGTATTGATAATGGTCTGACTTTCCTGAAATAAGCCTCTATATTAATGTGTCTGTCTAATCCTATCTTTGTGGGGTGTTTGATTGTGTACAACACACTTTTTCACTGCAACATCAACATTTCCCTCGAGGAGAAAGGCACTTATTAATCAATACAACATGTTACTGAACGCCAACGAGAAGCAATAGCATGGCTGTACAGTTTCATCTAATTGAGTTGACACACACACACACACACGTGCGCACTCACACACAAAGTAATTGAAACAACACACACACATGCTACCGTGGGAAGACAAATAGCAGTGCAATATCATTTAAAGGACCACGAGAGAACATTCATCATAACCAAAGTCTCAGTTTATCCTGTCCTGTTAAAATCAAGGCTTTAAGTAATGAGGGGCAATTTCTGCTTTATTAGACAAAAAAAAACTGTTGTTAAGAGAAAGGAGAAAAAAAAAAAAGCAGCAAGGATACTGTCCAGCAGAGGTTGGTTCTTTAGTTCCAGCTATTGCCATGCTATTTGTCATTTCCTATGTGCTAGACTGTACAGAGAAGAGGATAGATGAGAAAGGAAGACATAGTGAGAGAGCAGATAATGAGACAACACTCAGAGGGATACAGATCTGCAGCATGGATATCCAAGGAGTCATAAAATCTAGGCATTTCTTGACTGCATTATGAGAAAATTTAAAAAAAATCACACACACAGGGTTCTTACCTATTCATGCTCGCATGCTTCCATCACTTATCTCTTCTTCGCTCCTCAGTTCCTCCCTCTACAAACCCAAGGGAGAGATGCCAGGGACAGGGTGCATGAACAGAGGAATCAACACATCACACATTTGCCCACTGGGACACTCTTGCCCAGTCGAGCGTCATTTGGAAACAATGTAATTTACCTATGTTGCTCAGCTGACACAGAGCTTTTAACAGATTGCACTGTTCCGTTATGTCACCTCAGAGCTCGATTTTGCTCAGATAATGTGATGTTCCACTCATACGAATGCTGTTTTCTCGGTGAGTTGATGCAACACCCTCTTCACTGTTGCAGAGGTTCATGTATCGCTGCAGATGTACTTTCTCTCCCTGAACAAACTCTTCTGTCATTCATTTTCTTATACAGGATATGAAATGAAGCATATTATTTCTTAAGATGTAACATTTTGAAGTGAAGTGTCTCAAAGGTCCACACATGCACAGAAAATCCTTGGTTTTTGTTAGAAGCTTTTCAGGGTCAGCTGGATTTACTGTAAACTGACTAAACAAAAGACAGACATGCAGGCGCTTAAAGGAGACCTATTATGCTTTTTCAGTGTTTTAAAGGGTGTAGTGCATGTAAAAGGTCTTGAAAGTTTAAAAAGGTCCTTGACAACAGAAGCTCCTCTCTCCAACTGCTCCTGAAACGCCTTGTAGTCCCACCTTTAATTCTGTGACTTTGTGACATCACACTATGCTATCGAGTCACACATTTGGATAATTAATATCTAGCGGCTAGTTGGGCACGTAAGATTTGATTTAGCACAACTGCCCTGGTATTATTCTGCTGGCCTGGATCAGAAGTGTGTGAGCGTGAGTTTCAAAGTTCTTACCTGAACCTGATATAATATTATTCTAGTTTTTTAACTTCTGTGTCATTAAATTAGATAAGCTATACAAGTTTTGAGCAGTCTTGATCCTCTTTCACAGCAAACACGTATGATCCTGCAGCCTCCAGACTGATCGACACACAGCCGGCGGCCCCCGTGCTCTACCTCGGGGGAAACGCATCTTTTTAAGGAAACTCACATTTCTCCTACACTACATCTTCAAATTGGCTCATTCGCACTGTTACATTTCCAAAGTGGCTTATTTAATGGATTTCATTTCCTTGTGCATTCCAGATGATAATTAAATGTGAAATTCATTACAGATTGTGTGCAACCACGACCATATTCACAGAAAATATGAAAGGTTTTCAGAAAGGTGCAGTGCGCAATTTCACTTGACTGCACTCTCACCCTGCGCCTTGAGTCTCTCTTAATAAAGCAGAAATGCACAAATACATACACATCCATCCAAACATTTTCATGCTGGCAAAAAAAGACCATATGTATCACAAGTTATTAGCTTTGTGTATTTAAATCTATCGAGGATGCTGCAAGGCTGGAAAACAGCAAGCAAAAATACTTTATGAATTATCGAACGCTGAGAAATAGATAAATAGTCTGGTGTATAAAGAGATCAGATGTATTTGTGGGGGGCATGGATATATTCCCTTTGGACTTTAGTTACTAAGAGACCATTTGAAAGTTTTTTCAAACAGGAATTGAAGGCAGAAACGATCCAGAGTCTGTATAAAGGGGAGCAGAAGATGAAAAAAGAAATCAAAAGAGAGAGGAAACAAAATCACAAAGCATGGTTAGTATAAAAAAAAGTGATGCACAGGGACTATGGAAATATTATGGAAATTATAGTGGGATATGATTCCAATAGATGAATATGGAAACACTTAACTATGAAGCAATAAAAGAGAAGATGAAATGGTAGATGAGAGAATGAAGTCTGATGTATGGGGTCCGTGGAGACGACACTCGGAGGCTTGCTATTTAGAAATGCTTTTAAAGGTAAGAACCTGAGGTGAAGTGATGTGAATGCAAAATGCTAAGTGCTAGCTAATACATAGAGACAGTTTACAAAGGGAAGATGGGAAACACCAAAGAATAGGGAGATAAAATAAAGCTTTCAAAGGTTAATGTGGATTCAAAAAGGAAAGGGGGATAGGAGACAATGACACAGGAAGAGTGGGTTATTGAAGGATGGCAAGAAAGGGAGGGCGAGAGGGGAAGAGGATTGAAAAGAGTGAAATAGAGGAAGAGAGAAGGGACAAAAGAAAGAGCGAAAGGGATCGTAGGCGAGAGTGCTGCCTTCCAGTCCAACCCCCCCTTCACCCTTTCTTCCATTTCATTTTTCAGCAATCACTGAATGATGTGCATTTGCCTGCATGTAAGTTTAGGCGTATGCTGTGAGTGTGTGTGTGTGTGTGTGTGTGTGTGTGTGTGTGTGAGTGTGTGTGTGTGTGTCTTATCTGTGTGGTTATAGGTGTGTGGCTATCTGTGTGCATGTTAGATGAAAGTGTTGTGTGGTGTTTACGCTAGCCGGAGTCATGCCGTGAACAATAAGAATCCTTGATCATACATCAAAGACTTGGCATTGACACACACACACTCACTCTCTCTTTGACACACACACACACACACACACACACACACACACACACACACACACGCTACCCACACCTACACTGCCTCTGAAGAAGGGGTGAGAAAGTTTAAACATCCCTTCACAGTGCTGTGTACTTTTTATAAGTACAGCATAGGTGGCACCTCAGCCAAACACACACACACATACACACACACAGACGAGCACAACTTATAGGCTGTCTGGAAACATCCATTAAATGCACAGGTGCAATGTATGCAGGGATTGATCTGCAAGCGCCAACACAAAGGCTCAAGGAACATTAGTTTTATTTTCATTTTGAATGTTAAGAACATCAGGAATGAAAAATCCTGTAAGGGAGCTTAAAATATACTTTTAGCGTTTAGCAATCTGCTTTTTTATTTTTTCATGCAAAAGAAGACTCAACGGGTTTTAAAGGCAAAACAAAATTGTCCCATGAAAAGGAAAAAAAAAAAAAAACTTCCTTTGGTTTCTCTTTGGGAAGATACTAAAGTAATCCATTACTAAGTATTCAATACTCCCCTAAATTATATGACTTGTTAATCAGCTATGGAAGTATTCACATTAGCCACTAGGAGGCAGTTTAGCAAGATGAGAACACAATACAGATGCATCACATCATTTGCCAATTGCCGATTAACACACTGAGCAGACAAAGCACAACATCAGGCTTAAAATACCTGTTTTGGTCACCACAAAAACGTCTGGAAATGACCCCACAGATTTGAACTGCGGTCGCCTGTTTGGCAGCCTTGTAGCTTGCACTGTAATTATGCCACCTCTTTCCACTTCCACAGTAAATGCAATATGCCACGTCTTTTACAAATGTCAACCTCGGACATATCTTTGGTTTGCAGAAACGTTAAATGCTGACATTATATCCTGGTGACGGGGCTTTAATAGTAGCCTGATCATTTATTACATGTTTATTATTAGTTCATTGTTCACTCACCTTTTTCTGTTTTGGTCTCCACCACCTCCTGAGGGAAACATCTGACTCCCCACTTGGTTTTTAGAACTTTATCACCGAAAACAAAGAAAATCAGCTGGAATCAAAGTTAATGAGTTACATGAGATCATTTTGCCCTACATCTTTGCAGCATTTCCCATTCTATGTGGCCTGACAAACGGCTCTTCATTCTCCTCCGTGTTACTGCTGGCCCAAAAGTGATCTCAGTTAATTTTATAGCAGGTGATGCATCCTCACCTTTTGCCACCAGTCTGACAGAAGCACTTTTTCTTATTAAGTGCACCAACAGATGGAGTTTGGTGCTGTGGACTCAACTTACTTTTCCAGCTTATATTCTTGTCTTTTTGTGATTCAGTAGCTCAACTTTTCAAAGCCTCTTGCCTTCTCTGCCTTTTTTTATTTTTGTTGAATGCAACAGTGCAGAGGCTGATGCATTCACATGAATTCTGAGAGCTCAAGGGACAATAAGCCAAGGTAAAATTTCTTTATGTTCATACCTTAATAGTGACGCATGTTTTTTGAGTCACTGCGTCCTAATGTTGAAGAATTTCACCATGCTACCAACTGCTCTTTCATTTTTATGTCACATTCCTGCATTACTGGGAAAAAACATTTAATTTCAACTTCGATACCTTGTGACATCCAACACTGTTCACATTTGCCATTATGTCTGTCGGATTTTTCAGACTAACCAAGAGCTATCCTGCAGAAATGTGGCACAGAAATATATTCTTCAACGGGGCATAATATCAGTCAGTGAGCCTGCCGAGTCTTGATCCTCCAACTGCTGAAGGTTAAGACGCGGGTTAAGACTGCTACATAATCTGGTTTAGTATTGTTGAAGGGCATTAAATCCAAAAATCACCCCCCAGAGGTCAGTAAGAATTGTGTTGTATCTGATTGCTGATAAGTCTTAACTACTTTTGTAATAATCAGCGTTGCTTCAGTCTTTTTTCTTAACCGTGACGAATTTCCTGTTATGAATTACAGTGCCTGCTGAAATCTTCTGGCTGCTCTGACCTGGTGACAAATGAATTAGTTACATTCCCTGTACAGAAATGAGACACATTTCAGTCACTCCAACAAGGTCCAGTCACTGACGACATTGCCCACTGAGCTACTGACCCTTGGCTATGAAATTTAATTAACAGAAAAATGGATGAGGATGTTTCGACCTGTGCACTGTGGTGTTTGGTGGCAATGTCACAGGGCTGCTCTGGCGGAAGTACTGAAGTGCCTCTGGACTGACTCAGCAACAGACAGATATGATTAAAACAGCACCGTCAGTGCCACCAGGCTTTGGATCCACCGCGACTATTTACCGTAGGTACATACTGGATTGCATGTGATTTGCAATCCGGTGAGCCATTGTTGCGCCCGGGCTGCTGGTTAGTCTGGCTGAAAAATAACCCGCAGTGGGAAAACAAAGCTACAAATCAAATGAAATACACATTCCCTGGCTCAGACTACGTTTCATTGGAGTAACCTTCAAAAAGGACACAAAAACAGCTATGGATCACAGGAAAAATTGAAAATTGCGGCTCTCGATTAGACACATTGAAAAAGATTAGTGTTAAACACGTAGGTGAGCGGGAACGGTTCAGGTTTTTCATTTCATACAGGAAAGTCCTTTAAGGAGACTGTAGGATTAATGGCCTTAAACATCCTTAGACAGACCCATTCAATCAAATAAAATATATACTGCTAGCTCTGAGTGTTCCTGTTAAAGTGCATTGCATTGGGGCCACAAACACTCAGTAGGACCGACCACGTTTGCACAGAGACTCACGATGACGCACACAAACATGCACAATATGTGAAAAACTGAGCTCTCTGTATCCAGGGAGTGAAGAGACAAACCAGAAACTTGTCAGTGATGACTGGCTCATGTGACACAGGCAAGTGTTTGTGCGTCTGTGCGTGTGTGTGTTTGGTCTAATCCTGGTGATTCAGTTGTCAACAGCACATGCCAGCAGCAGATGCTTGGGGGTAAAATTCTCCTTTCCACCTACGTATCAGGGTCCAGTGGCCACCAGACATCATAAAGTATGAATACTGGCACTGGAGCCTAAAAATTTTGTCCAAAGCATATTTTGTGTTGCTTTTACACTCACACACGGACACACACACACTTAGATCCAGCTGTTTAACTCAATGTATTTAGCTTCGGCTTGCTTTTAAAATAGCATATATTCCAATCAAACCTGTCACTGCAGTGGAAACAGAATAGAAAACAATAAATATTCAGTACAGCCGAGAACACAGTTCATAGCGATGAATGGTAATGCGGTTGAAAGAGGCTCGGCTTGTTCTTCATGCACCGCAGTCCATGAGGAGTGCAATAAAAACAGCCAAAACAAAAATCTCCTCCTTCCTCAAGTACTGAATTTCCAGGTAGCACATTTTAGATTCCCCCCCCCAAAAACAGAGCTTGCAGGTTCTCCATCCTAATGATGCGTGTAGGTTCGGTGATGCCAAAGCCCTTTTCGTCAAACGTGTGAGCTCCTAAAGCATGCGGGCTTAGAGACTTTAGTGTCTAGTTCCTAGTTTCTAAATGGATTGGGCCCTAAACCTGTAGCAAAAAACATATTTCAGTTTATGTATTCATTGTTTCTGTTCGAGGGGAAGTACACAAGGCCATCCGATGTTTGCTAGGAAGTTGAATTCATGTCACACTGAGTACACAGTGACAGTGAGTCGGCAGCCTTTCAGGATGGTCATACATTTGCCAAAATTTACGTAAGGCTGGGATAATCCTCAGCAAGCTTCTTCTCCTTTTTTTTTTTTTTTTTTTTTTAAATAATTCACTACATGGAGGTTAATTAGCCACAGATGTGAAGCACACGAGGTTTGCCTCTCTTGAGTGTTTTCATAGCTCAGCATAGATTATCTCATATTTACCATGACTGCCTGCCAGCAATCAAAACATAGTTATTGGTGAGGCATATTTAAAAGGAAAGTTTTTGTCAGCAACCACCTTGTCAACTTAAATTACTTTTCGAATACAAGCAATACAGACATGCATAGGTGTCATTTGCACTGGGGACGCTGGGGACATGTTCCCTACACTTTTTGAAATCGGGGCAAATAGGGGCTTTTTACCATAGGGGCATCTAAGAGGGCACTTTTGCTTTTGTCGATCGCACCCCCAGCACCCCCCTTGACTCCACCAGTGCGCCATAATTATTTACTCTGATCTCATACGAGCCACGAGTGTTAGACTGATATATACTGTATGAACATCTATATAAATTATTGGCCCTTAATTTTGAAATGATTTGCCCTTGAAAAGTCCTTTAAAAAGCCATTATCTTAGCCATTATGTCCCTCCAACATTTCACAAAGTGATGCCCTTGCAGACAAGTGAAACATTCCTCGTATGAGTATTGTTTTAAAGCAGTGATGTGGGTGTATTTATGATCCATCAGGTCTCTGAAAATATTGTAATAATATGTAGTGTGATTGTAAGTTGAGAAAGATTGCTCAGACGTGACTAGACTTTTCTCTGCATGTGACTCCACAGTTTGACGGTTAATGGTTGTTCAAGGTCTGATTCAGGGCTTTTAACAGCTAATCAGATTTTTAAGTAGGAAGTCAAGTAAATTTACAGCTCTAAGCAGGTGATTCACAATAGTTATGATGCTATCGTGGCACTAAATGGCAACTTAGGATGTATAAAATATTTGAGGTGCTTACAGAGAAACCCACAAAACACAGTTGGTGAAGGATCTTAATACTGCAGTTATTTAAAATTCTACTGAAATGCTCAATTTATTCAAAAATAAAAGTAAAAACAATGACGTTCTTCCTGTTCAACCTTGTGTAGTGTTCCTCTCAGAAGTACCGGACAGTAGTCTGATTTTACTGGGTCTCTTTTACGAAGAGGAGCCAATGAAAATAAAAAAAACAGTCAATATTTAATAAATTATAGCAATTCTTTTGCTCCACATTTTTTCTGGTTTTATTATTTTCTATTACTGTTTTCCTTTTTATTGCTGCTGGGAAGTTTATTGCAAGACTGTATATTCTGCAGAGACTCTGTTATTGTTATAAAATCAAAGCAGGAGGACATTAGCAGGCTAGCGTTCCCAGTAGTAGCTACTTCTGCATGTCTGTTTTAAGTTCTGTCACTATTTTTATCAGTATGAATATTAGTATGGGAGGTGCTCTGCTCATCAGTGTCTCCTCTCTTGTCATTTTCAGCCTCTGTCATGTCAGACTGCTCCTGTGTGGGCTACATGCGTAGTCGATTTGAATGTATTCAGCATGGTTGTTTTCACATGTGGTTACATGTGGATTGTTTGGATGAGCCTGAAAGCGGGTGGTTTTTCAGAGATGCCTGTAATTATTCTCCCCCCGTTGCTTTTTTTAACGTGACATATTTCCCGGGAGAACATCAAAAGTTTCTCTCTGTGGCACTCTCCTCTCACATTCCCTCAACGTGCCGTCTCCCTGCGCTCCCTCTACTTCCTACCTTAAAGGTGTCTTCCACTGTGCTTTCATTTTTCTGTTTCACGTTGTGCTTCTGTCATTCTCACTCTTTCTTGCTTCCAGTATTTTTATGTGCTGTTTTCTTGGTGTGTATTATAACAGCATCACTTTCCCTTTGTCATTTCCTGGTTCATGTTCTCACGGTTCCTCCCCCCTTACCATTTTCTTCCCGTTCTCTCTACATCCGTCCTTTCCTCCAGCTGTCCTTCACCCTCTGCTGAAAGATGGATGGATGGAACAAAGTGGTTAATGAATCAATGAATGATCGTATATATGTGTGTGTGAGAGAGAGATTGAAAGTGTGTATTCTGCATATGTGTATGTCTGTGTCTGCATGTGTGTCGTGGGCACGTGTTAAAGAGTAGTGAATGATTGTGTCTGTCATTTAGCCCACTGTGGCTCGTCACACTGTCAAATTTATTCCATTTAACAACCCTGTGTGTGTGTGTGTGTGTGTGTGTGTGTGTGTGTGTGTGTGTGTGTGTGCTGGCCACCTGTGAGTGTGTGTGTGTGGGCATAAGTATGCATGTGCGAAACAGGATATGAGGTTCTCGGAGCATAGAAATGGTTTTCTCTGGACTGAACATTGTTTAAATGGAATCACTGTAAAAAGATATTAAAAAAAGCTGTAGAATACTGTAAAATAAGGGTGCATTCAACGTCGAGTAGCTGCACGGTTCAGGCTCACGCCATCAATCTACTGAGATGATCTTGACTGCTGTAAGAAACACACATCGGCGCACACACTCACACACGCACACACAAGAGCCTGACCAATACTTGGCTTTTGGGGCCAATAGCAATACCAATATTAGCGCGTAGAAAATTCCAATGTTGATACATCGAACAATATACTCACATTTTTTGCAACGATTCCTCAAATGTGGCAACCAAACACTTAAACAGTAAACTGGGAATTTAATAATTATGAATTTCCCCAGGAATCTTTCTTTCCGCATTGTAATGTCTAAATAAAAAAGTTTCATGTCACTTCTGTCAGATAACAAATATATCTGTGATAGGCCAATATTGGCTCTAACACACATGTACACAATCAAAGCTGTGTATATTGACACACAGCTGCACAAATACCTTTTTTCATGTTATGATTCCTTGGTATTAACACATGCTGTGCACACAGTGACCTTTAATTACACTCCATTAAAGTGTGCACATGTATAATTATGTACACACACGCACACACGCACACACACATGCTGTATGTATATAATGATACTCGCTGATCTTTTGTTTTATGAAGTGAAATATGCACACACTGCTAAGCCTGTGTAGAGATGAGTAATGGTCATTGCCCTGTGTGCTAATGACCTGTAATATATACATATATTATTATTTAAATGCATGTGTGTGTGTGTGTGTGTGTGTCCAGAAGTCCTTTTCAGGCCTACTTAATGTAAATCTATAAAATGTTGATGTTGTATAATCCAGTCAGACTTGCAGGAGTTTACTGTAAAGTGTTTGGCAGGTGATTGGCTTCACAGGCCCGGTAATGCAAACTTGACTGTACTCAAGCTGCAGATTTTGAGTTGTTGGTAGTATCTGCTCTCTATTTTCCCTGTTACACCGTCTTAAAGGTTATGATCATCTTTCTGTCTAGTCATATAACACTACTCACGTGCCCATACAAAAGAGTGACATTATGACTCCTTTTTTCTCAAGATATACTGGTACTAAAATAATGACAGATGTGTATTTAATAGCCCATGCAGGAAGGAACCACCAGTCAGGGCTCGACATGTGGCTCCGTTGGGCTGACGATCG
The DNA here is from genome assembly GCF_965226575.1 of Pagrus pagrus. Lineage (NCBI taxonomy): Eukaryota > Metazoa > Chordata > Actinopteri > Spariformes > Sparidae > Pagrus > Pagrus pagrus. The sequence continues at coordinate 27,020,890 of NC_140185.1, read as the reverse complement.
TTTGCTCGGTCAGTTTATGACACTTATGTTTGGTTGATTGTCAAGAGGAGCTGTTTGGTCTCAGATGACATTAAGAGCAATCTACACACACTGCCGGTTTGTATGCAGTTGTTATTAGTAGTTGATGATTATTTCTCAGTGTGTACTATGAAACTCTGGCTCCCTCGATAACCAATAGACAAAACATATTTAATTGTTACAGCTGTGACAGACCCTGTATTGAGTAGTATTACTCTAACATTTCCATGCTGCTTTTGTTTCTAGGCAGAATTTTAATGAGAGACACCCATAGACATGTTTGCCATATTTCTGCTGTATTCATACAGCGCTGCCATTGTTATTGTCTGTGCATTTGCATACACTGTAATTAACTATATGATCCATGACTATTGCACCTATTAAGTATATTATCTGTTAAGGCTTTTATCTCCCACTACAAGGCCTGGGGAACATGCATTAATGAAGCCGATACACAAAAAGTGACATTTAAGCGTGTAATTCTTCAGTGCCGCTTTCCACAACTATTTGAATTATTAAAACTGTGCACCTGGAGAGAGACAGTTTGGATGAGCTGTGCGTGAACAGTAATTGCTTTGTTTTCAATATTGAGAGGCTCAAACAAGGTCTTAAGAGCGTTATTTTGTTTTGAGAGCACTGTGACAGCTCTTGTCATGGAAACATGGAAACAAAAACACTGTGTGCACTTTTGAGTGGCTGTGGGTGATGCACATGTGTCTGGAGAGGAGATGGAAAACGCAGTGCAAAACATGAGGTAAAGGAAACGTATGGCACAGAAGTCATACGCCCCAGCTGTAATTAGCTGCCTGCCGATTGAATCGACGTTACAAATCAGTCTCGCGCCAATCACAGCTCTTCTCACCACAAGGCAGCCCATTTAAATGTGGCTCCCTCCTCACTCGAAAACGCTCCTACTCAAAAGCTGCCACACACTGCTGCTGCTGCTGGAAAGCTTGCGGCCACCACCCAAGTCTCCACCATTTTTTTTATTAGAAGGGATCTATCAGGATTAAAAAACTGTATTTATTGTCATTGGGTCGTTCTACATTGGAAATGTGAGTGTGTGTTGTACTGTTGGTAATCATACGCATCTTAGCCACTTGCACTGTATCTCTTATTGTATCTCAGACACACACACACATGCACAAGATTTACAACGAACTAAACACTTCAGCACAGTCACCAATTTATCTTGTAAATATGTTGCAGATATTGAGCACTTAAGCACAGAAGGCTAAGGGCATCACTGTGTGTGTGTGTGCATGTGTGCGTGTATGTCTGTGTGTATGTGCTCATCTATACCAGAGAAAGTCCTAAAGGGGCTGTTTATTTCCCCAAACACAGCAACTATTGATCCAGAATACATGAAATGCCCACAAACCCACACTGATTCAAATGTGCAAACACAAACGGACACATGCACGCACGCACGCACACACACACACACACACACACACACACACACAAACACGCGCAGACACACAATGGTGTGCACAGGTCTACATAAAATTCCTATCTCTAACTTTATCTCGCTCCCACACACACCAATTGAAACACACAAATTGAGCTGAGATGAGAGTGTTAGAGTTGAAATATGGGAGGTTTAACAGGGCTTACATTGTTTTTATGGTTAACACCCACAGAGGAACACACACACACATACACACACACACACACACACACACACACACACACACACACACACACACACACACACACACACAGACAGGTGGGCAGACATAACAGGAAAGCTGAGGATAAGCTATGTGATAGTGCACACATAAACACACACACACACGCACACACGGTAACAGTCAAGCAGCTGGTCTGTCAGTGACATTAAAGTAACTTCCAGTATTTGTTGAGAAGAACAGTAGAGAACCAAAGTCAAAGATCACGTTTGGCCTTTTTGCTGGCCACAAAAACAGATTTGATGTCCTGCTCACAACTGGGATTGTTGCCCATCTCCATCACAACAAAAAAATACTGTATTACCTCTCTGAGAAGTGTTGGACAGAAACCGAGGCAAATGTCTGGCCAGGTCGTGTTATTGGCCCCCCAGTTTGTTATTCTACTGATCCAAGTAAAAAAATACAAGTTTGCGTTCCGCTGCCAAGTCATTTGGTTTGAAAGCAAAACATTATGAATCCTTCTGGAAGCAGGTCCCTCACAGGGAGTCCCGGGGGTCCACAGCAACATCAGCAACAGTTTAATTTCACTCTAATTTCACAGGTAAACCTGAAGGCCCATTCTTGCCGTGAGTTGTTCAAATTGAAACTTTAATTTCCTTCAGAACTCTAAGTGTAACATGTGCTCATCTTTTCATAGCATATACTAAATATTTGGGATTAAAAGAGGTGCAATTTCACACTCTATACACTCTGTATCGCTCATACTTAACACCAGAATAACTCTACGTGATATGTTAATGCTCTTCCCAGAGCTCTTCGAGGACATCATTTGACATTTTGGTCATGTCCGCAACTAAATCTGTTTGGATAGATTATTTGAAGCCTTAAGGATTTAGTCTTTAATTCCGATTGTTTAGGTGAACACAATGTCATCTTGATCTTTACTGCATTAACCTGGAGTCCTTAGCACACAAATCATTGCCTGATTGAAGGACCAGCAGGAAAACAATCACGGCTCTGTATTCTGCAGGGCAGAGTTAAAGATTAGACAATACAGGAAATATGAACTTTATGCACCAGATTATTAGAATTTTTTGTTTCTTTGTGTTTGTTTTCTCTGATTGTGTTGCTCATCTTTTAACTGCTGCTTCATGCTTTGCTTTCTGAAAGAGTCTGCAGTCCTGGCGTCCTTCAGGTATTTGTTCCTCCTAGATAGTTAATGAGGCACACTTAGTCTCAGATACAAAGTGCGGCTCATTAACTTCAGGGAACAAAAACCTGCAAGACATCTGCCCTTGACAAACAGGGCTTGACACCCCTTAACAGGATTATTGGGCTTTACACCAGTTATTTACATCATATTTTCTCATCTAAGGAAAAATTTCAATCAGCGGCTCGGTCATCAGTCAAGATTATCTGGTCGTGTTGGCTCACAGATTTGGCTTTAATTACACTGATCTGAGCTGGTCTGATGTTAACATGTTTGATCTTTACTAACCAACAACTGCATGGATGTATTCGGCTCTAAAATTATTTAAAAAAACATTTTTTCCTCAACAGTGCTGAGGTATTGTGAGCAGCCATTATCATGGCGCTGCCTTTTCTGCTAACAAGTGCTGCATAGCTCATGTGAAATGTTTTTCCCTTTTATATTTCTTGTATAAAATGTAGCACCGGTCCTGAGTGCTTTGCTTCTTTGCCTTTGCAGTTTTTCAAAATGACTTCCCAACATTAGTTAACCTCAATGGCGTTGTCACCACTTTCCGAAGAGGTGGAAAAAGGCCTACCGCTGCTTTTACATTTATTGTGGAAGCAAATGCAGGAAGTGTTGAGTTAGTATCAGCAGCGGCTTTCAACCGAGCAGAACAGAAAACAATGGGGCTCCTGCTGCGACAGTGTTGCTTGAGTGACAGAATGACTGCTGGAAAATAGTGATAAATAAGGCAATATTATACACAGGGGATTGTGGCGGAGCTGGTAATTCAGGGACAGCATGTGAATGAATTTAGCAGGAACACGGGTTAAGGTCCCGAACAAGTTCTTTGGTGTGAGGGAGATCAGACATTTATGCACAGAGGCAGCTTTACAAAGACAGCAACATTTCAGAGTGGTGAGGAAGAGTCAGCGAAATCTTGCTGTCCACCTGCATTGTCTGTTTGATGTCACACTAGATCACGAGAGCACCTGTGAATTCGGAGAGGTCCTGACATCAGTGATTTATCAAGAGGAAGCGGTGTTATCTCAATTATGTCCCTCTGTTCATCTTTATTGCATTGTGTAAGCATATTTAGAGCTGACAGGCAAAAAATTGTGTGCTATGCATCCTTTAGTTAGTTTAAATTTGAGTGACAGGATAAAGGGACGTGGGGCTTACTGTAAGATTGGTGGACAGATCTGGATATTGGTTTGGCATCAGCAGCACATCTTATAGGGATGTTATTTTTTGCTTTCTCATTTGCCAGATGTGTAACTTTGATAGTAACTGCCTTCTATGTGGTAAACATTACAGCCTGTTTTGTCAGCATTTCTCACATTTAATGGAGGCGCATCATGCTTTTTCATTTTTTTTTTCTTTGCTCTAGATTCTTGTGCATGTTAAAGGTCCGCACCAAGAAAACACTGCTACTGAAACGCCACCTCAGGACTCCCGCCTTTAATGCCGTGATTCTTTGACATCACACTGAATCACCACCAATCGCCACACATTTGCATCATATGTGGCTATATTCACGGTAGAAGTGAAGCTAAGTGGAAGCTGAAAACACGGCAGAGCTGATCGGAGATAGCGGTACATGCTCAGGCCTGTGTGAGCTAACCAATCAGAGCAGACTGGGTATTCAGGAGGATGGCTGTACGAGACAAGAGCTAAATCAGAGCGTCTCAGACAAAGGAGGAATACAGAGCCGCTGCACTGGGTAGTATGCTAAAACTGATGCGTTTTCTGAGCATTGAAATATGTCTCCTTTAATGTTATACGAGTGCAAGTCATGTCCATTCAGTTGTGAATGAAGGAAGTGTGATTTTTTTCTTTTCTGCTATGCACACTTCCAAGAGAACAGCCAAATGTAGGATTAGGCATGTCAAACATCTAAAGTAAGAAGGTTTAACATCGCTGACATCCAAACAGGCACAGGAGAACACTGGCATCCATCTGAAAAAAAATAAAAAAGTCATGTGGGCAGTTGTTGTGCTTAGTATTGATTTACATGGTATGAGAGTGTACACATTGTATAAGGGCAGATAAAAATGATAATAAACATTAGTATCATCATTCTCCTTTCTTTATTGGGGCACTTTATTTAGAATCAATGGCGCAGATGTTACATCCTTCCAAACTCAAATTACCTGAACAAAGTCTCGGCTTTCCCTTGACATTTTATTGAGGAGGCGCCAGGATAATAAAGCAAGAAAGGCACAGAGAATAATGACACGGCATTTTTAACTATTACCCCAATTTATCTGGTACTCCATTACAACCCACTTCTGTGGATCCAAGGAAAGCTTTAGTGAGTCCCCAAAACTGCCCGACAGATAATGTCCCTTGGCGTCATCTGGCAGACGGCAGGAACAATAGGCTTTTCCTCTTATGTAATACATGCTTGTTGGATAAAAAGATAAAGCATAACATCTAGCACATTATTTTAAACATCGCAACTCATAAAGCGTAGGAAAGAAATGCAGCAGTTCTGTGAGACATAATGTCTGATTTATACATTTATACTGCCTGTTGGTTTTCTCCATGAGCTATGAAGCAAACACTTAATGGCAATATAGAATTATATTGTGTGTTTGTGTAGGTGTGTGTGTGTGTGTGCATCTTTGCATGTGTCAGGCTGATGATATATGGGAATAGTTGTGACATCGAGTTTACCCGCGATTCTGTGCTGCCCAGGGGACCATGAACTGTCACCTACCAAGGAAATTGACTGTTTTGCTCACATGCACACATTCACACTTGCACACACGCAAACACAGATGCACACACACACACACAAATGGGGACAGACGTTAGCATATGTATACAAAGGCAGAGACAGAAGCCAATATGCATCTGCTCACATGTACATACAGAAAGATGTCGGGACAGACTTGTCCTTAAACAAAAATAAATACACAACTCACATACACACAAGTGCACGGGAAGATAAATGGTTTCACACATACATGCAGCATAAAGAAAGATACACACACAACAACACACACAGACACGCACACACACAAGCCCATCCATCCATTTTGTGTAGTGAGTTGACAGATGTAAATGTGCCCAGAGGACAGCAGGACTAAATGAAGATGTATTAGACCTTGTGCGTGTACGTGTGTGCGTGTCTGTGTGTGTGTGTGTGTATGTGTGTGTGTGTGTGTGTGTGTGTGTGTGTGTGTGTGTGTGTGTGTGTGTGTGTGAGAGAGAGAGAGAGAGAGAGAGAGAAGCAACAGGGACAGCAATGATTTATGTCATTTAAACATTGAACCAATGAACACTTGTGTTTCTCTTGTATTCAATTGCATTTCTTTTTTTATTCTTTGCATTCACAAATGTCAGATATAAGTAATGTAAACATTTTCCTCGACCACCTTATTCTGTTTTCTGTCATGTCTGATCTGTGACCTTAAACAGTCACATATGCAACATTGACACAGAAACACTTGTCGTTCTCTGTCTTGTCGCACACAGAATAACTAATGCTGTATTAAAGAACAGTAGATTTACTTTGCAAGTGCAGGTTTTATTCTTATGCGAATGTGAGTATTGATGAGTCACGTGATGTTATATCCTCTGTCCCCTCTGATACGCCACAGCCTCGGGGCAGGCACCTCCTACGATGGAAAGTCAGGGATCAGGTCATGGTTGTCACAGCGATGATGACAGGAGGGAAAAATATAAAACGGGATGTGTTTGCAGTGCTTGTCTGAGAGGAAGGAAGGCGGAGTGATGAGGGACACCGGGAATGGATGTGGTTTTCGAGATTTTAAGGTTTTCTTGCTGAATGAAGATTGTTTATCTGCGGGCCGCTCCTCTTTCTTCAGGACCGTCTGTCATAGTGCAGTGTGGGGACCTTCAGGGGTTATTGTAAAGGAATCATGGAGCCCTAAGCAAAGTTTATTACTAAGAAAAATAGATAAGTGAGCACAAAGACAGACGGACATAGACTTTTTTTTTGTCATTTTGCTGACATTGTATTTTCTTTTTCTTCAAGTCATTTTCATGATACACTTAATACTATTTCATTTCAGTAATGCATTTCTCAAAGAAGAGCACAATTAAACTGCTGCTTCACTGGTTGCTTTCATATTAACTAGATATTTCAGTCCTCAATATCGTATGAATTAGTCAGGAGTACAATGAAGCAACTTTACCTTATGAAACTTTTTATAATAATGAAAATGTGATTTAAAATTTTCAAAGAAAGTGAATGCTATTTTACTTTGAAAGTACGCAAGCCTTTTGCAACTTCGCCATGCATCTGTGGGGTGTCACACCATCAGTCTTTTAGTTAAGTCATTTTGTTTGAAAGTGATAAAATGTTGTTAATGTGAAAGTCAAAAGAAAAACAAAACAATAAAGCCATTAGTAGATAGAAACTGACAGTAAAGCCATTAGTCATTACTGATGTTGAGTACTATGTTGAAATGATGTTTTGAATCTTCAGATCGTCTCTCTGATGTGTCGCAGAACAAAGTCTTGGAACTCCTGTTTATCATACTGGAAGCTAGTAACGCTTATTTACAAATCTAGACTGAACTGTCCCAGATCAACAACATCTGAACACAGTATGTGAAGACCATTTGAATGTAGATGTACCTTTTTAGAGCAAATAACTGTGGATGTGTTCTGCGTTATGTTATACAGAGGGTGACTGATGTTTAGTCCGTTTGTACCCCGCAGCACTGTGTAGCCTCTGGCAAGGACACTGTTTCCATAGCAACCACTGGATAGGCGCACATTTCCCAAAAGTGTCATTGTTTTGTTACTGTTGCACATGCCATTAGAAGAACTCTCAGCAAAGGTACTGTTTCTCTGGAAAGACATATTCAACTCATACCGTCAACTTGAGTGAGTCGCAGCAGCAGCTCAGAGGATTTAGCAAAAACCCTGAGGTCGGTCCCGCTTAGCTGTTATCCTTCCGATCGATTGTAGTACTCGCAGATGGTACATCAAAAAAGTTATTTAAAAGGGGTAATTATAAGGTGTGACATTGCTTGAATATGCTGAACATATGTTTTGTCATTAACTGTAGTAGGAGTCGTATTTAAAATCTCAGTAATCCCTATTTGTTGAACCTCTTAAATGAAAAAGTTACTTAAAACCAAGCTAAATAGATGCATCCCAATGCCCATTAAAGTCTTTTGCACCTGACTACAGTCAGCATCTCGAGTGGACGTGCCTGGGTGTGGTCAGAAGTGTCCTCTGTTGCATCTGTAATCACACCCAATAGTGATTTCATTATGTACTGACATATAATCAATTTTTAGACATTTTAGCCTGTTAAAGTAGTTTCCTGTTCCATTTTTTAGTCTTTCATAAAAGGAAACTCAGAACGCAAAACATTCTTAGTTCAGCTCAGGAAATCCCCAGTGCTTCCTGTCTAGTTGGAAATGTAATCTATCCAGCATGAACTGGGAATGCCATGAAGGCCTCCTTCAAGGCAGCCTTGCTCAGAACACCTCAAGGAGCCAGCATCCTCACTAAGGAATCTGCAGGTGATTTGAGGTGAAATGTCATCCACCTTGTTAACAGAATGAAGAAAAAGCATCCCCCGTGTTACCCTGCAATTCCGCCTCTCCATCCCCTAGTAGCAAAGAGATCGCAGGAGCAGATGCGTTGTATAGTTAAATATGTTAGTCTAGTCTGCCTCAATCATTTATCCATTATCTGACTGAGATTTGCAGGAGATGAATCTTTGGCCCCAACCATGGCTCTGAAATATCAGCAGCCAAAGTTTGCTGTGTATTGATTCATCTGTGGTGCCATCCATGGTGTTGAAGTAGCGGACAGATTTGTAATTTCACCTGTCTCTCTGTCAGTTTCGTCGCTACAATGTTCTCTAAACTACATTATATACGTAAATGCTATGCTATCTATACTATATCGTAGCCTATACTCTACTGAGTAGTGTCACCTACATGATCAATGTGACAGGAAGCAACGTGTAGTTGCAGAAGAGTGAGGGGATCATAGAGACACACTTCTGCCTGTAGTATTCCTATATATTTCAGTGATCATGCAGTAGCATATGTGATGCTGAAAGTACACCCCCAGACCAACCCACCTCTGTAATATAATATTTCAGGTGAAACATGAAAACAGATGTAGTTTTTACTTTAAGGTTAGCATTAAGTTGGCCGATCCTTCCTTCCAACAAATCACTGCGTTGGTATCTAAAAGGGGCACCAGCTCAACACTGATGTCCACTGGGATCCTCTCAGCTACATGTATCCACAGGTTCATTCTTTTCCCTCACTACTCAGAGCATGTGACAGCTCTCTCGTCACCACCACAGTCTGATACAAAGTGGATGCTGGCACTGCATCTTACCCCTGCCCTTTGACTTGCTGGTGGTGAGCTTAAAATGGTTGTATGTCACATTTTTGAGTTGTGCCAAGCTGAGCCACAGAGGTCATCCACCCGGCCGCTGGGCACTCGCATCTGATTATTCAGAGGCCTTGCTCCAGTGTCTCTATGAGATTTCTTTGTATTTTGAATTCAGTCATGGTTGGTTGACAATGATATGTTTGAATGACTGAATGAATGGTGGGCATTTTAATAATAGTGCTACAAAGCAAACATGTTTCTGTTTAATTAAACAGAAATGAAAGTTAGACTCTGGTCAAAATATGTTTATCACAGATGATATCCTTCCTTTACTAAAATGTTCTGTCTCTACAGTTGTATAACAGCTGTCAGTAATTGACTTTGTACAACTAAGTGGTCATTACAGGCCCTGAACATGCTTACTTGGCCAACTTCTGTAAGCCCTTGGCACCCTCCCACTAACATGCTGCTGAGAACCTTGATCTGTTATTGATCTAAATCTTTCTATCCAGTCTCATACAAAAAAGGCCTTCTTCTCCTTTTAACCCTACGAATATCTCAAGAATGAGATTATTCCATGTGTTAAGTGGCACTCACTCCGATCTCATCCAGGCTATCTTACTCTGCCCTGTGCCTTTGTCTGAGCCAGAAAGTGCTTAGCACAGCATAGCTCTCATGTCTCCCAAATCCCACTGCTAGACTGAATTTAAAATACTCAAGATCATATTTCCACACATTTTAATTCACAACAGCAGTACTAGTCAATGTCAGAGCAGATTTTACATCCTCATACAAGTCAACAGATTTTTAAGGGTCTGACATAGTTTGTTTAGTCTCAATGCTAACCACTTCAGACCTTGAGAATTGTGGACTAACAGTAACTCTAATCCTTGCCAGACACACCTGTGTGTTGTTATAAAAGGGAAAGACACATTAACTAATCTCAAATCATTGACACAGCATCTCCACAGGTGAAAAGATCTCAGCTTTGAGTATCTCTGGATGTCTTTTGCCCGCCTCTTGCTTAACTCCAAACTCTAAATGAATAGAAGGGGGTCGATCAGAGGCAGTAATATTTAAAGTGGAGCACTCAAAGCTGTGTCAGTAGGTAAACTGAACAGATAGAAACTCCCATTGTTGCTGAAGAGGGGGAATGCCCCTGGTCTTTGCTGGAGGAAGAACAAGAAAGAACATGATTGAGGTGGCAGTGCCCTTCTCCAGAGATGGAAGGGGGATTGAAGTGCAAGAGCAAGTTTTAAAGCCTCAAGCACAAATCCCAAAAGCTTGGATTTAACAGGTTCTGTCTTGAAGTAATGATCTCTGTGCTACAATATTGTTATTGCCGGCAGGTAAACCTCCATGCTTCTCTTCTGGTGTGGAAAGGTTGAGAATCATTATTCGGTTACTAACTGGTCTCAATATCCCAGATGAAGGGCGCAGAGACACTAGAGCTCTCAGACTGCTATTCCTTACTATAGCAAAATGATACAACACAGTAATGACATGTCCCTGACATTAAGAAATGCACGGTTCCATTCACTTATGTTCCTCAATAACAACTGACAGTACTTTTCACTGCATTAACTTTGCTAGACCTTGAGCAATTCCTGTGGCAAAAATAGCTTAGGCATCTGAAGCGCAACACGATTCAATATTTTTCATATATTGACGTGTCAAACAACTATGTGTGATTTAAAAGGATTTGTGGGTCGTAATGAACCGACAAAGACATTTCACCCAGCTCTGCTTTGGCTCCCTTCAGTGAAAAATCTGTAAAAACTGTCCAAAGAGCTAAATGTTAATATTTCTCACTGTCTGCTGGATCTGTGACTAGAAAAATGTTTGGTCATTTCTTAGCCATAGATACTTTACTGTATAAGGTGATATGTTCTTCTGCCCACAAGTGGTCAAATATCCATTTATGCTGCCTTTTACACAAGGCAAGGCAGTGCAACTGAATCCGCATGGATTTGAATTAGCTGGTAGCAGAATGTAAAGGAGTGGATAAAAACAGAGCAACACATTCAACATTTCAGTGTTACAGAATCCTGCGTCTCTACTCCATGTCTGTAAAAACCTGGTGATTCTGCGGCTGCTGATCTTAAATAGTGCCGGCCATCACAGCAATGGGACGTTGTATATTACCAACCAATTTTTCCTGCTTCCACAGTCATGCCGGAAAGGCCGAGGAGAGCGGGTGTTTAACAGAGTGTAGCTGCTACAGTGATTACTCTGTTTTGCAGGTGATTGATTAGAGGCGCTGCTGGAAATGTCACTTGCCCTGCTAATATATTTTCACCAAGGGAACATAGGAAAGACGGTGTTAATATATTTTAATACGTTTACTCCGAGGGAGCATAGCAGAAATGTAACTTCTGAGAGCTTAAGTTTTTTTTTTTCCAGCGAAATGTGGTTTAGGACTGCAGACTGCAGAGCCATATAAAGATAGAATATGTTGTGCTATTGCAGTGTTTGGTATTTGGTACAGAACAAACCCAAGTTCTAATCCGTTGGTGTTGTTTACTACGTAACTTGTGATTCTACAAGCCCCGGTTCATTAGGCTGTGTTTTTTCTACAGTATTCGCTGTGTTGTAGAACAAAGTGAAGTCTGTACTCTGATTGCCCTCCTTCACTGGTGATCGTTGGGAATTAATGCTGGAAACATCACTGGCTGGCACACTTAAAAGGGAAATCCAACATCCAGAATTGTCAAGCAGAATTCAGATATGTTGTTCTCATTATATTGGACAGTGCAGTCACTATTTGAGATAATAAACAGCCCTCCGTCCCAGAGCAATAAACGAAGGAATGAAAGCTCAGATCTGTAATACAGTATTATTGGGATGTACAGTGTGGCATGCTGCTTTGAATATGAACCGGATGAACCGTAACCACACAGTGTTGGTCTAAGCTTTGTTATAGTAGGCATCTCTTTGTTTTAAGTACTGTTGTGTTTGACTGGAAGCACTGTAGTAATAGCACTGATTATTCTGACCAACAGCAGGCCAGTAGCCGCTAGAGGTCGCTGCCCAACAACAAGCATAAAAATGGGTCACAATGAGCTGTTTGAGTTTTCGACCTATGTCGTTTTTCTGAGGAGGACAGGTTCAGCAAACCAGTGGTGCTCTTTCCTTCTGAAAATGGATCAAACCTTTGACTTAGGCCTTGTAGATCCAATATGAGTGGAGATTCAACAACTTGGTTCGCTTATTTCTTGACTCAGATTTCTTCAGAAATTGATTTTGTTGGAAGTTTATTTACGCTGGCCTACTTTATAGAGTAGAACTCTACGACTTATGTTCAAATCCCATTGGCTCACAAAATGCCATTTCAAACCATTGACCGAATATGAGGTCAACGTATCAAACCCTTAAAAGTTAAAAAACGATTGTGATTGGCCTGACACAAACCAGGTTGTCTGGCAATCTGTCTGAACAAGAAGGAAGCCAGAACAAATGACACATGAGATAGCAACCATTCGTCTGGTTGCCAGGCTAACAAAATTGCACTATTTAATAGTTAATTATATACTGAGAAAATTGCACTTGGAAGCTATGCAGCCTCCATATCCTCTCTGAAAAGCAATTCTTGAGTAATTCGTCTCCATGTTCAAGCAAACTGCTTCAGCTTGCAGCCAAGCTTTTTTGATATGTCTCAAAGGAGCATTACCCTGAAAATCAATGCTCCTCTTACACTTATCCCAAAACAAAACAGTGAAAATCAATTTAGAGGGCTAAATTTAGTCGGAGTGAAGGTGTGCTCAGAAGGTGAAATACCCCTTTAATGTCTTTGATTAATGAGTTAGTGCTGCTGGAAATGTCACGTTAGCTGCTGACACATTAAAACAAGGGGTGCACAGCAGGTGGTGAGGGGCCTCCGTTCAGCTCTGGCCCTCGGCCACAGTTGGCCAAGAGCCCCATCAGTGTTTGGTTGGTTAGAGTTATTATGTACTATGTGTCAGTGAAGCTGTTAATACATTTACACCATGGGAGCACTAGCGGCGCTGGGGAGTCCATTTACCTCAGGGGCTTTGGCATCTTTCCAACAGCAACAACTCTACATCAAGAATCACAGATTAAAGGAGTATGGCGATTGCTATTTGTTAATACATGTACACCACGGGAAGTGGGTAGAGGTGTTAATGGATTATGGATTGCAGCCATTGAGAGATGGCTTCAGTGGTCCCAACAGAGATGTGGATGGGGAGTGATTTGTTCAGACTGAAAAGTGGTGGCTGGTGAGCAGGTAAAATGTTTTCTGCACCTTTCCCCACTCATTTATATGTCGAGTGTGCTAGCTCTGCTATAAAAAGGCCAATCTGCAACAGCAGTGCGGCACCTATTGTTGAGTTGTGACTCTGTGGAAATTAACTAGCTGGTCCGAGATCTGTTTTACTGTATATAAAGTTTAGTGACTTTGGACCTGATTTTAAAATGTATTCAGAAGATGCAGAACATGGCTTCATACAACACACAACAACCTGAATTTTGAGTTTAGGCAAAATAGATGACAAAAATCTTCATCTTTCATTTAAAAAAGTAAACTTGTCTGCCAATGTTTTAATCACTCTGAAAGATGAATTTTCCATAGACAAATTTCAAATGCTAACATCTGTCCAAATCCCTGTTTGGCAATATGTGCACTCGGTCTGACATTTGTTCTGGTTCCGCTTGGCTTTAACTTTACAGCCCCCTGGAAACCAAACAAGAAATTAGTAATTTTTGCCAGGTACGAGGAGCTAGATTTGACAAAACATCTGTTCCAACTTTGGCTTTTGGCAAGTTACATGCTGTGGATACAAATATAGTTCACTCCAGTTGTTTTGTTAGTGTCAGGTAACTAGGGGTCATTTTCCACTCTCATTCCATGTTTCCAAGTTGTGAAATCTCACAAACAGCACCACCAACATGAAATTTTAATCAGTTAAATGAGACTGATGTTGCATAATGTATGAATATCACCTAATTATTTTTTTTTATTTTCAATTCATTAATTCGTTGTCGTCTCAAAGCTTGTTTGGGTTTCTTTTGAATGTTTTTTTGATTTTTTTTATCTGTGCTGTAGGACTTTAATGTTAAAGCTAATGTAAAAAACTGTCTCCGTAATCTTTACTACGAGTCCACTAATTATGATTTTTGATTTAATCTCATTTAATTATGTTCATCTTTCTCTTTGGAATTGAATTATGCTGGTTGGCTGTTATCTACTGCTTTACTGCATCCATAACAACATATTCAGGGAACTGTTTGCTTTGCTATTTTTAGCGGATGGTTAGCTATGCATCACCATATATTTATACTGTGGGAGAGCATCTTAGAGGAACTTCTAGCGGTTTTACTTCAGTTTTAACTGAACCGTAACTCTGAAAGTCAGACCATATGTCTAGAGTTAGGGAGTTTAAAGAGTTGTGAGCAATGGGAAACTGTCTTGGTTAGTTGTTTGTGCACACACTCGGTTGGGCAAACTCTGCAAAGGCTGTCATTGTTATGTGCAGAGTGTAGGGCTATCATTTAAGCGGTATCCCGCTATAAATTAATCTTGTTGTGCTTGTGTGACAGTGGGAGAGAAACAGAAACTAAAGAAGGCGGATTCATTTCCTAAAGGAAGGAAGAAGACATAAGAAAAGATCATATAGAAATTAATATCCAATTGTCTATGTACAAGATTAATCAATAATTTAACAATTAATACTTCTCTCATCCATCCCTCCCTGTCTTCCTCACTTCATTATTCCTTCTGGCTCTCACCTCTTTTTTTACGTCATCCCTCATTTGTTCTCTCGCTCTTAAAACAACTTGCCCTCCCCTCCTTAACTCCTTCACTGTTTCGCCGTCCTTCCACCTTCCATTCTTCTCTCCCTTTACCCCATTACTGTCAGCCCTCAGCCTCACTCTCATCACCTTCTGCAGTTATTCACTCCTGTAGCACTAATGTTGCCCTGGCCTAGCGTTGCCATAGCAACACACTGACCTGCCCTCGGGCTGTGAAGGGCTGGGAGGGACAATCACAACAGAGGAGCATCGTCAGTCACTCGCTGTAGACACACACACACACACACACACACAGGAACATGCAGTTTTGTATCTTTGCTTCTCAGAGTGTAGCCTTTTCCCATGATATGAAATTTTTATATGTTGTATTTCTGTGTTTAGAATATTTCATTCCCCCAAAAGTCAGCTTTAATAAGATAATGAGAAGTACGCATCGTCCTCAGGCTGTGTGCTCATAAAGAGAACTCACAGTTCATAAAACACATCTGACTGTGTTTTGTATTCAGATTAGTGCAGAGTTATAATGCACAGTTTCTTTGTGAAACAACCCAAAATGACCTCGAGTGTCGAGTGGATGGAATAAATGAAATTAAACAACAAAGAAGTCATTCAGTATTAAGTAATCAAAATCATTATGCCGCTGAATACAATCGCAAACGGCTAATTTGAACTGTCCAGGCATGAGGTTACAGCTAGACAAGGTTGGATTGTACTGCTTATGAGCAGGGCAAGCAAACTGCACACAGACAATATTATTATCTGCATCTACATGGCAACTTAAATTAAGCTTTTTGTCATGGAAAATAACTCACTTACTGACTGATAAATATTACTCTAGACCTTGTAGTCAAGGGTTCAGCAATTAGGTTCAACTGAGAGAATTTTCCAGCCCTGCTCACTGAAAGCCAGGGCAGACATGTTTGGAAATGCAGTTAACAGATATATTTATCTATGATGAGGTTGGAAATCTTCATGCCATACCACGAGAGCCGGTCCTGACCTGCATATTACCCCCTCTTAGAACGATAGCATCCTTACATACTTAGAGGAATCTGGCATTATCTGTCTTGTCAATGCAAATCATTCCACAAAGCCACAGGATGAACATTGTAGGGTCAGGTTAGGCTAGGTTGCTGTTAGAAACAAATTGCAAGACACATGCACGCATTTTCATTTTTCATATTTCATTCCTTTGGTTACTTTACATTTCAGCACCAGGAGCTGTCCATATTGTGACCTATTACACAGCCCAAGCTCAGCATGCTGCAGAACAAGGCACTATTTCTGCTTTCCACACAGTTTATTGATTTTTGGAGGCAAAATGTGCGTGATCATCAGTCGAATTTAAATCAGTGGTAGTTTTCTGACACATGGGGCCATTTGATGACCCAGCTGTGGATTGTTTGTGTATATTTAGAGAAACAGTTTGAGATTCTTCTTCACCAAGTGTTAGATAAGCAAAAAAAAAGGACTTCATGTCTGTACAGTAAATATGAAGGGACAGCCAACAACTCTTGGCACGAAAGAGAATAAGTCCAATTCCTAAACTATTGAACTATTCTTTTAATATTGGAGGGCAATAACATACATGCTTAAAAGATGATTGGGGTGTACATATAACATACCTCACATCCATCCTACATAAGCACTGCAGGTAATCCACTGGTTTGCACGTGGAGCCAAATGAGTATGTCGTGATTCAAAAGTCTAATCAAAGCAAAACAGACTGCACAGAACAAAACAAAACTTTGTTGCCAAATTTTAAATGGTTTCTCAAATATGTAGCTCTTGTTTAGTGAATGTTTTGGATCCTGATAATACTTGTGAACACTTTATCCTTCCAAAAGGCCTCCTGATTCTTTCAGACAAATGAGGACATACCTTTGTGTACCGAGCTGACCAGCCTAGCAAAACATGCCTGCCTGGCAGGCACAGGACTGTAGAGTCACATGAGTGTGACTAACGACACGTGATTCCTTTCATTCTGTCTTCTTATCATCGCTTCATTCCCCTCTTCAGTGCTCTAGTTTTTGGGTATTCGGATTTTGGTTGTGCGTCTCACTTTGTTGAAACAAAGCAGGCAGCACGTTTGCACAGAGGATGGCATGGTCAGCTGAGTGTGAGTAACTTGCCTCTGATGCATGACTTCATACCATCCAAATAATGAGTCAATTAGAGTAAATTATACATGTTTAGGGCTCACTGCAATTAGTTCACCTCTCTCTTTTCCTGTCTGACTGGAGCCTGCGTCTCTCCCCTTTCCTGTCTCGTCCTCATCCCCTCCTCTCCCTTCCTCCTCCATCATTCTGTCTCTACTCTTCCCCCTCTCTTCTTTCTCATCTCTCCTTTCTGTCTCTTCATCTTCCTTTCTTTTTTCTCCTCTTCCTCTCCCCCCTTTTTCCTCCTCCAACCCCTTCGCCCCTCCCTCCTTTCTCTCTGTCCTAGTTCTCAGGGTCTCTTGGTGAAGCTTTGTCTAATTACCATGCTACCGTTTAATTGGAACAGCACACACAAACACACGGATTGACTGACTGAATACCCCTTATATGTATACACACTGCACCGTGCACACACATGCGCACACACACATAAAAACTAGCCATTTGGATACACATTACATGCAGACATTACACACCCGGCAAGTTAACATGCTCCAGTTATACAAACACACAGCGTACACTCCAGGGTTAGATACTGTGGAGTTCGTCCAGGTTGTACTACAGCCACGGTGCTGATGCCCCTTCTGTAGAGCTCAGGCTGTTGGCTGCAGTCATACATTGATTTTGGCCCAGTTATACCATGAGCTACACGTAGCTGCCTCCACTGTAGAGCTGTGTCACCTGAGAAGTCACAACAACAGATGCACTTTAGAGGAAGGGTGCTAGCTAGGCATCTAAATACAACACAGACACGGTTACACTTTTGTTGTTGGTGCTGATGTTCAGTATTTGGATTGGGAAAAAGCATATCCATCAGAATGTTGATATTATGAGATATTTATGAGATATATTTAGTCTTATGTAAATAATCCATTGACATATATAAAGACAGACGATGCATTTCTGCTTCCTCCCACTCACAAAATGAAGCCAAAATCCAGGATATGAGCGTTGCCATCTTTTGACGTCATTTGGAGCCAGAATCTGCACATTTGAGCTGATTGAGCTGTGGAGCGGCAGTATCATGTTCTGACCCTACTCAATCACAATCGGGGCTCAACTGTCAATCATGATGTTTCAACCCTTTGGTACAGCATCAAATAACTCATTAAAAAAACGTTTTTTTACAGAAAAATGCACACTTGAACAAACAACCTCAAATGACAGGCACCATCTTTGAGATTTTTTAATGTTTTTTTTTTGTATGTTGTGTTTTTTATTTGGCCCGTGTCAGATCTACTAATATTACAGAAGGTGTCATGGCATCCATTTGCTGAGACTGAACAAGGGATCTAAAGATAAATCTGAGGGGTCATGAATTGAATCATTTGACTAAAGGGAGTTAACAATTTCTTTTTAAAATACTGAATAGTTTTATTTTTCAGGCAAGTAAAAATGATTCAAATGAAACATTTCTGCGAAGCTTCAAGGACTGTTCGACTGAACATGCTTTCAGCGCATAGATATACGTGACCTGCGGGTCTCAAATGGAAACTGATTTGTTTCAAGGTGTCACAAGCCAAATGGGTAGATTGCTCTCAAATAGAGTCATGATTATAAAGTTGACTTTGTTTTCTGTTCTTGAGCTCTTGCTGGCTGCTTGGCTCTTCCCTGGTCAGCTGATTTGATGAATGTGGTTGTTTTTTATGTTTTCAAGCAGTCAGATTATAACTTTTTTAAGTTTTAAATGTGAATCAAATACAATTTCCTCTCTTTTTCAGTCCTGCCCAGCCATACATGTGGCACTCCCGGCCTCATTCCAAACGGAGTCATTCATGGCTCGCGGTACAACATGGGGGACAAGATCCGATACAGCTGTGAGTCCGGTTTTGTATTGGAAGGACACAGCATCCTCACATGTATTGTATCACCTGGCAGTGGAGCACAGTGGGACTTCCCATCACCGTTTTGTAGAGGTAAAATGTTCTTTCTGTCTTTCTTTGTCATTTCTAGAAATGCCCAGTGCCAACTCCAACATAACGAGTGTTAAAACATGAGCAAATGCCCACTCTAATTGCAAAGTTCATGAGAATTGAAGGACCTTAAGATGCAGTCACAGGTCGGAGGAAGATAAGACGCCCTGACGCATTGATTACTGAACCAGATGGAGCCCAAATCCTCAAGCAAAACCCTTCTAATGGTTCATTAGTCTACAAACAGATCTGTCCAAGTTTGATGTGATGGTTGAAAAGCTCAGCTCAGGGATTTGGTATCTTATAATAAATCTCTTCAAAAGTCACTTTGCATTTTTTAGTTTCTTCTTTCGTTTTTTCAGATGCTTCAATGATTTAATTTTCTGCCGTTTTCGTTTCAATATGGTGGATGTTCTTTCCCGTTTCCACAAAAAACACTTTGTTCAGTGTTTGAAGATGTAACCATGTTGCATTTATGGAATGATGGTGAGGGTTTTAAAAGGAAAAACAACATTTTGTGTTAGACTTTTCTTTTTAACCTGTGCATTATATTAATTTATCAAATATAACATCAGGCTAACGGAGGCTAATGTAATGTGAATAGTTGTGATCGGTCAGTCAAACAAATAATCAGTCAATGAATAAACCAATCAATTAATCAAGTCAATAAAAACATTATTTGAAGCTCCTTGTTGACAAGTGACTGAAAAGCTGATAATAAGACAGTACACATTTAATAATAATAATTATAATAATAATAGACATTATACTGTATTAGAGCACTTATCAAACCAAAGTACAAAGTGATTTACTTCAATAACATGAATGAGTGATGAAATATGCAAGAAGAGCAAAATATAAATCTAAAAGAATAAACAGGTTTTAAAACCAATAAAACAAACAGACACATTAGATAACATTAGGGTTTGCTTTTTGATAAAAGTCAATTTTTAGAAGAAACTCAGACAGCCTTATTTCCTCAGCAGGTCCTAACAGAGGATTGTGGGCTATTGCCTTCCTTCCAGTTTAACTAGTAAAACAATTTGAGACTCACGAGGATCAAAAATGGTATAAACAAAAAAAAAACTAATACAACAGACAAAAAAAACATAAAACAGATAAAAGAAAACTAGAAAATTCTGTGTAAAATTGTTATGTTGAACAGTTGTTATTCCTTCTCATTCTCTCTCTGTCTCTCTCCAGCCGAGGGAGCATGTGGCGGTACATTAAGAGGCACTGCAGGTTCAATAACCAGCCCTGGATACCCTGCAGAGTACGACAACAACCTGGACTGTACATGGTCAATCCTCTCTGAACCCGGGGACACTATAGCTCTTGTCTTCAGCGACTTCTTGTTAGAGGACAAATATGACTTCCTGGAAATCAGCGGGACAGAGGCGCCCAGCATATGGTGAGATACATTTCGTACAAGGGGGGGACGGGGGGGGACACCACATGCTAAGTGGGGTGATAATGAAAGCACACACAGGTGAATAATATAGACATACAACCACACACAGAAAAAGTGGACACCATAGCCTTGTTCTATATAAGGTGGAGACACATATCATAGTTTTCAAGTTTCAGTAGCCTAGATGCTTTATTTGATGTTAGCTGACTTGTTCACATTAAGGGAACAGTTGTTGTTTTCACTGCAATTTTCTCTAACTTGTATGCTTTAAAGGGGGGCATTTAATATTAAAGGAGGTCTAATGATGTTGTTGGGGAGGACATATACAACGGCTGATTGATTAGCTGCACAGGAGTCCTGTTGATTTTCCTGATGTATTCAAATCCCACAGGGAAGGTGATGAATTGTTGTTTTCACTCCCTTTTTCTTTGGTTGCGTTTGGAAATTGGTACTCTGTTGTACCAGAACACACTCTGGTTTTTTAAATTCAGAGCACTATGGGAATTCACGCCGGTTTGTTCAGAATATCACACATCTCCATTGAAGACTTAGATGCGTTTTTGCAGGGTTGGAGGCAGCCTAATGGTTAAGCATGCAGGGTTGTCGCTCAAGTTGTCGGAATTGGGAAAATCTAGAGATGGGGGGAGTTGAAAAGTAGTTTGGCCTCCATCAGTAATGACAACACGGATGCCTGAGAGGCAGGTCTGCTCAGAAAATCGACAGTATTAGATTGAGATTTTTTTCAACCGCTCCTGGGTTTCAGTGCGTGTCCTGTATTTATGAAGCATAAACATATTTTCAAACCTTTGCATGTTTAATGACACTACAACCCAGATTCCAAAAATGTGGGGACATTGTGTAAAAAGTAAATAAAACAATTTGCTAATCGTTTTTTGACTTAGACTCAATTCTAAACAGCACCAAGATAATATATTTAATGTTTCACCTGATCGGCTGTATTGATTTTTGTAAATATATGCTTGTTTTTGATTTGATGGCAGCAACATGCTTCAGACAAGTTGGGACAGGGACAACGAAACACTGGGGAAGTTGTGTAATGCTCAAAAAACACTTGTTTGCTCTCAGTTGTTCACAAACAAGGAAGGAGTGAGGTTCATCACTTTGTGAACCACATGCTTGTAAAAATTATATTACTACATGGGTCCAGGAACACTTTGTAAAACCGCTGTCAGTAAACACAGCTAATTTGCAAATGATTGCCGGCCTTTTTTTTTTCACAGTTTACACAGCCTTCCAACTTTTTGAAAATAAGGTTGTACATCTTGGACATATAGTCTATAAGGCTTTCTTACGCCATGTTTTATGTCAGATTTTTTACAGAAGAGTAAAAAACACCATTTAAATCAATCTACAAATATTGATTGCTGCCACATAACTTATATGTTTATTACATATAACAAATATCATATAGCATATAATACATAGTTTTTGCAATGTCACATGGCATTTTCAATTCAGTTAATATAAATGTCAATGCAATGAGGTACGTTTGTATCCGGGGAGATAATGTGATGAGGCAATGTTGTGTAACAGCGGCGACACAATTTTGGATTTTTAATCTTTTCTAACTGGTTAATATGATTCCTGAAAATGTATTCATACATCACCATGTCTCGCAAAAAACGCTTGTCTCCCATTTTTCATGTTCTCCTGACTTCAGCTGATAGATGTAAGAGTCGTCCATGTGTAGAAAATGGTTCATGATTGTGGCGCAACCAGCAGAAGAATAAAATGGATAGGCCGACAGATAAATAAGTGGAGTGAAGAAGGCAGAGAGGAGAGCACCAGATGGAAACAAAAGGAATGGAGAATAATTGCACGTTTAGTCCTGTCACCAGCAGAGCGGTACGCATCAACCATGGCATTCTCATGATAGTGTGTGTGTGTGTGTGTGTGTGTGTGTGTGTGTGTGTGTGTGTGTGTGTGTGTGTGTGTGTGCACGCGTGTGTGTGCGTGCGTGCGCGCGTGTGTGTCAGATCTTAAGTGGCCCTCTGACTGCGTGAGCTGTTGATCGTTTCTCTAGGCACTGACAGATTACACACACTCAAGAGTGCTCGCACACACACACACATACATGCACACACGTAGCTCTTCTCTGACAGTATAACATTCAAGGACCACTGTCAACCCACCCTCTGCAATGCAGGGGGAAGACAGGGTGTGTACTGGAGAGCACATCCAACATTTTGCTACACAGGAAAAGGTGACTGCATCAAGTGAAGCCTTCTGACGTGACCTTTCTGATTTTGAAAGATTGATCGTAACATCCAGAAGAAAGCAAACACATTTGGAAATGTGTTTCTGCAAAAATAAATAAATGAAAATGGGAAATGCCTTGTTTAGTGTTGGGCCATTCATTAACATATAATTTCAAAGTAAGATACATTTATGTTTGTAGCAAATATGAATTAATACAAACTCATTACATGTATATTATACTAGGCTTACAAACAAAGTGAACTTAGATCAATATTCACTTTTTTCTTGTATTATACGTGTTTTAGTCCAGATGCAGAGGTAAAACAGTGAAGGGGAGAGAGAGGGGGCACACAGCAAAGGTCCCAAGTCAGAACCGGACCAGAGATGTGGCAATTAAATGGTTTGCATCTTAGCCGCCATAGGCCACCCAGACGCCTTGTATATTTAATGAAAGTTCACTGATCCAGGTCCTGAAACAATGTAATCATTTAAAAATAAACTTAAACGGGCTTCTGCCAGGCAAAGTCTAATGCAATCCTAAGTACTTTTCTCCAGAGGAGGGATTAAGAGATGATTGACACTTTCACTGAGGCATGTGGGCAGGTCATTGTGAAAGTGACTGACACCTGACAGGACCACTGTGACGGGTTCTTCCTGTTTACCGAGAGCTTTTTCTGATTGGCTGTCCCAAAAGCAATTTCCTGTTTCATGTTCCTGTCTGCTAGCTGGCAGGTTGAATGTCAGGTTGACTAGCTGTTACATGGACACACAGACCAGCACACCCCCCCCACACACACTCACAGACGACAAACACACAAACACACACACATACATGGTTAGGGCCAGAACAATTTAACTTTGTGATTCAATTCAGCAGGATAAAATAATGATCATCTCACGTTTTATATTTCCTTTCTTGAGATGGATTTGCTCATGCAGACAATTATAAGTTAATATGTGTATCCTGCTTTTGAACTATCAAAACATTTCATGCAACTTTAGTCTAATTTGAAAGATTATGTCCTGGATAATCAGTTATATCAGCTCTGAGGCTCAAATGCTTTGAGGCCTGCCTGCTGTGTGAGATCAGACTGGCAAAGGACTGCAGTTACTGGCTAATGTGAACTTTATTTCACCCGGATTGTTTGTGAAATATAAAGAAGGCTGCACAGAGAATGGGGAATGCAAGAATAAAGGCAGCCAAAACGGAGACAAAAATAGTGACACAGATGCGGTCAGCAAAACAGAAAGAGCGATTTCATAAGACCTTGAGGCATTTGTGATGATGGTGTCTTCTACAGTCCAATGGCTGTATCACAATGTATGGCTTTTTGTATGTATTTTTTCAAATATTCCTCTATTGAGGAAGTGAAAGGTCAACAGTTCACACAGCTTCATCTGTCCCTCTCAGTGCATGCATTGACTCTTGTTTTCCATGATTCAACATGACTCTGATTCTTCTTGAAAGGAAGGAATTTGACCAGAAAACAAAATTCAGAAAGAAGACTGGATGAGACACCTTTGATTTTTATTTGTTTACTTCAACCTTCCATAGTTCAGATTTATTTTTTATTTATTTTTTGGTAAATTGACATTTTCAGTTCAAATTAAGCTAAACGTTTGACTTCTAATGTTGTCAATTTAACAAAGTATAAAGCTGCCAGGAACCTAAAATATATGAAAAATGGCATGTTAGGAGCCTGAAATAATGTGCAAATCTTTAGTGATAATCATTAAACATTTTATTATAGGGCAAGTCTCGGCTATAAAATGAAGTGAACTATAATGCAGTCTATTTACATGTAAAGTGATTTTATCTCAACTCATTTTTGGGCCTTTTTCATTAAAAGTCTGGCCTATTTATTTCTGTAAATCACTATATTCAATAGTAGTAATTCACAGTTTTAAAAACATATTTTCCAAAAGTATCTTTTTGTTGTACCAACACAAACGAGAGCACTTTAAACTGGTTTTCTACGCTTGGCTTTGATATAAAAAGTTATTTTACGTTGTATAAAACATGATTGATAAATAGACAGACTCCAGATGGTTAATATGACAGTCCACTATTAGCTTACTATTCATTCTTGATTACAGACTTTCAATAACAGTAATTTGTCACAGAATCAATCAGCCTGTATTTGTAATTAGCAGTGAACATGACAGAAAGGGTTAAAGTCACTAACACTATTGACAAGTGAATGATTCTGGATTGATCATGTCATAGCCTCCTAAATGCATTTAATTTCAGACTAATATCCTGTAATTATTCAGTATTTTAGTTAACACGATTTTCCTATTTAGTATTGCATGATTAACCTTCTTATTCTGAGAACACAGACAGAAATTACCCATATCTAAAGACATGCCTAGGCAACTTTCCACAGTTTTTACTCAGAGTTTTTACTTGATTCCTTGCTAAGTCTCACACACTTGTTTATTTGTTTGTACCAAGATTCTGGTGACCTGAATATGAAGTCACATAAACAGCTTATCCTGAGTACAAGCTTTACATGGTATATAGGCTTTTATCTGTAACGTTGCCGCAGCTGGTATCTTCACATCTAAACAGATTTTCTTTCTGATTGCTTCAAATTAGTTCTGTTTATCAGTTTGTTAATGTTTACAGCGGGTCCCCTTTTCCCTTAAACCTCTCCCCACTTTTGTACTTCATATCCTCTATCCTTCCACCTATCTCTCCTTTCTTGATTTATCTCTTTTTCTCTCTATTCTCTGCGCTCCCTCCAGCCATACCGTCTTCTTTTCTCTCTTTTTCCGCCCTCCTCTTCCTTCATCTTTGTCTCTAAAAGCACAAGACAAAACTGAAATACTTAAAGCCCAACAGTGTTACTACTGTCATTTTCTTCGACTGAATGAATTCTTACTCTGCTAAAGGCCATTATATCCAAGGAGCACGACCAATAGCGATTAATCATATTTTGTCCCTTATTGCTCACTACATTATTCACATTGATTTTAACCCAGTTGCCAGTGCTGAAAACTGAAGAATTTGCTGTAATGTATCATCCCCATGATAGTCGAGGTTTTTTTAATAAGCAGGGGTTTGTTATGCTGATTCAAAGACGATGATGGAAATCTCTGAATTTTCACATTAAATGAGTCCCTTCCCATCCTATCTCTTCCAGACTTCTAACTCAATGAAAGGCCCTAATTGCCAATTATTCCTTTAATTGAGTAACAGGGTCACTACACATAATGTGATGAAACTATTACCCAGAAAATCAGGTCTCCTTCCTTAATCCAATACACCTGCAAGAATTCATGGGCCTGTCTCGGTGGGTCTACACATGATAAACGTATGATATTGAATGATAAACTGACTTTAAGTCCTAGCGTACAAGCTTTCAGAATACTGCCGACCCCAGTATGAACAACTTACTATGAGCACCGCAGTTAAAAAAGAATAACTTACACAAATACTAATGTATTTGTTCATACAGAAAGTAATCCAATTGATCACTCGTGTTTAACCCATTTTTGTCTTAATGAAAAAAATTCATTGTCTTGACAATTTTGAAGGTACTGCCATGAAATTTGGTATACACATTCATGTCTCCCTCAGAAAGAATTATACTAACGTTTGTGGTCACTTGAATTTCCTCCTGGCACTATCATCAGGTCAGAAAATAAAGCTGCTGTAAGCGCTGTTGTCGTCCTTTTTGCAGTTAGCATCCCCTCCCTCCTCCCTGCGTCACCGCACTTGTACAGCTTTGTTTTCTCTGGTTATTGTTGGTCATTTCTGTCATAGTTTGCTAATGTAGCTTTCAACAGACTAAGAAAGTAAAAAAGGAAATCGTTGTAATATGAAGACAGAAAATAACTAGACAAAAGGCCTGGAAGTTAACATGCTATTACCTGGATGGGTTATATTAAAAAGTGAGACCGTTAGAACATTTCCACCAATTAGCACTGAAATGTTTTGAGTTTTGTATTTCCTCCTTTCCTTTCTGTTACCTCTGACTTCTCTCTCTCGCTCTCTGACTCCCTGCTCCTTCTTTCTCCCTCCCTCGCTCACACACACACACACACACACACACACACACACACACACACACACACACGCACACATACACACACACACACACACACACACACACACACACACACACACACACAGGCACACACAGTTTCATTTTTAATTACTTTATTGGCAGTGACAGAAACAGTAGTAGCAAAGTAATTTCCATTCAGCCGTCCATTTTCTAGTTGCTTATCCAGGTCATTTTCTAGTCATTTAACCACGACGAAATCCATTCAGTCAGTGGCCACAGGGTAAGAACTGCAGAACCTCTTCCGAGGGATCAAAATTCACAATCAAGGCCAGTTGGGAGATGTGGCTCCTCTGGCTTGTCCTAGCTCTCCCACAAGAGCCTCCTCTCAGTTGACTGGCAAAGCATCCTTATCGTTTGCCGTGACTGTCTCAAGTTCCTGCTGTTGGCCAAACTTCTGTCATTCTCACACTCATGAAGTGTGTGGTTTGATTTGTGTCTATTGTCTGTCTATCTTTGGGTTAAACTCCCAGAACTTCTTTCCATGAGGTTGCTCATCTTCATGGAACGAGCAAACAACTAATCTCAGTCATAAAGCCGTTGATTCTTTTCCCAGGCAAATCATGTTTAGAAAACTTCTCCCGAAAATCCAGAATGACGTTCTGATGAACCAGAGAGGACAACATCAACTGCAAACAGCAGAAATGCCAAGCTAATGTCACTGCTGACTTCCTTGCTATATTCAATACAAACAGAACAAAAGGCAGGACGCACCCTTATCAGAGACCTTCGCTTTGCTTGAATGGATTTCACGGCTCAGACACCCCGAATTCTGCAGCATCTCCCTTAGAAAACTCTTGGAAACACAACGCACACATGTAGGGATCGGCAAATCCCCAGCACTGCTGAAACAACTTGAATTGCATGATTCAGTTTTCCATGACAAAAACAGAGCACACATTGCTCCCCATTAATATGAGGTATATTTAGCAAACTGCAAACCACAGATACATCCGCCATTGACATTTGTCAGCGTGGCAGATCACGCTCACATTATATGCGTGATTTGGCCATGACTGAACGTCAAATCAGGAGGTGGAGAGGAAGGAGGTTTGCAGCTTAAGT
The DNA here is from genome assembly GCF_965226575.1 of Pagrus pagrus. Classification (NCBI taxonomy): domain Eukaryota; kingdom Metazoa; phylum Chordata; class Actinopteri; order Spariformes; family Sparidae; genus Pagrus; species Pagrus pagrus. The sequence goes on along the minus strand of NC_140185.1, from coordinate 26,993,097 downwards.
CTGTGGGGACATTTCTGACCATCTCCAGCCATTTTATTGGCGGCCAAAATCGGTAATTTATTACAGGAAGTCGGACCATCTCCAGGCATAATTGTGGCGACCAAATCCAAACCACGATGTTTTCCTAACTCTGACCAAGTGGTTTTTGTGCTAAAACCTAAGCAGAGCATAAGCACAGCGTTATGGCCGGAGAGAAACAGAAAATCAAACCGAAACAACGTTGCAACATAAAGAAACATTCATTTTTCTTACCTGTGGTTTTGCAGAAACGCACTTAGCAAACATTTATTCTGGCAATGGTTTTCGAGCACCTTGACCTTAGTAGGCTTTCCCAGAAAAGGCCTAGCTGTGGGATTCCTTGATCATTTGAACACACCCTCTGGCCCCCTTACTGAAACCCGGGAATGGCTGGCCTTGTCTGTCAATTCAAAGGGACCCACAGCAGGCCTTGCAGCAGCTGTGAATGATCCTTGTCCATCCTCAGTGCCTTTCCCATGTTGAATTCAGTGACATCGGCCTCAGAAGAGGCCCAGACCTTTTCCACTGCCTTTCGAATGTGAATCTCTTTTTTTCTTCCCATTTCCTCTCCTCTCATGTCGCTACATCTCGTTTTACTCCTTTTTTCTGATCCTCTTCTGCTTTTCCTCCTCCCTTTTTTTGTAACCACCAGCCCTCTCCTAGTCTCTCCTCTCCATTTTCAAACACCTCTCTTGTCCTGTTATTACATTTACATTTTAAATTATGTTTACTGGCGCGGCATTTGCCTTTGTGTGTGTGCATGTCTGTGTGTGTCTTTCCGTGTGAGTGCGTGGGTGCGTTATGAGATTAAAGGTACCGGTGTACCAGGGTTTTGCACTAAGCACTTGGAATAAACAGCTATCTGTTGTGGATAATGTGCTTTCCAACTTTTCTGACTTGTATCCAATCATTTATTTTTACACCGCATTTGTGTCATTTTGCAGATGCTAACATCCACCGGGACTTGCAATAAGTGCAGCAGTGGATATAATGTATTGCCAGCGATACAAGCAGCCAAGAGGGAGGGCAAGGGCTAAAGCAACAGTGTCTGGACAGTAGAGAGATATACCTGTGTCTTTGTGATGTTCATGAATCACCGAAAAAGCTAGAGGTCTAATAGGGAAGTGCTCCTGCAAGCACTCAAATACCTCCTGCCCGCTCCTGCCTTCTTTGTCTACCCCTCCTTTGTTTTGTGCTCGGCCTCTCTTCGCGTATTGTCTGCTACTCTTAGGTGTGTCAAACCTCTCCTCTCCTTTTCTCTTATCTGCTCTCCTCTCGTCTTTTTTTAGCTCTGCAACCTTTCCTTTCTGTCTCGCCTCCCTCTTTGTTTTATCCTCATATGAGTTCTTTCTTTATGTGACACTTGCATCCTCCTCTTTTCTCCCATCACTCCTCTCCTTCCAGCTTCGCTTGCTTTCTCATTTATCTCCATCCTCTGCAACCCGGCGTTTGTAACGTCCAGCCTCATTTACACTTGCTTCCTCGCGGCCCCCTTTTTAACTTTCGACCTGTCCTCACGGCTTGTGTAACCTCGCTCCTGTTCATCTAATTATCCTGCTCTCACCTTCTCCGCCATGTTCTTCATCCATTAGCCGCTGTTTTCTCCTGTCTAGTAGCCTGGTTTACTGGTCACTGTCCAGCCTGTCCTTCATTAGCTGTCTCTCCATGCCTCTCTTCCCCCTTGTGCCTATCATTTTAACAACTTCTTCCTTCAAACTTTTATCAGTTTCTCCTCTCCTCTCTTCTCATTTGCTCCTTCTTCTTCCCTACTTTCAGTTCATGTCTCATCCCTCTCTCCTCCTCCTCCTCTCTGACCTCTTGTCTCTCCCTCATCCCAGTGTCAGGCAGCTGGCCGTTCCCCATGAATAATGGAAGAGATGCAGCACATCTCACTTTTTATCTGTTTCTCTCTCTCTACTTTTCATATTCCTCTAGCTCGTTGTCCTTCCCAATACACAATGGCTGTATTGCTCTGATTTCGTTAAACGTATTTGCACATCAACATGCACCCTTGTACTATCCTCAACCCTAAACCTGAGTCCCGACTCCATAAAAGCCATTTGAAAGGGGGCTGATTTTCAGGGAGCTCTCTGTGCATTTGTTAAAGCTGCGATAATTGATTTCTTACCACCAGGGAGCAGGAAGTAGAGTCCAAATCACCAAAATGTGTAAAGAAACACACATTTATTACAATACAGAGGCCAAACAAAAAGAAATCTTCCAAAGCACTACACATAAAGAGCTCCTCCGGGAACGACTTATCGCCCTTAATCTTTTTGAAACCGTTGTTCTCCATTAGTGTTTGCCAACTTGACATCCTGAATGACTGTCATTTCAGCACTCACTGGGTCACATGACAAGCCAGGCTTATCCCCCGAAATCTCACAGCCAATCAGGTCAACCACAAAGTGTACTGGTTTGCCATGTGCGTCTTGATGGGATTATGAGGTGCAGAGATGGGTCTTGACATACATTGTTGAACTGACAGACATATCCTCATGTGATTTATCAGAGCAGATTCCACAATAACATGGGAGTTGTACAAAAAAAGAGTAGATTTACAACAATATCATGCCACTATCATCACATATTAATAGTATTTTCCATTACATAAGCACCACTTTGTAAATACAGGGGGCCTGAGGCGGTAAGAGTACAATACCTGAAGTTATTTCCCAATGTAATACTGAACAGGAGTTGTTTTTCTTTGTTGGTACGACTCTAGCACTGGAAGTGAGTCAGCAGCACACACCTCATCTTTATTAAAACAAGCGATATCAGAATCAGAAACAGGTTTAGTACCAAGTAGGTATCCACATACACTGAGTTTGCCTTTGTGTTTAACAATGAACATGATTATAAAATAGATATAAGTCCTCTTAAACTATGATATGATTGGGTAATTATACCTTAAAGATGGATTCATTGTCATATATACATTTAATATGATTCTGTTACCTTTTATTAGCTGATAGCACATATATTCTCCTGCTGGTGTTTTCAAGTCATTTATACACAACCTAAGTATTGAATTGTTCTTTCATTAGCCCTCATTTCTCTATTAAAATATATAATGTTTCCCCCCCTTACTTTGATTTAAATGTCCACTGACTTCAGTCTGAGACAAAACAGCAAAGTCCAAGATTCTGTGGTTATGTTACTACGTGCTGTTTCATCATATAAATCCTTTTTTAAACCAGACAGTTTGTCTAAGAACATTTTTTTTACCAGGCGTAGCAAGTATAGCTGAAATAAAGTTGCACATTCACGTACATAACTGGGGTAAAAGTGCACTGAAACTTAAAAAAAAAAAAAAGAAATTCTGACTAGACTAAAAAGTCTGGTAATACTTTTATTCGTGTTCGTAGGGAAGTCAAATCTGCCTGCACACCAACCCATGAAGGTCATAAGTCAGAGTCAGGTGCAGAACGAGGGTTATGTCTGATTATGTATCATATACTGCCTTCATGAATGCCCACAATCTTTCGTCTGGTCTTTAAGCTCATATCTCGCACGTCATCACGCATGATTATTTAATCACACTAACTGTTAGACCACTAGATCTCTGTTCAGTGTGTATATTACAGTTAGGTTTCCTTCAGGCTTACACATTGGCAGTGCTTTTGTCTCATCTGAGATACTTCATATTCCTTTTCTCTGACTTTCTGGAGCTGTCTCTTTCAAAGATACAGAGCTTTGTGTCTCCGATAATAAGCACTCAATAAGGTCCTCTAACAAGCGCTCTTAATATTTTTTTTACCACCTCTCATATTTTGTTTCTGCCCTTTTCCTTATCTGTGTTTCTTCCTCCCTCACTGTCTCTCTCTATCTACTCACTACACCTGCGGCATTATTAAAGGGCAGTTACAGTGGCTTTTGTTGCTCTATTGAGGATGGTAGAACATTTGCTCCCAGGCAGTGTCTTACATCATTTCCTTTTTTTTTTTGTCTCAGTGTACCATTTTCCCCACATTTTTAATTTTTTTGTTGTTTTTTTTTTTTTTTTACTACCGCCTTAGTTGCCGTTGGTAACGAAATTTGAGAGCAGCTATAGCTGATGTAAGACTTACCATAGGCAACCAACTCGTCGTCTCAGCGGTGATGCTTTAGAAACTGTTTTTGAAGATGTGAACTCCATCGACTTTCTTCTGCTTCACTATCTCCACTCACCTCTCCTATTTTACTATTTCTCTTTCCCTTTTGTCCTGTGTTACTTTGTTTTTTATCATAAATGAGTAAAAGACACACCAGGTGTTCAATAATTTAATTCTACCCTGAGCCCAGAATCACAGATAATCATACATATGCAGCTTATTCTCTTAATCCCACACATCATAATTGAGATAACTTTGAAATGTTGCTTTCTCTTTCTTTTCAATTAATCATATCTATCATATATTTTTAATTTCGGGTATATTTGTTAAAAATTGCCTCAGTTAAACGCACATTTTGACGAGGGTGTTGTACTGTACAGCTGCAGTGCTCTGCCTCTGGTCAGTGGTGACCATTATGGCGAGGGATAATATCACTCATTCAATTCCCATATCCGCACTTTCCAAGCCAGCGGAACAAATTGCCTTTCAACTAATACCTCCTTAAATTACAGGCAGCCTCTGCACCTCAGAGGACAATACAAAGTGACATCAAAATCATACTTTGAACTCTCTCTGGAAAGTTTCGCTTCAGAAAGGGATATTTTTATGTATACGGCCTCAGATCAACCGATTTAGATCCTGAAGTTGTTCTATGTATTCGCCTCGTATGATATGCTGTATTTCCGATTGTCTTTGACAGGTAATTTCACAACAGTGGTTGGTCGTGCTGCAATCTATAACGCTGCAATCCGTAATTACATAGCAGCAATTTTGAATCACTTTCCTCCAACAACTGCGTTTCGTTTTTTTCTACGGCAAATTAAAATATGTAAAGCTCATCCTCCATGAGCACATCCATGACGGAGTGCAGACACTGTAAAAGAAAGTTATAACAAACATTGTCCATCTTTGTCAGCGTGATATTCACCAACAATGCAGACCGCATGGACACACAACACAGTGGACAACAGTAACACAAGGCAACATACACTTTATTCACTGGAGAGAACCTTTGTCTCTGAGCACAAAGGTGAATACTGTGGATTTTCAACAACAACAGCTTGAGTTTTGTTACATCATACCTTCTCCTTCCACATACCTTTCTTTCTCTGCTCCTCTGTTCTATATAGTATAGTGTAAATTCACGAAGGAACACAAAGTAAACTCTACTGTAGAAAGGCAGACACATTCCAGATAGTTTTCAAATACTGTATGAAGACTTAAGTTTCAGCTCTGCCTACATTTCAGCTACCTCTATCTGGTATTTGTTATGTTGTTATTTATATAAATAATTGCTTATTTGCTTACTTCCAGGCTGACTGGCACAACCCTGCCTTCACCAGTGATATCAAGTAAGAACTGGCTTCGGATACATTTCACCTCAGACAGCAACCATCGAAGAAAAGGATTCAGCGCTCAGTACCAAGGTACAGCACACTCTTTCAGTCTCATTACTTGTCTGCTCTCTGCCTCTTTTTTGTATTTGTAGGAAGCAGAAAAAAGTGTGTGCACTTCTTCTTGTGTGTGTGTGTGTGTGTGTGTGTCTGTGTGTGTGTGTGTGTGTGTGTGTGTGTGTGTGTGTGTGTGTGTGTGTGTGTGTGTGTGTCTATTACACAGTCAGAACTTTCTTGAATTCTTCTCTCAAACTAATTCACACATGAAAACACAAACCAGATAGGAGTGGGAGTTTTTTCTTGGCTGAACCCTCTCACCCTGGCTACTCACTTTTCCAAAGTCTCCCCTCCCTGAGACATGGGAAACCTGAAAACAAGGGCCGCCCATCTTCTTCATTCCTTCTTCCCGCAGGCCAAAACCATTATAATACAAGACAAACACAATCCAAACAGTGTTGTTAAACCAGTCTTGTATTATCATGTAAATTACACAATCCAGCAGATTCCATTTATTGTATCTACTTATTCTACTGATATTTTATGCAGCTTATTCGGTACATTACTCAGAGTGATTTAATTGTTGTATTTAGTGTTTGTATATTTAGCTGCAACTCTATCGCTTGTTGTTTCTTGGGTCTTGTTGTGAACTGTGACACCCGCCCGAGACAAAGTCCTTGTCCACTTGCACCTGGCAATTAAAGTGATTTTGTTTTTATTATATATTCATATTGCACATATACTGTAATTGAGAACAGCAATTATTGAAGACAGAAGTCTGAAACCACCTGAGTGGACTTTCCAGACCTTTCCTGTCATCTAACTGACTGGTTGTATGACTTAATTAGCATTTTAAAGTGCATATTAGTTTCCATGACAGCTCCGATTTAATTGGCTACTTCCTACACTAAACACAAGACCTGATCCAAGACCTGTCTCTCCTGCGGTGGCGCTGGAAGAGAGCCGGTTTTTGGGTCATGTTTCTGTCCGTCCATCTCTATGCTGTTTTCCTTCTGAGCTACCATTCTCTTGCTCTCGCCATTGGTACTGCTGTCATTTCCTTTCTGCATGTGTTGTTTGTGTGTGTATTTGTGTGTTTGAGAGAGAGAGAGAGAGAGAGAGAGAGAGAGAGAGAGAGGGAGAGCTTTTCATGCCAACTCTGTTTCTCAGTGGAATGTAGTTTGGTTGTAGCACAGATTTTTCTGTTATCCTCTGCAATGCTGCTACTTAGGATAAAATAGATGGAATAAATTTTAATGCCGCTCCCCCTGCTTTGCTCCTCTCCCCCCTCTTTCTCCTCTCTTGTCCCTAGTTCTCAGTGGCTTTTAATATCTTCTCCCTTTTCCCTGTTCTAATTTTCAGTTTCTGCCACTGTTGCATTTGTTGTCAGTTTGTTATCGGAGGGGGAGTGTGAAGCACTCACTGGATTGCAGCCATAGTTGATGTGTACTGCGTGGCAAGCCTGAAAATAATAAGCATTTAAAAGATGTACAGTAATTTCAATTTAATGAAGCATTATTTATCAATGAATTAACAAACCTTCATCTCCTCTCCTCTCTGCAGTGAAGAAAGCAATAGAGTTGAAGTCCAGAGGGGTGAAGATGATGCCCAGTAAAGACTCCAGTCACAAAAATGCTGTCTGTAAGTAAACTACTGTGTATTTGTAGATAGTGTGACTGTCCTGTTAAGTTGAAACTCTTTTGGTCACACACACACGTTCATGCCCACACACACACGCACATGAATACATACACAAGGACACACGGGCTGCATTCATCTTTGATGTGGCAAGGGCAGTGAGTTAATCTACTTTTCTCTGAGGCTGACCTTCGCAGAAAAATTATAACTCTGTCTTTTTCTTTTTTCCCACTGAAGGTCAGAGGTCAATATGAAACCAGTTCCACAGTTATTTGTATTTCAAAATTTCAATTACTTTATTTTTGGTCACAGAAGCGCAATTGCTTATTTATAGAAGCAAAATACTAGCATTTGCAAAGAAATGTTATTTTTATGCTGCAGTAACAGTCAAGCTTTGACTCAGTTGGACCAATCTTACAGTTCAGTTCATTACAAACCAACAAATGGTGCAAGTAAACATTTAGCTTTTTACAGTTACTTCTAAGAAAGTAAACAAGCTGAGAGAGTGAATACATAGCAGATTCAGAATTTGCTGCCTCCATTAAAAATGTGAATTTTTCAAAAATGTAAAAACATTAAAGTACATGAACCATGAAACATATAAGAAGAAGTGTTACAGTCTGCGGTTAATCTGGAGGCTATTATTTCAACTCAAAACTTCAACTCTGTTTTGCTGCTTGGTATGCATGTCCTCCTGTCAGCCCCGTGTACAACCATCATGTTTGAATACCAAAGGCAGACGTGTGAGCCTCTATTTTGTTTCTGTTATGATGGTTTCTTTCATTTTACCTTTGAAGAAATGTCTTTGTCACACACGGTGAACCTCCCTGTGCTGTTGTCAGGATGATAATCTGACTACAGTCCATAATAAACTCAGTGCAGCATTGTGACTCATTTTCTGCTGTCTGGAGCTTTTGCTTCCCAATGGCTAAGTCTTTGTATTGTCCATTTCGTCTTTTTGTTATATTCTAACTTTCTACATTTCCAACAGCTAAGTGATGTTTTGTGTTGGGATTTTTTGTGGCCACTGCATCGTATCTTTTCCCACTGGAGGTGCAGCCAAGATTCCAGACAGTGTAGTGTCTGTCAGGTGAAGTCTGTACATTTTGACAGCCCATCTCTGGGACGTATTGTACAGTCAACCAGGAGAGAATTGATGCAATCCCATAGCGAACATCAATAATGGCAAAACATATCGTATAAGCCAAAAAATTCAACATGTCCATTTAGTTTATGTCTTGCTGCAGAACCCATACTGCACATGCGCATTATATGTTCAGGGTGATCTTTCAGTTGGATTTTTACGGGTGTTGTTTCACCTTTCATCATACCTTTTGTGACACGGTGAAAGACATGAAAGAGTTTTGAATGCAAAGTTTGACTATATGTTAGATATAATCATCACATCAATTTCATACAGATGCACAACGTAACTCGAGCATCTGCATGAGACTGCCAGAAAAACTCCTTAACCCATGGTTAACCAGTCGCAGTTCGGCTAGGTTTGGGCATTAAAACTAATTGGTTAGTTTTAGGAAAAGATCTGGATTTGGGCTAAAAGAAGCATGTTACGTTAAGCTATGTACATGGTGTAAGTTAGGTACGTGCATATTGTGTTAGTTAATATAAGCCAACGTTAACTTTTTAAAAATTTAAATGCCAGTTCCAATACAATACCTTGACCTCGATACAGGTTCCTGAACTATACTTTTTTTTAGACCATTTTAATGAAATCTGTTTCAACAAAATATTACATTACGAACATATGGTGAGCCACGTCTCTGGGAATAACCTAGTGTTTTAGCATGGCTTGAGACAGCCACTGTCCAGCATTTGAAATTTGGTATCGATTGACAGACATTTTTCGATACTCAATAGTATTGAGGTGATTGATCAGTGCTTGTTTAGGTTTGATACTGAGCCCTACTTTCTGGATGAAAGTCTTGTATTTGATCCATCCATTTTACCCATACATCCTACCTAAATGTACTTTGCCACTCTTCAAACTAAGTCACCTGACTTGCTTTGTAATATTGGGTTGACACTGGAGTTACTTGAAAGCCTGATGTGTCTCATACAGATAATAAAGGCAACGTTGGTTGTAGCCAACTAGGAAATGAGAACATGCTAGAAAAAGAGGAGCATTATGTGTTTCAGCAAATGCCCCGAAAAAACAACATGTTTACATTCAGTGACAAAGCCCTTTAGCAACCGTTGTGTTGTGTGTTTGGGGCAAAGCAGGAAATAATGTGACAATATTATAAAGCGACCACTGAGGGAGAAGTCGGGGGTTGGATGGGTCAATAAAATATCTGGTGCCGACACAGGCATCAACTGGTCACTTCCTGTTTCCTTCCGACAGTCAATATCTGTTTCTTTTAACCCTGATAACAATTTTACCGAAACCACCACCATGTCTCCATGTTACTTTTTGTTGCTGTTCCTTTATCTTGACATTTTTGCCCCCATTTGTTTGCATAGAACATAGGGGCAGACAGGAAATGAGGGGAGAGAAAGTTGTATACATATAATAAAGAATGTAGCATTTAAGTGATATGCACCTTAACCACATCAGGGCGCCCCACAAGGTAGATATTTTGACCCAAATAAAGATCTAAGAAATTGGTTTTATTTTTACAGTACAAGGTTTTTGAAGGCACAAACAAATAAACAAATCGGACATCTTCCTGGTCATACAGGTATCAGATCAGAAAAAACGTTGTGTCTTTGTGAAGGGTTGTTACAAGCAATGCATTTTGATGACTTTCATCTCGGACAGGAGGGAAAAACTGTTAAAACTATGTTAAAAAGTTAATAATAAAGTAATTAAACTACAGAAAAATAATGTAAAAGCTTGAAAACCTTACAATTTCTAACTATTGATTGTGGTTTTATAGTCGTTAACTTAATCAAGACAGACATTTATGTTGACTCATCCAGTGTGCAGTATATAGTCATAGTGAGCTATGAAGAAAACTCCACCCTGGATGCCTCAAAAATACATATCAGTTCAACAGTAGAAAAAGTTGGCAAACCATCAAAGCAATCTATGCCTGTAGAGATTTCCGTTCTATGAATATATGTTGATAGTAGTATTAGTATCATTGCTGACGTGTTTCGGCCGTAGGTCTTCCTCAAAGGCAAACACAAGATAAAATGCCCGCTGTGGATGTGATCTCATATCAAACCGTTGGTTTGATGTGCTGAAAACTGTCCAAAGTTTCAAACTGCACGATGGAAAAAAAACAAACGCTTTGTCAGAGAGTTATAAATCTCAAGATGATTTATAACTAATACACCATTTGTTTGTTTCAATGCTGGCAGCTAATGTGCACAGTAGGTGTCAATTTTTAGGGCTTATTTTGGATTTCAGGCCATTAAAAAGAAAACTCTAGTGGCTTTAGACATTTGAGTATTTACTCAGTTCTTTGTGATATCTTCACACCTGATAAACTGTCTTTGCTCTCCACTGTTTGTGCAGGGAATAGAATACATCAGCTGTTATTTGAAAAGTCATTGTGAGCAGCTGAAGCTTTAATTAGCTGATGGAAGGTTGAGGCATGCAATGTTTTTATGTAGACCTCAGGAAAAATTGTTGTCACCTCGGTGGCAGCTAATGGCAATCCAAATAAACGTACACATTACATTGACCAGGCGGCAGTATAACAATCAATTTAATGCTAAACGTGATGAATATCTCTACAGTCTGGGGTGGCGTATATATTTCTTGGAGAAGTCTCTAAAACAGCATTCAGATCATGTGACTGAGGCTTTTAGTTGCTCATACCTCATCCATTCCTTAGCATTTAGCTTCCTTATAAAATCCTCATCAATAATTCTGCTGATTTACACGCTCTGTCAAGCATGTGCTGGTGCAATCAACATAAGTACGGTGTTTGTTGTGTGCATGTGTGTATATGTGGAAAGGGAAAATCTTATGTGCGTCCTCATGTGTTGCTGCAATTAAATTTTAAAATTGTATACTCTGTGTGTATTTGAATGTGCTTATATGTGAGGAGTCCCCCAGGCATATCAGTTTGTTATATTTATCAATGATGTGAAGCTTGGTGAGGAGTGTAAATCTCTCTCTCTCTCACATGCACAGTTTCTTTTTACCCTTGCTTACACAAACCAAGCATGCACGCACAGATGCATGCATACATGCAAGCACACTCGTATACAAAGTAGTTTCCACGTGAGAGAATTGCCTGGAGTCAGTCTGCTGAGTTTCCTACATGAAGGGCCAGGCCAACAAAAATATCTTGTTGTGAAGCAGCTCTCTCACTACCGCGGTCTTTGGAGGATTCTCATGTAAATGTATTCAAATAATTTACAATATAGTTTTGGAAATTAGATGTTCTGCCTGTCATCTAAATAAATATTAACTTAAAAAGAAAATATCTATTTGAGCAGTCGAGCTCAGCTGCAGGTAACCTTATGACTTGTGGTGCACCAGTGGGTCCAGATCTCACATTGCCCAGTGCAGATTTTCATCATGGTGTTTAAGCAAAATTACAGTGAGCATCAAGTGGATTCTTGCCTATCAGCTTAAAGACTCTCAAAAGTAGCTATCCCACTTGTACAATTATTTCTGCACTGCAGAGAACAGGCTTTGTTATCTGTTATCACAATGTGGAGCCAAAGAATGATGATAATGACTGTTAACTGTGTAGTCCAGGCATCCCTTAAGCTTTCGCAGCCCTGGACAGACTAAGATGAGAAATTTAGTTTCACAACGTGGGACCCATGCTCGTTAAAACATACTAGCATTTCTATAATGGGGACCAAAACTGAGTAAATGTGGTGGGGGGGTTTCACATTGGACTGAAGGTTCAGTGAGGTTTCCCAAACATAGTACAGTCAGGCCATCAGACTGGGAATCTGAATCGTTAAAACACTTTTGAAGAGTAAGCCAAGGTCCACTTTTGGTCCCGAGCCAGTCTTTGAACAACACATCTTTACACTGTAAGACTCCCAGTGGTAATATTATAGCTGTATGGCGGAGAATGTCTTAATGCAATATATAATCATTACAAAGAACCAGAGACTGATGATAATGAGTTTTACCTGTCTAGAGAATGGCGCGCTTATGAATCATAATCTAAAAGACTGTCTGTAAATGCCTCTAGCCTGTATTAAAGCACAGTCTAATAGACAGACACACATGAGAATAAGTGAAAATCAGTTTGAGGACCGTCTGTTTATGGATCATTCTCCAACTGGTAGGTAGGTAGGTAGGTAGGTAGGTAGGTAGGTAGATGATAGATAGATAGACAGACAGACAGACAGACGGACAGACAGAGTGCTAACTAGAACAATATAGAAAATGAAAGCAGCCCATCTTACAGTTACCTTCTCTCAGCGGTAACATTAGCTTACTGCTGAGGATGTGTCATAATTATAGAGAGGCTGAAAGATTGTGATTAAGGAGTTTTACTCCCTAGACAATGACCTAGAAGTGTAATGAATCATTGTGAGAGTGTGATTTATAATCAGTATTTTCTTCAGGATTGTCAGGCAAGGTGGCGCTGGGTTGCGGTCTGCTCAAATGAAGGTGATGCCACTGCTTGAAACTTGGAAATCACACGATAGTTCAGCACCAAAGCTGAAAACGTCCGGGGGAAACCTCAGAGTAATGCAGTCCTTTTAACCATCTGAATATTATTTCCGTCGTAACAAGGGGAGAATCCTGTGGGCTCAACGAAATAACACCGGGAAGACGGTTGTTGACTCTCTAGGTTCTCGGCTTGATTGACCCGTGAGCGTGAGAAGGTGTGGGGGAAAGAGAGGGCAGAGCGGCAACAAGGAGAGCGGTGGAAGAGAGCGTATCAACAAACAGCACACCGTACATCTCTCTACTCATCCTGCAGACATCTGAAGAGCACCTCAAAAGCTCTTACCTGAAACACGTCAGCTGATTACACACACACACGCGGACAAACACACTCTCCCACGCTCTCCCTTTCTCCTTGCACCGTCTCTCATTCACTCTTTGACCACATTTTCTTTTTTAATGGTTCATCTGTCAGCCGCTATAATGACTAAACCTTTGAGCTACACAGCTTTGCATTCTCAATGCAAATGTCTTTTTTGTGTTTATCCGTCTTTACGTTGCCCTCTAAGCCAGCAGTTTACCATTTCTCTCCAATTGCCTGAGCCACTGGTTTGTAACTCTGTCTCTTTGGGATTTCAACAACAGTTTCTTACGACAAAGAAAACAAAACTGACGACAGAAAAGACACAAGACTTTATGTTCAACCAAATGTACGTATTCAACATGACCTTGTTTCATATGCTTTACACTCTTTTTAATACTCTATTAAGCATTTTTCAGTTTTTAACTCTGAATAAGATAACTCGCTGTGTTGCTTGTCCCACCTAACGTGTTACAAACAGCACTATGCAGCAGACACATTTAACAATGGAGACAAGTGATTTCTCATGACTTTCAGATTGTGAATAAAAACATCTGTACTTTTGAGAGGAATGATAAAATAATAATAAAAAGAATCACAACAGAAATGTATGTAAACTTAATATTATGTCTTAATAAATTGATTGATTTGAATTTGACAGACGTGTGACACCCTGCAGAGTATTTCTGATATCCAGAGATAATTGCTCATGAAAATACAAAAAAACATGTGTCATGTCTAATCTCGTGGTGTTGAGGGCGAATGCTGACGGCAGCAGCCACATAATCTCTTTCTGCTTGTCAGCATGTTCAGTACTGTTGTAACTCTGGCTGCTCAGTGGATTCAGTCCACTCAGTGTCGTTTATTTATTCTTTAATCTTCAGGGAAAAAGCATTGCTAGCTTTTGGAATTAATAGGTAATAAAGTAGGTAAGTAGAGACATAAAGATGAATTAATCAACAGATTAGCTTATAACAAAAAAAAAAGGTTATCAACTGATACACAATGAAATTCTTGTCTTGTTGAGGGCTCATGGCAACGTCATCAGTCCAGTGGTGGAAAAAGTACTCAGATGGTTTTACTTAAATAATAGTAGCAGTCCCACCATGTAAAAATACTCCATGCACGCTCACTCTCCGCCTCCTTATCGAGTTGATTTCAGCTGTTCACATCAGCGGCTGTCTTTTTAAAATCCGATCCTTTCTCTGCCTTTGGTTCATTCACGCTTCTGTTTATGGGCGCCTGCTCCACCTCCCTATCACCGCCCAGCTTCATCAGCTTCATCATTTCATCAGCCTTCCAGTCTCAGAAGAGTCATCAGCCACCACCACCACCACCACCACCACCACCAGAGTCTGGACTCCATGGGGGGGCTTTCTTGCTGCTGCTCAGGGCAAGACACCCCTCCATCACAAAATCTCCCTCTAGAGTCGAAGCGCTAAAGACTTTGTGATGAGACTCAATTATCACATCGTCTGCTGTAATAAACATTTTCTTTACTTCAGTCACTTGTCTCTCTCTTGACTGAAGTAAATGTTGTAGGGTAAAAAGTATTGCATTTCACTATAAAATGAAATACTAAAGAGAAGAACAAGAAGCTTTGGATTGTAATTACTTGCCTTTAACTACTGCAGCAGCCACATAGTCTCTTTATCGTTGCTGCTGTGCTGAATCTCTTTACTTTATGGTCAGTGGGCTCTTTAAAATATGCCTGAAAACACTTCCTTCCCGAGTACCAACATTTTTCAGTCCTGACGTGCAGTCACAGTATATTGCACTGTTCATTAGGGATATTACTTACTCTTAGGGGTGAGTGTATAGTGAATAGTTTTGGACGAATGGCAGGAATAACTGAGTCGGTTGAATCTTTTTTTTCTATGAGAGTGGGCAGCTGATGTGAAGCGAAGGTCTTGTACGCAAGTCAGAGATGCCAAGTGTACATTAGCAAACGAGAAAATTAATCACTTTTTACGAATTCCCTAAAAGAAGTTGACTTGCAGAGATGAAAGGTTTGCTGAAGACACTTTGATGATATGGAAATGACATTACGCATCATAAGCTTGTGTTTAAATGTTGAATGGCCTTTTAAGTGCAAATATGGGATTAAGTCAGCTTGAGGATTTTTGACATCAGCCCAGCAGTGATATTTGGCAGCTTTTCTCCCCCTATAACAATCTCATGTTGTTTGCATGAGCTGGATTTGTTTCGGCAATATGAACCTTTGTATTTGATGCCAATGAAAGCCATTTGAACATGAGTGAGGGAGAAAGGGGGGATGAGAGAGCCGCAACACAGAAAGTGTGTTTTTCGAGTGTGTTTGTGTGGTGATTTTTGGACGGAACATCAAAAACACAGCAGAGCAACAAGACAGCTTGTTCTGTTTGCATCATATCTCGCACAGCCACGCATACGCGGCGTCTATACACTCGCAAACCTCTCCAGCACACACATAACACAATCGCACAAATGCAGCAAATCATTCATCCATCTTTTATGCTGGGTTGCACAAAACTTCGGCATCCCTTTGTAAATTGCGGCTAATGTGTGTGAGGGAGGGAAAAAAGCGGGGCGCGCGAGCCGAGAATACAAAAGTGGAGAGGAGAAGTGAGTGGGAGTAGAGGCAGATGAAGAGGACAGGAAGAGAGACGGATACAAGAAAAGATGGACGGAAAGGATGTGAGAGAGGTTTAGAGGTCAGATATTGTCTATTCTCCGTGACATATGTTATCACCAGGATATGCTCCTCTTTTTTTCACCGCACTATTGTAGTCCCTCTCCAGCGTTCTCCTCATTCCTATTTTATTTATCAGCGCCGTCCTTTCCCTTTATTTTCATGCTAACCACCATTTTTCATCCACAGACTTCCATTAAGACAGAGCTGGTATAAACTGGTTTCTGTCATGTTGTCTGGTCTCATTTACATTTACATTATGTTGTAGGCATCCAGCAGATGCTCCCAGCCGCAGCAAAGTCTAAAAAAAACAAAAAAAGAATGCTAGATCCCAAATAAGAGCCGGACAAAAAAATTGTGACGTGATTTGCTTTTGTGTTGTTTTTTTTTGTTTTGTTTTTTTTTGACGGAGCAGAACAGATCATGAAGATACACAACAAAACAGGAGGGGATTAAATGCAGAGATGGGACAGTTGTTCCAGCATTTTAATTGCATAAAAGCATTTTTTCTCCCTGATGGTTTTATAAAATGTTTCACGTAATTTTGTAGACTAAATGTTGAATTAAAATTTACACTATATGACAAGGCAGAGATGAAGTTTATAATATAAGCTGGCATAAAGGGAGGGACAGGAGCATAATTCCCGAAAAAAGTGGTGTTGTAGCACGTGTACCGGAAAAACTTGAAGGTCCTTGAAACTTTTATGAGTTTGAAACATTAGGAAAGTTTCAAATGTCCTGGATAAAAGTGCAGAAAAGTTGTATTAAAAAATTATGTAGCCTATATTTTTTCAAGGGTGGAAGAAGTATTCAAGACCTTAATTTACTTAAGGAAAAGTAGCAGTAAAAGTCAAATAAAACCTGTAAACAGTATTGCAGCAGGCCAATATGGACAAAGTTTGAATAAATTTGTAGCGTCACAAAGCTGGGAAGTTTTAGCTAAAGGTTAATATTCATAAGCTTGCCTTGTGTTTTTGTTCGTAGAATTTTAATCAGTATGATTGAAAACAAAAAATAGCATTTTCCAATGTGAATTAAAGTGGAGTTTATGTAGAGAGATGGAAATGCTAACTCTCTAAAATTGTACATAAGAGGTTTCAGAGACTTTGCAGAGTCCCATGTTGGCCATTTGCTCAGAGCAATTTATGAAATGTCTAGCTGACATCTGGCAGATTGAGTTAGAGCTCTGTTCGGGGACAAGCTAAAGGTCACATGGTCGGAGCTATTCACAGTTATGTTTTGTAAGGAAGTTAGGTTAGCTTAAATACATCTTGGTAGCTACTAACAGTATGTATCAATGTAGGAAAAAACATGAAGAACGAGCAAAATACAGTATACTGCAGGCCAAAGAGACACTACGCAAAATGTAAGTTGTTTAATTTCGTACGGAGGAAAAGGAGTTTACACATACTGACACTGGCATTAGGTTAGCTGGCTTTAACGCTCCTGACAAGCTAGGTTTGCAACTACGCCGCTGTGTCAACGTCTTTTATCAGTGTCGTTATGGGGAATAGAAGCTAGTAGTGATGTTAGCACTTGATGGGGGAAAAAACAATATGAAGAATGAGCGAAATATAGACAAAAAAACACACACAAAATAAACGTAAGTTGTTTTACTTTGTGGAGAGGAAAGGGAGTTTTCTCCACGTATTGATTTATTATTTGTCTGAAACTGTTAGCAAGAAGTAGACATTATGTTAGCTAACTTCAACGTCCGTGACATGCTAGGTTTGCAGTTAGCTCATTTTTCTTAGTAGCCTTCTAAACAGCTTTGTGAGGTGATGCTACTTCGACATTGTTTTATATTCAGCTAGAGTTGATTGTAGTCGTCGGCCTTAATGCTTCTTACAAATTTACTTCAGGATTCATTACGTTTATTATTGAGGAAATTTAGCCTTATTTAATTAAACACCTTCAGTTATAAGGTTCAGTTATACCTTCAGTTATAAGGTTCAACTTCAGTTTGAGATGTCAAAAGCAAGTAATGCTGAGGATACTGACATGTGTGGGTGATTTTTGCTTATTTGCTGTAATGCATTCAACTTATTGTCTGATATTTCCCCCACATTGCTGAATATCTGTATCTCAACTGTAAAATCCGTGGGTGGAATAATTTTTATGTGATAATGCTGAAACATCTTGAAGATTATTCTGATGGTTTTGTCTGGAGGAAAAACTAAAGTCAAAATGTCGGCCGTAAAATAACAACATATTTAGATGAAGACTTCTTTAGTTTCCAGACTTTTGTCAAAACCCATTACTGTTTCTTCATTGTTTCCTTTCAAGGACGAAAGCAAACACGCAGAGCTGGTTCTGAATTGTTTATTTTGTGTGGGATGATCTCCATAGACAGATGAATTACTAAAGGCTGATCGTGATAAATGTGTCCATTGCTGCTCTTTAATTAAAAAATGTTTTATCTTAAATCTTTTAGATTCTTATCCTGTCCGCCTTGTGTACTTTTCATCTTCTGATTTAGCCGAGAATAGAGTGCATACCCCATTTTGTGACTTCTCAACAACAGCTGAGGATATCTCTCACAGTTCAAGTCATCCTAGTGATGCTTGATTAACCACTTGACTGTCATCACATACAGTATTGAAAAATACTCATGCTTGTGGACATGATGATAAAAATGTTTTTTTCCCCCGTCACTTTTATTTTACTTTAAAAAGTGGTGTGTAAATATGTTTAATTATTTACCCGTCCGCCTAATATGATGCTGTGCATGCCTGTGACAATTACAAAATGTCCGTAAAGAGTATGAAAATATCCTGATCACATAAACATCCATACTCTCCAAAAAGTCCTCTGTCTTTTTTGTTTTTCAGTGAGTCAAAGCGGGCTTGCTGGTGATGTTTGTCCAGATCCTGGTGTTCCAGAAAATGGCAAGAGGATGGGCTCCGCCTTCCAGTAAGTTCACATTATCCCAGACTCAACTCTTCCCGGTCACTCCAAGTCTAATCTAGTATATAAAAAAAAGTGCCTTAGATCTTGTTGATTTGATGATCAGCTGAGGGATCATTATTATATGTGTGTCAGATGTAGAAACCAGACAAAAACATGATCTCACTCAAAGGCCTTTTCCTGCAGTGGATTACATTTGCAAGCTTGGCACAAGTCATCAAATCATTTGGATGATGAAGTGAGAAGAGGGATTCTTGCTCAATTTATGTTTTGCTGTTTTAATTCTTAAGTCAGAACAGCTCGGTTGTTGCCAGCACTGGGCCAATTACTGACAGTTAGTTGAAAATATCGAGCCTTGCTGCAGGCTGAACAGACAAAACACCCTTTTTTGACACGTTTTGTTTTTAGAGTACAGTCGAGCTTAGCAGGTGAGATGATTCCCTTGTCACCCCGCTTCGGCTTTATGAAATACTTGACTGTGCAACATGGAAGATTGGCAGTATGTGTACTGGGGGACTTAAACATTGTGAGTTTAGTTTCATTTAATGACTGTCAATGGTTTAAGTAAGGACTGTTTGAGTTTATCCAGGTTATCTTGAGGTTACAGACATTCAGGTCCCAGTTCAGATTACTTCTACAGAAATCACGGTGTTTTGTAGTTGTCCCTCCTCTCATGTTGGCCCACAGCAACCTTTAACTCCCAGACTAAGAGGGAGTGCCACTCAGCCCTTGTTCTGGTCCCCAAATTGGTCCAAGGAGCATTTAACTTACTAAAGTTCTCCTTCATTTTCTTGGCGACTAAAGTGTTTTGTAGTTTATGTATTATCATGAATAATTTATGTCTGTTGGGGACATGACGGTACAGCTCTGGTTTTCTCGATGTGAAGCACCTTATGTAAGTGGCCTGTAACAAACTTGAAAAACTCACATATTCATATTTGCAGTCTTTTAGAGGGGAGCTGTTTAATGCTTGTCAGACCTGCTCCACACCTGCGTACCAGTGTCACCTCAAGCAAAGCAAATTCTTCTCTACATTTTCAACCTGCAGATATAGACATGTTGATGTTGCCATCACACACACACACACACACACACACACACACACACACACACACACACACACACACAGAAGAAAGAGGTAATTGCTTCGAGAGTTTAGCTGCTCGAATTTTGCATGTGTCCCACCTGCAGGTAATGAGTGTTTAAGCTGCAGTTTTATTCTTTTGTAGCTGCTGCTGTCTTTGGGTATGTGTGTGTGTGTGTGTGTGTGTGTGTGTGTGTGTGTGTGTGTGTTTTTGTGTGTGTGTGTGTGTGTGTGTGTGTGTGTGTGTGTGTAACACTTACGAGAACACTTTCACCACTACTTAGTGGCTATAAGATAATTAATGAACACAAAAGAGCCTTGTGTCATCCCTGCCTCAAGTAAATATTAAATATTTTAAGCTCGTGACTGGAAACACTAAATGTTAGCTGTTAAAGATTTTACTAATTCATGTATTATTTACTTCCCTGTCTAAACACGTGGGACTCGGTTTATAGGCCTTGCACATTCGTGAAACACCTGCACAGGTGATTCATCTTTTCTGGCTGAGCGCTTTTCAGAACGAAGATGTAGAGACTCTGTTTGATTGACATCTTCACTTACACCTCACTTACTTGTTACATCTTACCTGGGACGATCTATACCTACACTATACTTCTTTAATAATTTGCATAAGTACAGGGAGTCTGGTGATCACAGCCCACCTTCAGCCTGAGTAGAGGTATGATCAGCCAGAACAACTGATGCACCTTTAATGTTGGTTTCTTCCAGTAAGAAGAACAAAAAGAACTGCCCTCAGGTGTGCATGAACTACTGGTCAGGAACTTCTTTTTAAAATACAAAAATGTGAAATTATCGGTTTTGTTATCAGCCATGACGAGCAGGTTGTTATTGTATTTGCTGGAAAGAACCGTATCATTCATCCCTAATCGAGAATGAAAATAATTGTTAGTCGCAGCCCTACACTGAGCAGCGTACATCTGCAATTCTTAACCTCTTCTGCTGTTACCTAATTTCCCAGGTCCAGGTTGCCCTGTAACTGTCAGTCAAGTAGTTTCCGACCTGCAGTTCTCCTCTGCCAACACAGACTGAGCTTGTTTTATACTGTTCACTGTTTGCCCTTTATTATAGTTTGTATAAGACCTCACTCATATAGCGGTTATACAAAGAGAATGGGAAGAAATGTTTGGGAAGAAGGATCTTGGCTAATAAACAAGACCTTGATGGACACAGGCATTTTTAAATGATTCACTCCATGGTGTCTGTCATCTTATCAGTAGAAAGGGAGCCATAATTTCATTTAATCAGGAGAGAGCTATTATGTAATGATTACCCCTCCCTACGACTCATCCACTTAACATCAGTGGCAGCTAAATTGTCCTTATGTTCCTCTCATGATTATGAGAAAATCAAAATGGGCATTTCATTTTTTACATTTATCAGAGAATTTTTCCAGGCTGAAAAACTTTTGCACAAATCTTTTAATGCTCAGCTCCTGGTAGTCTTCTTTACCATCAGCACTATGACTGCACGTACTCCATAGGTTACTCCATTAGTGGAGCTCTCTGAGTTTTAGCGAAAGTCATTACCTCCTTGTGTGTTTGCGTGTGAGTATGTACAGTATGTGTTAGTACGTATGCATGTTGGCATGGATGTGTTTGGTGTGTGTTACAGGTTTCTATCTAATCATCATTAAGCACCAAGATGCAGGAGCTTGAGCAGAAGCCTGGTCTGATGAAGTAAAATGGGAGAAAAAGAGGGAGTACATGAGCTGTGGAGAAAATAAGAATTTTCACTGTTGGGCAGTGTGCAAGATGGCTGTAACTCAGTGTGTCATGGCCGTTTCCATTGTCAGACAACCACGTACACAATTGCAATGAAAAGTTCTTTCAGGAAAAAAGCAATAACAGTAAGTTTTTCTCCGGTAATTGTAAATTTCACAGCAAGCGGCTGCACGTAAGGTATTTTCAGTGCCATCAGTGCCACCAAAGTAGCAGAAGCTGTAAAGTGAATGACCCAACTCTCCGTGACAAAGGCACTAACAGAGAGATTTGGCCGGGCTGTACGACTTCACAGTGTTTAACAACAGGGTGGAGCCACTGAACAACCAGAACCCTACGTAGCGAATGTTTGGCCAGGTGGTAGACTGCGGTGTGTGTCAGCAGGGAAGAGACATTAAGCTTTACAGACACGACACCATGCAGACTACCACTTAGATGGCTGAATGTCCCTCTCACGTGCTAGACAGCGGGGTGTTGGAGGGAATGGGAACACAGGAATGATCAGAACAACTGATGAGAGAGAAGGCGGGAGGAGTTGAGGAAAGAAAGGAAAGGAGAGCAAAGAAAAGAAGATAAGAGGAAGGTACAAATGACAAAAAAATACGGGGTCTTACAGAAAGAGAGGAATTAGAGATTCAAATTGGATGATCTGTGGCGATGGTTGTCTTCCACAGGGACCTAAAAGCCTCTACATCATTAATATCATGACCGTGATTCATAAATTATTTCTACAATTATCTCCTGGAAGAGCCCAGCTCTCTTAAAATATAAGCCGTGATGTAAGAGCTTTCTAAAAGTATCACAATAACACCTGACCGGGGCTTGGGAAGCAATCAGAGCTGCAGTCATCCTCACTGTTGTTACTGTTTTTGACAAGTGTTGTTATCGTTGTGTCTCCTTAACTAGAGTTGGCTCCAACGTCCAGTTCAGTTGTGATGACAGCTATGTACTACAAGGATCTAAAAGTATCACCTGTCAACGAGTCACCGACACACTAGCTGCCTGGAGTGACCACAGACCCATCTGCAGAAGTAAGTTTCATCTGTCATTTTATACACTGGTTTTATACGCTGGTTTGACATCTACCATGGTGATATTAAAGCATTTAAAGCAAGGAGGAAAAAGTTATCTGACAGATATAGACTGCATTCATTTAGCACATTTATCCTGAAACAGGTGCAAAGAGCTTTACAATGAGTCACATTCACACGCATTCACACACACTGTCATACACACTTATATACTGATGGTGGCTGAGCCGTCAGACAAGGTGCTGACCTGCTTATCTGGGATTCAGTGTAACGCTCAAGGACACTTCAGGGTGCTGTTAGTAGGTGCCAGGAGTTAAACCATCAACAGTGATGACCAACTACTATTGCCTCAGAGGTCCAACCGTTCAAAGAATTATGCCCTCACTGCTGTAGTCGATGTTGCACTGAAACTAGACTGGCATTTCCATTAGAAAGCAGGAGTATGTCAATCGAATACAATGTTGTGAGCCTGCACATAGTTCTTGGACCAGTGGACTTACAGGTCTTTATTAGGATTTGGCCATACAGATAAAACTTGTTAGTAAGACAAATTCATTGTTATATTTTGAATCCTCGGGATGTTGTTGATAATGAAAGTATAAAATAACAACAGCCTAACACTGATTGGAAAAGCCTGTTCCCCCCAAGCTGGACACTGAAGCAATCACAAGATTCTTGTCTGAATCTTCTGCTCAGGCGGGATGGGAAGTTTAGAACAAGAGCTGGACAATGCAATGCCTCACAGTCATGCAATTGTGTAAGTTCTTTGATCAGCACAAAAAAAATAAGTTAACCGCTCCTAGAAACCACTACCACAGCTGGACAATCTAATGCAATCCCCAAAAGAAAATGTTAAATTTGTGGCAAGTGCCACAGCTCTAAAAGTATAATATCACAGAAACATAATGAAATATATCACCATGATTTACATTTTGTTGTTTGTTGATGTGTTAAAATCATGATTCATTTTCTGACTGACTGGCTGAGTGACTAAATAAATAACTGCATGAGTGGCAGTGAAACGATGCAGGGGCTCTCACTGCCCACATGTTTACTGACAATACCCTGTTGGGTTTATTGCTCCACAATGAAAAGGCAGACAGTTAACACACACACCCATGCGTGCGTGCGCACAACACACACTTACATTGACAGCAAGTGTCCGGACAATGTCACACACTTCATAGCTGCAGCAGTACTTGCCTTGAGCTGTGTGTGTTTGACAGACAGGCAGTCCCAGTGCTCAGACACACACTATAGGGTCGCTGTCACATCATATTATAGTGTAAGTGTGTGTGCCTGTTTTTGTATATGTTGGTCCGTCTGGGACTGCAGGAACCCATCTGACTACATGATACCGGCTACTTTTGTCACGAAGAGACAGTAGAGATAGAGTAAGAGTGACGAGTGAGAGAGGTGGAAGGACATGTGAATATTATTTTCACAATAAGCCTATTTGCAAAGCTTATCTTCTTACTGGCTGTTCATATTTCCATTCTTACACATTTTCCTTTCAGTTTAGTTAGGTGACCTTGAACCAAAAATCGTTGCAGATTTTTGGTGCAGTACATTATTCTTTCTGAAAAGATCTTATCTCTAAGCAAAGTGTGGACTTGACTAAAGTGATTTTTCTGCTGGTTATGTAGGGGTATTGCAGTTTTGAAAGCATATGTCCAAGGCTGCGGTGAACTTTGCATGAGCCTTCTGAGCAATGTGTAGCGGTGTCAAAACTCCCAAGCTGTGTGTGAGGTTTTCTTTGTTCACCCACTCTTTATTCCACTGAATTATACATGTTGCCCAGCTTCAGCCTCCTCTACTATCGTTGATCCTGCCTTCCAAAAAGGTATTATACGAGGGGACAACGAACAGTAGGTACTGTCAATTCAAGTTGATTTGAGATTTAAAGGTCACAGCTGTGTAACAAATGGGATTTTTGAACCATGCTTAAGCAAGGTTTTTTACACTCAGCATTAATATATATTTTTTTTATTTTATTTTTTATGAATGAGACCCCAGATCTTTAAATCTTTAGCAATATTTCAGATTATAGAATAGAGTTTGGAGTGAACAATAATTACATTCAACCATGTGCTTCAAATTGAGAATTTCTAAAAGATACAAAATACACAAACAGGGGCCTTTTGTTTGTTTTATAATGTGCTGAGATGCAGTCTGGACAGTTTTGCAGTCTGTGATAGAAGATCACGGACAGTTTATTCTGTCCTGATGTCAGTGAGGAGCTCATTCCACCATTGTGGAGCCAGAACAGCAAACTGCATCATGAATGAACATTTATTATCCACAAGAGTGGAAAATTTGCCCATCTGGTAGTCCATTACACTGCCAGTATGGTTTTTCCAAGTGATAAGATTGTGTGCAAAACTTAAGAAAAAAGGATTAAAATTAAGTTTTTAAGGTTTGAACAAGCCTGATTCCTGTTTTCACCAAATTAATTGAACTACAGTATCTGATACAAAAGGATTACTGTTAATCACATCATATTATATTCAACTTTTCAGTTTTGGAGAGCTTTATAGAATCTTTTAATTTCTGACTTAACCTCAAATAGACTAATTTATTGAGTTATTGTTAAAAATAGGAGTATATAAAAATACCCCAGCTGTAACCATTGATAGTTTTTTAATTATATATAGTACTTAACACTGTTTGTCAAGTTGGAAAACTTTTCTTGTTAACTTCAGTGTACCATGCCTTAGGCAAAAGAAGGAGATGCACACAATGAAGCAAATAAACAAATTATTTATTAAACAAAGGGAATAAGATAAGAGAACGTAAACTAACAGTGGAATGTATAATAAGTAAGAGCAGCAGTGTAGGTGGGAGACGTTTATGAGATGTTGTATGGTGCAGCCAAGCCAAATGCCAACCAAAACATAATGGGTGTCTCAGGGAGGAGAAAATCAGCAACTGAGCTCTAGTAATTAAAAGTAGTGCTTTCACACAGGGCCCAGGTGTGCTTCAAATGACACTACACACAATGCAAATGGCTATACGCACTTCATCACAGCTGGGCTCACCTGTAGATCTATCATTTCAAACAATGTTGGGAAGAAAAACTTTGTTTAAACCCAACTATATTTCAGAATTTATACATTTTGTTGTAGATCCAAGTGTTTTCAAAGGTGCCTCTCATGCTAAGCTAAACTAGAAAAAAATGTATAAAATGATGCTCAAGACATCTTTAATGTATTTGCATTTGAATGGTGCAGAAATACAGACACTCAATATGCATTACATTTCATATTCCTTCACTGAAATGGTAAAAGAAACAGATGTAGAAAAATATGTTACTCTTTAACTGTGCCTCTTTTTCTATAAACTACAGAAGGGTTCATTTTGGGGAAAAGTCTGAATTCAAAAAGTGAATTTTCAGTACGGTACAACATAATGGCAGCTAGACACTGCAAATTCTATCACATACATATCTGTAATTACAGAGAGGGTCAAATAAGAGAGAGTGAAAAAGAGAGAGCAAGGAAAGGAAAGAGTTGGGAAACAAGTAGGCAGGCAGAGGTTAAAAATTCCTATAGTGTAGCCCTGGTGTATTGTGTTATCTGGTATGATCACTCTCCTGAGATTCAAACCCATGAGCCTCTCTCATTCTCTGCTGAGACTTTAATGTTAATTAGAAGCTGGTCTCTGGGATGAATCGCCATGAATGTGTTTCTGTGTGTCCGTGTGTATGTGTGTGCGTACCTGTGTGTATCGCAGTGTGTTTCAGCTCTTTTCTAATTAACAGGCAGATCAGTCATCTGAGGTCCTCCTCTCTCCCCCTTTCTCCTGTGGTATTTTGTGTCTCTGTCTCTTTCTTGCCTCTTGCCCTTCCTCCTTCACTTTCTTTTCTCTTCCTTTCTTACATTATTATCTTTCACCCTCTCCACTCACTCTTTCTGTGTCTTTCTAACCTCTCTCCCTCATTTCTTTCCAATTTGTCTCTCACCCTGTCTGTAAACTTCTTTAATTTGTTTTTTCCACCCATCTCTCTATCTCCTCACACGTCCACTATTATTCTGTATTATTCTTATGTTCTTCTGCTTATATCCTTTCTTGTCTCAAATGTCATTGGCCTTTTCTCACTCTAATGGCAGTGATTGCCTCCAGCTAACTCATTATGATAGATAAAGGGCAAATATATGATCAAATAAAACTTCCTCTGCAGTGTGACAGTGCTTGTTGACTACAACTGACTGAAAATGTCAAGAAAGCCCTTTAATATTACTGTGCTCAGGAGAGAAGGGTTTTTAAAGGGACTTTTGACACTACACTTTTTTCTGCCAAATAACCCGTTAAGGCAATAACACATCGGAGAGTTTATGAGGTACTGAAGACAAGAAATATTACCTTGAATATCACACAGGACAAAATCAATATATATAAAATAGAGCAATAGGAAGAATATTATGAAAAATGCTGTTGATAACAGGAATCTGCAGGCTCTTCAGGGGCAAAGGTACTCAACGTTTACCAGCAAAAGAAGAGAGTTTGGTGTCAAAAGCATATACCCGTGTTATCTGGAACATAGAGTTCCAAGTTAGAGCTCCAAGATAGCCATGCCAGCAGTATGTCAGCTGGCCAGCTTCTGTAGGGGGGACTGCCCTTTGTTCCTCAGCCCATTATTCCTAATCGTCTGAAAAAGCCTATTTGTCTGACAGCCCGTTATCCCCAAAAACATAAGCACTGTTCAGTGTCCCGTTGCTCGGAAATACACTCTCCCTGGAGTTTTTTGTCCTGAACACCAAAGTCAGGTGACCTTCAACGTCATGATAGTGACATTTGTCACCATGGTAACAATAATAAACGTGTAGGGATGGTTTACTGATCTAAAATCAGACTTGTTCGACACTTTAGTACATGGAAAGATGCTTCCAAAACTAATGATTGAATTCTCATCAGCCTTAACTGTATTATGAGATAAATGCTAACATAGAATGCTAGTATGCTAACACTCTATAAAAAATATATGTTTGGCTTGTCTTTAGTCATATGTTTTCTCAGTATTGATAAGCAATTGAAGTGAGTGGACAAAGTACAGGAAATAGTCCCTAATAAGTTCTATGCTAGCAAAAAGCTTCAATAAGCTCCATTAGATGAGGCCATTTTTTTCCTTTGACTAAATTGTTGTTTGTAGTTCTTGAGGTTGCTCATCTTTATTTCTTGGGTCATTGCGACCTTTCTGAATTTGAAGATCATTCGGAAATGTGGAAACAGTGTTTGCTGGACTTGACCTGACCTGACGACCACATTATAATCATGCAATATTTGGTTCTAATAAACCCCCCTAAGATGGTTGCTGATAACATTCATCACATTATCATGTTTGCCAGCAACGATTCTGGTTTAAGAGCCTTTGCTTTCTCCAACTCACAGATAAATCTCAATGTAGGAAAAGTGATGAAAGAAAAAGTTGTCAGACGACAGCCAAAAGCCTTATCTTCTATTTAACAGGGCTCTAGGTTTTGTGCTCATACCAAGGAATGCATTTTTGTGTTTGTATCCAATGCAAAAGGTTTCTGAAAGGCAGCACTCCTGTAAACACTAGACGCATGGAGCTCATGATATGATCCTTTTGGTACAATTGAATATTCTGAATTGAAGTCCTAGAATAATACATCATTCTTCACTGTATTCTGCAGTACAAATATACAGCACGTTTGATCTTTAAATAGTCCATTGTCACAATATTGCAATTAAAATCCCTCTTTTAGTAGTTAGCTATTGTTTATTTAAAATGATAACAATTGTCTTTTGAGATAACCGTATGTGTATCATAAACCACAGTTTGAGTTTTGGTTACATTGAAACCCATGGTCTAAAATAACTGCCCTCTGTCACTGCCACACCCTCTCTCTGTCTTTTCTCTTTTTAAGGTAAAAAGCCATTTGCAATCTGTGAGCGTAATTTTGATTTCCCCATAAATCTTTTTTTAAAACCCTGTGTCGCTCTGTCTTCTTCTTCCTCTGTAGCTCGTACCTGCGGCAGCAACCTAAGGGGGCCCAGAGGGATCATAACTTCTCCTAACTACCCTGTTCAATATGAGAACAACGCACACTGTGTGTGGGTCATCGCCGCAATGGACTCTGGGAAGGTGAGCTCATTTTCATTATTTTATTTCCCCTTTCATCAGGCATTTCCATAAAAAAAGTCTTCATAATCGGATGTAGAGGAAATAAACCTATACCTTGATTTTCTTCACATTGTCTGTAGTAATGAGATGCCAAGTTAACTTTTTTGTTGCAACTTTTTGTGTATTTTTGTTATTTTATGTAAAATATTCACCAGTCTATGTTGTTCCATTTTTAATTTCATCACTCAATATTGGCAGTTTAATATATTGCCCACAATATTGGTGATGAATAAACTATTTTTCATTTAATTAGCTGGGATGTCAGCATAGTGATGAGAATATTATGAGACCTGTCTGCAAATTATCTACTCTGACTATTGAAGATTTTTGCCAAGAGAGGCAAACTGTCCACAGGATGGATGCTAAGAATGTGTTATTTATTTGAATATTTTTTTTTCTTTATTTGTTTT
Source organism: Pagrus pagrus (assembly GCF_965226575.1). Taxonomy (NCBI): domain Eukaryota; kingdom Metazoa; phylum Chordata; class Actinopteri; order Spariformes; family Sparidae; genus Pagrus; species Pagrus pagrus. The sequence goes on along the minus strand of NC_140185.1, from coordinate 26,964,054 downwards.
CATTTTCCAAAAATCTCAGATGTCAGCAGGTTTAACTGCATGACTGTGAGGCATGACACTGCTGAGAAAATGTAAATATTGCATACACAGCCTCCCTGTGGTAAATAGAGATTAAAAAATGCAGTAGAGAGACAGGAGAGGTTAAAAGTTGTAAGGCAGACTAGAAACTATGACAAAATGTACAAAAAATATTCTATTATGTGGTCCAGAGTTGAGAAAGTTTAAGGGCTGTTGTTTTAGTCTTCCTTTTTTGTTATCCTGCTCACTGACTGAGTTCCAGTGCTGAGCTCATGGTCAACACACCTCCCCAGTTTTGTGAAGGCAACTTTGTTGTTGAGTCATTGTTATAGACATGAATAATTCATATACCTGTGGTTCAACATCTCGAGTTTCTCTACCTACAGTTTCTTTTGTGGTATTATCTCCATGTCTCGTCACATATCTTGTCTTTACTTCGACTCTCCTCTCCCAGCTCCTGTACTCCCTGCACTCCAATCTCTCACTTCCCTCTCCCCCGTACCCTCGGCTTGCCTCTCATTTTTTTCTTAACATCTATGTTCTTTATGCTCTACCCCTCTCTCCTCACCTCTCTCTCCCTCATCTACTCTGCTCAGCACTGCTCTCTTCCCATCTTTCTCTCATTTATCTTTCTCCTTCTATCATCTTCTTTCCTCCTTGCACTTTGATTTGTCTAAAATGTTAAGTTTGAAGATGGTGAGAGTGGAGAGAGGGAAGAGCTAAAAAGAGAGCAGGATGGCACAGAGCACATTGAAAACTACAGAGAAAAAGAACGAAGGAAAGCATAGAGGTGATTAAAAATCGAGCACCCGGAAGAGAGAAAAGGCAAAAAGACTGAATGTCCAAGCAGGTACTTGACATGTGACATTGAAGGTTTCTCTAAAGATGCATGGAAATGGAGTCTACTTACCTTGAAGCCTCTGAGGGAGTAGGATAGAGAAATTGTGAGATATAATTGAGGGGAGAGAACAAAAAAATAGAAGTTTGGAGAAAAAAGGGCTCTCACTTCTGTGTCTCTCTGACCTTGGGAGAAAGAAATCGCAACATATGATGACTAAGAACTTGAGTATATCTGTGTAGTTTTATCTCACCCACCTAGCTATGAGACTGGAATGACTTTGTATTTACTTTCCATTTTGGAGATTCTTTTCAAATCAACATCTGGGAGTCTGATTGGTCTGCATCTTAAGACATTTCTATTGAAGTGACATTAGCTTCACAGCCGTTGTTGCCTTTTCTTATGTTAAGTGTCTTACAAGAAATCACAGCTTTAGGTGAAAGGAAGTAATCAACATGGCTGCATTTGTAAAAGTTTAATCAAATGTAACACACATTATCAGTGATTTTGCGCGGTGTCAGGTGACAGACGGAAAGCCATCCTCTTGTTGTGTGTGTGTGTGTGTGTGTGTGTGTGTGTGTGTGTGTGTGTGTGTGTGTGTGTGTGTGTGTGTGTGTGTGTGTGTGTGTGTTCCTCTGGGTTTAAAATAGAATACAATACAATAGAGTATAATAGATTCACATAGCCTTAGCTTTTGACAGATGGAATGGGTTTTATCTGCTCTGTGTACTGCCTGTGCATACGTGTGTGTGTGTGTGTGTGTGTGTGTGTGTGTTGAAAATGCTTGAGGTTTTGAGAGCACTTTAAGAATGTGCTATAATGACAGATTATCAGCTACTACAGCTGCTGGCATTTGCAGAATGTCACTATCTACATACACAGAGGGAGAGACAAGGACAGAGACGAACAAGAGGATAAAGACAGTTACGGACTAGAAATGAATAGAATAGACTCTTAATGAATGACACTGAATACATTTAAATCTGTTCCATCCACAATACTGAGACGCTCGTATACTGTAAACACTTTATAGATTTTTTTTTTTTAAATTGATTTTCTAATTTGCCCCATTAAACAGCTTTAGACTAAATAATTTGCAATCCTCTTTATTACAGCACTAAGTGGAATGATCCAGCATAGCATGATTCTACACATTAACATGTTCATTCTCATGTTCTGAATGCATGCTTTCGATCCGCCTATCTAGCCAGAATGATGTGAATGTTTGGATCAATTCTGCTCACACCAAAAGTGAGCTGTGTCCAGTGAGTTCCAAGGTTATTCAAACCAGATATGATGTGCACCCTCGGCATTGTTGACAAAAACAGCGAAAGGCAGCTAGCTCCTCTGTGTAATTCTATAAAGTGAAAGTTAGAAGAAAAAACTACAATGTCGGGCCATAGATGCCTCTAGATTTGGACAATGTCTGTCTGTTCAATATTGTATAGCCTCTCTGGTACAGGATTTTTTAGGCTGAAATTGATATTAATATATAGAAGTTTTGAACACATTTTTTTTTCTGATATACATTTTTAACATCGATAAATTTTTTGATATGCAGCAGCTATGTCAGAATTATACTGTGAACCTGCAAGGCAGCTGACCAGTTCGTACGAGAGGCAGATCATTGATTCTTCAGGTGATTAAAATCAGCAAATTGTCTACCAGGCTTTAGCCCAACAATTCAAAGAGTTTCCCCAATGTCTTCATCCAAAATTTCAAGACTTGATTTAAATTAACAATGACAAGGTTAATCTACTTTTCTTTCAAAAATCTCCATGTCTAGGATTATCCCTACTGTCTATGAATATTCGTGAATATTCTTCAATTGTTTCAATTGTTGAGCTGTGAAGGGTCTGTTTTCTATCAGTAATCATCTCTTTGTGTAAACACCTTCCTTAAAGGCCCTTAACTTGTTATTTCACATACACATCTTCCTTAAGTTGCAGACACATGTATTCCCGCTTGAACATTGATCTTCAATCAGGATTTAATATGTGTATACAGGGAATGAGACAGATGATTAAACGCACCTTCCAATTGTAAGTGTATGATTGTATGTGCTTTTTGTGGCCAGTCAGAGACAGTGTAAAGAGATTTGGAGAGAGAATAGATAGATACAATAGAGATATTTAAAGAGAGCAAACAAGCATGAATTTAGATGAATAACAATTATCTTTCTGTACCCCATTCTTTTCTCTCTTTACATTTCTCCGATTCCATCTCAGACTCCTGCTCTGTCCCTCTTTGTCTACTCTCCTCTTCTTCATTCCCTCTCTCGCAGCCTCTGACTGACCATTATTCCAGATGACTTCTTTCATCAATAACATGTTATGCCAAATTGAGACAGAGATGAATGTTTTCATCAAAGTTAGCGTGCCTTTTGTTCCTTCTTTGTGTAGCTTTACGTGCACAGGTTTCAATAGCCGATAACTAATTCTGGCTGGTTGTGTGTTGTTGTCACTCTGTTAAGTTCTGAATAAAAGCAGCACAATCAATATAGTTTGTAATGGTCTGACAGCCTGTCTGCAAAATGCTGCAAGCGTACTTCTATTTGTGTGTGTGTGCCTGTGTTATTTGTGTAAGCGTGTGCACAGGCATCTGGTTTTGTGTGATTTTATGAAAGTTGACTGTGTGTTTTCTGTCTGCCAACTTAATTGCTAACTGCCAGAGGTTGTGAAAAACATGTTGCAGGGCAAACTGTCAACTTTCAGGTAGTAGTGAGGAAAAAAAAGGACTAAGCAGTGTGTGTGTGATTGTGTCAGTCACTTGATTCATCAGTATCAAGCAGATAATTATTTTGTTCAAGTCTCAGCCATGCCTGACTGCTCACACACATACACCCTGAAACGCATCATCACACATGCCCATTAGGCCTCTAATCATTGCTGTCTTTTTCCTGATGAATACATATTAGTGTGTGTGTGTGAGTGTGTGTGTGAGAGAGACAGAGAGAGGTATTATGATATTGGATGTTGGGTCATTTTCATGCATGAATCATCATCATCATCATTTTAGTGCTGGCAGGACACATTCTGTGACGTTCTATCAGTTTCTGTTAAATTTTACTTGATACAGAAATTTAGGCCAATAAAGGCCTTCGCCAGAATATGGTAAAGTCCTGTCTGATTCTATGACAGTACATTGTTTTGTAACATGACTGCAGAATTGCTCAAGCTGTTACACGATGAAAACATAATGCCCAATATCCCGTGCATTATCATAATGGTATGAGCAGGGTTTCTGTTATAAAATATTGGTGCCCATCCACATGTCCTCAAAGATTTCAAAATCTCCGACATATGGGAGAAATTCCTGTCAGATAGTATCTATGTTTATTAAGCTTGAAAACAATTCATGGAGCTCGCTGATGCCATGCATCACCAAGCCAAAGCATCTATATTTGAGGGCCTGAGAGTGAGACTCAAATATCAACTGTCTTTCTCCAGAATTGCATACTCCACCTTTAGTACAACTGAAATCGTGCTTAGAGGAAATTATTCTTGATGGACATTATGAGCAAGACATGTCGGATATGTTGAACTTCAGCAGATTTTCTTGATGTCAACAGTAATTACCAGATAATAGAAACCTTGCCACAACTTTGAAGATTTTTTTTAATTTATTTTTTTCAGCTAAAAGTTGCAATATGTTAGAATTGGCCACCTGTCGAAATCATACTTTAAACAACTCCAAACATAGCCGCTAACTGCTGCAACTGTAGCTGTCATTAGCTAGTAAGCTCAGTTAACCATGCAAATAGTGTTTTTTTTGCTAACTCTGCCTCGACTGGGAGCTCAGAGCACAGAGGGGAGTGCTGTTGTTGTTTACGAAAATGGGAAGGGACTAGCTGGTTAGCATTCTAACTTCAATAGATATCTCTGCAACTGAATACATTGACATATTTGACAAAACATCAACATTTTTTTTTAAATTCTGTTAACAATTTAAATTTGTTTACATTTTAAACTAAAAGTTGTTGCAACTTTGGAAGATTTCAGCATTTTTTCAGAGAGCACAATGTTATCAAGACCAAACAGAAGGCCAAAAACAAGTTGTAATAAACCCTACTTTCCCTCAATATCATGGGACTACAAATCTGAATTTATCCTCTGAGCTGCTACGTGTTATTTTGTGTTACTGTACGCTTAAGCTTGGACACTACCTACTGTATATTCTCTCAAACTGTTATGTCTTGTTGCAGTGGTAGGACTTAATTGCTGGTACTGCGAGATACTGTGTAATTTCTGGATCACTACAAATTATACAACATACACCTTGTAGCTCAGTGAGGGCATTGATCACATAGACTGAACAAAAGGCATCAGTAAAGTGCCGGGTAAATAACCATCAGTGTCCATGGTAATGGAAAGACATTCACCAATAGCTGCCTAATTAGCACATTATCTCAATTCAAGGCTTTTTGCTAGTCTGGCTTTTGACTGTAATTTGGCAGTCTGTCTGACCATAATTCACTGTATTAGCTCTCATTCATTCTCATTAGGCTCTCATTCCTGAACCTTACACCTCTTTACCAAAGGGGGCTGTCCACGGTGATGCATGGATGTCCCAAAGTCATGCTTTATAGTTTTGTGCACTGGCTTCTTCTAATGGTGGTAATACATGAATTACATCTTATTTAAGAGCTGTAAGGTAATTCTGGCATAAAGCCTCAACCCACACTCAATTATCGTCAGGTAGCTATCTGCTGTATCACAGTTTATAATTCAGTTTCCACAGAGCTGTCGCACAGCTGTTGCTTAAACCCAGTTTGCAGTTTATTTTCATAAACTGTCCAGCCAACAGGTCAACAGCACTCAAAGGTGCTGTAATCGCTCGACAAGGGAGTTATTTCAGCAGACAGCAACCGTTTGCTTTTTTACCACTTAAAGCAAAGGTCACCTCGGGGTAGGAATGCAACACATAAACATGGCACATCTGGGTACTTTGAGGGCACAGCCAACAGGCTAGCATCCGCACCAGTCTATTTTAAAATGGACTGGTACTTGATCCGTTCCCTGTTTCCACACGCAGAATCACTTGTCAGAACATATAACAACACAGAGACTCAACAATTGCGCTAAAAAACATTGACATATAAAACCCAAGATGCTGTAATCACTGCAACTGCTGCACCCTTGAAACCATTATATCATAGTGCAGATGTAATGATTATTACATGCATCACCTGTGTGGGAATTACTCTCTCATGGCCAGATCTCAAGCAATTCAGCCATTCTTTATTTTATCTTTTCATCTGTATGACCTTTTTTTTCCTATTTTCACTGAGCTGAGATCAAGTGGATGTGCTAACATCTTGATTACGTGCATTCATTCCCAGGATGTCAATCACTATGGTTAGATTTCTCGACCGTACATCACATGCTTTATTTCCCTTTATGAGCTTCTTTCTGAAGCAGAAAAAGTTCGCCACGTTCTTCAATTACAGAGAAAGGTGTTTAGATCTGAGGGAGGCGCATTGGCTCTGGACAGACAGACCTGGGGACAATTAGCAGACCCAGACTTCTATCTATTGTTTTAATTTTCTCCCTGTGCTGTTCTGAGTTTCCCCTTTGGTGATCCTGTTTCCTCACACAGTCCAAAGACATGCAGGTCAGGTAGACTGTAAATGAGTGATCTCATATCTGTCAACCCTGTGATTGCCCGGCCATCTGTCTAGGTCGCTCTCTGCCCTCTGGTCAGTGCACACTGAGACAGACTCTGTACCTCAGGACCGTGAAAAACAATAAACATGTAAAGAAAAGCAATGAATGTTTGCTCGAGGCCTTTACACAATGAGCGCAGCAAATTCACACCTCGATTTATTTTAATGAGAGCCTTGCAATAGACAATGGGAACCACCCACATAACAATTAGTACAACAGACATAACTTCTGAAACATTTTATGACTCTAGAAATCACAGTCTGTCTACTACAACTAATGAGTTGACCCTACAGCTAAACTTCTCCAGTAGCTCATATACTCAACTGTAGTGGACTGCATAGGGCTATGGCATTGGAACCCGTACTGGCCACCAGCTTGTAAAGGCTTTTAACTGCTCATCTAAATGAACTGTTAGGAATGTAAGAGCAGTGGCTATTTATGCATCCTGCTGTTATGTTTTCCCCTCATTGCCCAGCTGCGTGGTGTGTATCCATCGTAAAATTCACTGTAGCTGCAAGATGCAGCGCACTGTAAAAATTATTTATAACGCTCTCTTGAGCTGCAATGAGGAGCAAAATGCTTAAAATAGTCTGATTAGATTTGTGATGACTTGCTCATAAGAAATTGACTTTAGAATGAAAAAAAAAAAAATGCGTTAATAAGAGTACTCTGATAATTTATCAATTACAGGCATTACATTTTCTGTGACTGATTGCGTTGTGAAAAGAACTTTCTCAGGCATGAAAAGTGTGCTTTGGGTCATGTCCTCAAGCAGGATTTTGTGTTATTCTACTTGTTTAATTGGCTGAAAGGCTAAAAGTAATGTATTGGAAAACGGCCTCAAACTGCCTTTGTGGCAACTCACCAATGACTCAACATAGCTGCATAATCTCAGCAAGGGAATTCTCCTGCACTCTGTTTTCAGGACAGCTGTACCCTGCCTGTACTACTTCTGACAGGGGGTCACCTCAGTACATAGTTTCAACTTTTTCTTGACAGTTTATTTTTGACTCAGGGTAGTAGAGATGCATTCACGCTCAAGTGACATAATACACCTCTCTTAAATCCAAGTCCTGTTGGGCCTAGAGCAGAATAGAGTTTGTCACTCTGACTCCACCCCTGTTGAGATCTTTTTTCTTTTCTTTTCTTTTAATTAACAGCATTGTGTTATTAGGCGTGGTCCTCTCAATCAGTGTGGATGGGAAGTGACAATATTGATGAAACAAGTGTTCCAACAGAATTATTTTGCCTCACTTATCAGCCTCGTGTGCTCAATCTTAGACCTTCCAAGTTTGTAGTCATCAGCCGAGCTCAGTTTACTGATGTCATTTCTGGGCACTTCAGTGTTTAAATTATTTAACCTCTCGTCATTTGGCATTGCCAACTTGTAAAAATGCGCAATCTAGCTTAAAAATATTGGATTTTCCATTTTGATTTCACTATCATGCCCAGAAATTTGGGCCTTGAATGAATTGGTGACTGAATTGCACACATACATTCTCTTACTATACACCATCACTGCCAGGCACAATTTGTAAACACACTTTTTTTGTTGGAAGATAATGTACGAACATGCCATTCTGTCATCTCAAAAGCTGTACTAGGTAAATGCCCTAACTTTCTTAAAGATGCAATTTGTTTTGCCATAATTGTTACATTTACAGTGGGTCAGTTGAGAGGTCGATCAAATCCAGAGTGAAAACATTGGCTGTGGTGTTCTTTTCGAAATCACTGTGACTTGAGGAACATAGCCTGTTTGTTGTACTTTTGTTGGGTGTGATAGTAATAAGGAGGTTGGTGTTACTGCCACGGGGATGGAAAACCTATACTCTTGTGTACTACCCTTGGCAGGGGTCACCTCAGCTTATTCTGTAGTTGAAATGGCTGACTGAACATAATTCATTAGAAGTGCGCCAAGTGTTGACATTTTAACAGGGCCCAAATCAAATCTTATTTTTTAGAAGAACCTCTGGGCAGCACAACAGCATAGCATAGGTATGGTAGAAACACTACCCCCTGACCATGGAGAGGACCCAAGTGTAAATAACTGTAAAAGAAGAACCAGATGATAGAAGACGATAACCAGAGACTAACCAAAATACTGTAGAGAATCATCTGATCCTTAATTTCTTTGAGCAGGAAAATGGATTTATATTTATGTGCTAATTTCTTCCCACCGTTGCTGCCCAGCAGTGACTCAGCATTGCTGCAGCCTCTGCTCAACGAGGGAATTCAAGAACTAGTCCATCCAATTATGGCGGTGTGTTCTCCTGCACTACTCTGACGTGAGGTCACAACAGTGAGGGCAAGATCTGAAGGCATAATGTAGTATTCCAGTTTCAAGATTTTTTTTTTTTCTGGGGCAGTGGAGGGTGCATCTCGGGGCAGGCATGCAACCTATTATTTTTCTTCATTACTGTTCACATAATCGCAATGGGTACAGTTTGCGCTGCATGTGGTCTTAATAAGAGTGTTGACTGACACTGACCAGCAACAAAGTATGTCTTTGATTGTTTGACTTGAGTGGCAGCACATATTTTCTGAGAATTTAGGGTGAGAGTATAAAAGAAATACCACCATCAGTTTCACTCAGCTGTGAGCATTAGGAGACCCTAGAATTCACGGCACTACGATTTTTACTGGCTGACTGACTGAAGGTATTTCAGTGCAGGTTTAGATTATACACTGCTCTCAATGTTTAAATAGCCTATTGAGCTGCTTTTAGTTGCTCTGCTGCTTGCTAGTGCTTATCCCGTCAAACAGCGTCCACCATTAAACAGAAACACTGCTTTTTTTTTTTCTTTTCTGATCTTGGACCTGTACGATACCAAATTTGAATATAAGAAACTCCTGAAATACTGGTAAGTACTACAGAAACTAAATTGAAATACTGTGATGAAATCAAATAACAAATACAGAACTGGAGTACTTAAACTAAAGGCCAAATTGTGTTCATTGGCAACACTGTTAGTCTGAAAATTTGTAAAGACCTTGATTACACTTTTTTGTACTTTATTCTTTCTGTCTTGGTTATTTCCTCTCTTTCTTTCTTTCTTTCTTTCTTTCTTTCTTTGCTTTCGAAAATAAAGAAGCCAATCTAATGTAGTTTGGAGTTGCCGGCTGCTCTTAATGTCTTTCTAAATGGGCCTATTTGGATCTATTGAAGAGCACTGAGCTTCTTGCTAATGACCTTAGTGTGATAACGCTTCAGTTCCTTCCTCTAAGTCTACTGATACTATGCAATCTGCCTTGACTGTCTAGGCACACACATACACACAAACATATAAATAAAGACAGGCACACAGAGGCACAAAAATCCAATCTGTGCTCACACGTTCAGTGAAACAGGTGTGACTGAGCATCATTCTGCTTCTGTTGTTAAGACAGATATACCTAAGAAAATCAGCTGCTATATTTGGACACAAAAGCAGTTTCTGTTTCTGCTTCTGTTCTGCTTCACTCCCTTTCTTTATGACCACAAGCTGCTGTGCAATCAACAACAACCTTAACATCTCATACACAACATATAGGCTGCAACAACAGCTCGTTTTTTACTCTTCTTGGTTCGAATGTTATGTTTCACCTGGAAAGCCCAACTAATATCACAGTCGTCCATTGTGCAGTTGAAAACCAGGCTTAAGTGTTTTTCAAATGTATTCATATTATTTTATGATTGAAAGGAATACACACAATTTGCATTAGTGATGTCCTTAAATCTCCAAGCCTCTGAATGGACTGGTGCTGTTCACAGGTTTAATCCAAAAATACAAAATATATATTTCTCCCTTTTGAGTATGGATTCTATTAGGAAAAGAAAGCACTGGACGTGCAATTTACCGACAAGATGTGTAAGCTGTAGCAGAAAAAAAAAATCAACTTGCTTGAAAATGTGTGTGTGCCTGTAAGTGTGTATTTCTGTTCATGTACATGTAGTAACTGACTGGCAGTCTTTAACTGTCTTTTAAAAAAATGATCACACTAATACCTTGACTGATGTTTGACAGCCAATAAATGGCTTCTGTATCCACCATAATACCCAGGTATTTGATAATACTCAGGTTTTTGATCAGCACTATTACTGAAGGATAATATATTTTGTCCTGAGGAAATGGTTAAGAAATGTCTAAAGATTTTAAAAGTGAAGATAATGTATCTTTAAAGAAACCACAGAAACCCATATAGTCTTCAGTGCAAAAGATAAAACAAAAACACAAAAAGCACAATGGTTTATTAATGCTCCCTGTGATTTGTTGTTAGCCAGGAGTTAATACCTCACAGTGTTGTTTTGCATCTTTTTCCCATTATTTGTAGCCATTTTGGAAAGACTAAAGATTGCCAGAGGCTACAACATTCAGTGTACAGTATAATAAGATAGTAAAATTCTTTGAACAAGTATGACTCATATTTATTGAGGTGCATTTTGAATGTAAGTTACTGATGTAAAAAATAAGCATGTTTGTTTCTTTTACATATTAGCCTGTTTGGATATCAGTTGTAGAGGTTGTGTAAGTGTGTGTGCATGGATGCATTGCATATGAATACAGATTTATACAGTTATACGTGCCTTCTTTGCCATTCCTATCATTATGGCAGTTAATCCCTCCATATCCTTTTACATTATTTGAACATTTGCTCGCCATTTTTATTTTTGACAAAGCACGGGCAACGGCTTAGCTATGCATTGCTGATTCTGGCGTGTTGAAATGATTTCTACATCCTTATCACCTGCAGTAACATTTTTCTTCACTGTAGCGTGATTTGCTGTGTGATGGATTCTCATCCACAATATCACATGCTCATGGTTCATTTAAGTCCTCTAATACACCAGAAAGTCACTGTTTGGGACCAGCTGCTTTCTCTTATATTTTCTGAACACAGCAGAGGTCTGCCGTCACCCATTCTGTCAGGGATATGATCTACAGCTAATAAATAATGGACAAGCAGCAAATAATAGAATACCAGTATTACGGCATTTTAGAGGGCACAGTAGATTGATGATGTGGTGCTGTATGCATGCAACTACAGCCATGAACGTGCCTGTGAGTAAGGCATTTAACACTCAATTTCAACAGCAGGAGGGTGTTTGCAGGGTGCAGTGTGCATAGCTCCCAGAGGTGATTTGTGAAACTTTGAATGTAAAGGAGCATGCTGTCAAATAAAAGCAACTACTTTCAGAGTTTTGTTGTTTTGCTTTGCTCCCTTTCATTAAATATGGACTATTTTGAAAAACTAATATGTCACTGTCAAATTAATTGCCATAGCTTTGGCATAGCAGCTTTAATTAAGTATGATCATGGTCACAGCCAAGAACACTGGATGTCTCTCTCTCGTGCTTGTTTTGTCATTAGTAAACCAAGATTTTGCAGTAGAATATTTCCTCCCACATTTGTTGTCTCCTGCTACAAAGAGTTTATGGCTCTGCCGTTATCATCGCTTTTACTCTTTTAACTTATTAATTTATGTTTATGTTTCATAAACAGGATGACTTGTGTGCTCTCTCCATTGTATGATTCATTTCACATTCTCTGATACTAGAGGTCCCCTAGAAATCCTGGGTTTGATGATACTATCAGTTTTCAAATACAGTTTTTTTTATGTTGTTTTTGAAGATTGAATGCGTACGCAGATTCAGAGTACTGAAGGATATAGTGCTATGTGAGTGCAACACAATTGTTCCACTCATAAAGTTGAGCACTTAACTGTGTAGATATTTTAAACTTTAGGATTGTTTGGACTGGGATAATAAAAGTCTGGTTCAGAATTTCTCCTCGAAATGATTTCTTCGTATTTGATTAGAACAGTCACAAGGTCCTGATGAGACACTGTCTCAGAAGCTGTTGGTCTTTTCAAAAGATCTTAATTGTTTACATAATAAAACTTTATAATAGATGTTTTTATCTTCATTAATATGAAACCAATAACATCATACTACACTTTGATCGCTCTACAGGCAGCGGTGTGTTTCAATACTATATATACATTTGAACTGTAAGGATGAAAACAAATGGAGATCATCCCTGCAAGAACTGATAACAAATCTCTGACTTTGCATTTGTCTGTATTCTTACGTTTTTTTGTGTTCTGTGCTTAAAACAGTTTTAATGTTTTCTTTTTATTATTTTGTTTTTCTAGGTGATAAAGCTGTCATTTGAGGAGTTTGACCTGGAAAGAGGATATGACACATTAACTGTGGGAGATGGAGGGAAGATTGGTGACACTCGGAGGGTACTCTACGTGTAAGCACCACTTAATGTATATGTTCTGGCCTGTGCTATTGACAATATTGATATGCAACACTAGGTGAGGTGGCAAACTGGAGACACATGGATGCAAACTGGCAGATACACATTATGCAGTCTACTGTATTTTAGATTACGTTATCACTTTATGAAGTTTTGATGGTACACTCAACTGCAAGTACTGTATGTATATGTTATTTAAGGTATGTAAATAATTAAAATATCTTTTAATTCAATAGAAATAGAAAGTTATAAACCAGTAATGCTTATCAACAATTTTTGTTAATGTGTATGTTTTCTTCTGTTTAATGTGCGTGTGTGTGTGTAGACTAACTGGCTCCAGTGTTCCTGACCTCATCGTCAGCTTATCCAATCAGATGTGGCTACACCTGCAGTCTGACGACACAATCGGTTCTGCAGGGTTCAAGGCTGTCTATGAAGGTATGGGCTCATTTACAATGAATACAACAGTTTTCACTCAAAGTTTTCGGCCACTTCACTTTCTCCCTCCTTCTCTTTGTCTCTGAAACACACACACGCACTCACACAGATATATGCTCACATAATGGAGTGTGAAAGTCATGCCGCTGCTGATGTGGGGATTCAGTAGTAAACACAACTGTTGGTTGTCCGCCCTTGTCTATACATGTGAGTGTGTGTGCGACTGTGCATTGCGAGAAGGTAATAAATGAATTATGAGTCAATCAGTCGATCGTTTTGCTTGGTTATTTTTCATATTATGCCAAAGCTGACACTGATAGAGAGATAAAGATGGTGACAGTCACAGTGAGTGAAGGTGAGAGGGAGAGATATAGATGTTCCTCTAAATACTTATTATTTGGAACAATCCATTTATTATATTTATATATTTGATTACATACTGCATCTTACCGTGCCCATGCAGCTCTTTAAATCGATTTGAGCCAAATGTGAGTGAACTAAATTGAATTCACTTGAGACAAAGCGGTGAGACAGGTAGAGAGAGAGAGGTAATTTGATAAACATAGAGACAGAGGAAGAGGGACAACAAGAAATTGACAGAGTGGGACAGAAGGAGACCAAATGACAAATTGAGTGAGAAGAAATAAACTGTCTCAGAGAGACCGAGAGTGTGCAAGAGAGAGAGGGATGAAGGTTGCACTCTTGGTTCTGCTTAGCTACTGATTCAATGATGTTGCTGACAGTGTTGTCCAGGGTCAGTTACTGTGCAAGGGAAGCAGCATAGTTTAGCTACAGAAAGGTGTGTGTGTGTGTGTGTGTGTGTGTGTGTGTGTGAGTATGTATGCACGCAATTGCATGCATGCAGCTCTAACTGTAAGCAGCTGATGTTAAACATAATGTGTCTTTGGTTCAACAGGAGGCTAAGATGGTGCTTAACAACAGCAAGGGTCTTTTTCCTGTATACAACTTGGCTTAAGTGGTCAGAAACACTGAGCTTTAGCTACTACAGTACCTACCTCTGATACCGTACATTTCAGGACACATACACGACAAATATGACAATGTGAAAGTGACAAAGAAAGACAGAAACAAACAAACAATTGGTACTTAATGACCTCTAGATGATCTTGTAGTTTCAGTTTTTCCCCCAGGATAACTGAACAACTGCCTGTGGTGTGTTTTGTGTGTGTGTGTGTGTGTGTGTGTGTGTGTGTGTGTGTGTGTGTGTGTGTGTGTGTGTGTGTGTGTGTGTGTGTGTGTGTGTGTGTGTGTGTGTGTGTGTGTGTGTGTCCTTGCATGTGATGCTGTCACATTGTATATTGTCACCATGTTAACCACTCTGATCTGTGTTACCCCCTGAGTGCTCTTAGGTTTTCAGCCCTGCAGGGAAACCCAACACGTGTGTGTGCGTGTGTGCGTGTAGCTGTCTTGTTTTTGAATGCTGTCATGTTACACTTGTTAACCACTGCAGCTCTCTCTGTGTGTGTATGTGCACTTGGGGAAAGGAGAGAGTGAGTTAATATCATAAATGCAAACACAACCCATTATGATAATTGAAGCTTTCAGTGAAATCCTGCTGCCAAGTTGTCAGGCTGATGGCAATCGGTTTCGAAAGAGTAACGATGTAAATAATGTTTTTTGTTGTTGTTTTTTTTACTCAAAAGAATGAAAATGAGCATTAAATGTCTTGAAGATTATTCTATACAATTATCTGTATCAGTATGCAAGAGCAGTGCTTCCTGATACCATCCTTATAGCTTTATTGCAGATTTAAAACCTTTATGTTGACTCGACTTTGCAAAAGTCAACCTCTAAACACAGTGATTGCTGTTTCGAACCTTCAGCAATCTCTAGTTTTACACAAGCAGTTGGATTCTGAACCCTTTCAGCATGAAGCTGTGTCACCATGTGATGATGTAACTTTATCAGAAAACTTAAGATTTTAATTTGTTTACTATGATTGATTACTTATATCAAAAAGTTTGAATTCTCTGACAGTTGATATGATTCATATGAGCATAAACGGCTGTTTTTGGGCTCATCATACGTCAAACTGCTGCACCTGGGTAGAGCCACACAGTGTAGACGAGAGAGCCAAACATGCCATCTCTGCTGTGGACGTTTTTATTTTACAGTTTCAGAGCAAGACAAGATGATTGTATTTTGCCATACATGTTCCACAAAGGTTCAGAGAGGAGAGTTACATCACAACAAATCTTTTTAGAGCTATGGAATATTAAATCATTCAACTTTCACCACTACACCTTAGCCTTCCTCACCTTCAGGTGTGCAAAAGGTCAAGAACTTCTTTTGAAATATAAAGAACGTAAAATAATCAGTTAACTTATTGCTATTGGCCGGGAGAAGCAGGTAGTTATTGGTTATTGGTATCAACTGAAAAAAAAGATTACTTTCTATTATATGTGACTGTTGACTTAAAAAATGATACAATGTTGTTTTGAGTGTCAAATCTACATTCTGCACTTTAAAAATTCAAACTTCGAAAGAAAGGAAAGAAATAAATGACAAAAGAATCAAGAGAAAGAACAAACTAAAAAAAGACGAAGAATGACTGAGGGAGGCAGTTACCATAATGACAGACTTACCAGGGGCTCAAGATCGCTGATATCCATCCTGACACTCGTCAGCTGTGTGACAGCTAGCTGTAGGCCACACAGGCACGCACACACACACTCAATCCTGTCACTTCTTTGAGTATTTTTATTCTTGTGGGGCATACCTCCCTCCCAACCGATGGTAAAAGTGTAGCACACACACACACTCAATCCTGCCACTTCTTTAAGTATTTTATTCTTGTGGGGTATACCTCCCTCCAAACAGATAGTAAAAGTGTAGAATACACACACATACACACACACACACACGCTCACCTTGAGATGTATTTGCCCAAAGCGAATCCAGGAGCATGGTGGAGCATGTGTTACAAGATGACAGACGTCTGGTAGAATGTCAAATTTTAAAGGAGGCGAGCAAGGGAAGAGCAGTGGATATGAACACGCTGTCATTAAGAAGAAGGGGATAAAAAAAATATGGGTGACAAAATCGATGGAATATGATTGCAGACCAGTTTGGCAGTACTGCTAATGTGACACTCATGCCAATAAAGCACAGCGTATTGAATCAGATTGAGAGAGTGGGAGCGATAAGAAGAAAGTAGAGCACAGTGGGAGAGAAGAGACAGTTAAGGGAAGTGGTCTTATTTTATACAATGTCACAAACATCAGTGTTGCTGTCTTCGATTTTAACCTCCTGCTGGCTACAAAAGCACACATGGATCAGTGTGTGTTTCCTACCTGTGTGCCTCCACTTGTTGTTTTGCTTTTCACAATTAACGCTGAATTACACTACAATTACCTTGATGACAATTATCTGTGAGACGGGAAACAATAAAATGAATAGCTCATAGGCTGGGTTTCATTTCTTATCAAAGCAATTTAAAATAATAGACTCTAGACATGTTTATTTATTTATTTTTTGCTTCTTCACACAGACTATGTTAACATTGCTGCTAGTCTTTCATTTACAATTTTGCTGCTTTTATAATTTGTCCACTTCTGACAATCCTGACTGCTGTCAGCTCTCTGCCATAAACAGTAGCATTAATTTTAGATATGGCTCCTCTCATCTAGGGAAAGATCTGTTTGCAATCTGCAGACTCATTCAAATATACACCGACATTAATAACAACCCTTACCATATATCTCTCTCTACTGTACATATGGTATGTCTATGCACGGGCCGGCTTTGTAGAGCTCACAAGTTGTAGATAGATCTTCTTTGGCCCCTTTGCATGGATCAATATCAGATTCAAAATTCTGCTGCCTACTACTTTTATTTGATATTTTTCCTGATTCCTGAGTCCAAAAACGGTTGAAAAAGGTGACTAGGATGTATAATTGGCCACCTTTGGACTCTAAAATAGAAATGAGAATAAACACAGCTTCATCACTATAAACACCACATGCAGAATGCTCAGATATTCATATCTAAAAATCAATGTATGCATGTTACTGCCATTTAACCCCACCTCACAAACAACATCACACAACGCCTAATCTGAATGTCACCATGTCACATGTTGACATTGATAATCAGCATAAAAACATGGCTGTCTGCACCTCATGTGTGTCACAGAGATCGAACGAGGAGGTTGTGGTGATCCCGGGGTGCCAGCATTTGGTCGGCGTAGCGGTGATCGCTTTCAACACAGTGATGTGCTGACCTTCTTTTGCCAGTCGGCCTTTGAACTAGTGGGAGAGAAGACTATCACATGCCAGCATAATAACCAGTGGTCTGGCAATAAACCCAGTTGTATCTGTAAGTACACATTTATATGTTTATATATTTTAATGTGTGTTAGATGTTTTTCTGTTTGCCTTTTAAAATTACTTTTGTATTATCTTTCTTTTTTCCTTCTTACTCAGTGCTATATCTATCTATCTGTGCCTTTCTGGTTGCATTTGTGCCTAATTACCTATCAACTTAATCTTCCTTCCTTCCTGCCTTTCCTCCTTTGTTCCTTCCTGTTTGTAGTCTCATGCTTCTTCAACTTCACGGCTCCATCAGGGACTATATTGTCCCCAAACTACCCAGAGGAGTATGGAAACAACCTGAACTGTGTGTGGTTGATTATCTCTGAACCGGGGAGCCGCATTCATCTTCTGTTCTCCGACTTTGACCTGGAGCCACAGTTCGACTGGTTGGTGGTCAAAGATGAAGGTAATTATATCTTAATATTTCACCACATTTTTGAAAATGTAGTTTCTAAATGAAGACCTCGGGATATGGATATGCAAATTATGTATCTTTTAAAAGTAAAATTAAAATTAAAGAGAATTTTGGATTGAATTTTCTGGCTGGCTGGCTGGCTGGCTAGATGGATGGATGGATGCATGCAATGTTTTGTTATTGTTTTTCACTTTTCCACGACACGCAGAACGCAGGGCAATTATTGGTAGATCGCTGTTCCCCATTGCAATAAAGGTTATTGATTTCGACTGAATCATACAAAGCCCTGGTTTGACTGGCTGGTCATTAAAGATGAAGTTATGTTTAACTGACTGGCTGTAAACCTGTCGCTCTGCAGGGATGTTATTTTGAAGCTGCGTGTTGAAAAATGCAGGGCAATTAGGGCTCTTGCACTGGGCAAACTGATATTGAAGTTGTTGCTTCAAAGGCCTTTAGTTGCTGTCACGTGGAAAACAGAGTGTGAGTCTTCTTTTCAGAAATTGAGACAAAAATAGTGACTCTGTAACTGACATCTCTCGAAATGAATTACGATTGTCAAATCTTGTGATATTTATTGTCTAAAAGATCTGTTTGTAAACTTCATATTTAGATTAAAAAAGTAAAAAAAGTGCTGTTCAGTGACATAAGAAATATTGCCCCAAAAACCTTGGGAAAAAATGAATTATAAGTCAAGTGATAGCCACAACCGTATTTATTTAAGTGACAAAGTACGACACCAAGGCCAGCGACCAACAATGAACATAACATTCAGGATAAATAGGATGCAGCATAAAGGGACTTGAACTCAGTATCGTTTTATAACCCAAGTGTTAAATGACAAATAAATGAACTTTTACCTTAACTCTTACCTTTATCTTTATTCACTAATATTGCACCCATTAAGTGGTTATTGATTGATCTTTAGAAGGTTAACTTGTGTATAAGTGTGGGCAGTTAACACTCTGCTCTTTATAATCACAAAATATTTTTATGAATCAATTTCAACTTAAAGGGTGCACTACACTTCTCAACAGAGCAACAGATGAGAAAATCAGTTTAAAACTCAAAAACAAAACTTAGCACTGCAATGATAGTTAAATTAAGAAAATGTTTTTTAAAAAAAAGCATATTTAGGAAGTTATTTGAATATGCAGCGGTAACAACATATAACCAAATCAGTTCTCGAGTGTTGCTCATTCATCACTGATTGATTTGCATTGTCTAGTATTCTGTCCTTATGTCACACATTTGAATATAAAACATTTGGATCCTTATTATCAGTTTTGCAGTAACACAGCCACTGTGGTGATCCAAAGTCCACTCTAATGCGTTTAAAAATGCACACATAATCAAAAGAGTTGCTTTAGTCCAGGAAAAAATAAATCTCATCCCACTGCAATAAGATAAAAGTTTCTCTGCATTAGAAAAATACCCACAAGCTCTTCCATTCAGCTATAAATGTGACCTTGACACTCATGACTTTCATTTCTTTTCATTCCTGCATAATACGACATTGAAATACAAACAATTGACAAGCAAAAGTGAACAGAGCTACCGCGGTAATAACACAAAAATCTCAAGATCTGGGATACAGTAGCATGAAATCCAGCCCAATAAAATCTGATAAAACTACAAGATACGCTTCTGAACACAATTCATAGTAAATGGTTAACATAATCATAAAGCCATTGTTGTCATCGAATACAAAAGAACACAGTGATAGACTATTACAAAAGGCTTTTCTCTAAATCTCTCCCCTTAGATGAGACAACGCAAGGACTATGTCACCCTTTGAGCTATTGTCACGTTGATTTTCTTTCCACTCCTGGTCTCTTGCCTATCAATGCTTAGTTAATGAGTACGTGAAAGAGCTTTTGGATTGCTGGAGAACAAAGAGACTGGCACTTTGCAACTCAGTCGCTGTGTAGGATAATTGAGTCTAAATGCATGGGTTCCAAACCTCTAAGTCAAGGAGAAAATAAAAAGAAAACTTTCTGTGCGAGTGTTAGTGAAGAATTTCACTATTTAAATTACTGAAGCTCCTTTTCTGTCCCTTGCAGGGTTGTCAACTCACACCCCTTTTCCCCGCACCTTTTGTAGTTAGAATCACAAAAGGATTTTTAATATTAATTTCAATAGAGTGAGTGTGCTTAACAGTGTAATCTAAAAAGCATACTGAAGTGGATCATACTGACTGTTCTCTGACATGTTTAAAGGATTGCATCTTGCCTTTTGAAGAGGTAGGTCTCACTGTGGGATTGCATATGTCGCAGCACATAAACAAGTGCATACAACAGCAACTTAATGCAACTTTTACACCTTTGCTCTGTATGTGAATGTATTACCAAGAGCGCAATTAGAGTCAGATTTTGAAAAAAACATGATTATGGATGCCAGATGGTGAGTTTGAGCATCACTAAAACGACAGAGGTCCTTGAATTTTTGAGAGTGGCGTCCTCAAAGGTAATCAATAAACAGACCAGAACACGAGGCGAACACATCAAACCATTTGCCATGTGGGTAGATGGCCCTTAGCGGATGAACGCGGGAAATGTCAGGTGGGATAAGGCCATAATGAATAATCACCAGCGCTGCTTCTTCTACCCATGCAAACCTGCAGGTGTTTTCTGATGAATCACATTTCCTGCTGCAACACCAATCTGCTAGACTCCTGGTGGGCCATCAACAACAACAAGCATTGTGTTAGTGCTGGCAGTAGCTGAAGTCGTGCATGCCAATAGCTCACATGTATAATCACCAATCACACTCAAAATACATTTCCAATCACATTCAATCAACACAATAAGGTGGTTTTTATAATCTCAGAATCTTTCTCACTTACTCTCGATCATTATGGCACTGCTGCTGGTAGATAATCTGTTTATTTCTACCTGCTACAAACTGCTGTTACCGGCTGTGGGGATTGATTTCTCCATCAACCACCTCAGCCTCCCCCTGTTTCATTGTCTTATTACCATATGTGGGGATGGCATTTCTTTCCTTGTACATTATGTATACTCCATATCTCACTGATATGGGCCTGCTGGGTTCTGTTCTGTGCAGCCCTTTCGGGTTTTATTGCGCTCCCCGCTGACTCTGTCGCTGCCGGTTGGATCACTGGGGAGCACCCTCAAGAGCAGAGTGTATTCTGCCAAACAAAAGTGTATAACCATTTGTTGCAGTAAATGGTCCTATGCTGTGACACAAATGTCTCAGACAGAAATGAGGTGATGCATGGTTTCAGCTGTGCAGGCCAGTGGGGAAGGTATAATGGTTTCCAGGCCATTCAGTTGGTATACGGTGGGACTTTTAATGGCTACAGAGCAATGTCGTAATGCCAGAGCACACCTTAACATAGCAGCCAGATTCAGCTATTCATTGCAATCATGTACCCCCAATGAGATGATAGGTACTTTGAGGAAGATAATGCTCCCCGGTCATGGTGGCAGAATTCTTTATGAATTCATGGTTCGAGACACATTCAGGTGAAATAACTTTCATAACCTGGACACTGCAATCACCTGATGTCGGTCTCCTTTGGATTCACTACAATGTAGCATCTGTAGAAGAGAGCATCTATGCAACAACCTACAATAGTTGTATGAAGCACTGATGTCTGTCTGCTTTGCTTTGACACAAGCACATCTCTTGCTGAGTCACTGCCAGGACATGTGGAAGCATTTATTAAGGCTAAATGTGGCTCAATGCAGCGCTGAACAAGGTCTGTATTTATGAGGTCAATGAGCGTTTTTTTGTCCATTAGGTAGTTTAGTTATATTCAACTGACATTCATGAGATCGTTCATGAAACAGTCCTGTATTGATGTACAGATCCTTTTCTATATAAGCATTGTTGCACTTCTTGTATTTTAGTTAGAAACAAAGTGCTTCATACTTTGGGGGACTTTTGGTTGACTTATTTTATTTATTTATTAGTAAGACTGCAGATTAAGATTGAGATTGATAGTTTTCCCTCGCCCTAATAACATTTAATACATTTCCTGAGGTCCCTTGGGGTGTTTTTTGTGTTTTTTCCTTACACGAGTCATTCACTTTTCAAGTGTGTCCTTGGCCCAATGTTATGCAGACAGAATTAGATAAGCACCATTAAAATGTCTCTAAAAGATTGTTTGAACTCTGTTCTATTTTAGGCCTGTCTGAGCCAACAACATTTGGGACGTTCTCGGGAAAAGATGTTCCGTCACAGATCGCCTCGAACGGACACATCATGAGACTGGAGTTTCAGTCTGATCATTCGAATACTGGAAAAGGCTTCAATATCAGCTACACCAGTATGTGCTTCCTAGTTAATGACCTACCTATTTCTGTCTGTCTGCCTGTATATATGCATGTGTGTCAATTAGATTTACATGTAAAATGCATAAAGCATGAGCATTTTCGCTGATTAGTTCGAAATATATTATTTGCAAAAGATTTATTGTCATCATGGCCATCGCAATGCAATGTAAGTGATTTATTTTCAGGTTTTACATGTAAGTCCTACTGAATTCACTGCATTTTATAATATAAATAGGTGGTCTCACCTTTTCTTGACCGGGGGAGCTCTTATTGTCCCTCTCTTGCTATTGTCTTGCTATTGTATTCTCCACCTGTGCATGTAACCCACAATTCAAAGCAACAATTTAATGCCCTTCCTTTAGCATTGTCATGAGGCATTTTGGCAAATGATTGGAATCAAAAAACATTTACACTTGCCTGATGTGGTTTTTTCCTCTTTCTAAATAGTTATTGCACTAAATGGGAGATGGAAACATCTTTTCCATATAAGTTCTGACATAGCAAACATTTAACTCACATTACTGATCATCTGGGAGAAGCAGCAGATAAAACATTGCTCAACACTTCACAGATCTCATGTAACCTTCCTCACATTAAAACATTTCCTACATTGTTTTCTCTGTTGTGTTCAACATGACATTATTTTTCATTTTTTAAATGTGGTTTAAAATTGCAATACAATTAGATGGAAACTTGGTTATGTGTAAGGTACAAAGTTAGTTTTAAAATGCTGCATGAGAGCCCCACTGTAGATAGCTTCTAACACTTAGAAAGCTTTCTTTGCATTTTAATGTGCCTAGTGAGTCTTATTAGGCAACCAAAAATATTAGGGTGTTTTCTTTGAGGGATTGAGGCAGTGGCTTGAAGCGTCTGTGTAAAGCTATCACTCTATATAATGCCCATTAAAGGCCATGTAGGCATGCATAGTGCAGCAATTGACTCAAGTCCACTGAAACAGACCAAAACTTAATAATTCTTAGTTGACTAATAAAACACCAATACAGACTGCAACTTCATCCGTCCCGAGTTGGCTGGTTCTGCTTGATTGAATTTTTTTATCTGGTTAAGCCTGTCCCATTGTCAGCTTTGAACCTGACTACTGCAGCCTGTATATGTATCTGCTCTAAGCTGAATTAGTTCTGCATGACAGATTCTGATTAATTCCCTGTGATTTCCATGCGGTTTTGCACCATTTCACACACTGCCTCCCAAATGACCTTGTCTCTGACTCTTCCTTGAGAGGTGACTTTTGACAAACGATATTTTGCCTCTTCAGCACCACAGCATAGTTAATAAAAAAGTCCAATCTCCAATCCTAGCATAAACAATTTTTTTCACCCTAATCCTAACACAAATGAAAGGTCTGATGCACAGTTGGAAGCAAAAATATGCCTTTAGAGTCAGTCTCAAACATTTCAAAAGTTACATATAAATACATTCATCATAGTTATACATCCGTTTTCCTAGATATGTTATGCATGCATGTTTAAATAAATACCTACTGTGTATTTGTAAAGAAAGCAAATGTTTAACTAGATTCATAGAGTTTTTGATGTTGAAACTTTTCGAGAATATCTATTTAAATGTCTGATCACATAAATTCTACACTGGGACTTAAGAGAGATTAGACATCTTTGTGCTGATTCAGTAATTTAGTCTATTAACATTTTAATGCATTATGAATATCAATGCGTGTTGCTTTGGGTATATCAGTATCTATTTATATGAATAATGTTTGAATCGAGAATATGAACTTTGACTTAACAGACTGTGCCGTTAGGTGCAAAGAGCAGTGAACTGGGAGCCAAGAGATTTGACACAGAAAATAAATCTTATTAATTTATGGCTTTAAAGTCAAGGTCAATTGATTTTATATGGTTTATAGCTGCAACGTCTAAAGATTTACTTCAGTCCTATCACAGCTGTGGTCATCGATGCTGTATTTGAAATTAAAGGGTGTTCAAATAATGTAGTCACTCCTGCCAACGGGAACAAAACCATAAAGTTTATTCCCAAAATGCAAAATGCTACAGGCCAGCCACAGGATGATGTGTTGCTCACCTGATCGGCAGATGTAACAGTTGGTGCACAGTTACAAAACTTTACATGTTCCTTGTGGTGAAACCAAGAAAAAAAGATCCATTAAATCTTGACGAAAAACGACTCATGTTTTAAATGTTGGCAGCACAAAGCATCACCTGTACAGTGCTTGGCTTGAAGACAGAGCCCTTTGACAAAATGCTTAACACATTGGTCTCAGAGTCAGAGATCTTCTCTTTATGTCTCTGTCCCAGCCCTATTCTGTATTTTTTCTACTTGTTTTCGACTTCTCTCAAATCCATCACATTGATCTCTTTCTCTGACTCAAGCCTGTTCTCCATTGTTTCACTTCTTCATTCATGCACAGCCTTGCCTCGCACTTTCTTTATCTGAAACACTCACTGCTCTCTCTTTTTCCTCACACACATATATCTTGTGTATTGTCATTGTGTGTGTTCTCGTTCTCATATACTGTATGTAATATGTATACATGTCTCTCCTCTTTATATGCATCCCAATCGTTCCACCCCTTGGTGATTGAAAGTGTGCATTTTGTATGCAGTCTGTGTGTGCTCTACATGTTTATTTGAAGACATTTATGCAAATGTGTTTCCATCCATCTACCAGTATATGTAATAAATATGCGGGTATGTGTTGTGCGTTTGTGTACCTGGCATTTCCTGTCTTGCTTTCATTTTTTTTCTCCGTCCATCTCTTTCTCTCTATCATCTCATTTCCTCTCCATCAGTAGCTAATCAACCTGAGACATGTCCAATCACTGGGTGTGTGCTCTGGGTGGGATCAGGTTAATCTCTGGAATAAGGATAATATAAGCTAAACATGACAGGGTTGAATCTACGTGAAGATAATTCCATTCCCATATTTCCATATCAGTGGAGATGTCACATTCACTGACAGTGATACAGGGAGGCTTTTCAAACTTTTTTTTCCCCCTCTGGTAGAACACATTTTCAGGCATTGAAATAAAGGGAACATTGTTCAGAAAGGGACACACATGTTTTCTTTCCTTCTCCGTCACATTTTTTTTTTCTTCTGCTCATTCGGTTGTGTTATACAGTTTATTCAATCGATTCCATACTATTTTAACTTTTCTCTCTTTGTGTGTCTTTGTAGCCTTTGGTCAGAATGAGTGTCATGACCCGGGGGTTCCTGTCAATGGCCAGAGGTATGGTGACCAGTTTCAGCTCGGCAGCTCCGTGGCTTTTCGCTGTGATCAAGGATTCATTAGGACACAGGTAAAAATCAGACATCTGTCTTAATGTACTATGATAGGGTATTATTTACACAAGTTGAAGTGGCTCTATGGTTCTTCAGTGTTGTGCTGAAAGCTGCTCGTTAGTTTATGTTAGCAGATTTGATTTCTAAACTAACGTTAGCTACTGTTGCTCTCTATTAGCGGAGCTGAGAGAGGCGCTGAGATGATACACTTGAGAACATGCATTAAGTCACATCCTTTGGACTGTTGGGGAAAATCCAACCTGAGTCCTTCACAAAGAAATCCACAGTCCAGCAGCATTAAACAACTTTGTCCCTTTAAATACAGATATGTTTTATAAGCATTATTAGCTTGACTATTAGTGTTTATCATAGTAGTAGCAATAGTGATAAAATGCAACTTACTGTATCTGATGTATTTAATTCTGTAAATAGCTTTAACTTACATGTACTCATGGTGTACTTATCCTGATGTCTTATTTCTTTGAATCCATTTTATCTTATCCCAAAAAAAGTTAAATACCCTAATGTTGCAATGCATTCATATCATATTTCCAGGGGTCTGATCAGGTGACTTGCATCATCCAGGATGGAAATGTTGTTTGGTCTGCGGCTGTACCTCGCTGTGAAGGTAAACATGCATACAAACTGTTTACATTATGTATGAGCAATGGGTAATCATTGAAAAATGTTCTGCTTTCCAGAATATAAGGTGACAAAGTACTGTATCCAGCTGGTTGGCACTCTCCGTTGAGCTCAATTGTGCATATACACCTTAGAAACTCTATACATTTTCTAATTGCTTTAGCCTCCAGCCTCCCCACACTTATTCAGCCTGTTTGCCTGCGTCTGTCTCTCTCAACAGTAATCTTAAATGAGATTGGCACAAGTTCTGCTGAAAATCATTCAGGGAGACGCATTCATTATGCAGACTCTAATATACAGAGAAGTATCCATGGTGTGCAGATAAGCTAATATGTGGAAGTAATAATAAAGGGACACTGAATGTGTCCTTATTTCAACACTTCCAAATAGGAACCGCTGGCCTGTGAGTATTTGCACACGTTCTTGTATCCCCTCTATCTTGATTGTATAGTCTAAATGAAACTATCAAATGTTGGTTGTTGTTAATAAATGTGATGGAGGAGACAATCAAATTGAATAGAGATGTCAAATTATTAAATATGGAATATGAGGAAAACATTATCCCTCCCACTGGACAGTAAGATAATCATGTTTAATTTCTAGAATGACTTTCTCTTGTGTGTCCTATCCATGCCTACCACAGAAAAGATTAATTATTATTATTATTATTATTATTTTTTCTGGCTTGCTTTAAGTCTAGAATTATGTGGGTAATCAAAAGGGTAAAGGTATCAGCTACTGGAGAAGTGGTAAGAGTGTAAAAGTAAAAGAGTGTCAAATTATACAGTATATTGTAGTAGGATAATATACAGATCATGACCTCCATGTCCAAAGTTTTTCAAGGTTCCTATTCTACATGTTAGCATGATGCGTGTGCAAAAAATGCCTACAAATAGTACAGACGTATAAAGCTTTTATTACTCTTGATAGGATGTCAAAACTCAAGTAAAGCTGATTCGCCCATTTTAATGTGCAATGATTGAGATTTTAGAACCCTAAGTTAGCTATAAATTAGTGTCAGGATGTGCTGGCTTTGCTGCCTGCAGCCTTCTGAGCTGCAGGGAAATGAAGAGCCATTTTTTGGCATCATTTGACACATAAATATACTTGATTTCCCCTATAAATTAACATGCCATAATTATTTTAGCGTCTTTCAAAATGAGTAGCTCAAAATTGTTTGCTGTAGCTCACAGTTGGCACAGCACATTTTCTGAAGGTAAATGTTTATGTATGAAGTCTAGAAACTCAGAAAAGGATTAAAGAGCTAAAATAAATTGAGCAGATGATGAATCTGCTAACTCGATGTAATGTGAATGTTGTGCTCATGCCGTAACACTGCTACAAGGAAAAGTGATTAATTTAAATTTCTCTCTCTGTGGTTGTGTGTGTGTGTGTGTGTGTGTGTGTGTGTGTGTGTGTGTGTGTGTGTGTGTGTGTGTGTGTGTGTGTGTGTGTGTGTGTGTGTGTGTGTGTGTGTGTGTGTGTGTGTGTGTTTATTTCCCTGTAGCTCCATGTGGAGGCCATCTCACAGCTCCTACTGGTGTTCTGCTGTCTCCTGGTTGGCCCTCCTTCTATAAAGATTCTCTGAACTGCCAGTGGGTGATCGAAGCACAGCCAGACCATGCTGTGAAGATCCACTTTGACAGGTCAGTGATTTGGTTATGTAGGTATAAAGAGATGTTTTCTCAGGGTTGCTCGACAGTTACTAAGGGATTTAGTCAAATGATTGCATAATACAGTCATTAAATATGAAGTTATTCTTTCCCGTTCTTGTTTATCAGCTAGTACATTATTTAGATAGTCAGTCTCTTAGTTGGTCAGTCTTTCAGAGTCATTATTAGTTAGTCAGATATAAATGTAGTTGGTGAGTTACTGCTGCGGTAAATAATTAATGCTGGCTTTTTGCACATTTTTCTCTTAAAACAAGCCACAAGCAGATGCAGTGTAGCCTGAAATTGCTATTGCTGAAATTTGTCTTTTTGGGAAGTGATGTAAAGGCCAAGTTATCTTCATCGCCTGTGAGGCATTTCATTTGTGTTGGATTCATCGTTTGCATTGCATGCAAGTGTCTGGTTGAGTTGCTAGTTAATTGTTCACTTCGCTGGTTAGATATTCAGATTGTGATGGTGTGTCAGTGGTTCCCAACTCTATGTTTTCTATCCCACCAGGCAGTTTTCATTTCATTAATATGATGTCCTTTTTCTAAATCTGTTCCTGCTGTATGTGGTGGTTAAATTTATACCCAGCAGCACTCAGGGTATTAAGAACCGAGTGGTTGTGAGGGCTCTGCAGCACAACTGTAGGTAATTGCTCAGACAGTCAACAAGTCAATTAATCAGATTAGAGTAAACGCAGACACTGGGTAATTTGTAGTTAGAGTTATTTAGATAGGCAGGTAGATTTTTGTTAAATCGACCTGTTCTAGCATATTGCTATATAGCTCATTAGTCTGCTATTGTTCTATTTTCTGTGCCTACAGTGGTTAGGCAAAGTGAACACTGAGTCCTTCCAGCTTAAAAATCTTAAAACATTTTCTCATAAATGTTATCCTTGTGCATGTCAGATTATTATGCTTTTTTTAATTTGTGTGTGTCTGTCTAGGTTTCAGACTGAGGTCAACTATGACACACTGGAAATCAGGGATGGCCCCTCCACCTCGTCTCCTCTGATCGGTGAATACCATGGCACCCAAGCACCTCATTTCCTGATTTCCACATCCAACGTCCTGTTCCTGTTGTTCACCACGGACAACAGCCGCTCTGCAGCGGGCTTCAGCATCAGATATGAAAGTAAGGCCGATTTACTGACTGATAGAAATGTTTGGTAGAAACAGGCAAAATGTTTTGCTGGTGTAATTATAACCACACACACACACACACTCACCCTATTGACTCTGTGGTATTTGCGCTTGTCTCATGTGATTCTCAGGTGTGAGAATGGAGTCAGACTCCTGTCTCGATCCTGGTATACCAGTCAATGGTCGTCGCCATGGCAGCAGCTTCTCCATTGGCTCTCGTGTGTCATTTACATGTGACCCAGGATACACACTGAGTGATCAGGAGCCAATTGTTTGCGAGCAGAATCATCAGTGGAGTCACGCTCTTCCCAGTTGTGATGGTGAGAATCTTTCCTTTTAGCACTCTTGATGAAGACCCTACTTATAGTGTGCTGAAGTCCTTTATACCCTATTTCACAAGATTTATTCGATAATGTAAAGGAGCGCATTCATCTCCTTTAATATCTGTCATGTGGAGTTTCAAGTAAAGTTAGAGTATCACTGTAACACTTCTATGAAGAAAACAGAAAAACAAATTGGAAATGTCCTTTACAAGCTGCCACAGCGGGTCAGTGTGCTCACCTAAACTAAAGTCTATTCTTGGCAAATTAAGTTATCGTTATCTGAATTTAATTTTGGACAAAAAAAACAGGTGGTCTGCGTGATTATGTAAGCTTTATAGAGGCTGTTTTTATGTTTTCTAACCAAACAGAGCAGCTAAGAAAAATAATTTACTGTTCCTGTATTTTGGAGCAAACAAACATATCAAGCTATTTTATTTATACTAAATATACGAATATACATTGCAGTTTTTTAGACCAGAACTATGTTCATTTAACTCTTTTAATCAGATCCATCCCTCCATTATACTGTTTGTAGCAGCTAGGTTATGAGTCTGTCACAGGGCTACCACATATAGATAGATGCATGCACCATTCACACTCACACCTGCAGCCAATTCAGAGACCCCAGTTAGGTAATGCATGTGCTGGTAGCATTCAAAAGAGCCCCACTCAGGCAAAAAGAGCACAAAAGGCACCGGGCACCGGTCATCTGTCATTTTAACCCTAAACCTCCTCACTGCACCACACCCATTCTCCTTTTTTTTTTGAAAATACAAAACTGGACCAAACTATGAAGAAACTACTGAAAATAACACATCAAAATCAATTAGAATAGATTGCTTTCTGACTTGATGTTAAAATGATAGCCGTCACTCTAAAGCGGAACCCAAATACAAAGACAAGACACATGGCAGATGCAGTTGGAAGCCACTTCATGTGGTGGTCAGGTAGACTCACTTTTGGCAATAAGCGGGCAGAATCTGGCAACGAGCGACCAGAATTGCAGCAGCGTCATTATCACACATAATTGGCCGTGGCTTCACCACATTTGCATTGTCTACTGGAGATGAGTTTTCCAAATTCCCCTTTGAAAGCTGCCAAATGTGTAGTTGTTGTGTGTCAGATAAGTTTAGGGATAGTGAAGTGTCATGAAGTAGTTATGTTATTGACTTAAATATCAGCCTACAAACATATCAAATAACTGTATATGTTCAGATTAACACATTGGGATGAATTCTGTCAGCACATAGATACAATAACTGAACAACATAGTCTTACTGCAACATTTTTATGCACTATGTTTACATCAATTCACATTTGCTGCCCGAGGGTTTTATAGTCCAATTAATTTTCCCACTAACTGGTTTGAGATGGCCCCGAACAATGACGTCCCCTCTTCATGAACATAAAACCAAAAGTGGAGTGAATAGGGCAAAGTGGCTGAAACAACATTGAGCCAGAGACTCAGAAACAGGAGAGGCGAGAGAGAGAGTTGCAGGTGTTCCCATCCATCCAGCCTCAATGAAATCATCAGGGTCAACAGGCACTACTGAAACAGATGCTCACTGGCCACTCGCAGGGCTTCCCATTCAGCATTTGCCCACAGCTCATGCTATCATGGGAGATGAATGCAAGGCGTCTGATTCAATCTGCAGATTGAGAAGGATCCAATTTGAAAGCCAAAGTCAGGATGTCTCATCTTGGGAGTGAGTACATCCCGAGGCAATCCATCTCACAATATCGGCCATATAACGTAAGCAGTTTTAAACGGCCACTGTGACATTTTCAATTTTCAGCCAAGCGTGTCGTCTCACCAGACAGCTGTTACATTACAAGACGCACTATTTCAGAGTGACACTTTCTAAAACTGTGTGTAAGCCTCGACTAGAATATAATATGCCAAAGGTCGCTTTTACAGAAGATCATGGGACTAGAATAATGTGTCAAGTATGTTTAAGCATGACTGGCTTTTGATTTATAAGATAACAATTGCCTTCACCTGTGCTCTTACTTTACTCTCTTCCTACCTACTGACAATTTCATATGTCCAGTTCACCTGATCTGCATGTTTTGGAGACAGTGGCAGACTCAGGATGTTTGAGGGGCAGGTGTGAAGAAATTAAAGGGCACCAGCTGTATGCAGTGGGGCACCAGTGCACAGAAACGGCACTGGAAGTGTACCCTTAGACCACATTTATCACGTTTTGTCTGCTGGAAGAGCACCCTTGAGGGCACTTTATCATGTACCATACGGGGCATCCAAGAGGGTGTTTTTACAAACATGGGGTCACCCATGCCAGCCCCCTTGAGTTCACGAGTGTTTAGAGATGTGGGAGGAAGCTAGAGCAAAACCCACACAAACACAGAGAAAACTTGTAACTATGTCCACACAGAAAGGGCTTGGGCATTCAACATCAATTTATAGGAGAAATGAAATAAACTTTAAAACTCCCATGGCCATGCTCAAAGCAACTCATGCACATACATGCATACATTAGCAACTATAATCTTATTTACAGAGTAGTCTCATTGGCACAGTTAACATTTAAACAGGAAAAGACAAACCTCTTTCGACCACACAGACACCGCAATTCATTATTTTGACAATATTGTGTGTAAAAGTAACGCTGCAGTGTCTGTTGGACCCAAATTGCTCATCTTATTCCTGCGGGTCAGCTAAATCACCAAACAGATAATGCACAACACTGGCTGCTCTTTTATGTGTCAGGGAGAATATTGAAGGGGCGCCGTGACATTTTAAAGCTTGCAGTTGGTGCCAAGACAACAACTTGTTCGAAGTGACCAAAGTCACAGTATCCCTTATAGTAAAAAAAATGGCATCCTTTAAGAGGTAGATAATTAAAGATAGAGAAATAGCAGAGAGGCAGAGAAGAGGAGGAAGAATGTAGCGAAAGTTTGGTATACTTTTCTTTATTTACCTTTCCCCTCTCTGAAAAACAAGCCATATCTCTCTGCATCTGCTTTTCGTTCAGCATGCCTCCTTTCTCAACATAAAAGGGCACCACACTTTGATTTGCCTCTCAAATTTTTGTTCAAGTAATGAATAGTCTTTCTTTCTGTCTTATTCTTTTCTTCGCTGGCATTGTTATACAGCTCACGCTTTCTTGCACACATACATTGACAATCTGTCTCATCTTTTCAAACACACACATCTTGCGTACATAGTTAAGTATGCATTTTCACACACAATAGATACAGTACACTCACAAAAACCCCTCTTAACAAGGGTCATTTAGTCAGACAGTGTCCTCGTTTTATCTGAATCCTGATGGGAGTGTGAAAAAACTGGCGCTGGTCACCACAACACACTGAGAAGGCAGCTAGTCAGAGAGAGAGAGAAGCTCTCATCACAGCTGCTCAACTTAACTCCAGCTCTGTTGAAATATGAGATGGAATGAGGTGGAGGGAAAGACACTGATGGACAAAAAGATAAAATGGGAGATATGGACACACAGCAGCTCTCTACAAACACACACCTGAATAGCTGCACTATAAAGAAACAAGAGAAGCTGCAACATCTGTCTTCATAAAGTCAAAATAATAACATTTTACAAACCTTTCACCAAATGAATAATCGCAGTGTTTATTTTAGGAGCTAAAAGGGACTTTTGTGCACCAAAATACATATAAACCTTCAACAATCAGACAGGAGGGACATTAACAGTGAAGAATAAACGTTATTGTCTCTGTTCAAGTTTATAGTCTGGGATGTGTTTGTTTCATAGGCGAGAAAAACACTCCCTTTTATTTCCATGCCAGTCAAGCACCTTGATGCACTTTAATTGAATTAATTTTAACTGAATTGAGCTGAATGGAACTGAAAGGGATGCAGGCACAGTCACAGAGAAACAAAGAGTCAATATATTATCTTAGTTGAATAGTTTCGAATGCACTGCAGGACCCCTTTTACTCTCCATTACGTTACTATAGTATTGTCCAATCTTCTCTATTCCAAATGAGTTTGTTTGCACACATCAATCTCTCACTGTTTCTCAACAGTTCACTGTGCCTTTGTTTCTTCTTTCTGTTTGTAGACCAAGTGCGTCTCTGGACTTTGTCCTTGGTTTCTCTCCATGCAAGCTGCATTTAGGGTTAGGGTGAGGGTCAGGGTTAGCCCAACCCTCATTGGTTGGGCTTACATTTAGTCTTTTGTGCAGGCTTTATACTATAGTTTGTTGACATGGATAACATTATGCGTCATCAGATATTTCCCTGAGGAGTTGGTTGAGACCAACAACAGAGATAAAAGAGAGTGACTATCAGACTGTCATTGTCCAGGTGGTTAGAAACACAACTCCAAATGAATGATAATGTTACCCTCTAACTGCTGGATGTGTTGAATAAGCAACTGTTTACTATCAACTTATACAGTGGTGATATGTCAGTCTTATGTTCACAACCTGCCTCTGGCAACAATATGGAATTGTGTGTCCTTTAAGATCAGTTTGGTATTCATTCATACAAAAGGTTTGTACAATGGTAAAATACAAATGTATTCACCTATTTTTCCCCACTCATCTCCGTCTCTCCCTTTCTCTCTGTAGCTCTTTGTGGAGGCTATGTCTATGGTAAAACAGGGACAATTCTGTCTCCTGGCTTTCCTGACTTCTACCCCAATTCTCTTAACTGCACCTGGACTATAGAGGTGTCTCATGGGAAAGGTAAGAACACGCGTATATTGTACATACATTATTGAATGCAATAATTTGATTGTTTTCCTCTTCATATCGTAAGTTAATAAAAATGGATATTCAATTTGGCACGTTTTGAAGATTGTCACGCTCAATGTGTTGCCTGATGTGTGTATCTGTTTCCTGATTTTGTTTCTGTGTTCATCTGTTGCCATTTATGTTTCTGTAACTAACTCGCCATCTTGTACCGTGTATCTATCCATGCATTCATGCATCCACTTGTCCACCCATCCATCTATTTCATTCATCCATGGATTTCCAGGAGTCCATCTGGTTTTCCACACCTTCCATCTGGAGGAGAACCATGACTACCTTTCCATCATTGAAGACGGCAATTTCCAGGTTCCAGTTGCTCGACTGACTGGCTCAGTGCTGCCCCCTAGTGTCAAAGCAGGGCTCTACGGGAACTTCAGCGCTCAGCTACGTTTCATCTCGGATTTTTCCATGAGTTATGAAGGCTTTAATATTACTTTCTCAGGTAAGGACACTGAAAGAGAACTGATTTTTGT
The DNA here is from genome assembly GCF_965226575.1 of Pagrus pagrus. Lineage (NCBI taxonomy): Eukaryota > Metazoa > Chordata > Actinopteri > Spariformes > Sparidae > Pagrus > Pagrus pagrus. The sequence goes on along the minus strand of NC_140185.1, from coordinate 26,929,543 downwards.
GAACATGGATGTGTTAGTAATTCCACCTTGACCAACGGCTTGATTCTATTTGCACTGCAGACTTGAACTGCCTTTTCAAGCATACATACATAAGCAGACTGAATAGATGTCGCAGACAACAGAAATGTTTATCTACTATAGTTGTATTCTTATGTTCTAACAAAGGCAAAGAGCAGTACACTCACTACTGAAACTGTGAAGTTAACAAAGACAGGTTTACAGTCTGAAGGCTAAACTTTAACAGACATACAAGTTGTAAAACCCAGTTGTATCTCTTTTTATGCCTTTTTAGACAGCTTAACATTATAATCATTGTCACCGACCTTAGATAAAATCTAAAGAAGCATTAAGATACAGCACTCTTAGTACGGTTTGGGTCTGTCTCATCCACTGCAGTTAATTCCTCTGTATATAGAGGCTGCAGTTGTTACCCCTCTGCTAAGCTAGACGGGTTATCTTTTTGCAGGACTGGACAGGATGTTACTTTTTTCTCTCCAGTATGATCATATTTAGCTCTTGCCAAATATGTGTGGTATACTGTAGCAAACTCAGTTACAAAGATGTTGGAACATCAAATATTGATCAATAACAGTCAACGAAAAACTGAGTAAATTAACATAAGCTGTAATTTGCTGGAGTGCAGTAACTGCAGTTTGCGCGTAACCTTTAAAAAATCTGAAAATGTGTAGTTACTGCATTTTGGTTGTGAGGCAACCAAATTTAGTAAGATTACAATGTGACTTTTAAACAACCACACCATCAACTTAATTTATAATTCATGGCAGTGGTCTTATACATACATTTCAGTGTAAGGGTTTAAATTTGACTGAAGCCCAATTTTTTAAATTATAATTTTTCTTATTATTTAGTCTTGGTTATGTTTACAATACTCACTCAGTTCCTGTACATTCCGCACCACTTTAATCCCTTTACAGTGACTCCTCAACAATGTTGCTTATCTCTCCCGGATATATAGAATACGACTTGGAGCCATGTGAGGATCCCGGCGTTCCGGCATACAGCAGGAGGATGGGTTTCAGATTTCGAGTTGGCGACTCACTGGCCTTCTCTTGTTTCCATGGCTACCGACTTGAGGGAGACAGCAAGATCACTTGTCTGGGAGGAGGCAGGCGAGTCTGGAGCAACATACTCCCGCGATGTATAGGTAAGACAGTGAAGAAGTCAGAAGGACTTAGTGAATAGTGTCTTGGTAGAAATGTAAAATGATTTGACACTGAAAAACACAAATCGAGATAGGTAGATGCTTCTTTTTTATTCATTTAATTTCTTATATATTCTCATGAACCTTCCATAAACCACATTGCTCTCTTACATGACATTGTATATAGTGACGTTGTATCAAGCCTTTCAAAAGTATTTCTGCCTTCAATATTTATAGCTTCGGATTGGTTTATTTGTGTGAAAATATCTGGCGGCTTGTAAAATAGAACTTTCAAATTACCTTCTTCACCATATTAATAAGCCTTGAGCTAAATATCAGCATTTTCCTGGTTGTAACTCACCAGTATTTTACTGCTGACACAATGGTAATTTACTACAATTTGACTGGGTGTCTTTTGGTTTTATTTGCAAGGATTTGGCTGTAAGCAGGTTGTAATTTGCTGGTATTTGAAGAGTATCAGTGTTTCCTTGGATGTTGCTGATAATTTATGACAGTCTGACTGGTGACTGCTGGTAATTTTCAAGCCCTAAAAAGAGCATACTAAAAATGCTATAATGGCATTATCTGTCAAAAGATCAGGCCTGACTAAGAGGAAACTGAGCAACAGCAGCTGGCAGCTCTCACTGGGTTCATCTCTCTCCCTCTCTTTTTTCAAATGTCCCTAGCTCTCTCTCATTCTAACTTTCTAACTGTTTCTCCTCCTCTCCCTCTGTATTTAGACAGTCCTTGGGTAGATAATTAGAGCATTAGCTGCTATATGAAAAGTTCTAATACTTTGTCTTTTGTTACTCCCCTTTTCCCTTTTCTAATTTCTGTCTGCATATTTTCCAAAGGCCCTTGTCTGTCTTGGTTCATCAGGAATCTTCTTTTCTTCAGCTCTCTGTTTATCCCTTTCTTTTCCCCCCCTTCATCCTCTATTCTCTCACCCACACTCTATAGAGCTCTGTTCACTCTGCAAAGATCCATGCTCCTTATCTCCTGCCATAATCTGCTTTAAAAACAACAGAACATTTACAAAAATGCTGTGTTGAATTTTAGATTTTGTCAGATTTGGTAAAGGCTGCATCTTTTGTTTTGTTTTGTTTAGCTTTATTTTCTCAGTGACTACCATGTTGTTCCACACAGGCTTCTCTCTTGTCTATCTCATTACTTCCATTTCCTCTCCCTCCTGACCAAGTAGTGGCGGTCCTCCTCAGTGGGAGTTAAAAGCCTGCTCGTCTCTCTTTTCCTTTCTCCTCTCCTCATTTACACATGACAAGACTCTATTTGCAAAAAGAACCATTTATTTGAATTTCTAAACTCTGATAGCCAGTGTACCTGCTAGATAATTCTGTATTATTTCTATGAACCACTTTTTCTGACAAACTAATCCAGACTTCATTTTGTGCAATGTCTTTACATCGTGCCCTCTGTGTTTTATTGTTCTGTTTTACTCATTTTTGTTGTTATTGTCTTATTTGAAGCACATTTTAAACAATTGCTTTTAAGCTACGTTATACTGAATAGTCCATTATTATTATCATCATTATTGTTGTCATGCCCACTGAGTTAAAGTTGTTATACTTTTCTCTAATCTGTCTTTTTCCTGTCTTCTCCTGTCTTTTTTCTACACAACAAGGCAACCCAGATATTCTGACTGCTCAAAGATAATTAGGTAGAAATACTGTGATTTTGATCCACACTGTCCCGGCCCCCTTTGCTCTCTCTTGCTGTAGCTGAGTGTGGAGCCTCCTCACTAGGACCAGAAGGCGTTCTCCTGTCTCCTAACTTCCCCTCCAACTACGATAACAACCATGAGTGCATCTACCGCATCACTACTGAAAAGGGCAAAGGAATCAGGCTGAAAGCTGAGAGCTTTTCATTGCAAGATGGAGACTATCTCAAGGTATGCACACAGAGGAGCTTTTCTCAATCAAGTGGTAGAAAATGTATAAACACATAATTTATTTGCACACTCAGAAACACACATATTGCACATACAGGATTAATGCATAGCCAAAACCTGACAATATACAAAGCTGCAGATGTTTTGACATGTATATACTTGAAAAGATTATTATGTGTTTGGGTTATTTCAACAATAATGGAGTTGTGGTCACAAAAACGCAGTAAAATAATGCATCATCAAAAATATAAAGACCATAAAAGTATATGATCAGGGATCTGTTATTAAAGTTTGCATGTTTCACTCAGCGCTTTATATAGCACTGCAGTAATGCTGTGTACAAAGCCTCTTTCTTTACTTTTTCAAGTCTTTTAATCTAAATCAATTGCAAGGATTTAGAAGAAAGAGCCAAGATAAAACAGTCAGTACATTTCCAAATTGAATGATTCCTCTATGAGCCATTGGCTATTTTTGAAGCAGGAAATAATAAAGGGCAGCATTTTTTGTTCAGTGTTATTGAAGTATATGTGACTTCTTTCCAAAGGAATGCTTACTTTCATGTTCAAGGTCACCTACCTTTCTAGAGAATATAAATTCAGATTTGACTTAACAATACAAAAACATGTTTCACAATGTTCAACTACTTGTAAATGTAGTTACAATTCATATTAGCCACTGCAACAATTCCCTGTTCTTCCTATCATTTCATTCACTCATGTAGAAGTACAATAAGCTGCATGATGCCAGAACAATTCTGAACTGAGCAAAAAATTCAGATTGATTGCTACTTCTTCTGTGTTTGACACAAAAGCAAAAAAAATGTCATGAAGAGGCTTTTCTCATCCACACATTTTAGGTTTGTGTTCTCAGTAGTGATTTTTATGTTACATTGCCGAGCGCAAACTTCCTCAATGCAGTCCTTAAAACCCATCAAATGTGCAAGCTTTTGTTCCAGCCATGCAAACCTGGTCCAATTAAGGTCTCAGGGACTGCGTAGCCCTTAATTATATGAGGTGTGCAAGAAGAAGACAGGAGTAAAAACATGAACAACAGGAGGCGCTTCGGACTCCCTGGTTTAGCCAATATGTAGTTAAATTGTATTAGCAAGGTTTGCCCTAGCTGTTAGATGTGTTAAACATTGTTGTAAGAAGCAGTAACATCCCTGCAGGGGTTTATTACCCATGTTCTCTATTAGTGCTGATGGTGCTTCTGCTGCAGGGGCCATCCACAGCTGAATGGAAACTGGGAAACAGAGGCACAAAAGGATCAATTCAGCCTCTAATGTTAGTAGGTTACTGTTAACCCTATAATGAACCGACTACAGTGTATTATTGTTGTTTAGTTAAGTTAAGTGTTTGTTTGACCTTGGTTTATTCGCTTCTATTGGTCGTAATATGTTGTAGGACTGAATTTTTAAAAAAAATAGCTCAAAAACAGGATACTTTACAGTTACTATTCCATAATTTCAGCAAAGATTATTTGTATTTAGATGAACGTCTCAACCATCGCCGCTTTTTTTATGTGACAAAATAACACCATATTGATGGATCAGCTATGCAGTGTCAGCTGTAATTGATGTGTTGCACTTGAAGACACTTGAAGGCTATACAAACTTGGTCTGCGATATATTATTATGGTTGTTGTCAGTCTGCTGGTGCCCCCATAAATTTTAAGGATTTGGAGTTGTCGTGCTGTTTATATAAGTGATTCATTGAAGTGTTTACATTTTATAAACTTGGATGTGCATGCTTGTGTATGTCTGAACTACAAAAAGAATTACAGATGTTCCCAAGGCTTGTAATTCCTCATAAGTCTTCTCTCGAGTGCATGTGCCCACTTCAGTGTCAGTAAGGAGCAGCTGCGTGAGCTGTTTTACAGTCTTGACGCTGTCCGACAGACATCGTCTAAGACTTCTTCTATTCACAATGTCTCTTAGCAGTATTAGGCCTGAGGGCATGGTTAAGCCTGTATGTGGTTTGAGTGTATTATCAGTATTAGGCCTAGAGCATTGGCTGAGCCTGTCTGTGGTTGGATTGTATTAGCTGGGTTCCCCCTGACTTTTAGAGAAGCGTGACATCATTTTAAAAGTGGGAAAGGTATTAAAACATGGAAAATCCCTTAAAGGAAAAGAAAGCAACACCAACAGACATAAGCATGCTTAAATATTGCTTGTACAGTATATTCCATCATGGCCTGAATTCAGACAATAGCCATGAAGGGAAGCTGATCCAGCCATAAGAAGTTTTCTGCACCTTAGTTCTCCAGCATGTCCCATTATATGACCATCTCTGTAATTCAACATTAGGATGCAACTGCAAAGGCTGGAGAGCAGAGGAAGGCATTTGCTCTTTTTCAAAATATGATTGTGTTCCTCACAAGACACTTGACATAGTATTTACTGTAGTAAATTGATTCCTTATCAGAAAATAACAGGAACAGAGAGACAGAACACAGAGAATGACTGGAGATCACAAAAGTTAATGAGGGCACACTGGATGCTAACATAGCAATTAAAAAGTAAGGAGAGGCCCCAAGACTGATTTGCAAGAATGTCGTTCAACACGTTCCACATAGAGCTTACAACAATATTAGATTTTAGCTTCAGTGCTGAGGGTCCTAAATAATGGCATCAAAGTAAGTTTTTAAATAAATTAAAGGTGTTTGTTTGCAAACACCCCCACCCTGTACAACCCTTCAGAAGCAGTTTAGTGATGTATGGTGATGTACATACAGTACAGTACAAAATACTCTGATGGCGATACAACACATGTTTGAACACTGTAATTAATATGTCTATGTGTTTTTGAGCATGTGGAAAAATTAAAAGTACATATTTGGACATCAAAATTATTATTTTCTGTTTTCATTTATTTTCGCAAAATTGCAGACAGTTGGAAACATCTTACATACGTGTTTAATTAATACTTAAATCTAAATGTATCAGTTTATTTATTAGCGTGTCAGACATTTTGAATTTGTTTCCAACATCTCGTGACCTTGGCCGTGGCAACGAACTCACACCAATAAATAAGGGAGCCAGTCACAGTCTGACCACTTCAATATGTATAAATACTTTACAGTTGCTGTTAAACTCTTAGACCAGACCTTTCTATTTTTGCTCTACCAGTAGTAAAGTTCTATGAAAAGCGAAGTTGTGTCTCCATTTTCTTGAATCCAACACTTTTTTTTCTTGTGTTTAATGGCCAAATAAGGCTGCTACTGTAGCATGGCTGTTGACCTTTACTCTCACAAATTATCTAGACAAAACTGTAAAATCAAGCTGTTTTTGGCTCTTACACATTTTCCTCCAGAGCATTCATCATTTTAGAAATAATGGTGCTGGCATAATTTAGTCATGTGAAAAGCAGTAATTATGCAACAGATAGCAGGTGCATGATGTGATGATCTGTATGATTCAGTGGTATAGAAATTATCATTTTTAAGGGCTGTGACAAGTAATATACGGCATGTCTGTTAATTATAAATTTCCCAAAGAATTAGCAGAAAGCATAACTATAATGAACTGAAGGGAAAGCCCCAAAGTGCCACTTAGGCTAGCAATTAGCATGCCACTCCCCAGGCTAACGGTAATGGAGCTAATGCCTGTTACTGCAGCAGAATACTCTGAACACAAACCATTTGTTTGACTGTTCCAGCAAGCTTCAGGCTAAAATCTCCTGTAACATATGAAACAGTTCATTACAATTCCTTTTGCTACTGGCTAAGGTTTTCATCCTGGCACGGCTAAAGAAAAGCCTAACCAAGCTCAATTTGCCTAAGAATGCCCTCTAATACAGTGCTTGACCGAATTTGCTCAGATGTACTAAAACCCTGAAGAAAAAAACGAGAAAGGGCAAGAAAGAAACGAAGTCGGGTTGTGCAGGAATTGTTCTATGAAAATAGGGGTGATAGGAGAGCAAGCGAGAAAGAGGCAGAGTCAGACAGACACAGTGAGGAGGGGTGGCAGATGGTGACATGTTGATTTATGAGCCGCAGGGCTTTTCATTAACCATACTGAGTTTTACTGAAACAGAGAGAGGAGGAGAGAAAGATAGAGAGAAAGAAAGAGAGAGTGAGACAGACAGACAGACAGCGAGATGCAAAACTGGGGGACACTAATAGATTGAACTGGAAGGAGGAGCACAGAAGGAAAATTAAGTTTTGGGGAGTAATGCTACAGATACTGTGATACCACTACTGCTCAATTACACTCTATCCTTTGCCATGTCTGTCTGTCTTCCTCCTATGTACAGTATGCTTTCCATCACAACCACGCACTCCAACATACTGTAGGTCTTACTTCACATAGTAAAGTGTCTCCACTGACTGATAATGCCTGTAGAGATAGAAGAGTGCATCCCCTTAGCCCTTTTCCTTTGGTATTCCTGCCACCTGCAGACCTGTCACCACCAATCTTTGGAAATGTCTCAGGCTGCCATATATTAGCACGAGCAGTTCACATTTATATCCTAACTGTGAGATAGCATTTGCTATCAGGTGCTTCTGAGTCCTAATTCTCACCTTCAAACTGCAGTCAAAAGTCGACTGCCCCTCACCAACTACTACTTCTCCTCTGCATTCAGGAGAGGGCAAAGAGTTAAACTTCCAGAGCTGGGAAGTTGTCCTTCCCACATTGGCATGTTCATGAGCTTTTAGTGATAATAAAACAACTTGGATGCTACAAAGAAGATGTGTTATATTATTAGGTTTAATGCTTATAAGTAACTTTTGTTATTAATCTACGTGGACAGCAACTAACGGTTACAATCTAACACCTTACCAGTTAGAACTGAGCAAAAATTGATATCCAGTACATGAATTAATAAGGTTAATAAGGGTTGCCATCAACCAAACATAACTTTATTGGACCATGTTTCTGCATATATGATGTCAAAGTTTAAGTTTAAGTCAAGTTTACATGGTTTTCAGGGCATGTGAACTAATGTCCAGATAATTTCAACACTGCATGAGGTATTAAATACTCCCCACCACTTAGTCCATCCGTCATTTTTCCTTTCATATGAATGGACGGTATTGATTTGTGCATATCAACCGTTCAGCTGCTTTGTTATTTGTTGTTTGTTATTTGTAGTTATATGTTAAACTCTTCCTGACTTCCTTGTGTTGCCAAGCTGCAAAGATCTCTCTGGGAGCCATTACTCCACCCTCCGTATCTACTTGTCTCACAACGCTCATGTGAAATAAATGACCCCCAGCTGTTTTGTCTCTTGTTTGTGCTGCCAGTGTGAGTGCACAGTTGCAGGTAGATGATTATAGTGCAAACGATGAGAACGAGACCAAAAAGAAATATTGAGTTGAGCCAAAAAGCTGAAATATTAACATCATCAAGAGGAGGAGAGGAAAAAGGCGATCAACAAAGGGAATACAAGTGAAGTCCTTCAATATTAAACCACCAAATGATGTTTTCATGCTGTAAATTTAATCCACCCTGTTTTCATCCTTTTAACAGTCTCCTGCTATTTTTACCTTCACTAATATGCATGACGGCATCTCAAACCAAGTCCCACACACACACATTGACTTGCCTTTTAACAGTGGAGAACATGCATCCTGAGACTTCTGGCTTTTACTGGTGATTTCTAGGAAAAACACTATGTTACTTGTTTATGGTTTCCTCTGTTAACATCAGTCCTCTTGGGCAGCACAATTTTTAAAAATATAAACACAAATTTGAAACACTTATCACAGCTGGAGACAAACTCAAATGTGATTAAGCTCCTTTTTATATTTCATTGAGAAGTGCAGTATATCCTCAGCCAATACACAAATTAAAGTTATATTCAAATCTGCTGCTTCCCACAGGTGCTAGACACGGATTAAACTGCACATCTCGAAGTAGGATTTTGAACATGTTTCACTTCACCACTTTTGAGTGGTGCAAACAACATTTTAGGTAAGGTAGCAGGTTTATTTACCAGCTAGGAAACCCCTTAAATTTTTGTTTCTTTATACTCTGGAACTGTTGCTGACAAATCCTGATGATTTAACATATAAGAAGAGGCTTTACTGGTTTAGATTAGCCCCGTAACACCTTACATAGGCTCTGTCTTTTGAGATGCTTCACAAGGTCAGGGCTGAGCAAAGTCAAGCAAAGTAGATTTTTCCTAAAGAACAGTGATGTATTTTTTTTCATCATTGCATACTGACTGACTTGCAGAGGGGAGGCAAAGGCAATGCAGCAGCACCCTGCAGTTTTGGTTTCAAGACTGACTACATTTTTTTTCCATCTTATGTTTCCAGACCAGACCAGGTCAGCAGTGCACTGTGAACACACGCTCTGCAATATTCTCATTAGCTTAACCGGTAGACGTGCACTCCCATAAGCTTCTACAAAACCACACAAACATTTTCACTCATGTTTTTATTCATGCTCTGCGGTCCTGTTCCTTTGTTTTGATTGACAGGTGTATGATGGAGAGAACACTTCATCCCGTCTCCTTGGCAACTTTACACGTGATGGCATCATGGGTCATATCATCAATAGTACATCCAATCGCTTGTGGCTGGAGTTCAACAGCAACGCTTCTGGAAGTGATCAGGGCTTCCGCCTCACATACACAAGTGAGTTGTTTGTAAAATCTAAACCAACTGTTTAGAAACACAGCAATGCAGATTTATTTTCTTCAGTATTTGCTGATAACAGCTAGGGTTTATACTAGTATGGCCAAAGAAAAAAGGCATCTCTCTCTTTCACACTCACACACACACAAAAACTGTAATTTTGAGCTGCTCTTCACGAAGAGCCTTACAAGGAGATGTTTATAATTGAAAACTCAAGTGGTTGTGATTATATTAGATTACCCTCATGGATATATCCTGCATCTGTCCTTTGCCTCAGTCAAGTGATTCTTGTTCAAGCCACAGCAAAATAGGTGTCATGTACTACAATGCGCTAAAGACTAGTCTTTCACCGTCAGCAAATTACCAAGCTTTTTTTCTTTTTTAATCTTCTGACAGCTGAAAAGAGATCAACAATCAGTTTTCTGAGCAAATTCAAAAGTGGAGTCCAGAGCCAATATACTAAGCATACAGAAAAAGGAAATAAGCATATGAATGCTTGAAACACACATACTTGCACACCCTCTCTCTCTCTTTCTCTGACTCTCTCTCACACACACATCTTAAAGGCTTTAAGGAGAGTCTGTTTAGAAGGCGAGACCAGCTGTTGTGTAAGTCAAAGAGGCTATTAGAGGAGCATTTATCTGCAAGTCATTAAAATAAGGTGAGAAAGTGACACATCTGGAGTGGAAGAGCGACTGGACGGAGGGACAAGCGGATGATGGTAGATGGCATATGGATGCTAGACTGATGCTCTGTATGTCAGTTAAACCATTAGACAGCCGTTAATCTGCAAGTCATTAAACTGGAGAAGGTGACACCTTTTTGCAAAGTTCTGCTACAATGGATGAGCTGATGGATAGATAAGAGAGATTGATCGATGGTTTAAACAGGAGAGAGGAGAGACAAGCATCTGAGCAAGAGAGGTGGCAAGGGTTTCTCAAGTAGGGTCGGGGACTAAATAAAACCGCTTTAATACTACACGGTGTTAGAGGCTATTTTAATAGAGCAATAAGACTTCACACATCTGTTCAAGACATTAACGAGAAAGGTTGACGGAAGTGAGATGCAGCTGTTTTACTGAGATATATGCAGACAGACAACAGACAGTTGTAGACACACCTCACTCAACTGTGGAGACAGCTCACTTAAAAAGTTGCTGGCCATGTAAAAGATTTTATTACAAGGCTGTATGGAAAAGTAAACTGTGATCGGACAATGAGTGCATTCTGATTTTGTGTCCTGATTCTGTCAAAGAATAACAAATAGCAGGCATTGTGTTGAATATAATTACATCGCTCAACAGTCAAGAGAATTGATAAGAATTGCTGTTGTCTAATAAAATAATTTAGGGACACTCTCTGACAAAAAGACACACAGAGTCTTTACAGTCAAAATCTTAATTTGTCACGAAAGAATCTTGAAAGTATCACTTATCACATAAAATGTTTCGCTGCTTGTTGAAGAGCCTGAAGCCTGAGCCTAAACTACATTACTGTAGTTATACTGTAGTCCATGGATGTTACTGTAAATCCAGTATAATTGGCTGCCGTGTGTTTTGACATTAGGTTATTATTTTATTATAGATGCATTTTGAAATTCTGGGCCAATGCATACGTTTTGTTTTTCTTTTCTTTTGTTTTTTCATCATTATTTAGTCCACCCTTCTTTTCCAGGGTCTTTATTATGAAAAAAAAAGACTTTTGTAGTCATTAAGCCCTTCATTGCACAATCTCTGAAAGATCGCAAACTCGATCATTCAAATTTATGAATTAACCTCTAATTCAACCTTCTTTCACATAAAAAAAGATTGTCTTGTGAAAAGTGATGCTTCAAAAGCATTTTAAGCCCCCAATACAACTACCTATTCAATGATAAAAAATGTTTTTAGTTCTTACATAGTCTTAGAAACTTATGGCGGGGAAGTCATGAGCCAGTAAGTAATGAAGGTGCCAGTGCAAAATTGATGCAACACTTAATTGTTAGTCAACAAGGTAAATATAAGTCAATATAGATATTCAGTGCATCCCTATAGGTTTTATCTGATAATGTTTTCAGTAAGTTGGCTCATACAGATCCAAACATCATACTGTAGGTAAAACAGTTTATATGATAGTGAGCGATTCACTGTCCATTACATATCATCTCTGGACACTTCCGATTTGACTGAGGACATTTGTTCATAACTGACCTGAGTGACAGAGAATATGTTTGTGACAGTGTTGTTTATCCATCTGTCTTAGAAGCGGGAAACATTCCTGTTCTTTGTTATCTTCCAAACACAAAGACATCCCTCGCACTGTGCTCATTCAAGTGTACAGTTTATTTGTGTTTGTGTGGGATGTGAAATTATCATTTGATGTTTTCCCACAATTTCATACAGGAGCCACATTTTCAATCCATATTCCATCTAAATTTATCTTTCAGAAAAAGTAGAAACCTACACAATTTTTTAAACATCATAAAAACAAGCGTACAAGTTGAATCTGTAGAAATGCCAAGGAGCTTACTCTGCAGCTGTCACGTAGGGTTTCAGCAGTAGCAGTGACTTAAACTTAAAATTTCTGCAGGGAGTAGTGGGATTCAGGAGGAGAATAGTATGACCTTTTGTTCTCTTGTCCAAAACTGCTCTGAGTCACACTGTTCATTTATGCAATATTGTCTTACTGCATGGACAGGAAGACCTAATCCGTATGTGTGTGTGTACCTGTGTGTCTGTTTCTCTGTGTGTGTCTCTTTCTAGGTTTTGACCTAGTACGCTGCGAGGAGCCAGGTGTCCCTAGTTATGGCTATAAGATCCAGGACGATGGTCATTATGCCAACACTTTTGTCTTATACTCCTGCAACCCTGGATACAGCCTCCATGGCAGCAGTACATTGACCTGCCTCAGCGGCGACAGACGTGTCTGGGACAAAGCGCTTCCTTCCTGTATCGGTTAGTATGCCAACACATGTGTAGGTTCTTTGCACATCAATAATTCAGACCTACAAGAACTGAATTATTAACCTCTTGGTGATTTTTTTCCCTACCATTCAATGAGAAATATAGCAGGGAGAGGCAAGAGTCGTGCAAGTCGTGTCTGTTTCTGAGCACCAGCAAGAGCATGATGATTCAAAAGAGAGAGTGAGTGAACAAGTGATTGAGTCAATACAGGTGCATACTTTGAAAAGAGGGCAGGGGAACTGACTCAACACTCCAGGGGAATATTCATAGTCACGCTAATACACCTCTGCTCATAAAAAAAACTGCACTTTCCGATCCATCAACCAGTGCACACAGGACTTTCTGCGCTCGGACCGTAGGATGTCACCAGGCATGAGATTTTAGTGCACTGGGAGTCTATGTATTTTAAGGATGGCATGGTTAAGGTGCAAAAAGGGGATGACTGTCTAGGTTGAACTTTGATGCATTTTTAATGTGAGACAGACTACTTTCTTGTACCCTGAAGGTGTACGCAGTATTTTATGCCAAGGACTCTGACAGAAGCCTTAGCTTTCTGTTCTATTCTCAGCATGCACAATAAATAGAATATTCTATCTGAGACTTTCTGTAGATGCTAGAAAGTGAGGTGATGTAAAAACAATATTGATTTATCTGAAATTGTTGAGTGAGTATATATATTTTTTTTCAGATGTGGGACAACAGAGACAGGAATGAAAGTGCACCCATGTGCATTTTACTGTGACAAGCCACAATTGATGACTGCATCCCGTCTTACTTTATAATTAACTTCTCTTGCCTCTGAGCTTTTATGTCAATCTAGTCAGAGTTGTGGCAACTGTACCACCACTGGAAAAATTTAACTTTTTCATCAAAGTCAGTTAACTGTACACCCTGACTAACTGTGATAGGATGACTTATTATGATAAGGATTATTCTGAGAATAGGAGTCAGAGTTTAGCTTATTTTTGACTCAGGTTTAAAGAGAGAGCTACATAGTGTGACAACAAAAGTAAACAATTTATTTTAATTGTAAAGGTATTAAATGCCAATCATGCATACGGCTGGTTAAAACAACAAAATGCTGTGATTTTTAGTGACTTAATAAGGACAGCTTGTTTCTAATGCATATGTCATGCAAACAAGGGAGGAAAAGGAAACATAAAAGGAAAAAAAGGAACAGAAAAACAACTCTAACATTGTTTGAAAGTCATCTGAAATTTTAGTTGAAAGAGCAAGACATTGAGAAAATGATGAGAACTGCCTCAAGCACAATGTAATAATCAGCCATCTATGTGACTGCTGCTGTGCACTCTCACAATATTAGGCTTTATTTTTCAGACAGTGAAAATGACAAAAATAAAGGTTTCTGACTTGGCATATCGAGAATATATTTTAATAATTCTCAGGTTTTGAGGTAGAAAAGCTGCCAGAGGGCAGATTTAGCCTTAGTTGGCACTTGGCAGCTCTTAATTAGGTTGGAGAGGAGTGTGCCAAACGATTCAGGTGCTTTGACACGGTTGATTTTTTTTTCCCTTTCTTTTGCTTATGGACCTGTGAAAGTTGCTTTGTGTTTTAACCACGGTGCAGCATGTACAGCTGACCATTCCTATTCCTTTATTGTCATTCAGCAACCACCAGTGAAGCATAAACTCAATGTTTATTTGTTTGTATTGTTCTTAGGTTTGGAATCCCTGAAACAAATTTGCTATTTTTAAAGTCCATAATTCCTGCTGATCCATAAATATTTTGTGGTTTTGCATATTTTACTAATTAAAGCTCTTCCCCTGTAAGTATTTCTACCTTGTTGGGTAGATGTGGGCACTTGGCACATGTTAATTTGGAATTTCCCACTGCGGGGCCAAACCTGTGTCTTTCTAACCTGCCAGCACACCTGAGCTCTCTGAGGTGGCCTGATGTGGTTGCTAATGGCAACTAAAAAGAGTGTGCACTCATAGGTGTGCACGGTGAATGTATTTGTGGGTATGAATGTGAATGAGTATGCGTTTTTTTAGCTGGATGTGTGTGAGTGTGTCCCTGTGTACCTCTGTAGTCAGTCATTAATTTGTAGCTGCTCTGTCGCTGCCTTATTTCAGGTAAGCCAGCAACCAGGAGAATACTTGCTGGCAGAGCCGTGGGCTAACTACCTCTATAGCTACCTTTGTATATTCCTCCTTTTTTGTCTGTCTGTTTGGGCGTTTGTCTTTCTGCCTCCTGTCTCCTACCTTGTCTGTCTGGCTCTGTCCCATATCTGCAGGTACTAGCATTGAGATGAGGAGGTGGCATTCCTTCAGGCTGTTTATATACTGTCTTTCTCCTACTATTCCACATCGAGTCAAACACAGTGTTCGTCTGCCTCGGACTCTTTTTGTCCCTTTTTGTGGTTCTCTATTCACACAGTAAACCTGTCTATCTTCTTTTCTATATGTGTGTGCCTGTTTTTCTCTCTTTCTTTCTCCATCTTCGGGAAATGCTTTTGTCATTGGCCCGGCTTACTAAATACATTTTTTTTCTTTCTTTGTGCATCTGTGTCTCTTCCCCTCTCTACCTGTTTTTCATGATAAAACATAGCAGAGTAGTTGCCTCCTGCCTATGTTTTCTATCACCGGGGGCTGAAACAACTGGTTATATCGTGGGTGTGTGCATTCATGTGTGTGTATCACTGCATAAGTATTTTCGAGTATGTTTCTGGTCTTGTGTATGATTGTGTCATTATCTTCTACTCCCTCTGTGTACATGTGAATGTGTAGTCGTGTGCATTCTGCCTAGGGTAACACAGCAGCAGTAGGTTGTCATGGTATTGTAAATTGCAGAGCTGTTCTAATGGCGCCCTCTCTTAACTCGCACATACAATGCACATACCGATATGAAGCTTCCCCTTTACCAAACCATTTTCTAATCAGCAGCAATCTGCTGGCTCAGTGTGGTACCATGTGTACCATGTTCTACCATGATGAGTTCAATTCTGCTCCCAGCTTCCTGTTGTCTCCCCTGTTCCCCACCCCTAAAGACAATACAAAAATAACACAAGAGCCAGTTCTCTCTTGTGAATTAAACAGTTTTTTTTTCTTTCTTGAACTTGAACACTATAGGGACATCCTTAAGGGAAACCAGCCATCAAAGTTATTCACCAACCTTGAAACTGTATAGCAGGAGCTTGGATAATTCAAGGTTGATTGAAATGATTCAAGCCTTTCTTAACAGATTCTCATTTAACTCAACCTTCACACCTCAGAGTAATTTACAGCAAAGCAGAAGAACCGCCTCTTATATAGATGAACTGAAATGTTAATAGGGCTGGAAAGACATATGATACAAAGAATCTGGCTGTATTCATAATTAGAGATCTTCACAGATCCAAGATGCTGGACCAAATCTGGAATGGACCAATAGAAGACCTACCCAAACCTGATCTGAATATACCCAAGGATATGTGGAACAGATGCAAAATGTGGTCCATCCATACAGGGCTTAGAGAACACAACCACTGGCAGCAGTATTGTGCTCCATCAACATTTAATTATAATGTCTGTAGAACAGATGTATAGTCATCGTTACTAATTCCAAAGATAATTTGTTTTTATGCTTAAAAAAAACTAAAAGTCATATTGCCAACTGGACTATCAACAGAAGATTATTTTCTTTCTTCTTTTTTTTTTTTTTTACGAAGCTAATATCTGTGAATGAATCCCACAAAAATTAGGGTAATTTATTGGATTTCATTTTTAACATAGGCTACTGATTCAGGCTGTGATTATGCCGAACAGTACCAGGTGTTCAGAGCTGTGTTTGTGAAGTGTGTATTATCTGATGCATTTGCTTGTACTCTGAAGTTAGACATATTTACACAAAATATTTACGTAAAATGAGACCTTATTCCACCCAGTTAGACAATGTAATATAAGCCCGGTCCAATTCAGGTCATTGGTCAGTTCTCGGTTGTGAGACAATGAGTGAGTGTAATTGAAAGAGATGCTGTAAAGAGATGAACAAATTATCTAAAACAGAGAGCAAGAGCTACTAATCCACTAAATTATAGCATACCCTGTATAAATCAGATTAAACAGATTCAGATTCTCCATGACAATGGTGGCAAATTGATGTTGAACTTTGATTGAACTTTATAGGATTAATGTCCTTTATTTGGTCACCTTATGAAAAGTTATATCAGGGACTCATATACAATTCAAATCTCTTTATTATTGAGATATTAATATTATGATATTGAGAGTGGATGTTATGGCTGAGAGGGCTGCAAGTTGCCAACAATATATTTTACAATCTGCAGTAATTCTAAAATATACTAATATACTTCTAAAATATATCCACCTGTGCTTCTTTCTTTGTTGAACTCTTTTTGCTCTGCCCACTTTAATGTGAGTATTAGTATGTGTAGTAGCATCACACTGTCCTTTATGTGTGTTTGGTTCATTTGGTTAAGATCAAAATGTTGTTATGTATGTATTCTGAATGATGTTAATACAGGGGGGAGAAAAGATTTTGTTCCCAGTGATGATCATCGCTATGTCTCTTGTCCTTGTAGCGGAGTGTGGAGGTCACATAACTGGAGCAGTGTCTGGGCGGATTCTGTCTCCAGGATATCCTGCTCCATATGACAACAACCTCCACTGTACTTGGACTATAGAGGCAGATACAGGCAAAACAATCAGGTAATTATGAAGCAGTTGGATGTACACTGAAGCCACTGTGAGTACGATGATGGCCTGCAGTTATCCGCAGGATTTTTTTGTGGGAAAGACTTTTTTTCATAAACAAATGAGACAGCAAATAAAATAACAAGAATCCGCAGAATTACTTTGCTGTGGTCAAGCTTACTGGCCAACCTTACATTTAATAGGAGCGGTAATGCAGTAATAGCATCATTTATGATGATTCCCGCACAACAACAGCCCTCGCTCTACACATACTATAGAGGTAAAACTCACAAGACTGTCGGGTAATGACATATTCACTAATTATAGATTAATGTTCACTGTCAAAGCCACTGCTGTGTAGGAGAGTTCATTACATTACTCATTCTGCCAAGAAGGTGTTGCTAAATACTTTGCGGGTACTGCTGACATTCTTGTGTGTGTGTGTGTGTGTGTGTGTGTGTGTGTGTGTGTGTGTGTGAGCAAGCACTAGTTTGATCCGTCTATTGTCAGCTCTGCGTCATTTAGTTTTATGGTTGACAACATTTTTGGTAAAACTGCTCTATAAAGAAGAGTTGTTAATGGCTGTATTGTATCTCTGATCTCCTGTGTTTCATTTTTCAGCCTCCACTTCATTGTCTTTGACACCGAGGTCGGCCACGATATCCTGAGAGTTTGGGATGGTCCATCTGGGCCATCAGATGGAGGGATCCTGTTGAAAGAATGGTCTGGCCCAGCCTTACCTGAAGATATCCACTCGACTTTCAACGTACTCACACTGCAGTTTGATTCTGATTATTTCATCAGCAAGCAAGGATTTTCTATACAGTTCTCCAGTAAGTAGACTAAACTTGCAATTCAAATGATCAGGGAAACATCCCTAGGTTCGACTAAATCACTGAATTGGGTGGTCTGCCCTACATCCACATATGAAGCAAAAAGTCATTGCTGAATTAGAAAGTAAATTACCTCATTAACAGACTCATCACACATATAGTTTCTTAGTTATTATATAAGCCTCATTTAATATTGGTTATGAGATAATTAATCTGGAAATAATACTGCATTTAACAGGATTTCTGAAAAAACCTTTAGCTAGAATCAAATGAGAAATTAAATAGCTCGCTCTGGGACCCAGGCTCACTAAATCCTGAAGAACCTGTAGCTCAGTTTTGCTCGGATCCAATAGATGCAGTAACTAAACTATAAGTGCTGATTCTTCTCAGCTTAATTAGTTATTTGACAGCATTGTGACATGTTTTTGTTTGAGACACAGGCCCACGCAGGCATCCACTCATGCATGCATTCACGCACAACATCACAAACAACTGACTTCAATGGCATGTTTCCGCCTCATATTTAGAAGGTTGCAGCTGAGAAGTTATATTCCTTTTTCTTGAAGGAAAATTCCACTGCCAGCCCCTTTTTTTAACCACTTGGCATGAACACAAACATTTAGCTTAACACACACACACACACGCGCGCACAAGCTTGACACTCGTGCCAAAATTGAGCCTCCTAGGGCAGAAAACTGGCGGTCAAAGGATGAAGAATTATTTCTAGAACAACCCACCTACAGTGTCCTATAGAGCTGCTGGTTGCAGCTAAAAATAAATGCTATAAATCATTTCATAGGCTAATGAACAAAGTCGTTTCCATAAATTTCAGTGGTTCTGAACTGTAAATCTCAAATTGTCTCTATAGGTCAATTTCGTAAAAAGATACTTTTTTCCCCACTAAACTCCCTCATAGAGATGTCAGTGAACACAAACTATTGCTGTTGTTTCATCCCATTTTTTCTTAAGAAAGGACAAGCTGTACAATAGATATGAGATGGCCTTTTCTGTTTGAGTCACTGGTACTCAAAAATTTCTGTGCACCGTCCGCTTGGAATCATTGGCCAAAGTCACTGCAATCCACTGGCAAAATCGATCAGAGTCACACTGAGTAAGAAAAGTTGGGGACCATCTTACCTTAACAGCTTCTCTTTCACATCAGAGCATCCAGAAACACACACACACAAACTTTCTAGAGCTTATTCATTTTTACACAGCCATTTATTACCAGCACAAGTCCTGTGCAAGCTAATACACCTCCACTTGATATGTACAGCTGCATACACTAGGGTGCACGTACACAACCTTCAACACATAATAACTGTCAGAAGTTTTTTTAAGAGATGCATATTTGCAGTCATAAATATTTACATTCTCTGCTTTCTGTCTCTCACACTTAGTTTTTCCATTCTCTCCATATTCCAAACAATAAATATTTGCGCTCACTAACATGCTAATCAGAGCATTGTTATCCCATTATTATGGTAATGACTCCTTGTGTTTACCTCCATGTTGTTTTACGAAAGCAAAGGTAATGTTATTTACCACCACACATTCATTTAAAGCAATGTTTGGGGATTGATTGAACAAGTGACTTTTAGGGGCGATGTTACTACTATAATAATTTGGTCCTCTCTCCTTCCCATTTGTTTCCCTATCTGTCCACTGACCTGATGAAATAAATACTGTGTTGTACAGGAAAGATATAATAATGTGATGTTATAATGCTATGTTTGGCTGTGTTTCTGGATGCTGCTGGAGTATTGCACAAAAGATAATTTATATGTTCACTGCGGTTTGTAATTCATAAGGCTGGCCTCTCTGCGCTCGTGTTCTACTATTATTCTGGCCAGGGCTCTGGCCAAGATCTAATCTATAATTTTCACTGAATCTGAAGCTTCATGACTAATTGTTGATTCCAGCATATAATGAGGATTCAGGCAGCAGCAAATGCTGTCTTGTTCAGACTTTGGCAGATGATGTAGATTAGTTTTTCCCAAGTGGTAAATCTATCTAAAGATATTTTGCATTTGGACATTTATTTATTTGGTTTTTAAACACTGATTGATCCAATGAAAGCACTGCAGCGTATGAAACCCCAACAAACAGAGGCAGATTGTCATGAATCCCGAATATACCACTTCTTAGCCTGAGGGGGGAGCCACTAATTAAAAAGCCAAAAGAGAGTGCCAGACCAAATTTGATTGGATGGATGATCCACTTTGTTACTAACTGGTCAGGTAGAGCATGAGTTATCACTTGTATCTCCAGCAAAAATAGAATGATTATGTTGCGTGTCCATATACATTATAGTAAATATGTCTTTCTTTTTGTCTGCAGCTGCCAATGTTGATTGTATCATAGCGATGACTGTTGAGTTATCTACTGACAGTATGTCAACACCTGTCTTTCTTTGTTTGTTTTTCACACACTTTCAGCTACGACAGCAACAACCTGCAATGATCCAGGCATCCCTGTAAATGGTTCTCGATATGGGGATAGTAAGGAGCCTGGTGACAGTATGACGTTCCAGTGCGATCCAGGCTACCAGCTGCAAGGCCAGGACACCATCACATGTGTACGGATGGATAACAGGTTCTACTGGCAGCCTGACCCTCCAACATGTATAGGTAGGTGTGCATTACTCTTTTAATAAGTTAGGAGACCTGAATATTTTATTTTACAGTTAAAAAATAAGAAATATGAACCAACTATACATAAAAAAAAATGGAGGATTGAATGAAAACCTCTGGAGGTGGAATGACTCCAAAATTGCTTCTTAAGTCTGATATGTGGAGAGTAAACAACAAACATGACAATGCAGGTCCCTTAGGTGCCCCTTTGTTGTTGTGCCACACCTGACATACTTCTCTGGAGGCAAATCAACTGAAGCTTGCTGGTGAGCTAATCCCAAATGATGCTGCTGCTACTGCTGCTGCTGCTTGGAGCATCAGATGGTTTTCCATACAGGAGGCATGCTCTTTAAGATCAAGGAGAGGTTGAATGGGTGCTGAGAGGAAACTCGGTTGGGATAAGCATTGGCCACTGTTGCTCAAAGGAAAATTCAAAATGGATCACCAAAAACCTCCTGAATTCAGAGTTGGTGGAAAAACAGTGAGGTCATTTTGGTTGCATCAAAAAACTGTTGCTAAACCACGGCTTGTTGCCTCTTTTTCGCTATTATCACCACCATCAGGCCCACCTGCTGCTTCTAGCCCAGTGAGCATCCACTTCCCACTCCACACCTCATTCACACTATTCGTTTGTTTTTCACTCTGCCACTTTCAGGTGTGCTTTTTTTCTTTATTTTGCTCCTCACCTCTTCCTGACATACTTGACTCACTCACTAAGGGAACAAAATGACTCCTAACCTTGAAGGCTGTCTTTCTTGGGTCAGAAAATATAGAAATGGCAGAGACAGTAGAAAAGAAGGTACAAACTGTAATTAAGCAAGAGCCCTTCAATGTCCTCACCGTGCAACCTACAAGTCTCAGCATGTTAGTACAAAACAAGCCTGCAGCATGTCCAAACATTTCTGTGACCAGCTGTTTGTAGGCTGCTGCTGAAGAACTACTTACCTTTATTGTAAGTTAATTTCGTCTTGGACATGAAATATGATGTCAATTTAGTCAGGGTAAATGGATGAGGAAAGTTACCAGAGCTTACCATAATGGTCCTGGGCTGCTGGATTTTCAATCATGCAAGAACTGGGAAGAGGTATGACATCAGACACAGCTGAAGGTGCAATGTAAACAGCATGAGCAGGCTGGTAGAAATTCCTGAAGCAAGTAGCAGGACTTGCTACAGACATTTGCCTTTCTGTTAGACACTACAGCATCCCTTTATGTTGCCGTCTCCTTCTCTTTATCAGCCAGCACTATCGGGAAGTCCTCCAGTGCGGTCACAGACACCAGTAATTTGCCTTGTAACCATGCCTGTGAAACACATTATGCTTTGTTCCTGATATTACCTCTGACTCTTTGCCAGTGACCTCATGCTTTGCACGACTGTAGATAAGACGTTGGGCTTTAAATCCCGCTCTGTTTTCTCTTAGCTTAGCCTGCGTGCGCTTCCCTCCCCTGCACTTTCACCTCAGGCGGTGAATCCCTGGGTGTTCAAAAGCTCCTAAGATTAAACCAACATTACACACAATAGTCTAGTGCGAGTGTGCGTCTGTCTGTGAGTGATTTGCAGCTGTTAATGCCTTTGTTTACTTCTATTTCACTGTTGATAATCCGTTCACACCCACCTGCCACCCCCAAGACACCTCTCTATGTTTCAAATTCTTCCTTCACATCACCAAATTGCTGCTTGAATGCATCTATCTGTCTCTCTTGCCAATATCTCTTTCCTGCTCTCTGGCTTGTTGTGGGATAACAGGACCGCTAGGGGTGATTCTCTCCGCTAACTGCCCCCAGACTTACACTCTGTAACTAAATCTTGCAGTCTCTCTCTATCTCTCTTTTGCTCTTTTCACCCTCTCCAGCTACATGTGCAGAGGGTGAAAGAGCAATATCAATGGTCCACCAGGGGTAATTCTGTCTCTATTAACCAACCTCTGCCATACTTCCCATCACTAACTAACTCAATTTCGCTCTGCCTACCTGCGGGGGTAATATGAGTGGTCAATCAGGGGCGATTCTCTTTCCAAAATTACCCCATGCACAATGCTGTGTAATCATCTTTCTCCCTTTCTCTCTTCCTCTCTCTGTCCGTCTCCAGCGACATGTGGGGGTAACGTCAGTGGGCCTTCTGGAGTAATTCTGTCTCCTAACTACCCCCAGCCTTACCCCCCAGGGAAAGAGTGTGATTGGAGGATCAGAGTGAATCCTGACTTTGTCATTGCTCTTATCTTCAAAAGGTAAGCCACCTAAATTTACAACATCGCTTTTGTCCATCACCCCATTTACACCTAGTATTAAAATAGGAACTGTATCAGGATATGGTATTTGGATAATAAACAACCCGATCTTACTTTTGTGTTCACACCCGCCATTTTTAACGCACTATTCTTATCCTCATTAAGGTCGAATCTCTGTCCTCCAGAGCAAAACCTGTGCATGAGTGCTTTGAGGTGGCAGCAAATCAGCCCCAGACTCCCTTAAAAATTCATGTAGTTTTTGAAGTTAGTGAGTTAGGGGTAACATTATAAGCTTTGTTAAACACTGTCTACCACATTTTTTTTGTTTTTTGTAAAAGCGGCAAATGTCATTCAGTATTTTTTTCTTGTAAAAAAGTTTTTTTCTCGACATTTTACTGCGCTAGCTTAAAGGGTACTCTGTGACTACATAGATTATATTCTTTGTTAACAGCAGATCAGCAGCGAGGATGAGTGCAATGCACACCGTTGTACATACTGTTATTTCTCACTGTTATGTTTTTACCACCCATATTACTTTCATTTTTCTCAGCCTTCTGTTGAACAATGTACCTTCATGACAGAATAGATGTCAGTAATTTAAGGCATGACTCTTTCAGCCTCACTCTAAATTTGAACAACTAGTTGGGTTTTACGTTAGCTAAAAACAAATATCTTGATGACAGCATGTTGTTCGCATTGCATTTGCACCAACTTAATATCCCAGCATGTTACCAGCCAGACTACCAGGTGTGATCATATTCCGGTCACAACACATTTTCACCTTACGTTAACGTGTTTTTCCTCATCTGGAAACTGTGACCTGATACAGATCACATACTACTAAGTGTAAACGGGGTCTATGTGTACAGGACCACCTGTATATACTACCTTTGACACAAGTATTATTCTTTGACACAAGTTTTGATCGGGTATTTCGTTTGTTTTTGCCTGTGGAGGCCACACTGCCTCTCAGCTGGTATTTTCTGACATTTTCAAGGATGGATTAAAGTTTTTTGTTTTTTTTTTCTAAATAAGACTACGAATTTTCTCAGCAAAGATTTTAGTTGGGACTTTTCTCCTGTATTTGCTGCACAAAAGGGTGCTCATGTTGGTGGAGGACTTAGCTGCAACATGAGGTGACTAAACATATATCAAAGTAAACTGGTAACTTCATGAGAAACTAGTGTTAAGTAAACATTTGCACTCAAGTTTTTAAAAAAACAATGTGTAAACAACATAATGTTGCCATAATAGAAGTAGGCTACTGTATGTTTTAAGAAACAATAGAGCGTCCATGTCAGGAAGTGAAACATGCTGATTGAGGATGTGAATTTGTTTCTCTGAGGAAATACAAATTTACTGACACATGTTTTGTGTTGGTTAATGTTTTGGGAATGACAGTGTGATCGATATTTAGGTTTTGTTAGAAGCAGTGTTCTGAACAGATCGTAAATAACACCAGAATGTGTGTTTTTCTTGAACATTGAAGTAATGTGTCTGCGACAGACACATCAGGGCAGAGCAATGGTCTCACTGATGATATTAATTTTTAATTAGTTTATCCAAACACCTGAGAAAACATTAAAAATTACAAACTTAAAGATTTAACAGCTGGACGGGGGCCCAAAGCATTTTCTGAAATATGTTTTTCTTCTGGCTCGAATTTAAAAATGCATCACCCTCCATGGACTTTGTTCATGAGTTTAGTTAAAGTTTATTTTTAAGTGTAGACTTGGCGTAAGTCACTGTGGCCCCACACAGGGTAAAAAAAAAAGTCAGGGATCAGACCCAGATCAGTCTGATGTTAATTAGCAGACAGTGAATGATCATTAAGGTAACTAATAAACCCATTTCACTGCGTAACGCATCCCTCTAATAGACATTACATCAGCCTAAAACAATACAGTAAAATCCTGTTTTAACATAGCCAAAATAGCTGAATGTTTTGTTTGTGTTGCGATGACCTTTAAAAGCTGTAGCTTCAAATTGAAATTTTTCTTGAATGTCAGACTTTCAATCAGCCATATTTTTCAGTTTATTTAATCAGCTCGAAGTTATGAGTGACTTCCAATGCATCCTTGCAGATAAATATATTTGTTCAGGAAGTTTCTGAACACTGTTCATCAGCAGATAGACTATTCTTGCCTTGATATAGAAAGAGAAATTCATGAGTAAATGAAAGGGATTTTCTGACCATTTCCATGTTTTGTTTTTTGGTAATGGGGCAGTGTTTATTTGCATTTCAAGTCCCGATTGTGCCTCAGTGGTGAATATTTTACAAGTCACAGTGGCTAGAGGCTTATGACTGAAGCAAAAGTGAAGATTGGAGTCTCAAATGTAGCAAATGAGATAAAAGCAGAGCGGACTTTCTCCAGATTGCCAAAGGAGAAGAAATGACCCAATTTTGGTTTCATGTTTTTCAGCTGGAAAGATAATTCCCCTCTGTAGTAACAGTGAGACAGTTTTTATTTTACTTTTGATTTATTTTTTATTTATTCTTTATTGCTATGGTCTTAAGTGTTTGCATACATTTTCATTTTCTTACATGTGATGCTTTTCATACTTATAGCAATCTTACAATAATGTTGTGTATTTCACTTTTATTTAAGTTGTATTGATTGTGGTTGTTTTCTGTATGTTGTTCTTCTTTGTCATTATTTATCTAATCTTAATCTAGTAATCACAGCTGAAATAGACTGCTTTTCACCCAGCTACTAAAGACTCTTTTGATCAAACCAAAGTACAATTCTTGTTTCTTCAGTGAATTTAAAACTCATTCTGTGGTATCATATAATCCATCTATCTATACTGACCATATTCATATTCAGCGGTAAAGCTGTATTCTTCTCATAATGAGAGTATTGACTGCTTGCGGCTATATATTTTAAAATGTTCAATCCAATACTTACCAAACAAAGATGTAGCTTCCCATGATTGCTCTTAGTTTGCATCCAAGTAGGAACTCTTATCATACCATTGTGTTACTCTTGTTCAGTCATGAGAGGTTATGATGCTGCCCCATTTCTGCTCAGTGAGATCTTTATGTTCTTTCTATGACATTTAGTAGCTTTAGCATTCAGACCCAGACTGTATCACTAATGCAAAAGGTATTAGCACGGATCATTTTAATGCTTTGTCAGTGCAAAAGGGGCTTATGTGCAGTTAAGCCCATTCTGCAACAGATATAAACACAAGGCTTAAACTTGAGCATTCTTCACACTTATTTTGACTTGGGTAATGATGACATAAGGTTCACGTAAGTTCAACAATCATACATTTTGTCGTCAGCTTAATGTGACTAACCCCCCTTTAACCCAAACTCAGGATTTCAAGATTGTCTTTTTGTGTCTCAGAGTAAAGGGAAGGGATAGAAAATTTAGAGCACATATGAGAGAAGATTGCTGTTAGTATGCCAGCATCTCTGGATTTAGATAACAATTGAAAATTTTTTCTTTTTTTTACATTTTCACCAAAATAAATTGCGGTTATCTTAAAGGCCTAACAACTTGGGAAATGCATTTCCTAACTCATGAAATGTTGTTTGAATTGCTCTTTGCAGAACTGTGTATTACCTCATGTCCTTATGTCCTTGTTGCATGAGGACATGTCCTAGCCTACATGCCTATAGAAAACTGATATAACAATTCAGAGAAATAAATGTTGCTCGTTAACGGCCCTGTAGCTCAATATGCAAGTCTATGGTGTCCATCTCTTTTTATAGCTGTGACAGGACACATACAGATGCACACTAACACACAGTTGAGTCCTGTGACTTCCATCCAAAAAATTGAACAGGGTGGTTTAACCAGGTGAGAGACAGCGCTAACTCAGAAAACAATGTAGGTGAAAACAATTTAAAAGTTTCTCTGTGTGACAACCACTGGGACAGGGTGTGTGAGTGTGTGTGCATGTGTTCTTATACCATTACCCTCATGAGGACCAGGTATCTTCACATATGTGTAAAGAGATGAAAAGGAGCTGCCAAAGTGAAAACAGGTTCAGGCTGCAGGTTCAAGAATTCAGGGCACATATTTGTGTTAGGCTTACGCACAAACATACTCTGGCAAACTGAGGATATAAAGATCAAAACAGATTGTGACATGCCCCTTCAGAATGCGACAACAGGATGATTTTTCTGAAATATTAATGTACTTACAGTGTTTTCTATTGCCATCTTAGATTCAAGAGGAAAAAGAAAACAGCACTTAAAAGTTTTCATTACGAATGCAGTAAACACATCCAGAAAACATGTCAGACACCTCAAAGTGAAAGTAAGAAGATTAGCAGATGATTAAAAGAGAAATACAGCATAGCACAAACTAATTGGCATTCATTAAGTAAAGTATTTGGATTTAACACATCATTGGATTAATTGTTTGAAAATTTGAACAGCAGCACACAAACGAACTGGCAATCAATCTCACTGTATTGTTGAACCCAAGTTTCTCTCTTTTGTTTTTGTTTTTTACCCCAGTTTCAACATGGAGCCAAGTTACGACTTCCTGCATATCTACGAGGGTGAAGACTCTAACGGGCCGTTACTATCAAGTCTCCAAGGCAACCAGGCCCCAGAGCGAATAGAGAGCAGTGGTAACAGTCTCTTCCTGGCATTCAGATCTGATGCCTCACTGGGCATGTCTGGGTTCGCCATCGAATTCAGAGGTAATTATTTCATAAAAAAGTTTTCCTTGATATAATGTCCTTGTAAATTTTCTTGCAAGGTCACACTTAACGTGGAATTCTTCTTAGATAATGACCTAATGTTTTAAAACATCATCAGCATTTATGGGACTAGCAAATAATAGGATAAGACATGTTAATAGAAGCAATTCAAGCAGTTTATTTCTATTTCTTACCTTTTTATTATATTGTTTATTTTTTACTATTATTATTGTTTATTGTTTATATTGAACTGTCCTTTGGCTGCTGTGATGCACACATTTCCCCGTTTGCGGGACTAATAAAGGAATTCTGATTCTGAATCACAGGGTGAACACAGGTATCAGTCACTTACATTTCATGCTTTTTAAGACCTTTTCAATTTCAATTTTTAACCAAAATAAGACTGGTTTGGGCAAATTCTCTATTTTCTTGTTCAAGCATGAAGGTAAGTATGAAATCCTGGAGTACATATGTGGTCCTGTGCAGAGGTTGGTTTTACATAGGAATATGGCTGTTAGCATGAGTAGGATTAATCTACATTTTGCCATCAGGTAGGTGCAAGTTTAATCTAAAAACACAGTAGAAGGTTCAGTGGTAGGTTTAAAGATTTGTATGATCTAAAAGGCAGACTTTCAGACAGGAGCTTGACACATTTTGATAAATTAAATTAAAGGATGGACACCAAGACAGGGAGATGGTTAAAGGAATTTATTTTTAAATGCAAAGTTGGCAGGTAGTGGAAGAGGCTCTGGTTCGACCACAGGAAGACAGCACAGCAGGTGGCTCGGCTGGTGTAGTGAAGCTTAGGCCCAGGCAGGTGGTAACGCTGGTGGCTCAGTAGGTGTGGTGGTTGAGACTCACAGTTGCGTTGGCTGAGGTAGAGGTGTAGGCTCAGGAGGATACAACACCGAGGATCCTCAGCCGAGTGCAGGCAGGTTGCAGAGGTACTGGAGGTTGAGTGGTAAGGTAGCCAGGAGGCTGGAAGCTGGTAGCTAGTCAATCACTGGAGAGGTCGAGAAGAGACAACGTTAACGAGGTAACAAACAATATAGCACAAGACAAGAGTTTCACTGTAGAAAGCACAATCAAAGAGGCCGTGTACCACATCAGAGAGATGAAATAATCTGGCAGCGAGTAGAGGGAAGACCAGGGTATTTGAACTGGCGCTGATGTGAGTGGGAAGCAGAAAAAAGCAGGAAAGCACAGACGCACACAAAACAGCCACACCAAAAGTCCCAATCATGACACGACAAACTCATTGAAAGTTGTCTTAGTTAATCTGGCCCAGCTATTTGATAAATACATGGAGTGGGCGTTCTGTATGTGACAAATACAAAAACAATCATTGTCGCGAAAATCTGTGTGTGACGTATGATTAGAATGTTGATGCAGGAGTTTCTTGTGCAGATTGGATAATATTTTAAGCTGCCATCTCTATTAATTTCACCCTTACTGTACATCAGTGTTTTTTCAGTTGAAGGGGCATGCTGCTCCATGAGTTGTTTACTTCCACAGATTGTGACTCATCCTGGTTTTACAGATGTTGCTTGACTGGGGGTGATTAACAGCTAGACTCAATGTGGAACTGATGATTAGTTCTTCGACTGACTAGAGACCAGATCTGCTCTGTCAAGTTTTATAAACTCTTTTTTTTTCTCTTATTTCTCTCACTCCATTTATCTCTAATTAAAAAAAGATTATCTCCTTCTCTGTTGTCTGTCTCCTCATGCTGCCTCACACCTCTGTACTTTTGTCATTAATTCACTACCTTTCATCTGCCATCTCTCTAATTAAAATACAACCTTAATCATCTCCCTGTTTCACTTCCATCTTGCCCTCCACCTTTCTCTCTCTCTCTCTTTCTCTCTCTCTGTCTGTCGGTTTCCCTCTGTCAAGCGCAATATCTCATTGTTATTGGGCGATCACAGTAGAGCAAACAAGCTGGCCCAGTGCCAAGTCATAAAGAGTTTTTGACCATGGTCGACTTTTCATCTTTTACTCTTTATTTGTGTCATCTTCTTTCTCTTGACTCCTCTTATACCCTTATTTGGTCCTTCCTCTCCCATGAGGGGAAAATCCATTAGGAGTTAAGAATGGATATTTAGTATGGCCCATAGCATACTAGAGTCAACCAAAAGCAGCCAGTCGACTAAATTTAGCCCAAAATCACCACCAAAATAGTTTAGCCCTCTAATGAAATCCAAAATCAGCTTTCTCGGGCTGTATAAAGGATTTAGGCATATTTTAGGAATCTACATCTGTAACTGTCAGTTATAACTATTTATTAATACTATTATTTATTCAAGTCTTTGTGAAAATTACACATCAATACCAAATTATTACAGTGCCTTTTCCTGCACCATGTTCCTAGTGCTGATATGGGATGAACTTACCAGATTTCTTTCTCTCAATTCTCCACAGAAAAACCAAGAGAGGCCTGTTTTGACCCTGGCAACATTATGAATGCCAGTCGGACGGGTTATGACTATAAACTGGGATCTCAGGTCTCCTACAACTGCCACCATGGCTACACAACAGTGGGAGGGGAAACCATCACCTGTGTCATGGGGAATGATGGGAAGCCGGTGTGGGACAAGGCTCTGCCATCTTGTAAAGGTAGGAGAGACACACAAAGAATTGCATGCTTACAGGAGTATGCACATGGTGGAATGATCATGTGGGGTAAAACCTGTGTATGTTTAACTATTAGTAAAAAAAAGAACCTGCTTGCACATACACTTCGGGCCCGTGTCCACATCTAGGGCCAGCGTCTTTTTTCAATTGTTCCCAATGAGGGAACGAGCGTCTATGATGATGATCTGTGTGTGTGTGTGTGTGTGTGTGTGTGTGTGTGTGTGTGTGTGTGTGTGTGTGTGTGTGTGTGTGTGTGTGTGTGTGTGTGTGTGTGTGTGTGTGAGAGAGAGCGAGAGAGTGTTTGCCAGAGACAGAGAGTCTGTCAGGGATTGGAGGGCTGAACTGTCTAAATGATTGACAGCTCAGAGAGCCAAGGAAGTGACACCTGCCAAACTGTCATTCAGAGTGTATGCGTGGGTGTGTATGTATGTGTGTGTATATGCGAAAGCTCTAAAGTGACAGAGACCTGGCATGGTGCCATGTGGGTAAAGATTCAAATAAGCCACAGAGCAAGGTGGCAGCACAAGGAAAGAATTTTAAAATGAGTACAGAGGAAACACACACACACACACACGGAGACAATATACACTTACTCATACCTCTTAACACTTTGAAAAAGGCTCCTGTGAAAGCTATGCTTAATAAAGTCTGAGAGACAGTGAAGAGGAGAATTTTGGGGGTGGGAAAGAATACAGATGAGATAATTGCACTCAGAATAGCTATATGAGAACAGCAAGGAATAACAGACAGCAAGAAAAAATAGCTCATCAGTTCATTTTATCTCATGTTCGTTTTAAGATAATATCCGCACTTGTTAACTTGAGATGTGTTACATTAACCAACCACAAATATAGAAATTTCACTTTAGCACTTCTTTGTTCAGCTGTGGTTTTGAACTTAAAGATGTGATGATCTGTTTTGCAGTTGCATCAAACAAAACAAAAACATGATTAATTTCTCTTAAAAGAAAATAACTTTGTTTTTTTAATGCATTTTAAGATTTGCATATTTGAAGTAATGTCACTTGTTTTATTGTGAGATGAGGAAAAAAAATTCAACTTCCTGTCTTGAATCACTTTAAATCTGTCCACCACAAGTGCACTTCAAAGTATTTGCGGTGCTTCCATCTACAGTAGGTAGTCAGCCACCTAGATTAGAAATCAGGAAGTCAGTCATTCTTAATTTCCCAGCTTGGGATCAATAAAGTATATCTATTCTATTCTATTCTATTCTATAACCAATCAAACAAGATGGACCAGTCATCTTGAGGCATCCATCCCCACTTTATAAACGCCCCTGGTGACCTATATGACATTCTCACATTCTTCCCAGCTTTCTCCCCAGAGTGAGATACCCCACTCAGTTTTCAGAGAAGCGGGGTTACCCTGGTAACTGAAAGTTATTTGGTCGAACCACTCAGCAGCCAGTTACTTGATCAATAAATAAGTTGATCACAACATTCCTTAGAGGGTTAAATGAAACGTTTCCACTGTTGGTAACATAAAGACGGTGTGTTCATTAGCAAATAGGGGGTGGCTGAAATGGATTCAGTGTAATATTAGATGCTTCTACCCCACAATAATGTATTTATGAACAGATGCCAAGTATTGACATTTAAGTCTCATTTTGAAGGCTACTAATGAAAGACCACATAATGGTCCTCTATCAAATAAAAAATGATCTCAAACTCTGAAAGGCCTTGAACTTCATCAAGCAATTGATTCATGTCTTTCTACTGTAATTGATCTTGATATGATTTTTCCATGAGGTGTGTTTTTTTCAGCTTTCTTGTTACCATGGCAAAAAACATGAATAAATTGCAGTTTTTAAGCTCTAATACAAATAATATCAAAATGGATTTTATCATACTACTACTGTCATTGACTCACAATTTGTTTTTGAGACTATGTTGTACATGGTGTTATAAGCGGTCTTGATTGACCCAAATTGAAAAAATAGTTGCCTTGCTCGTCATTGGATGAGTTGTTTCCTCTCAGTAACACAGACCTGACTTTGTTCCAGGTCCAGGCCTCTTCTGAGCCCCAGATACATGAGCTGATCTGTCGAGGTTGCTGTCACCTACACTATAGGAGAATTAACATATTCAAAGCAGAAGAATTTAACTAAATCCAGTCCTACCCAGTAATCTTGCTCCTTTTCTTCCCTCAGCTCATATTGTACACATTGAATTTTCTCACCACATAGTTAGGGAAGTTTCTCTGTCGGTCTGTCTCTCTATCTTTGGGCAGCTCCTGGGGCTTTTAGACCAAACTCATTAGACAGGGTGAGACCTCTTTAAATAATACATCTCCACTTACACTCCCTCTGTCTCCTCTCTTCTTCCTTTTCACCCCTCTAAACCACACATACACACACTTTCCTCTTTCCCTTCCTTCTCTTTCCTTTTCTCTGTAACTACTTCTCTCTCTTCCTGTTTTCTCACCCCCCCTCTCTCACTCATTCTCCCTTCGTCCCACCTCCTCTGTCTGTGTCTGATTTACTCTGTATTTTTCTCTCGCCATTTTGGTCAGGCTCTCTCTCTCTCTCTCTCTCCCTCATACACACACATGCACACACACACCTCCCATCTTAAACCGCTCTTTTATTGGTTTCCATGGTAACTAAGAGCTGGTGCGAGAAAGGAGGAATTCTCCGTGACTGTTGATAGGGTTGTGTGTTTGTGTGTGTGTGTGTGTGTGTGTGTGTGTGTGTGTGTGTGTGTGTGTGTGTGTGTGTGTGTGTGTGTGTGTGTGTGTGTGTGTGTGTGTGTGTGTGTGTGTGTGTAAGAGGGAGAGAGAGAGAGAGAGACGGAGAGGTATAGTGAGAGAGAGAGAGAGAGAGCTATTACAGAGTGCCGCCTAGAGGCAGTATTCACACACAAGACCTCACACAAACACACACACACACACACACCATATACAGTTCACTACTCACGTTTATACACGCAAACACACTTAAATACTCAATCTTTGAATACAGTTTATATATGTTTGTGATATCAGTTAAAGAGGAACTCCACGCTCGTTTTTTTCTTGCGCTGTTGGCATATGATGTTAATACAGGTGATTTTTCCATCAAAACACATTTAAGGTGTAAAAACTGCTTTTTCCCCTTGAAATTTGGCTGTGTGTCTGCTTAGATTCCTGAATCATAAAGAAATAGGCAGGACTCTGAGGTCTATTACAGTGCGCTACCATGCCAAGTGTAAGTAGTAGAACACTGGCTAATGCTAGTACCAGTTTGTATACCTTACGCATAGTTGCTGGTTGCGGGAGCATTAGCCTGATAGGCAGCAGTGGAAAAGCACATCATACATGACCGAGATGTATTTCTCATGGCAGCAAACACCACACATGGGGTCGCTGATAACTGTGCTGTAGTCGGAGCTTAATAAGATATATAAGGCTGACCAGCAGTAGTGTTAACCAAGATAAACAGCTTAGCTATGGCTGTACATGTGCTGACAATGACCACGGACAAACACACCACAGAGTCTTTCGTAGTAGAGCTGCCAGCTTAACTACAAAACAAGTACCCTTGTAACTCTCACTAACTCTCTCAAGGGTCAATGGTGTAGTTCTAGTGACTTTCAAAGCAAAGTTTGTAGCAATAGCTATGCATAATGCTTTTGTGAAATTTAAGGATTTTTATATGATTGTGAGGACCGATCTAAAACGTCACTTTCACTTAATATATTCCACCACAACATCAACATAGTCGGATCATTCTCACCACTCCACTGATTTGAATAGAGAACCAAAATCACCACATCAGAGCTAACTTCTCTTCCACTAACTTCTATAACTTAATGCAATCTCTCATTCAACACTTCTACCATCTGTCCTTCTGATAAAAGTGTGCTTGGGGGTTTACTGTCTATAAGACAAATTCAAATCCACTACAGAGCTTTCTATTAAAAATATTTTTTTTGTTGGGATGCATACTGTCAATGTAAAAAACTTCAGCTCTGATAAAATGTACTTTTGTGACAACACAAGTACTTAAATCATAGAAACTTGGTTTCATCCATATGTCTGAGCCCACTGCGACCCCTTGACTTGCCTGTGGACTCTTTTGTCAAGCCTTGTCGTATTACCCGCAGTGGTCTTGGCCTCTCTGGAAATGGCGTCCAGTAGCTTCTATTTGACTGTTTTTCAGTTGCTACCCTCAACGACACTCAACACTTTCTTTACAGTTAATTAACACCAAAAGCCTTCCAGTGACTTAAAGGGAATACTTCACGTCATATCTGGTAGGTTTTTTTTTATTAAAAATCTGTAGGAACTGAATTTCATTTGACTGGTATGTTAACCTTGAAATAAACTGACTAAAATTAATTAGTAACTGAAAATGGTATTTTTTTTTAATCAGCAGAATGTTGAGGATGACATGAGGGGCGACTGTATCTCAGGAGGTAGAGCGGTTCGTCTAGTATTCGGAAGGTCACTGGTTCGAGTCCCGGCTCCCCTCAGTTACATGTCGAAGTGTCCTTGGGCAAGATACTGAACCCCAAATTGCTCCTGATGAGCAGTTGGCGCCTTGCATGGCAGCCTCCAGCATCAGTGTATGAATGTGTGTGTGAATGGGTGAATGTGCCAAGTATTGTAAAGCGCTTTGAGCTGTCAGTAGACTGGAAGAGCGCTATAGAAATGCAAGACCATTTACCATTTACCATTTACATGACTGGGTTGTCGTACTCTTGGAATTAGTGCCATGTAGGGTTCCATTATGCTTACTTTACGTGGACTTTTAGGTTATACGTAATACCACACCTTCTCAATATTCAATAGTGTCACAGTTATTAATTAATAATAATGAATATTTACAATTTACAATGTTACATTTTTACCGAAGATCTTTAAGGCAAGTCTCGCCATTCAGAGGCCATCTTGGTAATGCCCATGGGCAGTTATTTTGGGCTAACAAGACCAGCATCTCCTATCTAAGTTAATGGGGAGAGAGCCATAACCTCACTTTTAAAGGTCACAAGGACATGAAAACTGCATGTACAGAACCACCAGTCAAATCTGATAAATACAGCTTAAAAGTTAGGTGACTTTGGCCCAAAACAAGGTTGTACTTCTACTACGCATGCACATGGTTTTTACAACATCAACTTTTTTACAACACCAGTTCAATAAAGAGTATTGCAATGTGATGTCATCAGCTCATCCCACCAAAGTACTTTAAAAAATGTGAGTTTAATGTCTAGTTTTTCAATAGCATCACCTTTTTTGGCAATTTTCTGGATTGGTGTGATATCCTCCTCTTCCATCGTCATTAGAAGTCTGCAGCCGCACCAAATAAGTTGAAACTGTTATTGTTAATCTCAACTGTGCGCTTGTGTCAGTTGATAAGATGATTCATATGTTTCTTGATTTGACGATTGGCTTTTGGGACAAGAGGTGGGATACTGTATGTGTTATACAGCTGTCATCCCTGGCATTATATAATTTTCTATTCAAAATGCTTTGAGTGGTTTGTCTCCTCTCTTATAACGTGTTTGTTTTTACTAAATATCCAGTCTGCTTGACCTCATCTCTGAAGCTCATCATCATCACCTGAGGTTAAGGAGGTCTTCTGCTTGGGTCGCAGGATTGTTTAGAGGTTAACAGTGTCATAGCGGCTCTATAAAGAGAATATATAAAACAAGAATTGCTTAAATTGATCTGGCTTCAGAGGTATTTGGTAGTGAAGTTATTTCACATACAACCATCATCTCGTTACACACACACGCTCACATTAAAGGACACATTGTATACCCAGATCTAGTTGGAATTAGTTTAAGTTATTTTTGTAATTGTCAAACCCTAACCTGCACAATTGTTTTACTATTTACATGTGCATATGCATAGTGCAATTGCTACTTTTCCTATCACACAAATAAGTTTTGTGATAAAAGGTACGACAGGTCTTGGTCTGTTAACAGCATTCAGGGGCTGTGTTGCATATACGGTAGTAACCATTTTTCTAAGGTGTGTATATATATATATATATATATATATATATATATGTATAGAATTTGCTCAAGAATTTGTAGTTATTTACATTGTTGTGATTATTGTGATAAATCTACTCTCTGAAAAGTTGAACTCACTAAAACTGTTCTGTTTACGGTTCTGTAAGAGCTCCTGGAAGACCTGCAACTCCACTTTAAAAGTTTAGGACATTTTAGAAGTCTTTTCCTGTACTCTCACTGCCACCCCAAAGCCCTGTTGTGTGTGTATGTGTAGTTGTTTGAGAGGAAAAGGAAAATGAGATGCAGACAGTGAGAGGTAGGACTACAAAAAGTGTTGTGTACGTGTGTGTTCTTGTGTATGTGTGTGGATGATCAAAGCGCGTGGATGTGTGAGAGAAAGAGAGTGACTTGCATAGCATTTTTTGCATTTATTTGTGTGTGTGTGTCAGAGGGTGTGAGTGATCAAAGCACATGTGTGTGAAGGCTTTTGATAAGGCTGACACCTGAGCCTAGAGCAGCACCACTGGGAAATTGTGGGTAGATCAAGACAAGACCTCTAGACCTAAGGGTTTGAATGCAGCAGCACAACAAGAATCAATCCGAAAAATATCAATCGATATCAGTGCACAGGATCAGTAGAAGTGGAAACAAAGAGGGTGATTACTCTGATGCTTTAGGAAACAAGAAGAAAGGAGGGAGGGATAGGAGTTGGGAGGAGGAGGACGAGTGGGTGGAAGTACAACTGTCTAGCAAGGGAGTAGGAGTTTTGCTGTATTTTTCATTCTAGGCATGTTAATCAGTTTCACTGAGCAAGGCTTAACCAAGAACACGGGCCCAGACTTAATGTCCACACTCACGGTCTCACAGACTTTGACATGTGTTCCTGATAAGTCCACATGAGCTCAGGGCTGTCCCACTGTGAAATCGGAAAGGGCTCTCTGGTGGACTTTTTGAGCCCTTTATGCATGGTTTCCACAAGACTGAACTGCTAAGGGAATTACCCCTATGGGGCTGTCCAAAATCATCACAAAAAACCCCAAAACATTAAAGGACTTGAAAGAATGTAAAAATGTTCATGGCTGCAATGACTGTTCATAGTTTTTTAAGGTTTTATTTAAGTGAGGCATGATAAAGATCACTTGTTCCTCTCAATCTGTTTCTCTCCTCTCTGTTTTCTCTCTACCAGCAACGTTTTCTGCTTTTAAAAAGTCAGACAAAAAAACACACCTTGCGGTAGGATTTTTTCACCCACGATTCCCTTGTCATAACAGCAGGTGAGCTGCGTGTGAAAGAAGCTTGTTGTTAATTATGTAGGCGATCAAAACTAACATCCCAACGACCAGGTGCACCTCTCTCTGTCTGCAGAGCATGTGTGATTGACAGTAGACGGGAGAGGAATGGCAGATTGTCTTTAGTTAATCGATCGCAGATGATGTTCTCTTGGATGGATTGAACAAAATCAATCAATGAAATGCTTCAATGTGTAATGTACTTGTCAAATGTACTTGGGCGCCTGTTGATATACCTGGGCAGTCCATCATAGTAAAGCATATGTGTGGGAAACACTATTAATGATAACTTTCAGGCTAACCGAAGGTTTTTTTTTTAATTGTGCAAAATCAATTTTATCAAACTACATGAAAAATCACACCCTGACACCTGAGTGGCCACAGACAGGCCAACGTCCCAGGTGACATATTAGTTCAAAATATGTCATCCTGTTTCTCATATAGCATTTCAAACCTTTGCACTCTCCTGCTCTCACATTTTCACTGAACAGAGGTGATGATAATTAAAGTCTGTCAAGGATCACAGATGATACTGATGGTAAACATTGGTACTGGGCCACAGACATACGGTACACACTCTAGCAAAACAAGACAAGAAGAGCAAGAGGCTTGAAGAGGTGAGAGAAGAAGCAATAAGAATATGCGTGTGTGTGTGTGTGTGTGTGTGTGTGTGTGTGTGTGTGTGTGTGTGTGTGTGTGTGTGTGTGTGTGTGTGTGTGTGTGTGTGTGTGTGTGTGCGTGTGTGTGTGTGTGTGTTTGTGTGTTGCAAGGATGACATTGACAGATGTGCTTGCTGCTGCTGTTTTTACTCATACACACCCCACCACACACACATTCACAGACACTAATTTCATTGACCTCTGCTGGCCTAACCTGCAGTATAAATGTGCACACGCCCACATACTGTTAGCACACAAGGTTTATAACTCTCTTGGGGGTGCTGAAGATGGATCAAGCTACTGTTAGGGCTGCTTCTCGCGGGTCATGCAATGGTAGTAGGGATTAATAGGCTTTTTGAAATTGCGATACGCTGATACCAGAGATCCCACACTGTGCCGTAGCTCATCACCCCATAATTCATTCAGTAAAGTTTTTTATCCTGCTGCCTCTTTGTAAAGAGAAAGGAACTACTTTGCAAAGAGTGCAGCAGAACTGTCATCTCAGTTATAAAAAGCATATGCCGCTACATTAATTTGATATATAGTTACCAAATAACACTGTTGCATATCAGTGGCTGTTTCATAGTACCACAATATGTGTTGGTTACAAGAAAATGTGTGTGTTTTTGTCTGTTATCAATCAATCAAAGGCATCATCTCTTTTTTTTTAAAATATCTTTTTTATAAAGTCACATAACAAAATCGTAAAGGAACAACTGGAAAATAAATCTAAGCTTATTTAGATGCACAGCTATATCTTTGGTTGGACATTATTTTCACGCACAAATACACATTCACACACAAAGGCACACAGATCAAAAGCACTATATTTTTCCATTATATAACAAAGCCTTGGAGCCACAAGGGTCCAAGTGATATTTGGGGACAACATAAATTTTCTGCTAAACTAAACAACTTTTGAGCCAAATGCAGCCAGTTGGATTTTTTTATTTATATATATATTTTTTAACACATAAGAATAACAGATTAGGGTAGTGATACGATGCCAGCTTTGAGTGCAATTGGCAGTGCTCCCAGCAGCAAGGGGGAAAAAAATAAAGACGAGGCACGCGATTAAAATCTGAATGCTTCATTTCAACACGAGGCCTCTAAATGATTGAAGCAACAAAGCGGATGAAAGTGTTTGGGCAGTGCTGCCAGAAGTGATGCTTGCTATATTGTTACCTCAGTACATTAGCTACAGTGTATTCCGCTAGTATGAGTACACAGACATTGTTGTGCTATTTTGGCTTTGTGTCTTGGATCCTGGATCAAAGAGAAACAAGGAAAAGGATGTCAAAGTGCTGACCTTCAGTGTTAAATGTACTGAACAATGACATTCAGACAAGACAATCAAGGAGTTTTTTATGGCCAAAACAGAGGAGTGCACCTCTTTTGCCAGTTGCGTCAGCCAGTGTCAATGCAAGCGATCATGCTTTTCAGAAATAAAAACGATAAGTGAAGCTGGCTGCAGCGCAGGCCTGGCAGGGCATCACTGGGGAAGATACCAAGTGTATGCTGATATCTTTGAGCTTTAGACTTTAGACACTCACTTATTTATTTATTTTAACCTTTATTTATTCAGGGGATTTTCTCTGAGAGCTCAGCTCTCTTTTTGAGGAACACTATGATCACACAAACACACAGTTGCATACACTTACACCTGGAAGCTACCCAGTAAAACCACTGCCTGATCTGTTGGCCGGAGCACTTGAGGGATAAGGGCCTTGCTCAGTGAAAGTAATGATGAAGGGACAAGTATTTCTCATTTACTTTCTCCTCAGATTTATCCCGCAGGTCATGGTCGAATGAAAAAGTACATATCATGATTCAATTTAAGTTTCTTCCAACTTGCTCAACACATTTTCTTCTCCTGAAATCGAGGAAGTAGATTTAGAAATTGCTGCAATGCCTATAACGTTC
Source organism: Pagrus pagrus (assembly GCF_965226575.1). Lineage (NCBI taxonomy): Eukaryota > Metazoa > Chordata > Actinopteri > Spariformes > Sparidae > Pagrus > Pagrus pagrus. The sequence continues at coordinate 26,889,480 of NC_140185.1, read as the reverse complement.
ATCTGATGTGAATGTAAATACCCTCAAACATAAGTTGGACATCAGCACTTAAACTTATTCATCCTTGTTTCATTTCACATTCAGTGTGCTGGAGGACAAAAATGTGTCACTGTCCGAATTTACTGCATATAGTGGCTGTATCCATCAATTCTCTTTATCCGTTCATACTATTCAGGGCTGTAAGGCTTTCCCAGCATGCACTAGGTGAAAGGCAGTATACTCCCCAGACAGGCTGCCAATCTATCACAGGGCCAACGCATATAGATAAAACACTCACATTCATGTCAGTGGACAATTTACAGTTTTCAATTCACCTAACCTGTGCTGCTTAGTGGTTGGCACAAAGGTGAAGAGGCTCAGCCTACAAAGTGATTCCCTTACAAACCTACCTACAGTTGAGATCTTACCTTGCGCAAGCTAGATTGAACCATTTTGTATATCCCCCTGCAACTTTAAGCCACATTTACTGTGTGTACATAAAAGCACAGTGCAACTCTATGCTTTGCCTTTCATTCAATTTGTGCTTACAGTCTGTATGGAATTTAACCTGGTTACAAAAGCAATAGCTGAACACCCAGTAAATGAGTAGGGCTGCCTTTTAGAAGCATTTTGTGAGGAGCACTCAAAGGATACAGTACAGAATAGAGTTGGATTGTCTGGGGTTTGTAAAGTCACAAGTTACGAACATTCAAAAATATTTCCTTAGGCTGCAACTAAGAGACATTACTGGAGCCTGTATCATTCAGAAAAATGTCAGAAAACTATGTTATGGAATATGTTTTTTAAATTATTTCCATTTATTGATAAACATGCATGTTGGAGCATGTGAATCAGAATATGTAGCGTTCCAATACAAAAAGAGTTGATCACATATCTGAAAAACAACAATTATCTGGTAGTAATTATTGATAAATATTCTCTTAAACATAAAAAAAATACTTTTTACAGCAAACCTGCAAGGACACTGGACTGCCAACCTTTTAAAATGCTACATGAGACAGGATTTCAGACTTCAGTTGTGATGAATATAACCATTACAAGACAATGCCAAATTCAAGTGACATATTAATGGCTTATTGAGATCTTGGTAGATATTAAAAGGAAACTAATTTATATTGTATTCGCATTGGCAGACCCTCTATGCTGTCCTTTCGATATTGAGCCATCTCTTAAATGATACATCTTATGGCTCTAGAGTCTCAGGTAACTGCAGCCATAAGCACATTTGTAATTGTCAAAAAAAATACAATCACCAAATTGCATTACTAACTCAGTGAGCATCAGTATGGGATCAAATTAAATGACCATAGTTATCTCATTTACTCCATTACTCAGAGCGCCCTCTTTGTTGAGTGTTATTAAATTCTCAAATATTGTCTTCATGTACTGCTTCCTCTTTATTTCTCAAAAGCTGGTTTTTATTTTGGAAGTAATTCAGTGCAGCTCCCTTGCACATTGTTAAATTGTGTTTTCACTTTGTCTGCTGAGATTTCTATAGAATATATTGTAGGTTAATTGAATTCTCTCTTTTCCCATCGCCTTCTTTTAATACATCTACACAAAGTTACACCTGCTCTTTAAAGGTGAATCATTTCCCACACATGACCCTTGAAAATGGTGTGAACATTATTAAGTGCAGAGGGTAAATCTTCTAGACAGTCACTAGAAGATATTTTCCGTATAGGGATACGGAAAAAAGGGGCACTTCAACATGGCTTTACATGGCTTATAAATTAGCTTTTGTGTTAGAAATATGAATTTTAAGAGCTTTTAAATATATATTTAAAGAAATAGAATTCTCTCTCTGTCGTTTTCTGGCTGGAGCAGGCTCTTTCTGTGTTGGGTTTGCATGTTTTCCTTGTTTTTGCGTGGGTGTTCTCTGGTTTCCCCCCACCATCAAAACATATATATTAGTTTAACTCTCTGGTCAGTTCCTTGGATCTGGAGTTGGTCTGCGTTGGCCGTCAACGGTCGCTGTACACTGCTGCTGCTCCTCAGGGATGGGCTAAATGCAGAGAGCACGTTTCACTACATTGTACTTTATATGATTGTCTGTGATTAAAAAAAAGATTATTCTTCTGTCTTTCTGTAGCTCCATGCGGAGGACAGTACGGTGGCTCTGAAGGCGTTGTTTTGTCTCCTAACTATCCTCTAAACTACACCACAAGACAGACCTGCTCCTACTACATCACTGTGTCCCCACAGTTTGGTAAGTAACGAAATGATCACACCACGCACGCTTACAATGGATGCTGTGATTGAAACACCAACAACAAAGCTATTTATGATCTTTATCTTTCTTCTTCTTCTTCAGTGGTGTTTGGTCAATTTGCAGTTTTCCAGACAGCGATGAATGACTCAGTAGAGCTGTTTGATGGAGCCAATGAGAATGCTCGATTGCTCAGCTCCCTGGCTGGGTCACATTCAGGTGAGAATACCTATTGGCTGAAACACAGTTTACACCACTTATCATGACTTTGCATGACATATTATCTTTGAAAATCTGCCATTCACTTCTGATGTTTAAAGTTTTTTCCCTTGTGTTCCTTGTTTTGTGCTCCTGAGCACATCTTTGAAAGAAGATAATAATGAAGTCGTCTGTAAGAAAGCAGCTCTTGGGGGCTATAGAACACTGCACCAGTAGTCGTTATCACAATTTATTTGACAGTGATGTATTTGGCGAGAATCCATTATGGGTTATCTGTACAAGAAGGAATCAGCAGTGGAAAGCGTCTCACTGGGACTATACAACATACAGTTGCGCTGATACTCAACAACACAATACTCCCTGGGTATGCTTAAACTTCAACTTTGAGTCATCCCAGATTGGCAACGTTTTGAGTCAGGACACAGTAACACGCTCTTTGTGGCATTGACAGAGACGGAAAGATGAGCCAAAATCGATGCAGATGACATAGTATTAAGAAAGAAAAATGAAGAAATATTGATTACCATAGTCGTTGGCAAAACTTGCTCTTGTTGCCTCAGAGTTTTGTGTTCTTCTGTTGTGTGTGATGGCCAGGGGGCACGCTGCAGGGGAATCCCACAGGAATTGACATTTAGTTTCTTTCTATAGAAATCAAGGCTTTTAAATATTTTCTCTGTAATGTTATTCAGTTGTGCGCATACAGAATCGTGAGTGGAAAAAATGAAGCTCTTGCACGAGACTGCAACTGCCAATAAAAATTGCCTTTCCAGTATTGGAGTAAAGTTTCATGATAAAAATATCAATCAGAACAGAGAAAACACAAACATGTCTAGACAGATGTGATAGTTCCTGAGGGCATTTCTTTCTTTTTTAAAACTATGGTTTATATTTGCTGCTTTTTTATGCTCTTTTCTTTTCTTTTGTTTTACTTTCCTTCATTGAGTGGATCAGACAGGGAGCTTATTTCAACATAATGTTAAGTACAAGGATGTGACAGTTTTCGTTTGGCTAAATGTAGCTGCACACTATGCAATTTTTTTCCCCCTTTTCAACTACTATCCATCCAAGTTATTTCAAAGGAAAAAGGCCTGTTTAGATAATATAGAATGGGTGGCTTATTCCTTAAAGTTAATTTGGGTTTGAAATTTCCCTTTTGGCTAAAACTGGCAGCAAAGAATGAACCGCACCAGGCTTTACGAAATAATGTTAACCGCATCATTACCCTATCACACGCACGCATACACGCGCACACACACAGGCAAACAGCTTTGTGGCACATTGTTCCAGCTAACTGACTGATTATCCTGACACACAAACATATTAACACACATCTGCGCATAGCAAACCTACACATACACACTCACATCCTGACGCGGCTAATGATGGTTCTAAATGTCAGCCACACCAGACCATGTTTTCCTCATTTATCACTGTTACTTCGTTTGCTTGTGTATGTCTGCCCATATAAATCTGTGTGTGTGTGCGCCTGTCAGTTTCTGTGTGTGTTTGTGTGTGTCTGTGCTTGAATTCTTAATATTGTGAGGACCACAGCATAACACAAGGCGAAAATGAAGGACAAACCCTGCAAAGTGCTACCTTATGTGTTAATTGCACGGTTGTGTGTGTGCACGTGTGTTCATATGGACCTGTATGTTTTTTTTATGTTCTGTGTCTCAATTTGTCAAAAAGTGGGGAAAACATAATTTGTGCATGTTTTCAGGAGAAAAGGTTAAGCTGTTTTTAGCCTAAACATTAATTTTTAAAACTATTTTGTGTGTGTGTGTGTGTAATTGTTTGCCCCAGGAGAGACGCTGCCATTGGCAACTTCCAATCAGATCATGCTGCGGTTCAATGCTAAGAGCGGCCAGTCAGCTAGAGGCTTTCACTTTGTCTACCAAGGTAACTTTATCTCTCTTTCTCTCACTTAAACACAATTATTTGCATTCAGTTCCAGTTTGACATGAAGGTCTCTCTCTAACTATATTTCCATTTGTCTGTCCCTCTGCTTCACATATTATTCAATTACGGTCATCACTGTAGCCGTGCCTCGCACCAGTGACAGCCAGTGCAGTTCAGTGCCAGAGCCTCGGTACGGCAGGCGGATCGGTTCAGAGTTCTCTGCTAGCTCTGTGGTCCGGTTCGAGTGCAGTCCGGGCTATCTGCTGAAAGGATCCAGTGCTATCCGGTGCCAGGCCGTGCCAGGTGCCCTTGCACAGTGGAATGCGACAACACCATCCTGTATAGGTACGACTAAACAACCATGAATTGTACGGAGGGTGTAACCAGCTAGCATAATGCAGAAATCAGTCATTACCATCATCCATCGAGTACTGCGAGGGTTGGGATTTTGACATTGATTGTAACAAACTAAATGCATGCGTGAAATCTCTCTCTGCTGAGAGCAAGTCTTTTGCAAACAGCTTCAACTGTCACCTCAGTTTATAACATAAATAATGTCTGATATCATATTTTCTCGCTCTGGCTCCCTGCAGTGCTAATTTGAACCCCATATTGTCCCTGGATATGCGGAGCCATATTCCAACAACCTGTCCTGTCTGTTAGCTATTTAGTTAATAAACTTTGCCAAGAAATCCATATTTTATGTCTTCATTCTAGTTCCCTGCAGTGGCAATTTGACTGAACGTCGTGGTACAATATTGTCTCCTGGCTTTCCTGAGCCATACCCAAACAGTCTCAACTGTCTGTGGAGGATCCATGTCAGTGAAGGGGCTGGGATACAGGTACACATATGTATAGTAAATATATCATTAATATTAGTATTTAACTATGGAAGATGCACATAAACTCGGAGGCTGTGGTGTAACTTTATTTTCATTGTTTGCTATTTAGATCCAAGTGATGACGTTTGCTACTGAGCACAACTGGGACTCACTGGAGATCTACGATGGAGGAGACATGACAGCTCCCAAATTAGGGTCATTTTCTGGTATGACAATATGATGGCACACACATACACAAACACACAAACTAGTGCACAGACACCCATGCACACAAAACACTCTGGAGATCTATGATGGATGAGATATGACAGCTCCTAAACTATAGATACACACTCACAGACACACACAGACACACACATATAGATTGACAGACGCAAACACACACACAAGATCTATGATGAATTGTATATGACAAGTCTTAAACTATAGATACACACACATACAGCATACACTGGAGATCTATTATGGATGAGTTGTAGTACCAGAACAGCTGACATATATCTTTAATAAATAAAACATATTTTTATAGAATTCTTTCGATTTACTGGTAGTCAGTAAGAGGAAGAGAAGAAAGCAGGGAGGGAGGGGAGGAAAGAGTTTCACCACAAGGTTGAGTGAAGGATGAAAGAAAGACGGTGAGAAAGAAGACAGGGTGGGATAAAGAGTGATCTAACCTTTTACAATTTCCCAGCGGAGTTTCCCCTGTGACCTGCCCCAAGCACATACCTGTCACACACCTATCACACATTAAACATGCCACCCATAGGGCAACACACAAGCACGCACACACACACACATACACCCACTCAAAAGGCTGTGCCCTTCTCAAGAAGGCACTCCTGGGAACTGTCCACTATAACCACAGTGATCTGGTGTTGGCCACTGAGCAGCTTCACTGGGACAGATGGGGGTTGCTTCACATAAGGACACTTAAATGCTAGCTGTCCACGGAGGGCGAGGGGTCATTCACCTCCTCTACGCATATTTTCCCAGCTGGTCTCAGGATTTAAACAAGACTTTAAGTCAAATGTGGCTCGCTGAAAACATGTTATCATGTATTTTGAATGTAAATCTCCTGTACACCCACTGTTGTGTTACATAAACTTTGAAGCCATTTTTTTGTGCAAAATTCACTTGAATATTTATCATCAACTGAACATTAACCTTCAAAACTCATCGACTGGTTTTATCTTATGTGTATTTCTGTCTTCTACAGGAACAACTGCTCCTGCCCTCCTCAACTCAACATCCAATCAGCTCCTTCTCCACTTTCAGAGTGACATCAGTGTGGTGGCAGCAGGTTTTCACCTAGAATACAAGAGTGAGTTAAAGATCCAAAGTTAGATAGATAGAAAGACAGACAGACACAGACAGACAGAAAGACTAATAGAATAACAAATGCTTGAATATTGGATGCCTTCTCACCAGAAACCACAAATGCAGACAAACCCACAGAGACACACACACACACACACAGCTGCAGCCAAAACTTCAACATCAAATAACAAGAGTCAGTGACCTGAACTGGTACTGCCCGAGAGCATACACACATGCTGAGACCCACATTGGAGCACACACACAGAACACACACACACACACACACACACACACACACACACACACAGAACACACACACCTAGAGGGACGTAAACAGAAACACATCAACTCAGACACACACATACACATGCACAATTGCTTTTGCTCATGTCATACATGCACATAAGTCCAAAAAAGACACCCACGAATATGTAGACTAACAAAGGTACGGACACGGATATTAACATCATGCATTTAAATGCATGCACACCTGTCAGGGCATGGTTGTGCTTTTCAGTCCTTTGTAGTTGTTTTAGCTTAGAATCACTTCCACATCAATGAACATGTCCCCTTTTGTGAGTGTGTGTGAGAGTAGTGTGTGTTTGCACGTACATTTCTGTATGTGTGTGCGTGTATGTGTGTTTAGGTAACTGCCCACATTTGTGGCTCAATGAACTGCGGAGTCTTTTTGTTGGCTCCATTCGTCATGCCATCACAAGGGGAAAAAAACCTGGAGGAATATTAACTTTTGGGGACAGTACATCGTGTCTGTTTCTTTAGTTTTGCTTCAGTGTATTTCTGGCTGCGGTCACTCTGATCTTTTTAGTGTGGCTTTTATTACCTGATGTGCCCGATTCCACACGATACATTTAAAGTGGTTGCCCTCCTGTACAGTATCATAAATAATCCTAAGTTAAAATCATTATTCAGTGCAGGTCAAGCCTCTCTTCTATTTTTATGTTTTAGCATTTATTTTGCTCAGGGCTGCAGCACATTTAATATTAAGTTGTTGGCAGTGCAGGCAGTAGTCTTTTTTAGCTTTTCTTATGTATGATGTCTTCCAGTTTCCATGACGAGAGGATTTTAGGTTGAATTGTGCTGGCTAGTTTTGATTAGAGGTCTTCATCGGTGCTCTTGGTTCTTTGTAACCAACCTGAGACCCAAGTCAGGCTGGCTTCAAGTTATATTAAGTCTTATAAGGTCATGTCTTGGGTGCGTGTGTGACTATGTGACTTCACCTAATACCTGAGTGGATCCAAGCACATTCTGTATCAGCGCTGATGTTACAGTGAATCCTAATCACAACAGGACAAAGAAGGGGGCTGTGAAATGCAGGAAAAATTGGATGTGTTGCTATTTTTTTTTTTAAACATGAATGCTTGTCAATTTTTGGCACATCATGCTGCTGTTGGTGTTCTCTCTAGCTATTTGGGTCTGTTCAGATCAGCTCCAACTGTATTGGCACACTTTTTCTGATTGGGTTTCTCTCTCTCTCTTTTTCATAAATAAACAGTATGCATACAGTATGTTGATTTCTGGATAGGTTTTACACACATACTGTACATTTCAGACCATGTCCAAAATGTGGAAATATTGGGATCATCAGAGGCAAAATTCTAGATGATATAATTGCAATTTTTAGCCTTTTGTGATGTGCTGAGTAGTGCGATAAAACACATTATACTCCAATATATTGGAATTAAGTAAATGTTTTCAACTGCAAATTATGCCCCAAAGGAAAACCTTGTCAACCTGCCTTTAATCTAATAATATAATAATAATAATATACTTAGAATTATGTTTTCAGTCTGTTCATCTCTCTTCAGTCATTTTCAATGCAGCAAAATGGGATTGTCAAGCAGACAGACTGACCAACACTGTTATAAAATTAAGGTCATTAAGGTTGCAATGCACCCCTCTGACGACTGTTTGCATTACAGTCTACCACATCATCCAACTAAACTGAATGCAAAAGTATGATGACTACTGTACTATTACAGGTAATTTGTACAATGTACCTTGTAGATTATGCAGCCTCATCAGCAGCTGGGGAATTTGGAGGTAAAATCTATTGATTTTATTATTCTAAAACCAAAAAAGTTTAACTTGTGTTTGGATTATTATCAATTCATGTAATAAACAGTTAATATTTGATGTTTGTGTATCAATACAGTATTACCACACAAAATGTGGCGATACTAGGCTATGTCAATTTTCCCCCCACCACTCTTTTTCACCTATTCACATTGAAAAAAGAAACAACTTTTAAAGCAGGACAGGGGAGGATGGAGATGGAGAGAAGGGCAGACAGAGAGGGAGAAATAGGTTATGTAAGGAGAGAGAAAGGCAAAGAGAGAGATAAACAGAGAAATCTTTTATATTTTACATATTATACAGAATAATCATCTATCCTCCTGGTGTATCAATCAATATCTGCAATTATGTGTCAATACAACACTACATGCAGTTTCTTAATGTTTGGCGACAAGCAGGCTATTTGCTGTTATCGCAGAAACCAAGTCCAAGTACACCATCCTGAGCTTTGAACATTGTCCAAGCTCACCTTCAACAAAATACATCATACATTACACCATGATAAGAGCTTTTGCAGGACTCAGATGGTCGCTCTGCTTATCTCAAAATGAGTGCCAACACTTTAATCTGGAGCAGAATTTGCTCCAAGTATACTTCAGAGGTTCAATACAGGGGGTCCTGATACAAAGCAGGCTTTCAACTTTTTTCATTAAACCCAAAGTTTTGCCTCAAATGGTCAAATTCTCTGTTCAATAGGTGATAAGAACAAAAACACCAAAATTAGTTGTTGATTGTTCATTCTGATCCTACTCACAACACTATTGTAAAAGCATTATTACCCAAAAATGACTTACAGACCATTAGGGGTAGGCATAAGGTTATTTTTAGGCGAATCACAGAGATAAGCATCTTTAGTGTCATCTTATTTTACACATAACCTGGCTAATTTTTGCAATGTGAACAAACAAGCAGAGTGATGCAGGCAACTAAATGGCAATGCTTATTGGACGAATTACCTCACTTTATGATCATAAAATTGTGTAACTGTTTTTGGAACTGTTGTTCTACATTGTGTCACTGTACTGTCTTCTGTTTTCCTCTATGTTTCCAGTAGAAACAGGGAAAACGAGCAACTGTTGAGCTGTGCTTGTGTGGCTTAAAGTTCTCCATGTCAGATGTGCGGTAATGTGGACAAAATCATCTGCTGGGGACACGTGAATGATTGTGGTGATGATGTTCTCATCATTTTGAGCTGACTTAAGGGACTTTACTCTAAAGGGCAGCGTGAGACATCTCCCTCCCACGTCTGTCCTCAAGTAAACTGAAACAGAAGCATAGTAAATACAGTCAGTTAGACTTAAATGCTGACACTGTCTAGTTGTAGTCCAGTGGCCCTAGTGGGATGGTTTGTGGTGCTGTCAGCATTTTACAGAGCAGCGCTGCTCTGTCATAACCAGGGAAAAGAGGGAGCAGTTTGCTCACACAAAGAGAGAGAGAGAGAGAGAGATGGTCAGCCAAATGGAATAGTTTCATTGATCAGTTGTCCTGACAGCTTGCTGATGCTCTGCCTAATAATACACTGTGTGTACATGTGTGTGTGTGGGTCTCCAAGTTACAGTCTCATGCAGCTAATTCAGTTATGCTTGATCCCTCTTGAAGAGCACACACTCATGTAACAGTCACAAACAAACACTTGCAAATGTCACACACCAGGGCTGGGCCACCTGGATATGTATGTGTGTGTGTGTGTGTGTGTGTGTGTGTGTGTGTGTGTGTGTGTGTGTGTGTGTGTGTGTGTGTGTGTGTGTGTGTGTGTGTGTGTGTGTGTGTGTGTGTGTGTGTGTGTGTGTGAGCTCAGTGGGATCACATCGTTTTGCTGGTAGGAAGGTAGATAATGAACCAACAAGACCAGAAGCAAACAATCACACACACACACACAAACACACTCCTCTCTCTCCCCTTCTTTTACTCTCTATCCCTCTTCCACCCCTGTGTTGCCATGGTAACCGCTCTAGGGCAGTCTCCTGCGGAAGTTTCCAAGTGAAACACACAAGCAAACACAAACACTCACAGAAACACACACACACGCACGTATGAACACACACGTACACCCCTACTGATGCTGTTTGATAAAGGGCTGGCTGCTGTCAAACTTATTAAGGATGTGTTTAACCTTTATTGTGTTGGGAATACACAACCAAAGTCATTATGTTACCGTCACATATTTTTAAGCACATTTCAGAGGCCGCTGTCACCGGTGACAATTAACAAGATCTTTTATTGTACTGGCTGTCAGTTCATAAATAGGCTCTTGTATGTTAGAAAAAAAAACATTAAGAGCATCTGTGAATTAATCTGCCATGTTAGCTCTTTGTCAAATGAATCTAAATCTTGTAATTTTCTCCTATTTGTTGAAAAGCTTTATTACATTCAGAGGCACCATTATCCTGTGAAATGTAGAAGTGCCATACAAGTCTTCTGTGCCGTAAAAGTACTGAAGAGAGGTAAAATGCACTTCAAGATAAAGGTCACATACAAGTGAAGGAAGAAGACAAGAATAGCGACGGTAACGTTTTTCTAGACATGAAGGTATGTGAGCAAAGACGAGGTAGAGAATAGCAGAGAGAAACTGTAGAATAAAAGGATTTAAGTCAACCATGATGAGTTTGAGAATAAAGGGCAAGACAGCAATGTTTAGATAGAAGAATCAATGATGAGATGAGTAATAGTTAACAAATTGTTCACTGTGTTTATGTTTGTTTTTCCCTTTTTTGTAGCTGTTGGTCTTACCACCTGTCCAGAGCCAATGATTCCTGCCAATGGCATTAAAACAGGAGACAGATATATGGTCAATGAGGTGGTAGCATTCACCTGTGAACCTGGGTACACATTACAGGTAATGTGAACAGCCATGCAAACTGGTCAATAAACATATCTATTAATGTATACTTACATAGTTTGAGATACCAATGGTACATAGTTAAAGCTACTACAAGGAGCTTTGATATTTTGTTGCTTTTACAGGCCCCTGTGGACAAAAGTAGTATTCCCACCTTCAAAACTACAAAATATAATGCCAAAAATAAAACTATCTAAAGAAAAATGACCTCCTGCTTCCTTTTAACTGGCTAATGTACTGCTCACTGTTACTTTGCCTGAGAAGATGTAAACACAGCTCTTTTTCGAAACACATTATTTTGATGAAATTGTACCAAAATTGGTTACACTATTTTTGTTTTCTTGAACCTAACCCGCGGTATATTCACTTTCAGGGCCACTCTCACATTTCCTGCATGCCTGGGACTGTGCGTCGATGGAACTACCCACCTCCTCTTTGCATAGGTAACATACAAAAACGCACATACACACACTCACACAGCTTTGCTGTATGAATGATCGATCCAATGGGAAAGAAATATGTCCTGCAGGTGTGAGGTTGAGGTTGAACCTTTAGGCCAGCGCAGCCAAGTGACAGAAGCATTTTAGTGGATGTGTGAGACATGTTTGGCTCTGTGTTTTCAGGTTTATGGTCGCTTGTTGTTTCAGAGTACTTTTGGAAAGCTGAGGTTTGATGAGTTCCTTATTACCTAACGAGGGAAATTAAAAAAAAAAAAAAGTTTAAGTCATTAGTCATTGATTACATTTCAGTGTGTAATCTGGCAGTTGGATACTTTTAAAATGAGACTCAGAGTATCATTCTACAGGAATAATAATTTATCAAATGAGCATATGCACATCTGATTCAATTGGTTTCACCTTAAAATCAGATTTATGGAAGCAAGAAACTTGACTGACATAGGGTCAGCGATCCATAGGATCAATATACCTGATTAGTACAAACTGAATTTTATACCTGGTGCTGAGAGCCAGGTCTTCCAACTTCTGCAATAGTGTTAAGGAACCTTGATTACATTGATGTTTGTGTTTAGGCCTGAATAATTCAGTCTTTGGTGAAAACGTGTAGCAGGTCTGGGAAGCCAGTTCCAGTTAAAGTCAACCTTGACATGTCAGGACTAACTTTGCTCAGCTGTGCAACAGCTGCATTCAGTATATGTCGATTTGAGTATTTTATATTTCAGTCATAAACACATAAACACAACCAAATCATGTACAAATCAATGTCAATAGAGGGTTGCATTTTTGATACATGCCCATCAACACTAAAGGATTTAAAGAAATTCATGGACCAACAACGAAGAAGTCTAGAATTGACATTTTCAAACATAATATCCAGTTTCCTAATAATTGGTTTCATATACTTAATTTAGCACTAATTAAGTGAACGTAACACTTTTTTCTTTTTTTTTTATCTTATTAACTGTTAGGCAACAAAATTGCTAGAAAGTCTTACTACATCTAAACCTAGCAGGCACCTCTAAACTGTGACTACTTGACAAATAACAAATAGTCTAATGATACTTTTTTCCAATTATTATTGTGTATTTTATAGATACTGAACATTTCAATAATCCATACACTCAGTGGTAACTTTATTAGACAAACTAGTATAATATTTTGCAGTTGAATACAACTGTTCTGCTATATATCTTTAATGATGGGTATAATGTTGTTTTTTGTTTCTGTTTTGTTTCTTATGATTTAGCAGCAAGTAATTCGACTTGGAAACAAATGATTGATTCATTTTTGACAATACTTTAAAAAAACTGAACATTGCAAACTTTGTTAACTTAGAATTAGTCAATTATATTTTATTTTAGTGTCACTCGCAAATTGCCCATCACTTGTTTGTTTACAAGATGCAAATAGTTGTGCAGTGGTCAAACATTTCATTACATTTTTTTTTTACAACAAAATTATTTTGCCTTTTCTTCCAAGCTTAGAAAATACAATCTGCTACAGAAAAGGTTCCATTCCCGAAGCACAACTCAAGTTTTTCATAATCATCCAGCAAAAAGAAATCAACATGAATGGAGGACATTTTACTAAAAAGTACATCCCATACGTCCTTGTAGACAGGACATAAAACAAAACATGAGTTCTCAAAATCATTTAGCTCACATAACACCTAATAAAGTGGCCACTGAGTGGAAATATCAATACTATAAATCCCCTCTTCTCAAAAGCCTTTGGTTGCTTACATTTTTGACTGTTTTTGCAGTGGTGTATCACCTTTCTTTATCTTTTGAAGCACAAAGGATAAAATGATGATTGCTACTGTGCGTTGCTCATACGTTGCCTGTTTTAACAAAGTGTTTTCTGTGCCTGTGGTGCCAGCTCGGTGTGGCGGGGTGTTGTCTGAGATGAGTGGTGTCATCCTCAGTCCAGGTTTCCCTGGAAACTACCCAGGCAACCTGGACTGCACCTGGCAGATCACCCTGCCAACAGGATATGGTAAGTACTATGGGATCGAGGAGCATTCCTGAAAAGATTGTGTCACTTTCAGTACATCTGTTGGTGTAGTTGGGGAACATAGAACCTTCTCCTTCTTCAGCAGTAACACATGGTTTATTGAAAGCTTCACCACATGTTTAATTGGAGGCTGACACATGGTGTGTGCTGACTAGAGTAACGGATGGTTTGAATAGCACATAGTTTTTCTTTTATATGCATGACATACGAGTCCCTGTGTGTAATTAGAGCTAGGTCTTAGATGATAAGATGATTTTTATTTTCAGAGCTGATAATAGTATACTCAAATGACAACAAAATTATATTCAAGACAGCTTTATTGGTATTGTCTCAGTAGTTCTATCTTTGGTGCAAGTTGTCAAAATATAAAAATAACAATATACCAGTACCAGATAAAGATATGGTCATAAAAATAGATATCAAAGTGTAGAATACTGTGAACTTACTGCAGTTGGTCTAATGTATAATCTCAATATTTATTCTCAGATCTATAAAAAATATGCCATAAAATGATCATGATCATCATGATTACTTTTGCCATAAAAATCACATTTAGTCTAATTTTCATATTGTCATTACGTATTGTATATAGTCAATTATATTCTGTGTTTGTATCATAGGAGCCCATATTCAGTTCCAAAACTTCTCTTCTGAAGACAACCATGACTTCCTCGAGGTCAGGGCTGGACCACAGCACAGCTCTGCTCTTATTGGACAGTTTACTGGCTCGCAAATCCCACCAACTCTGCTGAGCACAACCCACCTGACAATCATCCACTTCTACAGTGACCACTCAGAGAACAGGCCGGGGTTCAAACTGAACTATCAAGGTGAGTTCTCATGGGATTTAAGACAAATTAAGATTGTTTTTGGTCTTTTTATTACAGGGATTTCGGCAGACACAAAGGCCATAAACCCTGAGGTGTTACTGCAGGCACTTCCAGCTGAAAGCTACCCCCTGAAGGGATGCTGAGGGATGGGTTGCTTGGTTGCTTGAATGATTTAAAAAAAATAAATTGCCTCTTCAAAAGTTCTGAATAAATTAACATCCAAACGTAGTTGCCGAATTACAAAGCCTTCCCAACTCAGAGAAATGAAGGGCAGGATGAAAAAACGTATTGCTATGAGGTTTTGAGCTTTGATCCATGGATGAGTCACACTAAAGACTTAAAAAACCTTATGGCTTTTCTCTCATCATTAAAAGAGATGGATTGTTAGTAAGCCCCTGTGAGAGACTGGCATCTTGTCCAGCAGGCTTTACTTGTAGCCCTGAGTGCTTCACTTCAAAGACACAAGAGATGCACTGTGGGCCTATATGCCAGCAGAACTAGAACAAGGCTTACTAACTTACACATAAGCTAACCTACATTCACATGAACGCAATATTTTTTCCTTTTGCTCCCAATTTGCAATGGCCAAGTCCCCTTACACTGTAGTCCTTGCCACTGCTAATTCCCATTGTATGAATGTGAACGTTGTGAATGTTTCCTCATATGAAGGTGCACCAGATGCTTTATTTTTTCAAGGGGCAGCACAGATCTTTGACGGGAGGATGAAATACCCACAGAGGTTCATGATGCTACCCTGAATTGTGTTGAATGAACACAAGTGGTAGTTTTTAGCCTGGATGCATGTTTTCACCCCTGCCCCACTCAATGATATAAGTTCACATTTTGTACTCAAAGCCTCAGAGGTGACATGTGACATGCCAGAAATCAGTGTGAATACACAAGAAAATTCAAACTGATGTTTCAAAACAAAGCCAGCTTGAGAGAAGAGGAGAAGCATCCTCAGGGATGGGTTAAATGAGGGCATCCACTGTGCAGCGCCCGCAGCAACTGACTCCACTTCTAAACCGATGCCTCGGTCAAGGGCACTGGCAGGAGAATTAATTCAATATACATGTTTTGATGATGCGGGAAAACTATAGCACCTGAAGGAAACCCACACAAGCAAGGGGAGAAAATGCAAACACATAAAAGGCCCTGCCCCAGCTGGGAATCTAACCCAGGACCACTGAGCCACCATATTGCCTGTTTTAAGTGTTCAATTAACTCTCACATTTCACCTTCTTGGTTGTAGTTTCATATCTGCAAGTGTATGCACTGCCATATGCACAATTCTTGCATATTATCTCAACATTTTCTGTTGTTTCTAAATCCTCTCACATTCCTTCCCCTTGATACTGCTTCCATATAGGATCCTTTGTATCTGTCATTTCCAAAATGTCCAGTTAGTTTTGTCAATATTTGTGATACATGTCAGTCGGTAAAAGTCCCAAAGGATCCCTTGTGGCGTTTCCCATCTGGACTTGGGACTTGTCATGGATGTGTGCAGCAGCACAAGTTTTGCTGCACACATTCTATGCTTTGATTGTGTTGTATGCTGCTCCCTCCCACATCTTAGACCCTGCTGCTGTGAGCATAGATTGTCTGTGAGACCTCTTTGCACAATCTGCACCTCGGGGCCTGTCTAGTGCTGCAGACCCTGTTTGAATTGACCTATTCTTGAGTGCTATCCCTCTCTCTCTCCTTGTGACTGGTTTTCCAAAACCAGCCACCTTTGCTCTCTGTCAATGGCACATCTAATAGCGGAGTTTGACTTGCCATGACACTCATGCAGCGTGAGATGTGCCCTAAATAGACCTGTGATGCTGATATTTCCTCAAGCAAGTGTTGTAATTTTATGCATATATGTGCCAGATAACTGTGAAGAAGATGAGATCCATTAATGCTGCTGCACTTCGAACCAGTAGCCTCAGTGGGCCATAGATTTTTTGTATGCCCTTTCAAGTCCATTAGCTGTAGATGGAAAATGGTTTGAATGCAATGAATAGCAATTTTTGTTTTGTAGTTACATTTTGGGAATTGGGAAGACAGAAGAAAGGGTTACTACAGTATGTAAGGTTGCACAGTAGAATACAAAGGAGCAAATACACAACTGCATTGTACTTATTAATCTGACTATAACTGTATGCCTGTATGCTTTTTCCTGTTGTATAAAAATTAGGTGAATCTGCAATTAAACTAGAGAATTTTCACACTGGAAATCATTTCTCTTTGTCCCTTTCTTTAGCCTATCAACTTCAAAACTGCCAGGACCCTTTTCCTTTCCCCAATGGTGACATCATCAACAGTGACTACGGTGCTGGCCAATCAGTAACTTTTCAGTGCTACCCTGGTTACGTTTTGATCGGACACCCAGTACTAACATGCCTGCATGGGACCAACAGGAAGTGGAACCACCCGTTTCCACGCTGTGAGGGTAAGAATAGTTTTATAATAGTTTTAATATGTGATGATTAATGTTGTTAAAAAACGTACACTTGTCATATTAGGCAGTTTGTTTTGTTGTTGTGTTGTTGCACATGTGTTATTATCGGTTTTACCCCAGGACATCCCCATCCCTCATGTACCGGTTGTAAATTTAAAATCCAGACGTTTACAAAATGTTGTTATCCTAATTGAATTTCAGTAAATTAAATCTCATCTTTCATTGGTATCACAAGCCAGCAATGTGAGCAGTTAAGTAGAAAGTAAATATTCCTGTGTCACTCGGATCATTTACTCCATACATCAGTAGCACAATCATTGCTCTTTTCACCACCACTGCTAATACTTCTACTACTGCAAATAATGATGGTAATTGTATTCCTCACTGTCTTCAGCTCAACAGTTACTCTTGTCCTCTTCTCCTGATCCTCGCAGGTCTGGCGCTTTAGAAAAAAGTGACAAATTTGCAAATAGATAATCTTATAACACTGCTTTTTACAGCTCCTTGCGGCTATAATGTCACAGCTGAAAACGGGACCATCTATTCACCTCAGTACCCCAATGAATACCCCAACTCCCAAGACTGCAGCTGGCTCATCACTGTTCCCCACGGACATGGAGTCTATATCAACTTTACCTTATTGCAGACGGAGCCTGTCACTGATTACATCGCCGTCTGGTAAGTCTGGGCTCGCTCACACTTGAACGTACATGCACACACACACGCACACACATATCCACACAAATGCATAAGCTTCTTTTCAATGTTACCCTTTATCCCGGGACTGATTGCATCAGTGACTGGTAAGTTTTTGAATGTACTTATAGTCTGCCTCCTCCCTGCACACTAATAAGAAGATAGTGAAGTTGTATCAACTTTGCTCTATTTTTTATTCATCTCTTTCTGTCTCTCTTACACACATACACATTCTTTCACACATACTTTCTGTGGGAAATATTTTATCAGTGATAACCTTATCCCTGGTGTTGATTGCATTTTTATTCATTACATCTTTTACTTTATACAAACACAGTCTTGCCTGTTCAAAGGTATATATCAGCATGTGTCAAGTGTTTGTGACTTTATCGTAAAGGAAGGTGCACACAAAGCCAAATGTATTTGTATATGGCACTGTTGATACACAGGGATCACGGCTCCATAGACTCTTAATACATACATACTCTGTGCTATGCATACACCGACTCACCAGCAGTAATAATAGGATTCAGTGTTGAGGTAAGACTGTAATACAGGGAGTGTGAGAGTAATGCATTTACAATGGGGCCACTGACCAATTCAATCTAACTCAGTACCATGGCCATACGCAGACCCGGAGAGGGCTGTGGAACTCTGGCAGTAATGATGAGATTCAGTGGGGAGTGGGAAATGTAATGAAAGGAGTGGTGGAGCTGGGTTCACAAATCCAACGGGACCCGGCTGGATCTGACAAGTTTGGGTCAGTCCAAGAGAAATTTCTCACTTAATAGCTCCGGTCAGCACAGTGTTTGCTGTCAAAAATAACACTGGCCTGTGTTTTATTAGAAAGAAAATTCAGATCAGGTAGGATTTTTGGGCCCTGTCATCTTTTGGTGTTTGTTTGGTTTTAAAAAGAAATATCGGGTGTTTGGTTGTGGTCAGTCTTTCATTTTCAGGCTCAAGAGTCAAACTCAAGGGAGTGAGCAGCTGAAATGCCCGCAGTGGGAAAGTAATACATTCACAGTCGGTGACTCCTCGCTTTCAATCTCGACAGCCACCAGAGCCATGGATATAGCCACGGAGAGGCGCGGCATCGAGTTATTTTGCAGTTGCAAATTGATTCTGGTGATGCATGTGTTTTCGGCACATTTCATGTGGAACAAAATTATTAAATCACATTCATAAATTGTAGGCTACCAGAAGACATCTGTAATGTAAGATTAGTGCATACATGTTGGAATGTTGCTCTGATCAATCTAGCTATATCTCAAACACATGAATATATTTGGGAGTGACTGGGGGCTGACACCAAACGGAGGAGTGTTTTTCTCAGACCCAGTGGGATGCCATTTACCTTCCAGGGCCTCAGATGGATTTAGAGTGGGTGATCCAAAGGTCTGCTGCTCCTGCATTACAGCCATGTGAATAGAAGAGTACTGAAACCCACGGTCACATTATTTACATTTGATTTGTCTGATGTAAAAAAAAAAATAAATACTGAATTCCAAACTACAGGTTTTACAGATATTTATACCTGCAAACATTCTCCAATAAACAATTTATTTTGTTTTACTCCAGACAGCTGCACTATATGTTTGCACAGGGGGACAGCTATCATTGCCCTCCAGTTGTTGTCAAGTCAGATCAAGTCAGTTGCATCAGTGACTTTGGCCACCTTTTTTTTTTTTGACAGAGAAGAATTCTCTGCTCATCTTTTATTTAACAGATCTTATATTATATCTAATTTTCTTTTAGTGTTAAGGAATGTGTTTTATGAGTCTTTGGGTGCAGACAGAAACTGATGTGCTTTTCATGTGGAGCATTGGAGCAATGTAAGAGGTTCAATGGATTGACAGTCAATTAAATTTCATTTTGATTATGAACATAGGCTTTCTGAAACAGCCTTCTGAAACCTTTTAATGTTTCAGTTAACTGTTAATAAAACTGGATAACTGACTCTATCTCATTTTACTCATAAGAGCTTAAGATTGGGGCCACTGCTTTTGTCATGATTTAGCATTTGACTGTTTGGATTTCTGAATTCAGTTGGACATAGAATGGAAGGAAGCACAATATGCCTCGTGTGAGCTGCTAGGTTAATAAGAAATTGATTGGGAGCATAATTTTAATTAAATTTGGAACTTGTAATGGTTAACTCTAGAGTTTGATCCCAAAATGAGTCAAACAAGATTTGAATAAGCAAACCAAAGCACAGAAATTATATTCAATTTATAAAATTACCAAACATATTGCAGTGTGCATTTTTTGTTATTATTTTGGGTATAATAATAGTCTGTTGAGTTATTTTAAGACACTGGAAGGAAACAGAGGCCCCAGCAATGAAAGAATGGGTTAGTGCAATTCTAGTCTGACTCAATAAATGTGGACTATGGGTATAAACCTGCCAGGGGTGACTGTTTCCTTCCTTCAGGAATTTTGAAAACCCATGCAGATAGTCTGCATGGGTTTTCAAAATTCCTGTCTCTATAGAAAACGACAACAACCTCTGAGCTAGCAAATAAAAATAACAAGTTGCCTGAGCTAAGGGTATTCTTATCTTTTCTTTTGTGTGGATTTAACCATTTTAAGGCTCCCCACGCCTCCCCAGACAACAAGTTCACCCAGACACTATTTTGCAGGGACACCATCGCTGCATCCTGGGCTTTGCACCACAGAAAGCAATTGTTGTTTTGATGCAGCCATTCCCAAACTTAAGAATGACTCGGCCCAATTTGAAATTGGAAAAATCTTCTGGGGCCCACCCAAACTTTTACTCACAACTCTGATCAACACACAAGACTAAGATGGAGTATTTTCCTTTTATTTTCATAAACACCATCTTTTGAAGGTATGCTTTATCGAATAAATGGCGATCGGGAGGAGGAGATGTTTCCCCTCGGACGAGTTTTGGGCTTCTAGTAAATATCTAAATATCAGTCATATCAGTCTCCTTTGTGACTCTATGATCCTGAAGTATGACTCAATATATACAGTATGTATATTTGTTTCCCATTGTAGTGGTCTTGTTTCTTTTTTCTTTTCCTTCCTAATTTATTCATGTCTTTATTCATTTTTGCTGGATTTATGTACTTAGTCTGCTGCAATAATATTTAAATTGTGCCATGTGTTCCTGTATCCTGGAACCAAATATATATATGTATGCCACAAGCATGTCAAAAACTAAAGTTCAAATGAAAAAAAAATATATTGCATCGATATGAAATTTACAAATTAAAGCTACTGGCTGAGATTTCTTCATAGTTACTGTACATGTTAAGCTGACTCTTACAATCACCAGTCAAAGTCAACGAGTGTAGTTTATGATCTAAGGAGCATACACTTAGACTTAGACTCTGATCATTCATTGTACCACTGCTGTCAGTGGATATGCTGATTTCCTCCTTCACCGGCCACCTCCTGTTCTGGTTTCTCATCAGTCAACCTTGCAAGGGGTGTCTTTTTCCTTGTGCATTGCTATGTTCTGTGTAATCCATATTTCAGTGATGTGTGTCTGCTGGTTTCTGCCCTGTATGCCCCTGGTTTTTATGTGACAGCAGGCTGCATCCAGATGTCAGGGACTGAAGCCAAACTGTCTCTGTGGTCTACCACCAGTTGTGTTTGGCTTATTGCCTAATATCACTCAACCATTTCTAACAGTGGGCTGTGGATCTAAGACCAGAGCAACACAGTGGTTTATGATGCTGTATATTCACTCACATGTGACAAAATCAAACACAGTATTTTTTTTAAAAAAACACAATTTACCAACGTTACAAATATTCTGCTCTATTGATGTTTTTTAATGATTTAAACCATCCTAGATATGAATCTCTGAGAAAACAAGGTGGAAATTATTTAAATTTATAGAGAAATGTATTGTTTATTTCACTCAACTAGTCAGACAAGCTCAGAAAATCACAGCACTCAACTTTAATGCAGCCTGTCTGAACAAGAAAAGATGACATTTAAGATACATCACAGAATCGTTAGAAATAATGTTTCATATTTTTTACCCAAGGGCGTCATTTTGTGTGGTAAAGTGGTGGGCTCGAATGAAAAAAAAAAACATTTCAAACAGTCTTCGCCATGCTCAGCATAAACCGCACAAAGTGACTTATCACTCATTCAAAGCATAAGATTTTAATATTGATACGACAGAACATTAAAATTGGAGTAGGGATTAGATTATTTCTAATTATTTGTCCATATTTTCAAAACAAACTTAAAATCATTGATTAGATTTTTTCATTCATTATTATACAATTCCACACTATTGATTCATACATTGCACACATTAAACTTAAATACCAGATTTGACTTGAGCCTGATTTACAGCAACCAAAACTGTACTTTACTTCACATTAGGTTTTGAAAAAACTAGCAAATAAGATGCAATGATCTTAATATGTTTGCAACCTTAGGCTATTCTAGATAGCTAATGTAAGCCGATCCATTTAATTAATTACATTCTGATTTCACAGTATATACTGATCACATTATTATCTAATGAACAATAACTGTTTTACAGCACATGCTGTAGGCTGTTAGTTTATATAGTGCGCTGTTCATATTTGGTCCTGGGTTAAAATCAGTCAGTTTCAACTGCAGCTGCTGATGGAGAGCAAACCATACTCATTTGTTTTCCTAACATTTCTTGGTGCAAGCTCTATTTCTGAACATTTGTAACAAATTTTGCTTTTAAAAAATGAGAGACATCTGTTTTCTTAGAAGAGGTTTTTGTGATGGATCCACTGTTCTGTCTATCATGTAACTGTTGTCTGCTTTTACTGTACAGAGAAGAAAAGGACTGATTTATTTGTTTGTGAATCAAGTCAGCCACTATTGCTCATTGTCAGCGTTAATGTATTCCTCCCAATCCCACTCTATCCTCAACCTCACTGTGCTTGTGGCAACCATCTGTAGTAGTCAGACAGAGTGGATAAATAGACAGTGCTTAATCTTAATGAATCAAACTTATTTTTATTCTTCATTTTCAGGGGTAAGACTCACTTAAAATGTGTCTCATTCACTCTTGCGGGTGTTGATATTCACACCAGAAGCTTTGTTGTTTGCCAGCATCTTATGGCATGAAGGTACTGACTTCATTAAATGGCTTTCACAGGAGCACATTCTTACTTCATCGAGGGAAAAGGTCGAGCTGAGTCTAGGTTTTCTCTTTGCTCTTTTATAAATTCTGATCTTTAGAGAAATAAGTTTAGATAATAAATACAGACCCCAAATACATTTTTCAATAAATTCAATTGTAAGGTTTTTCCAAAAAAATGCTTTTGGGTTTGTGTATTTTTCAGTTAAAGCAAAAACAGAGCCACAAAATTCTTACTAAGTTTTGATTTAAATGACCCAAATAGCACATTTTTGGATTCTCCAAATGAGCTCCAACACCTTCAGAAGACCTTAAATTATTAAGGAGCCAAGAGTCCCAGGCACTCCTCATGAATTAAAATTTAAAAACCCTTGTTTAATCCAATGGCATGTTCATTAAAAACCTAAAACTGGGCATTTAGGAACTTTAGAAAATGTAACCTTTCAACAACATTCAATATTTAATGAGTGAAGTTAAGCCTTTAATCCCTGGGCTTTGTTCAATGAACTCGTTTGAAATTGGTGAAAAAAGCAAAGCAAAGAAAAAAAAAACTAAAATATTTTTTGCAATGAACAAGCATGTGGACTCACCAGATATGTGTTTTATTTTAAAAGCAAGGGCTTCTTTTGGTTTCTGTTCCTCCCTGTTATTAAATCCAGACAGTGAAAACAAATGCACAACCAGCAGTCCAATCTCATTCAAAGTCCAATCTCACCCCGACACCTGATTTTGCTTTACAGCCATGGTAGACACATTCACCAGCACGTTGTTGATGTCTGACGCCAGTCAGCAGTTTGTTTATTCAGTGTGATTTTAATAATCAAATCACACCCGAATGTACCCATTTAAGTTTTTCATCACGCTTATGGATTTCCATTAGAAGGAATCTACAGAGGCAGTTTTGAAGATAATTGTAGATTTGTAATAAAAAATATTTTGGGCTGACGGGGGGTGAATTTTTGCAAGCAGATCAATGTGAATAATCTATATGTTTTAACACACAATAGAAGAGAAAATAAAAACTGTTGCAGATAAAATTCATTGAGGTTGAACCTGGGCAGATACAATGCATGATAAAGGTTTTATAAAGTTATTAATTTATTCCCATGAGCTCTCTGTAATTTGACATTGGTTATGCTTATTTCATGTAATTTCTGTCCACTTTAAATTGTAATGTCCCAGGTTTATTAAGTGTTAATATAACTTGCTAATTATTCTTCTCACATAACTGTTCACTGTATTACATGCTGATATTATCTACCCACTCCAAGTGCAACATGAAAGCATTATTCAGAACACAAGTTAGTTATGTCAGTTGCTTGATCTGTAAATCACTTTTTATACGCTGTTAAAGCGTTAATGCATTCAGATTGTTACTCTGAGTCAGACTGCTCCACTTGATCAGTAGAGGTCATGGTGAGAGTTTATTCAAAGCATCTATATGTAGTGGCATATGTAATGGCATGAAATGTAATGGCATGAAATGTCATTTCAATAATGTCAGAAACATTTTTAAGACTCTCAGACAGATTGTGTGAAATCTTTCCTATTATAGTACCTACGTAGTATAGCCATGATACTTTAACACCTGCAAGAACACTTAAATGACAATCCTGGAGTGTATTCTTTTCTAATACTGTATGGTGACATATGATTCAAAAAATCATGTAACTTTTATGATTTTGTCTTGCAGACCCAAAATATTCTTATAGAACATAAAGGATATATATTATAAAGAAATTAGAAAGAGAAATTATAATTATGACAGTTATTACTAAGTTATTAAAATTATTATTCTGAAATCATATCACATTATTAATATTGTACTTTAGTATTCAAACACATCCTCCTGAGTATGTCATCCCTCCATTTCACTCCACATATTGAAAACAAAATTAAGTATTTGATGGATAAATCTTGGAATCTTGAACTTTGATAGTTCAACAGCTTTACTTGCAACAAAAGTGAAATCAGAGAAGTAAATCACTTTTCTCATATCATATGCAGAGTTACCAAAGTAAGAGTTACCATCTTTCTGCCAACTATGTGACTCTTGGTTTGTCTTTCTTTGCTGAAATAGGTTTGATTTATCCTGCTTTGAGTGACATTGTTTCTCTGTCACGCCCTCTCTCCCCTCACTCTCTCCACATGCAGGGACGGCCCGGATACCTCCAGTCCTCAGCTTGGAGTCTTCAGTGGCAACACTGCATTAGAGTCGGCCTACAGTACCAGCATGAAAGTCTTCATCCGGTTTCACTCAGACTTTTCAACTGGAGGGTTCTTCATTCTCAACTTTCATGGTACATATACACACACATTTACATGTTATATACTGTAGGTACACTCAGATATACATAAACAGCATGTACAGCAGATACAGTGAGACAAATATGAACACACAGGTATAGCGACAGATATCAGCCACAATTTTCCACTACAATTTAATGTATTTTTTTTTAAAATTATTATTATTATTAATAAATTATTATTATTATTAATAATTAAGAACTGAGTTCCTCAATGAAAAATACTTACTGGTTTAGGAATTGATTCTATTTTTTTCGCAAAAGTGTGTTGTGCCTTTTAGTAATAACTTCAGGTGTCAGTTCCATAATCAGTGAATAGTTATAGAGACGAGATGCTTTTCTAAAGTAAATAAAGTACTATAGATACTAGAATATGACCTTTTCTTCTTTTACACTTTTCCATTGCCATCTCCATCACTCTGCTCCTATTCACTATGTTTAGGAATGAACAAGTTTGTATTGAACGGAATAGGTCCGTCTCATGGTCTTTTAAAACCATTTTCTAAAGGGATCCCTAGTAGTGTGTGCCTAGTAGAGGAGCTTTGTTACTTTGGCTCTTAAGTTTTGATACAATGACACAGCCACAGCTTTACACCCTGTTGCTTAAGGGTGTGAATTACTTTCCTTAAGCTCAACAACTGCTTAAGGAGAGCACACACAAACCATATGCAATTGTGTCATGTAAATGTTTAGGATATTATTTAAATGATATTTCACTTCATCCTTTTTTTATTATTATCAAAATTTGCTTTTGTAATAAAACCAGTGAATCATCATTTGAAAACAGACCAGATCATCCACACTTTAAACACCTGTTTCACATTTTTTCACTGAGCTACTGTCAGAACCTGATTTATGAGCTTTAAATGAAATAATTAATCCCTCTTTTTTTCTTTCTTTTTTTTTTTGTATTTTGTTACTCAAGTGAATGAGAAATGTTTACTGGAGTGTTAATTCACTTCTGAAGTTGTTCTGAAGTTCTTCCAGAGTTCGATACTGTTGTTTTCTTGTGAAGTAAATCGTGTAGTGTGTCTTTGAACCCACAAGGCCACCCACAAACACTCAGCACCATATGTGAGATTCTCTCCTCATTTTCCCTTCAGCTTATGCTCAAACTATTATTATTATTTTATTCTGTATTTTTTGACTTCCAAGGAAAAGCAAACTTTATATTTTACATTTTCATCTGTCAGACTAGCATATGTGCCGATGAATCATGCTGCCCATGGGCAAGACATGTGCTAGATACCTTATGTATTGTTCATGAATAGCAGCATGTCAATATACAGTAAGCGGTAAGGTCACCTTCTAAATTTAGTATGTAAAAGATATGAACATGCACACTTACACAACATTAAACACCCTACCTCAGGGTCGGTAAATAATGCTCAACCCTTACAGTTCAAGGCAGCTAAGACACTTTGAGGCATAAAGTAACCTTATGTCAAAGTCATATCCTCTGTGACACGATGATACACGCATGACTGCCTTCTAAAGAACTGCCTGGATAGTTTAAATAATAAAGATCACAGATCACATCCACTGTCCCATCCTTCACATGGATGCTCTTTCCAGAGAGAAAGAGGCGACTGCACTGCTTCTTTCTATGATGTCAGTAACCTCCTTTCCAACAAAAGAATGAAGAGCAGTGAAGCAAGATATTTTTTTCGTGGTTCTCATGTCTTCGGTTCATATGCATTAGGTCAACAATCGAAAGATTATAAAAGATGCTTATGTATTATTTTCTCAACAGTCACACTCTCACTAATCCAACCTTCTCAATACAAACAGGAAAATATGTCAATGCCAAAGACTTTATTGTGTTTTCCCACTGAAATCTACAGTGCCTTTTCAATTTTTTTGCACCTCTTTCCAGCCTACCGCCTGAAGAAATGTCCTCCTCCTCCTGCTGTGGAGAATGCAGAGGTGATCTATGAAGATGAAGACTTCAAGATAGGTATAAATTCTTAATAATAACATTACTCTTTGACGATAAATAAACAGTTTTATTGAAACCAGGTCAGCTGAGCCTGCATGACAAACTTGGCTAATTGAGCATCCTTTTCAATGACATTGTTTTGTCCCAAAAAATTAGGGAGGATTTTCAGCCTTATTTAGTTTTGTGCATCTTAAGATCAAAACAAGTCTTACCTGGCAGGAATGACAAACTACCTGATCAGGCATGTAGGAGGTCATTATTCTGCTGATTGTAAATTACTCCACTAATGGGCTGCATTTATCTAAATATAGCAGGCCAACATTGATCTGTCACTGTTGATTTTATTTTGCTTTATTAGTGAGGCTGAGCTCAGCCTACTCCTGTGTGCACATGTGTATTTGGGTCTGTGAGACACCGTGAAACAGAAGAGAGATAGATTTACACAGAAAAACTATCGCTCAAGTAACAGGAGGACTATCATCACTTGATAATTAAGAATGATATAGCATTGTAAACACTCCTTTCACCACTGCAGTTGTCGCTAACCTGAGAAAACCTCCATATGTACATGAATCTGTTACAGAGAGATAAGAAAGCTACAGGAAATGTTATTTCTTTCTGTTTATTTTTGACATTCTGTGAAATACTGGAAACTTTTAACTCTTCTGGCCTCTAGTAATCCTTAAATTTAAACAACAAGGAATGCTAATTTGTTTCAAATTCTATGTCATTTTTGTCTGTTTGCACCCACTGTAGAAGTAAGTTTAAGTTTTGGGATGTGTTTAGCGCAGCTAAGAACAAATAAGGGTAAACAGCTGGCTCCATCAATGGAGAAAATAAGCCTTCCAACATCTTTAAAAGTGTCTTAATGGTATTTACAGTAAATGCGCTACCTTGTCAGCCAGCAAACTAGTCTCCAATACATTTAAATACCAGCTTGGACTTAATCACAAGGTTGTGAAGCACTCTTGCAAAAGTGTCTATTCTATTCACAAAGCCTATTTATACTGTGTTTAGCTATGCATAACACATCTTGTACCAGCCTCTTTCTAACAAATGTACTGTGTGGAAATGAAACACCAAATATGTTCTCCCAAGCTATAGAAAAAAATCAATTCTTTGGAGAAATAATCACTTGTCAGGTTCTCCATCTTCCCTCAGCTCTGTGTTATGTTGTGATTTACTCAAAGCATCTTGCTCTTAGGTTTGGTGACCTTTCAGATCAGGAGCTGTAATTCTTTTAAAAAAGCAGTCATTTCATCGAATCCGAGCAGGATCAATTTACCGTGCCAGTGGTATGCAAAGCCTAGACGCTTCTGGCAAAATATATAATCATTTCTCTGCAGAAAAGTCAACATTTTATGAATTCAGAAAAGATTTTTGAATGATTAGTTGATTTGGGGGATTTTTTGGTTTTGACTCCAAAGAAACATTTAGTACATTAGTTAAATTCCAGTGTCATGAAAGTCTTCATTTGCCCTCGCATATTAAAATAAATGTGATTAGATACGATGTTCCAAACAGTGATCCAGAGAGCGGTTGCACTACTCCAAAGTGTTTATTTACAAAGATGACATGAAATTATTGCCACTTGCACTACACCACAGCAGCACCAGGCCTGCACCTGTTCACAGCAAGAGTGAAGCCATTCTTTGTGACAGACTAAGGACCAAAGGGAGCTAGTTTGGGATAATCATACACAGAAATCTCACAAGTCCTCAGAACATTGGAGTTCATGTACTGTGACTTTTACATTCACAAAACCTGGCAGAACGGAGTACCTCAGAGACATCGCCTGCTTTGTTGTCGGTCAGTCTAACAGCCAATTAGACAATCTTTGAAGAAGCTCAAGGAAAGGTTGAATGTTGTTGTTTGTTCTGTTTAACAATTTTGAACATACTGTTTGCCATGGTATGCCTCCTGGGCAAAATCTGAAGCATCTCCCTGACAGGTGGTAGATCTCCACCTCTTTTAAGATGGCAAGCCTGTCAAACTTCTCCTCTCAAAATGGAGCAACAAAACCGACGTGTTAACTGATTGGGAGCTTTCTATTTACAAAATAAACATCCTAAGGGTTGGGTTTTTCAATTCAAGTCTTTCTTTATACATTAATCGCATTACATTGAGAGAGTTAAAGGTTGCTGTAATTGTTTCCTCTGTTCGTAGAAGCTGTAAAGAAATCCCATCCACAGCTCGAGGCAACAGTGTACAATTTTAGATAATATTTCTAAAATCACAGTTATTTTAGAGCAAAATATCCTGGTTATGTAAATATTAATATAGAGTTTACAATCTGATCCTAATTTTGAATATGATTAAATGATGATGGGATTTTTACTTGTACAGTCATTGAGGCAAGAAACAATTGTTAAATGTCTATTACTTCATAAAGGTTTTTTATTTCCCGGCGTTAGGTGATATCGTGAAGTACCGCTGTTTACCTGGATACACACTGGTTGGAAAGGCAGAGCTTATGTGTAGACTCAATTCCCATTTGCTTTTTGAGGCCCCGCCCCCAACATGTCAAGGTAAGGCCACACTGAGTCCAACTCCCGAACCATACACAAAATACACTATATGTGCATGTTTATGTGAAAATCAGATGGTGATGCTTTATCCGAATTGTTTGAATCGATAGTTAAGTTGTGTTGTTTAAATATTTTGCAGCGAAGAAATCTGAATAAATTCTTTCTCACAACTAAGATTGTCAAAATCATACTGTAAGGGGGCGCCCATTAGTTCAGTTGGTAGAGCGGGCGTCCCCTGTGCAGAGGCCTTGTCCTCGCTGCAGCAGCCCAGGGTTCGAGTCGGACCTGTGGCCCTTTGCTGCGTGTGAAAAACCTGTGAACCAATTCCACTTTGCCATTTTTTGTGGCATTTCTCCATTTTGAATAGTTCAAGCAGTTCATTGTGGCAGGCACATGACTTTTAAGTCTAAAGAGACCTCAGGAAGGAGGCACTTCATATTTTCAGTCAGCAACATTAAAACATAATTGAAGTGCTGGTAGCAGCTCCTGGTATTTCTATGAGACAACTGATTTGAATATCTCTTTTGAGAGTTTTTTTTTTCTCTGCTGCAGCTGAGTGTTGAAGAGATGCTCAGCCTTCAACATCGTGTGGGATGAACAGAGTGTCCTTTCCATTATAAAGCAGGAGAAAAAGAAGCCAGCACTCTTATGAGAGGACATGCAACCAAAGTGCTCCCCCACAAACCTTAGAGTTCAGCTTGTTTTGTGTGAAATCCTATTGCATACTAGTCATCACACAGAAAAGGGGGAGAGGCATCTAGTGACTCACTTTTTGCTATAGGCTATTAAATAGGCAGAGAACATGGGCATGCAGTCCTTACGTGCACCTCTATACGAACCCCAATATGACTCCTAAACATCTAGATGAAGCACTTGCCAATGCAAACTTGTATTAAACTTAAAGGTGTGGGGAGTTTTTGCATGTTTGTTCTGAAAAAGAACTGATAATGGAAGTGGGCAGATAGAGAAGAACCGAGGGATGGATAGAAAGAATGCAAATTCAGAATTGCTAGAAATTAGAAACATGCAAAAGAAAGCCTGTAAAAGTTTTCACTGTTATGTTTATCTGACTGGCTTTTGTCTACTACCCCTCCAGCCCAGTGCCCAGCCAATGAGGAGCGATCTTCGTCATCAGGAGTGATACTAAGTCCCGGGTTTCCTAGCAACTACCCCAACAGCCAGACATGCTCCTGGCTGCTACACATGGTTCCAGGTACAGAGTGTGTCAAGAGGGTGCAACCAGTATGTGTAGGGTTATGTGTAGGTCAGCAAAATAGTAGTGTGTGTGTGTGTGTGTGTGTGTGCATTTATATTTGCATAAAGTGTGTGTGTTTGTTTTATACTGTTAGAGACTGTCTACAGTGTATGCTAATGCAAGTATATGTCTCTGTTAAATATGCATAAATGTTTCTGAATATTTCCCTGCGTGTGTGTGTGGTACTGTATACAATATTACATATTGCAGCTTTTCAGGACAGAGTTTATATGATATTCTCGTTTCCCAGGTTACACCATCAATATATATGTAGAGATGTTTCACAGCGAGAAACAGTTTGATGAACTCGAGATTTTTGACGGTATGTAAAGCTCTTCCTCCTCTATTTTTGCTCTACTTACACCTAGACACACGCACAAACACACAGTCACTCACATGCACACACAAACACAAACTCACACGCAGCCTTAATTCATGTTTGTAGCAAGAGAAGTAGCACAACTGTTAATAAGATGCACAACACTTAAATCTTATTTGTGGTGTTCCCCTCCAGGAGTTTCAAAAAGTAGGTTGAGTAACAGTAAACTGTGAAAGTGTGCAGATCAGAATGTGCATGTGTGGGATTTAACTTCTTCCTGTGTCTTTATTTATTTATTTATTTATTTATGTATTTATTTTTATTTACATTGTATATTAAGAACGTTGTATAACTTTATGTAACTTTATTGGGCAAATTTGCCAAGTGACAATTGACAGTGTTCTTTGTAAATCATCACAGTATGTCTGTTGACAGTGGCCGCAGATTAAAACAGCAAACATCATAACAAGCCAACAAAACACACAAGTGGGATCTTACTTGCTTTTGAAATATGTGATTTGCATTGAAATATACATGCAGGAATGAGTATATATGATACTACTTCTATTTGTATCCCACTCAGCTCTTTGTATTTGTATTTATGTTGCTTGGTGTGAAGCAGACTGTAGCTGTCTTTGATGTTGCAGACAGTGATGGTATCGTAACGGTGTAGTAGCGGTCTTTTTACAAAATATAAATAAAACTCAATAGATATATCTTGAAAAGTTCATGTACTATACAAGACCAAACTTACCAACCACTGCTTTGTTCAAACAGACATTAGCGCAGGTGGGGGTTTATAGTCTATAAACCTGAGATGGAGCCAAGCAATATGCTTTAGTCAGAGTGGATGCACAACATGGAATTTGGGGATACTTAGCAATTTAATGACGCTGTCACCCTCATGTGCTGCATGTCTCGGAATCAATAAAACACATTCTGACTGCAGCATATTGTTCATCTCCATCTCTGGTTAGACTAATATTCATCTGGGAGATTGTTAGATTACTGGGATGTCTGAAATCACTGATACACACACATATAAAGGAAGTAATATTTGTCTAATTATATCCCTGTGATGACCTACCTCTTCCCCCCAACACACATGCAGACCACAAAACGAAATTACATTTTGTACACGCATGCGATTATAAGAACAAAAAACTAAACACTATTCTCTACACGCAGCAGTTCTTAAGTCTTGTTCATTTGTTTCTCTAGGGTCCTCAGGACAGAGCCCATTGCTTGTCGCTCTAAGTGGTAACCACTCATCTCAGCTGAACTTCACATCTAAAACAAATCAGCTTTATCTACGGTGGTCCACCGACCACGCAACCAACAAGAGAGGATTCAAGATACGATACTCAGGTATGCACATATTGTTATTAGAAGAGAAGTATCAGCAAAATCAAACACCAGCTACAATATTGAGCTCTGATACATGTGTCTCATTAATGCTCAGTGTAATTGGTTGTGAAATGTAAATATGCATGTCAGGGCGGAAAGCTTCAGCTTTCACTTTGCCTTCACACACAGAACATTTACCCATCCTGCTATGCTAATGTTGGCTGAAGTGATTTGTCTACGGGCATGGGTAACCAGCCCCAACGCCTTTCATATCATGAAAATCCATGCGCCCCATATATGCAGGCTGAGTCCTCAGCAGCTTCGATTCCAACCTGTGGTTCCACCTTTGCTGCATGTCTTCCCCTTTCCCTCTCTCCCTTTTCCTGTCATAATCTTTTAGCTGCCCTATTGAATTACGGGCTAAAAAGCCCAAAAATTAATCTTTAAAATTAGAGGGGGGGAAAGAAAAAAGGACGTACAGCAGGTACTTAAACCGTGGTCATTAAGAGAACAATTCTAATTGGAAACGTTCTTTTTAATGCGTCAGCCTAATTAAGAGAATTAGTAAATCCAATTTGTTAATTTGACAATTTGCTTCCGATTGAGTGTATTATCTCTGCAGGATCTTGCCAACACTGTAGTGTTCTGACCATTAGCGTAGTTCGATTTGGAGTCGGGAGGTTTTTCGGCTGCCCTTTAATCATGGGTTTTAACTTGTGAAGAATTTGTTGGAGATGACCACCAATCTCAGTCATAGAAAATACAATTTACACTGACACTGATCCTGTTTGGGCTTGAGAGGAGTGAGTCACAAAGTCAGTCTCCTGGCTCTCTGTACTGAAAAAAATCATGTGATGTATTTTAGTTTGTGGGTTATATGAGCACAGTGGCCTGAAGTAATAGTATTGTATTCTCCCTATGGTGTTGTAAACAGAGAACAGAACTTTATAGCAGAGATTTTTCACTTACTATACACTTGGCATACACTTTAAATGCTCTGTTGTGCTTTATATTGAAGCACATCTTACATATAGAACAGTATGTGTATGTAGTGTAAGTTTATGAATTGCTTATAACATGACTCTTCTCTGAAGGGCTTTTTGAGGTTTAAGACTCGATTTTAGTATCAAGGTATATATTAAGATTGGAATGTAAGGAACGTGTTTGAAAATCACGGCCCTCACAGGTATAGTAAGAAGTAAGAATGTGTTTGTGTGTTTGAGTCTGTGTTGCTAACAGCTTGTGCTGTCACGATCACAGCCTTGGTGCCATTCTTCATTGTATCATGTCCATACAGTCACTGCCTTTTGAAAAGCAGCAACAGCCTCATCACCTGTGTATGTGCTTAATGGTGATTCTCTCTGTCTCGGTGCCTCTACTGTATGTATGCTTAAATGTGTGGGAGGCACATGGGTCAGGCTGTAAATACGCAAGTTCATAAGTTCTATCTAGGTATCGGCATATCAGTGATATGTTTCTTAGATTATTTTTACAGCCTGTGTGAGAACTAAGATTTATTTTATTTTATGTTTCCTAAGACAAACAGTTCAGGTTTTGTATTGGTCAGCTAAAGCTATATGAAATAGAGTCAAAGCCAGAATAAACAAGTTTGTCGGCATCTCAAAAATATGTTGTTGGGGTAGCTGTCAGCATAATTATAAAGATAGGCATTTATTTGATACTTTAATAAGCTAGAATGCATTTTCTATTCGAGTATTTTAGGGCCATGGAAATTTCTTGAAGCAAGTCAATGAAGCAGCCCATCGAGCCAGTGGGACCAGTCACTGTAGTGTAGCCTATGCACATACAATGTAGATGTAAGGTTGGCCCAAGCTGCCATTTATCTGCTCTTTGCTTGGGAGAGAGCAGGATTCAGATTTGGGTTAAAAGTGCATTACTGTAGGGCAGGGAGCAGTGTGGAAAACAGGGCTTGAGACTAAAGGCGTCCCTTCATCCCGGGGGCAACATGAAAATCTGGGTGAACAGAGATCTTCCCCAGGATGCCTTCAGGACGTACTAGGACACATTAGTATGTATAACTATCTCTTTGCAAGTGAAAAACTGAACTGAACGCTGACTACCATGTCACCTCATGTTGTCACTATAGTAACCTCTCTCTCCACACTTGTTACAGTCACTGGCTGGCTTCTCAGCGCAAGACTCATTAAAAATATGTTGCATTAAAATCCGAAGACATAGTTTACTTTGCCGACATTGCATTGATCTTTTTCCCCCTTAAAATGCTACATTGTGAACAACAAATTTGTGTTGAAATTAGCGCTAGGAGAGCTAGTTTGCTGTTGGCGATCCCTGTGGTCGCTAAGGTAGCTAACAGTTAATGGAGCTAATAGCTAATGGAGCAGAGAGCTAAACACACAGCAGGACTGAAGAGTTTCTGTTCAGATGAACATTAGTGGTAAACTGCAGTTTAATGTGACAACACAACAAGTTTACAGTAAGCCTAAGTAGATGTACCAAACTACATCTACTTAGTACTAGAGTACAGTTTTCAGTAAAAGTACTGTGAATGCTAATACTTTAACACACACATAGATTTTAATAATACAGTTAAGAAGCAACATTTGATTTTGGGACAGTTAAAATTATTTTTCGGGACGGTTTGAAGCCCTGTTGGAAATGTTAGTTGGGATGACTGTTGGATTGCTAAGCGAGCAATGGCCTTCAAATGAAATGACCCGAACAAGCCAGTGGGGCCAGCAGGTGTTAGTAAGACAAGTGGAAGCAGAGGCAGCTATAAGTTCAGTCAACCCACAGAGAGTATCTGCTCTTTGCCTGGGTGAGAGAGGCAGCTCAAAACCACGTTAGGTCAGGGTTATATAATCATGTAGGCTGTCAGAGGTGTCTCTAGGCTACTGATGGCACAGGCTGGTATAGACTGCAGGGACTGATGATCATTTAAAATTAATACTGGGCTTCCATAGAAATGTTTATCCATTTTTTTTACAATTATCTGTGCACTGATGACTGAATGTTATAATCTCTGTGCGTAACCAGAGCAACAACACTAATGGTGTGTGGCATTTTAATAATAGAAATGGACCTTCTGTTTTATTAAGAGTGAGTATACCAAACCATCACCAGATTATCTGGGTAAATGGCTGTGATATAAGCACAATAATATACTGTAAGGTGTCCCAATATAGTTTGGCCTCATTCTTTGCCTCTGCATGATCCGTCATCCTGTACTGTAGCTGATGGACAGAGGCATTACTTAAATCTGTCATTGTGTTTCCCAGTGTAGCACATTGCAAAAGACATGTAATTTTATATCACAGAAAAGAACCTTCATAATATATTTCTGATATTTTCTACAACACTTCTCTCTTCAACTATTCTCCCAAAATGTCAGGTTTTATTCGAAGGTAATTTAAGATTTTTCAGTGTTTCCTGTAGACAGGAAGGAAAGTAATTTCCACCCAGATAGTACCAATAAAATTGCCAGTGCAATGCAGTATTAAGCAACAACTGATCCTCTCATATCGAGGCCCAATGATAAAATATAATCCAAGAGGAGTTCATGTTCAGTAGTACGGAATAAAGATTTGGGTCTCCATCTAGAATATTTTTGCTACCACAGAATTGTAGTGTTAGATAGAAGTGCTGTAATAAGATATAAAATTAGTGGCTCAGTTAGATTTATTTTAGAGCAGATAGAGTGTGCAAAAGAGATGGCACATAACTCATTGGTGAGAGGGAGACATAAGATAATTCTTGACAAAAAAAAGGTTTTTATAGATGAAAATGAAAATTACACAGTGACTCTGCTGTCCTGACTGGAGTGAGAAAGTCATTCCTGAAATGTTAAGCCAAAAGGGAGAAGAGCCAAGACCAGGTGGAGCAATGACCACATCGGACAGAGAAGGGAGAGCCAAGTGGCCCATTGTGGCGTGTTCTGCTGGATGTTTAGATTGTTCTCCATGCTCTAGTGGTTAAGCTTTTACCCTCAGGCCCAGGAAGAATACAACATCTCATTATTTGGAAAGGTTTCAGAATAAGAACTTTATTTACTGCCAATAATCTCTCTGTGTTTGTAACTCGTTCACAGCTGTCAGGTGGGACGTTGATGATAGTTGATATGTCTCTTATCAAAAATGCCTGGTAATGGAAACATCAGTGCTGTTATGTTACCAGACTCACCTTTTTCCACTGAAAATCTATGGAGCTAACCTTTTGTTGTCCATCCTGCCAATTATTTTCAGCAATGAAAATGAATTAGAATGGACTGGTAGTTGGTAGAGTTCTTCCTTCCTTTTTTATTAAATCTTGCTCCTCTGTTTCTCGTTGTCTCTCTGCCTGTCAAGCTGCCTACTGTAGCATTAATGACCCTCCACTGAATGGGGGCGTGGTCAACCGAACCAAGCTCCGTCCAGGTAGCAGACTTCAGTTCTATTGTAACCGTGGTTTCCGCCTGGTAGGCTCAAGCAATGCCACCTGCAGGCTCCATCCAAATGGGCTTTTCCAGTGGGACGCATCAACACCTTTTTGTCAAGGTAAAACGTTCTACATCATTTAGTCACTGCTTCACAGCCTTTTTTTCTAATGTCCCCCCACAGCTATGTCAAATCAACTAAAGTGCCCCTTCACCGACAATGGCCATCATGTCTTAATGTTCGTTTGGATTGATTTGAAACTGGATATTATAGTTTTTCATACAGTTGAACTGTAAATGTTCAGTTCAGGCATTATTCAAACTGTTTCTGATACTGATTCTGATTCTGATACAGTTTATTTCAACCATTTATCCCCTACTTTTAGCTTTTTCACTTTATAATGCCTTTAGATAACTATTGTAACTGTTTATCCATTACTTTGAGTTCACAATTACAACCATTTATCATTACTTTTAGCTCTCTATTTTATCATTTACAGACATAGCTTTCAAAAGTTATAGATAGTAAAGTATAAAATAATAATTCGCTCCCATTTAGTCTTTACTTTTAGCTAAATTTATCAACCATACAAATTAGTTGAGCTTCTGTACAGTAACCCTTGGCAACAGCACAAGTACCACTGGTTAGGAATCACTAAGTGATAAAGAGAAAAGTTTAAGTTTACGAAGGATTCCTCTACAACAACAACAACAACTTCTCTTTTCGTTATGTGGCAGCTATCTCATGTGGAATCCCACAGTCACCGGGCAATGGCAGCTTCCATGCTAACCAGTACACTGTTGGTAGCCAGGTCACTTACCACTGTAAGCACGGTTATCACCTCGATCCCGGTGTTCCAATGACAGCCGTGTGTTTGGAGGATGGCGGCTGGAGTAATGTTGCCACAGCTCCCAGATGTCTACGTAAGTATTTCTTTTCACTAGGATTTAGGGGAAGTCATGAAAGGCTGAATTGAGAATCTTAACTCAAGGTCCACTAACTAGCTATTTTCCAGAGATTTTTACTGTATGTTGCAGTCTTCTTCAGTGGAAAGAGGAAGACCAAATCTAATAGGTTGATCTTGAATCACAATATGAGTTTATCAAACTATTGTTCCCTAAATCAAAAGTAAAATTTTGTTTTCAAAGAGTATGACTGATACTGAACACAAACAAACAAGTATCATTATCAGTATCAGTATATCAGTGTGAAAAACTTGTATTATTGCAAATTGTCACATGCTGTCAGCGTGTAATACAATAGCCTGGATAATATAACGTTTAAAAAATGTCTTTTACGTATTAAATCAAAATGTACATCAAGTGTTAAACAGCATAGTGGAGTATTATTTATTAGAACGCTACTTAGTTGATGATAATATTCATGGTATGTGGTAGAATTCTAATATACAGACATTAGAAATATGGTTAATCTATACATTTTAATTTCTGTATTAAGTTTCTCTATTTAAAACATGAAATGAAATAAAATTTTAAAACAGGATGTTTTTTAAGGCATATACTCACCACAAATCACCAGATTAACTTTCTTGCACTGTGAAATTTTACCATGTGGTCTTCGTAGGTGTCTAATGCTTTAGAGTAATGGCTTTGATTTCTGATGACTTTACTTGTATGTAAGATTCTACATTTTCAGCATCTATAATTTATAGATTTTAGATCATAGAGATTCGTGTTTTAATTAGTGATGGCATGTATGTAAACTGAAACAATATGGTGGTAAATAGTTAATAATTAAGGACACAAATGAAGTATGAACCTTGGTTGAACGTTTTGTTTAAAATTATTTTCCAGCAATCCACTGCCCAAGCGTTGAGGGCACCCTCTCAGATCACATGACCTACCGCCTGCTCTACGGTAGGTTGGGAGAGTTTGGCTCTATGGTGATGCTTGAATGCTCGACAGGACACTATTTGGGCGTGGGGCATCGGACTCTTCGCTGCCTTGCCAATGGGACGTGGGAGGGGTCAGACGACCCAGCTACATGCAAGAGTAAGTGTTAACACAAACATGAACACCTTCATGACTCTCCTTTGCAAAATATATCTCAACTGCTACTGTCAAATTTATTATTGACCCCTTCCCCTCTGAACAAGCTAATAAAAACTCCACTATGATCTTATATTTTGTGTGCTTGTTTACCATCCTCTTTTCTCAGGGTGACGTAAAACTTTATATACTGTATGAGACTACGCACACTTATATATATATTTATAATCCTCATATCTAGGATTTTATACTATGAGATTTCTTTACAACTGAGTTGATACACATATCTATCTATACTCCTTTGTACTCTAGACTGCACAAATCATTTTCTTCTTTTTATGTGATGTCAGCTTTTGCAACCAACAACTTTTATGTATGTGGAAGAGACACCATTAAGTATATAAACCAAGGGATAGAAAAAGAGGTCTCATGCACACATAAACACACACGCAGACACATACACACCGGCATGAGAAGGGAATGTATGCAAGCAAAAAGACTATCAAAAGGATACAACTGCATTGCACTTAAAGCCACAACCTGGACAAAGCAAAACAGCTGGAAAAGTCATTGAAGGTTTTTCCTGAAAGAGTTGGCTTCTTTTGTGCCAAGAGAGCATGTGCTTTTCAATGTGTTTGATTGAAGGCATGGCCATGTACAATACTGGTTGAAAGGGAGTTACATTTCTATGTGATAGTGTGTTTATCTATTCCCATTAGTAACCATAGGTATCTTAACCATTGCATATTGTCTAGGCACTGTGATAGCTATTATGACAGAATTCAGCCTGTTCTTCCTAAAAGTGGAGGCAATAGAGGATGATTGCTTTTTCAAATAGAGGGTTACTATGCAGTATGCCTTTGCTGCTTATTTCATAAAGTGAAGTTGGAAGAGAGCATTGTGACTTTGAAAACTTTCCAGTGGACTACAGAATCTCTTAGCGTTGCATAATGTATGACATGCCAATAAAAAAGTGAAATGTGTACACTTCAAAAGTTAAAAAAAAAGAAAAATGTATTAAATTATTGAAGTTGATCTTACATTAGAACAGTTTTCAAAGTTTATTTTGCTACATTTTCAATTTATGCCTTCATTTTTTTATGATCCAGTATTTTAGTTGACTGGCCTAACACTGCAGCAGCTCTGAGGGATTAGGCAATGTAACAGAAGTGTCTATTCTTCAAGTTGCTCAGTGGTTTGAGAACAGTGTCTCCGAGGACATTAGTGCAAAAGCGATCTTACATGTTCTGACCTAAATCTAATTCAGCCAGGTGTGGTATTGGAAAACTTAATTTACAGTGTTTAAATTCAGGATGACAGCTTACGAAGACTTGCCAATATAACTCGCTTCATATCTAGATTTTTTAAAACACAGTCAATAGTACTAGTTGCCCTTTAATATTATGTAATATATTATTTCCAGTGTCGTTCTGATGACATGGTCTTAACATCTGCGTTTTATTTTGTAGTCATCTCCTGTGGTGAGCTTCCATCTCCACCCTTTGGGACCAAACTTGGGACGCTGACCACATTTGGAGCTACTGCAATCTTTATGTGTAACCATGGTTACACGCTGGTGGGGTCACATGTCAGAGAGTGTGGTGCTGATGGACTGTGGAGTGGTGCGGAGACCAGGTGTCTAGGTAAGGTCCTTTTGATGTGATAAGATATACATTGTGTTGTGATCCGTCCAAGGCCAGTTTGGTGTAATGATGAACAACATGGTCAATGATGAAAGTGCGTTCAACAGGTTTAATGGTGTGAATCATTGAAAACAGAAGAAACGGCACACTTATTGAAATTAAAGGACTCATCTTGCATGCCATATCTCTTGTATCATTCTGGTATATTTCTGTATGAAATTCTATCTGATTTGTACCTGGTATCATCAGTCAGACTGGCTGTACTTTCAGTAGTAGTATAATAAAGCATCCAATGCAGAATATAAAGAAGCAAACAGTATAATGTGATATGAAAATCTTCCTCTTTTTCTGCCGTGAGCAGTGGTATCACTATATCTTGTACAACTACTGTCAAGGGGCTAAACTGTGTGTAGACTTTAATGGGAATGTGTAATAATTTTATACCTGTGCTTTATTAATACATGGGGTTGCTACAGGTGTCTAGGTAAGGTCCTTGGAAATAAGACCAGCAATAAGTAAGATAAACTGTGCACATGCCTCAGTGACTCAAATGATCTACTACTGAGACATTTTATTACTTAATACATTAAAGGCTTGATTTAGACCTTCAGTAGGCACTGACCAGAAATGATTAATCCTGATTTTACATGCACACTCTACTCCAGTGATTCAGCCTTGGAGTTACATGCCTGAATAAAATGCTCATTTTATGTGATGAGTGTATAAATCAAGGCGTGTCCACCTTCACATTATTATTCTGTAATATAGATGCTAACAAGGGTAAAAGGCAAAGTACACTTAATTCACAGATTAAAAAAAACCTTAGTAATCACTCTAAATGCAATATGTTGTATATCTATAGAATATCTATAGATTACACAATATTTTTTATATTGTGTAATCTTATTAGAGCCCAACGTTACTGGATTTTTGGGGCTGATGCTGATACAGATGTTAGGGAATTAAAAATGCTCATATCGATCGGCCACTATTCATTTTTTTATTAAATATATACATGGTTATCAAACATATGTAATGGAGCCAGGTTACTTTACAGTTTAACAAAAGATTTTATGGTCTAAAATGACATCAGTGCCCTGAAACAATAAAATTCACTGGCAAGTTAATAATAATAAGTTATCTACATTATATAACATATCCAGCGTAAGAGATATATCTGTGATAGGGACTAAAGAATATAAGAGAATACACTATGAGAAAAATAAAATATAAACGTGTATTTTATAATAATCACAATAACCATTAAAATGTGTTTTTTGTGTGTTTAGATACCAGTTATTTCTATTCAACCTAAAGTGACCAAACGTAAGATGTTTCTAATTAAACTATGTGAAGTTCCTTCTCAAGAGGCATTTTCATCTTTGTATTAAGTCCATCGTTCTAATTTTGAGTTTTAAATGCCACCAAAAGAAAAATGTTAAGTGCTCCTATTAGTCTCAAATGTTTTCTAATAAATAGTCAGTCAGTCAATAACTTTCACACTGGAGCACTTGTGCTAATGTTCCACAATCATCTCTATACCCAAAATCTGATTTTATAGATTTTTTTTATATATATAATTTATTGAAGAAATGTTTCTCTTGAAAGGAAGCAAAAATATGTTCCTCACAATTTAGAAAGGCTTCAGTGTTGGTGTGTAGTTTTTCACACAATCCTCTGTGTATTCAGGAGGCACAATTATTGATGCCACAATAAATCCCAATTTGCTTTAGAGGAACCCTCAGACATGTGCACTGCTATGAACATTTTTGGTATTAATATTCATATTCTATGTGGTGTGTTCGAGCACTATTATAAAATAGCACTTCTTGGATATTGATTTTGAGTAGATGGTGTAGAAAAGTGTAGAAATATCTGCATTTCATCCGCAGTAATCCCAAATGAGTTCTGCAAAAAGAGTCAAAGTCCTAGATGCCTTTTTTTGCAGCATTAATCATTTGAGAGAGTTTAGGAAAAAACGATACTAAATGCCAAATAGATCAAAAAGTACCAGGCCCTTAGTCATTGAGTTCATGAGGCACGGAAACATGAAGCGAGG
Organism: Pagrus pagrus; assembly: GCF_965226575.1. Classification (NCBI taxonomy): domain Eukaryota; kingdom Metazoa; phylum Chordata; class Actinopteri; order Spariformes; family Sparidae; genus Pagrus; species Pagrus pagrus. The sequence continues at coordinate 26,846,721 of NC_140185.1, read as the reverse complement.
GATTGACTGTGAAATGCGGGTGATTAGTCTTTTAACAGCTGAAATAGTATTGAATACAATTCAATGATTCTCCACACCTAAGCTCTCAAGATGTGTCCTGCAATTTACGTGCTTGAGTTTTAAGAAATCATGAAAGGACGTGGTACTTCAAGGCCACTTAGAGAACGCAGACAGATCGTTTAAAATGTTCTGATTTTAACAGACCATTAGAGCATCTGTAATTGCTGCATGGTTAGGACTGCAGTCACAGAGCAGTGCTGTCTTTGAGCATTGATTTGTAGATGCACAGATGATGCCACACTTCAGACATTCAGATGTTTTAGTATTGAGACAGCTCCTAAAATCGTCTGGCAGTCTAATTGTTGGGACAATAAAAAAGAGTAGATGTTTTTAAAGTTGTTTTTCATTAGACTGCATTAATCTCTATATTTATGTCTCTTCTAGCTGGCCACTGTGACTCTCCAGATCCTATAGTCAATGGCCACATTAGTGGAGATGGCTCCAGTTACCGTGACACAGTGGTGTACCAGTGCATGTTAGGATATCGGCTAATCGGCACATCAGTCAGAATCTGTCAGCAAGACCACCGGTGGTCTGGAACAACACCCGTCTGCGTCCGTAAGTGCTTTATGAAACCAAAACCACTGTAGTTCATCTGCATTGTATGATGATTTATTGTTCTTTCATTTAATGTGAAAAGCTGAAAAGATTTTCCTATATTAAGTAGATCCATTATGCACAAGAGTCGTAAAGGAAATCACACATTTTTCAGGGTTTAAATTGTTATTTCAATGACTATCTCTGCAGCCTCTACTTGGAAAAATATCACAAACACAATGCTGCACATAACACTCTTTCCACAACTCATTTTCTCACCATACCTCTCTCTACTCCCTCAGCTATTACTTGTGGTCACCCCGGCAACCCAGCCAACGGGCGGACCAATGGCAGCGAGTTCAACCTCAATGATGTTGTCAACTTCACCTGTAACAGAGGTCACGTCCTCAGTGGAAACGCTCGTGCTCAGTGCCGACTCAACGGGCAGTGGAGCAGCCCCCTACCTGTCTGCAAAGGTCACAAATATGAGTATTAACACAGACGTATAGCCCCGTACATCCCTTTAAATGCCTCAATCGGGTTTTCAGATTAGAGTCCAGAGGAGCAATATGTTTTTTTCTCCCTTTCACCCCTGGTATATATGGTATATATAAAAACAAGAAAAAGTAGTTGTATCATCGCAGTGGATGAATGTAATGGAGTTTTCCAGTACCTGAACCTTTCAGATTCTAGCAGCTGGTGAGTAAAATATCATCATAAACAAATTGAGTGATGACCACGATGACTTAAATAAGACGCAGGCTGTACAGCACAAAGGATTTTCCATTAAAGTTATGCATATTAGATAGTCAGCATGTATTCAGTATTTGTTGGCCCGATTTGCTTCAAGCTACAGTATGTCAACTGGAACATTTTTGGCTAAATCGGCTGCCAGCAGACTGTAAAATTGAGAACTGAATAATCGTAGCGTAAACACATACTTAACATAGAGCTGTATTTAGCCACAATCAGTGTGGTGCGTGCGTGTGTGTGTCTAAATAACATGCATGCACACACACAAACACACACACATATACACACACACACACAGTTGGGTACATGTCCAGAGACACATTCCTCTCCTCTGCTAACCATGCGTGGTCGTTACACTACAAGCCTCCCCAGACCTCTGGTAGTGGAAAAGTTATGATATACTAAAAGACGCACACACACACACACACACACACGTATTCAGCACAGTCATGAGGACAGATCAATACGACATAGTTGCTCACATGGGTTTTCCATTGAGGGGATTCGTCCTCGCTTGCTTGCTTTCTCCATCTCCCTCATTTTTTCTGTCCTCTCCCTCCCTCTCCCTCCCAGCAGCAGCTGTCAATTATGAGTCTGAAACTTTCTTTGTTCCCATAGGGCGCCAGACTCACACACACCCATCCACCTACGCACGCACACACATACACATACCCAAGTCCCCCATGGACTTGAATTTGAGTGAATGTCAGTCTCCCCAGTGACATATGGAAAATAAAACTCCACTTTTATTCGACTGGCATCCATCCAGAGAGCAGAGTAGAGTTAGAGTAGAAAGGACCAGAAGAGAGAGTAGAAAACTCCAGAAAACAGAGCAGTGTGTGACGAAAGAGAAGTTTAGAAAAGACCAGAGCAGAGAAACAGTGAAAATCTGAATTTGTGACAGGGTTTAGTGCCCTAAAAAGAATCCAAACACGTCCTGTTTGTTCTGAAAATGTTCACTTCCAATTTACTGTATAGTGCACTGAATTCACAGCCCTCAATTTTGAGCCCAAAATAAATATATAGTGCCCTTACAAATTCCCACAATTGAAAGAAAAAGTGGCATCTGTGGCATATTCACTAGTCTCTACTAACAGTCCCATAATGCAGCTTGTCTCATAGTGCACCTGTCAAGGATGACACAAGATGATAATCATTAATAAGTGTCTCAATTAATCTCAATTTACTGCTCACTTCAAAGTAAACTGTTGAGTGTCAGTTAAATAGGAAGTAGTGAAATCATTTGTCTCTTCTCTTCTCTTCTCTTCTCTTCTCTTCTCTTCTCTTCTCTTCTCTTCTCTTCTCTTCTCTTCTTTTAGCACAATCCATATCCATCAATATCCATTTAAATCCATCGGACCGAAACCAAATGAAGAAACTCTCCTGCCTATAAGAATTATTTAAATTGTTCCTAACAATGTCTTCTGCTTTCTTCTGCAGTGGTGAACTGTTCGGACCCTGGCCTGGTGGAAAATGGCGTGCGCCAGTCTGGCCTACGTTATCCAGAAGTCTTCAGCTATGGTGTAACTGTGGCCATCCACTGTAAACGAGGCTTCTACCTCCTGGGCTCAGCTCTCCTCACATGCCAGCATGATGGACGATGGGACCGACCGATCCCTCATTGCCTAGGTATGGAAAGACAAATACAGGTGGTATTGAGATAAAAAAAAAAAGACAATACAAATGAAAGAGACAAATGAGACAGAAGCAGAGACAGAACGAGCGATAGATTAACATTCATAGGCCTGTAATGAAAATATTTGTTGTATTGTGAAGAGGTTACAACTTTTTAGAATTCTTCAGAGCAAAAAATGTCCACAAAAGTTTGTCATTGGTGGATTTCTATTATTTTTTCTTTATATTTGTGAGGAAAGCCATTTCAGGAGTGAAATGGCTTGAAGAACCAGTGGGAGGAAGATGAGGAGCGAATGAGAAACTGAGAGAATAAGAAAAGGGTTCAAGGTGGAAAATGGGAGGGAGTAATCATAAAAGGAAGGCAAGAGAATGAAAGAAAGAGGCTTAAAGGTTTGAGCATGTTTGTGTGTGTGTATGTGTGTGTGCAGATAAAAAGGGGAGCATGTGTCTCTTAGGGCAATAGGCGTTCCTGTCAGAGAGCTACCATGGCTGATAGAAACACAGAGATTAAACTTGAGAGCGATAGAGAGAAGGAGACTGATTCAGAGATAGAGAGAGAAACACAGAGAGGCGACCAGGACGACGACATAGTAACAAAGAGGTAGAGATGAGGAATCAGACAGAGAGGGAGTGAGGGGTAGACGCTGCATTACATTCGAGAAACAAGGTCTTATCGAAAATTGGGGGGAGAGGGGCGATGACTGAGGGGCAAGGAGAGGATGGAGTAATATAATTTGGGGGGTAAGGGGAGATATCGGAGGACCAGTCATTTGGCAGAAATAGAAAATCGAGAGCAGTTTCATATCTGTGTCCTCCAGAAACCTGTGCTCTGTAAAACGTCGATTTTTCCAAAATTGAAGAAAAACCTAGAAGATTCTTTTCACTGATGTCCAATGCTTTAACGCCATGGAACGATTTCTACTAGTTCTCCACAAAGGAGAGGGAGAGAGGAGAAAGACTCCCTCTATGTTTTCTAGCTAAAGGGAATTTAATTTGAGATGAGTTATTGGTTCTTTCTTTCTCTCTCAGGCAATTCAATTAAACTCAATAAAAATAAGCTTTACTGGCATGACTTTATACCGCCATACAGTGCAAGTAAAGCTGTGCAAGTTATATTGTAAAATTGGAAAAGCAAAGCGTGCACCACAACATCTTTGGTGGGACTCCTGCCGCGGACATTTGTTGCATGTCCCTCGCTCACTTATGGAAGACCGAAAGTGCCAAGATCAAAAATAAACAAAGAAATGAATAATGACTCAATCAAGGCATGACATTTTAATTCTGATTTTGGAAGTTTTAGTTCTCAATACTTTCTCCCCACATCTACTGTCTATCTATAAAACTACAAAAAGGAAAGAGTAAGCAAACAAAATCCACTGTTTAATATTCAAATTGATAACAGATTGGTAGAAACAATGTCTGGTAAATTGTTACTTTAAAGACATCAGAAGTGTTTCAAACTCAAAAAATTTTCTCCACACAATATTTATCTGCTGTCTGTGTATTTTGGACAGCAAATTGCAAAAATTAATTCAATCTTTGATGTAGTTCACAGAGCGATCTTTCTTTCTCTATTCCCTGTGTTTGTACACAAACAGGCACACAGAAACACCAAACAATTGTGTTAATCCTACCCCTCCCTTGCTGTCACCCGCTCCCTGTGGCTGCCTCCCACAATGACCCAGCTGCACCATCTAATGCAGGAATATCTGGAATCTATAGTTGGACACAATCAGACACTAACACTTCCCTCCTCTCTCTTTCTCTCTCTCTCTCAATCTGTCACTGTCTCTCCAGCTATTTCCTGTGGTGACCCCGGTGTACCCCCTAATGCAGTAGTATCTGGAACCCGCAGCTGGACGTACAGTTCAGTACTGCAGTACTCCTGTCTGCCTGGAGGGGTGCTGGTGGGCAACGCAACTCGCCACTGTCAGGAAGATGGCACATGGAGTGGAGCGCCACCGTACTGCACTGGTAAAGACGCACTGGTCAATAAAGCAGCATGCCAACTGGTTTCCAGCTGGTAGAATTGCAGAGAGTAGATATTTAGTCAGTTACGCTGTCATGCATATTGATACAGGCTGTTCTAAATGGAAGCATGTCGGCTATCTGTTTCACAGCATGTTTCTAAATCTAAAGCAATAATCCAGCAATAACAAACACTGAAATCAACTGCGTCTATACTGCAACTGCCAAGAGGGAAATGTGTATCATGAAAATACAAGAAATTAGTTTTTGATGAAAGTGTTTGCAGAGAAGCTTCTATACTGTATGTATATCTTCAACCGTCAAAACAGTTGCCACAGTAAGCTTACCAGAAGATGATGCTATACATAGATCAAGCCACGTAAGTACAAATAAAAACTACAAAACAACAAAACTTAAAACAAAATCTCTGTTGAGTTTGTGAGTAAAGAGATAAAACTGGTTCAGCTGTCAAAAAATAGTATCATCCCATCTGGTGTAACAAAAATTGAGAGATATCTCAGAAGAATGTCAGTATTAAGATATCTTCAGTGTGTTGTTGCTCCAGCATTACATACTGCATAATGTCAGCTGTAGCCTTTTAGGTTACTCTTCACAACTTGTAAAATGGCACAGAGGCCTAAATCTAGCCACATGGGCATGTGTTACAGGAGAATTGAAAGTTAGTTAACATATTTGTTAAGTGGGCTTACTGATAACTGTTCGCTCCCCTCCTTACACATTACATACCTTTTTCCCCACAAAAATTGATTTTAAGAAAGCATTTCAACATTTTTCAACAGTCTTTATCACAGCAATATAAAAAGTCCAATGATTTTATTCCTATTGCTATTCCTAAAGGGTGCATTGTGTTAACTACATCACCATTTGACAACCATGCCAAGTCAATATCTTGAAAAAGAAGTATTGTCATTGTTAATGTAAGAAATTAATTTACAAATAAAGAGAAATGGACTAATGTGGTAAAGCCTTGTGCTTCTTATCAATCTTCAATTTAATGAGAAGAAGAATACATTTTAAGTGTCTCAGTTGTCATTACATGAATATATGAGTTAAATACAAACACAGATCTGTTGACAGAGAATATTTTGGTATGACATGTACACATGGGAATAGTCACACCAAAACCTTGAAGTAACATTGCATTTGCTCTATTTCATACAATTGTCATAAGTCACATGGATTCTCTCATGATCATGTCATCCAACAGGAGAGCACCAGATGATATGTGGGTAATTTTTGGTCAATGTCATCCATTATCTCATTATTATTTAGGAAGTCAGGAATCATCTTCTCTGCTGACATAAGTTTGCCAAGTAGAAAGGACAGTGGGTGACCATATCAATGCATAAATTAAACATTCTTTTTAGACCGAATCAAACATGATCACAAACGTGTTGCAAGTATAAAATCACATTGTCTGAACTCTATGTAACCTGGCTTGAGCTGCATGTGTAAGAAATATCCGGGGGGAATTAGGTGTTTTTACTACTCAGGTTCTAAGTGCTGCTCTACAGTAGGCTTACGCAGATCCCTCAACACTACAACTGATCGTTTCCAAACTCAGCATCAACTGTCTCAACAGTTGAAATGCAATAAGCTTACTCTGCTGGCCTCAGAATAGAATGCTCAGCGGGGCAGAATCCATCCTGCAGCTGAAGACCTCATTGAGATGCAAGACGCCACATTTGGAGCTGTACCCTGTTAAACTCACAAATCCCCACCGATGGAATTTAAGCTCCTAAAATTGTGACACGCTCAGTGCTTTTAATGCTAGAACAATTTGGTATAGCCTAAATGCAAAGTACAGTTCTGCAAAGTTTGTGTGTCTGGGTGTGTGCTTTTACTATATATATATATATATATATATATATATGAGTGTGTGTGTGTGTGTGTGTGTGTGTCACTGTATATGAAAAGACTGAGTAGGCAAAATATTTGTGCATTTCCAACATCACAAATGCTTTTTTGTTGATGTTGAGGCTGTAGCATGGATGCACACATATATTTTTAGCATGCTGGCCCCAGTGAGAGACGACCTCTTAACCCTGTGTTTTACCATAGAGTTACATAAAGCCTGTAAGGAGCCTAATGGACCTCACCTGAATGCAGCTGTTGTTTCACGTTAAGTGCATCGAGTGTATTCAGAGTTTCTGTGCATGTGGTTATATGTATTTCTATGTTTCAAGTATGTCTCATACAGTAAGCACTGTGTAAGGGGTCCTTGGTTGCTTCAGTGGTGTACATGTGTCTGGCTGTTGGAATGGTATATTAACTTTATGTCTCATTTCTCTCTACAGGTATAAGTCCGGGAATCTGTGGAGACCCAGGGATGCCTCCCCATGGTGCCCGTTTGGGAGGGGAAGAATTTAAAACCAAGAGCTTGCTGCGTTTCAGCTGTGAGGCAGGATATAGTCTTATTGGCTCAGCGGAGAGGACCTGCCTTCACAACAGCACCTGGAGCGGCACGCAGCCTGTCTGTCAAGGTAGGAAAGCATGGCAGTGGCTTTACATGACTCTAGTAGTGGAGTGTAGCTATGTACATTTCCTTAAGTACTGTACTTAGACAGGAACTTTGCAGATTTTCAACCAGCTTCGTATCACTATAATTTCTTCTGCACCCAGAGCCCCCCACTCCTTTGCCAGCAAAAATCTTCCAAATGTGGCAACTACACATTGTACTTCCGCATTTTTGAATGCCAACGTCTACAGACACAAAGAGTGTAGTCACATCGAGGGAGAGAGCCCCCTCACAATTTGATGAAACATGAACCACAATCCTGTTCGTTATCTATTTCTCACCTAAAATGTTTTCAAAAGCATATTTCAGTTTACTTTTTGTTCAGCTGTAATACGATACTGTTAGTTGCAGTACATCACCTATCAGAGTGTTTAGTGATCCGGTGCGTCACAGTGCATCCTGGTTGTTGACGGTATTCTAACTTTTGAGCAAATGGACATGCCACAGTCCTTTTTCTCTGTTTTCTATATTTATGAAAAAAAATATTTGCACCTTTCTAGTGCACAGACAGCGCAGTTTTAGGCAAGGGCCATCTTGCCAAGTATATTAAATTTATGGAACTTTAGACCTCTATTCCACTACATCTAAATATTATACTTTTTACTCTGACATTTTTTTGACCACTTTAGATACTAGCTACTTTTAAGAATACATTTTTTGTACCCTTCCTGTCCAGTTAAAACCATGTTTCTCCAAATTTGGTGATTTTGAAATTCTATTTTTTAAGTGTTCCTCTGAGGGCTGATTTTATAGAATAAAGCCTTAAACATCTACAGCAGTAAAAACCAACATACACATTAATGCAGCAGTAAAACATCATAAATACTAGTAAAACACCAACAGGGACTATATAATCTGCACAATATGTACTTTTACTTCTATAGTTTTAGGCAATTTGTTTATAATACTTACATACCTTTACTTAAAGAAGGTTTTGAATGCAGGACTTTTTCTTGTAGTGGGGTATTTTTACAGTGGAGTACCGCTACTTACACTTCATTGAAGGATCTGAATATTTCCTCGACCACTGCCTGACTCATGTTGCTTCATAAAATTTGACTCTATTGAAAGAAAAATCTTTAGATGCCTGTAATGCAACTCACACTTCAAGCAGCAAGAACAGATCACAATTATTTTATACAGTAGCATCATCATAACACTTGGAGTTGTAGTCTTGAAATATCAAAGCAGTGAATTTCTCCTCGAGTCAAAACAGATATTTATGGGGCTGTTGTGTGTGGTGTTCTATTTATATGCACCATTTATTGACCCTGTTTTATAGAAAAAAGACTGCTGCTTCTTTTATACAAGGGGCTTGGATTTGACAACATAGCATATGCTGAACTGTCTGTTTAGAAAGCATCATGCATTTTGATACCAAGTTATCCTTGTCTCATTTGAGGTTACCTTTGGGTCCCAACCCAGATACTATAAAACACTGCTGTAAAAATAAACATTGCTGTAAAATGAAGCCGTGCAGATTTGGTATAAACCCACAGTGTATTTGTGGCATGTGGACTTAATTATTCAGCATTTTATTTGAAAATAAATCAGCTCAGCCTCCAAAGTTGAACAGCTTAATCTCTTCTTTGGAGGCTACAGTAGCATCAGGCTACTTGGCATGCTAGTGACAGTAAGCAACTAATCCATTACCAAACATAGCTTAGAGAACATTACATACATTATACACTGTATATTGTAATTTATATATTTTGTGTAGGTGAAATTTACACATTGTTTGGATATAGTATATATGAATGCACTGAAATGGTTTTAAGTGATAAAGTGAAGTCGAAATAAGTATATATATGTATTTAAATGTTTACTATGTTCATTATTTAAGTGTATAGGTTTCACGTGCAGTTAATCGCTGCAGTCTGTAATTCACACAACACACAATAGCATGTTTTCTACCTTTTCGCCATAAGAAGTGATCTAACATGTTGACAAATGTTCAAAATGTGCAATTGTCTTTCAATAGAAAAAAAACTCACACTTCACATAGTGTAAGAGGTTTATGGAATTAGCTGTTTGAGGCACAAATATGAAGATTCAGGTGTGTGTGTGTGTGTGTGTGTGTGTGTGTGTGTGTGTGTGTGTGTGTGTGTGTGTGTGTGTGTGCGTGCACGTGCGTGAATGTTTATATCAGTGCGCCCCAGATACTAAGGATTGAAGTGTGTCACTCCTCACTGACTGAGCTGGATGTTCCACAGCGCTGTAGTAATAAAGTGCGTCCTATACAACAGCAGTTTTCAAAGACACTCTTTAAACCCCTGGGAGTTTAGGGGAAATTAAAGTCAGTCCCCATAGTGCTGTAGAGACACTGAAATCCTAAGCTGCTGCCTGTGTTGCCTTCCTTTTTTCCCAACTTTGTGTGGTAGGCTGAATAAGACACTGCTGACATTAACTCCATTGTAGTCTGACGCAGTCTTAGGATTCACTTAGATTGATGGGCTGTTCAAGCAGTAATGTGAGGAGTGAGTCTTACAATTTCAGTGTATTTCGCTATGTATTATCATCATCATACTAACTATAGAGTACTGAAAAGCATTAAAGTCCGAATTAAATAAATGTCAAAAATCTGCAGTACATCTACTCACATATCTGAATTTATTTGGCAGCCTTTATTTAAAACATTTCATACTAAAATGCCATGTATTTTGTTCAGTCATTTTCATCTGCTGATTCATATAAAACAAAACAATGCAAATCCTCAACCCAATCCCTAGAATACATGTTGGTATTGTACAGTTCTGCAAACCACAGATATGTTACATTTGTATGTTTCAACATTTCTACAATCCCATTTCCAATTTTTAGTCCTACCTCTCACTTTTTGAGAGCCCACTTGTCCCTCAGAACAGAGTTTACTAGGGGTAGTGGTTGAGATCTCCCTGTATGAAATGGGACAACCCTTCATGATCCTCATACGTCATCAGTTGTTGTCTATGGTGTTGTCTTGTGTTACGAAAACAATCTCGGCATAATCACAATGCCATTTGCCATTTATCTGATGGAGATGCATGGATGCTCACAATTCGTTCACAACGTCACGCTATCATTCAAGTGGTCATATGAAAAAGAAGACTGCGTCATTATGTGGCTACCAACTGTACCCTGCCAGTCTGCACTGATATTAGAGGAGTGGTACCAACTACAGCAACTTCAATGCTGGACTCAAGTCAAATTTCAGTCATCATATGCCATCAAAGGGGAAAATTCAACATTTAAATACATCAAAATACGGGGATGTCATGCACAAATCAGCAATGTCATCTTAGTCAGCTAGTTAGCCACAGAGACATCAGCAAACTAGTAGTAACTGTTTTATGCTTATCATGAAGAAAAGGAGCACAATACATGTAGCCCTAACACTAACCAGGAGACCCTACCTCCAGGGACGAACACACTAACTTTAAAGATATGGCTAAACTGTAGGGACAAGGGGTGTATTGGGATTGGGCCTAAGTATCATATGGATATGTTGAAACTTTTCATTTTTTTACATTTAAGTTTTCAATTTTAAGTTGTGACATCGCTGTGGTTAAGGTCTGGTTAGGTATAGGCACAAAAACCAGAAAGCTGGAAAATGTCCAGACATCACATTAAAAAGATCCACTGGTTTTGCATTACAAATGTTAAAACGTCACCTTGAACAGTGGTCTTTCGCTTGACAGCAGTCTAGCGAGGCTCACAACAATCCCCTCCTCCAGACATGACAGTCAGCTCCTGTACATGTAATCTGAAGGTGATATGACACATACTGTACAAATGTTGATATAAGTATGAAAATAACAAATTTAACATAGCCATGATTTGCAAAATGTATAATACCAACTTTTTTTCTGGCAACTGGGCTGCAAAGTAACTCTTAGAAAATGTTTTTTCAATCAATCAATCATTCAGAAAGTTAATAGAAAGCCATAATGTGATTTTTCCTTCATGCCAGCAATCAATATTTCAAGATTGTATCTTATTTTGGAAAAAACAACCTTCCCCCAAAAGTAAAACTGCGAGACACAGGACTTTTAGACTTAATTGAAGTAGTTGTGCAGCTTTGTAGACAGTGTGCGGTTGAGACTCTATGACAACAACTGAATTTTTCCTTCACCTTAGAGGTTGTGTCTGTTTGTGTGTGTGCATGCTGGTGTCTGTGCTTGTGTAACACTAATTATTTATGGCTGTCTACAGTTGTTTTTCATTAAGCTAATAGTGGTTAAAAGCTGATTCAGAAAGGATGAGACATCTATCACTGAGACACAAACACAAAGAAATCCATACACACATCCATACAGAAACACACACACATGCACACTATTGCTCACAGCAGACATAGTGATAATACTCGTAGACACAAACGTAGACACACACACACACTCTTGGACGGAGCTTTTAAGGGCTCTAACTAATGAATGAGTCAATAGGTGTTTGATTGTCAAAGGCTGTCAGCTGTCATGATCTGATTAGTGAAATGTGCTGTGGTTGGTTGCTAATTCCTGTCTATTCTGTTAATGTGCTGTGCCAGCGTACTAAAGATCGATGAATCACTAGTTCAGAAAGGAGACATAGCCACCCCCCATCTGCATTCTTGTGTCCTCCCAGACAGTTTTGTTTTACAATCTACCAGACCAGCAGTAGTTCAAAAACAATGAAAGCCAAGGATGGATAAGGATCCTTGTCTTTCCAAAAAAAAAAAAGAAAAAAAGTTGTTGCTGCTTCTTGTCCCAGAAGAACAAAAGGAATACCCTGAGATTCACCACAGGAACAACACATTTTAGAGGCTTTAGCGTTGAGCCCGCTGAAACAGCTGTGAAGACAAACACCAGCGTGCCTTAATGGAAGCTGCATGTCAAGCCTACAGCTGATCTCAAATTCTCAATATGCATTCTCTGTGCTCTCATTGCTGGGACTTTGTTCTCCCCGAGATAACTCAGGAAGGACACTGTCCACAAGAACTGACTGATAATTAGCTTTACAACCCTGCTGCATGACCAGTGTTTCCTCTTTCTGTCACTTTCTGGCTGTTTTATGACATCTAAACCGTGGTCACCATACATATTTTCAGACAGCATGTCTTGGTTTTTAAGAGGCCGAACCTGGCAACAGAAGCCTGTGCTTGGAGCAGTTTAAGGCGTGGTTCCTACACACCTAAATGGGAATTTCTTAAAACCAAACTTTTTCTATGCATTTTAACCTTTCAGTCACACGTAAACAGAAAATGGACCTTTACTCCAAAGATACAGAGGAGTTTCAAAATAATCCATTATCAGTGTTTACTTCTGGCAGGCAGATTTTTATAGACAATAACGCAGACGCCCACGTTCACTTCCTAATTGGGTCTTATCAGTGTATGCAGCATCACTGGCAAATTTGAACTTGGAGTATGGTATGATAGTGGAGTATCTGAGTTTGTACACTGACAGACTGGATGTTATATTCTCTATATTTAGAAAGACACAAACTACATTAATAATACAATGATGGAAAAGAGAGACAAAAAAGGCTGCTGTGACGCCCCTGCCTCTTTTGGCTACTGGACAGGCTTCTTGTTGTCATTTTTCTGTTGCAAATGCCAGTGGGTGTTGTGGGGCTGCTACTCATTGGGAACACCTGGGCCCAGTGCTTCTTTTTCTTGGTTTATCTCTTCTTACAACACAGCACTCCCCACATCACTCATGCACACATGCTAACTCTACTGACTGACTAACTTTCACACATTATTTTTGATCTTTTGAGTTAACCACTTTATTTTCCAACATATAATTGGCTTTCTGCTTGAACATCTTGTTATGCCTTCTGTTTTTTGTTTAATCGAGGATTCGGTGAAGTGTAGTCACGTTTCACTGCCTCGTCATGTTTGTCCTGCTACAGGAAAAAAATCCTGTTGCCTTGGTACCTGTACTCAAAACTAAAAATAAAAGTAAGTAAAGAGCAGGGAAAAGTAAAAATTGCTCATAGTATTTTCTGTAACTGAGAAACCAAGCAGAGTATGCCATCTGCTTCCTGTTTACACCAGCATGCTCATGCTCAGTGTACATGAATGGTAATTTGGTATGCGTTTTCGATGTTAGTATGGACGGAGATTATTTTTGAAACAGTACTAAAATGCTCATTTTGATGGAGATCTTTTTTTTAAACTTATTTTTCAAAAATGCCCTTGTATGTGTGGTCTAGACCTGAGGCTCAATGTTGTAGCTGTATTACCAGCCTCTCGCATACAACTGGAGTACTGTACATCTGCCATTCAGTGCTGGGAATCAGTCCAACAACCTTTAGTTATTAATCAGCCTCACTACCTCCAGGACACATTTAGAGTTATTTCCAGCTGACTCCGGTGATAATCTCATTATTGCAGCCCACAGCTGATCAGCCTTGAGTGACAGCAAGACAGTATTGCTCACACTGATATTATCACTATGATTAATCACCGCTGTTTAATATTTCCTCATTTCTCAGCTGTATCCTGTGGTAACCCTGGCACCCCAGCCCACGGCAGAATTGTCTTCAGTGATGGCATCACCTTCGGCAGCTCGGTGGCTTATGCATGCTGGGAAGGCTTCAAAACATCAGGCCTGACCACCAGACACTGCACAACAAATGGGACATGGACAGGACAGCCCCCAGACTGCACTGGTAGGTTATAGGCTCAATATAATTGCTTCACTGTTACTATTATTGTTATCATTAGCAAGAGGTGTAGTCATTTTTATGCTTCATGGGCATTCATTAGCTATAGCACTACAAGTACTACTGCAAATAGTATCAATGTTGGTGCATGCATAGTGTTTTTTAGTAAACAATTCAGGAGGTGTATAATTTGTGCATGGACTGGTCAACCTGCTGCTGTGTGCTGTGCTGCTTTGTTTTTTTGAAATTTCAACTTGTTAAGCTTAACAGAACAAGTCAGAGATTTAGGGGAAAGGAGAGAAATAAGGTGGGAGGTAGGTGAAATGAAGCAGGGTTGTGCTTCGGGGAAGTTAGCATTGGCAGTCTCTGAGAAAGTTGAGCAGGAGGACGAGGTTAAAGGGCCAGCATGGAAAAATAAAAACATCAGACTACATTCAAAAGCACGGTGAGTTATCGGTGCACTACAACACTACTGTTGGACTGCTGGAAACAACACCATCTGACAGATAAATATACACATCACATACTGTATCCATTTCTCTCATCTTCTTCAGTGATCATTTGTGGTGACCCTGGGCCATTAGCCAATGGGATCTATCTAGGAAGGGAGTTTACCTACAACCATACAGTGACCTACCGCTGTAACCCTGGTCACCTGATGGAACCACCTGGACCTGGACCCAGCCTTCTGCGCTGCACTAAAGATGGAACCTGGAACCAAACCAAACCCAGCTGTAAAGGTAAGAAGAGCTGACACTCTAAATGACTGCGGCCAAAGTGATGCCAAAAACTAACAGTAATTTCCTAATTTATCTGAAGGTGATAGTTAGTACAGAATGTCAGAGGGATTTGATTCATTACTGTCCAGATAATGCTTGTTCATGTCTTTGACGCCAGTAATTGTCCAAAGTAAAAAAATATGTATACATAGCCAGTTTTGCACCCATTTTGCATAAGCATCCCTTAAATCAAAAATAAAACAAGTATTTTGAATAATACTTAATAAATCCTAAACAAAAACAAGGCCAATGTAGTAATGTAAACTAAAGAATAAGAAATACAAAAAAGAACATAAAAACAAAAAAGTAAAAGCCCAAGGCCAAAATTTGTACAACAAACACAACACAAACAGCAAACATCATACTGCTTTTTAAAAATAGTTTAGTAGATTTAGTAACAACCATCAGCAGCAACACTAAATAAACAAAATGGGACTCAAATATGGAAATAAACTATATGTCATCCTATAGAAATTAAAATGTAAAACTAGCCATGTGGACAAGCCACTTTTAATGACCATGAATGAAATATTGAGAGATGATGTTGACGTCACATTATTAACGAAAATTTGATTTTAAAGCTGCTGTAAGCATTATTTTCTGATTATAATGAGTGTCAAATAGCTCTGTATTCCAATAGTAATCACTGTTATAGAGAGTTTGGCATGTCTTTCCTCCCCTGCTCATGCAAGAGAAAACACATGTTCTGTTACCCCTGCCCACTTTATCCAATCAGGAAACAGAACTCCTTAAAGAAGTAGTCTCGTCTGCTCAATTAACATTCAGTGAGCAGGATCCTCCTGCTCTGGTACCTATACTAGCAATGGTGAAAGAGAGGAAGGTTCCAATTCCAGCACTGCCTGTGATGGCGTGATGATGCCAAACAGACCAAGGGATGACAAAGGCTTGAAGAAAGAAAGAGGCAAAGAGAGCTGCATCAAAAAAAAAGAAAGGAGTCGTGCAGGTGGTGACGCAGAGAGGAGGGAGGGGACTGCAAAACAGACAGGATGTTAGCTAAAACGACCACGGCAGCAGCTTTAAGTATCATTTTATCATTGATTTAGTGATACTTTGCTGTGTTTGTCTATGACATGCAAACTACTGGAAAGTTTTCACAAAGTATTTCAATAGCCTGAACCCAAATAGCACTTAGCATTTTCTTAGATTGTACACTGCAATTGAACACCATATATAACTTTAACTGGAGGTGGTAAATGTGTCAAGTCTCAATGAGTCAGAAATATTCTAATAACATGGTACCTAACACTGAAGAATAACAATGGCAGTTATTGTTAAAGATCTGTACAACTGAAGCAAAAAAACAATCAGAAGAGACAATTTAAATAAGAGCAGCAGTGTTTTAATTCGAGCTGCTACAGTAAAATAACAGATTGCGACTTCAACACTACATTAGACAGAGGCCAGGGGAAGTTTAACATTGCTCCTTGCATTTACCGAGTGTTAAATTAAGGTTTATTTCCTGACACCCTTATTTTTTCCACAAACACAAAGAGGAAAATAAAAAAAAGAATGCATTAAAATGAAATGAGTCACAGTTTTACAACAGCCCATATTTAGAGTTTAGACTGTGATACTCAACAACAGTAAAAGGGAATGTTTCCTGAGATCCTCCCTGCCGCTTCTTCCCACAAAGAGAAAATCTCCTGCTGGCTCCTGCAGTTGCAGAGGCTTTGAACTGAGATGAAAAAACTTAGAAAGCCGGCAGAGAGGCTACTGAGAGGAACCAGATAGAGAGATGCAGAGAGAAGGAAAACAGAGAAGTAAAAGAGACTGTAGGTGATAGAGAATGAGACTGAGGCCGGAAATTGAAAAGAGAAAATTAGAAGGAAAGGGGAATAATGGGAGAGATAAAGGTGTGAAAATGCTGCAAGTCCTTTATCTCTTCTTGTTTCTCTTCCTTTTGTTCCTCCCCAGTCTTTTCTTCTTTGCCCTCCTTTGCTCCCCACTTTTCTCCTCTTGTTTAAGTTCTTCTTCTCCTGTTCATGTGTTTCGGTTCAGCTCCCCTGTTTTCATCCCCTCAGTTTTCTCACACTTCAAACAATCCACAAGTCTTCATTTGATCCTGTTTTGGAACAACAGCTCCTTCACACAGACATACACACACGCACGCACAGGAACTTATTGAATGAGGGAGTTGTAAGCCATAAAAGTGTAGCTTGACAGGCAAAATGAATCAAGTGAGGAGGAAGGAGAGAATGAGCAAGCGAAGCAATGAAGAGGAAGCATTGGGGAAGGAGGGAAAGAAAGAAGGCGTAAAGGAGGAGAAAGGGAGAGGAAGTATCGAAGGGATGAAGAGGTGTAGTGGAAGAAAATACTAGATAACAGCTAAAGAAGACACAATAAAGGGTAATGCAGAGATTAAGAAAGAAAGAAAATGGGCAGTGGAAAGAGAAAGAGTCAAGTGGATGAATAAAAAGGGGAAAAGAGAGAATGTGATGAGCCATCAGTGGGGCTATAAGGAGTAAGCGACAGAGCAGCAAGTGAGAGGGAGGAAGCGAGTGATGGGAGAAACAAAGAGAGGCAAATCAATACCTGCCCCCAAACCTGTAAACACACAGTGAGAAAAGGGATTAAGCCCATAAAATGTGTTGGCTGGGTGAATTGCGCCAAGAGAGATATGCCTAAAAGACGAGGGAAAGGGAGGGAGAGGCAGTAATGGTGTGAGACCAAGAGTGCAATGGAAGAAGATAAAAGAGGAGTGGAGCTGGGGCAGAAGGACGGGGAAGAAAGGTGCAATGGAGAAAAAGAAGAAGGGCTGGAGGGAGAAAAAGTAGGAAGACAGAGCGGAGGCAGGGGACCAAAGTGTAAGAAAGAACAGAGTGTAAAGACGTGAGAGGAAACAAGTAAGGGTGGGGAAAGCAAAAGAAGTCAATGATCGCAGTGACGGAGGGAAGAGCAAAGGTGCGCAAGCAAACAGGGATGAGAGTTACTCCTCCACACTCATGTGAGGCCAACCCAGTCTATTCACAACAAAGGAGACACGCAAAGAGAAAATAAAAGAGTTCAGAAACCCTTAATTACAGACACAAGTGTTCGTTGGGCATCAGAGACCTGCAGAAATATTGTTCTGGAATATTAACTGCTGAAGTCAATAAGAGTGTTTTATTCTATTTTTAGTCAGCTGGCGTCTGATCCCTAACAACAAAGTTGTTTTTAGAAAACACTCAATTATTTATTTGAATCTGGCGGCTAGCCACCGGCTATTGTTACTGGAGTCACACAACTAAAAATAATTGAGGCCAAGATTTAAGAAAGTGGATTTGGAAAAGTCTTGTGTGCAGGTGTGTAGATTTGTTCTAACGAGACTAACAATAAGCAGAACACGTTGTGGAGTGGAGAAAACTAACACAGGAGAAATGAAACACTTTTTTTGCGAGTCTGGGAGGATGACTTTGGGGAGAAGCAAGGCTTCTTCAGGACACTGGTGACATACCAAGCTAGAATTAGTCAACTGATTAGTTTGCTGCGAGCACCCCCAGTTGCCTGGAAACCATGATGATACAAACAAAAGATGTTGTTTTAGTTGTTCCAAACAATTTTTGTTAATGACACTTTGATTCTGCATCCAAAAGGTTGTAATACAACAGAGAAACGGCAAAGAGACTGACAAATAAGAAGATTAATGGGGAAAATCAGGAGTTATCAGGAGGGATAAGGCAGGAGCAAAACAAATTACAGAAAATAGGAATAATCAAACATAGATAGAAGGAGGATGTCCATATGGTGTATATGAAGTATTATTTATTGAACAACTTTCTGTCCATAAATTGATCTGTATGTTTTTTTCCTGTGTATTGCTGCAACTGACTATATACACATCATGTATGAGTTGTTTGTGTGTGCATGTCTGTTTGTGAATCGGTGTCTCTCTCACTCTCTGTATGCTTGTGTGCACTGTATATCATCATAGCAGAGTGAATGGAGCGTGAAACCATCTGTCTCCTGGTTAGATGAGAATTACACTGACTTTATTAGATGTTTGAAACCATGCAGATGGTTATCATTATCTCAGGGAGTTAGGCTCATGCACGCACACACAGATGTTTATCAGGGTGTTATGAAGTTATATGCATAGACATCTCACACAGCACACGCACATGTGTGAACACACGCAGGTGCATGCAATCGTATATGCGCACTGTGGGTTCTTAAAATCTTGTGAAGCTGTTTAAACAATATGTTCTCATATTATCATAAACTTCATACTCTGTATTTAACAGATGCTTTTTTAATGCAAATGAATCGACTTGATCCACTTGACTGTTTGATATCAGCATTTGTGTGCACATGAGCAGTTATGAAATCAAGTTTCAAAGTAGCTGTAGGTTTGTGTGAATCATTAGCATTACATAAATAGCAATCCCACATAGCGAGTCTCAAGTATAAATATGTATTTCTTCCTAAAATCCCCAATGTAGGACAGCATTTCAAAAGAAGGAGGTTGATGGGAAAGTTGTGTTTTGTATAATATTGCCAGCATATAATTTAGCAGACTTGAGGAAAACAATATCACAGTTAGCTCCCAGTCGAGTGGAAACAGAAATGCCATCACAGAAAAATGCAAATGTCCTTTCAGAAATTCTCAGTCCATATGGTGACCATGGATTGTCTTTAAGGCAAGAAACTAAAATGTGGTGACCTCGGTCATCTGCTGCTTTAAGACAGTAAATACCCATATGGTGATCACTGCTGACAGCTACTTTTGCTGTTCCTTGTTTTGACTTGATGTCACATCTCCCATGTGGAGCCATTTTGTCATATAAAATTGTGACCCCCTTTTAGGAGGCACATGTTTACTCTACATCAGAGATTAGAGAGGGGGAAAGCCAGAGTGTGGCTCATTGGTCAGCATTATGTGGCGTTTTCCTGCTTTTCGCCTAGTGTTTGCCGAATATGACATGTCTGGATTTTGTAAATGTTACAATTTCTTCAAAGGTTCATTGTTTCATTTGTTGGTTCATATCTTTCACATCTTAGGGCTACGTATCCACCAGGGACAGGTCTAAACTGTTGTTTTGTCTTTGTGACTTTGACAGTCTGATAGCTAATCATTTTATTAGGTGTTGATTTATTTGTCTCTACTGAAGATAAAATCGCAGATGTTAGCAAAGGATCAAATGAAGTATAAATATCCCACTGGAACAATATTAGGTCTTGGTAGAATACTGTTTGTTTAAACTGTTAAACTGTTTTGTACTGCTTAGAAGGAGCAATATCAGAGTTTAGAAATACTCTATGACAATTAAAATACATGTATTCAGATATTTATGTAAGTAAAAGTACAACGGTTTTGCATCAAGATATAGTTTAAGTACCAATAGTATTGTATTATAATTGTTGATGCATGAATATTTGTATCACTTTAAAGGAGACTTATTATACTTTTCCATTTCTCATTTTCCTTTCCTTCAGTGTTTTATATAGGTTCCAGTACATGCAAGAGATCTTGAGAGTTCAGGTCAATAATCGGCACCAACAGAAGCTCCTCCTCCAACAGAAAACGCTTCTTCCGAAACACCTCATCAGTAGTCCCACCTTTAATTCTGTGAATTTCTGACATCACAACATGCCACACATTTGCTAATTTATGCCTAGTAGCTAGTTTGGCATATGAGAATTAATTTGGCTCAACTGCTCTGTTGTTGTTTGTGGTTCTGGCTCAGGCGTATGTGAGCTGACCAATCAGAGGAGACTGGGTATTTTTCGAGGGCGGTCTTAAAGAGACAGGAGCACTTAAGTACAGGACTAGAATAAATGTTTTTGTTACTTATTCTCAGCAGTGTTCATTCTTAACTGGTTGGAGCCTACACACCGTATACTGTTTAGTGCATACTGTAGAAGCTAAGCTAAGACAGATGGTATTAAATCTAACAGAAACACACCTGTCACAGGCAACAGCTGTATTTGGTTAGTGCAAAACTGAGAACCTGGTGGAGAGAGCAGACAGGTTGTGTACCAACACATATGCACACACACACAGGAAGGCCAGTGCAGAGATTCCAGCATAGGACCTTCATGCTCCTGAGGCAGCAGTGTAAACCAGTGTCATTCTGACTGCCATCATTTCTGTATGTAATCTTTTACATCTGTGTGTGTGTTTTAGTGATCCAATGTGGACCTCCTCCTCAAGTTCATCATGGGAAAGTGGAAGGAACCGACTATTCATGGGGATCAAGTGTTAGCTACAGTTGTTTCCATGGTTATCAGATGTCCACGCCTGCTGTGTTGACCTGTGAGGGGAATGGGACGTGGACAGGAGACGTACCACAGTGCCTGCGTGAGTTAGCAGGGCTGATGCTTAGTTACTTGAACCATTTCCATTTTCAGAAATGTTAGCAGTTCACACAAAGTCCTGAATGTATCTGTTGTCTCATTGAAGCTGTCCTGTGTGGAGATCCTGGCTCTCCTGGAGGAGGATTCAGAGAAGGGAACATCTTTTCCTACCGGTTAGTAGTTAGATTTAGCAATTGCCAACTCACACAGACACAGTTTTTCATTTGTTTATTTATGGTAATTTAGATGAGTGTGCAATAACAACACGCAATTAGTGTTGCAGAAAGGCTATGAAGCTTTGTGAAGTACCTTTGCTTGATTAAAATCATTTGTACAAACTTTGTGGGGCCCTGCTGTGGCTGCTTTTTTAATCACCATAATGCCTACAGACATATTGTCACTCAAACAGGATTGTCACATTGGCTGTAATAAACTGAAATGATGCTGATAATTATTCAAGACTTAATGTGCATGCTTCACAATACAAGAGTTGTAACGTAAAATGTGTAGTCACTCATTATAGGGTTGTTTTTTTCAAAATGTACCTAAAAATAGATTTGACATGTTTTGGCCCAAGTCTGGATGTCATTTTGAAACATTGCAAGGACAAAATACATTTTGGTTTGTGAGCAAAACAAGAAAACAATGTAGGCCAAAGGTTGAGGTGGTTAAATAAACAACTGAAGAAAACTGCCCTACAGACATCAACCCGTGATCAGGTGGAAACAAAGCCATGTTTTATTATTGCTCATTACTTCTCATTGTTATTTTTCTGTGTGTAATTAACAGTGTGTTTCCCTATGCAGGTCAGAGGTCAGGTTCTACTGCCATACGCCCTACTTGCTGGTAGGCTCTGTCTCCAGAGTCTGTCAAGCTGATGGGATTTGGAGTGGCCAACAACCAGCCTGTATAGGTAATGAAAAAACTACCACCACAATAACACGAAATCCCTTCTGGCCTCAAACTCACTTTGACCGCATGTGTTTTATCTAATCAGTACACTGCCATGATGATGATTAGATTAACGCTTAGGCTGTGAGTGAAAATTGGAATGAACAACAACCATGCTATTTACTATAGGCTAAAGTTACCGTCAAGGAAAGTCAGATCAGTTCATACAACCTTGAATGACAAACAGTAAATGTCATCATATGGCATTTACAGTATGTAGTGACTCTGCATTACAGAGAACTAGCATCGAACAAAAAAGGGTAGATAACTGTGGTGTCACATTACGGTACAAGTTTTAATTTCAGTCAGTCGCGACGAATGACGAATACATTTCTTAAAAATTGCTCTGTCATGACTGACATGAAAACACTCACTGGGAATAAAATATTTTTTTACAGTACAAAGCTCCCTTGTGCTCACATTTGAAGAAAATAATGAATATCATAGTCAGTAACACTCCTAACAACCTGCTGCATTGGACACAGAAAAATATGCATCCATTAGAAAACAACATAACTAGAATTGACAGAATGTTTATGTAAATCTGAAAATTACATATAACATACGGACATTTAATTTACTTCAAAGAAAAAAACATTTCATCAACAAGTTATGAAAAATATTGTGTGAAATGAGATTATTGGTAAATAAGATTGTGGAGCTTAGTCCTGCGCTTATTTTAGCATTAGTATTCCTGTGCAGATAGAGCTGAAGATATTATCTAATCAATAGATGAAGTGTGTAGTTTTGATGTCTGCATTTGCTTTCTACAAAGATTTTATCTTGGAAAGCAGCCCCTTCATTTTTTGATGTGAAATTTAGGTTTTTGTGGCAACTTTTCTAAAAGCATGAAGCTTATTCTGGAACAAATTGTGATAAAAGATGAATAATTGTGTATTAGCTGAAGTGGAAAAGCAGTCTTGTAGCCAAACCATGGCAATCACAGAACATCTGTCATGTCCTCTGCTATAAATAACTGTAACATCTGTCATAGATAACTATAAAATGTATCCACGGTGGTACCATCATGCCCTGACCAGTACTGAATTCTTCTAATTTTCTTTGTTAATTGCTGCTGTATAATGTTAGTCTATTTTTCCTATACATTATTTTGAGTACTACAGTACAAGCTCCAACTTGGGTGGAAACTAACAAAGAACATTGTACTGCATTTTTGCCGAACTAATACCTCACTTCAGAATTTCCATTTTGTGTGGCGTTACACACTCAACCACACTTCAGAGGAAAATGTTGTTCTTTCTACTTTAATACATTTGGCCATGACTTATGTTTCTTCAAATTGCTTCGCAGATGAAGGCTTTTTATATATATATACGAAACATCTATGTCCATAGAATACCTTTTGATGCTCCTTTGCTATGACTGAGTTCTAGTAGCTGCTATATACTAATCTGAGTGGAATAAGTAAAAGTTTAAGTGTGTAAAAGTTGATGACAGGAGTGCACTGTAGCTGTGTTAAGAACATTGATAAGCTTATATATGAAATATCACAATGCTTCTTGTGTGTGTATGTGCGTGCCTGTGTGTGAAGACCCAGCCTTCAACAGCTGTCGTGACCCAGGAACTCCAGCCTATGGTATCCCGGTCATGGCCCAGGGCTTCCAGGTAAGAAATACATCCATTGACTGTGTACTTAATAAGACTACTGTATAATTCTTCAAATTACATAAAACATAAAATGCATGCATTTCTTTATTTAAAGTTATACAAATGTTAAATTGCAACTTGCAGAGCTATGTTGGTAAGAAGGTTTGGTTTCAATGCTTAGAAAATCAACTTGGCGAGGAGCTGTTAAAAGGATGCAACTATGAGTAAATGAGACCAATAAAGAGACCATGAAAATAAATAGCACGGGTAATTTACTGCTTTTATGTGATCTAAGGATGCACCAAGGCAGGTATTAAGGGGGTTGCAATGATGCGAGCAGGTTGACCAAGTGCATGAATAATAAACTCCATCTCATTTAAAAAAAAAGAAATAAAGAGCCAGCAAACTCTTTACATACAGGTCAAATGTAAAGGCTAGTTTGGAAGAGGCAGCCAGATTTCTAGGGACTGACTTTTCAGATGACAGAGAGAGGCAATATTTTCTTTCGTCTTAGGGACCAGGCTGTCGAGGACATAGATAAGAACCTGTTGATGGAATAGATTGGCCGCACAATTCATAGTGGAATTTAAGCAAACATGCAAATCCTTCAATTTGTGGAGGTATAATTGGATGTAATCCACATGTCATATTTCCCCTGACATCCTTACAAAGGGAGGAAGGGGTTTCCAGCAGATTATGGAGCACTTACATCCACTAAAAGAGATAAAATGATTTTTTTTTAAAAAAAGGTATTGTTGTTAATTTCCTTTTTTTTTTCTCCTTTTCATTAATTTTCTTTAATGTATTTTGACAGTACGATTATTTTAATTAAATGACAACTGCTGCAGTTCTTAAGAAGCTAAGCCGTTAACAGCAGATAAAGAGGAGTTTTTATTGTGCGTTTACATCCTGTAGGTTGGCAGTAAGATTTCCTTCAAGTGCCGCAAAAACTACCACATCCTCGGTTCCACCACAAGAACTTGCTTAGAAAACCTCACCTGGAGTGGAACTCAACCTGAGTGCATAGGTAAGACTTAACTTGTCTGTTATTACTCTGTGGACTAAGATTATTTGTCCTTATCATAGTGTGGAGTTTGCTCTTGATGTTTATATCTCTTCCCTGTCACTCAGCCCATTCATGCAGACAGCCAGAGACCCCCAGTAATGTAGATGTTCGATCCATGGACCTTCCTACCTTGGGATATACGCTGATCTACACCTGTCAAGATGGCTTCTATCTGGCGGGGGGATCAGAGCACCGAACCTGTAAAAGTGATGGGAGATGGTCGGGCAAACCCCCACTCTGTAAAGGTATTCAGATCCTATCTTGAAAATGCACTGCTTGTTTAAAATGGGCTGATGCTGAGTCTAATATCTAAACTGAATGTCACAATCCCATATGGTTTAAGATAAATACAGATTATCACCCTGATTTTACTGCTGTGCTCTTTTAAATCAGCCTCAGGCATTCCATGAATGCTCGGGTGATGTTTTATTATTTGTTTCACCACATTCTCACAGCCCTGTCTTGTATTAAAGACAAGGAGCGGATGGCTATGAATGCTGTGATGTATGATAACAAAACAATCAGGTTTAAAATCAGACAGGAAATAGACTGCCAGCTGTTTTCTGCTTTGTGTTTTGGTTCTTCTTTGTCTGTGGAACCCCAGAAGTGACAAATGTCAATGTAATGGTCAATTGGATTTTAATTTTCTACATTAATACTTTCTCAGTCCTGTCACACATTAAATCTGTCATCTCTCCAACCCTATCTCTTCTGAATATATTCTCATTAAGCCAATGAGCTAAACTAAAGTCATTGCTATTTTTTGTTTCAGTTGGAGTGAAAGTCAATCCCAAAAGCAGAGGAGAGTCAGATGTCCAGAAGAACAAGATTCGAGGTATGCAGAATAAACAACAACACACATACATTGTAGTACTTGAACCAAAGATGTAGTAGTGTATATCTATTTATTGCACTTGCATGTTTCCATGGCAGTTTGTCCTTGAAATGCTTTTGATCATACTGTCTTTTATTAAACATGATCGTCACAAAGAATTTGAAGAATGGCTCTTATGGGAGGAGATTGTCCTGAGTGTGGGCTACAAGGGTCTTCTGTCTGCGCAAGAAGTCTTGTTTTAGATCTATAAGACAAAAGATCAGACTAAGTAAATAAATCAGTGAAAAAGATCCAGTTGCAATACCTTGTAATACCTTGTAAGTTTGAAGTAGGATTTTTTAATCAATACATGCATTTAGGAGGAGAAAGTGAGGAGAGACTAACACCAGAGAAAAAGACCAGAGTTGTGTGATTTTTTTCAATAACGCTGAAGCTGCTGAGTTTTTGAATAAGTCATAGCTGTAAGTGTGGGATTCAGACAGGCAAAGACCAACCCACTAGAGCAGTCAATTATGAAGGAACCAGAGGTAGGTGTGTTGTGTCTGTTTCTTGGCAAACAAAAAAGGGGAATCCTAATGCTCACCCTGTCGAGGCTTTTAAAATTGCGGCTGGGAAAAGATTCAAAGGTTGTGTGATAAGAAATGTATCCTTTTAAACTAAGATAGTCACCTAATGTCGCCTTTTACGCTTCAAGTCAGTGGTGATAAATGATGATTGGTAAAAAAATGTCAAACAAGCTTTAAGCTTCTTCCTGTTTTTGTTCCTGTGTCTCCATTACAGTTCCAGTGGACGTGTTCTCTCCAAACTCTGAGTGGAGTGGTTTTTACGAGTATCTGGGAAAGAGACAAGCCACCACATTTACAGTTACCGGGTTCAACACTACCAGTGGTAGAGTTAACGTCACATTACTGGAGACCAGCGGAGTGTCAATCAGGCTCTCAGGTAAAAAACACCACTGTTATGTAGAGTCATTCAAAATCATTTTACACTGTGTAACTTGACAAAAGACCAACTAGAATGTCATACAGTCACCTTTCAGAGCTATGTCAAGCCTAATCCAATATCAAATAAAACTTTTTAATCGGCTAGATCTAGATTTTGATTTGGATCTGCTTCAAATTGTTTTATAAATCAAGATCCATGCATTATAATTTATGAAAATGTTGCAGAAAAGCCCTATATGGCAATGTTAAAAAGCTGAGGAAAAACTGAAACTGTCCCATCATCCGGATTTGCACTAAAAGTTAATGTGGTCTATTGTGGGTAGAGACCCATTCTCCATCCAAGTTTTGTGGAAATCTGTTGTGTAGTTTTTTTTGTAATCTGATAAACCAACAAACAAACACAGGCAAAAACATAACCTCCTTTGCTGAAAATGTACATGAAATAGAAAATACTTTGACCCAATGCCCCCGAAGATAAGCAGAAATGGGAAATGGATGGGAAATACATATAGTACTACAATGATAGCAAAAATACACAAGGCATTGTAATACCCCCTTTGTTTTCAGTGAGGTAAAAAGAGCAATCACATCCCAGAAGTTGAAGATTTACAGACTTAAAATGCAGTGTAAATAAGACAGAGTGAATTACTCCTGTAGGTGTAAACACACATGAGGTTAATAAATAGCTTTCATTCACACTCATTAGAGAGGCATCACTCATATCTTTACAAAAAATGGTGTGATTCCTTATATTTCACGCAAGTACATTAAAATTTGTATAACATTCACAGTCTGCGAGGCAGGTGCAAGAGCTGTAGAGCATACAGAGTAGATAACTGGTCATTAATATGTTCAATAATATAACATGCAGGTGCACTGGTTGGAATTATGAACCACCTGGCAGGTTATGTGACTGGGCCCTTCTACATCAATGCATCCGCAGTCACCACAGCAGTCTGAAGGGCCAAATTATTACCTGAGTAACAGAACCTCCCACAGCAGTGCTCCACCGCCATGATGCATTTTTTATTCATATATCCTGTAGATACATGGAGTGTATTATATGACTGGCAGGTTCACAAAACAGGTAAAGCTGCAGTCTTGAATCAAAACCTCCAAAATAGTGCCCCACTGGTGTATGCTTTGACATTACACAATCAATAGTTCAGATTGATCATGAAAGATGTTCGGCTGCTGAAAGAGACAAGAGCTCTCAACGAATAAAATGATTTCATTTTGAATGTGTGATATTTATTTAACATTGACTTGTCATATTGAACAGCAACAGTTTCTGTGTTGGCACTATAGTTAACCAAGTAGAGACATGTAGCTGAAGGGTAAATGTCACTTTTTTCCCCACTAATGTGTCAGGTGCATGGTGAAGGAGGTGGAGTGTGAAAATTCAAAATGTCATGTCTGCTTTTCTCTGTATGTCAATCAACCTGTCTGTCTGTTTGCCTACAACTCAGTCTGTCTGTCTTTCTGTTTGTCAACTCCCATGGTAGCTTTGCCTTAATGTCTTTTTTATGTCAAGTACCAACACAAACTTATGACACTGTGTTAGGCCATTGTAGGTAAACAAAAAATGTATGGAGCTGAGGGAGAGGGGTACAATGAGTGTTTTCCTTTTTCTTCTTTTATTGTGGCAGCTTCAACAGTTCAATTTGATAGTTTAATTAGTTACATTTATTTCATTTGTCAGTCATTACATTAAAAACCTTTGAAAGGAAGAACGAAAAAGAGAACATTTTGTTGACACACCATTTAAATTATGCCAGGTTCAGGCACTGATCCCATTCTTTGTACCGCTCTATTCACACAGGTACCTACAAGTCCGAGGAAAACCAGCTGCTGTTGAAGGTCTACCAGGTGAAGGGGCCGACAGAGCATTACCTCAGCAAGTTTAAAAACGACAACTGGGCGATGGATGGATATGTAAGACAAACTTACACTTATTTTATTATACGAAGCCTTTTAAAAAGTTTTTACACATCTAATAATCACAGTCAGTATCACAATACACAAGTAACAGGAAGGGAACGAATCATTAAAGTCTACAAATGATATTGAATTGTTGCCCTGCCCTACTCTGTAAACAATAAATTGTACGGTCCACACCAATTTACTCAGCCCACTCCCACTATGGTGGAGGGCACATTGAGAGAGAGGTGTATTAAAATTCAAGTCAAATCCTCAGTCACATTATGCAAAACAGATTTTGAAATACAATGAACTCTAATTAACATCTTTTCAAATAGAGGAAGGACCAGGTTTGCCGAGAAGCCTTTGTTTCCACATCAAGGGTGTGAGGAATAAATTATTCCATAAAATGACCACCATTAGATAAAGTTGCCAAAATGTCATCATAAGCCTGAAATCCCAACATATATCTATACGTTTATTACTGTGCATACAATGTGGTTGGAATTAAAGTGCTGTCACTTTTTGCTTCTTTTAGTCTAGCCACAGTGTATACTGTCTTTAACTAAGGGTGCTCCGATCAGGATTTTTGGGGCCAATCACCGATCGATAGGTTCAAAACAAAATGAAAAGTTATCTCTAAACTGTAAAAAAACAGAATTTAGAAAAAGTAAATAGGACAGAGAATTTAGTCACAGATGTCTGAGTCTTTAACTCTCTGGAGTTTGGAGTTACAGACACTTTGCATCTGTGTACATTTTATCAATCTGAAGTAAACAGTTACAAGCAATGACCAGGTCGTACAACAATGGAATGACAAAAGGTGTGCCCATGGCAGGTATACCACTTTCTGCTAACAATCTGATAAAAGGTAAAAGGTTTTAAAACCTGAAGCTCAGATATTGATTAATTATTGTTATATTTTTGCATTGATATATACACATTTGTTCTGTGTTATCAGAATTTCTCTTTGATGTGCTGAATTGTATTTTCTTTCTGTCGACTATGGATGCATTCAATCATCTACATAAATTTAGTATAAATATTGAAAGAAATACAGAGAGTAAAAATATAGAAAGTCCGCTTTGTGTGGTTCAATTTGGACTTTTTAACTTGGTTCGATGTGATTGTTGAAGCTGGGACTTGTGACAGTCATGTCTACAACTGGGGAATGGAATAAAAATCCGATCCTGTTTGAGGAAAGAGGGTGGGAGGGAGGAACGGAGTGGGGAGATTGTAAAAGATAGTAGGAGGCAGGGACGGAGGGGAAAAGGATGTGAGAGGGAGGGAAGAAGACACATAGAGAGCCAATTTATCATGTCACGTATGACGGAAGGAGTGGAGGAGGAGAAGACTCAGGTTAAAAAGTTGTGATTCCTGGAAACCAATCTTTTTACAGATATAAGATGAAATTTCAATTGTCAATTCGTGGGTAAAACATTGCTGCTTCAATCTCCAAACGAGAGATGGTAAAAAGGAGGGGAGGAGGATGAGGAGGAGGTGGGCACAGGAGAGAGGACAGAGTACAGGATGTGAAGGGATACTGCTGATGAAGGCACTCGCTATAGAAAATCCTTAACAAAAAAAGTTGATTTATTGAGTATACCATATTGATGCATTTGGTTTGATTGATTATTTTAAGTTCAAGAAAACACATTGATTTATACAAAAATGACATTTTGTATGAAGTACAGTATATGCAGTATAGTTCAGTATATAAGACTTAACTGCGGCTATAATCCTCATGGATGACAACATTAAGCTGAATAGTGTGAGCTTGAATTTGTCATCCACTTTTACAGGAAAGTAATTACATATTCACCTGTCTATTTAAAATATGTTCACACTACATCCACATCTGCCACATACGTTGTATGTTTGAATCTTAAGCCACTTTTTGACACTTTGATTAAAAATCCGGCTCTGTTCTCACAGCGAAATAAGAAACAGACCGTTAAAAAAGAGGAGCTGAAAAGAGACCTTATTAGAAAACTCCTGCTGTGGTTTTGGTCGACAGCGTTGAGGATCATCCGTACTACCACTGTGTCAAACTAGCCTTTGTACCTCCATCAAAGGCTGTAAAATCATGTACAGTATCTCTCGCTGTCTGTGCTCATATAGAACCATATGTTTTGTTTTTCAGGTCACTGCAGAATCAGACCAGAAGACTTTTGTCTACCAAGGGCATATTCACAGTAAAGACTTTGGCAAGTTCCATCTGACGAGGCTAGGTAGGTCGGCCTATAACCATCAGCACCAGTAACAGTTACAGCAACCTGCACAGCCTTGATCTTTCTAGGAAACATTGTCATTCTGAATGTGGGTAATTGTGGAAAGACTCAATGGTTTTGTTATTTTAGCATTAAACAAATTTAATTTTGATCTGAGTAAACATGAGAAGCAAAGCTGAAATGTTCAGACTAATAGCGCGAGAACCATCCATTACACTTGCACAACAGGGTGTTTGCTTGTAATGTGTTCATGCATGTGTGGATTTATCTGTGTCTGTATCCCCAGGCCCTGTAACCATGGCAATGGACCCGTCCAACCCCTACACAAACAGCAGCTCTGTGGCAGCAGCCATCTTAGTCCCTTTTTTTGCCCTCATCCTGTCTGGATTTGCCTTCTACCTCTACAAGCACAGGTAAGCTACTGTATATCCTCAGCGTAAATCGATCAGAGAAAAAAACAGACAACCAGCGGAGTAGAATACAAAACAGTGTTTGTCTTCTTGCTTTGCCAGCTATCTCTAAAATTTCTGAAAAAAGCAATGTAAGTAATGATAAGTGCCTCCAGTCAAAAAATAATGCAAAGCTTCTCTATCAGTTCTTTTTAACTGGTTTACCTGATAAATAAATGTAAGAAAATATTAACCTTGAATTGTTTTATAAAGCAGATAAAACTTAGTCCCTAATTTCCTAATTAGCCTGATTTAGTAATTTACTTCATGCATTTGAAACACCCACTCTCTAACCAAGAAACATATTTGTCTTTGGGTTGCATTGCATTATTATCTGCCTTTTTGGAAATGTTAGTGCAAAATGATGGGACATCTCCAACTGAGGGGCTGGCACCAAAACTTGAATTTGTATTTATCAGGATTCTCAAAGGTTGAAAGCAGCCAGACACATTTTTTAGTGACACATATTTTGTCCTACTTTTAATCTTCGGAGTTAAATGGTTTTAGTATTAACCTTGGAAAGTCACCCCACATTTTCAAGATTAAGGAGTTAATTGAAAAATAATAAATGCTTTCAAAGTTGAGATTGGCAACAGTGAAATGCATCTGTAACAGTGGTCCTTAATAGTTGTGATGTCTTGAATTGGACTTTTAAGTTTCAAAACAAACACAATATTTTCTTTTAACTCTGTGTCAGAAAACTACTTTGAACCAAAGATCAAACTTACAACACAATTCCTAGGAGTAATTCTGAGATGCTTTATAGATATCAATGCTGATGCACCATTTTTTTTTTTTTATGTTTGAGACGTGAAATCTTTCTGCTATCAGCTGTAGCACTTGAAGTATTTTAAAGTGGTTAATGTGGCTTTTTGGTTATCCTTCGGAGGAAGAAAAATAGACAGCAGCCCAACAAAAAGATAAATGCAAAAAAAATGGAAAAACATGTAAAGTATCTTTCAATAATAAACTCTTTTCAGGTTGAATCTTTTTTTCTTGACTGTAAGAATTCATTACACTGACGACAAAAACAGTATTGTAGTTTTGCACAATAGTGTAATCCTTTTCTCCGTTGCCTTCCACAAAATCACACTGTCTGTATTTTGAGACACAGGGCTCTAATTTAAGGAAGGTGCAAATGAAGGGGCGGATTGCTGTCGACTTGTTGTTTTTGGTAACCAGAGGTGCAGCACAGACAAGAAACCAGGATGCAACTACACATATGCTTTCAATGGCTAATAGTGCCATTTAATTTGTTTACTGCAGAATACAGAGACTCTAAAATCACTTTGATTATGCTCCGTATGATAATTCCAACTTTTACAAGACAATGATATCCGTACAGTTAGACGCCATATTCATTTTCTTCTGGTACAAACAAATGTTTTGCCTATAATTGGTCTTTATAAATGTATAAAGTCAAAATCACACTCCAGTCACAACAACTTTAAAAGGAAATGCTTTTATACATCATATAAGCAACTCCCACTGAAATTATTGTTCTTCAGCACCACCCAATAATCTAACCTTGTGCCAATCTTCCTTAATGACATTATAAACTGTATACTGAATTGAATTTGGATGCAAATGAGATGAAAAATAACTGAGTATTATTAAATCGGAGCAGGCAGATGAGTAATTCATAGCCCATGTAGTAAAGAAAGTAAAGATATATATGTATATTCTTTCTTCATTTAATATCATTAATGTGAGTCTTCTGTTTTAAACTGAATAGAGGAAATGGTTGATACCCTCCATTTCCTCCAAAAGACTATTGGAATATATTGAGTGGACGAGATAAGAGTTTTTTAGGAGAACAGGCAGGTTTACAGAAATATTAAAACATAATTATAGCTCTAAAACTCGAAGCGCACCATTAAGGTTAAATCTGACTGACCTTTGCGTTTAATTATTGTTCCTAGAAAGTTCACAAAAGACTAAAGATTGCAGATAATCCAGAACTTTATTGAGGGTAAAATGTCACCATTAATATCTCCCGTTTAAGACTTCCACATCAGGGATGTTCTGACCTCTGCTCTCCATCACTCAAAGTTTTATAAAGTCATCGTACTCATCTAACAATAGTCCTAATTACACGTTAATCTGTTGGCTTGTCATTGATGGTAGCTGTATGCTACAATATTCAATCTGCAGTGAAACATAGTGTCTTGTATTATGATGTTATTTATGGAGGAATCTCAGACTGTATGTCCAGATAGAAACAGGCTTTGTTAGATTACCACTACCATTACATGACTTTACACTGTGTTACACCACCTGCCTGCCAGTTTGTGCAGTGTGCAATGCTAGTGGATGTATATTAAAGCTGATGGTTGTATGCAGGACATTGTCTGCTGACACAGATGACAATGAGAGACCAAAAGACACCTGGGGGCCTGGCGGCAGGTAAGACTGACACTCATCTGGTTTCGAACAGCAACCAGACCTCCGCCCGCCGCCACATCCTCCGTCAAACTCGTCATCCCGTCTTTTTAGTTTTTAGATTTTTCTTTTTGCTGTTTAGTAAGGCTGCACGATTTACCAAAATATGAAATTCTAATTTCCTGAACTTTGTCTGACACTATTTTGTATTTCTGGAAAGTAAAAATAAAATGTGTAAAACAAAATGAATATTGATCTCAAAGGAGAAATGGAACAATGAGGCTCCTTGTATCAGCTAAGAGTAACTGGGGGGACATTTATACCCAGGAAATAATACTGCAGTACAGCCCTACTGTGTCAAAACAGCAGTCATCTAAAGGGAGACAGAGGGTATTTTATTTTGTCTTTGATCGCATTGTCATCTCTCTGTCAGCATGATGTCATCAAGAATGAATACAGTGTTTGACTTTTAACTGGTCGAATTGAAAGTAGTTGTTTGTACATTTATTTTTGCTGTTTTTATTTTACAAATGTTTCTACTGTTACCTGTAACTGTCATTGCTTTCATCTTGATTTAACAGTAGACACATGGTAATGTTAACTTTGATAACATAATGGCAAGCCAACAGAAAAAGAAATTATTTCTTCACATAACAATGTAGTTGCTAAAATGAATATCTTAAAGCAAGGTGTATGTGTGTGGGTGTGGGCGTGTGTGTGTGTGTGTGTGTACACTGCAGTTTCTTCCTGCTTTGGCCCGCATGTCTGCACAATATCTATAATACTGTCAAAGCAATTATGTGTGCTGTTATTCATCCTACCAATAAAATTAAACTATTGCACCTACAGCCACAACGAGAGAAACTACTGCAGCGATTTGAACTAGTGCCACGCAGGGAGGTCTGCGGTGTGTGTCGGTGTGTGTGCAGTTTTGTAAAGTAATGGGTTGAGCATGTAGGGTAGGCTTAGTGGCTCCCCAGGGTTGGATTTCTACCAGTGTGCGCACACACACACACGTACACACACTCTTAATGAGGTCAGAGTCAAACAGCGTTTCAGCAGCAGCACTCCTCCCTGCTAATAGTTCCACAGGGTTTGGGAGTAAGTGATTATATCTAACTGGATTATAGGACCTGATTATCCAAAAATGTAATCTGTGACAAACAGATGAATTAGGAGGGGGGAGTTATATTTCAACGTGTATCTGTTTGAACCCCTGCAGTATATTTCTTAAAATCCTCATTCAGGCAAATGGAGTAATATTATATTCTTTTGCAATGAAACCGTTGGGTACCATTTGCAGGATGATGGCAGGTAGTGTGTATGCAGACACACTAACATTAGAGCAGCAGATGGGCACTGGGCAGCTGAACCACTGAAGCAGGCAGTTGTTATGGTTCATGTTCTCGCTCCTGCCATAATTTTCCCTGCAATTTGTAGATTTTTACTAGAAACACGCTCTTACTAAGTTTGGGCCTTTAATCTCAAGGGTAAAACTGCCGACAAGCATGTCTAACAAGACAGCTAAAAGCATAGGGAAGTCTTTATTTAACTTAACTTTTTTGACTAGACATTTGTTTGAATTGGTTGTATAATTAAATAAGACAAAATAATGTAAAATAAGTTATTTTACTCAAAAATAATGAGGAAA
This sequence comes from Pagrus pagrus, assembly GCF_965226575.1. Lineage (NCBI taxonomy): Eukaryota > Metazoa > Chordata > Actinopteri > Spariformes > Sparidae > Pagrus > Pagrus pagrus. The sequence goes on along the minus strand of NC_140185.1, from coordinate 26,811,492 downwards.
CCGATTACTTTTAATTTTAAGTTTTATCACGAACAGCTTCAATTAAATAGTCGTCTATACTTGGTAATTCTAAGCTAATCAGTTTCGTGACTTTTTAAAAGTAAAGTCAACTTTCAAAATTTAAAGTGTATAATGAGGACATTCTGATGATTAAATCTTATGCATTTTTAATTTCCCTGAACACCTGTGCTTTTTAAATTAGTAATGTTAAATAGGACATGCAATGCGAATTTTAAGCAGGTGTTTGCAGCCCGTCCTTTTTTGAAATGTTTCAACTTTTTACACAAATATGAAAATGTCAAACTTTTCACTTTGACTCAAATAAGTAGTGCGATCCTGCAGTTAGCTGAAAACCGTTAACGTAAAGCTTTATAAGGGGAATTTTAAACGGTTATGGGCAAAATGGCTGGAAATAAAACACATTTTTCTGGCCTGATAAATGTAAATTGTATATTCCTTTTGGCTCTGGTTTGATTTGCCAACTTCACAGAATAACATATAAATGTATCTGGATCTTTCACTTGGGCTCATTGCTGTTACACCTGGCAGTCGTTGTCCTGGAAAACCAAGCCATTGAGCTAAACACTACTACTGCAGACTTCTGTGTTGTTTCTTACTTGGCTCAGCAGTACCAGTCACAATTTTGCATATAAAAATAAATTATGACTGGATTTAGCTCATGCTGTCATCGGTAGTCAATTTGAGGTGGATACGGGGTAATGCCCTCCCCTTATTAGCAAAATGACCAAAATGTGTCCCCCTTGTTAACCTGCCATCTTCCCACTCCATCCTCTAGTAGCAGAGGGGTTATTTAGTTGATATGTTAGTCCAGTCTGCCTGTCTCATTGATCTTTAATCTTACCGAGGTTGGTGCGAGATAGAAGTTAAAAACCATGACGCTGTTGTAGTGAATAGTGGTGAAGTAGTAGATGGATTTGTAATTGCACCCTTTTCTCCTGTAGAGTAGTGTCACCTTCATGATCAAAGTGACAGGTAGCAACACGTAGTAGATGGAAGACCGAGAGGATCACAGAGACACACTGATGCGTTTAGTATTCCTATAATATTTCTATGATTATTCAGTAGCGTCAGTGCTGCTAAAAATATACCCCCAGACCAAACCACCTCTGACACAAGATATTTTAGGGAATACATGACTACAGATTTTGTTTTGCTTTTGGGGCGTTCAAAAAAAATCACCTACTTGCTATAGTTTCAGTCATTGTAAGATTACTAACCGTATCATTTTTGTGTCCTTGGTGACAAATTTGAGCAACTTAATCTTGTGTTCCTAAACTGTCTATAAGTCTGTGGTTATTTGTCATTTGGTGTTTCAAAAGCCTGCACCCATTTGGTTGTAATGTGTTTTCCTTTTAGTTTTACATTGATATCTTAATGAAACCAAATATCTGCCATGAACATTATTATTTCCTTCTCATTTTGTTTTGCAGGACGCGTCCCAAGGTCCAGTTCAATGGCTATGTCGGCCATGAGAGCTCCAATGGCCAGGCGTCATTTGAAAACCCAATGTATGACACCAACATGAAGCCTACCGAGGCTAAAGCGGTTCGATTCGATACCACACTTAATACAGTCTGCACTGTGGTATAGTCCAACAATCTTGCCACAACCTATACAGTGGTTCAGTCCAACCTCCCTGTCGCAGTCTGCGGTGTGGTTTCACCAAACAGAGAAGAAAGAACAAGCTTAAGATCTGGACTCGTCACTGTGAGCAGCCTGTGTTGTAATATGCTGGTCCTCCATCAGCATAATATGCACAGTAATGCAGCTCTGCTCCACCTCCTACGTGACCATGGTCATCACCTCTCCCTGTAGTCTGAAAGAGCAAAGTTGGAACCAATGAACACGGGAGTAGGCAATGACGACATGTTGTTATTCAGGAGATCAATGCTGAGACCAGAATTCTTCTACGGCAACGTTGCTCAAAAAACATGGAAAGATGGTACAACTAATTGAACTTCTTCCAAACCGTGCTCGTCCAGCGTCAGTTCAACTTCTGCAAAATTCGATCCCACCTCCTTATGGAAAGGGCCAAAGTCACATGGCCCCTTTAAAAACCCTCCAGTAGTGGTTTGCCCAACCTAACCCCATACCCCACGCCAAATTTGCACAGTGGTATAGGCTAACTAACTCCCCTGCTGCAGGCCAGACATGGGTTCGACCGATGCTAGGTTTAACCCTCAGGGGATCTCAAGATATCAAATGCTGATTGGATGGTTCAAACACGTCAACACGAAAAACCATCATGGGTGCTGGACCAAAAAACCTCCCACTGGATTTCCATCACGCTGGACTTGACAGGACTGAACTCTCTGACACCTTACACAGTCTGACTGTACAGACTGGTGTAAAGATGTCAACCTAATGCAGTGACAAGTTCAACCGGACCAATTCCTTTAAAGAAAATGATCCAAGTCAGGGTCAAATAACAGTTGCAGATATGTTTAAAATGTTTTAGCCTACTTGGAGAATGAAGACGGTTTAATAGAGCAGGACAATCACGGAGTCAGGTGAGTTGAGTTGTTGGATTTCCAGATAGGTTCCTGTGATTGTCCTTGCCAATTACTGTATTGCCTTTTATGACAATGTCTACCTACAGTATTTGGCAAATGATTAGGCTAAAACATACCAGATCAAGAGTTTGCAAATGTTATTTTTCCCAGGCCAGTAGAAGAACCTTTGAACTGGTTCTAGACAAGTTTTGGATCATTTCAAATACTCTATAGAGGTACTACACACTTAAAATCAGTGCTATATACAATATTCCACACTAGCACTCAGCAGACTGTGCTGAACCAGAAAACCAATTGAGTTGCCGGGCTGGTGTACACAATGGACTGGTTTCAAGAGGCCTGTCTAATACAATCAAAGAGTCAGACAACTGATTCTCGTTCTTGGACTAGCCAGGAATCTGTGCTTGGTGGCTGAACAAGCGGAAGCCTGGAGGCAATAAGCTGTCAAGATCATCGACTGCTGCAATCAGCTGTGGCCAAATCCAGGAAGTGATTTGTCTTCTAAAAACTGCGGTCGGGATTATCAGTCAAGTTATGACTGAATTCTTCTTTTTTTTTTTTTTTTTTTTTTTTTTACTACAGCATACTCTCCAGCCACAAAATCGGAAGTAGATCAACAAACAGATTAACAGACAGAAATTAGACAGACGGACACAGACAAATGGAGGGATAGACACCTCCGTCAGTCGTGCTGGAAAAGAGAGACAAGGACAGGTTGCTATGGAAACAGAGGCATATAGTTGTCTCTGATTGTCTCTACTGGCATTTTTCTTCAGTGAAGATATTGATGAACAGAGTCCATGTTCAAAAACCCAGTGGCCCCATGGGACTTCCCAAACCACTGCTGCTGGGGACCCCAAAATATAAACTTTATATAAACTCTTAAACCGCACAAATTTTGCACTAGTGTGTTTTTCTGACTGGGTTATGAAAAAATGAATAATTTTTGGGTCTGAAGTGGGTTTGAAAAATGAGTCATTCAAAAAAGAGAATTTTATTCAAAAACTTCTATCTTTAAAAAGACAACAAGATGACTAAATAAATACAGGGTTACAGAGTGTTTGTATATACACATTTATATTTCACGCTCCCTGTTAGCAGAAGGTGTGACCACATGCTATACCGTTGTTTCTTCTGTTGCCATGACTACATACGAGCCAACCAGATAGTTGGGATCAGTTTACCTGTGGACCTCCAAGCTTCTAGTGTCACATAACGACACCACGATGTTGCCATTGTTAGAACAGTGGCTGTTTTCTGAAAGCTCATACTGAATACTGCCATTACTGTAAAATATATACAGAAAGGCTCACATCCATAACATGTAGTGTGGTCCCTCTGAAACACTTGTGCCACACTGCTGGTTTTATTTCCAGCCATTAAACTCCATCATTTTCTGAGATACTGTACAGTTCTCTTAAGGTGTACAAAATAGTACACAAATATTAAACAGTATTTCAGTATGGGCTCATTTTTCTTACTTGATCAAGTGCAATAGTAGACAGTGTAAGCTTTCAGAAACAACATGTGACAGATTCTCGAACTCTCTTTAAAAAGATGTGTTGTGTTTCCACAACTGCTCACATTACCATGCATCATCTTTCAACCCATCTGATGCACATGACTATTTCAACACACCTTTTTTAAAGAGCTCACAGCAAACGTGTGATCTGTTTGAGAATCGGTCATTTAGGACAGAGGACAAACTGATACAGTATGAAGACAACATGCACAATTACTGTTGTCAACAGTTATCGCCCCGTGGAGCCCCTCCATTGTTTGAGAAATACCTCGTGTGCAGAGAGTAAGTTACATCCTGCTTATAAATGCTGGAACCTCACTGCAACAAATACACAAGCTTAGCGAGTGCGACCTTGCATTCAGCTTATTTCCTGGTGATTGAAGTCAAAATGTCGCGCTAACACCCATAGTCTGCCGGATCCAAGAAAATGTACCTGTTTCGAATCACTTGCCAAGCTTGTTATTTCTCGCAGTGTCCTCTCAAAATATTTTTATTTTTCGAAAGATGCTGCACTTGGTTTAGTTCACAGATGTAACTGCTTTCAGTGTGTGTCTTTAGGCCTGTTTCTTGTTTGTTTATTCACGCTCCACGCACACACATTCTAGCATTAGGTTTACACTTCAGGCATTTGCTTTAACCTGCATGGATTTTATTGTCCAAATGAATTGTCTTTTATGTTCTTCATGTTTTCAAAGATTCAGTCTCAGTCCATCAAACTGTCATACCTACAAACAATATATCACAAATCCATTCTTTTACACATACGATATCAAATGGTGGGTGTCAGATAATGAAAACTCGATTGATTTAGTCCATGAAACACATGTTATATGACACGTGCTATATTCCAGCTCAAGACTGAATTCACTTCATTCACAGTGGATTTACCCCAGAACTTAAATACTGAAAGAAAGAAACATTTGGCATGAGAAGATTGTCACATCTACCTATTGTGAAGTAAGTGAGGGTGAATTAACAAGCAAACCGCGATTTCTATTTACAATTTCAGCTCACTTAATTGAAAATTTGTCTACTCCAAAACCTGAATGTTGCAAATGAAATGTCCTGAAACAATAGTGATTATGTTTGGAAGCATGAATACGGGATTTTGCTGCTATTATCATATCCATTGTTAGCGTGTCATTCACAGCCTCAGTGTCAGGGTCATGGACAGACAGCCAGAAACGCATACACAATAAAGATATGCAGATGTGCGTACAGGCTATAATACAGACAGTAGTTAAAGAGTACGTCAAAATAGATGATATATTTAAAATCTCTTCACAGAAATAAACAAGACATCTGTAAACAACAGCAGAGCATCTGCTCACGAGATAGTGAGCCTCCTCTCTTTTTATTGCTGGAGTGCACCCAGTGACTCAGTTTTAATTGATTTAATTAATTCAGCTGAGACTTCCTATGGAGTCAAGTGAGCATAATAGCACCTGAAAATTAGAGGCTGCAAGGTTTCCACAGGCTTGATAAAGGGTCTAATTTTTAACAATTAATGGCACAGATCTGATCTCCTTGTGTGCCCAAACAAGAACATTTAGCCCGTCTGACTTCCCTGTTTGCTCGGGCATGTAAAGATCAGAGTGGTGCTGCAGTGGTTAGATTTCAGATCTTGTGTAACTGCAGATATATAGGGGAAGTGCAAAGTGACTGACTCAGATACGGTGAGTCAAGGTGGAAGTGTAGATAAAGTCAGAGTAAACACAGCCCTAGACTGTTTGCTAGATTAGTGTTTCTCAAATTTGGGCTAGGGGAACCCCAAGGGGTCCTTGAGACAATTGACAATTCCTTCCTTGACAATTTTGGCCATGTGTTTCATAATACATCTGAAAGAAAGATTCTTATCAGATGACAAAATGTTATTAAATAGGGGTCTAATTTGTGTTTCAGTTTAGGGCTGGGAAAAAAGTTTGAGAACCAATACACAAGATTACATCTAAACAAATGAAATATTACAGTTTTTATTTAACCCATTAAAACATCTGTTTCAACAGAACAGTCTTCAACGAGGTCACAGAAGTAGATCCTCAGTGTGAACTGTTGTTCGTTGTAAGATCATGTCCAATCACTTTTGGCTTCTACAGTGTCGCAACTTTTATAACAAAGGACCCATCATGGTGTAATGACATCATCTTGTTGGTGTAGCTCTTTTGTTTATATCTGTTGGAAAAATTGTCGGAAAGACAACAGGGAGGCTGCACATACTGCTGACACAGAGTAAAACAGTGATTTATAGCCATACAAGTCTCTTCTTAGTCAACATTTGAAAAGTGAGATGCACTTTCCCTCTTATAATGACACATTCTCTGACACGCCATGAAAAGTTTGATGATTTGTCTTCAGTCAATACTTTTAAGAAATAATTTGTCTCGAAGTTTCTACATTTGTCCTTCATTTGGCCTCGTCAGCAGTCCTCACTGTTTTTAAAGTGCGACAGCTGGCTACAAGTTGAAAAAAAAAAAGTAAAACTACCCTCTAAATTTTAAAATGCCAAGGTTGTTTCAGCTTCTGAGAGTTTGCACAGTTTGAGAAGAAGTTTCCACAATCATCCCTCACTTTCTCTAAAGTGGTATTGTCAGCAGTCCTCATTGAGACAAAGGAGCCCGGGTTGCCACAAGCTTAAAATAATACCAGCTAAAGTTGTAAATGTCACACATTGCCTCTCCACACAGTGTAGCACGGCAGCAATTAGTTTTTTTTTCCCCCTCTGTGAATTCTTTAATTCAGCAAAGCTTCAATGTAGCTATGAGATGCATCTAAATTACATCAAGATGGGTTCTAAACACTGGTGCAGATACACCCAGGGAGGACTGCAGGCGGTGTCAGTAAACTCTTCCTGCAGGATAACTGTAGGAATCCAGTCCCAGTGGTGCTTGGAGAGGAACTGCATCAGACATGCGTTCATATGTGGCTCAGCAGCCATATGGACCTATAGACAGATATTTATCTGCTGGATTTTTATGGCCAGATGGAAATCTGACCTTCATGTGTGTGTGTGTGTGTCTGTGGCATACACACATCCAGTGTACCTGGGCTGCTTCGGGTTTCAGTTTGTACGGTAATCGAATTTAGACATTCTGTATTCAGGGCTTTGTTTCACCTTCTTCTCCATAGTTTGGATAGGACAAACTTCTCATGTCATTCGTTCAGCAGTACAGCTTTGTAGAAAATCTACAACCTTGTGTGTCTGAGCTGAGCGTGAGCTGAATGCAGCCCCGCTTCACTGATCAGTGCAAACGATGAATAATTGTCATTTCGGCACATGGCAGCTTGTAGATTGGGACACCACACATATTAGTGCTATATTCACACGTTACGGTGACACGTTCTCAGCAACACATATTGCTTATAAATGTGAACTGAAGATATCATTTTATTTGTGTTCCAAATGGCACAGAGATATGCCAGAGTCATCATTAATGTTCTTGATTTAAGCATCATAGTCACCGTCATTATCACCACCGTCACCTCTCGCCATCATCATGTGCTGCTGAACTTGAAGTAGGTGCAAAAGAAAAAAAAAAAATTTTTGTACAGAAATCTATTTTTTATGGAGAATTTGTAAAAAAACAAATTATTAAACATGCTGTACTTTTTATGATTAATGATGTAGGTACAACAAACTCTTGTTCATTAAAGTCAATGTTTTTACTGTTACACGCCATGTAAAAATCTATGGTTCAAACTGAGTATCAAATATCAAAAATGTCATATAATCTCTTTTGTCCATTACGGCTGCTTTTATACAGGAACAGGAAACCTCGTGGGGACCCAGAGTTAATTTTCTCCGTGCCGCAGAGACACTTATCTCTGGGGTCACACCTGTGAAAACATTTGCTATTCACAAACTAAAACACTTAAGTCTTATAAAATGATGTGTCAGTTCCAACCCCTCTACAGAATATGTGTCTTCTGAACTTCAACATTTTTAAGTGAGCATCTAGGAAAAATATAGTACATTATGTACTGTTACATCAATTTAAGGTGGCTTCTCATGCGGCAGCTGTGCCCTGAGAGATGCCTGAGCATTGACAATTTCTCACATTAAAATATCTTGTTTACGTACCTTTTTAAAATTGATTTTAGTTTCACACACACATACATGGAACAAAATAAACACCAGATGTTGAGTGTCATAATGTCATCAACAGTAATCGTGGATGGGTTGAAAATGACACTTCCTTTAAAAGATGGTGTTCTTGTGTAACAGCAGCCCTGTGTGGCTGATCCTAATGTCTATATCTGGGAGAGGGATGACTTCCACAGGCACAAAAGATTTTGGATGACTTGACCCCTTTATGGCCCAAAATCTGACCTCATGTCTGTCTGAACCAGGAGGAATCTGTTCCTCCTCGCTCAGACATTAAGGGTTTTGAGTGGAAACATGAAATTGTGGTAAATTTAGGCTCTAGCAGCAGCATTAGCAAAATCGGCTAAGTTTTGGAGGCTCCTATATTGACTGGTGATACAAGACTTTTGAACTAAAGGATGGAAAGTGACACTTTGCTGTCCGCCCATGAGATCGTTAGAGTATAAACAACATGGAGTGTTATGAAGGGTAAACAACAGATAGGCTACTGTATGTAAATGCAGCCTCACAACCTGCTGTTAAAGAGACTCACAGTTTATCTATCAGCTATTTTGAGAACATTATTTGAGAATAAAGTTTTTGATACAATAACTTCTCTGCTGTACCAATGTTTCTGTTGTGTTCCCCTGATTGATGAACTGGTCCTGAGTGTGGTTCTGTTTGGTTCTGTGAGTCAGCCTCGTGTCTCAATTCTGAGTGTGCATGTTTTCTTCCCCTTCATCCAGGTGCCCCAGTTTCCCTGCACAGTCTAAATATATACTGGTCAGGTGGGTTTATGTTATTGTTGGTCTAGGTTTATTGACCCTCTAACAGACTGCTGGCCCGCACAAATTACCCTCACAGGAAGTACAGGTTCATTAAACAGTGAGGAGCACCTTAATCCTGACATTAAATAATGATAATCCATAGCAAAGTATGTGTTACAGAGTCTGGCACAGTCTGCATTGTTTACACTAGGTCATTCAGTTACTGAGAGCAAACAATGTGACGGACCTGACAATAACTTTGGGGGTTGGTGTGGATTACCTCATATTACAAGTATTGGTTAACGACTATTTTGTGGTAAAATTCTCCTTAAATAGCAGAGGTGGCAAAAGTACACACATTATATGCTCAAGTAGAAGTAAAGATAAAAAAAAAAAGACTGTTTACTCAAGTAAAACGATCTGAAACATACTCAAAGTAAACGTTAAGTGAACCTTGTGTCATAATTCTATAATTTAAATACTATTAGACATAATGGTAGAATCAGTAGGATTTGTCCAGGCTGTTCAGATAGTTTGACTGTTGAGTCTCATTCCCAGGACGTGAAATACCCACGTTTTAGCTTGTTAAGGGTCCCGAGCACAGTGGAAAATTGTGAAATTAAGAAAAACCAGGCAGAGGGCTGCAGGTACGAGACACTAACGCGTCTTTTCTTCCTATCATTGTCCCTCACTGTCTGTTTCCGTCTTGGCTACATCAGCCATGTACAATGTGCACTAATAGGTTGAACTTAGTCTTGTGAGTTTTGGGAAGGCAGCATGCCATCACGCAAATAAAAATAATTGATAATTCCCCTCAAATGCATTAAAACTAAAGTAACAAGCCTGTTTAGGAAAGGTTAGGAGTAGAAAGTACAGATATTGTCAGACATTTTAAATCAGACATTTTTTTCTTATTTCTTCTTTTTGTAAAATGTTGGATTTGTGTGTGAAAGCTGGTTTCCTAACTGGACTTGCAACATAACCAGCATGTTCCCATGGTTACACAGGTTAGTCGGAGACGTTTGGGACCATCAAATCAGATCACCGAGAAACTGAATATACGCAATGCACAAGTAAAGAGATTCCATCAGTGACTCATATAAAAGGAGCGAGCCAGAGCAGTGAAGGGAGAAATTCACAAGCGTGTGACTGGTTGGAAACACTGGGGCAGAATGATGACTTGTAACAGCTGAAGCTTTATTTATACGGCACCTTGCAAAACAAGGTTACAGACTGGTTCGCAGGAGGATTCGTGATGAAACATTCCAAGACTTTAACAAGAAGAAAAGCAGAAAAAATGAAAGCAAGTCAAATTAATGAAAGGACAGTGACATAAAGAAATACTGAAAAGACAAATGAAACAAAAGCCGATCTTGATTAAAGGTCAGTATAGAGCTGATGTGATCTTGTCTCTTTGAATACCTTCAATACCTTCTTCAACCCCACTGACCTGCCATCTAACATCCATCTTACATATTAATATGAATTCATATTTCAGTCATTTAAAGGGTCATGTAGTCTCAGTAAAGCCCTTGAATAGCAGATACAGAAAAATATATATATATCACATATGGAAGAAAATGTTTTTCTCCAGATCAATGAGGAATTGAAAGAAATGCAAAAATGCCTCAGCTCAGCTGGAGGAGCCATAATTATCCCCATTCACAAGCAAGATGTCACATCAGTATTAACACGGGTGGCTGCAGGCTTCATTTTACAGACTGGCGACCAACAGTGCTTTGAGACAACATTTCTCACATAAAGGTGTTCAAGAACTCGAGTTCTCTTCTAATAAAGGGAAGGACACCAAGGATAGACACGTGAACAGCAAAGGTAAGAGCAGGAAGCATCAATGGTTTCCACACTCAACCCGAGTTGATATTTTCACTGAACAAGACAAGGTTGAGATGTGACAGCCCTCCCCAGCATTTTTCCATTGAAAAGACGTTCACAACTGGTTCAAAGGTGGAGGTTTTTTCAGGCCATTTGAAGATGTTAGTTAAACGTTCACATTTGGACCATATTTCACTGGGATTTTCAATACTGTCTTTGACCTGAGAAATTTGAATGTGGATTCTTTTAGTCAGGCCTCACAGGTTGATGGTCATTATTGTAAGCGCCATTCACAACTCTAAGTGTATTTTATTTTGCTGTACAATATAATTTTCTAGAGTACAAAGAAGAGGAAGGGCTTTATTTTATTGCAATGTTGAGAAATACGGTTGAATAGTTGCCTTAAATTCCTGCACAGTTTGACTCGTGGATGTTTGCTGTGATCCTGTGCGGCTTCTGAAGCCTACCTTCTTATCATTAACAGGAAGTGGAATTTTATTGTGAAGTTTCCTGTTGCGTGAACAAACGGTTGTTTCTTCCAACCTGCAAATGATCAAATTATCAAAATGATCATACAAACTTTTATATTGTGACACACTGATGATGTTGTAACCGTTAGATGGTTGGAAAGACGGCAAAAAGAGGTCTTAGATGTTCAGACTGGAAGTCAACCAAGTTTCAACAAGAAATCAACGTTGCAATCCTTGTTGATGCTCACTGGGTTATTTATTTATTCATTATAGCTAGGTGTAGGTGTAGATAAGCTTGCACATGGCACCATTCTGCATCCATGTGTTCTGTAAACTAACCTAGCTGTCGCTGTCCGCGGTGCTGCATGTTGGATGGTGGGTTCACTTAAGCTCCAGTTGTTCGGTCTGTAGGTGCTCTCCGCTATTAAATCTACTCAGCAGCCTTTTCCTTAAACTTCTCTATGAACCTTGTTGCTCCTTGCAGTTGTTTTATGAGTAATAAGTTATAAGTTTTGACCTGGGTTAACTTTGCCATTACAAAAAGTTGTTAGGAATTTGACTTGGTGAGCTTATTGTGCAGTTTTGTGTATATTATATATTAATGTGCAGAGATACTGTAACCCACTACCCCGTGGAGAGATCCCTGAGAAAACCCACCAGTTACTCAGTTGTTTTCATAAAAGTTACCTGCAAGGACATCACACTCCATCAACATAACACAGGGGAGCTAATTATTACCACGAAACAGGGCTTTTATCCACCAGCCATAATACAAAGTGGTGACATTTAGACAATTACTTTGTGATAAGAAATACTGTGGGAATGCAAAGTCCATCCCTGATGATAGCACGCCGTGGGCTTAAAGGAAATAATACTGCAGTACGAAATTAAAAAATATGAGATATATCATCCGCTAATTAAGAAAACTGTTTTGATTGATTAATTAATAAGACGCTGCTATCAGTAGAATTTTGAAATGTGACAGCTTTGGTGGCCCTTTCAGTGCATTTCTAGCAGTTTCTCATATCCCTGTGACAAAGACGGCTTGGCAATCTTTCCGACACCTTTTCATGGAGAAAGAAAACAAAAGAGAGCATGAAACTCTATCGTATCGCAGCGTCGTTCTACTGTCATCAGAAAGTTTAACTTCAACCATCAATACCTTACTTGGTGTCTTGGGATTAAGGTGTTTAAATAAGGTATTATTGAATTTTTTCTTTTTTTTTTTGTCTTGCAGTTATTTTCCGTTATCATCTTTGTGATCTCAGAGTAGTGTGCGAGGACTTTGGGAGACAGATGGGCTTCATTGATGCTTTATTGAACTGAAGAGACGGGGAGACACTTTGTAACATGCTCACATTTGCCCCGGCATGATTGCCCACATGCTCTCTGTCTCACGCAGACACAACCTGCTTCACACACTGATGCACTGAGCGTATATGTTTACCGCATTTCAAAAAATCTTTAAAACCTCTGCCTCCTACAACAAATAAAGACAAAGAAGTGAATAAAAAGGGGGAAGAGACAGGCAAAGTCAGACTCTACCATTAATTCTCACACAGTCATGGTGACCTGGATGCAGCAGATGGCACAAAACCTATTTTTCCTTTTTTGTCTCTGTCATCATTTTCAGCTCTGTACCCACCTCTTGTTTACTCTCCTATTCCCACTCTTCAAATCAGTTCACTCTAACCTCCTCTCCTTTTTGCTTTATTTTGATGCTCTTCAGTGATCATTAAATCATTACTTGTGATTATCTCCAGTCCACAGTAGTGTTTTGCAGCCTTCAGTCCTCTCTTCTAGCCATGTTTTTGTGTTATTACTTTTGTGCTCCTTAATATTATTTTCAGGTATAAAGTGTTGCTCGCGAAATACTGTACAGTCTGTACTGTATAACCTCAGTTGTGAAGCACTCATTAAAAGTGAATTTATACGTCCCTACCAATGAGCTCTCGTATCTTTTAAGTATGTGAAAACAGGAAGTCATGTTGCTAAATGTCTTGATCAGTCATGTACAGATGATGTTGCGCCACATTTAGGTTATTAGGAATTTCTCAGATATCGTTGCCTTAATTTTTGCCTGTTATCTGCCTGACATCATGTGCCAGTGCAGCATAGTGTGCGTTTACATTGAGCAAAACGGACCGTTAGTGGGAGCGCAGAATGGACGACCACACTGATGCTGGAGTCAGCAGACGATCTGTGTTCCTGTGTTCTCTATAGCAACCAAAACTGGAAGAACATACTATAAATAATTTGTGACAAACCATCTCATGAAGGTTCACAATCTTTGATGAAGGGATAGATATTCTTAGTCGTAGGCGACTGGACTTTGGGGGCTGGACTTGTTCCATTTTCTTGAAGGCATTTCACCTCTCATCCAAGAGGCTTCTTCAATTCACTTCAGAACTGAAGAAGCCTCTTGGTTGAGAGGGGAAATTTCAAGAAAATGAAACAAGTCCAGTCGCCTACAATATAACACTTAGACTTACCATGACCTGGATGTCTGAGAACCTTCATCAACAAAGGACAGACGTTTCATAGTTGTATTGGTCTCATACAGTGGTGCTTATCATAGCCGTAGTGCAAATTTAAAGTTGTAATTTTACTTCACGTCATTCCTACAGCTGGGTCACATCAGATACATTCTCTTTGGCAACAGTGGTTTTTAAACAAAGAAGACAACATTTCCCATGATCCCACGCTGCTTCGCGGTGTAATGAAACTATGTCTTTTGTTTTTATTGTTTTGGCTGAGAGGCCCCCAGCAGCAGAAATCACATACTGTGCATTTAAAAGTGTTGATAGACGGAGAACAATTGACGGTGAAGGGTAAACTTTTTCACAGAGTGGACAGTCCAGAGCTGCCAACTTTTTACAGCGTAGTCAGCATGCTGGGCTGTGATTCATCAATATCATTGAACTCCTGATGTGCCACAATCAAATTTGTGCTCAGAGTTATCTCAAAATCTCAAAATGGGGCAAAAGATGGATGGGCTGGTCCCTACACATTTATCTTCGTACAGTACATGTTGCATAGGCTACTTTGGTTGTCTCCAGCTGTGTCGCACAGCAGTGGATAAAATGTGGATGAAGCTCATATTCCCTGATGTCAATCTGATCAGGGCCATTATCAGGCTGATATCAAGTCGTCTGGGGAGGCTTTAAGTGACTGTGAAAAACTGTAAACAAGAGTGAGCCAGTCTGTAACTCATTATCAGGAAAAAGGGCTCCAACATCTGTCTCTCGATATCATCGCAGATTAGAGCCCTCGCTGCTTTGGGTTTTAATCTTTGGCAGGCGGTTGTTGATTTAACGGGAGAACTTTATCACCACGTGGTTTGCTGTCACAGAATTTCATTATTATTGGTTTCAATGGAGACTTTTAGTATCACATCTAAATGCTGTTTCAGGGGCCTTTTCACACTGCCAAAAAACATATCTTGGGAAAACACTGAAATGCTATTATGTACTTATTGTATTGGCCAATCGCCTAAAATGGGAAATGGCAATAGATTTTTGGAATCATTGCAGGGATTCGAGCATGATTATCATTTTGGCATCATCCACAGTTGGCAGCGTGACTGAATCACTTCCACTCTCCGTCTTTCTTTGTGTACACGCGTTTGTGAGTCAAGGAATGGAAATTCAGGATTCCTGTCGGAGCGAATGCCTCCGGAGTCTCCTCTCATCTTCCACTCTCTGTCTTACTGTCTTTTTCTGCCCATGTCTTTGCTTCCCTCTGCTGCCGTTTTCTCTCTCGGCTTGTCTGAACCAAGGTGGTGTATGATGGTGGATATTCAACATGGCAGCAAGTTAGCAGAGCAGTTTTGAACCACTGACACACACACACACACGCACGCACACACAGACACACACTGCTTTGTTCCAAGAATAAATAGCTAACCAATTGTACCATACAACTGGAAGCTGAGATGATGTGAATACTGTCTGTGTGTTTGGGTGAAGATAAAACAAAAGGCGGAGTGAAACAAGGGTCAGATTCTACTTCGGCTAAAGGCTAGCGTTAGCATCCTAACATGCTCAAAATTCAAATGGTAACATGCTGATTTTTAGTGGATATAATGATTACAGTGTTCTCTGTCTCAGTTTTGCATGTTGGCAAGCTTTATGTAAGTGCTAAACCAAAGCAGCTGGACTTGATTGAGGGTCTTGGAAGTTGTTTTAACAAACTAGTGGGGAGTCCCTGGAAATTGAACCTTTGTAGGGTTTTTAACGCCTTTATAGTCGTTGAGATCTCATGTTAGTCATTGACACACCCGGCTCTCTTGTCAGTCATTAGGGACTCCCCACCAACCAGTCCATTTGAGCTTTATAAAAGCCTTTAAGATCAGGGATGAAAATTATATAAATCAAACCCTGGATGACTAAGAAGCTTCACAGGCATGCTGGTCAGCACTCAACATAAAGTACACCATTGCCGTTTGTAGATTAATGTCACTGTTGTTCAATGACTAAAGATGAGAGAGGGATGAATTGAAAATCAGGGAAGAGGGGTTACTTTAATAACGTAGTCCAATACTGTTAAAAATTGTATTCAATAACCTAATCCAAGGATTATATTATATTATATTATATATTAATATTATATTGAAGTAAAGTAACTTTATTCTTTTCTGTTTCTTTTGGGTTGCAATGTTTAAGAATTGGCCACCTGTCAAATTTTCACAAATAGGGGCAGCACATCTGCTGCTAACTGTAGCCGCCACTAGCTAGTAAGCTCAGCTTACCATGCAACGAGTGGTTGTACTTACTTCAATAAATCCTCCAGTAACACACAATACATGTCTTTGACATACAGTAATATCACACTCTTCACATGCCGTTGTTAATTTTTGAATGTTTTAAACTAAAATTCTTACATATTGCATCTTTTATTCAAAAAAAAAGTAAAGAGGACAAAAAAGACAACTTGCACTCTTCTGTGATATTTTGATGTTTTCTGCTTTAAAGACAAGACGATGGTAAAATTCCCACCTAGTGAAAGCATTGTTTTTTTCTTACCAGAGACCAGGATGATGAATTGGCAGCTGTTAGATTAGTTTTGTTTTAGAGTTGTGTGACCTGTGAAGTATTGTAATGTGCACATGTGCTTGGTACTTTTTTGTTCTTTGTGTTAAAATATATTTTAAAATCAGGGCTGCAAACTTTTCAATTTAGTAGTAGGTTGACCGGCATACCTGCCGACCTCCAGACGTCAAATCAGGAGACCAAACCTCCACTTTTTGGAAATCACAAGAAAGTTTCTGAGAGTGACAGGGCGCATCCCCGAGGGAGAGACGCTGCTGCCAGAGTAGCTGCTGACTCACAGCTGTCTGTTCGCTGTCAGTGTCCTCTCACAGTCAATGTGTGAGAATTGGTAGCCATATTTAAAATTGGCATCCTGATAATAACCCCATTTCTACATAGGCTACTTTGCAATGTATTGGAAAAATTTGATTACATATGTAACTTTAGCAGAATTCAGTTACCTTTTTAATGCTAATTGCATAACGGCATATATTCCACAACTCCCCAAGCCTGAGCAAAATACATGTAAAAAGGCAGAGGAGCTTTAATGGTAGAGAGAAGAGTGACATCGAGGTCAACAGGACCACGAACACCTCAGCCATGTTAGCAGCACATTAGCACTTGGCAGGTCTAATAAGTAACTTTGTATCAGAGCTTTCTGTGTGTGTGTGTGTGTGTGTGTGTGTGTGTGTGTGTGTGTGTGTGTGTGTGTGTGTGTGTGTGTGTGTGTGTGTGTGTGTGTGTGCACGCATGCATGCACCATTGTGGGTGTCAGGTGTTATACCCAGGAGTCTTTCGAGGTTATAATGACCTACACATACACACACAGGTGTCAGATCATGGGTTTTGTGATATTGTGGCCGTCCACTGTAATAGAATGTGAAGAGACAGAGATATACAGAGATTTATAAGTGAATGTCCTTTCCCCTTACCGCCCCAGCAACTTCGTTCTCTGGTGCTTTATCCAGCACTTGTATCCCTGGAATTACATTTTGACCAAAGACTGGCCTTTTTAAAAAATCTTATCCCCTCTATAGTCTGTTCCTTTTTTCCCTGTAATCTTGATTTTAGCTCCTGTTAGGGAATGATAAAGTCTTCGGCCCTGCATGTAGCACCTGTTAGAAGAGTGGCAGCAGCCTGAACGCCCAGTCTGCCCTTATTTGCTTCCCTTATTACGTGGGTAATATGAGCACTGAGTATCTAACATTATTCTGCTGTTCAGCAAAAGAAAGGACACAAATTCAGGTTTTTGAAACAGTTTAAATTAGAGCTGTGTAAATGTGTCACAACATACCATTTTAAAATAAGCATTGTGGTGCCACTGAGATGCCTACAAATCATACTCTCCAGGTGTAAGGGAACATGCTTGTTTGGCACAGACCCCAGAAAAAATAATTATCATCATTTTTAGATTATCAGTGAAAATTAAATGCAGAAATTACCATTCCCACGACAATCATGCCTCATATTACAATGACAATATCTGTTCTTTTGCAGGACACCACACTGGGACTGAACACAGCCTCTGAGACCATTGCATGCCCATTCAAGTTAGCCACGTGCTAAAACCAGAAGTTAGTCAGCTCGGTCAGTGGAAGTCGCTCGCTTCAAACGCACATCCAGGCATGTCATACGTCTGCAGATGACAATAACCAATCAGAGAGTGTGTTACATCGACTAATTTGCATTGTTTTACCTCGTTTTACCAGCTCAAGAACCAAAGTGTCAGGGAAAGGCTTAATGGAGAAGCTAAATGAATAAGCAAATCGAAAAGCTAACAGGAAAAGCAGCGGGTAAATGGAAATGCAGATAGAAAAGGAAGGTGCCCTTTCAAATGCCCGATTAAATATTTGTCTTTTTAAACTGCATTTTCAAATAGATTTTCAAATTCCATTATTATTAATGAATTCATTATTGTATTTTTAAATAATGTACTTATTGACAGTTAAATGTTGTGTTTTGTAAATCCCTTTTTAATTTGAACTATATATTGATGGATTATCATTTCATTTATTTATAATTCCTCTTTTTATTTCCCATTAAAATATCAAATAATGAATTACTTTGTAATTTAGTCTATTTATTAATAGATTAATAAGTTAATTTGTAAACTAACTTTTCAATGTCTATATTTATTATACAACTAGTTAGATGCCTTATTGCTATTTCCGTGACACTTGTGGTCCTCCATATTTACATTTCTGCGCACATTGCAGTAGAAATTAGTGAGGATAAGTCATTGTCTGTTTCGGGTAAGGAACATGTAAGAATTTGTGTCTTCAGTGTGCTCCTTTCACTGTCAAGATTCAGGAATCATTAAGTGTGGTCTAGTCTTTGTTTCCATAATATTAAATTATTCTAAGCTTAGAGCAACCCGAGAGCTGACAAAGACTCTGTGTCACGGTCAAGGACATGAATCTGGGGAATCCAGCTGGGAACTCCTACATCAGTACACTGCAGTGCAGGACCTTGAGACCATTGTTAACATGGCTTTGGGTGACTGATCACCTGAACATCAAACAGAGAACACAGATTATATTTTCAAATTGAGAACCACTGTGGATACTTCCACTACCTTCCACTTCCAGATATGAGACTTTACATGTCCTCCCCGTGTTGTATGCGCCCTCACCTCCTCCTCCTCCTCCGCCTTTTTCTCTTTCTCTTGAGCCCGTGTTTCTGTGTTCATCCTGTCATGGACTGATAGCCTTTCATTGTGTTGCATGCATGCGTGCATTTTGCCCGTGTATGCTGGCATCGACTCCTGACTCCACAGATACGCAACTGGCTGTAGAAAATGAATAAATGGATTTACAGAGACCAGCGCTACTTTAATCTATCCTGTATCTGTCCCACAGTGATGAGATGTGAAGGCATATTGTCAAGTGATTCTTATGTTATTCCTTTCTGCACCGTTTGACAGCAGTCAATACTTTTTTTTTTTTTTTTTTTTGCCACTTACGGTTGTGACTCATGAGCCTGACAGCAGCAGGTAGCTAGCAAGGGAGGGATTATCATCCGATATAGTTCACTGAGTTGAATTCAGCTTTGCAAGAGGTGTCCTGGAGTCTAGCTGAAAACAGTGGACAGTAAAAATGATTTTCTAAGCTGGAGGGTTTCATTTCAACTTTTGGGTGTGGGCACTTGTGATGAGAGGAGAATTATTGTTCCATGTGAGGCACAGTAAGATACTATCTAACTGATCTACCGCTTTGCAGGGAAAAGTATTGATTAGAATAAGAAGTGTATGGATCTGTTGTGGTCAGGGTGCTTTTAAATCATTTTTAGATATTAGACATGGATTTCAACCAAAAAATTATAAATACAAGGTGGATCCACTTTCTTAGTGGACAGAATACAACAGAATAACTTCTTTCTACAGTGTTTCCCGGAGCGATAAGGTGGTAAAGTGGCATAATCAAAGTCACTGCATTTGCACCGCAGTGGTTGACATGCAGAATAAGCCTTCATTAATGGAATTATACTGGTTTTACAATAAAGAACATATGATTTCAACCTAATCGACATTTGTTTAAATGTGAATTAATAATACATCAGCCACAATTGCCAGTTAAAGTCCCCATGAAACGGCTAATGAAGTGCTATTTGCTTCAGCAGCAGCCAGTTGTGCAGAATATACGTTATGCCTCAATCCCTAACCGCCAAGTTGCTGACACTGACACAATTCAACAAAGGGAATACAGTACTGAGGTGGTAGTACTGACAGCAGCTAGCGACATTAAACAGCAGTTAATGCTTACTTTAGCAACAAAGCTACCCGTATCTGTCCACCAGGAATCTCCACAAATCACCTCAGTACTGTGACTGGCCCCCGTTGTCTTTCTCGGAGGCAGCGTACGGCCCCCCGTCCGGGGCAGTTCATTGAGAAGCTGCTGGTAATCAGTACGTTAGTGAGCAGTTACTTTATCAACAATTAAAGCTATCTGTCCAGAGGCAAGAGCAGCCCGAGGCCAGCACAGGGAAAACCAAATATTTTCAACTTAAAACATGACCCAGTTTCACCCAAATCACTGAGTAAAGTTATAAAGTTGTGTTTTTGCACAGAAATCTGTGATGTCCGGTCACAAGCAACACACTCCTCTGGAGACATTATCATTTCATACATCCATGGCAGCATCATAAAATATAGAAAGCATTTATTGGACAAATAGTTGATATATGTCCCAAAGTGCAGGATAAGTCATCAACATTTTTAATGTGTTTAGTTAAGAAACTCTTTTTTGCCACTATCGGGCCTGATAGAAGTGTATAGGTGAGATATGGAGCAAGACATATGTGAAAAAAAATGTAGTTTTTGACTTCATGAGGACTTTAAAGAGATTAGTGCTAACAGATTGTTTCTCTAGCTTCTCTAGGAGGATTCATAGTGGCTAAGGTGCATTGTGGGTAATGCATGCAGCAGGTTTTGAAGGCGATATCTCTGGATGTACTGCATCAGCTTTGATCATTTGTTTTTAAACCGTCCATAATGAGTCCAACAGTGTTACAGGAGTGCGAAGCAGACAAGTGGACTGTTTTTCAAAAACTGATGCCTACATTGCCCACAATGCAACTTGAGACATCACTGGAGGTTACATGAAGCCCCTTCTGGTACCACAAAAAGCTTATTATTTTTTCAACATATGCAGTAGTACTCCTCATGGCCTGTAAACACACTTTAATGTGTAAAATTGGCGGAGTTACCCTTTAAGAAGTTGAAGAAAGGCACTGTTTTCTTGCCCTCTATCACAGTGAATGAACACTCAGTAAAAACTTGTGTTAGTACGTATTTCAATAAAATGTACATAATACTGTATATGTGAATATTATCAGAACAAGAAACAAGTAACTCCATTACATCTTAGAGCAGCTGTAAAGGTACTTTGGCATTTTGGCACAGCAGCAGTGGTAGTTAGTAGTCATGGGCTAACCATAACAATAACCCTGCAACAGTATGTTTCACTGACTCTTTTATAAAAATAAATATCTAGCAGATTTTTTCGCTGCAACAGGCTGTAGCAGCCTTAACACCCATTTCATTCCTGCTCCAGCGGAGTACGCAGTGTAGCAGAGCAGACACAGAGACTCATGGCTGCATGAGCAGCTACCAAAAATTCCCCCTATGAGCTCAACAAATATTATCAATTCAGTGTGCCAATACAGCGAGGAAATTATGCTGACAGACAGGAGGAAGAGGGAGGAGGAGAGAGAAACAGAGGGTGAAAGAGATTAAAAGGTGAAAGAAGAGTAGAAAGAGGGTGCATGAGCAGAAACAGACGGGGTTGAAGTCTGCTGGGCCTTTGGTGCTGTAGGAACTATAGCAGCTGTCATGATCATCTGACACGCACACACTCACACACGCGCGCACGCACGCACACACACACACACAATACATTACATACATTAAGAAACACACCACCTCTGTCCTCACTGTAGCTACCTCCACAGCATTATGTAAGTGCTCCACTTGTTGGCTCATGCCTTTGATTGAGAACTAGGACATGTGCACATGCACACACACAAACCAAAAGCTCATACAACCCACATTTCCTAATCCCTCTCTATTGTATAGGATGGTGGGTGAGTGTAAAATCACACCAGCAATGTATACGTCTTGGTCATTTCATTTCTCATCCTTGCAACCCAGCAAACACTCCCTCAGTAAGTGATATATCTGGTTGAAATACTGAGACATTATCTGTCATTATCCTATACTGTATATGACACAATATGACCATATGACCTGACATGCTTTTGATAAATCCAGTGAATTAAATAACGGATGGATTTGTAACATTGATGCAACAATCCTATTAATCCATTATTACTTTATAGTAGACCTGCTTATTCATCTGCATTTATTACCAGAATTGCTGCCATGGTATAAATGATCCCATTAGGAAATTGATGAATTGATATTGTCTCACCGATTAGTGAGTATACACTCTTTAATATGCACACTGGACTGGTTCAACAGCTCTGCCACATATTCCTTTACAAAGATTATAATGTCCAAGTTTTGGTGACTCCCAAAGTTGTAGGCTGCAGCTCCCTGGTGGGCCGTAAAGTACTGCAAGTGGGTCCCAAGAGGTCATTCAGAATAAATTACTGGAAAGTTTTTTTTATCTTAACATTTGTAGCTAAGTTTGAAATTGCCATAAAATATTTGTAATTAAATATTTAAATGAACTGATAAAACAAGGTAGTTAAAAACGGGTTATTCTTCATTTATTTGACCTACTTTTATTCTATGTTGTGTTGAAGTCTTTTTTCCCATTGATATGTTTGTCACCTACTTATCTTATAACGCACCCAACCCTGGAGATTAAGTAGGTGTCATTGCAGAAAACACGATTCTAACAGGAAGGCAACATTATTTGATCAGGGAACAGACTGTGACACAACATCGGCACTCATTGTAGATTTTGTCATTGACATGAACAGAGTCGTGATTAAAAGTTTTGGTGGGCCCCAGAAGATTTGTCGATTTCCTGAACCTCCATGATAAAGATATATCAATAGATCATTATCTCTGACAGTGTCAATCAAAACTGAACATCAAACACAGCTGAACAACAACCACCGCGGTCCTTTACGTATATGCCCCATATATTTTGCATATATTTTTGTTTATACTGTTACACAACTGCAGCATGTGTGTGAATGTGGGATGATATTATATTTGTGTTTCATTTCTGAGCGCACAATGCAAAATTTTGAGCTCCCACTCCAGCTTAAAAAGACCAGTGTTGCTCTTTTATTTTATTTTCTTTGGTCTGAGCACACACACACACACATTCAATTCACGCTCACAAACATTTTTCAATTATGTCCAGGACCACTGAGTTTGTAGTTTTGTCCTGAGGTTGAAATGTCCAAACATAGTCAAGGACTTGCTATGCACAATTTTTATTGCAGCTTGTTGATGTCTTTCACTCCGTGTGTATACGAAAGCAAAGAGAATAACAGGTACGGGTGACTGCAGAGCTGACCTTCATATTACTAGAGAGACCAAGAAAGTGTGTGATGTGTGTGTGTGTGTGTGTGTGTGTGTGTGTGTGGAGGAGCTGTGGTCTTCTTGACAATGATTGGCCATGACAGTGGAAGTGTACGGGCCTGCTGCCAGGAGCAACAGCATCCTGCTACCACACTCACACACACACACACACACACACACACAC
Source organism: Pagrus pagrus (assembly GCF_965226575.1). NCBI lineage: Eukaryota > Metazoa > Chordata > Actinopteri > Spariformes > Sparidae > Pagrus > Pagrus pagrus. The sequence goes on along the minus strand of NC_140185.1, from coordinate 26,788,074 downwards.
ACGACAGAGCTCCATCATATCTTCACTGAACAATTGACTTTTAAACTTTAATGCTGAAGTTTACCTTGTATATTGTTGAGTGTCTTCTTACTCCTGTTGTCTACACTCCTCCTCTCTTCTCTCCTCCCTCTCCCTTTATTTCCCGTGTGTCTCTTTAAACGCCATTGTTAATGTATTTTCTCCAAATCCAAATTATTACTATGTACATATGTATTTTTGGTATTATTATAGCATTTCAGGTTCATGGTTCCTAATTGCACAATATAGTGTGCAGCCTAAATAAATGATTGGAGAAATATGAAAGATGCAAATGACTGAATAAAGGGCTAGAGGGGTCACTGACTGGTTTGATGAGTATGAATATGATGTGAATCATATTCTGTGTCCTTCATATTCATTGGATCTCATCAAAATTAAACACCTATGTGAGATCATCGAAACACCAAATGAGATTATAGCTGTCGGAAAAATTATGTTCATTCCAGGGATGGTAATGATCGTCATTAATCGGCGTTGAGAATTTAATCTTGTTACAAATTACAAGTACTTACTTATCGAGTACATCAAAATAAAATACAAAATAGTGGTATGAGAAAACGTATTTAATTAAAATGCAAGTCATTTTTAATTTGCCAAAGACAAAAAGATATTCAGTACAAACTGTTATTATTTCTTTTTAGTCATTCAGTTGCCTTAATGCGGGTGAGATTTTGTTGGAGCAGTTGTTGAATAGCAGACAGACAGATAGAAGTCATTATTTTGTGTTATTTAGTTAATCACTCAAGTTAGCTCTTAATGTAGATCCTAAATGTTTTAATAGCATTGTTCAGTATTGTAATGAAGATATGACTCACAATAAATAAAAAATACTGAAGTGCCCATATAAGCTCTTCTCTCCTTTCTCAGCCAGCATGCTATCTTAGCCCGCAATAACCTCCAATTTGATATCAATAAATCTGACGGTAGCTGACAGCTAGCTGGAGCTTCATCTGATTGGCCAAACTGTGTGAATGTATCCCATGCAGGGCTCCATCTGATAGATCAAATGACTGTGAATGGCATAATGCATGTTTTATAGCAGAGGTAGTGGTGGTCGACCTCCTAAAAATCAAGAAACATGTTTAACACAACAATCACAATGAAAGGCACGTTATTACAGTAAGATAATAATCATTGATTGCAACAAAGAAACATTTTGCCATACTCTTTATGTTGTGGTAACTATCCCTTTAATATTTATCTCTGTGTGTTATGCTATTATGTGTGATGTGCAAGTCAATGACCAAAACCGTTTGATGGCAATACTGGATTTTTGTTTGATCTTTCTGAATTGTCATTTGAGGTTCCTTGACTTGTCGAGTATTTAATTCAACACACTCACTCTACATTCGCTCACTACTACTTTTATCCGTTCAGCCCACTCCTTTACGGAAAAATGTTCAATTCTCTGATTAACATCAGTTCCACACTGTGTCAAAAGAGATCAAGGAGAAACCACTGGAACACCAGGGCAACAATAGATTAAAATGAAACCCTGAATGAGTATGTTTCCTGCTCAGCAACAGTTCAGAAGGTGAGAAGATTTTTACTCCACGAAGTCTCTGCAGGGATTATTAAAGTTTGAGCTAATTTCAGACCCGAGCAAAGGTTAGAAATGCAGCGCTATCTTCTGACCTGGTTGTGCGCAGGTGACTTTGACTAAAGCTTTAATAACTTACAAGCTTTAGATGCAGAAAACATGAAGAAAATCTGCACCGCAACAGGTTAAAAAGTTCAAAGTAAATAATTTCATTTAATATGGTGAGGGAAAAAAAGGAGATCAGAGAGAGGGCGCAGACAACCGGAAGGCTTTTATCTGAAATGCTGTTACTTTAAAGTCATTTCTTGTTTTTCGGGATGGATTCAGAGAGGTGTGAGATTAAAGAGGGGAAGCAAGGAAGAGACACAATGACACTGACCATTAAGCAGCCTGAAAACAAAAGCTTGGTTGATACATGACGTCCACCACGTACCTTACCTGCATGTAACAGACATATAACGCATGCAGTGCCAGCAGGTGTCTCTCTCATTAGACTGCCACTGGGGATTTGATCCTCTGGACCTTGTAGGCAGGAGTCCTCTCCTCTGAATGTAAGGTCACAACTACAACCGCTGTACTCCCATGTCCATGCATGCATATTAAAACACACTTTCACACAGCTGTAACGGCTGTCTGCTGTACTCACTTCACATTACCAGAGGCTGGTTTTGACCCATGGGACTTTTGACCTTACATCCCTCAGAGACTTGTGTAAGACCTCACACTCTGTCAAAACAAGTCGGCCACCAGGTTATTTAACAGACGTGGCTTTCTTTACAGCCAACAAAAAAATGTAATATCAAACAGTTTAAGTTTAAAATTAGATCTGTCAAATTGTGACTCACTCTTACATCATATAATTTAATACAATAAGGACTACAACAACGATTAAAACAATCACTACTACTGCAACTATGAGTAAAGCAAAGGTGCGTTATGTTAGTGAACACTGAATCCACTGAGGGTGGAGATTGGCACAGATAATGGGTGCAGCCACACTGGAGATCGCTTACATCCCGTCTTCTAACAGTCAGTGGTGGTTTCTTCTAACTCTGACTAAGATTTCAACCCAACCTCAACCGAGTACTTTCACTTACTTTCAATTAACCGGATGGTTGTACCATGAAGAGAGATAAATGAGAGGTTAGTGAGAGCCAGAGTTTTCAGTGTCACGAACTTGGCCCTCTGTTAACTCGCTAGATTGCCATGGTAACTTATGCTGAACACCTAACCTGGTCCAGATCCGGTTATGATCATAGTTTTGGCTTCAAAATGGCTAAGAAGCGCCTTCCACTAATCAACTCCTCTAGAAATAGCATCACTCTATAATCAGTAGTCACGAGCCATACGTGTTCTCAGCTGAGTAAATATGTTAAATATGCTGACTTGTTGAGCTGTGACATGACTTTAATGCCACAGAATGAAGCTGTGCAATTACAGCAGTACCTAGTGTATGTAGCTACCGTGTTGCTTTTTATCAGTGAGAAAGAAAATCTGGGCAACAATATTGGTTTATTTTATTTGCAAATCTTACTGAATTATTCATTGCTGTTTTTTTAGTGCATAAACCCATTATTACTGTGCAGTCCACCACTGAATATAGCACTCAGATGTGCATATTATTTCACAACAATAAACCACTTCATGACCTGGATACGTTTTCTTGCATGTCACATCCTAATCTGTGGAGTTACTGGTTATTGAAGCAGTACTAAAATGTAGTGAAGTAAAAAGTAGAATATTTCCCTCAGAGTGGCTCAAAATACTCACAATCAATTGAAAATTGTACTTGAGTATAATAATTGAGTACATACTAAAAGCTGCAGAAATATTTTGGAGAGATCTGAAAGTGATACATGGCATTAAAATCAAGAAATGAATGAATGTTCATGACTCTGGCTGTGCGTCTTACATCTGACGGCTCTCTGGTGAAAAGTTGGATTTGAAGTGGCTGATCACGACGTAGCTTCTCTCTCAGTGTGCCCCTCAGCCCGGGGAGGTGCAGACACCTGTTCGCTATGTCTCGTCAGCTCAATGCAAAAGAACATCTGATGCATGAAACAGACAGGTGAGGCAAACCTGGTGAGTTGCCTTCACATAATAATCTCAGCGAGACAGCTGGCCCCGGCCCCTTCAAGAAAAAAAAAAAAAGAAAATGAAAATTGCCAGCGGACTCGACAGCTTCCTTTGTCTGTGTGACTTCGACATGCTGACATGCATCAGGGACTGTGCCGTTTCCAAGGAGCTCAAAAATCAGATTTGGGAAGAAATCAGGCATATTATTGTGAGATTGTGCATAATAATGCCTTCTGCAACACAGATATGCACCAGGATAAACAGATTATTCATGTTTAAATGATACACACTGCTGAACTGTCACTCCATCTATCTGCCTTCCTATCGCTGTCTCTTCTCACAGCTGCAGCCTCGCTTCTTTTGTCCCTCATCTGTTTTCTCAGCCAACTGAAGTCAGCGAAGCAACTATACGGGCTCCTGTTCGTAGGCACCTCGTTTGTATGTATGTTTGTATGTGTGTGACAGAGGAAAAAGGGGAGAGCGAAATGAAAGAAGTGAGCGGTGTGCACAAGAAGAAGAGGGAGGGAGAGAGGGAGAGAGAGGGCGGGAGAGACTTGCAATGTGAGTACGTGTGGCTGTCTGGGTGGGTGTGCCTGTGAAGCTGCAAAATCATTTAAATTGGGAAAGGAATGCAGGAATGCTCGCTGGTGATTCTGATCGGAGCCAAATTTTCTCTGTCAGAAAAGTCCCCAACGAGTCGCCTTGCAATTTCACAGTGATTGGAGAAGGAGAGGGGGGAAAAAAAGAGTGAGTGGAGGAGAGACTGAAAGAGAGAAGAAATAGAAGGAGGAAATGGGGGGGTAGAAGTGAATAGAGAGGAGGGAGATAGAGGCAGAGAGAGAAGGAGACAGACAGGCTGAGGAGAACGGTGAAGTCAAAAGGAGACTCTTCCGTCCTTCACAAAAAGTCAGCTTTCCAGGAATAAGCAGCACATCATTCTCATTGTCTCCCAGACTCACAGAAAAATGTTTTCAGGAGCAGTTTGAATGGAGTCTAAGTTTCACAAACAACTATTCATTTTCTCGGCTCCCATTCTCTCTCTGTGTCCCATTGAGGGCACAGTGACTCGGGCTCAGACAGATAATGAGTCACATACATGAATGTGAGCAATTTAGAGACTCCAATCAAACTTTTATGTCTGCAATGTGACAGAAACTTGGGCAACCTGTAGGGAAAGATGTTTTTCAGTCCACAATCATTTCTGGAGCTTCACAGCATCGTAGCATTCTGCCTCAACAACTGAAGTAGCTGGGGGCTCCATACAGGTTTTTCGTCATAATCCAAACCTCCGGAAGCCCCAAGATCCCAAATTGATGTGAAAAGACGTTAATTACACCCTTGATGTGCAGTCAAGCTCATGCACCCACTTCAGTATTTTTAGCTTAGCAGGCACAGTGAGGATTTCAGCTTGAAAGGGTGTACATAACGTTTTTTTCAAATCAATTTAGGATCTCTGGGCTTTCGGGGACTTGGATTATGCCGGATGAACTGTAGTTACTGTACTTCAGTTGGTTAGAAGAATGCTACAACGTTGTAAGAGGTGGCAAAAGTACACACTTTCTTTACTCAAATAGAAGTACAGATACTTGTGTAAACAAGGACTCTGGTAAAAGTGGAAGTACTGATTCAACTGCTTTACTCAGAGTACAAAAGTAAAAAGTATCCCTCTGAAGGACCTTTCTACCAGCCATTTCTGTACAAAGCTAACTGAACCCGAGCGTTTGTCACTACATCCCCTTCTCCCCATTCCAGTCTCCCTCTCTGTCGGTTTCCATCTTGTTACGTCTTCTACTTCATTTCGTCTCGCTACATCTGCAGTGCATGATATGCACTGATTTTCTTCTTCGTGTTGTGATGGTGAGAAGGCAGCGTGCAATGAAACAAATTTTTTAAAATAATTAATTATTCCCCTCAAATGCATTAAAACTAAAGTAACGGGTAAAAAGTACAGATATTGTGCTAAAATTTAGGAAGCTAAAGTAAAAAGTTGTCAGAAAGATAAAGACTCAAGTAAGCAAGTACAATAACAAAGTATTTGTACTTTGAAACCTCAACCAACTTTCCATCAGCATGGGAGTAAGTAGATAATGACTGAACTTTCCTTTTAGGGTGAACTGTTCCTTTAATAAAACAATGAGCCACTCTACCATGATTTATTGCATGGTGTCGACATGAACAGCACCTCTGGATTTAATGTGTCAAGACGCCAGCAGAGAGGCGTTACAGACTGGAATGGCAAGCAGACAAGCTGCCCTTGGACCCGGGATCCAGGGTTTTAGCCCCCGTGTTGTCAAGCATCTGTCCTGCTGAAGTCTCCGGCAGCCAGATACTGAGTCACTACCAGCTCCGGGGGAGCTGCTATGCAGCTGAGCCACCTGACTTCCCTGCAGAGGGAGAAGCATGTTTCCCTGCAAAGCATCACTTGATAGCACTGAAAATATACCAGATTTGAACATTAAGCTCGCCTTCTTTTTTAAGATGAGTCATTTTTCTGTTTGATGTGTTTTGAACATGTGACAGGAATGAGACACCAAAAAAAATGTGTCTGAAGTAAAGATGTCTATAATCACAGCATGGAAGAATCTAACCTGCTCTCACGTCATGTAACTATTTTAGTCGTCTCTTTATTCTTTTCCGTTTCATACATTGTCTCTCCTTTCCATCTCTCGTCCCCCTCACCTCTGCTCCTGTCCTTTGCTCTGCTGTCAATCATTCTGACATTTATATTGTCTCTGCATCTTCATTTGTATTGCACAGAACAAACGTTGTGGTAGTAAATTTTGGAGCACAGCGAAGGATTACTGGACTGATTTACTCCAGATCCATCAGCAGCCTGAGAGGAAATCCCAGCCAGAGGTTAGACGGTACCGATGGTCAACCAGGATTATGTGGTGGTGTGTAGGGGGGGGGGTTCACAATTTCACTCTTTACTGCTCTCATCAATGAGCAGACACGTTCCAGCTGTCTTGATCGTGTCAAACTTTGTGTTTACGAGCATTTGCAGATTGAGATTTCTTTGATTGGTGCGAGAGCTCCTGTGAGACCGGAGGCGCTGACACGGTTGATGAATCAGAAACAAGCAGGTTAATTTCAGTCATAACGAAGAGTGCAACACCCCACTGTTGTCTGATTATAGTGAGAGGTTGTTGAGCTCGAGATAGAAGAGGTGAAAGCCAACAATGTGTAACTGATTTACGTTCATACACAGTTGTATCAACCCACCTTAGTCACTTCTCGCCTCCCTCCCCCTTGTCCTCTCCTTTCTGTCTCCCTCACCTTTTCCTCTCCCTCATTGCTCCCTCTCTGCACCCTTTCTCAACTTTCTTTCTGCCCCTTTCTCCCACAGCTGTCCTTCCACTCACAGTAAAATAAAGAAATGATCATCTGTGCTGGAGCAGCGTGACAAGCTCAGAAAAATAACATGCTGCTTGTTTCTCCCCTCTTCACTCCTTACCCTTTTCCTCATATCCCCCCCCTGCACCTCTTCCCTCCTCTCTCCTTTAGGCGAAAATCAGCAGTAATCAATGGCATCATCACAGTAATTGTCAGCATTTACCCCCACAATGCAAATTGCAAATTAAAAAAATGTGCGTGTGCGCGTAATAGCAGTATTTTAAAATGTGGCTTTGTCAGTGCACACCCACAAAATGTCTCTGCTCCTAGTTTATCTCATTGTTTGAACAGCGCTGCTTTAATTAGGACAGGCCTGTCTATCCGTGTGTGTGTGTGTGTGTGTGTGTGTGTGTGTGTGTGTGCATGTGCCTAAAAGTGAGTAATGATGTCTAAGTGTGTGTGCATGTTACCATAGTGCCCCCATGTGGAGGGCAGTAAAAGAGCATAATATTCTATAGTCTTGTTTCTCAAAACACACACACACACACACACACACACGCACGCACACACACACACACACACACACACACACACACACACACACACACACACACACTCCAATGACACGGTGTTATATTTGGAAACACAATTTCATGCTATCAGTACTGGCTAGCTATTCCATTTAGATAGCAGCCCGTCTATATGTGTGTGTGTGCGTGTTGTGCTCCTGTGCGCGTCCCCATGTATGTATCTGTTTTTGGTGTCTGCGTGCCTCACAGAGACGAGTCCTCTTTCTCCCAAGTTTATTGAAATTGAAAGTTGGTTGCCATGGTAACATTTGAATTTCTCAGTAATTATGTTGATTAAAAATGTGAAAATTAATTAAAAAGTCAGGAAAATGATCTCACAGCAGATGATCAGCGAAAACATCAAAATGATTCAGATCTCCCTCTCCCTCCCTCTAATACACACACACACACGCGTCTTCTTCTTCTTCTTCTTCCTGTCTTTCTCTGTCGCACTTCAGAAGTCCTCCATTGCCACGCAACACTGAATTATCTACATTCTTTGTCTCGGCCCGCTTCTCCCTTCCTTTCACACTTATACACACGATTTATGACATGATGAGGTCTGTCTTCACGACCAAAAGACACGACAGCAACAGCAAAATAACTTCCTCACACACACACACAGACACACACACACACACACACAGCCAGCCCCTCTTTCTTCCATCTCTCCCCTTTTTCCATCCAATCACTCAACTCATTCTCAACTTGTTAACGAGCATGACAGGACTCGTCTCATGCCGCCGGAGCAGACGCATCAGCAGCAAAAGTAACACGAAACAATAGCAACCTCACAGTCTCACTTTCTCGCTTTCAGGCTCTCCATTATTCCAGCCCTCTCACTCACTCACTCTCTCACTCACTCACAATCCAGCTCTTGTTTCTCCTTTTCTCTCTGACAGAATGAATAAACAGGCCTCGGCAAAGTGTAATCTCTTTCTTTTATTAGCAACAGCAAACACAGAAACAATGAATTTACCCTCCTCCCCTCTCCCTCTCTCTCTCTCTCTCTCTCTCCTCGCCGTCTGCTCTTCGCCTCTCATCAGCTTTAATGAACCACAAATCTCATCAGCCATCTTTTTCATCAGCCCTGCCATCACTACTTCCTGTACTTTAAACCTGACTTGACTACTCGTAGCACGTCTGTCTCTGCTGCTGGCTGACGACCAGGAGGACTGTGCATTATTGATATTCAGCTGTAGGGTAGAGCGCACATAGATTTTCCCCAAATATGTTTTTTGGTGCTAACAGTCACAGTCAATATCAAGCAGCATTTGAAGATAACCGTTCTCGGTGGCGGCAGTGTGAGTGTGACAGTCCTGCTCCGCAGTTCTGCTTTACTAAATGGTGATTCACTTCAGCATGTTTAATATCTCACCGTGGGGATGTTAAGGAGGACGGTGTTATATATTTGCAGCCATAGGTGGGAGCGTAATGTTGGCTTTGCGCAGCCTAGTTCTCTCTGTACCTGTGTTAACATGCTCACTGTGAAGGTTGGCTTTATTTCTGAAGAGAGGTTAAAAACTACGAAGCGTGAAGATGCATCTCGTAAGATGTATCAGTGACTTGGAGTGATTTGTTTCCAGCAGAAACCTGTTACAGGTTGAGATTTTTCTCTGAAACATGTAAATGAGATCCTTCATGTTTAAAACACGCCTCATGACCGTGAGACCGAGCCAGAGCGTTGATCATATGCAGAGCTGCCCCCTCCCTATAGGCAGAGAGGGCCCACCTCTCTCCACGGGGCCACCACGACTCGGCTTCAAAAGGGTGGTGGTAGTGGCGGCGAGGGGGAATTGTGAAGCCGATGCAACATAAGACATGCCATTTAAAACAGGATACTGATGAGAGCATTTCAAAGCTATTGTTCGGAAAGTTTTATGTCGTTTTAACACTTGTTGAGGCAGCGAGTGTCGCTCCGAGAGGCTTAGATTCTGAGCAGATGTCTTCATGGTGGTGACCAACAATGTACTCTATATAGTGTCTGTTTTATTATATTGTATCTTTTTTAAACCTTTAATTACGCCAGATAAACTTTGTTTGGTTTTGGAACACAATTACTTACGTTCTGGTGTCAGTTTAAAACACATTTCATTAATTTTCCAGCGATAGTTTGAATCAAATTTCCACTTTATTCAAGTCTCAGTTCAATGCGATTAATCATTTCTAATTTAGTCATGTTCATGTATCAACTACTCTTTATTTGATTCATTACAGGGTTTTTTGTTTTCATACAGTGATATCACATTTTATTTTTATATATTTTTTGAGCTAACAAGGTTTGCTTGATTCTCTAATTTAACGCCAAGTGTGTTAGCTCCACTTCATTTTAATGCTTCTAATATTTGTCCAGATAGAGAATACCAATAAAAGCTCGTATGGTCTACATTTCCACTTCCTCATTTATGACAATCAGAAGCTTTCTACTTCCTCCTGGTGGGAGTGGGGCTCTTCATCCCTCTTCCTGGAGCTGCCTTGGGAGGGGCGGGGCTAGGAGCGGGGGCAGGAGCGGGCTGGGTCTTGGGCTGAGGGATCTCAATGGGGAGCTTGGGAGGGATGAGTGTTTTAGGGGTCAGAGTTGGTTTTGCTTCAGGGATTTTCTCTCCATGACGGTACACGCTGACCTGGAGAGAGAGAGAGAATAAGACAGAGTGTCAGTGTCATGTAGACAGTTCATATATATTCATTTACTTACTGTACGGTACTGTTTGTACCTAAGGTGATAAAAAAAAGGGCTACATCGTCATATCATTTTGAGCTTTAAGTAAAGAATATTCTAGGTCAGGATTTATGTTGAAACTTCCAAATCGGGGACAGAAGAAACTCACAAGGTCAAACATCAGCTCAGTAATAGCTCTCTGAGTTACACACAAGCCCGGTCACAAAAATATCTCACTGTTAGGCCCCGATGAAAAGACAAGATTTGTGCCACAGATGGTCAGAAAAATTTCACGGCTCTGAGTAAATCCTCCAATTTGCGGTACGCAGCGGTGACACTCACCACTATATCCACAGACTCCCCTCCGTATTTGTTCTGGACAATCATGGTATATCTGCCAGAATCCTCCATGGAAACACCTTTGATCGTCAGACTGGCAAACTTGCCCTGGTCCAGGGAGACCACATACTGAAATGCGAAATCAAAGGTTAGAAAAAGCGAGCGAGGCAGCACAGCACAGCACAGCACAGGGACTTTAGCATGATTTAACATTTAAAAAGGCCTGTCACCTAAAGTTTTATTTAAAACTTGAGTTCTCTTTTAGTCGGAGCAGCAGCATGAGCTTTGATTACCACCCCCCTTCAGCAAAAGCTGAGCACTGCTAGATGGACTTGATGGACACGAGGACTAATGATCTACCACAGTCTCCTCTACTCTGCTGAGCCCTGTTAGCTCAGCCAAAATATGATGGATTTAAATGACAAAAAAAATATTCCATCCATATTTCTTGAGCCCAAAAAAAGAAACAAAAGTATTGATTTTTTAAGCCTTCAGATTTTGAGCACACTTGTGTCGATGTACTGTGAGTAGTGCCAGTGACACAAGTGTACTTCAACTCTGAAGGCTTTAAACTATTGATGTTTAAAGCCTTCAGAAAACTAAACTATTGATGTTTAAAGCCTTCAGAGTTGAAGTGCACTTGTGTCGCCGGCACCACTCACCCAGTGTAAGTCAGACAGACACAAGTGCACTTCAGCTCTGAAGGCTTTGAACATCAATACTTTTGTTTTTGTGGTCTCAAGGAATGGAGCTCACTCGCGTCTATCGGACTTTTACTTTATGAATGGTGCCGACAAGGATGCAGTATTTTAATTTCCAACTCTCATAACGGCCCACTCATCTGCGAGGTCTGGACATTAGTACATTTTTATGGAGTGGCACTTGTCGCAGGCTAATTACATTCCTATTAAGAGAAACACTCGCCTTTAATTTTGAGAAATTAAAAGCTCTACGGGCTTCGAAAATCAAATAGAACCGCAAAAAGGCTGCCATATTCGCAACTGAGGCCCCTTTTCCATTTAACATGTTCTATGGTGTTGGATAATTGCATTCATTATTTAGACCAATGAAGACTAATCTGTTGGTTGCTAGTTTCTCTTGAATGAAAGGTAACTGCTGTACATAAAACCATAATATTAGGCTTAGGGCTGGGCGAAATATATGTCAATGTTTTGAAATCCCCTCAAAAGCACTTCATAAATGCTAAGACGGGGAGACATATTATTGTCACAATATCGTGTGAAAGACTATTGGTACTTACAAAAGTATTAAAGGTGCAGTGTATAAGATTTGAGGGGATCTACTGGCAGAAAATGGAGTATAAAATGAATGATTATGTTTTCATTAGTGTATAAGCATCTGAAACTAAGAATTGTCATCACTTTACTGTAACGCAGCCTTATATGGCAGCCAATATCCAAAATCTAAGATGCTATATAGACAATATAATATTGATATATTACCTTTATAGTAGTTTTGGTGGTGACAATAGTACTCAGAGAACAGGTGTCTCACCCTTAGTATCAAAATGTACAAAAATATACATTTCTGGTTTTCACCACCTGCTCCAAGTCTGTATAGTTTTACTGTGATACCTATTCCTACGAGTTTCAGTGCATCATTCTCAGGATCTGGATATATTTCTGTTTGTTTTTCTGGTAGTATCTTCAGTAGCTTCTGTGGTAACTACGGAGGGGAGATGCACCCCGGAGGTTTGGAAAAACACATCACCGAGGAAGTTAGCTCTTGTTTTCGACAGATTATTAGCAGGTGAGGGAATGAATAAAGAAGAGGGCAAACTTCAACACATATTCCACCTGGACAGGGGTTTCTCAAACTTAAATCTTCAAAGCCGCTACGAGCGGCAGGATGCTGATGCTGTTGAAAGAGTCTCCACTGACTGGGGATTGTGTGTAGACAACTGGTACAGGTTGGCAAGTAGGTCAATGAGGTATGAGAGGTAGATTTGTTCCACTACCAATGCAGGAGAGTGTTGATAATGCTGACCTCACCTGAAGTATGTAGATCTAAATCCCTCCAGCAAGGGAGGGTTGTTGTTTTTACATAAGGAGACTTTCAGCTGGGATACTTTCCAACGGTTCCCAACAAGAAATTCCTGGATTTCGTCCCGTTCATCAGTTTCAATTTTGAATTTAACGATATACTACTTCAGGGCTGCGGACATGCCCTGCGCTGGTACATACTTCTGTCACATCATCATGGTAATTTTTCAATGAAAACCAAAATTGTGATGCAAATTGATGATTCCCACTGATTGTGAATGATACCGTAATCGCAATAAATATAACAATTATTGCAATAAGAGCTTTAACATATACCCCAATATTTCCCTTCCTGAATGTCTATTCAATTACTACTTTATATATACTTTGATCTTTAGGATACTACCAATATGAATGTGCAAACAGTGTGCAAAATACTTAACCAGTAGTCACATACTGAGTGTGGAAACCCTGTGGTATCACTAGACAAGTTAATAGAAACATACTGTTGCAATTGTGTCTGATTAATAAGGTCATTAATCATGAGAGAGGAAGCAGGGGCTGCGTGTGGCTGGTATAGAGAACGAGCCTCTGTTTATAGTGTCTGTTATCTGTTAGTTTACCTGATCGTCAGGCTCCACATCTGCTCCATTCTTCAACCAGGAGACCTGAGGCTTGGGGTCTCCACGCACTGTACATGTTAAACTGAGGGTCTACAGGAGGAGGAAAGTTTGTTGACAAACATGTACAAATTAATTAAAATCACACAATCACGGATAAAGTACAGCTTCGATACTTACCTTCTTTTCCATAATGGTGACCACATCAGGGAGTCCTCCCACCACCTTACCGCGGTCTGAAACAAACCATTGTTAATATTATCACACACTCCTATTGATCACTATCTGATGATGAACTCTGAATGCTGATTTTCTCCCAGACAGCTAAACAGCCTCTAGCTTTTGGGTTTTTGTTAGTCCTTCCAAGCATATGTCTAATTTTGAGTCAAAATATCTCATTAGACCTAAATATAGGAAACAATCACCTTGAGTTGAATTTCTGCATTTTTAAACCTGGGCCCATAGTTACATGTTTTGGTGAATAAATGATTCATACTTCCCAAAAGTTTTGTAATCAGTCCAGTAGATCACCTCAGTTTGTAGCTGCGACAACATAATCCTCAGGGGCAACTCCGACTGTCGAAGTTATGTCCACTTAATGTGCTTGTTTTTGCCACTGACGCTGAGGTTGTTATTCTCAGCTTTATGGAAATGATTTCTACAGAGGGAGACCTTTTTGTCAAATAATAAGATCCGTTTTGGAACCAGGAACAAAAGTCTCGCTTCAGGAGAAGTCTTGCTCTGAAATCTGCATGTCGCGGCTGGCAGCTGAGGCGAACTACTGGACCCATTCCAAAACTTTTGGTAGGTATGAATCAATTACACAGCAAAACATGTAAATAAAGGGTCTAGGATTAAAAATACTTTGAAGAAAAGTAACTGTATTAAACAAAGACAGAAGTAGAATGGAATGATGGACTCACTCTTCTCAGCGTAGGCTTCAGCCCTGAAACACAGAAAGAAAAGTTTCTTATACAGTGTTGAATAAAACTCTGTAACCTAAAAAGAACCTCTCACTATTCATTTATTTTTCAAAATGAATAAATTCAACAAACAATAATTCTGAGAGAATCAAATGTAGCCCAGCTTTGTACATTTATTTTAGCCAAGTTTGGTTCTGGTCTGTTTCCACTACCTGGAACTGCTCACTGACCAAACACATAATATCTTTTCCATTTTTGGGTCAGTAGCAGTGGTCAGATGGTTTGCCACAAGGCAATCTGGGTTTCCAGCCAAACCTCATTATGCTGTAGTATATTCAGGGACTTAACAGAATCTTTTCTATGGGAAAAAAAAATATTGGGCTTTGTAATAACTGGGTAAGGTCTGTCGGAGCAGCATGGGAGGACCAGAGGTCAGCCACAGGACCAGATGGCTGAGGGAACTCTGTGCTCCTCTTGGCATGTTGATGCTCAATCAAAAGGGCAACAGGGTGTCACTTGTTTCAATGTGTTCGTAAAATCTTGTGCTTAAATGTCTCTCTTTGAATGTTAATTAGAGAAGGGATTTGGACAGTTTCCACTCTGCATGCACTGTTTAGTGTTTGGGAGTTTCAATTGATTTTTCTAAATGGATTTGCAGAATTCAGTATGTGGGGTTTTTTCGCTTTGGCCCAATTAGCCGAAAGACCCAGAAGGATCTCTGCTACCTGACGGCTTCTATTTTTAACATTGATTTTTATCTCAAATTATAATAGGCTGGACTTTTTCAGACAGCGAGGCGTGGGGTTTGTGGACCCACTGTAGTTTTTGAAATGTTGAAATGTTCAGTTTGTCGATGGAGAGCAGCCTTTGCTGAAGCTGTTGTGACCGTCCATACATTGAAATGCAGCACTTTTAGCTTAAAGGTTTACTGATACATCAAATGCAAACATTCAGGCTCACATCAGCCACAGACTAGTACTTACATAACAAATCTAATACAATAAGCTCAGCAACTTTTATTGTATGGGTGGACTTGACTGGGAAAGGGAGTCAAGTACATTTACTTGAGTACAAAGTCTGATTACGTCTTTCACCTCTAAAGAGAGTAGTACTGATTCTTTAAATTGATCGTCTCATTGGAAAGGGTGTGTTTTATCGACATGTTTGTAGAAGCTCAGCTCAAGTCTGTCTGCAGTCGTCGCTCCATTAATTCTGACAAACAACAAAAGTTTTAAATACGTAGATTAAAAGTGATCAATCAGTTTGATTTCTCAGAGATGTTATTTTTTATGATAAAATGTCATCAAAACCCCACAGTCAAAAAATAGAATTTATTAATGGTAAACGTGTATCGCATTTTTTTTTTAATGCGAGCATGTTTTTAAGCGTATGAACATAAAGTATCTGTATGTATGTGAAGGATTAGGTGATTCATCATTAGCAGAGTTATTAGTCCGACTCCAATATACACAAAGGGACAAAAAAGAGATGAGCGTGCATTTCTTACTTGAGTTTCTGGAACTCGGCGAAGGCCTTCTCATATACTGCAAAAGGCAAAAACAGAGTTTCACTGCCACTTTGTCACCTCACATTTTAGTTTAAAGTCACACTCCACTGGAAATCCACATTTTAGGTGTAACAACACTCAACCCCAGCCTCAAAAGGTGGCTTTAAAACTGTGTCTGTTGTTTACTCCTTCATGAGTAATGCAAGCTGTGCCCAGCTTCAATGAACGTCTCTTGAAAGAAAATATTTTGATACACTACTTCAGAATTGAGGAAGGGAATAATGTTACGTGAAAGCAATGCACTTATCAAATAGGTGTCAAAAATATAACTGTTGATAACACAATGAGCGTAACGAGAGGGCAGAGAAGAGGTTAGTTATGTTCAAGGACTGTTTGACTATTGAGGAGTTTCTGTGGATATTTTGTCACGCTCCCTATTGGCATCCATCGTAACCAAAATGTATTCAAGGACCGGAAAAAAGCAAACTGTAGACTTTTTACAGCCAGTTTTCAAGCCAACAGCGATGAGTGTCTCATACATAAAAAGGTTGGGGTATCATTTCAAAGTCTTAAACTACAAATTGAAGCCAAGAGCTCCATAAAAGAAAACAAGTGACTGTGTTGTTTCCACCTCTCATTTTAACTGCATTATCAATAAAAAAAAAGACTGAAGAAAGAATGAGAGTGACACTGAGAGAGCGAGAGAAAGAGAGAGGGTACTAACCATCACCACTGAGGTCCAGTGTGCGTTTATGTGAGTTTTCAGGGTCGGTGATAATGATGGAGTACTTTCCTTTATCCTTCTCTGTTGGCTCAATCACCTGTGAAGCAAACAATCAGTTAAGCAACTGTTTATTTCTGCTTGTACATGTTTAATTAATGGTTTAAAAAAGGATCCATTCATCTACCAGGTAATTACAATTATAAAGCTCTCTGCCAAAAAGTAAGGGAAGATAACACTATTTAATTAATTAGGTTTAATGACTTTAAAATGTATGATGCTTTATTCATGAGCTACCTCCTTCTAAAGGTGAGATTATCTATTTAGTTTGTCTTGAAGTTGTCCTGGTATCACCTCTACAAAGGCAATCTGAGCACTCTTAAGCAACACTTATGAACAACAATGCCATTGCCTGAAGGGTATTAAGGGTAACTCCACCGTTTTACACATTAATGTGTGTTTACAGGTCTTGGGGAGTGCTACTGCGTCTGTGAAAAAGTAGTATAAAGCCTTTTGCGGCTCCGGAGGAAGCTGCATGTAATCTGATAAACTGCCTCTCGTGATGTTCATCGGCGGCTAAATTGCATTGTGGGTAATGAAGTCGCTAGGTTTTGTTGTGATCAAATGATCAAGATCTGATGCAGCAGGACCAGAGATATCGCCTTTTTTAATCCGTGCATTCATCTTCCTTTTCAAAACATTACCCACAATGCAACTTAGCCGCTGATTGACACCACTGGAGGCAGTTTATCAGATCATTGCTCCTTCTTTTGGAGCTATAAAAGGCTTCACAATACCTTTTACACATATGCAGTAGTACTCCCCTTTACCTGAAAACACACGTTTTCATGTAAAATTGGTGCAATTATCCATAAATTCAGAAAATGTACCCATACATGACCCACTTAATACTGTTCAGCATCCTACAGGAGAAGATAATACCTCCATTGTTGCCATTGACGGGGTTCCTCCAATCACAGTCTTCTCACCATGGGACAGTTTAGTCTCACTGTGGAGAGGAGATGGGGAGGAGAGGTAAGTGTGTATGCGTGTGTGTGTGTGAGCTGGTGAAGCCTGCTTCAGAGGTAATGGAAAATCATGTTTACATGCCTGCCTAGTGTTACGCATAGGGATACCAATTTCTCTCCCTCCCTGTCTGTCGCTCTTTCTCGCACATTCTCACATAAAAGATGGCGAGAGGTTAAACATCTAATCTCTAATTTTTGTTCTTTGAGTTATTGAATAACAGCTTTGCTACCCGCTGCCATCTTTCTCTCTTTCTTCCTGTTTCTCCTCATTCTTGTTGTCTTTTTATTCTTTCTGTCTGTCCGCTCTCTCTCTCTCTCTCTCACTCCATCTCCCCTCCCTCCACGTTTTATAATCTCTAGGGTAAGGCAGAGTGCTTTTAAGTGCACAAAAAAACCTTGCGTCTTTCTAGAAAATGGCAGGGGTGTGATTTCTGTCACAAAACAGGCCAATTTGACTGCAATAACCAGGATAATGAAAGCACTTCACAAGTTTTATTATGTGGCTTATTGTTTTTGCCCCTCCTGGCAGTTTGTGGTCAGCATGTTTATAGGCAGACTTAAAAGCATACTCGTATTCCCCCTAAAAAACGCTTCTACGACTACAAATACTGGAGTTACTGTTGTCATTATTTTCTTCTTCTCCTCCTCAGTAGTCGTAGTTGTTGTTATTAATAGTGTTGTGTGACGAGTTTTAATGTCTCACCCGTGATTCCAGGTGATGTTCATCTCGGAGGTGTAATACTTCATGTGACACTGCAGCTGGATGCCTGTTGCCGTGCAGCTGATCACCAGCTCTGCTGCGCTGGCTCCTGCAGGAGGTGATGGGAGGTGATAGAGGTTGTCGAGGGCACATTTAAAATCAGAATCAGATACATATTTTCCATCTGCTGCTGCCTCGCTCTGCCGAGAGAGCAACAGGAGGCACTTTTTTGCGCTCAGAACTAATCAGATAGAATCAAACTTCCATCTGCAGCCATTTGTACATGTAGTATCCATTATATGACTTCCATCTTTACCTTTATCTAGCCCGGAGAGCAAAATTGTAATAATGAAGCAGAGTGCTGACTGTTTGTATGCTGCATTCTATACAACGCTTCTACCTAAAAGGGGGTTTTACACTACACTATGACTATGTGAGACTTTGCCCGCTGCACATTACAAGCGTACAAGTGTGTCATCCACCTGGTCACATCACCATGGTTTCCCATTATCACAGTAATGAACCCTCTTCTCCTCGGCAACCACTGCTGTAACAGTTGCTGCAGAGCTGTCAAGTGACTGTCTCTTAAAATAGGAGTAAGATGCTCCTCCACACTGTCACTGTGACAGCGCGGTGGAATATTAAAGTGATTTCACCACATGATGGCATGATGGCCAAATGCTTCCAGCATGACAACTTCTGCCACACGCTGATAAGTGTGTGTGAGTGTGCGTGTGTAGTAGTGGGATTTTAAAAAATGTATCAGCCTGGTGATGGATCTGAATCTCTTATCATGTGTGGTTTGATTGTGCCATGTTAAATTTAGATCAATTGCACTTCAGTGTGTAGAGGATGATGATGGTGAGGTTAAGTACTGTTTTAATATGGATCTCTGCGACTGGGATAATATATGTCTGTGTATTCACCTCTGTGCACATACGTGGGTGTGTGGGGGTGTGAGTGTGTGTGCAAAAGGCAGATACTCACCAGCCAGTTGGCTGATCTTGTTGATGGCATCCTCAAAGACTAGAAGAGAGGCAGAGAAACATGGGGTCAGGGAAAGAGCCAAAAGGATGCAGAGTCACGATGTTGCCCTCTGGTGGCTGCATTGAAATCTCAGTCAGGAAAGGTTTAAATTATACATGTATCGTAGTCTGGGTATCTTCTAGTTATACAGGGATCCCACACCTTCTTAAAAAATGTATTCAATGACTTTTCAAGGATTCAAAGGATCAAGTCCTTTAAAATTCAAGGCCCGAACATGTCAGATTGAGACAGAAATCAAGATGAATTACTTTTACAACACTAGCAGGCGTCACAGAAGCTCAGAGACAACAAATAAAGAGCGAGAGGCTTGAATGTGTGAACATTCCTCAACTGTGCTGTGTTAGGCCTCAATCACACAAAGACTTGAAGCTACAGGCGCTGCCACTGCCACTGTCACTGCGTGTGGAGCAGGGCTATGTGTGCAACCAGGCAATCAAATGTAACTAATGAAAAAACAGATGCAACTCTGCGGGTTGTGCTGAAAAGTTCGGAATAACACTAGAAAAACATGACACGTGATTTAGCTGGAGACGTGTCTTGGTGTGATCATCTGCTTACAGTGAGAAAACTGCAGGAGACACGCGATGACCCATGTCTGTTTATGTTTTGACATAACTTTGAATGATTTCAAGGACCCATGTGAAACCTTTGTGACTAAGTATCCCTGTTGCCATTATTAACCAATAAACGGAATTTATCTGTTCTTTGGTGGCGTCCCAGTTTAGATAAAATGACAAAAAGAGCTGTATCTGTCAGCTCATCACTCCCTTATGTGTGATTGAATACTCACTAACCTCTAATACAGAGAGGATAAAAGATGATCTGAAAAGGACAGTAAAAATGCACACAGAGGTTCAAGCTTGAAGGACAGCAGACTACCAGCTCAAGTGACAAACGTTTACAGCTACATTAAAATTGATTTCTCATGATTAGATACAGCCAGCAGGTGAGGAGGCTGTCACATAGCAAAAACTGTTTTTATACCCGAGTCAGAAAAACAAGGTTGGGGTTGGAGGGTTTGTTAAAAATTCATTAGTTTACCATGTGCAGATAGTGTATATATTGGGATCATTTATCCCACTTTTTAATGAGCATCAAGCTCTTTTTTAGTTTGTACTTGTGATTGGCCATTAACACTGAGGGTTCTAATTTATTCTCAGTTAGACAACCAGCCAGCCAGAAATTCAGCGAATTACTCAATTAATCAGTGAGATAAATTAAGTATGAAAGATATGTTTACCTTTTCCAGAGATGTCAATTTGGCTCATATCTTTTCCTCTGTCATCACTGATAGTGGCCTTATAAACTCCTGCTGTCTTCAGTGAAAACTGCAGGAGAAACAAAACAGAAAATGTGTAAAACTGAATAAGGAACATACAGGAATACAGATTTGTTGTATTCTGACTGTGAACACATCGTGAGATCTGTGTCCTCGTTTTTGGATCCTCAGAGAAACGCTAAAATTATGTAACATTGCAGTGTTTTTGTAACTAAACAAATCACTGAAAAGAAAATCATACACAGAAATAACAGCGTTGTACACTGTTTTATAGCATCCATGAGAGTGACAGTACCAAATTGCAATTACCAGTTTAATTGGTAGTTTACAGACTCCAGATCCCAGGTCAGGCTTCACATCAGGGATGATCTCTGTGTCTTCTTTAAACCAGTGGAACACTGATTCCTTCTTTAAATTAGCAACCTGTAACAACACACAATTACAAATATTATCATTAACAAGGTGTTTTCTTCTTTAGTACCTTCTATAAAGCAGTCCATCATATCCCGATTCAAATGCACCATGCTGGAAAAAAAACTGCATAACTCTGCCTCTAAAAGTCATTTATCCGTCCTGAGTTAAGATGTGTCGCACCTCATCTTTTCATGGCAACCAGGGCTATTTAACACTTGGAGTGTAACCGATCCATTAGAGATGTTCTACGGGCAAAATCAGCAATATAAATTTACTGTAGTTCCACCTTACACAAACCTGTTAGCAATGCCATTAATGCAGCACGCCTCAGATTTTATAACTCATTACAAGATGCAAATCCAACAAGTCAGTGATGTGTGTAAAGTTCAGTTTATACAGCGGTTCATTAAGACAGAGAGATACCTCAACATCTGTACTCAATTACTCTCACCCCATTTCTCCGATAAAAAATGTGCCTTTTCCCTCAGGAGACATTGGCCTGTCGTTCTTTTTAAGGAATATATTGAACCCAAACTATTTTTGCTTGAAAAGATTTTTAGTCACTCACAACATTCACTCACTTTATTCCCTCCATATGTTTGTTGTGTTTTTACATCATTCAAAAAACACTAAACTAACAGATAAAACAGATGTCAGCTTCAGATTGTCTCAAGGGACATGAACACTTCTTTGATTTTAAAATTGTTCTAATTACATCCTTCATGCTAACAAAGCCAAGAATAAATCCTGACTGTCTAATTCTGGTTATTTTCAATCTGGACCTTATTAATATGCAGCATTGTCGCATCCTGCACTCAACCACCAGATAACGGCTCATCAGCTTTTTGCAAGTCAGCCTCCAATTTGTTTAGAGTGTAAATATTCGATAATTATTACGTTCGGCGGTGTTTACCTTGCAGACCAAAGTGACAGAGCAGTCGTCTCCAACCTGGAGTGACAGGAACTCACTGAAGTGGGGACCTGTGGTGAATAAAGGCAGCAGACACAGAAGGTATGAACAAAATACTTGTGGATCTTGACTGTTTGAGCTCTTTTAAATGCCTTGTGCATTAGTTAAGTTCGAATCTCCTCATGCACCTACCATAGCTGTTCTGTCAATCTCAAGTCAGACCTTGTTTTGTCACGTAGCGAGCCATTTGAAATGGTTCCATTTTGAGTTTTAAGGCTCCAACTGCCTACTCTGTTTCTTTTCCTGTACACTCACTGATTAAATGAATTGTCTCCCAGGCAACATAGTGGTGTGCCGCTCAGGGTCGAGTAAAGCTCATACAAGCTTAAAAGTGGATGATGTTTTGTGCTGCTTACCCTCCTTGACTCTGATGTACTCCCTCCTCTGGAAGTCGGCCTCGGCCAGTGCTGCCTTGAAAGCTGTGTGCACATACAGATACACAGAAACAGAGAATAATTAAAAGATCAAAGCGTTGCCAGTGGTTTCTATAGATTCTTTCAGTGAATTTATCTAGCTGACGCGCTTCTGTATGAAGGTGGAATCAAATATATGAGAAAAACAAACCAACCTTGACATTAATCAACTGGAATCATTTCCACAATGCAGTTTGTTATGCTAGAGATGCAGTAAGTCTAAAGTCAAACATCAATAGGCTGTGTTCATTTTGGCGGAGGTTGCTGCTATAGAGAGAAATCGGACCTCTCCTCTCTTACCATCTCCAATCAGAACCAGGGAGCTCTGTGCTTTGCCGCCTCCATCTGTGATCTGGCAGGTAAATGTGCCCTCATTCTCGTCGGTGAAATGGTCCATGATGAACTCGATGATACCTGTAGCGACGTCATGACCCATCTTGTTGGGCTGCAGAGAAATAGAGTTGTTTTTTTTGTGAAAACAAAAGGGCACAATGTACTGGAAGCTAGACTTGGTTGGAAATTGATGTTTTTCACTGCATTTATGGTTCAAATTGGGGTTGTACTGCTGGCATTCGTATCAGTGAGAACACAACTCTATGCACCTATCTGATACCACGTAATGTATCTATCGGAAACAGGACCATGGTACTGCCCAGTAGTAACCCGTACACCTGTATGCAACTTAACAGATTTTTTACTGCACAATAGTCATAATCCATAACATAACATTCATACAGGGGTAATAGTATACATTACACCATTGGTCGACACTGTGTATTGTTGTAGACTAATCGTTTCCTTGCAAGGTGCAGTAATAAGTGACATCATAATGCATTATAGTAGGCTATTCAGAGCCTTTGAGACGGCCTTCAGGCAGCCAAAAGACCTCTAGTTTTAATTTTGCAACAAGGGCAGACATTCAATTCTTTCACCTTGAAGCCAGAAAGTCATTTTTTTTTTCTAATTTCTCTTCGTCCGTCCATGCCTCAAACTACAGTGTATCTTACATCAGCTCCAGACAGTTCCTTGTTGTTGGCAAAGAATTTGTAGGTGACTTTGGAGGAAATCTCCTCAGCCTGCAGCCAGAACCTCATTCTGCCTCTCTCCAAAATCTTATAGGCCAACTCTGATTTCAGCGGGATGACTATAGGAGAGAAGACGAGAGTTGAACGTTACGGCTTCAAAAACATTATTGCACTCAATTACTTATAACTTAACCAAACTATTAGTAAGAGATGAGGAGGGGAAAGGAGAGGAGGCCAAAAGACCAGCAGAAGTGTATTGTGGTTAGGCAGGTGATGCAAAAGCAGGTAAGACTTTTTTTGAATCAAATAAAAAAGAGAAATGCGCTCGTAAAAGAAGAAAGAAATCTGAAAGGTTCAAAGCGAGTCAGAACAAAGCAAAATGAAGGCGTGAAAGGGAGAAAGCGGGAAAGAGAGAGAGTGGGTGAGACAGATTAAAGACACGGCAGAGGAAAACGTGTGCGAAAAGAGAGATTAAAAAGGACAAAGAGAGAGATTACGAGAGATGGAGAGAGTCAGCCAGAGGTACCTACTTGGGTGTCTGATTTCGTAGCTGAGTGCCAGCATCTTTGCCAACTCTGAAAGGTGAAGAGACAACTTATTCATTTCATGCGGCCGTGGGCACAAATAAGCAACTAAAAAACATACAATTTGTACGCAGATGTCATTTTATCTTGATGATGCGATTCGGGCACCAAGTTTGGAGTTGGAGAAGTGAGTACTGTAATTGTGTTTAATAGATCGAGACAGATAAATGCACACTTGCGAAGCTGTAGTGGGGACAATACATTATGGCTCAGCAGTCTTTCAAGCCTAGAACTGGACCCAAAGGTCCACTTTGAAACTGCATTAAGAGTAAGTACATTAAATGATCGGAGTCTTCCCAAGTACCTGTGATATAAGTGAAATATATGAAACCTTGTGTGCTAGGAGTTTGGACATTATTGTAAGTAAGGCTGAAAAACTGAGGGCCAAATGGGAAGCAATCTGTGTAATGCGCACTGAATAACATATTATAGCCTGGCAGCGAAGTGTTGCAATAGCGGGAAAAATATTGTGAAACTTTCTGACAGAAAACCCTTTGCCACAAAGACGTGCTTTTAAAACATACACACTGCCCCAAGCAGGGAGAAATGTTGTGAGCAACTGCTCTGCTAGCATTCATCAGATGTGTAATGAAATTGTTTGTTGCCTGCATGCCCGTGTGATCGTTTTTAGTCACCGTCTCGTCGCTTTCATCTTTATTTCATCCCACACAGTGCCCGCCTCAGTTCTTCGACACATACTTTCCTTTTATATTTTGCTTTTGATACTTAACAGCTGTTCAAATTTTCATGATCAAGGCATAAAAGGTATTTGCATGCAGAACTTTAACAGATGAAGGAAACACATATTCAGTGTTATTTAATGTAATATAAAAGATGTAAAGATAATTATGGTAACAATTCATGTCAAAGTATGCCGACAGGAATGAATGATCTGTCAGCCTAGGGCGTAAATAACACAAATGCATGTAGATAGAAGTCAGAACTGAGTTTCCGTACATTTTGAAAGAGTTTGGCTGGCACCAGAGCCACTCTTACACAGCAAGAGGCGGCGTCATACCTTCAGCAGTGATTGTATGGCTGGATGAGACTCCCTCTGTGTTGGTGACAGAAACAGAGTACGTCCCAAAGTCTTCTTTGTCTGCACTCGTAAAGATCATCTTAGAACTAGGATGCAGACACAGACAGACAGATACGGGGACGATGCACATTTAAGATCTCGAAATGCATTTTTTATGCTATCCAGCTGTTTGTGTTTGTGTATCATGTGTACGCATAAATACTGTATTTGTGTGACTGCGTCTGTGTGTGTGTTCTTACGTGCTGCCTTCAGTCTTAATCACAACGCCCTTGGAGAAATCGGTGATTTCTTTATAGTCTTTCTTCCAGATGAAGTGAGAGCCCTCGTTTATTTGGCAGGACTCGAATGACAGAACAATGTCGCCTGACTTCTCATCCACGGCACAGGACACCTCCTGAGAACCTTGAATACACAAAGAGACGAGAGGAGTTAAAATTTTTAAACTGCACACATTTCAGTCTCCAAAAAACACAGAAGGAATATAGTCCATAGACTTTTATATTTCAGTGGGATTTTATCATATTTGTCGCTCCATTCCCCACTTTGATCTTGCCTCCAGCTCTTTGAAAAAGAGTGCATCATTCCAGCTTGGCAAAGCCATGTGTTCACTATGTTGTGTGTTTTCAAAGACAAACTTGACGATGCCAGATGGAAAATGGTCAAGATGACACACATTTGGAAACAATCCTGCTGTCTATGAATAAACGTTACCTGCCGCAGCCTTGGCAGTCACAGGGTCAGAGGCCATTGAGGCCATACCCACTCCTGAAGCGTTGGCCGCACGCACTCTGAACAAGTAGCTAGTGCCCATCTCCAGATCTGTTACCTATGAAGCAAGGAGACAACCTAGTGTTAGTGAAGGGATGATACACTGGTGTTAATCATAAATTAGGGCAAATTTGCTAGATAAAGTGACTGTCAGATTAACTTTGCTGCAATGTGTTTTTCCACAACATCAGAAACTGTTCCAGATGGTCCAGTTTCTGAGAAAAGTTATGAGACAGTGACAGCAGCAGTAAATTCTGAGATCCAGCAGCTTCTGCAGCTGATAAATGCAGGATGTATTGCCATATACCAGCATCCAGACCAATTATTTTATTTTAGATTTTTGGTGACAAATTCATTAATCAAATTTAATCACTCATAATTAAACTGTACTGTTTTGCAACCCATGTTTTATTAGGCCACTAAATATTAATGGCATTACAGAGTAATCAAAACCATATAATGTTGATTTGTTGACTGACCAAATGAGATTAATCATGTAAAAGCTACTTTTCATTGTAAAATCAAGCACATCCATTTAGCTTCTTATCTTTTTTTTGTACTATTTAACCCGGTAACTGTTTCCTTTATCCACTAGGTGTCAGCATTGCACAGTTTAAGTGTATCACTGCACTGTACAGAAGGATGAATACCTCACAAGAGTAATGTATGTGTCATTTGAAAATTATAGCAAACAGGTGCCAGCATCCTGTTTCTCCACAAAAATATTTTGGCTGACCAACAGGACAAAACCTAAAAATATGAAGTGTACTGTCATGAAAGACAAAAAGAAATCGTAAGTCAGGAAGTTGGAACCAGAGAACTGTTGGCTTTGTTTGCTCAAAAAATCAAAACTGTGGAATAGATTGATTATCATTTAATCCACGATCAACTAATTTGTGATTTTTATGTCAAACTGCAGTGTATCCAGGTAATAAATGGAAGGATTTCAGAGAAATAATCATACTGAAACATAAACCATGTTAAAGATGCTCTCACCTTGTGGAAGCGGTGACTGACAGCTGTTTGATTGGCCGTGGTCCACTCAGAAGTGCCCTTCTTAGCGTACTCAACATGATAGCCTGTGATTGGTCCAGAACCATGGTAGACAGGCTTCTGCCACTCAACCACCACTGAGTTATCTCTCACTTCAGTGAAGGTCAGATTAAAGGCAGGGCCTAAAGGACACACATAGCAAGGGAGACACTTTTGTACATGTGTGGACATTTCAATGACGACATTAACTCTCGTCCTGCTGATTATTATCGAGGTATTTTGGTTTCATGTTTCGTGTGTCATGAATTAGTCAGAGGATGACGTTTACTAACCAGGCTCCGGCATGGTCCAGGCCTCACAGGTGAAGTCAGCTGAATGTTTGGAGGCTGGTCCGAGGCCAGCCAGATTGGCTGCATACGCCTGGAACTGATAGACTGCTCCCTCTGTCAAGCCCTCCACCTGTCAGTGAAATGTTATCATGGTTACTAATATGCCACACACAAACGGATAAATAACACTGACTGACCCAGATATTTTCCTTAGAATGTGGAAAACCAAATCAAACCATTTTTAAAACAAAGATACCTGACTTAAGTGCTTGTATTCAATTAATATGTTAAAAAATAAGGAAATAAGGTAACAACAGACATTATTGTACCTTATAAAGTCTTTCAGAGATTGGTGGGATGTGAATCTCCCTCCACATGGTTGCTCCGCTGCGTCTTTTGTCCACATAGTACTCCTTGATCTTTGATCCTCCAGAGTGAAGAGGTTTCTTCCAGTTCAGAACCATTGAATGTCCGTCACAGCTCAGCAACCCGATGTCGTAAGGAGCAGAGGGATGAGCTAAAAAGGCAGTGTTGAATTTTAAAATGTATAATAATACAACAATCATTTAAAATAGTCGTCACAGTCCGGCAGCGAGATTTTTAAAAGCTGATTATCATCATTATCATCGTCATCATTAATCAGAATGACCAAAAAATATAATATACTGACTGAGGGCAGCCTTGACAGTCAGAGGTGAGGACTCCTGGGATTCATCGCTAAGACCTATCTCATTGATAGCCTGGACACGGAACACGTAGGTTTCTCCTTTGGTCAGACCGCTAACCACAAACCTGCAGAAACAAACCGACACACAGTAATCAGTCAGTAATCAAAGAATCAAACAAAGAAACATTTCTGCACAATACAGTCGGTCGTTGATGGGTTGAAAACATACTTGGTGTTCTTGCGAGGTTTGTGATTGGCCGATTCCCAGTCCTTGGACCCTTTCACACACTGATCAATGTAGTAGCCAATCAGATTGTTTGGTTCCTTTGGTGGAGCCCACTGGATGAGGACAGAGGTGTCTGTTTCCCTGGTGGCAATCACCTGACCGGGTGCAGATGGCACACCTGAAGACATTTCACAGACAATCATAGACACAGCGGCAGCGTCAGTGTAGATTCATTCCACTGGTGTAGAAAATAGATGTGCGTTACACTGTGAAGACATAAAAAGACCTTTGAGTTGCAGAGTCTCAATAGTTGCACTTGGCTCTGATGGCTCACTGTTTCCATGGATATTGGCAGACAAAACTCTGAACTGATAGTGTTTGCCCTCTGCCAGGTCAAAGACAGCATAACGGGGAGACCGAATGGGGACCTGAGTGTTAACACGCTGCCACGCACCACTTTCTACCAGGCACTGTGGGGCGAGAGAGAGAGAGAGAGAGAGAGAGAGAGAGAGAGAGAGAGAGAGAGAGAGAGCATTGTATCCTGAATGGTGATGAGAAGTTTGCTTGATATCAGTCTCTCAGCTTTATTAACAATTAAATTCAGTCAGCTTTGGGCTTGTTCCAGCATATAACACGTAAGTTGATTTTAGAAAAGAAAGTCAGATTGTTGGACCAAATATAGTGTAGCATAGCATTACATCTTGGAGGAAAATGTTGTACTTTTTACTCCACTACACTTATTTGATACATTTAGGGGGAAAAAAATCTGAAAAATACTGAATACAGGATCCAATAATTAGCCAGTTTGACATGAGTCGACAATAATCAGTGAATCCATAGTATACAGTACATACAAACATGTAAATACATGTATAATTTACTTCTACGTACTACATTTGAAATCAGATACTTTAAGGTTTTTACTCAACTACTGATGACTGAATATTTAAACACAATATCTTAACTTTTACTGAAGTATGACTTTCGGATAATAAAACACTGAAGAACATGCATTCTTACACTGATAAGGTATACGTTCAAGTAGTATATACAGTGTAGTACACAAAACAGCACTGGTAAAAGTACAAAATTGTTTGTTACCTTTTCTATGAAGTACCACATGGGAGCCTTGCTGGAATATGCTGGGGCTTTCCAGCTCAGAACAACATATGTCCTGTCTATTTCTGAGACACTGATTCCTGATGGAGAACCCGGAGGTTTTCCTTCAGCTGCACAGAAACACACACACACATACATGATTAAGTATATATTAACACTTGCACTGCGAGACATCTACCATTGTCCTCTGGCTTTACATTAATTCACCGGAAGGACATCGTAGAAGGATATTGAAATGTTTTCATTTTAGAAAACTCTCACCTTCCACTTCGTCATGGTAAGACACAATGTTTAGTTTTCCTCCAAGTTTTTTGGCTGCAGGAAGAAAAAAACAACATGATCACCAATCTGCTTTATGTTGAGGTAACGGGACTTTATCTATCGCTCGCTTGGAAAAATTGTTTGAAATGCATCAAACAGCACATTGGGATGCAAATCTTACTGTTCATCACATTATCTAATCAATTCATGTGGAATTTTGATCAATGGTGACAGGAGGACAAGTCATTTTATTAAATGCACTGACCAAGAAAAGGCATCATTCAAGCATGAATTTTAGTCCAATATGCATTTTTTTTAACTTCCTCTATATCTCAATGATTTGACCTAAACTGTATGAAACCAAACAAATTATTTATTTAGATTCCATCTGTAACATACCAAAACAGCAGCAACATTTGGTACGTCAGAGAACACATTTCCTCAAGTCTTCAAATGGTGTAATATAAAAGGCAGAGATGACATTTCTCTGTACTAATCCAGTTAAACCCACCATGGAGCTTCTCAAACTCAGTGGGGTCCAGCGCAGCGATAGGATCAGACATGCGGGATGGTTTGCTGATTCCGTGCGAGTTGACTGCTCTGACTCTGAAGTAGTAGGAGTGTCCTTCAAACAGCCCAGACACTGGGTATTTACAGATTTTAATGGGGTGATCATTGCATTGGGCCCAGTTTTCAGTTCCAACCTCACATCTACAAAATGAACAGCAAAAGAGACAGGAAGTGGTGTTAGGAAAGTTACATTTTATATACACAGGTTCAGATTAACAAAATATAGATTATCTTGACGGGTATCATGTTGTTAAAGCCTCTGCCTAAATCAGAACCATATACAAGAAGCCACCATCATTATGTCATCGCAAGTTGTTACAACAAATTTTATTATTGACGAGAGTAAAGTTCTGATGTAGTGGAGGTTCAATTTGCAGAGGACATTTTTACAAGGCCGGGACATAAAAGTTGGTGCAACTCGATTACAGCAATTAATCTACCTGACAGCACAAGAATAATGGAGGAACACGGGCAGTAATACAGATGAAATTATTATAGTAATCAATTTTGGGCTGTGTATTAGAATAGAGTGGATTGTCCATTGTAAAAGTAACAGGTGCATCAATTAAAGTTAGCTTCACAGTGATCATCTTTGTCTATTATGGTGCTCTGCAAAAGTGTAAGAGTTAGCTGCATTAAAAAAATATAGACACAGTGATTGCTTGCAAAAGATACTTGGTTTACACTCTAAGAGTATTTAAGGTTGTGTTGTACAGAAGGGGTCAATAATAAAATGAATGGAGTATAGTACACTAACAAGTACATTAAAATATTTCAGTATAAAGTCAAAGGAAGGACTCCCTGTGCCTAAAAGACAAAAAACCCCAAACCAAACAAACTCTATGTGATGACTTACAGTTTGTTTTTATGTTGGTCAGTTTAGTTATTTATGGTGTTTATATCAGTAACTCCTACTTGTCCACAAAGTATCCCAGGATTGGTCCTTCTGTGGTGGTATTTGGGGGCTTCCATGACACAATGACATAGTCTCTATTGGCATCGTGGATCTTGATGTCCATAGGAGCACCAGGTGCCTTGACGACTGGGGGAGGACCATCTACACAGGAAGTGACACAGTGACATGTTAAAAAATGCAAGTAATAATTAAATAACCATAGTATCAGAGTCCTTGTCTTAAGATTTATGGAATTTACAATGCCTTTCTTTAAGGGCCGTTTTCTCAATATGTGTTTTTTTCTCGTACTCTGAGAAATCTCAATTTCATTAGCACTTACATACAGTACACCAAACTTTCCAGTCTCATTCCTTCCTATAGTCTGAGGGACTGTCTAATGATCCAGCACGTCACCTGCGACAGAAACAAAAGCACTGTGTTCTGCGGTGCCTCCTTTAGTGACCATGCGTAGTGTGTAGAGGCCTTCATCGTCTTTGAAGAGGTTGGGAATAGTCAAGGTGGAGACTCCTCTGCCAGTCTCAATCTTCACCCATTTAGACTCAAACAGGCGCTCGTCTGGAAGAGAGACAGGATCCTGAATTCATTCAATTCCCTGCATAATCCCTACAAACCTCCACTGTAAACTGCTGAAGCAATATATTTCTATAAATTATACATGATTTGATTTGCTTTTATACCACGTGGCACCTTTATGTAATGTCTACATACTGTACACACACTCAGCAAATTAAACTACTCATGAACTGGGGTCATATCGCTAGAGTCTATGTAGCTACTTTCTCTATAAGTAATTAGTAATAAAAATAGTGTCCGTAACATGTTCCCATTTTTCCACTACTGTGCCTCTGGCTGCATGTAGACTAGATTGGGTCTGGTAGTCGCCACGGCAGGGAGTATTTATTACCAGCAATTACAGTGTAATTACTTAGTCATAAAATGCTACTTTATAACAATTACCATCTCTGTACCACTGTGCCTCAGGCTGCAGGTTGGCCAGGTTGGGTTCCAGGTTCATGGTAGCAGTCAGACTGGCAGATCCTCCCTCTGAAGAAAACACCGGCCCAAACTTCTCCAGAAAAGTGATGATGATTTTAGTGTAATGGATCTTGGGAAGCATAGCAGCTGAGAGAATGGAGAAAAGGAAGAATGAATGAGAGGGAGATGGGAATACGAGAAAAAAGAGACCTGTTATATCCTGGCAGTGGTACTGATAGTGTAGTTTCTGGACATATTTATGATGCTCACCTGTGAAAGGCAACCATGCATAAGGACAGGACTCATCCTCCATCCTGAACCCTACATGATTAAAAAAAAAACATACCAAAAGATAACCATTATTAGCAGCAGGCATTTGTGAAAAAATAACCGCTTAGAAAGTAAGAGACCAACACACACGAAAGTGCCTCAGCTAAATTTAATGACAAAGTTATTTTGTGAAAATCCAGTTATTGTTACCTGAACAGCGATAACTATAATTTTTCAAGACTTATAGATTCCACAGATCTATAAAAACTATACTACAACATACTAGACAATCGGATATAGGGACTTACTCTTGACCACAATGGAGGCCTGACAAGACACCTGTCCATGGTTGTTACCAGCCACAACAGTGTACTGGGCGGTATCATCAGTCGTGCATCTATAAAAACACAATAAAACACAAGTTAAGCATTCCTTTAATCACATACTCACATACTATTATTGTATAAACCAAAAGATTTCTTAAAACAGCCTTCGGATGTGTAAATAAAACCACAAAGTGGGGTTTTTATCTTAGCGAGTTTCTTCCTCACCCTGATATCAAGCCTTGGATGTTTGTGTGAGTCTTTAGTTATGTTTACAGACACCTATAAAACATGGGAAATGTCTACATACCAGACGCACCGTGTGTCCACAAAGATCTGCTCCGCTGAAGTAATCTTTACAAGGTGTATGAAACTAATGCACCAAATAAGCAATAATTTCCCACATGATTGCATCTTGCTGCGAGAGAAAATCAGCGGCCTGATAAGACAGATTAAGTAATGCTCTGACTTGGCTTTAGACATAATACTTTGAGAGAGTGCTTTAAAGTTGTAATATACACTTTGTGAATAGATTACAGTAATTTTCTTTCAGAACTGGTTAAATTTCACAGAAAATATTATTTTACAACCAAATCTGTTGCAGTAAAATACGTGGCGTGATCAAGTTGCAGGATGCAACATGATGCATCGCCTTCTGTTTCTCTTGTGATTGTCAGGCTTCCTCTAAATTATATATCCATGAGATGTTGCTGCTTTTGTTCCCACTAGAGCCATACTGCCACAAATATTTGACAACCTGATAAGAAAGCACCAAGCAAACAAGTTGCAAAAGCTTCTGATCTAGACAAATCTGTTGTCAGATGGTGCGAGCCAAGAAAACTGCATTTACTGGCTAAGGTGCCTGTTAGAGAGATATCAAGAGAAATGCTTTGAGGCAGAAGAGGGCTTCATGACTTAAAGACTAACATCAACCTCTGAGTTTAACCTCTTACTTGTATCATTCACTCTTTATCCCTCAGTCTGTTCCTCTCTGTATCGCTCTCCCACCCTGATGCTCTTCTCACCAACTTTACAGAAACCTCAAATTACAGCAGTATCATCTAACATGGGAATTTCAGCCCATGCAGAGTGCGGGGAGTTGAGGGAGAGCAGCAAATGTTTTTTGGATCATAATAGCATTCAGTAAATCCTTCAAATGCACAGAATTGTTTGCACTGCTGCAAATGTGTGTGTGTGGGGGGTCTACATGAATACTGTGGTGTAAGGATCAAGGATTGAGAGGTTGGTAGGGATTCTGCATTTCGTCTGTCTGTCATGAGCCTGGCTTAAACTTATGACAGGCTGCTTGTAATTTGCAATTCAAAAGAGATTTCTCCTCTACGGTCTTCCAGCCTATTTTTAAAACTATCCCAAGCGCTTCATGGTAGCTGTCTTTTTGACCATTCTGCATGTTTTTTTTCACAGAAAACACACAACCTTCTATGTAAAGGGTAATCTATGTCAAGGTCTTGTGAGTTTAAGTTCACTCAGGAAGATGATGGGAGTATTACGGAGTAATGGCCGTTGGCTTATCTGTGTGTATGTAACAGACAGAAGGAGCTAAAGGTGACTGGATCCGAGCGGAGAGTGATGACTTAAAGAATCCTGGAGTATCACGTAGCACTGAGGTCAGCAGTCGAACAGCTGAGCTTCCTAAGACTGGAGGGAGAGGGCTAGATGCCCCCCTCCCCTCCCCACATATCTGTACTCAAACAGCCTCCCCACACAGTCAGTCAGCTGACTCTGACGTCATTACTACCTCTGTGAATCTGTGCGGTGATCCTGATGAGACTCTGGAGGCAGATTTTCTCATGGTTCAAGAGGTAGTCTTGGGATAGATGATTAGCCAGTCAGTGGCCCAAGTGGGCAAGAGTCATGAATCACACACCCAATAAATGGACAATTAATTATGTCCTTAAAGCCTAACGAACATATGAAATATACTTCTCAACATATTAGCCGCTTGGAAAACCTGTTTTACGTATTTAGACACCTACATTGTTTACATCAGCTTGTAGCCTTTTTATTCTCTTTTATTACTACTGTTTCATGTACCTCACGAGCTTCTGCATGCATAGCAAAAAGCAAGGTACAATTAGGGGTTACTCTAGTAATTTATTCTGACACTTAAAGTTGGGAAAATAAAAAAAA
Organism: Pagrus pagrus; assembly: GCF_965226575.1. Classification (NCBI taxonomy): domain Eukaryota; kingdom Metazoa; phylum Chordata; class Actinopteri; order Spariformes; family Sparidae; genus Pagrus; species Pagrus pagrus. Next base: position 26,753,678 of record NC_140185.1, on the reverse strand, counting down.
GATAACCTGACGTTGTGACGGATCGAGACCTAGAATTTGCATAATGGAGCTCAACAGCATCTCATTTGACATTTTTCTGCCTGTTTAACACCCTCATGTTTTAAACTCCATATCTGCATTTTATAATGCGGGTGGCATGTTAAATACTGTAGTTTGAACTTTACAAGGCTCCCTCCAGAAGACATAAGACGTGTTTTTTCAGAAGCAGGGTCGTTCTAAAACTGTAAAAAATACACTGACCTTTATGAGTAAATATGTGTTGTTGTGCGTTGTCCCTTTTAATATGAAAACCAGCTTATCGAGTAGTAAAACACACGCAATCATTGTAAAGTCTGTGTTCTCTGACTTGCCATACCTTGGGATCTCCAGAGAGTGGATTCCACCTTTAGATTCAACGACGTACTTTCCAGAGGACACATTCAGGATCACGTCATCTTTATACCTAAAACATATGAAAATTACAGCTCACAAGCATCAAGACTTTTGGAACCTTAATAAATGACATTGTTAGCAAAACATTAGTTTACACCGATACTAAAATCTGTTATCATGTTACTTTCATATCTAAAAGAAAGAAAAGAAGAGATGATAGGCCAATCTATCAAAAAAGTGTTAAACAGCCAGCTTTTGATTGATACATTTAATCAGTTTTAGTATTGGATTTCCATGATTTAGACCTCCCTTACCATTTTACAATGGGCATGGGGAAGCCATCAACAGTGCAGATGAGTTTGACAGGAGTATTTTCATACACGGTGTGGGATCTGACTCTTGCTAGGAACTTTGGTCCCCTGATCATCGGCCCCTCACGCACATACTTGTCCAGCATCTTCGCCTTCAACTAGGTAGAGAAACAGGAATGCCAATAAATATTTGAAAAATGAATAATATTCACTTCTCTCTCCCACACGTCTCTGTGTTACCTGATTGCCCTATTACTATAGCACATTATAACAATTGTCATGAACATTAACATTTCTAAAGGTCAACTGTAAATGACACACAACATGAAACACAATATTCATCCAACGTTTAGTCTGGATGGATAGACAAACGTCTGGATGGACAAACTTCACAGATTCTTACCATTTCCTCCACGTGCATGCGTGTTTTGTGCTCATATCTTTCCTCCATCACCTCAGAGCTAAAGACAAAAACTGAGTCAGTTCAGCGGCTTCAGGAAAACAAGGTTTTCAACAGGCCGAGAATTGAGTAAATTATATGTGATTTTGATTATAAATTACAATTATATGTATTATTAGATGTGATTTTGGAACATGTACCTGCTAGTATGTAGATACTGTAAGTGTGACATTAGCCTCATTTAAGGATGCTTTCAAGAAAAATAACATTTACAGTAAGTAGCAGTGTTTTGGAAACAACAAAAACTCTACAGTATGTGTGAAGACTGCAACAGGCTGTATGCAATTATCTGAAAACTCTCTGAAAAGATAAAAAATAAAGGTTATCTATCACGACCTTAGTTCTATGAGCAAAGGCAGAGGCCGCTAGCAAGCTCTGCAGGCCAGCTCATTTTTCTCTGCTGAGCAGCACGCTGAAATGTGACATCATCAGTAAAGGCAATCAGGACTGATCCACCAATCCCTCCTAGTACTTGCTGGAACATGGGCTGTTGTAAGTTTACAAGTTTAGAGGTAATTTCTGTGATTACTGTATTAGGATTACTACGAGCAGAACTTATTTAGTTGTACATTTTCTCACAGGTTTTTTCCTTCGGACAGGCATTAAAAACATAAGGAAGTACAGCCCCATGCTTTAATTAGAGTTGGGGCAGATCTGATATCAGTATCATGTTCCGATACTGACGCAATTCACTCAATCCGATATCTGATGTCACCGATCCACGTACAGATCCAGATTCTATAAGTTTGATGTTTTTATGAATTAGAAATATGTAATAATGCAATTTTACGCTAATAGCCAAAAGAATTGTAGCAAAATGTAATTAATGTATTATCAATAAAACAGTGATACAAATATAACCAGTTTCCACCTTTTTTGTCTCCCAGAAATCTATTAGTTGGACACACAGGCAGAGCTCGCACTTGATCATGAACTACCTATACTGTTACATGATATTGTCTGCAGCTGAGGCAACTAGTAACTCAGCATGTCCTTAGTTTAGAGATATTGCAGTCTTGAAACACAGAACAGCATCAGGCAGATAGCTAACTTGCAGTATCAAAGTCAGATCAGAACTGTGAAACGTGGATCTATCTATCTAAGTGGGCTCACATGGTTGACATTAGAGAGGCTTGAGCACTGCAAAGACAGGCTGCTGTACAACGCTGCATTGCAGGATTTCACCTTACTGTTCTACATCTGTGTTTCAGACATGGTCGTCTTTGCCCTCTGGAAGATTTGCACTACAGAGGGCATTGTTGTGTCTGAGTCAATTGTTGTGTCCATTTTTGTCAGGAACCATCATGACTAACAATGATTAATCACAACATTCGCCCTGTTTTTAATTGCCATACACAATATCTTTGCATAAAATCCTTGAGCCAAATTCCATATTCAGCAGACTCTATGCCACTAAAGGTCCAACCCATGAGAGGCTGCCTCAGAACTGGCAACAGGCCTGTGGCCTGAGTGCCGAAGATTGCCAGCAGCAGAGACACAGCCGGCACTGGAAAGCTCTGAGTCTTTCATCACTGCAGTCCAGAAAGCCATCAGGCCTGAATTGTTCCACCCCTGCCACTGGAAAATTGAGGGGAGTGTCCTGCCGTCCAGAGAGTTGGAGCAATCCTGAAAATCTGGCAGTGACAGACGAAGCAGTTGGTGTAGGGACCACTGTGATGACACTGAGGCAGGAGGGGGCTGGGTTGCATATTAAGGGATGATGATGAGACCATCCTTGACCAATAACTGTCTTGGGACGACCATTTACAAAGCCTGTGGGATCTGTGGGTAATTGGTGAAATAAGTAAGGTGCACATTTCAGTGTGCTGCTCTTTAGATTCTCTAGAGTGGGTAAACCTGTGGAAAAGCCTGGAGTTGTTTTGTAGTACACTGAGCCATGATAATTTTGAGCACACGATTGGCAAATCAGTCAGTTTGTGGAGGGTAATTACACAAAGACAAGCTTCATACTTACTTGAGGTTGAAATAGAAAAGAAGGAAATTGTTCAGGTAAATAAGCTCTATATGAGTAGAAACACTACCACTACATGAGTAAAAATAAGTCAACACCTTGTTAAAATGGTGCGCTGGTTAGCAGCTTATTAGCAAAAAAAAAGAGAGAGGCGAGACAAAATAAGCAGCAGCAAGAATAAGGTTTTTAAATGGTGATTAAAGACATGAAACACAGCAGCAAGAATACCTGTTGGTACTCCTCATAATTCACACACACATAAACAAACACACACATAAACACTCTATAACTGCTGTGAAATGTGACAGAAAATCTGTTAGCAAAGACATTTTGTACCAATGGTGTTAGACTATCTAGAATTGACGTCAGTCAGTTTGTTACAGTTAAAACGTAATCTTGATTCAATCAAAACCAAACATTTTCTATTTTTCCACATAATATATGTTCCCAGAGAGGGTTATGTTAAAATTAAGTTATTCGTCAAGAAAAATCTTGTGTTTTTTTGTGTTTTATCTTTGGAAAAAGGCAACAGTATCAGATTCTTGCTGCTCGGAGGTTTGGAAAGCTTCTCTTAAGCATCAGAAATATACCAAAATTGAAATGCAAATCCAGAGCAGTTTTTCTGAACCTGCTCACTGATGTGTGGTGTCAATTTGTGAGACCCCCATTAAAACTGTGCAGTTGACTCACTCGCACTTCTGTGCACAGCAGACAGGTTTCAGTGTTTTAACAGAGCACAATGGGGGCGAAAGAAAGTAGTAAGTTACTGTGTGCTGAAGTTGGATTTGGCTTGATAATGATTAATGTAAAGAATGCTTTGTTCAGCCCTGATATGGATTTTGAAGATGCTTGTGAAAACTATTTTCATGTTTAGCATAGGGTTAGTTTGGTCTTGGTGTAAGCTTGATGTTAAACAGGTTAGCCTTTCTATTCAAAACTAGTCTGGGTTTTTAATTTGTAGGTTTAGTGATGAAAAAGCTTACTACTGTTACAATACTATCATTAGGTTAATGCTTTAGTTCTAAGTACGTACGTTAGCATTAGCCTGTTACATGTATCATATACCTGCTGTATTCTTTAACCACATATCGGCTCTGTTTGTGGTGGTACTCGTGGTTGTAATCGCCACGTTTGATCCACGCTGACATGGTGACACTGTAGATACTGACCTGTTGGACCAGCAACACACACACATACATACACAGGCCGACATGGTAACAAAGTACAGCAGATCGTTGCTTACAAGTCAGACCAGCAACACAGTGACAACAACATACACAAACACTTGGGGCTACCAACACTAAAGGATTATCAAAGTGACCTTAGGAATTAGATGTCGTCTTCAGAGGAGCGTTTGGGGCTTTTAAAAACAAAGTTTTTCTCTTTAAAATGACTTGGTGCTTTGTTACAGTGTGCAGTAAGTATAGTGGGCTCTATATTTGTGTTGACAACCTCGCCCCCCATAAAAAAACAAAGCCCTACAGGAATTTGGACACATGGAAACATTGTCACGCGCCCAAATACACACACACACACAAACACAAACACAACAGTCGACTATAGGAATGACAAGGTGACACTATATTGATTTAAAGACACCAGCAACACAGACACGTGTACACATACATAAACAAAATGCATATGAACAGTGACTGAGAGTACAGCTGCACCACAGGCTGTCCATCAATTTGACGGCTCCAAATTCAGCACGAGCAGTTGTATTCAACATTGATGGACCGTTAATATTTTCCACTTTAAAGACAAGTGAATGAAAAAAATACTGAATTAATCATGAAAGAAAAAAATACAGCTCTTATCATAATCAGTTCCTATTATCCACATACCATAACCTGCACCAGCTACAAAACATGAGACATAACATGAATACAAGACTGATGATATTACCACTGGTACAAAAAAGAGAAAGAAAAAAGAAAGCCACTAAGGTATCATTGACAGTCAGGTTTCCTCAAATGTGTCATCAAAAACATTTAGCTCATAGCTATAATGAGTAAAGAAAACTGAACCACTCAGAACCTTAAAAAAGCTTTCGGTGGTGTTTCTAACCCATCAAAATGCATCTTCTTTGTGTCATAGATGTTAAATGCACAGACTTTAATTGCACCAAATACAGTCAAGTAAAGGGGCATCATCAGCATGTTTAAATCTCAGAGAAGAGAGTTTATAAACTGGTCTGTGTCCATAATTTAACAGCAACGCGTTTATTAAATACAAAAATTCGAAGTGTTTTATTTTATGTTAATGATGGCCTTCACTTTTCAAATTATTTTTAGCTGTGTGTCTGACATAAATACATTTTACAGTTCACACACCGAAGCAAGAGCGTAACTTTGTCTTGCATCATGCACAGCGGCGTTGAAACATAATTGCCTTATATCACCCAAGTCTTCAGAGACCAGAAATAAGGTCAGGTGCAACATAAGACGACTCTGTCTACCCATCCTCAAAAGACATTGCCGTTTCCATGTCTCTGAATCACTAATCCCAGCGTCAGGGTCACCCAACTCACATGTAATGCCCCAAAACTGCCATTCGATTGATGACATAATCCCTTGACCTCTTACCCAAGACCCCTAAAGTCAATAATGTTGAATTCCATGTCGTAAAACAGAAAAGCCCCAAAAATATTAATCCTTCACAGGAAATGTTCTGTTGTTCACACACTTCACCTTACTCAGGGATCAGTCAACAAGCCTTTCCAACAGTGCCACAAATAGGGCTGCAGCTAATGATTATTTTCATTGTCGATTCCTTTGTTGATTATTTTCGATTAATCGACAAGCTGTGCGGTCTATAAAATGTCAGAAAATGGTGATAAAGTGTTTCCCAAAGCCCAAAATGGCTTCCTTAAATGGCTTGTCCACAACCCAAAGATATTTAGTTTACTGCCAGAGAGGAGTAAAGTACAAACCTGCCAGAAAATATTCACATTTAAGCAAAACTAGTTATTTGATTATCAAAATAGTTGGCCATTAAAATAATAATAAACTAATTGATCAATTGTTGCAGCACTAGTCGCGGAGCTGTACCACCAAAAGCACTGATGTCCCAACTCTTCCTTGTGAGTAGGTACAGTTTATTTATAGAGCAGCTTCTAGCGCAAATATTGAGAAATCAAAGCAACAGACATTTCAAGCCATTCCTCAGAAAACAAGCATTAACTCAACTGCCCTCAGGCAAATGGTCGTTGCAGACAGGTCATATTCTAGTCCCATCAGTCCTACAGCCCAGTGGCCAATACTGTAACAGCACAAATGCCTGCCAAGTGACATCTGAGCCTCTCTGTCTGTAACAGTAGACCTCTAAAAACTCTCAGCCATAACCGTACAAAGCTCTGAAATTTTGCAGCTTGATCATAAACAGTTGCCATTGAGATAAAAACACTTGCTGTGTTAACTAGTGAGAAAGCCAATACAACAGATTAATAATGGCTCATTTGCATTGTACATTTGTTCACTTAAAATTCAGTCAACACATTATGAGTCCCAGAACTGCACACCAGCAATTTGTCCAGCAACAGTCCCGACCAAATTTGACTGTCCAGCGGGAGTCCATTTAACCAATTAGAGTCTTACGATGATAAACACACAGAGCAACAGGCTGTCTATCAGTCGTGTCTCAAATGAGGCAATTACGCCCATTATCCTCCAGGCAATGGTAAACTCATTTATTTCAACTGAATTGCTGCACATCCTTCATAATTCAGACACCCTATCATTCATCACAGTTAAGTATTATCAGCTCTGGCTAAGGTGGCCCTGCCCTAATCTGCTCTCTGTATCTCCATCCCACTGATTCCACCTGCTACACTAGGGTTGAAAACAAAAGGAGATAGACAAGCTGAAGACACAGAGGGGATAGAACAGCAAAAGAATAAAATTGCAGTTTTTCTTACCCCTTGAGATATCCTTTGCAGCGACTTCGGTTGTCAGCCTGAATCCACAGGGAGTCAGCCTAGACCAAGTACCAGGCCAACAAAACCACCACACTTCTCAAACCGACCCCCACCTGCCTCTCCCTGAGGCCTTATAAGGAGAGAGAGCTGCCTATATATAACCATCATCCTTCAAGACCCGGGGCCACTACAACCAGGCAACTATTTGATTAACAGAGTTTGCCCATTACAGTTTTTAGGGAAAGCCATGTTAGCGCAGTTGCCGATTTCTGGCTTGTTATCTCAACAACTGGTGCAAACAACCAGTTATTCAAGTATACCAGCTGATGTAGACAATGCAGACAATCTGACCATGGTGATGTCATGCGGGGGGCAGTGTCAAGTTTACGAGAAGCATTTTTAGCTCTACAAAATAGGCGGCGATATGGTCGAAGAACCGTGTTGCAAAAAGGCTGGTCACTTGTATTTCATCCATACACCTAGCCACACTACTGGTGAGGTGAAGTCCTTCTCTAAGATCTTTCTCCATATACACTCAGAAACATCTTGAGACACTATGTCGCATGCTGAACTTTGGCCACAGCCTATTTATATAACTAGCTACAGTTACAGCTCGACTATTCCTGACACAGTGGAGAGAAGCTGTGAAACACATTTCACATCTTAGGCAAAATCATATGATGGGACAACATGAAGTTACATTTGAGAAGAGGAGAGAGAGTGAGAGAGAGAGAGAGAGAGAGAGAGAGAGAGAAAGAGAGGGAGGAAGGGTGGAGGCTTGGGGAGGAGTGTGTGATGTGTGAGCGATGTAGACAGAAGAGTGTCAAAGAAAGCAACCAAGAAGGCAACAAAAAAGGAGAAGCGGTGGATGATTTATTTAAAGCTAAAATCTGTAACTGTCTGAACTTTGTGAGAAACATTTGGCTTTTTCTAGTTAATGCACCATCATACATCAAATTCATGTACGTTTGAATGGATATCAACACTGGCTAAGGGAGCTGAGGTGTGTTTTGGAAGCAACAGTGGTGTTGTAATGGTCTTTTAGTCAACCACATTAAAGCTGCAAGGAATATTCATTTCTTTGTTGATTCTGGCGGCCCCTGGGGACAAAAGCGGTATGACGACCACAACCTTGTTTTTGGCTGGCGCATGCATTTGTTTTGGAAGCAAGTGAAAGAAAGATGGACCAACTTCTTTAAACTATTTCTTCCTTTTTAAATACAGCTGTTTGCAGAATGAGACAGCGTGGGATAATGTATCTATCTGTGGCTACGTTACATTGATAACCGTAATATGTTGACTTTGTTTTAAAACAGCTCATTACAGCTAACAGATTTGGTTGCTCTGCAAGAATGATTTTGTTGATAAATCAAAAGTCATGAACATTCCCTAATATTGTTATGGGTCTATAATAATAAGCCAAAAGGGTTCGGTAGCATGGTGAAACATTACGTTATGAGACAGTTAGGGTTAGGTCTGGCAGGTGCTGTACCACGAGACTACAGAGCAGCTTCTTTCCTCAAGTTGTGAGGCTCCTCAGTTCATCCTTAGCACGTCACCATAAAAAATGGTTTGAATTTTATGACTTATCATTTCATCAGTATTAAATTAGGACAGTTTCATAACCAGTTAGAAACTCTGTGCAATACATTTAAAGAATACATAGAAGCACTATATAGAAGGAAAATCAGAGGCTGACTTCTACAAGAGCAAAACTCAGCTTGAGTCCTTGAACTAACATCACCTTAAGTCTCATCCCCATCACCAGCCAATAACAATCAAGAATCTTACTATTTTTTTATGATCTACATTAAATTCCAAATAATGTCATACATGCATGCATGTGAAAACAGAGAAATACAACATATATTAAGAACATGAGGTTAACATTTTGTTGAGGTAAAAAACTGAGGTCAGAGTCACTAGAAGTCAAGATCTAAACTATGCATTAATAAATCTTTAAAATGTCTTACATTGGCAGATTAATTATATTTTTTTCACAACTGTAATCTTTATCTCTTTCTCCTTTTCTCCTTTATGTGTGTTTGTGTGTGCGTGTGTGTGTGTGTGTGTGAGAGATGTCTGTGGTCAAAAAGAGCCCTCTGTCGGTCATGTGGTTGAACACTCTGTAACCAGAGCTCAGTGATAACTTTAGGACATTATGTTACTGGCTGACAGTGAGACATTGGTAAGCCAGGGATTCAGTTTAATGAGGTGGTGTTAAATTTTCAAGCCCAAGGGAGAAATAACATTAAAAATTAGAAAATATATGTACTTTTTTGGTTGCATGATCATACTCTGCTTCTTCCAATAATATATTTAATACATTTTGACTATTCTAGGCAACACCTTTTGACACTGCAGTCCCTGAAGACATAGCAAGATGAATTATTCTCACATTTTAGTCTCCTGCCATGCTTAATTTTACACATTGGCTTATAATGAGTCATGAACCCCTGGGCATTTCATGCATTCAATAATTGAGGCCTGTCCGATTAATTTTAAATTGAATCGTTAGTGCAGAGCACTTTACACAGTGTAATGTCTGTCTGAATATTTGTCTTTAATTGAAGAAACATGAGGTATGCAATACCTTTAGTTGACGGATTCTCTATTTATGTAGATTATTTGAATACACCAATTTCTGCACAAAAACAAAAACAAAAAAACATACTTTAAAATGTACTCATCAACAACATATAATCCTTATTTGATCCTGGATGTACACTGACTAGGATCTGAAGCATTCACACAGAAAGTTATATAGTGTTCCTTTCCATTAACTGCTGAGTGTGTTTATTCAGGGTTGGTAAACCTCTGTTTGGGTCACATGATTTCTGTTTAGCTGAGAGGCATAGAGGGTGGCAGCTTGCCAAATACTGCATCAGCAGCAAGACATTAATGCACAGAGTAACAATGGAGAGACACGGTAAATCCCCCCAGCATAATCCCACTGCTCATGTCCCCTCTATCAGGACCCTCTGAAGAGTCATGTAATAATATTTCAAAACATCTAGCAAATACATACATACATACATACATACATTTAGAACTATAAGTCTTTATTGGTTGTTAAACACCCTGTTAATATAACTGACTACATATTGATTAAGACATTTTTGAAGAAAGCATTGTCTAACTGCCTTATACATTGACACATATTATTGTCACAGCTTCTACATTTCACAAATGCTGTTGGTAGGGCACTGAAGCTGTTCATCAGGCATATTCTCTCAAAAATCATGAAGGTGGTGTTATCAGAATGCAGTTTTTTGCTGAATGCTGACATTTCCATCAAATCAGAGTTAGACAATAGCATTTCTACCATCAAATGTCTCTGTTTAGTGTTTCATTATTTATCACTTTTTCTTTGTCTATCCAGTTAGCTTGACATTGCTTAGTTAACAGGGCTCTTAGGCATGAATGAATGGATGTAACATATTTTTAAATATGCATGTTAATACATATCATATAATACATGTCATTAATTCATGTCAGTGTCTTTACAGGACTCCATCCAAAAAATCCATCAGACAGCTGCAGCTGATTCAGAATGCTGCTGCTCGAGTCCTAACAAGAACCGAAAAAGTAGATCACATCACTCCAGTTCTTAGATCGTTACACTGGCTTCCTGTTTAGGGCCAAAAATACATATTTCGGATCTGCTGCTACGTTATGAACCATCCAGACCTCTGAGGTCGTCAGGTACAGATCTGCTTTCAGTCCCTAGAGTCAAAACTAAACATTGAGAAGCAGCGTTTAGTTATTATGCACCACATATCTGGAAAAAACTCCCAGAAAACTGCAGGTCTGCTCCAACTCTCACCTCTTTTAAATCAAGGCTGAAGACCTTTTTGTTTGCCACTGCCTTTCACTGAAGCAATTTCAAGGCTTTGCACTGCACTTAGACTTTTATTCTTTAGTCTTGTCTCCTTTAAACCTATTCTATTTTAGCTTATTTTCCTATTTCTTAACTTGTTTTTAATGTATTGTAAATGGATTTTTTTTTAAATGTCTTTTAATGTCATTTTCTGCCCTGGTGAAGCACTTTGAGTTGCCTTGTGTCTGAAATGTGCTATACAAATCAACTTGCCTTGCCTACATGTATGTACAGTGTATATGTGTGGATACGTATGGATAAATATGTAGACATTTTTTGTTGTTGTTGTTGTTGTTGTTGTGTTGCTGTTTCTTGTATCACTGGGTGTGTATAAAATAAAAAGGGGGAAAATGCAAATGCATGTCAATACAACCAACATGTTGTTGCTGTACTGAAAAATGAATTCGCTGCAATAAAAGTATGTATTTTTAAACTACGCCAATTAACGAGTTTAGTTCACGAAGAGCTCCAACATGATCATTGAAACTTACTAATATAATATCCTACACTGTCATGCAAGCTGTCTTGAAAGGGACGTTTGTACATTGTTACATTTGCGAATCCTGTTCGAGAGCCCCACTGTGAGGCTTGAGGAGAAGGAGCAGCCGGTGGCATCCGGTCAATAAAAGCAAGCTACCCACGCTACCACGTGATGACGCACGACGTCTACGGCGCTCACGATTGGCTGAGCAGACAGGCAAGGTGGACAAACGGTAGTGAGAAGTCCATGGACGTAAACAGTAGAGAGTTTAAAAGCCTGCTGTCTGTGTCCTGTGTATTTCACTATCTGAGATAAAGTTCCTTAACAAACCATCACAACTCTTTGTTGCAACAAAGGTGAGACCAGTTTAAACGTTACGTTTGTTTAACCAACGGCTGTTCGGTTAAAACTCCTAAGTTCAGTTTTGACCTGTTGTCCTTTGTAGCTAGTTGTAAGGCTTCTTCTCAGACTTAAGTTTCCTGACATTACTTGTTTTAGCTGACTTGTTATTACTAGTTTAGGTGCATACTGTAACCTTAGCTTCTTATCAACTTCATGCTAACGAAAGAAAGACGTCAATTTGTTGTGCACGACCCAAGTTGCCCGTCGCGATTTGTTTGTTATTTTAGCTAAAGTACAGTTCAGTCTGTTAGCCCTTCTTCTTGATCGACCGAGACAGGTCGGGTCTGTGTGTTATCGTGAAATTGTTGGACACCATTTTCTTTTTCTTTCTTTCTTACTTTCTTGCGGTTATTGCATTGTCGTCTTCACTGTAGCGTCAGAGAGCTTCTGTGTTTCTAGGAAGTAGTTTAGAGCTAAATGAAAACGTCTCCAGCACCGTTGCTGACTCGTGCTTGTAGCAGGACACATTTCAGGAGTGTTTTATTGACACAAACTGATTATTTTCATCATAAAGTGTGGAGCCTCACAGCCAGAGTTAAGGCACAGAACTGCACATTTTAGCACAGTTTAATGGAAATGTATCCCGAGATAATCACTCTTGTCAGTTTTAGAATTAGACAGTTTAAATTGGATCAGTTTTCACCTCCATGAATGATGGGTTTTAGGGCATAGCTGTGCCAAACTGGACAAAGTAATGTGTGTTCAGAATGTCACTTATGTCGTTAAATATTAGTGGGTTGAAGGTTTTTGTAGATTGCCCAATTAAGTTGTCACATGAGTTTATTATGGCCACATGCTTCCCCCAGTCAAAGCAACTACCTCTTTTTCTTGCTTAGTGAAACTGTCCAACATCTGCAATTTTTGATGTACCGTGATGATAATATATAGTTTTGATCAAACTTAAACTGTGGGTGTTGTTTTTAATCTTTTTATACCATAAGTGTTATGAGGTCTGCATAAAAAATCAGCTGTTAATTTATAAATGTTCTGTCTTTTTAGGTCAGACATGAGGCTCTACTATCCTCTTCTGTTCTGCCTGGCAGCAGCTCTGTCCTCTGCCTATGTGATTTCATCTCCGTAAGTACAGCTAAACGATATACTGTATGTCTGTTATGGTTGATGATGGTTTAATGAACTGCTATTTCCTGCTTCTCCATTTGTATGTCTATAAAATGTCATCGTCTTTTTCTGTATGAATAAAAAATGAACTGAAAAAAATTGACGTATGTGTTCTTTCATTTCAGACACATGTGGACCAAATTGATCCTGACCCACCACTGGCCAAGCACCTTCTGCAGTGTGAGTTTCTTCCTGCTTTTCTAAATGTATTTTGCATTGAAAATTTTGACCTTTACAAAGATGCTATCAGACCTTTTTACAGAACACAATTTGACATATAACGGTAAGCAAAGCACAGATGTAATTTTAAAATTGATCATTGTCATTCAGCTGCTTGAATAGCACAGTGCTATTGTAAATGTTATAACACCTGTGCTTTTCCTACTATGACAAGTCAATATATCTGCAGTGAATAAGGACAATGTGGACTTGATTGGACCCACATACAGATCAGACTCTTTTTAACACAGTTTTCTGTTATTCTTTATTTTTTAGGTTGAAAAGGCGAAACTTTCTTCATTAAAAATTATCAATCCCTTTTACTCCAACCATGTTACTCATATAAGTTGCTATATAAATATTCAACTGAATCAATATTAAATTTCCATGAGAAAGAAGTTTTTCATTTTGTTATGTTGCACCAGACTGTGGTTGTTGCACCAGACTGTGGTTGGCTAGTCAGGTTTCAGTTTTCACTTCAAGATCCGCATAACCTTTAGTGTTTTATGCCAGTCAAACACACATTTAAAAAAAAAAAAAGGAAATGTAATCACTTATCATTTCCGGGATACTTTTCATATGTTTGCATAAATTTTATATATAAATTTCAGGCAGCATGGATAGTTCATAATTACCAACAATTTTGATTAATTCTTTAATGTCATGGTTTCCCATCTTAATACTATGATGCTCTCCTATATTGCTTGCGAATGTTACCTATATACTGTGTCACTGAGTCAACATCTAATCCTTATGTATCATGTGATGTCTATGAGTCATGAGACAGGCGGCAGTGTCAGCAGTCTGGTTAGATTAGGCAACATTCTGTTCAACACGTGAGGATGCAGTTTTAACGATTCCATAAGTCACAACACCAAACACACATCCCTTATTTTGTGCTTTTGACCGCACTTCTGTCACATTTTCTGCTTTCCTGAGAACTTCTCTGACGGTACAAACCTTGAAGTGACAAGTGGTTTTGTATCATGTGCTCGGCTGTGTGTCGGAAGCAAAGGCTTAATTTGGCAACATTGTGTTCGTGGTTTGACAAGTTGAGGTGGAAATTATTTGTGCAGTGTATTTGCTCAAGATATCACTTGCTATCACTATCACTGCTTCATTACTAAAAAGAAGTTTTTTGAAATGTAGGTACACTAAGACTCAACTGAGGAAATATAGACCCTAAACTGCCACACAGTTTCTGCAGTTCTCCTTTTTACTCAACATTGTGACATTCCTCGTTGGAAAAAAAGGAACTTTCGTATTTTAGGTAGTTGGCAAATATGCTGTAAATACAAATTGCAAGACATACTGTATCTTTGAAGTGAATGTTAATTTATTAGGTTTATTAAGTCTTTATCTGGTCATTATCTACTCACCATGCTGATAGAAAGTCGTTGAAGCTTCATAGTACACCAAACATTTCTGGAGCTGGAGTAAATAAACCAACCCAGAAAAAACAACATACAATTTGGCACAATTTAAGTATCCTGAAGCTCCTCAATCCCAAATTGATTTGGAAAAAAAAAAGTTATTTACCTCCTTTTCAAAGTTGAAATCTTTACTGTAGCTGCTAAGCTAAAAGCATGACGCTGAGTGTCATGGGTGTAAATAATGTTCCTTTAAAATCAGTTTGGGATCTGGGTATTTGGATCACATTTTACGAGCTGAATGAAGCCATTTATGTTTGGTTTCTTTTTGGTTTGCTTTTTCGGTTGATGCAACGCTGTTTCGGTGTTAAGCTCCAGAAATGTTTTAAACTACAAAGCTTTGTTTTTGTCATTCAAATTAAGAAATTTTAACAGTCTCTTTCAGCTCCCTTAACTGAAACTTTTGATTATATTTGATATTGCATAGACCAAGCAATTAATTGGTTCATCTGACAATAATGAAAATGAATGATGGGAATAATTATTTGCGGCTCCAAAATGTCAAATCTAATCTTGCACCGTCATTGAGGTTGGGACGGACTTCAAGTCAATGCACTGAAAGCTGATTATTAATGAATATTAATTACTAAAAACAGAAATAAGTTTTAGATTTTGTATGTCCAAATGGAATAACAATGCTATTTTTATATTTCAGATGGAACACTGCCATCCCAACATTAGCTACTGGACGCTGCATGGACTCTGGTATGTGTATTTGTGTTTTTGTTTTTTTGTTGTTTGTTGTTTATTTATAGTGATCGTGTTAGATTACTAATATTACTTTTTGTTTTCCAGGCCAGACAAAGGGATTGACTGCAATTCATCGTGGCATTTCAACTCCTCTGAAATAGAGGTGAAGCACTGAGCATGTCTTTTATATTTGGCTGTAAAATTCATAAATCATTTATGTTCTTTCTGCAGCCAGTTGTAGATCTGTAGTCATTTTAATTCACGGAGAAGGAACAAACAGATATTGGCAGACACCTATCAAAATTGGCAGGACAAAGAAAAAACTGGAGAATATTTAATTCTTCAGAATAGAAAAACTCTTTCATCTAAAGCACACAAAATAGAGACAACAATATTTGGCATCACAGAAGTAGAGAGGATAAAGTTGTGATTTTCCCCTCCATTTCTCCAGTTGGTACAATTCAAGATGAAACAAATCTGTTTCGGGATGTGTGTTTTTTCAGGACCTGCTTCCAGACATGATGAAGAGTTGGCCTGACTTGCTTAACCCATCATCTACTGGATTCTGGTATGTCTTAAGCTAGGTGTTACTGCCGTACTGTACTACTACCACATTGCTATTATCTTAAGTGACTGCTTCTGCATTGTTTGTCTGGCTGTCTGTTTCTTTAACACATTATCAAATAATATGATATAGCAATAATAACTACTGTATGATTGTTGTTGAGATTTATTGTTGTTAAGCTTTAACCACAGGATGGTATTCAGATTTCTTCAAATTATAGTCATAAAAAAATAAGCTCAAAAATAATTTATCCACCGTTTTACAGAATGCTTCTTTCACAATGGGTCTATTGTTTTTTCTCTTCTGTTACAACTCTTTCTGGTGCATTTGTGATGTGAAACATGACGTCAATGACGCTTTTAGCGGTTTGACCTGTGTTTAAAAATCCTGTGTGGACCCGCTAATTGTGGTGGAAAAGCAGTATAACTGCCAACTACCTGTGGTGACCTCCCTATTTTGACCAGTGAAGATGCTCCATGACCCTGAAATCAGTCATCTCTAGCCAAATTTGAGATAATTATAGTGTCGTGTTTTCCCATTGTCAGTTGTACGTGTTAATACTGAAATCTATTGCTACTTGTCTTTTTCAACAGGAAATATGAGTGGCACAAACATGGTACATGTGCAGCCAAAGCACCTTCTCTGAATAGTGAACATAAATACTTCAGCAAGGCACTGGAGCTATACCATAAAGTGGATCTGGACAGGTACAGCACATTTTCCCACAATCGCAGCCTCACACATGCACATACTGTACATACATACCTCTCTCCTAGCTTTATGTTTGTTTATATTTCAGTCCTTCTAAAAATCAATAAAATGTCAATGACAATAAAATTGTAGCACAGGACAGAGAAACTGACTTCTTATTTATTTTAAGTCAAACAAAATGAATAAAAGCTTCTCGTCCTGAAAGGATCACATGTCAAATATTTTTTCTGTTATTGCAGCATCCTGAAGAAGTTTGACATCACTCCTTCAGACAAATACTACACGGTAGGTTTAGTTATAGTTCAGCCTTAAATTATGGTATATGTAATCTCATATTAGTGTTATGTTATTAATATTATGTGGCGCCTCACTTTTGATCCTCTCTCTGCTCCTGATGTGTTTGTGTATAGTTTTCACAAGTTGAAGGAGTCATAGAGAACTTCTACGGTGTCACACCTAAGATCCAATGTGTCCATCCAAAGGTATATAAAATGTCTTGTCAATTAATCAAACTATAACGTGCTGTTTCTGTTTTGCATGGTCCCACTTTCAAGACTGTTTACCTGCATTTTTTGTGTTTGACAGAATGCTGAATTCCAGATTTTGGGGCAGATTGAGATCTGTTTCAACTCTGACTTCACCCTCCTTGACTGCGAGAGACATTCAACCATGGAAACCATATCTAAGGGAGACAATTCCACAGCTGTTAACAAAGCAACTGGGTTCAGTGTGTGTGATCACGATACACCAGTTTACTACCCGCCTCTTAAAAAAACGCACACAAACTGAAATGCAACACACACTACAACCCTACTTTTACATACACACACGCAAATGTATTCTTTGTTTGCCAGTCAATTGTACTGTAGCACGCACGTACACACTGACTAGCTATCACTTCATTTTTCTCAGGCTTCACAATTAACATTTCCTCAATGATAATTTATGTCAAATATAGCCTCATACAATCTGTGCGAGATGAAAATATTTTTGAACTGCGTGGAAATTCTCACTGGGACAAATACTTGAAAAAAAAAATCTAAGTGCATTGTTCTTTTGATATGCTGCAAAAACTAGGACACACACATACACACTCCACAACTACTTAGTGCTTTAATGGAATTACGTCCCTTCCTGACCTTTGCTAGTAGATGAATCCGATCCGCAGCTCACCAGGGCGCATCATGGTGAGGTGAGGTTAGGGCAGGCAGACAGGCAGTTTACTGTGCCCTAATCTTGTTGGCACATGAGTGGAGCCTTTGCCCGTATTTGCAGGCAACTCCTGCTTCATGTTATTTATTGTGCTGATTTTAAATCTCTGTGACTCTGCTGGTCATAATTCATATGACTTTTGTGTGCTGATGTGCCATCTCTTTTTTTGGAGAATTGATATCATGTTTTTTATTTTTTATTTTTATTAAATAGATTGTTTTTCAACTTTATGGTAAAAAAGAATGATCCAATAAATCAAAATAGCTGGTTTTCTTTATAATGATATCGCAATATGCATATTTCTGAGGTTTAAGGGTAAGGGCATTCATTTTAAACCAACACTGCTGCTTTGTAACAACATTTCCATCTTTCAGACATTATAAACTAATACATGTAGCACGTTTGCCAGGTACAAAAGCAATGATATAATGTTGTGCTGCAGGCCTGGTTAGGTCTGTCTTTGTTAGTCACATGTGAGCTTAAACCAATCGTCTATATATTATGTATAGACTAGAAAGTAAATGTAGCAGATAAAGTTAGGAGTAAATGCTTCAGTTTGTTCTACATAGTACATCTAAAAACTTGAGACTCATCCCAAACACATTACAGTACAGTACACAAAATTTGTTCAACATGCACCAATCTTGCATGTATAGATAAAATGCTTGTTTTCAAGGATGTAACGTGTTTTGGTAGTTATACTCCCCACTCATTTGTACTATGATTCGTTTCCATTGGGGCTGTTTGGAGTTGTGCCTCGATAAATCAAATCAGTGTTAGCTGAAAGGTAAATGACCAGTGTCACCGAGGACAAATGCTGTGGTGTGAACTGTGAAAAGACTGAAATCGAACATTTGTATGGTCCTTTTTTTTTTTTTTTACTGTCAATAAAACACTCAATAAGTAATCAATCTGCCCTCATGTCATCAGTGAGTTATTATGTAACATGCAATATTGATTAAAGTGCATCTATTTGCATTTTTCATTTATGTAATTGAAGGTGTACTCAAACTATTAATAGAGCTCGAATAAGTATAGAAAGACCATCTGGCTGAAAATAATCGTGTCAGAACTTAAGTCTTTATGCCGCTCTATGCATGTTGTATAATAGTATAGTAATAGTGCTATATTTGAGCCTGGCTGTCTTTATATCTGTCCAGATCCACTCCATGTGTATGAATATTAATGTCGTGATCTCCTTACAGAGCCATAATCCTACCAGGACAAAGACACCAGTCCATAATCCTGAATCTCCTCCCACAACACAGCTAGGCAGATTGACTGAACACATCTGATTACATATTCAATAGTGCTAAAATGTCCTGAAACTACGTGCCAGCTATACTTTAAATGAGATCCAAATCCTGTCAAACACATGAAAACAGCATTATGAGCTCTGTTTTTAGTGACGTTCCAAGTTTGGGGATCACAGTTTTGAGCGTTTTGAGGTGAATAACCTCCGGAGGAAAGAAACCGTACTTTAGAGAAAATTAAACCCAGGACAGCTACAGACACTTGACCCAGGTAGAGCAGCAGTCCCTGAATCACCCGCTGCTTCCACCTAATAAAGCCCTTCCCCAATCTCCCCCACTTCCCTTGGTCTCTATTTCCATCTCCCTCTCTCTCCCTCTCTCTCTCCCCTTATGTAACACTGCAGTTCTGCAAAGCTGCTGATGTGACAGATCCAAGTACCTACACACACACACACACACACACACATGCTCAGTGATCAACCAGATCACACTGTACTCTCTGTGATTGCTGTCCTTGCTTCTGTCATCATTATTGATTGTAACATTGATTGCTGTCCCCAAATTGAGTTCTGATTCAATGTCACTGAGCTACAGTGTTTTTGCTTTACATTCCACTTTAGTTCATCCCTTGTCATAAATGTGTTCTCTCTGTATCCATGTGTGTTATTGGGATGTCATGCAGAGGAGCAAAACAGAAGGGACAGAGGAAGCGAGGGAGACAGGGGAGAGGTAGCTGGGTTGCACCATGTGACCTCGCCAGCTGTTGCTGTATGCTGGTGGGAGAAACGGAGAGGGAGGTGAGGTGAGGGGGGGAATAAATGGAGGGAGGGGTTGGTTTGAGCCTTGCCGGCACACAATGTGACTGGTGACAATCCCTTGTTCTGCAGAGAGAGAGAGAGAGAGAGAGAGAGAGAGAGAGAGAGAGAGAGAGAGAGAGAGAGAGAGAGAGAGAGAGAGGCGCACACACACACGCTCAGGCAGAAATGTGAAGAGGGAGCTCACACACACCTCTCCTGATTCAGCGGAACAGATTTATTCGTCACCTCTCCCTGCAGCCTTTACGCAGAGAGCCCTGCTGCAAAACAAAACACAGCAGGACCTGCCCCGTCAGTCAGCCTGTCCATCTGCGTAGATTAACGGCTCTGTTACAACTCTGACGGACTGCGTGCTTACTGGCGTTCACTGCAGCTGAGAGAGAGACAGAAAGAGAGAGGAGAGAGAGGAGAGAGAGGAGAGAGAGGAGAGGAGGGGGGGCAAGAAGAAACGACGGGCTGAAAACCTTCCCGGAGAGACGAGCTGCGAATGTGAATGATGGGAAAACTAAAAAACGACGGCTGCGTTGAGGATGGGCCAATGGATAAACAGAGGGGCACATAGATAATCAACAAGGGGAAGAAGAAGGAAAAAAAAAAAGCTCTTGTTTCTTCAGCTCTACCTTAGGACCTCCTGCAGGGAGATGTTCATCATTATGGGATAGGCGCACAGGTCTGCTCCATTGCCATGGATACCAGCACGCGAAAATTCACAGTGCGGAGATGGTTTTCCATCTACCTGAAGAACAAGGCGGCGAGGAACAAGAACACTACCGGCTTCTGTCAGCTGGAGGTGAGTCAACCCCGGGAGCAGTGCACAAACTTGCATCAACTAAAGAGGCGTGCGTGTGTGTGGATCTGTGTGGAGCTGGCGTGGAGGTTGCATCATAGTTGCACCATGTGTGTATGAATATTAAGGCCCCTAGAAGAACAGCCGCATTACCCGTGATGAAATGATGATGGTGTGTGTGTGCGTGTGTGTGTGCACATGGGAATGGGTGTGGAGAGGGATTGTGTGTTATTTTGGTTTGTGTTGTGGTGTGGTTCAGGAGTCACTGCAGCATCGTTACAGCTGTTGCTCTGCCAGCCCGTCAAGCATCCAGGAAGCAGAGGAAGGCGGAGGGACACTGTGTTTTGACTGAGACAGAAAGACAGGGAGACAGGCTACATGGAAATACAATCCGACAGACAGGAACGCTCACAGGCAAACGAGCAGCAAGCAAAGGCAGGCAGGTTGATAGATGAATGGATACAGACAGATTGACTCAGTGGATGGCAGCAGCAGCAGCAGCAGCAGTGGAGGTCTATTTTTAGCCCAAACAAACCAGTGGAGGAGAGAGAGGAGGTGGTGTTGCTGTTTGCAGCACATCTACCTGTATGTCTGAGATATAAATAGAAACTCCCCCTCCCTACTCTGGTCTTTGTTGTAGTGACGACAGCTGATGAATCAAGCTGACAGGCTACCTACCTGTTTGTGTGATGGTTAGTCCTCCTGGCTGGCAAATGTCTGCTTGTGTTTGTTTACCTGTTCGGCTGACTGTCCACATCTGTGAGGCGGTGCTTTGATTGCTCCATGTGGGGGAAGTCCTCTCTTACCTCGCCCCCATGGAAAGGTCAGAGTTCAAGCACAGCTATGGATCATCCCTCCAGATGGCCTTGAACCTCCTGTGTTTTCTCTTCTTGATGGACGTCACTCAGTTCTGCCCTGTCGAAAAATAAAACAGCAGTGAAGCACTTGAGCAAGCTGCTACCGCACAACTCTCCATGGGCTGAAACTTTCCAATCACTGACATCACGGCAGGCGATTGCCGTTTAAAAACTACAGTCATAATTAAGCTCTGACTGTTTTAGAGTGCAGCTTTTAATTACACCTAACATTACACTCAGAGTGTAAAGCCTAATTCAGAGGCTCAGTAGATTATAGTTATCTCATATTAGCAGTAGTGCTCCAAATTACTGTTATTTTAATTCTTGATTAATCTGCTCATTATTTTCCCAATTAATCATTTAGTCTATAAAAAAAATGTGGAAAATGCTTGTGACAAATTCCCAGAGCCCAAAGTGACACCTTCAATTTGCCTCTTCTGTCCAATAAACAGGCCAAAGACTCTTAATTATCATAAATTACAAAGAAAAGCGGCAAAATGTTGAATTTAAGAAGCTGGAACACGTTTTTGCTTGAAAAATAACTGAAATGATTATTGGATAATCATAGATTATAGTTGGGGATGAATTTTCTTTCGATTGACTAATGGACCAATTGTTGCAGCTGTTGTTAGTTATGAAGTTATTTTTTTGCACAAACTTTTGTGAGAGAAAATCCTTCAACATCTCTGACTGTTCATGTGGGGTGTGGATCTGCACTGTTGCTATGCTGTCATGTCATGTGCTGTCAGGTTTGTTTCACCGAGGGTGAATGCGCAGCTCTGCTTGGTTCAACACTTCCTGTAGGATCTAGACCACGATGAAAAAAACCTATATGTTAGTAATCATCCCCATTATTGAATACCACAAGGCACTGCCAAGAGGGTGAGATCAGTGCACTTGTTTCCTATATGAATCTATTTATATTTAAGGAAATATTAAGACAACAACTATCTCTCCTGCTGTCAGATTTTGGTGTTGCTGTAATAAAAAAGCACATCTCAAAGACTGAATTTGAGACCTAATAACTTGCTCAGCAGCTCGCTTTTGATTAAAACTGTAACAGGAAAACAAATGTGCCGCTTTGTTCACAGACTCGATAACACTGTCGCTGAAGAGATGGCATCAAATAACTTTCTGTCTCAGCAGAAACAGATCTAAGTGACAGTTTGATTATTTTTAGCTTCACATGAAGCTTTGAGTCTTAGAAACTACTGTACTCTGAAGCCCAGATAGAGGGATTGCTCTCATGCCGTTACAGAAACACTGTATATCGAAGTGATTCTGTCCTAATAAGGCCTCGAATGTTCTGACAGTCAATTCCTCACACAACAGTAGACTAGAAAGTACATTTAGAGAAATAAGCTTCAAATATCGAGAAATTCACGCAGTATTTTCTGTGAATAAAGCTTCAGCTTAACTACAAACCTTGTTCCCTTTATTATCACGTGAACTGGACGAATTGGAGAATGTGTCCATGGATATGACGACAATATTAACCTCCAATTCAAAGCATGTTATATACATTTTCATCCATGTCAAGCTGCACATTTGAACCTCTCAGTGCCTCCTTCCGATACAAGCACCTCAGGGAAGGCAGAATTGCGACAGTTGCGACACAATTGTGACTAAAAATTACGTTTTTTGTGAGAGATTTCATGAAAGCTATCGAAAGAAAATATAATTTACAACCATTACCTTCCTAGATTTACGAACTCATATTTGAGAGACTGACAGCTTTACAAAATTACAGTGTATCGTCACACTGACCAATCTCAGGTTAGTTTTTGATCATCTGCTTCACTGAGCAGACTGAATAGGCTGAAAAAGGCAGCTTAGACTGTGCATCTATGCACCGCCAGTGACCTCGGCCCATACCTTCACGGCAATAACATAATGGCTCATAATTAATGACCACCTGTCTGTGCGTCTATTTATACTTTTCATTTGTTTGTTTTATCAAAATGGATGTTACATAAACATTATTTCCTGACGCTGAGTTGTTGCGAAATGTAATTCATCCCCTCTTAGACAGACTTGACCTCTTTATCTCCTCTGTTTTTCTTAACTTCTCTGTTCGTAAATCATTAAACAACATACCAACACTGACTGTCTGTCTCTCTTTCCTCAGGATGACAGTATTCTTAAGGAGATTGACATCAGCCACCATGTGAAGGAGGGTTGTGAGAAAGCAGACCCCTCTCAGTTCCAGCTGCTTAAAGTGCTGGGACAGGGCTCCTATGGAAAGGTACAGGAAACACATTTTTAAACCATGACCGCTAAGACCTAAATTCCACAAGTCATGTAAGGGACATCTGAGCCGGAGCAGGTTCTCTTAAATCCGTTGGAACATCGCACTGAGCCAGGGATCCTGGAATAAGACAAGAGATCAGTGTTGACACAAAAGATAACCCATGAGACTACGCCCAATGCTGACTACTACAGCTGACCCAGTAGTTTATTATGTTTCCTCAGCTGTACTATATTTTATCCACTCAGTTTCGCTGGAATATTTCGTCTTCACACGTACACTGTATGACCATAAGTGTGCGCACACTCATTCATGGACATTGATATGCAGCTATAATAGCCTCTGCTCCTCTGGGAGGTCTTTCTAGGAAATAATAGACAGCAGGGATTCACTCACATTAGGACACAGGAGCACTAACATCTGACAGTCAGTGATGTGATTCATCCTGAAGGTGTTAGATGGGTTTGAGGTCAGGGCTCCGCTTGAGACAGTCAAGTTCCTCCACACCAAACTGGGGAAAGCATTTCATGATGGGCCTCGGTTTGTGTACGAGGTATTATCAGCTGAAACAGGAAAGGGCCTTGCCCAAACTGCAGCCACAAAAGTGGAAGTGCACTACAGCCAAGAATATTAATGTGTGGTGCAGCATTAGATTTCACTTAACCCACTAATGTCCATAATGGAGTTTTATAATTTCCTTCACAGCACTTGCAGAACTAGCTGAGCTTAGCACAAAACCACTGACAGTTTTCAAACTGGTGAAAGTATGAGACTAAAGTGCAGGTTGTTCACAAATGTATATTAAATTTATATTTGTGATTTTAAAAGAAAATCAACTTTGTCTCCAAATTAAGGTGTTGACAGTTTAAACAGCAAATGTTGTGTTTCCACCTCTTACAGAAATACAAATCTGTGGGGCTTTTCCTTAACATATTAACATTGAATATAGTCTTTAGGTGGAACCAAGGAGCCTGGTTCAAACTGTGAAAAACAGCCTGAGACCAGAGTACAGAAGAGTGTGTGGGATGGGGTGTCCACTTACTTTCTGTCATATAGTTTGTGTCTTTATTTAGTGCTTTACTAGTCATCATTAGCTAATAACGAGCTGTCCATTTTCAATTGTTTCTACACTAGCAGTATGTCACCTCATGCCTCGGATCACAATGTCTATTTAAATTAGCAAAGGTCCGCTGAATTGTGACAGTGTTACGGTCCGAATGAGGCAGACATGAGACCGCAGCAGATGTCGGCGGGTGGATGATTTCCCCAAAGCGACAGGCCGGCTGAGCCGAGTGAGGTCAAAGTGTGGCCTGGTTAGCATGTTGACATAGCTAGCTAGCTGTTGCTTACACATGGTTAATTAGCATTTGGCAACTCCATGCGAATCATAGCTGTTATCAATACTGCAGTGAAACAGCATTTATGTGACTCTCTTATGAAAAGTGAAAATAACTGGCACTTACTTATTATTGAATATAGGTTGGCAAACCTCAAAACTTTTACAAGGAGGCCTTTTTACAGTAAAACAGTCTACTTTCTATCCCTCTTCTATCACTTATATTTTACCCGTTTTTTACTACACACTGTTTTATCAGGTCTTATGTTCTGTTTTTATTTATGGTTTTGTGGCTTGTGTGTATTAATTTATCTAGTTCTGTAAAGCATTTTGTAACTGTGTTTTTTTAAGTGCCACACAAATAAAGTTTATTATTATTATTATCATCATAGTATTATCAGCAAAATTCACTATAAGTACCAAAAGTAGGCCTAAAAGCAGGCTAGACCTACTTTTGCTTTACTATGTTTTACTATTACACAACTCAAATTAGTCAGGGATATTGGGATATTTTTGTGTTTCACTTGATTGTTTGTTCTGTGACATTTTCATTTTGTGTTTTGTGAATATTTTTGGTCCCCAAAAATAATGCAACACATTTCATATGACTTTTATTCCATATTCATATATGTATCCCAATATCCCTAGCCAATTTTGAGTAGTGCATACAGTACAAGATCTTCTTTGGATTAATTTTACTGGTGCATTAATGAGCATGTTGCATTTTACTGCAGTGGATGTTACTATATCACCTATTCTGTTGGTATAGTTTAATCTACAGCAGTGCAACATATTCTGTAAGATTATCATACATTTGTACTTCCTGTGAGAACCACACATCTTTAAAATGTCAATTGTCTATGAGCTAATATAAATAGCCGTGTTTTGAGTTTTGTGACAATGCATTTACCAGCTAATCCAACAG
This sequence comes from Pagrus pagrus, assembly GCF_965226575.1. Lineage (NCBI taxonomy): Eukaryota > Metazoa > Chordata > Actinopteri > Spariformes > Sparidae > Pagrus > Pagrus pagrus. The sequence goes on along the minus strand of NC_140185.1, from coordinate 26,727,717 downwards.
GTTTTTGAATGGCCTAGGTTATTAAGCTTAAGAAGTAAGAGAATCTTATCTCATAAAGTAATCCTTCACTTTATCAGAAAAATTATTCTACTTTCTCATGTTTTAATTTTTACCATATGCTACTACAAAGGGTCTTAAAAATGTTAAACTAGTGTTTTGAATTGTCACAAACTGTTGCAAAATCTCAGATAAACACGATGATGACAGTGATAAACGGTGGTGATGATGATGATTCCAGGTGTTTCTGGTGAGGAAGATCAGAGGAGTGGACAGAGGACAGCTGTATGCCATGAAGGTCCTGAAGAAAGCCACGTTGAAAGGTATAAATGAAAAGCTGAAATGTGAGATGGAGTAAATTAAACTACTAATACTCAATATTTATCCCTTCCATATTGTTACAATGGCTTCAATATTTCGCTGATATATTATAATTATCAGGCTGCATGAGGCACAACTGACTGGTGATGAGTCAGGACAGCTTTTTTGGACACATGAGATCTCTTAGAATTAAGAAAAAAATAGATACCTGATAACTCTTTCCCCTTTTATATTGTGTTGGAAGGAAATGTTTAAAGATATAAAATATTCAAAATGCAGCATCCACAGAGGATGTTTTTCTTGTAATGTTTTTGCTTCTTATGCCAAGCAGTACTTTTTAAACACTCTAGTTTAACCTGTGTATGTGTCTGTAGCATCCAGAAATGGACTATAATGAATCTTGACGGAAACACACTACATTGCAATAACAACTTTTTTATTTATTGTCAGTTGATTGGTAATCTGTTAAATGTAATATTGGTCATGTGCAAGAACGCTAGGAGATATTTGATTGTCAGAGTTTTCAGTGTCCTACATTCAGGAGGATTTGTGGTAAATGAGGTTAGTTTGTACTTTTGATGCAGATAAACATTTTTGAGTCGAATGAGATTATTGTAAACGAGGATGCGCTGTACAAAAGCGGTTGAGATGTCATGTGCTGATTTAGTGTCTTTGTACAAGCCTTAATCCTCTTAACCCACACCCCTGGAATTTAAATAGTTATGGTCTCATCCTGTCAAGAAGACAGATGCTGCAATAACACTGTTATTGTAGTTTCCACTGCACTATAGACCAGCGGCAACATGAGATGGGTCTAATTCAAGTGACATTTTTCAATTACGTAAATGCAGTTTCATCCGACAGAAACCTACTGGCTACTACCTAATGGTATAAGAGGCTTGTCGTGATTCATCTCAATATAGATAGAAATAACAGACTTGCATTATTAAACAGGTTCTTCTTGTCCCACTATCTCTTACTCAGTCCGGGATCGTGTGCGATCTAAGATGGAAAGAGACATTCTGGCAGAAGTGAACCATCCATTCATAGTTAAACTGCACTATGGTAAGTCTGACTGTATGATCTCTGATATCTGTCTTTCTGAAATCACAGTTTATTCTCATATATAACAATCTAGATCCTCTTTTATGGAGAGAAAATAGCAGAAAAGAAGGCTTCCATAACTTTTTAATGCCCAACTTGTCTATATTACAAGCTGGAGTTTGTTTTTTTAAGAGAAGCTCTTTGGAAAATTAATAAATGTGGAGCCTAAATGCCATTACAAACAAAAAAAACACTTTTTGGAGTTGGGAGTGAACTGAGCAAACATGACTCATTTATAGCAACCCACTACATGACAATTATTAGTGTGCAGACTTTACTGTTGGGTGCTGAACGATTCCTCTGGAGCGATCAGAGCTGTTCCTTGGCTCATCACTCAATATGAACTATTACATAAAGGGCAGGTAGGGGAAATAATTGTTTTGATTGGATACCTAACCGTTCACTGAGTGTGTTAAATTCTGTTATGATGCTGATTTTGTTCGACACCTGTACCCAGCTGAGGTTGGATGTGCACAATATATACCTATTCTGCTTAAATACACCCTTAAATCCCCAATATAGCTTCAATGTATGTGTGTGTGTGTGTGTGTGTGTGTGTGTGTGTGTGTGTGTGTGTGTGTGTGTGTGTGTGTAGCCTTTCAGACAGAGGGAAAGCTCTATCTGATCCTAGACTTCCTCCGTGGAGGAGACCTTTTCACTCGCCTGTCAAAGGAGGTAGGATTGCTACTCGCTGGCTCTTTTCAAGCCTTTGCTTTTCAAGGTTTATTATGGGCTGTATAACACTGATGCATAATCACCAGGAGGGATTATACCTGCCACCATTGTCCTCGTTAACGCTGGGTTGATGTGACCCTCGCCTCGGCTACTTTTATGCTGATGTATTGTCAGTAAACAAAGACCACACAAGTGTGTTGGTAGTGAGTTATGTTTTCCTGGATAAAGTTTGAAAACGATTAGTGCTTTTTAGTTTGTTTTTATAACACGTTCAAGTAGGCTGTTCATATTTGGTTTTACCATCCATCCTGAGTGCTCCGATCACAAGTGGACAACTTCAAGCCTTCGATTTACACCTGGCATTAAATATGTCTCGACATGTGTTTCAAGTGGTCAGATCTCACTTCCCCACTATATACGCAAATATACACCTACATCACTGGAACAAACAGATATGTTTTTTACACAGAGAAACAAATCTCTCCATCTATAACATTTTGCCAATTAAGTAGTAGTAAGCCCAAATAGTGGAAAATGCTTGTAGGCAGTGTTTCACAAAGTTACTAGTTTCTCCTAACGCAAAAAGTCTCAAAATTGGGCAGTTTTTCAAGGGAGTCTGGTGACTTCCATGCGTCCCTAGACTACCTCGGCTCTCAAATGTGTCCTCAATGTGTCCTGGAGTTGTTCACACCTGTCCACTTGTGATCGGATCACTCAGGACGCATGCTGAGACCAAATGTGAACAGGGCCTTAGACTCTAAAGTCTAAATCAATCAGTGTATTGAATATCCCGCTGTGGGAAGTTATTTTTGGCGGTTGCACTGAAACTTTCCCAACTACTGGAAATTACTCTTATGCTTGAGTGAAGGAAACACCAACAAACAACAAATTAAAAAAGAAAGAAAGAAAGAAAGAAAGAAAGAAAGAAAGAACAAATTCCTTCGTACATCTAAATGTCTTTATTTGTTCTAGGTAATGTTTACAGAGGAGGATGTGAAGTTTTACCTTGCAGAGTTGGCCCTGGCCTTGGACCATCTACACAGTCTGGGCATCATCTACAGGGACCTGAAACCTGAAAAGTACAATCTCATAAAAGCTTCCTTTAATGTAACTATTTATTTTACAACATTTTTTTTTTTTTTAAAGACGATTTTAATGTTAATTTTTCCCAACAGTATTCTTCTGGATGAAGAAGGACACATTAAGATAACTGGTCAGTGTATCCAACAATTTCCTGCCTTTCTATTCATCTTTTACTTCATTTCAATCCTTCCGCTGACCTTTATCCCCTCTCGTCTTTCTCGCTGCCTCTCCATTTCAGACTTTGGGTTGAGTAAAGAGGCCATCGACCATGATAAAAGAGCATATTCCTTCTGTGGAACAATAGAGTACATGGCTCCAGAGGTCGTCAACAGGAGAGGGCATACACAAAGCGCAGACTGGTGGTCATTTGGAGTGCTTATGGTGAGAATTGTTTAATCGTATGACAGTCTTTTACTTTACAGCCTTTCATGTGCACTTGTGTTCTTTACTCTGAGTACACAGTCAATTTTTGTCTGATCATGCTGACAAAACCAGCTGGCATGAATTTACTTTATCTCATGAGCCAAACACTCAGCTCTTGGATAATGCGCCAGTGCAATGGTTTCTTAATTTGGCTTTCTTCTGGCAGTAAAGCTGCTTAATTATCGTATCTGGCAGATTAGGTCCCATCACTTTTAGTAATCGTGCATCTGTTGGATTCTGCTTGTTTTGTAAGGCTGGTGGCTTATTTTACTAATACTGAAAATGAGGTTAACGTTCACTGACAGCTTGCAGCTACATCAGGGCAACAGAGAAAAAGTGTCATCCCTGTCTGCCCTTGGCTAGTATTAGGGATAAATATTAAAATAAACAAACAGCTGAACTATTTACAAAAAACACCCTCTAGACTAAAATAATTTGTACAACTAAAGACAGTTGTGGAAGGAGACAAGTCATTTTTATTTAAATAGCTCAGTATCACAAATCACAAATTTTGCCTCAAGGGGCTTAAAATGACACCCTCTGTCCTTAGACCCTCGATTCGGATAAGGAAAAACTCCCCCCAAAACAACTTTGACAGGAGCCTGTTGTTGAGCTTGTGTTGCAATATAACCTTTGTGTCAGGTAAATACTGTTGAAATCATCCTGGAAAGCAGAACAAACTGTATCATTGTGCATTACATGTATTATTTTGCATTTGGATAGTTGGGTACTGGTTCTCTGTTTTAAGATTCATTGGTCAGTAATATATGAAACTAATGAAATAAAAATAATATCTTATTGGATTATTTGTAAATGCATTATGATCTACTTCTAGAGCTACTATTGTCATTACTTTCTCTTTGATCATCATTACTGTGAAAATCTGAGCTTACTGTTCATAAGAAGTGGTAGACATGTAGCTTCCTTAAAACTTTTCATAAAGCTGTAGTTGTGTCGCTGAGGTTGATTAAGGTCTCAGATGAATAATTATCATCTGTTTTCCAGTTTGAGATGTTGACAGGATCGTTACCGTTCCAAGGAAAAGATCGGAAGGAAACAATGGCGCTTATTCTAAAGTAAGAACACATCTAAACTGTTTATCGTTGCTATTATTCTTAAAGCCTTTTATTTAACTCATAATGGTCCGAGTATAGGTTTAAGTGCTGTTGTGTGTTATCTGTAGATGAATGTTTAACAATGTTCATTAGTGCCTTGTTCTTAGTTTATGTGTATGAGTGATGTAACACTGGTTTCATATATAGCATGTGCAGGATGTTTTTGCATTTCTTTGATTCAAGTACTTACTGAATAATTTTTCATTATTCAAGATAAGCTGCTTATATGAACCGTCAGCTATCAACCTCAGAGTATCCCACTATACCTGATTAAACAGAACTATTTTTTTACTTTAAAATCAAACTTAAAATGATGTTGATGTATCAAAGCATTACTAAACATCTCTGTGTGCATTAACATGTTTCTCGCCCCGTGTCTGTACAGGGCAAAGCTGGGAATGCCACAGTTCCTCAGTCCTGAAGTGCAGAGTTTATTAAGAGCACTCTTCAAGAGGAACCCTGCGAATCGACTAGGTACAGTATACATAAACCTTGATATGCAGATGTGTTGGAAGAACCTCTAAATCTTTGTGTCAGTAATTGGATTACCAATTACTGAGGACAGTTCTTACCTTGAGGGATACAAAATGGGACAATAAGGCTGCAGATTATAGCAGCAACCTTAATAAAAGCAATCATTTTGAACACTTTGCACAGCAGCTGAGTCACACAAAAGACACATCACACAGCCCTGATGAGCTGATAATACTGATAAACGTCATTCCACAGTCTTCCTATATTATGCTACTTGTGTTAAGCGATATTCCATTGTTAATTTGGCAGTGCACATAAAAGACTTAATAAAAACTGGCTGTATACTTGTTTTATATCATTTTTAATTACTTGGTGTTTTTACTATGCTGTCTGTTTGCCAAATAGATGTGAACAATGTCTCAATCTGTGTGACGAACAGGTGCAGGACCAGATGGAGTGGAAGAAATAAAAAGACATCGCTTCTTTGCATCCATAGATTGGAACGTAAGTACAATGTGTGAAGAATATTTTGTAGTCTACATCAATTAAGCCTTCCAATGTTGTTTTTTTCAGGGGAGGACACTGTTTACAATGGTAGTCTTAACTTGTATTCAACCCTGGTGTACTTGCATTACACACATGCTGTTAACACTATACTGAAGAAAGTGATTACAGACTAAAACAGTATATTGTTTGCAAGTATGTAGCACAGTTGTGAAAATGATCTGTAAGTAAATACCCTGTCCTACCACCGACATCTACACCTGCTGCTCATACATACTGTATATTCATTTTATGTGCACAGTTGCATCAAATGTAATGGTTTCTATGAAGTCGTACATCTGAGATTCACTGTTCGTATCAGTGTCCGGGGTTAAATTTAAAAACGTTTATTTTAAGAGCAGCACGTCTGAATGACATTGTGGTGTTGTATCCTGTCATCGAAACCCTGCAGCTGTTCATCCACTTCCTCAAGAGTTGCCCACATTCATGAATCATTGAGCATCCTTAGTGTGAGATTTTGCTAAGTGGCAAAATCTTCCCTTTCTGCCTGTCTCGCCCAACTTTATTGGAATTAATCCTCTTATCTACGTATAATAGCCTTCCTCATGGAAAGTTTGCTCATACGCACGTGTTCTGGCTACAGACATTACCTGTGCTATCGTAATCTAACCTTGACATCCACTCCTTCTTTTAACTGCCTGCACTCTCGCCCAAAGCTTCTTTTTAAGTAGCCTGTCAGACACCACTGAATCCTGCTCTGAAACGTGAACGCTTTGCCTGCTGCCCCCGGGTTACATGTGAGTCCTTCTATTGCGAGCCCTAAGAGGAGAAGATAAAAGCAAATCAACGTTCTTTCGCTGATGCAAAGCAAAGCACTTATGTAACGACTGTATGTGCATTACAGAAAATTCAGGCCAGATATAAAGTTGCAACATGTAAGAATTTTAGTTCAAAACATTCAAAAATTAACTAAAATAGAATCTAGAGGAAATGACAGGACATCACTGTCCAAGATGGATATGTATTGTGTTGAAGAGACATCTACTGAAGGTAGCATGCTGACCAGCTAGCTCATGAACTGAAAACCTCTTTCTCCCAGTGGTCCAAACCTCCTGTGCTAGTGGTGCTAACACCAACACTCCGCTGGTAGTCCAGCTAGCTGCACTGCTACCTGAGCTAACAAGCTAACAAAGCTACAGTTGTGGCTATATAAACTTAGCACAGTAAGCAGCATTTAGCAGTTACTCTGGTCATATGCTGACCATATTTGTTGGGTGTCTGAATTCGAGGTAGCTAATTCTTACATATTGCACCTTTAATGTTTGGTGACCTTGAAGGAGAGAGGAAGACCAGCTCATTTGTAGCTTTGTCAAACTTAGATGTACACACCAGCAGGACAGTTGACTGTGACTTTGATAGCCAAAAAACCTCATCAAAGTAATTACTGATTAATTGATTGCATTATTGATTGAGCAAGCGCTCCATGGTCACACTGTTGCACCCGTTCCTTTTTATCAGAGATGTTGGGAAGGCTTCCGACTCGTGTTTATCCGCTGCTGTGAGTAGCAATGCTCTCGTCTCTAACAAAATCCACTATTATCTGCTTTGCATGCCCACTAATCTCTGCCCCCACTCTTACACCTCACTACATCACTACCTATTCGCCCCTGCCAAACACCACATTTTCCCATTTACAGATGGTGTTGCTGGCTTTGAGGCCACAAGCTATCAATAAGAGGCTTACGTTCTCCTCCACACTATGCTAATTAAATCACTGTGCTGTATCAGGCCTGGTGGATCCGCTGTCACCCATCAGGACCTTGTTTGACTTTTCCTCTGTGATCCCAAGTCTGTCGTTAATGTCCTGATCTTTGAGGAGATTCTCGCACAACAAAACTGACATTAGCTGCATCCTCACCTTGTCAGCAGGCATGCATCACAAGGAATGCTAACTGCAAATTACATAACAAGTAGGAGTGTTTAACAGTCTCACCATAAATCAAATCAGTTAAAAAAAGAAATCTGAATGCTGCAGGCCTGTCAAAGTTATTTAATGTGAAACTCTGCCAGACTGCTCACAGCAGGCAATGGTGACACCCACAGGCCACACTCAGTAATACACTACAGTAAATAAAAATGTGGTGTGTGCATAGTCTGTGTACTGGTATACTGTAGAATGGGCATTCATTCATTCAATCATTCAAACTTTATTATTACATTTAAATATACATTACCAAATTAATATTTTAACACAATACTTACTTACTTTTACTCAAGTATGACTTTTGGGTATACAGCACTGCACTTGTTATCGTTATCACTGTCTATAGATTGAGAATCCATGAATTGAGGCCAACCATTATTTTTCTATCTATTTGTATATTCACAGACTTTATTTTGCTCTCTTCTTTTAATTTTATGAGTAAAATTTCAAGATCAGGCTGTGTCACTGATGATGCAGCTCATGTTTGCATTAAACCTGGATCTATAAGGGATCAGTTTGGTCATGTGAGACAAAAGTTGTAACATTTAATTTAACAGTTGTGGAAGCCAACCTGTATTTCATTGATTATACTTGATGACTTTTAAAAATAGTAGTTTAATGAAATTAAAGTTTGTTGAAACAAAAAACACTGCTCACTAACTTAAGATGTATGAGCATGACTTTTGCATTAAGTTGCATTGTAAATTTGCACCTGATGACGTGTCATGTTGTGTTTCAGCCAGCTGTTGCTGCTCAGTGCTGATATTGATGAATGTTGTTGTTTTCTGTAGAAGTTGTACAGGAAGGAAATGAGGCCTCCATTCAAACCGACGGTTGGAAGACCTGAAGACACTTTCCATTTTGACCCGGAGTTCACCTCCAGAACACCCACCGGTAACTAAAACATACAAAAACACACACATTGATATATTAACACACGTTAATCAGATCGAATAAGATGAGTCCGTTAACCGTTGAGAATAATCTACTTGTTGTTATAGGTGATGATGTATTTGGACTGTACTTTCCATTAGAAATCACTTGAAGTAGTTTGAGCACGTTTGTATCTGTGTGTCTTTGCCTGTCCAGATTCTCCCGGCATCCCTCCGAGCGCAAACACACACCAGCTGTTTCGTGGATTCAGCTTTGTTGCAACGAATCAAATTCAGGAACCTAGTGTTGCAACGGTAGCTCCTTCTCGCCAGGAGGTGAACAACATCAACCCCATAGCACAGGTACTGTATGTGCTGTATTTCGTTAAGCAAACAGCTAATGTCCGAACTCCACATCTAATTAAATGATACACTCACACACTGATTGGAAAACAAATTAACTGTGTGAATAAATCACCGAATTGGTCAGTTTTATGAGCCAACTGACAGATAAACAGGTTGAATAATTAAGAGATTGGCTATTTAATGACGCTGACCTTTCTCAACATCACTCCCATAAATCACCATCAGCTTTATTAAAGCAACTGGCTGCTGGATGAAGCAGTTATTCTCTCATCTAATATATGACTCTGGCACATTTGGCTGTGGCAGATATATGAAGTAAAAAGTGTGTGTCTGATTATTTGTGTTCCCTGCAGCATCTTCGTGGTGACGTGGCCTTTAGTGATGTTTATGAGCTCAAGGAGGAAGTTGGACAGACGGTGACTTCTGTCCGCAAGAGATGTCTGCACAGAGTTACGGCTGTGGAGTATTCAGTGAAGGTAGTGGACACTAAACCTTTATTAGTACTTTTTTTAGATTTACATTCATATATTAATATTACAACATATACAAAGTATTTCTGAACATACATGATAAGCATTCACAGCTTTTGTCATAGCATTTCATTCACAGTCTGTCACCCACAACATTTTGGAGGCAAATATACTTTTCACTCCACTATATTTATTCAGTTTCTTAAGTTACTAGTTACTTTGCAGATTACATCCTGCGTAAGAACCAAAGAAGCAGATTTTTGAATTAATGAAATTTATTGGCATTGGATTTTAAAAGACACTGACATAGAAAATTGGAAAAATTCTAGATCTATCTGATCTGATAATCAGCCAGACCGATGATCGGTCTGTCAGGAGTGTTGTCACGATGCTGGAATGTCTAACTTTAATACAATAGACCGGATCACCATGGCGTCGTGGTAACAACAACCGTTACTTCCCGGTAGAAAAATGGCCACTGATTTGCATTGACGAGATAAATTAAATGGGAAAAACTTGATTTTTGTGTTGCCATTTTAGACGTAACTGACTGTAACATATATAGTAAAACATAATTAGTTATTGTATCAGAATACATTTTTAAAGTAACCCTCCCAAATCTGTGACCAGTGCATCGCAGTCTAACTGCTAGTTTCAGGTAATTTTCTGTAGTCTGTGGTCCCACATTATGTCTCCAACCTGCCATTAGTGAAAGTTTTGTTATAATAAGCTATGACAGCATTGAACATGCAATTTAGATGAATGAGATGTGCACACTTTGAAACAGCGTCATTAAAAAGGACAAATAAACGAAATAAATTCTGTCTATTGAGAGATTTAGACGTTGTAATTGTGTCTTTGTGCGTTTCTGTTTTTGTGTCAGATTATTGAGAGAGCGAGGAAAGACCCATCGGAAGAGATTGAGATTCTGTTGAGATACGGACAGCATTCAAATATTATTACCCTGAAGGATGTAAGTGCAACACACCAAAACCATGATAAAATGACGAGCAGCACTTCCTCTTCATCTTTATAACAGTTTTGAATAAGCCTTGTGTTGTGCGTTTTTGTTTTTTTTACCATTAGGTGTTTGACGATGGCCAGAGTGTGTTTCTGGTTCAGGATTTATTGAGAGGGGACGAGCTGCTGGACAGAGTTCTGACGGTGCCAAATTTTACAGAGAGAGACGCTTCAGACATCATCTGCACTCTCACCAAGACTGTGGAATATTTACACTCACAGGGGGTAAGACGGAGGGACGGAAAGGCTTCCTGACATCACTGTTTTTGAGTGTTTACACTTACTTGCATAATACTGTTTGGTTTTAAAGATTCAGTGGTAGTTAGAGCAACCTTTGACATTTTTTTTTTGCTTAAATTTAACAAACAAAGACTAATAATGTGTGCTTTTTTGTTTGTGTGCGTTTCCTTTTTCCAGGTCGTGCATCGGGACCTGAAGCCTAGTAACATTCGCTATTCTGATGACTCTGGACTCCCAGAATGCATCAGGATATGTGATTTTGGTTTTGCCAAACAGCTCAGGGCTGAGAATGGCTTATTGATGACCCCCTGTTACACAGCAACCTTCATGGCTCCTGAGGTACAGTATATTGATAATCACAATAAAAAGTCTCTAATGTTGCACCAACATGAATTATTGAACGGATATCAAAAATACACTTGAAAATAATCCCACCCTGCACTCTATTAAAATGATTTGTATGTGTGTGTGTGTGTGTGTGTGTGTGTGTGTGTGTGTGTATGCACGCAGGTTCTGAGGAAGCAGGGTTATGATGCAGCCTGTGACATCTGGAGCCTGGGGATCCTGCTCTACACCATGATAGCTGGGTAAGTTGATGTTAATATAACCATTTTGTGCAAATGCTCCCCCTGCTGCTTTAAACAGGATGTTTTTTCAATGAACTCCCCTGGTGTAATACCAGTGAAGATAGTAAGAGACCGCGTGTTTTTACCCCTGTCAAATCAAAAGCTTATCGCTTCTCATCTTTTATTGTCTCTAGATTCTATAACGTCAGGGCTTTTCATTTATCAAGGGATTGTAGATTTTAGAAGACTCCCTATGGCCGGACTTATTCTCTGTTATTGTAATTCATCCAACCATTGAATTGCTCTCTGTAAATTTTTATTTTTATTGGCCAGTTTCAGTCCGTTTGCCAGCAGCTCTGAGGACACAGCAGAGGAGATTCTGGCTCAAATCGGCTGCGGCAAATTCGTTATCACAGGAGGGAACTGGGACCTGGTATCAGACACTGCCAAGGTAAAATTTCATTTTTGGAGAGGGGACATACATTTGCACATAAAATGGTTGCATTGTTGAGCTATAAATATACTAATATCCCCCGTGTATGTCTGCATATGTTTAAACAGGACATTGTGATCAAGATGCTCCATGTGGACCCTCACCAGCGCCTGACTGCCCCCCAGGTACAATTACTCCATAATATGCTGTATAAGACAATAGGTCCCTCTTGATACTGTTAAAGGTTTTTACTGTGGTATTAAGCATTTTCTGTTGAACTGGAAACATTAAATTTACTACAGATGACGTGTTTTTAGTCATTTATACAGAAACAATGAACAGTAGAGGAAATCATTTGACACCATTTCTCTTATCCCACATGTACATATGTTCTCTAAACCTTTGAGTTAAAGTGAGGATAGTATGCAGTATTTACCCTATCTTAACTTGCTGTTTTGTTTGGAGCAGTATTTTGAAATGTTTTTTGCTGTGATGCACTTTAGGTTCTCCGTCACCCCTGGATAGTAGACCGAGACCAGTTGTCTGACAGAGCTCTCACCAGACAGGATGCACTCACTGTCAAGGTTAGCCCTGTGTGCATGTGTGTTAACAGTAAATATCATCAGAATATTAGACCTAATACAACTGTGATGCCAACAAATTTGGGACATTTGTAAATAAAAACAAAATGCAATGATTTAACAGTCCTTTTGAACCTATATTCAATTTAATTCAGTACCATTATATTGTATTTAGGTTATATGTAATATTAAATTGATGTATTTAACAGTTTATGTCAGTATCAGTAAAATGTGTTCCTCTGTCTGTCCATCAGGTGGTGCTGTCTGCCACATATTTACTTGTAGGACATATTAGACCAGTATTAACATGTTATAATACAGTCTCCTTTTTATTCCATCAGGGGGCACTGTGTGCCACCTACTCTGCTCTGAGGCGCTGTGCTCCAGCGCCGCTCCTGGAGCCCGTTCAGTCCTCCAGTCTGGCTCAGCGGCGAGGAATGAAGAAATTAGAGAGTCCCAAAGTTAATCCTGACCCCAAAGAAAAGGAGCGACCCCAACAATCTGAATTAAACACAAAATAAATTAAACGTAGGCCCACATAATTTTAAGAAGATGTAGTCTTTCTGAAAAGCACAGATCTTAGTCATGATGTGCTTAAGGGCCTGTAACCTGAATGTAGCAGATCAACAAAATAAAATCCCAAATTGAATTAATGTTCATCTAAATTTTATTCTCAGACAACATTTCTCATTGTTCTTTCATGGATGCAAGGAATTGGACTGATCTGAGTGGACGTTTACTTTGTTTTTGTCATGCAAGTCGGAACACAGTTAGAGCTGTGGTGCAATATAAACAGACTACTTGTTACCTGCCTTGATATATATCTACTGTAGCACCAGCAGCTGAAAGTGGGACACATTATTCTGCAAAAAGCAGTATTCAGTGCCACAAACAACATGCAAATAATCTGTTTACTTTAGTTTTCATTATAAGCACATACATGTTTTTCATCAGGAGTTCGTGGACAGCCATAACAATACCGTCTCTCACAGTCTGTACTCTAACATCTCATCTAAAATTAGACATGCAGTAGAATGACTTCTATTTGAATGAGGCACTGTCAGTCAGATAATAACATTTTTCCTCCAACCAAACTTCTGAATTCAGAGTTGTGCATGTTAAAAGTGTAAATATTCTACCAAAGGGAATTATTAAGTTAACAATGCCATTAAAGTCTTTTTCTTCATAATAGGCTTAATAATTTTACTGTATGTATTGCCGTCTTCCATAAATGCAGCCTTTGACTCTTATGAAATGTATTGTTAAATGTGTCACTACTGCACTTCCTACATCAGACCGAACAGTGAGATATGAAGATGTTTATGTTGAGCGAAGTTTGTTGTGTTTATTCATAATTCAAAATGTTACTTGGCTTTACTAGTAGTCATAGAGGCAGGGACACCTGGAGAGCAGCATATTGCTCTCTGGTAAATGTCACACTCCTGTGCTACTTTGTATTATTAACTCTGCACTCAGTGTGATAGTTCATCTTTCTGCGTGTGCTCAAGTGTGTCAAGTCGCTGCCAGTAGGCTTCTGTTAGCTGAACGCCAAAACATCTGAGAACCACTGTGTCAGAGGATTGTACATACTGTCTACTGCTGCTGCCCTGATTGTATCTAAAAATAACTTCAATCACAAATACGAGGTAAGACTGAACAGGGTGTTTTGCAGATATGAGTAGCACACTTTATGTTGTACAATTACAGTGTTGTTACCAGTAGAAAATCATGATATTCCACAATTCTTGCACATACTTCCTGGTCAGGGGTAAAATAAAACGTATTGTGATGTGTAACCAATAGACACTGTAGCAGGGATACAGTCATTCTGTACATATTATGTTTGCTGATACACATACTGTATATGTTGTGATGCATTGCACAACTGTGAGAGGTGAAGCCGGGACTGATGCAACTATGAGTATGAAGATGAGGTTGTAGATATTGTGTTGTACAACCGTGAGGACGAGGTGAAGCTGTAAATATTGTTTACTAATCTAGATTGTACATACTGTCACGCAGAACCACCAGTGAAGAGGTTAGATTGTATATACATAGTGTTGTACAACAAGCAGTGAGACTGTATATATTGTGTTTGCAGATCTATTGAGATTGTACATATTATATTGTATTGTGCATCCATTGCTCAGAGTGTACATACTGTCTATACCTGGCCAATCACTGAGAATATTGGCTAGAATGCCAAAGTTTTACAAATAAAGGAAAAGAACAGAAACGGCACAGAAATGAGTGAAGTGTTTTTTTTTTAAATCATACCATGCCGGTACTGATATGATATGATATGATGATGTGTGAATGTATTTAAGCATTTACCTGAATTTCCTACCAAGGGATTAACATTAACATTTTGACTCGTCTCAGCAGTAAAGCACATATTTTATGCAGTCCCTCTCAGATTTCACAGGCTTTTTGCCTGTCACGTTATTTTTGGCCTGAAATGCCTGATTTTAAGGTGCACTATGCAGACATTTTACAGGCTTAAACCGACAAAGAGGCTAAGCTCTGGAGCTAACTTTATAGCTGTATGTTTACATTTGTATTTGTAAACATCTGAGCAAAACAGGCTTGTTGAACTGAAAGATGTCTGACAGTTCAAAAATTGTAGCCAAAAAAAGTTGCATAGTGCACTTTTAAAGGCAGACTATTTTTTAAAAGAACTGCAATGCATGTGTTGGTGTTATTTATGCAAAGAAAATGCAGGAGTAAGTGAAAATTGCAAAACTAGTTGTGATTTTGTTGTAGAAAAGTGTCTTTTGTTTGGGTGTGTTATGATGAGCAGAACATGAGGTATTGCCTTGCACGATCTTTAGCAGTAATTTTTGTTGGTAAATGTGAGACAACTGTGTCATGTCTGCATCTTCACAACAAAAAACAAGGAAGTGAGTTTGGCGGTGTACATGTAAGGCTTAATGTTTTACACCTGCTATGATTGGCAAAATTTGCGGAAAACCTACAATGAATGGTCGAATTTGCGTTGCAGTTATTTAACAAAATTGCAAGGTCGTGCAGAATTTTTGTAAGCTGTCATGATCACAACACTGCAACTTGCAAACTGGAGGAACTGGTTATTAATAACATTAACAATGTTATGTTCAAGTGTCCCTGTAAGCCGTGACAGTGAGCCAGCATGAACAATACTAGGACCCTGAAAATGATGAAGGGATTTCTGCCCCAATCAATTTTATTATTCACATGCTTCACTTTCCTTTAATCGCAAAGCATGAACTAAACTGATAAAATGTAATCAGGGCTGTTTGAGCACTGTAAAGAAAAAACTATGAGAGGCAAAAAAACAAGATCAACATTGTCAAGATAACCACAGATTATTAGACGACATGTGACACTTAAATGCATTTATGTTTAACAAACTAATCAATCTTTGCACAATAACTTTGAATACCGCAAAATGAAACCCACATGCTTCATATTCAAGTAAATGTGAAAGGTTTTAAAGATTTCACCACCTTTACATCACAGTGCAAAATAAAGTATGAAAGGTGTCATACAGAGGTCACTGTGCTTAGTCCGGTGTTTGCAGTCAATCACACATCAATGTTGTTTTATATTCAATAGAAAAATAAACTGTTTTCAAACATGAATAACTCACTCACACTGCACACAAAAACTCCTTTTTAGATACTTATGAAGGTAAGCAGTCCAGAAAGAAAATGATTTTTACCTACAACATTAAAATACCCTTAAATACTATGAAACATTTTTAGATTCCCTGATTTACTCAGACAACAAAAAATAACAATGAGTTTCTTTCATATAATCTTTTTTTCCCCCAAAATAAGCAGCTCGCCATTTGAAATTCAGGTAACGTGTTAAACTCAATACAACAGGATAATTAATAGCTATAAAAGATGGAGAAAATCTGTCTCATTTGCTTTGATTACTGTGAAATGTAATAGTTTTAGGCGGTGAGAGTTCAGTACCGTCTTTCTCTCCATCCATCATAATGTGGCAGCAACTTTCCAAAGCCACTAGATGGCAACCAATCATAGGCGATGCTCCGACTCTCTCTCTTTCGATTTCTTACCAGAAGTTGTCCCTTTAGAGCCATAATCTTTATAAAAAAGAAGAAGAAGAGAACGCTTTAATTTATATCAACCACCAGGCTCACACTCTGTTCCATAAAAGCTTTTAGCAGGCGCTGAGCTGATGTGTCAGGTGGGTGTGGCAGGCTCATCAGCCCTGACATTTAAGTGCAGTAGTGCTCAGAGCAAAAGGGATTGGAGGATATGAGTAGATACAGATGACAAGCCCCCCTGCGAAGATGATTGCAGTGGAGTGACAAGAGGAGACCAAACAACAGATAGAGGAAGAAGAAGGTGTCAGGAGGGGAGAGATGAAAGGCAAAAGAAAGAAAAAGAGCTTCGGGAAACAATAACTCAACCCAACAATTACAGCTTTGTCAGAATTTAGATTATCTTCCATAAAGGGAGAACTTCAAAATTACAACTCTTTAGGTTCTTTATATTTTAAAGTTAATATCATCACACTAATCATTTAATCTTACTTTGGTGTGCAATCAAATAGTTTTAGTGTCAGGTTCTGGTGCTTAGTGTTCCTTAAAAGTCAGCACATACGAGTGAAATTGATGAAAATATTGAGTAGGAAACTTGGTTTGCACCTGGCCAACCTTTAACTGGAAAGCCAGTGATCAGGTCGCTGTAATATCAAACTGCCAAAGTGTCCTTAAGCAAGTTACTGATTACTTACCCTCTCTGGAGATGCTGTTTTGTAACAGGTCTGCAGAGAAAACAAAAAATCATCAGATCAAATGAAGAAATGTTTGGCAGAGCTCTAAAGACTCCTGTTTGTAGGCAGTTATCTTGGTGATAAGCTGACGGTGAGTGCAAGAAGTTGTGCATTCATCAATTTTTATGTGCTGAGAGACAAAAATATTGTCTTCACTGTAGCATAAAATATGTATAATAATGTTGAAAATTCAGGACAAGGTGTTGAGCACTAACAACGGCATCCAAAATACAGGAGAAATGGGAACTGTTGATGCCAGTAGGTAAAAGAAAGCTTTGCCCCAGAGGTGAATACAAAGATGTCACGTTATATTTTGCAGAATTAAAGACTGTGGAAGTCTCATTTTACGACATTTGCACATTATATCTGTATTTATCTTTGGTTTTTTTGGGGGGGGGGTTTTCCCTTAGATGACATTTTTATATTTCAAATGACCTTTTGGTAACACTTTATAATAACCATCATTAATAAAAAAGTATACTTATATTTAATTAAACTTTAGTAAATAGTTATTTCACTGTTAACAAACAATGAAATGCTTAATAAACCATTGATTAAGTCATTTTAAAGGTTTATTCATAATGTATATAGATGAACTACACAGTATTCATGAACCATTTACAAAGTATTAGTCATTCATTCATTCATTCAAACATTAGTTTAAGTCTCTGGGAATCAATGGAGGGAGGCCTTTTTCAACGATGCCGAGCGTGAACAGGGACATCAAGCAAACAAACAGAAAAGAAACCAGATTAAAATAAAAATGCAAACATACTACTACAACAACAACAACAGTGTCAATTACAACAATTACAAGCTGGTAGCGGATGATTATTTAATAAGTTATACAGGAGAGACTGCAGTAAAAGCAGTCCCGGAAGAAGAAGCCAATCACCGGAGCAAGTTAGAAATCGACCGGGGCTCCAACGTAACATGGATGTAATATATAATGGTAACTTTCGAATCAGAGCATTAAATAAAAACAGACAAGTGATTATTACGTCTCTCTGACAGAGAAGGCCAACCAACCTTATCTTAGAGGACGCAGTGATGAGTACTGTAGCTGACATCAGTAATAAATCTCAGGGCTAAGTGGTAGACTGAGTCTTAGGGCTTAAGTGTGGAGGACAGCATGTCTGTAAATTATGTCACCATAGAAATGTTGAACAATCTGTTTCCTACAGAAGAAAGGTAAGTTGGCTTTATTTCTAAAGAAAAAAACCTTTCTTTTTTGAGGCAGTTTACAAACTAGATTACTGATTTAGCATTTAAAAGTAAATTTGTCATCAAGCCAGATGTCAAGATACGATTATAAACATCAGTTGCAACTTTACAGTAAACAGCTGACAATGGCTTGAATTTTTTTTTTTTAAATGTTCGTTAACAGTGAATAAACTATTAACTGAAGTTCAATTAACTATACATTTACCATGTATTCATCATGGTTATTGTGTCAACAACCTTTTTTGTCAACACAGATGAGAAATGATTTTCAATGTTGCTTTTTCATTTATGGGCAAAACAACGGCATTAGACGTATAGGCAGAGAGCAGAGCCATCTAGTGGGAAAGCCATTTCCAATTTAATATTTTCTCCAGACATATTGGCTAAAGTAAAGATGGATGCAAATGAACCATGAGGAACAGGTGATATTAAAATTCAAACTCTCTCTTGTGTATCTGTTTCTGTTCCTCTTCTGCTCAACATTTCTCTTCCGTCACAAAACAGAGTTCACAAGACAAGTGACATACACACTGTGACAGGGACGGAGATCCCACCACCTATGGCACTGGGTGTGCGCACACACACACACACACACACATGCACGCACGCGCACACACACACACACACACACACACACACACACACACACATGCGCACACGCGCAAACACACACACACACACACACACACACACACACACAGACACCCTGTGGCACTACAGCTAGACCTGCCACTCGGACGTTCAGCGAATCAGACGGACAAATCTCTAACAGACGGCTCCTGACAAAGAGATTATCACCGTGACAGGAGAAGTGTGTGCAGCTGTGGGTGGTGGAGTTTACAGCGGGGAGGTGGGGGTGGGGGGGGCGAACTCTTTGTACATTCACACATTTGGCTCCTCTCTCTCACCATACCAGTGTTTGGAAGTCAAAGTCAAACTTACTTCAGTCTGTACAAGATATCGTGTTGATGCGCTGACACTGTCCATCATGTGTACGTGTGAGAGTGGTGTATGGAAAAAAACATGACAGGGAGGTGATGTACTTTAAAGGAAGATGACAGGTGGAAAACTTGAGGAACACATGTGTAACTAGAGGATGTTGTGAGTTCAGAATAAGACATCTGAGACATGAGGGAGGTTATTCTCGACATACGCATGCAGACAAGCCAAATTCATTTTTATGGATTAGACTGAACCTTCAACGGACAGATTGTACATATCAAAGCCAGTTTAGTCCAAGACAACAGTTCATCACAGCTCTCCTTACCAACAGTTAGTAAGGATCATATCAAACATCTACATAAAGTATGCAGAGCCTAAAAGGTGCTCTATGGACTTTGCATCCCAGTGCATCGTCATACGTGTGCAAATTAAAAAATTGCAGTGCTACGAGTATTTAAATCGTGTAAAGAGAGGTCCCCTTTCTGTCATTCACTTTTTCCTTCACCTACACATCCCTGCAAAAAGGACATGTGAGCAATATACTGTATATCCAACACACGGACAATCTTTATAAGATATCAGTGCTCACTAAGCTACATTGCTTCCTTGCAAACTCCTCAGGACTTCATAAAGACAGGAACAATCAGGTTTTTTACTTTGTTTCCTGCAGCTGCTGCGAGACATCTTTGACTGTTTGTAAATACATACCAGCTAGTGGAAATGGTAATTTAGTAATAGTGACTTCAGTAGCACTTCACCCTGTACGGTGTAATTCTTCCAAATTCACAGAGTAATTATTTGCCTACCAATATGTACCAGTAGGTACAAGGGAACAAGATGTGATCCTTGGTAATAAGAGTGCAACAGTTTAAAAAGAATCTTTGGAAGTTTTGATTTCAGGATACCCATTTTAAGATGAACATGGTCACCCTCGAGAGCTGCACACAGGTAATAAACAAGCGTCCACCTTTGACGTTTGCTGGTGAAGTGAGTGGCAGCTGAGATTGGAGCTGTTGTGAAAGGACGCTGTAGAGATGTTAGCAGAACTGATGCCAAAACCACAGACAAACATCTAAGTTTTACATGCACGTTGAAATAGTTTTAATATAGTTTAGTTCTAGGAGCGATTCCCTGACATCACTTCCCTTGTACCTACATGTAAGCCTATCTATTGGTTATTACTTACTGAACTGATACAACAAAAATGTAACTGGTAATTGGGAGGAATTATGCTGTACATCGCAGGCCATAAAGTGTTACCATGACTTCTAATAGTCAAAACAAAAGCAAGTGAAAAAAACATCTTCATCACCTTGACCCAGACTGCTCAGATTTAGAAAAAAATGATGCAAATAAATTAAATACAAGCAAATTTAAAGAAGTATACATGGCACAATTGTGTATGGAGTTGCACCTCTGCACCTCCTTGTTTTTGTGTGCCTTTTTCTATGAGCGATAAAGAGTGAGATGAAAGAAAACTGACATAATGAGCAAATATACAGACAATAACAGAACACAGTTACAATGGGGTTTGATGAGAGCGGCTAGGGTGTGTGTGTGTGTGTGTGTGTGTGTGTGTGTGTGTGTGTGTGTGTGTGTGTGTGTGTGTTTGTGGTATGTTTGATCAAAAGGTAGTGACATGTAATAAATAAAGTGCTTTTCTGCGACGCAGGCAGTATGCGTTGTCAAACTGGTAAATGCGTATCCAGATTTTTGTGCGTTTTCTTCAGTTACACATTTTTTAAAATATTGTCAAATTGCTGCAGATGTTTTCTTCAAGTGTTTTATTTACAACTGCTCCTCAAAATGAGATGTTTTACAGCTATCATGGGACCGACAAAATCAAGAGATAAAACCAAGAAAGAGAAGATGACAGAAGTAACCAATCTGTTTCACTGTGACTCTTTATAAATAACCATTTAACTGTGCAAATTTGTAAATCTGCAAGAACAAATAAGTTCAGAATTATCTTTATTACATTAATAATTTATAATCACAAAATATTTTAGCAGCAGTGCCACCGACAAGATTCGCTCTAATTGCATAAAGGTACCAAGCAGCCTCTGTGGATGAAATGCTTGATGGGACACAGTTTGATATTTCCTGACACAGTTTTGAACCACAAATTGCTGCAATAATGGTGATATAATCATGTAATCCAAACACAAATACACTCACAAGTCAAAGGTGGCAGTGGAGGATAAGTGAAGCTCTGCAGAAAGTCAATTAATCTTTTCAGCGGTCCCCCTTCCCTCCACCCTGCTTAAAAGCTTCATTTACCTCCTATGGAGAAGAGATAGAAACACCATTAGTGAGATGATGGCAGGACTGGAAAGGGGAAAGGAGAATCTCACAGTTGGATGAGCTGAAACAGTATAGGCCCCCATCTCCTCAAAAAGTGTGTGTGCGCGAAAAAGGCGAGAGCATCTTCTGCATGGGTGAGCTCAATTAGTTTCTATCTTGATTATCAAAAGGTAGCGGTGGTGTACAACTTTTAAGGCGGAAGTGTGCCTCAGATCCTCGGGGTGGCGATGAGTGGGCTGACCTGCAGAGTCGAGCAAGAGTTGGACTGATAACAGGGGAGACGTCGCTGAGGGGTTTTCTGCTGCACAGAGGTGCTACCGAGGCGTACATTAGGGGATAAGACCCCAACCATCATTTCCATATCCAAGCTGATGTCTGTGTGCATCTCTGTGTGTGTGTGTGTGTCACATGGGACCCCAGCTGGATAAATGACATTCATGTGTGTTTACATGCACGCGTTTGGGTGTGTGAAATGCCACTGAGCATATAGGCTCTGCTTCACTGAGCTCGGCTGGCTACTGGAGCACAATTGGGGGTCTCTCTGTGTGAAAGAGGTCAGAACACACACACACAGACACACAGACACACAGACACACACACACACACACACACACACACACACACACACAGAGGCACAAACACAAATAAGGAAGTTTGGCTGAATACTCAAGACCCCGATAATCAAACAGTATGCAAATCAGCGAGAACAAACAATCCCCACACGAGTGTCTGAACTGGAATAAGTCACACAGTATGGATGCTATTCAAAGTCATGTCACATGTATTGTTGCGTTATTCTGTATATTTCTTGACATTTCATTTCAAGCCTCCTGAGTTTTAAAGTTATGTCAGTCAAGGTGTAACGCGCTCCCTCGTCTCCCTGCTGATCTTCATCACTGTAAGTCTGATCTTGCTGCTAAAGGAAGGTCAAGTTGAAGCGGAAACACCCCGGGCTGAAGACATGAAGGGGTAGCTACAGGCGGGAAGCTCACTCTCCATCGTCTTAATTACGAGGAGCTGTCGACCCCGAGCCTATAACACGCATGCCGTTCAATATATGCTCTATCACAAGATTCGTGCAGCTCTGACTCCTCCAGGCGACAACAGGCCTCAGGCTGACATCAGGACTGTCAAGTTATCGCCAAAGGACTAGCTTCTCTTTGTGAGAATATAACTCTACATCTCCTGCCATGTGAAAGCATCTGTGTGCCTGTTTGCACTAGCCTAGTGTGTAAACAAATGTTTTGTCCCAGTTAACTAGGTCCCAGTCGGACCAAACCTATTTGGCAATGGTCCGCTGATGCTGGTGTGCATGCATTTGTGTTGCAGCGATATATAGAAAATGCGGGCATATGTGTGTGTTGTGAAAGTGGCAGCCAGGGGGATAGCATGCTGCTGCTGCTGACACTGGGCCTGTCTGCCTGGTGTGCCCCTTTCTGCACCAGTAGAGCTGGCACTGCCTCCTGCCTCTGCCCAGCCGATCCACAGCGCGCCAGCTGGGCGCTACCAGGAGAGGCCCTGCAGAGAGAGGACGCAGGTCAGCCGTGACAGAGGGATTCAGAGAGAGAGAGAGAGAGAGAGAGAGAGGTGTGGAGTAAAGTGGAAAGGTTTAGATACAGAGCAGGGATGCGAACAGACTGGCAGAGGGAAGTTATGGAGGGATTTAATGCAATGGACAGAGAGATGGTGTGAAGGTAAAGAAATCTATCAGAAAAGGAGGGCTGCAGTTACAAGGCAGCCTGGTGAGATAAGCCCTCATTTTTATACTTAGTGGAATCATTCTAAACAACTCTTTCTTACATTGCACCTGTATTTTAATTGGTAACCCACTGTAAATACACTACGCAGCAAATGTGATTAGAGAGTGAATTAATTGTACAAGAGCAGCACTTTGTGATGAAAAGTGGAGGGGACATAAGGGTCCAGATGA
Organism: Pagrus pagrus; assembly: GCF_965226575.1. Lineage (NCBI taxonomy): Eukaryota > Metazoa > Chordata > Actinopteri > Spariformes > Sparidae > Pagrus > Pagrus pagrus. Next base: position 26,704,304 of record NC_140185.1, on the reverse strand, counting down.
AAAAAATGTTTTTTTAAAAATGGTCCTCAACATATACGATTTTAGGCAATGTAATGAAGGGATCGTATATTATAGTAAATAATTCCAGTAGGGGAAAAAAAGCAAAATGGTGCATTAAAGTTTAATCTTTCTTGTAAGTTAACTTTTCTTAGTGTAAGCCATTTTTAAGCACTTTTTCATACTAATTATGCCTTTAAAAAGTGATGGGGACAAAAGTGTAGATGGCACCTTTGCAATTATAGCAAAAGAAGCAAATGCTGAGGTATCCCAGCTGAGGAATTTTAAAAATGTATGATCGAGTGCTCTACCTTCCTTGCTTCTGTTTCAACTGCAGAGAATCAGGGTACATCTAAAAAAAAAACTGTTTTACCTCCACGGGAAACTTATTTAAGGAATTACTTCACATATACTGACAATACTTACCAGCAAAAATCAGAGGATTTGCACCTATTAGCTTCCATTACTTTACATTTACAAGTTTAATTGTACGATTTTAATGATGAATTTTCACAAAACATTATCTAAACATCTCTAAGTACACTATAATCCACTGAGTGGTAGTTTGCCAAATTGGTAAATTGAAGTCAAATTTTTGCATATGTGACTACTGTACACACACACACACACACACACACACACACACACACACACAAGCACACACAGATGTTCCTACACGGATCACTGGATGCATTAAATTGGGTAAGTAAAAAGAAGAAAGAGTAGATTAAACATGACCTAAACATGACTATTACACGAAAGTGAGGAACATTTTGTTTTGTTGTTATGAAGTCATTTATTCATTTGTCTATTTAAATGAAGTAACATTTCTTATGTGAACCTGTAATAGACACATCAGCTTGCTCTATCTTGATGTACATGGATTGAGCAATAAGTGAGCTGGATTTGGTCCCTGAGAAAGATGTTTTGCATTGTGGGAAAATATTGTGATGAATATTGATTTTTAACTCAAAAACAATAAGAAAAGTAAGACACATGAGCTTTTTTTTTTAGGTTGGCAAAACCTCAAGAGGAGTCTGGTTCTGTGTTCCTCTTCTTCATGTGTAAAGAACACCTTCTGCAATGTACAGTGATTAGGGGAATTAGAGACCTTCTTTAGGAAATCACAGCGTGCGCCCTCCTCCAGGATGTACTGTTTTAGCAAAGTACAATGTCAGACATTGTTGCTGGCCTGTGTGACACACAGTGCTCCTCTGAGATCACAGATTAGGAGAGCGTAAAGTCATGTATTAAAATTGCCAATTTACTGTGATTACATATTGCATAGGTAAGAGGAAGCGAGTGAAGCTCTTTAGCTTTATCAAAAAGGTTTAACAAACACTGCCAGATGCAGTAGAATCACATAAGCGTCAACCACTTCCAGGATGGTGTGCCATTCAATCTCTTGTGTTCCTTTTACAATCTATTCAGTCTCAGATGAGGGGTGTTCAGTTGGTTGCAATCTATGTAATAAGTAAGTAATTAGCACCTACTTCCCATGAAATTTGCAGACCTGTAAAATGAAGTGTTACCCAGTCTGCAACTTCACTGCTAGATGCCACAAAAATCCTAGACAGTGGACCTTTAACAACATCTCTTAAAAGTCAGTATAGTGTACCTGACTGCAATCATGTGTGGGGGACCACAGCTAAAGAGGCACACACTTCCAACGCAGCCACTCACAATTATATATTATATTATATTATCCACTATCACAAGACAATAGCTCACACTGATCAAATCAAATCAATTTTCACAAATATTACAGTTTGACTTTGATTAAGTTTTGCTTAATTGACTGAGGTTAAGAAAAGGGTTGCACGAGTATCTTATTGAACCAAGTAGGCCTGATTTATAGGAAATGTGTTTTTGTCTTTTTCTCAGCCCTCTACTGAATTATTTCAAAGTTGCATAGCAATATTTGGTTTTTGGATGTATAACTGTTTTTTCCGTATTCTTGTTTTTGTTGGCATTGACGTTCCACTTTTTAAATGATTCAACCAAAAAGGATGTTTTGAAGGGTCAAGTAATGAACCAAACTTAAAAAATGTGAGAATGAACTATCAAAGGAGGACAAAAAAAGACACTAAGCAGGAGGGAGTGTAGCTTAACGATCCTGATGTGGATTTAGACACTTTGGTCCCTCTGGTCACTCTACAAACTAATGAGTTTAGCAAGGTGACAAACAACAGCACAGGCATGTCAAAGGTCTCTGACCCTTTCACTGCAGAGGACTGCAGAGGACTAGAAGACAATCCTGCTGAGGTTCAGTATAACCCAACATTACGTAAGATGAATCTGTTGAGATGTGCTTTTTGGCACAACATATACATGCCAAATGAAGTTAATGTATGTAACCCTGCTGGCTTAAAGGATAACAGCTGGTTGCTTACACCTCTCCCATCACATCCCCATGTCGTCCTGTAGCTCAAAGCCCAACTATGCTGGCTCTGACATGGTGGAGCCGCAGGGCCGTCCCTTAAGCACCCGAATCAACGGAGAAGTCATTACACCAGTAAGAGCAAAGGCCCCGAACACCCTCACCTCCTTTCTCCTTCTCCTCCTACCCTCATGCCCCACCACTACAGACTCTCTCCACCCCACCCTATAGCCCGCGCCTTCTCCAAAGCGGCCTCCTCTCTCCCGCCCCCTTCTCCATGGGCCCTGGGTCTCTGGCTGGGGCAGGCTGGCACAGCTGCGCCGGGAGCCGTGCTGTCACAAGCGGTTAGGGTGACAGCCACTCACACTTCATAATGTCCCTCTCACAGGTCACCGAGCGACAAGCTGGGTCACCTCGCTCCAGCAGGCAGCCCCAGGGGAAGCAGAGTGCCCCCCCCCCACAACACCACCTCTCCATCAAACCGCCACCCCCCCTCCCTCCCGAACCCTCCACCCCCCTATCGCCCAGGAAAATAGAGAGACAGGAGGGGGCAGGTGGAGGGAAGAGGTGCTCCATTGTGCTGGGCTGGGCTACGAGAAGCTCTCCATGCCGGAGAGACCACGCCGGGGTCACGATTAGGGTGGGCACACCACTGCAAGTTCGTCTGATACAGATGATGCCGGCAGTGTGGGTTAGGGTCAGTGTGAGCTGCTTACTTGGTAATTGTAGACCTCAGAGGAATATGACGATGTACTGCTACTATGTGTACTGTAGGTCTTTAGGTTATGGTGTGGAATGCAATGAAAAAGTTGTCAAACAGATTCAAGATTAATTTAATTGTCATTATGTAACTCAAGACTGTTTTCTTTTGGTCTGCTCTTAGTTGTTATTCTTAGTCATTCTTCTTCATGGTCAGTCTAAATCATTGTTTCAATTACTGTCTTGAGTGACTGCTTATCTATGTTTGCTTTATTGTTAGTTCTTATATCTATTTTGTGTTGTGAGTGTGTTTATCATTGGTTTTATACCACAAAAGCCTAATGAGGGACAAGGACTGCAAATTAGCCATGGCTACTAGTCCTATAGGCATTTCATCTGTTGGATCTCAATTAGATTTAACAATGCCTGCGTGTATTGTCCCCGTCAAAAAAATTAAATAAATAAATAGAATCAATTTAAGCGATACACACTCAAAAATAGGGTGAACAGGCTGTGTCTGTTGTCTTTTAGTGTCCTTTGGCACCTCACTGGTATCACTGATGCTCAAGAGATAGGTAGATGGCAAAAACTCTATGGGATATTTCCGTCGGATTTAGGATTATTGCCGAAAATTTGCAGTTTGTTACTTATGATACTATGATAATTTTCACAGATGACTACCACTTTTGTGTTTTTCAAAGCGTTAATTAAATTGTCTGAAGTAAAATGCTAATTTTAGGCTATAAATTACCTACAATGAACTAACTTGATCAATCTACAAGTTGTAAAGTTAGAACAGTTTTGCAACTGAAGTCTGCCTGTAAAGACGAACTAGTGAGTCGATGAGTCTCCGTGTTCGGCGTGATGATGTTTAATGTCCCTGACAACCTCTGTAGTCTCATTTAGCCACTTGTTAGCAACCGCTGTATTTTAGACACATAAGCGCTTTGTAATTCAAATGTGGGGGATAAACTGTAATGATGCTTTTTATGTCGTAGAACAAAACATGAAACTCTCTTTAGTGTTAACCAAATACTTTACTTCAGGCATTTAACTGAAAACCCATTCAAAAAACCCATTTACTTTGCAACTAGGAAACCGGACGTGCAAAAATGCTAACTGATTTCAGAGTTTTTGGACTCGTTCCTGTGGCACTCTGATGTTCTGTTGGTTTTAATCGCCTGCTGCAGAACCTTCATGACCTGGGCCGTGCACAACAAATGCCAGCCAGAAGGCTTTCCATTGCTCCTCTGTAAAAGTGTATTGTGTATTGTGTCGTACAATACAGTTACATTACAACTAAATGGGATCAAAAATAATCAAAAGATGTATTATTTATTCATCATTATAAGAGGAATTCTGTCTTAAATTGGATTTGATGTTCTTGTCATCTTCCACATGGGTGAAGGGACGGTATGAACTTGGTAATGGCCATAGGAGAGCACCATATGCTCCTGATGTCTGCCATCCAACTGTCATTAATGTGCATTACCTCTGTTCACAGCCACACTGTGAAGTCTAATCTGATGGCAATACAAGAGCGAACCGACAACATTAAGATTCACATTAATGGGCTCACAGTGACACTCCCTCTAATTGGTTTGCCATTTTCACCTAATGCACAGCTTTCAGGTCATCACTATTAAAACTGTCTATCTGAATATGTCACTTGAATTAAGTGGCTGGCCGTCGATTATTCCCAAAATAACTGTAATAAAAAAATTACCTTTAAAAGAAATCTTAGCTTGAAAGATAGATTTAATAAGAGTTCAGAGAGGTGTATTGATAGCGTGAGAACCACAGAAAAACAACTGTATACAATGTGTTGTTCGCCAGAGTGTTTTTCTTCTTCATGCACTAACAAACGATAAGTTAAGCATGTGAATTCGGGGCCACATAAGCTAATTGGATGCAATGCCTGCAGTTGGCTTCAGCTGTGAGTGAGAGGCCTCATACCTAATTCCCGTTATTCAAACAGTCACACCCTGAGAGCGGTTAATTCACGGAAGGTGCGTACACACCCACTGAACAATGTGTAGCAATTAATTTCGCTCTCCCTCCCACATCTGGCGCTTCGGTGTGACCCTGCCTCTGCTGTGCCGTGTCGCTCAGGCTAGGCAAGGCTTTGCAATTTCACACGTAAAGGACTCCAATGAAACGTGAAAAGAATACGTGGCATTGCTAAATTGCATTAAAGAGTTTAAAACAGTAGATCCGTGCCCCCCCACCACCACCACCCCCCTCCCCCATTCCCAAGAAAACAAAGCAGTAAATGTGCTCAAATGCTCAGTGACGAGACGTGACATAATGCAATACGCACCGAGGATACAATTTCACAAAAGGGGAGAAAATCATCATGAGGCCCCATCAAATCATGATAAACAGGAGGGAGGGATGAACTTGATTCCACAACAGGAGTCACGCCAAAAGGGGCTGTCAGGCCTCTCTGGGTCATCTATCACTATGTCCCAGTTTATCTTGAACTTACTGTATTCACATTATCCTCAGAGCGACGAGCAGGGTGAGTTTGAGGACACTGACGGTTCAACAGAAGCCAAAAGTGCAATCAGAGGCAATTAGACAATTAACTGATTTATAGAGCAACAGGAAAACAACATCTTTTCTGATCAATTAATCTTTGAAGCCATTTATCAAGCAAAAATGATAAAGTTTCGGTTTTAGCTTCTCATATGAAAGGATTTGCTGCGTCACTCTGTTTTATATGCAACCCAGTCACCAAAATAGCGCTGATATGTTTACATTTATACGTGTCGCGTGTAACATACTGAAATTTCTACAAAACCTGTAGTATCTTGTTCACATTACAGGTTTATTACCTGACTTCCATATGGTGCAGTGGAGGGGATGGTGGTTGAGTTACAGCTGGAAGAGAAGGGTTCCAAGTCAGTGACTGGAGTTTGAGACTGTGTTTCAACATTTGAAAGCGTGACCACTGGATAATTTTAAGCAAACCGGTCACCAGGATATAATGTCAGCCATTAATGTTCTTTTCAAACCATGGATACGTCCCAGGCTGACATTTTTACCAAACGTGGCATATCAATCAGACCATCTCCATCGTGATCATGGCAACTAAAACAAGTATTGTAAGCCAAACCATGGTGTTTTTCCAAACCGTAACCAAGTGGCTTTTGTGCCGAAACCTAAAGCATAAGCACAGCATTGTCACAACAAAACATTGAAAATGAAACCTGAAGAAATGTAAAGTTGAACCATAAAGAAATGTAAAGTTTCAGTATACCCATACAGTAGGTTGCAGAAACATACATTGCCAACATTAATTCTAGTGTTTGGACTGTTATATGTACTGTATATAAATGAATAATCTTTGGACCGTAACAAACAAGAACTATGAAGACGTTAGAAATACCCTGTGGCGTTACGCTACACTAATGACGCTGCAGTGTTCGGGGTTGGAGTTGATCTGTGTGTGACGACGCACATACATTTGCATGAGCATGCTTGCAACATGACAGACGGTGCCGCTGTCGGTATCACAGTTTTCGCTCCCTGACAGCTGGTGGCAATGCACCAACAAAGGCAGTAAAGTGGACTGTAACTAGTAAACATGGAGGAAAGAATAATGATTTAAAGCAGCTTTTTTTGCTTATGAAGAAGGACATGCAGTCAACACATTTGTCAGACCTGGAGGAAACACTATTGGCTTGATTTTGGTCATAAATAAGGAATGTAAGCATAACTTTTGCTTCTTTTCATTTTGGCCCAGAATTGGATTATGATGAGCTTTTTTTCACTTGTTTTGACATTTTGAAAATGATTGAATTGATTATGAAAAAAAAGAAAATCAAGAGTGATTGATATTGAAGATCGCTGACTCTCAATTTCTACTATTTTTACCGGCACAGGCACCTAAAGTGTTCTCTAACCGACGGCTCATCTGTTGATTTTGAAGTCTGCATTTTCTTTCCATATTTACTTCCCTCCCTCTGCCCTGTACACACCATCTCCTCCTCTGCACCACCTCTTTCATTCTCTCTCTCCCTCGGTGCCACTGTGCCAGTCACCCTGCTCTAGGGCTCTGGAGATATTTCAAACATATCTGGGAAATCAATCTTACAGCAAACTGAAGGAAAACATCGAATGTCATTGAGCAATAAGTATGAAGCCTGTCAGAGGTAGAGCTGAGAGCTGGGCCTGCGGCGAGTTAGGCCTGACAGTGTCCCAGTAAGAGGCCTCGTCAGCTGGGCCCCCTCGCTCTCACACACGCACACACCACAACACACGCACACACGCACTTCCGACAGGGAAAATTAGAATGCAGTTTGTGCTGTTATGGCATTTTCTGTTCACACCAAGTCCACCGCTCTTCACTCTGTTTAGGATATAAGTGCTGTTCATGTCCCTGATGTGCAATTTTACCTAAAAAAAAAAAAAATGGAATGAAAAGAAACTTGCTGGGCATCAAACGTGAAAAAGGATGGAGTATGAATGGCAGGACATGAGGCTGTGCAATAACTCTGTTTGGCTGCAATTAAGAATTATTTTGTGAATTGATTAACTGTTTTGTCACAATCTATTTTAATTTCCTAGTCCAAGGGGACGTCTTCAAATTGCTTTTTTGTTTGACAGTCCAACACCTAAATAATATTCAATTTACTGTCATAGACTACTCATGAACCGGTAAATACTCACATGTTGGGGCATTGGTTATGCTGCTATTGCCTTTATGCTTTAATTGCTGCTTTAGTTACTTATTGTGCTGTGATCTACTTATAGGTTATTTCTTATTTGCACATTACTACCCTGAGTACTGTGTTACTCTTAAATTACTGCCTCATATTTACATAATTTTGTTTTCTTTTTTTTTTTAAATCACTCTTTTTGTATTGTTTCCTCCTTCTTATCGACAGGGGGTACCATGTTATTGTTATTGTGTTGTTGTTTTGTGCGGTACAATAACAATAAAGTATCTCGAATACTTGGATTTTTTCTTATTGTAAACAATGACACGATTGAAAATAAGATTATCAAAAAAAAATGTGTTGATTAATTTTCTGCTGATTGAGTAATGGAATAATATTTAAGTTACATATTATCATATATCTTTAAATTTAATTAAATCGTGACTATAGCAGCATGAATGATTCCAGGAAAGTTTTTGTTCTACATATGTGTAGAGTTTTCTCTCATCGAAAGCATCTGAAACATCACTTTGATTATTTTAGATGTGAGTTTGCACCGACATTTGCGATATATGAGACATACACTGATTTGATTTTACAATGTAAAACACTATCACAAAATAGCACATGCTCTGAATCTCGATATCCTCTGGAGTACATGGTTCAGGGTTATCCTTTACATGCAGCAGAGGCACACACACACACACACACACACACACACACACACACACACACACACAGGCAGTTACAGTGAAATGGAAAACATGAGAGAGGAAGATGGATTTCAGGAGGCAGGAGGGGAGAAGGGCAGGAGAAAGGGAGAGACCGGGCCCAAACAGACAAGTGAAGGGAAGCAGAAGTTGATGAAACAAGATGTCACCATTGATGGGTCATTACACCCAAGTAAGCATGGGACACTAGCTGGGCCTGTTCTGACCCCCTCCTCCCCCCTTCTCTTTCTTTTCGTCTCCGACAAGGAACTACAAAACATGCTCTTGCCTCAGTTTCTCACTATTACTTTGTAGGCTCTGTGGCGATTATCCTCACGGTACAGCAAATCACTGCCGTCCAGTGTGGCAGCACCCCTAATTGGCCCTCTCATATCCACATACGCATGTGTTTACATCTCCAGGTCAATTGAATTAGGTCTTATAATGAGCCTGGGTGCTGAATATGTAACGCAGCTCAGCACATTGGGGCATAAACCGGCACAAATCAGGTGAATCCAGTTAAGAGTGTTTACACTTTACAGCACATGCACCCAGTATTTGTACCACGGTCCCTTGTTGCACCCATCCTGTTGCTCATTATCAGGGCGATGGCGTCTATGATGCCACATCAACGGGTCGAGGATATGAGACCAAAAAGCGACACTAATCTACAAATCCCTAGTGTGAGAGTTTAATAGTAAAGCTCAAACATTAGTTGTTTTAAAGCTCACTCATTATTTGGCGACTTTGCACACAATGTCCATATCACACAGCCACTGACCGCATCCCAGAGATGGGCCAATTAGGATGCAGAAAGTGAGATGTTAATATATGGGAGAACTTTACGTGCTATTATTCAAAAGTGTCCAGATTCGAGTGCGATAATGAAATGTTTGTTACTGCTGACGGACGAAGAAACCTGGATCAGCGTTGTGATGTGAATATGGCAGAATGGGATTAGGATTTGATGGTCCTTAGGCTGTTCAGTGGCAGGGAACAGAGAGGTCATCGTTTAAGTAACAGTACAGGAACAGATAGAGCCACTCGACTGCGAAATGTGAGGTTTTATGTGTGTTCACCGTCTTGCATCAGCTGTTTATACATTATTCCTTTTGCACAGCAGAATATGAAGACAGTTTACTTACAAAAAAGCTCATTAACAAGCTTTGTTTACTTACTTTACTATGCAATTTATTCTTACATGTTAACAACTGAATCAATAAAAGTCTATCCGACCGTATGTCAAAAAAAGTCTTCTATATTGTGCTCTCTCTCTCTCTCTCTCTCTGTTTGTGTGTTTTCTACATTATACATGAGCCAACAAACATTATTTTGAAACAGTTCAACCCAAAATTTCACACCCAGACCTCGCCGTCTCTATCAATCAAACAAAAAATACCAAACTAATGTAGTCAGTGTCGGATCAGAGTGTCAGGTTTTTACACATGACGAGGGGAGCGGCCCCAGAGGGACCTCACATCAGCAGTCATGTCTGCATTTAGACTAGTGAGTGGAACTAAAACCTGGCTCGCGAAACCAACGCGCCTCGGCTCCGTTGGGACACACATAAGCGACGGTAACAACCAAATTAACAATGCACACGCAGGCGTCAGTGCCGAGCTGATATTGGTGAGCCGTGGGCTCAGGCAGTGGCCCCGGGTCCACTCTGGTCCACTGAGTCGAGCGACTACAACGAGCCCATCGTGCAGCCAGGATTCTGTACTGTGAAATTAGACTGGGGTGTGAAAGTGGAAAAACCATATAAGCATGAGGTTGAAGCACGGTATCACGCTCTCTCGCCTGTCTCATTCCCCGCGCCTCGATACTGTCAAACTCGATAAAGAAGAAAATTGTCCATGATCAGAAGTATCTTGGTTTCTCTGTTGTGACTAATGTGTCTTATCTGCCTCAAGCTTGTTAAAAAACTGTCTCCTTTATCTCTAACTTGAATTATTAAGATGTGCAGACTCTGGCTCGCAGCCTTTATAGAACTCAAAATAGAATAATTAAGTAGTTTGAAAAGAAGAGTGAAACTTATTTTCTCTCCCTTTTAATTGTTTAAGGCAACAAAGGTCAAGAGACGGCAACTTCCTGACTGCTACTTTTTAACTTCCTCATTTCTCTTCCTTACTTTGCGTCTTTGTTACATTTACTTTGACAAATCCCAACTGACGATCCTTTGATCATATTCTCTCAGATTTTTTTTTCTGTCCATCTCAAATCCTCCTATGATCATCGACACGCTGCTGCATTCATGCTGGCAACTTTAATAGCATCCCATCCGCAGAGACCTGACAAGAACACACACACACACACACACAGCCACACACACACACACACACAGCCACACACACACTCACACACACACACACACACACACACACACATAGATTACGTTGAAACACACAAAGTTATTTTTTCCTGACTAGAGGAACTTTTTCTTGTTTTAAAAAAATACCAAACACTGTGAAGAAAAAACAACACACACGCTGACACCTCTCCCTGTTACCTTAACCTTTCGGGCCTTCGCTGTCTCTGTGGCTTCTGAAGGTGGAGTCTCCAATTTTGGTATCCTTGACCACACACACACACACACACACACACACACCCACACACATACACAGAGCAGCTGAAACAGTCAACATCTGCTGGCAGAGAGCTGGTCTACAGCACTCTCACCACACCAGGCCTAGTTATACTCTGCCTGTTTGAGGTACACTGATTACTGATATTACATACACACACACACCAACACACACACATACGCACACTACCTTCACTGCAGGGTATGTGTAAACTCACCATGCAGAAGCAGGTCGCTGCATTAAACACAAGCATATGCTAGCAAGGAGTCTTACTATGATCTTGCACACAGCACTCCACTAGACTGGGCTTCAGCACGCTACACTAGTCTGTATTCCACTGCATTACATTGGGCAGAGCAGGCTAACGCTAGCTGGTGCACTGCCACAGTGCAGGGCCCCTTGCTAGCAGGATGCTAGGCTAGGCTAAAGCAAATCAAGGCCTCCTGCAGTCATTGGTGTGAGAGCCCATTTTCACAGTTCACACCCGACCTGCTAATGGCTGATCATTCATTCACGCTCTCTGTTGATTGTGCAGGCAGGGGGTTGGCCAATCGTACAGTTTGCTAATGTAGCGTACATAGTGAGGATAATCGGTGAGAGCAATAAGCATGCTAATGTTCCGTTGGCCATGAAAACTGAGGTCTGGTAATACGTTGGAGCAGGATCATGACTAAGTTGTGCGTTTGGGCGGGAGCTGCAGGTCGGAACTGTGATGGACATCTGATCAAGACACAAACTTTTGAGCAGTGAAATCAAAAGATGCAGGCTGTCTTATCAGTTCCATGTCCATTTCTGATGATAATGTTAATGTTAATGTTAAATGTTTGAATAGGCCTTCCACCATTTTTGTCATTTCCAGCATATTATACTCCAGAGATGTTGCTGGGTGCAGACACAGAACTCTAAAAGAAACTTCTGCCTGTCCTCATCTATCAGTAGCATCGTCTCTAAGTTTCTGCAGTCACTGAAGGAGCTGAACACCTTTAAACTTTCAACAAATAGTGAATTCATAAATATATTTTGGCAGACACTTTTCAAACTTTCTTATACCAAGCTGATCATTGTTTCATCTGTAAAAACACACTGAAGATGCTGTTTCTCTCTGAGAACTGCAAAGTGACCTTTGCATGACTTCATGTGCTTCACTAGGGGCTTTGGCTGTTGGCACAGACAGTATACATCAAGCATAGTTTTAGAATTGGTCCTGATTGGATAATATATTTGTACTCCCTTTGTGAAATCCACTGTGATTAGACATACACATATGAAGCCAAAACGATTACACACGGACATTTTAATGCTAATTGCAAATTGGATAAATAAATGAATGGGACTTTTCCAATTGCCCAATATTGATCATGTATTGCCAGATCAAGTGCCATGCTGAAGCCAATTTCTAAATCTCATTAAGTTTCAGACCTTGTAACGCTGATGCAAAGAACTAAGTGAATTTTAAATTAATCAACTGACTCAGAAAATACCATGTTCCAGGTGACATGTTCACTATTCACTATGAATCGCTATTTGATTATAAGCAATAAGCATGGTTGTGATATCAATCATATCACAACCATGCAGGGTTAGTAGTATCTACAGCTGTTAAAAGAAAATAAAAAGTTTTTCTTCTTTAAAACACGCACTGGTATTGGATCGGCACTCGGTATCGGCCAATACCCAAGGCCCAGGTATCGGAACCAGTATCCGGAGGGAAAAAATGAGATCAACATCTCTATTCAGGATGAAGGCAGAAGGTGTGTCAATGTGAGGTGATGCACCAGGAAGGGAAACGTGATTTAACAGAGCAAGAGAGAGGTGGCGTGATGATAAATCAACACAACACATGAATCTTGCTGAAATTGAACTTCTTCATTGCCTGAGTATAGTCCAACTGAACTGGCGCACCGGTGGCCTTTTGTTGTGAGTTTATTTATTTATTTATTTATTTTAAATTCTTTCTTTCTCTGACAAATAGCCACTTCAATCCTTAAACTTAGCTTGCATCATATCTGACACTTAAAATTTGCCATCGCTGCAGGTATGCTGCACTGTGCCGGTTCAGATCATGAATGATTCCTTAGCTTAGCAGTATTTTGCTTTCCTCTGTGCTCTATTAAAGGAATGAGCAACCATGGAGAGCACTGAGGTTTCATTTTAACTACTTCACAATCTGATGTGCTGATTAGCACAACTTTAGGAAGTGATGAGTGAAATGAGCATACATAGTGGAGTGATAACTTCTGAACTCCTGGCCCTCATTTGAGTTGTATCATCTCGATTATCTGGGCCCCAAATAAACATTTCACATGCTTAAGAAAGACTACACAACATATTTGTGATTTTTCACTTCAAAATGTCTTTTGACCCATATTCACCAATTTAATCATAAATTAAACCTGTTTTTGCTTCAGACTGCTATTATGCTTTGAAGTGATGTCCTTGATTAAAATGTAATTTGCCTCCTGACAAAGACGTATTTTACAAACACCTAAATGCCTTTATTCTAATGCAGCTGAGTTACTTGTTGAGAACATTTTTGCATAGTTGAAAGAATGAAGCTTTCTCTAATGTGACAGACACTCAAGCTAATCTATGACATTTACTAAACCTGATTATTTACTAATTAGCGAACAGAGTGGCCGGGGAAGTAAGACTGCAGAGAGACGCAATCCTCGCAAATAAAAGCCTTCATATATTAAGGCAGCATGCCTCAGGCAGTATGGGGCTGTTAACAGTAAAAGCAGTTCACTCCCTATAATTAACGTCAGTATATACTGAGAAATACTGCACACGTTCTCCACAGTTCCTCGCTTTCACTGTATTTAGAAATTCTAATTGACATGAAGCCTGTATCAGTTTAGCATTTTCTGTGTCAGTAAAGAGCTGTGAGGCGTGTTGATGTGAAACATGTTGCATCTGCCTCCCTCACAGGTTTTTCACAGTGCATTAAGAGAACCTTGTAGAATCAGTCTTTGAGATCACACCGCATTTTCTGTGCGACTTCACATCTTTACCCTGTGGATGAGCTCCACTCCGCTACCCTGTCCATCTGGATATCCCGACTCATCCCGGAAAGTCCAGTTATGCCAAACATGACAAACTTCCTCAACAAGATCAGATTAGAGCACGAGAGGGAGCGTGCAGCCGCGGCCTCAGACTTAAATGCTCTCCAGGCAAAAAAGTGAGTGATAGAGTTAGTGCCAAGGAAGCATAATTAATGTTCTTAATTGGGCCTTTCCTTACAGTGGCGACTGATAGTCCACTCATAGCCAGCCATGGCTCCGGGGCCACTGCCATGCGCAGTTAATGACGTGTGTCCTGTGCATGTCTGATCTCATACAGTTGCTGGCCTTTTCTAGCAACGATCTGTCTCAGGCGACACTGGGCTGTACACTGTGGTTTAAAGGATGGGATGCACTTTCAGACATCAGAACATGTTTTTCATGCTACTCAAGCGGCTCGTGTTTTAAGATGATCTACTCCTGCTGCTGAATGATGAATTGAGACATAACAAGTCCCCTCTGTGTCCCCTCTGATTGAGCCTTTGTCCACTACAAGATGGATTTAACCTCCTGAACCTGCTCTCCCCCTGAGGTCTTACTTACAAGCACTCTCATCCTCCCTCTGACCCATGGCTTAGTGACATCGAATGGGCAATGAGGTGTAAATCCGTTGCTCTTACAGAACCCCTGCCACAGTTAAGTCAGGTGTGACACAAAAGCCTGTTTGGCTGGGAAAATATACAGTATATCCACGTCCGCGGTAAGAGCGTGTGTGTAAAATACTGCAAAGATTTGTTTTGAGGTTTCTCGTGCTGTCGAAGCAGAAACATTAAATACATTTATAGAGGTTCCTTGTAACAATTTGTAGCAATTTACATTTACTAATCACTGTTTAATTGGCCATATATGAGCAGATTGTAACGTGATGTGAAAAATTAGACCTTCCCCATCTCTCTCGGTTGTTTATACAAGCCTGGATGATTTGTTCACGTTGTTTAAAAGGGCACTATAAAGAAATTCAAACCCAGAATTTTACTAGAATCATAGAAAAAGTCTGGGTAATGACTAACAAAGCCTAACAACAACAGTAAAATCATGCCTATGCGTCCAATTTACAATATTAATGAGGTAATGATACAAACTCAGAAATATAAATTTTTTCCATAAGTGGATAAAAAAGCTGTTCTCAGAGGAAAATAAGGTCCCCAGAACACTGTTTGAAGCTAGTAAGGTGGCAGGGTCCGCCAAATATTAACAAAGCAAAACAGTATGAAACTGTGTTGTCCTTTTGAACAGTTCAATCAATCAGTCAATATCTTCCCAAAAACTACATAGTGCACCTTTAATGCTGCTGGCCTGTGGATTTCTTTGTACCGGACTCAGGTCAGATTTTCTGCAACAGTCCGAACGATGTGACTTTATGCACGTTCTCGAGTGCCTCGCCTCAGTGCCTCTCTCTGCTCCGCTTACAGGCAACGTTAACTACCATTAGTTTAGAAATATAGTCTGCTAACAAATACAAACAACTGTCCTCCAGCACAAGTCCCAGAGAGCCTCTTTAAGTTGGGGTGTCCTGGTTGCCTCGTGGAGAAGCATAACTGTAATATCCCTGGATTGATTTCAGATGTGTCATCTCCATGTTTCCTGCCACTTTACTGTACTGACAAACAACCAATAAGAGCAATAATCTCCCAAATGTGTTCTTTATATAATATTATGATAAAATAGATGATAATCAATGGTAAGTCCTGCAAAATACCAGGCTTTCAATCAGCAATATACTGGAATAGCATGGATTTATGTTTACAGAGAAAGACTATATCATGTAATCTAAATCACATGAATACTAAAATTTTTATTTAGGTTGGAGTATTTAAAAATTAAAAGCATATACTTTCAAGGCAAGGGAAAAGATTTTTGTTGACTTTTTACATCCCTGGACCATTTTTCTGTACAACAGCACACCAGCAGGGGTCAGTGGTGCACTGCTCTCAGAGCTCCTTCTCACCAGCTGAACAGGCTCCCCTCTCACAAACCAGCTGCACCAAGCTTTACATAAGTAACACTGATTTTTAAAAAAAAATGTATTTATTTTTTTAAATATAGAAAACATTTCTTCAACATTATATAGTTGTCGGTATTCTACATAGAGATGTGTCATGGAGTGACCAATACTAAATATCACGCGGAATTTAACAAAACAAATAAAGCACATATTATTAAAGCTAATTATTTTCTTGCTTACCGCTCATATGAAGAATGTAGATGAGGGTCAGTAATTCATGGACAACAGTGCGGTGGAGAGTCTCATTTTTTAATCATAATGAACATGGTTTAGAATAAGAGGCTGATGTACAAAGGTAGAGACAGACGTTACCTTGTAATTGTTAAATTTAATCAGCATTTACAACATTCACCTCAGTGAATCCAGATATCTCCTGACGTTCTGGCCTAAATTTAATTTCACTTTATCCCTACGTCCAATTAGATACCATTAGAGTGCGTGTCTAACTATCTATTTTCGCTGTCTCTGCATACCATTGTTTATTGTGCAGAATTTGCAGTGAGTGACCATTAAAGGATAACAATGAGTTAAAGAACGCTGACTTTAAAACAATCACCTCATACTGAAATAAATAAAGGCCGTTCGGCTGCATCTGCACGTGAATCATTGTGCGGATATGCCATGTTTCTTGGCTTCCATGGTCAGAGAGGATGTGGTCGCAGCTTAGTGTCCAACACGGGGAGAGACTGACACACTTTCTCTCTGTGTTTTCACCCTCAGGCGGAGAGCTAATTAAGAAGGGACTCTGGTTTTATTTACTGTCAGCTCCTGGCCCCTGGGTGTGTGTGTGTGTGTGTGTGTGTGTGTGTGCTGGTATATGTGTGTGAGAGCAGGACTGATTTTGCCCTATCTGAGGCCGTTCTCAGTCACACCAGTTTAGTCGGGCCTTGCCATTTCTGCCCACATTCAGCCGGCGGCACTGTGATAGTGGTAATGCTGACCGTTATCCATTAGCTAAAGCTTCTCTTAGAAGGGGATCTCCACAGCGATGCAGGGAGGTGCTGGACTCTACAGCCAGCGCTGCGGGGAGGAATGTAATTACTATGCCCTCAATATGATACAGATATCACAGATATATCAAAGATGTGATGTGGCCGTTCACTGTGCATCAGAGTCAGGCATCACAGGAGAATGGTTGATCTGACGGAGCTTATTACGTCGTTTTTTTAATCAGAATTCAATAAATATACAGTGCAGGATAATTATGGACATTTTCTTATTAACATTTTTGTAAATAATCCATTGATTTTAGTTATTTAAAATCATAAGATCTGCTCCTCTTTGTCTGCATCACTTAATTTATCAAATCATAGTTTTAAGACAATTAGAGAAATCAGTGAATTAAAAGGTTCTTATCAAACTCATCAGCAGACTTCTTGAAGCGTGTCTAAGTCAGTAAATGTCTAATGTACTTTATCATCATATTTCTAGAATACATTATATCCTATATTCAGGTATAATTAAGATCTTGAGGTATCCCTTATTTGCTTTAAAGATATTGCATATAAAATATCTTAGATTACATTCAGAGTCAGAGTACAAGAAGTTTACCACAATTAGGGAAATCAATATGTTAACAATGTCCCTCTGAACCCCATCGATGGACTTCTTGAGGTGTTCATATGTTCTGAAGTCTGTGAATCTCTAAAGCACTTGATATCGTCTTGAGTGCACATATTCTTAGGTGATAAATATTAGGTTCAGATTAAGATTTTTTTTTCAAACTCGTATAGAGTACAAATGATATGTGCAATGAAATAATGACAGACAACTGTACCCTGTAGGAATGAAGTGCCGCAAAAAAAAAATACTAAGAGAAGAAGGTAACTAAATTACATATAAACTTTGGCTTATCCAACTGTAAAAACAAAGAAAATTTGAGGTCTCTTTCCACTCAAAAAAAATGTTTTGCTTCATTTAGGTGTTTGACCGTTACTGTGCAGACTGATGTGCAGAGTTTTACGCTAAAAGGATGATCACATTCATCTGCTGAAGGGGGAAAGTTTCTCTGTTTTCACCTTTTATCTCAGATTAAACATGTATGTTTGAGCAGAGTTTTGTGCAATCACAACTAGAGTTTGGAAGCCAGTCATGGTCCAGCATGCAACTTACACAAGTGTGATGTGAAAGCTGAAAGACTACAGCACACGTACACCAAGAATGGAGACATCTGACATGCAGCAGCTAAACTTTTGAAACAAAAAATATTTGCAAATACATAGAATTCACATTTTTGAATGTGCAAGAAGGAGTAATTGTACCTTTATGGATTGTTAAATAGTTATGTTATAGTTATCTGTTTTTTCTGTGTGGACGTAACTCATTGGATACAAAATTATATTGAAGTTTATTTTTAAAACATCTGAAAAAGGGCTGTCATTATATCCGATTTTCATGACATGATTATTGTGGCCAAACAAATTCACGATAACGATTTTATATACATATATCTATAGAATAAAAAAAAGTTAGCAATGTGTCGGGAGGTGGAGAAAGACCTGTGAAAAAAGTTTACAAAAGATACAAGTACGATCAACTCAGTTACTAGTGAAAAGGCAACCAGCTGAACTTATGAACAAAAAATGCACAAGGCCGAACATCTTCCCATATTACAATATGTGTATTGTTAGCACAATATCAATATTTCATTGTTAAATATTATTGTTATTGTGAATATTGCGATATTGCAACACCCCTAATCTGAAAGCATGTCTGGAGGGAATCTTTAAACATATCGTAGGTGGATGGTTTAACAGTACTTTGGCAAGAACACTTGCTTGTAATAAGTAGATTATCTTCTCATGGAACAAGGGAAAATGTCTGAAAAAAAGTAAAAACTGTCTCAAAAAAGAGTCTGCTGAAATGTTACTTTCTAGGTGATTTTACCTTGTACTAAGTGTCTTGACTAAAAAATCTGACTAAAAAACTAAAAAATGACAAAAAAAGACAAATATACTTGGTGACGTTCTGAATTTTTGCCGTGTAATCTTCCGTTACGCATTCTTAGATTCAAACTAGACTTGAGCAAGGTTCACTAGACCAGTCAGTACAGAGATTCTGGCCCTCTGATTCCTCTCCGAGCCTTTACATCTACAAGAGACCTTCTGGATTCTGATCTTTTGAAATTCTAATCTCTTTCTACGGCACCAGTTTACCTCAATTTGAACTTGTATTCTCAGAATGGTACATGCTATTCTCCTCAACCTTGCAGCCACTTATAATAAATACCCACTGTCTGTGTTGACTGTGAATGGTCATTTGTAGTTAAGCTGACAGTGGCCATCCTCCCAACATCCGCTGATGTTGATCAAACAGAACCTGCAGTCCCCCACCGGCCCCAAGCTGATTCAAACAGTACCTCAGCAGGACTCTCTTTACAGGGTTCCACTACAGCTCCATTTGTTGGTGACAGCGCTGCTGCAGAGGTGACACACCGCGGTGACAGGGGCAGCCCCCCCTCCACCCTCTCCACCAACATCCACTCACCCAGCGGTGGTGCCCCAGTGAGCCCTGTACCTCGGCCACGTCAGTCAATAAACCGCAGGCACCTACACACGCGCGCACACACACACACACACACACACACACACACACACACACACACATCGATAACTTGAAAATGTTGAGGGGAACGAGAGGACGGAGAGGCAAAGTAAGTGAAAGAAAGGGAGTGATGGATGGGTGGAGGACAGTGTTTCAGCAGTATCTGAGCAGCGAGCACGGCGAGGAGGACTCTCATTATGTGCTGCTGTGTCTGACAGCGACGGTGCTGTAGCTGTTATGGGGAGTTGATGACCCAAGTGACCCGGAAAGCAAGGCGTGGCCCACACAGCTGTGGTCACCGTGGTGATCTCACACAGTGTAATTAATGCACACAATCAGAGGTGTCTGCATACGTTTGTGTGCGTGAACACCCGTGCAGGGGTTCGCCTGCTTATTACAACCAAACAGTGAGTTACAATCTGACAACAGAGAGCTCTGGGTAATTTCCCATCATGCCTCATCAGGAACAGCAGGGGGGCCAAGAGCCTCGCCACATCAGCTCACACTCGGACCTGGGTAGAAAATTACCATCATTAAACAGCGACGTGCGAGAGAGAAAAAGAGGGAGCCAAAAAAAGCAAGCCATGATAGACAATGGGATAGACGGAGACAGGCAGGATTGAGGACAGACACTTCATATGAAAGGAATCAGATGAAAGGAGAGAGGGAGATTGGCACAGTTGGGCTACAGTAAATGCCAAAATCAGGATGCAGTATTGATCGATATTGAAGGAAAAATGGAGCTCTCAGTATCTCAAAAGACAAATCTATGATACAATTCCACTGAACAGATCTTTACCAGTATTCTTGTCTCTGTCTTCTCTGTCTGTCTTTGTCGCCCTCTCATTAGCGAGTGGCTGTGATTGTATCGGACTGAACAGTGACTCTGTATCGATCCGGTCAGCTCTCTGAGGATTAATGTAATCAGCGCCCTCTGCCTCTGCGGGCTGAGAGGCAGGTGGTCGAGGGTGAGATCAGCAGCGAGACAGGTGGGAGAATAGGCAGAAGTCAAGCAGTGAGGATCTTTTGTACACACATATACAGTATTTACTGTACACTGTATACATTGTGTTGTGCAAAGAGAAGAGGTGCGCAAGGAAACACAAGAACACTTTCTACACTTGTGGAAGACGTACTTAGAGCTTTTACTTAAGGGAAAGTAGGAAATCTAATTATACCAAAAGTAAAAGAGATTGTTGTATTATTTTTTGGATTATAATTATTGATTCAGCTGTGTTGTTGACGATGGTAAGAGTGGAGCTCATTTTAAAGATGTAATATGTAACATGTAACATTTCCACATTAAACGTCTACAAAACGACTAGACACTTGTTATCTATTTTGTTGAGTTGTCTTCTTACATTATCTCAAATGTTTCAAACAATGTTCAAACGCAGAGGAACCCATAATTTTATTCAATGGAATGGTGGTTTCATTTGGTCGCCGACACCAAAAACTTCCAGGATAACATCAGATTAAACGTCAGAGGTACAATATATAAATTAACAAAAATTGTCACTAGAATTAAGGAAATAACAATTTTTTTGTTATGTATGTGTAGTACAGTACCACTCCAGGTAGTCAGCTCTAAGAACCACGACCTGCATGGCTAACTGAACTAACAAGCTAATGACAGCTACAGTTAGCAGTAGGTAGCTATTACTATGGTGATATACTGCCCCCTATTTGTTTGGAGTACAAATCCGACAGGTGATCAGTTCTTTCAAATTGCACCTTTCTGCACCTAATCTATCGATCATCAGAATCTAAAGAGTAACTAGTTATATAGCTTTATTGGAGTGCAAAGTACAATATCGCTCTGGAGTAGTCAAGTAGCATAAAATGAGATTTCTTTGGAGGTTACACAAAGTGAAAGCTTTCCTTGAAGCAAACAGGAAGTCTCTTGCTTGTCAAATTTCAATCTTTGTCACATTCACATGAAATACATGCAAAATGATGGATAAAACTTCTGCAGCGAAGCTGCAAGCTGAATCCCAGCCTCTGACGTCTCATCTCAAGCCAGCTTAATGTAACGGTGACATGCAAATATATCTGAGAAGGATCTATGAGGAGATATTAAAATAGCGCTCTAGTATTTAAAGACATCTGTACAATCATGACCACGCTGTGCTCTGAGACAAGTTCTGGTTGTTTCTTGGAGGGACACGATGTTTCCTGACAGTCTGCAGTCCCACAGCTCCCCGGCCGTCTTGACAGCTCTACTAGGCCCATGGCTCTTCTTAACTCCTTCTGTCTTCCTATCTTTCTCTCAGCCCAGCACTGAAAGTGTTTACCCTCCCATCCTCTGCCATTACCTTCAGTGTCCCTGCACATATGTCTGCAGCTCGCTGTTCCCCACCTTGGCTCCCTCTTGCTTTTTCTACTCCCACAGTGCTCCTTTATTTTCTCCTCTGTCTCTTCCCTCCTCCTATAGTTCTCTTGTGAAAATGGCAAAAAATAGCATCACTCGATCACTTGACTGAGTGTTCACCTGGCTGCTCTGCTGGCTAGAGATGAGAGGAAGGAAGAGATAAAAAAAACAAAAAAAGACAAATGAGATGGAAAATAAACAGAGAGGAGAGCGAGAGACGGAAAGACCCAGGAGGAGAGATGGACATATGCAGAACAGAATTCATGGTTTGTTGAGGAGCGCTCGTACTTTGCCCAGCACCCCCAGCCTTTCTATAACACATACTGTATCTTTACACACACACATGCACACACACACATTCCCCATGTAAAGGCCTACACAGATGCGCTCTTGGTGAGGAGGAGAGAGAGAGTCTTTGCATGGATGACCCAGTTGGGCTTGTGCCAGTTCTGGAAGAGCCTGGAGCCAAAGTGTAGACCTGGAGACACACACACACACACACACACACACACACACACACACACACGCACACACACACACACACACACACCATCTGGTCCCGTGCCTTTTAATAACTGAAACAAGGCACAAGATGTAGGCAGCATGGTGCATGGTTTCCCATCAGCCTGGCAGCGAGAGAGCAGTAAGTAACAATAGCAACAATAGCCCTGAGAACAGTAAATACGCAAATCATTACAGGTGTAGATGGAGGCAGCGGATAAGGCCTTTGTTTGCAGAAAATTGGGGAATTTGTTGAAGGAGACTGTAATGCCTTTATGGGTTTCAACACACAGGATGTTCAAAAAGATGCGGCCACGCTTTCTCGCCATCGCCGGCATAAATTCTTTCTTTTCCTTTGCTCTCTCGCTCTCTTTTCTTCCTCTCTTCTCTGTCTTTCTCCCCTGCTGCGTACAGGAGTCAGTCTGACTTTTGATCCTGACATCTGCGTCTTGCAGGAATGTCTGTGTGCTCTCTCTGCCCTCTGATGTAGCTCCAGGAACTAATGGAATGTGAAAGAGACAGACGGGCTTCTCGTCTGAAAAACACTGCCCTCTCTCCGCACACGTGTGTATATATGTGCGTGTATGCCTGTGTGTGTGTGCGTGTGTGTGTGTGTGTGAGTGGAGAGGGCACTCTTGCTCCCACACATATCTACTGTCTGCTTCAATCCAGCCATTTCCATATAGCATCCCCCAAAATAAAATAAAATGAAAACGGATGAGACAGGAGGAGAGAAGCAAATGATAAACGAGTTGAACACCTCAATTTATGATTTCGCGCACGGCAATATGGAGCGTGATTATACATGGGCTAACCTTTGAGCTGTAGTGTACGGGTTAATCCCACAACTCTTTCACTTTCTCTCCCTCTCTCGCTCTCCCTCATTCTGCGGAGAGAGTCTGAAGGTCTAAAAGGGTGTTTACAATTCACTAATCTGACTTCAAAACCAGCTTAACTCTGGGAGACATCAAAGGTGCGCGCGTGATGGCCCCACTGATCCCAGTAAGGGGGGGATGTATGATAGACTGGAAACATAGTGAGAAGGGGTGGGGGGAGGAAAAAAAAGGAACGAGAGGAAACGAGATATTTCAGAGATCTTGTGATGACTGTCTCACTTGATCCAAAAAAACAACAGTTCCAGACTTATGATAAGGCTTAAAAATTAAAAGCGCCTCATGAGGATGCCTAGAACACAGTTGGTTCTGGATCAATTATTCCAATGAAATAATCAATAGAACCACATTTGTTCACTAAAGAGGAACTATGTAGTTTTGGAGAAGAAATTCAAAGTCAAATTTTTTTTATATTAACAATATTAATGAGGTTATAATACAAACAGAAATATTTATTTTTTCCATAACTGAAAAAACAAGCTGTTCTCAGAGGAAGATAAGGTCTCCAGAACACTGTTTGAAGATAGAAAGGTAGCGGGGTCCAAAGTAAAACGGTATGAAATTTTAAGGTCCTTTAAGGTCAGTTTGTTTATTCAGTTTGTTAAGGCATAAAAAAAAAATCTGTAAATGATCTTTCTCTTCTGATTAAAATTTCGTCATACTACATAATGTACCTTTAACAAGGCTTGTGACACACATCTCAAAGTCTAGATATAAATTGTTTGCAATAATAAAATGCATCCATCTGGCTTTATCATCTCAAAATCATCAAAATCACTCATGCTCCTGCTTTTCATAAACATATTCATTAAGAAGTGATAGCTGGATCCAGGAAGTGGACGGGGGAGTCTTTGTCCTAGTGAGGCTAACTAATGATGAAGAGCTCATTTAGACGAGACTTGCATGAATATCTGCACAGGAGAAAATGCAGGCAAGGTAAAATTAGCTAGTAATAAATGAAGACTGTGGAAATACATCTGGCATTAATTGTCATCCAAAAGGTCACGGTTCATTAAATTACCATTAAAGAGTTTGACAAAATATATTTGGTGCTCACTGAGGTATGCTGGCTTTGTGAGGTAAAATATATAAATAACAGTAATAACTATAGCTGTGTTTCTAAGACCTATTAATATCAGATGGGAGAGGAGAAGCCTATTCTGCAGGGACGTTATCAAGGGATTTTTGCGCTATTAACAGATGTATTTTTCCTCCTCCTTGAACACATAGAAATAATGCAAATTATAATAAATTGTCATGTAATGAATAGTCAGGCCAAAAAATGAGGGCAGTATGATTTGATGGAGATGAACCGATCGCAGACGTTATTAGTTATTCTGTATGTGTGCTGAAGTTCTTTTGTGATTTTTCAGTTTGTCCCACATTTCCATTGAGCTATCAGGGGCGGACATGTGAGACTGCCCCGAGCAAACATCTGCTCACACATGTACGCATATGTATAAACATACACAGGCTGACATACATGCCCACGCCGGACCCGCTGGAGCCCGAACACTTCTTAGACAAAAAAAAAAAGAATGCAAAAAAAAAAAGAGTGTACAGTAGGCACCAATTGATTAAGACAAGGAGGAAAAGAAGCAGAGAGGAAAGAGAAATAGAGGGAAATTTGTGTGTGTGCGTTCGCGTGTGTGTGTGTGTTAGAGAGAGCAACATGAGACAGAGAGAGACTCGGGTGGACAGACACTGATTCCCCCAGGTGCATGTTGGGTAAGTCTTCAATAATATGGAGTGACAAGGAACAGAAGGAGCCGATTTCTCCTCATGTCATATCCTCTTTCTCTTCTCGCTTCCTGCTTCTTGTCAACAGGACTTTAAACTGGTGTTTGTTAAATTGGATGTCAGGGTCAACAGAGGACTTTGTTACATCGAATGCTTGTCTGTTTGTGTGCATGTGTTAGCCTGCGTGTGCATATGTGTGTGTGTGTGTGTGCACGCACGCGTTTGATGCCGTCGTTTAAACGTGGTAACATGTTGTCTCTTGGTATTAGAGAGTCTGCTTCAGAGAATAAAAAGCTGCTGAAATACCTCAACTTGAGAATAACCGAACCCTAACCATAATCGGAAACAATACAATATCATAACACATGCAATTTAAACACAACAGCCTCCATGACACTGATTCACCAAGCAGAATCCCCACTGTATTGGATGGCAAAGCCCCCGGAGCCTGCACTGTTCAGCCATGCCACTGTAGCAGGTCTACCCTGCCTTTCCAGGAAGCCTCAGATGAGTAGGAAGCCCCTGGACATCTCTGCTAATCACTCATCCCTAAACAAGCACTTTCTAAATGACCTTAGAGAGAACGAACCAAGAGACAGACAAAACCATGCAGCCAAACAAGGCCCCCAGGCCTCTAACCAATTTAAATCCCAATTAGATTTTTTCCGATTCTCTCCAGAGGTAAGTGTGTGCCCATATTGTATGTTTGTGCATGCTTGCGCATGTGTTTGCGTGCAGGAGTGTGGATCATCAGACAACCAGCTCCAACATATAAACAACAAAGGTCACTCCCTGTCTGAGTCGGTGTATGTTATTGTTCCGATTAGTGTGTGTGATTTTGTTTTGACTGTTATTGTTACGATTGTAGAAGGAGCTGACCTTTGACTGTAAAAAATAGAGGATCACATTATTGTCATTGTCAGAGGATTTTTAAAAAAATGTCTTATCATGCTATAGGAAGTCAATGGTGATACAACAAAAAGTATACTGGTGTTAAAAACTAGAAAAGAAATAGGTCAGAGGTTACACACACACACACAGAAACACATTAAGTGTCTATATTGTTAACTACTGTCGCTCCACACATCTGCAGTCAGGATGGTACTTAAATGCAAATGACACACTGTACTGAATGAATGGATACATCATATTTGCAGTGTCAAGGTAGCATGAAATAATATGTTGCAAAAGAGGCAAACTCATCAGATTTCCCTTCCGTTCGTGCACCCTTACTTACATTCTGACAGCAGAAAGACTTCCCATCACACAGCACGAATAAATTGGCTTCCATTTTTCAGAATTTTAGCTTTCTAAATACACAAAATAAGAGGATGACTTGACAGAGGTTTTCACAGTTCAGTCTTTTAGCTTCAAATCACACGCTGCATATCTTGTAAAAGGAGTTTTACATAAGATCTATCTCGGTCTTAAAGGAGTTACATAAAAAAATATATATTCTAAAAGATTTCTCATGTGTATTAAAGGTGTACTATGTAGCTTTGGGGAAGAGATTTTATGAGATGAGAAATCACTTTGATTTTCATGACCGAATAAACAAACAAACAAACTCAAAGGACAACACAATTCCATTCTGTTAATCTATTTTAGCAGGACCTTCTAATTAGCTACCTTGCTAGCATCAAACAGTGCTCCGGGTACCGTAGTCCTTGACTAGTTTGCATAGAAATATTTCAAATAATCAATGTAAATATTAATAAACTCTTTCTGAGTTAGAATTTTTCACCCCAAAACTACGCAGAGCACCTTTAAACTTGGCGTCATGTCCTTTAATTATGAAATCGATGTTGAATTTCCACATTGTACACAACAAAGTTTCAGATTGTTTGTCATATTTTCATGTCATTTACGGTAACAGCTGCTTGAAAAACCCATTGGCCTATTAATATCCTTTAGATGGCTACATAAACAAAAGCAGATAGACCGACAAATACACACCAGATGGCCACTCCCCCACCCACCCCCTTTCACCTCTTACATTAGGGTCCCCGTGGCAACAGGTCAAGACAGGTCCCACCTGAACGAGGCATTTCTGGTTCACAGGTGAGGCCTCTCTATTCCTCCGCTTCTCCTCTTCTTTATAGTCGTGTCCCGCGCCTCTGTCTCTCTGATAGCAAATGAGAGCAGGTCAGCGTGTGCTGGGTTACTTCTGCGGGCCAGATGGGATTCAATAGAGATGACATTCGGCGGATGACCCACCTGATGTAACCATAATATAGCCAGAGATGCCTTTTCCCATCCTTTTGATAACCGCGACAGAAATGTGCATCGACATGCAGGTGCACATATTCACAAATAAGCCTCAAATTCACACTAAAGATATATTGTGGATACTGTAAAAAGGTGGATGTACATGTATTTATTTGAGCTGTGGCCTTTGTCATCAACTATAGCAGTCTGAATGAGGTTTTAGTCAGTCTTCATCATTCCTCCCCACGCCTCTAGGTGGCAGTATTGTCATATCAACCTCTTGAACCAGTCTCTCTCTGTGCTTCAGCTTGCACAACTCCACAAAAAAATCTCACCAGTCTTCACCCACAGCAGAATACTATGACTGCTGTTAAAAGCTGATCATGTACCTTGCACTCTCACAAAATATTCAGCTCTACATAAAATATTCCATGTCCCAGACGTTGCCACAGGGCCATTCTACGTGCATTTGATCCTGCATAAAAGCCTTAGCTATGTTCAGAAAACACTATATTTACACAAAACCTGCAACTTAACATCCATTGGACTGTACATTAACAGGAAAGCAATTTTTTTTTACAACTGGTAAAGAGATACCCAGCTGACCTTGTGGAGTAATAAAATATCACTTTTCATTAAATCTTTGTCCGATGTAAAAAATAAATAGCTGTATGCAGAAGTTACTGTACATGACATGAACGTGAAGTCATCACAGTGCTGAGGGCAATAAACACAGCAGCATCACAACAATGAAGTCATCTACATTTAAGTATTTCTGTCAGGCTCGGGTGTGTGTGCATCTCGCCTATGCTATACGCAGCAAGGTGTTTTGGCTCGAGGTTTGCGGGAGCTTTGCGTGCAGAGCAGCGCTTGTTTCCGACGCTGAGAAGGAGCGAGGAAAGAGAGGCAATAAGAGCGGCATGATGATGTGTACAAGTGCAAACACACAATTAGACTCATTATTGTATCCTAGAGATGAGAGAAGTGCAACGTGGGCATTCCCCCTGTTGTGACTTGGCACCCTTTGGAGACAGTGAATCATGTACACATGTACACATTTCCCCAAAACAATACAGCAGAGGCACTTCAAGCAGCCTGCTCCATTCATACACTCTTCAGCCAGCCAAGCACACAGTTTACATTTGTCAGTCATTGGAGAATGGTATTTAGGTTTCTGGCCAACTCACCACTTCACACAGGAACAGGTTTCTCAACCGCAGGCCTGTTTTCCATCCTAGGTGGGGGGGGCACTGTGATATGAGCTGCATCAAGTCCTTAATACACTCTCTCCATAAAGATCTTTCTCTATATAACATGCACACATCTAACAGTGGAGTAGATACAAACCATACACCAGGCTCCAACTAATAGCCACATTTAATACTGTAGTTTGGGTATTTATACACACAGGCTGCAAGACACCTCCTTGTGCCCTTGCTTTTCCCTCCTTCCTTGGCTGCGGGAGCATGGGTGCACCTGGACTACCCCAGCAGAGTGCTGGTCTGACAGCTAACACTGCACTATGTCACGGTGCGCACTGATTGTCTTATCTGCCCATTTATCACAGTTGAATTGGAACCAGCCTTGCCTGAAACCTGCTTTCAGACTTCGTTCGGGTGACTTGGGATGCATGATGCTGCAATTTGTTGAGCTTTCGGAAATGGGGGTTCCATTGCAAATATATTCAGGGTTATTTTAACATACCGAGATACCTCATGTGTCTCATATTCCACCGGCCTGGGATAATAATCACAATCAGCCTGCCACCAAGGCACAGAAGGGGAACTGTTATGTATTAGCACTACATGCACAATGTCTTGTACCCATGCTGTTGCAGCACAAAATTACTTTCCGACAAGTGAAAGTTTCTCCTGCTTCAAACAGCCTTAAATGGGATCTTGCACGATTGTAAAAAATACATCAGTGCGGCTGGCTCCATGAGACCGTCCACACAAGCTGTTTGCACACAAGCCAGCACTGATGTCTTCTGTCAGCCCTCATTTTGGTAAACACTGACGTCTACGTGAAGAAACGGAGTGACAGGTGCATGATTGAGGTACTTAAAAGCAGACACTCTCAGCGACTCTCCTCCTCTCTCCCGATCTCCCAAGGTTGCTGTGATTCTCCTCATGCGTTTCGGTCTCGACATTATGTGCATCAGCGTCTCTTTCATCTCCTGCCACATTTTATTTTTCAGTCCCTTTTAATTGATGTAATGCGCGCTTTAGTGTTAATTGAAAGATAGTGTCAACTCATTATCATTAACGGAGGCTGCAGAATGTCCTGCTTCTTCATTAAAAAGAAAGGTATCACTTCTTGGAGATCCAGAGCGAGCTTGTTTGATTCTGTCAGGTGGGCGCCGGCTTCACGTGGACTTTGCCACCTTTTCAAAGACTTTCCTTTACGAACAGGTCCGCTTAAACGAGATCTGTAAAAGATAAACATTAAATATGCATCCAGATCTTCTGCTTGGGCAAGTGGACTGAATCTGTATGAATGGCTAATGTGTTGCTGTGACGGCAAGCAACTAGATTGATCACTCATTACGATATCTGCTCCATTGGCCATTAACACCCGCAAGGAGCCTAACCACGGGCCCCATCACACACCAGGGTTAAATTGAGAGTGAAGAAGTGTGCTTCTGTGTGCATGTGTGTGTGGTGGGGGGGTGCAGGAAGATCCAAATATGGTCAGCTAAAGGCTTTTGCAGGCTGAAAGCTGGGGTGCCAGTGTAGGTGAGTGGGTTCAGGTGTCCAGGTATACATAAAGTGTGCAATACATCTCTATAGTTTCTCACCGGGGATACTGTCCTCTGTATTTATCACACTCACTAAGCACATTAGGACCACAATGCTGCAGATAAAAGCGCAACCATTTACCCAGATGGCTCTTGAATGGAGGGAAAACCATATGTGTGATAATATTAGACATAGACTTCAAACTGTAGCTGTCTGCGCTCACACGTGTCCTGCCTGAGACTCGCCCTCCCGGTGGCCTGTTCGCCGTTGATCCCAGGGTAAGTAGGAACAACACATGTAAATTTAAGAGCGAGTCAAGAGGCTCTCCACACCCACCGCTGCAGGGATGTTGTCAAAAGAACAAAAATTTAATAAAACCGTCCGTGACACCTGCACACGCACTCTTTTCTCTCCACGTCTCTTGTGTTTTCTCTTTCTCTCTCTATCACACACACACACACACACCTGCCTAAGTGAAGGATTTACTTGTATTACACACAGTACATTGAACATGCCAATCAGCCGACAGTGCAGCTGTCTGTGTGTTGTCTGTGAGCTGTCTGCATTCCTTTAGAAATGAACCGTGCACCCTCAAATACTCTCAGACACGCAGCTTTAAACGCCAAAGTGGGGACAAATGTCGTGACAAGCTGTTCCATCAGTTACACGTCAGAATCACTCAAATAGTTTTTAATTACCATAACTGAATGACTAATGCGGACTTAAAAAAAAAAAGACATTAAATTTATACCGTAATGATTCATTCGGTACACAAACAAGAGCTGCTCTGCTACTGTGTGGCCTCACACCCCCTCACCACACTTTAATTCCAAGATTCATTTCAAGATGTCATACCTGTAAAGCTTAGTTAAACCTCATAGTGACAGACAGCTGTTGTAATCTCTGTTTCTGAACCGCAGCTGACAATATCAGTGTTGTAAATCCACAGGTGGATAAACAGTGTTGTAAAGGTACCCAAGAGTCATACTTGAGTAAAAGTTAAAATATTACTTTAGCAGAAGTGAGTCACCCATATGAATATTGTTTAAATAAAAGTCTCATAGTATTGATATTAAATGTACGAAAGTATCAAATAAAATCAATATGAATAAATACAAAGGTAAAAGTAAAATGATATATATACTGTATGTACTGTATACTATGGTTCAACCGATTATAGGCCAGGCCGATTTTTTTTTTTTTTAAATTTACTTAAAAATGCACTACTTTAGCTCGGATGCAGGTAGGCCTGGGTAATCGAACTCTAAACATTTATGGCACCGACTGAATTGCCTGGATATTTTCCAATATCAAACAATTTCCTGTCATTCAATACCAAATTTCAGTACCTAAGGAGTTGATCTCATCAGCGTCAGTGAGCCAACGAGTAAGAAAACCAATACTAATCAAGCTGGTGATTGGCTGTATCGAGGCATGCAGGCAAAACACTAGGTAACACACAGAGACGGGGCTCACCACGTGCATGTGTAATGTAATCTTTTGTTAAAACAGATTTTAAAAAATTGGTATTGAAAAAAGTATTATTGTTCAGGAACGGGTATGGAAGTCAAGGTATTGATACTTGTATCAAATATTTTCAATATTATTTTAACCAGCCCCAGATACAGGATTCATAATGTCATGGAGTGGAAGTCCAACTAAATCTCATTAAATATATTTGCGTATATTTGTGTATTATTACTAATAGTCGATTTAGTTAGTTTTTTAGTTAGTTTTCACATTAAAATAACAAAATTACAAATATTTAAAAAGTTGAGGACAATAAATTGAGTTGGCCGGTCTTCCACAGCCACATCACCGAATGGACCAGTTTGACACCCAACTATTGGAAGGCCAGTGGTTGCTTTGAGGTGGTGTGTTTTCTGCAGAGATGTCGGAGATGCTGGTGTTGACATAAAGCCTGTTTACTCCACTGTGCTCCCTCTGTAAAGATTCTGTCCACACAGACCTCATACGGGGCGAGGGGACCCCTATTCATCTCCTCCCAAATGGGATAGCATCCTCCAGGGGAGAGGGGTGACACAGGCCCTGCCAAGGCGATGGGGAAGTCCTTCTGCTGATAATAGCAGTCGACGGGGGGAACAACCTCAGCAGGCACCAGGCCAGACAACTGTCAATCAACGTACCTCTCCTCTTTTTCCACTCTTGGTTGCTACACTGCCCCTCCTCACTATGTGTCTTCCATCTCGACTCCTCTCCCTCACAGTGTGCACACTCCAGAAAGCTCTGGTTCAAATCTCCAGCCTGGATATCCACGTGGTGAACATAATGGGCATGATGCTCCAACAAGGATTGGTCCAGGCACCGATGAAGACAAACATCAATTACAGATGTTTAACTGTAAATAATGAGGCATTTAATAGGACAGCTAATTGTGCATCAGTAAGGACAACAGCCACGCAAAAGTAGAAAGCAAACATTCAGTTCAACTATTTCCCCCCTCGTCCCTTAGTGCATTAGATAACAAATAACAATCAACAATTGTGGATCCCTTTTACCTAATTAGTAATTACCACAATGATAATTACATGACTGTGCAATGGCATGAAACAAATTGTTATGAGAATAAAGTGCATTCCCTTCTCAATTTGTTTAATTTGTAACTTTGAGTCCGAATCATCCATCCATCAATGCTACAAAACAAAAACAAACTAAGCTGCATGAAAGAAAAAAAGAGCAAGGAATTAACAGGAAACACTCTGACTGATGTTGTAAACAATAAACTGATGATGACTTTATAGGAGAAACCAGTTATGATAATGCTTCCTGCGGCACAAAACGCTGAACATTTAATCGCACAAAGCAAAAATCTTAAAAAGACAACTTCAGTGCTCCACTGAGACACAGGATTTACAAAAATTAGGTGCAGCAGGTTTAAGACAACTTATCCCTTTACTTACTGTTCCCATTTTAGTTGTATCACATGGACCTTTTATTCTGTCACGTATGTCGTCTATACTGTTGTACCACCACTTTTAAAAGTTTTCATGTGTTATACTGTGTTTTTATTTTGTTTAGTTTTATTTTTTTATGCTGGAAACAAGTTCTCTTATGAGAGAAAGTGGGACAGTAAGCGAAAAGTACCCTTCACTTTAATAAGCCAATGTTTTTGTGCCTTGGTAATCAAGTAATGAATCATTGTTTTTATCATAATTTGGGTAAATATACTGAATATATGTTACATGACATCAGATTGGAAGGTGTCGTGCACTGTCAGAGATTTTTTGATCTTAAATGTCTAGTTGGTACAGAAGGAAACACAGACAAGCTGGAATAATGTGCGAGTTAAGCGTTTTTCCCTCCATCCATGTGTCTTTTCTCTAACATTTCTTGTTTGTCTGTTGCTTTTTTTGGATCTCCTTTAGCTCAAGGCTAGTCTCTCAGGAGTCCATATTAAATCACAGTAAATCACAGTTGCAAATCATTTTTAAAAACACTATGTAGCACAATTATATAATGAGAGTATTCTGGCTAAACAACTTTATTCTCCATGCTAGCTGTTTCCTTCACAGAAGACTGTTATAGATTCAACTCCTTGACTGATGACAACTTGTTACCTATATTGTTGGCCTACTTATAAGTGCACTCAACAATAACATTATATTTGTATAGTAAAAGAAGAAAATTCCAGTGTGAATGTGTCCGAGCGATGAAGCAGGGACTAAAAACACTTGCTTGTTGATAAAAGCAGAACTGTCACCATGGCCCAGTAAAAGTGGGAGAGGTAACGCCATTCTGTTGCTGCAAGCCGTCTATTAATGAGACATCACTCCATCAGGGGCGGTCTGTTATGACAACTACCAGAGGCATATTTGTGTGATTTTGTTTGTTTGCAGGCAGCACGTGTCTGTGTGTGTGTGTGTGTGTGTGTGTGTGTATATATATATATATATACACACATGTATTTAGGCACTCATAGCCGGAAGCAAACACCGAATACTGCAACTTTCTAGGTTTTTCTATAAAATAATTGCAAGACCTATAGTACATTTGTCATGATGGACGATATTTTAAAATGAGGTAAGAGACAAGAATATTTATCACATACTGTATAAGATTGCATATACGATACACTGTAATATTATCATGCAAAGAATCCACTGGAAAAATAAAGGATCAGTTGCACTAACGTTGCATTAACGTTGTATCTATATTATAATATTTTTTGGCATTCATTAGAATACAATATAAAACAAAATATGTTTAATATCTATATGAAATAACTACACATGTGGACTAGACTTGCGTGAGTTTCCTGCTGTGCATTATGGGATGAATCAGCCTTATTGAGGTGGGCCCTCCACTTCTTTTTAAAGCAAGCTTTTTACATTTACACAGTCACTGTGTGTGTGCGTGTGTGTCGCTTAACCAGCTGTATGTATAGCAGGTATTTGCGTGTCTAAGAGTGGTATGGTATAAAAAGAAACCCCAAGACTCATAAAATATATATCACAGCCCATCTTGCAGATTTTCCGATTGGAAACATTGGCACACACAGACATTGAATATGCACCCACACGCCGCTATCATATTTCTAAGCAGCGGCAGCTTTTAGAAAAGGTCCTTTAAACTGTTTTATTTAGTTTTACCGCATGTCTGTTGAATCTGTTCTTTCTCTTTATGAGATGACACAGCTCATTCATTCCCAGTGTTACTGTGAAGACCCATTATTGACACTATCGTGCATGTAATACAGAAGAAGAATTATTATTATTATAACTTCTGTACAACCTCATCATAAGAATCTCCCAAACATGTCATGTTGTTTACCCATCTGTGTAGGATTTTTGGGTTAAAGATGAATACATTTGACTAAAGCATGTTTTTTTGTGTTTTATCTAATGTAATTTGTTACCTTGTTACATGTAGGTTATGTTTTCAACCATGTTCGTTGGTTGGTTGTTTGTCAGCAGTATTACACAAAAAACTACTGGATAATGCATGGATCTTGATGAAAAAAATCTGTATTTGTTTACGTATTTGTAAAATAATTGTTTGGAGGATGCATAGTGATAAGGTAGCGTATCTATTTGTATTCGACAAAATTGGTTATTGTTATATGACGATGGTGAAAGTGTTGTTACAGTTCATACACCGAGTTTACATGTAATTCTACAGCTGATTCAATTGCTCAGTATTTATTTTATTGAGCTAAAGCTAAAGTTATCAACATTTCCTGGTAATGTTACGTCTTCATAATAAAAAGCAAACAGCAATATCCGCTTAGCTTGTTAGCAAGTCCAATATAAAGTATCCACTGCTGTACCACCAGACTACAGAGCAGCTTCTTTCCCATAGGTTTAACTCACAGAATCTGACCAGGTGGCATCAATTAAGGACAAATAACTTCTCACTGATGGTCTTGTTTGCATACATAGGTCATAAAATGAGATCTGCATTAAACTGAGATTGTTTCATAATCAATTCAAAGTTCCTTTTAGGCCAGAAAATGATAATATTGAAACATCGCAAAAGCACCTTATCTATCCAAAGTGTAAACTCTCTGATCTTCTCAAATCCTCCGGTACATGACCTTTGCAGTACAACTCATACTGCAACACTTACAACTGCAACTTGCAGCTTGTCATGAATTCAGTTCAAGTCTTAAGTTGAACACAGACTGTTGATGTTCTATGACAAAGTGTCTCCTTCACGTCCCTCTGTCTCTCTCTGTCTGTCCAGTTCAGAGGCTCCACAGATCTGTGGACCGCTCGCTCTCTCACAGCATTTCAGCTGACATCACCAAGAACTCATTTCACCAGTGGAGCAAAGTGCCCGGCAT
Source organism: Pagrus pagrus (assembly GCF_965226575.1). Taxonomy (NCBI): domain Eukaryota; kingdom Metazoa; phylum Chordata; class Actinopteri; order Spariformes; family Sparidae; genus Pagrus; species Pagrus pagrus. The sequence goes on along the minus strand of NC_140185.1, from coordinate 26,668,408 downwards.
CAACAGAATGAGCACAGCATTCTCTCTTACACAATGGATTCCCCAAACTCACCAAAGTCCCATAATGACCAAGTCTCTCAATCGATGGCTGTGGTTGATGTTTGGCTTGCACTGTTGCTGATATTGCCCCCTCCTCCTACTCTCTCCTTTCAAGTCCACCCATTTGACAAAGTGAAAACAGCAACAAAAACACAAACAAAAACCTCCCCTAAGCTAAGGCACGCACAGCCGAACCTGACATTCTAATTAGTTTTAAAAGTAATTGCTCGAAATGATTAGTTGAGTTGGGCCACTTTCCCCTGTTACCTCTGAATTGGAAATATAATTGCGGCAGACAGTAATTGGCCAGCCATAGACTGTTGGTTATTGTAGTCTGTTGTGGCCGACTGCATCATTACCAAGGCTTGGACGCGGTTCAGCTTTTGAACTACAGTGACCGAAGAGGAACACAAACACACACGCACGCAATGCTCTGCTTCCCCATGCCAGCTCTCCATCACCACTCGGGCCCATGCCCCGCTCAAAGGATCTAAGTTGTTTTCCATCCTGACCTCTCTTTTTTTCCTTTTCTCTTCTTCCTTTCTTTGCCCCTGCCCTCCTCTACCTTAGGGGCAAATGGACTTGGCTCGCTGAGAGAAAAAGGGAAGCTGCGAGCTCTAATCCGGAGAGCTTGTAGTTAGAAAATGGGGGAGCAGAGAGAGTGATTGTGTAGATGATGGTGGATAGCGAAGTGTCATCGGGCTTAGCAGGGCAGCGAGTTTGCTTTTCCCATCCACGTGGTATGTACTCATCCCTGCCCTTCGTGTTTCATAATTACTATGTCTTTTGTCTGCATATCTACACGTGTGTCACAGTCCTCGCTTGTGTGTTTCTTTGTGTTTGCTCTCTCTCTGTTATTGCCTGGATCGGCTCGCGTCTGTTTATGTTTGTTGTGCAGAGTTTCCTTTGCTAAATTGTCTGGAAGCCGAACAGCCCCCATCAGTAAACCAGGCAGAAAGGGCTGCGTATCCCGCTACAGGATCCAGGACATGCCAGGGGGACCACATACACACACACACACACACACACACAGACACACACAGTGTACCTTAATCTCTCTGACTCACAAGCACACACACACACACACACACACACACACACACACACACACAAACACACACACATCCACTGACTGACTAATTGACTGACCATCAGAGAGAAAGACAGACACACACAGCTTAGTTTGTTTCAGTTAGACTTAGAATCATGTTAATGACAGAGATGATTGTTTTGTGTCAAATAAGCTTGAGACTTGAGGCTTGTCTTATTAACTTGGGTCTCTTCCAAACACACACATTTCCTAAAGAACTGCTCTATATCGACAGAAAACACCATCAAGAAAGAGAGCGTTCAAAACTGCAAACGCGTATCTGCCAATTACTCTCCCTCTCTCTATTAGGCAAGGGGGGATATAGGTCAGGCCTGTCAGACTAAGGCTTCTGTCATCCCCCGCACTCCCCTCTATGCATCACTCCTTGCCTGAGGATAGAGGTCCCATAGCTTTCCATTAGGACCCTGTACTGTATGTACAGCAGTGGCCCCCCTCCACGCTGCATAATCCCACCCACACCCGCACCATTAGAGGCAAGAAGCACTAATAGTGTTGGCTGCCTTCAGGGGGGGGAAACACCAAGGCCAAAGGCAGGCTAATGCTCCTCAGCTTCACTGTCCTATTCACACAATGAAGTGTTACTTTCAGAAGTTCTCACTTCTTTAATGAAATCCAGCAAAAGTTAAGTTTTGCCTTCTAAATAGTCTTTGTGTTGGGTTGTGTTATTTTCCTCCCTCCGCTCTTTGATTAGTGGACTGTGAGTATTGACAGGCTGGTGTGTGTGATCATCACAACAAACTGACAGTAGGGAGCTCGATAGCCGTCCTACCCAGCCTCCAATACCATCTGTCTAGTATGGATCTCTGGAGGTTGACGCCTGTTGGCTTGGGAGACGTACACACCGCAAGCCTCAAGGGCTGGCAGAAAAGAGTTGGAGGAGGTGTGTGTCTGCCCCAATTGAAGCTGTTCAGTCATCTTCACACACAGAATAGGGACTGGTGGAGGATCCCCATTCTTTTGTATGCTCTCTCACTCTTTCGCTCTCTTTCTCTCGCACACACACAGAAAAGCAAGAGTGATCAAACGCGACTGTGATGTCTTAATTAAGAAGTACTAACAGGCTTGATTAAAAGGAGAGAATGAAAGGATCCGTCAATGAAAGGAGCAATTCCCTTATCAGCTAACAGCAACACGAGTGGAGGAAACAGGATGCATCAACAGAACAGAAATATGCAAAGAGAGAGGGAGGAGAGCCGAAACATGATTGAATTCATGAAGCAGTGTGATTGATATTCTTAGTTTCTAAGTATCTGAGCAGCAAAAGTTTAGTTTCATAAAGGCTACATAGGTTTTTATAACTGCCCTCTTGCTGGTGGATGGGGATATTTTTGTCTGCAGGCAGCACTAAGAGAGACATTCGGCTGTCAGAGTAATGCTGCAGCGTTACTTTTGGGTCACGTTCTCTACCATGGATATGAAAACAAACAAACCAGGCCATTACCAGTGACGGGCGGCTCTCTTACTCTCTTTACCTACCGCTCTCCTCTTTCACGTGTCTCTGCACTTTTAAAGGATTCAATTAACCTGAAATGAACTGAGGAATCAGGCAAACAGATACTGCCTGTCGTCCTGTCTCTGCCCTATATTCGACTATTCTCCACTCCCTCCAGTCCGTTCTGCCCCCTCCAGTTATTTCTCATCTTCCTCTTGCTTAACTCCTTTATTTTGTTTGTGCAACAGTTTTAAGAAATACACTGGAAAAGGCTAGAATAAGGGCCCTGTGCTGTGCTAAATAATGTTTTATTATAATAAACATAATTGTACTCTTAAAGCAATATATTGATTAACATTTTAAAAGGAAGTTCTGTTGCACAGTAGGGCTGGTGTGACGCATCGTGGTCCATGTGTGTGACGTGTTGGGAACCCCCGCTGATCAGTTTGCTGAAAGACAAAGCTGCTATGTTGTTATGCTACTGGCATGCTGGTCCTACTAGTGATCGTTTGTCCTCATTGACAGATTAAAAATAACAGTAAACAACCAGGATGGGGCAGATCATTGCTTTGTTTGAAACTGGGGGACAAGACTGAACTGAAGTGAGAGTGAAACGCTACACAGAGAAATGTCTGTTGTATCCCCACCCAAACGTAATATATATATTAGGATTACACAGATTACCAGTTAAAACTGGGTTATTTTTTGTTGGGGAATAATGCCCTCCAGTGTGTACTTTGTCATATTTGTTTGTTTGTTTGTTTTAAAATGTTATTTTGGGTAAATTCGTTATGATATTAATCAAGTAATAAAAGAATTATAGTAAATGTAATCCAAAAAATAATCGATAGATTCATCAAAAAAATACTTGTAACTTAAAAATCAGAATATTCCAACTGGCCAAAAAAGGTTTGATAATTGATTCACAAAAATCAAAAAACAAAAAACTTTGCTTTTTAGACTCATTGCTAAAGCCTTTTGTAAACATAGGGAAACAAGCCCAAGACAATATCCTTCAGACACTGTTCATTAACTTCATAATGAGCACTTTATCAGGGTAATTTGCTGTGCTAATGTTGTCACTTTATGCAACAGGATGATTACAGTAGTTTAGAGAAACGCTTGTCTTAAAAGGCTCATACACACACTGCAGCAGAGCAGCAACAAAGGCATGCATTTGAAGTGACTGGCTACATGTTATCAAACTACAGCAGAAGTTATAGCAAAAATGCAAAAGGGGCATGAAAGGTGAGCGAGTGCCAATCCTGAGAAAACTGTAGCCCAAAACTCCTTCCCACCTCTGGGAATGATAGCTTGATTGATAGAAAAGTAACTGATATATAATCAAAAAGCACAGTTATGCATAGGAATGTAATGGATTTCATTTGTATAAACCATTAACTAAAAAATATATATATTTTACACAGAAGCAGTAGAAGAAGTATTCAGATCCTTTACTCAAGAGCTAATACAACACTGTCAAAATATTACACTACAAGTAACAGTAATGAATACAAAACATTACTTTAATATCCAAGTAGTCCCTGAAAGTGTTCCACTGCTATATCTGATGTTTAAGGATTAATATGACTACTGCATTAATGTGTATGTTGCATGTTACTGCTGTAGATGTTTAAGGTTGAGCTCATTTTAACTACTTTATATATTGTTGGGTAGTTTAATCCACATTCTGAAAAGTCATCATGTCTGTGGTGTGTAAGAAGTAAGAGAATTTATTCAGTTTATCATAAGCTTTCAAAACTAGATAAATGTTTCTCAAGTTTGTACTTCAGTAGGCCTAAAATATTTGCGTAAGTGTCGCCTACTTTTACATTTCAACTTTAAGTCTATTTAGCTCCAGGTCTTGTGGAGAGCTACTGTACAGCTTTTTGAAAGAAAAAGTTGAATAAAGATGCACAAAGAATGACAAAATGCCTCAGGTCGTGTCTGGGTCAGTTGGGTGTCTAGAAATGACAAATATCTGTGTGTGTGTGTGGAGTTACACAAGAGTGAACTTACCGGATCTATGCGGCTCGCTCCTCCTTTCTGCTTCAAGCTACATTAGCAGTTACAGTATTAGCATAACACACCTGAACATCCGGCCCAACTGCTAGCGGTTGAGATGCATTGTGGGTAATGCACGCGCCAGGTTGAAGAACATTGTGTAAAAGTAGGCTACTAAACAGTCAGACTTGAGTAAAAGTGCAGATATCGTCTTAAAATATTACTTTATATAACTAAATATTGCTTTTACTGGTAAAAGTGAAAGTCAACCATACTAAAAGTAAATTAAAATGTGCTACTGTGGCTCTGAGGCAGTCTGCAATCTGCCAAGTAACTAGTACCTAAAGTAATCAAATGTAGTGGAGTGGAATAATAATGTAGCAGAAACAGGAAATACTCAAGTAAATGAAAATAGTAAATGTACTTAGTTAAACTCCATCTCTGGGAAAAATGAAAATATCTCTTGTTCTGCTGCAACAATTTTTATACTTGAAAATAATCCATCGTGAGTCTGACAATGTTATTGTCGTGCATCAATAAATAACTTTCAATTTGCGGATTGTGAATAATTTTCTTTTCACTGAGCTGTTTATTTGCATTACATGCTCATAACATAAAATGATAAAATATTTTAATTAGATCATAGAGAAAAATGAGCCTAAATTAATCATATGAGATAACTTTGCTCATTCTAACTATGTAATCAATCTTCAAGCCCAGAACACATCAGATATTAAGCATAATTTTTCAGATACACAACTACATACAGTACAGTAACAACATTATGACAACATACTGGGCTCTGTCCTCTTCTCTAACAGAGGCAGCAGACGTACCTCAGTCCTGCTGACAGCCCACAGCCTGACTCTGTGGTGCTGCATAGCTCAGCACAGCTGTCTGTTGTCCGTTTCTTCCGATCTCTGTCTCTCCCAGCTTTGTGTCCACTCAGCATGATAATGATATACACCTCTGCGCGGTCATCTCTTTCAAACTCCGGTCTCCTGTCACAACTCAAAGTATGACAGCATAGGGAACATACTGGATGTATCTGTATACTTAAAGTAATACGCAGCCCAATTTTAGATACTGTGTGAGGAGAGTCTGGTCAGGCATAATTTTGCCAAATGGTAAAAACTTCATGATACAGCAGCCTCTCTCTCCCCTTGAGAAGAAACAAATGAGACAGAAATGTTAACTTCACCTGAGGTGGTGTGAAGCAACGATCTTCAGCTTTAACCTTGTTAACATCACTTAAATCCTAAAAGTTTTTTTTCCATAACTGCTTGAGTCGAATGTTACATTAGTAAACAGTCAGAGCTCCCTCTATGGGGCAGTATCTTTAAAAGGACATAGGGCCTACCAAGATTACTTGTGTCAGCATTTCAGCTGAACACTGGCACCGTGTTGACATGCAGCAGATGAATATTAAACCTTGAGAAACAAAGATGTGCTTGAAGCAAAACCCTGCATAAATATTTTTCATATGCACACACACACACACACGCTCACACAATCTTGAGCGTCCCTCCCAGCAGGCACAATCACACTCAGGCAGATAATTCAGTGTCACAGGGAGCCTTGTCTCTGACCCTCTGGCCCCCTCCAGACAGAGGAAGCAGCTGGACAGGGACCCACGGCTGCCTGGAACTCACTTCCCCCTGGGAGATGTAAGGAGAAGAGTCCCTCTCTGCCTCGGAGAATGACCAGCTGAGCTTCAGCGGCTCAGTCTGTGACTGTGCCGTTATGTCCTCGTGTCCAAGAAGGTCTGAGCCGGCCTAGGAAATATGCAGCATTGCAGAGCTTTTTTGTGGGAGTCAGCAGACTGATGAGAAAATATGATATCACAACCAGTTTAGTTTTTCCCTCTGGTCAGATATCTGTAAAGTTGCTGCCTTGAAGTCTCTCTGCTCTGTTCTCGGCTATTTAGCGACAGAAAACGCAGTTTTTCCTGTGTGTGCTTGTGTTTGAATTTTACCAGCTATCCAGAGGTGTATTGTGCATTATACAGACTAATTTATTTAAGTGACCTAATTTTTAATTTATCTAATTTTCCACAAGGTTTGCAGGTGTACATTAACAAGTAACCTCTGTCAATAACATAACATATACAGTAGGTGTAACAGGGCATTGATAGTTTAAGAAATACATCAGATAACAATAAATAGTGAAGTTTATCCTCCTGATAATTTCATAATAACTTTAAGTTGCAACACAGCCAGTAAAAGACACAGAAAACACAAGCCTGCAACTTTGATCACTCTTTAACCTTGACCTACTCCTTCCCAATGAGTCTTTCTCAAAATTCCACTATACAGGCAGGATATTCCATAACAGTGCTTCACGAAGAAAATAAGGAATCAAGATTTTTGCTTCAGTTTTATTTAGATTTTGAATTTAACTGTTTTGGATAGAAAACAAGGTCATGTGGCTAACGCCCTCTTTTTCTGCCACACTTACTCCCCCTGTTAAGTCTTTGTCATGCACATTCACTCCTGTAAAATTCCTGTTAGAAACCCAGTTAAACGTGAATTTGACCAAGAAGTCAGTTTTTTCGAGCAGAAATCTACAGTAGACCCCGATAACAGAAACTACATTCACATGACATTTGGTTCCTACAGAAAGCTGACGATAACTCTGTGTCTTGAGTGCATGTAACATACTCAGTGTGAGATTCAGGTTTGCCCCCCCCCTCCAAAACACACACACACACAATGTATTCAGTGGTGAGCGAAGCCCTTACTAAGTGCTTATTAATATTGTATGGTTAAATGGGAAATGTTAACATTTTTTCAATTGCCTTGGCAGCCTAATGAAATATTAAACAATGAGAGAGCTTTTGTTTTACCATAATACTAAGGAAGGGTAAACATGAAATTAATAACATCTTTTTTAAGGGAATGAGACATGTCTTTGCTTGGTCATCCTTTGTATATTTAGACAGATACGCCTGTTTAAAGCACATGCACAAACTTCCTTCAAATGTGGGGCTTAGGTGCCTTCAGAAGTAATTAAATTAAACTCTTATATTCCACCACAAGTAGCCGTCCTGATACGTGTACTGTTGGATAAGAGTTGGTCTTCAGTTTGTTGATTTCAAACTTAATTATTTGTGTGTCTTATTACAGAACGAGCACGACATAAACCTTGTGAATCTCATCTTTGCATCTGCCCACTCTCTGCCATTAGCAGCTCTGCAGAGACGCAGCTTTACTCACTGCTCACGCAATGCTGATCCTACGGTGCTGCGCAGCTACAGCCAACACACTGTAAGCCCCAGATGGCCTTGCCAGTTATAAAACAGTCAAATCCAGAGTGTATGAGTGTTTTGTCTGAAAAGGAATCTGCCTTTAAAATACGAGGCCCGAGTATGATTAACTACAATTAATACAAAAGAAACGTTTAAATAAATATCAGCTTTATTCAAAAATGACTGAAAACAAAGTAACGTACGGTACAAACAAAGTGAATGAGTCAATCTGAGTCTGAGTCACTCTGAGTTTTAATGATCCGTCTGGTTGGGCTTTCACTGAGGGTCCCGACACTGTGCGGCGGCCAGAGCTGTATAAGACAAAGGGTGCAGAGAAACAATGGGTTAAAAGAGACGTAAAACTCGCATGATAACAAGATAAATGACTTCCATCCGTTATGTACAACACTTTATCGCTCTTCTTGGACACATTTGCTAATGTAGCTTTTAATGATGTGTTTGACTTCACAGAAGATCTTGTTATTTTATCAGCTGTCGTAATAGGGCCTCCAGTGGAGTGCCGCCGTCCAATCAGATGGACAGAAGGTTGGCTGACCTGTTTCCAGGGTCGTGGCTGCTATGACATCCAGGGACATGACAACACAGCAGAATGGAAAGCTAGACAATATGTTGTCCAGGCTTTGGTCAATCAGACACACTTGCTTTGAACTTCTAACTGACTCATGTCTCTGAATTGTACTTAGAAATGGCCATATTGGACTTAAAAAGTAAATTATAGATGTCTCAACACCGTCACAGCCCATATATGAGAGATTTAAAACTAGATTCCTGATTTTGCAAAAGAACGCATTTCTTTTAAAACTAAAAACATGACAAAATACAGTACACCTCCTCTGTTACCTTTAAGCAAACACGCCCTCGGATGAGGGCATAGGGAATTGGGCCATAGCTCCTTGAGTCACTGGAATTCCTGAGGTTATCCCCTTCTAGCCATACGTGGCCTTTTGGAACCTAAAAACAGGAACAGACATGCAGAAAGAGAGACAAAAATGATTTGTACACTGTTTTACCCTGCAACGAAGGAACCAAATACAAAGAAAATCTGTGCAATAACCTAACTTTAACATGAAAAAGTGAGCTGACCTATAACGTAGTGAGAATGCACCTTAACCCCACCCCCCTACCCCCAACGAGTCGCCTTAGCCATCCCTCTCTCCTCAGCCTATCTTAACGTCAACCTGCCTGTCCCTCTTTAACCCTGAACCGTCTTAGGAGAGGGGTCATGGGTAACGGGCAGGGTCGAGGGGGATTTAGAAGAACTTCAAACGGGGTCATTAGGCTGTTGGCTGAGATCTGCGCCCCTCTTACCCAGGGAGGGCAAAGCAAGAGAGGGGCCTGAGATATCTGGGCAGAGAGAGAGAGAGAGAGAGCGAGGGAGAAAGAGAGAGAGCGAGAGAGGGAAAGAGTGAGAGAGAGAGAGAGAGAGAGAAAGAGGGAGCTAGAGAGGGCTTAGCTTCGGCTAGCAGCAGTGTCCAAGGGTCTCCACCGCGGTCCGACCTGCCAGTGGGGCGGTCATCCAAGCGGGCTCTAATTCACAGTGACACCAATTATGATTAATCTCATCACTTTAGGAGAGTAGGCTTGTCAAGGCCCTAATTAAGTGCGCTGTCCCCCCTATATGTGCAGACAGGATCAACAACACATTATATTGTCATAATGGGCATCACAATCCACGAGTCTATTTTTGTGTTGCCTAACTTTTTAACGGCAAAAGTCCTCTGGAGGAAAGAGAACAACATGAATAAAGAATATTCTCCCTGCTGAGGTGACGTCACGTCTTCTTCGCCTCTGCTTGTATTCCTTATTTCCGATCACCCGACTCTCTGATTAGTCTTCAGTCCTACTGTGAGATGCTGTGTTTTGTTTCGTATTCGATAATTGAGACAGATGATGTGACATAATCACGAGCCAATGACATGTTGACCTAACATGAGGTAAACAACTCGATGAATAACGACGACACAAATGAATATCATTAAAGGAGTCATCTGAGAACCATATGTCAGCATGCTGGATTCCCACCATTACACCTCATTAACATGGTAACATATGCTGGCTCCCAAGCACAGGAAGAAGAAACACCACCATTTGTCATCTGCCAAACCAGAACCCCCTGTTTCTCCTCATCTTCTATTTAATAAAAAAAGAATCATCTCCAGTGTGCTCATCCCAAAGACGTAGAGGCTTGATCAATAATTTGGGGAAACCACTGCACACACAAGCCTAATTTAAAAAAAGGAAAGAGCTTTTCCTCGTCGCTCTTGACATCATTTCTGTTCGGTCTCAGCCCGAGTCAAATCACCATGAAGGTCAATCAATTAGATCGTCTGCAGCAGAGGTAAGCATTTCGATTTGGAGACCCCATAAAACCAATGACCTCATGGAGAAACCCAAACCTGAGTAATGACAAAAGTACTTGAAGGATCAACCAGGCCCTGTTTCAGAAAAGTGAGAAAGTGAAGAGGTCTGAAACTTGACCGGCCGTACTGCGGTCAGAACGAGGAGAAAAGCTTATGCATATCACCTTGCAAGTTGCAGGTGTGCGAACAGGGAAAAAAACAGCAAGTCAAAGGCAAACTTCTGAATTAAATCTGGGGTGATTCAAGGCAGCGGCGTAACCAGATACTGCCCCATCCTTGACTCTGCTTACTAAAGACAATGGCTGTTTCAAGCACCTGTAAGTTGCCATGAGTCACTTGATTCTTTTGCATGCACATAGTAGAGTATAAGATGTAACTTTTACACATAAAAATGTCTAAAACTGAATAGGCCTTTGTTATACATTTTGTTATGTCCTTACATTATCCCATATTTTTCTACCATTGTTCAAACCCAGAGAAATCCTTAATTTTATTCAAGATAACGGAGTGTTTCATTTGATTGCCTGTCGCTACAACTACTAGGTCAGAGGAAGTGTCAAAGGAAGTCAGCGAAAGTGACTAAACATACCATAAAACTTTAATACATTACCTCGTCTGTGAACCTGATTTCATCCTGAGTCACGTCAGATAGATTTCAACCCCATCGCCAGAAGAAATGTTGGCAATGTACATTTCTGCAAACCATGGATATGTTGGTTCGATTTTAAATTGTATGTCGTGACAACACTGTGCTTATGGTCTGGTTAGGTTTAGGCTACCCCCACTTGATTAGGGTTATGTGATTTTAGCAATCGTCCCTACATCTTGTTAAAATTACCCGGTTTTTCACTGCACATCGTCCCAATGGCTCATTTAAAAAACCCAATGGTCACACGCTTAAAAATGTCAAAACGGCGTCAAATGGTAGTTTTAGTGACAAGTCCTTTCCTTTGTTCACTACTGGATGCTGATTGTTTTGTTTTGATGTGTACTCGAGCAATAAAACAACGAAAACTTCCTTTGCGTTTGAAATAATAATTGTCATTTAATTTCTTAATGGAGCCACATACTTATCATTTATCCACATAAAAAATAGACAGAAAAATCGCTCAAGCACAGTCGAAAACTCCTCCATTCATCAACAACACCTGGGCAACACCACCGAGTAACCTAAAGTAACCTGCCTGACCCCCGCCAACATCCGGTTCAGGTCAGCAACACAAAGGAAATACTGCCGCCTATCGTTTTGGTGTTATAGGTGATTATAAATAAAACATGGCTCCTACAGTAGTCTCTTTTGGCAATGGTCTCGTCTAGCTGTATTGCCAAGTCAGCTTATATTATGTACATGTGAATGTGATGTGACATGTATTGTAGAAATGTTGAGATGTTGACGTATGAAACATACACATTTAGTGTATCGGTGGTTTGAAGAAACATACAATGGCAACACTTTATTCTGGCGACTGGGATGGAGATATTCATCAGCAATGGTGGTCGTTTAGCAGAGAGGACTCCCGTGATCCCACGCTACTTCACAACATCATCAAACTACCTCTTTTGCTTTGTTTTGATTGAGAGACAACAAAAATACATAGTGAGTTTAAGAAGGATCTCTGTAGACACACAAAATCTACAAAAAACTGTGTCTAACCACACAGATTTCCGAGGATCCAGGTAAGCCCAACACAAAGTTATAGTCACTTCACACTCTGCTGGCAGCTCTGGCGTGACGGATGGCAGAGATTGCACCCGTCCTGTGGTTGTAGGCTGGCTCGATGCGAGGCATTGTGTACCTGTCAGAGACGTGTCGAGAAGCACTGAAACCTGAGCCCTCTCCTCACGGTGGAGGTGTGTTGTTTAACAGCCACACCATTACAGTGCTCATTATGTTAACATGATTGAGGCAGTGAATTATGTTCAGCTTAAATACATACAGGCTTATCGAGTTCATCTTACACCGTATTACTCTGTCAGTGTTTACTGCAAAGAACAAAACGTATAGGGGCATCTCATCTCTCTGTCACCCTCTCTCTCTCTCGCGCGCTCCTTGCTATAATATTTGGGATCAAGTGTCATTGTTTTGACACAATAGCTCAGACACAGAAATGATTCCTAAAAGGTGACAGGGCAATTAGTCTGCTGTTGGATCTCTGAGGGTGGAGAAGACCTGCCTGTCTGTCAGAGCAAAAGAGGAGGTGATGACAGGGTCTAACACCGCCTTCCAAAAATTCATCTTTACAGGTCCACCCATAATGCCTCACACCATCCTAATAGTCACATCCAAATACCCTCTGGGGAAAAAAAAAAAACTCCCCAAGGGAGCCCAAACATTTATGTGAACAGTGGGTATTTTCTCAGTTACCTCAAACGCTGTCACATAAAGAAAGTGATGTTGCTCCTGGGAGTTAAAAACATTAACACGGCAAAGCATATATTTAGGCTGCATGATATTAATAAAAAAAAGGGTACGTGACAATTAGCTTTGTAAAGTCTAACACGGTGGTTATTTCAAGCTTCCCTCCCGCTTTGTTTGTGAAACTGACAACTAGATTAGAAAAGCAAAGTATTGCAAAGACGCATGCAAAATTTCCTGTATCTCTTAAAGATGTAGTAGAAGGAAAATCAAGAGACAAGCTCACTCGCTATGCCTATAAATGCAGTCTGGACAAGGGGGGATCCATTTCAGACCCCATCCCGAAAACAAGACAAAAAAGAAAAAATAGAATTTGTTTTTCTCTCCATCTCACTACACATAATGCATAACAAGTCCAACTCCTGTCATCCACCATATACCAAAGAAAACCAGGTACATTTGTAGTTCTATTGAACAAAGACTTTTCGTTCCTTATATTGGAGGTTAACAAATACCACTTTCAGACCTGCAAATATTTACTGTGTTTTAAAAATATTAATTGGATCAGATAAAATTAATAGAAGAAGCATTTTGGATTCAAACCATTTGGAAAGTTAATGGGTCAATTCAATATGATGTCTGGAATCAAGACTTATACTATACTTTGGCTAATTATTTCAGCTTTTTTAAAGCAACATTATGTAACTTTTTTACCTTAAATTACAGCTTCAAAATCATTTTGATGGTACAGTGTCTCGTAATAGGGTGAATGGTGTTTCTGTCTCCTGCCCCCCTGTTGCTTGTTTCTGCACTATGTAACTTCAGTGAGAGGGTAGGATCACAGCGTTACATACATGTGTACTCAGAAACTGTGGGGGGCACCAAATCACACAAAATGCTGATTTCTACATAATGTTGCTTTAAAGAGGCATGTGTATCCTTGCATGATCTATGGTTGAAGAAACATATTACCTGCCACCTAGAAATTGTCATCTATCGATTGGTTTAGGTGTGTTAAGTGAAGGAACATCCACATTGAGCGCAAGTCAAGAAGCTTCATTGTCAACTTGATGGAACAATCAAAATATTGTAGCTGTCCACCTGGTGGCAAGTTTAAAAATGACTCAAATTTCTGTCACTACATCCTGGAACCGGAACCTCAACACAAAGATGTCACCTATTACAAGTTCAGTCCTCTGTATGTGGAGGTGAAGCTAGTAGAAGAGGAAACCTCTTTATTTCTTGTTTGATTTGTTGAATGACACTTACAGGCTTGGCCTTATGCTTATGTTTGGCTGAACTCATCCAACAGTCTGTCCATAGTCTATACAATACACAAGACATTCAAAAACATGCAACATAAATGCAACCTTTGGTTCGCAGACGTATGCACACACACACATACACACTCACACACACTCACACACACCTCCGCCCACCCATCAGTCTGTCCACTCGGCTGGCACTAACTCTAACAGGCTTCAGAGAGATTGCAGGCCTGAGCTGTGGGCGTTGGGGAGAGTAGTAATAGAAAAGCAATGACAGTGGTTTCAGCAGCAGAACCCCTGCTCACTCTCTGGTTTTATCACTGTTCTGAGGAAATATAGGTGTTGTCAAAAGCTGATATTTTGACCAATGACACAAAATGGATGTGTGCGGTCGAAAATGTAAACAACTATGATAGTATATAGACTGTGGTACAAACACACACAAAGAAAACCAAAAAACTGAGGGATGGTTTGCATTATGCATAGAGATTCTTCCCAACTATAACACGTGTTGTTTTCTTCATTTATTCTCCATTTCACTGGATCTTTTTAACCTTTTTTTATACAAAGAGACTCCAAGTTGTTGTAAGCGAAACAGTACAACTGCCACCGGCCTTACTTGGTAAAGCAGGTAATCACACAAAGTATAAGAAGACACTTGCATCAAATATAAACCAGTATAATGTAAATATACTCACATATGTGTGGCTCTTGAATAAATCTGATGGGCCACTTGTGCACACCTTGTCACCTTCCAATCCAATTACCCTTTTACATACGTTCATATTTGGGTCAAATGGACTCTTTGCAATTATTATATCGCCCCTGAAAGAAAAAAGAAAAACAATCCCACAAACTTAATTTGTCACAACTCAAGGTGCATTCATACACAGGAAATGAGAAATATTATACAATATTTTGCATAATCTATGATATATGTTGATATCTTGACTGACTAGAACCCACTTTTTTATTTTGCAAAGATGACGGCTCATGCGTTCAGAGAAGACAATATCCTGGTTGACAATGGTGGGCTCCATGGAAGGACCAGAACACTGATGCAAAAAACAAAAAGTAGAAAAAAAAACTATTATTTCTTGTGCATAGATGAATTAATATAATTAGAGGGAAAAAAAGGACCATATACGAACCACCACTACTTCTCCGACGTATTCAAAGGCACAATGTGCAATGCAGCCGTACTGGATTGTGTAGCCCACAAACCCCAAGGTTTTCCCCAGCACACGGCGGAACATCTCCACCTGCAGCACAAAACACAACCATAGGTTATGGCATAATGTTAATGTACATAGTTGTTAAATGCTCTATATCTGCAGTGGTGAGGAAATGTTACAGTGTCTGATCTATGTATGGTAGGCGCTTATGTTGTTCACAGGTTCTCTAAAAACAAAAACTGTTTGGAGTTTAATTCTTAAAGGTGTGAACAAGCTTGTCACAGTTGGCCTACTGCTAAGATGGCACATTCCCTGGTGTTTCATTCTCAGAGGCTGAGCGGCCAGTTCACAGCCGAAAACTGCCCTGAACTTTGATCCTGTGTAGGATGGACCAATCAACACCTTGCGATCAGGTGACGGACAAACACAGAAGCTGTGACATGTCCGACCAAGCAGCTCTGCACCGTCTGCAGCTAGTCCCTGACACTGTGCTGCCTCCTCTACCACCACAATCATTAGAGCAGTTATCAACTTCTGTCAGCACCATAGAAACACAACGACACCCCTTGCACCCAACCACACACCCGCCCGCCCTGCAAACACTCTGTCGCACAAACACACACAAGGACAATCCGCGTGTCTTCTGAGCAAACATCCCAGACACACTCAGGTTATTGACTTTTACTCAAGCTGCAACCTGTTGGACGGACAGAAGAAAGTAAGTCAATCTTTACACACTCATGCACCTGCACACACACACATGCATATACACAAACAGATTGAAACAGTGTGTTTAGAGAAGAATAGATACAGCTTGGCTTTAGAGGTTAGTCTGCACTTCAAACATTTTAAGCTCAGGCCGCTGTCCTGCCAGTCCACCGCAGGGTAAAGAAATCTTTTTCTCTGTCTCCCCGATTCCTTCTGTCTCTTTCCCTCTTTCTCTCTACATGTCTTCTCTCCCTCCCAGGGTATTATTAACAAAAGCAAGCAGAGCGGAAACCAAAGCCCCAAATCCTCAGAGCTCTGGGAATGACTTCCCAAAGATGGACACGGATTAGACCCCCAATTTCTCCCTTGCCCCGCCACCTCCACCACCGACCCCCCCTTTCTCCCCAGGTCCCCAACAGACCGGGTGTCAGGTGGCTCTCCCAGCCCTGCCAAAGGTGTTACCCCTAATCCCATTACCCCCCTCCACTCTTCTCACACACACGCACACAAACACACACATACACAATGCTCTCCCATTCATGCCAACTATATTCCACCTATTAAACCCTCTATCTATTCTTTCATCCCTAGCACGGTTTGTCTCTTTGGCCCATTCGCCATCGTCTCTGATCCAAAAAAGACCAACTCTGCCCTTCCCTCTGTTTCCTGATCACCACTGGCAACCCTCTGCTTTTTGCCGCCACAGCGAATGACAGCACTCGAGCAGGTGAAGGGGGACATATATACGCTCAGCGCAGGGCCCAAATGAAGTGCCCCCTTCCAGTCACAGCCTGCTCTGGTCTCTTGTTCTGTTCCACAGGAACTACAAACTCAGTCCTCCCACAGCTGGTACAATAACACCTCTGGCCCTATAATTCCTCTGTTGGGAAGCGAGTGGTCTAAAGGTTAATGTGAATCTCAGGTCTGCACTAAGGCGACACATTCAGCTCTATTTGTCTTGCTCTCAGCTGCCTCCACCAGCATCCCTGTCACTGCCGTGCTGTAATGCACTCGCAGACATGATCTCACATGTGCTCTTCCTTCTGCCGGGCCGTGGATCACGAATCTCTTTGCTAGCACTCATTCGCAAAGCACAGTGGACGGCCTCCCTTACAGCTGCCCTCATATCTCTGTTTCACCCCCCCTCCTCCTCCATTCCAGCGTGCATTCATCATAGGTAGGGATTAAGGGACTTTGCATAACAAGATCACACAGCCAGTGACTGATATCAAGAGAGTCCATATGCAGCCGCCTGGTTTTCTGAGGCACCCTCTGTCATTGATATTGTGTGTCTGTGTGTGTGCGCATGTGGTGTGAATGTGCACAGACAATAGCATTACCTATGTGTTTCATAGAAAGTGCATATATGAGCTGCAGTGACTCCTCTGGGAGTCACAATGAGGTGGACATCCACAGAGACCTCTGATTGGATCTTTATTACCTCTAATTCCCCTGAGCGCAGAGTCAAGGCAACCCACACTATCTCTTGCCCCTAATACCCAGCCCATGTGTGTGTTGGGGAGTACCAACATTAATTGAATGCTGTATTACAGCTGTAAATTAACACAAAGTCTCTCTGTTAATCCAGGATTACACGCTAAACATGTTCATGGGAAAACAAAGAAAGTCAGCACAGCCCTCTCTGCAGAACCATCTGTGGCCACCGGCCTCCCGTGGTCACAGCACAGTGCTACAGTGGGGAAAAGAGGGGGACCCTGAATGAATAGCTGCCGATGGAAACACATCATTGTGTGTTTAACTCTCTGATCCTCTTACTGAGGGAGCCCTGATTCACTCAGGGCAGAGGGATCACAAGTTGATGAATGATTTTTTTTTTTCAATGAGCATAAAGTGCAGCATTGGAGAGGCTGCATATGTGTCCACACAGCTGTCAAAACAATTGTGCTTACAATTTGAGCCACAGCAAAAATAAAATGTGAACGAGGTGTCAACATGAACGAAGAGGCTGTCTGAATGTGTCCACAACAAAAAAGAGTCTCACAAATATTACGTATATTATACGCATTATACGCAACTTTGTATCGTTCCTTCGCATCATCTATGCTTCTTCAGGATGAAGGCAATGAAATGAAATGTTCCTAACTAAATTCCTTGACCTTTAAACTAAGTTTAAACTTATAGCCATAAGTTAAAAAGTCAAAAAGTAAGAAAAAACTGTCAAAAGTGAGCACAATTTAAGCTATAACATTAAACACTGTCCAAACAAATAATAAGTAACATCTTTGGTGCAACAGTTAAGATGCTTTGTATTATGTACATGCAGCCAAAAATCTGTTAAGTGCTACTAAACATTTTCATTTGTTGCACCAGTGCACCTGATATTCAGCAGGTCAGATTTAATAAAAATGAAGAAAAAATCTTGTTTCTGACATTTCTGTGCTTAATGTGCTGTGATTTAAATCAAGGAAAAACACTTTTCTGCACCTTTATTGCTGTTAACAACCATTGACATAATTTGTTAAGAAATTAAACTAATATACTGTTGGCTGCACCTAAATTATGTAACATCTAAATGTTAGGCACACCAGTGCAACCAGCACAAAAAGTTAGCCTGGAGCCTTGAGGAAGTGCAAATTATGTCAATATGTTTTAAATGTGTACATCAATAAATACGTTTAAAAGACTAGTATTTCTTGGGATAGCACACATCCTAAGAAATGGCCATGGCAATATTCTAATATTGAGGCAAATTGAGGAATTAAGGTTGTGATTTAAAGATAACTACTAATATCTCAATAACATCTATATATTTTATTGTATTGTGTTAAAGATTTTCTGTCTGTATTGTCTTGTACATATTTATTGCTGAGTTTGTGTTTGTTCTGTTAGTTTGTGTATTTGTTGTTGAATTTAATGTATTTTAAAAGGCCAATCTAGATACAGGAATTGAAAATTATTGAATTGCCGTGGAGTGTGGCATCAGTTTATGCTACATACTTGTCCCTTTACAAATAAACATTATATATAAAAAGCAAATATAAAAAAACATTTCCATCATTATTTACATTCTGAAAAAAAATACTTTTCTTTGGAACAGCATTAAAGACTTCTAATATTGCCTTGTTTTGTTGGAGGTACCCAGCCAGTTTCATTTGAGTTCTGCTAATTATTATTGAAATACTTAGAAATAGAAAGAGCATGCAAAAAATCAATTAAATTGAAAATAAAGCAACGTCAGTTACACTAAATCAAAATTGACACCTTGTTAAACACACATTATTGACGCCATAAGGAAATATTCAAAAAGGAATTACTGCTGCTGGTCTCAAGAGATTTGAACCTGCCATTGGCTGAGTAGTGTTAATTGATATACATGGCCAGTCTATTAGGACCACAAAGAGAATCTCAATCCAGACAGCGCATAAGGGCCTTGCAGTGGACTCCTTACACAACTAAATTAGGAAAACATGGGCTGAGAGAGAGCTGGGCAACAGGGGGGCTAAGAGGCTTACAAGCCCCTTGTCAGATATTCTTCTTCTCCCTGAGGATCCCAGATGGAAGGGAGTCTGGAGGAGCAGGCAGCACCGGAGAGGGGACGAGTCCCACCTCTGATGTCCTCCTCTGGGCAGCAGAAGGCAGGGGAGGGTGAGGCATTAGTCCTGTTGCGCAGAGCTTGATTTGATCTTAATAAGAGCTATAAAAAGGAGGAGGTAGGCAACCAGGGGGGTCTGTTTCAACTATCAGTCCAATCAGAGATAATCCTTCTGATTTAGACACAGGCACCTGGCCGGATGGAGAGTGA
Organism: Pagrus pagrus; assembly: GCF_965226575.1. Taxonomy (NCBI): domain Eukaryota; kingdom Metazoa; phylum Chordata; class Actinopteri; order Spariformes; family Sparidae; genus Pagrus; species Pagrus pagrus. The sequence continues at coordinate 26,648,924 of NC_140185.1, read as the reverse complement.
CAGATGTAGAAGTCCCAGTCACAGGGAGTGCTATGTCTAGCCCCCATCTTTTCTAGGTCTGCCTACGATCAGAGGCTTAATTGAAGCGACTGATCTCCATATTGCTCTTTTCATTGTTGCTAACGGCAACACAGCCGTGAAACAGCTGAGCGAGGTTACTATTTGAGGAGCTGAGGGTTTAAACCTACAATCAATGGGTCAGCCAGAGCAAATAATAGCCAAGTGATATGAATACAACTGCTATGAATTGAAAGGAAGTGTGGGTTGACAGAGTCCCCAGCCAATTACATAGGATGGAAAAATCAGCCACTAAGCCTTATTGTATTGACCACAAGCGAATGCGTTGTGCTGGCCTGGTGCTGAGAGAATTGAGAGATCTTATCAGTTGTTGTATCAGAGTGACAAAGGAGTTTGTGTTTTGTACTCAGCAGCTCATGACAAAGCCTGATGTATTTTAACACTAGCTAACGACAGACACCTCAGGCAAGAAGCAAACCTCTCTCTGATTTCCTTTCATTCTATTCAGTGCAGTTTTTCATAGTCTGCTTTCCTATCCTATAGGTCATGCTAAATATGGCAGTTTATATTTCAGGCGACATCTGCAAAAAATCTCAGGAAATCAACATAAAACTGTTCAAAACACGAGATGTTGAATACATGGAAAAAGTTCAATCTTAGACTAAATTAGCTGTGTACAAAACCAATCCTATGCTTATTGTGCTTGTGCCCTTAGAATATTACTTTACTTTCAACGCTAACAAAACAAATATGGTGCATGTTGATGATAATCTTGCATCCCCCGGACACAAGAAGTCGACTGCTCCTCGCAGCTCCGCACTGATGGCAGAATTAGACTGAAGAAACCAAAACAGCCTGACCAGGAAAGGTCTGACATGTTATGACTGCCGCCATTATATAGCTCAATCAGATACAGTGACTGATAAAACTGACAAAAACATGGCAGAAAAACACACACGTGCACAGATGAAAAGAAAAAGGGGGGATTTCGTTATTTTTGTACAATTAGGCTGCTGTGTTCACACTACCGCATATTGAATTGTGCTATGAAACTCAAAGGTAAAACTGGTATTTAAAGGGGCACTACGTTGTTTGAGAGAAGAAATTCAAACTCAGAGTTTTAATACAACAATATTAATGAGGTAATGATACAAACTCAGAAATATTTATTTTTTCTATAACTGAATGACCAAGCTGTTCTCAGAGGAAAATAAGGTCCCCAGAACACTGTTTGAAGCTAGAAAGGTGGCAGGGTCCACCAAATATAAACAAAGTAAAACAGTATGAAATTGTGCATGCAATGTGTACATTCAGCTTATTCAGTCACGAAAAAGAAGAGCGTTTGTTTATTTGGCTTGTTTAGGTCAATGAGGTCAATGAGGATCTTTCCCCAAAACTACGTAGTTCATCTTTAAAAGGACTGCAAATGAGGTGACTGGCACTGTGCAGAGGAAGTGGAGAAAGTTTCCAGGGCAACGTACATCCTGCACGTTGCCCTGCTGCAGCAGACTCTCCTCTTGAGATGCAGGTCAGTCAGCGCATCTTATTTGTCTCATATAGGCTTTCCACAATGCCTAGTGTTGTCAGTCATGATGTATTCCCTTGGTCTCCTGTCAGCACATATAAATTTCAACAGTGCTGTCAAAACAGCAGGACTGCCTCCGCTGAGAGCATTTGTAAAGTGAGCAGTTGGGCTATTGCTTCCTCTGGAGCCCTTACAGTATCCTGTGATCTTGGGCTGCCTCTGGCCTCTCTCTGCCACACAAAGCTTTTTTACAGCTGTCTTAAGGATTACTCTGATCTCGCATCAGACAGCCAGTATTAATAGTGGACATTACGCAGTACAAAAGAAACTAGCCTTTCCCCCCAACAGCTATTTGCCTAATCTGACAGAACATGTGAAGGAGGTTTCCATCTACAATACGCATTTCTCACAGTCTGCTTTTTGACTTGTCATTGAAGAAAAAATGTGTTACTTTTAACATTTTTGGTGGCTCGGTTCCATTCAAGTGTCCAATGTCAGTGTGAGCCAGCATGCACAATATAGGAAGCTGTAACCAAAATGGCTTAATGGAATTTATCCATCATTAATTTTATTATTTACACATGTGCTTTTTTTTACTGTCACATGTGAAATTGTCTCCTGTGAAAAACGTCCGTTAGCTCCTGATAGTGCTGCATTACATTTCACAGTTTCTGTTCTTGTTAGAGACTTTGGCACACAGACTGGTAATCACAGTGTGCTCAGTTATCTTTAATAGATTTCTACTGTTGCAATACTTGAATTTGTGATGTAAAAATCATATTATTAACATTTTCTTGATATAAGATTCTGGACCACTGTGAGTCACAATTCAATCAACATTATATAAAATGTAATCACCAAACTTTTTTAATTCAGTCTTTTGTTGTGTGCTTAAAATAGAAATTTGCTCAAAATGTAGCAGCTACATAATATACGTTTCCCCCTTTTTTTTTTTTTTTTTTACTTTTAAGAGAATAGTATAATTGGGTGAAATGCTCCAGGGAGGGAAGGCATTACCAGTTATATTAATCTAAAAATAAAAATGCCAGAAGTTCGTCATCAGGTTACACTCAGACAAATTATTGTAGAGCAAATATAAGCAGGAATAATCTGGTTTAGCATTATCACCTTTCAGCCTATAGCGCTTGTCATTCTCAACTTTAAAAGTGAGAGTGCCATTCAGAAGATGCTGGTCTGTCCACAGCTTTCCATGAGCTGCAGTGGCATCCTACTGGAGGCTCACAGTGCTCCTAGGATCTCCCTCTCAACTTTACACCTCGAGCCCTCCAACTGAATGTTATGGGGAGTTGCACAAATGCACATTTGTAACAATTTACATAGAGCTGCTACCACGTGCACAGGCACATGAAGCTGCTCTACATTATGATGCTGGTATACAGCTACAATCGATGACCTATTTATCACGTTACATTGCATTATCTAAGACCTACAATGGCCTAAGGATCTAAGTTAGTTGACTGAGAGATTAACTGATTCTGTTTTTACGAAGGCCTTTACAGTGAATAGAATAGAATAGAATAATATAAAACAGAACAGAGATAGGATAAATGATCGATGCAGCTTTTGGGATGTACTCTCTTGCATCACAGCACTACATATATATATTTATTATCGGTTTTTTAATAGGTATTGGCCATGAGAGTGAAGAAATTATCGGTTAGCGTATCTGCTGAAAAAAATCCATATCGTGCATCCCTATATATATACACCCTATATATTAAATTTGCTTATGTAATCATACACTGATACACTGCGACCAGCACAACGACACAACATACTCTTTTGCCATTTGTCATTAATGCACTTGCAACAGCTCTGTTCATTTTAACACAATCTTAATGTGTTCTTTTGTAGTAATTTGCTTTTTTTTGTAGGGTAAAATGTAAAAAAGAATATTTGCACATGCAGTAATCAAGGCAAACTTCCACTTCCAAATAGTCCACTTACTGGCAGTTATAGCTGCTTTACAATTTACATACAGGTGTGAGTAATGTCTCTCATTTCCATACTGCTGTGTGTGCTAAAAAGCTCACAGTTTAAATCAGTTTTAGACATTTCTGTGACACTTAAAGCACTCCATAATGCACTGCAGCAACTAAGTGTACGACTGATACCTGCTTATTGAAAATTGTGTACCCATTTATAATAGAAGAGAATATAACACTGAGCGTGCAGCTCATTCAACGATACGAACAGTTGTAATTGAATTAAATTAAACTCTGAATGCTTCACAAGAGTTGACAGGTGACTGCAAACGAAGGAGTTGATTATTTCATACAATAGTCGGGGTCTGTAATGTTATGCTATGAACCAACAAGGTCAAAGTCAAAGCCAGGCGTTAGTTAGGTGACTTTTTATACATAAATTAGCTGCTGGCAGTTGCCAGGAACACGTAAACTCACGTTTATGTAAACCCAATAAATATAAAACAGGTGACTTCTTGAAATCAACAGCGTTTTACTCACCAACAGTCTGATTCAATGCTCCGACCACTCACTTGCCATAACAAACCGAACTTCCCTTCCTCTGACAGCGTCCACACGCGACCCCTTAACAATCGCTTCCCTCATTGGTCGAGCGCTACCAAGGTCTTCGTTGATTGGACGACACGCTCCAAAACACTGACAGGCGTCACCACGCTACAAGCAGTATGGCAGCTCCCATGAGCAGTGTGGGTAAACCCTCAGCTGAGCGTTCACCGTTCAATACTACTAGTTTTCAGAAGAAAACGAGGAGTAAATTAATCTCCATACCTGGCACCAGACCCTCGGTTCAAAATGGGCAACTCCTAGTTTCGACCGGTGTCACGTCGCTCGACTATCTGCTCGGTCAGTCTGCTGTTGATATTTAATGCTAGTGCTAGCTACACAAGCTAACAGTGTTTCATGAAGGTAACGTTAGCTAGAAACAGTAAAGTTTGTTATAAACTATGAGTGTGAGTAAGTTGTCAAAGGGGAAATAAATGAATTGACACAAGATAGAGAGTTTTGTCAGGACAAGACAACTTACTAAAGTGTGAAAGATAACGGTTTATTATCATTAGCATTATGGATACTCTACAAATACCAGGTATATTTTATGGGAATCTGTACACATCCTATAATTTTACATTGAATTGCCTGGTATTTTGTTAGTAAGTTGTGTCTATAGATATCCTCCTCCTGAAGCTCCTGCCAGAAATGTAAAATCCTGAACTATGTCTGATATAAGCCACTAAGGACCATAGTAGTCCATACACTTTGATATCCTTGTATAATCTCTGCATTTTAATTTAACAGCTGTCATTTAGAAAAAGTAAATATCAAGACTGCCAAAAAAACACCTAACAACTCACTTCTTTATAACATGAGATGTATGATTTATGATATGATACAGCAAAGGATGTGTATCACAACTTGACACGCTTGTTGTGTTATGAGCACAGGGATGAATTGGTCTAGCTCGGCACTTTTGAACTGAAGTGCAAAAATGAGGACTTTGTGTAAATGCAGCAGTGTGCTGTCAGTGTGGTATCTGCAAGTATTTAATGACGAATATCTTTTTATAGTTGTCCCTAAGCCATTCAAATGTAAAGATCTAATATTATTAAGGAGAGGATACACTGGAAAGCTTTAAAATTAGGTAAAACAAGATTATCCCTGTCCTCATCTGTGTGTTGTTTCTGGCCATATTTTAAGGTAATGAACAACAGTTTCAGTCAATGTTTTATAGCCTATATTTATTGTTTACTCAGGTAGTTGTCAGCCCAGAGATGCTCATGAAATACATTTTTCTTTCGTCAACAACAATTAATGTTAACATTATGTCATGCCATTTTTCTTGTTTATTTGATATGTTAAGCATTTTATATGTCTGCTCCATTTCATCTTCACTGTAACATAATTGTGTAGTAACTAAACAACATTTGCAGGTGTGGCATGTCATGTTCTTGTGATCTCCCAGCCTACATTTATGAAAACCTTTTAGATCTCATATTTCCTACCATATACTGTGCACTAGCACACAGGAGAGTTAATGAAACTTAGACATGTTAATGAAAACATGTCTGACATCTCTCAATATATCCACTTCTTGTTGTTTGTGTGTTGATTCATGACACGTAACAGTAGAAAAATCACAGGTGTACAGAATAAAATGTATAATTGCTGAATTCCATTTAGCCGCTTTAGTTTCAGGGTCCTGCTGTTGTGCCCATTTGTCATGGCTTAGTGGGACACTTGAATAGAACAGAGCCATCGTTACTGTTAGTAGTAACACCTGTGATTTTCCTAACATGAAAGGTCAAAATGCCTGCTGTAGAAAAGCCTATTTTCTTACAAAAATTAGGCTGGGAGGGAGAGTAAAGGAAGCAGCAGTTGGTCAACTTCATATTGATTCAGAGTAAGACAATGTCTGTAAGTGACTAATATTATTGTTTGTTTTTTTTGTCTTTACAAACAGGTGGTGGCCTCGCAGTCGGAACAGTACTTCTCATAGGTGAGACTCTCACATGTCAAATTGAACAAACAAACAAACAAAAAGGTCATATTAAATGAAACAAATACTTCCTTACTGTGATGAATCCCCTGTTGAAACTCGCTGTTTGAGCATTACATAAGACAGTGAGTTATCAATTATCTCAGTTATCTCAATTATTGGTTAGACTTTGGTGTTACCCTCACTAATGAAGCATGAGGTCCCCACTGAAGATAGACTTATTTTTCATATAATAAGTACCAATCTGCAATAAAAGTGTCTGAAAATAACTAGACCTTTGTTTTAAGTTGTGTTAAGTTGTATACTTAGTAGATTATTACTATATCTTCTGTAGGATCATTTTTCCGATACTTTCTCTAATTCTTATCAGACGACAAAGTCTTAAGTTCTTCAAAGGTTTTGCTATTTGCGAATGACATTAACAAATAATACACATTATTCCACACAGTTGACATTTGATTCTTTCAGTTAGCCTTTTTTTTCTTTTCAGGCTTTAAGAGTAAGTTTCTTTTGTCTATTACTGTTTTTTACCTGAAGCCATTTCCTTTTATTTGCTCTGAGAGGAGCCATGGAAGAAAAGTTACAAGTAAGGAAGTGCTGTTAAAACTAGGGCTAAATAAATCAGGTCGCAATTACTTTGACAGATAATGTGATTATCATATGACTCATGATTTTAATTGAAAGAAATATAAAAACGATGATGATGTGATTTTTGCTGGGGTCTATACCAAACAAACACGTTCCCCTTATGGCTGGAGGATATTATTTGGAGGCAGAGGGATCTCTGTAGCAACACAATGCTAATTTATAATGGAATGTTGTGACACATTTTAACTTTATAAAAACAAGTTTAATAATATTTAGATTCATTGTTAGCCCTAGTTACAGCAGATATTGTCTTGGTTTACTTCAGTGCATTTGTGTTCAGAAAAATCCAATATTAAATACTTAAAGCCGAGAACATGCATGCATTCTAGCCCTCAGCCTTTTGGCAACTCTCCCAACCACAACGTCATATAGATTTTAAACACAGACACTGCATTAACCTATGGCTGAAATGTAGCTTCGGCATACGATCCATATATTCATGTATAGCCAAAAATCCAATGTATTCCTAAAATATAATTCAGTAGCACTTTTTAGCTATTAATAGAGTGTGTTCTTGGGCTCTTTGTGGTTAGCGTGTCACTGTTGAGCAGAATGGCAAATAGACCAATGACCTGAAGGTCTCTAGTTAGAATCCCAGGTGTTCACACTTCCACTGTGATCCTTAATGAATATTCTCGTCTGCAGATGTGTTATCAAAGTTTTCGGGAGTACATTCAAAGCATGTGGTTTTTCTAGGGACATAAATGTCTTCCACTGTATCATTATTGTTATTATCAGTCATCATAGGCGAGGCTATATGCAGTGGTAGACAGTGAGGTTAAGGTAGTCTTGTTTCCCCTTGAAGCTGTAATTTGTGTGTAGCAAAGGCCTATACCAACTGATGATATTGCTTTGCCCTTTAATTCACCCCCCCAATCGATGCAGGAGTCAGTGATTATACACTAATGCGTTCTTCCCTTCCATTTTGTGAATCAATGTACGGTTGGTTTCATCTGGTAATGAGAGACACAGTAAAGGTGAAATGCGTGTGTGAGCTCTCTTGTGTTTGTCTCTGAAAGCGCAGTGTGTGCGTGTATATGTGTGTGTGCGTGTACACTGCGCTGTCTGTTTTGTTGTGTGGGTGGGTGGGACGGGGGGAGTTTGGAGCGTGTGTTTGTTTGTGTTTGTTTCAGGCAGTCGTCTCCTACAGTCTGCCCCTTTAGCCGTGATGGCCTGTTTGTGAGACACAGACATAAAATTATCAGACTGGTCGTTGTCTGCCTTTGAAGTGTCTTGAGCTGTCCATCCTGATTTGTCAACCAGAGGGGGATCAGCCCAGTATGGCTGCTGTCTGAAGATCTCTCATCTCCTGTGTTTTTGTAAGAGAAGCAACAAAGCTTCGCAGCTCTTATTATGTAGACCATGTATGGATTCATTCCATTAGTTTACGTGAATGTGTTTTTCCTTTAATGTACCATAATAATTACTGTTAAATTAGGCCTATTCGTTTTACATGTTTAAATATTTCAAAGCTTTGCAGAACACTTTGAATAAGAATTATTTTTGAGCATACTCTAAATACTTACATAGAAGACTAGAACACATATTATGAAATTAGTGCTTCATAATTATTTCTCTGACAAACAAAGCATGCCCAACATTTAGAAAGTACAACATGTGCTAAAGTAAAACTGTAGGAGATACAATAAGAATGTATAGTAACGTGCATTAAAAAGAACGCTGGACTCATTTAATCTCAATAACACTTCTCTAGATGTAGGTTGTATTAGATTTAGGGCTGGACAATATATATGATATATATCGTTACCGTGACATGAGACTATATATAGAGATTTCGGATACTGTCCTCTCACAATATGCCATAAGTGTTGTCTTTTCCTGGTTTTAAATGCTGCATTACAAAGTAACATGAGATGAGAGATGAGACATTATATCCACATTACTGATGATTATTTATCATAAATCTCATTTTGTGGAAGTACCAATAGTCATTCCTACAATATTATTGGGGGTGTACACTAGCTCAGATGGTAGAGCAGGTGTCCCATGTACAGAGGCCGCCGCAGCGGCCCAGGGTTTGAGTCCGACCTGCGACCTGTCATCTCTGAGCTGTCCTATCAATAATGCCAGTAGGAAAAAATCAGTAGGAATGATAGTACATGCATTACAATTTTCACAAAAGTCCACACCAAACAAACATGTTCTCTTACATCTGGAGTACAAGATTTGTTGGCCAGGGCATCTCTGCAGCACGACAGTACATCATCATAATGCTGTTGCAGTTACAGTGAATTGGATATTGCACAGTGATTTCAATGATATCTCAATAAATTAAAACATAAACAGAATAAAAAGACAATAAGACAAATGTAGACAATAAAATGTTTGTAAATGCAAGAGGTGAGGCCAAGTCATCTGTCCACAAATGACAGGTGCATTTGTTGGAAATCTGCATTTTTTATTATGTCATGGTCAACAATCTCAAAAATTGTTTTGTCCTTCCATTGTTGTTTGATTTCTGCTATTGTTATGGATATAACCATCACTGTGATATTTTATTTGTGGTATATTTATGATACTCTGGTGTAGTTCAGCCTCCTGGCCATTAATTGTCTATATAAAGAGTCCTGACATTTCACTATGGTTGACTCTTCTTTCAGTCATGGCCTGAGGAAGACCCAGTGTGGGTCGAAATTGGTCGCGTTTTTCCTTTGGTGATTTCCGTACACAGATATCCCCTAACTAATAAAGGATTTTTAACTACATCCTTGGCTCGGTGCGAGTATGCCCATGCTCTTCCTTTTTCTAAGTCATAACATCATGCTTCAAGTTGAAGCTTAACAATAGAGATATGTCAAACATGTACAGTATGTTCTCCTAATTTGAATAATATAACCCACCTTTGTAGCAGTGTTTTCAATGTTGAGTCAGTTATTTTAACATGATAAGTGTCTATATACTGTGTACCTGCCGTGTAGCCGAAATTAATTTAGGCTTCTCGGTAGAAATAATGGCACTTCATAGACCAAAGATTCACACAAGGGAGAAAACACTCTGACCTAGATATTTTGTCTCCTCCCCCTGCAGCTTTAGCGGATATGATTCAGGACTCTTGCACTCCCACTCCCCTGTTCGAAGGCAAATTAAGCAGAGGCGTTTCCCTCTTTACCAAACCTTAGTCAGAATAAGCAAAAAGGAAGAAGAAAAAAAAATCATCCCATGACTGTCCAGAGTGACTGATCTACCTCAAAGATATGACCGTCCCCCACCCCCTGTTGCTCGTATACCCCGCCACCTCCCACCCCCTCCCTTACCCCCCGCCTCAACAGCCTAATGACTCCTGGAGGTTCCATTTGTAAGGCTCCCATAGAAACACAGCCACAATAGGCCCCATCTTGAGAGGGCCCATCTGGGAGTCTTTGTGGGGCCTGCTGAAAGCCACAAAGGCCTGCTGACCTAGAAACCCATCAATAAGAGAACAGGGAGCCCCACCGACAACAAATTGAAGAGCCATGGAATTTCCTGGGCCATCCTGAGTCCGTAGGTGAGGACGTGGACCGGGAACGTGGGAGGGGGGGAGAATTCTCCGGATGTTTGAGGATGACACGTCAGGATGTCATTCCCAAGCTGTCAGCTGTATGCCCATTACCTTTAACTGTCACTGCTGCCTTTGTCCTTATGCCAACTGTTTGTCATTGTGTGGAGAGGCCTATGAAATCTTTACAAAATGATGATTGTGACAGGAAGCAGCAGTGGCATGCTGGGTAGAGTTATGCACTCTGCTCAGGGGGGTTTCATGGTGATGATGCAGGCTTTTTTGTGGGTTTGGGGTGTGGAATGGCCGGGTGGCCACTTTGTGTGCACCGAGAAAGGCCACCTTAGGGAAACTATGTAGTTCTTCTCTAAATGAGTTTACCCTCTCCCATTGTGTTTAAAAGTCCCTCTCAGAACTTGCCTTTTAACCTACTTGTATGATAATAAATACACCTGATGTGAGTGACACAACAAACCTAATGATGAAGGATGCCACTGCAATCAGAATTCACACAAAAAGCAGAGAGATTCAAATGAACCAGGTGTCAGGAAGCATTTTGAGAACAGGCACTATCTTATCCTACTTCTGCCTCCCCCTGTCAGTTGTCCTGACAGCTGGGGTACCTTTGAGTTCACAGGGAGGGGTCAGGTGAATGCTTAAGACAGGTGTCTCACTCTCACCTCCACTGCTGGTTAGCGACATGATAGGTGAACGTGGACAGGAATACTGTAAAGATTTTAACAAGAGAACTGAGGATGTCATCTCCCCTTAGATAGTCAGCTCGCACGGCAGTACCTATGCGTCTGTGCCATGTCGATTGCCACCTCTTCTGTTCCCTACTAAAGGTAGCCCGAATGAGATCCTTACATCAATTACAGTCAGTGACTATGATGTGGTCATGAACTGCAGGATCTGTGGTGTGTGAATGAATGATCAGAATGAGACAAGCTCCAGTGATAGACCTGAGGTTGATTTATTTTTCATAGGGAAGGTATTGTACCTTTTTTTGTCACTAAATCCTTAGGCCTCACAGTCAAGTATGACGTTGATTGACATTTTCTTCAAAGTGTATGTTTATTTGAGGTTTCCACTCACACACATCCTGATTGTTGTTGTCTTTTGTTTCCTTTTCAGAGGAGGACAGATATGATAGCTACTCTCGTATGATCTTAAAGTACTTCCTGGCAGAGGGAGTTGTGTGTCGACATGAACTTTTCGTGGCGGCGGCTCAAGATAACCCAGATGACATCTTACAGGTATGAGAGGAGGTGCAGTCTATTCTCTAAGCTCTTTGGAAGGAAATATGTTGTTCTGCAAGGTATTATATGTTTTAAAGCTACAAGTCTTGACAAACTGTCCACGAAGGAGCTAAGATGGCCTCAATATGTCGGCTTTAACACCATCCCTGTACAACTGCTGTAGACATGTAAAAGACATTTTTGAAAAAGTTATCAGAAGATGTTGGTATTCTGCCTGTTTTGTCACAGTATACAGTCTTGAGCCTGGTTCAGGCTGGTCAAGCTATGATTTAGCAGGTATTGTAGGCGCACAGCTTTCCCCAAGATGTGTCAGGGTCAGCAGGGGTCCCTGAGAGGTCGAGGGTGGCATGGTTGTGGCATTGTTGAAATGTTTCCCGATGCATCACTTTGTGAAGCAGACCGCAGTCCCAGAAGCTGACTGCCACCCATCATACAGGAGGAGGGCCTCTCTCCCACTGATTGATAGTGGGAGGGGTCACAGCCTCACCCTCTCTTTACATATCAAAGGCTTATTAAGAGAGGGGGACTCCCAATGGGGATATATCACATCATTTAGTGTTTTCACAGCTACATTCACAGTATGCTAATCTTCAGATGCTATGCTTGTACTTAATGCATTACATTAACATGCATAAAGGAAACCAGCTTATTGGGAGAAATTGAGTCAAAGCAGGAAATTGGAAAATGTGTCCACATGTGCTGCAGTAACTCGGGATAACTCCGCTAATCAATCAGAATTACCACCCACCCTATTGTGTTTTTGAGCAAAGGCTAGCAAGTTTTGTTTGTTTTTTTCCATTTTTGGAAAGTAAAAGAAGAGGCTGTCTTTACAAAAGTCTACTGTACACCTGCAGAACTTAAGATATAATTGTGTTTGATGAAAGGATACACTGCTGCAAGGACCATTCGTCCCTTTGCACTGCTGCCACAGCAATACCTCTCTAGTCTGAAGGCTTCATCATGCACATGCACTGTCATTAAAAACGCTATTTAAAAACTCAGTTAAATTTATACATAGCCAGGAAATCAATTACTTTCTCTAGGAAAAACCTCACTGTTTCATCTGGGTTTTTCAAATTGCTTTAGTACAACTAAAGAAACCAGGTTTCTTTAGTTGCTAAAGAAACCAGGTTTCTTTAGTTGTTCCCCTGGGAACAATAAAGTTTACTTCATGAATCAGGTGACTGTGAAAAGATGACACTTATGTTCAGTGCATTTATGGATAACACGGCACTGACTGTACAAGCTGCATGATAATACACAGCAATAAGGATAAGTAAAATTTCTTCGTATAATCATTGTATCATTCTGTGCAGGAACTCCCGGCTCCCATCTTGGACGATGTTGCCATCCCCAAACCAGTGGAGCAGCCCAGGCTCTCTGTTGAACCTCAGGACAGTTTGGATGCCATGAAGATTGCTTGGCGCTATCAGAATCTTCCAAAAGTACAGGTGATCACATTAGAGTTTATATTCTCTGTTGTTGTAATGATTTCTGCATATTTGGACTAGAAATATTTGTGATCATGTTATTTTAATAAAAGTCCAACATGTGTCTCTGCTAATGATGGTATGAGAAAGAACAGCATTGGTCTCTCTGGTCTTAGTGGTTTGGCAATTGTCTCCACATCTAAATCCATGAGCTTCTAAACTCCTTTGTGGAGTGAATGAGGCCTCAGCCTCTCCTTTCAGAGCTGGACCAGATTACTCACACTTAGCTGGCAATAGGTAGGCTTTTCACTGGTCCCCAACTCACATATACACACATACACACACGCCTGCACCCCTGCTTAGCCTGGGAAACAAGAGTACTTTGCAGTCTGTGCATTGACATGTCTGCTCGCTCAACCCTGTGACCCAGACCTGCGCCTCTGTCTTCCCCCAAATCCCTGCCTTTCCCCCTGCTAGGGTCGGCAGCCCTACACTCTTTCTTCCGCTTTGAGAGGTGACCCTCCCCTTCTACTTCTCTGCAGTCTCCCCCCTTCTGTCTATAATCCATATCGCTATGTGGATTAACAGCACACAGTGTGTCCCTGGGGATCCTCTCCCTCTTTCTCTCTCCCTGGAAACTTCTTTATATCTGTGTCCTTTCCTCACCTCTCCCCCTTCCCCTGTAAAATCGTCTTTACAAACCACTAGTAAGCCGCAGCAGAGGATTTGCATCCGAAATTCTCCCCCAGAGTCAACGCTTACTTTCCCCTTACACACACCTCTCCTGGCATGGCCCACTGTGTCGCTCTCCCGATGAAGACATCAGATCAAAGGTGAGGCCATCAAGGCGGGGATGGAACGCTAAGCGGGTTGCCTAGCTCACAAAGAGAAGATGAGCCCCTGACCCCCCCACTGCCCCGCTGACCCCCTCGTCCCGCCAGGAGAGGGACACACCGGGGGCCCTAATCCAGATTAGGAGTAGATTAAGGGCCCCTCCAACAATGGAATCCCCGGTTTCACTGAGAGAGAAGAGCTAAAACTCTCTCTTTCAGCTGCAGGAAAACATCCGCCTTCCCCTGCGTTCCTGACACGTTTGCTTTCACAGCCAGAAGTGGACATTTATGTGAAGAAATGATTAAGAGTGCGATGGTAGTGGTTATTTAACTTCTCTGCCATAGGAATGTTGAGGAATGACCCATAAACAATGCAATTGCATTACCATAGTATCGTGAAGCACACTCATTTAACATATTAGACAGTCAAACAAGATTATCTTTCTCTATGAATTACTTCATTCTTATCTGAAATTAGTTAAATGCACACACTGTCATGAGAAGTTTAAAGCCAGCTCCTAGGATGATTGAAAATAAATTTAAATGTTCTTTAATTAGAGGTCTTGAATGTTTCTTTATGCTATAACATGCGTTTGACTTGTTGACCCCCTAAGAGTGCCCTGGCATCCTCATCCCGGTTCGGCCACTACTATGACGTCTCCAAGACGATGGAGCCGGAAATTCGCCAGGCAGCCAAGTGCCACCGCTTCTACCTTCCAGAGCAGCCCACCCAGTCGTCACCCACACACAGGTAAAAGGACAAGACATCATCCACAGAACGCACGGAGACCAATGAGACACCATCTGCAGAACACAGGCACACAAACCCGACGTCATCCACAAAACACAGTTACACAAATAAGACATCATCCACAGAACACAGGTAAGCCAACATGGCATGTTTCACAGAATACAGGTAGAGCAACGGTGCAGACGGTCCGATGACAAGAGCCCTTTGCCTGAGACACTCATTTAGGAGAATTTGATAAACTGTAGGACTGCAACTAAGGATTTTCAATTAATCAATCTATTAATCTTTTCTCATTTAATTGTTTTCTATATAAAATGTCCGAAAATAGTAACAAAATGTCCATCTCAGGAGAAACAAGAGCACATGTGTACATATTATAAACTACGATATTAAACAGAAGAAACCGGAAATCTTCACAGTATAGAAGCTGGAACCAGATAATGTGTGACGTTTTTACTTTAAAAATTACTGAAACGATTATCAAAATAGTTGGTGATTAATTATTCTTTTGTCTATTAGCAAATCAATCAATTCATTAATTCAACCAATACACTGTGTGCATGTATTACCTCCAACTGCAGAAAAAAAACATGCACTTTCTTAGATGAGTATAAATGGTTTCTGAGATCAACTGAATTGATGAAAAATATAAAGCGATATGAACTATTACAGCTTAAAGCTAAAGCATCCACAGTTTTTCTTTTATTTAAATGAGATGATAGATTTAATGAAAATGTGCTGTTAAACACAGAATTTTTACCCTTTGAACAGCTGACACAAATCAGGTTCACCCTCTTTTCTGAGTAGCTTGCTGTTGGCCTAAGACATTCAGCCTCTTGGAAAGGTTGTGTATGTCTATTCAAATAAGGGTCTTGTTTGCTCAGCGTCTGTTTGATTTCTCCTGCGTTGAGTGTACTTAGGGTTCAGAGGTCATGCAGGCTCTTTACTCGGAGAGTGCTGCTGAACACACAAGGGCACACGAAGGCACACTCGCACACACTGGGTAAATACAGCAATCTGGAGCACAGAGGATGTGGAGGAGGCTTTATAGAATCCCTCGTCCTTTTATTTCAGCAAACACAGGCTGTTTAACAGAGCAACCATGCAAACACATTAAATGTTGCAGATATTCAGTTTAAAGTATACATTTTTACAAGCATCATTGTACAAAATATCAGTTCAGAACTCAATGCTTTCTAAAAGGGAACAAATACAATTATTAAACGTCTTCTCCAGTGATGTTTTCGGCGTTTTACGGCAGTCTAGGGAGTAAGAGTGACATGGTGGTACTGTTGTGGCGTCTGAATGGGTTATAGACCTCACAGACGTTTTGACAGCAGGAAACTACACCTGCACCGCACCATTGTGTCCCCCGGCCACGCCCCAATACTGACACACATACATGCACGCACGCACACACACTCAGCATATTAGACGCGCACATGCACCACACAAACTCCTTAGCAGGCTACTCCCCCTTGCACGTGTCCACAGCCCCATGTTGATACCCTAGCTGTTAAATTGCTCCGTTTCACTTGAAGGCATAATTGGCACAAATTGCTCTCTAGGTGATACAGATCCTGTTGTTTAAGACCAAGCATCCCCCTTCCTCTCCTCCTTTCTTCCCCTCACTGAAAGAGGAACACTGACATAAAGAAGCTTCCCCGTGTATGATCCTAATTAGCCGACGCACTAGCCCCTGTAGCTAAGCACCTAGACCTTTTTGGTACCTGAATGAGGGGTGCTCAGTAGGGGTAGCTAAAACACAATGGCGTCCCACACAATGGCTGCCAACCAGAGGCAACCTCCTGCTCAACTGCACGTCAAACCATCCCAGCCCCCTACCTCAGAGCAGGGGCATGGGCAGAGAGGCCAAGGAGGGTAGGTGTCCCTCTTTCACCAAACCAGCTCTATCATTAGCCCCAGCGGGGTCAGGAGGCACCATTGTTGGGCTGAATAACTGAAATAGAGTACATGGATATACTTGGTGCAAGTGTAATCAACACAAGTGTGTATTACTGTTCTTTATGCAGGGCTATTGGCGTGTGACCAATCTATGTGTATCAGCTTTTGTAGCCCGCAGGTCGAATTGACAACTGACGTAGCAGCCCACTGTGACTCACTACAGAGTGGTCATTACAATGGTGGAGTGTTCTTAAGTGGGGGGGCCCTGTGTAAAACGATGGGGTTAACATTCCCAATGGCCATCCTATAGGCACATGGTGGGCTCAGCAGTGATCCATCCCTTGACTGATGCTAAATGTTGCTCTGACGGTACGGTATACCCTTTGTCAGTGGTGCACATCTTACCCCTGATTAAACACCAAAATGCTGCTCCCTGTTAATTTTAGATATCAGCCCATTAATCCCCCCTCCTCCTTCTCACTTATCATCTTTGTTGTGTGTATGTTTGTGCATATGCACATCTCATCTGTCTGTCTGTCCGTCTGTCTCTGCACAATCAGATCCTGGGGGAGCTGACAGAGAACCAGTCATGTTGTAATTTAATCAACCAAATAAATTAATTGGATCTCTTGATATGGATCATCTGTCTGCTTCAGTGGCTCCAGAAAAGCACAGTCAGGAGGAACATGCTGCAGTCATAGAGGATTAAGCTACTGCCGTGATAGGCTTGGCCCAGTATAATCAGAACTGTTTCACTTACAGTTTATACATCCTAAGTAACCTTTTTGTGTCCACTCTTTCCTCTGTCCTGTGCTCTTTTCAGTACGAAGCTTGACTCCTACTCTGCGTTGCTGAAGTCACTTCAAGAGGTCATACACAGGGAGGGCTTTGATGTAGCAGCCCCCATGGTAAGACGTCAATGACTGCTTTGATTTTGTTTCTTTAAACCTGAATTTAAATTTTTTTTTAAGCCACATTCTTGTTTAACCAATTTAAGCAAACCAGTACATCCTTTCTCCAAACAGCAAACATACTGTGACTGTGTGTATAACCGAAAAATAGTCCACCTTGGACCTCATGTTAAGTTTTATGATCACTTCAGCCCATTCAAATTAGAGGGATTGTAACAAAAAGCACCTATCAGTCATATTTGATCACACATATCAATTGCCATAATACATTTCACAACTTTTAATCAGGTTCCTTCTCAGTGTTTCTATATCTGTTTGTTGTTTTGGCTTTTACTTTACTGACAAAAAACATTGCTGAAATGCAGGAAGGCATGCAGTGTGCTGTCACTAGCACTGATGCAACACAAAAGGCAGGTGTGCATTTTTTACTACATTCACTGAATGTCATCAAAGGTGAACTCTGGTGACTGTCTGGTGCGTATGTGTTCTGTCTTCTGTTTGTCACTTATTACTATGAGCCCATTTAAGCTATTAAGCATTTAAATTATATGTAATACACATTAGAGGAGCATCTATCAAAAAGAGATACTAGGTCTGCATCTGTGACCACTACCTCTTCTGTCACATTCCACGACCACCACTTCCCTCGAGTTTGTTTACCTCTCTCTCACTTGCCCTGGTTGGCCTCACCTGTGTGTCCCATCTGTGTTTGTCTTACCTTTGACATACATCGTTTTAATAATCGTCAATTGTCTGCAAAATGCCAGAAACATCCATGGCCCCGTCTGTTTTCCGCAGGGCCAAGTGTAATCCTGTTAACACTGTGACGTGCCTGTATATATGTACATATATACAGTATTAGTGTGCTTGTGTGTGTGTGTGTGTATGTGCGCACACCTTATTCACCTACATTCAATGACCCCTCTGCTCGTCACCTGGAGCCACCTCTCCCCCTCTTGTCACTCACACACAGGATTTACCTCCAGTACCCCCCACCCTCCCTCCCTGAGCGCTGTCACTCACACGCCAGATTAACTGCTGACATCATTAAAGCAGTGTGGCCGCCTGACATGCTGTTGGCACAGTCCAGGAATGCAGACCGGCACAGAGCGACGTGGGCTCTGGCACAAGAATGCCCAGTATGGGTGATAGTGTGTGCGTTTTTATGTTTATTTGTTAATCTGTCATCATGGGCTGGTAATAAGATGCAGATTTCATATAAACTGTTATGTAAATAACAGATTAGAACAAGGATTAATCTCCCTGAGCATATTGTTCGGGGTCTTTTGAGATGAGAGGGACAGGGGCGGCAGCAGGACTGTGAGTCTCCACAGAGACTGGCTGGTGATTAGGTTGTGGTCCCAGGCTGGCTGTAGCCTATATGGCTGGCCTCTGGTCCTTGGCTGGACTCTACTGGCACTGTTCCCTGTTTTTTCTATAGGCTAAACTATAGGAGTTAAGTTTGGCCTCTCCTCCTGATGCCACAGCAACAGTCTTGTTACCACAGTTCCCCCCTGCTGGGCTGCAGACATAGAAATAGATTTCTAATTCTGCGCCCCCCCCAAGACCTGTGTAGGCAAAGCCTGCTAAACAAAGAAAGGGCATATCTAATAATGACAAAGGCACACACACACAAACACAGCACTAATACTGAAGTATAGTAAGGTATAACGATGCAGCATTGGTGTTGAATGGTAGAGGATGAATGTAGAGTCCAGTGTGAGAGTCCTCATTTGGGAAACTATGAGCCAACTGTGAAAAACTCCCAGAAACAATGGGGTTTATTTTTCTTAGATGCCTGTGATTCTGATCCAGATCCAAACGAAGCTTAGGTCATACTGTTGGGAGAGGAAGCGATGGGGGAGTGGGGCGGAGGAGATAATAGAGGGGGAGGGATAAAAGGAGAGGAGAGGTTGGGGGGGAAAAAAAGGAAAAAGTGAGCAGATTTTAGGCCAGAGCTTTGTTAATCACTCTTGGCTCTCACCTCAGTAATCAGGAGCCATCCTGAAGAAACCCCAAATAAAAGGCAATTGTACCAAAGGTTAAAAACCTCTCACAGTTTGGACAGGCTCCTCCATTCTCTGTGTAGCAGTGATATATATCCTACTACTGTTTGGCCACTTTTTCCTCCGTCTTCATGAGAGTGGGTTACTGTTGATCTCTTGTGGGGTGGAGGGGGTTTCAAGGGAAGGCACTCCACCCTTACCCAGGCCCCCTTGGCTGCAGAGCATCGCTGTTGTGCCAAGAATGTGCTGGGGTTTCTGGGTGGCGGCCATATTGGAAGCCTGTCTGACAGGTCCATTGTGCGTGTGTCAGATGGCCTCTGTGATTGGGCAGTTGTGTCCAGTCACGTTTGGGCACTGTGTTCCGATCGTCTGTGCTGGTGAGCAGACTGTCCAGTCGCTCTCTCCCAGAGTTTGGGAATACTACCCAAAACAGCACCTTTCCAAAATGACCTTAAAGCAGCAATCTGTTAATCTTTGGATGCACTTAAATCAAACTGTAATACCACATAATTGCATATTCAAGAATTACATATATACATGACTTGTCAGACATTTTTAATATTCCTGACTCCTTTCTCTTGCTTGTTCTTTCTTGTAGTCAAAGTCACGTAACATCCTGCGAATTGGGCTTCACTCTCTTGGCTCAGCTCTGTGGGGTGATGACCTGTGTTGCCATGACAAACCTAGAAACAGCCGCGCCCTCACTACCTTTCTCTATGGACTGCGTGCTTTGCTAAGGTCATCGCTGTCCGTCGCAGTAGTTACTGTGCCTTCACATCTCATCCAGGTAAGGCAATGTTTGTCACACAAGAGCAACGCGAGGATCAGCATGCACTCACAAGACAACTTACCTGATTACATGACCTGATTTACAACCGATGTATCGATTTTTTAATGCTTGTTTTAATTCGTTGACAACAGTTGTTTTCTTATTTGTGCGGTGCTGCAAGAACACCATGATAATTCCAATCATAACTGCTTCATTCTCCTCTTTACCTCCTTAACCACATATATTAGACAACCACCAGAGGGATAGATAGCGTGCAAAGCTTGACTGGAATTTCAAGATAATAGACAGGATTGTTTGTGCATGGGTTGATGTTTGGCCCATGTAGTTTTGCTTTGTCTTGTTCATTAATAGGGTACAAACAAAGTTTGGAGTCTTTTGTAGGCCTCCTCTTGACCCAGTGGTTCAGTGTCACCCTGGTATGACTCAGGCCTGCGAGGGGCCTCTTCCTCCACGCATCGGTCCCCCCAACAGACCCAGTCGAGTGCACACTTCATTCAAAAGGCCTCTAAATCTACGTTTGTTTGTTTTGGCTTTTAATTACTTGAAGCTGTCCATGGTGAGAGTGTGTGCTTGTGTATGCATTTTTTTCTCTTTCACATATCTCTTCTTGTACTTGTGTGTGTCCCTGGCTGTGTTTTGGGGTTTGTATGTGTATATGTGTGTGTTTTGGGGGGGGTTAGGGTATAAGTCCGCGTGCATGTGTCTGTGTACAGTCTGGCCTCTCAGTGTGAACGTGGAGTCATCTGCTGAGGCATATGGCAAACCACAGCCCTCCCCCAGACAGTCGACCATAGGAGCACATTCGCAAGAAAAGCCATCTGAGACTTTTCTGCCAAAGTGTATTTTATCTCATCTTCACTTTAAAGACTCTACAGCTCACTACTCTCTATAAGTCTTTGTTCACATGAGCACGGAAGCTGTATTATCTGTGATCCTTTACACAAAGATGTAGGTCGATGGTTAACTTTCAGAACAGCTGTGTTGTCACAACATGCTCTGGCTCCAAGCCTATATGCTCAGTGCTCAGCGGCCTTGGCCTAGTCAAAAAAGGTAGAGTGGCTAACTAGCAGATGTCAGCTGTGGTGGGAGCGGTCCCCCTGTCCCTCTCTGGCCTGGCCTCCAAACCCTTAATCTGTCCCCTCCCCCTTCTCCACCCTGGGGAGTGAAGTGAATGAGCGGGGGAAGAAGAGGAGAGGGGGGAAATTTTGGACTGAATCAGGTGTTTGGTGACTAAGCCAACATGGAGGTAATGAGAGGCTGTTAAGATGTGCATCAATGAAATGACCTTATGGTTAGTTTAGTCACTTGATGTTGTTGTCAAAAGAAACGATCAGCTGAGATCACCAAGGTGTGCAGGCTGCTCATTTTAAGAGTCGACATGTTAGCAGATCCTCTTTGCTGCCAGCGCCTTTGCTTAGATAATTAGCTTAGTTAACACAGTGTGGCCCTTGGAAGACCGTCTAGACTAGCAGCATTGGGCTAGCTGGCCGAGACGGCACTGGACTCTCTATCCATTATTGAGCAGCTTGGGAAGTTGAGCAACTCACTGAAAGCCTCCTCACAGAGGCCCAGTGCCACAGTCCATCTGAAACATTAATTAGGCTTGTCCTAGCTTGGTTCTCCTCCATCATACGATCTCCTGTTACCATGCACACCCCCGAAGTAAACACACACAAACACAAAATACACAGTCTTCCCTAAAACGCACCCATATACACCTCACCTGCTGTTCAGACTAAGTGGAGTCCTGACCTATGCAAATATTAAGACTCAGGCTTTGGATTGCAGAATTGTTTAGTAATGTGGTGGGGCTACAAACTCCCACTACAGGTTCTTTTTATTAACCGCATCAGCCCTCTACAGAAAATAATATTCAATTGACATTTTGCTTATCTTTATTCATTTGAATTGAGGGCTGCATCCCTCAATTATTTACATTAACGCATTTACATTATCTTTTAATCTGCTAATTATTTTCTTGATTAACTGATCAATCGAAAAATTTCCTGGAGCCAAAAGTGATTAAAAGCTGACTGTAAAGCTGACTTTATTTAATTTATTATCACAAATGACACAGAAAAGCAGCAAATCCTCTCATTTGTAAAGTAAATGTTTGTCATTGTTGCTTGGAAAAAAGGACCGAAATGCTTAATCAGTCATGAAATATTTATATATTTAAATAAAAATGAATAAAATGAAATAGACATTTTTTGATATGAAATTGTTCTTTAAATTGCTGAAAACTAAAACCACGCTGACTTCGTCAGTTTTTCCATCTCAGTATGTCTTTTAGTATTTTGAATTGTAAATCTTTTTTTTTTCAATATGCGTGTTTTAAATCAGAGCATGGCACCGTATAATCATCATGGCAATTAACACCTTCATATCAGTTTAATTTTTTTAATGGAGAGGGCGACTGTAGCTTGATACGGTGGTGGACTGGTGGCTGGAGAGGTGCGGGTTCACCTCTGGGGAACTGCCGAAGTGCCTTTGAGCAAGGCACCTAACCCCTAACCACTGTGGCTGCTGTACTGTGGCAGACCCATCGCTCTGACATCTCTCCACAGCAAGTGCATGTGTATAGGTTTCTGTGTGTGCTCAGACCTCTGTGTGTGTGTAAAATTACTAACCCTAACTTTATTCATATTTATAGGCATGAGCACTTACTTTAATTATTTAGCGTAGCTCCACTTACCTCAAATTTTTAAGGTGTGGAGTTACCTCAGAATTAGAGAAAGAAATTTCTTCTTCCTTCAAAATTCTTCTCTTGTTCTCGATTACCTCAGTGGTCATTTCTTATTATAATTATATGTTTTTTTGTTTTTTTGAATTCAAATATTAGCATTGACCTTTAACCCTAGGAGACAAAAGTCATCCCTGGCTCCTGAATATTTTGGGGTAGACTCTGCACGCACAGGGATTCACATTTTCAAACAAGCAAACACAAGTGCAGCACTGTAGGGCCCTACAGCTAAACAAAACCAATCAAGCCAATCGACTGTGATTAAACTGAGCTTCATCAGTAACTGGGTAGTCGAGGTAAAATACTGCAGGGTAAGATGAACGCTGGCCTCTCCCTATGAGCTGTCATTCACTGATAGTCAGGTGATGCTCAGGGTATTCAGGGGATTTACACCGAAGGAATCAGAGCTAATTGAGCCAGCACAGACTTTGGTTGCACTTGAAGTGACTCTTCTTTGAGCCCCTTATTAATTATAAATATGATAAAAAAAAAAGATGTACAGTTGAGGTGAGCATCTCCCTGATCACCTCCTTAAATTCAAGGAGCTGTGGAGCACGTGGATGCCTGACTGACGTCATGCTGCCCTTACTGCCACCTTACTGAGCAGCTCTGTGTGGACACTTTGAATTCCTCTGACTTTGAAACTTCTGAGTCTTTGCCAAGGAGCCTCATCTTCGTTTTTAAGCAAGCACAGGAGAACCACGATGGCCTTGACAAAAGTAGCGCGGATAAAGTTTTTAGCTCACCCTCTCCCTCACACGGACACTATTGGCTATACTGTACCATTAGTGTTTTGAATAATTTGTTGTAGCCAAACTCTTACACCGGCTTTAATTGCTGCATTAGAGTGACCTCAGATACCCTGTAAGTGCTAGTGGCCCTGACTTGTGGGATACGCATACTTTAAAAGTAGGACAAAAATGAAAAGGAAGAAGAAAGAGTGGGGAAAAGACATGAAGGCATGAAAACTGCATTAGGCGGTGGCAGCCAACACAGAGAGAAGGATGTGAATGATTCACGAGGCAAACGGATTAATAATGCAGGACTCCCTCTTTCCCTCCATCCCAGTGTCCCTCTTTCTCTCTCTCCCTCCCCTCCACTCCCTTTACCCTCTCCCTCCACCTTCTTGTGTATTTCTCCTTCATTCTTTTCTATCTACTGTATTCGCCCCTGATTTGTCCTCTTTGTTGTCAAGGCACTGACCTAACCAGTAGGGGGAGCTCTCCCCATCAAGCCTCTGCTGCTGTCTCCCACTTCCCCTCTATCCTCCCCTGCTGTGTGCAGGTTTCAGAGTGTGCACCAACTGTGAGCCTTTTCAAAAAACTGTTGTTTGATGAAGTAAAATAATTTCAGTGTGTTGCCCCTGACTCTTCCCAATGCCCCCGTTTGTAGATGTATGCCTGATGTAAAGTGTATGTCCACTCACCTGCCCCGACATCACCTGTAACCCCCATCAGTGCTCTTTCGCCTCTATACCTCATCACCCTCACCTAAGCCATGGGCAGAAATGACCTGGCCGCGGGAAATGATGACCTAATTTAATTGCAACACTGATGGCCCGTCAGGAGGCTTTTAATTACCTGCTCATGTTTCTCTCTCTCCCTCTCTCTCGCTCACTCACTCACTCACTCTCTCGGTCCTACAGGACAGAGCTCTAATGGGCAGCATAACCAGGCTATGTGACAATGCCATAGCCCTGGAATCATTCAAAGGCTCTGAGAGAGAGACCAACCCACTCTACAAAGATTACCATGGTAAGAACACACACACTCGCTTATCTTTCTGTCTCTTTCCCAACAAACACACACACATACACGCAGGCAGTGCATTAAGGCTGGGGCTGGGCTGTGGATGGAGGCAGGGCAGCCCCCTTGCAGGCCAGGCTGTCAGTGCACGTTAGTGTGCTGCTGCTCAATCAGACGTGCTCCTCAGTAGACAGGCCGGGGGGGATTCAGCTGCCACGCTGTACCCCCTCTCTCCCTCGCACCCTCACCCCCTCCATCCCCGCCTCCCCCACCCTCCAGCAGAGCCTCTCTCCCTCTCCCTCTCGCCTCGCCCCCTCTCCATCCCCAGTCCCATACCCCTGAGGCTCTGGAGCAGAGCAGACCAACACTGGGGAATCGATATTCTCACCATCACTCTCTCCTCCCCTCTGCCTCCATCTCTCTATCCCTCGCTCAATGTCTCCATGGCCAGCATGCTCTGCTAATAAATGGAGGGCAAGGCTTTCAGTAGGGGAAGAGGACACCGGTAAGGGACGGTCGGAGAGACGAAGAAAGAGGAGGAGGAGGAGGGGGTTGCAACATAGTTTGTCTCTGCTCTCCTAGTCCTCGCCATCACTTTTCCTCTATGGTTTTACCTCTCCCTCTTTCTACCGTTTGCTTCCCTCTTTTCTATCACTCTATCACACTCTTCACGCATAAAGGTCAGTTTAAGCGAGTGGGGTATTTTTAGCCATGCCTCTCGAACTCTCCCACTCACTCTTGCGCTTTTCCTCTCATTTCTCCTTTTCCTCCCCCACCTCGGGTTAGACAGCCCTGGTTGTGACAGATGAAGGGATGAAGAGTAAAAACATTCAATGGCATATTTTGGTTTCATCCAACAGCATGTTTTATTTAGATAACACATCGCAGTGATCACATTCCTCTGCATTGGAAAGGCAGGTGTCACGTAAACCCGTTCAACATGTTAGTGTTGTAGTGCGTCACTTTTTAAAAATAATTTAGTAAAAAAATGTTGTTTAGAATTTGCAATTAATATTATTTGAATTTCATGTTCAAGAATATATTATTTGCCCTCTGTTAAACCAGCAAGAGCAATTCTGGTCAGGTTATGAAATACATTTATGTGCATGATTGTTTTGATGTGTGTTCAAGAGTGCAAACGCATCTGGTACGAGTGTGAGAGTGCGTGCGGTTTGCGCGTGCGTGCGTGTTTGCGGCAGCAGTTCAGGGCTGCTCAAAGCATGCTGGGAAGCCTGTCACTGCAAATCAGGCAAGGGGAAATCACCCAAGTGCACAGAGGAGAGAACCCACCATCCCCCACTTTCTCTGTCTGTCTCCCTTTCTCCATTACTCCCTCGATCTCTTCTTTTCTCTCTCACGCTTATTTATACCACCCCACTTCTACAGTACTTTTTACAGTTTTATGAAACGTAACTTTGCGATTACAAGCAATGAGAAATGAAGACTTTCTCCAAACCTTATCCTTTGCAGGAATCCCTATCTTGTATGTTTGCTTTCTGTCCCTCATCACGCTAATGTGTCCTTTAATTGGCACATTTCCTTTACAGTACACAAATGCTCTAGCCTGTGGGGAAGAAAGAAGAGAGTAAGAATGTTGATAGATATCTCATAGCAAGTAATGTGTTTGGTATCTTTGTCTCACACTAACAGTGATGCATATTATTTCACTGCAATTCCACCATGTTTCTAGTTTCTGTCAGTGGAATTTACCATTCATTTGCATAGCTGAGCACAGTTTACCTCAAATCAATCAAGGAAAAGTTTTAGTTAGATATTCAGAACGGAAAAAACAGCTCCCCTCAGTCATCACAAAAGTTATTTGAATTTTACAAAAAATTGGAGACTGTGTCATAATTTGAATTTTTTTTTCCAATTGTTACTTAAATGGTAATTGCCTCATGTGTAAAACAGACAAAGACGTACATTTGCAAATGTATTTAACAAACAAATATCCATTCTTGAAGTCGGTGTGAGAAAACACTAAAATGCACCTCTACAAGAAAGCAATTTTCCCTCTAAACAGGTGTATTGAGTATAATAATTTAAGCTGAATTCTTGGGGTAGTTAGTAATTGATGGTAAATCTTGGTCATGTAATTTAGACGGAGTAAAAAAACACACTGAAGACCTGATCCTCTATAAATGTTACTCTTTTCACAAGACTTTAAAAAGAAATCACACTTGGTTGCTTTTTCTGTTGGCACATTTTAACACACAACAAGTACACTGTGGATAGGACTGGAATATCCTGCTTGTCCTTTTATTTAACGATCTGCTCTCACTGTCCTTAACAGGCCTCCTGTATGTACGTCAAGTCCCTCACCTGAACTGTCTGGCGAGTAAACTCCCTGACCACAAGGACCTGGCCTTCAAGCTGAAGAGAAAACAGTTCACTATTGAGGTACGTTGTCAAGGTTACTCAGCATACCCAGGGTGTCTTCATAAACAAAACATAGTGTTCAGTGGTTCTTCCACCCGCGTGTTTCTATTTTTAATGCCGACTCTCAGTTAGAATTTTTTGTTTTATTTTGTTGCCCCAATTTTATTCATCTAATGTGTTTTTTATAACTTGCCATGTAACCATTAACCTAAAACAAGAGCTGAATTTAGATACGAAGAAATTATTTATGAAGAAAGCCATTACATTTGTTACCATTCATCACGTTCATAGCAGTGTCGAAATTAAGTGTCGATGATAAAAGCCCCTCATGCAAGTTCTGCCAGCCTGTGTTTACTGTTGTCTGTTATCGGGTGTCAAAATCAAAGGTGAAGCTATTGATTATACACTGTGACTGCCACACCTGCTCCAGTGTAATGTCAAGAGGCAACAGAGTCAGAAAAATGTCTATATATCTTCATGAATATGCAATGAAAAAAATGGTGGCAGTTAGGTTCTTACATTTTGATATGCTAAAGAAGTATGAATTAATCACCAGTCATGATATTGCTGCATGGGCATGTCCCCAGCGATCCATGGTGGACCTCAACAAACAGGGTTGCATGATGAAAACCCTTTTAAGCCACCATAGCTCTCAAGGGAACAAGATATGTACAGATATGTACAGGAGGTGCTGCTTACTTTGTCTAGCAAGTCGCTGTTTTTTCACTCCCCAGCAGGCAACAGCAGTGACCTGTTATGATAAAGGAGGAGTAGACAGCGGCAATTCCTTAATCCAAAGTCATAATATATGCATCCATGTGTCCGCTAGAGTCCATTTTGCTCCAAATGTTATCCTCCCATGTTGAGGAGGGCCCACTTAGACTCTTATGTGGACGTCCAAGCAAACACTAAAACTTGGGACCATGCTGACTGTATGCATAGCTATCGCTAGGGCTCGACAAATACACATTTTCAGGGCCAATTCTGATATTAGAAAATTCCAATATTGATATATCAGCCGAAACACATATGCATGCATCTCACAAACACCCGGGTGGACACACTGATTTTTGCCTTTTCCAGGCACATGTTGAAGTTAAGGATGCTGGCTTGTAAATACTTTTCCATTCGTCTCTTTTCGAGCGGCACTTGAACATCGTTCAGTCGGCGTTGAGTTTGAAAGCAAAACTGAAGTAAAAGATATCAAAAAAGTAACCACTGGGACAGATCAGTACCCAAGTCCGGCAAGTTGGCAGCTGCATGGTCGATACCAGGCTTGTGCAAATCAAAACAAAGATGAGAAATGAGCAAGATGTCTCACTCCTTGGCTGATTCCATCATCAGATCCAAAATAAACAATGTGTCTACTTCAGAATGTTTTTAAGACTTTTTAAAACAAGTTTTTGTAGGTATATGATCTGATGTGATGATATGATGTTTTTCCAGCACATTTGCGACGAAGAACCCTATACACAAGGAAAAAAAACAGGAAGTAATGGAGTCGATCTCAAACCTGCGTTTAAAAAACCTGCATATACGCACTAATTTTAGTCTAAAAATGATGAAGTCTGATATCCAAAGGACCTCAGACTCATTGGAGTGAGGTCTGAGGGCAGAAATAAATAAATTATTTTCATTGCGCCTTATAGCTAAAAAACATTTGATTAGCTTTACCATTTTGGTCCTATATAGAGTATATAGGGCATATATGCAGCATAGGATTGTATGGGCTTTCCTCTTTCATTTTGATTTATGATTTCTCATCCCCTTTCTCTTTTTCTTCCTGTCAATGAAGCATCCATTTTGCATGTGTCACATCATCACTCTCACTCAGAGCAATCAATCTGTCACTGAACTACCACTCTAGACACAAATTAAGGGGCCCTCCTCTTAGCTCAGGCTCATGATTGGTCCTCATTACATTATCATTACCTTATCACACCCTCTGGTCCCTGGCTCTTAGTGAGTCCTATTGTCTCAGGCAGGAGGTGAGGGGGAGGAGAGGAATGCCCCCCTCTCCACATCCTACAGTCAACCCCATCTCATTTTCTGCCAGCCCTCACCATCTTTCTAACCCTTTCTCCTGTCTGCATTGGCCCGCTCCCTCCTCCTTTCTCTGACCCCCTGAATAGGCCACTCCAGTATAGATTTATAAGGTCTGTAAAAGTCGAGGTGGTTATCCTCAGTGGTCTTTTAATTAGGCCTCTGTATTGGGCAGGCCAGGGGGCCGAGGCCTAGACCATCCCTGTAGCTCTGTGGGGCCTGGACACTATGCCATATATCCCAGTAGCACATTGTAAAGTTCGAGCATTGTCTGCCTTCCTTGTTTAAGGAGCTTTATTGGAGTTTTTTGTTGAATGGTAACCATACTCGTGTATTGCCATTATACACATCAGAGTGATATTCACATAAATCTTTTCAAAATTCTAAAATGACCGTGATGGCTGACATGAGAGAGCACATAATATGAAATGTCAATCACAATTTTTGGCCATTACACGTTGCTATGTGTCAGGGAATTTCCCAGAGAACATTGTATCATATCACCAGTCATGCAGTAAATCAATCAAAACAGGGATTAGTCATTGTTGTACACTATTATGTTCCCATGTTGTGTTCTCTGGCATCATGATTGGCTGTCATTAATTTGTACATCACCTCAGATGGAGATGTCACAAAGGTATGAGTGCACGTTGGCTCTACGTCTCTTGTTGCAGGGGCATTAGTTTGTATCAGTATACCCGTGTATAAGTCTGCATGCAGGACTGCAGCTGCGCTCTCGACTACGTGGCTCATCGTATACTGTGTTTGACCTGTTGGTCAACTGCCTCGGTGGGCCACTGATTGACACATGAGATGATGATTGGATTCTCAGCCCAGTGTCTGAAGTGTGACAGCTCACACCATCCCTGCTAATCACCTCATTTACTCAAGCTACAGGACTCCTCTGCCCGGGGCCACATATTACAACATTCTCTTGCTGAGTTTTTTTGCACTGTCCTCGCAGTCTTTCTTCTCCCACACGTCCATTGTGGTAGTGAGAGACCTCCTCTCCTGCTGCTTTCAACTTTTGACTCCTTTTCTATAATTTAAATACAGAAAATCCAGCCTTGCTCTGTGTTATCATCTCTTTGGATTAATTTGTAATAGGATGGCGGTGACTGACAAGTGATTGACAGCACTAGCTTCTCACCTATTGGGTCAGGCAGCTACATGTCACCCCAACTGTGCATGGAGTCATGCTGGTAACTAATTTCTTAACTGCTGTGTGACTCATGCTCCTATCACCGAGCTCCTCAGGAACGCGGAAAAGTGTTTGTTTGCCAACACAAAGAGTTTTGTTTTGTCAATGATGACATTCTTCTTTTATTCAGTCATTTGTAATAATTTATTTGTCTTTATTAAAAACAAAGGTTTCCTACATGTATTCTTAACCCCACGCTCAGCGCAGTCACTCAGGTTCTGTTGGTTCCGTGATAAGGTTACCACAGTAACAGTTGACGTTTACAAGAGTTCAAGCTGCGGCTGATGAGCAGTTATTAGCCATGACGCCTGCAGCCAGAATTAACCCATGGCCCTGTCTGAGCAGGTAGGGGAGTGTTAGGTGTTTAGACAAGATTAACACATACTCATAGACACATACACAAACATTGCTGACTCCCACACATAGAGATATTGACATTCACGCAGCGGCACAAGCACATGCTTATTGAGAAAACACACGCATGCACACATGTGTCACGCTATGTGTGTGAGAACTTTCTCACTCAGTCATATTAAGCTGACACAGGCTTCTGTCACTAGTTTCACAATGCAAGATGCTTTGAAGATGAAGCTCTGAAGAATGCAGATGGCACGCAATTACATTCTCCTTACCTTTGGTTGACCCTTTAAACTGACAGGCAATGTGCCTGTGGGGAACTGGGGTGCCAGCAGCAGGTCACGGGGTCAAATACAGTATAAGACGGGGATTTGTGTCAAATTAGTCATCTCTTGGAGAGGCTATTTGGAGGTGTCTGTTGCACTGATGAGCTCTGTTGGATGGCTGTGTTGTCTGTAGACATGCTTAAAGGAAACGTGTGTAGTGTTGAGAACTTTCAGTTTTATTTAAATGATTTTCTTCTGTTTTTTGTGTCATTTAAGTCAATGGAGAGTGTCAGTGATAAGTGATGTAGATCCTGGGCCAGGGTCAAAGGAGTTATTGTTATTCACAGTTTCTGACTTATAAATACAATTCACACCAACATCCAAGCCAGAATTACAAATGGGGAAACAGCAAATTTTCTGAAAGCTTCTATATATCAGGCTTCATGCTGAATAAAGGCGAGTTCAAACCGACTTTACGCTGGCATGAAAAAATGCAGCCCCCTCATTTATCTCTGTCATCGCAGTGGGGGTACCAAACGCAAAGGGCTCTGCAAAAATCACAGGGTCGTCCAGAAAAGGCTCAATGCAGTGCAGCAGGCGGCCAAACAAACGTATGTGAGCACATGTTCCTTGTAGATTACTTTGTAATATAAACACTGTTTACCTCACATTTGCCACAGTGAAAGACAAAGCAATTGCCACAGTGATATTGCTAAAGTGAGTTGTAACAACCGGCCTTATTTTGAACTGTTTTGCAGTGTTTTGACATTGGATATGCCTTCAAACTCACAGGACTTTTACTCAAACTGGACTTTTCGTCCTCACCAGTGCAACCACTGGGCTGTTTTAACAGCCTGTTATCGGTCTGAATGACCACAAATAAGTGCCATTAAAAGGCTTTGCACTGTATTTATTAAGCCTCACACGACCACCTCTGCAATCTTACAAACATCTCGAGCTGTCCAATGACCTTCCATCCTACATCATAAGAATTTGGCACCAACCAGCTGAGTAAATTTTTAAGCTGATGTCGATGCTACTGAATAGAAGACTTTAGGAGAAGAGGAAGGCGAACTCAAAGAGTCCGAGGGAGGTGTGTAGAGTAGGTTAATGTTTCTTGGCATGTCCTCAAAACGTCTTTAAGACAACGCCTGTGTCTGCCCCCTGTTGAAGCCTGTGGGTGCCGAGGGAAGGGTGTTAATGGACCTATGTGAGGAACAGAGCGAAGGCTTGGAGAGGAGGGGGGAGGCATAAGCGGAGAGAAGCAGTTAAGTGATTCTCAGGTCAGGTCTAATTAAAATGAGGGCTTTTCCTCAGAGGCACCAAACCGTCTTATTGAGAGAGAAATAAAAAGGGAGGGAAAGAAAGAATTGTGGAATGCAGAATGAGTTAGACAGAGAGCCAGTCCTCAGGGCTTGTTTGTGTATTTGTTTATATGTTTGTTTGTATTCCATGCCTGGTCGTATATCTGCATCCCCATGTCTTGAATAATGCTTGGTACTAAAGATCAGAGAATGGCCAATGTTGAAAAGAACTCATATGGAGAAAGAACTGAACTGGGTCATTTAATATTTACTTCCATTAGTGGATCACAACGACTTTTCGCAGACTGTGAGTAAACTAAATACAGCAATAGGCTTATTGGGTGTCCTGAACCTATTATTGGCATAAAAAATGTTTTCTCCATACATCTGCCTGCGATTCCTACATCAGTCTTGGGAATCACGATCAGATGGGAATGGACCTTTTGGAATAATATTCCAATTGAATAATTTATACTTCCTCCCTTGGTGCACACCAGCCTCTGTCGCATTTTGGAATGAGGTGTGCTTATGGCCTGTGCGTGTATGACAAAGAGTGAGGGAGAGAGCCCGGTGCAGGCCAGTCTGTGGCACGCGATCGGACCCCACAGCTGAACAATATTCACAACATACATCAGATTTGCATCTATTATTTATCAGGGATTTTATCTATTCCGCAAATGTGCATGTGTGTTTGAAAAGGCCCAGCTTGTAAGGTCTCTATGCTGGGTCTTGGGTGTGTGGGGAGATCTGTCTGCAAATGTGTGCATGTTTTTTGGTTTGTTTGTTGACTACTTAAAGGTATGGAAGGCCTCATTCCCAGGTCCAATGCGATATTCCAACGCTTTGGGGTTAGAATTTCAGGCCAAATGCCAACCCAAAGCGTTGATATTTGACGATCTGGGAATGCGACTCAACAATCAACTATCTTTCTCCAGAACCGCCTTCCCTACCTTTAAATGCTGATCTTTGTTAAATGTACTGATTGAGAAAACAAAACCCATGTCACTAATGCCAAATGCAAAAAATATTTGCTTGAAGTGCAAATTTGGCCCTCTACAGTAGCTTGGTGATCTGATGTGAAGTCAAGGCGTGGAGGATGAGCTTGTTCTGACAAGGTCAAGGTTCAGAAATCATTAAGGACACTGGCTAAAACAGTCCCCAGTGAGTTTTTTGTATTGTCAAACGCCTAGGGGAAAAAAGTAGCAGCAGTTGTGTTTGCTGTAGTCGGGTCAAAGCTCAGTAAGAGAATATCTGGGACTTTGCCAAATGTGCTGCCCTCTATACTATATCAACACAATGCCGAAACGTTTCTTGCAAACAGGCAGTATTAAAGGAAAACAAAACAGGGCATATGTGCTCCTCCTGCCAGACTGAGTAAGAGTGTGGGCTGCCTGAACCCGCCCTGGAAGTGAAGCTGTTTCATCAGTGAGCAGTGAACCCTTAACATAGTCCATGCACCACTCAGCCCCCATCAGACTAGACTGGCTACATTGGACTCAGACCTGATTAAAGTAGCCCTAGTTGTCTTCAGCTCCCATTAGAGGGAAAGAGGGGAAAGAGGCTGTAGCTTACATGCCACCCTACATCCATGGGGTCTTGTGGTACTATAGGGTATGTGTGTTCAGAAAGGGTTACCATTAGCATAATGGTAGTGACTGGGGAACCATAGCCCCCCTGGTGCTGATAAACTGGGTCTTCACTGTATCCTTAGCTTCTGATTCATTTTATTGTTATCTCTAAGGTTTTAGACAATAG
The DNA here is from genome assembly GCF_965226575.1 of Pagrus pagrus. Lineage (NCBI taxonomy): Eukaryota > Metazoa > Chordata > Actinopteri > Spariformes > Sparidae > Pagrus > Pagrus pagrus. The sequence goes on along the minus strand of NC_140185.1, from coordinate 26,615,062 downwards.
TGTCTGCATTTGCCTAAGGTCCATGCACTTTAGCACGAGTCTTAAAAACTGTTTGCAAGATTCATAAAAGGGTTCACTGTGAATCCTGTGTAAAAACTCTATTGTTTTTCCTCACAGTCAACCATAATTCACCAGTTTCTTTTGATCCTTGTTTGTACAAACTTAGGTGGACTTGGTTGTAAATAGAAACTCATTTTCAGGAGAGTGCATACCTCCACCACGGCCCAACAGTCCCCTTTTGTAGTCATTCATACATACCAGCTACCCAAGTACACCTGATTTTTTTTTTCATTAAGATCCATGCATTACTCTCCGAGACATTAATGAAAATACCCTATCTTGCAATGTTAAAGACGGTGAGAAACAAAAACCTGGAATTGTCCCTTTTTCCAGATCCACACCAAAAGTAAATGGGGTCTATTCAGGGCCTAGACCCATCCTCCATCCAAGTTTCTTAGAAAAGTTTTTGTGTGATTCTGCTGACAAAGCAACCAACCAACCAATGGTCAAGGCTAAAAACATGACCTCCTAGGCGGTGGTAATTAGTCATTCTGCAAATTCGACTACACGAAATAGAACATCTGCATTGTTTTTAAAAAATCTGCATGTTGGTATTTGAAAGTCAGGACATTCAAGTGCTCAAGACTCCAGATACTCTGCACTCTAAACAGTGTCCGTTCTAAAACTGCACCAACACAAAGTTTACGTTGTTATTGAGACTTGGCTAAACAGTGTCAAAAGGCAGAGGTTGTCCTCTTTTGCCTGATGTGATTCTAAACCAGATTTACTTCCAAACCAGCCAAATTGAAACCGTCCCCTCGCTGCTGTTGGTCCACGGAGAAAGTTAAAATTGCCACCATGGGCACAAACAGCTTCATGGTCGGAGTGGTTCAAAGGTGGAATGTTGATCCGGAGCAGGAGCATCAAACTCAGGAAGGCTCTCTGCTGGGTCCTAAAAATAACTTTCCCACACTCTCACTGCTCAGTGTCCTGGGGGGGTCAGGAGGAGGAGTGTGTGTATGTATTTTCTCTGTGTCTGCTCAGTGTTTATGTATGTTGTGCTGCTTGTAGTGTGGATACATTTGAAAACACAGATAATTTGACCGATTTTCACATTGTTTACTCAACATTTGTTTTCTAAAATAGTTAGGAGGGTAAAACTCAATTCCCAAGTGTCTGCGACTTTCTGGGATCACTTTTTATTGACAAATCATTTTTGTGTTTTATTAAATAGTTAATTACTCACATGGCTGTTACTAATGGTTCTTCCATGGCTGCTGCATTATGACCCTTGATAAAACTCTTATTTTGCTCTATAAATGTGCTCAAACTTGTCTCTCACTTTGCAGTAACTCGAGACTAAAGCTTTGGTCAGATTGCAGGAAAATCAGATTTGTCTCGCAAATCAGATCTTTAAGACAGGCTGTCCACACTATTATTTGAAAGTGATCGGATCTGATTTTCTGGTTCAGACATCGCCAACCTATTTGACATAGGCATGAGTAACTATGTACACCCATGGAATCATGACAAATCGGATCCATGATTTTGCCTGTCAAACAATCAAGTTCTCATTTTCTAATCTCAATTTATTTCAGCTTGACGGTCCACGGACTATCGTTTATTGTGTTGTCTCCCATACCGCTGTGCCAGTAGCAGCATGGATTCTGCTCAGCGTCTCTGATGATTCTGTGACTCTAGATTTGTTGTAAGAGACTCGCGTTGCCACCTCCCAATGTGGTTTGGATCTGGTTTGCAAAAATCACATTTCATGTGGTTTTTTGCCGTCTGGAATAAACCTGGATATGCCAAGAAATGGTATAAATGGCAGAAAAGTAGTACTATCTTTGTCTGTCCACATAAAGAGACATTTTTATTGTTAAGAGTCCATCTTTTCTGGACCACTCACAACAGAATTTGTGTGCTTACTTCATTCATCTGTTTGCATCACAAAAAAGTAGGCTTAGAGATGCCAGATTAGTTGGACACTTAGCCTTTTACCAAATGCTTCTGTCAGCTATCCCTCAATAAGTCTTTGCTTGGCGAAAACAAATTGGGTCTCTTGATCCTCCTTCTTTCTCTTTATCTCCAAGCACACCATAAAGGCATTTGTTTCAGCTAATCATGGGAGCTACTTAACCCCTGCTACTGTGAATATGGTTGTATTTAAAAAGGATTCACCCAATAGTCAACACCGAGTTATTTAAAGTGGTGTTGGCCATTGAGAGAAGTTGGCCGTCCGCTGAATGTAGCGGCGCTCATGAATTTTATGAGGGCAAGTGTCGCTGTCCTTCAGAGTTCACAGGTGGCTATTGAAAGGCCTGGCCAGATGATGGAGGATAGTTAGGACACACATAGAGCCCTGAATAGACTTTAATTACACTCAGCAGATGAGTCAGAAGGCCATTCGAAGGACAAGCCGCACTTCAAAAGGCAAGTTAGAGGGCAAGGTGATGGCACCCTATCAAAAATGTTGCGACCCCATCCATGAATTAGGGTGCATGCGTGAGTCAGTGGTCTTGTGTTTATGCAGCAAAAATAGAACAATTTTCTGTGTGCATTCACATTTTGTGTGTGTGCGCTACCTAACACACACACATACACACACACACACACACACACACACACACACACACACACACACACACACACACACACACACACACGTGAATGTGTGAAGGTGGGGGGAGGCACTGGGTGGGAGAATACTCCAGTGTGTGGCTTAACCAAACTTTCCTTTTGTCCCCAACAATGATGAGTGATGATGAGTGACAGGGGTGTTAGGAGTGGGATCTGGGGAACAGAATGCGCCTAAGCAGTGCTCACCCAAACTCACACAAAAGGCAGCAAAAGGTCAAATCTGAGGCAAGCGTCTTATCCACTGGCATATAATATTGCAGCATGTTATGCGTCACATAATTAGCTAAAAACATTTCATGCCTCTTAACTGTGCTCGGACTGACATGCCGGTATTATTTATTTAATGCCGTTTCACTGACACCATGGACGTGATTTTAAAAATGACTTTGAAATCTTTTTTGAAGTATACAAATCCTGGCAGTTATTGATTATCAAAAGCGTTTCTTCTGGGAGACTCATCCCACTGAGCCCCTGAAATGCCTCTCGCCTTTTCTTTGCCCTCATTTTAACCTTGAGACGCTCTCTCTCTCTATCTCTCTCCCTCTCTCTCTCAACACTTCCTTTTATTAATCCAACCCAAATGCATATCAGTGTATCCCCTCACTCTGAAGCAAGTAAGAAAACATGCACAGTTGTCCTTTTGTTACGCAAAATCCATACATTCTGCTTACACAGCCCAACTCCACACACAGAAACCCCTCCCTTTACCCCCGCACACACATTATGCCCCACCGCTAGCCAGGGATGAGGAGGACTTGCGTGCAAGTGTTTCCCAGGAGGCAGTTGTAGACTGAGGGTTCTGAGGCCCGGGGATGGCTCTAGATGGCGGTTAGCGAGGAACCAGTATTTTTTTTTTTTTTTGCCTGCTCTCCTCCTACCCCTCCCCCTTTCTGAGCTCAGGCAGTGATCGTAATGGGGGGTGACAGCTCACCTCTCCCTAGCGTGCCTACGGTCCTCGGAGCGTTAGACCCCCCCGCGTAACCCCACCGCCAACCTCCCCCCCAAGTCCCGGAAGGCCACAAAGGTTACTCCATATGTTAGTCTGAGGATTCTTATGAATCTTTTTTTTTTTTTCCTCAGACAAGTATATTTCATGTCAAGTCTAGAATAATTTGAATGAATCAAATCAAATCAGGTATCTTTGAGCATGATCCCCTCATCATAAATATATTTGCCCTGTGTTGAGTCTCTTTCATTGTTTTATTTATTTATTTATTTATTTTGCTCTGTCATCCTCTACCTCCTGTTCTTCTATTTGAGTTGCGAATCAGTGGTGTGAAAAGATCCAGGGCCTGGAGTTCCACATCTATTAAAGGCTTCATGTTTGGAGAGGGAAGTGATCTGATGGCCTGATGTTGTACGCTCACTTAGACAGACTGTTTGTATGGGGACGTCATGTGCGCTTGCTTCATCACCCACTCTGAATGCGAGTGTGTGCATGCATGTGTGTGTGTGTGTATCTGTGTGCATGTGTGAGCATGCATTTTAATCCTGGTAGTGTATCCTTAAATGCCTTTGGAATAAGTCTCCTAAACATTGTTTTATTACTTAATTTGAGAAAAAGCAAAACAACCATACACCTCAGCTTAATTGCTGAGATCAAAAAGTTTGAAGAGCTTCTGTTTTGTTTGTTCGCTCAAAGGTGTGATGGGAATATTTTATGTCTCTGTTGCAAAGTTTAAAGAAGAGCAACTTCATTTGCTCATATCAGAAATAACCTGCTTACCTCAGCAAGAGGAAAGATCCCACTGAACGTCCCTCTCTAGATGAATCTCATAGGACATGAAAGTTAACAACTTCCTTTGATGCACATCCTTAAAAACACTCTGACATTCAGCAGTCATCGTTTGAGCTTTCTGCATCAGCAGAAGTCTTGCAAGGAGACGGGAGATGTAATGCACAAAATTATAATTAAATCAGTACAGTGAATTTCTCGCACCCCTCAATAGATAACACTTCTTGGTGTGTGTGTGTGTGTGTGTGTGTGTGTGTGTGTGTGTGTGTGTGTGTGTGTGTGTGTGTGTGTGTGTGTGTGTGTGTGTGTGTGTGTGTGTGTGCGTAACTTTGAGTCTTTGCTAGAGTGTTAATGCGTGTGCAAGTCTTGAATAACCGGCAAGTGAAATTGTATAATGAGTAGTGTGTGCATTGAGAGAAGGGGTTTGCGTGCTTAGATGGGCGAGGAATGGCGCACAAAAGCATGTGTAGTGGTGAATATTAGAGTAGGCAGAGTGTTAGCAAGGTCACTCTGTGTACAGAAGGAAGTGCTTTCCCATTTCAAACTCACTCGCGCTCCCTCTCACTCTTTCTTTTGTCAGAGGCTCCCTGCCTCTTCTCCTCTTTTTTTAATCATAGTGAGCTTTTTAAGAGTGATGTTCTCCCTACATTTAGGGCCCTTATCCCAACTGAACAGCCTTCACATTCACCCTTTTCACCTCATTTGCTGCCAGTCACAAATTTATAAGCTGGTGCCTTTTTTAAGATGTTGTAATCAGTGTGAACTAAAGCAGGGGGAAGCTAAATTCAACCTCATTTGGAGGTTTAGCAAAAAAAATAAAATAAAAAAAAGATAGGCCATCTCATTTGGATGGTCGGACAGAAGTGCAAAGACACAGCAGCGCTGCTGTGGGAATCAATCTGTGATGTTAGAATATGCAAGATAAGTGCCAAAGGGGGTGTGTGCAGCTTCCCGGCATCCTCTCCAAACACCCTGCAGGCTAAAGTGGAATCCCAGACCCGCCCCACATATCACCCCATTTTGCACGTTCCCTGGTCAATATTTTTGCGTGTTCTTGCAAAACTTTGCAGCTCTTTCATTTGAAGGTCCGCTGTGTACGATTTAGGGAGATGTATTGGCAGAAATGGAATATAAAATTCATAATTCTGTTTTCTTTAGTGTAAAATCGCCTGAAAGAAGAATCGTTGTGCTTTGGTTACCTTAGAATGAGCGTTTAGGCTAGGCTGAATCCTCCTGTGACGTGTTCACTGTCATCACATCAAGTCTGTAAGGGCTTGAGACTGCAAGGCTAATACAAGCCACTGATAGACAGACCTAAAGACTACAAAATAAAATGCATTTTGATTGCTTCTGCAGCCTTCATGTCGACATGTTTCTGTATCATGATGTGGTTGACTATTATTTCTAGAGCACACAATTCAATGTATTAATAACGTTTTAAACATTCATAGCAAGTTCTACTTCTCGTCCGTATTGTAATGACTTGTGGGTCGTGAAATCAGTGAAGTCTGTTTGAGGGCCCTTGTGGACCGGATTAATTGTGGGTTCAGCACCTGCATACTTCCTGCGAACACGCCCACAAAGTCTGCATGTCTGCAAGTGTGGTAAAGTCCAGACATTTGGATGCATCCAGTAGCCCAGAACAGACAAAGCAAACACTGGCTTTAAAGTGGGCCTTTTGTGTTATTTGCAGCCAACGAAGGGGAGGGTGAGTGAGGGGTATTCAGTTGGTTGCAATCTCGCCACTAGAAACCACTTAATCCTATACACTGGACCTTGAGATAATCATCTTTTTGTACCTGTTTTTATAGTATTTTTCATGTGTTATTGTAATTTTAGTATTTTATGCTCCTTGACTTTTCACATACTTTTTATTGTTATGGACCAATTTACCAAGGCAGATTCCTTGTATGTGAAAACCTACTTTTTTTGTTAGCCAAAGGAGCTTTCTATCTTTTCTCAATGTGGTGCCCAAGTGCATCGCCACGTCTGGCCTTAATGGCAGCCTACATATCAGAGAGGAGGCACTGGCCTGGTGTAATCTGACTTGTCTTAATTACAGGCAGTATCCAGTAATAGGCTGCTTCCATAGATATCAGCCATTAGAGCAGTGTCTCTGACGGGAGAGGCTTGATTGGCTACGAGGTAGGTGATAAAGAAGCCATGCCTCATTTACCTCCAATTTTTTGTTCACACATCCCTGTATTAAAGTCAAGCGTGAAGATGGCAAAGGACTGTGTTAAACTGATTTATGTGCTCTCCTATGTGGTGGTAGCTAATCTGCTCCTCCTGATTGCATTGTCAGCAATCAGTGCTCTGCTCTACAAGTAAATGATTTCACTGGATGGAAGTTGTTTCAGCAAAGTTTCTGTGCTGAAGTTTTCATTAAACGCTGCCTTTTCTGGACTAATTAAAAATTGATATCAGTCAGGGATTACGTTTCTGTTGTGGGTGTATAAAAGGACCCGGCCCAGGCCTGAGGCTCATCTGATTTCACTTCCAAAACCTCAGACCAGCAGCTCTTGTCTGCTAATTGAACTAAACCACAACAAGCGTCCTCAAATAGACTTTACAAACTTGAACAAGAAGCTCTTCTTTCAGCAGACTTTTAACTGGCTCCGCTCAACTATCTGCACTCGTCTGCCTTTCTTCACACCCTCTGACCAACTCATTGTCTGCTGTGCTTGAGGTTGAGCTTGGACGTTATGATTTACATTGATGAAAACGATGACTTGAACGATATTGATGATACATTCACAATCCTTCCATCTCGCCAATTCACTTTGCTTTTGTCAGCAGCACCAGAGCAGCATGTGATCCGATGACATGATATGTTTGAGTAATTCCACAGACGGCTTCACCATCCATTTCAAATGCCATAAAACAAAGTCAAACCATTAAGGATAATATACCCATTATTAGTATGGAAATTAGAAATGGAACGCCATAGAGTACTGAAAGCTTGTCACTTGAGTGACAGTTAAAGACACTCCTGGTTCAGTGCACTGTATTTAAGATATGTTTGATGTTTTTCAAACTCCATATTTGGCGTATTATTCTCGGGTGGCAGCTCACACCTTGTTGGTATTTAAGACAGATTTCGACGGATATTACCGGATTGTGGCGGCGGTTGCATTTAAGGGTGCAGCTCCCTCATAACAGGGAGGTGTCGTCTGCTGACAGATCACTGTCTGGATGAGAGAGCACAGCAGCATCCCACCTCATTACCGTAGCAACACACTAACCGAGGGACCGACACACTGCTCTCTGTGATTAAGATGTAAATTTCCTCTAATTGGAATGTAAATTCATACATTTATATGAAGACGTCAGCTGTCAGATTGCAATATTGTGTCCTTTTTTCTCCCTCTCCCCTGTTCCCCAAGCAGGGAGTAGGTGCCTGTAATCTGTATCATACTCCCGCAGCCCATCCTGGGACTTGCCGTTTGTTTAATGTCGGGCCCATTGTCCTGCATCCAGCCCGTCATTGTAATGCTTCCCATTCATGTTTCTATGTTTTGTTGCAGTCTGATTTGCTCTCGCTACCTGTGTTTGTTCCTCCATGCATGGCTGAGCCGTCAGGGCTTTGGGGACGGGGAGAGACTTTGAGACGGGGGGCTGGGGTCATTGGGTGGCCGTATTTTGTGTGTGCATCGATTACTTCTGCTGAATGTTCCTCAATGCAAATAAGTCTGCCACTTTGAGAGGAAGCACATGTATCTGAAGTAATTAATTTTACCCTTGAATGCCAGCTGTGGTGTTGGTGTGATGTGTTCCAAATTGAGCCTTCTCACCAAAAAGGTGTTAATTTAGGGATTTGGCAGATGAAGTAAGTGTGTTTGCCAACATATATGGCCCATATAACTGGGATGCATCGTTTTTGTCCTGCTAATTCTGAGATTGTGACTTCATGTGGGGTTGTAAGACTACATTGTGATATGCCACATTGACCCAATTGCTTTTAAATTGCCGCCACTCAAATGTTGCAGTAAGTTTTGTCTAAGTTGTGTCATTGTGTGGCTGCCTATTCAGAGGGGCTCTTGAATGGATGGATGGACAGATGACAAGCGTTTACAATGTGTGTTAATAGTGTTAAAAATGTTAATCTGCTTTAAAATAACCCTCTCAAGTTTCCATCTATTTTGTGCATCTTTTCCAACAGTTTTAAACATTTGTCCCCCTCATTGATGGAAGAAAAAAGAAAAAGGTATTCCTATTTGTATAGTTAGTATCTATATGTAGGATGCGTTATTTCTGTGCAACTTGGCAGTTTAAACATTTACCACCTCAGACAGGATTCTAATCCTGTTTTCACACAACAAGCTTTGCAAATACCTGTTTCAACAGGTCATGAACTGAACTTATCAGCATGTGTAAAAGAACAACAAAATGTCACACCTGGTATGCTTACAGAGAAGTAAGCCAAATGAGGAAGTAGAAGACAGCAAAGAGTTTAAAAATGCTTTTCTGTAGAGATGTCTTATTTTCCTTATTAGCATCACTAATATTATTTACACCCAATATCAATTGATTTATTTTGGGTCGCAAAACTTGTCTGGTTTGTGCTGTGACTGTTCAAGCTGGGTTCACATTACAACAAATCTGATTGGCCAAGCCAGTATATTAAATGAATATGTCACATTATGTTAAGAGTCCTCTGCATTGACACACATAGGAAAGTGCCCTAATAAAAATACAGATTTATAGGAATCCATTATGTGCATTATTGTAAGTTATGGTAAGGTGTCACAGGCCAAACAAAGAGAGAAAGTGTGTTCATAACATTGAACCAAAGCCTCATTTGTATTTTGCATATATGGTAGTTTATATTTACAAACACTGAGACACGGAGTTCATCATGAGTGAGTAAAATCATTTGGCTGGCGTGCCGGCTCTTGCCCAGCAGACATGTTTTGATGAATACAAACAAAAGGCGATATCCTTTTTGTATGATTGTGGGTTGAACAGATCATCACGCATATCTGGGTGTGTACTCGAGGATCCTGCATATCTCCTGTACATTCCTCTCAGGCACAGGTAGTGTGTGAATCCTCACAGGTCACGCAAACCTTCCTACGAAGAAGGTTCGGTTGCAGGAGTTGCCGGGGCATTTGTGCCCTTTTTCACACGCTTTCTGAGAAAGCGATCGTGCCGATATATTGAAATGTGTTTTTGTATGCATGCCTGCCTACAGACCTTAATCAAATAAAAACAAAGCTTAAAGACAATGTGATGTGTTCACAGTGTATCAGTGTTTGTGAAAAGTGCTGCAGGGTTTAACAACGGCATGTGTAGGTGTTGCAGGGCGCAGTAATTTAAAAACACTGGAGCTCTCCTGAGGAACCTCTCGGCCACGTGTAGCAGCAACGAAGAAGAGCAAAAGGATGAAGGGACCTTTTATTTTTAGTTTCAGTTGCAGGTCAGACAAGCTGAACCTTTGTAAAAGACACCGTGGTTAATAAAAGGCCAATAGGTCTTCACAGACCTGGCCTGTTGTGTTGCAATCGACAAAGCCTGAGATTCCCATGCAGTCTGATTCCAGCTGAGGGTTGAGCTGTACACCAGGAATCCTGATTATGTTGCCTTAGCAGTTCAATGCTACTCCACCCACCTGTGGCACCAGACCTGTGTGGCTTGCCCTACCTCTCTTAACCCTCCATCAGGAAGGAATCCTAATAAACCTGCTCCTTTCACTTCCATTTCATCCATCACCCTCTGTTTATTACATGGAATCAACAGCGTGGAAAAGTGACACGTTCCCAGCCGTTGTTTCTGTTAACCAGGAATCTGCCTCTGGTCAAGTGAACCGGTTGACTCTGGTCATGTGGGTTTTTCTCAAGAATGGGATGTGCTCGTTCATCGTGGTGACTGGAGAGCTGCCTAGTAGTTACATGCTGATGCACCCCTCTTACACGCCATACTCAGTGACTTACCGTTCCACCCATCACCTGACTGTTCAGGTGTCAGAGAAGGAAGTGAATCATCTCCTTTGCCTTTAGGTGACAACATAAAAGGTGGTTCACTTACTGTACGTGTTGCTCCTTGATAGAGATTTATAATTTCACATATTCAGGACCTTTATTCATTTGAGTCTTTTTAAGATTTTAATGGTTAGGGGTGGGCATAATAACCTAAAAGGATATTTCACTCCAACGTTATTCTACCTTTTTTGGCAGTATAAGGGAATATCTCAAGAAAGACAAAATTTAAAAAATGTCATATATGTTTTGGAAGGAGCTGCCTGTCCGATAATGCAAGTAAATAAGTAAAGAAAATGAGATGTATTCTCAGACAAGAGGGAAGGGTTAGACATCTCAACCACATTTATTTGGCCCCAAGTATATTTATGCTGTAAGTGCTATAGTCAGTGTACGACGGGGCTTGTCTTTCCACATTTACATATGCCAGCAGGCAAACATACGAGCGAGGATCATGGAGCAGAAAAAGTTTTCATGTAATACTAACACAGAGTAAAGTTCCAAAGTAAAATGGTTAGCACAGACAAGAATTTACCAGTTGCTGTGTGGAAATTTCCTCTGGGTCGTCACTTCCTCGGATTGGGTGGAGTAGATGAAGACGCTGGTGTTGGCTCTTGCAGACAAAAACAGAGAAATTGGGCTGGTATTGCTCCCCTTCCACTTGTTTATGTCACCGAAGTCGGGGTTAGAGATGGAAAAGATGATTAGATGTAACTCACGTTCTATGAGAAGAGTGTTTAGCTCTCTAACCTCATGTTATCGCAGTCGCAGTAAAGCACATTCGTTTTAATATGCTAAAACATTTATCACGGCACTGACGTTATTGCAAAACCCACAAAGCACTACATGACACCAGTGATGGTGATGAAACTGGTTTACCGCTCACCCCTGTTAATGATGATAACATTTTATGAAGCCTCTCACTTTATTTCCTTAGGCTACATCCACACTTACAAGTTTTTGTTTTAAAATGCTTTGTTATCAAACCCCTGAATTTAAAAACGCTGCTGTCTCTGTTTAATTTTGGAAACTCTGGGATTGCATTTTGATGTAGATGGTCGGAAACAGAGACTCAGAAATGCATGTTTCCCCCCCGATTGGGTCTTACCAGTCACAACATGCCCTTCCCTGATTCATCATGAACGTACGACATCAGCCTTGACTATTAGTGTTAAATTCAACATGGAGAGCAAAATTACAGGTGTTGATGACCTCGTTGTTTATGCTAGAAGCTGTCTTTTTTTTTTTCTTCTTGCCATTCCTGTCCTACATACATATTGATATATCTGTAACAGTGCTAAAACCCTCAGAGATCTATTTAGTTTTAGAACATTTATTTATTTATTTTTTATGCATAAGTGTTGACGTAGCCTTAGACCTCTTTTGCAACACACTACCACATGACTAACCAGGGTTGGCTCACCAGTCACAGAACAGACATACAAGAGGAGAGGTAAAAAAGAAATTGGGTGAGAGACAGAAAGAGAAAGAGAGAGAGAGACCATTTTGTCCCCCAGGTATGACAGAGTCACTCATGCAGAAAGATCCCACATGGAGGGAGGTGGTAGAGAGGGTGGGTGGGGGGGGCATGAAGGAACTCTTGGCTTCCTCTCCTCGTTCGTACCCCCCCTTCCCTGAAAACACATCTGTCTTCTTTTCTCTGCCACACACCTTTTTCTGCATCCTTCGCTCACCTTCTCACTCCGGTAACAGAGACTCTTCGCCGTTAACAGCTTCAAATGTTTCCTCATAGATCGGCCAGAAAGTTTATTTCTTCAGAGCCCTTCTTGTCACATTCTGTGCCAGCTGCAATATTTTGTCAAAACTTTCTAGGGATCGAGCTCTTTGGCTGCCAGGTCGTTCTCTTTTTAGCCAATGTTCTTTGGCCTTCGGATGCACTGCTGTTAACCGTTACCCCGAGCGGTCCGTCTTACATGCAAATATGTGTCGGCGCTACAGCGATCACCATTTTAGTCCGCGGCAGAGCTATCTCATGGCTGCATGCATTAAAACAATTAAACTTTGCCCCTCCCCCGCCACAACAATCATTTGCGGATGTGTTGGGTGAAATTTAGCAAGAAATTATCATTTTCTGAATCACTTCACTCTGCTTGCTCGGTGTTTGTTTCATTCTTTCTCTTTCTCCGTCTCGTCTTTGAGCTCTTTAAAAGACTTGGAGCCCCCTGCATGTTCTTCTTTTTGCTCCTTTTCTCTGTACTTTTTTTTCATCATTATCCAACAGCACTTTTCTGTGCGTGCAAATGCTTTCTGAACGGCGTCCTTTCTTCCCTTTCAGGCTGGATGTCATTGTTGCTGCCTGTGGGCTGGGTGTATTTATTTAGGGGTAATTGGTGTGTGGATGAGTGAGGTAATGAGGTGCATCCACACTTGGCTGCTCCCCTCCCTGAGAGCCTGAGACAGACGTAGCCTAGCTGGGCTCCGGCTTGAGCTGTACCACACTGATGTCTCCTCGACACAGGCCAGAATGGCTCTTTCATACCCAGGTGGACAAACACAATCACTGGGGCTGATACCTCAATGAGGCGTCTGTAGTTTGAAGTGGTGTGTGTGTGTGCGCACATATCCTCGTGTGTGTTCATGTGCATGTATTTGTGGGTGGAGAGGGAAAAAACAGCGCTTGGTTGTTGGCCTGTCTCTGTCTTGAGTCCTTGTTTGTCTTGCGGCTTGTGTTTGTATAAGTGATTTTCCCTGTGTGTTTGTAAGTGCATGTATATCAGGCTGAGTGGGTGTTCAATGGAGCTCAAGGAGGACCTCTGGCTCTCATAGCCCCCTGCCAACCTCAAACTGCCCCCGATGTCCTGCAGAGTTACCTAATGATTTCACTTACACCTCCCTTATCTGTCTGGCCCGTGTGGCAGCAACCGTCTGACGCTTCAGCCTTTACATGCCATTTGCTGCCTCATATCCTGTGAAATTCAATTGCACAGCTCTAACTGTAGCCAGTGTAGGGGGATCTCCCTTGCTCTCTCTCTCTCTCTCTGTCTCTCTCTCTCTCTCTCTCTCTCTCTCCTCTCACACTCCTTCTCTCTGTCTGACATCTCCCATAGTTGTAAATACAAACATAAACAGTTCCACCATTACACTTTTTTCTCCATATTATCGCAGTGTAATGCCGCCTTTTCGCGTTTTAGCTCTTTAAAGTTGGCTCTTTATTTTCACCCCTATGTGTTGGGAACCGACTTTAAATGAGATGCAGAAGTTTTAAAGCAGGAAGCTTGGATGTTCGAGGCTGCCCACAGGTGTTCGGCGGATAATATTATGCATAGATTGTTTTGTTGTTATCAGGGTAATTGGTGTAGACCTGCCAGCCTTTGATAGACACACAATTACTGTATGTGATGCATAAGTGGACTCATTTTAGGGCAGGATTTTGAGTTGCTAATGGTGCATTATTCAGCTTTTGGTCTGTCCCCAAAAGTGCCGGGCCAAATCAAACACGCCGCTCCAGGGTAATTGAGGCCCACTCCGCACCCCCTGCAGTGAGCAAGGCAGAACTGTAATCCCCTGACAACTCTGACTTGGCCCCAATCTGGCAGGCCGCCCATTTCCCAGCAAAATGCCTAACTCGACATCGGGGAGAATGAAGAAGCTGATAGTCACATTTGGAACGCTTTCCAATTTTGTTACTCTTTTCAACTCGGCAGCAGCGCTCTGCAGCCACCTCTGTACTTACCCTCACTTTTTTTATTTTCAAACTACACTTTGTGGAACATAATTGCACACTAATTACACTCCGTCAAACTAATATTCTTACACATTAGTGTCCTCGAGCTTTTGTGGTTTTGTGATCAAAGGTTTTTGACAAATAAACGAAACCACAGAAAAGCTTTTATTTTTCTTCTAAAGATGTTTTGCCTGACGAGTTTCAGGAAACTACAACAGAGTGAATCATCAGTAATTACAGAACATTTGAGCAAAAGTTTGGAGTGAGTTTTGGACTGAAATTCAGTTGCAGTTTTGTCAAATTAAGAAAAGAAATCATCTTTATTTTGAGTGATGGCCAACCAACTAACCAACCTTCTAAAAAGTACAGATCATTTTGCTTTATTGTAATATGAATTATTAATCACAACAGTTTGTCTTACTTTGAGTGCATGAAATAGTTTGTCTTTGTGCTTTAAGAAATGTATTTCTACCATAGCAGTAGTAGTATGCAAAAATCGTATCTTTGCTCCCTTTTTTTCAAAGATGAAAAAGCAAAGTACATTTTAACAGCTAACAGTTGTAACATGTTTGCACTTTTAGGGAAAATAAAAGTGTAAAAATACAATTTCCGTAGTATTCAGTAGCATTCTTTATCTTGTTGTAACAGGTTGAAGGAACAGATTGAGTCTTTAGTATTTTGTGCAGATGCAGATTGAAATCCTTTAAATGCCATTTAGTTTGTTATAATGCAAATGTGTTTTCTTATAGTTTTTTTTTTTTTATGTTTTGATGTGTTATGTTTCTTGCCATTCTCTGCAGTACCACCCTTATAGGGGTCATTTGCAGGGAGGGTATCACATGTATTAACACTGTCTCCCTGATTTTTAACTTTAGCATGCATCCTCCCCAGGCCCTGGCTCACTGTTTTAATGGCTTTAGTAATGCTTCACAATTAACACTCAGCCAGCGCTCCAGGTTAGGTAATGGCTGGTTTATTTCAGGCAAAATTAGAAAACACAAAACAAGCATTCCCCATCACCCACAGTGCTTCCAGGACCTAGAGGTTACGGGGAAAATGGAAGGTGGTGAATTTTTTGACAGGGCAGCCGAGGTGATGTCTCATTCCCTCTGACATCTTGAACACCCTAAAGGTGGCTTTGCCAACAGTCTGCCCAGGAAGCACCTCACCTAGCTGTGGCTAAATTTACACAAACCACCTGCCCACAGGGAGCGGACTGGAGAGGAGAGCAGAGGTGGAGGTGGGGTGGGGGTGGAGGGCAAATAGGGGAAGAGAGAAGGAGGGGGGCCAGGAAACTGAAGTGTGTCTCTGTGTCAGAGGATGCAATGCATTATAAGCGTTATTGCCAGATTTAACAAAACATAATGCTGTTGAGAATGAAGGGTATTCAACTCAGCTACTTATTAGATTTTTATCTAAGAGGTTTTGCCGTTTCAGCATTTCTGTTCAGTTGTTGTCCCCATCGGATCAGATTTTCCTTTCTGCATGTAGTCTCTTGTGCTGCAAGTTTTCATCAGAGTGCAGACAGAGAATAGGGCAGATATGGGTTTTCCAGAGTATCATCGGGAGTTCAGTAGATTAGTGGAACGAAGCATTTCAGCTGCATGGCTGTGAACGAGGTGACCCTCATTTCAGAGTGTCACAAACAACAGTGGTCCAGTGATGATGTGTAGACGTGAGTATTACCACATCCAAGGCCTCTGCAGAGTTAAATCTAAAATATCTACTTCTAAGGCCTTCTAATGTTTTTCACCAATGTTTTATTTGTCCCTAAGCAAACTCATTTCTTTTTTATTTTGAGCATTTTATCCTCCAGGACATTTTAATTTTACAGCAGTAACACTACTAGTTGCTTCTTGCCTGTTGACCGTCCATGTGAGAATAATTGTAACAACTGTTCGTCTGTAGCACCAGAAGTTCCTGTATGTCTCATCTTACTAATAGAAGTTCCCGGTTACGATTGTCTATCACCCAAGTTCTCATATTGACACAGCTTTTTTAGTACCAAGTCCCAGACTGACTTGTTTCAATAGATTATTTTTCTGTTGCGACATAAATTATCGTTAATGTTTATATTGCCACACTTGAATGAAAGCAAAGACTCAAATCGCGCCCTTTAAAACTGTATATTCATGCGTCTTATAAATTCGCTCAAAGGCTGCATATATTGAAGCTCTCAAGACGGACAGTCGAATAGATCGGTAACAATTCTAGATGCTCCCCAGTGGCAGAGTTCAGGCTGTTTGCCTGTGGGCTGATGTGGAGTGAATGGCCTTAGAGGCTCTAGGCTGGTCTATGTGTGGCCCGGCTGGTCCAAGTCAGCAGTAATGACTGGCTTTGGCCAGCATGCCTGTTAATGTGAATGGGGTTACTCTGGGCAACACCTTTTCAGCTGGGTCCTATGAAGTCCCCAGTATGGTGGTCTTTGTCCACACAAGGGCTGTCCTCTCAGCAAAAAGGGCTCCTTTTTTGTGAGGACTATCAACTGGTGATGGATTATACCCACCCCCCTTTATTCATCCGGCCAGACTAACAGACACGGATGCATGCAAACATATACACACTCTCACACATACTCAAACCACAAAGACATCAAAAGTCTTACAAAAACCTTATCTCACAAAGTTGTTTCGTAGATAGTTAAGACGCGCACATACAGATGCGCACGCCTTTCATTAACTAGGGGTGGGAATCTCGAGGCACATCACGATGCAATTCCCATTGAGAGAGCTAATGTGCAATTATTAAACAATTATCGATGCGTCAAAATTTTGTATTTCTATTCATGATTTATTTTTTCTCAAAGTGTGACTGCTTTCTACTTTTAAAACATAGCGTATTTGTAAGGATCCATAATTAAAATAAACAGATGAATTTACTCTCATTATCTTGGCCCACTCTCAGCCATCTTCACCAAACATCAAGAAGTAGCCTAGCGTAGAGTGTAAACATGGCGCATATTTTTACGTCCGTCACGTTTCCGATTATTGACTTTCCTGCATTGAGACATAATCTTTCACAAAAGCAGCACAATGCATCTAAAAATCTAACTGTTTTCATCAACCCCTATCATTAACTGTCCCTCCTACATGTAGACCAGAAGGTAAAGTTTCTTCCTGATTAATCCTCTCTTCCTCTCTAGAGTTACAGAGAAAGTGTTGTTGCATCTTTTTTCTTCAAGTTGTCTTGACTGGTATTTCTGTTTACTTTCCTTTACTCTCTCATGGAGAGAAAAAGTTGAAATCCTCAGAGACTTGAGACATAAGAATCCTAGTCTGACTCACCTGAGTTGGACTGTTGGTATAAGCCTGCCATTTGACGGCCATTCTAGCCGGTATTCTCCTCCCCCTCCACTATCTGTGTGTTTGCGTTTTCCCGTTCCCGTCTCTACAGGAAACACCAACAACAGCCTAGTCATATTCTGCTTTGTGTATTTCCAGTTCTGGGTGCCCCATTACATCCTGGTCTTTTGCTAGCACAACAACAGACTATTTCTCTGTGAGAGTGGTCGCCCCCGCCCCTCCCAAGGGGTCATCCACATACCCAGGCTGACACAGTAACCCTCAGACGACCTTTTGCTTTGCCAAATGTTATGCCTGTAAACTGCCTGAACTCCATCACAGCGCAATCGACAAGGGAAAAATAGGGTCTTCTGTTGGAGGGAAGGTTGGGTTCAGGAAACCCTCGTTGTACTAGCCGGCTTTGTGCGCTCATGTTGTAAATACCTCTGTTTGACACATGCATAGGCAAGTGGCACTGTGCGTCTGTCTGTTTTTGTACATGGGTGTATGCACTTGTAGACAGAGTGCAACACTGAAAAAAAATGAATAATGTATAACCAAATATCCTTGGCAATGCTCTGGCTTTTATTTTTTGGTGACTGAAGCAGTGACAGAGCCAGTGTGGACAGTGATCTTGGAAATTTGCTTATTCGCTGTGTATCTTTCTAGCTTTCTTCCAGTAAAGGAAGTCACTGCTCCCAGCCAAGAAATAGTCCTAAGTAAATCCTGTCAACAATCACAAATTGTTGTTTTTAGACTTTGGTTTATGTATGAATTAGGCAAACACAATATAATGTGTTAGTTTGCCTATTGTCTCACATAGCCAGAACAATGGCTGCACCAATTATCATTCCACGAAGGGGGAAAAAACATTCTTATTTCTTTAAACCAATCACAATTGTCTCAAGTAGTGCAAAGCCCAGGATGCAGCAACAGTCCCCCTGCAAAATAGTGTTGGGGGAACTTGTTTTGGTGGAACATTTGCACGTGGAGAGATGGATACATGTTGTCCATGTTTCTTTCCACATGCATTAAAATGGCTAAAGCCCAGCAAAAGAAAAGGTAAGAACTGCTGGCTTGTTTATGTTTCTACCGCAAGGGTACCCTATCTGGATTAGAGTTTGGGTAATTTGCCATTTTCAGTGTATAGGTTGCTAGCTGAGATGTTGTTGTTGTGTCATGGATTTTGAAAACGCTAAAATACGGATAGCAAAGGTGGGGAGAACGCCACTTTAATTGTCAGCCAGTGGCAGTCTTATACCCACTGTCTACATCCAATTAGCCTGCTATAGAAGTGAGTAGGCAGATTTCATTATTATTGGAAAGAGTCCAGATGATTGCTTCAAGGCTTTCTGCTAAGCTAAGCTAAGCTAACTGGCTGTTTGATCCAGCTTCATATTCAAAGGAGAGATATGAGATTGGTATTAATGCAAGTGATTAAGGGTATTTCCCAAAAAGGTATAATCATTTGTTCCTGACATTGTCCAAGTGTCACTTGATTTCTCATACTGTTCTGTAATGTGGTATATCAACCATCAAATTGGCCTTTAATGAAGAAATGGGCTACTTTGCATGTAGACAATTGTATAGTGTGTTAAGCTATAGCCTTGTGCAGATAAAAAAAAAAAATGGATGTTTTGAATATTTCACCCAAGTGTGGTTATTATAGCAGGGCATCTATACAGCAGTAGAAAACCTGTGTTTACCAAAAGTGTCAGTGATGTTTTAACCTGAGGACGTTTACATCAGAGTAATGGTTTGAGGGGTAAAATGTGTGTTTGAGGGGGTGGAGGGCACAAGAGGTCCCCCAGATATGCTGTCATAACCCATGCAGCCGCGCTCTTTGCAATGGCCCTATCGGTAGTGAAGGCAGCACTTAGACATGTTTGTACTCTACGCCCTATATTCCTCTCCCTTTCTCCCCAGGCGCCATGTCACTCCAGGGGCGGACCAGCACTCTCTGGCTGTGCCCAAGTCCATAACACCAACCAACCCCCCCCCTTACTACCCACCACCACAAGGGTCAATGTGCCCTCGCCCCCTCACCCTGAAATGCCCACGGTCCATACCAACACTGCCCTCCAAAGAGAAACAAAACCGAACTGAAAAGAGACAAAATGGCCCCACGCTGCTTCCCCTGTCAAAGCTCTTGACAGGCCCGAGCAGGGGCCCCCCAGAGGAGGGTTCAGTTGAAGATGATGACGACGGAGATAACAAGTCAAGTTGTTGTGTTACAGCGCAGTTACACTTTGGCCCTTGTTTGTCCATTTGGTTATTCAGAAGCATCGCGGAGCTAACTGATTCCCATGCATGTCATGTTTAGTAACATGACAGATACTATCAAATGCTGTTTTGCATCAGTCCATGGAGCGTGAAGGGTAAGTGAGGAGCTCGCTATCCAAGAGAACAGGAATAAACATTCCATTAGGTATTAAAAAACCCAGAAATATTGTCAGCTAATCAATTTCCTGTTTGGACATGCTCAATTCTAATGAAATTCAGTCAGTTATTAGTCCCTTCCCATTCTTCCAGTGTTTGGGAATATAATTACACACAAAATGCTTACTCATCCTTCTGCCTGCCTGCTGCCTACTCTGTCAGATGCATTAGCCATGAAGCAGAAGAGATGAGGAAGCCTGTGTCTGTATCTGTCTATCTGTCAGTCCGCCTGAATGTCTGTATGCCTGCCTCTCAGATTATCCTGGATCAGGCAGCAGGTGACATAGCGAGCAGGTGACCACCACCCAATTACCAAAAAGAAACTCGAGATGAGCCCCAGCGTGGTTTACATTTGTTTCTTTCTTCTCCCCTCTCTTATGAAATGTTGATTTTACAGCATGCACGTCAACAGGACAGCACAGAGTTGGAAATTGTACCCCTTCTTACATGTTTGTAAGATTTTTTAAATTTTTTTAATACGTTTAGATTCCTAAATTACAAACATTACAAGCTACTAAAGCCACTACTCATAGTGAGGGCTGCCGGGAGAAGGCTCAAAATGCCCTGACAAAATAAATGTCATATTTATTGAACAAAAAGAATCACATAACTTAGACACAATGAGGAAGATGGGTGTTTTTAACAAAGAATTTATTTTAAAATGACGAAGTCTGAGGGATAAAAACTTCCCTAGTCAACAGGTTATACTTGGGGCAAGGTCAGGGATCGTGTTGCACTCTTTGTTACCACAAAAAAAGAGGAAGGAAGAGCTTCTTCTCAGCTTTTGTTAGGCGTAGGTGGGCTAGAATTACCAACATGATGGGATTTATGCTGAGTTGTTTCTGCATTTTTCTGGCAAGGTGGCGGAAGTATTCTCTGAAACTTGAAATGTAAATGCGATGATAGTTTGCTTCACCGATAGAAAAGCACATCCCCTCGCTGTGTTGGGTTTTGGTGTGCTGAAGTTAATACTCGCTCCTGTAGGTCCACCAAATGATTTCCCACACAATGCAGTGTAACTTTAGAGGTGTGAGGGATTACGGCACTGGGAGGTGATTTAGCTTGGTTTAGTGACTGGATAGACCAGCAAGTCTGGGAAATTTCTACCAATTTCGTTCTGCCACCATTGTGACCCTTGGCTGGTTGTAGAAATAGGACTGCAAATGGAGGACATTGACCTGGTGTCAGGGACAGACGTCCACATTAGTTTACAGTGGCTGCACTGCAGCTGTGCCGCTCGGGGAAATGGAATTGGCAAAAGGTATCGCCTCTAATGTGACCACTGTCTATACTGGACGTGTAGTATATAAATCTATTCAAACTTTATTTTTATAATCCTAGCGAATTGCTCTGCATCGAAACAATAACTGGCATTTTTTATTCATGCATGGCATCATGTAGCCAGATTGCTTTGTCGACATTTCTTCCGTGATTGTAACGACTTCAGCTTAGTGATACAATGTTCAGTTTCTCTCATTTCACTGACTTAATAGAGCTTATAATATGCTGACCATGTTACAACAATGATTGTGTTAAGTAGGTGTTTATGGTAAATATCGTGTCACTTCCATGAGCATGTACTAGCATGGGCTAATCTGATTGGAACAGCCAGACCAGTCGTCATGTGTTCCAACAAGGTGTTGGGTTTCCCATAGTTCTAAGCTGTACAGTGACACGGGCCATTTGAAAGTGTGGCTAAAACCCTATGGAAGAAATGACTCGTTAAATTAGCACCTAATACTCCAGTCATTAGCAAGCCGTTACCACCAGTGGAATGCCTTTGATGGTGCTGCTTTGTGTGAGTCGGTCCTGTTTAAGCTCCAGTTGGAGAAATTTGTCCATGTGGATCCTGGAATATTTTGCGCTTATGTAACATTGTAATACTCACAACCAAAACATGATGACAAAAACAGTGATTTGGTGCCTTTTCTGAGCCACGACATGCTGATGTGATATCCACCAACAACCTCTGCTGTATGTGGAGATTTTGGACGACCGGTTACAATCAGCATGAAACGCAATATTCCTTAAGAACCGGGTCTTTGGGGTGTTTAGTAAGCCGAAGGGGATTGTCCATTGTGGGGTGATATTGGTAACCCTCTTAGGCAAAGCTAGTCCATGGGCCGGCCCTGAGGGCTCATTTCAAGTGCTTAGCGCTCGTTTGGAGCTTTGTCACCCCTCACCCTGTTGCCAGCATGGCCCCAGCCCCTCTGGCTGTGGAGCGGAGCTGAACCACAGACCTTTACCCCTGCCCGCCACCAGGGAGGGAACATCACAACTCGAACACACACTCACACAAATAACTCGCACTAACATTGTGGCACACATCCATTTTCACTCCACCCCAATGCACCACAACCAATGGTCTATTTTCCCGCCGTCCACTCCCATCCAACACCCCCCCTCCCCTTCTCGCTCCCTAATTTTTTTTTCCTCTTTCTCCACCCTCGTGAAGGTTGCCAGGCAGCAGAGAAAGACTTCACACACACATACACCCCACTATGCCTCTGAGGGTTTTCCGGATGTCCTTGTTTACATCATGGAGTGTGCAGGTCGCAGGGAAGCAGACTCAGAGCCTCCCTGGTTATGTCTGTCTAAGTCTTAACTGACCTCCATTCATTTGGTGTCAATGCAAATCTTCACGGCAGCCCCGCAGTTGGCCCGTCACTGCTGAAATAGGTGCACTGCAATTGCATCATATTTGGGTCTAAATTTCAAAGTCAGGGTGCAAATGATTTATAACTACTTCTTGGATTGTCCTCATTCAGTCTACTCACATTGGCAGAGGTATGAGGTTAGTTTATTTGGAGTGAAACTGACTCTAAAGTAAGTTTTTATGGCCTTGATAACCAATAACCGCTCTGATATTGGCTGTCACTGATGTGCCGGATGGTTGTTGACTGTTGCCAGGCTCTGTTTTCCCTCTGTGTGTGTCAAACCGATCGATTGGTTTTGTCTGCCCCTCCCTCCAACTTTGATGTTACCATTGATTGTTCTCATCTGCCCCTGAACTCAAAGGTTAGAGGAGCTGAGCTACACTTCTGGATTGCTTTGACCTTCGCTCTGCACATGCTCAGTGGGTTCACGAAGCCCAGAGCCAAACCAACACGGTGTAGCCAGGCCCGTGGGTGCGTGACAGCCAGACAACGGTGTGATGTCTTTTTTTTTTTTTTTTACTCACCCACTGAGGATGATGTATATGTGATTGATTTTTCTCCAACCCCTCTCTCTACCGTGTTTCCGCTGCAGTGCGCTAAGCAGGACTGAGTCCAGGCTTGATCAATGCATTGTTTTTCTTTTTCAATCACACTCGAGTGAGCTGAAGACACGAAAGGTTACACAGGTGAGGTTTGGCAGGGGTGGAGGCAGAGCTTCTGGAGGCCCCCTCAAGGCCAATATATGAGTTTGCATGGATGTTTGTGTGTGTGTGTGTGAGAGAGAGAGGGAGGGAGTCAGAGTTGCATACAGAGAGAAGTTTAACAAATTTATCATGTGCGTTTCCAACAACTTGATCATTCCTCAAGAAGTTAGTTCAGCTTATTTGGAAATCTCTAGACCTCTCCCACAGTGGGAATCTTCCGCCCTTGCCTCTATAAGTCCTTTGTAACCTTACCTTTACCATCTTACATTAAATTACAGGTCCTTCACAATGTCTCAGTGCTCACCTGCCCCAGATAATCTGCAGGGCCGCATGAAGACTGCTCCTCTTGTTTCCTCTACTTGCCTGACAAACGGTCCCCTGACACACACACAAAGGCAACAGAAAAGAGACCATTTGCGAATGACGCGCCTCTTACCCGTTAGCCACAGTCACAGGAGCACAACGCCTCGTAGCAGACACAATATAAAAACTTTTGCAGTTCAGACTTCCAACGCACCTAAAAATGGAATTAAGAAATGGGAGGAAGTAGTCTACCCTAGAGGGGTAAAGAGTGTTGCGTAGTCCTGAATTATCTCTTAGTAATAACGATGTTAAACCCTGTACCCAAACACCTAGTCATTAAGAAAAAGATAAGTATCTGTGGGAGTGGAGGGGCTGTCCCAAAGCTGCATGGCTGGAGGGGGTGAGGATGTGACGGGCAGGGTAGGTTTAGAGGGCTGGGGTGGGGTTGGGAGCGAAGGCTTTGGCCAGTGGGTGTCAGATGTCATGGCAGATTCTTTCAGGACAAATTACAGGGTTTAACTTCTCTTGTACCCGGGATGCCTGTATTCTGATTCAACTTCCTCTATAGACACTCGAGCGACAAGCTACTCGACATCATTGTCAGGCGCACACTTGACTCTGGAGATACTTCACCTCCTCTCAGGCTCTCAGCACCTCTTCAAGACTTTGTTCATGGAGTGCCACTGGCCGCCCTTCCTGCGGCTTGTGGAGAGAGCAGAGCAGTGTAGCCCCACTTAAGCTTTATAGCAGTTAGCGTGTTGGTGTTAGAGGGCTTTACATGAGTGGGCCTCATTAACCTCTTAGCGTCTTTGTGCTTTGAGTTGGCACAGGGCTGCTCCATAGATAAGCTTTACTACGAAACAGCTAAAAGTCTTGATTCTAATGACTCTTGGTATTAGCTGCGCATAATCTGGCCCGGTTGCCAGGATAAAATGTTAGCAATTAACGTTTCTGCAAACCACAGATACGTCCAAGGTTGACATTTATAGCAAACATGGCATATCACGTTTACATTATATGCTTATTAGCCAGCTGTTGCATCAAGAGGTGGAGGAGAAGTTGATGGCGTTATTACAGCCAACAACAAAAAAAGTGGGTGTTTTTAGGAGACCTGTAGATGTTTCCAGTTTTTTGTGGTGAACTAAAGCAGCTATTTTTCATGGGAAGTTGGACTACCACCATCTGTGATAGTGGCAAATGAAACGGGTATTTTAAGCCCAAACATGATGTTTTCCTAACCCTAACCTAGTCAATTTTTGGCCTAAACCTAAATTGGGCATAAGCACAGTGTTATGACAAAGAAAATCAACCTAAACAGACATAAGTTGCAACATAAAGAAGCATTCAGTTTGAACTTATTTGTGGTTTGGCAGAAACGTACTTCACTAACATTTATTCTGGTGATTGGGTTGGTTACAAACACAATAGGTCAACGGAAAGTGCAAACGCATCAAGATTTCACATGGACATTGTGTCTGAACGCACGCTTTCTCTCACCTCAGCTCATAAATGCATGCTGTTGTGTCCCATACACAACTTCTCAAATCACCCCTACCTCACACACACTCACACACACACATATTCCCTGTGATCTGTAACAGACCTAAAGCTCTCTGAAGCATTTAGCAGCACGCTAGCAGGTTTACTCCAGCGCTGCCAGTGCTGTGGGGAGTGCTGAAGCATCTAATGCAATTTCAACCCAACATGGGTCTCCGTGAATAAACATCACTGAAGTGTACCATCTACTGTATGTTGATCCACTGTAGTGCTTTCTTTATTCTCTATACAAGCTGATCTAATACCTCCCCTCCCTCCCTCTCTCCCCCTCCCTCCCTGTCTCTGATTTCTGTAGAGACTACATTTGCCTCCAGACTTGTCTGAGACGGTGAGTCGTGTGAGCAGGGGGGAGCTGGCAGGAGCGGCCACAGCGGCCTCAGCCTGTGGCTCCGGCTCTTCCGGCAACAAACACCTGGACTTCTAGAGCTCCCACACAGTCGCCACAGGCAACCAACACCTGGACCGCGGCGGCGTTGCCCTCTTTACCGCGGTGACCATGTTGTTCCCTCGCCCACATAATGTCAAGCGCGATAACCCTGGCAGCCATTACCACCTGCCAACTGTCCCAACCAGGGGTGAAGATCTAAACATCCACAGTACCTTGTCTCATTATGGACACATTTCATCCTATATGTCCTTTTTAATATAAACCCACATTCTGTGGGCTGATATTTGCATTTGTTAATTTAATGTATGTTATTGGCCTTGTATTTATACCCACAGTTTGCTTCTTTTTTTTTTACTCGCAAAAATTTGAGCCCCGTGGAGTTTCGAAATATTCCATGAAGGTATATGATTGGCAGAGGGACTAGTTCTGAACCCAAGTAGAAGCAAAAACAGAGGAATTATTTAAAATTTTGTACGTTATGTTTGCTTTTTGTTTATCTCTGCATCCGGGGATCTTCATTACAAGTAAAATGTAATCATGAAATGTTTTTTACCCTCTAAAGACTCTCGCTACTGGCAAACATTAAATAATTTAAGTGCAGCCTCCAAAGCTCCGGGCCTACTTTACAAAACAAGTCCTGCCTAGGTACGCTGTGTAATATACTAGGTTATTGTCTTGGATAATACAATGTAACAGGCTTCTGTTTAGCTAAATAAAAGAAAATAAATACACATTACACAACATATGCTCTTATTATTCAACGTTTTAATTTACTGTGTCTCTGGAGCAGGGAAAGTTGACTACCTGTGAGAGGATGCAAAGCAAGTGCGTCATGAGTGACTGATCTCTGGTCTGCCTCGCTGGTTTCAGGTTCGAATAGGGATGCCTCCACCTGACCCTGAGACTGTGGCGGTGAGTGACGTCTACCTCCAGTAAGCTGGAGAGCTGAGCAGGAATGTGGGCAGAGGGTAGGAGAGCTGGATTTGGGTGCAGGCTTCACACCTCATCAGGCATGTTTGCTGGATGAGCTGCTTTGCCATGACAAGCCCAAAAGAACAAATTAGGTCAAACGGTGACATGGAGAAACAGAGAAAAAACAACATGAAAAATTAAATGTTTCATTTCTATTTTCCTCAGTCTGCCTCTGTTGCCAGTTTGAATATTTTCGCCTGCGAAAAGTGGCAGTATTGGTAACCATCTGCAGCACGTGCTGGGAGAAGGTAGTGTTACCTGACAGTTTCATGCATGAATGGAGGCCTCTTATATCGGGTCTATGAGAGAGAGAGAGATGACATACACAGGTCACGTATACAGGTGAGCAAAAGCTTGTGTTGTCAAGATGAAAAAACACTTTTTTCAAGTTATTGTTGTTTAAGATGTGACATATTCAGGGTACACGTAGATTAAAGTACAGTAAACCCATTTTGGCTTTTGTTTATGTTCCCATACTTCTGGTGTGTTTGTACACAAGCCGCATCTCCATGTCAACACGATGTCAGGTCATGTTTTGTTCAGTCAGTTCAGAAAGTGGGTTATTATTTAAATTTGTGAAAACCAACAAGATTTTCTTCAGTTTCTTCTATGAACTTACATACTGTTAGTTCATAGAAGATACTTACTATAAAGAATGAAACCTCTCACGTTTTATGTACACAGCGTTCCTACGCGTGCTGGAAATCCTTGTAAATGCTTGAATTTTAATGTGGTATTTTCAAGGCCTTGAAAGATGAAGGGATTTTTTTCTTCACCCTTCTGTAGAATGATATCATGAAACATAATTTTGGTTAACATCTGATTTAAAGTGATGAATTGAAATAATGTTTTTTTAGTATGTATCTGTAAATATATGTATAATTTAGCACAGATGTAAGTTGCTGGAAAAACTTGAAAATGCAGCTTGAAAAGTTATTTTAGATGTGTTAAAGGTAGGAACCCTGTGTGCAATGACGACTGCATTTAGAAATTACTGAATTGATGTGGTACTCACATTCAGTGCTGATATTCAACCAAAGGTCATCTTTGTACACAATCAATTTACAAATATTAAACACGTAGCTTTGCACATTTTTCTAAATTTAAATTAAGGTTAACATGTGTAAGAACGAACAATAATATAGGCCCAACATAAACATTTCTGCCGATGATGACAGGTCGTTAAGGTGATGCTTTAATTGTGAACACTCGACATGAACTGACCAAGTAGTTTCCTTTTTTGTCTATTGAGTGTGTACGTTTTGACTTCAGGAGAGACTTGATGTTCTTTGCAAGTAGGTGGAACGATATGATCACACATCATTATCAGCATCGGTGATCAGCCTAAAGAAGTTGGGAAATGTCGGTATATCAGCAATATTCCAATATCGTGCATCTCTAAAAATATGACGTCTTACACCTGACCGATAGTGTTCTCCCCTCACATATAGTTTGTTGTGCACAGTTAGACAACGCTGTGTCATGATTAGCCACACATGCTTATGTAATAAGCATGAATAAGTAATTCGGAACAATTAATTTTAGCTTGTGAATACAATAAGTGGATCTTAAATCAGGTCAAGAAAGTATTTCCTCCTGTTCTGTGGGGTTTAAAAAAATGAAAGATCACATGTGGCTCTTCTGATGCCGTCATCCTCCTCACCTCACCCATGGTGAGAAACAGTACACTGTACTCAGTTTCATTCCAAATTATTGCTCAAATATCAGTAATGGTTTATGATTTGATTTATTGCGTATGATAAGGTATTTAAATCTACAGGGAAAAAGTAAATATCAGTATTACATCAAGGGCATTTTTTGTTAAATGACTTGTATTTTATCTTAATGAGATCTGCAACAGTAACACGGAAGATGAGCCCTCGGTGCTGCTGGCACATTTCAGAGGACCTACTTCTTGAAAGGCTCACTTAGCCTTTAGCGAATAAAGAAAGCCGTGGGACTGAGCGGAGAGAATACTCTTTTATAATCCTGTCTTTGGCAGCTGCCACTCATGTCCTATTGATTCCCAACCAAGGCCATAGTTGTTGTCCTACAGTAGCTTTAGCTGAGGTCCTGTGGGCTCTCCTACTGAATGGCCGCACTATTCAAGTAACACAATGTAGGTCAACACGTTCTTTTTTACCACATTGATTATCTCTCTCTGCCGACAATAAAGCAGACCTATCTTCAGTCGTGTTGTGTTGAAGATTAAACAATGAGGGCACCATATTTGTCTAATACAGTTTACAGAACACACAAAGCCACACTCTTATTGTATTGACACTGATGAGGGAAATGTTACTCCATGTTTGCAGAGTACACACTAAATAGGACACTGTGGGCTTCTGTTCTTCTGCTGCAGAACTCCAGATTGAAAAACACATCCTACAAAGTTCTCAGCAACTTTTTTTGCACAGAAACTTACATTGCCTGACTTTGTTCCGGGCGAGAATCGCATTTAAACCTTTTTATCCCGGAGCTGTGTATTATTTAGACCTCCGCTAATTGCAGTCTTTCTTGCATGTCGAATCACTCTCTGTCATTCTCTCTCTGTAATTATTAATGTTCCCCCTCTGTCTCGCATAACCTGTTCTCTCTTCCCCTCTCCTCGTGCTCTCAAAACAGTATTTCCTCCGCCTGTGTGATAAAATTGGATTAAATTAATAGAGAAGAAATCCTCTTAAAAAATCTGATTAACCTCCAATCCTCAAAGTTCTGATTGGACTATTAAATATTGAGTAAGACGTGTAAATTCAATTAATCAACTTCAGCGAGATGTTTGGTGCTGTTACATGCTGTGTGAATGTTACCTGACCTCACTCTCTCTTGAACATCCTTTCCTTTTAGATGCTCTCTCTCTCTCTCTCTCTCTAACACATCCCTTGAATCCACACACAGACACACACACACACACACACACAGACACAACCCCCCTGCTGAGGCAGCAAGTGAAGCAAAATAACTCACTCTGCCACACAATCGCTCCTTTGCCTCGCTCTAGGCACTGACTGCTTTATTCCATGACTTTTTTCTCTCTCCTCTCAGCTCCCTCCTCCTCCTCATTGGTTCTGTATTTTTTTTTTTTTTCATACCATCGTAACTCTGCTACAACAAGAGCCAGTGATGGTGAATTGCTTGACCTTTCTCATTGTGCGGTGGTGTTGTGCTGTGTGGTCTGTGTCGACTTGGTTCAGCCCCCATACATCAAGAGAGGTTTGTTATTGTGGACACCTTTGTTTGGTGGGAATTGGAGGTGTTGTGTGTGTATTACAGGCTCTTGTACTGGCATTTGTCAGCATTAGATTTGTTGAAATGTGCAGCTATGGATGCATCATGTCAACATTTTTTGGAAGTGTCCCCGCTCGCTCAGCGAAAGATCGACACTGCGTGAGACAGCATTGAACAGGCAAAAAGGCGTTCTTTAAGACACAATTTTACTGTACAAAATGTTTTATAGTTTTCACAAAATACATTTAGAAAGCTCCATTTTAAATAAAATTAAATTGAAATATTTAAGAGACAGCGTGTAGACGTTTTTATCTCAGAAGCATTGCTCAGACGTAAACCCAGTGTGTGTCCATGTTCTACGTACACACTGAAATAAAAATGCAAAACTCAAAAGAGCATGACAGATGATGCTAGAAAAACCCTCCCATGGTCTTCAATTATAAATAAGGACTGCGGGGTTCGACTGCAGTCTCACGAACTCGAAGCCAATGTAATCGAACAGAACGTGTTTACAAAATTTTGCAACACAAGACTAATATCTTTTAAAAAAACACTGTGTACTAGATGAAATACAAAGGCTTTGGTCTGTTTTACAATCAACAATGATTAAATCTGATATGTACTTGTAAACAACTGCCAAACACTTAAGTTTAAAACTCTG
Organism: Pagrus pagrus; assembly: GCF_965226575.1. Lineage (NCBI taxonomy): Eukaryota > Metazoa > Chordata > Actinopteri > Spariformes > Sparidae > Pagrus > Pagrus pagrus. The sequence goes on along the minus strand of NC_140185.1, from coordinate 26,584,834 downwards.
TCAAGCAATGTTTAATCATAATTATAGGAATTAAATATTTCTAGTTGCACAATTTTTTTTTTTTTTGACCATAGGACACTATAATACAACTATACCTAAGAGACAAATTGTACCTGACCCTAAAGAAATGTATTTCATGATGCATGGAACATTTATAGAATATTCTCGGGGATATAAATGAAATCAACTTTTATTGGAGAAATCTTTCTGGAAGATTTCTAGGGAAGACAAGTACTTTACATTTTGACATAAACAAACTGGATTATATCGAAGACGCAGTCTACCATTTACAGACTACAGGTTGTCTTTTACACCTGTTTTTCCACATTTAAATGTTCTCCGTGGTAATCTAGAGTCAATCCAACCACCGAAGCAAGAGGTCCAAGTTGTGTTGCATGTCGCAGCGTCTTTGCACACTTTGAGCTGTCGATAGTGATCCGTGTTTAATAAGCCAGCAAAGCTGCAGGCCCGTGTGTCAGAGGAGTCGAGACCGCAGCCTCAGTGGGTGGATCGAGTTTGAGTTTCCTCTGCTAAATATCCATTCGTAAGAAATAAGACCAATAAATAGTTTTTTTTCTCGATACAGTTAAGAGTCTTCCCTCCAGCTTTTTTCGTCTTTTTAATGATATGCAACAGCGTCCAGAGACCATGCAAAGGCTGGTAGAAAGTCTCGATATAAGCAGATTTTAAAAGATAGTCATGGCAGAATCTCTCAGGTTCTCCTCTCTCAAACAAAAACGCAAGACCAAACATGGTTTTCTAGCAGTCCATCTATCAGTACTTGATCTTGGTTTTTCATATTAACATACAAATGGCCATTTACTAACACACCAGAGAAAAAAAGGAAACAATGACTGAAGTTGGAAATAGAAAAAAAAAAACAGATAAGTTTTTGTTCCATAAAAATTTAACACCGGGCACTTTACAGAGGTCCAATTTTTTTTTTTTCGGTCTTTCCATCGTTGTTCTCTCTTCCGAGTCCTCGTTTTTGAATGTGCCTAGAGCTACAGAACAGCACACAGTCCCACTGGAAAAACAAAGCCCAGACGTCCCAAGGCTCTCCCAGAGTCTTTCTTTCTTTCTTTTCCTTCCCTCCTCTCCTGTCCTTTGCCTCTTCTCAACCCCTCTCTCGCCTCTTCTACTCTCCTGTGCCGTGTATGTGTGAGGAGCACTGCCGGAGGGCGATGGTGGAGTGGGTGGTTACAGGGTGAAGTAGCTCTTCTCTCTACTGTAGTCTTGACCAGTACTGAGACATGTCAGGCTCGCTCCCTGGGACTTGGACAGGGACAGACACTCCAGGAGAGATGAGTCCTGCAGAGGGAAGAAGAAGAGAGACGTCAGTAAAAGAGATATAAACAAGAAAAAAAAAAAACAGCCCCGGAAGTCAACATGCTTAAATTAGATGAGCTGATGCACCATGCACAGTTAAGTGTGACAGCTAACACTAGCACAGAGCATTGTGCTTTAAACGCCTGCAAATAGGTGGACGAGCAGTGGAGCTGCAATGAGTCACAATGCTCTGCACATGGTTGCACAGTAAAAGGCTCGCGAGCTCGATAAATTGAGGCTTTGGCAATGGCATTTAAACAGAGAGAGTACAACAGCAAATGAATCAAATTAATTAGCAATTTAGCACAGAGGAAATGTGGTTATGCATGATTAACTCTTCATGACTATAACCGGTATATATGGCTCTCAGTAACAGCACCCTAATGGGGTGGAACTAAACTATGGGCTGGAGTGGTGGGATTGACATGATGGCGTAGAGAGCGGCGATGAAATGAGCTTTGGTTCATGCAGCTGCAGGGAGGAAAATGACATGGGATGCAGAGGCTGCAGACAGTTGGAAGTTTTTCCCAAATAAGACGGAAAAAGAAAGGAAAAAAAATCAAAAGTCGGAGGTACAGATCATGAATCAGAGATGGCTATGTATGTAGTACCGCCAGGGTTACAGTAAAAGGTGGCAGATGTCTAGAAAAGAGTGCACTGTTTGTTAGCATGTCGGGAAAACAATGAACTTTTTCTGCCTACCTGTTGAGGTGGTACCAGAAGTGGTCATTGATTGGCTGTTCATATGTGCCTGCATATGAGGGGGCGTGTATGTGTCGTAGCTCCGCCCATTCACAGGCGGACTGGTAGGCAGCATGCAGGAATAAGAGGAGGTCTGGCTGGGCTATAGATGGGGGAGAGAATGTTACATTAGCTTAGCCAACCATAGTCTGCAATACTGTAAGCTCTCAAATGGCTTGATTTAATTTTATTTATCTTTTTCTTCTTTCTTTTTTTTTTTTTTTTTTTTTTTCATCCGATTCTCTGAGAAATGTAATTTAAGAAGGCCAGGAAACGCAATTTAAATTACTCATGGTGTGTTTGAGTCCACTCCAATCTTATCTTTAATCATAAAATAGCACACATCTTTAAACATCGCTGACTGCTAGATCATTATGGTCTTTTACTTACTTGCATAGGTAGATTGTTCGCCATGGTGAAGCTGGGCATGGGGGGCAGCGCACTGTAGGTGTTTGTGAGTGCAGAGTCGGGTCTACCCAGCATTGACCCCGAGGTGAAAGACACTGCGGATGAAAATAGAAATAAAAAAATTTAAAAAAATAGTGGTTAAAACATGGCTGAAATGGCACCGTGTGTGTGAGAGAGAGAGCTGTCTCGTTAGCATTAAGCGGTGCGTGCGTGAGGTGACGCCTTGTTTGACAGGCTGATCGGCCCGGACACATACTGTACACCGTTGTGTCTCAGGTGATTGACTTGTGAGCTTCAGCTCTGCCGGTGTGCCCTCCTGCCTGATTCGGTAATTACGCAGATAGTCAGCTGAGAAGTTTTGCTCAATCATCCATCAAAAGGGAAAACCACCGGTGCTTCTTCATGTGAACTAGAGCGCACAGCCACGGAGGCCTCTCCCTCCCTCCCCACCCTCCCCCCACCTTTTTATATTAATCCGCGGGCTGTCACATAATAATATTTAGTCATAGCTCACGTGTCTGACTTCGCTTAAATGCGTCGTCGTATTAATGAAGTGCGGCTTTCACACAACAGCTGACAAATTGTGGTTTTTTTAATATCACATTTTAATATTGTTCTAATGTGTAATAGGGGGTGCTGCTGTGTGAGCTGCGGTGGGACCTACCCGGTGTGGTGGGCTGTGGGATGGCCTGGTAGACGCTGGTGCTAAAGCTGCTGCTGATGGGGATGTGACTGGAGGAGTTGTTGGCCTGCCGGCGCTGGTTCCGCAGCTTCTCCTCTCGCCTCCACTTTGCTCTTCTATTTGAGAACCATACCTGCAGATGGATTAGTTTGATTATTATTATTATTATTATTATTATTATTATTATTATAACTTTTAAAAACTTTTAGGCGTCACTCACTTGTATTCTTGCTTCCGGCAGGTCGATTTTCGCTGCTAGTCTTTCTCGCGCGAAAACATCTGGATAATGAGTTCGTTCAAATTCTGTAGGGCGGGAAAAAGCGTCAGTAAACAAGTGACGAAGTAGGTCGAGGGTGGTTAATTTCTGCAGGGCTGTCGGTCGAATAAATGTCTGGTGTTTGTTATTCTTCTATATTAGAAAATAAAGGAAAGCATTTTTTAAATTTCTAACAAAATCAACATTTTCTAAAAATAAAATTAAAACAATATGGCGGGTTTAAATGTCCAAATGTTTCACCTTTTTCCAGAGCTTCGATCTGCTCCTGTGTGAAGGACGTGCGGTTTCTCTGTAGTTTCCTCTTGAGCTGCAGTCGCATCTGTGTCTCCTCTGAGTCCTCCCCGTTCGAGCTGATGGAGTTTGTGTTTTCTCCTGCACCGTCTTGTTGTTGGCAACCATCTGCACAGAAAAAAAAAGAAGAAAAAAAAAAGATATAATAGAAATATACATTCAATTAAGCTAATTGAATAATTAATTCTCGGGGCCTCGTGTTGCCTCAGCTAATTGCGCCGACATCATTAATTAAAAAGCCCCCATCATGCTTGATTTAATTCAAAATCAGAGGAATGATTGCAGTTTAGTCGCAGTGTTTCCAGAGCTGCTGTGAAAAAGGAACATTGTAAGAAGAAGAAGAAGAAGAAGAAGAAGAGCTCGCAGTTAAACTGTTTATAAAATATTGTGGGAAAAACATGCTGGCTGGGGGGAAAAAGCCTCTGCGTACTTATCGCTCCCCAACAATGGCGTGTGTTCTCAAAAGGTTAAGAGAAATGTGACAAGATGTGGCGAGCCTCCTTTCACAGCCTATGAAATGTATTAAAACCCCAAACTCTCTAGCCCCCTTCTTTTTTTTTTAGGCCACAGCAATGCCTCAATGGTCGTTCCCATATGGGCGTTGGTATAGCCATTGAGGTGACCACCAACTTTTGAATAGGAGAAGACGCTTTTCAGACTGATACAATGCCTTCAGGAGTAAGGGAAACCATTAAACTATGGACACAGCCAGGGACGAGCAGTGAGCCCTCGGTGGGTGTAATATATGGGAGGGGGGCCATTGGAGGAGATGACAAAAGGATCCTCTCTCTCTGGAGGCGCGCAAGGCTATAGTACTTTGGCATTGTGCGCACGAGGATCCCAGTCAACAGAGCTTTGAGTCCAGTGTGTTAACCCTTATCCACTACCATCATTAATCACGTCCCCCGGCCAGCTACACGCCAGTCAGGATTTCTGTCCTCAATTGGAAACAAATGAGTGAGGAGAGAGCATGCAACCCCCTGAACAACCAAAATAAGGCCAATCTATTCACTGCCCCTTCAGTTGCAGGGCGAGGCTTATCGGCTAATGTCTGTCTTGTTGTTGGACATCATTATCACCCCGAGAAGTTAATGCGAAATTAAGCAGGGGTGCGTCGATAGAGGCTGGTTTTTTTTTATGTAATATCTCACTGATGTGTGAGTGGAGGGGGTGAACTTTTTCTTGTATGCAGATTAAGTTTGTGTTTTAAACCGGATTGACGTGTCTATTTTCTTTTTTTTGTGGGTAGTGCCTTGCTCAAGGGCAGGAGGTTGCTGTTGTTTTTTTGTGGGTAGTGCCTTGCTCAAGGGCAGGAGGTTGTTGAACAGGTGCACAGGTGTCGTGCACTGTTGACTACTGTGCAGTCTGAAAAGCAAAACATGCACTCCCCTTTCCAAAAACTGAAAGTTTGCGCGTAAAAACGTCACTTTTTCAAATTGAGTCTGGTGTGGAAAAATGTAGAAGAATTTTTTTTTTTTTTTTTTTTAAGTGCAAGTTGCAAACATCTTAAGCGTGTCTAAATGTAAAAGTCTCGGTTCACTGGAGGAAGCCTGATGCGCCACGTTTTCTCGACAATTTCCCCTCGCTGCAAAAAAAAAAAAAAAATAGACAAAAGTATTCGTCTATAGGCCAATAGTTTGTATCCACGCTATTTGTTTCTGCGCTCTGGATAATCCATAAAAAGGAGTGAATGTGCAGCTATTATCCGTCTGCCAGACCCACTGACGCTAGGATGGGATTTGTTTTCTTTATAAAAGCGCTGGGAAATAAACTCATTCTTTAGTATCACGATGTCTCAGCCAGTGAGGCGGAAAAGCAGCAAAAAAAAAAAAAAAAAAGAGAGAGAGAGAGAGAGAGATACCGAACCAATTGCGGCACCTTTCAGCTGCTGAGACCGGATCAAAACACTCTTGAGAAACCGCTTAGAACTGAAAGAGAAAGTGAGAGACTAAATCCTATAGACGGGATTTGGAGCCATATAGCCAGCGAGCGAGAATGAGAAAGAGATAAAAGAGAGAAATCGGTGAGGAGTTTTTATTCGTTCCTCTTTGGATAGAGTTGTCTTCTCTTTGGGGCCCTGTCACTCTCCATGTAGCCTTTATGTCTGCTTACTCGGCTGTCGGATGGAAAACATATTTTCGTTCCCCTGAGAGGAGCGCGAGTTACTTAAATACCTGAATTTAAAAAACACAATAGACAAAGAGCTCATTATTATTATTATTATTATTATTATTATTAATATTAATATTATTATTATTAACAATAATAATAATAATAATAATAATAATAATAATAATATAGCCTAAATTATATGAATAATGATTAAATAATAAATTAAATATGCCAGACATATCAACTCCAACCAAACTTAACTATAAAAATTGCTGTTTTTATTTTAATGTCAACTAATGGTAATAATAATACGTTCTTATACGTCCAAAATGAAGTGAATTATTTTAGCTGTCCATGTCTTCCTTTCCGCTGTACTGCTTGTCCATAACAGCCCCACGTGTCCAAAATGCTCATCAAACAAATGCTAATTATTATTTGCTTGCGCCTGAGTTCCAGCGCTTGCGCTTCCCTCTGACCGCATTATAAATCAGACACAATGCAGTGAATAGATATTTAAGAAGCAAAGCAAACGTTTAAAAAACAAAACAAAACAAAACAAAAAAAAAGATGGCGTTTCTCCTTCTTCTGAAAAAAAAAAGGGTCCGCTCAGTGTTTGGCCTTGCAGGAAAAACCCTCTGAAGTGGAATATTTCCACAGCAGCCTGACCATCTCCACACTCCTGCATGTTGCCATAATGAGAGACAAAGCCCTCTCTAATGAGCAATTACACGTAGTGCGAACCGTTCCCATAACCAATCATTGCGTGTGAAGGAAAACATTCCTTTGTACTAATATCCGCGCAGCACAGCTCCCCGGCTCTGCCTCCCCATCAGGAGGGGAGGAAAGCGCAGGCTGTTGGATGGACACCTCTGCTGAAAGGACAAGCCGCTGTCACGCACATCCATGTCTGGGACAGTGGAGGCATTCAGACTGCATGCTTGGCCTATGGCTTCATCTAATCGACTAGTCTTAATTGGGGGTCTTGTTCAGGGCATCAAAGCATGCCAATACAATACCTTCCTGCAAACAGAGCCGTAGACCGGAACCACTGGAATAGTGAGCTGTAAAACTATTCATATTCAAGCATGACAGTTCATGGTGACCTCTGAGGAGTTCAGACGGACGTCACGCGAGGGAAATATTTTTCTTCTTCTTCTTTTTTTTTTTTTTTTTTTAGGTGACTGACCAACCTGTGAAACCAGAACCAGACCCGGTTCTACCTTTCTTTAGTGCGTGCGTCAAGGTGTCTTTACCGCCACTGTGTGATAATGAGGCTCACCTTGGTTGGGCTGCCCTGGCACTGATGTTCCGGGGTACCAGCCGGGCCGGGTCCCCCAAGTTCCTGTCTGACCGTTGAGCATTCTCAGCTTGTCATACATGCCATCTGCGCCCATCTGTTGCTTTTCACTAGCCAGGTTGCGGAGGACTCTGTTTATCGATGACACCTGAATGACAAATTACATATGATCACAGCAAAGATTAGGATCAGATGGAGAGCGCGCACGCACGCACACTTTATATTAATCATAATAAATCTGCGCGCTCCTTTAATTCGCCGTACGTCGCGCCGCTAAGCGCGCTCCGACACTTTGAACCGCAGCGTGTTTGATAAAGACTGAATGGTTCGCTGCCCATCTCCTCTTCCTCCACTGCATGAGAAAAAAAGTCACTTCATGTGGCAAATTAAATCATGCACACAACTTCCAGTCAGCACACTTACACTGGGTATATTGTCGTTGGTGCAGATCCCCTCCGACAGAAGTCTGTCACGGATCTCCCACGCAAAGATAGACGGACACTCCCGCTTGTACTGCGCGATCTTCGCGACCACCTCTGGAGTGGCTACCCTGGGCTTGCTGCCGCCTATTGCTCTCGGTCTTATGGAGCCAGTTTCATAATATCTGCCCAGGATCTTGCTCACACAGCCGTTGGATACCTGGATAGGAAACAAAAGACACAATTCACATACATTATTTACGACTAGTAACGGAATTTTCTAAGATGGCGTCAAATAATTATCACCTTTTCACTGTCCAGCACTTGGACTTCATCATGGGTCTATAAACACAAAAAATATGCCTTGAATGGTATATTAGGCATTTCTTACAATAAGAGCAGGCACATTACTTTACTTGTTTTCGTCTGCCTTATTACATTTCCAGAAGACGGAAAGATAATCATTTCACTGACTTCATAAAACAACCATTAAATGCAACATTCACGCTACAGGAAACACGGAGTATTTCTCTCACTGACTTTATCTTTACAAGTAAGTTTGTGTGCATTGAAAACAAAACCTTGTTTTCGGGTTCAGAGAGGAGTGTGGTTGTCACCTGCAGTATCCTGGAGATGTCGCAGGGTCGAGCGCCACTGTGAGCAAGTTCAACTATTTTCTGCCTGGTGGAATCCGGCAGCGGTCTACCATTAACAAACACACCACCAAGCTGGTTTACGCCACTGTGACCTACATGGAGACAAAAGCATCGCAGTCATCACACCGTCACACAACTCCAACTACAGCATATGTGATCATAAAGCACATGAATGTCACTGGATGGTTGGTGGTGAGGAGGAGGAGGAGGAGGAGGATGGCAGAAAGCGCTCAGGATAAACCGAGTTAAAAACATGAAGCATGGAGACAGAAGTACACTGCAGATTACTGGGGGAAAAAAATAAAATTAGCTGTCATGTGATTGTAAAAGGTGTTTAAAATCCAAGTGCACTGATAAAATGAGAGTTTAAAGGAGCTGTTGCACCGCTCGGTGCGTTCGCCTCCGAAGACGAACTGCGCAGTTGTTCAGAAAACACATGCACAACATGGATTAAAAGCGACAACAGCGTCATAAAAACTGAACCAAAACATCTAAATGTGTTATTTTCTAATAATAAAAGAGCACATCAGTCCGTCTCCCGCCCCGAGGAGACTCAGTCGGGCTTTAATCAAAGCGGCAAACTTCGCTATTAAAGCATTCAGCACCGTTATCCATCCCAGCTGCGCATCACCAACAACACCAGCAGCTCGCTCATAAACTGTCCTCAAAATAATAACCACCAGCAGCGACAATCACATAAAAACACTATAGCTGTAATAATGTGTTAAATTAGCTTCCATTCAAAGGCATCGCTTTTTAGGAAAGTGGCGTTAAAATCGACAGCGATGGTCCTCCAGAAACACACAATAATTACGCGTCAGGAACACAGGCAGCACACAGGATACTAGCTCTAAAATAGCAATTTTTATGATTGCTTATTGTCTAAAAAAGAGATAGCTTTTTGAAAATTATCCTTAAATTGTTCTATGGCATCTCGCTAAAGCACAGAATAAGCCCGCAAACCTGAAGCCAAATGGGAGAGCTGACTCCCCGGAGTGCCTGAGCTGCGCTCTGCTTCTCCGCTGCCTTCCCCTGCGCTGCCGCCCGGTACATTGACTCCGGGAGCAGAGGCTCCTTAGCAATAAATAAGCTCCAAATATAGAAGAGGGGGAAAATATGATGAGCCTGCCTGACATTTGTCTTTAAAATAAAGCTAGCTGCACGTCAAGTTTGAGCTTAATTTCTGGAAATAGGCGGAAGTCGCCTCGGATCATGCATGGGAGGCTAATTGAAAAGATCAGTTGGAGCACTTGTGGCAGGCATGTCACTTTATGACACCGCTCTGCTTTTGAAAATCGCATCGTCACGACAAATAGTAGCATGATAAAACGACCCTTTCTGTCTGCATTTGGATATCACTCAGACAAAATTGGACGCTACTCGTTTACCCTCCGAGGGAGACTTCGTTTTAAGGTGGCCGGGGGCTACGCGCGGCCACACAGACGAGGGCGCGCCTGGATTCTTAACATATTAAAAGTGACATGCAGTTTTTTTCCCCCCCTTGTTTGTATTTGACAACAAATGCTCACAGCCACTGCAGTCCTGTTGTGTGCAATCGGTGGGCGTCTTTGCTCAGAAACATGTCACAGGACTGCGCTTTAAACCCGCACACTTTATTTTATAGGAATGATCACACGGGCCTTTGTATAGATGAGTGAATCCAAAACCTGCTTAACTGAGTAACATATCCCTTTTGGCCGCTATGTGCAATAATCTTCCAGCGTGGATCTGATTGATAGTAAACCCATTATCATCCCTCCTGCTCTTTGGTAATTCCAGGATTAAGTGGAATTAATAGACTTCTTACTCTGAAATTGGCCTGCGCGCATTAGGCGCTCCCGCTCCGCTCTGCGGGTCCTCCAGAGCTGCTCCATCCCCTCAGATTTATAACTATCATATAAATCCTCCGGATCGATAAAACCGTCAGATAAGGACATCACATAAAAATCAAACCCCTCCTAAAGGTTAAGTCTTAATCATGGCACAATTCCCTCAAGTGCCCAGAGTCGATCTCGCCCGCTGGCGCTGATTATGCGCCTTGTATTCTATTGCGAGTCGACTAATAGGAAAACATATGGTGTCAATTTGGACGCTCCCCACCATATACACCCAGGAGTTATTAGCACAAAAGCCACCGAGGCCGTCGCGACCTTTAGACAAACCCAAAGGGCCGGGCCCAATGATATCTCCTCGGCAATTCGCACCAGACATCACACGCCAAGCCAGGGGAGCATCCCATTATCATCAATCCGCAGCAAAGCAGGAGCGCCGGGTATTGTACACAGCTTTGATAAGGCCCCATCAGCTCTGTAATGGACAAGCGACTAATCACAGCGCTGCGGCCTCTAAAACAAACCTCTGCTGCCACCAGCTTGTAAAAGCTACTTCTGCTTTTTCACCCCATCAAACCAATCCAGCTGTCACGTGGAGCCAAACATTGGGATTCACACATTATATATATATATATATTTTTTGTGGTTGATTAACAGCACAAGACACGTCATCATCATCATCATCATCATCATCATCATCGAGGTATATGGAGAATAATATAATAAAATTATTCCACACACCTTCATCACAGATGTCATACACCTCTTGTCCAGCAGCAAGAGAGAAAATGTTTCATGTTTATCCTTTTTTGTTTTTCAACACACACACACACACACACCAACACACACCAGCAATAAGACACATATTCAACTCATGGGCTCACTTTAACACACACATCTACCATGATTTTTTTTGCATTTATTTTTTTTTATTTTAAAGGATTGGCACCCACGACAATATGGTTGTTAATATTTAGTTCACCCTGCGCCCTGACAGTGAGGCCCGCGGTTATAGCGCGTGCGTTTTTCTCTCTCCTTCCTTTAGTCCACGCCGCTGTCTGTCCGTGAAGAATATGGACTCATCTACATAAGACATTATTGCTATTCCTCATGTTTCATGCAAGGCTCCTCTTTTTCCCCTCCACGCAGCTAATCTTGTATGCAGCCTGGCAGCCAGCTCTAACGCTAATGCAGACGGCTGTGCAATTATTTAATACCAACTCAAGCAGAAACAAAAAAAAAAAAAAAAAAATCTCCCTCTCAACCCTCATCCTCCTCCTCCCCCCTCTCTCTCCCTCTCTCTCTGGAGGAGGACGACGTGTGATTAACTTGTTCAATAATAACTTGCCTACCTATCATTGCAAAATAAAAAAATAAAAAAGGAGGGAGAGGGGGAGAGAGAGAGAGAGGGGGGAGAAAATAAATTAACAGCAATGAAACGGCCATCAAATAACTGCGAATACCCCCCCCCCCCTCCTCAGAGTCATGCAAATCTATGCCTGCGACATACATCCCCCTGTTTTTCTTCCCCCCCCCCCTTTAAAAGTTATTGCGCTCTAACAACCGGGTGCATAATGTCAGTGGGTGCTGCTTCCATGCAACCGCACAAGGGGAAGGGTGGGGGGGAAACTTGCGGTTGTAATCAAAAAGTTTCAAAATAAAACAAAAGAGCCTGAACATAAAAAAACAACTTACTGTTCTGCATCATTGAGGCTACGCCAGACTCCCACGTGGCTTGGTTGTGGTATTCTGAGCGTCACAAGGAGAAGAAACAAAACAAAGCTGGTTAGCATCAAACCGCAACAACATGGCGCTTCATTGTCAAATTATTTGCAATGCATTTTTTAAAATTATTTTTCATTTTAAATAAACATTTCTCATCTCATCTTTCGATTATAGAATTTTTTTTTTTTTTTTCAATTATTATTTTTTTTTTTTGCGGGATCTTGTGCTTTACAACATTATAGATGCATAATGAATTCCTCAGTGTATGTACTGAATGTATTATAATTAAACTTGCCTGGAAACAGAGATGACTGTCCACTCTATAACAATTTAGTCAATCATCTGCCGTTCTCACTACTTAATGTCTCCCTATAGGACAAAGCAAAACAACACATTAGCACAGCCACAGCTATACTGATGTACTCAAACTTAACTGTTACCTGCATATTTTTTTTTTTATAGTCAAGCCTTTTTAAATGTTTGCTGACGGATTATTTGAGGGGCCTTGTCGAGATAAATTCAAAGTAACTTCCTCGGGGCCTGTAACTCTTTCACTTTTTCTTTCCAAGAATAATAAATAAATAAAAAAAGTTAATATAAAGCAATCAGCCCTCATCGTCTCACCAGGAGATTTTTCTTCACCCCCCCTTTCTTTTTGTAAACTTGATCTCCCTCCTCTTGTGGTGTCTATCGTGGAAAACTGTACAGTGACACACGTTGTCTACCTCGCCTCACTGCTCTGCAAAAGTCCAGAGCAGGAGGGGGTACAAAGCTGGTGTACAAAGCCTGCTGGACTCCAACAATGCACCCCCTCCTCTCTCTCTCTCTCTCTCTCTCTGCCTCCGTATACCTCAGACCCGGGGCGAGAACTCGGCCTCCGCGACTAGAAACACACAGCTTCCCCACTAAACACACCAACAAGTTCAGATTAATACAAAGAGCCGGAGGCATGCATCCACCCCCTCCGGGACCATTCACACACACACACACACACACACACACACACACACACACACACACACACACACACACACACACACACACTCTCTCTCTCTCTCTCTCTCTCTCCTCACACACACACACACACACACACACACACGACCGTGACCCCGCTGCCGCTAGTGCGTGAATGTGGGTTTTGTTTGCCCCGCTTTTACAGAGAGACAGAGACACAGAGAGAGAGAGAGAAAAAAATTAAAGCAAACGTAATTTTCTTCTTCTAAATATTTGGTGGTTATTTGGTGCTGCTGGTGCGGGTTGTAAAAGCGGGTTGAAAGACACAACAGCGCAGTAGGGCGCTCAATTGGAAAAGACAAATGCATTAAAGAAGCTATTGACTGAGAGGGAGGGGGGGGGGAGGAGGAGGAGGACAGATAAAAAGGGGGCCAAGGGAGGGAGAAGTCTGAAGTTTTTTTCTCTACCCTCCGCGCAAAGTCGTGTGTTGTGTGCGGAGCAAAATGGCCCAATAACGTCGTCTAACGGGGCTGCTGTGTTGGTCCGTGAGACGGAACCAAGGAAGGCCGCCATTGCGCTTGGACGCTGGCTCTGCCTCTCTGCTCGTGTCTCACAGGCAGGCTGCGTTACTCTGATCCAGATTCCATCACACTGCTGCACATGTTAGTTAGCCTGCTACACCCACACAGCTCCCATTGCATTTCATATATTCTATTATTATTATTATTATTATTATTATTATTATTATTATTATTATCAGCCTCTTGTTATTCTGTGAAAGCGAATGCGCAAAAAGTGTAAATTAAAACGAGAATATGTTGAGAGTGACCAGCCTGTGTCAGTCAGCAGCTTTTAGCCTCCAAGTGGTTAATCATTTATTTAAGGTCGAGGGCTCAAACGTTGTTGTTCCTGAGGTTAACTACGATCTAATCTGCATTTTCTTTTTTCTCCCTTTAGTAATCCCGGACGACAATGTCCTGAATTCAGCATCGCTTATTCTGGCCGCTGGATCACAACGTTCACACGCAGGAGTGCTTCATGTAGGCCTTTGCGCTGCAAGTTGCATCCTAACAGCGGATATATATATATAAATATGAATATATATGCGATACACATGCATTAAAAAAAGTGTTGCATAATATAGAAAACACGTAGTGAGTTGGTTATTAGCATGCACACAGACAACAGGTTAAATGTCAGCTCAGAGCAGCAGCTATTACCACACAGGCCTGGTGTGTTTTTACTATTAGTGCTTTTTTTTTTTTAAATTAAAGTATTTTTACGCTGAATTATGCTCAATTTATTTCAGTAAAAATGCACAATTGCAGCAAAATAATGCATTTATATTATTTTATCAATTCCTCCCATTTATTTTGACAGAATAGTTTAAAAGCAGCAGCTTGTGTCCGTATTGTGCGTTTTATTTCGAAATAACTGGAATTATTTGAAAGCATCGTTAACTATTAATAGTGTGATTGGCCTGTCAACACTGTGTGTGACTGCTGTAAAATGCTCCACAGCCCAGCTGTGAGAACGTAAACGTGGTTTTAACTTGCTGTCATTAAAGGCAGACTGAGACATCCAGGAGGGGGGAAAAAAGTGTGGGGTGGCAGTTGTATTTTGTCAGACGCACAAACACACTAAAACTAAAAAACGGGCCTCCTCCCCAACTGCTGCCATGGAGCTTTTTTTTTTTTTTTCCATACAAGGCGCTTGGGTGACTCGCCTGCATGAATCAATCTGACACCTTTCCTCAACGGGTCATTGCGCCCCATTCTCCACGATGATCACTGTCCTGGCCCAACGTGACTTTTTACTCTTTAACTGTCATAAATAAGCGGTAAGCTATCCGTGGGCCCTGAAACACAGCGACAAAATCGAGCAGGCAAAACAGACAAGGGACGCTAAAGGCTGTTCGCACTGTTTGAGAGAGAGGAGACAGGCTGCACGGTCCAAACGATAGGCACAACCTCCCTGAACCTCAACCTACAGCCGAGAATAAATCACCTAGAATAATATTAATAATTGCAATTGATGTATATACAATAACAATAATAATGTACAATAATAATAATTCAACAATTTAAGAGCACAGGCAAACTTTCAGTCAGGATCTCACCTTTTTGGGGCATCCTGCGTCGTTGTCAAAGTCCTTGGCAAACTACAGGCTAACAGCCTAGTTCTCCACACCACGGAAAAGAGAAAAAAAAAACAAAAAACAAAAAAGCCGACCAGGATCAGTCTCTCTCGGGAAGTTTAGAAGAGGAAAAAATTAGTTTCCAGTGGTCTTCGGCGGAGACGGAGGGGATATCCCTGCGAAGTGGACAGAGATTGACAGTGAACTCAGATGTCAGGACGCACGGAGTTTGGCGAGGATGTGCGCTGGCGTGTGAGAGAGCGAATGAGAGAGTCGGAAAGAGAGAGAGTGGGGAAGAGAGGAGAGAGAGAGCGAGAGAGAGAGGAGGGGGGGGGGGAGGAGTGGAGTGGAGTGGAGTGGAGGGAGGGAGAGTGGTGGTAGTGGTAGAAGGAGGTGGGGGGGGAGGAAGAGAATGAACACACCTATGCTGATTGGTGATGGAACAAGTGTATTAATGTTATGTGTTCCTGGTCTGCTGTGTGCGCCTCGCCTCGCCTCTCCTCGCCTCGCCTCCCTCCGCCGCTCTTCACTGGCCCATTAGCGCGACCCGACCTCTGTCATCATCCCCCATATAAACACTTCCCCCTGCACCACAGCCAAAGCGGGAAACGGGGCCGAGCCACAGCGAGAGAGAGAGAGAGGGCGAGAGAGAGAGAGAAAGAGAAAGAGAGGGAGAGTCTCGTCTTCCCAACCCACTAATCAGCCCACGCATGCAAATACCCAGCGCTCACTTGCTGGATATTGCCCTATTGCAGAGCAACTGCCTCGGAAATGCCCATTGGACGGAAGGCTCTATTCTTCCAGGCTGAATTGGGTCCGCGCAGGGAATCTCAGGCATGTTCAGCTCCAACCTGAGGCTAACTAGTGCTGCGAGGAGGGAGGGAGGGAGGGGGGGGAGAGAGCAGCGCGCACATGAACGTTGGAGCTCATAACAGCAAATTAAAATTACAAAGAGCTGCAGCGTGCCTTTAATGGAGCTACACATGCGATTCATGTTATAGAGAGGAGTGTAATTATGCTTAAAAATATGTATATATAAAGTTAAAGAAAGTGTTTTTTTTTTATTATTATTTGTTTGTGGTTCTGCGTCCATGCACGTGTCGAGTGTGGGGTGATGTCACTGACAGGAAACGCTTTTATTAAAAACTAAATAATTTAAACAATTTGCCTCACATGTGAATAAGCGTCATTCTCATCTAAAATTGATTAAATAAAAATGAAGGTAGGAACCTGAAGTCCAAAAACATCCCTGAGAGGAGACCTCTGCTGCTGCGTGGAAAGTAGTGCACCTGAGTTTGGAGAGTTTCTTTTAAAATTATTATTATCAATTTAATTCAAACCTCTAAATGTGAGCATATTTATGTTAAGTCTTCTGCATATACAAGCAAAAAAAAAAAAAAATGGCACGACCCTTCAGAAAAGGTCCCCCACGTGCTTTTGTTGATTCTTTTGGGTATCACCTTCCCCCTCCTGTCAACAAGAACGCCATGCGTAAAGAGCGCAGCCTTTAGGCAAGCTCCGCTGCTTTTTATGGACACATTTGCGAGGCGCGGCGACGTCACTCCTGCGACCTGACAGCAAATAGCACGCGTAAATAAAAGTAAAGCAAATGACTGTGTAGCCATGGCCACACGCTCCCCAAACTGCGCGGGTTGAATGACTGGCTATTAACGCACACCTCAACGCACCCAAAAGCAACCCCTCTGCGCCCGTGTTTGAGCATACACCCGGAGCTTTGGGCAGCACCAGTCTCGGCACTGAGGAGCCCCGTCGCTTTACTCCAAAAGGAGGAGAACCGAGGGGGAAGAGAATGAGGCTTGTATGGATGTGGAAGCCAAACTAAAGCAAGAAAAGGGGGTGCGTGAAAGGGCAGAGAGAGGGAGAGAGGAGAGGAAAGAGAGGGGGGACAGGCAGGAGCAGGGGGAGGGGAGAGGAATAGTTGTTTTTTTTTTTTTTTTTTGGGATGGGAGGCCATGAAATGAAGTCATGGAGGCCTACACTTGACTTTCTTTGACATGTGAAAAAGTAGGAGAAGTCAGAGCTCATCAATAAAACACTTCGGAGGTGAAAGAGGGCTCCCTAACAACCATCGCATTCCTGACTATGGGTTCAATGAGTAGACAAACGACGCTGCCAGAGAGAGAGAGAGAGAGAGGGGTGAGAGGCAAGAGAGGGAGGGAGGAAAGGGGAAGAGAGGGAGTCAGAGAGAGAGAGAGAGAGGGGACTGCCCGGCTTGAATGGGGCCCTCAGTGGGCCGGCGAGATAATGAGCTGAGAGGACCGGCTCAAACTGTCACCGAGGGTCCCGCGGTGAGGAACAACACTTTGGCCAATACTCCTTCATCAAACAACCCGTAAACTAAACGAGCACATTCATCTGTTTCTCCTTCCTGCATTGTTTCTACTCACTTAGACTGGTGGCTCAGCCTATAGGCCTACCGTGAATGGGCCGCAGCTTATATCAGCGAAGGGAGGAGAGGAGGGGGTTCCCAAACATTTTCACGTCAAGGACCCCCCTATTAGACATGCATTAGACCACAAACACCCCCCCTCCCTCCCTCCCTCCCCCCCTCTGCACTCACCCCACCCGATTTGAGCTATGAGGCAACCTCGTGTTGGTTATGATTTACTGTAACACTGAATGGACAGGGAGCGTCATCATTACTCACATTTAACTTTTAATTTCACTGTTTTCGAGGCGACCACGGAGGGAAATGGTCTTCTTTTACAATTTGGAGAGAGTGTACTCGTGTTGTAATAAAAGTTCGAGGTGCTTAAAGTTGTTTGAACGCAGTGTTTACTCTGCGTCCTCCTGAGGGTCAGCCACGGTGGGCTGCACGTTGGACTGGCGCGTCAAACCAAACCCCAGCCGCAGAATTGCGAATTTTAATTTTTTTTTTACTGAGCTCAATCATGTGACGAGACGCTGATAAACATGTGACAATCTCGTCCAGTTAAACGTTCAAGCAAAAAAAATCTCCCGAGCAAGCCCTTTAAAGGACTCGCTCCGTGTTGTTCGCAGCCTACTTTTGTAGTGCAAATGTTATTGCACACTCACTTGTCACAGGCTGCAGCTGTCAAAAATTCACACCACTAACCTGCCCTCGCTGAAAAGACAGATTCCCCGATGAGTGTGTCAAGTAGTTTTCTTTGGAAACAATACCTCCAGTAGGTTATTGATTTCTTTGGTTAAGCTGTAAATCCGCTCCAAGAGCTAATTCGTTGTCTCCACTCTCAGGAGGTTTTTCTTTTTCTTTTTCCACAATCTTCACTCGCATGCCAAGTAGGCCCTCAGCTTTATAAGGAAGAACCCAGTTAGTAAATATATTTTTTTTTTACTATATATTTTTTCCCTGTTTTGTAAGGTAAGGTCTGGGTTTTCTGTGGAAGGAAAAAAAACGGGGATAGGCTGATGTTGGGAAAGCAATTAGCCCAATTCGGATTATCAGCAACTAATGCCAAAGGCCTTGAAAAGAAAGCCTAATCTGGTCGCTATTTTCCCCTGAGGCAGTGTGGTATTTGTACCCATCTAGAAACTTTTAAATACAAAAAAAGAAAGAAAGGAAGAAAGAAAGAAAGAAAGAAAGAAGGGGAGGGAGCTGCTGTGGAAAACAGTGACATTGTTTTTGGACAGGGGGAGAGATGTAGTGCAGGGTGAACCCTCCTCGTCTGGTTCTGGATCAGACTTTACAGGCTGATATAAATCTGTGTGAGATGAATTCATCATGTGTTAAAGTGGCGGAAAAGGAGCTTCCAATTGGGTTTGTTTTATTACTAAATCTGACTTAGTTTTATTGACAGTCGTTTGTGATGCCACTGGAGGTCACAGTTGACTCACCTTTTTACGTATGAGGACATATCTGGGGGGGAGGACTGTTAGAAAATGTTCCCAGATTGTTTTAGGTAAAATAAAAAAGCTGGCTGAGCTGATGCTTGGAAAATCGGTGCATTGATTTATATTTATGTATTTTTTTTTTTTTTATGCAGAAAGGAAGGCGTGAGTTTGTTATTCCTTGGGGAGGGAACACATCACACCCTGTTTGTTTTATTTTATTTCAGGACAGAGCTGCATGCACATTATAAAAGCTGCTGTTACCGCCCACAGATCCCAAACTGATCATTTACAGGCCTCACACTTTAATGCACCTTCTTTACGCACTGTCGAGCAAACAAACAAATCCATTACTCTTACTATTATTATTATTATTATTATTATTATTCATTTTATACTGTCGTTTATTATAATTATTAATTATTAGCAGGTAATTTTAACAGTCTTTTCTCTGATAATATTGTTGACAGTTCTGTGGTGGAAAATCAATTTAGGGTAAAAAAATAAAAATAAAAATGTAGTTTTTAGGTTTTAAAAATCCAAATAAAATAAACCTACAATTATTATCATTAATATTAGCAGTAGTATTATAGTAAAACAATAACAACATTATTATTATTATCATTCTGTCATGTCGACCTGAATGTGTGAGCTGCTTTCTTGTGGCGCTGACCTGTCATTCATCACCCAGCCTCGGATTGTCACATTTATTCTCTCTGAAGACATTCACGAGCAGATCGCTGCTTTATTTGCATAAATTATTTGCACTTTTACAACGCGTGATTCCGTTTTCATCAACAATAATTAAACAATCACATGCTTGTTTGACTTGTGCGCAGATAATTCATTAATCTCATTTTCTTTTCTTTTTCTAAAAAAAAAGGCGTGTGGAGCGCGGACCGGAACAGAGGATCTGTTAATGTTTTATGTCTCAGTATTTTCTGTAAATATGAGGAGACACGACTCCAGCACGGCGTGGACAAATCTAAGAGTTTTTTTTTTTAATTTTGTTTTTTTATCCTGGAAATGTTTGAAGGAGGTTTGCTGTAAAGGCCCAAGAAACACAAACCTAACCCTTTTTAAACATGCTCCTTCAAAATAAAGGTCTAACTGCCTATAAATGTAATTTCAACTGAATTGAGCTGCATCACTCTGCTCCTCCGGGGTAAATATTGAGAGATAAATACATTAATGCGAATGTTGTTGGGTTTTTTTTTTAATTGACCTAGTTCAACTTCCACGGTGCACGATCTTTGACGTTTTGTGTGGAGCCAGGGAGAGGACCGAGCATTTTCTGGTGCAGCCTCGAAGAAGGTGTACAGTCCACAGAAGCCCTCTCCTGGCAAAAGGCTGAAGGCTGGGATAAACACCGGGGCTAATGGTGTCACAGCGCTGCTCGGCGAGCGTGACAGAAAGAAACAGGAGGACCCAAACATACAAGAGCCTGGACCTGAGGCACCCACAGTCTCCCAGCTACTGTTTGGGCGTCAGATTGTGCTTTTATATATGTGATGAGGCAAATACATATGGAAGATCATCTCATTAGACTGGAGGTTCAAATAGAAAATATGTATATAAATAAAATATTTATTAAAAAGTATAAAACAAGGCCTAGGCGGTTTTTTCTGGAGCAGAATCAGCGTGGAAACCCTCAGGGCGCACATGTCATTCCCCCTGCATGCTTAAATGTACTTTAAATTATTTGACACGCTGTCTTTTTCTGCAAGCTGCCGTCAAAACTTTAACATTTTTCTTTGTTTTTATTCCACAACACGACCAATAACTTCTCCACCTCAACATTTAAGACTAGATTACCGGGGGCTGCTTCTCCAAAAGATCTCACGTGGATCGTAGCGCAGAGAAGAAGAAGAAGGAGAAGAAGGAGAAAATGCGCCGTTTGGCTGAAACACTCCGCTGACGGACAGCGTCATTTCCAGCGCGCTGATGGATCGACTGCAGCTGAATAGATCCCAAACACATTCAATTTACTGTACAGGTCGAAGCCTTTAATTCCCCCCCGCGCAAAGCTCATAATAATAGGCGCTTTTTAAGGAGTGACGTGCGCTTAATTCCTCGGTGAAGATCGCTAATTACACGCTGTACGTGTGCATGATGGATGACAACAACAACAACAACAACAAAAAAAGCCCAAGTCAGCTCGCCGTGTTTCAACCGCGTGTGTGTGGGGTGCACACCTCCTAGAGCAACGTGCAAGCACTTAGCCAATAATTGTGCCTAACTTTGCCGAAGCACCGAGTTTATAATCAATCTGCAGGCGCGTTCAAGTTTCTGCGTTAAACGTTCAACTCTGGGGAGATCAGGGAGAGTGCAGGAGTGCGCGCTGTTGCAGCGTTTAAACATTAACAAAAGGAGAAATTCCAAAGTGTCAGAGGGTTTAAATATTAAAAAAAAGGACCCGTTTGAAAATGAAGTTCATCCAAACTCACCGGATGAGAGGCGGCAGACGCGTCTGGTGAGCGGTATCCTGTGCGTACGAAGTGGCTCCGTCCCTCCCCGGATGGATGAATCTCTCCTCCGTGTCACAGCGACAGAAACTTATAGGTCCCGATTAAAATCTATCTACCTTTGGATCCGTCGTGGAGTTGAAATGTCAATGAGAGTGGGAAAAAAAATCTGCGGCTCTTACCAGCAACTTTCCCTTCGGCATCAGCCCTCAAGTTGGCAGTGATTGGCTGGAGCGACGGGTCGACGTCATACCTTGGACAGGACAGAGAGCGCAGAATGGGGAAGTGCACAAGGTAGCGTGGAGCAGCACACCGGCCTGTTTACTGTCCCAGTGTGTGTGTGTGTGTGTGTGTGTGTGTGTGTGTGTGTGTGTGTGTGTGTGTGTGTGTAGGGACTGACAGCTAACAACACTCTGCAGGCTCCTGTTTTTATCTTATTGTTTTATTTTTTTTCCATCCTTATTTATTTATTTCTCAATTTATGTTTCTAGTCTTGTTATTTGTTTGTTTAATTCCATTTTATTTCATATGTATTTCCTTGTTAAAGTGTATTATTTTGTGGTAAGTCTATTTCTTATTTCACTGACTTGGTTCCACGCTGTCTCGTGTTAAAGACGCTTCCTCAAGACACAAAAAACATGATCCAGGTGTCTCCAGTGATATTAAAAATAAAAGTCATATATTGAAAAAGGATCTCTAAGCTCATCCTGAAAGTCTTAATAAAAAAGATTTTCTTTTTATTCCATGTAAACAGAAAGCAGCACGGACCCGGATGCTGAAGCCTGGTGATTTTTATTTTGAAATTTTAAACTTTTACGTGGATATTTTCTCCTTTTTTGCCAGAAATTGCAGGTTTTTGCGAGATCTTGTTCATTTAACTTAAAGAAACAAAATGTCTGAAAACCATCACAACAAAGGCTGCATCTCCCTTTAACAGCTGCTGCGTGTAACAGCTCCTGAGGAGACAGGGGGTAGACTCACCATATAGGACTATCAAAACATGAGCAAGTATGGGTTTTTGTTGTTGTGTTTTTTTTTTTATCTGAGCATGCTCAGTGTGCAACAGGTGTGGAGCAGAACAGGTGCAGGCAAGTCAAACCTGTGAAAATGTTCCTCATGGTGTATCTGAGCAGGAGGGCTATAACTTCCCAGAGCTGTGATATTACAGAAACACATCCTGGCACGTTTCTGTTGCGAGGACTACTTATGCAGCTAATCATAAACATGAGTTATGCTGTACAGAATGCCACTGACAGTAAAGACGTTTTTATTTCCACAGCCCTATAAAGTTGTCATCCACAACTCGTAATGGTGCCTCAGCTTCCCTTTCACTAAGGTCGGCTAAAAGCCTCGACTCCTATTTCACAACCTCTGATGTTTGTGTCAATTTGAACAAGCCGGTGAGTAAATGGGTAACCGCGCCGCCGCGCGTCTCTCAGGAAGAGACCGGGGCAGCGCAGGTACGGGCCAGTCAGGACTGGCTGTGTTTGGGCCATTATTTGGAGGAACAGCCATTAAGAGGCCTTGATACTGTGCAACGCAGCAGGGTGCTCGACATGCGCGCTGGAAACCGCACGGCTTGGGTCCCTGCTTATCAGGCTGTCAATAAAACGAGATGGGATACAGCGGTCGAGCCAGGTGCTCCCTTTCCCTTCCCACACAGCCCCGCTCTCCAGAAGCAGATCAGGCGTAAACGCAAATCTGTCCAGCCGGTTTTCCCTCTGCCGTCACCACGCTGCTGCTGCCGCTGCCACCTCCCTCTCTCTCCCCCCACTCCCCCCTCCCTCTCTCACTAAGCCACACTGACAGTTGATTCACATTTTTATGAATATATGGAAACTACTTTGCAACTCAAATACTCATCCCCGCATTTGCATGTAATCCCCAAATCTCTGCTGCTAATGCATATTTAGTAAGCACATACATTTCAATAAAAAGTTAAACATCTCACATTATTCCCAGCTGATGTGTCTGTGAACAGGCCTGCGTTGACAACGACAACAGCAACAACGACGTGTCCAAAACTTACATTATGGAGAGAGTGTGTCTCATACCTATATGGGAGCCCCCCCACCCCGCGCGTCCGCGCGAGCTTTCCAGGGAAAATGCCAATCTCTCGCTCGCCTCTGACTGATCAAATTTGAAACAAATTGTGTAATGATCGACCTCCCCTCTCTAGCCATGCAGAACATTATGCTGCCATAGCCTACGCCTCATGAGCTTATTGTTTACTGCCGCTGTAGCAGACAGAGAAAAATGTCCAGGGGACCGAGCACGTTACCAGAAAGCAGAGGGTGCACGCAGAGTTGACGCTGCCGTTCAAAGGGGGCACTTCATCCGTCTGAATTAGGATTAATTGCAATGGAGACGAGGAGGTAAGTTTGATCCGAGCTTCAACTTTAAACTGGGCCCCCGGTTTAGGTTGAAACTTTCTTAAACGCGTAAAGTTCCCCGCTTTTGAGTGCGCGTGGAGTTTTCATGCGTAAAAAGTAACTTAACAGGCGTTTACCGGCGTAAAAAATTGTAAAGAAAGTCTAAAGTTGGTCAAAGTGGGATGAGATCTGGCACTGAGTGAGTAAAACGTTCAGGCCTGTTCCCGCTGACACTCAAACAGCAGGTGTGTGCTGCGCAGAGATGCTTAGAGTGGTCATCTGATATTTTCAATTTAAGATACAGTGTCCAAAGATGATATAGCCTAATTACCCCAACACACACTCACACTGCACACGCGCACACACAGACTCCTACTCCTCATCTCTCTCTCTCCTTGTCTCCCTCTCTCTCCCCCTGTGTGAAATGTTTTAATAAGCCCTACACGCTCTGTGTGCAGAGTTTGATTTGTTTTCTCTCCATGCTCCCCGGCCCTGGATCGAGACATTAGCCGAATTCCCCCGGGGTGATTGGATGCAATTTGTCCGGAGTAGACAGGCACGTCCTGGATGTTAGGAATTCACTTTGGCTCAACGTGACAAGTCTGACTTCGATCTACAATTGCATCTGAAAGTGCAGCGAGCGGAAAGATCCCATGCCATTAAGTGTTCTTCTCCCCCCCTTCTCTCTCTCTCTCTCTCTGTCTCTCTGTCTCTCTTTCTCTCTCTCTCTTTTTGCAAAATAACAAGATCCTCCATTTGCTCACAAACATTCATAACAATTCCATTTGCGACACCTCTAATCTGCAAGTGAGGCCCTGTGTGCAGCGCTAAATGCGGGCTGAAGCGGCGGTGGTGCACATGGTCAGCGTGCCGAGTCAGACTGGAGAGAGAAAGTCCAAACGAGGGGATATTATGCCCCAAATCTATGACCCTTTAAATTAGATTAAAGATCGACAGTGGGCTGGATTTAAAAGAAGAGGAAGAAAAAAAACGTAAGAGTGACACCTGCCACGCAGAGTCGCCTGTGATTGATTCTGATGCTTCGTGCTGGCAACAATAATGCTGCTGTTTTGCGCAGGGCTGAGTAGGCGCGTTTATCACTCGCTTGCCAGGAGTGGCTGAAGTCAGTGTCCGTGTCGCGCTGTGAGCTGACAGGGGAAAATGGGAGCTAACGAGGTTGTCAGATGTCCTGACAAGACAAATGAGAGCTCGTCACTCCCCGCGCTTTAATAACGTTTAATGGAAACGTATTGCACCGTTCAAAATAAAGTGTTACACATACACGGGCTCTGGCGGCGACGCAGTTAATTACGCACGGCGAGGTAAATTACGCATCAGCTAAAGGGTGTTGGCCTGGATTCAGCACCGCCGAGGAGGATTGTATCTATATGGCACCTATGATTTGTAGTCAACAGACCAAGTCGACCTTGGATTTTGTGTTCAAGGAGTGATTAGACTCAAGTGGAGGTACAAATAATTAAAGGGAAATGCTCACTTTAGGTCTTTTTCAGAGAAGCAGATTTTTACTTATGACATATTATTTGGCTAATAGACTAAAAACAAATCAAAGATCAGCCTTTTTTTTTGTTGTTGTTGCATGAATAGATGTTTCTTGATGCTGACTTGTGATTTAATGAGCACTGTCTCCAGTTGTTATCCATATCTTTATCTTAAACCCCAAGAAACGTAATAAAAACCAGCATTTACAACAGAGATTTAACATCTTCCTGAGTGTGTCCTGCGCTGTAAGTCAGTAAAATACGACTTATTTATCATGTGTAAATGTCGAGATAAAAAGTGCCCCTCCTGTCACCTGTCACAACCTCTGCAGCCGTCTGCACTGACAGGGTTTCCCCCCCCATTCATCGCTCGCGTCACGGCTGTGATCCGGCTGATTTTTTTGAATAACATTGAGCGCTGAGGTTGTGCATTCTTCTGTGTAATTCATGGTGTGCGATATAGCCAACACACGGTATGGTAGTTATGGTCATGATACATAATCCCCAGGGCAGGGCTGATGCTGCATGGGCTCCGGCTCTTTATCGCCGGGCTGTGTTAGAGACTTTTTAAAAAAAAATGTTAACATGTTTATTTATTTAATAATGTGTTAATTTATGTGGCCACAGCTGTGAAGGAAGACCCACAAAGATCTGCTTTTACTTTCCGCTTTCTATGTGTGCTCATGATGATGCTTTCTGTCGTCAGCTGACTCGGAATGAGTTTATTTTTCCGAGGATAAATAAACAAGTTTGGCAAGACGTTGTGTTCAAATGAGCTGGGAAAAATGAGCATTTGACCTTACACGAATAATGTCCATCACGCTGCAAACCGAGGCATTAAAAGCGAGTTGCTTCCCCGCAGAAGTACTTCACTCACTGATGAATATTAATTAAAATCATAATCGCAGCCTATGATTTACGTCAGCTTCAAACGGGAGTCGTCCGGATTTGCCTTCCACTACATAACGCTAACAATTCATTACTGTGCATATATAGAGGCTCGCCTCACCTCGATTCAACAGGCACGGTGAGTGACAGGTGATGGGGATGGCATGAGTAAAGATCTCATCCGACGCTGCTCCTTTCTCTCCTGATGGAGGAGGGCGGGGTGTGTGCGTAAAAATAGACATAATTTGACTAATGTCATCACCTGCCCTCTGGTGCCTTTGTGTGCAGGGTCACAGAGGTCGGAGCACCTGCTGCAGAGGAGCAAGGAGAGGGGATCAGAGGAGGAGAGGTAATTATACTGTCGGCACCGCTACACACATGACTAGATAGATGGATAGATAGATAGGTGGATGGATAGATAGATAGATAGATAGATAGATAGATTTTTTTGTGCGCAAAACTTCAAATAATGGTTCAAATATCCAAATAGCTACGCATGTGATGCCACTTTTGCGCACAGGCCAGTGGGACCTTCCACAAACAAGCCTATAGCTCCAAGCGAGAGAGGAGACAGAACATAAAACAGCAAATGTGACAAACTCAACGCAGATCTGTGTGATATGTATAAATGGATGCAGCGGCACTGCTGCTCTCCGTGAACTCACACAGAAAACTGGGCTATGTAAAACAACACACACTAAATCAGGCAATAACGACGACAAACCGTCTGGAAAATGGACGCACATAGTGCAGCAAGAAATCACGTCCCTCCTTCTCTGTGTCTCCGGATGACAAATCCTATCCTGCAGTAAATATTTTGAGGATAATTGAACTGATTGTTATTTGCAAGTTTGCTCTGTCTTGAGTAGAAAAGCGGCGGCGCGCCTGTGCGCACCCATAATGACTTTCAGACCATTGGCGAGATATATTCATAATGTGGCGGATCTTAAATCGCTAATATGCAATTCCGCAAAAATACGTCAGGATGCATTATTGATTTGTGTGTGTGTGTGTGTGTGTGTGTGTGTGTGTGTGTGTGTTTTGTTTCTTTTAACACAGAAAATGTGAGTTAGATGTGGGACCCAGACGCTCTCAGAGGTCATGGAAAAGCTCGTCGTTAAAAGCTGACCTCTTGGTTACTTAAAGAAAGCTCACTAAAGCCCGACAAACTCTAAAGGGGAAGAAACAAAAAATATAATGAAGACAAAAAGGCGAGAGAGGGAGGCAGTGAAATTTGTGTTTGACAACATGTCTGCGTCTTCTTCTGCAGGCACTGTGTTGTACCTTGAACATACAGATTATTGAGGACTTCTGTGAGGAAAAATAAAGATAAGTTTCGGGTCAGTGCTTCACTATTGATCTTATTCACTCCATCCCTTATAGGCCGGTTATTCAGCAGCACCCCGCTGTGGATACACACTACATTTCAGCCCATACAGTGTTAAGCCTACATACTGGCTACAGAAAGCCTCTGTATAGACAGCGAAACGTTTCTAAATCTAATCACAAACGAACCGTAATTAGACAAGTAATTACCGGCGTAATTAACAGCCTCTTTCTGCTCGCTGTGCTTTGATATGGACGGCCAGCGAGCTCTGCGCTTTATGGCGCACAGGCGGCGGCAGCAGCAGCGGCGGCAGCAGCGGATAAAGTCCTTATTATTATTGCTGGAAACCCATCTGGTAATAGTCTTGCCCGAGACCTCCTCCCCCCTAATCAAGGTTTTAATTAAAGACGGTTGAGGGCCATGGAGAACATGAAGGCCAGTAATTAAGACTAACATTGGACCCTAACAGATGCAACCCTCCTCCTGCGTTGGTGAAGAAAAGGGAGCTCACAAAGCGAGACGCGCATAGATGTAATATGCAATAAACATAAATTATGAAGCATCAAAACACGAAAAATAAACAAGATGAAAAGGAGAATAAACCGTTGTGCTTTCTCTAACAATGCAGGTGCACCCAGGTTGGGTGAGTTTATACTCTCCACTATGCAGCGCGGCATTTAACCCCTCATTTGAGATCAGACGGACATTTACTGACGCGGTCTGGGTGTTTGTTTTCATATTTCTTTGACATGTATTGATTTGAGGACAGCGCAGGGGTTTTGTCGCAGGAGAGAGAGCCCCCGGTCACCCTGCATTAGTGTGATGCCTGCGCACTATAGGCCGACATGTGAGGGTCCAAACAGGACGGGGGCTCGACATTATCATCATTACACACAGACACACACACATATATACACCCGAGTGCGGTTGAACGCGCGCGTAAAAGTTGGCACATGGTTCAACTTAAAGGAAGCGCGTTTGCCTTTTAAATTAAAATACTCTCAACCTTTTTTATATATATATATGTGTTATATAAATGTATGGAGGATTAAGAAATCACATTACAAATGTAAAAAAAAAAAAAAAGCTACAAAGCTACGCAGTAATAATAAAATAGAAAATGATAATTGAGAAGCCAAACCTGCAAAAAAAAAGGGTGTTTATGGATTGATTTTTTGGGTATGTTGTGCGTAAAAGCGCACCTGGACTATCACTATCACACACACCATGTTATACAAAATGCAATAAAAACTGTCACTTATGGTTATAAATATTCATCACTTTGGCTTCAATCAGTCGCCACTCATTTCTCTCCCACGCACACGCACGCGCGCTCACGCACTAAAGGGACTTCCTCCATAAGTTGCACTGTGGAAGTTAAGATTTGCTCCTCTTCAGATGGGTAAGCAGATGGGCAGACGTTTAGCCAAATAAACCCCCGCAAAGTCCCCTGCCTGCTCAGCCACCACTGGAGAGGGCCTAGAAGAAGGTTGCACTTTGGCTTCTCGACCTCGTCACACATCTCCCTGAACAAATGGCAGAGCTGAAAACGAGTCAAGATTTGAGGCATGGGAGAGGAAGAAGGGAGAGTGTTGTCATGCGGAGCCAAAACGAAACGCTCTACTTTTTTCTGCTACAGGACAGATCACTCCTTATACACATGTGTGATTTAGAGACATACATGAGGTTTTGTGCTCTCAGTCAACATGTCATTATGTGTGAGACATTAAAAGAAATAAACAAAGTTCCAGAGGATAAATCTTACAGACCCATCTTCAGATGGTAACAGACAGGAGAGAGCCTGGCCTGTGTGCTGCAGCAGCAGCTCCTCTGGCAGCCACGCTCAGCTCCATCAGCGCCACTTGTGGAGCTTTTCTGCCCCCTAGCGCCGAACTAGAGATCCGCAAAACTGCGAGCGAGTTTTATATGGAAACATGCTGCTGGGTTCATTTTCACTATGCTGAAAAAAAGTGACCTAGTACTGGTGGAACATTTTACTGAATTAGTCATTTCTCTCTTTTTGAGTCCTGACAATATAATCCGATATAGAACTGGATGGGAACATGAATGTTTTGTTAATTTGTAAGTAATGTTTATGTGGTGAATGAAGGTCAGGCTGGGGCACAGACTCTGAGGAGTTTATAGTTTATAGTTTTATCTTCTGAAGCCATTCATTTAGTTTCCTGATTTTAATGGAAACAATATATTTTTTATATATATAGTTTTCACATCATACATCCTGACAAAGAAGGTGTGAGAACAAATATAACCTAACGAGAAGTAAACCACCTCATTTAGCTGTATGTCACACCTTGAAGATGTTGAATATACTTCCCCAACAGCTGCTGACGCGTATTGATGTTTACAGTCATTGTCACACATTGTTCAGTGATGCAGTTAATGTATGTATGTATTTCCCTGGCATGTCAATCGAAATGACCTCTCAGATGAGTTTATGTACACCTACTTATCAAGGGTCATAGTATGTGGCCTTAAACATCTCACACTTAGATATGTTTAAAGGGGCACTACGTGGTTTTGTAACCAGATTTGTTATTTTTACAGTATGAGTGAGGTAATAATACAAACTCAGAAATATTTATTTTTTCCCTTACTGTACTGCTGTTCTCAGAGGTAAAATAAGGTCCTTGGAACACTGTTTGAAGCTGGAAAGGTGGCAGGGTCCGCCACATATAAACAAAGTAAAACAGTATGAAACTGTGTTGTCCTTTAAGGTCAGTTTGTTTATTATTCAGTCATAAAAACAAAGAGAGTTTGTTTCATTTGTTTAGGCTTAAAAACAAAAATCAGTCAATAAAGATCTTTCTCTTCCGATTAAAGTTTCTTCCACTAAACTACATGGTGCACCTTTAAGAAAAGAGTCTCTTGATTTGGAGGAAGCATTTATGAATCCATGGTTTTGTGCAAGAAAAAACAAACCCATGTGTGTCAACAGACTGTTGACCTATCTAAATTTAATGTTTTGAACTCGGGTTATCACCCACAGGCTGTGTACATGAATCACAATTCTCACGATCCATGAAATAATAAAGTAATTTTCTGAAAGCATGAATTCATAACGAGTGTAAATAATTGATAACTATTAGTCTTTAAAAATTCATTTGAATACACACAAAGGTTGCCATTTTCAGTTTTGGGGCCAAATCCAGACTCAAAGCGAAACGTTCAGAACATAAAACGCAGTTTTTGACCCCTAACTTGTAGTTTGTGATGTGGTGGAGAGTGTAACAAAGTTTTCCTATCTGGATTTAACCAATCGGTTTCTTTTTTGACACAAAACTGTGAAAAACCTCTGAAATTCATGTGAGATTTATGCATAATCTTATATTTCGATTTCAAATGCATCTTTCTTATTTATAATTTTAGAACAAACGCTGACCAGAGGCTACAACTAACACCACCTTCCTCTTCACCACTACATCAGTGGTTACAAGAGAGCAGCTCTCTGCTCCAGGTCCACAAGTAGGATGCAGGCAATTATCCTTAATATCCCAGTAATGTTAAAAGAATGAGACTTAATTTTCCATCTGGTTGCATTGAGAGAAATGTCAAACGTATTGGATTGAGACCGCTGTTTTAATCATTAAGGGAGCACGGCGAAGGTTGATGAAGAGGTATTACGGTTTTGCTGCTCATGCATAAATTAGCCAATTGATCAGGTGGAGCTTGTATGGCCTATATATGGAGTTCTTGGTTCATTGTGTGAATCTTCCAAAGTGAAAATAATGTTTTAAACATTTAAATATATGCTGTAACATCCTGGAGGTCATAATATCTGCATAATTTGATGAAAATATAAAGACTGTTGATGTTTTAGCGTGAGAAATAACTCTTAAATAAGCTGTGGCATCTACAATAGACACATTCCCCTGTGTGAGCGCCGCAGAATTTTGTCTCGTAATGGAAATGTGTTTCCCTCAGAGGATCTCTGTCTCTCCCTCTCTGCTCTCTCCCTCTCTTTCTCTCTCTATGCATGGAGGGAGGCTGGCATTTACTTGACAATTTCTGCCTTTAAGTGCAGGCTTTAAGTGCAGTGTTTTTATCTACACCTAAGATAGCTGCGGACCAGGACAATTTAACAGGCAATTTAACTGACCGTGTGTTAGTGAAGCTGTCTGAGTCCCACTCTCTGCCAGAGTGCCATGGCATGATGGATGTAGGCAGTCTGGGCTAGGTGAAGACACACACACAGACACACACGATCCTACTGAATACACAGACACACAGACACACAGACACGCCGCCCCGCCATATTTTCCCAATACAAACGCATATGGGCCAATCCACAGCCAACCCCCTTCCATTAAGTCAACATCTTGTGCTGGCGGTTGGAACAGTGCGGGGCTGGAGTCAGGTCGTCCAAATCCGTCAGTAAGAGGAGGCAGAGGCGTTTGTCATCCTCCTCTCTGGGCACCGTCCTCCTGGAAGAGAGAAAGGGGGGACAGAGGGTGGTGGAGCTACGTAGCATCTGGCTCTGGTAGCTCCAGCTGCAGGGAGAGAAGGGGACAGGAGCCGCGCCGCAGCCCAGGGGAGACACTCTTTCTGCAGCCAAAAACCACTCCGACGCCCTCTCTGCTAGATGGAGGAGCGGGGAATCAACTCAGACGATACAGAGAGTTTGTTGTTGATAACTGATAGTGAAGAAGACGGTTCGGAGCAGAGAAAACACTGATTTCTGTTGCAGTGCCAGTTTTTCATTGATCTCCTCATGCACTGCTCTGAGAAGAATTAGGGTCATTAGACTATCAAGACAAACCCCTTTACATCAGATAGTATTAAGATCTTTGTGGCAGTACAAGAGTGTCCTCTGCCACAGAACAACCCCGCAGCAACAGCACAAAGGCTGGAAATGGCGTTCGTGGCACGTGCACACACTTGAGCACAGAGAAGGTGTAG
The DNA here is from genome assembly GCF_965226575.1 of Pagrus pagrus. NCBI lineage: Eukaryota > Metazoa > Chordata > Actinopteri > Spariformes > Sparidae > Pagrus > Pagrus pagrus. Next base: position 26,552,675 of record NC_140185.1, on the reverse strand, counting down.
AGAAAGTATTGTAATGACAACTGACTGCAACGTTAGACCAGAGGAAAATGTCACCCAAATGATGACCCATAAATCACAGGCCGCAGTCACGCAGCCAAGGCCTAGAGACAGTCTTTAGCATCCAGCGTCAGCACACAAATGATGTTTAGCCAGTGGCGGACATTTAGCACCAGACTCCACGGCCTCTGAGTGCACTTTGTCACAGATCTATGGATGATTCAAAGCCTGGGGACAGCGTTTAGTATTAGCACTTAATGTCTCAGCGTGTCCCAGGGTTTGCTCTCAGGCCATGTATAGTTATGCTGATTGAAGGGAGGAGATCAAATTAGATGTTTGGAGAAGTCCTCAGAGGGGAGACACATGCGTTGGTCTCTTATTGTGAAATATGACCTTTATGGAGGGAAGATCTAGGGGGATGAGGAGCCCCTCGACTCAATCTGAGGATGTCCTCTGGGACTAATTAACCCCATTCTCCCATTAGGCCTCTGGGATTTGCATTTCTGAGATTGGGAGTGTTGGAGGAGGCTACATGCACTGTTCTTCTAATCTCTACCAGGTGTGTGCACTTCCTGTTCATTTCTAAAGACATCCCACCCCTCCATAATGTGTCATGACGGGTCATAGTACTGTGACACGTTGTGACATGTAAGGATGACTATGCAACTAATTAAGCAGCAAAAATGAACATATAAAGGTAAGAAAGGAAAGGCAGATGAAGGAAACCAAAAGTCACTCCTCCTGTCATGCAACACAGGCCTTTACCACGCCGTAAAGTAGTTTTGGTTAGCCGCAGAAGCTAATGAAACTAGCAACACAGATCACAAGCATCTGTTTGATGTCACTAATGATGTGTCAAGGGGGCTGCCATGTGCTATTGTTCTGATCGCCTATAGACGCATGTCTGTGTAATGTGATAAATGTCATATTCCCAAAAGAGAGAGCACGAATTTACCATTCTTTCCCAAAACCGAACCATTGGTGTCAATCACGCGGACGGCTACAGGGAGCCAGAGGGGTGCCAGCTCACACAACAAGCACTGGTCCCCACAGTCTCATGATGACGGTCCCCAGACAGCCTGCTAGAACGGCTCCAGCTAATCTTCTTTTCATGGTCTTCATTACGACCTGTCAGGACATAAATTGACAGTAAATTGCCATGTTTATTAACACAGCACTAAAACAGCATCCTTAACTGTTCTGCCCCCGCGTGCAAATGTTAACGTTTAACAGTGACCAATGGGATCAATTAAGGTGCGGCATAAAATGATGCTGCACCCAAACAAATCCCCTCCAACACACGTACACAAACACACACACACACACACACACACACACACACACACACACACACACACACACACACACACACACACAGGGCCTTACATTCACAATTCCACCTTAATATGCCTCCTCAAACATTATGTCCTCTGTTGATGACCCCCTTTGAAGACCTATTCAGACAGACACTTGCTCGCCACATATTTGCAGCTCGAGTAACGATGGGAAGGGCCATGCTTCACGGAGCACTGCATCGACAGAGTCTTGAGTCTGAGACTTGCTGCGGCCTTTGCCATATAACACAGTAATTACTAGATCAAATCTGTTCAGACTGAGGCAACGCTGTTCTGTGATCCCTCCTATACTAATCAGCACGCTGAGGTATGGCTGCGCGACTATAAATTGCTGACTTAATTAAAACCAGGACCTCTCTGTCATCTAATTACAGGGAGAAAAGGTTATTGCTTCAATGCAATTTTCCAAATATGATTCCTTCACAGTTATTAAAGGCTCAGGCGTCGTTTATTGTTTCAGATTTTTCAATATGGAAATGGCCCCGGTGACAGACGTAATGACTCGGGGAAAACGCTTCATCTCGATAGTGGCCTGGCACGGCCATTTGTCTAAGATAAGTGGAGCGGACAGGACCGGGGAAATGTCATGGGAGGCATCCCATGATTGCCTCCACTTTACAGTTGTCATTAAACAGAGCAAAGGTTTCTTTTCTCCTATGTGGCAGCAATGAGAAGTTTATTAATCTATCCCGAATAGTAGGGGCGGTGAGTTATTATAACTATGAAAATTCACAAGGGAGAGGGAAATTGTGGAGAGTAATTGTGTGATGAGAGACTCTATATTCCCTGTTATTGTTCACTCTAATCAATATAGTATATTCTACTCCAACTCCTCCACCGACGTAGAACCTGACAGAAAACTGGTGTGGAAAAGGTGACACAGAACTCCCATTAATTAAGAACAGCGCTGGGAAATCCCACAAACACACAACACACTGAACACACCACAACCCCAACTGCAGTTTGTTACAATGATTTCTTTGAAAAATTGAAGAATTACGGTGCTTTAAGAAAATAAACCAGAGGAGTAAATTAAGAAATAACATTGTAGTTTAAAAGGTCACAAAAACAATAAATGTGCCAAATTCTCTCTCCCACAATGATGTGCAGGAGGTCTGCTCCGGATAAATCAGCACGTGGTTATAATCGATAAAAGCTTCATTGGCTCTTAGTTAGCCAGGGATCTCTCTGATTGGTTTAGTTTAATGTGACTCTACCGTTACCATCTTTTATTCAATAACTTGCTACACAGGGGTTTTATTGAAGATCTTACATTAGTTATATGTTTTCTCTCCTTAAAGGATAAGTTCACTCAAAAATGAAAATTCAGTCATTATCTACTCACCCCCATGCCGATGGAAAGTCAGGTGGATTTCTGGAGCGTCACAGCAAAACAGCGTTGCAGCATTCCCCTAAACAACTGAAGAAGATTGGGACTTCTTTTATAACATAAAAAATGAATGAATTAATAAATAAAATGGCTATTTATAGCTCGTCTGGCGTAATCCAAGTCTCCAAAAGCCCCAGAGTTGATTTTAAAAGATCTTATTGCACTAAGTGCACCCACTTCAGACGTCATGCTATTAGCGTGGCAGCTACAGTGATGGTTTCACTTTATAAAAGGGTGTAAATAACATCTTTTCAAATCATTTTGGGATCTCGGGGCTTCCAGAGACTTAGATTATGCCACACTGCATAGAGCCTTTTTAAAACATCTACTTCAACTGTTTAGGAGAATCCTGCAAAGCTGTTTTGCTGTGAAGCTCCAGAAATGTTTTATGGACTTCTTTATTAATCATTTGCTCTATAAAAAGTGTCATTGAAAAATGCCTGTTATAATTTATCAAAAGCCCACGGTGATGTATTCAGTGTCTCGTTTTATATGACAAACTGATGAAAAATACCATCAAATCCTCACATTTGAGAAGCTGGAACCAACATCTTGGCATTTTCTCATGAAAAAGACAAACAATCTATTATGCTATTATAATCTATTAATCAATTTGTTGTTGTGATTCTGCTTGATTTCAGATATTATTTAGTTAATGGGACTTCTTTGGGTATCTGAATCTGAATACAGGTGACACTTTGTCTTAATTCTTATTCTGGCTTAATGTTCACTTTCTCAGATCAACTGGAGATGATGCTCGTCAGTTAACTTTAAGATTTTTCTATAAGTTTGAATTGTTTTCTTCTCTGCTTGGCTTGAAGCAATGCAGCGAGGTGAACCCACTTAGCCTTTTTGGCCATATGTTGCAGCTGACTGACAGCACGGACAAAAGCGCAGTTTACCTCAACTGGTCAGACGCCCAAGCAACAAACTCAGCTTTGACAGCAAAAAGCAAAGGAAAGACCTCAGCAGCATATTTCTTCAAATGCTTCAAGGATGAGTCATTTTTCTACAAACACTGATTGAAATATTATTGGTATTATTATATTAGTGCCAACATGTATACCTGATGTGAAAAAGGTTTCTTTTAAGGTGAATACTTGTGTGTACTACTGCTTATATTAGTGCTTAGATTACTAAAGCTTTCTGGTATCAAATTAATTCCAAATTCACTTAATATAAATCCATATAAGATCTCATTATTAATGCGCACTTTAATAGTTACATGTTCAGATGAATTTTTCATGCTCTACTGTAAAGCTTTCATTGCACACTCACACACACACACACACACACACACACACACACACACACACACACACAAAACAATTATTAGCAAATTCAATAAATACACTCTGTGGCTGTGAGCGTGGGGCAGGAAGAGGCCACAGCAGAAGTGTATATCCCGGACACTAATGCTCCGTGTCTCCCACCATAGGGTTTTCTTAATTACATTAACCAAATGCCTTCTGCAGTGTGTGTAATCTCATGGTTAGCTGAACACCCCTGTAGCTGCGGCCCCCTCCCCTCTCCATCCCTCAGTGAAATATTCATGTTGAAAGCCACTCTTCCCATCTACTTCCTCCCTCCAACGTGTTAATGCCCACAGTTGTTCAGTTAGCTACTATTGTTTGAGATCAATCCTTCAAAGTAGACACATATATACCTCATAAATGTATACTGGGATAAAGTGTTTACAAATTGTAAATATTTCAATTAAAGCGGGTTAAGCACCATGGCTGAAGCTTAAACATCAATAATATGATTAACAAAAAGTATAATTCCTCCTTGTGAATCGATATTTTGAGATGTACGTATGTCTAATATCAATAAAGTATCAACATACTGTTTTATTTTAATATAGTTTCATCCTGATATAGTTTTTTTTTCAGTTTTTTTTTTTTAAATTTCAGAAAAGTGTCTCGCTGAAAAAAACACGTTTGTATTTCTTCATGTCTGCACAACACACTGATTCAAATTGACCAGGCAGGACTAATTTAAATACATTAACTATTCATTAATTGAATAAAGAGGCTAGTTAGCCCCAGGGCCCCTTTATAATCATAAACTGGGGTGTACTATTTATGCAAAACAGCAAAGTGCCATGTGCTGGCTTATTATGCTACTGATGAATGGCAAAGTACATGTTTCTCCTGCCCACGAAGGAGGATTAGGCATGGCAGTGTCAGCAAGTTGTTTCCAGGGTACAGAGTCTGCTCCTCCGTATTACAGCATGTTGAGATGCGTCCGAGTAATGTGATTCCTCATGTAAATATGATCGCAACCCCCCTTCCTCTCCCCACGTACAAACTCCCTCTGAGTCTTCCTCAAAACGTTAAGTCACAAGCATGAAGTTAGAAAAAGCGGGTCACCTTCACACCCACACAAACATGTTGACTTTTTTGTTTTTATGTTTAATACCAGGATGCACAGATGCAACTTTTTCCCTCACAATACCTCAATTTTGAGTATCTACCAAAACAAAATATGATCAATTATCAGTGCCCTCTTATGTCCAAATTAAAGTCTCTATACTACCTCGCTAAGTGGAATCATTTTCATATGAAGGTAACATGAGGCTGGACTTTTTATACTGCAGACAACAACAGACATGAGTCTTGGACATCTTTAACGTTTAGGAGGGCATGTGTGATTACATGTCATAATATCAAATAAACTAAAGGACTGTACGATATTTACTGAAGTGAGGAACAGGGCTGAAAAAGAAAGCAAAATCTCACGATGCCCATGAAGGTTCACTGTGGGAATATACAATATGTAGCATTACCTAGCAATATGTTTTTCATTTCCTCTGATCCTTAGAGGAAGTATGTATTAGACCGCCCATAGCTTTGACCACAGCATGAGTGAGTCTGTATCATTGCAGCTAAACAGATACAGACTTTAGCTTTAATGGCACTAGTCAGCCTAGCCCTCAACACTGTGTTATTATAACGGCTGCTGTGGCTGATTCTGACAGACTATAAATGTGATTAATACAATAGCCGCTGGGTGGGATGACAACACGCCTGTCATATCTAAAAGAAGCGCAACGACTTCAAATCCTACTTCTTGGCTTATGTTAACAGGAGATGTAAAGAGTAGTCGCAGTGCAGCTGCTGTAGCCCTATAGCATAACAGATTCAACCACAAAACCATAGTCCGAGTGTTAACCGTGTCTGCAACCACAGCTTCAACCAGCAAAGGCAAGCAGAGCAACCACAGCTGTGCTCACAGTTTGTGGATGTAAACTGTCAGAGCTCAGCATTTTGAAAGAAGTCATAAGAAGTAAATGCATCATGTAAAGTGTCACATCATCTCTCCTTTCTGTAGTATCTGCCAAGTGTTTTCCTACAGCGGCAGTGTACTACAACTGGACTGGACCAACACACTGTTCCTATGGATCAAGTGTGATGAGAAAAAGTAATTCTGAGGTAACTAAAAATCACTCGGGGGCTCTGTAAGATCATCCCCAACGTTATTTGTCTACGCTTCTCCCTATATCTCACAACATTATATTTATGGCAAACGTGACAAAATGGTGCAGCCACTCTATATTTTTAAACAAAGAGTTACCAACGTATTGCGGCCACTAAGGGCAGGCACCAGCTCTGTGGGTGCTGGACTTCATCCACAATATTTCATTTTCTCTCTCATTCCCAAACTTTAATTAATAATACTAAAACTATATGAACTCAGATGATGTTGTTTTGTGACTTGTTTGAGATCAGGTGTCTTACTGTCTGTCATAATTAAATCATATGACGCCCAAGTCTCATGGCCAGACACGCCGAGGACATAAATATCAGACACACGTTAATTATGTCAGCAAATTACAGTGCTGGCTGATGTGCGCTGCATGTTTTTCTCACTGTGGCACCAGTGAACGCTGCACCGCTGACGTGGCTTTTACATGTAAGGACTTAAACAGTTCAACAAGTGGAAACAGGAGCAGGCGCTGAAGCACACAAATTAGCAATCTTATGCGTAATTTTGTATTATTATTTCACAACTGAAAAGTAAATCTAAATAGAAATCTGGATTGAGAAAAAGTTAAAAGATCCCCTGCTCTCCCAAAAAAATACAGACTACCATCCCTTAAAGGTGCTATGATGAACTTTCATTTCTTGCTGATTCTGGCGGCCCCTGTGGACATAAGCGGTACGAGCACCACCGCCTCCAGTGGTAAGGATCTTGATCGAGCTAGCACATGCACAACACAGTTGTTTGAGGGTGCATAGCGATAAGGTAATGTAATATGACGATGGTGGAACAGAGGAAACTGTGTTTTAGAACCATTAATAAACCTAGGTCACATGTAATCCTACAGCTGACAGAATCAGTGGGTTGGTAATAGTAATTTGAAGAAGCTAAAGTTATCAACATACCCCAATAATATTATGATTTCGCGGGGAATGCTGATTTGAAAAGCGAATCTTCTCGCTGAGGGCCTTGTTTGCTTATGTAGGTCACAAAGAGGCATCGGTATTGAACTGAGACTGTTTCATAACCAATTAAAAGTCCTTGTATTACATTTGAGAAAAGAAAAAAAAGAAAGAAAACATAATCCTGCCACTGTATCACGCTGTTAATCATTTTTACGGTCTCTAAACTAAAAATACTGAAGGTTACCAACTTCTTCTATGAAAACAATATTGTATTTTGACAACTTCACCTGTTGAGGTCACAACACTGTCGCACCCAAACCCAATGACATGAACATTTGAACTTTTTCAGGGACACATACAAGGTTTCCAAGATGCTCTCTATTGATTGCTGAATTGTGATTTTCTGTCTATTTGAATTCTTAACTCTAATCGCGAGTTCATGTTGGTAAAAGTAGAAAGATGAATGTGATGGTGACGCAGTTCTGCAGGTTTAAAAGCTGTAACACTTGCCTAAAATTTGTATTATACCTCCTCAGACTGAGCTGAGTGCAGCTTGCAACGTGGCGCCTGAATTCCTCTCAAGTTACCGACATCCCGCGGACCAATGGCATCGGTCCCGTCTGTGGAAGAGGCGGGGCCCTGCGTCGAACGGACGCTCTGATTGGCTGTACGTAAGGCGGCAGAAAACCCCGGTTTGGTTGCGTCCCTTCCACAGGAAAAGGGGACAGGATTGCCTAAAAACCGTTTTGAGAGAGGACTGGAGGTGTTTTCAGTGGACTCAGCTGCTCTCTGGAGGTTTTGTTGCCTCACATTGTCGCTCACCCGCTTCGGAAAAGAGGAGGAACGGCTAGTGTGTGTCGGTATAAGCGAGGGGGGAGAGAGTGGCTAGACAGCCGCTTGCTCATTGTGCATTGTGGTGTTACAGGCCTGTTTGGAAACAACCCAGAGAGGAAGCTAGCCTCTTCATCCCTGACTGACTGATGGACGTCCTCGGCTTCGTGTGTGCTGTGCTGCTCTGCTGTGTGGTCGTGGACGGCAAGCCAACGTTGAGGAAAGACAGAGTCCTCTATCAGGACCCAGAAGTGGCCAGGCAGCAAGCCAACGACGACAACAAGAGCTTCCAGTACGACCATGAGGCCTTTCTTGGCAAAGACGAGGCCAAAACATTTGACCAGCTCACCCAGGAGGAGAGCAAGGACAGGCTCAGGTGAGATGTAACGCTATTATAAACCACGTGAGCTGATTGTGCTATCTGTGGATGCTGTCAGGTGACGTACTGACAGTCTTGGTGTGTTAAGTCACAGGTTGCATTGAGTCAAAATCACGCACTCTCATTTCTCTCTTGTCTGATGCGTGTCACTGTTCGGGCTGAGCGCATTAACAATTTAACAACATGAGCACAAGTGCATGAGAAAGATGTGCATGCCAAGCAAATGTACAACGCCGGGTCAAACTGTGCATTACAATGCCTTCAGCACTGTTCGCACACACTCCTATAAGAGCTAATTACTTAGCCGAAATCTTAATTATAGATCATCACTGAAGAAGACTTTGTAGGCCATGAAGTTTGAGTACAGCTGTGAGCTGCTGTCACTAACTCCTTGTGCTACGTGGTCCTTCCTGTCTTGCCTGGGTGACACCTTGGCACCATGTAGCCTTACACACGTTGGCTGAATGGGCTTTCCCCTCTAAAAAGAAAAGTCTTTCCTGTGGTGGTGAGAGTGGGAGGGACCCCTGTAACATCACAACGTGGCAACCCAGGTCTAAGAATACACCACAGCTACTCTGCATTTTTTACTAGAATGGGGTTTGCCCGCCTGCCCCTCCTACTAGAGGAGTCCCATTGAAGCCACGTCCCTAGTAGTAAAACTGGTGCAACCAAACATTTGTCTGCTTTTTAATCCCGAGTGTGTGATGGAGGTGACTTGTGTCCCTGCTGCACGTATTTCTGCCGATATTGGCTCTTTACCACCATGTTTGAGCAATACGTGACTGACAAATGCTTCCTGTCTTCATTCTCCTGCCTTACAGTAAAATAGTGGACCGGATAGACGGCGACGGCGATGGCTACATCACCACAGCCGAACTCAAGGCTTGGATCAAGCGCGTACAGAAGCGTTACGTGTACGAGAATGTGGCGAAGGTGTGGACAGATTATGACCTGAACAAAGACAACAAGATTTCATGGGATGAGTACAAGCAGGCCACATACGGTTACTACCTCGGTGTGTGTGGGTTTCTTTTGCATGTCATTTCTTTTACATCCAGTACAAGTATAGCTATTCATGATTTTTAATTGCCCTTCTTAGCCAACCCGGAGGAGTTCGAGGATGCAACAGACCAGTTCAGCTTCAAGAAGATGCTTCCTCGTGACGAGAGGAGGTTTAAAAGAGCTGATCTGAACTGGGACCAGGCAGCAGACAGAGAGGAGTTCACATCCTTCCTCCACCCTGAGGAGTTTGAGCACATGAAGGATGTTGTGGTTCTGGTAAGCCCTCTGTGACCACGTGGTGATTAAGTGTGATTAGAAAAGGGCAGGGTTGTAAGCAAGGCTAGTGTTTGTTCTCTCATGGAGTTTTTGCACACTAAGCTCAGTGTCAGACATTCAGATTTGTATGTAGGAGAAAATAAAACTCCCTAAACTTAGAGTTTGTAATTTTAGTCCCAACTTAGAAATATAATATCACTACAAGAGCAGATCTGATATTCTTTCCCATGTATTTCATCCGATGGGCTTCTTGGATAAATGCGCTACATTTGGATAACGCCTTAATGCAATTTTAAACTCGGCCAGGAAATGATTGAGTTTCTATATTTTTTGGAACAGGTCCAGTGGGATGGACCCGCTGTCCCATTTAAGACTCGATCTTTAAATATAAATTTGGCTTCATGGAACAGTTGCGTGGCAAATGTTAGCAGGGATGCACTATGCTGCCATGTTCATAAAAGTTGTACTACCCATTTGACAGAGTTAATTATTAATCTCTCATTTTTATGATGTCACCGAATGTTACCAATGAACTGTTCAGCCGGGGGCATCTTCACTGATTGTGGTGAATCTGGCTAAAGATCTAATAAGAGGCCTTTTGCTCACAGTACTAAGAGGCTTTTTTTTTTCACAACACATGCAACAAAGAGTAATTGATGGTTTATGTCGTCATATGAGGAAAAATTATCCCGAAGGAAGAGTCAGTTTACAGCTTTAGAAAGGATGTGATTGTAGGCTAACAGGACGGATAACTGATGGAGCTTATAGCACAGGTCCAGGAGCATGAAGTCATCTCACTGAGTGCCAGCTGTACACCTACACACATTCACATAACAGAGCACTTTGTTGAAATGTCTGGCTTCACATATCTTCCTACACATATCTGATATCAGAGGCCAGAGACCTCCACTACAATAAACTGGATAAATACTGACTCAATCCCAAACTATAATCCAAAAGTCAGTTTAGTCACTAGTCACTGTCCACTAGCTGTGATGTATTACGCCATGCTCTGCGTTGTATCCATCTATACAGACATTTCCTGAATAATAACTATTTCTCTGCATCACACCAATTTCTTGGGCAAGAATTGAGCATCATTTTTGCTGGCTTTCTTTCATGTAAAGCCAATTTACATCAATTGTACATCCCATGACGTCATATATTGTTGCAAAAAAAAAGACTAGTATCGCATAACTCCTGAAAACATGAGTATGGTTTGGCTTTCAGGTCACCTCAGAGCCTCTAAAACTGCTGCTTTCGATCCACAGTGTTATAAACAACCATAGATTCTTCAGTCGAAATCTCTTAAAACTTTTGACCTACTGGTAAATCGTGTATCTACTTAGTTTTTTATGTATAGTGTTAGGGTTTCTTCTGCTGTCCTCAAAGGCTTCTTTTTTAAATTGTTATTCTAATTGTATAGAAGGGCTGGATGATATAATTTAAAATCTATTTATCTAAACCATGATAAATAGTTTTTTTAATACAACTGGCTGGGTTTTATATTTGTCCAGGTTAATTATAGTATGACTTATGACTTATTCTGGACTGTTGGCTGATTAGTTGTTTGAATATCTTGTGAGATGTCATTGACTGTTGCACCTTGTCCTGGTTTAATGATATTAGTTACGGTAAATTGCGACAAGTCTATATTTACTGGACCCAAAATATCAATATTCCAGCACACACCAGGATACGATTGACACTATATTATTAACAATTAAAAACAACATGGTGCGGTTTCTCATGTTGCTTCATTGTATTCGCTCTGGAATATTGATTTTCTTTGTTTCACTGTGGTTTACCCTGCACCGGTTGCACCCAGAAGAGGAGCACTGCTGTGCACGTAGTATCTCCCTTTTAAGACCATATATATTCGTGCAAGATTCAAAATGTTTAGAATCCATTAAATGTAATTTATTATCCTTGTGCAGTATTAGCCTTAGTAGTAGGCTTACACTATGAACAGAAGGATCGTGACTGAACTCAGTTCTATATATCCCTGAATAGACTAGCGTGATATCAAATGCTTAAATGTACAGAACATCTCTCTCATGGTCAGTGTTTACAGAAGTATAGTGGTTTTATATTTTTAATGAACATCTCCTCTTGTTTACACACAACCTTTTACAGGTTAAATGGGTTTAGAAGATGGATGGATGGATGTTCTTGTGTATTATTAGTCAGCTATATGACTGCAGAAGCTACATGGCTATTAATCATTCAGCAGGCTACAGAGAGGGCCTCTCACCTGCAGGAAAGGATGCATACGGTGATTTGAATCTGTGTAGCTGCCTGCATGTGTTATGCCCAGATGCATTGCAATTACCGTACACTTAAGTGTGTGGTTGTTAACTGATGATCATCTCACACGGCAAGCATTTAGGTAACCATTTAGTCAAATTCATACTCTGTCAAATCCAGGATGTGAGTGGGAAACCTACTGGCAGTGTTTTAAAAACTAGTGTTTCACCAATTGTTCACTAAAAAAACAAGTGTGTATCACCGTTTAATGTGGAGGGGATGTCTCTCCTGTGATTGTAGCGTCAATCTGCCCGCCCAGCTGTAAACTGACCCTTAAACATTCACTCGTCCTGCCTGGGGCGACAGGTTCCTCTTTTATTACTGAAAGTGAAAGTTCCACTGTTGTTGAAACCTTTGTGTCTCCCTTTAATGACATCATTAACTCATTCTGAATGCAGGAAACCCTGGAGGACATTGACAAGAACGGCGACGGACACGTGGATGAAGACGAATATATTGGTATGTATAAGAAATCAATAAAATAAATTAAATCAAAGACAACAATAAAACAAAAATATGACCTTGGGATTGACCGATGTTGTATATGTTTTTTTAAGAGCCGATATTCTTTCATATTATTAATCAAGAAGATTGCAAACTGATATTTGACACAAACTTCACTACCGAGTACCTTAAGTACGCTTGAGGTACAAATTGACTTTTAACTGCAAACATAAAGTTTAACTTTTTAATTCCATTGTTCTTATTTGTCTCTACTTTCTCAGCCGACATGTTCGCTCATGAGGACGGGGGTCCAGAGCCAGACTGGGTCAAGACTGAGAGGGAGCAGTTCTCTGACTTCCGAGACTTGAACAAGGACGGTAAGATGGACCAGGACGAAATCCGCCACTGGATTATGCCACAAGACTACGACCATGCTCAGGCTGAAGCCAGACATCTGGTGTATGAGTCTGACCAGGACAAGGTACATTGCTTTAGCCTCATTAAGTTGTTTACGGTCTGTTTCTTGTCATCTTGTCCACATTCATAATGATATAATAAAAATAAAAAGCATGTTTAAATTAACCAATTTAAACACTTGCAATTTTCTTGTCCTCCCCTCTCAGGACCAGATGCTGAGCAAAGAGGAGATCCTTGAAAACTGGAACATGTTTGTGGGAAGCCAGGCCACCAACTATGGAGAAGACCTCACCAGGAACCACGACGAGCTCTGAGTGCAGCTTCTGACCTGTGTGTGTTTATGTGTGTGTGTGTGCGTGTGTGTGAGGAGGGTCGGTGAACATCACAACGACAGAATCACAGACTCTTGCACCTCCTCCCACCACCACAACCCCCACTCATCCTTTCCTCATAATAGCAGGACAGATGTCGGTGTGTTGGATTGTAAACTCGCACTGTGGGTACCAGATGAGAGGAGGGACAAGGGTCGGTCCTACCACTAACACTAAGGGTCCATCTTAGGTTCTGTTTCTGACATTCAGGAGCAAAGCCAGACCCAGTGGACCTACTTTCCATCGATGGTGCCTTCCAGTCGCATCGTCGGCTTTCTTGCCTCAGAGATCTGTGTAGATAGTCCTAAATAAAACCTGTCAAAGCTGAGTGCCGAGCTTTACGTGAATTGTCGGATACAGGAACAGTTTTTGATAGCGTTAATGTGAAACTACAGCGCAGAACATTTATTCTGATTTTATTTATTTATAGAATATCTTCTGAACTTTAGGTATGAGAGTAATACAGTGTTCAACTAGAGATTTTTTTGAAACAAGACACAAATGATGTTTCTGCGTTTACAAGTTTTCCTCGCCAAATGATTTTAATGTTGTTTTTTATTAGTCAAGTGCTTAAGAACTGATAAATAACTGATGTTTGATGGCATGGTTTTTGCACGCATTTGGTTTTAGTGTAGCCTGTGAAAGACTTTACTTTTCTTCATACTTAGTTTGAAATGTAATTATTTATAGGCCAACAGTATGCCCCATGTTACATTTTTATTGACGTTTACTGATGTTATATTTGAGCTTTTCCCTTTTACAACCGTCTAATTTAATTAAGGTTGACCCTTCTTTAGTACTCTAGTGGCTCAATACACAAGTTTCCTTTCCTCACCTCTCACATGACTCCTTGCTTCCTGTTACGTGACTCCAAGGTCATCCTCTCCCACTGTATTTTGAATTGTATTTTCTTTGCATTGTTTAATGGATAGTTTGTATGACAGGTGCGTAGAACAATGCAACTCAAAGAGAACAAACTTTGACCAGAATTTGAGGTTCTTGTAATTTCAGTCCAATTTAATTTCACTCAAACACTCTTTTCTCCTTTTCATCTTTTTCTTCTGTGCTTTGTTGTCCTAAACCTCAGTTGCATTCATAGTCGACATCACACATGGGCACAAACGCATCAACATGTCTTCTTTTCTAAACTGCACATGATCATGAATTGTGTCTAAATAAAAAAAATATTGAATATTTTGTGTGTTAAGCTGCATTGCTTCATTATTGAGCTTACAAAATACAAACATTACAAAAAAATATTTTAATTACTTTTCATTTGAAATAAGTTTAAGTTGGAAATCTGCAGTATTTCATGCTTTTAAATGAATGTTAAAAAAAACATTGGTTGGATTCCCCTGGGTACCACTAAAGGGAGCTTGTGTACCACAGTTTGAGAACAGTTTGTGGATTTGTCAAATATGACCTTGTATTGCGTAGCCTTAAATGCAACTTTCTGTTGTGTTAAATCATGATTTCAGAAGGCTCAGTCTTGCCTACAAACCCCACAGTGTCATCAGAATGAGATGAATATAAATAATCCTAGGTAACAGTTAAAATAGTGGCCTTCTTGTGTCTAGATTAAGCAGTGTCCTACTTTACTTGTCTGTCTGCTTCTTAATAACATGGGTACAGGTGAAAGCTTGTCCATTCTCTCGCAGTCTGAGCAGAATCCAGCCTACAACACAAAATACTTAATACAGTTTTCATACTGTAGTGCTTTTGCACCTACATATACTGTATATCTAAAAATGTGTGTGCTGCATGTGCTCGAATTTTCACATGGGCACACTGTATCTCAGGTAGCCATATCAGGTTCAAATGTTCACGTCTCTTCTCAACTTTTGACTCATTCAACATCAGGATCAAGCAAACGCTGTTAACACTTCTCATGACTAATTACAGTCTGCTCGCACGCACAGCGGAGATGGAGTTAAGATGACTCGCTGTTGCTGCTGGCTGTTGCAGTAAAACTCTCAGATGTAACTGAGAAAGCAGCTCTGCCACCCAGCCTGTCCCCTCTGCTTGCTCATGTGGAACATATGGATATATGTGTGCCAGTTAGCAAGACAAGTCAAGCGGGACCAATGCGATAAAGCTCATTAGGAACAAGGGACAGGGCGATGTATGTGTGGGCTGTGTTATTCTGTTGTGATGTAGGGCCGTCTTCAGACACTCTCAGTTCATGACTGCAGAAGCCAAAAATGTCTGGAAAGCTTTTAAATATTCAAGTCCCATTTGATATTGTTACTGTTATATAAATTTCTTTGACGTTCTCCAGGTTTAAATAACTTTGCAAGAAGGCGACCTGACAATGACGATGATTATTTCATAAAAATTTGCAGAAATAGGTTACCAAATTCTGGCTTGGCTCCACGTCTACAGAGACATCCAAGAATACAAATTTCTTCTCAGATGAGTTCCCTCTTTGTTCATCTGACAAAAAACTCCAGGTCTGAGGATAATTTAAAGTGGAGGTGTTGCCTGTAGTGACAATCTGAAGTTTTTGAATTATTTCTGGTCTTTATGATGCCCATTAGATAATCTAATAGTTGCTCTGTTGCCTTGCTCAAGAGTGTGGGGTCAGCCTTGCATCATACATTTGAATAATTGGGAGGCCGAAAACACTAAGTAGCTCAATGTACTTCCTGCAAATAGCATATGAGGTTTGTCATGTGTCAGGGTGCATCTGCGCGTCTGGGCCGACGTGTGAGTGGAGGTGGATGAGTGTAAGTGGTGCACAGAGATGTAAAAGAACCAAATGTGAGCGAGATGGGGGCACGTTGACCCTCTGTGCAGCCTGCCTCGCGGTCATGTTTAACAGCCTGCCCCTCCTGTTTATGATAGGTTTCTAATCATTCACACTGGGGGAGTGTGTGTACAGTAATGCCTTCAGACAGCTCTCATATGAGTGTCTGCGAAGATCAACCCCTCTCCACTGATAATAATGAGCCCTCTGGGTGAGAACAGGGTGGGGACAGTGGGAGAGGAGGGTCATAAAGTGTAGAATATTAATGTCTGGGAGTGTAAGTGCCCCCATCCAGTGTAATTTTCACTTAGGCTTGTCCACCAACGATCTCATTTTAAAGACCTTTTTTTCATAGTACACTTCCATTTCCATATCAGCAATTAACAGCAGCAAACCTAAAATGACTACTACAATTAAACTGCCTCCATAACAAACTATACAGTGCATCCAGCCCCCCCCCCCCCCCCTCAACTCCCCTGCTCCTCTCTCTGACTCTTATCATCACGATGCCCTATTTTTCCTCCGAATATATCTGTGCTCCCTCATCTTTGTCTTTTATCTCTTGTGTTTGTTCCTCGTACCCTTTGGGATTTGTAGCCCAGGGTGTTGTTTGTAATGATCTTCGGGACATCTGACCCATCCTGTGCTGAGGCTTTCATAACAGGCTTTCTACCCATTATATAATAACGTGCATGATAACAAAAAAAAGTACAGTCTCGGTTCATTATCGAGCTGTTTAGACAAAACATTTTACATTTACCAAGCTGAATGGGAACTCTATGTGATTCTTTTGCCTGAGCATGACATCTTAAGGGATAGGCTTTCCCTTTCTCTTCTCGTTAGAGGTCAAATTATAGTTGTATTGCTGGAGCTGCACTGAAGACTTTGTGGTACGTCTTACTGTCAAGAACATCTACATGGAGGCAACACAGTTATGTCCTTATGTTAGTTACCAACTAATCCTGTTGCAGTAGCGAAATATTCTTGTAGATCACATTGCAAACATAGAACTTCGTCTCCAGTCCCAGGCTCTGCAAATACAATCTGCCACAAAAGAGGTCCCCCTCCTAAAATATAGCTCCAGTTTTCAGAGATCTCATCTCTAAAAGTTGTAGGGAATTCCCAGTATTTTGAAGCAATGTTATGTTTCTATTTTAACTTACAATCACTCCTTCAGAATCATTTTGATGGTCCACTGGATTGTCGGGAGAGTGGCACCTCTGTCATTTCCACTCTGCGCCCCAAACAACTGTTCTTGCACCAGGTAACTTGGGTGGGCGGGTTTGATCAACCGCAAGAAGTGTGTTACATATCGTATTTTATGGAGAAACATTTTCTGGTTTCACTTCCGTTGTCCTCACTGTGATTTATGGACAGATCGCTTTACTTTTTGCTGAAGCAACCACTAACTGCTGCTAACTGTAGCTGCCGTTTGCTAGTTGGCTCAGATGAGCTAACCCTAATTATCAAGTAGCCTCACTTTTATTTCAAAATTTGTAGCTCATCTTTGTCGAGTGCTTCTCTTTTCATGGGCATTTGTCTTTCACACATACTTTATACATGAGTGGTGACTTGACAGCTAATACGCTAATAAAGCTATCCTCCAAATCTGGTCTCTCCCACGATTCTACTTACCCATTGCAATCCAAAACTATATGGGTGCCAAATCACACAAAATATCAATTCTTACATAATGATACATTAAGGATGAATATGTTTAAATATGAATACTTTTGGGGTAAAGTTATTCAGGATTTCTCGATCAGAAGTTCAGTCCTTTGCAGCATTTGCAGCATCATGTAAGTGTAAATTCAAGTAAATTGAAAATATAACTGAACAGTTAAAGGAAGTTAGATTCAGTAGATTAGAAAGATCTGAATTATTTGCTCTCTCTCATCCAAATCTTCTGCACTGGGTGAACTTGGATTCATGACCTCAGTTTTTCTAAAATTCTGGCTGATGATAGGCAGACCCTCCCTACTGTGTTCGTGCAGGTTGTGCGATTGTATGTGCGTGTCATGTGAATGTAGGCTAATTCAGTGCCTCGCATGTTTCTACCTCTGGACAATGAAGCTTGAAGGAATCCATCAATCTTTCATGTCAACTCAGAGAAAGTGGTTATCCCTCCGATCTCCTTCCGTCATGGGGCTCTACTCCTCCTGGTGGCGATGGGACAGAACAAGAGGTAACTTCCTCTCTTTTTCATTACTAACTACACTTGTGCTCGTCTATCATCATGAGTTTTTATGTGCCCATCAATGCAGTGTAGATAGGGAATCGGCCATTAATGACTACACAATTAGAGAGAAGGCTTTAAAGAGCAATACATTTCAATTTAGGAACCATAAACCTAGTGAGTTGGTAACTAATTGTAAGTGCCTCTGGAGTAATGGGGGGGCCCTTTGAACTGAGGTCAGGATGACTCAAAATCAGTTTCAAGCAGCTTTACGCGGCTGCCTCGCCACTTTAATCGCCTACTCATCCCGACAGGCCGCTGCATATCTTATATGATATATGCAGAGGGAGACTTTTCAAGTTTTAATTAAAAGACTGGCAAAGTGGCCCACAGTGGAGTTGTTTTGGAGTTCATGGCAGTGAGGGTGGAGACAATGTGATCCCAGTGAGACTGATATCTTTGGACAAAACGCCTCTCTCGCTCCATTTGTCAACATTTGTCTCTTTCCTTCCTCTGGTCCTCTCTCTCCGTGTCCCAGCATCTGGATACCTTTGGGATGAAGGGGAGGAGAGGGGAGATGAGGCCTTGTTTCATCCCTCCCATCCCACTGATCCCCAGGGGGCTCGGGGTTGGTTTGTGATCTTGTGTCTCACATGATAGAGACACATCTAATCCTGTTAGGCATTAATATCTTACAGCGGAATAGAGGAGACCGCAGGAGGGAGAAAAGAGGAGAAGATGAAAGACGGGATGGTTGAGGGGAGAGGGGAATATTTAAAAAGCTCTACATTTGCTGGCCCACATATTGGTTTTGAGTATACATTCATGTGTGTGTTTGTGTTTCTGCGTCTGTGTACCCTCATGGGATCCTTCCGGCTGCTGCCTGCATATCTGACAGACTCCTCTCAAGGTGTTTTCCTCTCGCTGTCTTTCTGTATCTGCTCCATCTCTGCTCCCTGAGTGAGAAAGTTTACCCTCTAGGCCCCATCTGAGCTCCAGGCCCCCCAAGGCCTCTGCATTCCCAAAGCTCCGACACACCGGAGCCCCTCAGGCTCCCTGCTATACCACAGGGAATACCCCCAAGAACCCCTAGGCCCCTCAGACTGTGGAGCAGCAGCTCTGCACAAGAGAGCTAGCCCGAGGGGAGGGGGGGATGCTGTCTGGGAATACAACTGAGAACATGCTTCACTTAACATCTGAACAGTCCCTGACAGCGCCTCCTGTTGGTGCAGCATTGTTTTTGCATGCGGGCCTCCTTGTAACCCCGTTAAGTTTCCTCTCTGGGGCCTTGACCTTGTTAACAATCCCTCGGGGCTCATAGAGGCCTGTGTGCTACATGTTCATTGACCTTTCCTGCACCCGGAGGTTAAATAACGGCTTTTTGGCCCACAGCAGGAGCTTTGTAGCAATGCTGGGTGCACCTGGGACTTTACTGATTGACATGTTGGACAATAATGTCACTCCTTATCAGACTAAGTAATTAAAAGATTCATTTAATATGACTCTAGAGTATAAAGAAAGTTATGGTTGGAACTTCTATATATGTAATGAACTGTGCTTGTTTATTGGCTTTCAATGTGTCGGTGAGGTTAAATCACACTTGCATTCATAAGAGAAAAATTTGTGGTTTGCGTTGCACGTGGATACGGAGGCTGTGAAGCTAGCAGGCCTGCTGTCCTACAGATGTCTTGGGCTGTGCGTTACCAGGTGTACGTCACCTGAGATTACGCACGCTGACACCCCTTAAAGGCAAAGAGCCAGCAGTACAGCTGAGGGGGCATCTGGTGGCGCGCGTGCATGTGAATGTGTGTGCGTGGATATGTGTGTTCATGCATTCAGATTGGTGGTAACGTTTTGGCAGAGTGGGAGTGAGTGTAGACATCAGATATTACACTTCCTTCCCAATCAGACGCTTTCAATCATTTTAAGGAGTGCTGATCAATGTAAGGTTGAGGTCAGTGCTATTTTTTCAGTCTGCGTGTGAGATAATGACAGCAGGGCGTTTGAAGCATGGGTTCTTCACGCCCTTTACGGCCTTGGCAGTCTCCAGTTAGGAATGAACTGGAGTGAGTAAAATGTTCAACTCCGCTGTCCCTCTGATCTTCCTCCACTTCCCGGTGCCCCTGCAGAGAGAGAACAAAGAGAAGCACTTCTTAATCAAAGTGCATTGGATTAAGACGCAGAAAAAAAGCCAGAACATCACAGAGATACTACCTCGCAGCCATTAAGTGGATTGAAAAACAACCTGAATCACCACTTCAAATGAGTGGTCTGTGACCCTGAAATAGGAGAGCGGCATTTTAATCTTTCTGTTAGTTTGGCAAGTGTCGAGATCTGCTGCGGAAATGAAGCAGTGCAGGAGAAGATGTGTGCGTCAGGGCAGTGATTATAATATATATTGGGGGGAATACTAAACTGCCATCTGAAACAATTATTAGCAAATATATTCGTAATCATAACTGGGGCTGCACCATCGATTATTTTTCGATTTATCTAACTATTAATTCTTTATTACTCAAGTAATATCACAACAAATGTACCCAAAATAACATTTTAAAACTTGTAATTTCTATTTCAATATTTTATTAAATCATTTTCAATCATCAACAAATGTATGACAAAGTACGCACTGCAGGGCATTATTCCAAACGATCAGTAGTAGGACCAGCATGCTAGTAGCAGAACAACATAGCAGCTTTGTCTTCCGGCAAACTGATCAGCAGGGGTTCCCAACACGCCACACACACGGACCGTGGAGTGACACACCAACCTGTGGCATTTAGGCGCACCCCTGGATCCAGTGTGAATCCAGCCGCCCTGGGATGCTTCAGCTTCAAGTGCTCGAGCATGGCGGTATTACTGTTTACATCTGACACATGAAACACTTGTGAAACACACATCGACATATTTCGGAAATCGATTACGTTGATGCATCGCACCAGCCCTAATCATAACTAACCTTAAAGGTGCAATATCTATTTTAGTTGCAAACATTTGAAAATTAAATAAAATTATCAACCAGCTAACCAGCTAGCCCCAGCCTGTCCCAGTCCAAAGCTTCTTTGCTAGTAAATACTCCTGGTGTTCTAAGCCCCCAGTCGGGACCACTAGCGCCACAGCTAACTGAGCTAGCTATCTAACGGTACCTACAGTTACTGGTTATTCTGGTGATATATTGCCCCCGTTTGTTTTAAGTAGGTCTTCGACAGGATGACAATTCTTACATATTGCACCTTTAACAAATTTGACATTATCAATTAGACTGGTTCTAGTATTACGGTGTATTAAAGTTCTACTTGTAGATTGTCCAAGTGGTGTTGCCGTACCCTAGACAAGCAGAAGCTGTTGCTTGACAATCAATGCTTCACATGAAAACACTATCCTGTCTCTCTATTTCACTACTTTCAAATGTGTTAAAAAATATAATATGAGTGTTACAAAGACTATATATTTGTCAATTGCGATAGTTTTTATAAAGTATTATAAAAATGCTAATTTTATGAGTGGTGAGGAGAGGAATGGTGGTGACACATAGTAAAACAGCACCCTACTGTGATTCTGACAGGGTGCAGGTCTCACCCTCCTAAATCTCCGAAACACATCTTCATAACTAGGAACATCTGGAGCCCGGTAAATCTCATTAGAAAAGACACATACCTCAGTGTCAGCTAGCTGTATACAATATACAATACCATTTACAAGTGAATTTTTATTATAGAATGGCAGGCAATTTGCAAATTTAAGATGTTTCTGTGCCTGGACCCCCAGAAGATTTCACCCTCACCAGTGTTGACTCCATGGCTACGGCCCTGGTGTCTGCACACGTGAGAAGCACGAGTATCGAATGCCTTCAGTAAACTTCTGCCTTGGTTTTTTCATGTGTGAACATATAGCCATCAGCTAAATATACCATCCTTGTATGTGCGTGTTTACATCGCTTTTCCAGGTGTGTGACATCATTAGCCCACAGAGCCGTGCAACAGCTTTTTCTTCCCACACTGACTCATATTTTATTAACATTCCTGCTGCAGCTGAATCACCTGAACCCTTATAGACTTGCACACAAGCTGACACACAACTCCATCCACATCATGTATATTTGATGGTCCGGGGCTTACTCTGAACATGCCTTCCTGTTTCTCATTTTTGTTGATTTGAACATATTCATTGTGGCCACTCAAGACCACTGAGGGCAAGACTGAAGTGGACAACTGAAAAGTCTGAGCAGTATTATGGTTTCGGGCACACTCCAGCTCTCACAGCTCAAGACTGAAAAGGCTGATACTGCCATCATGTGGCTCAAGGATGTATAAATGCCATTCCTCAACTGGAGGAGATTATTTACAATGGGGATTTAAGTGTGTGTGTGCATTATGGGGCCCAGCCTACACAGACGGGGGCAGTCAGTGAAGTACGGCCAGCTGACACTGAGGTATGTGTCTTTTCTAATGAGATTTACCGGGCTCCAGATGTTCCTAGCTATGAAGATGTGTGTCGGAGATTTAGGAGGGTGAGACCTGCACCCTGTCAGAGTCACAGTGGGGTGCTGTTTTACTGTCTGTCACCCCCCACCACCATTCATAGGTGGCCTCTTAACCTGACAACACCAACACCTCTCTCTCTCTCACACACACACACACACACACACACACACAAACACACACTCTTGACAGCAATGTGAATCAACATTTTATAAACTTACAAAAACATAGAAAATACAAAAGGAATGTATATGCAAAAGTGCCGCATATATACAAAGCAATTTAGCTAGTATCATGTAAATTGTAAGAATATTAAAGGGGCACTATGCAGTTTTGGGGAAGAAATTCAAACTCAGAATTTTAATATATTAATGAGGACCAAACTCAGAAATATTTTTTTTTTTCTATAACTGAATAAACAAGCTGTTCTCAGGGGAAAATAAGGTCCCCAGAACACTGTTTTAAGCTAGAAAGGTGACAGGGTCCGCCAAATATAAACAAAGTGAAACAAAACAAAAGAGAAAACAAAGAGAGTTTGTTTATTTTGTTTGTATAGGCATTAAACAAATCAGCCAATGAAGATTTTTCTCTTCTGATTAAAATGTCTTCCCCAAAACTACACAGTGCACCTTTAAGAATCAAGTAAATGGACCAAAAAAAGGCACGTTGTCCATTTCCTAAATCCAGTTACATTGTCCAGCATATTTTCAAAGTGACACAATTTTAACCATTAAAAAAAAGAAGCCAGTGCAAGTGTACTAAAATATCCAAAATAGTGTATCAACATTTTCCTCATCTCACATAAAAAACAAACATCTTCTTGGCTCAGATTTACTGTGGTACTGCACCCTCTCAGTCTGAGTTTTAATGTCAGATAACCAGAGTGCTCGTCGAGGTGCATCTTGAAGATCTCTAGGATCATCGGCGTCTCTCCACGATGGCTGGCTGAGGGGAGGCATCAGCTGGGCTCACCACGTCAGCGAGTCTGGCAAGGCACCATAACCGCTGACCAGGCTCCAGCATCTTTCTCTACAAGCTGGCACAGTATATTGTCACCTTCCTCTTCATCCTCTTCCTCTCGCTGCTCAGATGGCGGGCTGCAGCTTGGTCAGGTTCCTCTGGTGCATGCTGTGGTGGCGCATCAGCTCGTCAGAGCGGGCAAACTTCTTCTGACAGTTGGACCAGCGGCAGGTAAAGGGCTTCTCACCTGACGAGGAGGGGACAGACAAGGAAAAACAGGAGAAATGTTTGCTTTAGAGTGAATTCACCTCTTGGAACGCAAGCTTGTGTTTCATTGGATATGGATTAAAATGTTAAAAGAGATGGAGAGGTAGAAAATAAAGGTATACGCACTTGTTTTACCTGTATGAGTCCGAGTGTGCGTCTTAAGATGATCTGACCGTGAAAACTTTCTCTGGCATGTCTCGCACTGGAAGGGCTTCACTCCTGCACAGAGATGCAAATGGTTATTGTGGTGGCAGAGATGGAGATGGAACAAGTGTTACATATTTAAACTGTTCAGGGAGATTTTTTATAGAATATTCACGTTTCAAACTCAAATAAAAACTTGTTTGTATATTTGAAGATATAAGAGCTGCAGCAGACTTCTTGTTCAAACACCCAGACTGATGTATTAACAACATATTTAACATTATGCTCCTGTTTCGGCCTGTGTCAGAGACGACATTTCTGATGATATGATAGATGATATTGTACAATTTCCAATGTTTTGTAACAATGATTATGACATATATTTTCAAAAAAGTAGTGGCGAGAGACTCAAATGTAAAAAGAGAAGTGAGAGAGGGAACCGAGGCTGTAGCCAGGAAATTAGAAATAATAAAGACACGATTACAAAACACACTCTTCAAAAAAATTTGATCAGACATTCAAAATTAAAATCAATAAAATATTTTGCATTTCTGCATTTTCTGTTTAGTTTGTTGCTCTTGTTCACCGGCCCTGCAGAGAACTCATACAGTTACTCGACAGCGGCGTACCTGTGTGTCGGCGCTGGTGTCTCTTTAACTGGTCTGAGCGAGAGAATCTGCGGCCGCAGTCTGTGAAATCACACTGGTAAGGCTTCTCCCCTGCAAAATAAACCACTCACATCATTAGCACTTCATATCTGCACAATCACCATTTCAAAATTAGGCACATTTTACCTTTAATCACAAATTATGTGACTAGATTTTATTCATCAGGGGGAGGTTAAACTAAACATTAACAGTTTGACAGTATGAATTTCTCATTGTGTTTGAAGTCTGGGCAAGTTAAAAGGGATAGAAGTCACATCATCTTACCTGTGTGTTTGCGGCCGTGCATCTGCAGATGTGACAGTTTGAAGTATCGCTTGCTGCAGCCTGGATAAGCGCATACAAATGGACGCTTTTCGCTGGCCTCTGATGACCTCATGACCGGTGGCCCAATACCAGGTACCCGTCGAACATCCTTTACGAAAGAGAGGAAGGAGAAGACTGAAGTTCACTTTTTGTATTTTATTCACTGTGTATATTCGTGTCTCTCATGTGTGTTAACTCTGACTGACCTGGAGTCCTCTGAAGATGCTGTGTGTGTGTATGTGGTACTGGGCACTCACGAGCACGGGTGGAGGCGGGGCTGTGGGGTCACTTTCATAGCTGGTTGGATGGCCACTGCTGGGCAGGAGAAACATCATGGATACATTAAAACACTGAAATTCTTAGTAAGGACACAACAGAGGTCCATAGCAAACTAAAAGTTACAGACAAAATATACAAAAATACCAAAAAATAGTAAATACATAGCGATACGTATGCAACTTCACATGAAAGGGACAGAAATTAATGACTGCACCCACATACAAACTGGAAACAAACCATTTTTTTTTAAACAGACCTGCACATACAGTATATCAGTGCATAAGATTTTGTAGTTTTGAGAGTAAAATTTAAGTGCATGGAAGATATTTGCCAGGTAGGCAGGTAAAGAAATGCAGAAAAGGCACTGTAGATGCCAGATTCCATTCACCCAGTCCAAAATCAATCAAAGGGTAAAACCACAATGAAGCCAAAACCAGGTTCAAGAAGAGTTCAGTCCTCCACAGCACATACTTTCTAACCACTACCTGGCTATCCTAAGCAGGACTTTACTCTAAAACCAAGTCCTTGAAGAAGTCCAGTCCCCATTTGCAAAAAACTCAACTGAGTCTTTAAAGCATACAACAGAAGAACACACATCCACAGATATGAATATGCTCCTCTCCTCTTCCTGATTTCCCTAGGCAGTAGGCCAACAGCCATCTGGTGAAATCCTCCTCTTCCTCCTCCTCTGCACCAGTGCAAACACTGGTCAAGACCAGAGAATACAGCTTGTTATCTTAATAAAAACAGGAAAAGAAGGCTCACCTCTTCATGGAGGATGCCAGGCTGTTCATTTGGTTCCATGTCACACAATCCAGCTGAGATGCCATTTGGTACAGGTTATCACTGAGAGAAACATACAGCACAGTCGTTAACATCTAAAAAAAAAAAAAAGATTTTCAGTCTTTATTTGGTTTTTGAATTTTCAAGGCAAGGAAATGTGTTTTTACATTAATAAAGTGAAGGGTTATGGAGCAAGGTTCTGACAGATGAATGGGAAAATACTGTTCATGTCTTTGTTTTGTTTTTCTTTCTTTATTAATAGGTTATCTTTGGGAAATCCTGAAATTAGAAAACAGCGACAATATTTATGTTA
This sequence comes from Pagrus pagrus, assembly GCF_965226575.1. Taxonomy (NCBI): domain Eukaryota; kingdom Metazoa; phylum Chordata; class Actinopteri; order Spariformes; family Sparidae; genus Pagrus; species Pagrus pagrus. Next base: position 26,526,398 of record NC_140185.1, on the reverse strand, counting down.
CTGTGCCGTCTTGCTGTCGTTTCTCCTCCCTTGTATGGATAATGAAGACGTTTCATTTGGGGGGGAATTCCAAATCGCTCGCTTATTAACACATCCTGTCCACCCACCACACTCTTCACTGGCTTCATTAAAAAACATGGGCTCTGAGCCATTCTTTACCTTGGCAGATCACACCAGTGCACCCACACACACACAGACACACACACACACACACACACACACAGAGACACACACACACACGTCTGACAGAAACACACACACTTGGAGATGCAGGCTGTGCGCTCTGCGGGGGTGAGTGCCTCCGTGCCTAGTACACTGTGGACCAGTGCATGACATCACTCTGTCCTCAGTATCATTAAAGGCGGGAACCGGTTTCGGGGGAATTCTGGACAGCATTCCTTGAGAAGTCCTTGAGGGAAGGCTCGCGATGGCTCGCTAATCAGCTCTGAACTATGTTACACTGTGGAAAGACTCACTGATATCTGTCACGTATTTACAGTGTGTGTGTGTGAGAGCATGTGCATGTGCATGTCTCTGTTTGCTTGAGGGTTTCCAGTTCATGCCATAAGCTGTAACAACAGCAAAGTCTTCCCTTCTCTTATCAGCTGCTGTTCCAGTATTTGGGTTGCACATGTTCCTTTTCTCCAACAACATCGCAGGACGGCATTCGAAGAATTTGATCCTAATTTACTCCTTGAGATGTTTTGCATCAAAGTGAAAACAAGTTGGAAACACATTCAGAGGTTAAAATAAGCAGATTCTCCAGCTCTAACTACCCCAACCCCCCACGCTCAACTTTCACTTTCACTGAACTTGTCTCTTTTACTTTTCTCCTCATTTTTCCTCAGGGTGGACTCAGGCACATCAGCAGTAGATCACTCACTGTTTGTTTTGGCCTGCTGAGCACCAGTGGGCAGCACTTAACCTCAGAACAAATTAGGATTCACAATCCAGACAGTGCAGAGGCAGACGCAGGGCTCAACACAGGATCATAAAGAGTTCACACTTCTGAAAATTAACCAGCAAGGGAGCAAGCTGCGTTTGTGGAAAGAATCTGATGTTAACTGATGAGCAAGGGGGCTGGAATCGTACTGAGAGAGGATTCAAGGTAGCAGCAAAACGTTAGATGCATGCAAGCAAAAATAATTGTACCTGTTGTAGTTTCTCAGCAGCAGAGCTTGGCTACTGGGACAGGATTCGGAGGGATTGTGGCAACCAAACATGGGAGGAGGAGCCGAGTACTGCTGGTCAACTGAACATAAAAAGATGCAAAAAATGCTTCAGAATTGAGCCAACTAGCAATTGTTTACGTTATCGATAAATCTACCAGTTTTGTCTTCATTATAGATTAATTATTTGTTTATAAATGTCAGAAAATAGTGCCTTTTCCCAGGAGCAGACATAATCCAACTGCTTGTTTTATTCAACCTACAATCCAAAAAACAAAGACGCTCATAGAAGATGAAGAAAAACAGGCAAATATGCACATTTGAGAAGCTTTTGGTTTGGCATTTTGGTTAAAAAAAAAAAGACTAAAGCAGTTAATCAATTATGAAAAATGTAATTAAAGAGCTGCTAGCCATCAAAATTCCCCCATCAGCAGCTCACAATCTTATTAAGCTGAAAACTTTCCCAAGATCTTGTATAAAAATGTCGCTTCATCAGAACATACACGAAACACATTCCTATAAAAAAAACAAAAAAACTCTCAAATGAATCCCAGTTCATTTCAAAGACACATAGGCACACTTTCGTACACGCATGCCTGCACAGACGCACAGCTCTTCACCTCAAAGAGAGGACGGGTCAATCAGAAACAGTGCTCCTTTTCAGGATCATATAGTATAGTGGTCCCCAGACAGTTTTTGACATTCCAGCAGAGTCACATAAAGCTGTTTCCTCAAGTTATCATTTCCAGAGTCATTAACCATACGTGTGCTTAAAGAGCGAGAGGGAGAGTGTGTTTATGTATGCCTGCGTATATGAATGCGTGTGCAGACAGAGACGGAGGGAGATGAAGGAAAAGGGATAATAGCTGTTCTGTCTTGATATGAAAAATGACATGTTACTTATATAACCTTGCTGTGACTTGACAGTCTCTCAGTCTGAGAGTCAATTTAGTGAAAAAACACTTCAGGATACGGACGGCTACCTATGTTGTTTGGCGGTGACAGCGTGTCCTCGTGTTTGAAGGACAGGCTGGAGAGCTGAGGGGTGTGGTGAGACGGAGTGTGACCGTAACTGGGGTTGCTGTCTAGACCCACTGCTCCATAACCTGAGAAGAGAGAAACAAAAAGAGAAGAAATGGAAAGTTAGAATGATTTGATCGAGTCTTTAGAGTCTGAAGTCTCCACTACATGGTCAGTTATCTGAATCCCCCTGGTAGTTACTGCACGTCCCTGGCAGAGTTACCACAGAGAGACATTCATTAAACTCCTAAAGTCCTCTTTCCTTGTAACATTTTCTTTTTCCCCCCATCTATCTTCGGCCTTGTGGTTGCAAAATTTATGGCAGGTGGAAAAAGAAATTTGGCAGCACACCACAGACGGACTAAGATGAGCTACTGTAGAATATGCTCGGTCAAAAACAAGGGTGAGCAGTTAAGAACTGTGTGCATGCTAACTTAATTACAGTTATAAGACTGCGTGACAGTACACATTGTTACATCTATTACTGCAAGCATTCCTGAGCAGATAGAAAGTGTCACATTTGAGAGAGCGATGTAAAAATGACCTTTTGTTTCACACACACGCACACACGCAGCGTCGACAGGCTGCTGCATCTTGAGTCAGGCCCAAGAGGGATGTTGAAAAGTTTCAGAGAAAAATGACTCACACACGACTCTTACTTAAATCCTATCCTGTATTTTTATTACTTCATCAAAAACTACTTTCCACTGAGCAAACTAGACTCATATTGCACGTTGTCTCTGGAAGTCTCACGGGCACACAAGTACAGGTCTAAACCTCCGACCTCTGAGTAACGATCCCCAACAGAGAAGAAACACAAGCGTTGTTTACAGTAAAGGTAGCAATAAAAAACTTTGCAGGAACCAGAAATGAAGTGCCAGATTAAAAATTCCAGATAAACAACAGATTCAATCCCTGTACTCTGTTTTGAGCAAGTCTACTGGGATTTAACAAAGTCCCAGAAGTATTCAGGGCAGTAAATCAAGCTCATGATTCATTGTTCATCACTTTTCATTTCTTCTAGAGAAATACTTCCGAATAAAGACCCAGAAAACGCACAATGAGTGGGGGAAAAATCCAAGACATATTGAATAAACACTTGTGCATGCCAATAAAATCAAAACTTGTAAATGCAACACTTCAAGGTCACTGGTTCACAATCAGTTGATGAGTGTTTTGAGTATTTTTGCCTCCTGGGGAATTTTATTTATTTCTCTGTATGAATTACTTTTCTACTGTAACATTCACTATAGCAGCTTAACAGGCCATTATGTTTTTTCATACATGTCTATTTTTTTTTTGGTTACAAAATTGGTTGGCAGTGACGGAATGGACTGTACTTAAGTACAATTCTGAGGTACTTTACTTGAATATTCATGTTTTGTATTTCCACTCCACTACAGTTTGGAGGCAAACCACTACATTTATTTGAAGTAGTGCAAAGTAGTTTTGAGCCAGTGTTAGTGATATTTTTTTAAAAGTGTCATAATAATCAAACGTGTGATTAAGTAAAGTGTCTTCGAGTATCGTGAAAAGCGTTATATAAATAAAATATATAATTATTATTTATTATCAATAACTGTATTGTTAGTTGTGCAACACAGTGTACTGCAAATGATACACATATTATTAACAATCAGTAATAAATAGAGACACACACTTTTAAAAAGAGGTAGAATAGATTATGACAGTTTGCGAACATACCATATTTAATTTGGGTGAATAACTCAACAATTCAATAAAGAAAACACTGTCAAAACACTTGTCTTAGGTGGTTTTCTACTCAAGAGTGCTGGTTAACCAAATATTGTGTTGGTTCAATTTTGACTCAGATTTTTACAGTGCATCATAAAATCTTTGATAATTAACCCACAGAGGTCCTTGAGCTTTAGCTGGATGCATTAGAAGACGTAGGATCACATATGGGACATACGGAGGGAAAAGATTTAGTTAAACCATATGAATGATTTTCCTAACTATCTGTTCTGAGTTATGAAGTCAACACACTGATGCCAATACAGCTGTTGCGACTCGGCCTGTGGCTTAAAAGTAAACATGCATTTCTGCAGCTGAGTGCAAAGGAACTGTTATAGATCGCTGCCAGAGCATCACCAGGAAGCTGTCAAGCCGATTCCTGACACGGGACAGAATGACCCAGTACAGCACATAACATCCTGCTCAGACACAACACTGTCAACAACCTCTAAACATGGAGTTACATCATGAACACATACAGCAGGAAGTGGAGAAAAACTGGCTTGTAATAGAAGTAAACATTTTATTGATTGGTGTGTAAAGATGATAGCCCACTTCATTCAGCTAATGAGAGAAGACAGAGGTGGACTGAAGAGAGGTGGGACAGATACTGAGCATGCTTACCCTGGTTCCTGGGTGCAGGAGGACTGTCCATACAGCCGGGCAGGTAAGTCCCATTGGGAAACATCCTCGGTTGACCTGCAGTCGGCTCCCCGAAGGCCCCGACCCGGCAGGGGCCTGAGCCTGTGAACTGGCCTGAGAAGTGCACTGTGAAGGCCCCGAGTCCACAGTGAGGGTCCTCTATAGGCTCAGTGGTCCCCCATCCTGGTTCCTGCTTGATGAGGGAGTGGTGGGAGGGCAGGGAGCCGTAGGGAGAGCCAGGGTGGAGGTCCAGCAGTTGGGTCCACTGGCCACCGCCGACAGACATCCCGCAGCCACCACCGGCTCCTGGTAAGGATGGCACGGGGGGTGCTGGAGTCAAGAGGGTCAGATCTCGAACATCTGAGCCCATCGACATGGCTCCATACGGCTCGGTCAGCATTGGTGAAGGCGGTTTGAGACAGTCCGAGAAAAAAAGTGAAGGTATTCCGGTAAAAGAGAACAGAACAGCTGGGAAATTTAAAAGTCACAGAGTAATAAAACTTCTCAAAGTTTAAAAACAATAAGCATGGAGTCTGCAGAAACAAACATCAGTGGTCACAGTACACTGCAGGAACCATCTTTCCATGCACTGAATACTGTAAAGAAATGAATACGTGATGAAAATCTGGGTCCCAAATCTCAAGCTCCCTGAGTATCTGCAGTGGGATAACAGCGCCTTGTCCCTGTGGCTCTACAACGTCTGACTTTCCTTACTCTCCTCAAGGCTCAAATACTACATAACTCATTGGACAGGGGGAGGAGCAAGGGAGGCTGAGAAGAAAAAGATGACTCCCTTGCTTCGACCCGGCCAGCACGGACTTTACTTCTGAGTAGATTTTCTGAGTCACATCACATTTGCATGAGTGGGTGTTGCTATTATTGAGTGTTTGTGTAAGTGGGAGAGAGATGTGTTTTGTTGAATTACTCTGAAAAGGATGAACTTTGCTGATGGACTAATTAGCTACAAAAATAAAAGAGTAGTTGGTTGATTTCCATGTTTACACACATTAAAATTGCTATTCATTTTTTTCATGGCTCGGAGATTTCTCAAACTTAAATATTCAATGTTTTATGTGTGTGTGTGTCAAATAATTCTGGATGTCTGAACATGTGCAACTGCGTCAAAGTCACATATATTGAAAGCTTAACAAAAGGTTTAAAACAATGTAATTTCAAAAAACAGCTAAACCGAAATGTTTTGTCTGTACACTATTGACCTGAGCCGCTCTCTCAGACATTCATCATCATTTCTGAGTCCTCTGATTCATCTGTTTTCTGAAACATATCCCACTTTCAAATAAGTTACCACTGGGATGAGGCAACAAGAAAAACGATTAGTCAGTCAGAGAGTCAGTTTTGTAATGTCTATATACTTTGGCAATATGTTCTAGTAGGATTGTGGTCAAAAGTTTACAAAGACAGTTTCGGTGATTATAGAAATTGGGGGAATCAAATTTTCTTTGTAGCATGGCCTCTTAACATCTTCTAAGTGATGATGATTGATAACAACTGATGACTTTACTGGGCCCATAAGGAGCTCAGCATTGATCTGACAGAGCACATTATGTATTTGAACAAGTCAGGAAAGTCAATTGGAGCCATTTCAAAGCAGTTACAGGTCTCAGGATCGACTGTACAAACAACTGTTTGTAAGTATAAAGTGCATTGCACAGTTGTGTCACTGCCACGATCAGAAAGAAAACACAAACTATCACCTGCTGCTGAGAAGAAAATGATCAGGATGGTCAAGAGTCAACCAAAAAACGCCAAAAAGCAAGTCAGCAATGAGTTAGAAGCTGCTGGAAGACAGATGACAGTGTGTTCACAATCAAGTGTGTTCTGCATCAACATGGGCTGAGAGGCTGCCGTTCAAGAGGGAAGCCCTCGCTCCAGACGCGGCACCTTAGAGCTCGACTGAAGTTTGCTGCTGATCACATGGACAAAGAAAAGGCCTTCTGGAGGAAAACTCTGTGGTCAGATGAAACAAAAAATGAGTTGTTTGGCCACAATTAGCACCAATATGTTTGGAGGAGAGAAGCCTTTAACCCCAGGAACACCAGACCTACTGTCAAGCATGGTGGTGGTGGCTGTTTTGCTGCCAGTGGATCTGGTGCTCTAAAGAAAGAAAGTGGACTAATGAAGCGGGAGGATTATCGCCAAATTTTTCATCATCCAGAAGATTGAGTCTTGGGTGCAGTTGGGTGTTCCAACAGGGTAATGATCTCAAACACACATCAGAGGTGGTAAAGGAACGGCTAAATCAGGCTAGAAGTGAGGTTTTGGAATGGCCTTCCCAAAGTCCTGACTTGAACCCCATCGAGAACATGTGGACTGTGCTGAAGAAACAAGTCTGTGCCAGGAAGCCAACAAATTTAGCTGAACTTCACCAATTCTGTCAAGAGGAGTGGTTAAAAATTGAGCCAGAGGCCCTCCAGAAGCTTGTGGATGGCTATCAAAAGCACCTAATTGAGGTGAAAATGGCCAAGAAACATCTAACCAAATATTAGAAGTACTGTTTGTATATTTTTGACCCAGCAGATTTGGTCATATTGTCAGAATTTTTGTGATAAAGTAGTATGTGTTCCACTAATTCCCTCACAATTAACTGACGCTCTTTATTGGTGAATGCAGAAATCATGCTCTGAATTTCTCCCATTTTGGAAAAGAGCACTGTTTTGCTGAAAGCAGCTCGCATAAACTGCATGGCCTTGGAGCGAAGCCACATCACACAAAAGGATAATTATTTATTAGTCGAGGAGAGGGGGAGTTGTGTGTGTGTGTGTGTGTGTGTGTGTGTGTGTGTGTGTGTGTGTGTGTGTGTGTGTGAGTGTGTGTTTGTGTGTGAGTGCTTAAGAGATAGAGGTTTTGACCTTGAACTCAAGCTTAACTCAATGTGGAACTACACAGGAATGCAGTAACTTGGAATATGCCTATAAATTCAAGACAGCTGCTGTGGATCTTTTAACATTATTATATTTGTCAGATCAGCAGTCGGGTTCCTCCTTTTCCTAAAAGTTGGAAACAGTGGCGATGAGTTGCAAATCAGTTTTAAAAATATACTGTGCTACAGTTAGTGTCGCATAACGGTTCGTTATTACAGCTCAGATGTGATGAGACCGCGGTACTCTTGATTAAAGAGGAAAAGAAATTGCACAGTTCATTGTTAGTATTACTGTCCTAGTAAGTCCTGAGGTCATTGAAAGATATAACGGGCTGGATGGAAACCAGAGGAGCTGCAACCTTTATAACAATCGTCTGGGGGATGAGAATCATATCTCGTTTGAATGTAAGAATGTAAGTGTGATGACTTATAAAGACAGATATCTGCCAAAGTATTATTAAAACCACCCATCTATGGTTAAAATATTTTGTTATTACAAACAGAAAAGCGTTTTGTAAACTGCCTTTTTGAAGAATGTTCTTCCTTGTTTTAAAACATTTTGCTGTACTTCTTGTTTTGTTATTGTTGTTTGTTCTGTTTATGCTCCATTCGATCATGGTCATGAGTCACCTAGATCAATAAAAAAAAGTGATTACATATTAGAATAAGGAGATCATGAACAAAAACATCATATTGGACATCTTGAAATACTCAGGCCTTTCATGTAGCAGGATTACTGTAATTAGGATACATAAAAAGGGTCACTCAAAGTTACAGAACAAAAAACGAATTAGGCGTCAGGTACATTTAGTAAAAAAGGGGATAACCAGCAGGATTACCATTTTAAAAAAGAATGATATACAACCAAATACACAAGTGTGTATTCTTACAGAAGACACACTCGTTATTAAGATTAAATAAAAGTCATCTTATTGATGTTCATTTTTCCTTTATTTGCAAATGTTTGGCACTGAGGTTATCCAAAAAGTAACGGGAAGTAAAAGTTACATTACTTTGATACTGCGATACTTGGACTAAGTTACTGATTACTTTTTTTTTTAACATGTAACCAGTAACTGTTGCAGAATACATTATTTAAGTAGCCCTCCCAAACTTGGAAATACTGACATAACAGCTGGCCATGCTCATTATGTTTAACAAGTCATATTACTTTACTTCAACATTACTTAGGGCTGGGCATAATGGCCTTAAAATAATATCACAGGCCATATCAATATACGTATACGATATATACCTCGACATTTTAAAAATCTTCTCAAAAGCACTTCATGAATGTTAGGACTAGACGACAATATCAAATATCACACTGTTTTTGAGCAAACAGGCCCTAATTCAATAATGATATTGCAACAACATTGTAGAGGTGACTCTATAATGACTAAGTGGGTAAAGGCAAGTATTAGAGCAAGTAGAAAAGTCTGGTAAGTTTGGAAAATGAGATCATTTTACCGTAATGCAGCCTTGAAAACCAGGAAAAGACAACATGAAGGTTAATACTGCCAAGCCCAAACATTACTTAATGAAAAATAGAAAAAAACCACAAAACTTCCATGACAGAAAGTCTTTTCTTTACTTCACCTCCAGTGTGTGGGCATTATACCAGTGTCAGTATCAATTTTACCCCAGAACTAATGGCCCATTTGACCCCTTTAGCATTTACACCACAGCACGGTGGATCATTATAAATCATCCGCCAGCGAATTAGTTTTACAGAGTGACTTCATTGCACGCTCATTTTTAGATGGCATTAAAAATCGGCTGCAAGTTTCAGATAGAAGACCAGGGCGATGTTGAGATGAAGAGTGTTGGCCAGTTCCTCTCATCAACATCTGGAATATTAGTCTAGGATTCCAGTGAACACCAGTGACCCCGAAGTTGACTTCAGGAGAAGTGTTGGGTGGGTGGGGGAGGGACACTAGCAATGGGCACAGAGAAGGGAAGAATGATACACAATTTCAGAGAAAGCAAGAGTGAGAAGTCTTAAAGTCACTGCAAGAGTGATGAAATAAACTGTCAATCTGCTGAAGTGGCGTTAACAGAGGCTCCTGTAGGTCTTCTCATTATTTCACAATGTCACAGATGTGTGGCTAAATGACCTTTTAATTCTAGTTTTGGTGACTGGTCCTGCAAATTCAGTTGCTGCAGCCCTGCAGATGCTGCATTTGTTAGCGAATTGATTACAGTACGTATTAATAATGCTAATTCAGGTTGCTGGTGCAAAACCAGTAGTGTTGACCAGATACAGAGCAAAATAGTTAATAATAGGCCCAAGACAAACTCCCAGTCATGTGATGCAACAAATGGGCCTAAGAACTGTCCAACCTTTATACCTTTGGGAGATTGTTTCATCCTTAATCTATCATTTTGACATTTTTTGCTCACACTAGTTCAGAGTTCAAAGTAACAGAAATTGTTGGACACTATTTGACAAGCGTGCTAGTGCTTAAATCTTCTAGGACTACAGTAAAATAATTTCCCAGTTTTTTGCGCGAAGAGGAAATATCAATCTTACAGTCCAAGCGTATCTGATAACATCCATTACAACGGTCATAACCTTACACATGCCCCTAAGAGCTAAACGCAGATTCGTCTGGGTGGTTTGTGCTCACTGGGAAGATAAAGTGCTCCCTGACTATTCTTGGAAATAAACGAGTGCAAAGGCAGAACCGTACCCCTGAGGAACACCCAGACGTTCAGCGGATGTCCACGTAGCTGTCTTCAAAATAGCAGCAAAGAGAATTAATTTCTCCCACAACAATTTGAAAAGCCTTCTGTGGTCCGCCCACGACAAACAAATAAAACTAAAATAATGTACTGCGCGTACAAAAGGTTGAAGCACAATCAAAAGTATCTTGCCAAAAATCGGACAGAGAGATAGAAAATGCAGCGCCTCTGAGCCAAGGCAAATGCTGGTCATGCCTTCCCCAGTGGAGTCTTTAGCGGGGATTCATCAAAAGTGACGGGGCCGGGAGAAAACAACCCTTTCAGCCCCGATGACGGATGGCAGTCCCCAAATACACCCATTCTTTCAGATCAATCTCTGGTTAACTCAGGGTTTAAAACAACATCACTATGCCGAGGAAGGGAAATGGTCAATACTGCCTGTGACCCTTAACCAGAAATACACAAGGCTCAAACTTTCTACAGCGTAAGAGTAAGAGGGAATTTGAGAAGGGTTTGTTTCAGCCAGGGAGACGTTTGATAAACTACAAAGATATGTGACCTGGCAGGAGGACACATGTCAAAGAAATTGCTTTTTCCATTTTCATTAAACTCTGTATTCATGCTACTGCAGCTAAAGATAGACAGTTTACTAAGCTGCTTCTTTTATTATTTTTTTAAATAAAGAGCACTGGTGCTTTAACGGAGCATGGTTTACTTACAGTTTGTTTTAAAGAGGCAATGCGTAGAGATTGTTCAACTTCAGCAGACATCTCTGTAACACAGCACGTAGACATACAGTCAAAACTGTCATTTCTTCACATTTTCGTGATTTTATTCGTTTTTTGAATGTTTTCAACTAAAATTCTGCCCATTGTAAGTATTACTAATCCGTATTTGAATTGCATGTGACATGATCTTTAAACCAGCCTGCGGGAGAAGACTGCCAAACAGCCACAGGTGTTATTTTGATGTGCTGACAGCGGCATAAAAAGGGACTCGATCCTTCACTTCTCTGTGTGGGCACGAAAACAAGCTGATAACAAACAAAACAGCAGTGTGTTGTAACGTTTCATCACTTCCCCCTATCTGCTTGTGGTCTCTGGGAAATGGTTACTTTTTAAAACAAAAGTCCAGCAAAACAATATCCTTCTGTCTTCCTTGGTACTTTCTCAGAGAGATAATTTGGAAGTGTTGCCAGGCTTCCGCCCTTTGAGATAACAAAATCTGAACCATCACTTATTGCTTTATACAGCATGGATACATTAAGAAACATTTACATTTTCCTCTTGAAGACAAACGAAGACGAACCGTGCTTCAAACAGCATGAACATTGTTCCTCTTCCCTGTGACTGACCGACATGACAAACAATCGTCAGTTTTTAATTCGCTCTCATGTCAGCTGTGAACGCTCTTCAAAGTGTTGCATATCAGACGAGAGATAAGACACAGAGAAGAAAGATCTGTGGGAGAGCGAGCATTTCCATGGTTCATGTGTCAGACACAACACCGGTCCAGTGATCTTTCACACACCCGTTCTCTTCTTTTGTTGATGGTCACCTTTCCCCTCTAGCCCCAAACCCAAGACACCCCCCATATTCATACACATTCAAAGATAAAGCTGGATCATTATAAAAAATGATGGAGATATTCTTTGATACTGTCAACGAATCCAATGAAAAGACCAAAACCAACAATGTGTGCATCTTTCTGTGCCTTATGATTTTCACATCTGTGGCCTTCAGCCCAAAGTTCCCTGTGAGGATGCTAGCATTTTGAAATGAGATCATAAATGTGTGTTTAAGTGAAGTAAGTGCTAAAATAGCCGGACACTTATTAGCAAGTATGTAGTGTTTCTGTCAGGGACGGATTAACACATTAACACATTTGTTGCACTAATTATGAGTATTTATGAAAGAAGGATTGTTCGGGAATTACCTAAGAGGACTTGGAAGCATGTTATTAAACAGCCAAGAACATTACAGATGCCCACCTGCCGAACATTACTGATACTGGTGAAGAGGTTAGCAATACAGACGTATACGCTGCCGTATCAGACTACAGATCAGTTACTTCCTCAGACTCCTCAACTCATCCTCTATGTTGTTCCGTAAGAAAATGACACGGCATTTTACACTGACATGCACATACTGTAAACTCTATACATTATCGGTATGTATATAAGTTATTGTATACATTGTTTTATTTCATTTATTCTATTCTAATTCAAGTATTTGCGTATATGTTCTATGTGTGAGTAGCATGTACGTTTCATTGTTGTAAAATGAAATTTAAATGAAGCTCGACACCTTGACTCTAAATAAAATAGTGTCCATGTTTATTGTAATGAAGGTACGTGTCTCTCAGTCAAACCCAATAATGATTCAATGATGTGTTTTCAATATTTGTTTGGGGAATAATTTTGGATTAAGTTATTTTATCAGGTTTCAGCTGCATACAGTATATAATACTTGTTGGATCAATTTATTTTCTGGCTTTGAGTTTTCAACAGAGTTTGTTGACAATGAGAAAAATGGTAGCATTTTTTAATACAGCCCGGGAGTTATTGAGTATTGAGTAGTATTTACCTTGTCATTTTTTGCAACTTATTTTGTAATGTCAGTACTTATACACTACTTACAGGTTCCTACTGTTACTTAAATTTAGTATATCATGAAGTGCTACCAGAAAAACATATAGAACATTAAGTAACTATTTTCAGAGAACACAATCGTTGGACATTTTGCATTTTGAGTTTCCGTCAATAGTTTCGCTAGCTATTGGTTAGATTAGCAAAAAATTGTGTTTTCCTTCCTGGATATTTTTATTATCGTTATTTTCCGAATCAAAGATAATGGTTCGTCTTTTGAAATCCTGCTTAAAGCTGTATAAATTACAATTATTCCACTAAACTGTACATCTCACTGATGGAATTGGCTGCAAATTCAATGGGAGAGGATATTAATGTAGTTACAGAGGGGGTCATTAAGGAATGTAAATTATCAACGACTAATGAAACACTGTCATCAAATTAAACAGCACAAGCTGGAATAAAAAGACACTGGGATGACTGAATGTAGTGTAAAAAATGAGAAGCTTTGATTTCAACTTGAACTTCTGGTTAAAGTGACTTTGAATCTTATGTCTCATCCCAGCAGGTGTCTGTGTGTCAGCATCAAGGCCGGCCTTTATCAGGTCTTACAGTAAACCACAGCCTCTTCCATGCTGTCACACCCTAGCAGCTGTGGCCAGGGCGTAAGCAGTCATCAGAAAACATTTCAGATATCTCTAGCGGTAACTGTCTGCTGTCATACCCTTGAGCCTCATTATGAAGCTCGACAAGTTTACGGGATGACTGAGGTTTGTGCACAATGATGGGAAAACGGTAAAATGACCACAATCATGTGATCTTGACTTCTGACACATTCGCTTTAGGGAAATGCCGATTTACTGCAACTTTCTCAATCCCAATACAAAATATTTAGCTATTGCACTGATTGCTGACAACACTGTGGTTGATTTGTAAAATATTTCTCACGCTATACCTCTGTGGTCTAGTTATCATTTTGTAGATTAAAATAAGACATATAATTCCTGTGAGACACAGTATAGCTTTTGTGATAAAAAAAACTAAGAACATTTGTCATGAGTCCGAGCAATTAAAATCACTATTGAGACAGTTTTAATGGTTGTCTGTTCTCTGTCTTCAGCATCGTATTTATCAGCACTAATGAAACAGTCTACACGATATCGCAAAAGCAAAGGGTCACACAGTTTAACATGCCTCTAATTAGTATTTCTGAGATCTGGCATGTATAGATTCAAGCCAAATGTTGTGCAATGTATCCCCAATTGAAACAAATTTGATTCTTTGTTTGACTGCGCCTTATTGCCCCTCCTAGCCTGTGAGTGTGTTTAATATAAACACACGCTGATGACAAGAGACCACTCCATCATTAACGGAGCCCTGGTCCTACTGCAGTGACTCAATCTATCTAGAAGGGGAACTTCAGAATTCCTGGAAGACTGTTGCTCTTTTTTTTTCTAATGGCTGCTGCCATTAGGTTGAAACAGAGCACACACATTCCACATAGGGGGATTAACAAACGTCAGATAGCTCAACACCACAAACCTCTGATTGATTGCTGCAGCCTTTGGTGTGATATGAAGCCGGTCATTAAGTGATATGGCGAGATAACAATGGTATTTCACGTAGCAACCTTTTTCCGGTCGTGTTTTTGGTGCAGATTGCTTTTTTACAGTATGGTCTAGTCAGTAACATCTAAATGGCAGAAGAAAGAGCAATGCAATTCTACTTAAATAAATAAAAGAAATAGTAAATGAATTGCACTAAGTCGGAGGTGTGCAGCTGTGCTGTGTGATTGATCATCTGGTGGCAGAGGTGATAAGTGATCACAGGCACTGAACAGCTATCACAGCATTCAGTAAGGTGACTTAAGTGCACGCACACACACATATGCACACACACATGCACAAACACACACACCAATGCACACATCAGAGGGACAAGGCATTTTTACTATACACACTGAATGAGGTTTGGTTTTGTTAAAGGTGCATCAATTCACTTGTGGCCAGTAGGGGGCAGAAAAACACAAAAACATGACTGATAGATGATGGAGGTGTGAATCTTCACTGGCCTCATGACTCAATTTAATTGCAATTCACCTGTCAACGCGCCCAATTGCACAAGAATTCTCGATGCATTCTCGATGCATCTCAATGCATTTTGCATTTTACGGCACTACTTTTTCATTGCTACTTACAATAAGATAAATCTAACTCCCTTTTTAATTTAGACAGTCCTTTCAAAAATCAGACTACAGGTAATGTCACAAAAAAGCTGCATCTTTTCAATAAGAATATCCTGATCATGTACATAAACATTACAAAAACAAAACATATGCCTGGCCTCTCTGTATTCTTAATGGCTCCAGATGTTGGCTTCAGGTGAAAACTGCTAACGTGGTCCTTGCGAAAAATCTGACACATGCCCGGATGTCTGCTTTCAAAAATTGGGTGCGTTTTTTATCACTCATTGCTGATACTTCTCTCCGCGATATCTCCCAACATGAGCAACATGAGCGTAACATTCGCCCACAATTCAGTGTGAACTTTATCTGAGAATCCGCAAATAATTTTTTGATTGATTAATTGATCAGTTGGTCTACAAAATGTCGGGAAATCAGAAATAATCCCAAAAGTTCCCAAAGCCCAAGGTGATGCATCAAATTTCTTTGGTCTAATATTTCTATCTATTGCTCAATTTTGCTAAAAAAGAAAAATATGGAAGGAAAACAGGTATAAATGACAATGTGACAGTTTGAAGTGGACATCAGGAAGTGGACAATAAAGTCATGGATACAACAGCAACTGCTCCTTTTTAAAATGAAGGAACAAATGTGTTACATCACTGTTTTTAGAATTAACTTGTCAGTATTACAAGGATTTATTGTCTCTCTGGCCCTCATCTTACTGTTTATGAGAAATGAGCTGAGATAATATAATACAAGTAATTAACAGATGTCAACTAGTCCTTGCTGTGAAACTGCTAGATGATAGCCACGCACGCATATTAACCAAAGGGTTTAAATCTCTACAGCTGTGGACAGTTAAAATCCATTAGAGGGACCCCATGGGATTTTGCATGTCTTTGACCATTGTGTACTTTAATATCTTCGCTCTGTTTGTTTATTTGTTTCTTGTATTTGTGTGTACATTCGGGGAGGGTGAGTCAGCTTAGCGAGTAATTAACAAGCAATTCGCTCCACCTAGGGAAGCAGGGAAGTTACTCATGCGATGCATGCTGACAAGGTCACTGGCTGATAGATGAGCCTGAGCAAGGGGATTTTTCAGAGATTGTGAAGGCAGGCAGAACTGTGGGAACCAGACAATTAGTGGGTGGAAGGTAGGCAGCCATGTTGGATGATGACCATGAGACTACTGGCTTGCATGGACACTCACCACTTGGCTGCCTGACAGGGAGAAAACAGACACCTGGGCTCAACTAACTCTTAAACCACAGTCATTTATCTTGGAGGAGGCTGAGCAGGCAATTTGCCAGCAGTTTAGGAAGAGCATGAGCTTTTTCTAAACAAACAAGCATGGAAGAGGTCAATATAGACACACTGTGGACATAAATAATTCAGACCTACACATGAACATTCATACATATTCACTTTTGGATATCTGTAGTAGCCTTTTGTCATATATCTTTTACATTTCCTTGATCTAACTGGCAAACACAGAGATGGGATCATACATACAATCATAGACAGAGACACATACACAACACAATATCAATAGGTCAAATCTAGTGTATCAACATTTCACTATAGAAAAATATACTTTTCTCAATTAATCCAAAGCTATTTTAAGAAGCATTTTTTGTTATATTAACAGAAAAACTCCTAACATGCAGACAGCAATCAGTAAAACAACTGCTCTGATAAAAACAGGAACAAATTCTGGTATCTGTGGCCGTTGTTGGCTTCTAATAACTCGACCAAATTATTTCTTATAGCCGATGTGAAAAGATTGGATGGGCTACCTGCCTTTCTACCTACAAAATTTCCTGCCAGTCTTCCACAAGGCTAGGCCGATATATTGCGAGCTAGTCTCACATGAATGGCAAGTGGAGCCATGTTTGTTGTTTATGTTCATTATGATAATAATATATGTGAGAGAGACATGAGGTGGTCAGAGATGGTCAGGGATGTTAACGATGTGCTGCGATCGCAGAACACAGGCCCTGAACCTGAAGTCGTGATAGCAGCGACAGACTCTCGTTCAGCAGCTAACACAGTAAAGCACAGAGCGACAGCAGTGAGGTGTGTTCGTGACAGCTTTTTTGCTTGTGTTTATTTGATTGTGGCATTCAGCAGCTCTTTATTCGACTAATGAAGTTAAGAGAGCTTGTGGAATG
Organism: Pagrus pagrus; assembly: GCF_965226575.1. Lineage (NCBI taxonomy): Eukaryota > Metazoa > Chordata > Actinopteri > Spariformes > Sparidae > Pagrus > Pagrus pagrus. The sequence continues at coordinate 26,509,303 of NC_140185.1, read as the reverse complement.
AAGCGACCTAGCCGCTAACACTTCCCTCCCTGGCCAGTGAAAGCTACAGAGCAGTCGGTGTCGGTGTAGTCAGGCGGTGTGCTTTCATGTGTTTCAGACGAGCAGCTATCGGTTAGATACTTTCGAAGTTTAGCTTGCTCTTGCTGGTTTCTACAATCTTAGCTTTAAAGGTGCACAATGTAGTTTTGGGGGAGGAATTTTAATCAGAAGAGAAAGATCATCATTGGCTCATTTTTTATACCTAAACAAACTAAATAAACAAACTCTCTTTGTTTTCATGACTGAAAAAACAAAGTAACCTTCAAGGACAACACAATTTAATACTGTTTTACTTTGTTTGTTTCTTTGTTTGGCAGACCCTGCCACCTTTCTAGCTTCAAACAGTGATCTGGGGACCTTATTTTCCTGAACTGTGAACCGAGAGCTTGTTTATTCAGTTATGGAAAAAGAAATATTTCTGAGTTTGTATTATTACCTCATTAATATTGTAAATATTACAATTCTGAGTTCCGACTTCTTCTCCAAAACTACATAGTTCCCCTTTAAAAAAAAAAGTTTTTACTTACAGCGAAGTATACTCAAGCTAAATACATGTAAATCCCTTTAGAGTCGCAGCATTTACACACAAAAAACAAGTTTGTGGAGTTAGATAAGAGTCTGTCGCAAAAAGGCAAAGAAAAAAGAGAAGTTTAACAGAAATGCCGTTTAACATAGAACATTAGTTTTTCCTGCAAAGGTAAGCAGAGATGAATTAATCTTTGGCAACATCTGTAATGATTTCACAACCATGAGGAAACTGATGACTTCAGGCGTGCATTGCCGAACCAAAGCAGAATGACCAACACTATTCCGCTGAAGTCTGCCCTCATGCACCAACGCGAAACACCCACTCAGACATCAGTTAAAGTCGCTCACAACATGCTCGATTACATCTTGTGAAGACTGCATTGCCAGGTTACATTTAGAATGATATAAAACAGACTAAATCCAAGTTTAATACGTGTACCAGGTACAGTCTCCTTGGATTTAAAAGGACTACTCCAGTCCAATACTCCAGTTCACTCCATGCTATTTTCAGGACATTTCTGTCATGACTATTATTTAGGCTATCAAGCATCATAACACACTGTGGCGTTTTAAAGACCTTTTAAAAGAAGACAAAAACAATGTCTCACATGCACCTGGAGCTTCAAAGCCTCCAAAACTCTTATTCTGGCCTTGAAATACACCAGACACTTGACAACAGCTGTTAATCAGATAATGAAAGCCTCGCAGTTACACAAGCACACTTGTGGAGAAGCGGCTATAAATTCAATTCCATGACAGCATACGAGGGCAGGGAGAGAGTGAGGGTGGGATTTGGTACCAGGCACTTGTCTTCCCAATAGAATGACGCAGCATACCAGCACTATGGTGAAACACTCCATCAGCCATTTCCCCTTCAGCGCACTATTTTGGGTATCTATCCTGCTGACCGCAACAGAGCTCAGTTCCCTAATAGTAAAGTTCTGCGAAGAGATATATGTGATAATCAGACATTCGTGGAATTATGATAAAGCATGATGTGTATCCGTAGTTGGTGAATCCCCTAACATACACATATTTTAGAGACAGATGAACTGTGAGCTCCAGTGTTTTCACTCTGGGACTCGGCCTGCTCAAACTACATAGTTTCAGGGTGAACTCTATCTCCACTTACCCTTTTTCACCTCACTCACCTCAATCAACAAGTGACCTGCCATGGTACACAGGATCCCACTTGGTGCACAAGGGTTAGGGTTTGGGGGGGGTATGGTGGAGGAGCGCTGCCCTCTGACACTGTCAGTGTTTCCGGGTTGGGGAAAAGCTCAGGGTCAGGGCCTGCCATGGTGGTCCACACAGATGGACTGTGGCTCAATCAGATAACCTCTCCTGGGGATCAGGTTCACCTCTGTAACTCTCATCCAAGACATCCAGGGTTAATCTCCCAGAGAGAGGACTGATATCTGGATAAAACAGAATGAAAGATGAGGATGTGTTCGTGGAAGTCCGGGTGTCTGATACAATTTAGGAGGTTGCATGACCTCTAAAGGAAGGGGGTGCACTTGAAGAGGCCATCTGGGAAAAATGTTCATTCAAGTCCAATAATGCATGTGTGTCTTAATAATTAGGTTACATTTAGTTGTTTAAAGTAACCTTGCTGGAGGAATGACTTATCTGCTATACCTCACATCACTTACTAAACATCCCTCTGAGGTGGGTTTTAGGTTCCTGCACCTTTAACAGCTTGACCCGGAAGTGCAAGAGTCTCTCCGGCACTGTTGCCTTTTCCTTTCCGCTCAGGTCTCAGCAGTGGTGAGAGCGTGGATTTCATCCTCTGAGCTCACAAAATCACCTAAAATGAGCGTCCCGGCGTTTATCGATATTACGGAAGAAGACCAGGTACGAGTGATTTCTTTAAAACCCCCATTTGTGTCGTTTTACCGGCGGATGAGTCGATGAATGGAGGCTAATCTAACCGGATAAGTTAGCATGCTAGCTAGATACGATGCTAACCGTGTTTAGCTGCTGACAGGTTAGCTACGTGCTGACATATGTGAGGGCACATTACGAATGTATGTTTCATAAAACATAACGGTAACGTGATTTATATGCGAATTAGTTGAGAGTCGATAATTTTAGCCGTGTTCAGCTCAATAAAGTTGTCTCTAACGCTACTAGAAAAGGCTTAAAAGTTATAACGTTAGCTTAAATGCTAGCTGCTTAGCGAGCAATCTAAATAAACAATGGCGTAATAAAAAATAACTACCCACGCAAAGCTTGCTGCTTACGAGCCACGATAGCTGAGAACTTAACCTAGATCATTTAAAACAGCATTTTGATAAACTACCTTCCCCTATAGTTGACTGCAGCAAGTTATCTCTTGTCATCATCTACACACTGTTATACATGTGTGGCTTGGTACTTGTTGGGTTTTGTTTTAGCACAAACACATTATTTCACTGTCTAACGTCACAGGCTTCAGAGCTGAGAGCCTACATCAAGGCTAAAGGAGCTGATATATCAGAAGAAAACTCTGAGGGTGGACTTCATGTAGATCTGGCTCAGATCATCGAGGCATGCGACGTGTGCCTCAAGGATGATGACAAAGGTAGGTGATGATGAAAAGTGTTTACCCATCTACTACACCTCTAGTCTATTCATGTTATATACAGCTGGCTCTAAAACCACTCCTGGTTGGATAACATCTTCTACTTCCTTGTGGCCCTCTCTGTGTCTCCCTCCGCAGATGTAGAGAGCGTGATGAACAGCATCGTGTCTCTGCTGTTGATCCTGGAGACGGACAAGCAGGAGGCTCTCATTGAAAGTCTATGTGAGAAACTGGTGAAGTTTCGTGAAGGAGAGAGACCCTCCCTCAGGATGCAGCTGTGAGTCCTTTTTCTGTTTGTTCCCTTAAATCTGTACACAGCAGTGCCTCTCGTCGTTGTTGTTTCAGAATCTCTGACCAAGTATGCAGTCAAAATGAGATGTGAGAAGGAAGAGTTCAAGAGTTACATCTCCATTTAAACCCTTTGTTTCAGGCTCAGTAACCTGTTCCATGGCATGGATGAGAACACTCCAGTGAGGTACACAGTCTTCTGTGGCCTCATCAAGGTGGCGGCCACTTGTAATGCCATCGCCTTCATCCCCACTGACCTCGATCAGGTACGTCTACTCGCCATGATTAACTGCTATAACTGATTATAAGCACTGCAATGCCACCATCGGTCATTCATTTGCTTTGAGCTGCAGGGACGGCAAAAAGAAGAAAAGGAAAGACGTCTCTTTATGAAGCTCTACAGGCTCCTTGTTTCCCTCTGAAGTTGATTTCTGATATGATACGTTTGTGCTGCTTCTCAGGTGCGCAAGTGGATTGTTGACTGGAACCTGAACACAGAGAAGAAGCACATACTCTTGAGGCTGGTGTATGAAGCTTTGGTTGACTGCAAAAAGAGGTAACTACATATCAAGTAGGAAGTGTAAAATCTAAATGTGACAACACAGTATTTAAGGTTAATAAACTCCTGTATGAAATATAAATATATTCATTTTATGGATGTACACACCTCTGGACCATATATTCTGTTTTATCCATCAAGTAATTTATCTCCGTAATCTTCTCATTTCACAGTGAAGCTGCAGCAAAAGTAATGGTTGAGCTGCTGGGAAGTTACACAGAAGACAATGCTTCACAAGCTCGTGTCGATGCCCACAGGTAAACTTGGAGACCCTGTTTAACACACGTCATTAAGCCGAGATACAACTTACATCCCTCATACATACATACATACATACATACATATATATATAAATTTCATACTGTTCATACATAAACACATCTGTGTCCCTTATCTTAAGATGCATCGTCCGTGCTCTCAAAGACCCCAACACCTTCCTGATCGACCACCTGCTCACCCTGAAACCTGTACGCTTCCTGGAGGGAGAACTCATCCATGATGTAAATACCGAAGAATGTGCTGTGTTTAAATATATAAAATACATTTGTGGCATTGTCAGATATTTGTTAGAAGTATTTAAAAAAATCTATAAATGTTTGTACGTGGAGATGGTTGCTTAGGTCAGATGATTAGAAGTGTAAAGCTTTGTGATGTGAAAGCCTCTCGGCTGTTTTACATGAGTCTTGGATGCTTTTTTGATATGTAGTGTCAATGACAGTTGACACTACATAGCACAACCCAATATCGACACGCCGATCAATAAAAAAGATGGAACACTGAGCAGCAGGAATGTTTGTCCATTACTGCTTGAACAAGTTTAGACAATGAAAACATGAAAACAACATTTTATTATGTTTGTCATATCATGGGTCAACAGGCTGGCATTTCTAAAGGTTTAACTTGTTTGTCTGGACCTGATTATCATTTGACTTTGAGCCTGTATACATACAAAGATGATCCAACTGTGTCTACAGTCTTATAATGACATTTCTCCCTCTTCTTACTCTTTTTCAGCTATTAACCATCTTTGTGAGCGGAAAACTAGCAGCATATGTAAAGTTTTACCAGAATAACAAAGACTTCATTGATTCTCTTGGTAAGTATCCACAACTTATACTACATGTAAACAATCACACAGGTTAATGAATGAGGTAAATTATAGTCCGGTGGTTTGATTACCCTTAAACATTGTTGTACATGTATTTGTATATATACAAATATGTCTCTGCTCCTTACCATTTTAATAATTCAGTATTGACATATTTCAGGTGTATTCTTACTTCAAACAGTACTAGAGTACTTTTTGTCCGTAGGAAGCAGTGTTTCAACACTTTCAAACTGTAAGAACCGCCTTATTATAATTTATACACTAGTACTAGTACTACAAGTACTTGGGGAACATGGCAAATCTCTCTAAAGAAATATATATATCAGCTTGTGATTTTAATGTGACAACTTTGATTCCTAGACATTTTTCCTGTATAAATATGTCCAAAAATACATCTTAAAACTATCTGAACCACCTTTTTCCAAGAGAAATAACAGCATCTATGAAATATAAACCTGTGCCAATGTACTGTGCTCTGTTGACACAGGACAGGAATGTGTGTGTGTCAGCAGCCTGTCCCCTTTCTTTCTCACTACTAAAGGCTTAGCTGTAATTACCAGCATGTGTAGGATGGACTCTCAAAACAGACAATGTGGAGTGTTGTTTGTGTTAATGAGTAGATTCCCTGACTGCATGCTCCTAAATGTAGAAACAATTATCACAGGGAAACTCCCTCAGTTGAGGGTAATCGACTGTGACTGTTTTGTGCTTAATGATCCCTGCGTGTTGCTCTTCAGGCCTGTCTCATGAGCAAAACATGGCCAAGATGCGTCTGCTGACATTCATGGGCATGGCGGTGGAATTCAAGGAGATCTCCTTTGACACCATGCAACAGGAGCTGCAGATTGGAGCCGATGATGTCGAGGCTTTTGTCATTGACGGTACAAGCACTTCACCTCGCATTAATCTTAGCTGTCTACCTGTGTTAAGTACGCTCCAAGCTACAAGTGACTAATGGTGGAAAATGGTAGTCATTGCCGAGAATGCAACAGTGATCATCAGACATGAGTAGGATTTTACAAACTACAGTGAGAAAATGGCAGAGAACCAAGAATAGCACTTTCAGTGTTTTGTGACGGGGATTAGCTTCCTCTCCAATTTCATTTTCCAGGTGCATTCACTCTTAAAGCATTTCTGTGTCAGTGGTGTTTTTATTGCTTTTCGTCAGAGCTTTTGCCGTCTCTTCATTCCCCTTCTGTCTGCTTTTTTCTTCTAGCTGTCCGTACCAAGATGGTGTACTGCAAAATCGACCAGACACAGCGAAAGGTTGTTGTGAGGTAAGCTCTTTGACCAAACTCTCATGCATGGCTTAAATGTGGCAAAGGTCTGTTTTAGAGAGGCAGTGATGGCAAATCTAAGCTTGGTACCGAACCAGGCCTGATGTACTTTACCTGTATCACCATAAAACTGTAAAAAAAAAATAAAAAAATTTGGTGTTCATTTGTAATGTATTAAGCTTAAGCATGTCATTTTCCATCACACAGTTCCTCAATTCCCATCATATTATTTTTCAGATTGCATCAGATATTTCGAAAGTTGGGACTTTTTCGTTATTGTGTTGAACTCTTTACTGGTATTGAGATGTGAAAGACTCATTAGGAACTTAAAGTATACACAGACAAAATGACGTGAGAGCAGAGAGAAATGGATTTAGGCTGCCTGTCTGACTAATATTTTACATTATTTTCAGCTTCATGTTGAACATAGTAGTTTGAGACACAGAACACACAAACAGGGAACTGATCTAAAGTGTCATTACTCTTTGGCCATCACATTGTGCTATCAACGTTTACTTCATGATGATGCGCTAAAGCAAAGAAAAACATAGCTGTCTATTTCCAGTTTAATTAACAGCTGAGAAATTCATGTTCATGAGTCTTCGTCTTCTGTTTTAGCTTTATTGTTCTTTTATTGTTTACAGCAGGCCAGTACTAGGTAGTAAGTGTTGGCTAATTACCAAGGATGGAGATTATTGTGTGTCTTTGAGGGTATTTGGTTCTGATGTGCAGAAAAATGTTATCCAGGCAGAAAGAAGAAAGATTATTATTAGTACATTTCTGTTCTGTCTGTTCTCCATGTCTATCTCCATATGGCTGTGATTTGAGGTTGAGCGATGTCATGTCTTTAGTCATAGTAACATTTACTATAGCTCCATATTTTACATCCACAGAGTCGGAAGACGTGACCTTGGCTTGCATTTACTTTTGTCTATTTAACATTCTTGCTTTTCTGTTTTTCCACTCAATCAGCCACAGCACACACCGCACCTTTGGCAAGCAGCAGTGGCAGCAGCTGCACGACAGCCTCACCTCCTGGAAGGCCAACCTCGCAGCCGTCAAGACCAGTCTGCAAGCCTTGTCACCTTCTGCTTAATTCCACCTTAACCCGACTGTCTAGACTGCCTGACCCTCCATTCTTTTCTGCCTTCCAATCCCTCAGACTGAAATGATCAGCTTTTATATACATCCAATAAAACAACAGTGGAGATCACCTGTGTTTGCTTCTTTCTTGTTGAATAATCAAAGATTGTTGAAGTTCGGTAATGTTGCAAACAAAGGAAGTTGTATAAAACGCAGGGGGACTTGAATTTGATAGATGAACACCCAGAAGCGTTACTGTACCTTAATGGATAAATAAGTACAGTATATAATCAGTCTTTTCAGACATCTACCACCACTGACTGCCTTATCTTTTTAGAAAGCCGTACAGTGACTCTAATGGGGGCTCGTCCTGCAGCAGCTTTCAACATCTGGCTTCAGTTAAAGGACAGCATGCAAGTATTAGATGAGCTGTGACTTGGGATGACAAATGGCCTGCAGTGAGAGGGTCACTTGTCTGGGAACACATGGGAGGTGACAATAGCAGAGTGAACTTAAGATGACCCTGTCTGCTGAGGTCAGAGCTGCATTACTGTAGCATCAACACTTCAGGCTTGTGGCGTAGGCTGATTCATTGCCACTACAAATTTGAAACTGTCCGCCAGGTTAATAGATGCTGTTCAGCTGTAGTCAGCATGAGTCACTGTCTGTTGCCATGTGTGAAAAGTGGAGAAAACAAAAGACTTTGAGATTCCTGTTTTTTAACTTCGCCCTGTTTTTCCCCCCATTGATGTAAAGTGCCATTTATCCTGCACAAAAATCTGTTCTCAGGCTCCAGTCCAGAGCATTAGGATGTGGACTCTAGTGATATATGGCCCAAGCATTAGGTGTAAAAGGGGTCTGATGGAGTTTTCTCCCTCTGGGGCCGTGATGAAATCAGCACAATCTGACAAAGTGCAGACTACTGACATTGCGCTCTTTGAATACCCACCCCCACCACAAATACACGGTGCTTCTTCTTTGACTAATAAAGCCACAGCTCAGCCTGTTATCCTCTTTTTATTTAGTCATAATCTGATCATATCAGCCCTGCCACTAAAATATTCTGACTCATGTTACATGGGCATTAAATGTATTCATTTCTTGCTGCAGTGTGTTCTTTTTCCTATCATACCAGAGGTCTGCAGAGGCTCACCGCTCACTTCATGTCCAGTTGTCCACAGGGAGCAGCATCTCCGACTCTTATCAGCGGGTGTAAATCACAGAACACATTCTCAGGAGCGTAACCTCATCACAGCCACCCGCAAGGTGGAGCGCTGAGCAGATAGAAGCTAATGTAACCGAGGCTTAGCAGAATGTTTGCAAAGCCTCACGTCTTGGTTTCCATCTCTCAGCGTATGCTCCTTTTTTTTTTTTTTTTTTTTTTTACTTCTCAGCGATACTTTTCTCAGTCTGGACAGCGATCTCTCTCTCTCTACTTGTCTCTAATTTGTATCATTGGCTTTAAGTAACTGTTTTGTGGATGGTCTGTCATGTGAGATGTCCCAGATGTAAAGACTGTGTGGTGTGGTTGGTTTATCTGGTGCAAGTGTCACAACCCCTTCTTATCAATGTCAGATAGAGGTGGTTCTGCATTGTTCAGTGATGAAAAGCAAAACAAGTTTATATTCCCTTTGGAGGGCTGAGCTGCTTTACGGGCCCCTTTTGCCTCATGTAGCTCAGGCAATCAACAAATGTGGAAAGTAACTAAATGCAGTTAATCCAGTGCTGGACTTTCTATTTCTATTATCTGCTTATTTCTACTTTGACTCCACTTCATGTCAAACATTCTTGGCTTGTCAACGTTCTTCTGAAACGGTTAACTTTAAATAACTGTTAAATGCCCAAAGAGGTAAAATTATCCAATAGTTCACACAAAAAAAATTAAAGATGAAACAACCAGCAACAGCAGAACTTGAGTTTTTTCCTTCATTTCTACTGCAGTAATCATGTCACGGCCCCTCAGATTTGAACTACATTACTCTACACACAGTAAAATAACTCCATGTCAGCCAGCTATGATGGTAAAATGTTGCTTACACATTGACATCTACAGTATATTAACAACCTGTTATTACAAAACTATGTCAGTCATGGGCCATTTTTCCTCCACAATGAGCATTATTACGATACATTAGTTCATTTTGCTGATGGAACATTTACCCTTTTACTTAAGTAGGATTTTTGATTATATAATTGAGTATCTTTACACGGTGGCTTTGGCACTTTTACTGAAGTAAAGGATCTGAATACTTCTTCCACAATCCATTGTGTCTGAGCACTAACTCCACTGTGTGAGCTGGTGTGAAATCACATGAATTCCCCGGCAGTGAGACACTATTAATCATTAAAACACTGATATGGCATGTATGTGCTGTAAGGTGGCAATATCATCCGACATCGCATTCAAGATAAAGTCTCGAATTTCTCATTTTCTTCACCCCTTTTCTTTGTATCATCATTCCTCTGGGAAAATGTAAGACTCTGACAGTATCCAGAGACGAAGCCAAGCACAAGAGAGGGGCTCTCACTGCCCTTCAATTAGCACCATCCAGTAGTCAGCTAGATAATGTTCAATTGCAAACTATCTCTGCTTTACATAAACACTGGCCGAGAGGCCCAGAGTTTGAAACATAAACACTAATTTGGAGGATAGTTTGTGAGGCAGAATGGGAAACTTTATCTTCACTGAATGTTTTTGCTGTTTGTGGTGTCTCTAAAGTTGCTATAGTCACTATTCTCAGAGGTGGAAAAAGCAAGACTATGTGTATTTTATCAGAGATGCCTCCGCTCTGTCAAAATGACTCCAGAGCCTCTCGTACACGCAACCTTTTCCCATACAAGGTCTGTTAAAAGTGGAGTAGTCATCAGCTCCTCAGCTACTGAGGGATCTTAAGAGAGGAGGTTTAGTGCTTTTAAAAGAGTCCTGATGCAAAGATAGCATCGTGTTACAACAGTAATTTGTGCCCACCCATTAGAAGTGAAGATACGACATTGTAAACTTGAAAAAAGACATCGCGGCTGAAGCAGCTCAGATGTTTATGTTAAAATATGGCATTTGTCCCTTTAAAGGATCATTAAAGTGAGATGGCCCTTTAAATCTTGAGATAAACCACAGGAAACCATGATGTCAGGTTGTAAAATAGTACAAAAATGTACTATATAGCAAATAACATTGAAACGTGTTTGTTGTTTTGCAGTGTTGTAAAAATAGTCTACACAAAAGTCATACTAACAGTAGCTTATATCATGCTACAGTATGAATTTAGTGAAAGTGAAAGACACTCAAGTCTTTAAATGTGTTGGATATTAAATGTATTTAAAGCTGCAATATGTAAGAACAGGAGGAGGCAGCGTTATCAGAGTAACTGTTAGTAAGAGTAGCTGCTGTTAGCTTGTTAGCAGTGCAGCTAGTGGTCCATACTAGGAGCTTGGGGCACTGGGAAGGTGTTGGTGTTGCTGACACCGCCAGCAGGAGGAGGTTTTCATGTTTTCTTCACACTCAATTGATAATTTCACATAAATACATACATATACATATACATATACATATTGCACCTTTAAGTATCAAAAGTAGCCACATTTACTACAAGTACTACTTCACTGGTATTAAACGTACATGTAAAAGAAAATTATGAAATCATTTACATGTATGTAAATACTATGGTTGACTGATTATTTGCATATTGTCAGTTTTAATATCCTGTATCTTTTTTTTATCAGAATCTGTGATTTTTTTGAATCCGGTTGCCAATAAATTCAAACTAAAGTAAACAAACAAATGTTGCCGAGTGGAGTTAGAAGTACAATGTTTGCCTCTTAAATTAGCGGAGTAGAAATATAAAGTAGCAGACAAAAGTACTTCAAAATTGCACATAAAGGTGCAATATGTAAGAATAGGCTTCCTGCTGTCCTGTGGTAACTGTTTGCTACCGTTAGCTAGTTAGCTCAGTTAGCCGTGCATCTAGCAGTCCAGACTGGGAGCTCAGATTACATTATGTCTTCATATTATGTTGCTAATTTTAGATGGGTTTTTTTTATGTTTTCAACTAAAATTCTTACACATTGCACCTTTAAGTACAGTACTCGAGTAAATGTACTTAGTTACATTCCAACACTGTTGCTTAGTGAGCTGCCATGTAGACACTATAGTATTAAGGTCATACAATACGATATTTATATATATGTTACATACAAACCTTGCTCCATTTTCTGAAAACATTAAACACAAAACTTCAGCTTCAAGCACTATTTAAAAAACCTCTGACTCCTCGTGCAAAACTTTCGCCTCAAAACAGATTTACCTGTGCTCAAAACCAAACACTGCTCTCAAATCATAAACAAAGCAATCAAAATGATATACACTATCAAGCAGTCAGTAAACAATACACCAAAAAATAGAAAACACGTTGTTCAAAACATATAGTTCTCAGGGAGAAGAACATTTTTAATCTCAGAACAAATTTCATATTTTTCCGTCATTGTTTTTTGATGAATGAAAACATGTTCTATCATAATAGCTCAAAATTAATCAGAAATTATACTCTGCTTTGCTCTTTGCAATCTTTTTTGTTCTTCCTCCTCCTTATACCCCTATTTTTACAGTGCTGTACCCTGCATCTCAGAAACTTGTCCTTTGTTTCTGTGATACTGTAATTCTTGTTCTTTGTTGATATGAACCTGCAACCAGTCAAAATCTATTGAGCAGTCGGTACTGTAAACAAAGGGAAAGCACAATGTTCAGGGCCAGACAATTTGTTTCTTCCATCCATTCTTAGACTTTCTCCTTCAACAACCTGTTTGCTCTCTGAACAGGCTTATATTGGCTGTGTCACATGATTTGAAACAAGTGAAATCAATTTTGACTGGTTGTGTTTAATCAATGACATGTGTTCTCTATTTGTATTTGATTGTTGACACTTGTGTTTACCAGTATGGGTGACATGTGTGCATTAGAGTGCAGAATGTGTTTTGAGAATGAGAATGTGTTTAGAGTTCTGCTGAAAAGTCTAAGTGAGATCTGCAAATTGTGTTTTACCATGTGAAATGGTTTAAGGTATTGACAACAGACTGCACAATTAGCTAAATGAGTTCAGGCAACTGCGAACTTTGTTCGGCCGATGGGTTTTAGTGTTTTAGCAATTGAGAAAAACTGTCATAGCAAACAAAAGAACATTTCCAATTTTCCTCTACATTTTATTTAGTTGCTGCTTTTTCACTGCGGATTTCCTTCAATGCAACAATTACACGAACTTGCTGAATGACATCAGCGACGAGTAATTAAGTTGCTTGTGTATGATGAGGCCTAAAAATGACTTGGCACTGGGAGGAGTGCAGCTGTTGCGCCTGAGTCAGAGGTCAGATGATGCACACTGTGTGAAAAGACTGTGAAACCACTTTCACCTCGGTGGTTTCAGCTGCCCTCTAGCGTCCGCTTCCGTCCACATACCTTATCACATCATCCAGGTGGACGGGATCGATTGGTCGAGTCTGCGCAGGTAGTTCAGGACGAAGTTGAGGCCACATCTATTGGGAGTAAACAAAACCTTCTTTTCAACCCACCGGGACTTTGTTTGGGTTCTTGTGTGAACGCTACAGCTGTGGATTACTGTGTGTTTGTATGACTTTAAACGATGAGCCGCGTTAAACTTGTTCAAAACAAGTCGGTAAACATTGTTTGTGAGTCACGCTGAACGTTTCCTGACTCATCTTATCGGCGTCGAGGCGCTCTTGGACACGTACCGACCGCTCCTTCTGGATAGGTTTCATTTTGTCGGCGTTGGACTCTGAACATCATTATGTGCCACTTGTCGTCATAGGTAATGTAAACTCAAGGTGTCTAGTGCTGGTTTGGTTAAAGAAAAGTGTTCATTAAGTAGTTTTAAAGACGTTATGGTGTGTTGTTAATGGTACTCTGCCCTAATTAATGCCCCACCCCGCTTATCCGTGCGCAGGTGCACGCCTGACCATGTTGTTTCACCTGTTCATACTCCTTCAACTCCTGTCATGTGGAGATCTGGTCTGTGTGAGGAGGTTACTGTCCACAGATGAGGGGTCACAAGCCCAAGAAGGTGAGATAACACACACACATGATCGATTCGTATGCACCCTAATCGATCAGTTCTCCCTGTTGATCGTCTCTCCTGTCCTTCCCCAGTGTTTGTAGATGAAGGGGACGCAAATTCGTTCCTGGGTCGCCATCTGCTGTTCAACCGGTTTGACTTTGAGATTTTCGTTCCTGGGAATCTGGAGAGAGAGTGTTATGAAGAAGTGTGCAATTATGAGGAAGCCAGGGAGGTTTTCGAGAACATCCCAGCTACAGTTAAGTGACGCTTGTTCAGCCTGCTGCTGCCCAATGAAGCCATATCAAGAGGTCTGACAGCCTCCTTACTAATGATGATCTGTTTTTGCAGGATGACTTTTGGAAGAAATACACCGAAGGTAAGAGAAAAGTACAGTAAGATCTTTTTTAGTGTATGTCACCAAAGTAGTGTACAGGTATGTGTTGTTTAGGAACACCTGTGTCTTGCCTGAAGCGAGGATAATTATGTTACTGGTGCGTTCAAAAACCTGTTTCACCACTTGTACTTGGAAATAATTGCTAGTTCCATAACCCTACGTGCTGCTCAAACTCGAATTGTGGGTCACGCATTACCTTTAAACTCGTTTTGTTTTTGTAACTGTATGGAAAACTTCCAAGAATACATGTCAGGTGAAAAAGAGGAACCTCTCTGTGATATTCATGTTGCCTCTTTCGATCACACCGTGCTGCCATTATCTATTAACCCCAGCTGTGGTGTGTGACGATCCACAGAAAAGGACAAGCGCGGCCGGGTTGACGTGACGTCTCTTCTGGTGGGACTGATCGTCGCTGGAGTGTGCGTCGTCATCATCGGACTCCTGGTCTGGTATTTCTGCCAAGGCAAATGCAAGAACAACCTCAGCCGTCCAAAGTAAGTGTGAGGGTGTTTATTACTAATAATAACGGCTGTATTATTCCTGCACACTTTCATTTTGTTACAGGGCTGCTACCACCTCCAAGGACAGCAACCCTAGCAGCATTAACTGACAACATATATAGTAAAACTCAGGTTTTTTCAGCGTAATTTGATGCTGCTCCTTTTCAGTATCTCTTGTTCTTACCTGTCTGACAAGCGTTCAAAGACAAACACATACATGATGCAAACTCAATTTTTTTTTTAGTATCACAATATGAGAATTGAAGTCAAAGTGAGGCAAAGCTGGGAGAATTCATGAGAATGCTAAACTATAGAGATGCTTTTTCAGACCACAGATGATGATGATGGATTGGGGAAGGCTGTGCCAAAGTTTTTGGTGTTGCCGCCCCAAAAGCACGATCGCCTCTGGATTTGAAATGTGAACGGGGAAAAGAAAGTATTATTTCTCGGAGCCAACAACTTCAAACGGTTAACCCAAGGCCATAGGTGGGGAATGTTTTGCTGCTCAGGATCTGCTCCATCATCGTTGGCAACGTTGCCTGGTTTTAGTTTCATCCATGTCGTTGCCTTTGGCGATACACACCTTTTCTTCCCATTCAAGTCTCCCTCTCTGTCTGTTTCTGTCTTGTTACGTCTGCCGTGCCTGATGTGCACCGATGGGAAGGTGGCGTAAAATGAAAATAATCGATAATTAAGGGCATTGGAACTAAAGTAACGAGCCTGTTTTGGAAATTAAGTAGAAGTAAGCCAAGATATTTGTTTTTAAATGAAGGGAGTAAAAGTAAAGAGTTGTCAGAAAAATAAACAAGTAAAGTACAAATACCTGTAAAATCTACTTAACTACAGTAATGAAGAATTTGTACTTTATCAACGACCACATCTGCTAATCAATTAATCGATCAGTTGTTCAAGCTCCACTTCTGGTCTAAAAATATGTTACTGCTTTTCACACCATGCACTGTAAATGCAATGTATTGTGCACAGTTGTATAACGAGACTAAAGTGAACCTCAATACATGAAGGCGTTAAGTAGGTCACATATGAATGATGTCTTTCTAACTGTCACAGCTCCATGCGGGCGCGACCAAGGAGGAGTAATGCTACTTTAATAATGCGACGGCTCGAGGAGGTGTCCTTACAACCCATGCCCCCGCACATGCCCCCTATGGATGATATTGACCCCCCAGGCCTGCCGTCCTACGAGCAGGCGATCTCGAGAAGCGGCCAGCACGACCTCCCACCTCCTCCCTATCCTGGGTAAGTACATTTGCATTTCTATATGCAGTTATGTCATCGCACAGGTAACTGACAAACATTTTCATGACCCCTT
Organism: Pagrus pagrus; assembly: GCF_965226575.1. NCBI lineage: Eukaryota > Metazoa > Chordata > Actinopteri > Spariformes > Sparidae > Pagrus > Pagrus pagrus. The sequence continues at coordinate 26,493,572 of NC_140185.1, read as the reverse complement.
TTCTTATTTTTTTGGTTTTAGCTCACAGCATGGAAGCAATCGGCGGTAGTATCTTCAGGAAGAGATACCAGCGCGTCTGCAACATTCAGCAGACGATTTACAACTAACATTTACTCTGTACTGCTCTGATTTACATTGTGTACCAATTTCTCAATCATCACGAGAGTTAAAGCAGTGCCTTCTGGTTATTGCTTCGATTAAGCTATCTCTTTGCCACTTGTTAATTTATAATCTTTCTTGTCCATCTGTGTACCTTTTATCGTTAGCTGTATAATTGTCTCAATTTTCATCTCCCCTTTCTAAAAGGAGCAATTTGTCAAATATGGCCAGATTAAAAAAAAAATTAGCAAACATTATCATCGGATTGTGAAGAAACAACAGTATTGACGTTATCTCAAAGAAGTCTAGGTACTATTAGGTACAAGTTAGCCCCGGCCCGTCCTGTCTCCGCTTCGTACAACAACAAGAGGCGATAGTCTGACAGCCCCTGTAGTTTCAGCTGGGAGATGCAAGAGCAGCGAGTTCGCTACTTAGTGTATTAAGTAAACAAACTCAAAATGTCAAGAGAGGAGATATTTTTACACCTATTTTTCTTACTAAGCAGAAAAATACAACCATACGCCGTTTGAAATCAAGTTTCGCGCTTCTCTTTTAGGACGAGCTTAATGGCATCGTAAAACACACTCGACAAACTAAATTAAACTCAACAAAACAGTCTTGGTTTGTATTTCCACAATCACCTCTGCTTAGGTCGAAATAAATCCTCAATTCACTGGGTAAAATGTGAAAATATTCCAGCTCTAACAGCAGCTAATCGCTAGCGTAAGCTAGTAAGCGGTTATGCTGCCCCCTGTAGTGTTGGAGCTACCTTTCTAATTTCAGCCATTTCTTACAAATTACACCTTTTAACCTGTATTTTCCAAAATGTCTTGCAGTTGCTTCGTTAACTATTTTCACTGTGTGATTATGCTTTGTAAGTTAACCCCGACGCTTTATCGAATAAGCTTTATAATACATTGTTCTCAGTTTGCTGCTTTTTGTCTAAATGAAAATGAAGAATACATAATTTGTTTGACATGGGAGCTTTAAGCTGCTGGAATATGTGAGCCTATAAGGAACTATTAAGGATTATGTGTCATTACACATTAAGTATTAATTGCAATTGAAGAGCGACAGCAGCTTTCTGTCTCTTTCAGAAGGAAAAATAGTAAAGGCAAAACTGATTTATTGGTATGATGGTTAATAATATTAATATACTGTATTAAAGGAAATGCTTTTAAGGATAAGTGTTTTTAATGCTCAGGTTGACCAGCTTGGTTTGTTAGGATTCACTTTGTACTTGCAGCTGTATATCTTCATCTTTTATCTTTTTTATTTTTTATGTGCAGATTTTCTTGCTGCGTCTTAAAGTTCGAGTGTGGGAGGAAATTGTATATTTGAGTCACCAACTAATGAAAATTCTCCTAATATGAAGTAATGTGAAGTCATTTTTTTACTTTCAGTATCTAGATTGTGTTTAATTGTTAATTGCAAGCGGGAGCTCTTTAAAAGATGTTTTATGTATTACATTTTCGCGATTTTTGCAAGAAAACTATAGCTGTGAATGGCTATGAATATGAAAGCTTAACAAATGTCAACAGTCAACATTTGTAAAGGACGCAGCACAACAGTTTGTCCATCGTGTCCCATACTCACTCCCTTACCTGAGCATTATACATGGCTTAGGATGCTGGCGACTCATTCTCGATAGGTGATGCAGAAACACGAGAGTTAAGATGTTATTGTCTCAATGCAAGTGACCTCCACCAACGTTTAATAATGACATCGGGAGAATATAAGGACAGGTTTTATTCCAGCTGATCTGAAGCATAACTACTTGAAATGAAAATCTTTTATAGATGTTTTAAATAAAGTTGATATTTTAATTATTTTTTTGTCTCATCTTTCAACTGTGTGTGAGGTTGTGTGTGTGTGTGTGTGTGTGTGTGTGTGTGTGCGCACGATGGATCTGTGCTAATTTTCACATGATATTTAGGGTGAATAAGATCACAGTCATCTTGTGTCACTGTCAAACAAATGTGAAAACATTTGTTGTAATGTAAAATATGTAAAGTTGTTAAAAAAGACTGAATACTATTTGAATTGGTTGCAGGCTGTTGTGTTGAGGACTCCACATGAAGTTACCTTATTTTAAAATAGTTGGCTAATACAGAGAACTATTTATTTTTTTCTTATTTACTGAAATAAACTGCTACGCATTTCTTGTACAATACAATAAACGCACACTGCACATCATAAAGCTTACAGGAGAAAGGTCAGCAGCTGTAGATCAGGATTCGATGTTTGAAAAGGAGTGGGGAGAAGTGTAAACTTATCTAATCCCACCCCCTCTCCATTAATCATTAGCTAATGATTCAGCATAGGCTTCCTTATTTAATCATTACTTATGAATACATAAATACACATGTATACAAACAGAAATATATATAATTTATAACCAAATATGTCCTGCAAAATATAATTTAATTGACCAACCATTATGTATTATAGCTTATATATTGATTTCTTTTGTCTTCTATACACATTTACTATTCCCATAATTAAATATATATGTTATAATGATTTACGTATGTATTCACAAACACCCTCACCATACATATCTGCATATTTACACACACATATATAAGATAACATGCAAACAAATATGGTTACTGGAAAAAGCTCACAAGTTATTCTAAATAAAGTCTCAAAGTGGGTTTATAACAAAAAAAAATTACTATGATTTTATGGTTTCCAGACTGAACAGGGGGTTCACTTGGAGTTACATGACAGTATACACAATAATACTTGACATTTTTGGTATTGTTCTTATAATAAACACACCCAGGTAGAGCCAGGCTGTAAAAAATCTCATGCTATAGAGAATTTGGGGTATATATTTATGGTATAAAAAAGTTTTCGTCTCTCAAAAAGGTCCCAGGATCCCTGCAGGGGGAGGGGAGGGGACTGGAGGGGGCATGGAGCTGAACTTTTAGGTGGAAGGAAGGAAAACTACAAAACTTCCAGCCAAAGTCTGCGGTGCATCCTGGGAAATAAACCAACATGGGTACGTGAAACCATGCAGGGCTTGCACGGCTCTCCATGACGGGAGATGAACAGAAATTAACCAAATCACTCTTGAAGGCGAGAGGTCCACGTTTATCCGGGATATAGCACGGCTTCACGGCGGCTTCGTGTGTGCGGGTCTCGGACGGGACTTGCCTGCCTGCTCCTGGTCGCTCGCTCGCTCGCTCGCTCGGTGGGTCGGACCCAGGCTGCTACGATGTGCGTCCGCTGCTCCACGAAGCTCCGTCGGGGAAGTGAATCTTTCACCGGATGATGGACAGGAACTACCCGACCTCCAGCTTTGCGGACGCGCTGGCTCCACCAGCACAGACCGTAGCTTCTTGGGCCTATGACCGCAGCACAGCTAGTGTCAAGCCAAGGTAAAAAGATGAAGGAGAGGGCACCTTCCGAAGGAAATGTCGGTGATGGAGGGCCTAGCTTAAGTAAAGGGGTCCTTATTGTTACGGGGAACACTGGTGGAACTGGAGAAATGTCGTAATTTGATGGGAGTTGTGGAGGCTTTGACTTGTCAGTGGTTTTGGTAGCCGTTTGATAGTTTACTGTCTCCCACCTTGCTAGTTTTGGCTAGCACACCGTACCAGCAGCATGGTCATGTACAGAGTTGGTACACACCAGAGAGGGATTTATTTAATATTTGTACGAAGTTGAGCAGCTAAGCAGCCAAAACTATCGTTTTATCGGCCCGTTTTCTTGCCCCACAGGTGCCCAGCAAAGCCAAAACAACATAGGTAATTAGCCACCGATGCTAGTCATGTCAGTTATGGCACTTCAAATAAGTGGTGCATAAGTTAGCTATTGGTGTTGTTACCTAAGAGCTAATAGGCGACGTGTCCAACTCTGCATATTTGTCATTATTTGAGTTAGGAGAGCGATAGGTACGATTTACTTTGTATTTTATGAAATAGACAAAGTAGTTGTAACCTGGCAAAGTTGTAAACTCTAACTCAAGACTGTTTATATCATGTCTTACTACTTTATTGTGCTAAAGAAAAGGTATCATGCTTAATGACAGAGTTGTAGTTTTCTGCTGTAGAGAAGTGAGGTTGTGCTCACAAGCACCCATTTAATCAATGTTCATGAAACCTGCCTTTGTATAAGCATTAACTGAAAGGATGATCCATAAAATTAGGTTACGGAAAGAACCAAAGCATTCAATAATTTACATATGTATGTGATCCTCTTTGATAATAATGATTAATCAAGTAAAATATACCATGAATTTACTCATTACAGGTTAAAAAATGCTAAGATTAACTCGGCTCCCTTGTGTCATATCAGTATGACCCAAATAGCAGGGGTTTGTGGCTTTTGATTGACTAAAAATAGGCGATGACGGATTGGCACTTGCTTTTGCTATAATTGCATAATAGACCAACCATGAAATGATCAGTGGCCACTTTCGTAGGTACACCTGTAAAATCCGGCCTAAAATTCTACTTTTTACGAAGATACTATCAGAGAAGTAATAATTTAACTACATGTTTATTATGGAGGTTGTAGTTTGAAGTGATGTTGCTCTGGTCTGCATTATATTAAGACATGTTTTTAATTTTTAAGCCCACCCGATTAATAAACACAAAGGGGGGAAGAATATTAAAAACACATTTCAATATAATGCAGTACAGCACAATAGCACCACTAACTGTGACCTTAATAATAAACATACAGTTTAATTAACGTCTCTCCAGCACTGTCGACAAAAACATTATAATCTGCAGAAATGTGTGCATCATGGAGTGTATATTAAGCTTGGTTATGTATTGTTGAAACTTAATAGTCAAATAGCAGAGAAGAGTAATAAAAGTTTTCTGGCGTGTGTATGTGTCTGTTGAAGGGACCAGAAAAAGAGGCGGATGACTCTTTTTCACCTCAGTGTTCTTCCACAGATGTTTACCTTCTGGCAAAAAGAGAACGCACTGGCTCGGGCTGGCTGCATCTGATTACCACAGAATTTATTTCTGTTTCCTATGAATTTTCTCCCTGCAGAGACAAAGTCATATGTCAGATATTAAACTTTTCTCCGTAATTGGCTCAGGCAAACTTGATTACAATGCACTTTTACAGTGTGAACAACCATTCAGATTTTTACAAGTAAGAATTATAAACTTAGGCTGCTGGTTATTTCCACTCAGATGAATATTACTAATATTTTATTTATTTTTTATTTTAAAATTAAGAACAACCGGGAAAGGTTTCTTCTTCTCTGGTCAAATTGATGTCCTGTTTTGCTTTTCACATTTGTGTGGTCTAACAGTTCTGCTATATTTTTATAAATAAGTTTCCTTTTTGACTGACTTTGTTCTGTGCAGACCACATCAGTTGAAATATATAATGCATTGGACACATATAGAGTGTGTGGTTGATTCTCTTTATAAACTGTATGTAGCTAGTGTGTTACTCAGTAGACAGCCAAGACTTTACAGAATTAATACTTAACAACAAGCATGCTGTGTGTCAAGTGAGGTCATGTATTTGGGTCGTACATAGTCGAGTGCGTCACTGCTGCTTGTGGAGATGAGAGCTCTCGTGTTTGTGTTTGTTGATGCAGTTCCAGTTATGGTGCAGCACACCTTGATGCAGAGCTCCTCCAGCGGCAAAGCTACACTTCCACCCACCAGCTTCCCACCTACACTACATCACACCTTCCTGCTGCAGCAGGTGAGTTTTGAATACAATACACTTTTTTAGAGGGTCAGTTCACCCAGATTTCAATAAGCCTACTTTGACACCTACACCTACTGTCTCATGTGCCACCGATCAAAATGGTGGATGTAAATGGAATTTTATTTGTGGCGCTCAAAACATTACAAAACTATAATTAAAAAAACAGTAATTGAGCTGGACAGCACACAGGCCTGGCTGTAGCTGAGTGTTAATTGAGGCAGTTTCTTCAGAAGAAACTAGTTCCTCGCTTCTGTTTTACATTTTTTCAGCCTGTCGTTTTAAAATTTGAGCGCTGCAAACTAAATTCTTTACAGCTTTTTGATGTATAAGGGTGGATGCATAAATCTCAGAAGCAGATGTCACAAACCCAAATACAACACAATTGTCTGCATGAGTAGATACTACAGCTTGACCAATACAAGATTTTTGCAATTTGGGTGAACTATTGGTAACCCTTTTAAGGCTCTTATTTCCTTGGCACATCAGACGGATTGTATTTACTTACTGCCAATTTCTGTAGTTATCCTTCTTTTCCTCTTGTTCCTGTCAACAGCACTTGACTCAAGCAGTAATACTTCTGAGAACTCAATCATGAGCTTCCTGTCAGCCATGGAGTCTAGAAGCCTTCAGGCTGGTCCTGTTAGTGCCTCACTGCTTCCTCCTTTCAGACCCCCATCATGGCCTGCTGGTGAGAACACACACACTCATTCACTGGTTTAATTACACATCACTTATTGCGGTTTTGCCTAATAATCCCATTATACTGTGTATGAAGGCCTTTTATTTTATTTAACCTAACCTGAATAACGTGGTTTATATACAGTATGGTCTTTTTTGCTTTGTGTGAGAAATATATTCACTGATGGAGCTTTACCAATAATCTAATCATGATCTAATCAATGAATCTACACTTCAAAGTCCAGAATAATATTGTGTATTAAACTAGGTAATGTTACACATTAACCTCTAAGACAGGATGGACAGATTTTAAATAAAGATTTAAAAAAACTCAAAAGTTACCTGTAGATCTTGGTGACAACTATAGGAAATCTGCATTATGTGAAAAAATAAAAAATGTAAATATTCTGAACTATTGAAGCAATAAGCATTAGCATGTTGTGCGTTGATACTGTTTGAATAAAGCTGCATAATAAAAATCAATGCAAGATAGGGCTGAAACATTGAACTTTTAGAGATTAACAAAATTTAGTTGGTTACTGATGTTTTGTTTACCACAACTATTGTGTATACAAGTTTTAGTTATTATGCTTGGATTACATGCTTTCATTTTTCCTGTCAAATTCAAAGGGGGCTTTATTGGCATGAAAGTTTAACAACAATGTTGCCAAAGCATCTGTCCAACACTCGGACAGTCTTTAATTGTCCGAGTGTAGTATGCCACATACTTATTATTGTCTACTGTGTTCAACGCAGGTACCAACTCTTCCACCACTGAGCTGTATTTGACCGGTGCCCTGCCTTCGACTGCCACTTTCCCCTCTCCCGCTGCTCTGTCGTCCTATCAGCACGCTGGTGCCTACCCTTCCAGGAGTTACGCTACCAACCCTTCCTTGGCTCTCCAGGATCCTGCCTTCAGCACCTCCACCAATGGCCTCTTCTCTCACCATGACCCCCTCCTCCATCTAAAATCAGGCCAGACAGTGCTCCCCACTGCACTGGCTTTCAACCATCTCTCTGCCCCCGCTTTGGGCTCGACTCTGCCTGTCCAGTCCTCCACGTACCGCTCGGCCCAGGAGTCTGCCCCCCACCTTCTACAACCCCAGTTCAGCTTGCTGCCTTCTACCCTGCCAACCCCTCATGGTGCGCCTCAACCCTACGGGGCCACGGTTTTCTCGGGCTCAATTGAAAGAGCTCTTCAGCGTGAATGTAGTGTCATCAAACACCACCAGAGGCCTTCCAGCAGCCATGCAGCCTCCGAGCAATTGCCCAATTCAGAGCACTCCTTACAGGGGTACTTTGGCTCTGGCAGTGAAGTGGATGTGTCCTACCAGCAGGACCCATCCCGTCAGACTCCAGTGTCCTGCAGCTCTTCCACAGGAGTAGATTCCTCTCAAGGGGTCAGTCGCGCTCCACAACCCAAAACTGACTCAGTAACTCAAGCTTATTCGTCCAGTACTTTGCCGAAGTCTAAAGACTGCACTTCCAAACTAGCTGAAGAGCGTCATGAGCACTCTCAGAACCATACAAGAGGCTCTCCGGAGCATTATTCCCCCCCAGGACAGAAGCAGAACTCAGTGATTGCTAATCAGCAGTCAGCCCAGCTATCAAGCCTGATGTCGAGTAGTCTGTCTCAACCCTACATCACCCCGCACACCCAGTCACAACCCTCTCATTCCACCTCAGACAAACTCTCGACCCTTTACAAGACTTTGCCTTCCCTCTCCAGCCAGTCTGACAATGTGTCATCTGTAAGTCAGACTCTTGTTTACTCCTCCAGTCCCGGGCTAAGCCAGGAGCAGGAGATCCAGTACGGAGCCCAGGTCCAGGGCTTGTGTCAGGGGAATCTCTCTGAGAGCTACCCTACATCCCACTCTCAGGGTGCCCCAAATGTGACCTTTACATCTCAGTCACAGGGGCAGGCTTTGGTGACTCTGTCTCAGAGCTACGCCACAGGACAATCTCTTAACCAGTCCCTTAACTCCTCTTACCCACCCACATGTGTGCGGAGTCTGTCCTCATCAAATTCTTCACAGGACTACTCCTTGATGCAGGCCTCACTGGGAGCTAAAACGCATGACACACTGTCCCAGCAGCAGACACAGCCCCATAAATATGTTTTGTCTGCACCGTTGCCTACCTACTCTTCAACTGCTCAAGCCTTACAGAATAACGTCAGATCCTCAGTACAGGACATAAAGCCAACGTATGGCAAACAGAAACTTGAAGAGCTTCCTATCCAGGACATTGATGCTCTTCAGCAGGCGTCTATGGAGGCTTCTGCTGCAGCTAACAGCATGTCTGCTCACAACAATGTCATCTATGTTGTTTCAAAAATGGACGATCATCACAAAACACAAAGCGTCATCCGAAGCAATTCACGTTCTGATGACCAGCTCATGGGACTGGGTCATGTAAACGCAACACAGGTAAAGGCCGAAAGGATGGGTGCTCTGAGTCAACAGCACATTCATCTAAGCAGTGCCAATGGTCAGGAAACTGCCAACACGAAACCCCCAAACTCCAGTATTATATCTTCACATGGACCCCTCAGCTCAGAACAGCTCAAGCAGCACACTCTCCAACTCAAATCTCCTGAGCCACATCAACAAAACCACCAGAATCATAGTCAGTCCCAGAGCCAGACCCCAGCAGCCCACCCCCAATTTATCACCGTCCCTAGCACTCAGGTTCTCCTCGACCATAACCAGATGATTCTGCTCCAACAGCCCCTTGTCCACCATGGTCAAAACGCATCAAAGGTGGTATCGGTACAAGGTATCCAGCCAGGTCAAGATCTGGGCCCTGTTCATGTGCAGTATCTTCACATGGATCGAGAACTGCTGGGTCCCAGTGTCACAGAAACCCAGAGTCAGCAGGGCACAGTAGTGTCTGAACAGAGCTCAGGGTGCTCTGATTCTTCTAAACACCACTACAGCCAGTCGGCAAGTCAGCAACCAAATGATGCCAAGAACCACTTTGCTCTTAACTCCATTTGCTTCCCCGACTCCATGCTACTTGCAGATGACAGAAATATTTTGTCAAATGTTGACGACATCCTGGCTGCCACTGTGGCAGCCTGTGGCGTCACGCCACAAGACTTTGTCAAAGCTACATCCTCTGCTGAGGCTGAAATGGCAGTGATGGCGAGCCCAGTTGATTCTAAAGGTCACTTCCAGACTGTGGATATAAGGCACATGTCACCTAGTTTCTCCTCAGCGCAACATCAAATCATCACCAACACTAACTCCCACACCATGACTATGACTCTAAATGGAGCTCAGATGGCTACAGATTGTCAGGGTCAGTCTGTTCACCACAACAACACCTCTGAGCTGGACACAAATGGAGATGGAGGGAGCTCCGAGAATGACTATCACTTAGCCGGGCAGGTGTATGACCCCTCAGGTGTCCAGTCCAGAGTTAAAGGGAATGCAAAGTGTATTAAAACAGAGGATGGCCTCATGGAAGGCCCAGGTGGTGAAGACTTTCCCAAGAAGAAGGCTCGCTCTAAGTCCTTGACCAAACCAGGTGGTCCTGAGGACGATAGTGGACAGGCTAGACCGGCCAAGCGCACTGTGCAAGCAAAGCGACAAAACTCCAGGGGTAGTGATGTCAGCTCGCCATCTTCCTTACAAAACGTGTACGATGGTTGTCCGCAGCAGGAGAGAATCAGGCAGAAGATCCGTGAGGTGGAAGAGAAACAGCCAGAGGTCAAAACTGGCTTCATCGGGTCCTTCCTCGACTTCATCAAATCTGGCCCCAAACAGCAATACTCTCCGAGTCCTACACGAACTATTAGTCGCCCGAGAAAGCCCTGCACCGTGTCCAAACCACTGCCTTGTGCTATACCAGCTTTGCCTCCCAAACTGCAGACTCTGCCCGGGCCCTTGATTCCCCAGGAGAGTCCAGTGGTGAGCTCTCAGCAGAAACGTCTGGATGAAGATCTGCAAAAGAACCTCGAGACTCTGCCGTCGTTCAGCTCAGATGAAGAGGAGAACACTGGGAAGAACCAGGCCCTGAGGAACAGCATCAGCTCGGCGCTTTCAGCTCTGGATGAAGCTTCAGATCGGAAAAGCAGGACAGGTAATAATACCGGCCTAAGCTTGTCAAGTGTGGCCGATCTAATTGTCTATACATTTTATCGGACTTGAGACATCAATTATACCAGAAAGAGTTTGTTTTTATGGTAATATGTTGTAATATGCATTGCCTGTGTACTTGAGGGTTTTCTGATCTTTTATGACTGGAATTACTTGATATCATACATATGAAGAGTCTAATTAAGTTATTTCTTTCAGACGATGTTTTTCTTCGACACATTCATATATTTGCTGCTCTTCTCCAGATAACCAAATGCCTGTTTCCATGATGAAGCCAGACCATGTTCCCATCATGCCGCGCACTGTCACAGAGGCCTGTTTGCCGCAGGTCGTCACTCCTATGTTGACAACAAATGCTGTCCCAGGAGGGACTGTGTTTGCAGCCAAAGAGGGGACCAAAGCGTCCCCACCAGGCGAGTTGGCTGTGCGGTTGGTCAGTGTGGCCATCGAGGGACTGACGGACGAGGAGCTGTCAGACAGCGGAGGAGAGGGAATGTACCGGGAGAGAGACGAGTTTGTCGTGAGGAATGAGGATATCGAAACCTTGAAGGTACAACCTGGAAAAATGTGGACACAATGCTAATACGTGGGATGTGGATTTTTGGGGTCAGAACTAAGCTATGTTTCCTTATGGCAGTGTAGTGGATCTTTTTTTTTATTGATGCATCTGTGTCTTAACCCAAAATTGTGGAAGGATATATCTTATACTCATTACTGAACATGTACTTTCTTATACTCTAAGCCTGTTCTGTACTTGTTTTCAGGTGACAATGAGAACAGGCAATGAACCTCCAGCCATCTGGAAGGTCCAGAAGGCTCTGCTGCAGAAATTTGTGCCTGAGTTGAGAGATGGAAAGAGAGTCTTCTCAGCTACAAACAGTGTAAGTAGACATGCTAATACCCATGTGTGCATGGAGGAGTATTGGATCATTCAAATAATTCATCTTTCTTTATTCTCTGACCTTTAACATTTTCTTTTTCTTTGTGTGTGTGTGTATGTAGTATCTTGGATATTTTGGTGATGCCAAGGCCATGTACCAGAGGGTATATGTGAAGTTCTTGGACACAGTTAACAAAAGGGAGTATGTACGAGTTTGTAGTCGAAAGCCACGCTGCAAACCTATGAATTCACTAAGGTTGGTTTAGAGTGTTGATCTACGTTATTCAGCTGTTTTTTAAAACATGACTCTTCAGTGATGAAACGTTCTTTGTTCTGGCTCTCAGGGGTGTTCAGGTGAAGACTTTGCTGGGCTTGACAGCCGCCCCTTCCTCAGTGTCCCAAAGCCAAAAGCCGCGACCCAAACAACCTAAGCCCAGGGCAGAGCCCCCGCCGAAGAAAAGGAGGAAATGGAAGGAGGAGTTTTCACCCACTGCCTCGGCATCATCTGCAGAAGACGATGGTGGGAAAGCCTTTTGATTTTTTTTCATCAGCTGCTATAACTGCAGTCTAAATCTCATCTCACTCATGCCCTCCTGATCTTTGATCTCTCTCACAAACACACTCTTAGAGTTAAACCCTCCCGTGCCGTTTGCTTCACGTCTCCTCAACACACGAACCATGAAGGAGACATTCAAGAGCTTTGTGGAACTGCTCATCAGCATTGCCTTAGACGAAGATGTAATGATAGCTCTTGAGAGGGCAAACGGTGAGTGAATTGACTGCTACGGTTTTCTATTGAGCTGTTGTCTTAATAGTAGGCCAACAACTGAATGAAGATGTGTTTTGGCTTGTTTCAGATGAGTTGCTGTTGCCACACATGAAAAGAGTGGATGGGATGATCACTGACAACAGGAAACGCCTGCTTCACAAACTTCACATAGGACAGGTCCTAAAGGTGAGTGTTTCTTTAAAACTGCATATTACCGGATAGGTATGAGTTCTCTGCAAAAAAGCTGAAGATTTTTTAAAAATGTTATACATTGTTTTTTTAGGCAAACTAAGATTATTATTTAACTCCAAAAGACAAGTTTACAAACTCAAACTCTGGATCTATAGAGAAGAGCAAAGGTGCAGGATTGTGACTGCGATGCATGAACCTAATGCTGCGTTCTGTTGCAAGTTGGTATTTCCAAGTCGGTAGTTACAACTTCCAAACTGAAAGTGTCCCAGTGCATCTGCTCGAATAAACATGGATGCTTGCTGCAAACGGGTGTTTGAATGGCAAGCCTGCAACCTTCACAAGCTACAGACTAACTACAGAGTTGTATTTACTTCACGTTCTACAAAACAAACACTTAGTAACAAAGTAATTGTTTACTATGTGTACTGCTGTGATGTCATGTGTGTTTATATCAATGAACTTGGGCTTAGTGGATCTTGCTGGAGTTTCTGACTTGGAATTCTGACCTAGATGACTGTTTCGTTGCACTTTTCCATGTTGGAGTTAGTTTTCATTCCTCTAGTTTTGAGTGCACAGGAATGCAGCATTAGTGACTCTCCTGTTCTGTCTTCAGACGGCTCTCGACAACTTCCCAGAGATCTCCGTGGTGACTGAACTGAAGAAGGATGGGGAAACCCCGGCCTTTAAGGTGCGTCTCAGTGGGAAGGCCTACAACAAGAAAACGATGAAGCCCTACAAGATGCCTAACAAAGTGCCACAGGTGAGACGAGATAATATTTTGGTAAACGTCACTGTGCTGTCAGTAGATGTCCAGCAGATGGCACAGTGTCACTATGTTGTGTTTTTCACTCAATCCTTTATTCTGTTGAGCACCTGACTGCTCCCTTCCCTGTCATGTCCACTAATGTTTGAAAAAGAGCAGAATTTTAAAATATACTTCAAGAGCGTTTTAAGCCTTTGCTTTTTCTGTTCCTAGGAGTACACAGTGGATCAGCAGAGAACACAGTGGTTCTCTCTGTACCACTCTTTGCAGCACTACAAGTACCACACGTACCTCATGTGTAAGGACGAGGTGAGACATTTTTGTACATGTGCATGCTTGCTGTGCTAGATCAGTATAGATTTTCTTCTCTGTTGAGTAATGATTTGCAGGTTTGATGATGCAAATTGCAAGTGAAGCTTCTGAGCTCCTTTCAAGTTGTTTTCCATTTGTGTTTTCGGCCCTCCAGATCGCGTCTCTGCGGGTGCAGGCAGGGGACCTGGGGCAGGAGGAGACGGTACAGAAGTGTCTGCAGAACGGAGCTTGGGTGGAGGGGCTCTTTGATCGCTTTGGAGAGCTAATCAATCAAGTGCAGCAGGCCTGCCGATGATCCAGCCTTGACTTTGGTTTAAAAACGAAGTCCAACAGTTAAAAACGAGAGGATGCCTCCAGCTCAAAATGGCAGAAGAGAAGGATGGAGTGAGTCTCTCCTTCCAGCCACAGAGAGATTTGAATCAGGGATCTGTAAGCCGACTTTGCCTGAAAGACGTTTTCGGGGGCCTTGAAGTGGCAGCAGGTGAACAGCAGGACAGCAGTATTGGTTATAGTCTGCATTGCTGCATCCCAGCAGAAAGCAGAAACTTGATCAACAGAAGGCAAGGACATTGTTTTTGGAAGCGTTTTGGAAGACTTCCAGTTGATGCTACTCCTAGTCTTTTTAGGTTTTTGTAGTTACAAGCTCACTTTTTATGGGCCTTTTCATAGATTTATATAATTTTTTTAATCTTTTTTTTTTTTTTTAGTTAAATGCCAGATCATAACCAGTGAGTATGCACTAGATAGAAAGCAATCGGCATAGTAAGTAGAGCACAGCAAATAAAAATGCAGAAATCTGATTTCCTACCTTTACAAAAAGCCTTCGTCAATCACTTGATAAGTAGGCTCACATACAGAGAAGCTGATTTATTGTAAAAAATAAAAAATATCTCTATATATTATATATAACCGTAGCTATATACTGTTTGTAAAACATCCATTTTGTCATGGAGCGCCAACTTATATATAATGTACATTTTGTATAAAAGAAAAGCGAGGTGGAAACTGCAGCAAATCTCTTAAGGAAGAATTTAGTAACTATATACTGTATCTATATTGTGCTTTAACTTTTGTGCTTCAGACACCCCCTTTGCTTCTACGATGCAAGTCAGTGCCGTTCCAGTACTGCTTTTTATGAATTTTGTTAATCAAATATTACTACCTTGACTTATCAGAGGGTGAGATGAAAGAAACAAAAGTTGTCTTTATACTCCTTTACACGCATAGCCCACATTTTATGACAAATAGATATATATTTTTCACAGAAGTAAATATTGTTATGTTCTCTTGTTCAATACAATTTCTGAGACTCTTTTTCATTGTTTTTTCACAGTTTTCCAAAATGGACTCTTTATAAGTCAGTTACCAGTTTTATGCTTTCAAAAATAATCTTGTGCTTTACAGATGCAGTTTGTAAATAAAGTGCAGCATGTAGTAGGCGTCTGCTTTGGTATGTTTTGTCTGAGGTGGTTAATGGGGCTTCACAGCATATCATTTTAGCATCAACACCGCACTGATGTTGCCACTCGGTGGTCTTTCTGCCACTCTGTTTTTGTAACCATGATAACTTCCACCTTGTGCTTCATCACACGCATAACCTCTGTTGAACTATTCACATTATCTGGTGGAAATTCCTGTATGTTTTTCATATCACAATTTGTCAGAAAAACAAAATAATGCAACGTCAGTTTCTTTCCAATATGTGCAGCCCTGGTGGTTAACATCTTATGGTTCCAATTGCCTAGGGCTCAAGTGTCACGCAACTTTGAAAATGCTGTAGCAGCATAGAAGGTCTTAGCTTAGAAGAATGGTTCTCAAAGTGAGGAGTGGACCTCTGGGGGGCATTAAACTAATATATACTGTATATGAAGGGTACATGAAGAGCATTTAATCCCACTAAAATTCAACCTGGACCCTTCTTTATAAGTTGCTTCTGCTATCATTGTTAAGGATTGATAAAAAGTTGTAGGGTAGGGGGCGTGAAGTTTTTGTTTTTGGTCATGCCAGAGAAAGTTTGAGAGCCACTGGCTTCGAAGGTTTTGTCCACACACATCTCATTACATTTGGAGCTTCAGTACTTGTATGCAGAAAATCCTGCACTATGCATCCTGACTGCTGAAGTAGATAATGTGTAGTTCCACTGCAAATTCTCATCAGAAATAGAAAATGAAGTTCCTAATGACATAATGTGTTGATTTCAAAAGGACCACACAAGATGGGAAAAAGATGTAAAAAAAAAAAAAAAAAAAAACGAAAAGGAAACAAGATCAGACTGCTGTCAACAGCATGGAGCATCACTATTTGGCTCCTTAAACCTCACAAGGAACACAGACATTATCACTGACAGTGTTGAACCTAGAGTGCCCCTAGATCAGTTAATGGAAAGAGAAATGGCAGCATGAAAAGACTTTTTGAGCAGAATCTGTGTACAATCTGTAGGTGTGAGTGAAGTCCTCTGCAGTGCTTTTAACCAGGAGTATGACCGTGTACCAAGGTTGTTTGGTACATAAGATTCACTCCATTGCACAGGATCTGATGGAGGTGTCCTTGGGTATTATTTTAGAGGCTGTGTTGCCAACAGCCTTAGACGTTAGAGGGAAGAAAAGTGTGTGAGAGTAAGATTATCATCCCTCATTACATATTTAATCACTGATGCAATTACACCTCCAAAAGCCCCAACAGTGCGTTATGGCATCTATAGTCTTATCAGCACTAAAAAAAACATTTCCCTTTGACTCATAGGCTTACAAATACTGATTACAGTCAGCTACTGGTCTCCAACTCTTGAAAAAAATGATTTTCCCTCAGCTCAAAGTGGTCAGTCAGTGTTTACATCACCTGCTTGTTGGAGTGTACAGTTCATGTTCTGGCATTGCAAGGCGAGAAACTTGTCGCGATGCTCGCCCACCATGCTCTCATAACCAAACTATTCATTGGTGGCTGACTTTGTGTCGTCTGAGAGGGTTCTCCAGCCTGTTGAATAAAATATAATTGTCCAGTCACAATGCAAAATTACTGGCAGCCCCCAACAGACAAAAGTGTCTCTGTGCTGCGGCGTCCGCTCTGTGAGGAAAGCCACTGTCCTCTGTCCTTTGGAGCTGCGGAGGACGGCCTGTCAGGCAAGCGTTTGGGATTCCAGCACGGGCACAACTTGGAGAGACAGATACTGGATGTCTGCTCTCCAGATGAAAAGCATATGAATTTTTAATGCGCTGCATTGTTCCATATGTGGGAGACAGACTGAGGACCCTTGAGGCAGCGTGAGAATGTGAGAAGGGCACAGTAACTGGACGACTGTGTGTTGGATAAGACTGCAAAACATATTTGTTTTGGAAATGTTCTGTAGTTAAAACCTAACGTGCCGTGTGATGATGGTGCAGTTTAAAGCTGTTTTAACCAATCATGTAGCTAAACCTGTGGAGAGGAGAGTTACAGATTTATCCTTAACCTGGCAGCTGCAGACTAGCAGACTAATCTGGCATGTTCCACTACATCTGAACATCAGTGGTGAAAAATAACTCAGTACTGCACTTTTAGGGTACTTTACTTGGTTGGTATACTACTTTAAACTCTTCTTCCACTTCAGAGGAAGATGTTGTAACTTTTACACTTAAAAATTAAGACAGATTTCACCAAACCTTCTGGCCTGTAATCCTGACAAAAAAATCAGTCTGAGTTGTCTGAGTTTTATTTTCCACATTTAACTTTTCAAATGAGTTGGGATAATTGTTCGGCCTCCCCCCTAGAATGGGAACAAACAAATGGACTTCAGTACTTAACTGTATATGAGGTGGTTAGGACAATCTCAGCCATTTAGGAAAGCAAAATGCTGCTCAAACACTGATGTATTAGTCAGTTGATCACTCACAGGAGTCGATTTTACTTCTTATACTATAACCAGGGCTGGTTGGGTCAGATTACTGTGAAGTTTAGTCCATTTTGAATCGGAATGACATGGTGATTTTTGTAATCCATTTAATTATATAAAAACATTGTTCCAACACTGGAAAAATTGCACATTACACTAAGAAACTAATCGTTTTTCCCATTTTTGATGAATCTACAGTCAAATTAAATTACCCTTACAAAAAGAGTACCGGCACAGACTACAGGTGTGCTGTGTGTATTCTAGGGGATGTTGGGTTTTTTTTGCGTAAGGTTTTGTTTCTGCTGTTTTCCAATCAAAGGCCACATGAAGGATTTTGTTATTGTGATGAAGGAGAAGCACTGACTCAAAATGTTCATCTCCCATTTCCGATGTAAATAAAAGGAGAAAAAAAACTTCCTTATAGTCATTGAAAAACAAGAACAAATAGCAGTTAATTCGTCGTTAAACTGGCAACCTGAGAGAGGTTACTTACTTTGTTAATTAGTAGAAAATATTCAGCATATTAACATTCATGGAAAATGTTTCATTGTTTTAAAATGACCATATTTTAAGGATGGAATAAAAAATGTAATCAAGTAATCCATGACAATGTAACTATAATTCAATTATGCATTTTTTCTAATGTAATCTGGGCTGATTATAGCAAATGATTTTTTTGTAATTTGACTACATAATCCAGATTACATGTAATCTGTTACTACCCGACTCTGACTTTATACTGAGTAGAATTTTAAATGCAGGACTTTTTATTGTAATTGAGATTTGTTTTAACTGTGGCAGCAGTATCTGTACTCACAGTAATTGAAGGAACTAAATAAATTGCATTTGAGGGCTGGGAATTCTCATTCTCATGAACCCCTGAGGGTTGATGACGCTGCTCCTGCCACCTGTTTGTCAAGTGTCTTAACATTTCCTTCATTTCTTCCGTGTCACACTGCATTCCTAAACAGAAACTTGCATTGTGAGTCTTTTCTACCTCCTGGAGAAAATTCCTAAGGATATTTGTCATCATCATAACTGTCAACAAACTACTACGTGACTGACATTGCACGACCGATAAGTATGAAGGGGAAGAAAAGAGGGAAATATGCAGGGCTTTCCGGGCATATGGAGAGAAGCAGGAGAGTAAATATTGCTTTAACCTTGTGGGCCTGAATATCTGATTGCGTTAACCAGAGTGCTCTCTCTTTCTGTCTCCCGTCTCTGTCTCATTTTCTGTTTTGGTCTGAAACATGTGTCACTCTACAGCACTGAAGTCAGCTCTGTGACGAGTTCACAAATACCAGCACATCAAACTGAAATGCATTCACTTGAAGAGTTGCAAAACCAGTTTCGCCATCAACCAAAGACTTCTCACTCTAACTGAAGGCACAGAGTTGCCTTTTAAATACAGTGTGGGTTTCCTTATGACATGATGGCCGTATGAATTCATAAAATACACCATCTGCAGCAACAGAAAGGGTACGTTTATGTACACACACAGCATGCTAAAGCTACAACCAAGTACACTGACTGAGCTTGTGTGTATTCAGTGCTCAGAGATTGTTTGACGCCAGAGACTGACGTAATGCTTGTGATTTGTAGGTCATTGTGGTGACTGTCTGCAACGTGTTTAAAGTGTGGGGTTTACTTTTGTGACTGAAAAAAAAAAGTCAAAATTCAGATGTGACGTATCATTTTTGATTCAGGGAAAAGGGGTTTTACTTGAGCAGCTTTCTGATTGACATTAAAGGTGCAATGTGTAAGAATTTTAGTTGAAAACATCCAATAATGTACTAAAGTTTGAGCAGAATGTGAGGAAATAACCGATTTGATGTTGTGATGTCTATGAATTGTCGCAGAGCTATCTACAGGAAGATGGCGTGCTAACCAGCTAGTCCCGGCCCAACACTACCCTGCTGCTCCACAGGCTCCCAGTTCAGACTGCTATCTGCACGGCTAACTGAGCTAACTAGCTAATGGCAGCTACAGTTAGCAGAAGTTAGCAGTTACTCTGGTGATATGCTGCCCCCTATGGGTTTGGAGTATGAATCCAACAGGTGGCCACTTCTTACATATTGCACCTTTAAATTCCTGAGTCCTTATGATGGATTGTTGATTTTGTAATAGTATTTTGTTTAATCGTTCTTGTTCGGGTCGTTCCGATACCAATATCAGTATCGGAAATGCCTCCGATACTGCCTAAAATGCTGAAATCGATATCGGTGAGTAAAGAGAAGCACCACTTCAATACCAGGTCAGTGATTTATCAGAAATGAGACCCCGCAGGGTCCCGTAAACCTTAAAACTTAACAGATTTTGTACTGCACAAGAAGATAATACCCATAAACAGCAAGCTTGTATAACTTACACGCACATCCATAACCATCATATCCGTTATCATCCATATATTTATGCTTTGGTATCAGATCAGCACTCAGTATCAGCTGATGCACCAAGTTCAGTTCACCCCTCCTTCCTCCTTTAATACCTTCTTGTCCATAATGTAGGCACGTCTTAAACTTCCTCCAAAGCCAAACATTATACAACTGTTGCAATCAACTAAGTATGATGAGTAAACACAACTACATCATGTGTAAAATCAGCAGAGAGCCCCTTTAAAGTTACACATAAGCACACCTGTAGTCTTTATAAAGCACCCCGCCTTGCTCAAGAGCAGCTCAACAAGCCAAAGAAATTCCTCCTTCTTTTGTCATACTGCTGACTTTCTGCTCCGTCTCTAATCAAAAGGCTAACAGACGTAGAAACTGTGTGCACCTGCTTACACGCTCTCACTTCACCTGTTGTAAAAGAGCATTTTTCGACATAAAAGAGCTGCAGAGGACAGTAATCAAACCGGTTTTTCCCAGCTGCCTGTGCGCCTCACCCCTTGCGCCACACACATGTCTCTCGACGATGATAGCAGTCTTTCTTTCAGTCTCCCTTTTCGGCGAGTGACCAACATTGTGTTCACAGTGTCAGCTTACTGCTTTTCCATTGTCAGACTACACCCGGAGAAAGAAGGCACCGGGTCAGAGCCTCAGTGCCTACCTGTGTGTTCACTCTGGGGTGTGTTTATGATTCAAGTTCAGCGACAACCTGCCCTGTGTACATAATTCAAGCCAAGTTTGGGAAAGCATCAGGGCCATTTTGACACCTGGGGCACCTGCAGTCACATATGTCAGTATTGTGTCCACAGATTTGTTTTTTGTCTTTACCCTTTAAATCCCACTCATTCAAACATTCATCTTCTCTCTCTCAGCATTTCCATACCTGTCGGACATGGTGGCTGCTGTTTCTGATATCATATCAGATTTCCTTTCACTGTAGGCTTTCAGGGTGTGACTATGTGAGTGAAAGGTTGTGTGAAAACTTCCTGGATTTTAAGCGTTTCCTTTAAATGAAAAGTCTATTACTTTAAGGCTTCTTTAAGTACTTTGGTGTGAAATGTCAGCAAATTGTGCATGTTGCCTTTGGCTCCTCTGAATTGCATTGTAATGACTAATGCATTCATGTGAGAGAAGAAAATAATTAGAGCCACCTGTAAGAGTCAAACCTTTTGCCGAGGAAGACACCAATGTGCTCTTCCTTCCTTTCACAGTTTCACTAAGATTTGGCCAAATGTAAGAATAAGTGAGCCAGTGGCTTTTGTTCATCTTGGGGGGAAACAGTGGGAGCCTCATTATCACGGTAATGCCCGGGCAGGGCGGTGATTGGCACATGAATAATGTATTACAGTGGGAGGGGACGGTTTCGGGCTTGACTGTAGTTAGTTGCGTGCGTCACGTTGTGGATTGAAGACATTAGAAGGACATGGTCTGAATGGCTGTCTTTACAGTCACTGGAGGAAGTTTTCATGCACCGAACACCAGGTAATACAAATTTAATCACTAGTAGCTGGAAAAACACTGATTAGTTGTTGTCGGATTACTCGTGGTGCTTGAAATAACGTTTTAACCAATGGAGTTTGGCGTGTTTAGTCCTGTAACATGCTGTGTGGATGTTTTAAGAAAGTACATTTTAATGTGTCGCCTAGCGATAGTGTGTATTTGCCTGAAGCTATTTAAATGTATTGTGACATTTTACGCACACCGTGAGTCTGGGTCTATTTCGGCTTGTGTTTTTAAAAGAAAATGTGTTTTTCTAGAGAGTTATGTGAAATAAAAGCGAAATTCCCTTGTTTCTGATATACAATGTTTATGCCGCCATTGTAATCTGCACATTTATTGTAGATTGAGTTTTGAAAATTAGTGAAAAACAAAGTCTATAATGTGTAATTAACAAATCTTATTAAGCTAATTTATTAAGAGTCCAGATATCAATAAAAACAAAGTTTGGTCTTCTTTGACATTTGAGCTCAGCGCCGACTCAGCATCCCGTGTTTGTGTCCAAAACACAGGTAGAACAGGTGATTCGCGCGCGTGTTTGTTTTCACATATAAAGGCCACTATAAACTATACATCACACAGGATGTGAGGGTTTCAAACCCATACGGGCCAATAGCCTGCCGTGTTCAGATTGTGTCCTGAGGCTTGATCGGTTAAATCTGGCCGGTCTCAGCATGTTAGAGGAATGAAGGTATCTGCCACAGGCTGTTAACGACCCGCTGCTTATTGGTCTGATGTGCCTGGAATAATCAGTCCTGAGCTTTAATGGTGCGAAAGTCGTGAAGCTGTGGTGATGTTGCTTTGCAGCTCAGGTTAGGAGATGTTCACAGGGGAGGTGTCCCCTTGTGCTCAATGCGCTGCTCCCTCTGCGATTATTTACCTCGACTGCTGTGTGCAAACACACTGCTCACTGTTGTACTTGGCTGAGGTACGGGTCAGTCCCCTCTTGCATCCTGCAGTCTATCTGCTGGGGTTTTTTCTTTTTTTAAATAAAGGGGACCAGTAGTCACAGGGAAGAAGTCTGGCGTCAGTTATACAAACTGGGCTCAAATCTCAGCCTGGCGCAAGCAACACGAGGTGACAGAGCGCAGCCGGGTTCCCAGGACTTTTCTGGCCCCCACCTGACCTCTATTCTTTTTTTCCCCCTTTTAAACAAGCATTAATGGATATTGATAATGATCAGATCCGGATTTATTGTGTGACTGCTAATCCAGGGACCCCTGATGGGATTTTCCAGATGGCCCTTCTCTAGGACTACCTAAATCAAGGATTTCATTCTGGTAATGCAGTTTCTTTCTCCTGCTAAAGAGTATATATTAATCCTGTGCTGGACTGCATTTTAAAGTGAGTTTGAAGTGACTGACTTGTGTTATTTAGACTTCCAAGTTTTCACAGCTACTTTAACGGTGCACTATGCAGTTTCGGGAGAGATCGTCATCATTTTTATGCTGAAACAAACTAAATAAATGAGCTCTCTTTCGTTGTCATGAAAGGACAACACAGTTTCATGCTCTGTTCATATGTGGCGGACCCTGCCACCTTTCCCGCTTCAAACAGTGTTCTAGGGAACTTACTTTCCTCTGAGAACAGCTTGTTTATTCAGTTATGGAACAAATAAATATCTTAGTTTGTATTATTACCTCATTGATATTGTAAATATTACATTTCGGCGTTTGTATTTCTTCTCCAAAACTACATAATGCCCCTTCAGAGAAATGTTTTCACTCATTTTATCTGAATTATTTTATGCACGCAAGCTGCTGAAAGTTGTTCCTCCTCTAACAGCTGCAGCAGCCTCATGTTGTTCTTCCCTGATATGCAAATCCCCAGTTCAGGACAGCTTCTTCTCGACCAGAGGGAGACACAGTTTGACGTAGATGTATCTCATTAATCAGCAGATCACCGAGAAATCAGCCCCACACACCTCTTCCTCTAGTCTACATGTTGTATTTTTCGAAACAAGTGGGTGAACATCTGCTTGCTTGGTGCCGCACTCATCCCGAGTGTTTTTGTGCGTGTCAAGTTTTACAGATGGGTCAGCAACAGTATTTGTCATGTGCTGTTATCATAACACGGACCCTGGCTGCTGCTGACAGCGCCTGATTTACGGCCCCTGGCCGCAGGGAGTCTCTCAGATCTTCCCCTAGCATTTGCTCAGCAGGCTTTAAATGCTTCCTGTTGTGAGATGAAGGCCACGCTAACATCTCAATATGGCCAGATATGCTTTCTTTCAGTGTAAGTCTGATTTGTAGTGGATGACACACAAGTCGTTTATTCCATCAGCAAAGACATGAGATGAGATGTGTTGAACGTGCCAGTCTTTGATTGCATGACTCATCTTCTGATGTGTGTGCACATATCAGCAGCAATGCAGCCCGTCCAGTGGAAAATACAACAGCAACATATCAGGATATCTCTTGTGAGGGAGGGCTCACAATATGATCATTGTGTCTGTTTCCTTGTGCGTCTGTGATCGAGCGTGGCGGGCCGTGTAGACAGATTGCATCAGGTGTCTGTTCTGGTAAGAAAATCAGGCACAGATGAGTCTCTTTGTTCTTCCTAATGTCATTAAGCCACACTGGCTGACTGCAGTATCTGATTATTAGCTTTTGAACATATTGTACACAAGCATGGCTCAGAAGAAGATCTGGGTTCGGCTGCTGCACCCCTGTGAGATGCATTGATCTTGGACCATGTGCTGTTACACCCACATGCATTGACTTGAAATCAGATTCTGATTATGTGAACTGACGCAGAGGAGAGGGAGTGTGTGTTTTCCACGCAGACAGAAAGCGCAATTCCCTGTAGTTTCTGAGAAAGTGCTCGGACAATGGACAATGCCGAGAACGTCAAGCGTGGAATAATAAGTGGTCAACAAAAAGACTTGTGTTCGGGAAAGTTTTTTAGCGCGCTTTTAAATCATCTGCATGAGAAAAAACTGGAGCCAAACCACATGCGAAAAACATTTCTTATTATTTCATGGTCAATATCAACAACATATATGCCAATTCTGATGTATCTGTTATAGGTCAATATCAGCCGATAATCAGCTGATATATCGGTCGGGGCACTAGAAAAAACATTCATTTTCTTTCTGATTACCCTTTCTTAATTATTTATACAGGTGAGTATATCATATATTAATTAATAGCTTAGCTTGAACATCTAAAATGTTAGAAAATAGTTTGCCATCACAATTTCCCTGAGCCAAAGGTGGATGTCTGCAAATTTAATCTGCCCAGTAGTCACACAGTAGATACCCAAAGCCTTTTATTTTCACAATTAATCATTGAGTCTTATAAATGTCAAAAACATAGATACAAAAAATGGCAATTTCTCAGAGCAATTTGTTAATTTAGTCGAGCTAATAGTCCAAAACCCAAATATCTTCATTTACTAACATAAGAAGCAAAGAAAAGCAGCAAATCTTAGAATCTTTAGAGACTAGATTATCAAAATAGTTGGCAATTACTTTCCTGTCAACTAATCAGTGCAGCTCTACTTCCAACAAGCAAACTTTTGTTCTTGACAATCGACTTATAATAAGATATAAAGAGAAAAAGCAGGACCAAATTAAATATACAAGCAATGAAATATAAAATAACTATAAAAAAAGGGTGCATTAAACTATAGTTAAATATCAGATTTTATTGTTGCTCCACATGTGTATCTTTATGTAAAACGTCATTACTCGGTTGAAATCTGTGCTATAATTAAAATGTGAATCATTAATGTAAAGGAAGCTCACTTCCTGCTTCTCCTGGCGTCCACCATCCACTGATTCTCTCCCCTCCTCCTCCATCAGAACAAGGCATGGCTGGGAAGCCTTTCCGGGCCACCTACATCTGGGGCAGCATCATCTCCAATCTCCACACTCACGTGGAGGTCAAGCGGCGGCGCCACAACCTGAAGTCCTACCATGACTGCTTCCTGGGCTCAGAGGCCGTGGACGTGGTGTTGGCGCACATCACCCTGAACCGTTTCTTTGGCGACGAGGCGGTGCCCCGCTACAAGGCCGTCCGCCTCTGTCAGGCCCTGATGGACTCGAGGGTGTTTGAGCCGGTGGGCGTTAAAGTTTTTGGGAAGGAAAAGAAGCGAGCCACATTTGAGGACGGTAGCTGCAGTCTGTACAGGTTCCTGAGCCCAACGACCAGCTCATCATCATCATCGCTGAACAACGCAAACTCTCACTCCACCAGTACCATCGAGAGCGGCTATGACTCACCCAGCATGAACAGGAACAAGAACAGCTACAGTCCATCACGTGAGAGGTACAGACTCGTGTCATAACATCTTCAGATCGAATTTTTGATTTGCTTTGTTCTCCTTCCTCCAGAGCTAATCCCAAATCCGGCATAAATTAAGACTAGGTGCTTCTGAAAACTAGTGAGGCATGACCTGAGACTCTTGAAGTCCCATAACGCAGTCTGATACTCTTAATTTCCAGTAACCCCCTCATTACCAATGTCATAGTCAGTTCAAATACAAGCATTAATTGCAAAATCAAAAGGTAGGTATGTAAGTAAGTGAAACAGGGTTCACGTGTCTTGAAATTGTTTTACAGTGTGTAAGATTTTAGTTGAAAACAATCAAAAATTAGCAAAAATTATCACCAAAATGTGAAGAAACGACAGTTTTGTCAGTTCAAGTTAGCATGCTAACCAGCTAGCTCTGGCCTGTTCTGGTCAAAGCTTCTGTGCTAGCGGTGTCAACAATGCTTCCCCCAGTCCGGACTGCTGGCTGCAAAGCTAACTGAGCTAACTGGCTAATGGCAGATACAGTTAGCAGCAGCTAGCAGTTACTCGAGTGATTTGCTCCCTCCTATTTGTTTTGAGTATGAATTTGACATTCGGCCAATTCTTACATATTGCACCTTTAATAAGTAAATAATCATTTTGAGTATATAAGTCGCTGGAAAAGCGTGAAGCTTAACTCTGTTAAGAAAGGTTTCAAAAATCTGCCTACCAGCACCTTTGATGTTCATTAATTAACATGTTTTATCGTGTTTGTTTACAATACATAGACTGCAGTGAAAATGACAATTTGTTAAAGACAAAAGAAATTACGTGTCGGACTATTTTTGGACTGTTGTAACATCCTGTAGTCTCTGCTGTATGACGGGCAATCTCATGGCGATGAGAAGACTCATGCCAGTTACTGAGTCACAGTCCCCAAGAAAAGCCACAATGTGCAGTTTTTACAATAAAATTCTTGAGAAGATCTTGTTACAGAGCTAAGTTAGCTGCTCCACCTCTGTTTCTAGTCTTCAGATTCAGGTCTACTCACATACAGTATGTGCAATTTGCCAAAATATGAGGAAAGATAAAAAAGGAAGTACTTCACGTCTAGAAGCATAAATAGAAAATTGACGGTAAAATGTGACTAAACTTGCTGAGCTAACAGTTACATCATATATGTCATAGCTTCATAAGTCCCCTAAGCCAATAAGCGTATTTCTCCTTCATCTACATCTCCTTTGAGGCCGGAGAATTAAATTGTAGGGAGGCTGTTGAACATGTAGACCAGACAGGCAGGATGACGCATGGCCTCAGCACTTTGTAGTGCTGCGACAGTGACAGCTCCAGACGGGACCAGAGGACAGCCCTGATGTCACTAATAGGAGATGAAAGATTCAGAGGAGCCACGTGCTCTAACAGTTTAAACGAGGCTTTTGCTATTTGAGGCACAAGGCCGAGTCACGTCTTAATGGGAGATAATGTAAATAAACAGAAAAGAAAAGCGTCCTATTTAATGTTCCCTCAGAAATTGTTCGGTGCTGAAAATTGAGCATTTATTTAGTCTGTTTTGATTTCAAATGACCAATATCAAAGCAGCGTCAAGCTGCGACTGAATCACAGTTACCAGAAAACAGCCCGATGCCACATTCGCTCCTGTAATGAGTCAATTTTTCTTCTTTTTCAATCACCATCACTGATTGCTGTTATTATGTGACTCTTCAGACAAGAGGCGCTGAGCTACTCCACCCACTCCCCTGTTAGTTCAGACAAATCACTGGAGGACGTGCTCGGAAACCTCAACCTGAGCTCCACCATCACCCCTCAGATGATCAACTTAGGCCTATCACAAGAGCGTAAGTCGTCTTCCATCTGATGAGAATGACGTACAAGCCTTTCACACTACGTGTCTGTCTGTCTGCGTATCTCTGACCCCTGTGGCCTTAACTCTTGTGTTTTCACAGTTGTGGATGAGGTGTGGCACCAGCAGGCGGTGTTCCGACTGTTGCAGCTGATTGAGCTCCCCCTGTTGGAGAGCTTGTTAGAGGGTAAAGATACGTCGCGGCCTCCCCATGGCATGGACAGTGACCCGGACCTGTTGTATACATCAAGCTACCTAGACCGTGAGGTCCTCAAGGCCTTCAGTGAAGCACAGTAAGTCCTCTAAAGCTTCACTTAATTGAATATATGTTTTTTGGGATCTGTGTTTTGGGTCATAATCTGCTCTTTTCTTTAACTCTTTAACATCTTTACAGACAAAATGATAAAATAAAATCTTTAAAATGTTACGTATATAAGGATTTCCTCCTAAGTTTGTGTTTTGCCATGCTCTTTAACAAATAGGAAAACACTATTGAGCATCGATTTGTTGATTGGATGGTGAAATTATTTGTAGGTGTCGAGTTTAAAACCATTTAAATGACATTTTGTCATTGAAATAGTATTGAAATAAAAGTTACAGTGGTGGAAAATAACTAAGTACTGTACCTAAATACATTTTGTGGCACTTGTACTGTAACTGAGAATTTTTCATTTAATCCTACTTTACACCTTCACTGCATTTCAAAGGAGCTTATTGTACTTTTTACTCCACTACATTCATTTAAAAGCTATAGTTAGTCCGTACAGTGAAGATAAAGATTGTGCATAAAAAACATGTATTGCGTTGTTACAGCTGATTACATTAAACATGATACTATCTCTTATATTGCTGCATCAAAAATAATGATCCCATAATAATAACAGCACAACACTGAAAAGGGTCATTCTGCATAATTAGTACTTTTAGTTTTGATACTTTAAGCACTTTTTGATGCTAATACTGATATACTTGTACTTAAAGGTCCCATATTATGCTCATTTTCAGGTTGATACTTTTATTTTGGGTGTCTACTAGAAAGTGTTTTCGTGCTTTAATGTCCTCCGTCCGAATGCTCCGTTTTAGAGCCAGTCTGCTCTGATTGGTCAACTCTCACAGGCCCGAGTCTGAGACGTGGAAGTCTGACTTTCTATAATATGGGACCTTTAAGTGAAAGTTTTTACGCAGGACTTTATTCCAATAGAGTGTTTTTATAGTGTAGTGTTGCTACTTCTACTTAAATAAATCATCATGACGAAATGCTGATGTGTTAAGCCTGGTTTAACCTATCTGCTCGCTGTGTTTTCGCCTGGAACTGACCAAATCCATGCTTGCTTACTGGAGACAGTTGAGATCAAGAGCTTGTGTGACCTCCTTTCTATCTCTCCATCTCTGAGTCGCTCCTTTGACCAATCTGTCGGCTGTGTTTAAAATCATTACCCTCCCCTCTCCCTCAGGGCCGATGAGTGGATGTCAGGCGCAGTGGACTGTCTCGAGTTTTTGCCTGATGAACTGGTGGTGGAGGTCAGTCGAGGTTTGTCTGGCTGCACTGACGACCTGCCTCAGTGTAAGAGGCTGCTCTACGAGGTCCTGGCTCAGCATTACGGACACACACAACAGCCGCCTCTGCTCAGCAACCACATTTTCGAAATCTACTCTGGCATCTCGGAGCTACTCGGTAAGACATGGAGCCATCAGATGTCTTTGATATCCTGTTTTATGGTGATGCATAAAGGCAGGTTGCATAAATGTTGCTGCCCATGCCAGTTAAATCACAAGGGCTGTTTTCCTCAAACTCACTGTTTTCATTCCTGTATTTTCTGTTGTATGTTCACAGTGAACGGCAAGCAAGAGCAAGCTCTGGAGACTCTGCAGCTGAGCCTGAAGCTGCAGGACTCTCGCAACAGGGAGGAGCTCCGGCGACTCCTGAGATTCATGGCCATCGCAGCCAGGCCACAGGAGGTCAAACTGCACAAAGAGGTGAGGGCTTTTGTGCATCTCATGTGTATCCGCTCATGTATAATTGATCTCTGCTAACTCGAAATAATTCTGTGTCAGATTGAGAACAGAATGGCGGTGAAAAGGTCGTTCTCCAGTGCCATCGTCTACAGCAGAAGACTCTCCAAAGGCAAGGTGGACCTGATGGTGCTGTTCATGATGGACAACCACTGTGATCTGTTCAAAGTGAGTGTTCTTGATTTGTCACTTTGCCAGTGGGTATACATGTGTGTGTGTCCGGTCATCCAATCACCATCTCTTAGTCACTGTATCAATACAATGACTAAGGTCTTTTGCAACAATGTTGATCGTTACATCCTTCGTTCAGCGCCTACAGAATGCTGTTAACTCAGGCTGTTAGAAGCAGGATTGCCACCCTGACATTAAATCAAAGTGATTGAGTGTAAGAGCACAGACGGCCAAAAAAACCAAGGAAACATAAAACTTATGTTTATTATGATGATCTTATGAATAAAAAGGTAAACAGAAACTTCTTTTGCTCTCTTTTCCACCAGATTCCTGTTTCTTTGCACAAGATGGTCAGTGACAGAATAATCAATATAATGAAAGGGAAGGATCCAGATGTGGTAACAGGTAGGCAGATTTTCCTTGTATCTATCCATCTTAAGACATTCTGTTTGTTTAAAGGGTAACGCCACCAATTTTCCATGTTAAAGTCTGTTTACAGGTCTTGCGGAGTACTGCTGCGCAAGACAGGCAGTTTTTCAGATTACATGCAGCTTCCTCTGGGGCCACATAAGGCTTTATACTACTTTTTTCACATATGCAGTAGTACTCCCCAAGACCTGTAAGGACACTTTAACCTGCAAAATACATTGGCGGAGTTACCCTTTAAATGCTGTTTGTGCAACCACTGCGGTAGAACTCACCTTTCACTTCATTTCTGTTTCTCTAATCACTCTTTACTGCAGGATCAACATACTGCACCAGAGTAAGTGCTACGACCTATTCAGAAAATGCGCAAAAAACCACCAAAGAAGAACTTCGGTCCTTACTGCGGGCAGTCCACGAGAACCCCAAACTCTCCTCCAAAGAGAAGAGGCGGCTGCTGGGGCAGTTCTACAAAGGCCACCCAGAGATTTTTGTTCAGTACTTTGGAAATCGATTGTACAGTGTCAACATGTTGTTACAGTGATATTTATTTTTTAACACTTCATGTATTATAATGTAAAAAGAGGTAGATGTGATGTAAATGATGTGCAGTATAGTAAGTGGATTGTATTTGCTTGTATGCAAATAGTTTAGACTACTGAACAAGAATGTGAATTTTAAATGTAGAGACTCTTGAGAAGCTGCGATATTTAAGGACTTCATTACTTCAATTTCTTAGATATTTTTCTTTGGTGCAGGACACTAACATGAAAAGTCCCTTTTAGTTATATATGCGACTCTGTTACTTTCCCAGAATGACAAAAAGAACCAAGTGTTCTTACGTTTTTTTTTTTTTTTTATGTTTTCACCCTGCAATGGGTCTCGATGTCTGCAGCCTATAAGGTCAAGTCTGCGTATGGCGTTTTCAATGGATGTATTCTTTGTGCTTGTGCAATAGGAACAGTGTTAGCAATAAAGAAATGTGTCTGTTCATGTGGCTTCTCATATACAATGTGATGTACAGTCGAGCTACGTCTGTCTGAGGAGCGGAAATTTGAACCTGGCAATTTGAAAGTCTGATGCTGTGCTGCAGTAAACAGTCAGAGACATTCATGAGAGTCAGCCCTCTGGGTTTTTTGTGTTTGTTTGCAACAAATCAGCAAAACAGATGTTTGTACTTTTTTTTTTTTTGTTGAAAACCGTAGCCATGTTTTAGTGGCATCTTCAGGGTTCTGTTTTAAATAAGGTTAATGTACTCCTCCTAATCAGTTGAGGAAATCACTCCCATATTTCCTTGTGACAAAAGCATTCCCAAATCCTGTTAAAACCACACACAGCTTGCTCGTATTTTGGCAGAACGTAGTAAAATTGTTAAGCATTCATAAAAGGTACATTTCCCTTTTTTTTTATTGCGGAAACAAAATGTGTATTATTTGATTCAACCGCTAAACAGGAATAAGATTTGATTTTGAGACAGTTTGCCTGACTTTGTGTCCATTTACTTGACCACACACAGGCCGTGCACATCCATTTAAAACAGTCACCTCTTTTTTCGATAGAGAGTGGTGTAACTGGGGAATCTGAGGCTGTTGGTTCCCAGTCAACTAACATATTATTGTGTCTGTAAAATAAAAAATGTGATGTCTTTCATATTCTGTCATTGTTTGTGTTACCAGTTCCAACGCTCTCATCTCGACATCTCAAGAAAAAAATTGTGCTTCTTTCTTTATCAGACATGCCTTTGATGCTAAAAAGCAAAATCAGACGTTTATTACTGTGCTTTGACTGTTTTTTTAGCTGAAATCAATGACTACAAATTCACAGCTTACCTGACAACGACGGCCAACAAGCAATTATTTTGCTTGATAGGTACTGACACTTTGAGGGAAACAAATTACTCTGATTGTCATTGAGAAGCTGTTAAATACAAGAACACATCATAGATATTATTCTTTTCTTAAAGACAGTCTGTTGCTTTAATTATAGAGTCGGTGGTGCAAATGTCAAAATAGCAATCAGACTATAATTAATCGTATTATGTTGTAGCAGAATGGTGTTCTGCATGAAATGTTTTATGCCACCTACATATGAATAGGCAGAGCTGAGATAGGCTGCCGCACATCAGAATAAAGGCTGCAGCCAGATAATGATGTTATCAGGCCAATGTGAAAATAAGCAGCTGGCTGACACTGAAAAATATTCACCGTGTAAAGTAAATTTATTTTCAATCAAGAAGAGCTTGTTACACCAATGAACTGTCTGGATATGTCAGCTTATGTTGTAAATCAGTTGAAGATGATTTTTATTTTTGTATTTTCAGAATCTGAAAGTCTACGTGGTTAAAATGCAAACAGGAGCAAACCCTCTATTCTTAAATAAGGGCTCCTTAACCTTTTCAAAGCTAGCTAATCCTTCTGTCTTCCGTTGATCTTGTTAATTGGACAGTGGATCCTTTCAGGACAACTAAGTGTCACGATCTGCCACCTGGTGGTAACAACAAGGCCTGTGCTAAGAAAGAAGTCTTGACAAACTTCTCGTCTGTAACAGAGAAAATAGCAATAAATAATCAGTTACGTCAAATAAAAACGCAAATCTGGTTGAAATTTTCACTTTTATTGAAAGGAACTGTGTTTCCTCCAGTTATCTAAAAAAAATCCACTTTGCCATCACTGGAACATCACAAGGCCAAAACTGAGCTGTGTGCCAAAAACAATGGTTGAATTAAAAATTTTGTACAGTATAATGTTCAGTCTTTAAAAATGAAAACTGTTAACAAAAAAAGCCACAGAAACACTCAGGTGTGCACACTGTACATTTGTCTGTATGTGTGAGCGTGTGCATGTATTCTTGTCTTCTGTACAGAGAACCACTGATGTATAATCTGTCAGACGCACTCAGAAATGGGGACATGTACGTTTACTCCATAGGACCACCTGTTCATATGACATTCTTGTAGGGTTCAGTGTTACTTTTATCGAATCCTCTTCTGTTGGCGTGCACGGTAGATGTCGTGTATGGGCGGAGCCACGGCTCCTTTGTCGTCCTCCTCGTCGGAATCTGCATTTGGCCTCTTTAGTGACTTGGAAACAGCATGGTTCTCCATGGATCCATTGCCCTCCCCTCCTGCATCGGGCTGTCTACCAGTGATCAGCTCTACAGCAGCATCAACAGCTACAGAGGCGGAAAACACATCAGGAACATGTCAAACGGGGTAGAACGACAGTTTGACACACTAACACATTTTATGGAAATTCATCTGGCAGCTGTCAACATGTTTTACTCTGGACCAAAGTGGTCATTTGACAAGCCGTCTGAGTGACATTTCCATCACCAGAGTCACGATGCTGACGTGGCTACAAATAGAATTGGTCTGGATTCAGAAAAGCAACTTACTCTCAGGAAGTGTGCATCTCCTGAAACTTTCCATGAGCTCATCCACTTGAACAAAGGGACCCTGCAGCGAGAAACAACCACAGACTCTTTGCTATCGGGTAGGAAAAAAAGTTTTTTTTTTTCATTTCCAGTAAATATAAGCATGACAGTATTAAGCTGCTGCGACTCACAGTGAAGCACGTAGGCGGAGGGAGCAGCTTCATTAGGACAACAGCAGCTGGGGGGACTGGGAAGACTCCACCAGGGACTGGGTGTAAACCTGGAGCTGTGGGGAGGAACACAGGAGGCTCACATCAAATATGGATCATTTTAAGCATTGAGTACATGGAGAAGAGACAGCAGTGCAGAGATGTTGCGACAACAGCTAAGGACTACATACGGGCGAGGTGACGTGGCTGGAAGGGGATCATCTGATTGGTGTCAGGTTTGGGGTACTCAGGTTTACGGTCGGCTTCATCCTTTAGTGAAGGCGCAGACGGCGCCACAACAGTCTCTGGGAGCATTGCTGCCAGTTTGGCACGAGACACATCCTACAAATGCACAGTAGAAACAGTTTAAATATACCTTAAGAGACAAGTCTGATCTGTGTAATCTGTCTCTAAGGGCAAAAATACACACCTTGTATCCAAGGGCCTTCAGTTCACTAGCAGAGCAGGGATACAGGTCCATAAACTTGTATCTATCTACAAGCAAGGCTGTTTCTTTGCCCTCGTACTCGTCTTTGAAGGCAGTGAATCGCCTGCGCTCCACCTTCAGAATACTGGCCAGGTCTCCTATGTTGCTCTCAAAGGCCAGGAACCGAGCCCAGACCTCACTGGAGAATATAGAACAAAAATCATCAGATATGGATTATTACATCATATACACACAGTACATACATGCAACCTTAATCAGTACTTGACATTACCCGGACTTTTCTGGTGACAAGCTTCCTGAGGTGAGGACACGTTCAAACAGAACCCTGGTGTTGTTATCCTCTGGAGAGACGGAGTGGAGGAAGACAAGAAGGAAAAACACATGAGAAATTCTGCTTAGATTGGTGGATAAGTGGTAAAAAAACAAACTGATTTTCTATATTCTGTGCATTAACTCCGCTCTATTATACATGACCTACCATTAAGGTGTGAGAGGTAATCAATGTATGCCAGTATATACTCTGGAATGTCGCCATATTTCTTCAAACCGAGCTCAAAAATCTTGAAGGCCACCGATTTATCCTGTGTGGGGGAAAAAAAGCGTGTTTGTAAGATCAATTTCAGCCACACCGTACATATATTAACATACAATGGTGTGTACTGACCTTGCTGCAGTAGTACTCCATCAGTGCTGCCGTCACGTACACATGGTGACGCGTGCGTAGATCTTCTCGGGCCTTTTTGAAGATAGTGCGACCTGATTTGATCCCCTCAGCCCTCCTGGCAAACTTCATGTACTGAATGTAGACCAGTGTCGGGTCAATGTCCTCAATGGCCAGCAGTTTGTTATAGATGCTGTGGACCTTCTCGTACTTCATGCGACTCTAGGAGACAAAAGATATACTCTGATCAGTCCCTGAGAGGGTTGATGACAGTTTGTGTTTCAAAGGCAACTGAACACTCACTTCTTCATAGTCTGCAAATGAAAAGTACAGCAGCATGTTCTTCTTCAGAAGAGTCCCGATGGCACGTTCGTAGATGTTAGCTGCCTCGTCGCTAAACAACTTGGAATTATTCATATCCTGAGAGAAAAAGATCAAGAATTTAAAGAATTAGACGACAGTTTTGAGCGGAAGTTGAAGATTACCCAACAGATTCTTGACTGTTCCACATCAAATTAAGAATCTGAAAGGTTTCATCTCTTACCCCTTTCTCTGCTAGCAGTTTGCTAGACTGCTCCAGGTACTGTGCCGCCTCATACCATATGTCAGGATGATGGCCCAGCACCAGCAGGCACTGCTCGTAGGCAAACATCACTGTGACACAGAAAACAATAGACTGAAATTAATAAAATACAGAATCAATGCATCTTAACCAGAGATGCACGAAAATTTTGGTGGGCCTTAGACTACTGTACTATATATAAAGATGCAAAATGGTGGATTCCAAGTTAACTGACTGACTTCCTGCACAAAGCGTCACTCTGCCCACCATGCTCAGATTATAAAAAGTCTTTAATAATTAGGGATCCTATATATTTAAAGAGCAAAAAATAAAACAGCACGAAAAGCACTTTATATTATTTTTTTCCCCCTCTGTTAAAATATCTGGCGGGCCAAACTGAACCCTATAGTGGTCCACTTTGGGCAGCCCTGATCTAAACCATGAGTGAGAGGAAAATGTCAACCTGCGCCCTCTAGTGGCTGCCTTCATACAAGAGAAAATTGTATGAAATATGAAATTTGTAGACATCATTACTGGAATCACATCCCTTTGAGACAAGTATTCACATATTCAGGCACAATGTTTCCTCACTGATCATCACCTCTCTTTGTGATGAGGGTCTGGTCTTCTGTGCGCAGTGGGTTGCTTTTTTCCCACTGGATGTACTTCTTCCACATTTCTACTTGCTGGGCTTCCTGAGGGGAGTTCTGGGGGGGTACTGAGGGCGCATTCCTGTCCAACCCCTTCATCACTGTCTCATACTCCTGAATTACACAGACAGAATAATCTGAATTAGTTTACAAAGAGTTTTTTGTGATATATCAGAAAGACTCAAAACAGATCTGTGACACTCATCTCACCTTCGCCACTCTCCTGGCATTCATGTAGTCTCTACTTCGATCCTCAATCATCTTTTTGGCCAAGTGTACATTTATTCCCTGTTCATAAAACAGACAAGTCAGTCTTTTAACAGCCAAAACTCCATATGTGCAAATGAAAAGTATGCAGGTGGACAGATAAAAGCCACTCACTTCTTCATATTTGCTATAATCTCTCCAAAGCTGCTCGATATTGATCATGGGGTTCACGCAGCCTCTCTGGTAGACCCTCCGTACTGCTGTGATCCGCTGGTTCTCTGCGTATGAGCCTACAGCCTCACTGATGGAACATAAAACATGAATGTCAACATCTACAAGTTGGTGAACAAAGTTTGAGGTTTCACAGTATAACAAGAAAGAAAACACTTACACTCCTTTGAGGAAGTTGATGTAGTCCACCCAGATCTGGTAGGTAGAGGAGAGAAAAGCTATTAGGTGTTGGTAGTTACCACAGACATATACACACAGATTCAAATATATAGTCCAGATCTGTGTACCTGATAAGACATTATTTCCATGCCGATTTTATCCAGAGCAAAGTCATACGCCTGGGCCATCTTCTCTCTGAGGGTTAGAGAGTAATTGTATGAAGTAAATTGTGCATTTAAAAATGTACAACATGCACCGACCCCAACTGTGCAGAATGTTCTCTTACTTGTAGCTGGGCAGCTTCCCTTTGGTCTCTCGAACATATGAGAGGTAGCATTTCCACAGGTCGATGTGCAATACTTTCATTAGGCATCTCTGAAACAACTACAGAGGCAAGGACACAGGGATATAACTGTTATAGAGACACAAGCAAACATTTGACAGATACTGTGAATTATCTACAAGACAACCACCCATCTGGTGTTATAAGTATGTGTTTTTTATAAACCCATGCTCAAATTAGTATGTGATCATTAGTAGCATATCCCTAGTCGGGGGATTCCCAAGACAAGCTGTTTTTAACTTTACTTTAGCTCATTTGGGGGAGTTCCAGGTTTTTCTCAACACTTTAGTAATCCAGCTTCAATAGGCGGGCCTCAGATCTGGCCTGCCTCTCAGTTAACTCCTCCAGACTCAAACAAAAGCACCACAGTTTGAACTAATGTGAGGGATACATGTCATGATGTGTGGAACCGACATTCAGACAGAAACTGAACAGGATGCACTCCCATCATTTATTTAAAAGACCATCAAACAAACAATAAGTCAATTCCAGACCAATGCAGAGATAAATGTCATCAGTAGAATAGATTACATTTCAATTAAAATCATGGTTATATATAAACCACAACAAAGAGATAGGACAATATTCTTTTTTAATGAATAATAAAGCTGTTGTTGTACAACAAACTACAGACAAAAAACATGACCTTTCACATCTATATTTTGGATGCCCTGTGATACAAAGCTGGTTTAAACAGTATGTTAAATAGTGTGTGCATATCTTAGTGGAGAACACAAGAATCATAACAGTATTACAGAAAGTCAGACGACCCCTCCCAGGTATCAAAATGACAGTTGTCAGCTCTCATGAGTGTGATGGACACTTACCTTTTCTACCTTGTCATAGTTTTTAGCCTTGATCTGCAAATAAGAGTGTAAATGCAATATTAATTCAAACGTCTCCTGTTTTATAGCTGCAGGAATCATGCACTCATGCAAATGTGACCACTCACACATACACACAGACTAAAGATCAACAAAGTGAATTTCACACAAGAATGACAAACTACTGTTAAAAAGGGGTATTTATTTTCTTTGTAGATTGCGCCACATCACAGAAAGAAAAATTCTGACAAAATTTTGGATTGCAGATTTTAAATACTAAAGCCAGAGAACACTTGAATAAAGTGCTTCGATTTGAGAGATACAGTATGCCATTTTAAAGACCTTTTCCTTTCACAGCCTCGGGTGAGTGTGCTCCCTTGGTAAACACTGTTGCAGCAGTGAGTTTGATATTGCCTCCTGTTGGTGAGCTGAAGCCAGTCTCACAGCTCCCTCCAGTACAGACAGGAGAAGGAGAGGCTGTGGTTTCTGTGGTATTAGCACCTCGGGTACACCTATCCTGTCCAATTGTGGTTACATTAATGTGCTCTACAAAATTTACAAAAGCAAAACTAGCCTGGAAAGCAACATAAAGTAAGCTTACATGGCAGGTAAATATCCCAAAGTAAGATGAGCAGTGCTTCAGTGAGTAAAGCGTTACATAGAAAATGATAATCAACCACATAATGGCAGTTCAGGTTTAGATGTACAAAAACGATTCTCACAATATTAACGAGTAAATTTCACTCTGTCGGGTTGGTTGACAGATTTTATTCACTCTCTGCCCCCCTGTATATTCTGTCACCTCTCAACTGTCCACCATTGACTGAATTCAACTTGTATTTCTCTATATATACAATGTATGCACACTTCATCTGGGGGAACATGCAACTTAACCATTAAAGATGAAAGTTTCATTCAGGTAATTGATGCCATTTATGACCAAAGCAATGCAAAAAATGTCTTAGTGTTGCATGCAATTCAAGCCAATGGACAAATTACTCTCTCAT
Source organism: Pagrus pagrus (assembly GCF_965226575.1). Lineage (NCBI taxonomy): Eukaryota > Metazoa > Chordata > Actinopteri > Spariformes > Sparidae > Pagrus > Pagrus pagrus. The sequence continues at coordinate 26,454,954 of NC_140185.1, read as the reverse complement.
ACAACACAGCATTAAAACTTAAAAATTCAGGACAACCCTTACAAATGTGTATTTTCTAGGAAAATAGTTTCCTCCAGCTGTGTTCTTTGTAAACCAGTGCAGTGCACAGCAACCGCAGTTTAGACTGCCTTTAGGGTATCTTCCCTAAAAAAAGACTGACCTACATTACTGGCTCATTCCAGGCATGACAACAGCACATCCGGCACACTAAGCTTCCCACTTCAATTAAAAAAAAACGGCACAAAGCAACAGGGACAATCTAGTAGTAAGATATGGAAAGAGACAGAAGGTGTGATGCATCGACAATGCATCTACCAATGATGTTTATTTTTAGCCAGAAAATACGTTAATTCACCAGCAAAATCTGACGTTACGCTTTTAGAAACTATTCTATTTAACTTTCTTGGAATATATTACTCTCTCTTTTTTTAAGCTTTTCAGGGTATATAACATTTGATTAACAACAATTGAGTCTTTACAGCAACTGATGCTAATTCTCAGGTCTTTCCCTGTGCTACCCTGAAATAGATCACCTACATAATGTATTGCATTCATTAAGTTTCTAGATGCTCCTCCTGGGGGGAAACGTTACACCTCTATCAATTGCTTTGGTGTCTTTAGTATTTGGTTACATAACAGCCTCGTAAAGCTCTACTAAAGATCACTGCAGAAACAACTTTAATATTGGAAAAATTATTGATATATTTCCCTACATTGCACTAGCAAGCTTGAAATAGTGCGCTCATTACACACTCCTGCTGTGAACACACAGAAAAATAAATTAGACTTTAAGGTGACTCGAGTTCAGCAAGAGTTTTAGTTCCCGCTCGTTTCTCATCATAGAACATACCGCCTAATCTTTAATGAAAGTGACAAAAAGTATCCTAAAAAACTCTGACTGACATGCTGGAGAAGTGAGCCTCAATTATCTCCAGCAGAGACAACATGTGCTGGCAATCTAGACACAGGGGCATATTTGCTTATACTCTGCAGGGTGTTTCAGTGAATTTAATGTGTGATTTAATCCCGAGAGAGCTCGATTTCCCTGAAAGAGGGATTTGAAAAGATGTGGGCACTGAAAAGACGTGGTAGGATTTGCCTACTGTGCACCTTTTAGAAATGAGGACTTTGTTAAATCTCAAGAGAACCAGACTCACACATGCAGGAGGATACGCTGTGCTTTTTAATGAAAATATTTTGTATTCTATGGCAAAAAAAAGTGCAGAATATGGAGAATTTCACAAAATTAGGTTTTGTAAGGCTGTGGGGGTTTTGTAAGTTGGTTAAGTAAGTTTATAGTTCCGTTACAGGAGGGGGGATAAGAGCTCATCCACATACTTACCAAATAAGGTCTTTAGACTATGAATGGCAAATGAGTTGCAAGCTATTAAAATATAATGCTAATACATGCCAGGATTAAAAGTCTAATTTTAGAACTCACTGCCTGCTTCTATAAATAAATACATTAAATGTCATGCTAATTCAACTGTCAGTTTCAGTAGACAGAAACCATCTATATAAAACTCTATATGAAGATATTACAAACTAGTATCCTAGAGTGTTTTGGGTTTAACTGTGGTTTGGAGTTTAGTGGGGAGAGGTGATAAGGTACTAATAAATAAGTGGAAATGGTAAATTTGTGAAAAGTAAGTTGTAAGTTGACATTAATAAACATTTCTTAATTTTGTTTCAAGGCATTGGCCTAGTTCAAGCAAACTAAGCTCCTCATTTTAATTTTTTCTGCCCTCTCCTAGCATAACTTTCTACTAATAAGTGCATTTTGAGCTATTCTATTCGGTAGGAACCTAAAAATAAAAAAGCACACAAACCTAAAAGTCTACTTCCCCAATCAAAACTTCTCAATTACACTTAAGAACAATAACCCAAACATTTAACAATAAAACATCAGCCTCAATTATTAGATGTTCTTTATTTTTGTTGCAAATGTTAAAGGATAACTTAAGGCAAAATTTTAAATTCAGTGATTATATGTAGTCTGATAGAAAGTTAGGGGAAGTTTTTTAGTCCACATAATCTCAAAATTGTATAACTTCACAGCATACAGTGTCGCAGCGTTCTTCCGAACAACTAAAGTGGACGGGTACTTGTTTTAAAAAACATTGAAAAATAAATAAAGTGGCTCTATAATAGATCCCTCAAAAAGATCCCAAATTGATTTGAAAGGACAATATGTATACCCTTAACGTGGTCGAGCGTATCTTTTCAAACTAATGTGGGACCTCTGGGTTTCAGGAGACTATGCCAGATGTGCTGTATGGAGCAATTGTTTGTTTTCTTTTTTTAAGCTCCAAAACAAGTCACCGTCTACTTGAGTAGTTCAGGAGAATGCTGCAATGTTGTTCTGCTGTGAGGATTCAGAAATGTTTCACAGACCAAGAAACTTCACCTGACTTTCCATCGGCATGAGGTTCAGTAGATAATGATGGAATTTTCCATTTTTGGGTGAATTTAACACACTCACTCCTTCGTCTGGGTTCTAGTAAATAATCTGTTCACTATAGATGCACTGTTCAGTTAGATTCCCCCCCATAGTCTTCAGATAATGTACTTCTTCCACCCACCAACCAAGTCACAAGTTGCACCTATATGACATTTCTACATCTAATTTAGAGAAAAAGAATGAGACGTTTTCCTAAAAAAGCAAAAAAAATAGGATGTTAATGAGGTTTTCTTTTTTGAAATTAATTAAATATTAAATCTATGTCAGATGTAATACTTGCTTGCTGAACAAATACTGCTTCAGTGATGGTGTTTTAAATTTACTTCACATCTTCTCTGATTTTACGTTGTAGTAGCCACTAGCTCTATGTTTTTTTATGCTGTTGCTGGCTGTCATGTTTGTTAGAGGGGGTGATATATTAGTAGTGTGGAGACTGACACTGTTGCTTTACTGGCAAGAGTACAGTTAGTGCCATCTGTGGGCTAGACTAAATTATTAAAGACTGTTCCTGTGAAGCCTAGTCCATTTGGAAAAGGCGGCAGTGTGTTCTTTTCCCCTTTCATAACATATAAATGGCAGTTTCATGGAATATCACTCCAGGCCTTTTCTAGCACTGGGTAATCCAAGTTGGTACAGACCGGGGGTGAGGATATGGGGAGAGGGAGGGGGCAGGGTAGCAACCTCACAGCAACAAACCACAAACACTAAGTCCTCAACATACAGCAACATTCAGTTCACAGCAGTGAGGTGATCACTTTCCAGAACTACCCACTGCACTTTACACTCAGTTATGATGCTTGATAGTGCTGTGCAAGTTTTTGCAAGCAGTGTGTTTAATGCCAATTTCAGTAGTCATCTGCTGAAGTGAAGGGCATCAGAAAATGCACTTCACCAGGTTAGCAAAAAATGATTATATGTAAGGGAAAATGAATCATCCTACCAGTAGCTGATTGCATAATAGCAAAGCCTGTTGATGGCATCAAGGCAAATGGGTCACTGGTCATATGTTCAGGAGGAGTGGGGAGAAATGTCTCAAGGAAAGAATGGGCCACACAATCAAAATATTTGTTTATAAAATTACCCGAAAGAAATGACACAGGAGGCAATAAATTGACACGACAAGTGAATAAAAGGCTAATGCACTCCAATACCATTAAAATAGTTTTAATACTGTTGCAGACCAAACATGCAACAAATGCATTTTACCCCATTTAAATATGACGCAGAGTAGAGAATATGTATTTTTTTAAATTCTGGGAACATAGGAAGAATTTTCTGAAAAAGAAATGTTAGAGCTAATTTCCCCTTTGTTTGTGTTTAAAGGCACAATTCTTAATCAGTCCAGCTAGAGCCTCATAAATTAAGTGTTTTACATCATTCTACCTTTATGTTCAATCCAGGTCCATCATTGTGAAGGATGTTCTTCGGCAGATGCTTTCAACAGCAAAAAAACGTCTTCATTCATTACTCTTACGATAAACACTATACAGGGTAGAGCTAGCCCAGGTCTACTGAATCAAAACAAGAATTGTGACTTTAAATTGTCATTGAAGTAAGAGACATTTTGTTTGTGTGAAAATCACATTGTTGATCATGTCAGAAAAAAATCCCAGCCATGCACACTAAAGAAAAGAAAAAGTATTAACCTCGGCTTCAATGAATAGTTTCCAGAATCTCCCAGAACTTGGGAACTGTGCGACAAGTCGCTCATATGTCTTCCTCGCTTTATCTATGGGTTGGTTCTAAAGAAGGAGAATTCATTTACATTCAACTGTATTAAGAAACATATGAAGAAGCAGTCGTATGGAAAAAAGGCTTAAGTGCTTTGTATTTTAACAATCTATATCCCCTCAGCCCCCCACCCGTTTATCCCAGTTTACTTAACCCCAGGAATGCAACTCTGTGTCACTAAACCTGTGCTTCTCGAATCAGAATGCTCCATGCGTCAAGGTCATATGGGTTTTCTTCCAACTTCTTCTCTGCCTTCTTCACCTTCTCCGGGATGTACTCTGCCGCAGCCTGCAATGCAACACAAAGGGCACAGGAGAAAAGGGTTATGGTGCTGGTCGGACTCGCAGTGCACTGTGATCCTTCTTGCGTGGTGACTCATGTAGGGGCCCGCGGCTAGAGAGGGCTAACATAACACTGAAATCCGTTCTCATTATGTACGGATGGGTTAAATATTAATTAATGGGGAACTGAATTCATAGCCACGCCTCTACTATATGGTACAACTATGACGAACATCAGCGGTGGTGCTGTTTGATAGGTAAATCAAGTTACAAACACTGACCACCGTTTCTCTACTAGCTAGCTATCTCTTAAAAGCTGGCACCACTTACAAACACCCAGCCTCGTGAAAAGTAGAATCAATTACGAAATGGAAGTAACTGCACGTTGATATCAAGTTACCTTGCAGGTAATGCTAAGCTAGCTTAACACGTTAATACCAGACAACTAGCAGCGACAATTAGCCAGTCAATATGGCGTACGACAGGCTAAACTTAGCTTTAAGACAAACCCCTAGATATCACTTAAGTGTGCGTTATTGTCTCATTCTAGCTCACACTGGCGTATAACGAGTCACAACATAATATGCATAACGTTACTGCAGCAGAGTTTAGCTACTAACATTATCCAAGAACAACACACAAGCTAAACTATGCTAGCGTTTCAGTTTGGGCTAGCTTGCCCCTCAGCAGAGCTGCATGTAGCTACCTGGTCGGCTGTTCCCTCGGTGGACATCACTGGAAGAGTACTTTAGGTTAGAAATGCTATATTAATTGGATAGAAGCTCAACTAATAACGATATGGCAGTTTTGAAAAGCGACTAAATGCTCGGCATAGCTTCACAACGGTCGATCACATTATCCTCGAGCAACTAACTGTTCAACGGCAATATCTCAAAATGGCGTGAGAGCCGTGTTCCGCTCGGCCAGCAGCAACAACAATACCACTTCCGGCGCTGCGCCTTCAAATTAAAACATAAATATCCACAACACCAATCAGACTAAAAAACGCCTTAAATGTGTAAAACGACCGCGCAGATTATATATTGCAATATAACACTGCAACATCCTCACACTGTTTATTGTAGTCAGAAAGGAATGGATGCAGCTGGTGGTATGTGCTGAGCTCTGGAATAGACTGGAGTCGCCCATCATCACAAATCAGATGATGCATCATTTTGGCCGCCTCATTGGGATTTCTTTTAATTTGGAGCAGAGGGTGTCCCTCTTTATTTGTTATTAGTCTGGCACATGTACAGCACCTCCCTGCTGCATGTTCCTTCTATTTATAAATCTAAGACCCTAAGAAGGAAGTACATATACTGTGTAAACAAAACAAACACATGAGCAAATTATGCTTTACTAATCACAGCGTGTAAACGTTTATGCATGACAAGCACGTGCGTTCAGGTGACTCATATGCAAACCAAGTTTATAATTTTGGCCTATAGGCGGCTTCTCGCAGTGGTCATGAAAAAAAAAAACCGCATCATTCCCATCCGCAAGGTGGATGTTTGCAAATAGGACTGCAGACAGTTTTATCATGCTGACCAAAATCACAATAATATATTCTCCAAAATAACCATAAAACAACACAACAAAAGCCCGTCCCGTGTTGCACAATACCGTCCACCTCGCTGGCCAGCAGGGGGAGACAAAGGACAGCCACCGTGAGCGCGCGCTTGTGTGTGTCTCTGGCCAACAGCTCCAAACAGACCAGAGCAACAGACCACAGAGCAGAAAAAGTTTCTCCCACCTACAAGCAACACTCATCTTGAGTATGCCATAAGATCTCACAGTTTCAGTGCTGTGACAGTAAGTAAACAGCAGATGGTTGTTGTTGTTTTTTGTTTTTGTTTTGTTTTACAGCATTGACGATTGTGATTGAGTCTTTGGAGAAGAAAAAACGGTAATCTAAGGTTAAGTGTAGAAAACTTGTGCACCGGCATGATTTGGAGGATGTTATATTAGTGTTCTTTGTTGGACACTGTTAATGTCTTCATTGTCACTGTATTAAAGGATACTGCATGTCCATGTCTGCTTAGATGTAATGATAAGCCATGCACAACTGCCTGCGGTGAGACTGTGTGTGTGTGGGAGGGGGGCTTGTGTCTTCCACAGGAAGCTAAAGGGGGCTTCTATAGGTGTGGGCCACTCTGCCTCCTCTATTACCACCACAGCTGTGTTTACTCATGATGCACCAGATTAGAAAAGAGGCGTTCACACCTGCTTTCCAGCTGACCAGGTCTTGTCTGTAATTGGGGTGGGGACTGGGAAAGACAAATGCCTTTTGGTGGATTAGATTACAGTCTTCTCAGACCCCGGGGGGCTTATGAACAGCTTACTTTGTCAGCTGGGTGCCTCCTGACTGTCTGGGCAGAGCTTGTGCTCCCCCACTAATGTCCTTTGAATGAACAGTCTGCTGGTGACACTTTGCTAAGGAAAAAGGCATGAGCAATTACTGAATAGTGGAGACTAAGTATGTTCTTCCATTGTATCTTCAAATGTCAGCATCAACATCAGCATCAGCATCAACATTTATCACTAAGTTTCAACTGTGCAGTTTCTTCATCGTGTTGATCCTCTTACCAGTCATTGTTATTACCTATAAAGCCTTCCCAACTCTATGTTCTAATGCAAAACCTCAGGTTAATTAGGGTGACTATCTGTAAGATGTGGTTGTCTTATCACTGTTTTTTTCCATCAAATATGCCAAATGCTGAACAAAGACCTATAACTTTAAACTTTTATTCACAAGTGTCATGTACATTGTAACCCCTCTGATCATAGCGATCAAGTCCTTTATTCCTCTTGTCTTTTTAAGTACCTATAATTTAACATTTCACAGTTTTATCCAAGTTTCCATTGTTTTATTGTCAGGAGCACAACAATGAAGCACTCGCTTGCTCAAACATGTATATCAAGAAAGTAAAAATGAGAATTAAGACATAAGATGAGCAGAAGTTAAATTATAAGAATGGAACAATATACAAAAAGTTTTGTTATAACAACAAATTACAATGTTATAACCTAACAAGATAAAAAGTAGGTTATATAGGCTGTAAGATAGTATCACATTATAACATGAAACATCTCATATAATAACATGATAAGTATTTTTCAGATTTTTCCTCTATTGTTTTGCGCTGTGATCCACATGGATGCACCTCGGCATCCCGGATCTATGTGAATGCGTCGGCTCGATGATCGACTGCTCTGGTCTGACCAATGCCGTCAGTTCACAAACATTCGCTTGCAGTTGCTAGAGAAAAAGGGACATGTTAGAGGCTGGCAGGCCCGCGGAACCGCACGTCTAGTCGGGGTAACGGACACCCTTTCAGAGATGGGCTACTTCGCCCAAAGAGGACGGAGACGAATTTGAACTGCGTAGCTACAACCTGGGCTCGGTGTGGTGTTTCTGGACGCTCGTACGCAGGAGTTATTTAATGTTTAAAATGTGGGAGATGGTGTCGTTACCGAGAGCGAGCTCTCCCTTCCTGTCGTCTAGGACAAGATGGCAGCAATGCAGGCGAACTGTGCATGGTATGGATTTATAAGTCCATAACATGTTCAGAGAAGCCCTGGATTATACTTATAGTGACTCTATGTGAAGGTAAGTGGTGTAGTGGAGGCTGTGAAATGTGACATTTGTTAAGTTTAACATACGAAACGATACTTTAAATGTGACGTAGCTAATACGAAGTCATAAGTTAGCTACAAACTTAGCTAGCCAGCTTTTGGCTCTATAATGTCTCAACTGTTTCAACATTAGCTTTGTACGTAGCTAGCTCTGTCAGCACTTTGCGGTCATGAATTCACTGGTGGTGAGTTATTTTTGTTATCCTGCCAAGCAGCGGTAGAGATGACGTTGGTGGTTATTATGAACGTGAGTGCAGTGTGCAGTCTGGTGTTTGTTATTTCTGTGTTGTCACGGAGACCCGTTGATTTCTTGCTCTTGCTAAGTTTTATCATTAGCTAACTATATTAACTAACCAAGGTTGGTAGATTATTGCCATTATCCTGAATGTACCACATGGATCGAGTGACTTCACTTGTGAGTGCTGTATTACTTCATATATGTGGACGTTAGCTAACATCAGACTTCGTAAGTGACTCCGTTAACCTAGCGAAACATTGCAATATCATTATGACTCAGTCATAGTTAGACATGTTAGGTAAAAACAAGAATTACACGTTATTGGTCTAAAAATGGTCAAGATGCCTAGAAATGTCACCTGTTACTAAGCTAACTATAGATATTAAACTGTAAGTTTAATTGTAAAGCAGCATTTAAGGGATCTCATCAGTGTTTTTAGTATCTATCAAAACTTTGCTCGGATTCTGGCTAGGTTACTTCATTTCTCAGTGTGGAAAACCAAGAGTGGCTGCCAGCGAAATCCTGGACAATGTTTCAAGTGCCTCTTGATATCGTCAAGTATTTTGGTCACATTTTTAGACACACAACTTAAAAAAAAGTCCATTCCTCTTCCTTGCTATCTCATCCTAGCCAGTTTAGCAGATAGAAACACAGAACGTTGGAGTTAATCTCATGTTAATCATACTAAACGTGGCTGTAATAATCAACTTGGTCTTATAGTGGTGGTTTCCTGTTATAGAGGAGATATAGGGTTAATGGTTGAGCTCCTATATGAAGGTTTCGACATCACCACCGTCACCTACCAGCAAAACAAAAGTCCCCTATATGATTATAGGAAGGATTGTTTTGGCTTCAGACTAGTTATGTGACAGGGAGTCATAACTTGGTGTTCCTGAAACTCCTCTTCTTTGGTAAAATGGTCAAACTGAAAATAGAAATTCAAGACTCATTGTGCTGTGGGGCTCTGACGTAGTCGATGTACTTTCCCTGTCCTGTATCACGGTAGCACTTCTTCTTTTGTAGCCATGGAACTAAGGAATAACATAGACCTATTGTGGGTTTTTGTTTTGCTTTCCTTTGCTAAGCTGAAAAATTCCAGTGGTTATGAAGCAGACATGGCCGCTTAGTTTTGTCCAATAGGGAGCTTTCCTTTTTTTAGTCGCAGTTCTTGTATTTGGACCAAATATACAATAGTACCAAAGAGGCTATCTGCTAATGTTCACTCAGATTTAGTCCAAGTTACGTAATAGCATATATCCATTCTCTTAAGTAGAGATAAGCTGGTATTCAAGTTTAACAACTTACAGTTTGTAAAACAGTAGTAGAGCTGCCACCTAGTTACTATCTGTGAATACTGGCAGCCTTTGAGTCGACACCGTGAGTAGAGTACGCCACAGTACTGCTCTTTGTTTGATTCCCCTTTGCATAGATACTCCTGTCTGCTCTACATGTGTTACATTCAACAGCTTATCACTATCAAGGCCACCAAAGCAAGTTCGTAGGTGATAATGAGTACAGTAGTGCCGGAAGAAAGTCCGCACACAGTGTGGCCAATAAATTAAGGTGTGATTTCCCCTAGAATGATATGTATTGGTATATAGGGCTGCACGATATGGTAAAAAAGTGATATTGCAATTATTTTGACAGATATTGCAATTGCAATATAATTCATGATTATTATGGATGATTTGTTTTTACAACACAATTTTTCATTGTCATTGAAAAACTAGTAAAATCATGATGATATGGCATTTCTTTTTTATTGCATCTGGAGAACAAGCTTTGTAGGCCATAGCATCTCTGCAGCACTACATAATTTTATTAAAACACTGTTTTGTAACACATTTACCTTTATAGAATAATTGCAGTTTTTGTGATTTGGATATTGCACTTAGTCATAATGTGATTTCGATTATTTTGTGAATAATTGCGCACCCATATTGGTTCATAATGTTGGATGTTAATGGGGTCATTGAGGCAATAGGATTTGGAAACTGTGTTGCCATGTCATGTCATGTCATGTCATGCTGCACTGATCTGCAATGCTTGGGGCAGATGCTCATCTGTATTGCATTGTGGCCAATTTAAGTGTCGTCATGCTGAGGTATGAGCCCAGACACGAGGCAGTAAACAGAACAGAATGATTGCGAGTTTATGGTGAGAGTACCGTGACTAGAAGATGTGAGGTAATGTACGTGAAATTACAAAAGTGATGGGCGGAAAAAAGTCCAATATCCCAAGAAGTAAACATGTTTTCCAGCACATGGTACATAATTACATACATGCATCCAGTGATCTGGTCAGGGCCCTGGATTTTCATGGTAGATGCTTTTGTGCAGTAACTGGTGAAGAAAGACTATCTTGTCTCCAGTAAAACTGCTCCCTCTGCTAATGTGTTCATGGCTCGTTAAATGAGAAGTGTAACAGTTTGTGTGGCTCTATGATCAATGTTTTGCTGATCGATATACAGTAAATGCTTGATGTTGCGTGTCGTATTTCGGTGTGTGCAACTTGAAGACAGTTGTTCATACAAGTTTGATAGAAGTGATAATGGAGTGGTATTAACATGTGCCTACAGATTCATACAAGCATAATTTAAGTAGACTAACTGGTACATGCTTTTTTATCACATTCACAAGCCCTTCATCATAATGGTTGACTGCACAGTGTATTTCCTGTGTACAGGGGCTTATCCAACAAGGAGAATACTGCTAAGTGATAGTCATAAGTTCACAGTCAAAATACCATGTGGTCACATGCTTGAGAAAATAGAGGGCCTTTTTATCTAATGCGCATGGAAGATCATGTTCACGAGACACAGGCAAAGCGCAGCAGTGTGTAGGGAGGTTGTGCCACTGTGAGTTAACACACCAGCCCCTGCTTAACGCTCAAGGGATAGCAACAGCAGGAAGCGGAGAGGAACTGAAATTTTTGCTCTCATTTCAACCATAAACAGTCTACATTTGGTGTCCTCATTTGACCTGAGCACATTGAATTACTTCATACTGACTAAACATTTTCTGGGTCACACTGGGTGGGTAACATTCAAATCATGAGTCGCCAGAATGAGTTTATTCTTTAAACCGTAATCCAAAAACGTCAGAGGAAATTCCTTGTTGCTGACCACTCAAACAATCACAGCTCGACCCTTATAACGACTACTTTGTGAGACTCGTTTTTGTTACCTAAGTTAACCATAGATATGATGATGTTTACCATCACAAAACAAAGGATTAATGCTTTGTCAAACAAGTGCTACACAAAGCCTTCATGTCGTGCTTAGAAAACAGTTGTGTTGACTATGGATAAAAGTTCTAAGTGGGAAAAAAAAATCCTGATTCTCATTTTTAGCCAAATTTGCCTTTAGGGTTTGATCATATTTGGACTCATGTTCATGTGTGATGCTCCAGAAGCATAATACGGTTATAAGCCCCTTGTTTACTTTAGTAAGCATACTAGCTCATTTGGACTTGTATTTTTATTGTCATCTGTATTCTATTTGCTTTTTGTACATAAAGCTGAGCTACCGAACAGAATGCATGATGATGTTATCACCCAGAGTGTGAATACTTAATGCGTCTGTTTTGGTAAGCTGTAGGATGGCAAACGTTTATAGCTCACATGTTCCAGAGTTTAAGCTCCACTGACAACAGCAACACTGTGTTTTGTTCTTATCTGAGAACTCAAGCCACATGGCCATGAATAGCTCCTCACTGACTTGCGGTATACAGCACACTGGCCTTGGGTCTGATTGTCTCTCATCTGTGACTATTACTGATGGAAAGAACGTTTTGGGATAAGCAGTGATGTTGAGGTGCTGTATTCATCTGCCTCTATTTTAAACACATCAGTAGTGTTTCACCCACACTCAACATTTAACCACACCTTTGCTTTGCCTGACTGCACATAAACTAAAGAATAAAGTTTATATGGTATTCATGTGAATATTCACATTACAGTAGCTCATTAAAACAGCGATACAAAAAGTATTTTATATTGTTGACTTTTTTGGAAATGTTTTTTATTTTTAACACAACATTTAAATGGAAACACAACCTTTGTCTGCAGATTAGATTTGGCCCGTTAATTTGTTTTTCCCCAATGGGGGAGAAAATGGGATGGAAGGATTACTTTGTTTTGTGTTTGTCTTTCCCTCACAACATGGTGTGGCTATCATCCCGCCTGTTTGTCTTCTCACCTACTCTTATTTTTGTGTCTTAAGACATTGTGGACAGGTGTCTAGTGTTTATTTTCTTGACAATTTAATTTTGAATGAGTAAGGGTCAGAAGTTCAACTGTGAGCAATTACTTAGCAGCTCAAGGTTGCTGGAAAGGTTCTTCAGCTTTGAAAGTAATGCGATGCCACAGGAGGAGCCTCATGGCTGACCAAGGGAGTATCTGGCTTCAGATGGTAATAATAGCAGCAGCTGCCATTCTTTTGCCTTTGAAACAACAAAGGCTGTCTGCTTCACATCCTTGTGTTAGAATTCTCCTGACCATTTAGTGATTGTATTTGTGTGGCCAGGGAAATTAACTGATGCTCAAGTTAAGTTAAGTTTAGTTTTAAATTCAATTTGGGTGTTCTGTTACACTGAGCCAGTATTCAGATCTAGACATCTTGATTGCTCAGTTGGTGAGAGTGGTCCAAGTGCAGACTCCCCCTGTCTAGGGACTCTGGCACCAGACAGTACACTCTCCATCTCTAGACCAGTCAGTTAACATTCCCTGAGCATTGAAATGAATCTCACAGTAATGTTGTATTTCATTTGGAAGTTTAAAAAAAACACACACCTTGCATTGGCTCTGCAATATTGAATTTGGCCATTGCGATATCACAGAGAAGAAAACATGAGGCAAGTTAAGTAAATGCTGTAATCTCGTATGTTCTGTTGGTAATCTCTATTTATCAAGCACATACTTAAAAAGAAAGAAAAAAGTCCAACACAGCTCATGGGTCTCTATACATGTTTTGGTACTCAGGTGAGAGATACAGTGCATCTCAAAACTGAACTCTGTCTGCAGAGTCTTCACTTAAGTGTCTTGGGTGTGTTCTGTGTAGGGATGCAGTGATTATAGATTTTAATGGTACAATTAAAGTCTGAGGAAAAATCGCAGTTTCACTTTGTCACGATTATAATGAGTTAATTTTTGTCAAAACACTATGGCTGTATAAAATCACGAGCATTTTTGATAAAAGTTTTTTTTTGTCCCCTCAGTATTTCTTTGTTGGCTTTTGTTTTTAACATTTGCTGTCTTTCGAGACAGAAATAATACAGGAACCAAATAATACAGTACAAAATAATAGACGTAAAGTAAGTAAAGACAAGGTGTTCGACCTTTAAAAGCAACGTTTTTCTGACAAGTTTAACAGATTGGAAATTCATGCTCTTGAACAACTGGCTTTTCATTCTTTATGCATCCCAAATCCTCATGTATTGACGATTTAAGGCTTTTTTTGTTTGTTTTTTGGTGGAAACATCAGTGTTGGGTCCCCTGGCCACTTAAGCTAATGCTTTCTTACGGAAACTTGTGTGACATCTACCCTGCTGTATGTTGATGAAGGTTCTCAGTCAACCAGGTCATAGCACTTAGAATTACTCTGCTGTATGTGTGCGCAATCCACAACAGTTCATGTTTATGACGTGAGTTGCATTCTCGTCTGTGCAGGACTTCCTAGTTCGGTCTAAAACTGTCTTTGGCCCTATGGACAGATCTAAAGTATTCACATGGGAAGGCTTCTGTAGAACAAAAAAAAACAGGAAAAGCCCCACGTTACGCTGTTACAGTCCCCATTTTGCCTTTGTACAGCATGTGTGGTGTTTCCTAATAGTGTTCCTTTCTCATCTTTAAAAATGCATGGGGGGCTATCACAGGTCAACAAACCAATCACCAACAGTGAGCCATGCTCAGTTGGCGTAGCCGGATGTTTCAAATTTAGAGAGGCACACAACGGGTCTGCGCTCCGGCCACAATTACGTAACTGCAGAGGTTTGTGAGAGTGCAATTGTGGCGCCCAGTGTAAGAGTATGTTACCCCCAACCTCTTTTTGAATCATCATATTCAAGTACAAAAACACATTCTCTCTAAAACTTTCTTATGATTCAAACACAAATGTAGTATGTGCTGTAGGCCTGACAGCTGCCTTGTGTCTGTCTAAATGAGATCCAGAGTCACAGCAGTAAAACACATGTTAAAGCGTGAATGGAAAATTACTGAAACCACTCCTGCAACATAATTGACTTCTCCACTGCTTCTCCATTTCAAACACAAACCATTAGCCAAATACACCATGTGCTACCATCATTCTGTTGTTTCCTCATATCTCTTAAACTTTGATGGAAGTAGCTTATTGAAAAAATTATTGGCAAAGTGGTAATTGTTTGAAATGTATGAGTTTACGGATCAAGAATTGTAATACTATGACACAATGTGCATTGCTATCTGTTTTTTTGAAAGTGCCAAAGTTCAAATTCTGAATTCTACACATACTGGCTTTAATGAATGATGGAGGCCACTGCAGGGCTCTAAAGTACAGGCGACACACCATAAACGAAGGTGTGATAGACACTTACCCCAAAAATAATTCAGCTATCTCAGGGCTAAGACAAACAAAGAATGGCAAGATATGCATGCACACATGAACGGGTCATGTAGATTCTCCAATTCATCCATACTGCATGTGTTTGGACTGTGGAAACCAATGCTGGCACAGGGAGAGCATGCAAACTCCACTCAGAAAAGCCCTGGCCAGCCATGCCATAACATGATAATTAAAACGTGTTAACGAACAGTCTAGTGAGCACCATTACAAATCTGTTTCAGCTGTACGGCGTATAGAGTGAAAATGTTTGTGACACTGTGGTAGGCTTACAGACCAGACAGCCAGGACACTCATTTGTAGGTGTGTGAGTGTGGCCAATCTCAATTTCCCCATGGAGTGTTTCCAATGTTGTTTTTATTCATGACCAAGATGGTTGCCCTTTTGAGCCCAGCTTGGGATAATTTGATAAATTGCTTCTAACAGAGAAGATGGTAAACAGGACAACCAAACAGTAACACAGGGTGTGATTGAGCAAAGAGCTGTCAAGGGAATAGGCTGACCTTATCTGGCTGCTCAGAATAGAGTCAAAGCTCACAGCACTAGTGTTATCACAACACAAGTGTGTTTTCCAGCAAGGATATTTATTTTAGGGGCAACAGTCCCAAACACACTTGTGTGTGCTTTTTAGATAGATTTCTAGAAACATATCTTGTTTGAATGAGTTGGGGAAATAAGCTATTAGAAATGATGCTGGCACTTGGTCCTACACAGAACTGAGAACACTGATTAATATTGATTTAATTTGGTTTTTACATCGGTAAACATAGTTCTGTAAATGCTCTGTTGATTAAAGTATGCAAACCTTTGCAGACGAGCTGTTTCTGTCTCAGTGAATGTGCCCAGAGATGAAAGTAGGTCATTGGCTCCAGTATGGCACACAGTCAGTGTCTGATAAGGTCACTGTGCCAGTTTTGAATACAGGGTTTGGTCAGGATCACATAATTGAGTTTGAGAATATTTCAGAAAGATGTGATGTTCTCCATGAGCATGAAGTGCTTCATCCTCCATCAAACGTGCGCACATATAGGCACACGCATAATGGGGAGAGAGGGAAAAACAAACCATGTCTTAGGTAATTGGAAACGTGGGCCTGATGATGCTTTGCGACTTCATTTTTCTCTCTTTGTCTGTCTCTTATCCTCTCTCCCTCTCTATTGGTTGCCTAGAGACCCACAGTAGGATGCATGGAAATGGCAGGAAAAGGTCAGGCAAACCTTTGAGAAGTTAGTCATCTACTGTGTGGAGGTGTTGGTGGGATTGCAGTGGATGGGGCAGGATGGTGAAGGTGTTCTAAGCACTCCACTACAACATGTTATCTTGCCCTCATCCATTTGGTGTATGTGCTTGAGGTAATGGGTGGATGGAAGTTAGTCAGGCATGACTAATTGTAGTTATGTTCGTACACAGTCTGGAAAGTTTGGGAAATGCTTAATTTTAACTGTTATGTTTTCAAGATTAGGAATATGCTTGAATTTGAATATTATCCATAAAAAGGCATATTTTTTAAAAATATAATCATAATCAGGTGTTTCATCTACACAATCATGCATGTAAATGAAAAATATTTGAATATTAAAATGAAACAATTCTGTTGTCATATTTGTTTGTTGTCACTAACCCAGAAGGATCATGGTCAGAAAACACATTCAACGTTAATATGAAGAGCTGGTAAAATAAACGAAGGCAAAATATACACCAACATTGATTGCTATTGGTATAATATGTAAACCTGATTTTTCGCTGTTGAATTTTTATAGTAATTTAGATGTGATGACAAAGGTTTTGAAAACCTGGAAATCTTTGTTTAGGTTCCTTGAAAATACTTAAAAAGTGCTTGAATTTTAACCTAAAAAAAGCCACGCGAACCCTGGATTTAAACAACATAGTGGCATTGGTGGTATCTGTCAGTTGTTTTGGACTGAGTAACTTAAACTCAAGCAATTAAAGACAGGAAAAACACTGGGAGATCTAGACCGCTTCTTTAGTTTTTCAACTGATCATGTACCTGCTAGTTTTTTGATGTGCAGTTAGATTGAAGGGGTTTGTGGAACTTGCGTGTTGTGCTGGAAGCCAGTGATTTGTTTATGTTATCGGACTCCATCTCTAAACTAACATCAGCTACTGTTGCAGAGTGGAGAGAGACACTGAGTCAAGGGACTTTTCACACCATGAATCAATATATGATTTTAACATTTGATACATGAATAAAAGAGTGATTAATACATAAAAAAATGATACAACTTATGACATAGAGCCCCTTTAAGTGAGCTCTTCATTGTTCATTAAAAATGGCCATTTTTTTGTAAAAACTTTACTTATCAGGATCCAAGCTAATGACTCGTTGCTTTATTCTCTCTCTCTGCAGGTATGGCCTCACAAGTCTTGGTCTACCCACCACACATTTATCAAACCCAGACAAGTGCCTTTAGCAGTGTGAAGAAACTCAAAGTCGAGCCCAGCAGCTGTGTGTACCATGAGAGGGCACATCCGCGGACTTATCTGAACAGCAGAACCCTTGGCATTGTGCACCCAACAAAACAAGCCCACTCGTTTGTGAGCCGAGACTTGGCTGTGGGCGTGAAAGTGCGTGGAGGACAACAGTACGCGGTGCAGACGGTGGTGGTGCGTGGCGTACAGAGACAAGAGCCCGGTAAAAGAGGAGGAGGAGGAGGAGGCGGAGGAGGAGGAGGAGGAAAACCAGGCCCCGCTGCGGCCCAGCCGCGACAGGACGCAGGGGTTGTGCACTCGCAGGGCAAGGAGCAGCAGCAGACAGACACAGCAAGTGGGGGCAGCAGTGGAGCAACAGGGGCAGGAGGAGGGGGAAGGGGAGAGGGCTGCAGTGGAGGAGGCAAGGGAGGTGGAGAGGAGGAGGGTGACAGAGAAGAGAACTGTGGAGGTTTGAACTCAGCCGACAGCTCTCAGAGATGTGGGCTGAAACGTAAAAGTGAAGAGCTGGATAACCGAGGGAGCACCATGCAGATTGTGGAGGAACTGTCAATGTTGCCTGCCATGTTGCAAACAACAAATGTGGGGAACGCAACCATGACCGCGCCTGCGGCCGTGGGGGCTGGAGTGGGCCCCTCCAAACAGGGTGTAGGGCCCGGGGGTGTGGGTGCAGCAGGGGGGGCAGGAGGAGTGGATGGGGACTATCAGGTAGTACAGCATGAAGTTCTGTGTTCCATGAAGAATACTTATGAAGTGCTGGATTTTTTGGGACGTGGCACATTTGGCCAGGTTGTAAAGTGCTGGAAGAGGGGCACAGGTGAGGTAGTGGCTGTGAAGATCCTGAAGAACCACCCCTCATATGCACGGCAGGGTCAAATCGAAGTTGGCATCCTCGCTCGTCTGAGCGGGGAGAATGCAGATGAGCACAACCTTGTGCGAGCCTTCGAATGCTTCCAGCACCGCAGCCACACCTGCCTGGTGTTTGAGATGCTCGAGCAGAACCTGTACGATTTCCTGAAGCAGAATAAGTTCAGCCCGCTGCCCCTGAAAGTGATCAGACCTGTGCTACAGCAGGTAGCCACAGCGCTGAAAAAGCTGAAGGGCATGGGTCTGATTCATGCAGACCTCAAGCCGGAGAACATAATGCTGGTGGACCCAGTGAGGCAGCCCTACAGGGTGAAGGTGATTGACTTTGGCTCAGCTAGTCATGTGTCCAAAGCAGTGTGCTCCACGTACCTCCAGTCTCGGTACTATAGGTGAGTACAAAAAAAAGACGATTTTTGACTGTTGTTGACAAAGCAAGTTTGAGTTCAGTGTCTTTCAAACTAATATCAGTCTCTGTTGGTGTCCAGACTGCCATAGTCAGGTTACAAAAATGTCCTTCCTCTAGCAAAACAAGGAAATGTCTCCGATACTGCACAACATCCTGCCTATTTAGGAGCCACATACCACAGACACTGAAAAAATGTGACCCTTACTAGCAGACTACAGACTGACTGTTCATGTCCCCACTGCCTGAAAAAGAAAAGGGTTTTATTCCTTTAGACCTTAAAACAATAAGAAAAAGTAAATGTTTGATTGACTTTCTGGTTGTATTTGCATTCAGGGTGAAGCAGCTTTTGCCTCATTAGTTGAAAGGATTTGCAGAGATTATATTATGAAAAAAAAAAAAGAAATGCAAATATTTGACAATAATATACAAAGTGTAAACACATAGATTAAGTCACGAAATGTTGGGAGAGGAATTACTGAAGGCCATTTCAAACACATGCATGCTCTTACAGGCATGACATGACATGACATGACAGTAGGAGCAGTGCATAATGTTTATGTTAGAAAGATGACTGTGTTTCCGACAGTTTTGGATCTGCCCTAGGAAAACCAGTAGGACAAATTACCTTTGGCAGTATGTTATGAGAGCTTTGGTTTTGATGAGAAAAACAGGCCTGAAATGGTATCAGCTGTTGAGTAATAGGCAGGAGTGACCCAGTTCACTGTTTGATTTGTTCCTTTTCCTGGTTTGCATAGAGACTGAGGTGATATAATGTAAGCCATTTTGCCATTGATGACAATAATTTGCATGAGGTTTTGTACAAATGCATGTCTATGTGTTTCTGTGTGTTTCATAGATGGTAACTTGTTTTGGCACAGTAAAGACGTGCACACAATAATGCCATGTCCTTCTAGTTAAACGTGACACGTCATTGGTCCCACAGACTTTATCTGATCAATTGTGCATGAGGAGGAATGCTTCTCGTCATCCAGTTTTTACATAGTTAATCCTAGCAACTAGGATTTTGATCTCGTCATGGCTATACATGCTTGTTGCACAGGTGGCGTGACTAATGGTTGTTAAATCATTTGAATTAAAAGCTTGGCAGCTAATGTCCTCTCTGTTTATTAGAGGTAGTGATTCAACCAAGTCATATGATAACTGACTCACTCACTACATCGTCATTTTACCCTTTTTGGACGTTTCCCAAGGCGCAAGGAGTGAACTGTGACTGTCAATATTTGCCCTGCATACATACAGTTGCATAAGTACTGCACTGTGCAGTCCCTCTGCTAGTGACCCACTGCTGCGAGGACACAGTGAAATGCATGTAATGGCACCATGCCACATCTGAAGCATACTGCAGTGAGTAAACGGAAAAAATGTCACATTCAAGAAAATCTAGTAACCGTCACAAGATTTTGTTTTGGCCAGCTGCTTTTTAGTCTTTCAATCTGAAAAAAACAGACTTCCTTATTGCCAGTACACCTGTTTACACTGGTCTGGTAATGTCTCATGCTTCACTTGCACTTAAGTCACACTTTACATGCATAAATGTAACCTAAAGTCTATAGATACAATGCAAGTCTGGATATAGAATGTAATGATATTATACATACTGTGGGTAGTATACTAAAGTATACTCTTGTGTTGCTCAATGTCTGTGAGTCTCTACAGTTGGCATGTTAGGAATTAGCAAACCAAGTATAAAACTGGCTGGGGGTGATTAGATTAACAAAAGAAATGGTGAACAAAATACCAGTTAACCTTGTTTAGGGTGCACCCAAGGGGCTCTCACATACGTAAAATGAATATTGCCAAAATACTCAATCTGAAATCTAGCCTAAACAGATACAATGGTTAAACAATGAAAATAAAGTGCGATTGAGCCTCTGTTGAATAATAAAGATTTCTGGCAAGGAAGATGAGCATGTTTATCTTTTGAAGTTTTAGTGCATTGCGGTTTAGAGAAATGCTGCCGGCAGGACTAAAAACATGGTCTGATTCACACTGGTGGCACAGATCCACACCAGCAGGCGACATTTGCCATTGGAGGAAAGCAGCCGTTGTTCTTTATCTGTCATGCCAGTTGGTTTTCCTCTCTGATGACATCCTGTGATAGGTATGATGCTCTGTGAATGATTTATGTAGATTGTGGTTATACTTTGCCAAAATATTTTTTGTTTACAGCTAGCTGGCCTGTTGATGCTCATGTGCCATCTTGAGCCTCCTCCACTCTCACAAACTCTTTGTACCTCGCCCTCCCACATGGCAAACGCCGTCAGTTTCTAAAAGTGTACATTAGTTTCCTAGTGTCATCATCAGATCTGTCATTTCTGAAGTTTGTGGCAAAAGTGGTATCACCCTCTTACTCATTGACATTTTCTACCTTCAGGAGTGTCAATGTGAGCAGCAGTGGGAGAACATTCACTCCACTCCCCTCAAACTACATCAGTGAAATTGCAACTGGTTTGAGTACCCTTTATTGTCTCTAACAAGGAGGGATCCTGTCATCCTAGTTTTGGCAGGGGTTGGCGTGTTTGATTTTGCTGTAACACAGCTAATGTTGCTGTCATTTTATGCAACATTGAAGCAAACATAAATGGGTTTTGGCTTACCACTTAAATTACTCGAAGTTTGAACAAAAGTTGAAAAAGTTAATTTAGATCTAGGCTTAAGACTTATACATTACGGCAGTTTGTGTTAATCATGAACCTTTGATGTGCACTCTCCCTGTTAGAAATGTCTGCACATTATGTTTTCAGATAACAGTTTCTTACAGCTTGAATATCTGCTACTTAAATGGTGAGATTAAGTCAGTTGATTTTGTGGTACATACTTTATTTTTAGTGCTTTTTTGTCTTAAATCTTGGTTTCTGAGGCTGGGAAGAAGTAAGCAGGATTTGTGAGCTACATTCAGGTCAGTGCTAGGCTGTTTTAATGAGAGGCATTTACATGGCATTTGAATAATTCTCACTGCCTGCACACTGAGCCAGTGAAGCAGTTTGCTCTGCAGGGAATTAAAATACCGTAGATGCAAATAGATTTGATGTCTGTCTGTATTTGCATTTACTGTAGATTTTCTCACTCACTAAACTGGGAAGACAATACTTGATTGACTTGTTCCCTCAGCCGTAGTTTTATGGAATCAGTGGGAAAAAAATACTTGTCAATGACACAAAATGATTGCATTCCCTTTCTAACCCACACATGGATCAATTCATTTGTGAACATTATCATATTGTTTTAAATTTACTTTGTTTCAAGAAGTTGCTCAAAATAGAGCTGTCACACTATGCTTTTGTGGGGGAGGAAGTGAACACTTCAGCTGTTTCAACTCTTTGTATCTATTTGTCACTTTTGTCAACCTCAAGCTTTGGTGGCCAGCAGTTTCTCTGAAGTCTTGCATGGTGTACCATAATACAACCTGCATCAGTATCATTGCTGACTAAAGAGTGCAAAATGAAGGTCCTTCTGGGTACAAATCATTCACACCAGTAGGCTACTATAGGCTACGAGCATGGTATGATTACAAGCACTAATAAATGGAAAATACTTAGTAAAAGCTGCAGTTTTTTCCCCCCTGGCAAACAGGGGTATGCAAAGTATACTGTGAGGGAACAGCGTTGCTGAGGGTAAGAGTGAAGGGTTGCTTAAAATAGCTTATGGGACGCCGGCCAGTGGGCTTTGACTTCTATAGATGGTGAAGCACATAGGCAGCCAGAATGAAATAAGGACAGCTTGAAATACAGGAGAGCTCTCACTTACTCGTTCAAGGTCAACCAGCTCTAACGTCAGCTGTTTTGATTTCATATGTCCATTTGTGTTTGTCTTTTTGATTATGTACGCAGCACGGAATACGTGTTGGCCAGTACTCTAAAGTGGCTGCTGGATAACTTAAATCTATCAGCCACTCAAACCTATAACTTTGACAGATACGCCAGCCGCTTCCACAATTTACAAGCATTTGGACCATGGCTTCTTGTAATTTGCCACCCTGGTTTGCACAGTCAGCTTAGTTGGGGCTCTCAGAAGTGACCATTTCCATTATGGTCTTAGATCCATATTCCACTTGAAAACAATCTCTCCATTTCCTTTATTAAGATTCTGGTTAGTGTTTGTTATTCAAGACTTAAGTTTTTTAAAGAGTGTAATATTTTGTCAAACCCTCAACTGATATTCGATAGTGACCTTTAATTTGAAGTTATAAGTATTTTTCTCTTTTGACCTGAATTCAAGAAGGTTAAACATTCTTATATATATAATCTCAGTAACATTATTCTAATTCACTGTAGTCAGGCTTAAGCCAGAAGTTCACACATTCAGCTTGGCTTTTAACAAATACTAAAAGACAAAATCATATATCTCCTGTTTTAGTCTCTCTTCACTGGTTATCAATAAGTTTTAGAATTGATTGTGAGATATTATCTTTAAAGCACCAATTGGTTTAGTTTTCAGTTTTATTTGCTGAATGGCTGCTCCCCTATGAGCAGGAGCTCAGCTTCAGGACCCTTGTGGCTGTTCCTAAATCTAGGCTCAAGATTAAATGTGTTTGGGCTTTTGCAGACATAATGGTAAATAATTTGGATGTGTATGTGCATATGGAGTGTGCTTAAACTTTTTAATTTACTTTTAATGTGACAACATATTGAAAATAAATTGCATTAGACATGCAATAGCAATATCACAGTAAACATGTGTTGTTGGTCTTATGCAACAGTTTCCAGTTTCCAGGTATTCATATGGCCGCAGTAGCTTGCAATCTGTCAGTTAGAAAGCACTTAAATTATTCAACAAGGTTGAAAACATGACACTGTTTTTGTGGATCATCTTGTGTTTTATTAACACAACGTTATCAATTAGTTTTCAGTCCACTTTGATGCCTTGTCAAATCTGCATCCATACTCATTTTTGTCTTAAATTTACACATTTTCTTTTAACTTAATGTTGAATCTGAGATGGAAGCAACTCTCAAGGTTTACACGAGTACCTCAAACTTGTGCTCACATGCTCAAGGCCTATTGCTTATCACTTCAGTCCAGATCTTTGTAGTGGCAATTTGTGTCACGCAACCATCATGGGCCCTGAGAACTACACTGCGTCATATTTCCAGCTACAAATGACTTTGCTGGTGTTGTGCCAACGGTCACATTGTTTCAGTATAATATTTTGTCACTGGTGTGAATAACGAAAGTGGCTGCATTTACCCGAGCTTTTAAGAAATCTCCTTATGCAAGGAGAGGTTACCCTCCTTCAAAGCTGCAAATTTGGTGTCACATTAAATTAAATATGTCCAAACTTAACTCAACAAGCACTTGACTCACTAACACTGTGTGTTGTGGTAGAAATATTGTTTGAATAATCCTGCAGCATTAATGATGGTACCACAGTGGGCTGCTGCAGTTCACTTACATAGTTTACTGTGCACTGCGTCACAATAAATGCTCTTGTTTCTGGTTTTCCTGTGTCAGTTGGTAGTTTAACAAACAGTTCAAGCATAATAACAAAATAATCGAAAACTGCAGAAATTGCTTCAAATTTCAAGGTTAACCTTTTATCCTGAAAGTATGTGGGTCTTTGTTGTTGTTCATACATGACTGGCTTTTGTGTAGTTGTGAGGCTTGTACCTTGAAAATGGCATCCTTCACGACTAAGGCCATGCAATTGGCAACTTCAAGATCGATGTGTACTAGATATGTACTAGAATTAGATATTTGATTGTCAAGGCTTTAAATTGCTGATAACTTGCTTCTTTTGCTGTGTATTCTGGTAAATATTTGGCTTTAAGGAGGTTTAAAAGACATATTTCAGGTTATTTTGACATCTGTCAAGGAATTTTCAGGTAGGTGTGCAGGAAAACACATTTTTATCTGTCTGTTATCTAAAATCCTGAATGGTGTAAGTACCCAGAGGCAAGTGTTCGGATTATATTGTCCAGAGCCTAGATTCAGTGGTTGCAGCTGAATTCACAATAGTGGAATAGTATAGATTTGACATGATAACATTTTTAAAATTTTAAAAGCACCATTTAAAATGCACATATCATTATGCACTATCACTGTCAACATAAATCTTAGATGCTGTATATAATGAATTGACATATATATACACACACATATATTCTACATAATCGTCCACTCCATGTTTATCCATTTATTTATTAGCACTATTTGTATTGTTTAAAACTTACAGAACACTTGGATTCGCACTTTTATCAATATGTTGTATTTTTTTCACACACTTGTATACATAGTGTACATAGCCCTGTCAATTCTTGGCCTTTATTTTTATGCAAGTAAAAAACATAGTCGAATTCCTTGTATGTGTACACATACTTGGCCAATAAAGCTGATTCTGATAACTGTAGTAGTAGTAGCTTAGTCCACCTGAACTGGAAAAAAAGACTTTCTTTAACACTGGCTCCATGTCAGCGTGTCGAAAGTTTAACATCTGTAAAACGTGTCTAAAGCCTTGTATCCTTAATCTAAGGTCTGGGCAGATCAGAGTGCAAGTGCTACCACTGCCTTTGCTACACAGCCTCTGTGTTCCACTGAATAATGCAGAGTGCTCTGAGGGTGTGTGGAATTACAGTTCCTGGAAGAGACGTGCGGTAAAGCTCCATTCTTCCATCACAGAGTCACCATGTTGTCAGTCTGTCTTTATGGCCGCGCTAACCCCAACTACAGTGTAGCTCAAAAGAGTTTATTTATCAGAATGAGCTTACTGAAAGGCCTGCGTAAGCATGCAATGACAATGACCCCCTCCCTACATGTAGCCACCCTTATTTGCTGTTCTCTGTGTGTGCTGGTAGGATGCCACTTTACACTTGGTTCCTCCCTGTGAGGACAGAGCAGGAAGGATCAGAGGACTATTTCTGGAGTATGAGATAATAGCCATGAATAAGAAATAGAGATAATTTCTCTGTTCTGCCAGGGCCCTTCTTGCAACGAACAAGACTCTTGTCTGCACTGTTTTTTTTCCAGGTGAGATAAAAATAATATACAACTGCAAAAAAGCAGAACTGCATATCAAAGGAACACTGACACTTTGGGAAATATGCTTGTTTGTTATCTTACCCACAGTCAGAAGAACACAGAACAGAAGATTAATATGAGTTTTGTATCAGAGCGCTGCGGAGTGGAGTAAGAGATGTTACTGCGGTATATTTAGCCTATCTTGACACAAATGGAAGCAAAGGTAACAGTAAGCTGTCGTCTCATGTTAAAAATACACTTTACAATTAAACAAAATTGTTCATATTTACAATCAGTTGGGTACAGTCAATTGGGTTGTGGTCAAAGTAAGGACAGTGTGCGAATCTGGCAAGCGTTGATGAGAAGAGGACGGTTGACGTGCTTGTATTTTTTAACTTAGCTTTTAGTTTATTTGTTGTTGCAAAGCAACTGAAGAGAAAATAGAATTTGACAGAACTTTAATAACTTCAATTGTCAATGTTGAATTGAATGAAGACATGAAAATGCAGCCTATGTTAAAGAAAGTCAGTTAAGTGATTTAGGATATCACGATAGAACTTATTCCTGATGTTTGAGGAGTTCTTCTGAACCTCTGGGTCGAGAGTTTAGTGCGCATGTTGGTGTGTGTTTTGGAATCTCACCATGCATCATGTTTGTGTTGGTTCCACTAACACAACAATTGCCTTGTGCCTCAGCCTCTGTGTGAGTTAGACACAGACAAACAGAGACGGAGGAAAAGAAGAGATGGATGGAGGAAGGGAGGCAGCTGTTTGAGGTGAAGGAGCAAACTGTTGAACTTGTTGACCAGGGACAGACTTGTTTTCATTGGTCAGAGCCTACCCACAAAGGAGCAGTAAAATATAGTGGACGCTTCAGGCTACGAGGAGAAAAAATGGCAACAGAATCTTACCATTGCTTGTCCCTGGTTGGGGTTTATTTGTGATTGTTGCTCAATATCATACCTGCAGTGCGGGCGGGTTACACTTGGCACAGTGGTGTGCCCGGGCTGGGCCTGCTGTTACTGCTGTGCTCAGCATTGTGCATTAGAGTTTGTTAGTGATGGTTTCCATTAAAGACAAGCCAGCAGCCAATGCAGAGTTTGTTATTCTCAGTCAGGCTTCGTTCTGTGGTGACCTCACCAAAACCAAATGTTAGATGTTGCTCCACCTCAGCTTAAATCTATTAATTATAATCATTAAGCACACTCTTAACCATTTTCAACTTAATGAGAAAATCAAATTCTATGGTACACAGTTGTAGAAAGGGTAAAACTGTAGAAGTGAGCTGAGGAATGTTTTGAAAAGAGCGTCTGACAACGCTGCTAGCAGGCACTGAAAGCCCTTTGAAGATCTGTCTTTTTCCCCTCTGCTGCCTCTGGAGGTGTTTTTCACCAACAACAAATGAGACTCTATGGAAACCTTTGAACACAGTGATATTGTAGACAACTCATGTCTCGCTCATAGTCATTCATTTCCAACCTTTGAACGGCGCAGTAGTATCAGTCAGCAGACCTGATATGCAGCCTTTTGTCTGGTGACTGAGGAAAACAGCTTTCGTACAGAGATGTATTAGCAGTACATTAAAGCTTTAGAAGCAGATTGACTGCATTAAATTGATGCTACAGAGTTAATGATGTTAATGCATCCCTTGCTGTTGCTGCATAAGATATTTGTACATTTTAAATCAAACAGTCGTGCACTATATGTACCACTTTCCAGTTGCTTCATATTAGGCTATTCTGTATCTGTGGAAACCGCACCTAAATGTTTTATATAAAACACAAAAGTTTAGTTGGTCTTGGATGAATCACTGCCTGTTTAGGTGCAGCTCTGTGGCATCGGGTCATCTGATCAGGGACACCCATTTATTTAGTGGTCATACACACTTTTCCTTTTAAGTGTTACATGGAGCGGAAGTCCATGCACGTGCCAGGCAAAAGACAGGACACCAAGTCCACCACCCCGCTCATCTTTTTGTTGTACCTGTCCGTTTACTCTGCAGCTCCTGCACGTGGCAGTGAGCAGTCACGAGGCTTTTTCTCCTCTTGCATTCAATGGCCCCTCAGCTTGTACGTCATATCCTAAGGATGGAAAATAGATTTGGTTTCACAGCGGGGCGGTGAGGCTTCAGTTGCGTTGATTAGGACGAAGCGGTGCGACCATGGAAACACCCAGGCCCCCCACATAAAAACCAAAGGAGAGAGACCTGTTTTCTATTTGGCTCTTTATTTTACTCTGTGATTTCACATGTTGCACTGCTGTTGTGCATTTAGCAGGGAAAGGGAAACAACAAAAGGAGATAAAGAACAGTGCACAATGTAAAGTCTACACTGAAGCACTCTGTATAATCTTTGGTTAAAACTAAGTAATAAACAAATGCGGAAGAGCTTAAAATAGGGTAGCTCCAAATACTCCCTTCTTCTTCTTGTTTTTTTCTGAAAACAGAACTGTTTCAGGTTTTGACTTCTGTGACTACCTAAGCTTATACTGGCATCATTATTTTGGTTTACGTATTTCTTCCAGGTTGTTAGATTTTGTAAACAGCCAAGGGCAATCTTAAAAATGTTTCACGAGCTAGAAGTGATTAAATCATGCTGACACATTGTATATCACATGGATACAAATGCTTTATTCCTGTCGGGGCCTATAATACTGAATTGTTTTTTTCATATTAACTCTGCATATGACCCAATTAGTTTGCTTTTTTCATGTTAATGTTGACATTTTTGAACCTCACTGTGTAGAATGATTTTTGTGCAGAGTTTGATAATATAAGGCTTTTTCACAATCATTGCTGAAAGTGTACATTTTCTCTGTGCTCATTGAAAATCAGATTTTAAGAGGCTCCCCTATGAGCATGATTTGTGACAACGCTAATAGTTAGGAAGCCTATGCTAGTCCAATACTTAACATGCACTTGTGTAATGTGTAAACTGTAAGTTATACTACAGCCTCCAGTGCACATACACGGAGAGTGGACTTCTCAGTAAAGTAGGAGACATGTCCTGTGCAGTAGTTAAGCTTTTGAAATGCTCGTATCATAGATTTAGGAGAAGAAGTTAATAGAACTTTTTTGTGGACAAAATGTATCATAAACACATCATTTACTTTAAGAAAGAAGCGAGGACTGTTGTTAAATCAGACTGAGGCTTGTATAGATTTCGTTGGGCACATCTTGAATTGACAGAGCCAATAAGCTGCAGCTCAGAGGTTGAATAGAAGCTGTTGATGGACTCTGGCTTTTCCAGGGGGCAAGACGTTTTTGGTTACAGGGTAGTCTCTAACTACTAGACCAACCTGATGATGCCTCATAGTGCTTCTCAAGTTGTATTGATCAGCCTTACTGTATCCCTATTAGTGGCATGCCCTGATGAATGCAAGTGTGTGTTGATATGCGGCGTCTCTCCCCACCCCTCCAGGGAGAACCTGTCCCTTATAAATAGGACATGCCTGTGAGGCCCAAATGGTCGGCATTACTGCCAGCTTGGTGTTCTGCTGCTATTCTGCCTGCTGCACCAGCTGTTGCGGGCATTTGTTTTGACCATGTGATAAATTTGTCTAAAACTTATTTTAGCAGGTCTTAAGTTTGCTGTTGCTAGCCATATGTCCGACACCATTCAGTCCCATATGGCTCCAAAGACGTCATAGAGTGGTTCTCTGCTGGATGCCTCGAGTTATGTTCAGTATGGAAGAGCAGAATTGCCTGAGTTGTCCAGCTGTCTAGGATGTCACTTGAGCTAACTTAAATCTCATCCTTGTCGTTCTTTAGATTATTTTAAAGTCCTCTGGATTCTTCCATGATGGCAAATATTTTGTTGAGGGTATATCCTGTATATATGCTGAACGGAAGTGAAATGATATCTCCGTCTCTCAAGTTTCTCCCTGAAGTCATTTTAGGGATGAGTTATTTTTAGCAATGCTATCATCTATCCAGGCAATAATGACATAATTGCTTTTGAAATAATTACAGTATTATAATAACAGCATGGTCTCAGTTTATTTATATTGATACAATTATTAAGACAGTTATTGTGAATCATCACCCAGCCCTACTGTTGCATCAAATAAGGGATGTTAGAAAAGCTAAACCTACATCCCCTCATCATTTTAACCAGTTCAGTATTTTCCTCCTTTATCTGGTTGCCACTATTTAGACATTCTTCTTAACAAGCAGCATCTTGACTTGTCTAATAGGTATGTGCTGTCTTATTGATTTTAATGATCTTGGAGGCCACTTTTGCACAGACAGACTCAGGCCACATCATGCTATAGGTGCACTGTCATAGTTTACAGGCTTTGTGGTGTGTCCTAAACACAGAGTTCTTGACAGTTGTCAACATGTCTTACCTATATTGGTGTCGACAGGTCTGCGTCACCACTAGCTGTCCCTGTGACATGGTATTACAGTTCTATTATGTAGTGACTTGAAGTAACACAGAGCCAGTGTGTAGGCGAAGAGGCAGTGACCGTGCTTCTTATTTCCTATCATCCTAGAGCAGATACAACAGCCTGTCAAAGGTCTGATCCCGGCCTGGCTGACCTGCTAACCCACTGACTCAACCTCATGACACTCGGCGACTCCAGTGCACACACAACACTGGTTTACAAGTCACCGTTACACACGACTGGCCATCAACAGGAATTCCATGACATTTGTAATAAAGTGTTGAATAATTGGCTGAAGACATCAGCGCTAGCGTACAGAGCCAAAAAACAGTACATGCAAACTGAGAAAAAAATGTTTTGTATGGTGTTGTACATCAACTGTATAGCTCGTTTGTAAACAATTATATGCAGAAATTTGGAAGTGTATGAAAATAATCATTAGCTTCAGCTCTAGTTTATGAATTTATAGTGTTTATTTCAAGGACCTGTTTTCATTCTTGTAAAGATGGTACTAAAACACTTTATTTGACCATCTTTATATGTTAGATTATGTTCTTGTATATCATTTTTTGATGTTTTAAAATAACATTGTTTCGTCTCAAACTAACAGTTGTGTCTTTTGTCCATTCCACAGGGCTCCAGAGATTATTTTGGGTTTGCCGTTTTGTGAAGCCATAGATATGTGGTCCCTAGGCTGTGTGATAGCTGAACTTTTCCTGGGCTGGCCCCTTTACCCTGGGGCCCTGGAGTACGACCAGGTAAACAACCATCTTCTCACCACTTACTTTTTTAACTCTTGGTTTATCATTGTTCAATACCTCATGTGCACCTCCTGCTATCCTCTCCTTTCTGCATTATATGCACCGTATCCCAGCATCTGCGACTTCTAGGTTCAACTTCTGTGACTCAATCTCTCCTCTGTGTACCATCTCCACATGGAAAGTTTTACCCTCTCTTAAGTTCAGCCCCACCACCCCCTCAACTCATCCTAACACTGCCCATGTGGCTGTATACGTAGCGTTACACCCTGTGTTTCCACACAAGCAGTTATTTTTCTGGTCCCCTCTCTGTCCCTCTTCTTTCTCCTCTCCTGCCTATTCCATTATCCTCTATACTTTCCAATCAAGGCAGCCCACAGAGGAGTGGGTTCAGTGTGTTTGCTTTTGAGTTTGCATTCAATCCAGCTTTCTATTACAGGCTTGCCTTCAGGTTACTGACTCAGACGTGGCTCCCACTGTTGAAGTTTACAGGATTTGTGATCCATGGCCACTTTAGTCTAAATCTCCCAAAAGACGTGTTTCAGAGATTTTGTTGGACAGACAAGCTGACAAATCCTTAAAAAGGCAGACAGGAGCATTCAACAGCAGAGTTTAGGACAGATGGCTTGAAGCTAGGACAAGAATGAAACATTGTCACAGTGCAGTTGGAAAAATCTGTTATTTTAATCTCTGTAGGATCTAGGCCTAATACCGTTTTACGGATACTGGAGGGATTTTCTGTATGAGGATGGCATGGATAGGAGTGAGAGGAAACTTTTGAGGTTTAGGGAAAGAATCTTTTATGCATAATTACACATGGAAATAAATGCTGTGATGGATTGTTTGACTGAAGAAAGAGACTGAGGGCTCAAGTGATTTACAGTACCGAATTAGTGCAGTATTTACTGGTGCCTTGGTGACGTACCCACCTACCCTGAGGATTGTATCAGCTGGTGTCCATGACGGTGAGCAGAAAGGCATATTCTTGTGATTGATGGTATGTCTATTCGGGGCTGTTGGATGTCTGCCCCTCCCAGTAGAGCCCTGACAGTGTCTTCCCAGGACTAGACTGATCTGGGCTTATGTTGAGCTGCTTTACCCTGCCCCGGAGCCCTATCTACTTAAAGCCTGCCAACAGAGCCTCAGTCAGATCCTGCTCTGTCCCATGCAGCACCCTACATTACAGCGCTCAGCCCCACTGCACATTGCCGTCATACCAGAGTGTTTTTATGGCCGGGCATCATTTTTCACTCTCCCCGACACAGAGACAGGAGAGATAAGTCAACACCTCCGAAAGAGATTTGACTGGAGCGCTTCACGCCACCAGTCTAAATATGATAAATCTGTTTTTGCAGGAGCCAAAAACAGAGATTGCTGGGGGGAGCCTCTTGACTTAACGATGGACTGCTTGGAGGTGATGGTGTGGCGAGGGTGGATGGGTTAAGTTGGTATAAATGGGGAGTGCTAGAGACAATGAAACGAAAAGATAATAGGTGATAAGGAACCTGTAGAATGTGGTATGTAGCAGATAGACATAAAAACCTACTGTATGTAAATGGATGACAGACTTCGAAATCCAAATACAGTCCAAGCACTTGCATTGTGGCAGGCCGACATCGCTTTAGATTTCAGCTTGTTAGATCTTGCACCTCTCAATTGTCTGCTGATTAAAAACACCTGCAGTTAATTTTAGGCTTTGTATGTTCTCCATGATGACTGAACTTACCACCCTGGCCTGTTTTAGCAGGATAATTAAGCAGTAAGTTGGAAAGGCATCCTTGAGCATCCCTCTTTTAGCCGCTGTGCCTTTGAGAAGTAGTCTGTATTCTTTGCTGTTTTTTTTTCTTTCTGTGACTGAACTGCACTTTGACACCCACCCCATACTGTCTCGCTGTGCCAAGCCTGCCCACT
Source organism: Pagrus pagrus (assembly GCF_965226575.1). Lineage (NCBI taxonomy): Eukaryota > Metazoa > Chordata > Actinopteri > Spariformes > Sparidae > Pagrus > Pagrus pagrus. The sequence continues at coordinate 26,422,260 of NC_140185.1, read as the reverse complement.
GGCATGCACACTTCCCCATTCGGTCATGGAATTGCCCTATAGATGGGAAAACCAGTCGGTTCAGATTTCTGCTGTCTTATTTTGGTTCCTGCTGCTTTCTGAAAGCTTAAATTTCATGACGAAACACAGAGATTTCCTCTGTGCTTCGTCATGAAATTTAAGCTCAACTTATTTCAAATAAATCATCAGTCATTACTTTTCTACCCGTCTTCTGTCTCTCACTGTCACTCAGAGCTCTATCAGCGAAAGAAAAATGGGATATAAAAGGACACAGAATTACTTTTAGAAGTTAAAATGATTAAGCAGAAACAACACCACCAATCATTTCTATTCCAACATGTTTGAAGACGAAATTGTCCATGATTCAAAAGCAACAATTAGGTGCTCATACTTAATATGATATAAATTAATATCCTTGGTTTTTTATCATCCAAATCAGCAGTTTTTAGATATTATTTTCTGGTTTTACATCATTTAAGAATGCATCCACCATCATTTATTGGCTTCCACAAGTGAGACGAGATGAGTTTGACAGGTTGAATTGATAATCATGAATTGGCACTGTTATCAGTCATCTATATATAAAGTATATATAGAACAGAAGTTGAAAATAGAAAGCTTGTAAATTTTTGATTACTTAAATAAATAGCCTGCATGGCTGTATGTCAGTAAACAGCTAGGCAGCTGACTGCTGGTGTGAGGTGTCATCCAGGGGCCACAGGTTGATCTGGCTGGAGCAGACTGCAACACCCGTCTTCCCCCTTTTCTTCTTCTTATCTTTCTGCGAGGGGTCTTGTTTCATGCCACACAGCATATTGTATTTATAACTCTGGCTCCTCCTCCTCCCTTCCTCCCCTCTTGCTCTATCCTTTCCTTACCTCATCCCCTAGTCACACCACCTTTTACTTTACTGGTGCAGCAAGAGGCTGCTCACCTCTTTGATGTGACAAACCTCACAATTCAGCCGGCGTCTCATTAAGAGTGGCTAAGATTAGCCCAGGAGCTGAAGTCTAGGGTGTGACTTCATTCCCCATATTTTTGTTTTATCTTTCTTCGTCTCCTCTTTACTCTCTCTGTGCTTTCTCAGGCACAGTATAAGTTGTGCAACCATGGGGGTCAGTGCACACTAATGCCGAGATCAAACTAGTGTGTGCTCACTGAATTTTCTTTTCTTTGGGGCTTGGCCCCGACTGTCAGCCTGGAGGATCTGTAAGAATAAGAGGATGTAGGCAGGGTCAGTGGAAGCAAAAAGGATTTGGGTCAGCAGGGGTTGAGGCTCCAGAACGAATTTTGTTTCTTGTAAGGTAGTACAAACTTTACCCCAATGTCAAAATTGTGGAAGAGAGTCATTGTACACCAGGGAGACAGGAGTTTGTGGGTGAATTATTCTAAGCCCAGATTTACTTTTATTTATTGCAGTGAGGCATATCATTGAAATGCACCTTTTGCAGTGCGCATTGTTATATGGACTGTCATAAAATAAATGCTGCTTGTGCTTCCTGTCTGCCCCGCAGCAGGCCCAGGCTCGCTAGATAGTTGTTTTGTGTAGCGGTAGCTTTGCACCAGTGATCTCACTGGTTTGTGAGATCTCTGTAGAGACACGCCTTCCAGGAAAAATAAGGGTTTTCCCGTCACAAGAATTTTCCCACCCACACATGCATGCACACACACACACACACACACACACACACACACACACACACACACACTGAATGTGTTGTGTTTTTGTGTCTGTTGCTGTTTACATGATGTTGCTGAACTACAGCACAGCCATATTATGAACACGAAAGGAGGGGAATTTAGTCAGTGTAGTTCCAGAGGGAAATTTGTTGGTTTCAGTAATCCTTGACTGTGTTATGAATAGTCGTGAATGGTATGAAATACAGAAAATGAAAACAAGGGAGAGATTTTGGTTGATGTAAATTGGCTCGTGTTGGGAAAATGACAAATACCTAAATGAAATGAAATGAAAATAACCTAATGTGTTTTATGATACTTGGATGTTTGGGTGTCTTGATATAAACGAGCGAATCTTCACCATCCTAAGTCTCGCAGACGATATTCATCATGCGCGCTATCAGAATCTCAATGAATGCATTTCTTTATTATAACCTTATGTTGCCAACTAACAGAGACATAGGTCACACCCACACACACACATTGCAGCATGTACACCTCAGTGACAGACAGATAGAAGCTACTGCTCAAGCATCACATTTGCCAGGAAGGGCAACATAAAGAACAACACAAGGGGCTTCCAACAAAAACATTTTCAGTCTCTGTCGTCCACGTCTTAGATGTTAGGTGCCTCATGGAACTCATTCAAATTCTCCACAATCCTCACTATTCTCCAAATGCGTGGCTCTTTGCGCTCTTTGCTTCTCAGCAGCGCTGAATCTCTAATGGTTCTTGTCCTTTACACTTGTGTGTGATTGACGTCAGCCAGGCTTCTCACTGGACTCCTCTCATAAACCTGCGTGAGACACTCTTGCCTTGCAGCATCTGACTGACAAGCATCATTACGCAGCAAAGCATTTGGCATTGAGACCATAGGAACCTTGTTATCGGAGTATACATGAAAAGGCCCCGACGCCTTCCAGAGATCATAAACACAAGCTGCACTTAGTGCAGGGGTCTTATTTGAGTCTAGCAATTCCTCAGGAATGTGCTATGTTCAAGGCCTCTGCAGCTGTCTCCACTGTGTACTGTACACATGCACGCAGTGACTTTGACACTGAGGGACTTGATAGTGTGATGTCACTTTCAATGGCCTTGTAAATTATCAGTACATAAAAGTGTGTCAGTATAAGGTGCTCTGGTGATGTGTTAGTTTTGGAGAGTGTGTGTTTGATGGAGCAATTAACAACAGTGGGGAAAAAACAGCATTCGTTGTTGAAGTGACATGTTTAGAATGAAGATAAATGTTGATCATTTCACATAAAATGGCATTACAGAGCTTTTTTATTTCACTTTAAACCAACGAAAATGGCCTTTTGCTTCAGCAACAAGATTTATATCTTCTTCTGCTCTCCCTCCCTTCCCTCCTTATGTCCAACAGATTCGCTACATTTCTCAGACACAGGGTTTGCCGGGAGAACATCTATTGAATGCGGGGACAAAGACAGCACGGTTCTTTTGCAGAGAATCTGACTCGCCGTATGCAGCATGGAGACTAAAGGTGAGGAGTAATTACACATCTGAAAAATATTGCAAATTTACTTATTACCTGTTCATCAGAATGATGAACCATTTTTTGCTATACTAAAAGCTAATGTTAAAAATCACAGGTTCAAGTCAGACAAAATATTAATATTATATAGTACATACTCACAGTCTGCTAGTCATAATGCCTCACATACTGTGAATGAGCCTGAGGTCCTACAGTGACATTTTTCTAATGTAAAATTTATTAGCAGAGGCAATACATTTTGAGAGCATGAGTCATGTATGCCCAGCCTACTTCCCTACTTAGGAAGTACTTCACAGTTTCCTACATAGCAAAAATGAACTGTTTTCTGGGAACATAAACTATTCAAATCACAACATAACTGAATTACTGCTTTACTAGTTCAGTTCTTACTAAATATGTTCTTCTTCTGTAGTCAACAGATGAGCATGAGACGGAGACGGGAATGAAATCAAAGGAAGCAAGGAAGTACATCTTCAGCTGTTTGGATGACATAGCGCACGTAAGTTCAGCTGCTCGGACCACATTGTACTTAACCGGACTTCAGAGGAAGTTCAACATCAAATGTTTAGAGGATGTAGGCGACTAGGGTTTACCAGAGGAAGTACATGTACAGCTGTATGAACAAAACAGAGCGTACACATCTTACTACTGGGGAAGAAAAGGTTGCCTCTAAGCTAAACTTCCCTTCAGTTAAAAGTTTAAAAAATGAAGGTTCAGGTTTCACTCACTATACTCACAGACCACGGGAGGAAATTCCCCAAGCAACCATCAATGTTTGTTAAGGTCTGTACTTTTGTAAGTCAGAGTAGATTCTTGAGAATTCATGCTCATGACTATTATTTGTGTCATTCTTTAGAAATCATATTAAAAAAATCCATTGAGTCATCATACCCAGAGAGTACTGCAATGAAACAGTTCTCATTTACCGTACTTTAGTCTTTTATGTAATTCTGTAGATAACAGTTAATCTGAACAGTTAATTATTATTTTTGTGCATTTGTAGACGTATAAAAGGATACAAACATATAGACTAAAAATGAGGTATTGTCTGGAAATATCATTAACAAGTTACAGAAGAAATAAAGATGGATACGTTATTTTGACAAGTAGTTTCAACAGTAAAATGTTTGTATTCCAGGTGAACTTGGTGATGAATCTGGAAGGTAGTGACTTGCTGGCGGATAAGGCAGACCGTAGGGAGTTTGTTGGTCTGCTGAAGAAGATGCTGATGATTGATGCAGAAGAGAGGATCTCCCCCGCTGAAGCCCTCAGCCACCCCTTTGTGACAATGCAACACCTGCTCGACTTTCCCCATAGCAACCAGTGAGTCCCTTTTAGCCCCAGTTTTTCAGACATGTCATGTCATTTTGACCTCCCTACGTAACTCTCCCATGTCACCTCTCTGCCTGCAGTGTGAAGTCATGTTTCCACATCATGGATGTTTGCTGGACTCGTCCCAGTGCATACGAGGCGGCCAACAGAAATAAAGGTCCTTTTGTCAGACCTGTGACCACAACCGCTGCTGCCTCTGTTAACCACCCATTCAGCAAGATTGCCGGTGTCCACGCTCAAGTAAGTTAATCAGGAGGTGACTGCATTATGATCTGCCATTTTTATCAATGTTGAGTACTAGCTATATTATGGTAATAATCAATCATCTGGGAGTTCAATTGTATTTTAAAGCAACAGAAGCAGCTACTACGCTTGTATATATGATATTCTATTACATTATTTTTTTGTTTTGTTTATTGAATTGGGAAATGGAAAAAAAAGACATATATTATCTGAGTGATGGAATAATCACAGATGGCGTGGGTTATTGACATGCAGTCTGCTGTTCTGTTCATCTGCTCCTGTGAAGACTGATCATGTAGACAATTTCCTCGCTGTTATTGCTTTCGTGTATGCTGACTTGCCCATCTTATTGCGTCTCAGCACGGCTGTCATGGCAACAAAATCACGTCATGTTTCTGAGGTCATGGCAACAGTGCAAATCAGTGTTGTTGCTGAGGAGAAATGAAGGAGATGACCCTTTTTAAAAAAAAAAAAAAAAAAAAAAGCGTTTGATCTTTAAGATATCAGAAGCCACTTTACTTTGATGAAACATGGAAAGACGACCAATTGTGAGACTTAAATTGTAACACAATGTAACCACAGCTGGATATATGATTTATTAGTGTAGCTATAAGGGAGATGTAAGAAGACTGTCTCATTCCTGCTGAGCTATAATTTGTTTCCATAGAGCAGTATAATAAAGGGTAAATCTTCCTGTACAGGAAAATGTGGTGGCTTTTTTAGTATTATCCTCTGAAAGGCTGCTTTGTGTTTACTATCATGTGTGTGGGGGCAGGGCTACATGCAGGAGCTGCTGCAGAACAATATAAGCCTAGTTCTCGTTATTCAATAAATGTGATTATAGCCAGGCACGAGTGCAGCGTGAGTAGTGAAGCAGAGGCACATGCTCGACTGTTCTTTGTTTATCGCTCACTCAAAGAGCGAGTTCAACACTGTTTGACGACCTTTTATTTATCCAGCTTAAAGAAAAATTCTAACTGAGGTGAGATTGGATAAATTCCTCCTCACAAAGATGGTTATTACCCTATTTGCCAATCAATTTATGAGCATGTTCATCCAGAAAGGCATCCAGTCATATGCAATATCATCAGATCAAGGGAAGCATTTTAAGAGTAAGGAAGTCTTGATGAATACACATTAAATCATTTCCTTTGCTTAATGGAATCCGGCCGGTGACTACTTTTTTCCCCAGGGACTTGATTACTAAGCAAGTGGGTCTTACGTTCTTTTTGATTCACTTCCTTGAACTTCCTGGATTAGATCAGCCTTGTGTTCTAGGTCATGGTAATGATCTACCACAGACGAGCCAAGTGAGCCAACATCTTTAGTCTGAAAAGCCAGGGTTATGCCTAAAGTTAACTGACTAACCCACTAATCTCTCGGTACAAGACAGGTTCCTAGACTCTGTCTGGCTGAAAAGCAGACTGCTCCTGACAGAGATGTCGCCATCTACTGGCTCTTTAATGCTACTGTTGATCATTTTAATACCTCAGAAAAGTTCAGTCATAACCCTTTCTATTTTTTTTTAGGGGTTAGCCCCATCAGCCCCCTCAGTGATGCACCCTGGGATACCTCTGCAGACAGGAAGTGGTCAGTTTGGATGCAACGACTCATTTCAGCAGGCACTCATTCTATGTCCCCCAACCATTCAAGGTAGGACGTGTAAATCTTTATTTAACTTGTTTGATTATTTTTGTAGTAGTTAGATTAAAAAAACTAAAAATATCTGTTGCCCCTGCAGGAATCCCTACCAACACAGCTAAAGCAGCAGGCTACTCTGTTCGAATGGAGGCTTCTGTGCCTCTTGTCACTCAAGCACCCCCCATCCAGCCCATACAAATAAGACCAGGAGTCATAACTCAGGTAAGATGATAGCAAGGATGGGAGTGATGGCAATAGAAGTGAGAGAACAAAGACTGAAGATGCTTTTCTTTCCTGCATTTCAACAGGCCTGGTCCAACCGTGCACAGCAGATCTTGGTGCCCACTTGGCAGCAGGTGACATCAGTGCCCCCACCACCGACCACTTTGGCGTCTGATACTGTGGCAGGCTCACAGAGACTGGGTGACTGGGGGTAAGCAATTATTTGTGTCTGTTTCAGGAGTGTTACAGCACATTATCTTATTGACACATTATCCATGTCCTTTCTATGTATATATTCCTCATAGTTCCATGCTATTATATAAAGCAATATTTATGAGTGCTTTATTACCTTTAGTTGCTATGTACACCCTTGGGAATGTCTGTACTGCTCTGATACAGCACACTTGCTCCCCTGAATGTTAATGATCGATGAGTCATACATGTCCTTTGGGACCAGCGACTGAGACCATTTTGTCAGTAATGGTGCTAAGGGCTTTTGGCTCAATTTGCAATGTTCTGTTTTCTTAATGCAGGAAAGTGCGTCCCCATGGTAACCATTATAGCTCCATGATTGCACACCCTCAGCCATTCTTAACCAACCAAATGACCATGTCCACCCACCAGCCAATCAACATAGGCATTGCACATGTGGTGTGGCCACAGCCAGCTGCCAACAAGAGAGCTAAGCCCTGTGTGAACAGGTATGACATGTGAGTAATGGCTCTTACGACTAAACACACGTTCTCACAGTGTTTTCCCTTTCTAAAATTGATTTGTTTCTTCAATAGGGGCAGCAACTTCTCCCAAAACACAAACATCCAAAATTTAGCATGCCAGTCCCCAAAGATGGCCGATATAGCAAAGAATGTGCAGGAGGTAGAGGAGGAGGAAGCCAGGTGCCCAGAGGCAGGGCATACCGCTGGAAAGCAGCAAGGAACAGAGCAGGTGGAGGAGGACGATGAGGAGAACTGCTGTAAAGTGGAGCCAGACTGTGAGGAGCTTTCAGTTTCGCAGGAGCAGCGGCAGGCCATGGTGATCTCTGACCTAGCTAGCCCGTCTGTCAGCGTCATCAGTATAAGCAGCGATGAAGAGGAGAGTGCGCAAAGACACTCGATGGGGGAGTGAGTACTGACCGCCTGGTTCCTTTTAACAAATCTCTAAATTTGCTCTAAAAAGTTTTTTGACTTATTTTATTAATCTCTTTCTGCACACAGGTGTAAGGGTAGTGCAGATTGTGAGGCATGTCAGAGCACTGTCAGCATGGAGAGGGTCTGCTCCCTCAGCAGTCCAGACAGCACGCTCAGCACCAGCTCTTCAGCCTCAGCCCAGTCCAGCACCTCACCCTGCAAACACCCCAACAGGTATGGTCAACACAACTGATTCAAAGAAAAGCTCCTTCAAATGTTATGCTTCTCCATCACACTGCAGCAAAGGAATCATCTCTCTAACTCCCATCCTTATTGGTTTGACTCTCGTAGTATGTCAGATGATGAACAGGAGAGCGGTTGTGACACAGTGGATAGCTCGCCCGCCTCGGATGCCTCCGGCCACAGCAACAGTCCATTCACACAGCGACGCTTCATCGCTGGCGGCAATCAGAACTGCGAGCCCCGTGTAGCGTGCGTTGCCCCGGAGACCGAGCCCAGCAAACCGACAGTTCGTACTGTTGTGGTGCCTCCGATGAGGGTACAGAACAACAACAACAACAACCCTGCTATCATCAGTGAAACACCTGGCCACACAGGTAAAACTGGACATGTGATACACTAGTGTGTCAGACTCTGAGTTGACCTAATAAGAACATTAGATCTTTCTAAACCTAAATTACCAGATGAATGAAAAGCAGGTGACATGGCATTTTTTCTTCTGCACACTCATGTGTCTCAAGTACACACTGATGGTGTTATCCACTCAAGTGCATGAGTAGGTCATGCTAGCTCAAAGATCCAGTCACCACTGCTGCTGTCTGCTCCACAGGTCACATGGCTTGGGATTATGCAGTCTTTGTAGGCCACAGAGGTTCTCACAGGTGATTATGGGTGACCTGCCCTCACGTAGCCGCTCTGATCTCTCGAGTGGATATTTTGTTTGCCGTCAACACTCCTGACTCTGAGAGCCCCTTTATCTATCTGCGTGCATGTGCTCTTCTTAAAGCGACAGACAACATGCGTAATTGTCCCAAAATGTTTTAATGTCCTGAAAAAAATATTTAGATGGATGTAAATCAATGTTTCTTTCAGGTGTTAAAATGGAGTTACGCATGCTGTATGTAGGCTTTTAAACAGCTTTGGTCAGTGGGACGTCACAGTGTGTTTCATTGATTTAACAGCTACTTTTGCTATAGTGGAGGGTTCAACTCTAAATCCTCAGAGAAAATCATCCAGAGTCATATCGCCTCTCATGTCAAAGGCATCCCCCCCCCCCCCCCCCCCCCAAACCGTAAAAATATTGCAACTAAAGCCGCACATAAAAGGGCACAGCTTGCTATTCTGGTGCTACCAGGTGTATTTTTAGCTGAGGGCCTGACCCCACTATAAGCTCTATGAACAAGCTTAGTTACCAACTCCTTTCAGTTCCCCCCCAAACATATCTATTTATAAACACCTAGATCATATTCAGGGGACAGATGCGACTGTATTTAAAGGTTTGGAGCTGATCAGCACAGCTGAAATCACTGACAAGTCTACAAAGCCTCCTGACATAAATTTCATTTCTGCGTTTGTGGTTGGATGCAATCTCTGGTTGTGCCTTTTTTTGCCTGCTAGTTACATTGTGATATTGTGAGACACCAAATATCCTGCGTTAACCTATGTCATCTCCATCTCCCTGTGTTTTTCCATCCCTGCCCCTTTACTTGACATCCTACTTCAGTCTTAGAGTCTTCATGCCAGTCCAAAGGGCGAGGCATTCCTGGGCGACAACATCACCACTCCACTCCCCTCCTCAACAGGCCGCAGAAGATCACCCCTGCATTCCAGCCCCAGCAACAGCAGCCTATAGGCTTTGGGCAGGTGAGCAGATGAAGTCACGTATACACCGCATATATCTTTTAAATCCTCCTCCTTTTCCAGGAAGGCATTACTGAATTCTTAAATAAGTTACTTGTGTTTATTGTTCTACTCTTGCCATGTATTTTTTATTTTTTTTTAACTTTATTCTGTTTTTTTCTTTCTTTTCCTTTTGGTTGAAGCACTTTGCAACCTTGTGCTATATAAATAAAGTTAATGTAATAAGTTAAAACATTCAGTCCCATCTATCAAGCAGAATATTCAGAATAAGCAATTGTATGGTTAGAGAGAATTTGTGGTTATGGAAAATAAAAGTTGGCAGTGTTCGCTTATGGGAAGTCCCATTTTACAGCATTGTCAGGTTAAGTCATTTTATCCTGCATCTCTCCCTGTGCTGGAAAAAAGTGATGATGTTGGCAAACCAGAAAGTACCAGAAAGTCCCGATTTCTCAAGTGACTATAGTGGCTTTGACCAAACTCTGTGTATTTATGTGATAAAGAGAACAGAACATTTGTATTCCAGATATTTTCCATCCATAGCAGAGGAGCAGCCAAGAGCACACTTCATACTGTGAATGGGACTTAATTCATCTGCCACAGTGGCTTTTGCTAACAAAGCTATCAGCTACGCTCAAGATAACACACAGTGGGTGGGTTAGGGTTTCCAACTGTGTTATTTTACTGAATGCTGCTTATTGCGTTGCCGGTAAGACAAAGACTATATTGTAATGTTAGTCACACACATTAAGATGAGGTGGATGTCAGAATTTGTGATGACTAATTAGAGACACAACACTGACATGTAAAAATGTGGAAACAGCAGCATCTAGTGGCTCATAAAAATAACTCTGATTGCGAATCTGATCATCCACATATTGTTCTTCTTTCCTTCAGGTGCAACATTTCGGTTCCTGCCATCAGGAATGGAACGGCAACTTTGCCCACCGGAGACCCCAGGCCTATATCCCTCCCACCATGCATGGGCATACCTTCACCCTGTCCCACAGCAGCCCAAACCACACCACGGGGCCCCACCCCCACCTTGGGGGCCACCCGCACTCCCAGCCCACCTTGCTGTCCTACCCGCCATCTGGTCCTCTGGTCACGGCTGCACCCGTGGCCCACCTCCTGGCTTCCCCCGTAGCCTCCCGTCCCGTCCTCCAGCCCACCTACAGCATCTCCCACCCGGCAGGCATCGTGCATCAGGTCACAGTGGGCATCAACCCCCGGCTGCTGCCCTCCCCCACCTTGCACCCCCAGGGCCAATTCAAGCCCCTCTTTCCCCCGCACTCTTACATTGCCTCGCCCGCCTACGCCAGTTTCCCTCTCAGCCCCACCAAAATAAACCAGTACCCTTACATCTGAGCACGGCTGCCCAGGTTCCCTTCATACCACCTGAGGGCTAAGCAAACAGGGCGAATTCTATCTTAAACCACAAACAACATGGTTTTCATTTCAAAACCATGGCACAACCACAGAGAAAGCAAGCTATTTTTTGATTCATGTTGACTTGGGTGTAATTGAACTTCAAGCTTTAAAAAAGAAAAACAAGAGTTCCAATGGTGGAGATGATTTGGGTAAAAATTAAGAAGGAAATAATGTATGAATGATTGAATGAAAGAATGAATGAGTAGTTAAACTCACACTTAATGTGTTTTGCACATTTGATATATCTTTGCATTGGATCTTCTACGAATACTCCTCAAAACAGGTAAATAATTGGGGTGGTGTTGAATAGTTAGGACTTTGCACCCCTGATCCCAGCTATTTTTCTATATTGCCTTCTTACGTGTGCAAGACACATTCATATTTGTAAAGCCATCCCAGTCTCTAGCTCTAGATCGACAGATGCACACATGTTGTCCACAGTGTATGTTGTACTGCGTTTGAAGTATTTGTACCTTTTCGGTGTCTTTTGGTGTTAGCAATGTCAAGTCAATTAACCGATTTAAATAGGGTCGTTCCTCACGCTGCATGTGGTCTTGCATGAGCAAAAATGTAAACGGAAAGATGCATAGACGTTGCTCTTATTGTTCGTGTCACAAGACTCGCTGCATTGTATAACTGTCCCCAGCCATAGTGCCTTACATATTTGAGGTTGTTAATGTTACTACTTATATATGACTATATCCATGAATATTAATGTACTGGACTGCAGCACTTGAAATTCCAATCAGTTGATGCATCCTATGTGTGAGTATATATATGCACATGTGTATATGTCCATGCATAGCCTGCATTGATGTGATGTATCGCGGATAGCGGTGCTTATTTTTTGGAGTCAGTGTATATTTCAGTGTGTAGTGAGTTACTTTTCTGTTCTTTCAAGAAGAACAGCATGCTTTGCTGTTGCGAATGCTTACTGTTTCATTAAAAAAACTGTTGTTTTTTTTTCTCCGTTCTCCCTATCCCGAATGAACTAGTGTACAAAGTGCAAGTACTGAGTATTGCTTAATATTTGATAATCACTTTCTATTTAGTGAAACTCTTATTACGAACAGTATTTGTTACTGTTTGATGAAACTGCAATACAATCTAAATAGTCGATTATTTTTTTTCTTTTTCGTCTTCGTATTTTCATTTTGAGTGTTTTCACTTTGTTTCTTAGATGTTTAGAAGTGTGGTGGGCATGGCTTTGACTAGGTAAGGAAAAAATGCAAATTAATTCATGGTATGGAATCTTCTAAGCCTGAGCAAACCATGCAGTATTTGATATACACACATATATGGACATATATTATAGAGCTAGACTATTTAGTACAGATGCTTGATAAGGTGTGAGTTAATTGTGTGCAATTCTCTCATTTATGCATGTGTGACAAAGTTAACTTTTTCCCTTTACATTATACCATTTGTTAAAGGCTTAAGGCTTATCGGTGTCGACTGCTTATTTTATACATTCCGTCAGGGAGGATATATACATATATATATGATGGTACCACCAGGCTATATATATATATGTAGATATGCTGTGCGTGCGTTTTTCTGTTCATTTTACTAGTTTTGTGTGTAATTTTTTTGTCTTTTATTTTCAAATGAAGTTGCTTGTGCAGCACCAAAGACTGTAATTCATTTTATGAGCAAGGTAGCTATTCTGTTTGCATAGACCTCAGTTATACTGTAGTCGTAGAAATGGGGTTAAATTAAAACAAAACAAAAAAATTGTATTTAAAAAATGGCCGAGGTTTTGTCTAGCTTATTGGGCAATTAATAAGTCGTATCATTTCTTCTTGAATGTATCATAGATAAGCTGCTATATGATGATTGCCACTTCAATAGCTGTGAAATTAGGTGATTTCTCTGAGTTTAAACCTAGCGTTGCTATTTTTGTATAGGTCCCTAATTATCTGAAATAGAAGTGGTTTTGATTTTTGTGTTTTTGCGTTCATATTTGGAGTGTCATTGTAACTACTGTATTGCTGATGATGAACATTAGTTGCATTTGTTGTTTCTCGGGGTGTGTGTTTTTGCATCAGTATTTTATCCTTATTAACCTTTCGGGCTCATCACTGCATATAAATGATGTATCGATGTAACTTAATTTTTGTATGTTTTCATATTGACGTTTTGTACACATCTAAAGCTGTAGCTTGCAGGATTGATTTAACTTTTTCATTGTACGTATACTACCAGTAATCTTTGGTGTGTTACAGGAGCACTGTGAGATGCCAGAAAAAGAAAAGAAAAAATAATCCGTTGCGTTGATTGAAAAGCTTCAGTAATGTTTCCACTAATTACACACAAACACACTCGCCACTAAGCACTCATACGGATTGTAAGGCTTGTGAGGGTTTGGGTGATTAGACCGTGTGTCCAAAAATGAATTCAGCCCAACGTTTCTGTTCCAAAATAATGTTTTACAACTTGTTTTACAACTTGTTTTACTGTTAAATTGATTTGAACAAATATTTATTGCAACCTTTTAACTGTTCAATGTTATATCTGGCTGGAATATCAGTTTCACAGTTGTGATATTCTAAACTGCCTTGTGTTCGGATCGCTCTCCCCTTTATGAGTGTCTCATATCAAGAACGCTGTTTTGTCAATGCAGAACTGTGGCCATCGTTACGTGTTCCTTACTGAAATTGAGACAGTGTGAGCAGCACTGTGTATGTGCCTTGAGATTCAGAAAGCGAGAGTTCGAGACGGTGATTCCTCACCGCTAATGTGAGGAGGGAGGCATAGAATCCAATAACAGCCCATTACCGGGTAGAGTAGACAGGTTTTTAACGGCCACACTCAAAAAAAAAAAAGAAAGAAAGAAACCCACACAAAATAGGACTTCATCACAGTGTCATTCCAGGGGCTTGTTCTCCTCTGGTCAGCACGCAAACACGACAGAGGAAACGTAAATGGTGGTGGTTCTCAACTTGTTTAAGATGGCTGCCACCAAATCCTCTTTGTGATAACTCACAATTAAAACACACACACACACACTTTGATGATATGACACTCAATCTTTGGATAGTCACTCTGGCTGAACAGCAGATGCAATACTTTACAATGTGCGGTCATTGCACCACCAAGTGTTCTTAGATAATCTCCATGCTTTACATAACTTTGCATGTACACCTAAGTTGCTTCACTTCGTCTGCCTAGAAGCTGTCTGCTCAGAGCAGCTTTTCCATCGTGCAAAAGTTAAGGCCGAGCGGGGAGTAACCAGAGCACGGCTGACAACACTGGCCTTGTAAAAACCAGAGGAGCCAGGAATAGTCTATCTGGATGTTTATTCTCTCTACGCTCTGTCGAGGAGATTATTATTGTGGTTTCGCTGCACAGTCAGTCATGAGTGCAATACTCCACATTTAAACACTGACATTGATATGGTTGGTATGTTCTTTTTGATAGCTTTTATTTCCCTTTTTGTATACTTTAAACGATCATTACTCCAGTATCACTTTTGGGAAAGAAAGCTTATGATGACGAGGCATGCACTTGGCAGATTAGTGCTTGAAGTAGTTCCCCAATAATAGGCATGTGAAATGTAATCTGTGTTTTGATTTCCTCCAAAGGTATTCACCAGCAATGCGCCTGCATAAACTCTCCCATACTTGTTAGTTAAAGAATGGATGCAAGAGGAGAGAAATCTTAAAACTGTTTTTGATTTTCCACACAATTGACACCTTGGTTTTATGGATAACTTTTTGTTCTTTTTGAGGATTCATGTATCATTTAACAGATAAAACAGTCGTTTGTAAAATTCAACTTATGACTTTGATATCAGAAAAAAAAAAAAATCCTCTGCTGCGGTATTATCCTTTTTAGAGATGTTAATTCAGGGTCTGTATTAGTCTCAATGTGCTACTGTGTAACTTTTTTGATTTGATGAGGTTTGTTTTATTCGAGCTCTTATTTTTCAGTTTTCTGGTCATCTGTATCAATTTCAGAGTTAATTCACACTGCAAGTTATGGAATCATCTGTTTAGATTGCTCATCAAATAGACTTGATTATGAAAACTGTTACTGTTTTAATACCTGTAGATTTCTTGTGGCTTTGTTTTTGTTTTTGTTTCATTTGCTTTTTTAATTTTGTGCTACACTAGTTTGCCATGTAGCAATTGCACTGTGCAATATTTACAGTATGAGGACTGGGAAAACTAACTCTATGGATGTGATGTCTATTTACAGTTTGCGATAGTGTTTCCTCTCTAGTTCTCAGTGATTTAGGTGTGACCAAGCCTTCTCTACTTTGTCACATTAAGCGGGTTTTCCAGGTGACTCTTTTGGTGAGTGTCAAAATAAGACTTTATGGTGTATTATTGTTAAGATTCACTTTGAATTAAAAAAATCTATTGATGCAGCTCTTTTTGTCTCCGTCTGTTTTTTGTTCCATCATTTATTGATTCAGGTAAATTTCTTGTATTGAATGCACGGGCCAACACGGGTGGAAGTAACTAATTACGGCTACACAAATTACTGTCATTAAGTGATCTTCCCCCCCCCCCCCCCCCAAGTCTGTAATTTTACTTGTACTTAAGTATGCATTACACCATGTAATCTACTTAGTACCTATTCAAATCATAATTTAGTACAGAGTACAATTCAAATTCATATCTTAACCTTTCATCTGCATTGTTTTGTAGCCAATAAGGCTCTCTTAACACATAGGGGCCAGTGAAAACCCTGACATAATGACAAAACACACAGATCTCCCCAGCTGGCTCAGGATTGGAGAGGTGACCACTGAGCAGAACAGAACAGGAGCTGGAAGTAATTAAGACTTAAGATTTGGAAAAACAAACCCCTTTGATTGAATGTCTGCTATTATTATTAATAATAATAATAATAATAATAATAATAATAATAATGATAACGTCAACGGTTAAAAAGTAACTAATGCTCTGAGTAGTGTGAGAAGAATACTTTGTACTTTCACTTAAGTATTATTTTAAAACCAGTCGTTCTACTTGTAATTGAGTAATGCTTCAGTAATGTAACTGTAACCTGTGACCTACATCATCACCACTACTGCAAATTGTACGCCACATCCTCAAACAATGCTGGTTAGTAACTCTGGCTCATCGTGCGTCAGGGGTTTTCAAACTTGTACCAACATGAGATGGTTGCAACTGCTAATTATTTTGATTGTTGATCAACCCTTTTGTCTGTAATATATCAGACATTGCTAAAAGAAAGCGCGTCACAGTTTCCCAGATCCCAATGTGATGTCTTGAAAAATCTGTGCGGCCAACTGTTAAAAACTCAACGATGCTCCATTTTGTATGCTACTAAACAGAGAAAGACAGCAACCGCTCAAATTTGAGAAACTGGAACCAAAGAGCGTTTGGTATTTTTTTAATTTGTTAATTATTTAGAAGATGTATTGATTATTTATTGCTATGGATTCATTTTCTGTCAATCAAATAATGAATTCAAAGACTAGGGGTCCCCAGAAATGTTCATTTCATTGCACAATTCCATTATAACTGTGTTGATGAAGCTCATGTGACATGATTGAAAGCTGCAGAACAGCTACTTCATGGAGAAATTAGTAATATGGGTGAGCACTTCAGTGTTCACCATTGATTCTGTGTAAAACAAACACAAATATTATTGCTGAATGGATTATTCAATTATTGTTTTTAGTAATGTAATACATTATGCAGCAATGATTAATATTATTTTCAACACAGGCTCTGTTACATGGGGTTTGTCTGCCTGTAATAACCAGGGGCCTTCATCTGTCTCATCAGTTAGTTTGTGTTTCTCTGGGTGTGTGCTGACACCTGGTGGAGATGAGGAGGCACCACAGCCGGTGTTATTTGTACACACTCAGATATTAATGAAGCGATTATTGTGATTCTCAGGACAGGCCGTACATTCCTGTTAATGGAGGTAAAGACAAAAAAAACACAAAAACTGAATGTTAATCCATGGATGTATGAACGAGGCTAAAATTGACCGTTTTTCATATGGAGTTCTGTGTGGTGTCGTTCGCCAGCAGAGGGCGCCCTACAAGGCTGCACGCTTTGACTTTCCGCCGACAATTAACAGCAGGGAGGCTAATTTACGCGCTTTGACCAGGGGGCGGTGTTTAAATCCACCACCCCACCGGCTCCCATACCTTTACATTCGTGTCTTAGCGTCACGCTCGCACGTCTTAAATGTGTGCCATCCGTCTGGAGCGGCTCGGTTTACCCGCCAGCAGCTACATGTCAAACCTTTGGCAAAGTGTGCGCGCCGCCCTGCGCCACACGGTGCTGATGGGTGGACCGAGCGCAGCGGAGCGATAGGGCGCATTTCTTAATTTCCCTTCAACGCCGCGTCCCCCCTCCAACCAACCAACCAACCAACCCCCCTCCCCTCCACCCTCCAGCCCTGGACACACGACGAGACCGCGGGACCGCTGTGCTTCCCGTTCACACACGAGGATCGATCCAATGTATTATTTACGACCGAAACTTCAGCAACTTGTCCACTGGATATGGCTCCCGGTCTGAGGAGTGGGCGGCGGACAGGTCACCCCAAAGTAGTGGTGGGAGCCGGCGGCGGAGCGGAGCCCGGCGGGTGCTCGCCGCGGAGGAAGGATGCCGGAGGAGAGGGGAGGTGTTTGAGGACCAGGTGGAGAGCCGGAGCGGCGGGGATGCTCCCGAACTGTCTGCTGTCTGTGGGAATGCTTGTACTTCTTGTCCGGTGCGCTTTAGCCGCAGAGGGTAAGCACGTCTGGTTCCGAGGGAGAACACACGCCGATGTGTTGTCACTAACCTGTCTTGTCACATCCAGGCGACACTGCGAGTGACATGTAACAGGATGGGTGGGAAAAAAATTGTGGTCTTTTGTTTCACACAGGCGGCGTGCTGTAATCCGCACATTTGCTGCTGCTGGCTGGGTCGCACGACTCGCACAGGCTGGTCGGCTGAGAAGCGTGCCATACCATTGTATAAGGGGAGGGAAAAAACTTAACTATCCACGATCCAGGCTGCATGCATGAGGCTGTTGTTGCATTGGCATTTGCGCAGTCAGGGAATGTGTCCAAGCGGCTATTATTCAGGATCAATCCCCCCCCCCGACCACCCCCCCACTGACCGCACTTACATGATATGTTGTATGGGAGACGGTGCTGCGCAGGGTTTGCTTTATGTGATGTAACTCTCTCACCTACTAATCTTTCCACCTGAGCCTCCTGCTGCTGAAGCCCCACTCTTTTGTCTCTGCCATCAGATTGCACTGCACAGACCTTGAACACTCTGCTTCTCCTCTGCAGATGCTGCTGGACTCATTATTCTGAGCCCATCTCAACCCTCAACTTTGTCCCCCCCCCCCCAACCCAAGTCAACTTCTCTTTCCCATTGCTTCTGCATTTGGCATTTCACAGGGTTATTAGACATTATTCTCGTCTGTGACTGAGCTCCAGGGAGTTGTTGTGGGGATGCAGTGCAGTCACAGGACAGTCTGTGTTCCAGAGCATCTGGGTCAGCACTAATGACACACATACTGAAGCCCACTGTAGGTCTGTCTGTCTCTGGCGGCATGAGAGGCAGCTGGGGTAAGGTTGGCCGACATAGCTGCAACCTTCGAAAAACCAAAAGAAACAGACTCGACTGCAGAATGCAGGCTCCGATTTGGCAGCGTTCGCTCGAGGAGATGCTCTGGTGTGACCTCCCAGGTTTAAAACAGAACAAAAGGAGGTGTTCTTTGCCATGTGTGTAGCTCCATCACCTCCCTCCAGGCTGCAAACTGTGATGTGGTGGCGATAGTCTCACCTCTGCTGATGCACTGCTACAGTAGCAGAGTCTCCTCTTCTCTCCCTCCCTCCCTCCACCTCCTCCTTCTCACAGTCAGCACATCCATTCTTAAACACACGAGCCCAGCAGCAGCACCCAGGCCATACAGCACATGTTGGCTGAAAGAGGCATACCGGTACTTCTAGCGCTCGGCTCGTCAAGAAAGTGTGCGCTTCTGGTTTGCTGAGATTGAACGTTGGATTCTGTGGCTGACTGAGTGTTTACAGTAGCGTCCGTGCTGTCTTTTAGTAGTGTTATGGGTTTGAAACATGGAGTAGACCGCACTAGACAGCAACGTTATGTAAAAGGTCCACAAATTCAAGAAGACATAACATTGGCGTAATGGAAATGTCCTTTTATGTCTCAGCATTAGCCGCTGTGCGTTTTCTATAAATCTGACTGAAACAAAAGCCTCCTCATTAAAGAGCCGTCTTCATGACAGCCAAAACAAATCAGGGCTCTTCTTGCTGGAACAGTTATTTCCTACGTGGAGCAGTGAAATTACGCGTGGCTCAATAATTTTCTTTGATTTGAAAGTAATCTCTAAGCTTTGGCTTACTCCAAATCCCCTCTATCCGCTGTTCCGTATAGATCTTTAATCTGAGACTTTATTCAGCGAATTAGGGGTGATGCTAATTCAGATATTGGCCTCGTTAAAGGGTGATGTCACCATTTTTAACATTAAAGTGTGTCAATAGGTTTTGGGGAGTACTGGTGCATATGTGGCAAAAAAGTCATGTAAAGGCTTTTGTGGCTCCAGAGGAAGCTGGATGTGATCTGATAAATTGCCTCCAGTGATGTCACTCAGTGGCCAAGTTGCATTGTGGGTAGTGCAGGCACCAGATTTTGAAATGCACATTGGTCTTACATTGCACTCCTACAACACGTGGACAGAATCGATACAGCAGAGCCAGAGATATCACCTTTTTTTATTCCATACATTCTTCTTCCTCCCCTAAACATGGTGCCTACATTACCCACAATGCAACTTAGCCACTGAGTGACATCCCTGGAGACAGTTCTGCAGATTACATGCAGCTTCCTTTGGAGCCACAAAAGGGCTTTATCCTACTTTTTCACGTGTTGTCGTACTCCCCAACACCTGTAAACACACTTCAATGTGAAAAATTGGTGGCGTTACCCTTTAAGTGGATCACGTATCAGCGTTGGGTAGGAGGTTGAGGGATTGGCCAAAAAGTTGTGTTCTTGTATTATTCAGACAGTAACCCTATTAGGAGATCAAACCTCAACAAACCACACAGCCACGAGAAGAAATATGATGACCAGAAGGCCTACGTCTGATACGGACCGGTCATACATCATGGCGTGCCTTTGGG
Organism: Pagrus pagrus; assembly: GCF_965226575.1. Classification (NCBI taxonomy): domain Eukaryota; kingdom Metazoa; phylum Chordata; class Actinopteri; order Spariformes; family Sparidae; genus Pagrus; species Pagrus pagrus. The sequence goes on along the minus strand of NC_140185.1, from coordinate 26,402,063 downwards.
TGGGAGAAAAAAAATCACATTTCAGATGATTTGGTTGATGTCTATAATGGACTGCAGGGTGAGTGTAAATCAAACTGCAGCTGTCCCGTTGACTGTGGAGGCAATCTGGCTTAGTAATTGCTTTTGTGTTGTTATATTAGACAGCAAAAATGAAACTATAAAACAATAAAGAAACCACTGATAAATGATGCATTACAAAGTTGAAGTTTACACTACTACACCTAAGGCGGGTTAGGGATAGGGTTACACCCCGGCCAACACTGACATGTTAATGTTATTTTTTTTTTTAATGTTTTCAACTAAAAGTAACAACAGTTAACAACAGAATGTGAAGAAATAACAGTGTTTACTTTATGACGTCTGTGTATTCTATTGTAGAGATGGCGACTGAAGTTAGCATGCTAACCAGCTAGCCCCGGCCCATCCTGGTCCAAAGCTCCTGTGCTAGTGGTGCAAACACCAACACTCCTCTGGTCCCCGAGCTCCCGGTCCGTACTGCTAGCTGCACAGCTAGCTGAGCTAACGAGCCAACAGTTAGCAGCAGTTAGCGGTTATCCTGGTGATATGCTGCCCCCTATTTGTTTAAAAAAAAAATGAATTTGACAGATCACCAGTTCTTACATATTACACCTTTAAAATGTATAATGTCCCGCTCAGTACAGCATGTATCTTGGTCCGAGTGCTTCATTAAAAAAATAATCCAAGGGATGGTATCAAGATTGTTTGTGTTTTAAAGAAAAATACTATGAGCTACAAGATCCTAAATCGATCAATATTTGGGCTGCAACAAACAAATCCTTTCATTATTGATTAATTTGCTGATTATTTTCACAATAAATCAATCAAGATTGCGAGAATTGCTCATCTCAATTTCCCAGAGGCTGAAGTGACGTCTTCAAATCGCCTCTTCAGTCCAACAAACACGAAAAAGAAGCTGGAACCAGCAAACGTTTGACATTTTTGCTTGAAAAATTACTGAAATGATAAGTTGATTACAAAATAGTGTATATAAATTACAAGCATAAACGTAATCGACTAATGGTTGCAGCTCTGGTCAGTATCAGTACCGGCCCCTAAAACCCAGTATCGGTCGGATGACACTGCTCTGTCTGTGTGCGTGTCAGATCTACTGAGTGAAAAACGTCCTCGGTTGCTGTGAGCTGGTATTATCCTGACTCACAGCTTCCTCCCGTGTGAAATCAGTAAAACATGCGGTTTCTATGGGAACGCCAATTTTTGCCCACCAATAACCATTTCCCCCCTTTAAACCCCTTAACAGTCAGTAGAGTAGAGAGGACGGTGCAGGGTGCAGCGTGGGTATCCTGAGTAATGTGGCTGCAAAGAAGAAGCTTTTTCCCGCAGTTAGATTGATCTTTAATTAGCTGGCAGGATCTCTGGTCTGGTTTATTGCTTTCTTATTAACACAGCTGGTGAAATTATGTTCGGCAGCGGCTCGAGGACACACACTGAAGAGCAAGCTAAGCAAAGGCATCTTCGGTCCTTCCACAATCAAATGACTTCCCCGTGACGTCACCTCTGTTTACTCTGCAACCCGGCCGTTGCTTATGAGTGCTGACAGCTTGGTTTTGACAAGAGTTAACCTTCGAGACCTTGCTCTATGAGAAGCTTTCCCTGAGCTGTTGCCAGTCATCACTTTCTGCTTAGAAATTCATTGAAAGGAGACATGACAGTAAGATCCAAAGCCATTTCCTATTCGCATTGCAGTCTTTTTACCCATAAAGCGACTGTTAAGTGAATGGGCCGGGGAGCCGCACATCACAGCGTTCTCGCAATCGTGCGGTTCGGTATCTTGCACCTTTCCCTCCCTCTGTCTAGATTAGCCTTTCTGGCGGTGTCACGATGGTTAATGGAAGAATAACCTCCAGGAATTGTTTTTTTTTTTTTTTTAAAGAAACAGCAACTATGACTCACCCTTTGGTCTGATGACCTGTCTACGTGCGCTCTGGGTTCTCTGGAGCACACAGAGGACATGATCTCCCTGTTTATTTCCCTCGTTTCACCTCATTTCAGTGATTTACTGTACGGCAGTTAATTATGTTGTAGGTAAGCATGTCAGCAGGGTTTAAGATGTATGCGTGTGCGTGTGTGTGCAGTCAAGATAGATGGTTTCTCCTGAGGTGGAGCTGCCTTCAGCTGTGCCTCTGCGAGTCTCTCATTTGTTTTGCGCGCCATCGCGACGCAAACATTTGTCTTAGTGAGCAGACAAATATCAAATTGAAAAGTCAATTTACAAAAACACGATTTAAAAAAAAAAAAGAAGCGTTGTTTATAGTCTATTCGCTCCTCTAAATCTGTTTGCTTTCGCATGTTATGAATGAATGTTGTGTGCCAGAAATGAAAAAACGGTAAAAGTGCAGAGACAGAGCGTTGTGTGATGTGATTTGAAATAAATTCATTCTCAGAGTAAAAAGAACATTCGTTGTTATCTATCTCCGCTCTTTTTTTTCCTGTCACCTCTTAAAGAAAGTCAGGAGGTGTGCAGTCTTTTCTCCGTCGCCGCTGCAAAAACAAAGCAGGCAGCTCTGCTACAACACATAGATGTCATGATAAGAAAGACAAACAGGCTTCTAATTAGTATCTTGGACCATCTGCCTCGCATTATCCCTCGTACAGCTCAGTGCAATCAGGGGATATTGTGTTTGTGTGGTGTGTGTGTGTGCTATCTCCACGTTTCCCTCCAGTATCTCTCTATACCTCCTTTGCCTCTCTGTTCTCTCGTCCGTCTCTCTGTGTTTTGGCAGTTTTGGTACAGGTAGATGGCGGACAAAAAAGCCTGGCTCTGCTGCTGCTCGATGAAGGACAGCAGGCTGCCTGATTTATTGGGACACACTGTGTAATATACCACACTGCTCTGCACAAGGCCAGTGTTCATCACACTGCATCACACAGGACCACAGCAGAGGAGAGCATGACAAGCCTGAGTGTATGGGAAATTTAGAAATGGAATGGTTGGATTTTAAATAATTTGGATTCGGGGGTAGACAGATTATTGGGCCTAGCCCATTATCGGGCTGATACCCCTAATTTTTTTAGATTATTAGTATCGATGAATTTTCTGTCAGATTGCCGATAAAATAAACTAATTTAGAAATGTGCTACTTCAGACCTGATGCAGCATCCTGTCACACAATGTCCCGCCCACAACGCTATCTGATTGGTAACACGTCACAATTAATAGCCTATAAACACTGAATAATCACAATATGCAAAGTAACTACAAAGTATAAAGTAGCAGAAAATGGAAATACTCGAGCAAAGTACCTCAAAATTGTACTTAAGAACAGTACTTGAGTAAATTGTACTTAATTTCTACTGTAAATGAATATCGGTCCCAAATCGGTTTTCAGTCTCCTTGATTTCTAATAATCAGTATCGGTCGACCCCTGATTTGGATGATAGCCTACATCTTTTAGAAGAACTATAACAACTACTAACAACTAATGGTACGAACGTAAACAAGGTAGCAGCTCTTACTTTTGTTTTTGGCGGGGATTTAACCATTTTAACGCCAGGGCCACCTCTGCTAGGGATGTCAGCAGTAACTGTTTACCGCAGAGAAAATATCCGGTGATGCTAAAGCCTGCCTAGGTAAAAAGGGAAGCATGCTCAAAGAAGCTCAGTGTGGGAACACTTCCCCCAGAAAGTCAAATGTAAGTTCCATTAAGGTGAAGAATGGACCAATTATTAATGTTTTTGGTCACACCTGTGCCTGTCCTGCTTTGACATGCTGTGAAAAGGGTCTATTCCTTATTATTTTTCGCCTCCGCCTCTTCGCCAGTGCCATTTGAAACTTTTACTTAACGGTCAGACATAACGGTTCGTATATCCGCAGTGCTGAGCCTTCCAGTTTGCCCTTTTTGAATGATCAAGACAGACTGCTGCCTCCTGTCGGAAATGATGAGTTATTTCCTCTTACGCAGGCGCAGAAGGTACGAGCTAGTCGAATGTCGGCTGTAGTCTTCTGTGGCGTGGTCAAGAGCTGCTTTGGACAGAGGTGATGTAAGGCGACGCAACTGTTGGTCAGGTGTGTCTGGGCCTTAAATGTGTGCAAAGAGATAGACCTACTAGAATTTTATCATCTTTTTTCAAGGAACATGCTAAGAACAAATCTGGGAACTTCTCTTTCAGGAACCCTCTTCTATAGAGTAAGAAATTTGAAAATGGCGTAATGCACTTTGTTTAGCTTAATGAGTATCTAAAGACCAGTTATTCACATGGGGAAGACACATCAGGTGAACCAAATGCAGATTTCTTTTTGGTGTTTGCAGGTCCTGCATTCCCACACAGCTGTTGTCCTGGCTCATCAGTATTCTGCTCAGGTTGTAGATGGGCATAGCTACACTGGATGTCACCACACTTTATATAGTAATAAGGATGACAAAGGTGTTATTTGTCTCGCCCTGAGATTCAGGTTGTGCTCGAACAGTTGAGTGTAGGGCCTTTAAAAGTGATGGCTCGATATGGCCAAGATATGGCTCAAAGCTATCCCAGAGATGCACAAGATGGGGCCCGGACTCTGGTGGTTTTTGTCAAGTTTGATCAAGTGAATTCCTTCTCTGTTACTTTGAGTGATTTCATGGGAAAGTGAAAGATACGGAGGTTAAAAATTTACGAAGATTTTTTACCAGAAGTGAATGAGGCTGGATCAGCCCAGGATTTAGTGAGACAGAAGGACAGTAAGAGAGATTCGCCTCCTCACAGATGGGGTCATCAGTCACGTTTAATGGTGTCACTGTCATCTATCACTTTTAGTTCTTGTCTACTGTTGTTATAAATGGAAATGCTAAGTGTAATGCTAAGTGTAGCTGTAGGCTTTGCCTTTTTTTCCACACAGACGCCTTTTGTGGACTGTGGCATTTATAAGCTAATCCCTTTGAACCACTGGAGGAGGGGATGTGAGATCACTGAGACGCACGAAAACATTCATTACACTGAGCCTTCAAAATGTTACAAGCTGAGCAGCTAGCAAAGAGTGCACGCAAACATTTACACAATGTACACAAGCAAGGAAACTCTTGCTCCTCAGTAAATCTGAAAAAAGTGGAACGATGGCAAGGTGAGCAAGAGTTAGCAAGAGATATATCGGCCAGTTAGTGGCTCACCATCGGCCCATCGCCCATCATTAGAGTAGGGTTGGGCTGATCGCCAATGGCCGACAGTCATTGACAACAAACCCTTCACCATTGCAACATCATGATGAAAGTCCTGCCTGCAACTGTGAGTGGATGCGTTATTGTTGGAGCACGTGATAACAGCCCAGCCCAGGAAATACGTCAAACTGTATGTTAACAAAGGACGATATTTAGTCGATCTAGATTTAGTTTTGTAGATTATAACCTTTAATTTAATGGCATTTGATACCCTTACTTTTACTAGTGAGCTGCAGATCGTCTACAACCGCCAACTTGATTCATTTATACAGTAAATTTGCGGTGATACAAGAAAACGGTTATCTTTAGCTCAAAGAAGCTACGTAGGAGCTGCGTAGTAGCTACTTCTATGTGTTACCGCATACATCCTCTTTCTCATTACATGTAGGTGTATTCATTTGAGTCAATGTCCATATAGAAAATACCAGTGAATGGGACATTGTTGGTCCGTGACCCGTTTTTTGGTCTGTCTTCTCATGACTACAAACCTCAGAGCGTTTACATATTGTCATGTAAATGTGAGGATTGCCCTTTGTTTGTGTGCTCTAATTGGATTGTGTTGAAACTGGGGCGAGGCTGGGAACATTCATCACCTATCGACCTACAACAGAATAAGTGAGATCGTACAGTATGAGTGTAATGTAAAATTCACATACAGTTCCCTGCAATTTCAGAGAGTTTTTTTCTTTTGCATAACAGACAACAATATGAGAGCACCAGTCTTAAACATTGCTTGAAGTGACCCCATGTAACATCCTCAGCCCGAGGCGGAGAACGGTTGTTTGTGGTATGCTAATGCTCTGAAACATCAGCGTCTCACTCGCGGTCTGCGGAGAAGCCTTTGATTTTAAATCCCAGTGTCATCACAGATTCGGGGACGCTCTCTCCTCTCGTATTTCTGGCTTTACTGAAGCAGGTTGAGAGCTGAGGCAACGGTGACAGCGTCAGCGAAGCGTCGGGAGCGCCGTGGAGGGCTGAGCTGAACTCGGAGAGCATTAAAGAAAATGTTCAACAGTTTTGAGAAGCCTTTCTTATTAATCAGTTATCAAGCTGTCTCAGGACTTTTAAAAAATGTTCTCCTGGCAGGATCCAGAGGCCGCTTTATTGCTTATACTCTTACTCACACTTGGAGGTAATTCAAATGACTTCACAAACTTAAATATGGGATGCTGTGAGAGATAGATTTAAATGCATCGAACTGTAGTCATGCAAGGGTAAAACCTTAAAATGTGTCGTGCATTTTGAATGACGGATAGGACACACTTTCTGTTTTTTTTTACATTTTCCCTTAGTAAGAGGGAGATTTTCTTGCACACACACACACACACACCACATATTGAAATGCACTTACTTTTATGCACATTCATAAATCTATACCACGTAGCATTTGTTTGATTTATGCCCTCACTTTAGTGCTCTGAAGTCACCCCTTAAGTCTTAAAATGAGACGGGCTGTTCCCCACAGGCCAATTCATTACTGGGATAATCCGAGTGTGTAGCCCCGCTGCCTCTGGAGAACTAACCCTGTGCAATACACACAATCGCACACAAGCCAGGCCTCTACACATGCTCCAGCTCATACCCCATCTGTAAGCAAATGTCTATGAGAGCCTCAGAATTTGTTTCCCTTCATCCTTCATGGGTATCTTATTAGTCCGTCCTCAGAGATTGTACCGGCGCGTGCGCATCCGTGCGTGTGATGTGTGCCACAACTCGCCAGTCTCAGCACTTTGTAACCTGCTGCAGAGAGGGAACATTGCTTTTGTTATTAAACTTTTTCTTTTTTAATTGCGGAGCTGCCGCATTGTACGTTTCTTCATATCAAGCGGATATGTTTGAAGCTGTAAGCAGGTACACCTGCACGGGAGACACAGAGCTCGATAATTGAATTACAACAATGAATGTCTGTGTTTCGTCTACCAACTGAACAAACAAACCAAATTAACAGCTTTTCCACATGCTACAATGTCAGGGAAAATGCAGTTGAGAGCGTGATTGTGTGTCTTTCTGACTCGACGCTTCTTTTATTTGTTGTCTGTGAAGGTCAGGAATATCTCCTCGTGGTATACATACATCTCAGTGATGATATTGTTACCTAGGAGATAGGCCTCTCCTCGACAGTGGACGTCATTACGAGTCATGGAGCCATTAAGCTGTGCGGACTAAACGTAGTTTAAATTAGAAGAATGACAGAATATCCAATTCAAGAAGTAAGTCTGTGAGGAACGAGGAGGAGGAAGTGAGGCTTAGGGTTGATATGAACCGACAGACTCTCTTTTGGGGTAAGAGATTCAGGCTGATGAAGGAAAACTTTATATTTCACTGGCGAAAATGTGAGTTAATATTTTAAATCATCCATAAAAGAACTACAAATCAAGGTGTGCGGAAGGCAACAGTTTACTAGTAGACGTGCGATAAATTGCACACAAAAAATGTGTTCATTTCCTCAAAGAAAGAGCAAAAGAGCATAATACATTTTTACAATCTTCCCTTTTTATGCTTACACTTTAATCTGTGTGACACCACAGATGCACATCAGAAAAAAATGTTCCTATCTTGATACGTACTGATCTCTCATCCTGAAAGGAAGCTGCTCAAAGGAGGCCACCTTGCCTTGTTGGATAAAACTATTCCTGAAGTGGCTCCCGTGGGGACGTCCATCCTCTTAATAGTATCTGTCTGCCCACCATAAAGCCTGTCTGGGATAAATCTGCAGCGATTCAGTGGGCCACTGTGAGCGGATAGATAATCTTGGTCAAAAATCTAAATGAGGACTGGTAAGCGCTGAAATAATTATGAACTTTCTGCCAAAAGCTGAATGAGAAGATATTCTCATAGCAGATGGCCTCGTCTGAACTCTGACACTTCCAACAGTTTGGATTATTTGTCCGCCCACATCTTGAACTGTGTCCAGTAGAGTCCGTTAAGTGCCATGAAGTAGCGAAGCTTTTTGAAAAATGTCCTTTGTTCTCTGCATTGAGCATTTTCAGTGATAGTCCCTGAAAGCTGCCTTTTTCTGACAAAGTAAACTGAACTGAAGAACTGGTTGACCCACACAAAACAAATGAGGTATCAGGTATTGCTAAAAAAAAAGTTTGCTCTTGGAAGATTTACCTTTTCTGCTCGCAACAAATGTTTCCAGTCCGTATAAATTGTCCTACGAAAAGAGAGGAAAGAGGTGTAGCTTTGACAATATTTTATTGTATTTTATTTCGGGGGAAGCGTTGTTCTGAAACGTACCAGCCTGAGTGATGATACTGTAGGTATTTGTTCTTTGCAGCTCTTTCTGGCATCAGACTTACTTTGCTGTTTGTCCAACTGCAAACACTTAAAGATACAGCAGTAGCTTAGAGTCTAGACTATGTCTGCATTATCTGAAAATGCTGTTTATGTTGGACTTGTAAAAAGCAGGTGAACAGCGTGCCGCTGCACTAAGATGTCGATCAACTCACTTTCTTATGATGGCAAAGTCACACAGGTTAATGACAGAAGCTACTGATCAGCTGTACGACTCACAGATACAATTATATGCAACACATGCAAGCTGCATTATGGGAAACAATCCCGGTGGTGTGCATCATATGCTGCCAGTGTGCGTTACACGTTCCCTGACTTTGTCTAACCAGGCTCTCCATCCACTCTGAAATGCAACTTTTCTAATGCCAAAGTACTAAAGAGCTATACTTCAAAGAAAATGATGTAATTTAAAATATATAGTTTTAGGGCAGAAAATCAATTTCAAAGATCCAGTATGCCTTCCACTTAGGGCTGGGCAATATATCCATATTATATCGTTTGACTTTCCTTCTTAAGTCTGTAGGAAGTAGAGCCTTTTCTGTGCTTTTCTAACCAGTGTGGTGATGTTTGATGACCACGATGTTGTTGAGCACTAATGTAGAGGAGGTGCGACTACCAGTCTGAACTGTCAGGGGTCTGTTTGTGAGGAAGTCCAATATCCAATGAGTGTGGTAAGCTCGCCCAGACCATTTCAGTCAGTCCCACGGGTGAGATTGTATTGAATGCCGAGCTGAAACCAACAAACAGCGATGGTGGCTGTCTTTTCATGTTGTCTTTTCGCGGTGTTAAAGGCTATATTACGGTAAAGCGAAGCAATTCCGAACTAAAAGTTGTACCTCTAAATATGTCGAGTTGGGTCTTTAATGAGGTTTTGTTTACCCACTGGCTCATTATAGCCACATCACAGAGGATATTTCCCACAAATCTCTGTTTGGTTTGTGTCAAACCAAAAGTCGCTAACAATATCGTTACAAAGTATCAATATGAGGATCTATGGTCAAAAAATATTGTTATATTTACTTTTGTTGCCCTGATCCTAGCACTTATAAAGTGGTTTTGATTAGATTTCAGAATATGAATATATACAGTACATACTGTATGTATTGTGTGTTGCGATACAGCCTATCGCCCACACTTGGTTCCCCTGATGTCCTTGTTTTGGTAACAATTGCAACGCTGAAGAACAATTGAAGGATTCATCTCTCTGTAAAAACAGCAATATCACAATTCAAGACTAGACATTGGTTTTTTGTGCACCTTTTGCCAAAGCAATTCTGAATGTATTATCCATTGATTTTGCAATAGCCATTACAGTAAAGTATCCCGGCCAGCGTTAGAAACAAAACCTGTTTTCACCCTCCACTGAACACTGTCATGTCTCACCTCTTGTGCTACTCTCTAATAAGACCTCCTCTCTCTTATCTAAGTGCTTAATTCACTTACGAAAGGTTTCATGAATTTTACTGTACATATCCGTTAAATATGCCGTCTAAGTGCTCTTTGTTTTCTCAACTGTTCTCATAATTAACTCGCTTAATTAGATGTTTGTTTTTTCACTCAGCTGAAGGAGCGATACATAATTACTTCTAAATCATTTAATTGCATATCTCCACACTTTTCAAAGTGAAACGGAGTCTTAAATTACAACTTCATTGCTACGATCGAGTAGCCTAACTGACAGCAGACATACAGCGAGTTGATTTTTGGATGCGGTAAGCAACTGCAGCATGATTGGACATGGTCAGCAGTAATTTAATGTATATGTGTAGCAACATGTAAGACGATCGTTCACTGTGGAGCTCACATGCGTCTTTCCTGGTGTAAATATCTGCAAGACTCATTAAAGACATGACAGCGGGATCCTATATGACCACCATGACAGCAGCAGCTGCAGTGTGACACAGCCGCTGGCCCTGCGGTGTTGTGGTGAACTGAGGGTGTAGCTGAGGCCGCCGTTTGAGAGCTCATCCATCGCGCTGCCTGCTGGAGGAGGTGGTGATCTCGGTGTTTGCTTTGACTGTGTGGTGCGTCAAGGTTGAACGTATGATGGCTGTGATGTAAAACACGAACAGTGTTGTCAGTGTTGAAGCTCTAACACGATGTTCGACTGGTCGCTCAGCTGTGTTAAGGTGTATAATGCAGCCGTGTCATGTTTTTGTTCTCAGCTGCAAACCGTATCTGTGAGATTTTCTCTGCTCTTGTTCTGTCTGTCTCCCGGCGTGGCCAAGAACGGAGGGGTTGTGTAAACTGTGATTTGGTGTTTCTTTTCTGGTCGCAAGGGAAGCAGCTTTAGTTTTTGAAGAGCAGAAAATATATTAGTGAAGACAGCAAATTATAGTCTTGAGTTTAACTGCATGGACAAGCTATTGCCCATTTAATATTTCTCACTGACTCACCAGCTCTTTGAAACACAATCAGCGGGCATATTATTGACTAGTGGCTCCCGGTGTGGTTTCCATGCACCTCCAGAGAAGCATGAGCGAGGGCTGCAATTTACGATTATTTTCATAATCTGCCAATTGTTTTATTGATTAGTTTGGTCTATGAAGTGTCATAAAAATGTAAGAAATGTCCATCAAAATTACCCAGAGCCCAAGTACACATATTTGTTTGAATAGATTTTTATGTACAACTAGCAGGTAAATGCCCCACAAAAATCACTGTGCAGAAGTAGAAGACTGATGCCGGATTTAGACTCCACAATAGCAGCCAGTTAATAGCCTGGCCTGAAAAACGTAGACGTGGGAATGAAAAAAAATGGGTGTCAACTGTTTGTGTTTTATCCTGTGTGGTTTATTGTGGACAACAACTGGATGCGGCATTCTCAAAAAGATAAGTGTGTCTGTTTTATGTATTTTTTTGCGCTCAGCCCAACTGTATGGCGACATGGCGAGTTGAAAGAGAATTGATGTTGTTGGTTGAGGATGGGTCGCAGTCGTTTTTTCTTTTTTCTCGGCTTATCTTTTCCGAACACAAGACCGTATCCTACACGCTGCTTCTGACCCCATTATTTCACCACTGGCCCTTTGTGTGTTTGTTGGTTTGTCAGCAGGATTACACAAAATTTAGGGAACGGATTTCCAGGAAACGTCGATTCTCGATCCATATTAGACCCCGTTAACTTTTGGTGCAGATCCAGTGTTTTTTTTTTTTTACATTTTCATTAGTTTCTCAGGGAATAATGCAAGGAACCAGGTCATAAGTATTTAGGTGGCTGGTATGTATGAGTGGATAAAGGGGACTGTTGGGCTTTGGCGGAGGTGTGCGCTCTACTGAGTGCCAGTCCAGTTTGTTTGTAGTCTTGTTGCCAGAAGTGGGCCCCTAACTCCCCTTCCTGATGACATCACACAGGTTGTGGAAGGTAACACGCTATGATTCATCATGCGGTCTGACATGCCTCTCGACTGAGTCACGGAAAGAATTCACGACATTATAATCGCCTAACCGGACACAGTGACCATCTTATCAAACAAAAAATATTATGTTGTCTAAGCACAGCAAGAAAAGCAGCAAATAATCACCTTTAAGAGGCTGTAGCCACTTTTTTTCCTAAGAGGTTAGTAAACCTATATTGTAGATTCTCATATTCTGTTAATTAGCGCAAATGTTCTTATGCTTTGAGGTGTCTAGAAGGGGAATAGCTTAATATTGCATTGCAGTAACTTTAAAGAGTAATATTTATTGGCCGTATAAAACATTTTATGACTTATTTACAGTCAAATAATCAAAAATCCTTTTTCTAAACCAAAAACTTCCTCACGCTGTCAGCAAGTAAAACATGAGCATCTTAATTTATGGCTTGCTGCTTGTAGTGACCCGAGATTATAGAGCCTTGTGATTGTATTACATACATTTTGACATTTCTTGTGCTTGACTCGAGTATGGATTTCAGAGGGGATCCTGGAAGCTTAACAGGCTTATCCCACCTTGTTATCCCCCATTGTCGTCTTCCCTTCATCCTCCTCGTGCCTCGGCTAACCTCCGCCGCACCACAGCCAATAAATACGGTCAGAGCCGTTGCATCTGCTCAGCATCGCGCATTAGTTAGTGGTCTCCAGTCTGGAGGTTGTGGAGCTCTCAGGAGGTCATTAGATAATCGCCGAGAAGCCTTGTGCCAAAAAATTGTTTTGTTTTTTTTCCTGCCATTCTGCATTTTCTTCTGCAATACTGAATTAATTCGAGACACTAGACATGTGGTAGTTAATAACATGGAACAACACGGAGGTAAAATCATCTGCTTGAGCTGCCCACCATCCTGCAGGTGTACGAAGGTTTCACAAGGTGGACAACTGCAATATCGTCGTCGATGTCATGTCACTTAAGCGCCTCTCAATTCACGATGGCCTTCTTTTACATCATGTTTATGTTAATAGACTCCAGAGGCAATTTGGTTTGACATGGCAGGCATGAATTATGTATCGCCGAGAAAGAAACAGTCACTTTACTCGCAAAATACAAATAAACGCAGAGACATTCTGCCTTAATGACACTGATGTCAAAAACCAGGGGTGCGAGATGTGTGGACGTTTAGGACGAATAACCTAAAAGTAAAACAATTTTGGTTAATTAGTATTATTAGCATAAACAAATAAGACCATTAGGAGGTTTATGGCTGCCTGCATTTTTAATGATGTTCTTTCAGGGTGGATTTTTGCAGATCTACTGAAGAAAACAGGAGGAAAAACTACTGTGTATTCAGCACACGCAGTCTAAACGCTCATAAACTGTTGATGCATTCGTTACTTATTATGTATTGTTAGGAGATCTCATCCTTCTTCATGCTCTACAAAGCAGACACACAGAGGGAGAGGAATGCCAAGGCGGGGTTACAGGTTGCAACATTTATCAGAGAAAGCAACACAGTTTATGGAAAAAGTGGTTTGAATTTTACATGAAAGTGTACAAATAGTGGAAAATGCTACGTTCTCCTCTGAGGTATATAGGCTCACATTTGTGCAGGAGGTTAGCACGGGACATATACATCTGTCACTTAGCAGGATGAGCTTTGACTTCCTCTGAAGTATCTCTGAGGGCCCAATTAGAAAGTCAGGGGTAAAGCTTCCCAACCGTGATACCGGCGTTCTCTTATGTTTTCTAGCGAGAGTCACAGGTGACCAAGCCATTACTTCACCTACCCTCCCTGTGATGTATTGGTCTTTTGAAAAGCAGACGGCAGGCCTCAAGCCTTCACTGAGGTCACTCTGCAGGGACAAATGATTTATTCATCTATTGTAGTGATGTTTGTTGTTTGTAGTACTGCATTGTGAGTCTCTACAGAACCAGAGCAGATGTAAACATGAGAAGCAGTGCTTGTACGCATGAAAGTGAACCCTTCTCAGTTGGCTACTGATCTGGCTCCCCTTTCAAACAGGCCCTTGGTTTTCTATTTCTATACTTTTCTAATTTAGGTTGAGCGTATAATAAGACATCATGATCCAATTCTGACACAGCTGCAGCAAAAGAAAAGACTGTTAGGCGATCCCTGATACTATTGATCATATCAAACATGAAACTTTGTTGAAGTAAATACAACCTTATTCAAACTGAGGACACTTTATGTTTTCATGGTTCTTATTTTCAGTCAATTTAAAGGTGTTGACACGCCAGAATTGTATTTACATTCAGCGTTTCTTAACACTATGCTAAAACATGTTATGATTGCATTTGGTCTCCCATAAAACATTTTGCAAAGCTGATGTTTTAAAGGTGCATTTGCGTGCTCATCGGATGGTCCCATTTCCCAAGTTGGGAAGCCGTTCTTCCGACTTCAGCGTATTCATGAGCTTTTCAGTCATAACGTGGAAACAACATGGACGCTACTTTTGTCCCAGACTTGCTGCTGCACCAGTACATTCCCTATCACCACTAAAATATTGTTTTACATGACTTCTAATGGTTAATGGCAACAACTAGTCTAACTAATCTAGGTCAGTCTACTTGGACAGAAACAGTTACAATCAAACCCCCCATTACAAATTACTGTACATGTGAAGGAAAGATATGCAACATGTGAACAAAAACTTTCCGAACTATTGACCAAACATGCACCACCTGTAGATCAGGTCCATGCACGAAAGAAACCTAAATGTGAAAATAATGCGCTCTTCATTTTATGAATGATACAGTATGTTCAAAACAACCCAGTTGCCGGAATAAATGTCGGCAAACTGTCCTGCAAACCCGGCTTAAAATTGTCCTGAGGTCTCCTTAACATCCAGTGGTGTCACGCTTACGAATGTTGAGACACAATCTTGAACTGCGGTCACTGGCTTGGCAGCCTTCTTGGCATCTCCTCCACCTCCTGATATGACAGTTCGGTCATAAACGTGTCACGTGAACGTGGTGTGGCACATTTTATAGAAATGTGAACGTAGAACGTAGACTATGACAAATGTGAACGTACCAGTGGTTTGCATTAATGTTAACTGGCGACATTTTGTCCCGGCGACTGGGCTACTTTAAGATAAAGCAGAGCAAATATATATATCAAGGTGAGAACTCCATTTTAACCAATAAACACAGTCCTGTCAGCTGCTGCGTCACTATCTGATGCCTTTTCTTGACCCCCACCTGTCATTTCACACCCACAGTGTGCCATGTCAATCGGTTTTTGTACTGTAATCCCAAGGCCCATCACAGCCCGGCATGCAGCTAAACTCCTACACTCGTCCCCTGCCTGCTCTGATATGCATAGCCCCAGGAGACGGCCGTGAACTCCAGTTCGATGCAGTCCTTTTTCTCTACACTATGTGTGTGTGTGTGTGTGTGTGTGTGTGTGTGTGAGGTTAAACCAGGACAAGAGGTCCTTATTTGAAGAGGCAGTGAATATTTTTGTCTCGAGATCTGGTTTGTTAACACAGTGTGAACAATCTTAAGATATACACAGACCTAATTTCTAAAATAAAGGTTGTCTGACAAGATCAGAAATCCTATGCTCCTTGTTTGTAGGCAGTTCAACCTGTATGAAGAAACCTCAATGCGATCGTTATATTTCATTTGTATGATGAATCCATGGCAAGACAGTATATGTATTTACCTTTGCTTTTATCTCTAGCACTCGCACTCTCTCTGCTTTCAACCCTGACAGTTCACAGGCCAGTGCTGCCTCTGGGCATGATGCTGAAGTGAAAGATGACTTACTTCTGGTGGGTTTAATGGGACTGTGATTGCCTGCAGTACCCTACTGAGCTGTCTGACTCCCAGTCATCCCGTCTGCCCCAGCAAGGTTCATCTGATCGCTGCACGCATCAAAGGAATATTTCACCCTGAAAATATTCCTACATTTTTATATACCATGAATCTGTAATGATAAGTGCATTCAGAGTCTTACTTTGTGATGAAATGCACCCGGCTCCCTTCAACTTAGCCGGTCTGCTTTTTAATCCGAGGATGAATGCTCTATTTTCCACAGGATGTGGAGGAGCGACTGTGTGTAAGTCTTTGCAGGAAAACACACAGGTGCAATTAATAAAGGAAATAACGAGTGCATTCCATTTAGGCGAGTCTGTTCAGGGCCCTGCTATCAGTCATGCTGCCTACTGGGACACTTAATGGAACTGAGCCATCGTTAATGTTATTATAAGTATTTGCTGCGGAAAACAGACATTTGTTTTCCCACTTTAAATACACTTTAAAGCAAACAAACCACATGGATAATTATATTTGTGATTAATGGAAAAAGGAAAGCATTTTATAGGATATTTAAGAGAATAAGTGTCTTATTTAATGCTCTGTGGTATCTAGAAATGAAGTTTGGGGGGTAGTTAGCTCAGAGGTTTGGCTTTTCTTTAGTTTATTCTCCCCAAATAATGCGATGCACGATGCAGGTGAAGCGGTAGTAGTGGAAGTTTATCTGAAACTGACGAAGTTGGAATGACATCTCTTGACCCGTAAATCCTTCATAATCACAGGCAGATCTGTATGCTTTTTTATCATCCTTATTGCTATCCCCTATGATACCTTACGCAAATTATTGGTGCAACCTCTGGATTTCCAGAACCGGCGTTTTCCATGGCAACAGGATGCTAATCGTAATCGTTTCCCCAGTGACCTCCCCAGGAAACTTGTGGATAGTAAGTGTTCGAACCAACATAACTAAATGAGCTCTGTCTGGCTATTCGCTGAACGTTGTTGTTTTCCTTAAAGTTTTAAGATCTAGCACTGTATTTTATTGTACTGCTCTGCTGATGATGCTAACGTGCTGCCTGTCGTTACCATTACATTCCCAAAAAGACTGAGCTTCGTCGGGGGATCTTTAATCAAAGCTACAGGTACCTGCTAAACTATTTACGTTACAACATTTCTAGCGCTGACCAGAGTTTGACTACAGCATTATTTGTCTTCTTTGGTCCGACTTTTTAATGTCAGGTGTAGAGGATTAGTGCACCCTTGTGTCTCCCAGTTGTAAATGTAAATTTAGGCATTTGACTCACTCTAAAGGTCATTCGTGCTTTTACATCATCTAGCATTTATCCATTTAGACCAGACCTATTCAACTGGCGGCCCGTGGGCCAAATGCGGCCCTTTAACAACCTCATTCTGGCCCTTTGATCATTTTATTACAAGGTTAATTAGTCCGTTCATTAGTTGTGTCTGTTGCACAATAACCGCCATAAAAATACTCTTATTTCATTAAAAAGGTTTGACCTAAGCTGATGAAGCAGAGGGAATTTATGAAAACCGAATGCACAACCTATTTTATAAGGTGCATTGTGTATTTTGCCTCTCTTGTTAATATAATGTTTCTTTCTTCAGCCGTAAGAAGTAAACAAAGCAGAAAAAAAAGCAGGTGACTATGCCTGATTTAGACTATTCTAACTCCTAACTGCTGATGTAATAGTTGTTGATGTGGTGGTTTATTTTAGGGGCCTTGTCGCCAAACAGGAGATGGCCTACAGACTGAATTGCTTCTGAATCATCTTTGTCATCCTTCAGGGGAAAAAACTTCCAAATATTGTACCCATAAATGTTTGTAAGTTCTTATTCCCTGGGCCAGTATTAGTCCAAGTGTGAAACCGCACTGGACGATGGTTCATGTAGACAATTTTTGAGTGCAGCTGCTAGCGGAGCATTCAATACAACTTGGACCACAGTCAGCACTCTAAAAGCGAGCCCTTGGAGAGGACAATAAGAATTTGCAGAACAAATGTCGCTTAATGATTTTTTTTAGTGATATTTGAGATGTACAGTTTTTCATTCAGTAGCTTAATTGTTATTTTTTTTCTTATGCAGACAGTAAGGCCCAAGAGCCACTGCATAGTAAGGGAGACACAAGCCCTGTTCATTCTTCGGTCAGCACATTTGGTTCCACATTTTGGGACGTAATCAGTTCTCTGCTCATATCACCACTTTTTGGATCCCTTTTGTTCAGTTATATCATTAGTATAATACAGCAACATTGTAAAAATTTTGAATATATCCTCATAAAATCCAAAGATGTTTGTTTGGTTCAGCAGAGCTGTGGCCATATCCTTTAGTCACTGAATTGTTGCAGCACTTTAATTTGTGAATTTACATAATGAGGCCCAGAAATCAATTAAGTTTGGCTGCCGTTTGTCCATTTTCACCAGAAGGGTTTGAGGCAGCAGATATATGATCCTTCATGTGAGAGTGGAGGGATTGTGTCCCCTGTCACCTTCCAAAAAGCTCGCTAAAAGCCCTCAGTAATGGCTCTCTGGTGTGTTTAACTGAGCCTGCAGTGCGAAAATAGAGACACTTCATAGGGACATTATCCTAATGTACGCCTATGTATAGGAAGAAACAGTTACAGGAAGAAATCAATGCAGTGCTGGGCTATTTAGTAAGTACAGTCTTATGATTTAGTTACCAGACCTGCTGTATTTCATGTCAAATAATAAAAAAAACAGGTGTCAAATCTCTGTCGTCTCATAAATCACGATACTGCTCAACCCGGAATAAGGCTAGCTCAGGCCAGGGGACAAGGACAGTGCACAACAGCCTTGGTGAGCAGTAATAGGAGTGGACAGAGTGCAACAGCATAAGCCATGACTACAGCGTCCTGAGCAGCATCAGGACAGAAGTCAGTGTGTCGACATGTCAGGCTGAAAAAGACAGAGAGCCTGAGCGTCAGTGGAGAGGCTGATTATTATTTAGAGAGAGAGAGAGAGAGAGAAGGAGGACAGAGAAAAATAGGTTCTGAGAGAGTGCTGAGCCTCCTCTTAGTCCCTGTGTTGCTCCGAGCTGTTTTTTTTCTTCAAGTATATGTTTTCTATCATTGTATCAATGAAAAGGTTCTACTGGTGTCAGAGGGCGGCTGCATTCTTGAGACAGTTGATAAAAATAAACAAGCTTAGATGCAGGAGTTGTTCAAAGTGCACTTAGGATCAGAGTTACAAAGAAGATTATTTATTAACTTGAAAGCACTCCATACTTGAAAGTGTATGGAGTGCATGCATCCATCAAGGCTCCACTGTCTACAAAATGTGTTCATTCTTATAGGTCACAAAAATGTTGAGAAATCTGCATTTGGATCTGCGACATATACAAATAGTAAAAGACACTCGTGTCCTATCCTAACATTAGCCAGCAAGCTAATGTTAGTAGGCAGCGGTGGAGCGTTTACCTCCAGTCTTTCTATTTTTAACCGTTTTAGCCGATGTGCCCCCGATTTGTAATTTCTCCCATTAAACTCCAGATTTCAGAGTGATACAAATCAAATGTCTCAGTTTCTTGTGGGATGTGTGTTCTGCAGACTGTCTGTGGCCCCCTTGTTCTTTCTGAAGGTCTACCTGGCAGTGATGCCTCCTCGTACACTCTCTCACAATGTTGTTATTTTCTGTGGTGTAAATTTTAGATGATTACATTTTTTTATGTACTTCTATGAAGTCAACACTAATATGAATTTATTTTACTTTCACAACCTTACATTTCTACCTCGACTCCCCGACAATTCAGATTCGAAACATTTCTTTTCTCCCCACACAGAACATTGGAAAATGAACAAGAACTGAAATGAGTAGTTGGTTGTCCCAATGACAAAAAATGTATTGGCATGCCAAAAACGCCAAACTATTTTACGTTCCAGCTTCTCTTATGACGATTTTTCATGTCACACTGGGCTCTGGGTTATCAGTGAATTTTTACAAACCCAACGATCAGTTAATAATCAAGAAAAAAAAAAAATCAGCAGCTCAACCCGCGATTAGAATAATCATTATTTGCAGTCCTGCACAATAATAGTTAGCTGCATTGTTAAAATAATACTGGATTGAAATAATATATAATAAGTCAGAGGTGCAATTTTTCTACATCGAGTACGTTTAGTTTCAATACTTTTACTTGTAAAAAGTATTACAGTGGTGTGTAACTACTTTGACTTCAATAAAGGACGTAAATACTTCCTCACCACAGTTAATAGGGATGTAGCTGTAGCTAAGATTTTATTGTTTCCTCTTTCGAAGCAGTTCCTGGACTCCCACCAGCCACTAATGATGTTTCTTGGTCTTTTTGGCCACCGACAAACAGTCTAGCAGGACCAAAAGAAAAACATACCGTGGCCTCCTTGTCAGGACTAATAAATGAGCGGATGACTGGATGAACATCTCTTTTAATACCATGTACTCGTCTCTGCGTGGTTGCAGGGTTAAGTGTCCGCTGGGCTGAGTTCCAGACAGCTGATGCGTGTCTCAGCCTGCTGTGCTGTTTGCACCCTTCTGAAAATAAAAAAAAAAACATAGTGCTGTGTGTGACATGCTCCCTCCCATCCATACTGTCACCTTAGCAGTGTTTGGCATCCACTCTGCTCCTGCAGCCCTGCACAGACATGATGCCTCCAAACACAGACAAAAACCCCCGGAGGGTATGAGCAATGTGTAAAATTCTGTTTCTCAGTCAAAAGTCTCTCCTCCCAGACTTCCCTTCACCTCAACGCCTGATTTCCTGGTTATAATTTGGACACAGCAATAACAGCCATGAGCAGTTGTACATCCTGCCACCTTCCATAAACAGCAAAAAAACATAGGAGGGACTTCCTCGGAAGCAGTCGACCAGGCTCCTTACATTTGTTCCTCTGCTCCTAGGGTCCCATCCACCTCACTATTGAATTACACTCCCTTGTTTACCATTTCCAGCACATAAGAGAACAAAAACAGCTCAAAGCAAAAAGGAGAAGCGGTGTATAATTTGAGTGGAGCAGCAGGAGCCCCGGCGGTGTCATGTCTGTGTCCTGGTAGCTCAAAGATAGTGCCGGCTGCAGAGGGAGAAATGAGTGTGGAAATGAGGTCTGTGGTTTGCGGTGCAGGTTGCAGAAGGTTTGCAGAGCTCATGTAGCTTTCTCTTGACTACAGAAGTGTGCCAAAACCAAACATTTTATTTGGTCGTGCATGCTTGATGTATCTGCTTCTCACTGCCGGTTATCATCTCATCGCTGTTTAAGCTGATGCCTGAATTTTACTCCGAAAACAAGAAAATGCCTCATAACCCAAAACAGACGAGGACAGAAACGTTAGATTAGTGGGTCAATAGCTGTTAGCGCATGATAAAGGACAAAGTCAAACTAATTTTAGATACGTGAGCGTTAGCTTGCTCAACCACAGCTGTCACTGTGATTAAATTTAGCCTCCTTGTGACTGTGACGTTAAAAGTGCGCAAGCTAGCCAGTTAACGTTAGCAGTGCCCTCGGTAGAAAGTTCTCTATGTGAACGCTAACATTAGCTGCTAACGTTACAGTAGCTCGCTCAGGGGAACATTACCTCTCTCAGGTCTGTGAAGAGGTCAGGTTGTCGGTCCTGCTGATGTTTGTAGCGTTCCCTCCCATCCTGCATCCGCCTCAGAGGCAAAATATTGCCAAACAGCTCCCTTCTATTTCCTTTCTTCGACACGCATTAGTTCTGGACTTGCTAACTCCAGCTTCGCTTCTTGAGTGACAGTGACAGGTCGCCCGCCGGCTGTTCTGTCGTCCACTCACGCAGCGCTGCCTGCTCGTGCCGGCTCGTGCCTCGGCCTCCAGTCACGTACGTGTTGGTTTTGTAGCCGTTGACGGCCACAGGTTGAGGAGCAGTTGATTTTCTTCCCTGTTGTTTCATCTGTGCAGCCTTGGGTTGAAAATAGTACATTTGTTTTTTATTGTTCCGGTACTAGAAATACTATTAAATGTATAGAGAAATTAAAATGTACTATCGGGGGCACCTGAAGTATGTGCTGGTGCACCTACTGTAAATGAAAAACTTAGGCGCACCACTGCAGCCATTGTAAAAAGTAAGTGTGGAGCCCTGCATGTTAAGATCTCTTTGTTTTGTCCAACCAAGAGGCCAAGATTTTGCCACGTCAGCTTGATGGATGACTACAACTATTCACTGATTATCACAATTGTTGACTTAATACCCCTAATCTAGTTTTACTTGTAGTAATATGACATCTTCTTATAATCTGCTTTCAAGACTGACGCTTGATAATATGAAGAATCATGAAGATTAATCACTCTTGTTGAAAAGGACCGTCAGACTTGTAGACTGTCACTGCAAATTCAATCACCTCCTCATTCTTGTGTCACTCTTTTACCAAACTGCTGGCCTTTCTCATCGCTCTCTGTCTCTATCACCGTCTCCAATTATCCGCACACCTCGTCCTCTCTCGTCCATTGTTAAAATCCTCCCATATGCTCAGCTCTGTGAGAGCAGGTGGCAAACCACAGGTGGACTCCACACCTCCGCTCGGACTGGCCTCCGTCCCGCGCACCCAGATTCCTGTCGCCACTGGGCACGTTACGAGAGGAACGCTACGGGGGGGGTTGGGGGCAGGAAGTTCTCCTTCATTCTGATGACCAGGTGGTTTGACTGACTGACCTTTTAGTGGCCTTGACGCAGGAGGACAAATATCCCTTATCCGTTGTTATCTTAGAGCTCCTTTGTGAATACAGAAATACATCCCCCCTCTTCCCACTCTTTGTTTTATATCACCCTTTTTTTTTTTTTTTTTTTTTTTAAGAATGGATTAAGAATCGCAGTGTAGCAATTTCACTAATCACATTTTAGCACATTAGAGATTTATTGAAGAAAAGGAATTAGGTGGGATCATTTATGTAGCATGAAGGAAGTGTCTTTATGAAATTAATGTAGCCAGACTGTTAATAAAATTCAGAGATTTATTGCTGTGAAAACAAATGATTAAAAGCATTACGGCAATTCTCTGGGATGGCGGTGACATTTAAGAACACATTCAGAGTTAGTGACCTGGAACTTTAACTGAATTTGTAGGTATTAGATCCTATTACAGTTCTCATTTAATGGTTGGCAAATATCTGAAGAGAGAATGAATGTTTCCAGATAGCTGTGCAGCGCCAGCTGTGCGAGTACACAACGCCTCGGGCTCATCGTCATGTGTGTAATTCAGATAACATGGACGCAAGGGGCTCATTAATTTCCAGACTATACGCTGGACAGTTCTGTGAATTTTACCATTTATCAGGTATTTCCTTCAGCGAGCTTGGACATGAGGAAAAATAAACGATTTGTGAGTGGTATCCTCGTGCAATCCAGGTCCTTGTTTGCTCCTAAGCTCAATTTTCATCCCCAACTCGTGTCCCTCCAACACTGAAGGAGTTGTATGCGAGTGCTGGATGGATTCACTTCAGGAGGGGAAACATGCTGACGGGGGCGGGAGGTGTGACAGGACTGCAAAGCTTTATAAATGGATAAAAGAAGCCCTATACGGACGTGTCGAGGATGTGCAGGGAATCAAAGCAGAGGACGGGACGGGAATGGATGAGAGACAACTCCATGTTGGCCATCTTGGTGCATTAATCCCCTGGAGCATCTTCATGATAGTTCCTGTAATGTAAACCTCCATCTCTCTCTCTCTCTCTCTTTCTCTCTCTCTCTCTTTCTGCCTCTTTCTGAGCCATAATTTCTGCAAATTCACAAAACACTGTAACACAAGTCCATTGTGTGTTTTGTAGAAGTAGCGTTATCTTAGCTGTACTTGAGCACACAGCTGCCATCTCTTGAATAATTCTATTTGTTCCACTTTGAAGATTGCCTCTTTTTCTCTCCTTTGGGAATACATAAATGTCTGCCCTTGGTGTGCTGTCTGTGACTGTTAGAAAGATGTGTTTACACCTCCGAGCCTGCTGCGTGAGCACTATTTGTGATTTGCTTTTCACCTTGGCACATAGGTTAAAATGATTATGGCTCGGCAGTCAATTAAAACATCGTACCTGATAGTCGATTTATTATTTATTATTAGGCCGTAACGTTGACAGCTTATCTAACGCTATCAGAATTGTCGCTGACAACCCCTCGGCATCTGCTAATGTGTACAGTTTGAATCAGGTGTCCAACGTGGTGGTGTGACATACCTGGCTCTTTGTAATGGCTTCATCTGTCATGTTTAGAGAAGGTAATTCTGTGCTGACACGCAGGCTGAATGAATATGCACACTGCTCAGGCAATCCGATTTTTCACGCCGCCAGTTAATAGGACAGAGCATCAACATGTCAGTTTTTTTGGCTCATAGACAGACAGCAGGGTTTTTTTTAATTTCTGATAAGGCACACGTTCTGATGGGTTTTTATACATCAGTCAGCTGCAGACTTGATGGATTGGTGAAAATAATGGATTGCCTGCATTTATAACTGCATTAATACCAAATGGAAAGAATAAACACTGCTCAGAGATTGTTTATGACGACCAGGCTCCGGGGAGTGGAGGAATACATGTCACCAGATGAACTTTACAATATTTCAGTTAAGATACAGAAAAAAAGATGTAATTAAATGACTGATACATTCATTAAAAAAGGGGATTACTCTAAGATAAAGAATGATATACTAGTCTGTAACCATGCGTCTGTGGAGTCTCACACAACATCACTCTGGTCTTGAGTGAATTCGAATACACACTCGTTATTAAGATTAAATAAAGGTCATCTTACTGATATTTCTTCTCTCTCGTCTTTATTTGCATGTGTTTGTTATTTCGGTAATCAAAAAGTAATGGAAAGTAATCAAGTTACATTACTACTTTTAAAGTTAGCCTCCCAACCCCGATCACAACTAGTGCTCATATGATGTATTGCCCAATATCAGCTTATTTCTGTCGCTATATCACCATGACAAAGTTTGCGGATGCATGCTGCATGATGTGTGACGAGGTGGGTGGGGCTGGAGAGTTGATGGTCTGTGCGTGCTGTAAAATTACATTGTGATTGGAAAAAAAGTGGAATTTGGATTTTATCTTCCTGGCCAGGTCTCAATTAACCTGGGCGGGCCGCCAAAGTAGAGCCTATGTATGGGAAACACTGCTAGCTTCAGCTTTAAAAGTAGGCCTGTGTAGATGTGATTACAAATATTGATCTGTCTTTTATTTCCTTCTTTCGTTAACAGAAAAACCCACCTATGATGCCTCCGGCTCCTCGTCTTTGCAAAGCGACCCCGCAGCCGCCGCAGCTGCTCCTGCTCATCCATTGGCTGACCTGTCAGTGGCGGAGGAGGTGCCTTTCTCAGTCGTCCATCCGGATGGTGACTCAGAGTCTGAGGGGGAGGGTTTATCAGGGCAGCCGGCCTTTTCTTCTGTCTTAACTGTCATGGCAGGAACTGTCAAACATCCGGTGAGCCTTGATCAAAGTCGAACCTCGCCGACTATCACCAGGGACGTGACCCACACCACCCAATGGCCTTCACATAGTTCCAGCCAGGGCTCAGAGATGTCCTCCTCATCGTCGTCTTCGGGGGATAGGATCCTCCCCGCCAGCTCAGGTCTGACATCCTCCACATCACAGGCTGTGTCTAAACCATCACATGTGTCCATTTTGGATGGAAACAGGAATGTCTCATTGTTTTCAACACTGACAATATCATCTTCTTCATTGTCATCATCAATGTCTACATCAGCTCCATCCACCTCCTCTTTGTTACCATCTTTAGTGTCTCTATTGTCTCTACCACCTTCTGCTGGGGGGACAAACAAAGCTGCTTCTTCATCTCAAAGTCAAAGGATTGCGTCCAGTCCCGTCCCTCAGACTGAAACAGGGACATTATCACCAGCAGGGTATCTGGGCTGGACCGACAGTTTAACAATCTCTCATTCAGCTGCAACAGCTGTTACACCAGGACTGAAAAGCACAACAACCAACTTTTCAAGCGAAGCCAGCATCGAAAAGGGCGATGAAGTGACAAAACACTCATTTTACACACCAGCGGATAAAATCCATGGAGTTAGTGGCACATACATCAGGAGTGCAAGCACAAAAGCAATTAAGACACCAGCAACCAGCACAAATACATCATATTCTCCTCCTAGCCATCTTTTAAACATTTTACATGGACCCACTCACACCCAGAACGTAGGTATGAACTCTGAATTGGCCAATAAGCTTGAAATTAGCACCTCATTTCCCACCAATCAAGAGAGTCAAGCTGTTCAAAGGCAGCAGGGAGCTTTACAAAATCCCACATCGCCACTGCTGTCTGCCCCTCCTAAAATCTACTCACTTCCCAGTCATGTCACACAGCAGATGTTAAGTAAAACAGCGTATGCGGATAGTCAGACTTTTGTTCACAAAAGCGCTGGAGATGCAATCATGTTGCCTCTCAATTCATATGTTGTAAATCCAACGCTATCACCAGCAATGACGTCGAGACCCGGCGGATCATTTTTTACAGTTTCCTCCCAGACTCCACCAGGTAAAATGTCTCTCTCCGAAAGTGCAATCAGTGAGCTAACACCTATCCGCTCTGGCACGGCATCCTCAGAGCATGCATCTAATCCCGGTGATTTACTGATGGCAGCGGGTCACGGCAGCCCCAGAGTTCCTGCCATCAATATAAATTACAACCAGGGAGAGATAGCAGAAGCAGAGCTCAAATCTATTTCCGCTCAAGCTCACCTGAATAACTCACTTTCGCTCCCGCAGCCGAGGCCGGAGTCAACCGCTGGTTCCATCTCCAGAGAAGGCACAATTACCTCCTCCACATCAGAATCAGACTCACTGCGATTGCCAAGTAATGGAGTCATGAAAGTTAAAGAATTTCTTACACAAGCAGGGTCTCCTGAGGTCATCACTGAGGAGCCTACAGCAAAAATGGTATTTCCATCAAACAGTTGGACAACATCTCTTTCTGGTTCAGCGTTACCAGTTGGCTTAACAAAGGGTATAACCCATAAAACCACTCGGCCAACGTACTTATCACCCTTATTCCTCAGCGCACACCACAAGAATACTGATCATGACACAGGCCTTTCTGCCAGTAGTGAGGTTAATTTTTCAGATCAAGCCAAAGCATCATTATCAATGCACACTACCCCCTCAAAAAGCCCTTTTCAAACACGATCTTTACTTACATATCCCCAAAATCTTTATACAGTATCTCACCAGACAATGTCCTCTGCAAAAATCTCCGCTCACATCATAAAATCCGATAGAGCTGGCTACAGCGTACCTTCCACTTTCGAGGTGGGAACAATTGCAGGAAGCAGTAAAACATCACCAGCCTCTGATTTTCCGGGGACACATGGAAAGAGCCCTGCTGAGAGCTTCCCCAGAAATACTGCAAAGACTTCGGTTTCTCCTTTATTTGGCGGAAACAAAGAGTTGACTCTAATAAGAGACACAGCGTTTAACAAGAAGGGTGTTCCATCAGTGCAGTTCACAACGCAGTTTCCATCTTTTATGACAACAAAGGCTTTCTTTGTGGTGACTAAAGGCTCTGGCGAAGGCTCTCCCACTGAAATCCCTTTTTCTCCACTACCTTTTGATGCTGCATCAGAAACTTTCAAAAGTCTTTCTCGTAAAGACACTGCGACACTCACGGGCAGCTATGAGCAGTCTACTCCTTCTTCCCGGCCTGACATCATCCTCACACCGAGGACAAACTCTGCTTCTCACTCTCAGGGATCCATCACTAGCGCGAGAGGCCATAAATCACATTTTTATTCAGGCGGACGAACCACCATCCCCTCCGCTGCTTCCTCTGCTGCCACTATGTCCTCAAGTGATGGACGAAACAGCAGTGAAACAATCAGCGCTATTTTCAGCTTTGGCACAAAAATAATGGCACCGTATACAAAGTGGAAAACCACCAAGCCACCAGTGCCTTTTCAAAGCACTGCCTCTGAATTAGAAAATACATCTACTGGCTTTGATAGGGCAAAATCTAATTTACAAGCAGATGGACCATCACATGAACACCCAAAGCTGGAAGGCGGACAAGAGCGTAATGTGCATATATTGAATTCGACTGTTCCAACTGCGGTCGCCAGTGATCTGTATATTGGAGAGCATCCCTCTTTTCCATATGTTAAAGGCACATCAGGATATAAAGAGCAGAGTGTAAATTTGTTCCCAGCTCATCTCAGATCAGCCCCTGCACAGCGAGGAGCCACTGTAAACACTGCTGCACCATCAGGGTCAGATGTATTTCTGCCCCTCTCTCACATAACTATTGCCTCTGCACCATCTTCACAAGCTTCTTCTCTTGCATTTTTGTATGAGAGTCGACACAACCCCCCTCTGGCAGATGTTGACTCTCTTGAATCTGCATTTGATGCTGCGCTCACAAACAACCCTGAAACTATCGATAACACGAATGATTGGAAACTGAGTGAGTTAACGCTGCCGACAGAGCTGGTGCCACCATCGTCTTCACCGTCATACAGCAGTATCAAAGCCTCCTTACATGTGAAACCCCTCGCTTCAATGTCTTCATCATCACTGTCATCATTGACGTCACATTCTGGTACAATACTGTTCAATAAACCATCCATGTACCCGGGCACTGCATCCTCATCTGTGTCTGTACCCGTCACATCTCCATCCCCATCACCCCCGTCAAGTCTCACCTTGACTGAGATGTTTGTCGTCCCTACAGAGACTGGGATGGATGAGTTAACCGCTGGAACATCACGAGCAGATGCGCTCACTTTCCCCAAAGAAAAAGTGGTCAGTCTAGCCCCCTCTCAGTCAGTCAGAATTACCCTTTCTGCTGGGCCCACCGAGAGGACATCTCAGGTATCACCTCTGCCCCCCCGACAGGACACCACAACAGCCTCCATCAAGCTTACCACCACAACTGTAGCTACCACCACCAGAACTAAAAGCCCCACCACGACCACGCCTTCCCTAAGAGTCACCACCGGAACCACGCAGTCTACCACCACGACCACACCACAACCCCCACCTGTGACCAGGAGAACGACGACCACGACAACCATCAGGACTCAAACCAGCAGGAGAACGTTCACGCCGCTCGTCCCCAGAACGAGTCCTCCCAGGGGGGCCACCCCCGTCTTTCTTTCCCCTTTCACCACCACCACAGAGGCCCCGCCGCAGCAGTGCAACATCACAGAGAGATTGTGGGTGAAAACAGGTAAACAAAACTTTTGCCACAGTCTTAAGAATACGTTTAATGTTATATCCTCTCTAACATGTTTTGTCCATTGTCTGTCTGGGTTTCTTCCTCTTCTGTCTCTCTGTCTGTCTCTCTGTCTCCATATCTCTCTTAGTTGTTTCCATCTATGTGAGAAGAAACAGGCTGGACAGCATTCAAAGGCAGAACCTGCGAAGGGGACTAAGTCAGGGCCTCCGAAAAGCTCTGAATGATAGTTCAGCCCAGGCTCAGGTCAGACTGTTATCAGTTACTGTTGATCAATCAACCACAGATGTTATATTTTGAACTTTCATTTATCCATATAGACTATAGATCCATGTTTTCTTGCTTGGCGCCTTCGTTGCTACATTTGTTGCTGCATTTCTTGGTTCAGTGCCGCCACCAATTGTTGATCAGCGGGACAGTGAGAAAACGTTGCATGGACTGTGTCACCTTGGCACGCACTGCCTTTGTGCTTTTCAATCAGAGGTCATTGACAGCTAGCTCGGGCCTAGAGATTTAATTAAAAATCTCAACGTCCAAACAAACCTCTTAAGTTTTTTAGAGGCTATGCATCTAGAAAGAGGAGCCGATAACGGCACTCAGTAAAGAGCTGTCTCGGGAAAATTCGGGTGCTGACGTTGGGGATGCGCCTCTTAACCAAAGCTGAGCTGCTGTAACGGTTACGGATCAACCAGTGAAAGACGAACACGCAGATGTTTAGTGAGTAGACCATTACAGTTGCCACAACTCAAGGTTTGACATTGCTGCAACAGTTGTTCAAGAAAAAGTTGCATCTTACATACGACCTCCTTATTTCTTGAAACTATCACATAAATAAAAACCAGCACTGCCATTGATGCAATGTATGAAACTTACAGTTGGCATCTTAATACTGCTTTAATTAAATCTAAAATTAAAAACTAAAAAACTGTTGAGGGTTGATCAACATATCACTTTGGTTCTTGCCTACCTTATATCCCACAGGCCCACCTAAATTGCTATTTCTGGCCACACTACTGTTGTGTATCGCATCACGTGTACACGTGCACATGCAAATGCTTCCCTTTGCACTTATATGAGATATCAACGACTCAGGGAGCCTCTCTGTAGCATTGCTCTACAGCACTGCTAGTTGTCAAAAACTCCACAAGGTACCTTTAACAAAGACATAAAATTGATGTAAGCAGTGCTCACAGTTTCTCTAATACTGTTAATGTCCCTGAAGCGACTCTAAGCTGAATGAGTCATCTTAACCTCAGGGCAGGTTTAGAGCAGCATGCTTGATTTACAAACAGACCGTGTTATCTTTTCTTACTTTCTTACTGGTCAGCCTGCTGGTTTTTATCTCGACAGCATCAACCTGAATCAATACACACAGACTGGCACAGTGTGTGTCTTCGTCTATCTAAAAACAATCCCTGTGACCTAAAGTAGAGTTAGAATCGACATGAATGCAAAAATACATTTTACATGAATTCAGAAAGGAAGAAAAAGGATTTTGTTTGGAGAATTTGGTTCATTGCGCCGTGGGAAACGCTGCACACTGAAGTGAAAGGCATTCAAACGTATTGAATCCTCTATGAATTTAATGAACAGAGTTATTTGAAGCTCGAATCTCACATATTTTGCGAAATTTATCATAGACTTCATTCCAAAGAAGCAGTTGTTAATAAGAAATGTTGACTGACAGCTGCTTTTTTTCCAGACTCCTGTCTTAAAATCATAAATCATCACATAATCTTCTAAGACATGCTGAACAGTGAATGGTTCCTAATTGTGCCCTCACCAGAAATCTGGAGGTTTATTAGCGTGGAGTGAATTAGACACTTGTACCAAGGACCCTCATGTAGGCTATGTGAGAAGAGATGAGGACCAATATAGAAATTAGGTTGACTGAATGTGTCCCAGATGGCAGCGGGTGATGTCACATATTTGAGTAACTGTACCAACACTAAAACAAGATGTAGATTAGGACTTGTGGCGGAGCTGTAGAGGAGAACTGTTGCTCCAGTTTCCTCATATTTACAAGAAACAGGCTTTTATTTACAAGAAGAGAGTCGGGCTGCACGATAAATCAGAATATTGTAGAAAATTGCAATATGGCCAAGTGCAATATCCAAGATAACGGTAAAATGTGTGACAAAACCAGTTGGCCTGCCTCTCCTTTCTGTTTCTCTCTCCCAGCAACGTTATCTGCTTCATTCGTCAGCAATAAGTTTTATAAAGTCGCCTGAAAACACACCTCCTCTTTAGGATTTTTCTCACCTGCGATTCCATTGTCGCGCAAGACAGGTGAGCTGTGTGCGTCGTTAATTACTGTATGTAGCTGATCAAAAGCAACATGCACCAGATGATATCGCGACAACCAGGTGGAGTAAGTCACGGCGTAAGTAGGCCTACATTAGGAGCGGTCACATTGCGATCAGTGCGTTTACAGGAGGGATGTAACAGCAGAGAGCGTCTCTCTCTGTCTGCAGAGCATGTGTGATTGACAGTAGACGGGAGAGCGAGGGCAGATTGTCCACTTGTCCACTTGTCCATCCTTGGGCAGCTGTAAATAGAGTGAGTGGACCGCTAAAGTAAAATATAGGTGTGGGAAACACTGAAAACTGTATTTAAATGAAGTGCTGTAGTGCTACAGAGATGTCCTGGCCTGCAAATCTTGTTCTCCAGATTTAAGAAAACATGTCATATCAAAATTGTAATTTCTGTCAAAACAATCGCCGGAGAGTCTACAGTATCTTCACCAAAAGGAAGTCTTACCAGAGCAGCAGAGATTTGGTTGAACAAAAACTCAGGAGGGAACCAATCTCTGTCTTTCCCCCGCAATAATGACAAAAACAGATCCAGCGCTCGCACAATGATTTTTATGTCTGTGGATTAGCCATTTGTGGAACCAATCACGGCTCCCACTGTGCCAAAACCATTCTCTCTCTCTCCAATAAGCCTCTAATACCTCCTCTCACTATGACTTTGTATCAGGAGCACCTCTTGGCTACGAGCAGCTACGCTAAAATGCAGTCGATGAGAAGTAAAACAAAAAAATGTGTGTTTGAGTGTAAAACAAAGAGACAAAAGACTTCCTCTGGGAACAATGTCAGTTTTCTGTGCATACACTGATCATGTGGAAAAAAAAAAAATGAAATGGCCGGACTTCAATTTGGTCGTGGATGAAAAGTCGTCTGCAGGGTTCTGGAAACAGATGAAGCAGCGATGGGATTCCTTTTCCGACATAACAAAACGCTCTCCTCCTAGTCTCCAGTGTGTCGGAGCGCCTTTAAAGCGTTGCAATTTTAGGCGAGTGTTAAGTGTGTCCATGATTCTGTGTGTGTGTGTTTACTTGTATGTCTGCAATCCTATGAAAGGTCCCGGCGTGTTGTATTTCTCAACGTGGAAGTATCAGGTAATCGAGAGTGAGGCCTGTGTATTCGTCCTGCCCCTGTGAAGGTCAACGCTCTCACATGTTCACTCTCTTTCTCCGTGTAGTCTCTGGAGGTGTCTTGCTTCACTGCACTCCTGTCACCCATTTTAACATTGCTTGGGTCCCTTTTAGCAGCACTGCTCTCTCATCCAATGGGAAGCAAGCTGTTGGCAAGGGAAATCGCTTCTGTGTTTAATTATAGGTTATAAATGGCTGGGAGGAGTGCGATGTGGCGCGCTGATGCTAAAAAGATGATGAGAGATAGACTAAATGAGTTGAACCACGAGACTTAAACCATTTGGATCCTTTAAAAACAGATAAAAGCAAACTATTTTTGTGTCGGGGGCTCTCCAGCGACTTGAAACTTTTGGAGATCTGTCGGGTTAATCTGTTGGCGGTTTTTCACGCTCTTTGAGACAAAGTTAGTGGGTGTGTTATCAATCTCTGGCCTGCTGGAAATGCAATCTCTTAATAACACCTTCACATGGGTGAAGCCTGAGAGGATGAAGTGATAATAAAGGGCTCTTTTCATAGAGCTCCTAACAAGGCTGAATTGTGAGGAGGCAGAGTGGTGACTCTCATCTACAGAGGCTCCGGGCTCTCAGCGTTTTTCGGCCAGCGGATCTTGTCAGCGCAGGCTTTCAGATGGGTTTAGATAACGGACCTGAATGGTTTCACCTCTCCTGCCCACACACACCCAGTTTCACCACCTCTATCATCATTCGCTTTTTCCGGTTTTCGTGTACGTGCGGTTCACCAAAAAGTCAAACCCTTTTCTGAAAAACGCGTCTATTTTTACGTCTGTCATGCAACACAGTTACGCAACGCACAGGTTTCACCTGAGAAGGAGAACGATACCTGGCCTCTCGGGCTGGAAAGTGAACGAACATAAGCGTCTTTGTCCCGAACTCCCTGTTTAACAGTCCCTCCCATGTCTCACCCATCTTTACTCTCTACCCAGCAGCCCTTCACTCCCTCCGGGTTCTCTCCAAGTGTCTGCACTCCCTAATCACTCTCAATCTCTCCTGTTGCTCGCGCTGTCATTAGCGAGTGGTTGGAATACACCATCAATCCAATACAGTTCAATATCTTGTCATTCGGCTCACTTGCTAATATGACTGAATGACACTATGTTCTGATCCCGTCTAAAAAGACCAACCCTGATTACATTTTTGCTGACTCGCCGTCAATATTTTACATTGATCGTTTCTCAAAGCATGCGTACCATTTTTTGCATTGATTTACTGCTATAGCTTTTCATGCAGTGGATGGTTCCTTTTTATTTCAATGTGATATGAAAATGCATTTCAACTTGCTTCAGATCTTTTACAGCAGATAGCAGGCTTGTCATACTATAGTAAGAAAAGCTCAGGTGTTACTGAAAGCCTCAACAAAGCTTCCGTTCTATTTAAATGTCCCAGTAAGCCATGACGGTGTGACAGTGAGCCAGCATGCACAGCACCGGGACCTGAAACTGAAGCAGCTAAATGGAATTCAGCCATCATTAGTTTCATTATTTACACCTCTGCGTTTCCCTCCGTCATATGTCAACATACTGCATCTTCCCCGAAAAGTGCTTAATTGTAAATGACTTTCAAATCAGTGCCTGTTTTTGCATTTTAGCACACAGCAGCGGCTTTAACAAAGGAAGTAAAGAAATGTATCGTGTCTCTCTGCTCACTTTCATGGATTACCTGCTTTGAGCATAATTCAAGTGTCTGTAATTGATTTTCACACTCTACTAAAATGAATAAAAACCAGATGAAATTAGAAATTCACTTTCAAATGTAGTGGTGGTATTTAGAGCATGGCTGGAAGTACGATACATACAACAAATCTGACAACCGTCGGAGACCTTGATACCTGTGGATAATGAATGATGCAAATCAAGCTGCAGTGCTGTGAATGACAGCTCTGTGGTGACATTGGAAATACACAGTTTTGCATCGATGTAAAAGTATCTCTTTATCCCACCGGGGATACGACGGTAGACTCAGAATGGTGTAAGACGGATGAAACTAGGTCTTTGATTTATTTCAGTCCTGGTCTTCTTTTTTACTGTTTCATTATGGAATATAGGCCTATTGTAGTTGTCTGATGTTTTTGTCTATGGTTTTATTTTGTGATTATTTATTCACCACGCTTAGATAATCAGCGCTGGTTGGGTAGAATAGGCTTTAATAAGTTAAATCAAGTACCTTGTAATATACTGGCCCGGCCAAAACAGACACTTTTTCTGGTTATTCCACCTTAAATGTGTTTCTCAAGAAAGTTTACATTATGTTATATCTTATGATGCTAACCTTCAGTGATTTAACTTCCACCCCTGCTGTAGGGATGTACTGTAGAAGTGCCCTCCAAGACCCCGCAGTCTGACTCACCAGATTTAGACTGTGGGCATTAGCCTGCCATCGGCGGACTATTTCAGTCAGCGTTCTCCTCCCCTTCAGTTATCTGCGTGGTAGCTTCTTTTAAAATCCTTGTCTCTACAGTAACAACAAGCTAACAGCCTACACACTGAAAATGGCAAGTTGCCCTAACCCTAACCTCGTCGCTAGCGGTGCAAAGCTAAACTAGCCATTTTAATGCCAGGGCTCGCCTTCCTGTTGCATTTTGGGATTTGTTGCTATCACTTTATTACCACCCCCTGGCACCAAATGTGGATGTGGTCAGCATTATTTTTCAGCCTGGTTTTAGCCAACTCAAGTCATCATCATGCAGTTAATGGGCTAAAACATAATACAAACTACCATTATGGTCTTCCAGAGACATCTAATTCTCTTCTCTACTTTCCCCTCTCAGGTGGAGACGGTATTTGGTTCTCCCAACATGACAGTGGCCTATCACGTGACCGGAGGGGACATTGTTTACCCCCCCTCTGTAGTGCAGGAAGGTTTGGACTCCTATGGCCGCGATAAGCTGATTGCCGACCTGCGACAGTACCTCCCCATGGTAACGGCCCTGCCCCTCCCAGTTGCATTATGGAGATCCATTCCAGCCACTGGCTTCCAGCTGAAAACAGGTCAGCTGGTGCTCAGTCAGGATGAAAGCAAAGAAATAAGTCAGAGATCAGCTTGAGACTTAATGTTATTTGTTCATGCTGTGATTGTGAGCTGGAGCGTTTCAGTGAAAACTAGGTTCGAGAAGTAAGGAAATGAATAAATCTTGTGATACCAGAGGAGGAAATGTCTATATTACATGAATTAAGGGTACATACAACCTGAAAAAAGATTTTTATTCTCAGTGTTCCCGATATGTACGCTCCAATGATACCAAAAACACATATTGTTGCCTCCTGAAGAGTAATACCTCTGCCGGTGTTCTGTTTCGTGAGCTCATTTTGTTTTAATGTTTCAGTGCTGCAGTTTGTGGGAGCGGGTGATGATCCTCGGTCCTGTCGGTTCTCCCAAATGATGGAACAAAGGCTCGAGAAGGTGTTTTCTGAAGCGCAGGCCAAAGTGCTGAACACCAACAGCAGACTCTCTGTTCAGGTACTGTGTCGTAACGAGCACTGAGAAGGTGTCATTGTACTTAAATAGATCAAAACAATCTGATGTCTGACTCAGATAGAGACCTCGTGCTGCCGTGTATACAGAACAATCCAGCCAACCAAACAGAAGTTACATGGTGTTTACTGGAGTTTACTAAATACCTTTCGCAGCACATTATTAGAAGAGTTGTACCTTTGACAGTTTGGTCCCCCTGCCACACATAAATATCACCGTGTGGTTCAGGCGATTTGGCAGCTCCAAACAGATGCAAACTGTGTGCAATTTGTGCAAAATTGTCCCGTAGTGTATCCAGCTTTGCCTTTTAAACGCGAGCTGCTTCTGAGATGCAAATTAATTATGTTTAGGGAGGCTATGTTTGTATTAATTTTAATGAGCTGCAACACTAAAGTGCACTCTATATTAAAGCTAATTCGATGGTTATGCATGGAAGAAATACTACAATATTTTTGCTTTCATGCTTTGCCAGTTTCCAAGCCGTATTGCTTGTAGATGATTTCCACATTTGTTCATCCGAGACAATAATTGATTCTTTGATGTCTGTCGTCTCTACTATTTCAAGATTTGTCCTAATCTTCTAGATTTGCACATTACAGTAATGTAATCCCAAATATTTTACATGGTTTTACATATATAAATATTCTGCTGTGCCCTCATCTTACTCTTCCTGTTTTCCTCCCCCCAGATGCTGAGTGTCTCTCAGGCAGCAGCCTCCCCTGCTGTGTCATTGGTCTACACTGTGAGGAATGGGACTGTCTTCCTTAATGGCACCGCTGCCTCAAACCTCCTTGGTCAGCTGTCAGCTGAGCTGGTGGGCTACTTCCTCTTCTATCCGCCACTTATCATTGCTGAGCGTAAGTTACAATTTGCATTCAGACGTACGTCTCTTAGTCAGGAGTGATTCAACAGCCTTACGAGAGGAGACACCAGAAGTAGTTCTCTTGTTTTCTTGGGAATGATTTGCGCTCCAAATACAAATTAGATTCAACAATTTCCTTGGTTTTTCCTTTTCTGCTGATGCCTATAAGTTCAAGGTTTTAATCAAACTTGTCAGGCTGTGCCAAATCTGTGGTTCTAGACCTTTTGAGACGAACAAACTGGTATACTGATTGACTATATGAGTGGAAATCAACACCCGATCCAACCTCTGAAACTGCACTTGCTTTATTTTGGCATTCAAAGGGCCGTACTCTCTCATAAGGTCCATCTGGCCAACGCTACATGGCAGAAATACAATCGCTAAGCCTGACTGACGTCCAGTCTCTCAGTAATTGGATGTTTGTGACTGTTCGGCTGCTTTTACGATCACAGTTTTTAATGATTGAGTCACTTAAAGATAGTTGATGCAAAGACACAACTAAGCCCATGCCTTTCATCTTAGCCTCCTTTGAGGGCACACTCAGCCTAGCGCTCCATCTGTGTTAGAGTTGTGCTCAGAGAAAAACAAATGAAGAGTGACAGGGAATCAGCAGGAGCCTAAGCAGCAATCCTAGTGGAGACCCAGTGTGCAGCCTGTTTCCATTGCCAGTGTAACTGGGGAATGATATGTAAACTGCTCATTGGAGGGAGATGTGGCAGATGTAGACATTATTTTTATTGATCCCTGAAGGAGAGATTCACTGTTTTGCCTGACCTTGAATATGAGTTCAACCAAAGAACAAAGCACCCAAAGTTACAGGGATTTACACTCACAGTTTCCCCCAGATAGCGCCTGGAAATGTTCAGTGTCGGGGTCAATAACAGGAACCAGAGCCTTTTATGTGCCACTGTTGGAAAGCAATAAGTGATCTTCCATCATGTACCTTAAGGTCAACATGTCATATGTGATGGATTTTACTGGGAACCTCTACAGAGAGTGGCCAATAGCATGAGCAGGGTAAATGATCTTTCTTGTTCAGCAGCCTTCCAGTGTGTCGACACGGGAGACATTTCAGCCAATTCTTTTAGTCGTCCATCTCACCCCCTTCTGACCCAACAGATACACTCCTATATGAATCAATACAAGTTTAGTTTAGGTCGGTTTGGAGAAGGGACAGTGCAAGTTGGTGAAAAGACATGGTTAAAACTGGTTGGTAAAATTGGTTACTGTATTTGCCATCTGTCGTCCGAGGTGTTAATAAGGCTTGCCAAAATAGATCACAGCGAAAACAAAACAAAGCGTGCAGCCCGATGATTGGAAAGGGACACACAATCGTTAAAAAGTTGTCTACATGGCATGTGAAACTCAACCAAGAGTGTATTTTCAACCTTCAAGTGTATTTTCTGCTGTTTTAAATGCATGTTATGGTGTGTTGGGTGCTGCTGAAATGCCCTACGATCAATACTACACTTGAATGCATCCTGACAAAGGACTGAACAGCTACTCTACTAACACGCTGGTCATGCTACGTGTCCTGTGTAGACACAGTCATCCTGTGTCACCAGACCGCTTTCTTGTCAAGCTGAAGGCAGTCTGGTGAAAATGTAAAGACACATTAGGTCAAGGAGACTCTAGAGATCCAGAGGGAGCCATCGGATTGTCTGTAGATTTCTCCTCTGGTTAGGTTTCTGTCAGAGCAGAATTAAGTCTTCTTGGCTTCATTTTAATGTTTCCAAACCAGCTGCACTACTCGAATATCTCCAGTCTTTGGTCAGTTTGACAAGAGAGAGCTTTGGCTATGCGAGATAAAGCTCAAGGATCAGAGCAGAGTTAATGCTTGAGCCAGGAATTAAGCCAGGAGCTTTCCCGTATTGTCATCTAGCTGAGCCCAATCTTGAAAGCACTTTTTTTTATTTTTTATAAATGGGCTGTGGACCTTCTCTCACCTCCCAGAGTGCACCTGGTTGGACTATATTTAGCTGAATTTAGAACCAAAAGGTTGTGTTCAGCCAAGTGCTAGAGCATGTTAGATAATATTCAGTTAAATTTAATTAAAATGGCTTTATTGGCATGACTAGAAATGAATTAGAGAGGAGAAAGGAGGACATTATAAGACAAAACAATTCATCTGTCATGAAGTATAAACACAAACACGTGTGTCAGGTAACTGTCACTCACTGTCCCTCAACTAATGGCAGATCCTCGCCTAGTAGGACAGGTAGTTTTATTTCGTCCAGTACTTTTTTCATGAATTTTGAATTTTAAAAAATGTGCCTCTCGCAGATGTTGATATTTTGCACATTTGGTGAGGCAGTGCAGCTCTGCTTCAGGTTCACTGAGGGTGCAGTGACAGCACAGTCTCTGCTCTGCAGGAAGCAGAGTTCTTCTGTGTCTCCCCTTTTCAACAGCAAGGCTTCGCTCGCTCGGTCTGTACTTTGACAAGGCTCTCTTTAGTTGTTGATCGGTCAACATGCTCAAATAAGCCGCTATATTGTACTGTCGATCTTTGGAGCCAGATAACGCTGCATTTAACTCTCGCCAACAGCTGATGTCATTTTGTTTGAACGGTTTTGTAATTTGATCGAGTCTGAGTGGTAATGTATTTTGCTCCTGAGTTGTGTTAATAGAGCAGGCTTGAGTACTCAGGATCAGTTGGGTAAGGGGCTTCCTATTACTCCTCAGCTCTTGGCATTGCAGGGGAATGATTAGAGAGGAAAATAAGTGTTTTCATTAAAAGACACACACTGTTTCCCAATTCAGGGGCTGGTTTGTCCTGTGTACGCTGTGAAGGCGAAGCTGAAACTCTGCTTCCCTCCTCAAGTAGATGTCTGGACCACTCGGTGTTGGTGTTGAACATTTTCAACTTACCATTGTAAAATTCTTATTTTGCTGCTGTGGTTCCTACTTGTAAACTCGGGGCAAATCTATCCTGAGTGGTAGTCTGACGTCACACAACACTAGCAGCCGCCACGGGACAAGGGCTGGGATGTATTTTTAGACCACCGTATTTGTATTATACTTGGAAACCTAAATATCCAATTCATGAGCCTGAGAGTGCCTCAAGATAAAATGTATAATGGTGTCTGTTACCTCAGTGTTGTTCTCCTCCTCTGTTTTGTGTAAATATGTAAGGAGGATGCGCTGCTGAGGGTTCAGTCGTGTGTACACTTGCCAAAGGAAGAACAATTTGTCACGGTCAACAAGGTTTTTGTCAACTTTTGGCATCGTGGGCCTGAAATACTTTGAGGTCGGAGCCTCTAACTTTGACTGGAGCGCAGCATTAGAGCTAAACGGACATCAAGGCTACGAACAAGAACAAACAGTACAGTTTATGCCCGGCCTCCATTGTTTACCTTTTTCATTGGCCCAGATGTGATGTACTGACACGTGACTGACAGTCAACTGAACCAAAAACGTGATAAATAAGACGTTATCATGTAATAGTCCCCTACGATAGGATCTGATGTGGACCGTTACATAACTGACGAATATAAGAATTTAGAGGTTGTTTCATCTAAATTGGGAAAAAATAAGTTTGCATTTCTAAACTGTGTTTACACAAGACTTTGTTGTGAGTAAACCAGCAGAAAAAGATTCCCGGGTTGCGTCCCTTAAATCTAGTCTTCGAAGGATGCAGCTCCTGAAATGAGATACAGCATCAGTGTCGGTGCGGGCAGATAGCAGTTTTGGTTTACACACGCTGTTTAAATCAAGATGAACAGAATTTCTGCAAGTGAGCATTAAATTAAAACTCATTCTGCGTCGGGATTGAATTGAGTTAGAAAGTAGAGATGCAACCCATAGGCATGATGACTCAGTTAGGGAGCAGGGGGGGAAAGAGAGGACGGGACTCCGAGGGAGCCGAAACTGACACGGACAAACACCCAGTAAGACATGGTGTGTAAGAGAAAGAATGAGGGAGTGTGTGACAGTGATTTTTGCTCTGTTTGTTTTGTAGCCTCGCCATTAGTGATATTACACTGTTCGCAGGAGGTGTGAGCATATGCTGGCAGCGGCTGCCTCTTCGCTTCAAAGCCAATTATCGCAGTAAATAATTAACAGTGGGGGGATTCTCATACCACCTCGGGCTCTGCTCCGACAGAAAAGGCCCGGGATCTCACACCACTCCGAAGTGCCTGTTTGCACCACCGGGTACTCCGTCGTTCCTGCGGCGCTCGTGCAGGCTGGACGTCTGCGCTCAGCTGTTTAACTCCCCCCTCTGCTCCTCAACAGCCTCTCTCAGGTGGAATATGAGTGGAGTAGTTTTGCAAAACGTCAGGGATGTGAAATATGAATATTATTTTAACAATAGCTTTATGTAGGTGAGTCTTTTCCACTACTTGTAATGACTCATAAATGCTCTTTAGCTCGTGTCCCCCCCGGCTCTCATCACACAACCGCAGAGGCTGCTGTGAAAACCTCCTCGCCGATTAATATTCCACATGATTCGAACTTGGAGACAATGTTGGGCTGATTTTGCTGACAGCCCCGCAGCCCTATCCATTAACAAATGCCGCCGTTCCACTCACCTTCCTCCCCCGCGCCCACACCCCTCTCTCTCCTCTCTCCTGTCATGCCTGACTGTACATTTCTATACCCAGTCTGCTTTCACAGGCCAGCGATACGGCATTCCCCCCCGAACACTGCACCAGCCTCCAGCACAAGAGCTTAATCAGGCAGGAAATAGATGTAACAGAACACAGAGACAACCAGAGCTCAGGCAGCCGAAAGCTCTCCTTGTACTCCTGTGTTTGTCTGACATGCAGCGATAACAAGGCTTTAAACTCAGATTTCAACCACACGAAATGCGGCAAACTGTGAGCTGTTCCCCTGCTTCACCAGAAGTTTTTATACATTTGACGCGGGTTTACAAGAGCCGGTTCCTCTAATAATGTCTGGCTAGCGAGACCACCACTTGTTGCAATCATAACAGTTGCGGCAGTGAAAAAGAAAATGAAATGGATGATTGTGGCTCCTGAACGAAAGGGCTGCAGCTCTTTGTTCACACACAGGTTGAAATTTTAAAAAACGAATATGTGAATGAAACTGCGGTTTGAAAAGATTCTCATGTGATTTAACTTCAGTTTGCAGGCTTTGTTTTACCTTACATCTTCACCTTTTAAAAAGGGGCACTATGTCGTTTTGGAGAAGAAATTCCAACTCAGATTTTTAATATTTACAAACTGATTTTTTTCCATAACTGAATAAAGCTGTTCTCAGAGGAAAATAAGGCCCCCAGAACACTGTTTGAAGCTGGAAAGGTGGCAGGGTCCGCCAAATATACACAACGTAAAACAGTATGAAATTGTGTTGAATTTCTTTATCAAGTTTGTTTAGGCATAAACATTTTTTTAAAAATCAGTCAGTGAAGATATTTCTCTTTGGATTAAAATGCCTTCCCCAAAACTACGCATTGTACCTTTAATGCTGATGCCCACAGGAGGAAATGACAGTGTTTTTATGTCCTTGCAGCGATGGAGTACCACAATCTGAACACCTCCATTGCTACCAGAGACTTCTGGGTCATTACAGGTAAGAATCACTGTTCATGTATTTCTCATTAAGTCTTCATTGTCTTCAGGGTGAACTTGTGTTTATGTTTTGTTATGTGCTGATGTTCATAATCTAAACGGCCTCCTTTCACAGGAGCGATTAGATGCGTATGACTACTGGGTTGTGTGTTGTTTAATATTCCCCCTGTTGGCTTTATGAATGACTATATGCACCGCGCAGCATGATTGCATTTCAGCGTTCAAGGGCACCCACTCTGCTATACTTTATAATGGATGGGCCTCTCAGATGAGGCCGTGTAGCTCTTAACCCTGCACTTACTGCGATGAGAGGCCGAGTCAGTTCAAGGTCATTCCCTTGATAATGGGATTTACTCAAACTGAACAAGATGTACAACCAGGATTATTGCTTTTCAACTGTTGATAAAATGGAACAGATCAAAGCGGCATTAGGTGACGTTTCGACCACTAGGGGACAGAGAGACTCCAAAACAAGCTTCGAGGAAGCACGGCCCCGATTTATCATCAGCTTATCGAATTGTTATGGCGAATAACAACTTGTCAACTTGCATATCCGTCAGACGCAGAGCAACATGAGCTTCCAATTAGGCCTTAACAGCCTGGGAATCCTGCACAGGTCTTACTGAAATGTGTTTCTGTCTCACACACACACTCACACATATTTCTAATTATGCCTCCTCTTTCTTTATGCCATTCTCTTCCCTCGCCAGCAATTTATTTTCCGTCTTAACAACCATCTGGCCCTCCTCTTTCTTCCGTATACATTTGCAGTGATCCAGGACGTAGACAACGCCAGCCTGGAGGGACAGTACCAAAGCTTTGCCAGTCTAATGGAACAGCGGCTGGCGGAGCTGTTTGTGTTGGCAGGGCAGCAGGGCACTCGTTTCAGACGGGCCACTGCTGTAGACAGCTTCACTGTCCAGGTAAGAGACTGTTGGCACAGAGGCCCAGAGGGAGCGCGGCCACTTCAGACTTCCTTGGAAGAACAAACAGTCTGAGATGCTGGGTTAGAGAGCAAAGACACTAAATCAGTTTCAGTTCTGAAGTTTTGTTTGTTACTCAGAAGGCTAATGAAAGCATTAGTCCAACAGTTTTGTTGGCTTATATCTTCAAGTATGAATATTTCATGAGATCCTCACTTTAATACGCGCTTCTGCACACGCTCGCACGATCACTTGTGGTCAGCCCTTGTTAATTAGGGAGTTTCTCAGCTCATAATCTGCTAATTGCTTATCAAAACAAGCCAGAGGTTGAATGTTTTACAAAACACGTACAGTACTCTTTTCTGTGTGGTTTTCTTTCTCATTAGACTCCTCACCTGAATGTACTGTAAGGGTTTACTTTTTGTATTCCTAAGCTGCTTCATTTCACTCTAAACATTGATTGTAAGTATTTTAATAACACGACCCATTTAATGCAAAGTTTTCTCTGTGTATAAATTAC
Organism: Pagrus pagrus; assembly: GCF_965226575.1. Lineage (NCBI taxonomy): Eukaryota > Metazoa > Chordata > Actinopteri > Spariformes > Sparidae > Pagrus > Pagrus pagrus. The sequence continues at coordinate 26,358,509 of NC_140185.1, read as the reverse complement.
ATGGAGACAGAAGAACCGATTTCAAATGCATTACTTTTACATATCATACTTATAATATCGTATTATAATAGGGTTCTCAAACTTATGATTTAAAAGTCTGCATTTGCTTTTTATTCAATTATTGTTCAGGGGTACGGAACAATTGGACCAATTCCCCATAGCCACTGCCTTGCTCAAAAGTACTGACTGGAGAATCAACCTAGTGTGCATGTTTTGATTGAAGAAGCAGGAAAGCAATGAACAATGTAGGCTGATGTATTTCAACAAAGGAAAATAAGAAGAATATCAAAACTTTCACTCAACAGCCTTTGTGGCCATTCAAGTACAGATTTTGGATTTTATGAGGTGCACTTGAATGCATCATGAAGTCCCTGTCCGACGATGCATATCAAAAACTCCGATACAGACAGCATGGGAGAGAAGCTGTTGGCCCGTAAATGACACCAAAACATAGCAGAGATTCTCAGCATAGTATTTTTTTGCACGACTATTTCGGTACAACATTTACCTGCCAGCAGAGAGCCTTACAAGATTTACTCGCCATAAGGAAATATCCCCACATTTGGCACTTGGTGAACCAGTTTCTGACTCACACTTATTCTATCACCCTACTTGTAGAAATTGTGTTTTTATCCTGCACCTTTTTACAAGCTCTGTAGATATATTATTTAAAAAAGAAAGATTATATGACCTCAAAATTCAACATTTTAGGCATAATTATTTTTTTAATGAACCAGCCATTCAATAACACCTGATATTGAGTGTACTGTAGTTCAAGAAAACATGCGTCATCCCTTTGTTCTTCTTCCAATCAGATGGTGAGCATCCGTCGGGTGTCGGGTTCGAAGAACCCAGCAGAGATGACCTACTACGTCCAGCATAATGGCATTCCTCTATCGGGCACGTCAGCTGCCAAGGTGCTGAACACAGTGGACTCACAGACCATGGCGCTCACCCTGGGCTACTTTGTTCAACTGCAAGCAGAACGTAAGCACAGCATCCTTCCAGCATCTGACAAGCAGGCAGATAGACAGAAACACTGACAGACTAGACATGCAAACCAAAACACATGACTCATGCTGAGTTCAGAAAGAAGAGCTGGTGCTGGGGTGAGGGGAGTAGACAAAAAGGTTGAGAAAGCTCTTTGCTCTCTAATCTCTCTGAAACGCTCGCGGCAGGACATTGTTTGTTTAGGCTGCAGTACTGCTCAAGAGAGAGGGAGAAGCGGGGAGAGTGGGTGAGACCGAGAGGGTCAGGAGAAAGAGAGCGAGAGCATGCTGCATTCTCTTATAGATCGCTGCCTACAATAGCTGAATCAGGCACACTGTATATCAGGTGCTGTGTGTGTGTCACTTAGCGTGGGTGTGATGGATGCTTCAAGCAGGAAAAGTGGGCTGAGTTATACTTCCAATAAACCGATCAATTGACTTAATGTTATCATTTACTGTTTGGACGGGACTGGATGTCATGTAATGAAGTGATGATGGTGAAAAAGTGTTTTTCATTTTTCAGCTGTGGTCAAGAACCCTCCGAATAACCTTTGGATAATTGCTGCAGTATTGGCCCCCATCGCTGTGGTAACACTCATTATCATCATCATCACAGCCGTGCTGTGCAGGAAGAATAAAAATGACTTTAAAGCCGATGCCATCGGCAATCTCAATCCCCGAGCTAAGGTATGTCTTTTTTTCAGTGTGTCTTTCTGTCTGTGTCATAGCTGCAGCAATTTTGGATAATCATACCAGCTCTATTTTGATAATTGAGTCATTGTTTCAATCGTATAAAATGTGATAATTGCTGCTTTCCTTGGTTTTATGTCATTGTAATGTGAATGTTGACATTTTTGATTGTTGTTTGGACAAAAACAAGACATCACTTTGTGCTCTGGGAGATTACAATGTGCATTTGTCACTAGTTTGTTATTTTCCATACAAAAATGATGATTAATGAAGTGATTAATTGAGAAACCAATCAGCAGTTGAATCGATTGTGAAAAGAAATCACAGAGTAGGTGTTTTTAATGTACAGGCATATTATGCAGGATTTTTCGGGTTGCTGTTTGTAAACACATCATTCATAGTGGACCCCTTCTGGGAGTCCTGGAGCCTGGAGATAAGATAGCATTTTTGCACATCTGGTCTCAATTTTTTACTACTCTGAATGAGTTTTTGGTTAAATGCCTGAAATAAGGTCTGTGGCTACGACAAGCTTGAGATGTTTTTATGTTTTGTTCCACGACATAAAATACGTTAGTAAACAAAAAACAAAAAAACGTTAACCAGTCTTAAAACCAGCAGTTGCTAAGAAGTGGCTGAATGAAACTACAGAGGTTGTTTCTGTGTTCCTCTCTGCTCTCTCTGTGTGTCTGTAGCTCACACCACCCTCAGTCAAACAGTTCATACATCCATGAAAAACTGAGAGCAGAGGAGCGAAAAGGGGACAATTGCTATGTTGTTTATAAAGTCCTGACCTTATGCTCTTATTGGCTGGGGGCTCCACAGCTCGAAAGTTGACTTCCAGAAACACCTGGTACACAACAAAATACAGGCAGAGGTCAAGGTGTCCGCAGATAGGCACCACCACACACTTCTAGTGATAATTAAGAGTGATTATCTTAACTTTCAGAGTTTTGAGGGTGTACTATGTATGCAGACTGTGTAACACAATTTCCTGTTTTCTTGTGTTGTACCGTATTATCTGCATAATGCCGTCTGTATGACCTGTGTTAATGCATTTGAAAAATCCTCGTCAGTATAGAAACTTGAACAGCGCACACAAACACACCGTTTAAAGCATCTTCTCTTGTTTTCAGATGGCGTATCGGAGAGACGTGGGCTATTATCACCAGGTATCTGCCTTTCTGTATTTCCTCTCATTACCGATGTGTGTTTTCATCTTCGGGGCTCAACTGTGCCAACAGTGGGATTTGAATGGGATTCTGGGAAGACATCACCTATGATACATTTCAGTAAATCCCGCTGCGCTGATGAAAACGAAGGCTACAACAGCACTTTGGAGAAACAAACCTTAAACAATGAGATTTTCCCGGATGAAAGGCTGGTATTGCGTATTCTCCCCATAGCGGTCTCCAGATGGCAAATTTGAAAGATGAAGCTTTACGGAGAATGATTATTATGGAGATCGGTCCTTCGAGCAGAATGAGTGTGTGCGTGTGCCGACACTTGTTTGTTTTGTATTGAGAAGATTGAAAACTGTTTCCATCATTGTCGCATCAAGGATGTCACAACGTCCTAATCAAAGTCACCTTTCCACCTCCACGTCTGTTGTCTTTTCTGCTCAGTGGAGGTTCTCTTCACTCGTATGTCAGAGTAGATACATGAAAACTCATTGCGTAACATTCAGCACAACCCAATGCTTTACTTACGGAATTTCATAAGAGAGAAAGTAATAAAATCTTCTATATTAAGCAGGGAAATTCACTTCAGTGCTACTTTTCAGAGCAGTTATTATTACACAACATCAAAAGGTTCTGCAAAGGCTTAACATGTAAAAAAACACCAAACCTTAATTCCATCGGATATGAAATATTATTGGGTCGCTTTTCACAAACCTTCATATTCTAGGCAGGAAACATAGCCGGCTCTTTCTATTAAGTAATCAAGGAAAAATTATTAAAGAGCTCAAAGATGGAGCGACTCCTAAAAATGTAAATGAGGCTCATGCACCACCTCTTCTGTGTTACTTTCACTGTCTGCAACACTTTCATCACAGACTCTCGTTAGAGTTTCCTACAGTAGCACTTTTAGTTGGTGAGAAATCTGGGTCCAAAAAATCTGTATGTGCGTGTGCTATAAGAAAAGAGAGAATGCATGTTCTTCAGTCAGGGGAGTGTCACGTATTGATTTTGCGCCATAGCTTGGCTGCATTGAGGCAGTGATGTGTGTCTGACAATTTATGACACTGTGATGAGGCTAGTCCTAAATATTTCAGTGTGTGTGTGCGCATGTGTGTGTCTTCCTATCTTGACCGTCTCTATAAACATGTGCACATCCAGTGTTAGTAAAACACCACAAATCTTATTCCTCCTCCTCCTCAAATGTGTTCCAACGGTTAACTTCACTACTACATTTCTGAGAAAGTCTCATCTTGTCACCGCCTACTGCGAGTCATTTATTTGACAAGAATTTGGAAGAAGAAGATGAAAAAGGGCCTCGATTAAATCTGTGCTCATCTATTTCAAGGCACAGCAGTGCAGTAATCCCAGTTCTGCTCCTTAAATCCTCTGGACATCTCTTAAAAAGACACTTTTGGCCTATTTTGAGATGTCTGACTATGTGACACTTGTGGTTGACATGTATATCTCCTTTTTTTTCCCATTTCTTTATTATTCTTTATAGGTATTTGAAATCAATCTTACTCAAGCTGTCTTTTTGTTTTCTTCCATTTCCCCTCGCCATGTCCATCAGCCAGTCCAGGGTTTTGACTATGCCAAGCAGCACCTGGGCCAACAGGGAGGGGATGAGGAGACCCTGCCTGCCAGTCAGGATACTTTAGTGATGTCACTACAAATTCGGGACACGCCACTTTCACTAGAAAAAGCCCTGCAACAAGACGGAACTGCCAACAAGAAAAGCCTCACCAGTGACAAACACAAAAGGTATTTACACATATTCAACCCCTCATTTAACTATAAGAATACAGTGCTCCTTTATTTCTCTGCCTGTGTTGTGATAAAATAAGATCTTGATATTGTTTAGATGATGTCAGCCTTAGAATAAAGTTTTATTATAAGTAACAGGATGTCAGCGTAGAGAGGATGTGATTTGTTTTATTTTGAAGGTAACACTGTGCATGATTACAGGTTATGATACTTATGATATCACATTAAATTTAAAGACAACTCTCTGGTAAACAGTACCAGGTACAGTCCACAAGTTTATTAGAACTTGTGTGTTAATTACATACTTCACTTTGGATAAGTGCAAGTTATGGTGTTACTGGCTACTAAAGCCTGATAATACTCTAGATAATGTGTATGATTAGGATCAAAGAGCTGTGTCAGCTTCCATGGCACGCTGTAGACTGTACATCCTATGAATATTGATACAAGGCAGGTTTTTTTCTCTTTATAACTGGCCCACACAGCATCAGCAATCATCCACTTGCGATTTAAAAAAGCACTTGACCCTTGCATAAAACAGCTCGGAACAAACCACATTGTATTACATTTGAGCAATGCCCTAAAACATCTCTGTGAAAACAATGAGAGGAGAGAAATAGACGATGAACAGGATCGTGGTTCATATTTGCTCATCACTGCCTTGTTTTACAGTTTGGTCAGAGTTTTTTCAGCCTTCGTTTCCACGGTACAGAAACAATGTGGCGGCCACTTCCTGTTCGCAGTCTTTCTCTATGGCAGCTGGACACTATATGAAGGCATTTGAGGCGAAAGCAATAGGCAGTTTCTAACAGAATCTTTGGTCTGACTCGGCTCAACTTTTTTCTGACTCAGCTGATATGTTAGCATGTTAGAAATAAACATGTTGCGTTATCAGTCAGATAATAATCAGCTGAATCATCTTGGTTCATCCAGAGATATTTGGATGTAGCGTTAATCCTCATATGAGATTGAAGACAACTATCCTCCCAAAGGGTGGTACATTTGCCAACAGTATGTGTGCTATCTCAAGAATTGCACCACTGCTACGTCGGAAAGCTCCTGAGTCACACACAGAGAGGCAGGATGATAACATAAAGCTCCCTCCGGACTTGTTGTTTGTCCTCGTTCCACCCCGATGCTGAGTGATAGCCGGTCATTAACAGAGTTCTCTGTATGGGCAGGTGAAATTGACCGTTTTCCTCAACTGACATTCAGTAATGCTGTTTCGGAAATTAATTGCCATATTAAATCATGCTAAATTATTTAATCGAGGGACGCAAAAGGGTGTAATTTTTCAAAGCCTTGCAGGATAATGAGATCAAATGAAATGTATGTGACAGGATGGGGAATCTATGGACTGGAGGTCGTGCTGTAATGATTTTTGGAGACTCCTGAGGCAGGGAGGTTTTTAATTTCTTATTTATCAAACTATTTATCTTAAAGGCAAGTTTTATGGTGTAATCATTCATCAGCGTTTATCTGATTTTCAACCACCTATAATATGCTATTATCCCAGGACACAACAACCTTGTTCTTTAAAGGAGACCTATTAAGCTTTTTAGTTTTTTTCCTTTCCTTCAGTGTTTTGTCGGTGTTACGTTGTACGTCACTGATGTCACATTTCACGTCATGAATGCACCAGAAACAGTTGTAACAGAAGAGAAAACAACAACAGACCCATTGTAAAAGAAGCGTCTGTAAAACGGTGGATAAAGTCTTTTGAGCGTCACAACCCTCTGCGAATCACTCGTTTCACTACCATAAGTTGGAATGAAACAGGAATGAACGAGGCTCCACCTCCAACACAACCACACTGTGTCCAGTAAAAAAACGTCCTTGAATAGACCGCATCCCTAATTCCTTCCTTATTTACGCGCCACCACCAGATGTTGATAATGCATAATCAGTTTGCTCGGCGGAATTCAGCGTGTTCACCCGGGTCTTATGTTTAGATCAAAGCCGAGCTGTCAGATGACAGTATGACAAAACTGATGTGTTTTTTGAGTGTTATAGCATGTAAACCTGTTCTAGCAGTAACCCAAAATAAAATTATGAACCTGAAAATGAGCACAATGAGTCTCCTTTAATGTCTCTCACCTATTTCATAACGAATGCACAGACGGTAACATCAGACAGGAAAACCAAGGCATTAGATTATCTGTCACATAAAATGTATCAGACTAAATTAGCTTGAGCCTGGCTTGCTTTTATTATTTCATTATCAGATGAAAATCTGGAAACCTTCCACTGATAAAGCATGAAGCCCAACAGATGCGTGTCAAATCAACAAGTGAGCGATGCTGAGCGTTTGAACAGTTATATGAACTACGTGCATTTATAGCCTCAGTTTTACTAAGAAACTGATTGTGGTGGATGGATTGGGTAATTTTGGCATTGCTAGAACTGTCACCATGTTTTTCTACTTTAATAATATAGTTCAGTATTAGTCATACAGCACGTTTATCTTAGAATATGGAGAAAACATTACAGTACAGTTAGTGGAAAGCAGCTGTCCTGCAGGTGCAACGTGATTTGAGCACTCTACTTGATGCCAAGACCATTGACAGATGAGTGAATGTGTGATCATTCGATCAAGTGTCGGCTCACGATTGACAGCTGACGTTTGAGTGAAGGTGAAACCTGTCATTCACCTGTTGTGCAGCCTGTTTGAAACGAAGTTTGTCCCAAAATGCCTGTTGAGCCCTGTCAGACAAAGAAAAACTTGTGGGATGATGCCGTGCGGTTGTATTTTTAGAAGTTATTCTTTAATTTCAAAAAGATTTAGATCGTCTAACTTATGAACTCATGGTTAAGAGGCTGATATGCATGTTAACATACAAACAAAGATAAAAACACGCTGTGCAATTACCTCTAATTTGCTTCTTCCTCTCTGAAATAATCCCTCTATTTCTACCAAGGTCACAAAACTGTTAGCCTCTGAGCACCACCACAGGACCAAACATACGACCCTCGCGAATAGCCAGTGTAAACGTATTCTATACGCCTCAATTAATTAGTACACATTACACGTCTTTGTTGAGCCTGTGACTGTTGCGCGGGGCGGCTCTCTGCAGCACTGCCTCGACGACAGCAGGGCGGGCAGCCACTGTTCCTCTGTCTCTAGCTTGCCGTTATCATTTTTACCAGACAATTAGGGGATAGACCACGGTGCTTTGATGTCACTGTCAGCCTCGTGGTCCTCCGTGCCGCCGCTTGATCAGCTCTAATTCCAACTACAGTACAGTGTTTGAAGCGAGTGGAACAAGAATTGGATAAAGCAATTGTTTGTCCAATTAACGGAGGAACCGGTCTTGCTTGACTCTGGACAGCTTGAACACTGGTTTTATAACATACACGACACACACTTAAGAATACTTCCACGATGCTTATGTGGTAGAGACTAATGGACATAAAAATACAGAAGTTTATTAATGAAAGCGCGCAGATAAATGTACAAAACACACACACACAGTCGCTATTATGACAGTAACGTCTGAAACTTAACCAGCTGCAGCTTTTGAGACAATTTGCAGATTTTTCTGTCATTTGCTACCATTTCTCTGACTATTCTGAAAACAGGCAGTGAGCAGTGATACTTTTCATAATGAACACATCTTCCTATTATATATATATATATACATATATATATATATAAAAATACAATAATAATATGTTATGTTTACTGGACTCGAGCTTGAGGGATGGGGAGTGATGGAGGTGAGGTTGTTAAAGACGGGGATGACATAACCTGGCTGTGAGCCCAGCTTCCGGAGAGCTCACCGCCTTTTCCTGTTGCTATGGTTACTTGCAGCAAGTTGCCGAGTGAGGACGGTTCCGTCATCAGCAACGAATCAGAGAAGCCGAATTCCGGCAGGGGCTTGACGGTGCTGAAAGTCACAGCGCAGCAGAAACTGACAAAGGAGGAGATGCGGAAGAGGGACGGTGAGAGCCACACTCTGATGCAAATACAAATAATTTATTCTGCGGCTCCTTCGCAGGCAAGGTCGCAGGCGTGTGACAAATGCCAAAAAAAAAAATCTTTTCCCAGTCTCTCCTGCGTGAAACACTTTACCAGTCTCTTGTTTCTCATGCACACAGGTTACCTAAATGCACCGCCACTGCAGTTTTTTTTTTTTCACGTTCAGAAAGGTAGCTACTCAGCAGTAAGACGAGATGGACCCGATGAATATGCATGAGACAGACGCTCTGCTGACATGATACAGTATGTCAGACTAGTTGATGGTGTGACAGAGTGACGGAAACACACGCATGCACGCATTCACGAACGCAGAAGGACCGCATGAGGTCAGCAGATCTGTTTGAGTAAACGACGTTGAAGTATTTGCTGTTCTATTCTCGTCCAGCGAGGCTAAATGTTCCACATGTGGTGGGCGTGAGATCAATTAATCAAATTCAGATGCTCCGCTTGCAAATTGGATCGAGCTCGCTAGATTATGATTTTCTTAATGGTTGGTTTGAATAATTCATCAGCTGAGTTAAGGGAAACTAGAATTCAATCCAGTTTGTCTGATGTCAGATAAGGAATGAAAGTGCAAAGTCAGTTTCTTTCATCTATCACAAAGATGCACTGGCACAACCTTTTGAAGCCAACGCTATCTTTGTGATCTATTGTCTCCGTCCAACACTTAATTTGTTACCAGTCGACTGATGTTTGACATAATCCCACAGTGTCAGCCATAGAGAGACAAGGTGATGAGGGAGAGAGACAGAGAGACGGAGGGAGTGTGACAGTTTGCTCTCCTTTGACTGACAATGTAATGATTAGAGGTATTTGTAGTCTCTTTGTGAGTGAACTCCCTCTTTGTTCTTCAGATCCATATGACACCTCCTCTGGCTCCCTGCAGCTCATCTCCATAAAGCCCGTGGTGGCTCAGCCCAACTACTCCCACCCTGCATCCTCTGACCGCAGCCAGGACTCAGCCATCGTCAACGGAGAGGTGATGCACATGCACATGCACACATCCGTTCACGGAGATACTTAGACTTACATGCATACATAAACAAATGAAGCATGGATGAAGAAATGTATCCTATTTTCTCAGTGCTCTGCTGGGAAAAAGGTCATATAATTCTGTGCACCAATCACAGTTCAGCAACATTTGAATCAAGGTGTGGACAGGTGTGTTCCAATGAAGCAGAAACTCTTAATAAAGCTGAATATTTAAGGTTTCATGGGAGTACTTAGACACATTCCTGATGAAAAAGATGATCACGTGATACCAACGGCATTATACTATTGGCTCACAAACCTTGTTAGAAGCTGGAACCAACTGTCAGAATTTTTACACAGACACAAACAAAACAATCATTTTGGACCCATCTCGAAATATCTACTGAATTTAACAAGCTAACCGGCTAGCCCCAGGCTGTAAGCATAATAAATGAACACAATAAACTCACAAAGTGTGAAGAAATGAAACACTGTTACTTCTATTTTCCTCACTAAACAGAAAAATATAACCACACACAGTCTGACTTCAAGTTTCTCTCATATACCGAGCCAAGACGAGCATATTTGCCCTGTTAACACAGTGTAAAACACTGCATTCAAACACATATATGAAATACATTTCAGTCTTGGTTTGTCTTTCACCTCTGTTGGGTCAAAAAATATCCACAGACCAGTAGGCCACTGGTTCCACGGCTAACTGAGCCATGAGCTAATTAGCTAATGCTAGCTAGCTACAGCCAAGGATAGCTATGCTGGATAGGGAGGATATGCTGCCCCCTATGTTTTTGGAGCTACCTTCGAATTTTACAAATAACACCTTTAAAACTTGAAAGTGGGTGTTAGTGTTATTCCCCAAAAGTATATAATCTTCTCAGTAAACTGACTTTAATAACTAGATCAAAGTACTGGAAACAATTGGTTTAATAACGATGTATCACACCTTTTCATTCTGTATTTTTTATTATTTTTTGATCTCATCTGTGTTTCTGAAGCAATATAACCAACATGAAAGATAATAAATATGTTCAGTATCTTTCTGCCTGTGATTGTTGCATAATAGTTTCATTTTCAGAGCTTCTTATTGCCATGAACCCGCTGATCTTTTATCCACACGGGTCTTTCAAGACAAAACAGCCTTACCACACACAGCAAGAACAACCTTGTTCCCGTTTCCGTTTTCATCCCCCCCCATGTCTCTCGTGCTCTTTCCTCTCTGTAGGTGAACTTGGCTCTGAAGCAGAAGTCTGACATCGAGCACTACAGGAACAAGCTGAGGCTGAAGGCTAAGAGGAAGGGCTATTATGATTTCCCCTCCACCGACGGCAGCAGCAGCGGCCGGGCCCTGGCGCAGAGGCAGCGGCACGGCCATGAGAGGGCAGCCGGTGAGCATGGCAGACCTCTGGAGCCTGATGATGAGCGAGGTTCCACTTATGTCAAGTCTCACAGGAGGTGAGGGGAGAGCGAGAAAGCAAGTGGAACCTGGGTTTGGCTGAGTGTAAACAGAAAAAGAAAATCCATGCTGACTTCAGGGTGTGAGGATACGATTTGAGCGGTCGCGCAGCATTGCATATGGGCTGATTGGGCTTCTAACCATGGTCAGTTATCCACCCCTGATGACCTCTGCCTTGCCTAATTAGCTTATGGATAAGTAAAACTGTCTCCTCTAATGTTGTTATTATCCTGTCTTAGTAGGCAGTGAGAGGGCCTGTCTGATTAGTTTGATCCAAGTCCTGAGCTTCCATAATGAAGATAAGAGGATTGGCAAGGTGTCGGACGATCCACTACGCTGGTTCTGTCCTGCTTCTGCTTAAGGATGCATATAAAGATGGACAGAATCTTTGGTTATTACATGGGGGAACAGCCTTTCCCGAAAGAGATCAACATTACATCACCCGAACTGCCTTCAGAGCGGAAAGCAACATTTGAATTTTGGCTCGTGTGTTGACTTAGCAAAAGGATGAACGGACCTGCTATTTTTATATCCCACCGCTGTGAGCCAGATAAGGATTTCAGCAGCTGTTTACTGTCGAAACTAGCGTGCGGCTGATCACTTACGGCGACAACATTCTGATATGCATCTTGTCCTTTGTCATTGAGTGTACATTAATGTTTTGTTTTGTCATAGTTGTTTTATCAGGGTTGCATTTTAATGTGCAGCGCCTAATCCTCATACCCGATTCAGCTCTTTTACTTGATGTCCTCATGAGATATCCTAACATACTGCATCTATTTGGTCTGTAACACAACTTAATGTAGCTTTTAAATGGGTGCATTCCCCCACTGTGTTCTCCACCCACCTCTCACTGCAGGCAACCATAGCTGAAAGTAAGAAAGCTGAATTGAACAGAATCCAATTAATAACAACTCCCAGGTCTGATTTGTGCTGAATCCGCTCTGTCCTCTAATTGGCAGGCACTCCCAGGTAGGGCAGACGGCCTATCGCAGCAGACAGAGTCTGAGCAGTCCCAGTCCTGGAGGAACAGAGATGGATCTGCTTGTTATGAGGGAGAGACCCAGAAGAGGCATCCGCAACAGCGGCTATGATGTAAGTCACATGTCATCACCCACTGACCCCTGCCTCCCAGCAAGATGCAGTTAAACTACTTTAACAAACTGTGAGAGAAACACTGTGTTGGTACTTTTTATATTAGATATATAGATGATTTGGAGTATACATGTAGAACGCTGTTATGACCAACATCTCATATCCATAGTGCATTTTCTGTAAATCCAATAAATGACTACATCATATAAAGTGATTGAATGCAAAGGCCTATTTCTTGCTACATTTTGAATTATATACTCGACAAATAAAAAGATTCTTACTCACACATGATTATTTTTCTCCTTTTATTTAGAACCTTTGTGCAAATTTTCAATTACCCGCTCTTTTATGTACATGCTCCTCGTATTTTCGTGGCCAGTCAGTTATTTTCCTATTTGGGACGATCTCGTTCTGTGTCACGTTAACTTTCCTCCATGTTTGTTTGTGCCACCTTCATGCAAATGTCCCGTCTGCATCACTGCTGTGCAGACAAACACAAAGCAGTGTACAAATGATGAAAAGTATTGCAGGGAAGAAAGTGATTTGACACAGTGATACATAAACAAAAGAGCGTAATATTTAGTCACACGATATATTACCACATCGCACTGCCCAAAGCAAAGGTGGCCTTAAATCGAGAATCCCATATACATGTTCAACTTATTACATATATTGAAGGATTAGTTAACCCAAGAAATTGAATTCTGTCATTATCTACTCGCCCTCATGCCGATGGAAAGTCAGGTGAAATATGATAGTCCGTCAATTGGGGATCTGCACAGCAAAACAGCGCTGCAGCTTTCTCCTAAACAACTGAAGTAGATGGGGATTTGTTTTAAAACGTGAAAATACAAAATAAAATGGCAGTGTAATCCAAGTCTGGAAATCAGACGTATTGTACTCGGGTGCGGTTTCAAGCGTACCGCAACAGGCTGAAAGAAGAGAAGTGGCTCATTCATAATTAAGAGTAAAGATTTATAAGGTCCCGTCGTTTTGATATGTAATGCATCGGAGGATGGCTGGTTTATGCCTCCACTCTTTTATTGTTCCATTAGGGCTCAGTGTATGGCTCCGGCTGTCATGAACACTACTATGTGAGCTCCTGAGAGTAATGGAGCAGACCATTTCTGAAAAGTGTGTTCATTCTGAGCGTTCCTTTTGTAAAAAATATATTAGCCGGGATAGAAATGTTTCACTGAACTGTGACTGACCTGCCAGCCATTTTGACCAGTCACAGCAGGAGAAAGCACAGGTGTAACTGGTTGTGGTTGGTGTTGATATGCAGGCTCACTGCCATGTCTTAATGGGACACACAGATGGAAAGTAAATGATGTTATACAAACCTGCTTTTCTTAATATTGCAAGACAGATGTCTGCTGTGAAACTATCACAGGTTCAACATCTCAAACTTCAGAATTATATTCCAAAAGACTCTTGACAAACTCTACAAATTGAGATTTTCCAGACAAACAGTAGTTCCTTGATTCTGACCTACCTCGGTTTGTTCTTGCTGTGGCTGCACTCTGTGTCTCCGACTGTTCAGCTCTCTTAGAAATATGGCACAGTAGCCAGTACAAGCTACATGGCCCTTTTTCCTGGCCCTGTTGATTACAATGGGACTAGTGTGGCTGCAGGCTCCATCACTGCAGATGCGAGTCTCGGCCGTTCCTTGTTGCAGGGGGGGCTGATTTATGAGGTGCACTACGCTAGGTCTCCTGTGGCTACCCTCTGTTCGCACAGGAAGTAGGGCAGCCTCGGCTCATATTCATTTATCACTGGATTTAAAGACTGGATAGATGGAAGCAGTGGCCGGGAGATGGAGAAAGAATAGAGGGTATGAAAAGATGGAGGGATGCGATAAAAGGAGATGGAAAAGATGGAGTGGGGTTGCAGGATGTTGGTATAATGTGGGTAAGAAAAAGAGGGAAGGCGCAGGTTAGCTCGGCTGCTGAACATACTGTGACCAGGCGGCAACACTGCTGACTTTAAACAGCCTCTGCGCGCTCAGTCAGGCTCTCAGTGGGTTGTTGACAAGGTGCTGACAGGAGATATTATAGAAGTTGAAATTTTCCAGCTTTCTCACTTTCAGAAGCGGTTGCATTTACCACTATTTGCTCTAGGTGTAAATCAGAACATGTGTCCCAGGTTGCTGCTGCTACAGATTCACAAACACAAGCCATAGACCATATTCACACGGCGCCCTTTGACATATCTTTGACATCACACTCAGGGTGGGACGCTCAAATGTCATACTGCTTTGTTCCAGGTTGCAAGTCCTATGAATTTATGGAATCTGAGTCAGCCTCAGTTGGGGTTGCTGAGCGGTCAATCTATATAATGACATTGTTGTAAATGTTACTCAACATTCATGTTTTTGTATTAATGTGAATGTCCAGGATAGATTCCAGGATATGTAATCGTTATTAACGATAATTTGTAACTTGTAAATGTGTTTCTATAGACTGAGCCTGAGTTGATTGAAGAGACGAACGTCGACCGTCTCATGGGGCCGCGGGGATACATGTACGGCCGGGGCTTGAAAGGCCACTCAGAGACGTCCACCCTGAGCTCACAGCCGTCCATTGATGAAGTGCGACAGCAGATGCACCTGCTGCTGGAGGAGGCATTCAGCCTGGCGTCAGGGGGTCAGTCCACATCCGGAAGGCACTCCCATCACCACCACCCACCTCCTGACCACTACAGCCACGCGCCGCCTCCCCTCCCCTACGCAGACGTGGTGACCAGCGCCCCGGGTACGATGAGCTGCGGACGGGGAGGCCTGCAGTGGGTACCGTCTTACGGCTCAGAAGTGTATCAGTGCAGTCTGCCCAAACCGGTAAGAGGGATGAGATTATTTTCCCTCTCTTAAGAACTGTGTTAGAGTTTATGTAACCTTAAATGCCTTTCACTATCTGTTTAAGGCCTTTCACTTCACCCAGCTCCCTGAGATGGCTGTGGGCTCTCCTCCCCCTTTACCGCCTCGCACTGGACCTCCTCCTGGGACCTCCTTAAGACGGTAAGGCTGAATAGGTCTCACACACTCACACACTCTCACACACACACACACACACACACACACACACACACACACACACACACACACAGTGTATATCGCATCCCAAAGACCATCAGATATTCCACATTTATTCACATTCAAATTCATATTCAGGGACGAGATATTCACTAGGTAATGTGCTGTGGCCAGGGTGATTTTAGGCCTTGTATAAATTTGAATATTGAACTAGTGCATTGGGAGCTGGCGAGAATGTTAATGAGATTCTCACTTTTACCATATGGCGTGTGTCTGCCATCTAGTGGTACTGGCTGAGTATTTCAGGAACGCTTCTGTTTATTCCTCTCCAATCTCTGTTAGTTCCACTTCTGACTTGGGGCCTAAGGGAAGGAGCTCAGAGACATCTGTCACTGAAATGCAGAGTCAACACGACAACAACCCATATGGGCCGACTACTAGAGCAGCACTTCCATCTATCACTGCAGAGCAGCCTGTGTCCAACTACTCAGGTAATCATATGAGAGGATGACATTGCAAAAGAAATCCATAATGTGCTTTGTTCAGTGAATGTCAGTCTCTCTTTTCTCCCGTGTAGGAAACCCAATAACAGCTGTCTACGCCATCCCAGCCACCAGGACTGGTTACTCAGAATACTTTGTCTCCACACCACCCACCTCCTACCACAGTCCCTCCTGGATGTCTTATCCACCTGAACCTGAGGATGTGCCGCCACAGTGGGCAGACTCTGTAAGGAGGCCCGTTTTGCTTGCTCAGAAAAGTCCTTAATCCCACTAAAAAAATGACTAAAAAATGAATGAAAGATATACAATTTATAGTGATGGATTAAACTGATCAGATGTCTTAATTGAACTAGGACAGTCCCAGTATTTATGCGCTTGTCCCATTGCCTCAACAGCTCATTGTCCTAATAATTAGACCTCAGAGAGTGGTTGTTTCTTGCAGACTTCAGGCTCTATCCAGACCATACGTAGGTTAGAAAAGTGCTCTAAACAGAAAAGAAGCTCTTTGTTTCTGTCTCTTGTTTGTGTAATAGTTGCAATTTTAGACTCAATCACTGAGTATTATTATTTTAGACTTGCTGAGACAAAGGCTTGTATTCTGACATCATACATACACGCTGTACATAATAATATAATCATGATAAAGTTTATTTGTGTAGCTAGCTAACCCCTTCCCTCTCACTGAAGTTACATAGTGTAGAAACAAGTGATACCCCAAGGAGTGGCTGAAACAGAGACACCGTTCACCCTATTACAAGACACTGTAGCATCAAAATGATTTTGAAGCGGTTATTTTAAGGCTTTAAGCGTGACCTGGAAACAGACTGCAGCTTCCTGCCACAGGCTCTCGCACTAGACAGCAGTTCTCTTCGAGGCTATGAGAGTAATACGTCCTTAAAATCAATCCCAAATCAAATGGGTAGACTGCGTTAGGTCATTAAAATCAGAGCAATGTGTTCTTGTTTGGAGTCTCGCTGCTGCATTTTACGTAATTTGGAGTCTTTTCATTATTTTCTGATTTCTAAATGTTAAAAGTACATTACAATAGTCCCACTGTGAGAAAACAAAAGTTCAAATGATAGTTCGAGTGTGATTAAAACTAAAGCATTGATTGTATTCTGGCAATATTTATGATTATTTATACAGAACATTATGCTAATTGAAGACTAGCAATAAAATCTATATTAAAACATTGTCTACTGCAGACCATCTCACTTTTGTACCATCATTGATTCCAAAAGTCTTTTTCTGCTCACGCTCTTATCTACCCTCAAAAAGGACACTAGACAATACTCTTTAAGCATCCTCCGACCCTCTTCTCTGTTTTTCATTCAAACAAAACAGTTTCCATTCGTCCTGTCAGATGTGTTATAACCCATGTGACCCCCTCCCCCCCGTCCTTCCCTTCCCCTGCACAGGACTCTCCTTGTCTGTATGGAATGCTCTGTTGTTTTTCCCTTGTCTGTTTGCCTGTTTCAACCAGATGCCTTCATGCAGTGTCTTTTTGCAGAACCAGTGTCATTTAGAAACCATTTGCTGATCTGAATTTATGGCTGGCGTTGAGTGGACACAGCAAAATACCGGGGTAGTTGAGCAAATTTTTTTTGGATTCACTTTTTTGGTCATTTCTTGTGGTGTTAATCTGAAACCTCTGAAGATTTTGTAGCAGCATTCAAAAGTAGTCCATTCTGGAGTTCAAACACTGTTTGAACCAAAAATCCATTTCAGTATCATGTACTCCTACAGTAGATCTCCACCCTCATACATTCCCTCTTATTTTGGATTATTTATAATGATTTTCTCAGATACAGTTGTGTATTTTTTTCCCCTTTTCACCCATTTAATTTTTTCTAAAAAAGTGGTGCAAGAGAAAATGTTCACTCAGCCAAATAAAAACATATTGCACATATAGTATCCTTCTGATTATCTAATTGGCAGCCATTATTTTTGTGGGTAGCAACAATATGACTTTACGATTGACTGATTTCATGTCTACCCTGTTTTCCAGTTGCCCCTGCCTGGGTATGTCGAGGCTTTTCCTCATCCTCGCTACCCACAGGGGAGCCCCACCAGGCTGCCTCTGCAGTATAACCCGGCACTGGAGCAGCCGCCCACTGCCCCTAGCACAGCATCCCAGCAAAGTCTGCCCCAGGTGGTGAAGGACATGGACAGCATGCCCCTGAGCAGCCTCTCCACCTCTGCACTCGTGCAGGCCATCCGGCAGGAGGTGGCCAAGCTGGCGAAGAAGCAGAACGACGTGTTTGAGTTCTAGTTTTCATTCTGCTCCCCTGTGTGCAGGAGATTGTTAACTGTGGATTGGTCTTCAACTGAGGCACACAAAGGCAGTGCTCCTTCAGACTGATTTTTGATGTTTGTACTGTAAAACGGACCGATCTTCTTTACCCACTGATAGATTTCTTTTCACACGCCATTGGTGGTTTGCAGCTCCTGACTTAAAAGGAACACAAACGTTTTTTTGTTTTGTTTTTTAAGAAAAATATCCCATCCTCTATTGATGATGTCCCAAGTAAGTACATGCATCTCTTCTTTGTAGATATGTCAATAGGATCGCTAAATATGGACTATGTAATTTTTTCCACGATTAGACATTTTGTTGTGAATCAGCATCAATTGAGAAGAGAGAAAAAGTAGCATCATTGTCTGTACTGAGAGGACCAAATGCTTCCTGTCAGATGGTTCAGTATAAACCACAGTGTATATGAGCATGTACAGTATTAGGACATCATGTATCTTATCTCCGTTTAGAGACCATTAGCTTCAACAAAACGAGCTACATCAACATCAGGTAATTCAAGCGTCCACACCATATCAACGTACCGTATCTCTTTTAAAAAAGTTCAAGTTTAACACTTGACTGTCCTTGGCTTGCAAATAATTCTTAGAGACTAAAATTGTAGTTCCTATTAATTGAATTAATCTAAAAAGGAGCAATTTGAAAGACATGGCCAGCATTTTTGTGTAAAACCTGTCCTGCCTATACCACTTTGTACAGGCAAGACACGACAGTCCAATAGCCCCATAGTGTCAGCTGAATGCCAGCTGTTAGTATAATAAATGAACAAACTAAACTTACAAAATGTCAAGAAATGAAATCCTCTTACTTCTATTTTCCTCGCTAAAAATAAAAAATAAAACCAACACAAGCTGAAATCTTTTTCAGAGCTAAAACGAGCACTTCATTCAAACCCGACATACTACATGAAACTCATCAACACGGTCTTAGTTTGTCTTTTCACCTCTGGTTTGGTCGAAATAAATCCTCGATTCTCAGAGAACGATGTGAAAATATTCTGTCTTGTTGTGTCTTGTCGACCCAGAGTCCTAGTGTTGGTCAGAGCAGCTGTAAATCACCTCCATACTGTATCCCCTGTTGACCTCTGTCAGTCTCGAAAGCTGTTCACTTTCATGTCAGGCTGCCAAATCCAGTTGAGCTGGGATCCGAGGTCCTGGTCCAGACAACCTCTATGACAACTGGCTAATAGCTAATGGTAGCAGGCTACACCTAAGGATAGCTAGCAGAGAGTCATCTCTATGTCACCCATGTTTTTTGAGATGCCTTCGAATTCTGGCCATATTCAACAAATTACACCTTTAAGCTGCATCTGTTATGATGCAACATATTGGTGGACATGTTTGCCTTGATGTACCCTGAAATGGAGGGAAGCATTTATCCTTGATTGATGATGATTGACTTGGATGACTTATCAGATGATTATTATAATACTCTATATTACAGCTGTTAAGTACTGACTTAACTTTAAGTTATTTGCAAAAACTCACATGGAAAAACTTTTAAGTGACTTCATATTTGCAGATGGCGGGACATAAAAGAGTTGTAGTTTTATACTGAAATCAGTGGTTATAAGATGCACAGATGATTTAATGCACATTCAACCCCAAAAACTTGTCACAGAACAGTTCTTTTCCCCACAATTTCTTGTAAAGTTAAACCATAAAGAAGGTAAATTCATTATTTGTTTACTGGCCTTAATACATCTTGGTCTCAATGGGTGCATTTCATGAATAATATACAAAGTATAAACTATTGGCCTAATGACAGGTCTTACATCAGTACTCCTGTTCTTGGAAGTTATAAGTGCACAACCTGTGATGTCTTTGTGTAACATTGTGAATGCCTGAGCGTCGACTCAGATTGAGTGTGCAGTACAGTACAGCACTCAGCAGTCATTTTCCAAGAGCTGTTTCAGAAGCACTTTGTTCAGTCTGAACATATCAATGTACCCCGTCATCATCCAGTCTGTTATGGTGTAAATGGCATATGTGCTGAGGTAGACATTTACCTTAAAAATCTAATTTCATAATCGGTAACTTGATTTGATAAATGCTTCTTCACGTAATCAATCGTAATGATACTTAAAATCATCCCGACAGTACATGAGTGTATGACAGAGCAACGTAACAAGCTCCCACCGACCAAAAACGTCATAATTATCAACATGTGGAAAAAAAAGTAGATTAAACGAAAGACTACAAACATAAACAAAAGCAAAGACTCCTCCCGACTTCATGTAAAGTACAAAGTAAAGACACAAGTGAAGATGTTAAAAAGAGACTATAGCTGGAATAAGGAGAAACCTGCATGCCTGAATTATTCCAGTAGCGACTCGAAGGAAAGAGGTCAACTCTTCAAGGATCCAATGAACCTTTTTGATGACATGCTTCAAATAATATCTTATCGAAATACATTTATTAATCATTTAAAAAAAAAAAATGAAATCAGACAAAGGCCACCATACCAGGACAGTGCACAAAACAAAACTCTGAATTATTCCATTAATCTCCTGTGAAAAAAAAAGTCATTAAATCATTGCACACATGAAAGTAATTCATCTTCCTCGGACAAACACTCACATTTCACTGTGGCATAAAAGCCGTCAATAGGTCATGATGAGACGCAGGGTTGCTCGGGGATGGAAAGCGGGACTGAGTGCATGTAGGCCTATAGCAGTGGTGCTGCAATATATTTGCATAAACATTCAGATGCTATAGCTTACCTACTTTTACTGCGTTATTGCAAATCACGCTGAATGCTTTGCCGATTATTATAATCAACGCTGTCGTGAGATGCCAGTTGTGACGCGAGAAAGAGAACTTTGAGTAAAAATGCCTTTAAATCCTTATTTCCTGTCGTGCTGTCGCAGCAGCCCTTGAGTTCAGCCTAATTGCATTCTGACTTGTGCGCAAACCCTCCCTCTCTTCTTTTATACTCATGCCTGTTGGTGTGTAAGTAGGTTTAAGGAAATACTGTATGTCTTAAACTCGACAAGAACTTTGTTGTTGCTTGTTTTTTTTCCCCAAGATTCCTTTTACCCATTATTCAGAGGAGCACTTAATGTCTTAAGAACTGTACTAAATACAGTGGAACCATTTTTGTGTATACCAGAAGTGAACACCTTTCTATACTCTCATGCTGGAAAACTTAGCGTTATTAAATACAAAAGGGTTTTAGGCGGTTTTATTGGTTTAGACAAATGACGAATATTTATTCTATTAAAATGAAATATGAAGTGAGCTAAATCTATGAAAAATCAATGTCTTTTTTGTCTTCCTGACAGGTTTTCTCATTTCCTTTTCATCTGCTTGATCTTGTTATATTTGATGTTCCTCAGAGATTGATCTGACAGAGACCTTGAGACAGATGGAGAATGAAAGAAATATTAGCCTACATGATTAAAATCAAATAAAAGATTTTATTAGAAGAATAAATCTTCAATCTGTGTCTTCAATACCTCTTACTTTCTGCATGTCGTTTTTCCTCATGAGCAATGTCAAAAGAGTTGAAGCAGTTGTTGTGCCGATTCTCTTCTTCAGTATGCTATTGTCTTGTCATCTTATACATAATTAGTAGTATGAGTGATTATTATTACCACCTACTTACACCAGAGACGTCAAAGATCTTTTGTATCACAGTTCATACCGTATACAATTCACAGATTACTCTCTCGCTCCACAAGGCAGAGTAATGTGTGAGCGTGAAGGCGTTCAGAGGCCTGTCAGACGAGCTGTTGTCAGCCGCGATTGTGTAGCTTTTATCATTTGCTAATTCAACATCGAGACAGCTGAGACACAATACACAGATATTTATGTCTTTTGGTGCACTGTGATGAATATAGAGGGAATCGTTTACTCATCTAAGAATTTATCGGCAATAAAAAATGAATTTTAATCACTCAGTGTCTGTAATCACTCATCCAGTACTACATTGTTTGGCTGAAGGAGAATTGGTAAACAACCAGTTCTCATCTATGTTTTTGTGAGTTCTTCAAACCCCTGGACGACAACAAGCATCTTATTTTGGAGCCACTGTCGACTCGTCTAAGCCTTTGGCTCCACCTAGCAACCATCTGAAAGCTGAATAAGAGAATTAAATTCTACGTCTATCTTCCTAATTCACATTACAACATTCCTCCTCTCACAGCTCACAAATTAAAATGTCTTTAGCATCTATGAATTTAAATATTTTTCAAGGGCGTAAGTCCAGTTTCTTCCTGTACTGTAGTCTCTCCTAGGACAACTCTTACCTTGTAGGATGCTGTCACAACACGTACGAATCTGGCCCTGTTTTTGAATGAATTCCTGAATCTACTTCTGGCTTGCGTACCCTCTCGCATGGGCAGATTCTGACTCAGTTAACACTTTGTCCCGGGTGATGTTTGTTTTTCCTGATTCCATTCAACCTTTCCAGTAAGTGAAGGACGCACCCGGCTTTGCTCTGTTCTTAACCTCCAGTTCATTAGCAGCTCAGCAGGTGTGACTCCAGTGGCGGTCTAATGGGTCGATATTTCAGCAGACACCTAGTAAACTTTGTTTCAAAGCCCCCTCCCTCCTTCATCTTCCTGATGCCGTCATGATGCCGCCTTGCAGTTGTCACACGCTTGATGCCAGTCCGCTGACAGGAGACAGCAGGGACTGCGTGTGTGGTAAAGATTGTCCTCAATTTTTCTAATGTTATGTGTCACTGTCAATTCATAGACTGCATTGTGTACAAAAAACCACATGAGGTCTAATGGTTGATTTGGCCTCTCTCATGGATGTAGTGTTGGCGATGTTAGTATATCTTGCTTAATTTGGCATTCATGACATTTTCTTGCTGCAGACAATGCCTTCATCCTTGAAACCCCTGGATGTACCTCATGAAGTTCCTTAATCATTCTCCTTGCAATGCAATTAGCACCCTGCTTCTCCACATATTTCCTCACTGAAATGCCAAGGGCTGGAGAGGATAAGAAAAATGACATACTGAATGCAGAGATGGTGCCTGTGCAGTCCAATGAGAATTGCACGTCTGGCGCCTACGCCATTAAAGTTTTCTATTGTGGTGAAATTCTTTGAATAACCGTCGATAATGCCTTTCTTTTTTACTATGCCACTTTGGAAAACTCTGCATATTGTGTCAATAGTGCTAACAATTGTTGTGGCAGCTAATTGTTGTAGCCCAATAGCCTTCAACCAATTCCTGCCGAGCAGATTTGGACCTTCCTCTTAACCACAAGCTCTGCCAGCCTCTTTGTTTGCCCCTTAAAACAGTCTGTGCATTCATCTTTGCTTGGCACCCCTGCCCTATCTCTAATTAAAGTGTACATCTTATATCTTGTGTGATGAAATAAGTCATATTTTGTTATTTTAAACTCATATGAAATCTTTTTTTTGTCTTTAGTTTTATTGCTTGAGCGTTGTGGCGTATGTGAACTGTAAGCTGTCACAAGGAATCCAAATAGCAAGCACACTGCATCACAACTGGCGCCATGACATGTAGAATAAGAACTCAATGCAATCCTCAAGTGACTGATGCCATAGCTGCTGACAGGTATTAGCTTTTAAAAAAAACCTCTACTACCGACTTTAGGTATTTACTTTCTACACCCTCGCTCCATTTATTTGACAGCTGAGCCACAGAGAAATACATGAATGTCAAGCCAGACATCTAAATGCATTCCCATTTACTGTTAACAGTTAAGTGTGAGAAGCATATTCAGACTGTGTCTATGTGTGTACTCTATTTACCCCACACTCAGGACCTGCACTCTGAAAAAAACCCTCCCAGATGTGAACATCTATAGTGTATGAAGGTAAGCTGATGGTGATATTAGAAAAACTCCCTGTACGCATGAGAATATGGACGAGCAAGCCACATGTAAACTGAGTTCCTAATTTTGCTGACCATCTTTCTGGAAAGTCTCATTAGTAAGTAAGTCATTTTATCAAATGTTGTCCAAAGGAATTTTTCTCGACCTTCTTAGATTTGTTTTCATGAGAGGTATTTTCCTAAAGGGGTTGTAGAAAACGCAGTGGAAGTCATTATTCTTTACTAAATCTGAGAAACATTCAGAAATGCCACCCTCAGACTTGATATGCACTGTAATACCCAGATGCTTCAATAAGTTTCCTGGATATTTTAATGGATTCCTACTCTGAATGCCCACATAAAGAAGAAATACCACTCAGATGAAATGATGGGGAGAATTTCTGTGTCACTTTATCTACACAAATACATTGACAATTTTGTTTTCTGTCTTGTGTTGACAGCACTGGTGACAGAATGTTTCATCTAGTCTTTTCTCTGTGTGTGTGTGTGTTTGCATCTCTGGGTAGTAAATCTGTAGTTCAGCATTTTCCCACCAGGGCTCAGCCTAAAGCCGTACAAACAAATGTTTTCTCTCGGTGAGGGAAGCATTTCCTTATCTTCGAGGCAAATTAACCAAGTCAGAGCACGGTTCATTTGATTTTCTTCCAGATTTTATGTGTATTCATGAATTAAATATTGCATGGAGTAGACAAAAAGAAGCAAGAAGACTAGTCAGTAATGTATGGTATAGTTTAGTACAGGAGTTTTTCCAATTAATATCCTTTTTGAAGTCTGGAATGTGTTTTGATGGCGTTCTGTCAGAGCATTGTTTATTCAGCTGTGTGTATGGATTTGTGAGGCAGACATTTGTCATAGTGCTGTATGAAAATGCATTATATTAAAAGGCTTACAGCAGTGGTACACATAGATACTGCTAATTAACCAGGGGTAAACAGTAAAGGTAATCTAATCAGGGGTTAAACCTGTGCAATCATGGGGTTGATGTCAACCCAATCACCAGAATAAATGTTTGCGATGTACGTTTCTGCAAACAGATATGTGGCAACTTTTCAATTTTCAATTTTTGTCTTGTAACAGCACTGCTTACACTGTGGTTAGGTCTAGGCAAAAAAACAAACAAAAACTTGTGTCACTGGTTGACTCAGGGGATAAAATGCTGCCAAAATGCCCTCTTGGATGCCCCTATAGTAGATAAAACATGATAAAGTGCCCTCTAGGGTGAAATGCATCATGACTTTCAGACTGCTTTTGTATAGACAGTACTATATATCAGAGGTAATGTCTCTAGGTTACTATAAATGTTAATTTTTTGCACATGTACTGACTATATATCCATTATTTTGACTCCATTGATGAACTTTATAATCATTTTTTTTTCACAGGTGCCTGTGTATTATTCATTTTCTAAGAAAGTAACTCATTACATCAGTAGGGCACTACATGACAAATGGGAAGGGGTGATGGAAGTAATAATTAGCAAGAATAAAACCGCAAACACTGAATATAGTCAAGCAGCTAAATTTCCTCTGTCGTGATTTCTGAATGCACAAAGTTCGCCTAGTTATCCTCCAAAACACAGAGATTTGTTTGATATTGTAACCCTCATGAATTATGGCTCTATATCCGTCTCTAATTTTGTTGCTATTTCTTCACATCATATTCAGTTCCACGCTGTTACATGGGCACCCTCAAAGTATTATTCCTCAAAAAAGAATAGGGAGAGTTTCATAATAAGAGAATGAAAAAAATGTTTCCCATCTGATATTTTTGTCTGTCGTCAAGGGAAATTATGTATTACGTCTGTAGTTTGCACCCCTCCACTTGTTTACACACTTATCTGGTTGCGCTCCATTTATATCTGTCTCCTGAAGACAAGTCTGTGTTTTAATTCATCGACTTGTACAACACTTGTTAAACTCTCTCAGGTGGAGTGTAGATATTAGAGCCTAATTTGGCAGCTGTAATTAGATGTGTTCTAATGCTGAAGGTCCATTATCTCTAATAAAGGCTACTTAAAGTAATTATAGTGCAGCCTTCTTGAGCAGACATCAGCACAGAGATTAGATAATTACCACAATGGTCAGTGCAAGGACAGGTCAAGGGAGGAAAACCGACTTGAAAGCGACTGAGTGGACAAATCTTTGATGTTCCCGCTCTCTGATTGTCTTTTACATCACTCTCAAACTGGGTTCAGACTGTGGTGTTGATGGGAAGTCTGGGGAATTAGACGAGATGGTGAAATGAAGCGTTACCACAGATTCCCGGATATTATTCAGTGTCAGAAGGCCTTGATGAGACAAATGATAAATGACTTCACCCTGAAATGATCTCATCCAGAAAGATAACATTTTCTTCTTCTATCTATATCATTTGACATGGATGAAAATGACACATTGTTTTCCACTGACTGAACTCTCTACCAGTGCTGCAATTTCAATATGTGAACTCAGTGGGTGGTGCATTGAAAGTCAGACTCCAAACCAGACTGACTGAGTCTCATTAACTGAGGCGCCTCTGAACTACTCTGATCCACAGAGGAACAGAACATTAAAATTATCTTATCGCCCGTCGTGCCTCTGCAGCTGATGCTCCAGCTCAAATGAATCATGCGTGTGCAGTAAATAAAAGCTTTTTGCAACTTTCTTCTGTGTCAGCGCAGCTCTAAATAGACACACCTTAAGGGTTTTCGTAACAGCAGTTCTGTGTGGTTCAGCCTGATATTTCATGTAATTCTATTGATTATTTCTCTGCCTACTCCCGTTGGTGCATCGCAGCAAATTCCACAGTCCACCAAAAGTCGTCCACCTCCTCGAAAAATGATCAGACCACTGCTTTGACCTGGTTAGTGTGAGTGTAAAACTTTGTGAAGATTGTCGGTGCACAATAGTGAGAAAACTGCATGCCCTTTCCAGTCTTCCTCCTCACGCATGTATTGTAGTGCCTGTTTGAAGACACTAGGGGATGTCCAAGATACTTAAACGTAGAGATACAGCATCACCTCAGTACCACCTTCCTGCTGACAGACCGGCAGTTAGGGGCTTTTTCATCAGTGAAAGCTATCAAACATTTATTGCACTGATAAAATGTATCTCTCAAAGTCAACGCTACATATTTATGCTCTGATTGAGGCTTTGCCAACATATATATTTTTAACCAAATGAGCTCACAACAACTGTTTTCTGACTGGTTCATAGATTGCACTTTCATCTGGCCGGTAAAGCCTTTTTTTTTTTTTTTTTAAATCTCAGTGTGAAATTACCCTTTTGATGAAGACCAGTTTTCTCTTGCTAGTTTGTTTTGTTACACTTTGAATTAAAACAGTCTCTGAATGTAATTTAAAGGCATTAAGTAACAAAAGGGCACACTCACCCAGTGAAGTGATGAACTCACTGGGTGTTTACTGCATTATTGCTAGAGGACAAGACAGCATACAAATGATCACCTTAGTATTTCTCTCAGCTGATTTTCTCATGAAGCTCATCATTTACCAAGGCTTGGGGTAATATGGTCTGATATTTTTGCTTCATAATACTGATTGAGTGTTAGGGAATATGAGTTTCTGGTAATTTGTAGGAATAATTCTTCAAATTTGTTATTTGAGCACCACAACTAATCTTTTTGTTATTTCAGTTGGAATGTGTGTGCCTGCAGAAGACTCCTCATATCTGTAAACCAAAGCCAAGTCTGCATGATTAGGTACCACTATGGTTGATCGCACGTCAAGGGTGTATAACGTCCTTTGGAATCAGTTTGGGATCTCAGCGCTTCCAGAGACGCTGGACGGGCTGTATGGAAACATTTTATGTTTTTATTGGCCTGTAAAATATGTTTTAAGTCCCCAACAGTTCAGTGAATGCTGCGACGCCATTTTGCTGTGAGGCTCCAGACACGTTTTGGGGGACTACGAATTTTCATTTTTGGGTGAACTTGTCCGCCTTGCCTTGCCTTGCCTTGCCTTTACACAAGAGCTAATAGATAGCAATAGAAAGCGTAAACAAATAAATGTGTAGTTAGTGCAATGCAATCTGTGCATCAGGGCTGAATACAGAGAGAAGACTGATCTCTTAAATGTTGGTACGATTACTGTGGGGCTTTGGCGTCTTAAAGAATGCACTGAAACCCTGCAAACACCGCCGAAATCTCACGAATGCATAGTTTAAACCAAGTTAATTGGTTAATTTATTTTCTATTTGGAGGCTGGTCCAAAATCAATGAAAACATTCTACATACAAGAAAAAAAAGAAACAGTCACACGAAGGTCTCTGAGCAACGCCCCTGGGACTGTTTACCTATGTGCAGCCCAGAGAAACAAAAGGCAAAGCTTTATTCAGCATTGATTCATGGTGGTTGTAATAGACACCGGTGGCAGTTTGAAACCACTCTGGCAGTATAATCCACTTCCCCTCACCCATTTGGAGGTTTGGTATGTTGCAGGCACTCAACTGGCTGAAAACACAAATTCTGTTTGTCGTGAGCACAACAAGCTATTAGTTGAAACGCTGAATGCCTCTCTTAAATGCTCGCTTGTGCAAGTAGATACGGCGTATACCGTATTTTTTATATGTGTGTTGTTATGTACAAACATTTGTATTTCTCTGCCAGTCCATTATGTGCATCCTCCACTTGATACGATACAGTGAGTCAGAACTCTGGAGTCCAGACAATACAGCATCATTTATTCACGTCTGTGTATGTGAATCACTTTTGTTGTTAATGACAGGTGGACTAATATAAAAACAGGCTTGTTGTTAACTTACTTAAAATCATAGTTTCCTGCAGATCAGGATAAAGGGATGAATCCAGGATTTTTTTTTCTCACTTTCTGACTTTTTGTTTCATTTCTCGGGGTACAACGCATAGATCTTGATGAAAAAAGAATTAAAATATGTTTTATTTGATATTGGATTCGGCTTGACTGAATTAAAGTGGACCGTTGGGCCTTGGTGGAGGTATGTGCTCTACTGAGTGCCATTCTAGTTTCATTTAATTTTGTTGGCAACCGGCCAAAGTGGTTATGACAACCAAGGAATGTGTCCAATCCAAGAAAAATGACAGCTCACTGTAGCTCAGGAAAAGCACTGAGTGGGAGCTGATTAGCTGTTAAATATGCACAGGTCTATCTTGCGACCACTTTACAGTTGACAGAAAAAGCGATCTAGACCAGTATTGTTTCAGTGCGCCCTTGCTCTTTCAAAGAGCTGATGAGGCAGAGCCACCGAACTTATAATTCATCCCGAATGCAAACTCTAGCACGTCAGTTAAACCCATTCTCCAATGCTATCTGTGGGATGAGGGCCTCAAGTGTCTGATTTGGCTTAAGAGGAAGTGAGACAGCTGTAGCCTATGGGTTCAGATGTGTTATACAGCTCCTGCTGGTGCAGCTATAATGTGAC
Organism: Pagrus pagrus; assembly: GCF_965226575.1. Lineage (NCBI taxonomy): Eukaryota > Metazoa > Chordata > Actinopteri > Spariformes > Sparidae > Pagrus > Pagrus pagrus. The sequence continues at coordinate 26,329,316 of NC_140185.1, read as the reverse complement.
GGTCCTTTAATTCAGATCCCTGGTCTAAACTTTTCTCCTGCATGTGCTTCTCTTTACAGCTTGTGCCTGCTCTGGGATTTTAACGGCCAAACTGCAAACACTAATAAATAAGAGAAGTTGTTCTTTGAAATTAACAGCAATAATTTGTGTATATTTATATAATCATTTGTAGTTAAGTTTGGCACAGAGCTATAGTTTATGGACCAATGAGGTATAATTTTGGATTAAATTTGGAACTAGGTTGGAAGCTATGTGGCCAATAGCAGACTAGTTCCTCCTTTGTAACTTGGCCTTTAGATTACAACTGTCCCAGTTCTAATTGAAAGCATCTTTAGCTGGATGGGATATGAAGGGCTTTGGCTGGAGCAGAGAATCTGGCAAAGCTTAGCTCTTTTATTTGGATTAATATCCCCAACACCTGTCTTTGGGGAAATTAATGGGTGTTACTGTAAGCAGCTTTCTTTCTTCTTCTTCAAACCTTTTTCTGCTGATTTCTTACTTTCTTGACCCCTTCTGCCAGCTCCCTCCCTCTCTCTGTTGTCCTTCCCATACTTTCCCTCAGTAGATTAATTGCTCGGTGATACCGTGTGTTAAGGACTGCTGTGAGTTTCCATACCCAGCTGTTTGAAAGCAGAGTAGTCAGCAGGATTTGGCTGCTTGGTCCTCACTTGCCTCTTTAATGCACTCCCTTGTCTCTTTTCCAGCTCTCCTTCAAGGTTCCTCATCTTGTCCTTCACCCCTTTCACTCATCTGCCTGCTTTCAGCGCAATTTTCCCTGCTGGCACTTCATGATGTGGCCAATTTTGGTTTTATCATTGCCATTTCTGTTGCAGACACGACCATTTTTACATGTTTTATGGTAGTCTTGATAAATAGAGCTTATTTTCTCAGATTACAACGAACAACAAAAAATGTTCATCCTTATTTGGTAACCATGTTAACATGTATGGGCTTTTGCATGACCCCTTCTGCCTTCTGTAAATTACTATCCATTCATTGTCATGTTGTTGGTTTTCACTTTAGACGTTTCCTGTTTTTATTTTGTATTTTGTACATGAGTTCATCCTCATGTGTCTTGTCGTGACTTTCCATTTCCTGTCTTTGTCTCTTTCCTGCTGTTTTACTGTGTGCACCAGTGTTTAATTTGTGAATTAGTCCCTGTATATTTCGGCCTGTGCTTTTCCGGTCCTCATCTTTTTGCCAGCCATAACATCAATAGTATAACAGTAAAAGACGTGTCGTCATTACCTGTACTTAATTTCTCATGTGAGATCAAATTACAATCTGGACTAATGAAGCTCATAATCAGTTATTGCTTGGTGAGCTCTCTGTGACACCAGAGTAGATGAACAAAACACATCAGGTTCAGTAAAGTACTGCATGACTCACTGTCAGTCACCTGAATTTTTCCCATGTGTAAGCAAACAAATAGGAGAATAAGGGGTTACAAGGTCATTGATACAAGAAGGAGCAAGGCTGAGTAGTGATATAAACACAAGCAATAAAAGTAAATACATTCTATTGTGAAAGTCACAGGTAGCCAGTGCAATGAGGCAAGGATGTGAGAAAATGTGCTCATATTTTCTGTGTTTTGTTTTTGTTAGAACCCAGCAACAGTGTTTTGTACAAGTTGGAGGCAAATAAAGAGTTACATTAACCAAGATGGCTATTGATGGCTTTAACTATTTGGAATTCCAGACCAATCCATAATGTAAGACAATTTGCAGTTTCAATTGAAGATACCTACAATTTATTTTTAACTAGTCAAAATGTTGGTTCTTGATATCATCAATTAATTTCTTACTAGTGGAAATGTTTCTTCATAGATATCTGCTTAACTTAAAGAAGAACTACCGTTTTTTACAACCTGGACCTTATTTTTAGCATAAAACGTGATCATTTACTCACTCAGATAACTTTGGTGTCATTCGGACGAAACTAGATCCAGTGTAGCGCCGCTATATCCATATAATGCGAGTGACGGGGCACTGAAGCGCAGCTTCTATATAACGCATTATCTGCCGCGAAACTAGTTCATTTCACCAATATTTTGTCATGATATGCTAGTGCTATTCCCCTCTGAGTCCGGGGTTGGCTGTTATCAATATCGGTGCCCCGATCACTCACATTATATGGATATACGCAGCGCTCCACTGGATCTAATTTCGTCTGAACGACGCCAAATGACACCAAAGTTATCTGGGTGAGTAAATCATCATATTTTATGCTAGAAATAAGGTCCAGGTTGTAAAAAACGGTAGTTCCCCTTTAATTGCAACGAGTAAACTTTTACCATTGACTACTATTCAAACTTAACGTCTTATAACTCCAGGTCGACACACTGTATGCGTAATGTAATTTTGACCAGATTAACTTGCTAGCTGAACAACTTTGTATCTCTGAATACCTCCTGCAGTGTGTTACTGCTGCAAAGCAGCCAAGCGAACAGCCGTTACAGCAGGTTCATGGTGCACTTGTATTCTCACCTACCCAGGACACTTCCCATGCGGTGGCTTTTCTTACTGCTGCTGTCAAGAATAAGGAAGTGAAATGAGGGGAAGAAGGGAATGAGAGCCAGAGAGGCTTATTGAATACATAAATCACTTCCTGGATAGAGGGTATGTTGTTTCATTGCTAATGGATCTCTGCCACTGCTCCGTAAATCACAGTACACGCAACCAGACGTGGTACTACTCGGAGGCAGGACTCTACTCTAGGTAGGGAAAGAGAGATTGAATACATTATTCTGTTGCTTTCCATTTTGTGTTTTTCCTTTTCTCCCATACTCAGGGATCACAGAGAATTGCAAAACAAGCAGTATTTAGGTTAGTGCTCTCAGCCCAGCCTCTCACCTTTCTGGGTAAATGAGCACTTACTCAGCTCGGTCTGGATGGAAATAATCCCTGATGCTGAGCAAAGTCACCAAAAGTTCACACCTGACCAGGAAAGCCATACTATCCCAGATTGTCACATATTTCTTTAACTGTAGAAAATCAAAATCATGTTTTTTCCAGGAGAGCCTAAGTATGTATTTTAAACAAAACATCCTCTAGTTTAGTCTGTTTTTTTCTGATTGAAGTCAACAAGACACAGTGGGTTGCTACTTTTGCATGCTAATGTAATCAAGGAGACTGTGTAAAGGAATTGTAATACCTTCCATAGGCCCATTTTTGAACCAGAGCAGCTGAGGACTTAAAGCAACATTATGTAGAAATTGGCATTTTGTGTGATTTGGCGCCCCCACAGTTTCTGAGTGCAACACCACTGTCGCAAATACAAATCTGTAACAACTTGACTAAATGTAGGTGCTAGTTACAAACAAAGCTCATCACGTCATAACAATGTTATGTGTTGAAAACTTGTGTTGAAGCAAAAGTGTAAGTAACGCCGTGATCCTACTCTCACTGAAGTTACATAAACAAGTGATAGGGGGGCGGAGTGGCTGAGACAGACACCATTCACCCTATTACAGGACACTGTTCCATCAAAATGATTGTGAAGCTGTTATTTTAAGGTAAAAAGTTACATAGTGTTGCTTCAAGCTCAACAAGAACCCAATGTCTGTTTCAACCCTGAGTGCAACATCCCACAGACTCCCTTACAAATCATGTGATCTTGAGTGAAGATAAACTTTGCAGGAAATTCTAAATCATTTGAGCCTTCTTGTTAATTCGGCACCCACCGAATATGTTATTCACCTGCCATGTAAATCACCATGTGCTAAGTGTGACCTTTTCTTGATCCTATGACTTCATTCTACTCTATTTTTTATGGGTGTCTCTGCAGTAAAGATTTTGAGATAATGAGTCAGATTCAATCACATGTGCCTAGCTCCTGCCAGCTGCTTTTCAAGGGTTGACGTTGATACTGACCCAATCTGTCTGCCTTCTCTGAGGGGTGACTTTGACTTTGTGCTCCTATCGGCTCCTGACTCCTCATGCTGAACTAGCTTTACTGCAGCGATTGCTAAAACCCCTCAGCCAGAAAAAGGTTCATTAGAAGGGGGAGATAGTTAATGAACTCTGACCCCATGTCTTCAACTGACACAGAGCCGTCACTCCCAACTTTCACTACTTAGCAACCCTCTTCACCTTTGGTCATCACTCTTCCTATTCCTTGTGAAGACTGTGGCTACATATGAGATGGCACTTCCTGAAAGCAGCTGTGTAGACCTTTCTCAGACGAAAAAAGGAAGAGGTGACACTTAATCATGGTCTTTGGCTGCGAGGCATGTGTCCATTAAGGATGTATGAGTTGGGCTACCTCCGCAGCCTTCTGCAGAGAATCATAATGGTTTTTAACTTCACTGAGATGTTATAGCTGTGGGAGAAATAGCTGGCGATTCTGGTTCATGGCTATTTTCTAATCAAATGAGTTCTGTTGGTGCTGTGTTCAATCATTCAGGTGTGAAATGTTTTATAATATGTATTCATATGAAATTTAATGAATATTTTCTTCCCTTAAATGACTGAATTCAGTCCCATACATTAATAATCTATTTTAAATGACTAAATAATGTTGTTGTAGGCACTGAATGTTTCATATCATACACATACTGTTGGTGATGGCTAAGATGATTGTTTTATTCAGAATCGGCTGACTGAGGCCGTCATTTATTTGACTCAGATTCATTACGAATACCAGCTGAGAGAATAATCAAACCGACATCAGAAAAATAGAAAAGGAAAAATATTTAGACATTTTAATAACTCTTGTCTACTACTGAGATTCTGTGACAATAAATAGTAAATAGGAAAACACAACAGAATGTATGAAAACGCAACACAACAGCAAATCAAAAATCACAACCACAAAACAGAAAATGCAGCAACATTAACTTCTAGCGTAAAGGAAAGACGCCATTCAGGAATTATACTGTATCCTACTGTTATTATTTAGGTCTGAGCTTGACTTAAAATGTTAACTCATGGTTTATCTTTGGTAATGTCTGTTTTGCTTGTGGTACTGATACTGGTGGTTTATGAGCTGTAGTTCCCCAGGAAACACACCGACCTCTTCAGCCTCTCTGCCGGTCTGCTGCTGCTCCTCTTGGGGTCACTAGTCCTCCAGAACCACTCTTTGGTGTTACAGGATCTGAGCTAGCCCAATTGTACAGCCTGGCTGTCTGCAATAAGGGCTGCCCTGCTGCTGGTCCGCTCTGTCTCACGAGACCAGCTTCTCTGGCAGCTGTGACAGCCAAAGAGGTCAGTTTGTTTACTGGAGAAACGACAGCTAATAATGTGCAATCAATTGCTACCAATCTTCCTCCGTATATGTTTGATGCTTTTCAGTCCAATTATCATAGGCCACGAGTGAGGCTGAGGATGGCACATCCGTGCATGCAGTCTCAAGTCAGTGACTGGCCTTCTCGTTCCCCTGACCTAAATCCAATTGAGCACCTATGGGATGTTATGTGTCGTGCATCCGACGCCGCAAAGTACTCACTGATGCCCTGATTCAGGTCTGGGAGGAGATGCCCAGGACACCATCCGCCGACCCATCAGGAGTATGCCCAGATGTTGTCGGGAGCGCATACAGGCACGCGGGGGCCATACACACTACTGAGTCACACGATAAGTTGCAGTGATAAAATTCACACAAGATTTTTTTCTTTGCTTTTTGTTTTGATTTTGAATCCAGCCCTCAATGGGTTGATGAATTTGGTTTCCATTGACTGTTGTTACGTCATTTTGTTCTCAACAAATGACACAATGTACGTCAGTAAATATTTTCAACTTGAATCATTTGTTAATCGAGATCTGATGTGCAATTAAAGTGATCGCTTCATTTTTTGAGCAGTGTATATACTGTATATGTATGTTACGGGGAGATGCAGGTTAATGGTCCTTCTACAAGGGAAAATGAGTTGTAAAAGGATAACCTTTAGTCCTGTTCTGTGTTTTCTACAATACCCTTATTTCAGAAAGATGGACTATGAATGGAGTTGGAGTGCAGCACAGTGAACCTTTCCTGTCCATTGTAAATGTAGTGGCTCTCACTATTATGCTTCCCTCGAATGATGGTTCTCATGTTTGTAATTTGATTTATTGAAAAAGTAGCTATGTACAATGAGATATCTGCCCCTGTTTCGGTTAATTAAAACAGTATATTTTACCTGCACCGTTGCTCTTTCAGAACACCTTCGTATTTTTTGTAAAACTGACATGCACCTTGGTCTTTAATTTATATAGACACAAAGGTGTAAAAGAAATAATACCTGACATTTCAGGCCTGTCAGAATGTGAGGCTGGTTAGTTCAGCCTTTCCAAGGACAGTACTGTTATCAGCTCTATTCAGGGTTCTGGTTTTGTTTTCAGTGTGTGTACATTGTAATGTTTGTCATGATCAACAAACTGAACGACTCTTAACGAGAAGAGGAATTACTCTGGAGAGGTATTAATTGTGTTGCACGCACTGTATAGTGAACAACATCGTAAACACTTTATGTTATACTGTATATTTCAAAGCTGGGACTAAATGGCTAGCAAAAACTGGAAAGAATCATGTTTTCTGTTGGAGGATCATCTTTGCATCAAAACTGAAGTCTGGCTGTTGGACTATGTCTCTGTGTGTACACACATGTACATACTAGCAGAGATTCGTTTTTCGTCTTCTATTTGTTTACAGTTTTATATATTATTATGTGAGTGCATGCAGGAGCTGGACTAAATGTTAGACAGTAAAAATGTATTTAAGAGTGTAGATTCAAGTGAGTAATTTTTTTATGAATGCAAACAATGTCAAATCACTTGAATATTTATTAAAGGGCACTGCGCTGCCACTTGTTTGAACTTCCAATAGATTGACCCACCACACCTCTTTACCTTCACCTTATTTGGCCTTGTGCTCATTTTGCTGGAGGGCATAGAAGATGAGTGACTGCATATTACCAGCAACCACGAGAGCCATTTTAAAGTTGTGATTACCAATCTAATGCCTGGGGAGCCAGATGGGTTTGGAGCTCAATGCATGAATTAGTCTATTAGTCTTGAATTGAGTTTTTTTTTAGATGTTTTTACAGCAAGGAACACTGTGGTTTGATCTTCATCATGTCATCATATTCCCACCTCTGGTTTTAGTCTACTTTAATTTACTTTATCCTGGCTCACGGATGCGAACCAGCTTTTTAGAGTTTAGGCCAAGTATGCAAGGAAGAATGTAGGAATATGCCATAGTGACTTTAACACTGAATGAACAGGGACTCTTCTGTGGCAGCGAACACAATACATGGCCTTTATGCAACTCTTGTGGTGCAACCTGACCTTATCTAGACACCTTTTGGCCGACTAACGTAACATAACTACCCCTAGCATGCACTTTCAACGGGGAGGCTTGGTTGGTAACACATAAATGTTGTTAGACTGTGGCTGTGCTAACTTAGCTTGTTTAAAAGCTAATTTACAAAAAAGGTATTACACGCAGGAATTGCCCACCTGTTGAATTCATATTCATTTTTCAAATTAAGGGCACAATATCGACAGAGTTGGGATGTCCAACCTAAGGAGCATATAGGTCTCTTTTTTTTACGTCAACAACTGTGATGTTAAACAATTAGCAACCTTTATAAGCTTTTGCTAAAAAGCCTAAAGTTAGCAGCTGTTTAGTTACAAGTCTAGAAGAGAACGCTGCAGGCTCAGCATTAATCTTCATCCCACTCGCCAAGATCTGTCGCCAGTTGTGAAAAGCAAGGCTAATGTTAACTCTTGTTTTGCTTCTATTTCTATTACTTCTTGTCTTTGCTGTTGAACATGGGTTCTTGCCGGGAGCGGCAGAAACAGAAAACGCCTTCGGAGTAGCACTACTTCTTCATCTCATGTTGGACTGGGGCAGAGTGGACGCTACAGTGACTCACTATTGCATCTTAAAAAAGGTACAAAGTGGTGGGCTATTATGAGACAGGTCAGCCAAAGGGTAGCTGGTTAGCATGCTAACTTTAGTAGATGTCTCTGCCACACAACACATAGACGTCTGTGACATAATATCAAAACTGTTATTTCTCTACATTAATTTCAGTTAATTTTGAATGTTTTGAGCTTAAATTCTTACATGTAGCCCCTATATGTAATTTTTGTTTACATTGATGGTAACACTTTAGAATAAAGGTACACAACAAGAGTATTTAATACGTCTATTGGTAGCTTCTAATCATTATCTAATGATTTATTAATATAGTATCTCCCAGTCTGTTCTCTAGCAAATCCTCATTATCAACTACATTATACTGAAATCGTAGTTATTCAGGAATTACTCATTAACAATTCATTATCTAGTCGTTCCTCATTCCTTCCTTACTCACTCCTCAGTAACGACTCATATTTTGTTTACCTTATTGTAAAGTGTTCTCTAATGCAAATCCCTAATGCAAATCCCTAATGCAAGTCTCCCTGGTCTTGTCTCTGTGATCTTTGAGTAGCAAGGACTAGTAGTGGCAAGTTCTCTCGATGACCATGCTCCATTGTCATCGTAGCCGAGTTGTGAGACTGTATTGCAATCGCCATAAATGTGTCAGCTTTACCATTTTGTCGCTAATGTTAGTTTGCCTCGTAAGAAATGTGCTCCCATTGAAGAGGCAATTCTCCGCATGGCTGACTCCCCCCTCAGTTTCAGACACCCCTTCCGTCTTAACTGAACTAGAATGGGAGATAGCTGTGATCCCCTATGAACACATTATTTTCATCTCACACAAATTCTTTCCTTTTTCCCCTCTGTGCCTGTGAAAAAATATCTGAGCTTAACAGTGTTCCTGTCTGAATACTTCCAAAAAGCTTCTCCCAATCCACAATAGGTGGCCTCCTTCCATAGGCGGAGGAATGATTTGTAATTTCTGGAGCGCCTGCAGCTTGTAAATTGCAGTTCTATCACACCATCACACGTGCTGGTGAATACTGACAAGCCCGTATCTCGCACTCAAACAAACTGACGTTGCTGAAAAGTGTAGAGGGGGGGGGGGATGTAGATATGAGAGATTTGTTGTACACTGTTGTATCAAAACTGACTGTGTCCTTGTGAAGCTCCTAAGGACTGCCTATTAAATGTCATTGCCCTTTAATCATCCACAGCATCCTGGTGCCAACTCTTTATGTGCTGTCACTTTCCATCCAGGGACAATGGACTGTTTTAAAGTCCCCTTCAGCCAGTGTGTGAGCATATGGTCCTAAACAGTGAAATGTCGGATCGAGCCCCAACTGCTGCATGTGGAGCACTTAAAGCCGGGACCATGACGCAGGTTTTACTGGTGCACAAATGGACTCACAAATGCACACCCTCGCCCATACACACAAACACACACTGATACATGACTTCTCAGAGCAAAGATGTCTCCAGATTTAATGTGAAACTAATTAATGAGGTGGAAGGGACATCAGTGTTTTCTGTGACCTGACCTCAAGGAAAACTTGGTGGCTCTCTGTGCATGACACACTTTTTAAACGCTTAATAAATAGGAGTATATGATCAGTGACGTAAAGCCTCTAAAACATTGATATGACAGCTTTTGATTGAGATATAGTTCTAGTCAGTCAGTAGGGGAAACCAACCTTTTCTGTTACATATTTCATTGTGGCATTTTAAGTAATTCAAGGCATCCCATAAATTACACTGCCCTTCCACAGAGATTTGTCAATGATCACTCAAACACACGACTGCAATTATGCACACATGAGACCAGGCTCCAGCCAGACTCATGGACTGTGTGTTGAGTTGTATAATAACGTCCTTACAAAACCAATTTTCTTTTTTTTTTTTTCATATGGTCGGTGGTTGGTTGGTTCTTTTTTATATTCTCGCCCTTAATTTCCTTTTCAGAAAACTTGCAGCACTGTACCTCATTTAATCATTTATTTTCTGCTGGTAATACCAGGAGTAATAACAGGAACATTGTGATCCTTTTACAGCAATCATTCCAGGTTGTTATGACAAGATGACTGCATGGACTAAAGGGGACAAAATGAATAAAATATAAATTCAATTCTGTCTGGTTTCATGTGATTAAGCACAGAAGGGCTGGCCACTTGACCATATGTGATTTATGTGTGTGAAAATGTATGACTGTATCTATTATGAAACTGACCATGCAGTATTTTTGTCTGGGTGAAGATGTGGTTGTCTTATCTATAGGTGATGGAGATGGAGCTTTTTCTTTCAAGGTAATAAATATAGTGAATCCTGTAAAACATGTTTTTCATTCAGCTTAGATATTTCACAGCTTTATTGGAAGCTCAAGGAAAAAGTCTTCAGGATATCATATGGTAGGAATAAAATACTTTGCAGTCATCTGTGGTTTTTCTCAAGGTGTTAAACTTTTCTCCCACAGTCCAAACACATGCAGTTTAGATGAATAGGTGAATCTGTTTATCCATCTGTGATAGATTGGATAGACAGGCTCCACCACCCTGTGAGCCGAAATAGGATAAGCAATAAAGAACATGGCTGAATGTAGAGGATTTTTGCACTATTTTGTTGGTCTATGTAACTCAACCCTCTGATGCACAGGCTCTGCAAACCCCTCATAATGCACAACATGGGTCAAACATTAGCCTTATTATTTTCTTATGTAATTTCATGCATGGCTGAGCAGTTCTTTGCTATTTCTTTTAAAATCTAATTATTTTATCCTTCCAAGCTGCTTCCAAGTATTCATTTAATACAATGTTTTTCATTGACACAAATTATTTTATTTTGCCTTTCCCACTTTATGAACAAAAATAGCAGTGTGATTTGTACCAAACAACAATACATTTATATATTTTAGATATTTGTGTTTATTGCTTTGAAAAACATCACATTTCAGCTTTGTTTTGTTGACCTAGCAAATGCTAGGTAGCTATGTCAACAGCTGGCTTGCTAATAGGACTACTGGACATGTTTTTTTCTCACAATTAATGGATGTCAAGGTAACTGTAACCTCATGTTCAAATATGATGTAGGCCTATAGTTATCTTTCACAAGACAAACATTTTCTAAGATGTAACAATTCACATCAGCTGCGACACCAGTCAACATGTTGATGATTTTTGATACCCGTGTTTCCACCTGTGTGTCCAGTCACCTGTGCCTCCATCTCCGCCTCTACCTCCCAGTACTGTGAGCCCCAGCTACGCCACCTGCTGTGCCACTACACTGAGCCTGAGCCACTATCATCTATCCTTCCACCTGAGCAAAACAATAAATTCCTTTAAAGCTATCCCCTTGCCTTGGTGTCTGCTTTTGGGTCCAGAAACCAACCTCCAAACGGTAACAAAAAAAAAAAGGGAAAAAATGTCAATTGAAATATCATAGAGCCTAAGGATCAAGAGTCCAAAACCTAAATATATTATATTATATATTATATTTTTAATTAACAGGGACATGACCCAAAAAAAAAAAAAAAGAAGAAATCATCTCATATGAGAAGCTGGAATCATTCATTCGATGGAATGAACAAGCTGCCGCATTCTACAAACATAGACATTAAGAAACAATATTAACATTTGGTTAAGACACATACTATATTATTTAACCAAACTGGACAGGATTGAGTCTTGCAAGAGATCTTTATTTTAATTGATCTATTTGTCTCTTCCCCATCTGTCCCGTCTCTTTTCAACCAAAAGGGACAAGTAACCTTAACACCCATCGGGCGTTGCACTTGTGCTAGGACGCTGTGTCTTTTTTGCCCTGATATTCTGCACCATTGAATAACTGCTTTGGCACAACAAAGAAAGTTTTTTGTTGTTTTAATTAAAATTCACTCTTGACTGTAGTCAAGGTCACTACACTGGCAGTAACCATCATGTTCTTTCGCTATGACAGTGCTGTGATCCCCACATTTACCGAAGACATGCAGCGCAAAGATCCTCTGGTTAGGATGGAACAGCTGGAGTCTTTGATTGCTTTGTCCCTCTGCACTCATATTCTCATGAATCTAATTTAGTGTCTCAGAGATGAAGAAGGATGTTGTAGATGGCAGTTCACATTTATAGCTCTTTTGAGGTGAATATGATTTTTATCAGCTTTGAAATACATGCAAAGAGGTGTAGCACAACATCTGTGTCTGAGTTGTACCATTACATTCTGAGCACTGGTCACTCCTGCTATTGTTTTGTTGCATCTTTAATAAAAAAAAAAACAAATCAATAATCAATTCATCAATTCAGTTGAGTCTCTGTAATCGTCCTTAAGCTGCCAACACCCCAGTCTGTAGCTCTGTCAAATTTTCAGCTCATAGTTAGAGTTTGACAGTCCAACAGACCGACACAATGCTGCTCCTACACCTACTTACACATTCTCTCTTTGACTTGTTAATAAAGCACAGTGACTATTCCTCTGCCATGGTTGTTGAATGAGGTGCCAACTCTCCTTCCCTCCTTCCATTCTCCTATCCATCACGGCTTTGTTGACAAGAGAAACAGCCCAGCTCTGTCTGTTGACAGGACATAATGGGCCCCTGTGGCCTTGTGTCACGTTGTGATTGACAGAGATTATTGAAAGCTAGATGTCAGTACAATATTCTATAAACTTAGCAGTGCTGATCATTTACAGGAGCAAATAACAGATTAAAGTAATTTGTGCAATGCTCAACCGAATCCTCCTCAGTGCCGGGGACAATCTGTTGATACTTCACACGATTTCTATTCCTAGAAACACATAGACATGACAAATTAGTTGCATCCTTTTTATGCTCCTGAAGATTGTTCTTCATTTGATTTTATGATTTTCCACCCCGATTTCCACTCCGCTCCTGTGGTTTGTACTTTCTCATTTATTCATATTTGGTTTATTTGCTCATTATAGTGTATGATTTACAAAACGATTGCACATGACACATTAAAACAAAACACTTTTACCCACCACAACAGGGAGCAGAAAGAAGAAAAACTCACCTGCCCCTTTCTTAATAAAAATTAGAAAGGGGCATTAGATACTGCGGATACAGATGGCCACCCCCTCTTCTATAATATAGGAGAGGAATAGATTCTTTTAAAATGAATATTATTTGAGCAGCCTTTTAAGTCATTGTCCAGAGAAGCACTGTGTGTGTTTGTGTGTTTCTCAATGAATTGAAAAGGAGCCCAAAGCCCCTCTCCCACTACTGCACAGAGTAGAGTTCCCCGTTGATTTAAACTTTCTTCTCTTCAGGGGATGATAAACAAATGCCTTTTCAGGGGATAATCAAACTGAAATGTGCTTTTGCAAGCTCTCAAGTCCCCAATGAAATAAAATGTTAAAAAGCTAAAGGGTGTATAGGGGCTTGGGTTTGAAGGGGTTCAGTTAAGATTAACCAAATATAAACAAACAAAAGAAAACCTGCAGGTGTCCGGCTATTTGTAAGGCAAGCAACACAAATAAGGACGGCCCTGATGCAGGTAGCCTAGTTGACTGGTGACTTTTGTGGTCTCTCAACTTGGCTGCAGAATAAACACAATTTCCCTCAACCAGAACAAAATGGGGCAGCAAAGAAATCTCAATAAGGGCCTAAACAGACCAGAGTTTCTGGCTAGCAGTCTATCAGGATGAGGTCTACAGTGTGTCCCCACCACTCTTAAGCCTTCACAGAAGGGGCGTCGTCACCCCCTGATTGGCTGGGAGGGGAATGCCCCAAGCTGCTTCCACTCATTCATTAGGAGTAAGTCGCCCCACCCTGTGCACAGGTGATCTGAATCCACTGCAATCAGTCCAGAGGGATTTTGAAATTCAGCCCACGAATTTCCGCATGTGACTTACACACTGGTCTCTTTATATATTCTTTACAAGGTTTCCAAGTTAAGTTTGTCATCTACTATGACTCCTAAAAATTTAGCTTCAGGCACTCTTTCAATGTGAACACCATCTATAACCATTTTGATTTGAAAAACAACAACAACAAAAAACAACCCATACATGTATTAAAATTTAAGGATAATTTATTTTCATCAAACAACCTCTTAAGTCAAACATTAAGAAACTATTTTATATGTAAATAACATTATTTTGAGCTAATAAAAAATTCAAAGCAATATCACTGCAACAAAGCCAATTATTTATTTCAGGCCTATTGTTTGGACAATGATGTATGCCTGTTTAGTAAAACCTCCTGACTGCATGCTACAACATTCATTGTGTCGAGGCTAGCCCACCTAATTATATATATCTGTCGATACCCCCGAAGACATGCTGACAGGAGATTAATGAGAAGAAAAGAAAACCCAAAAGTTGTTTTATCGCCACCAATCAGACAGACTGCTTCAAAAGTAGAGAACTGAAATGCTGAAAGTGTTGTTATGTATGCTTGCGGGCATATAGGCACAGTAAATGAGTCATTACCAGTTTACTGGAGAGCTGAAGTTGTTTTTTTTAGATGTTTTTTTTCAGGCTCTCTATGGACAACATTTAAAGACACACACACACACAAAAAAAAAACAACAACACAAACTTTAACTGTAGATACTCTTACTATTAATAGTAATGTATATGAGTCTAGTTAAAACTCCTTGACAACTTTTCCACATCGTTTCATGTAAAACTAAACAGGCTATTACATTTCACTCCCTCCAGCTGCAGCCCTCCTGATGTTTGAATGAGCGTTGCCAACTGCAAACCCAGCAGGAACACCAAACCCTGCATCAAAATGAGGCTCTGTAATGACCACTTAGTACTCCAAAGAAACTCTAAGTGACTCTGCTGCTGCTGCTGCTACTGCAGGCACCAAAATGCTTCCAGAAATAATTTGATATTAACATTCCTGGTAAGTGAAAGTGATTCATGGATGTCCTGTTTTGTTTAATATTCTTAATGACTGGTGTTTTAATGATGTTCATCACTTATGTATTTTGAAGCCAACGCTGTGCACAAAACAACAGAGTGACTGAATTGTCCTTCTCATTTTATATGCTTGGAAAAGTCTATTTATGCCAGGACCCACAGATGTAGTGATGCAGGCTTATCTGTTCCTCAATACTGTCTATTGCAGATGTTTTTTGCTCAAGATGTGGATGACAGACTTTTGCATTAAGACAGGAAAAAATGCAAGAGAAATGACAGGGCATGTCTATTTTCAGGTTCCCCGTTTCACATAATGACATCATCTGGTGAAGCGAGGTTTCTCTCCAGCTTTTGCACACACACCTGCCTTTCCTCACCTGGTGCAACCCCGACATGAGTATTTACTTTGAAACTGAAGGTATAGATCACTGAGGGGACCTATGGGCTAGCTTTCAATTGCACTCAGCTGTCTTTTCTTCTTGTCTTTGCCTTTGCAGTCAGTCAGAGGTGCCATACTAGTTACTATGTTGTGACTAAAGCCATCATCATTGGTTATAGTTAACGTGCTTGGTACTTAGCCAAGATAGACTGTTAGCAAAAAAAACACACAGGAAATGTTTGAAAGTGAGTGTTTGCAGTGTTACAGCCATGGTGAACTGAATACAATCAATAATGTATCAACTAACAGCACTTCAAGGAATCATTCCACATGAATGCACGTCTACTCAGGCAGGACAGTTCATGCTTGGATTCCAACACCTGAATGTGTAACCCTACTTTCGTTTGCAAGTTACGTTATCGATAAACTAATTGTGGTCGCTCGCTCTTCCAGACAGAACTACACTTTTGAGACTTGATAAAATTGTGTTTTATTTGCAGCTGTTGGAAATTCTTCTTGTTCTCACAGCTTTGTGCCCATTACCCAAGGACTTAGATACTGAAAAATACACAGTTTGACTACAAAGCAGTCACTTTGTGTTGACAAAGGACATAAGGGATGAGGAAAACATTTTTTAAATGGTTGTCGATATATAAGATTTAAGGTCAGAGTAGATAATTAAAGGATAACTACCGTTTTTTACAACCTGGACCTTATTTCTGGCAAAATATATGATCATTTACTCACCCAGATAACTTTGGTGTCAATCGGCGTCGTTCGGACGAAATTAGATCCAGTGTAGTGGCGATATATCCATATAATGCGAGAGACGGGGCAGCGACACACAGCCTCTATATAACGCATTATCTGCCACGAAACTAGTTAATTTCATCAATATTTTGTTATGAAATGCTAGCGCTATTCCCCTCTGAGTCCGGGCTCGTCCGTTATCAACATCCGGGGTCAAACTAGCAGTAGCAGCTACAGGTAAACAAGCCGCGCTGTCGCGGGTGCGCGCGCAGCTCAGAGACGACATCTTCCAGGTCAGAGGTAGTAGATCAGCCTACAGACCCCGGATGTTGACAATAGACGAGGCCGGACTCAGAGGCTAATAGCGCTAGCATATCGTAACAAAATATTGATGAAATGAACTAGTTTCGTGGCAGATAATGCGTTATATAGAGGCTGTGTGTCGCGGCCCCGTCTCTCCCATTATATGGATATATCGCCGCTACACTGGATCTAATTTCGTCCGAACGACGCCGAATGACACCAAAGTTATCTGGGTGAGTAAATGACCATATATTTTGCCAGAAATAAGGTCCAGGTTGTAAGAAACGGTAGTTATCCTTTAAGACTGTAAAAATTGCAAATTGGGCATGAAAATTAATTTTATCTGACTAATTGTGCTCTTAAAAAGTGACAGGGACAAAATCGGTCACTGTCCTCGGTATAAATGACACCAATTTTCGACTTTGCATATTTCAATTGTTTTCAATTGCATTTGGTTTCAATTCAGCTGCAACATTCATGCAACCTTGACAGTGATTGACAAATGGTTTGTTCAATCACCTTACATGTCTTTTTTTTAAGTGCCCGCCCTTTTCTAAACAGTTTCTAGTGGTTCTTTACCAGATGGATTTGTGACACAAACCATCTGTCACGTCAGGTTAACATTATTTAAAGCTGATATATATATTTTTTTAAAGTAATAAGTGCACATACTGTGTGGCAGCTTACCATCAGAAAACCACTCTAACAACCTTTAAAGATTGATTAGAAAATATTGAAATATGCGTCTGAGTCCAAGCCCGTCTTCCACTGAATTTTGTTCTCTTGCATCTCATTATTGGATTCACCTCCACAACAAAGAGGTTATCGATTCCCACACAATGTCACAGTTGCCTCCACATACGAGATTAAAGTGGAAAAAAGTACCTTAAATGAAGCCCTGTAATTTCTCTCATTACCACCCACCTCAAGTGTTAGGCAAGTGCCTTTGAAGAAAAAAAGCCAATTAACTTACCAAGGTGATTCTGAGGACACAACTTTCCTTCAGGGAAATAGAAAAGAAATTTGGATGTATTGGAGTACCCTCTTTTCTCTCCACCTATTTTTCATGATAATGTGCAAGATACTGAAGAGAGTTGGCAGTATATAAAAGACAAAGGTTCTTCAGTATAGAAATGTTCTAATTAAGCTTTACTCTGATACAATTACATGTTCCTTTTACTGTGTCATCTTCTCTACAATAGGGTTACGTAGGAGACATATTATTCTCATTTTCAGGCTTGTCATTTTATTTTGAGTTGCTCCTAGAATAGATTTGTGTGTTTCTTTATACTGCTAAGTGCTGCAGCACTGTATTCACCCTCTGTCCGAAATGCTCTGTTTCAGCTCCCGTCTCTTTAAGGCCCCTCCTCCCATCGATCATTGATCATTGATCAGCTCAGACACGCCTGAGCCAGCACTGCTTACAACAACAGAGGAGTGATGCTAAATAAATTCCTACGTTCCCATCTAGCCACGAGGCATAAATTATGCAAATGTGTGACACTTTGAAGTAATGTGATGTCACAAAGTCACAGATTTAAAGGCAGGACTACTACTGGAGCAATGTTTTCTGAGAGTGGCACTTCTGTTGCTGCAGACTTCAACCTTTTTAACTCTAAATATCTTTAACATGCACAAGAACCTATGAAACACTGAAGGAAAGGAAAAATAACCTATCTTTTAAATGGTGTCTGGCAATATCTATTAGTATTATCGCCATATCTGCCAACCTCACCCATTCTGTCTTTTGGGTCTTGATATGCCCCTCCATAAAGCCTTCGTAGTAATAGTAGGATATGATGGCACGGAGGGACCATGTACATTTTCATCCATTTTTGCTTTTTGTAGGAAAAACCATACATTGTATTTACATTATAGTGAAGTTGATGTAGCTTGAAAGAGTGGCAGAAGGTATGATAAAGGATCTTTACCACTAATGTTTCCTCTTGCTCAACTAATTCTGAAATTAATACAACTAAAAGGGAATGCATGATGCATTGAATATCATTAGGCTTAGGTGCAGATACTGTATGACTGTAAAAGAGGTCAATGATCTGCCAAAGGAGGAACATACTGTATTGTTGTCTTGCTGCTAGAGATCAGGATCACAGTGACCACTTCTTTCGCTCTGCAAGGTCCAAAGGCCATCTGTGAGTACTGCTCTGTTTTGCTAATGTTTTGCCCTCCAGCAATCAGGCTTAGTTATGGAAAATAGAATACGCTGGCAATAACAAATGTGTATTTCCATGTTTTTTAAATGAGAGGAAAGCATAAAAGGTTATTGATGGATGGACCATAGTAGAGATGGCTTGAAGGTAAAAGGGAAATTATCTCCATTCAAACTTGAGATAATTTATAAAGTCATATTATTGAGAAAGGACTAAAATGCCAAAAGGCAGGACTGCATTCCACAATTACTGGCTGCAATATTTCCTCCACACACAAGGGTTAAATGTCAAGCTATTCACCACAAACATAGCTCTCTTTTATTATTATCAAAGGTGGAAAAATTCTATAACTCAGTGCACTCAGTCTTGTCTAAAGCAGAGCACTGATGTCAAGCTAGGTTTCTTGGTCTTGATGAATGTCTTTGTAATGCATGCTTTGAAACTCATTAGTTCTCTTAAATGAATTGCATGGTAACCCCACTGAATTGGTTTAAAGTAATTAGTTTCACCTTAAATTATTCACCGGAACCCATCAGAAGCGAGAAGGAGAGTGTGTTGCCATTGAAAATGCACACACTGACTGCATAGCATTATGATGCTGTGTAATATGAAGGAATGGAAGTATTGTTTGCTAATGCTAAAATGCTAACCTTTGCTTATAGGCTAATATGCTAATGACAAAATGCCAGGAACTTGCATCCAGGTCAAAGATAATGCTAATGCTAAGAGACAAAACTCAGCAATGAGTTAGGGAGTAAGGACTTGAGTAAAATGAACTCATAACAACTGGCAATTGCCCCCCCCCTGGTGCCCCCATCATGGAAAAAAATGCTGCGAAAGTGCCCTCTTGGATAGTCGACAGTAGATTAAACATGATAAACTGCCCTCGTGGCTGCCCTTTATGTGCCCTTTCTTTGGCGTGCTAGTGCCCCCCCCCCCCAAGTACAGTTGGTGCCCTTTAAATTTTTTTTTGCCCCTGCCACTCAAATATCCTGAGTCCGCACCTAGTCATTACTGATATTAGCGGTGACCAAACTATGACAACAAGACCTAGATTGTAAAAATAATTGTTTAACATAGTCAGCCGCATTTTCTTTACTCACTGCAGCAACAGGACGTTGATGGGAATGTGTCTGTATGTGTAGGAACTCCTCCGTCTCATATACAGTGCTTTATGTCCGCGTCTAATATGGCCGTCATCATAAAGTACAAAGTGACCAGACCAGACAAGAGTTAATAAATGGAGCAAGTTCAGGACAAGTTCAGAGACCTCCGGCAATGACAGTCTTTTATTTCTTTTTTCCATGTTCAAGGACACACGCTGCATACAAATTAGAGGCAGGACTAGTAGAGCATCGATCGCCTGAGGTTTTTAACATCTAAATTGGTGAAAATTGATAGTCAGATAATTCTAGTGAACTGAGGCTGAGAGTCAGAATAGCAGGTGTTAGCTTACAGAAGAGTCATATGATGGTCATCTGCGCTGTCTGAGATTTGCAGGCTGGTCATTTCCGATGCTTTGTCAGTTTTACCTGTTTTCTCTGATGAAATTGCATCACATGTCAGGGTTATTTTTATAGAATGTGAAACAGTCATAATACTTTCCACTAGTATACTTATAATGAGCACATACAGCTTTCAGTGGATATTTTAGGAGCTTGTTATTCTGTTGTCTTACACAGTGAGATATTTGGCACAACCTCTGAATGCTGTGGGTTTCCTAATGATTGTGATTTGTGTGACTTTTATGCGCTACTATACACTAGCTCCCCTATACTGAACCCCTCGGGCTGTTCTGTAGCTCTCTCAATGTACTGTTTTGTCAAACTGCCAGTCTGTTTTTTTGTCCATTGTAGGTCTGCTTATCTTGGCCTGTATGTGTTGCGCAGTGTGCTTTCCAACTGCTGCACTATACTTAATTTTATGCTATTGTATTTATGGGTCATGTGTGCGTACTTTATATTCTATATTCTGCGCGCTTGGCAAGATGTTTTAATAACAGGGCTCATACTGCATTTTTAACATGCAGCCAGCAACAAACATGTTAACATGTGTTTTCTTCTATGCTGGCCTATATAAGATGCAAATAATGCATCACTGATGATATAAAATGATCAGTAAAAGAAATTCTGATATGTTACATTTCCATGGCCGTTTGTCACCTTGATTTACAGAAATTAGAGATGGTTGATTGTACGCATTACCTCCATGCTAAGTCACAGTAACTTTGTGTGGCACCTTGACACGTTATTATTAAACTATTCTCTTTCCCTGAGATTGAAGAGTATAACTACTCTTCAGCAGGGCAGAAAATTACATCACTATTATCAAAGGACATGCTGTTCTACCTGTGTTTGACGGGGAGTGATTTTGTCAGTGCTGATGAGCTACATTATCTGGGACACAATGAGAGAGCGAATGTGATGCAGCAGATTGGTCTAATTAAAACCACATTTCCACTGGGATTTAATTTATCTTGTGTCTTACATCGGGTAGACTGCAAAACTTTTTGGTGTATATGCATAATTGAAAACCTTGTGGAGCGGGTAAGGCGTACGTGTGTGTGGCGTGGGTGTGGGTGTTTGATTGTGTGTGCGCCTGCTATATTTGTGGTACTTTTAGACCCTCAAAGTGACTTCTTTCTGACTGGCTCTCACTTTTCCATGCCACTGTTGTGCAGTAGTACTCAGGTTCATATTAAACTTAGGAGTATGATAAGGGGACAGGGAATTCATGTAGTTGGAGAAGAGTTCAAGAGGATAGGGTTAGTCCTAAGTGTGTGTGCATGCTTTTATGTACTGTATGTGTGATATACTGTATGCACTCTGGTTTTGTTAGGAAGCTGATAATTTCAATACTGCCCTGTTGCAATGGGGAGTTTGTTTGTCACATGCTGTTGGCTCGCTCCTGTCTCCTCACTGGGTGGCCTTATTGTGCCGATGAAGCTCTTTGCTGCAACACTGGATCAGCTGACTCGGGTCCAGACGTTTCTTACTGAGAGTTTGCTTGACTATCAGGTTTTTGGGCAAATTAAACGCTACATTTATTTATCATACCAGCATCACATGGAGGTGGTCAGAGTGGACTGTGGTCGTATAAAATGCAGAACCTGCACACCAGAGAACAAGGTTTGCATCCAAAGCCCTGTCTGAGGTAAAGTTTAGTCAATAAACCTGATAGTGAAATGCAAAATCCAACATTATGGCGGAAAAAGAACACATTTATTTATTGATTTACTTACTTACTTATTTATCTGTCAGGGACAGTGCACATTAATAAATATTTCCTATAAATATGCCAGAATCAGCAAAGAGGCTAGTTTTCATCTGTAGTCCCTGGCCAGGAACATGTTTAGAGTCAGAATATTTAAGATGTGCCAGATATGCTAAAAAACAACATTTTCTCATTATGTTACTAATAGAAAGGGTTGCATGGTGATGGCTTAATTATCACATTAACATTAAGAACATAACATTAAGTAATGAATATGAACTGCATGTGTATCTACATATAATTTCCCTGTTTAGATGACATGATGACAAATCCATAAATGAGATAAATACAAAAACATATAACAATTACCTCAAATTAAAATAAAGTTTTTAATATATTTTCAAAAACAATTTAAGATCAAGAGGAAGAATTTTTTCTTTGGTTTAACTTTAAGTATCCCATATTATGAAAAACACGTTTTCTCTGGTCTCTACATATATAAACTGGTCCTCCCTGAGCCTACCAACTCCCAGGATGAGGAAAGCAAACGAGTCCTGCATGGTCTCTGCAGCCCACCCACTGGTAATACGGGGCTCCCTACAGGCTGTTCAGGGATTTTCATAGGCCGGGCTCCTCTGCGCGAAAACACTCCCCCTCCCCGCGGAGATATCCGAAAGGGGGGCGTTCATCCCCGAGGTGAAGGTCGGTGTGTCCAGCGCTAAGACAGCAGTGTTTCGCAATGTCGTCGCTCAGAGCTAGACACGCAAATTGTTCTGTTGTTGGTTGTAAAAATCAACGTAAGTGCCTTTATTCTGTCCCAGCTACAGAAGAACAGAAGAGACAGTGGTTGCGTTTCATTTTTAACGACAACGTGCCGGGTACGGTTCATTAAGTCTGTTTGTGTGTGCTAACCACTTCACACCGGACTGCTTCAGTAACGAGGGTCAGTACAAAGCTGGCTTTGCCTCGACACTGACCCTCGTAAAAGGATCAGTCCCAACCACACGGGACCCAGCAACTGCACCCGAGCCACAGGTGAGTGTCGCCACGTTTAAATAGTATTTACAGTTGCCTGTGAGTATGCTGACGTCAGCTTGAAACTGGCTAACTAGTTAGCTCCGCTTCGGTCCCCTATGCAACGGCGTTTGAAGCGAGTTTAATGTTAATAATATTACGAGGGAGCTTGGTTGTCACAGTAAAAAGTCTGGAAACATGTGCAGACTGGAGACAGAGACTATGCGAACAGTGTCCAAGAGTTTGGAGACTGTGTTGGAGACAAACACAGCTTTCGCTAGCTGTTTTTAGACGTTACCTGTTGCAGGTCAGTGGGGGATGGGAGCCGGGTGGTTGTGTCGGGAGTCCTGCTGCAGCCGCAGAGTCTGTATTTTTCTGAGCCTCTCCTTCTGGGTCCGATTCCGGATAAAACTGGTGTGGTTGAAAGACAGCATCTCGGCGAGCCATAGCGATACATCCACCGTAAACATTAGCGCATGCTACCGCTAGCGCAAGCAACGTCCGTCCTCTCCCTGACAGTGGCGCGTAGCAGGCAAGGCACGCGCTGACAGACGGAGCTCATTAGCATTAAAGGTGCAGGCACAGAAACAGCTGCTCTCAGTAAAGCTCACTTGAGCCACTTTCAGACAGCTGAGATTCAGGACCACGGATGGGTTTGGGGCAATACATTTCAAATACAGTGTTGTTGGACCTCTGACAGTTGTGTGAAATTGATGAAAAACAGTATAATATGGGACCTTTAAGGGACATTAGAAAATAATTGTCTTCTTTTAAACATTACATTCTTTTTTTTACATTACTTATCCAAAAAAGACAATATTTTTTTGAGTGGTGGTCAGTTGTGTCATTGTGGGCATGTAGTTTTGCTGATTGATGGTTTGTCTAGGTAACACAATGCACTCAACCAATTCTTGATTTAAGAGATTCAGCTTTGCAATTTCTTTATGAGGAAGGAAATGCATTCAACACCTCAAGGAGACACAAAATGCATGTTGTTAATGTCTGACAAGCCAGAGAAAAACATGTGTATGTCATCTGCATAACATTGGTAATTTACTTAGTGATAATGTTGCAGAATAGGCCCCAGAATGCTTTCTTGAAGAACTCCACAATCAGTATCATCTGTTTTGGTTACAAATTGACCTTAAGGCTCCTATTTGTGAGATAGCTGAATTTGGAGCCGCATTCACAACTCATCAAATACTGACGCTTTGGGTCGGAGACCAACCTGGGCTACCAACCTGAAGTGTAAGTTTTTGATGAGTTTGGAATGACCCAAATATCAATTATCTTACTAAGAGGAGCTTTAACTAAAGAAAAACTTTGTTGCTTGACAAGTATGAACAAACCTAAAAAGCACAATATCAGAGACTCCCACCTATTTCTCAAATAGGTTGGATACAGTGTCATGATCTAATGCAGGACGTAGAAATAACAGAATGAGAACAGTGACTTTGATGTCACTATATCAATTCTAATCCACAGTATGTCTGTTTCAGTGCCATGGACAGACTGCTAGCCAGATTGGATGGAACTTTTCTAATATACTGTTGTTACTAAAGTTGGTTAAAAACAATCTCTCACCAAGTTTACAAAGAAAAGAAAGATTTGAGATGAGCTTGTAATCACCAAGGTCAATAGTTCTGGCTTCATAAACAGAGGTTTTTTTCAAAACCTCAGGGAAAATGTTTAATTGCAAGAAATGTTAATTACTCTTCTTGTTTCCTGGGAGAGGCACTGAATTGTTACTGTGGGATGCATTATTACTTCATGACTACCCTACCATTAGTAAACATTTTTGTATCGCCTCGAGCAAATTACACCACCATCCAACCAAGAGGCCAACTACAGTAACTACCGAGTTTTAATTGGGAGTGTACCATTCAAAAGAGCTCATGAATGTAACAAGGCAACAAGAGCAGAATTATTTTATCTTTTATTGTATTCACATCAACACTTCATACTAATATATGTAGCTAAAACAACCACACAAGGCCAAGTTGTGCATGTGTCTCTGTGCCCTGTTTTAAGGCAGACAGATTCAAGCCCTGCTGATTTGATGCTGTTTCAGGACCGCTCACACATTTAAGATCACATTGCTGAGACTTTGTAGGACAACCATAGCTAATGTAGCCTGACCAATGACTTTTAGTAGCACTGTACGTGACAATGGTAACTGTGGAGAGCAGCTACAATGCATCAGAGTTCACCATCCCCAAGAAAGCTTTGAAAAATGTCAGATTTTCTCCGACTCTGATGGGCCAACCGATGGGACAAAATCAGCCGTAACGCTGGCCATGTCTCAACAAATAATAATTATTACTACTGTGTTTTGTTGATGGAATCTCTTTTACTGCTTAAGTCAGCTCATATCCTCAAGAGAAATGTTCTTTCAGTTCAAAAAGGTTACGTTAGATTTTCTGGTAAAATGCTGCATCTTAAAAAGAAACAAGAGCCAAGAAACTTACAGCGTTGCCTCCAGCCCGACCACTGTTCAGTCTTAGCTTCATCGCTTATACTCCTCAAACCGGTGGACCTATTTTTTTGTATGTATTGCAGATATTGGAGTTCGATGCTGTTCTTTGTATAATATCTGTGGTTGCTTTTTCAAGACTTTCATTAGTATTCCTATATCATAAGTAAGACTTTAAGAGCACAATGCTGTTATTTGTGCCAGTTATGCCAGGGGAAATATTGATTTGGGAGGTATTGTGGCTTTATAAACTTAACTTTGCATCTGAAAGATTTTCCTAATTTCTACTTGCCACACAAGGTAGTGACTGTCAAAATGGCAGGAGAATGAATAACAGAAAAGAATCTAATTTGTATCTAATTTGTGTGGTTAATGTGTTTACTGCTATCAAAATAAGCTTTTTCAACATCTAATTGAAAACCGGAAAGCCTTTTTACATACAACTGTGATTTGAAGAGTGAAGCCAGAATGATGAAATTGCCATTGCCCTGTATAAAATTAAACTCTTTCATCCAAATTCAAACAACCAACCAAATTTTCAGAAGTTTCTCTGTATTCTGTCTTAGTCTTGCTGTGTGTCCCTGTTGTCTTTTGTTCAAGCTGCAAAGTACCAGGACAAATGTTTAATCAAGATTTGTTATGCTCAATCATATGCTGGTTATAAAGCATACTCTAGAGTGCAGTGAGAGTGAGTGGGAGTGAGTGTGGCCAACAATCGACATCCACATCAAAAACCATGCTAGAAGAGATTGCTGGCATGTTCCTAAGCAACACACAAATGCACAAACACACATAGATCCAACCAGGAGTGGGAGATGTTTTTTCTCATAGTGTACTTCAGCTTCCTCTGATCCCTGATAGTCCTCCATTTTTCTGTATCCAACTACAAAACATCTCTAATGCTCCCTTCAGAACCCTACGCCTCCAGTCTCAGGGGGATGAGTCAACCTTCAGTTCAGCAACTAGAGCTTGCTAAACTCCCCTCTCCCACTTACTATTATTGTAATTGAAATAGAGAAAAAGTTTGATTAAAATGAAGGTAAAGATAATGAAACTGAAATGAAATTCAGAATGGTTGTACGATAAGTAGACAGACTGGTGAATAGATGTAACACACATGAGTATCACATGCTGACTTTTTTCACTTGCTCTTTCTGCTCTCCACTATTTCCCCTGCTGATTCTCCATTGCCCACTCTCAGACAGCCCTCTGCATGTCTCTATCTCTGACCAGCAGACTACTTGACATTGTCTGATCCTTGCTGAGGCCAAAGTCAGGTTAAGATTGCAAGCTCTTCATTAGTATTCAGGTTTACGAGAGCTCTGTGGAGCTGAGTGGGCTTCAACTTCTGGCCAAAGCCTGGCTCAAACAAAGAGCTACTGAGACCAAGCAGCAAGCATCCTGATTCATCGTTCACACGAATGCAATTCTACAATAGTTTTTATTTCTTGCGGACTAGGTTATTCCTATGATACATTGCCAATGCAAAATTTTAGAGAAATTACCCTGCTGTATATATAGTAGATATTTTACCCTTTTTCTTTAATAGACATGACAGCTGCAGGAAATACACTTATGGATACAGTACACTTTGAGTATACACTCAGGTAAATAGCATTATTTTGTTTTGTTCCAATCAAAACTTTTCTATTTTTTTACCTAGTTTACAACTTAACCCCACTGCCACCTGCTCTTACTCTGAATTTTTTTAATCCATTTGTTATAATGGGGGAAATGTTCCGGAAAATGTTTAATATTTCTGAGTAAGTATGAAAGATACAAATAAAAGAAATCACTGTTGAACAGTGTTGAAATACTTAAAGGGTCGAGTCAACCAAATCAAAAGTGGAAATATTTTCACTCTCACCCCTAACCATGTGGATCGTGTTGGTGTTATCTGCTTCGATTTCTTTTGATATCCGTCAATTACTTTTCCTAGCCTTTTCCACACAGGAGCAGCACATATTAAAATCCTTTCACGCCTATTCCAGGATTTCTACAAAATCTCTGAAAGGGATATTTCAAAAACAAAAGGATTTAGCATGGCTTAATAGCAGTAGTGATAAGTGCAAAAATACATTTTATTGTTAAGTTGGGTGAACTGACCCTTTAAGTAGCAGGGCGTGGGCAGTTCGAGGTATCTCTAACTATGTAGACTTATTCTAGTGTGATGTAATGTTTTATTTTGCAGCAATATTGGTGTGTCATGCAAATGAACGGTGTGATTATAAAACAGAATGCACATTTATTACAGTTTATTGTGAAAAGGTCTGCATGCACCACTTTCACAGCATCCTCCTCTAACCTCTTGTATTGCGATTGAAATAGCGGTCATAAGATGTCATTACGGATTGAGTGTGGAAAAACAGAGAGGGGCAGAATATAGTATGTGTTGTTGGGGCAAATAACCTCAAAAGTGAGCAACAATAGTCGTCACATTTGCTCTTCTCAAGGTTAAAAAAGAGAAAAAAACAGATTATTGAGGTAAAGTGGCTCAGGATGATAGCTGTGCAAAGGACACACAAATCTCATTATATCAGGATCAGTTCATGTCCCTCTTTATTTTTTTCAGTGCCTTCTTTTCATCCTGGTCTCGACCACATTATAACTTTTCATTTTCTTCTTTATTGTATGTCTACCCCAGCTTCTTGTCCCTCTGTCCTTATTTGGTGTGGCAGTCGAGAGCTGAGAGAGCCGGCAGACCCGCACTGTATTAACCGATAAATCTTGCTACTCATGCTACTCCAGCATCTGCCGCCATCTCAAAGGTTTCTCAACACTTCTTTCCTTGTACTCCCCAGATCCCACACAATCTGATTCTCTCTACAGTCTGAAGCAAAATTGTACCCAGGACAGTCATTTCAAACTAATGATGCCTGGGATAAGAATTTAGTCCTAAGTCTGCTTTTTTCTCTCTGTCTTTCCTGCTTTATTTTTCTTCTCATATAAATTCAGTAAAAAAATAAAATAAAATAAAAAAAAAAGACACAGAGATGTGACCTTAAAATGTTCCCCTGGCTCTCTGAGTCTGGCTGACCTCTGGCTGTGGAAATAGTTGAAAAACAGCTGAAGTTTTGCACTTTATTTTCTTGCTCCAAGAGTTATCCTTGGGAGCAAGAAATTGTGTATATCTGCTCTGACAAACTGCAGGCACTGACATGGACATTGGAGGCAAGGCACTGAGGGGGCTGCAGCAGTTAGTAAAACAAGGCATTACAAAAAACTTCAATTGATTAAAAAAGTGTGTTGTGTGAATGGATCTCTCTTTCCTGCTCTGTATGCAAAAAACATGTCTATTTCACACAAAAGAGACATAAATGAATGTATAACATATGCCAAATATACAAGAAGGCTCAAATAATTAAGAATTTGTCATAGTCAGCATTTCACGAAGTTCTTAAAGTTTCTACTATCTCAACAATGCTCAAAATTGACTGACTTTGTAGAGGATTCTGAGGAATTTCTCTCCCTCTTCATCTCCTTGCTGTTGTTGACTGTAGTTGATGTGGCTGCTTTGACCTACAGTATGCTGGTGTTCAAATGTTTCCCTCTGCTGTAGTGGAAAACTCAAATTGTTATAAATTGTTAATAACTATTTGCTTTAGGTTATTCTAGTCAGTCAATTGAACACAAAAAACATTAACATCATTACAACTGACCTCTTAGCAGCCCCAACAGTAACTGACTTCCAGCGTCACTGGACACTTAGAAGTGCCATTTTCTGCTTCTGAACTCAAAATAGATCTTATTGTACCAATGCCTAATGATATAGCTACTCTGGACTCATCAAACCCCCTAATACGATTCACTAACCTGTCTGGATTATCATCAGTCTGAATCTGTTTTTGAAATGAAGGCAAAGTGAAACGCTACCAGGCAGTTGACACACTGCGGACACACACACGCCATGTGCTTCTTCTGTCCATTGTATTGAAACACACCTCCCAATATCCCGGATATAAATGAGTAATGCCTCCAAAAGAGATTAAATCTGGAAAGAGGGGATGAGAAGAATGGTCCCATGTGAAAGTATTAAGATTCAGGAGAGTGGATGGTGTGATAATGCCCCACTGCTGTGATGATCTCTCCGACTAAGAAGTATCCCCACGCATAATAGAACTTACATGTAAGAGAGAAATACATCTGTTTATTGCCTGGAGGCTGATGTGAAAGCCTGTCGTCTGTGGTGTCTGTGTGTGGGTAGGGCTGGTGGATGGATGTGTGTAAGCTCATCTCAGAGCGTAAAGCGCTTATAGCACCGTAGCTTTTATGTTTATGACAATATATATATATATTGGAAATTGAGTAGTGTGGGTGCTCTGCAAAGAAAAATGCTTTATATTGACATCTAGTTAATGTTTACTTCAGGGATATAAGGGGAGAAGGTGGAACACAGGAGTGAATCTAATTGCTGATACAGAAGGATTATATTTTCATCTACAGTCTGGCCAGCAATAAAAAGAATAAAAACATCCTAGATGGAAATACCTTCCTTTCCAGTGTCTAAAAGGCACACTGGCATGTTTTGATCCCGTATGTACAAATTGTGTAAATGTTTATTGGGGGTAACAGTGTACCCTAGTATACTTTCTTTAAAACCCTCTGTCACAGAAGCCACAGACTAGTATAGAAACAGAGGCAATACAAATGAATTAAAGTTTGGAGCACTCTCCCTCAGTGGTAAATGCCATCAACACATCTTCTTTATCTCAACTATTAACCCAAATGGAGACAATATGGTGGTGTGGAGACGGTGTCAGAAGCAGCAGGCAACAGCACATTAAGTTTATACCAACAAGGATGATTTGAGATTGGCTCCCATATGAAACAAGTCCAAATGGTAGTTTGAGGTTTATTGATTAGATGGAATTAAACAGGAGATTGCTTTTAACTTTTAAATCAGAAGAAGTAAAACATATCAAAGGATTAAGAAGAAGAAAACAGAGAATGAAGTAGTCTTCAGCACTCTGTAAATCTTGATTTGAATTAGTTAAAATCATTCAAAATAAGATAATGAGTAAGTGAAAACATTGTTCTCCTTTTTTGCTTTGCCTGATCATTCTGAAGTAAATATTAATTGCACAAGTGTAATGGATGTATGAAAATGACACCATCTGTGTATAGATTGGTTCCCAATTAACCTTGCTGTCACTAAGCTATTCTTTCTGCCACCGGGCTGGATTTTTTCCCAGAAAAGTGAAGGTTGAATAACTGCACAGAAGAAGCGTGTCTGCCATTGCACAACCCAAATGTATTTTCACAGGTCACTATCCCCAGGTAACGATGGAACATCTGGAATAATTGTGTGGCGTCCCCGGCATTTCAGAGTGCAACACAACAACACTCTTGAAAATGTATGTCTTGAAGTAAACATGAATGCTTAGACTTTTTCTGCCATGCAACACTCAAAGTTTGCACAAGCGCTGCACTCAACTCAGATCAGTAGTGCCAAGCTAACATAATCTGAAACAGGAGACAATAACACCTTGCTATAACATGCTAAACCTCGGTCTAGAACAGAGTTAGCTATTAGAGCTAACTACACCGCGTAGCAGTTACAGGTTGCTTTCAGGGAACCCCTTAAATCACAGAGTTGAGGCAGAGCAATTGGATGACTTCAGAGGGAAAAAAACTGAAAATGTTCTTTGTAAAAAAATGATGAAGTTTCACCCACATCAGGGATAGTCGGTGCTGTGTGTGATGTGCTACCATTGAGTGTTGCACACTATAATGCTGCCTCCTCACCAAAGTTACATAGTGCAGAAACAAGCAACAGGGGCGATAAGCTGAGACAGAGACACCACTCACCATATAACAAGTCAATGTAACATAAAAATGATTTTGAAGCTTTTAGGGTAAAATAGTTACATGATGTGATTTTTTTCTTACCATCCAAAAAGTTAAAAACAGGCGTTCTACAACCCAAATTCATATTAAAAGTTTTAAACCATTTTCATAATTCTCCATCTTGGCCTTCAACTTTCTGGCACCATCTAAAGCTAAGCAAGTCGTCAATGCTGTCAAAGATACAAGCTTCAAAGCTACTGAGGTCAGCCGGCCTTTTTATTTCAGGACTGTGGTTGAGATACACATTGGTAGGAGGAAAGGGTTGGCTCTGGATGGCTGTTCATGGTGTTCAAATAAACACTCTAGCTGACGAGCTACCATGCCGACACCATATTTAAGGTTTTTTCATAATAATCTGTGCCATATAGCTAATGATTTCAGCTGTTTAAGCTGCATGAATATGGACTGAAAGAAATCCAATAGCTTAACTCAAGCTGCACAAGATGAGCTTCTGCTGATTCCATGGCACAAGTCGAATGTAGTGTGTAACTTGTTAGGCTGAGCTTGGATCATTATTTTTCCAGTTTTATTTTTATTTGGTTTTTGTCGGTCCATCACTTAGTCCAAATGACACAAATAGATAGATATAAATATCTCACCAACTACCGAATGAATTTCCATGAATTGTTTTGACACGCGATTCCCAGAGGATGAAGCTCTCTAATTTTCCTGACCCCCTGACTTTTCCTCGAGCACCACCAGCAGGTTGAGGTTCTAGATCTCTTATGCAATTAAATATTGCGATTGTTACTTCCCTCTTAACATTTACACAATGTTGTCCTTGAAAAACAATATTTCAAAGCTGTCTCTCAGGACAGGGTTGGAGGGATGGGATTTGTGAACACAACCCTGCCAACTGGAAACATTAACAAGTAAATCCTCCTTGAAATGAGTCCAGATCATCCAAATGTTCCTGCAAGGAGTATAAATCCATCCCTCAAACTTGCACGTCTGCTGATACAGACTTGAAGTAGAACTACAGTGTGTTTGATGTGTGAGCCTGATGAATGTGTTAAAGGATCTGATGCTCACAGTATGATTTATAGTTCTTTTACCTCTTGATGAAGATGAAACTAGGCACCAGCATGCAGAAAGTCATGATGTAGACATATTCATAGTCAAGAGAGGACACTTTATCACATTGTCTCCAGTGGAAGGTCACCTTAAAGGTCCCTAAAGAGTCCACCAGTGCTCAATCTCTTGACCACGTTTCACCTCTCATCCAAGAGGCTTCTTCCGTTCTAACTAACTGGAGTTATGGAGTTAGTTAGATACAGCACTTACAATCACCGTGACCTGGATCAACATATAAAAATGCTAGTTCACCACTTCACTGTTCAGGGCCCATTTTATCAAATTCAGCTGTCTGACAGACACGAATCGCCCAGATATTCCAATATATGCAAACTGATGCTCAAGTTGGTTCCTAATAATGGGGACTTTGGCAGTATCCTTGTCACTCAAGCACTGCATGTCCTTCCTAAAGAAAAAACAAGAAATGCACTATATAGGACTGAATGTGGTTGGCTGTATTGTCAGAATGCAATGTAAAAGAGAGATCAGTGAAATGGCATCAACAAAGGGAGATACTGGCAGAAAAGAGAAGCAAATGCAAAATGCAACACACATAAGGGTTTGGGTTGATCTAAGGTGTACCCAACTGCCACAATGGAAGTTGGATTGGAAAGCCATCAGCCATAGGTAGGTGGGAGGCGCAATATTGATTGAATAATGTGAGTAAAGGTGAACATTTTTAGTCAGTCTCTGCCCAAGGGCATCCGTATTATTCAACTCAGTTGTTCAAAAGAAAAGTGATAGAATGGTTGTCAAGAAGGACAAAGAGAGAGCTGAAAGAGAAGTTTGGACCTTGGCTCCTTCTTGACCTCTGCAGAGCTGTCCAATCAGGGCGTGAAGTGGGTGTGAATGTCGAGTTGTCAGTTTTTACACAGCTCCTATATCTGATGTCAACAAATTCGACCATACAATGAGCACATCTGAGGAAGCATACTTGCCTCTAGCCCCAATTTACATCTGAATTATAAGATGAACTACTGCTATTTTACAAATTCACAAAGAAAAAACCATCCACAAGTGGAGTTGCAGATTATAGAGAAATTATACATGTTTCTTGAGCAATGAAGCTGATGCTTTAACTTACTTGAGGCCATTGGAGTATATAGTGAGGTGCTGGTTTCTGTTGGGAAACCATAGCTTCACTGGATGCAGTTTCAGTAATTAAGCTCCTTATTTAGTTTCAATCCCCTCAAACTTGAATATCTTTTCACCTCTTTCTCGTTCCCTCTCACACCTTCTCCTCTCTACCACTCTGTGCACTGAATGTAATGGGATGAGCATGTACTGGATATGATCTATGTGTGATTAATGCAAATTTTCTGGCCCCAGAGGAAACTTCCTTGTCAGAGCAGCCATATTTCAAAGATACTTCACTGAAATACGTGCAATTATTTGCCTTTTAGCCCACTTTCTTGCTCTCCATCCTCTGCAAAATGCTCAATTCCTGGAGAGACCTTTAACAGCTACCCTCTTGAAATGAAATGACACAAAATGCTGCATTTCTACAAAAACATAAGGTGCCAAACCTGGATGTGTCTGTGGCATAAATACTATCTATGTAATTGATGTGCAGCATTCCTTGCTCTGGAGTGCCCAAGTTGAAGCCTTTAGGGGTTTATCATTGATTCAGAAACGAAACCCTTTTAAATGAAAAGAACCTACCTGCTGCTGATACACTCACATGCTCAACATGTGGGTGTGTGCACTATCCACAGCAGTATGATAATATACAAAGAGATTTACAATTCCAGTGGTATAAATACTTCTCAGGTGAACAAATCAATACAGTTGTTATTTCCATCTACACAATCACAACATGCTTTGACTAAGTAATGAGAGAACACTTCATGAGGCTGTTTCTGCAGTAATGAAAGAGGATGCGTATACAACATGCCACACATACAGTAGTTTCTGTGTTTTATAAGCTCTCTTGCTTCAGCTGAGCTGCTCAAACTGTATTCAGTTGTTGAAAAAAGAAGCCATCCCCAGTGACTGATAAGAGACGAACTCTGTCTCAGAGACAGATATTTTTGGATTCCATTTAAGATGTGTGGAGGAGGCAGGTTTGTAATTGCAGTAATTATCAAAGCATTATCGAGATATGACAATATCTACATCATATTCACAACCACATTATAATTTGAACTCATTTTGTTGGCATTTTTTTGTATAACACTAGAAGAAAGCACCATGTGACAAGTTTTTCATGAAGAAATGATATGGAGTTGAATCATTTGACAGACGAACCATTAAATTAAACAAACCATTTTATTTCTGGAACTTGTTGGGCATGATGAATGTGCTGGTAGTAAAGTGCACTGGAGGCGCCTCCTTTTATGCTCAATGTTATTCAGGGCAAATACTCCTATGACTTCTGGGTAACTGAAGTATCTCCATAGACTTCTGATGTATGTCTCAGAGCTCAGAACCTATGTGGGGAGAAAAATCGCACAGAATGCCAATCTCTACCTAATGTTGCTTTAAGGCAAGTCAAGTCCCCCACCCCAACCCAAGATACTGCTATCTTACCTGCAGTATCAGGTCTGTATAAGATGAAAACACAACGTATTAATACCTGTAAGACACTGATATTATTGGCCAATTTATTAAAAAAACTACTGATTTTCAGTTAAATAAATGTAATCAAACGAAAGACAAATACCTCAACTAAAGCTTCATTATTTCAAAATGTATTCTCGATTTAAAACACATGTAATGTCAACACTGACAACATTGAACGTGTTATAACTGAAAATGAACACAGACAAGTTCTTCGAGTCATCATGTCTCAAGTCATGATTCTTTAAGTCTAAGTCGAGTCTAAAGTCATTTTTTCTGTTCGGTCACGTAGCATGTCCACCTCTCTGCAGCTGACTACTACAGATGTTCCATCTGATGCTCCTTTAACTCCAGAAATCAAACAATCTGCAACTTTTTAGGATGATATTGTCTCAAAAACAGTTTTTAAGTTTTAAAAACTGTTTGCATTTGCAACTTTTAAGTTGCAAATGCAACAAAAACATTTATTTATTTATTTATTTATTTTACAAAAGCTGCTGCAAATTTAGTCTTTTGTCGACTAACCCGACAAAAGTATGCATTCCCAACATACTTTAATGCAGACATCCACATATTAATGTGGATATTTCTTCTATTGAATTTGAGCTGTGAAATGTCCGTGAGGAGTTTTAGATTCTCGGCTGAAGCACCTTGTCGTTAGCACTAGATGTACCACTTTCTCAACAGTGTGTTTGAAGGCCGTATAAAGAACGCCTGGACGAATAATACAATCCAATACAACAGCACTGCAGTAAACACTGCTTTTTATAGCTTATAAATGTCAGACAGGATTCCGTTCTAGATTAATATTTGTCCAGTTCAGTTGTGTTGTTGGGCTGCATTATTCTGTTTCTTTAATGTTTTCCATCCTGTCAGCATACGTAAGTGTGCTTTCAAAAAGTTGAATCATTATCTAATTATAAGCTTCACAAATATAATATTCATGCAGGGTCATTGTGTTGGATTGTACAACATGTGCATTGTATTATGTCCACTCCTTCTGTGGAGCGTAATCTATTACCTTAGATTGCAAGTGGAGAAGAATTGCTTTTGAGTCACTGATCTTCTGTAATGGGGAAGTCGTGTATGGGGTGAAAGGCTTGTTACCCTCAGTTATTCTGTAACTGCATGCATAATTTTCAGTAGGGTTAGGGTTAAATCATATCAATTTTGTGGACGGACAAAAAACAACACTGGAGACATCTCAAGATCCATCGCCTTGTATAAAGGCTACTATTAACCTCGGGTCATGTAATTTTCCAGAAGCATCATAAAGGATGTGTGATTACTATGTCGGCAATGATGCCGCACATTCAGGAGATAAAACATGTATTTCTGCTTGATTGAGTGTAGTTACACTTGGTGTTGAACAACACTGAATATACACTAGACATTAATGTCACTAGATAGAGGTACCGCGCACAGATTGATATGTAGTTTACATTACCAAGTCATATGTGTTCTTTCTTTTATAAGCTCATTCTTCCAGGCCTTTTTGTGGACTTTTAAATTAGTTGTTTTTGTGATATGGTTTTGAGTGGGAATACAGTGGGATGTGTTTAGATGAGAGATACAGGACCTGAAGTGCTTCCGGGCATGACATTCGAGAGGAGAAAACACAAGAGCATCTTCAGCTAACGCATCCTAGCTAAAGGTCAGCGGCAAGTAAAGGGCTGCGATCGAGAAAAGGTCAAAGCCTCTTTGAAAATTCTGGTAACAATATAGTAAGCATCTTAAACAAGTGGAACATTTCAGGTCCCTGAGCTCATGATAGTAAAAACAGTACCTTTAGTTAAAGAGAAAACTTTCGATGTGATCCACTGACAGAGTTAATGTGCAACAGGATCAAGATTTTGAGTGATGTCCTGATGAGAGCCAGTTACCGAGACCAGCGTTGGAGAATGTCACAGCACTTATGGCCCGGGCAGCATAGATGTTAATGTGACATTTAAACCAGACCACACAGTTGGGTGTCTTGGCCTTCAACCTTATACAGACACTGTGTCCCATAGTCCTCCAACCGATATAAACTAAATGTCCTCTGTCACAAGCATGACCTCACATGGTTTGTATTTGCATGTCATCAAAGATTTATATCCAGTTTTACATCTAGTATTAACAATATGTTAAGGAAGGGTGCCTTTGAGCTATCTCAACTAAATTCACAGTTAGTATTAAAAGTGACAGATGCAATAATTCAGTGTATAAAAATAAAAACATTTTGCAAAGCAGTTTTGCCAGGGTTTTTGTTTCAAGGATATTCAAATAGCTACATCTACTATAAAATATTACATTTTTTGATGAAAGGAGACATATTGTACACATTCCCAGGTGTATAACTTTATTTTGGGTTACTACTAGAATAACTTTGCATGCTTAAGTGCTTAAAAACACATCAGTCTTCGTATTCTGTCCATTACTCCAGCACTGTATTCCCACTCTGTCTGAAATGCTTTGTTTTTGTTCCTGTCTCCTTTAGTAGACCCCACTCCTGAATACCAAGTCTCCTCTGATTGGTCAGCTCATGCATGCCTGACCCAGCACCGCTAACAACAACGGAGCAGCTGTGCTAAATCAATCTTTATGTGCCAAACTAGCCGCTAGAAAATAATTATCCAAGTGTGATATGGTGACGTAGTGTGATGTCATGAGGTCACGGAATTAAAGGCGGGACTACTGCTTCTGTTGGTGCAGACTTTGACTTTTTTTAAAAATGTCAGTCTTTTACATGCACAAGATCCTATATAAAACACTGAAGGAAAGGAAAAGATAATAATTTATAAAAGGTCTCCTTTAAATTAAAGTGATCCCTTCTAATGTTGTTTTATTTGACCTGGTGATGTGCAGTGACAGGGCTTATAATAGTGGCTTACGTCAGGTCTGAGTGCCATGTCTGGTTTCTCTAACATGCCCCTAATGTTATTGTGAGAGTATTTCCTCGCCTGTCTTGTAAATTGAAGCCTAGTCTTCAAACTAAGAACTTATGGATGGATGCTTGTCATAACCCGAAGTCAATAGACTGTTTTTTATTTGTAATGTACATATTTTATGTACTATTGTGCAAACACATTCATGCAGATCTCTCACTGAGCCTTCAGCAGCTAAACTGTAAACTGTGTTATGCCTCCCGTAGACTAGTGGCAAACTTCGGCTGAGACAGTCTTTTTCTGAGACAGAAACATAATGGTTCCTGACAGGGTGTGTGATTTCCTGAAAGCCATTTAGATATGGCCCAGGTCTCCTTAGAGCTAAAGACAGGATTCAATAAGTAATGTCTCGGCAGGCCCCAGCACCTGGCGATCCCCGTCACCCTCTGGCTGACTGTAATTATTTGTGATAGCCCCCGTACGATTGCTGGCCTCCCAGCAGCACATGTTTCACTCAGGCTTTTAGACGGGCATCAAAATGCATTACCTCCAAAGCAGTAGATGTGGGCCTGGATGCGTGAAGTCAGGGTGGAAATAAAGACATTAACTCTGTCTGCAGACCAAGATTGCTGAGCTGTGCTGTGTGACATCAGAGCATGTTATGCATATACATCAAGGATCATTAATGCACTTAAGTTCATTGTCATACATACATTTCTGCTGATTGCAGGTCTGAAATGCCGTGAATAAACTATACATTGTTTTGAGTAATACTTAAGGACTTTGTGACTGCAGAAGAGAGAGGAATAAGTTTCCTTCCTTCTTTCCATCTGTATCCTCTAACCACTTCTCTTTCTCCTTCAAATTAAGTGGAAACAACTTGGTAGATCTTCTCAGGTTCATATAGTGCTATTGCATGGTAAATATGGCCTTAATGACTCGTCGGCGGGGGGCTCGGCTGTTTAATGAGCAGGCTCTCCTGCTCCACCACGATCAAATGAGAGCCTAATTTGATTTTCCCTCTTGACCTCTATTCCTTCTAGAAAACAACAAAGCACCGGGGATTTTTTTCAAAGGCTTGTGCAGTCGAGTGGAGAAATTCAGGGGTGTGTGGAGAGAGTGGATAATGATTAGATTTTGCTCACAAGGATATGAAGTATATTATATGCTTCTGCTCTCGCACACATGCAGTATATAATGTACACTTATTGATGCAGTTACACATGTATTCACAAACAGGTTTCATGGGCAAAATTTAACATCAACCTAAAATGCTCACGGTATAGTTCAACATTTTGGGAAACACACTTATGCACGTTGGCAGCTAAGTCGTTCGTGCATGAAATATAATTAATCTGCAGTTGTTTGAGTTGTATAATCAAAAACGACAGTTTAAGGGGTATTTCCTAATTTCATTGTCCTACTTGTGCTAATGCAAATTGCATGCTGACTCATGTGAGCTTGTTCATCAGTAGCCGATGCTGTCTAAACGGATTAACGATTTGCCTTTGTCATTGTTGAGACTTGCGGCTGTTGCTAACGTTGGCTAGCAGCGTTGGGTAACATTACTTACACTGGCTAGCCAACGTTAAAGCTGCTAATGCTAGCTAACGATAACATTCCTAACGCTAACCAACCTTAACGTTGCTTAAGCTAGCTAGCTAACATTAAGGCAGTAAAGTTTGATGGCTAACTGTCAGTTTTACAGTTTTTTGGCATGAATTAAACAAATGAGATGGTGCTGGACAGTTGATTTTGTTACCTGTGCACAGAGGAAGGCTAGCTTTTTGCCCTTGACTTATTGGTAAAGTAAGCTAATCAGCTGCTTGCTGTAGTCTTATAATTGTTGGACAGACATCAGAGCGATATCAATCTTTAAACCAACTCTCGACAAGAAAGAAAATAAGCCTATTTTGCAGAATGTTGAGCTTGAAGCATAGTGTGTGTTAAAAATTAAATTAGATCATTAAAAACTCTTATTTCAAACGACAGCCGAAAGAAGGCACCAGCTTTTAAAAAGAGGTTGCTGGTGAGGATTAAAATCAGCATTGGTGTCTGTTTTTGCAGGACCCCTGTTGGAAAGCGTCCCCATGATTTGATCCCTTAGATGTGGCAATGGATGAGACCACTTCAGAAGCGAGCATCAGACCGTGGCATCGCTACAGAGGAAAACACACAGTGGGTGTCTAGACCAACAGCAACAGCCCCATGTGCTGATACCAACACATCCACAGACCACATGTGTTCAGTCAAACTGGTGTCAGCAATGAGAAAGACTGTTTTTTAAAGGCACAAGACATGAATCCCTCCTCATGTAAAGTGGAAAGTCTCCACAAGTAGCAAGTAACATCTTTTACCAGTCTTTACAGAATTCTCTCTTTTCAGCACGTCAAACAGCTCCAGACTTTTTACATATTGTAGTTACTTTCCTCTCACCCAATGGAATGTAAATCAGTTCTGATATAGAAATGTTAAGGTAACTTTTGTTACAGCAAAGAAAAGGTCAGCTCAAAGTGGAGGCTATTTCCAGCATTTCTGTTTCACACATCCCTCGTTGCACACATGCATACCTGGGTATTGATGCAGTAGATTCGGTCTCCTACTGTTGCCTGAGAGTAGCTCCTCTGGAGCTGTTGGGGGCTAAGTGTCCAACTCAAGGGCAGCTCAAGAGTAGTTGTTGAGGGCATGACAGCTCATAACTCATTCAAGCTCACCACTCATTTTATTGACTGGTTTGGGAATTCAAAACAGGTTCCTCTGCTCGGAAGCAACTTTTCCAGCATTATGAAGCAATAAAACATGGAGACACTCTCGTCTCTGCAGAGAGTAAGGAAAAACTGGAGGGTAATACGAAAACAAGCAACTGAAGGCTGCCCAATTTATTTTTATAGGCTATAAGAATTGATGAGAATGGAAAAAATTGCAACAACCATCAAAACCCACCTGAGACATGGTGCTTGCTGCATTTGTAAAGTAGCGATACGTCACATATGACCATGTATTATATTAAAGGAGACATACTGCATTATGCTCATTTTCAGGTTCATCATTTTATTTTGGTTACTACTAGAATAGGTTTACGTGTCTTCTCATAATGTCCAGTACTGTATGTCCCCCTCTGTGTGAAACACGCTGTTTTAGCTCCTGTCTCTTTAAGGCCTCTCCTCCCGAATACCCTAGTCTCCTCTGATTGGTCAGCTCAAACACGCCTGAGCCAGCACCGCTACCAACAACAGAGCAGCTGTGCTTAATCAATTTTCATGTGTCAACCTAGCCGCTGGGCATAAAATTATACGAATGTGTGACATGTCGATGTAGTGTGATGTCACAAAGTCACAGAGTTAAAGGCCGGACTACCCTAGAGGCGTTTCAGCAGCGTTTTCTTTGGAAGAGAGGAGCTTCTGTTGGTGTCAACTTTGACCTTTTTAACTTTCAAGATCTTTCACATGCACAAGAACATAATAAAACACTGAAGGAAAGGAACG
Source organism: Pagrus pagrus (assembly GCF_965226575.1). Taxonomy (NCBI): domain Eukaryota; kingdom Metazoa; phylum Chordata; class Actinopteri; order Spariformes; family Sparidae; genus Pagrus; species Pagrus pagrus. The sequence continues at coordinate 26,288,466 of NC_140185.1, read as the reverse complement.
AAAACGCATAATAGGTTTCCTCTAAGCTGTACTGTGGAGAGTGACCATCCCTCGTACAAGAGAAAACGCTCTCTGAGTGGGGCTACACAAGCCAGCGTTTTTCAGCAGCTTCTTTACTTCGATTGGTAAAAAAGTAAAGCGAGGCTCTTGTGGCGATTGTTCAATGTGCAGTATATTTAGTAAAAAGGCAAGGAAAAAAGTGAAAGTGGTGAAGAGATTTTGCTCAGCAGGACTGTGAGACAAAATGCTTTCATGGCACCTGCTGGTGCTGCCTTCTGCGATTCAGACTCTTTTCCTTTCCTTCCCCATCATCCATCCATCAACCCAGCGGTAGATGCACAGAGCATAGCCACTCTCCATTTGTCAGTGCCCATCAGAAGTTGTTACATTCTCATTACATGCCTGCTGACCCCTTTGAAGCCCGGGAATAAACTCTGGGGGTGTTGCATAAGAATGTCACAAAGGATAAAATGTTGCCTATCGCCTGAGCAAGATTGAGAGGCAAAGAAACAAGAGGGATTACGTCAATACTTTTCAGTTCATCGCCTAACACCCAATGTTGTGTAGTCGTTGTGCAACGTGTCATGTTTTTTATTTCAGCGATTGGAGAACTCCTGTTGAACGGACCATTGTCCAAACCAATATGCTTTTGAAGAAAAAAGGAGCTAAAGAGGCAGAAAAGAGGGTGGGGAAGATAACAAGAGAGGGAGGCAATGAGCGATCAGGAGAAAACATGTTATTTCTGAGCCTGTTAATGAGACACAGAAGATAAAAAATAAAGCAAAGCGAAGCAGAGATTAAAAAGTTATTAGTAAGTAATGAGTTATTATAGTCTCCTGTAAGGTAGTTTTGCTGCCGAGGTTTGATACAAACACTGTTGTTGTCTAATATGTTGTCGAGAGAGCTAATTTCAACCATCAAGGCTTAAACGTGCAGGCAGTGGTTGAGCTTGGGTGAAGTGCAGCTTTTGAAACCATCTGTCATTATCAAATTACATCACACTTGGATATAAAAGACACTTTCCTTTACCGAGAGCACTTGGTCATGATCGTGAGAAGCAGCTGAATTCATATGACATTGGGTTTAAAAGCAACGAGAGAAAAAGCGAGGTGGGAGAAACAGAAAAGCAGAGAAGAAATACAAAGCAGACAACTTGAGCTCGCATTTTATCAGAGTATTAGGAATCATCACTCAGAATCATCACTCATTTTAATTTATTGGCTTCACAAAGAGTGAAGGTGAAGGACATTAGATAGATGCGGTGTCCATCCAATGGCCAGACTTCAGCATTCAAATAAATTGCCCTTTTTTTGCATTTCACTAATAAATCAAATAAAACAACACTTCATGTACTTGTGTTTATACCCCGCATCAAGCGCCATTCACCACTGCTCCCTTGTAGCCTTACCCTGTCAGTGATTTTACACAAGAAGTAGACAGCATTAGGGCATACAGTATGGTCTATAGGTTTTATTTGTAAGAAAATGTGAACTAAATGTTGAGATACAAAATGTATATAATGTAGTATACATTTATGTACTGTTATCTGACTTGGTGGTAAAAACTGCCTGATGCTTGATGGAGCATTGCAATATGCAATCAGTGCAATCAATCATTCATAAATTCCCAGTGAAGTTTACTGTTTCAGTGCTCTGATGTAATTTTAGACAAAAAACTGTAAAACGTCTTGTCGGCATCGTCATCTGCACCAAAAATCATCGGTATTGGTTGGGTTCTAATGCTAATTTGCACAAACCACACCGTGCAGCTGAGGGTGATGGGAATGTCAGACATTTTGCAAGTATTTTTTCATAGAACAAAGTATTGGACAAATTTAAATGTTGACCTGAGGGAGGTGCTAGCTGAGAAATCAGAAGATCACCAAAGTCATAACATTTTACCCTCAAATGGACATGAATGTGTGTACCAAATTTCCTGACAATCCATCCAACATTTCTCCAAAAACACAATGTGACCATCATGATCTCACCAGAGGATTAGTCAGGGGGACCCCCAAATTAAGTAGGATACATTTGTTTGGGCACTATGGACGTCAGTACCAAATTTCATGGCAACGCAACCAATAGTTATCAAGATATTCCGCTTAAAAATGCAATGTCAAAGGTTAACCTGCTGGTGGTGCTGGAGAAACAGTCAGGGGATCGCCAGATTCAGCAGGCTCTGTCCTCTGGGGACCATGAACGCTGGTACAACATGTCATGAATCCATTCAGTAGTTGTTCTGCTAACATGCCTAAAACTGCTGTTTCACACACAAAAGTGCGATCATCTACAAAACTATGCGCGTGTGCAGTAAATCTGCAAGGCTATACCTCACTGCCTGCATGAAAACTTAATCGTGATCTGCAAGTGTGGCTGCAGAGTGTGAGAACAATGTGGACCAACGTGTCTCCTGGATAGTTTTCGCCGTTACCGACGCTGATCAATATTCAGTGAGAGGCCCCTGGTGCCCCGAGAATGATGTGAAATCTCGCTCCTGCTCGTGTTGGTAATGACAGCACAGCAGCTCCTCCTGGTCCCTACATGGCAGGGTCTTGATACACCTCATTATTCTGCCTCATCTGACATGTTGAATCAGGTGGAAGCTCACATGCCACGCTGCGATTTCATCAGTTGACTTTTGGTACACCAGGAAAATAGAGAGCGAGGGAGTCGAGGAGCAGCCAATTAATTCAACTCTTATTGTTTAATTAGTCACCTTGACAACCATTAGGCACGCTTTTTTTGAATCCCTTTGTGTGTCGCTGTGTGTGTTCCTGTCTTCCTTTAGGGCTCTTGAGTGATGACAACACACGCACGCACGCACGCACGCACACACACGCAGCGCGCCGACACAGAGAGTTCAGTCCAAGTATGTCAAACGTGTTGCCTCCTCCCAGCAGTCGATTGTGGAAATGTTTGTCTTTGTTCGCAGTCTGTTGGTTCAGATTATTCCTCACCTAGTCTGTGCGTAAACACTGTGGCCTTGGAGACGGCCACACATCGCTCACCCCTCACTCGGCCGTTCCCTCGGACCCCCTGCCTGCCACCCGGCCGCTCAGCTCGCGCAGCGGCACGCAGTGTGCAGATCTCCTACAGAGAGAGCGCACAGCACATCCCAGTCAGTCCTCCTCCTCCTCCTCCTCTTCTCTCTCTCTCTCTCTCTCTCTCTCTCTCTCTCTCCCTCCCTCCCTCTCTGTGTCATTCGCACCAGGATGGATCTACCCTCCGAGCAGAGCAGAAGTCTAGTTCAGCACTTGGCAAGTTGGACTCTCATTTAGAAGTGAAGCGGGAGCTGAACGTTTCTCATCCCCCCTCCCCTCCCCGTCCCCTTGACAAGATCCCCATCTTCTTCTTCTTCTTCTTCTTTTTCTTCTTCTTCTTCTTTTTTCCCCCTCCGCGCATCAACTTGTCTGTCGGAATCCTCCACGATGACAGCAGCCGGGCGACATGCTCGCGTCCTGCTCCTGCTTTGCTTCGTCTCCACCGCGGCGTGCAATATGTTTGCGTTCACCGAGGAGCCCTCTGAGAGAGCCGGGAAGTCAGACGGGTATTGTAGTCGGATACTACGGGCTCAGAGCAATCGAAAGGAGGTCAACAACGAGTTTCGCCTCCGCGTTGAAGGAGACCCGGAGAGCTATCAGCCAGGGAGCACATACAGAGGTTGGTGTTGATCCGCGGGATTTACGCACACTGCGCCTGTTGGCACCGTGCGCGCTTTGTCAAATAAACACTCATGTACGGTCAGTAGGCTACGCAAACTTAAAGTAAGTTTCTGCAGAGTGTACCTTTCACGGCACGCTTGTGTATACGCACCGAAAGTAAACGATACCCTCCATTCCAGCAGGGAAATGTGCCAGAGGTGACCGGACAGTTTGACTTTTTAACGCCTCAGAACTCCTTTTCTGATCAAAAAGGTTTAGAGCTTAATCCCTTTGCGATCTCTGTCGGGCGGTTTGCGATTCTCTTTCATAGTTAAAACAGATTTTTCAAAAGCCAGCAGTCCCCCGATCACCCCATTGCTTTTGTCTAAAGTGGAAGTTATTGGGTGCTGTTAATGGGCATGCACCATCTGCTCTGTGGATCTCAAAGGCTCATGCTGTTCTGGTCTTCACATCTTGGTTCATTCTTTTCTGATTGAATCATAAATATTTCCACAGCGTTCAAACCGAATAACTGCATTAACCCAAAAAGTCACAATTTTTGCAATTATTTTGCCATCACCTGAAGGCCTGAAGTCTAAATATCTTCTCCCAAGATGCAGATAAAGTCAAAGGTACAGGAAGTTAAATTTCCCCTTAAGTAAATGAATTATTCCTTTTTGCTCTGCTGGATTACAATCTTCAACTCTTCCAGGCTGAGCCTTTTATAATTACTGTTATCTGAGCTCGAGAGCAGGTGCAACGTCTGATTGTACATAAAAAAGAAATAATTACTATTATATTAGAATATATTACCCTTTATCCACCAGACTCCGGCACATCTTGATGTAACAGTACTCAGGCAGGCATCTAATTAAGCCCGCTTTAATTCTTGTGTTTGGGAGCTCAGCTGTTTTCTCCATCAGTTGATGTCACTCCTGTTTGCTTTCCATCCAGTGCTTCTGACTGCATCCAGCCCCTCCTACTTCAGAGGGTTCACCCTTATTGCCCAGAGGGAGGGAGCAGAAGGAGACAGGGACGAGGACTACATTGGAAATTTCCAGGTGAGGCAGCAGCTATTGAAAAGACTGCTCGTGCAGTCTCTATTTTTACAGTGCAGTTACCTGGGAATTAATCAGCCTGTTCTCCATATAATGACCATCTGTCAAATCTGTGATTCGTAGGACTGCAACTTACAATGATTAGGTCTTCAAATTGCTTATTTTGTCCAACCAACAGTCCAAAAACCCAAAGACTCCTCACTTTCTATCATAAATGACAAAGAAAAGCAGCAAATCCTCACATTTAAGAAGCAAATATTGGAGATCTTTGCTTGAAAATGTGATACAATACATTTAAATGTCACGCTCGGCACTAATAAAAGACAGCGAACCAGCACACTTACTCCCCACACCTGGGTTAACCGTTATATCAATACCATACATGACGTGTGTGCAGAGAGAGAGAAAAAATAGATCACCCTGTAGCTGGATGGGGGGATGGGCGGGGGTCTTGACAGATTCTTTTTGCACAGCCTTCCCATCTTCACATGTCAAAGTGTGATTATTCTCACCTCACCTCCTCTAATAGGCTCGATATAGCATATGAAAAGAGCATACTTCCAGCTCAGCTCTATGCAGCTCCGCTTTGCCAGGCTGTGAAAGTACTCGTGTGTGGAATACGGACAGTTGCGTGTGTGCGCGAGCACGCGACGAGACAGCTCAAACATGTAGGAAGTGTGCGCTCGGTGTAGTTGAGAGGCTAATAAGCGTTTTGCAAAGGCAGGTCCAGCTGGAGTTTTTAGTAGGAAGCAGGAAGACGATGGAGTGCGAGAGGGAGAGGGAGAAGGACAGGAAGCCGGTGGTGTTGTTACGCAGCCGCGACAATGGACAAATATGTGAGGCCTTTGTGATTATGATGCAGCGTGAGGAGTCAAGTTGCGGATAGAAGAAGAAGAAGACCTGTTGATTGGCTGTGTGAGGATTATAATTATGTAATATACTGATGAACTTTTGACATGAAGCACAATAAAATGCCTCCAGTCGCGTTTACAAGACATTTACAGTGTATAACTACATTGTGAGTTGAACTACAAGACGTAAATGTAATATTACATTCATAACCTTTAAATTCCTTCCCCCTCACTGGTCCTTTTCTGCTCTCATGCCTTTTAGCTCGCTGTGTCCTGCCAATGTTTTGTTCATCGAAAGTCACGGCTGCAGTTTCTTGAGAGATTCACAGAGCTCACACTGCACAAGATGACAAAGGATTTGGAAAGAAATTAGCAACCGAGGAACTGGTTTTCAGCTTTATTAAGTGCTCAAATATGAGAGACATGCCAGAGTGTTTACAACAGCAAAGCCAGTGTACCCCGACACAGTGTACTCCTCATAAGAAAAGGCAAGGTAGGATAGGTAACCAGGCAGAATTCAAATTCATGAAATCAAGTGTTTTGTTAGAGAAGACCTTGTTAGAAAGCACTTGTTAAATGGATTTCACAGCATGTGCGAAGCTCTCCTTTTCAGACTTTTGTGAACCTGTCGGTTTCAGTCTCTTCCCACATAAGAAACCCATTATTTTATTGAACCTGTAGTACGATGCATGGGGAGGTTTGCACAGCAGCCCTCGGGCTGTTCTGATCACAGTTAACTGCCACGCTGTGGCACCCGCAGTGAACCTGAGCCTTGAATACAGGACGACAAAAAACCCCAGAAACATTTAATTTTTGTCCTGTGTGCACCTCACGACTCATTACGCTAGGGTTAATACTGGCGAGGTTTATTCTGTTTTATTTGTCCTTGCGATTGATTTCGTGCTGTTGTTATTTAGTGCCAGCCTTGAGCCATGTGGCAGAGCGTGGCGTGGTGTGACAGGGCGCTAAACGCCAGGAGTACAGAGGGGGAAGCGCTCCGTCATTTAGTCACGTTCAGTCACTTTGCTCCACACACGGGCGAGGCTTGATTGCGGAGCGCACAGAGAATGATAGATGTGATGAATGGATGTGTGACCGCCGGCTTTAGATGTTGGCATCAAATGTAAAAAGAATGGACGCGCCGTTTCTAGAGACCTGCCTTTGATTAGAACGGATTTGAAGAAGTTGAAGGTCTCGTTCACAGCTGCAGATGGTCACCTGTCTTGTTTTAAGCACCATGTGACAGTGAAGTAAAAATAAACTGCTGTCCAAAGAGATATCCCTCCATCATCACCCTACTCTGTTAGTCTTTCATGTTTTACGTCTTTTATGTCAGAAAAAGCACACACACATACACGCGAGCGCTCACACAGACACACACAGTATTCCTCCATTGTGAAAGAGCTCTGGGTGGGCCGGCCTCCAGGCACGGAGTGAAAAGAAAGAGAAAAGAAGCTGCAACGGAAGACGTCAGGCTTTATTTAACATACAGCTCATTTGAAATCTGCTGGTGTGCCCCATCACAGCCGTCTCAGGACAGCTCCCGACTTGATGAAAAGCACTTTTATTGAGCTCTCTGGGAAGGTCAGCTGCCACCGTGCGTGTATGTGTGTGTGTTTGCGGGCAAGAGTGCGAACCAGCGGGGCAACCCTGGCGTTGTCTGATGAGACATTGCTTCTCAGCGGGGTGCGATGATCGAGCAAGAGAGGGCAAATTGTCGGGCGGAAGTGTGAGGGGCGAAATCGGTGCCACTTGGAGATCGACATTTGACGTAAGCGTGAACATAACAGACACCGTGGGTGCATCATCATCACAACATAATTCCACAAGGAAGATCTAATATGAGCGCAGCAAAGATGTGTGTTGCAGTTGTAGTTTTTGGGAGAAGATTTGAAAACTTTGATTTAGACACACACAGACACACACACACACACACACACACACACACACACACAAAAGGGTCATGAAGTCATTTTGCAGCAAATTAGTCGCCTCTTTCAGCAGATGTTGTTTAATGCATTCACATGAGACCTCGCTGGTTTTAACATGTGTCGAAGTCCAGTCAGGCCAGCCCAGGATGCCTCTTAGAAACCATGGGAACACGGAGGAAGGGGGGTTGGTGTAATCCGTCAGACCGAGATAGGCTGCACACACACACACACACACAGACGCACACACACACACACACACACACAGCTCCCAGGCTCCCCTTCTCACTCTGACTCTCCTCCTCTCACGAACTCACACACACACATACGCACACACACAGAGGCATGCGTACCCACACTCAATCCACTTTCAGAGGCAACTCATTCATAACATGGCATGACAAAGGAAATTCTCTGCTGACAGCTTTATGGAGTGAGAAAGTTCCCCGTCTTTACTGCCCTGATGTCACTTCCTATCAAACAGATCCTCGGTCTCTAGGTGGTGAATATTAGCTCGCTGGCTGCGCTCCTTCATGCCACCCGACCCTACTAATTTCCTGTCCAGTTAAAATCAATGAGATGCTCCGAGTAGAAAGGGCAGCAGGTTTTTGGACTCACTTCAGTCTGACCCCAAGAGTCTGGGGACTTTTTTCTGTAAACTGCCTACGGTGATGGTGTCAAGATTGGGGTGATAACTTTTGACTGATTTGAGTGTGGATTGAATTCAATCCAATTTACTTTATTTCACCAGGACTAACCACTTAGTTTTAGTGCTGTTTATGCTACCTTTCAGCTCCTGGTAGCCGCCAACTTGAGTCCACTAGGCTGACAAAGTGGAAAAATAAGAGTGCAATGTTTCCCCCTTCCCCCTTTTAATTGCTTTTGCTGTTTGGTGTAAAATGCCTTCATCATCTTTTTATTCCTTCACACACTGACAATGATAGTTATTCACAAGGACTGGGATGAGAAAATCTCAGCCACAGCTATCCAACCATCAACTGTTCAATTTCACTCCCAACCTTTTTGGCCCGTGAACCCTTGAAAAGAAGCAGTGGTTCCTTTTTACGGGTTACATGTTTCTGTGAGTGATTTTCCCTCTGAACTTCTGAGACTATTTCATTTTAATGAGAGCAGAAAAGTATCCAGTATCTCACAAGGAAAATCATTAAAGATTAAAGAACAACAAAATGAGTCTGAACATCCTGCATGTTGTGTATATGTGACAGAAACCTGTACAGTTCAGAGTTTAGGTAAGTTTTAATTAGCAGAAAAACATACATGGTTGAAGACTAATGATTCATATCTGTCTTAACTACAATTTATATTAGGTTGTTTTATTTGTTTTATTATTCCGTAAAGTAAATCTCCTCATGTGTCCTGGAAATGTGAAATTATTGATGTCAGTTTCAGCTGCTAATTATGTTTATAGGTGCTTGAGCTGAAAACAGAAGAGGAAATGAATGTGAAATACTTCACCACCTAATGAATCAGATCTCATGTGGATATTTTAATTGCCTCTTGTCTGAGGACGTTTTTATTCATCACTAACCTCTTTATGTGTGTGTGTGTGTGTGTGTGTGTGTGTGTGAATGCTTTTATAGATAATTGATGAGGAGGAAACACAGTTTATGACCAACTGCCCTCCCGCAGTGACAGAGAGCACACCTCGCAGACGCACCAGCATCTCGGTGTTTTGGACTGCGCCCCCTAGTGGCTCTGGCTGCGTCCTCCTCAAGTATGTATACAGCAACTGAAGTCCTCGGCTCAAATTGATACACTTCACACTATCAGTGGAGGATTAACTCAGATGAAGAGGTCCGTGTGCTTGATGAACTGTTTATTATGTTATAAGTGGGCTGGCTTGCTCCCTTCTATCTAATTCTTATATGGCATTTTTTCACCTTGCATCACTACATGCAGAGCAATGGAGGAAACCAGAGACAAGCTTAGCCTGTCAGTCTTATATATCTTTTGCCTAAAAAACAGAGTAGATTTGATTTGGGATTATCTCCTGGTGGCCATTCTCAAAGCATTTTACTGTATATGTTTTGAGATGGATAAATGTATTTTTTCTACCTTCAAGGTAGCAGCAACAGCATGTCTTGTATTTTTGCCGATTGGATCCTTTTCTTAGCGCATTTGATAGCAGATTGATAGCATTTAGGTCAATGAGGGTAGACTAAATAACCTCCCTAAAACAGTTTCAACAAAAACTTTACATTTTAACAACCATGAAGGTGGAAACTGTTGTATATGACTGCATTAATTTTAGCTACATGTACCTAATAATCAGTAGAACAGTATCTAGGTGCTAACTGCAAACTCATTACATCATAACGATATATCTCGAAGTAAACATGTATGTAACGCTGTGATCCTACCCTCTCACTGAAGTTTTATATACACCATTCACCCTATTAAAAGACACTGTACCATCAAAATGTGATGTTATTTCAAGCCAAAAAAGTTACGTAATGTTGCTTTAAATCTGATATACTGGCTTTAAAGGTGCTTTATGTAAGAGTTCACACTCCACACCACAATCATATTGGCTGCAGCATATCTCCAGAAGGTTGGGGTGTCCAACACCATCGTAAGAAAGTGTAAGAAAATGCACTTTTGCTTCCATAGATCTATAGATATAATCTTTAAATAAAAAACGCTAGCATTGAAAGCTGTGGATTCACCAGTCTAGATGAACCATTGTGTGTTCATCATCAAACCTTTTCTTGTTTTGCTTCTATTTCTATCACCTCTCTTTTGCTGCTGATGTTGTCTTACCGGGAGTGGGTGGTGGTGGTGGTGGTGATAACAGTCGCTTGTCAAGAGCTTCAGCCATTGTTGCGCGTATCATTCCATTCATTGACTACTAGTTGTTAGATGGTCTAAGCGTGGGCCGGTCCTTCAACATGACTGACAAGAGGTTAGAATACATCCTCGAGACAGAGCTACTTCTTTATCCTCTCATGTTGGAATGAGAGCAGACTGGACGCTTCAGTGACTCGCTGTAGTCTCCTGAGGTAAAAAGTAGTACTACGAGACAGGCCTGACTGATGCTAGCTGATAAGTATGCTAACTTTATGCGTTGGATGTCTCTCAATACATGAACGCCTTTTACATAATGTCAAAACTGTGATTGTTGTAGACTCAAATTTTTATATAAAGCTGCTTTAATCATTTGGTTTTCAACTTTTTTAATCTTAATCTTAATTTTAATCTTTAAAATGTTTTCCAAGATTGGTTATATGGCTTATACTTCATTCTGTCTTAAAGCATTACATCTAAGTTTTAATCATTTAATGTTTTATGAGTGTATAATGAGATTGCGAGTTATGCTGCCAGCACACAGTATATCAAGTCCACATGTAGAGTAACTTTCATTACCTCCCTTCCCCTCAAGCTAGGCAGAGTTGAATACAGAAGGTCTTATCAAATCGCCATTCCCAGTTGGCTTCATAAACTATTCATTGCCTTTATTAGTTCTACGCTTGATTGACACCAATCAATTCTGTTGTTGTGTGTCCTCTGGGCTTTCTTGCATACAGAAGTGCAGTCATGTTCAGCTGAAGACAGATCATGGCAGAAATCCATTTATTAATCCAGTACTGTGGGGAAATGCAGGACGTGGAAAGATACTGAGGGACCGTGACTCACAAGGCCGTCTGATCGATGCATTATTTAACTGTTTACGTCCACAGACGGTTTCTCTGCTGCCTGGTCCACATTTCTGCCTCACAAAGGGGTGATAAAAAGGTTGCATTTCTTAGTAAACATGTTATTATGTGAGAGTGTGATGAGTTTCCCTTTGAGTTATCCTGGAGTATCTTCATAACCTGCCTGAACTTTCCTACTTTCCTTTCTGCTCCTCTCTCCCTCCTCCTCGCTTTTTATCCGTCTCTCTCTTTGTTTTCCACTCCGCTGTGTTGTTGTCATCGTCTTCTCAAGCAGGTCATGTCGTACGGCGCTTCTGCTCTCCTCATGGAGACCAGTGGGATGATGGTATTCAGTTAAGCGCACGGATAGAGGCAAAAGTTGAAAGTGTGACAGAGCACACAGCCTTAGAAAGAGATACTTGAAAGTGTAGAGATGTGGATGTAATACCAGGGTGCAGACAATAGGAGAGTGAGAGGTGTGAGAAGCCTATGGTTCAAAAGAGATGCCTCTGAAAGACATGATTACAGGCTAGGAGTGGGTTTCTTGCCACTGTTCTTTCTTCTACCTTGCAGTCATAGAGATCAGAGGGTTTTTGTGCCTCTGCGCTGTAACACAACTAAAAGTCTAACTTCTTGAGGAGGTACAACTCCTGTAACTAACTGACAAGTGAAATTTGTTTATTCAAAGGAGACGTATTATGCTCAGTTTCAGGTTCATAATTTTATTTTTGGTTTGTCTGTCTCTTTAAGTCCCCCCCCGAAACCCAGTCTCCTCTGATTGGTCAGCTCATACACACCTGACCCAACAACAGAGCAGCCGTGCAAAATGAATTCTTATGTGCCAAACTAGCAACTAGGCATAAATTATGCAAATGTGTGACTCTGATGTAGTGTGATGTCACAAAGTCACAGAATTAAAGGCGGGACTGCTAACGAGGCGTTTCAGGAGCAGTGTTTTCTGTGGGAGAGAGGAGACTCCGTTGGTGCAGACTTTGACCTTTTTTAACTTTGAAGATCTTTTACATGCACAAAAACATATAAAACACACTGAAGTCAAGGAAAAAAATGAAAATGCATAATAGGTCTCCTTTAAAGGATCTTTAGGTGATGCCATGGCAACCACCCGGTATTTCTGGGGTTCACACTTGACATACAACACATATCCCATACATGGTGAACAATAGTTGCATAATATATTTAAAATGACATTAATATACAAAAAGCAGGAAATATGTTCATGTACAGTTCAAAGCCACATGCAGTACATTTAGGTAGAATATAAATGATGTATTAAAAGAATGAGAGACACTCTTGTATACAATAACTCTGTTATCATATAGCCCTTACCAGCACAGACTCAAGGGTACACAAACACACAGTGCAGTCTACAAATACGCACAGAAAGAAACATCATGATAATGTGAAATGATATTATAGATCAGGACAGAGAGGACAATTTCATTACCACCACAGGCAGGGTAAATGTTTGTTTTTAATTTCATTTTGTGTCCCCAGAGAGCTCCGTCACTGCCCGTCGTCGGTGTGCCTGCCTGTAAAAAGGAAAAAAAAAAATCATGTTATTTAAAAAAACGACATCTGGCCATGAAATTAGAAGTGTGCATGTGTGTGTGGCATGTGTGTCCCTATGACTCAAGTGTTGTCCCAGGAACCCTGCTCCTCCCGAGTGGTTTGCTGCAGTATAATTGACGGGCAGTTGCTGTCTTATAGATGGAAAGACTGAGCTCGGTGGTTGGGCTCCGTCTAAGGTCGGTCTGTGATGATAGGGTCAGGCAGAGATGCTCATTGAAACTCCTGAACTCAGAGCATCGTCTTTGAAAGCCTACCATCCAATCCAGTTATTTTCGGCTTACTCATATGCTAGAATCAGATCGCGCCAAGGTTTCCTTCACGATGTCTCTGTTCCTTGTATCCCACTCATGGTGTGTGAAAATGTATTCTACAAAATCTTGTTTCTGCTGACTTTTAGCAGTTGAATTTTGCACCTTTCTGCAGTGATACAGATAGGTATAACAGCCAACTTTGACATCACTGTTGGTTATGGATACAGATACAACATTGCACGCTCCTGACATCACCCAGTTGTGATACTAGATGTGTTCAGAGATAGGGAAGAATTGAATCGAATCTTCTTTTTGAATCTGATTGCTTTCGAATCCCTTTTTTCGATCTGAATAAGTTTAGCTTATTTTTACTTCAGTATCGTCTATCATTTAAACTCTACAGCTTTTAGTGGGAGCAGAATTAATGTTCACAGCCTGTTGCTACAACCTGTAAATGTGATGAGCAGCTCAAGTATGAACTGCTGATTAAATACTGTTTGGATCATTAATAGCAAGTGTCTCCAGCTGGGTTTTACACTGTATTTTTGACAGGCTTTTCGCTTCACGTTACAGAACTAATGGAGATTAACACACAGATATGTATAGAGTTCTCACTTAGCGGGTCTTGTCAAACTACAAAAACAAACCGTCAGCTCACGGTTGTACTGTAGTGTTACAGAGTGATGCCAGTTCTTTTGCCAGTTCAGCAACCGGCTTACATTTCACTTTTTGTAAGTTAGTTAATGACAAAACCAATGACGCTCTGGGAACACGGGGAGCCAAACAGAATCTGAGACCAGAGACCCAGAAGATGCAGGACTGACATGGGCAAACGGAGTGGAAACAGACAAACTGACCAAGAGTGAGGGGAAAACACAAGCTTAAATAAACAGGAGTGATTAACAAATTAAACACAGGTGTAAGGAAAAGAGACAAAGACAGGAAGTGGAAAGTCACAATAATACACATAAGGATATAACATCAAAATATAACAGGAAATAACTAACCCAAAAACCCAAACCACGACAGACGTTGGTCGTTTTACCAGGTGAAAGTGACATCAGTACTGACTAACAGCAAAAACCTGCGATTCAAATATGCTCTTTGCAAATAAAAGAGAGCGTGGAAAGATAAATCTGCTTGACTAAAAATGTTAGATGAGTGACTGCTAAATGTAAAACTTGTCATTGTCAATCACCTTCTCTGTTCCCCTGATTTTTATCCACTGTTCTTTACACAATTTCAGATTTAATTGTCAAAATTCTCTCACAACAACTTTTAGCAAAGAAGGGTTTTTATCTTTATTTCCTCCCAACTTTGTTCTGAACCAAATGTTCAGCTTTATGTCTCACTGTGGAACGTAATGATTGTCACAGCTGAAAACTTGTCGTGGGCTACGTCGTGGTTGTTCCACAGAGCCACATCAAAATACAATCCATATATTGCAGTCGCCATTGAAGTTGCCACTATCTTTTATCTTTCCATTTGTAGGTAGGAAGCAATTTATTTGTCATCTCCCTGTGGCGTGCGATATGGTGGGGTTGTGCGATGTGTTCTGATGGGCTGTCTGAGTGAGACAGTGTATCTGTGATCAGATGAATGTCACAACCACGTGCAGCTGTCAGAACGCGTTTATCTCCTTCAGCACAATGATAGGACAGATCAAGGAGGACTTCGACAGGACACTTTAGTCAAGCAGAGCCAGGGAAGTGAAATGTAAATACATTTGCTTTGGTTTATGTGTCGTCTCTTAGTTGTTTCTTTTCTGTAAGTTCCGTTTGTAGCAGCTGCAGCAGACGGAACAAAATGAACTGATTTAATCTCTGAATGTAGCAGGAGCTACAGGGACAAAATGAGAATTTATATTCTTCTTTTAGACATCTATTGGGAGTGCAAATAGAAACGTAGTTAGAAAAGGCAAAATCCCACTCTCTTTTATTCTCGCCCTTTATTCTCTTTCTCCCTGTCTTTCTCTCTTTTTTGTTGAGCTCTCGCATACATACTCCTTCTCACACCCCCACACACAGTCAAATCAGTGGACTTTTGGGGTGATTGGGATCGGTGGTGGTGTGGATCCGGCCAAGTGAGATAGAATTTAAATTGGATGTTAAATAAGCATTACTCTGCTTGATTGTCTGGCCAGCCCAGGGAAGTGGGCAAGCAGTGAGGCGGAGTGTGCGCCTCTCTCTCAGGGAGATATGTGAAATTGGGGTGAGATTGAATTAAAGCGTGAACAATTAGAGATGTGCTGGTGGTGTCGCTTACCTTGAATCATTTCATCCACGTTATGGAAGGCCGTTATGGCCATAAATCATACTGGCTCTCTCACGCATCGTCACAATCTCACATGGGCACCAATATACTCACTATACAGTAATATGCATGTGAATCAGTAAAGATATTTTAATGAGAGTGAATTATGGTGTGTTTAAGAGAGACTGAGAGACCAGACACAGTACACACTACTCACTGTAAGGGAGAATACTAGTGTGTGAATTCAGAAAATGTGCGTGAGATGGAATGAGTGAACTGATGGTGTTCTGTATGTGAAAGTGAGTATAATTATGTGTATGTGAGTATGATGTCAAGTCAGAGAGAGGGATTTTCTTCTAGAAGGGATGGCATTGCCTGTGGTGAGTGGTATATATCAAGAGTCTTCAACTTAAAAAGGTATCTTGACTTAACTTAAAGCCTCTTCAAATCAAATTCTTTTATTTTTTTCCCATTTTCAATCAAACTCTCTTACACACAGCTTTTCTTAATAACATACTGGCCGCTTGACGTCAGAGTGATCACGGCTGGTATTTAGGCATATAAATCGCAAGGTTCATCAGGATATGGTATTATATCGATTCTTTGGACAATGATACGATATTTGCCAATATCACAAAGTCTGCCACGATTCGATTCGATTTGATACAGAGGCCTGTGATCGATATGAGGTCAACTCATAAAGAGCAACTAAAATAAGATTTGACAATTTTGTAACCGAACTCTTCAGTGAAAATTATTTTATCAGTCGTTCCAGACATGTAAATGAAAAACAATCTATTCTTTTTAATAAAAAGCACTATTTAGAAGGGAGTTGCGCATGTACGGAAACGATGAAACAGACATGACATTTAAATAGCTTCTTTAAACTTTACACACACTGCACTATAACGTCACTGCTAACTTCATGCTTAGTGTCACAAACACTCTCTCTCTTTCTCTCTCAATGGCAAACTCGCTAATGTTATGCACCTGCTCACTGAGTTATTCCCAAAAGAAACTTGCTACTTGTATAACGCATTTTGTTTTAAAAAAACATCTTAAAATACAGTAGAAAAACATTCCACGGTGCTGAGGTTCAGCAGGATTCAACTTAGGTCCAGTGGGTTGCCAGTATTGTAATGCACTGGCTAAAACCCTGCACATACAGAAAGTATAGCTATAGTAAGTAAAGCTGTGAGTAGTAGTGAATGTGATGAGTTTGATGATGAGAACAAGAGAGTGTTATTAGTAAGTAATTTGCATGAGACCTATTATGATTTATGGCCTTAATGGCCTCTCATATGTCGAAGCAGAACTGCCTCTCCATGCTTTGTTTAGGTCCATCATGTTCTTCCACCCAGTGTTCTGGATATGACCCGCCTTTACCATCACTGATAAAAATGACGATGACCTGTCGTTTATTCTCTTGCTCTCTGATCTTTTGTTGTTTTTCTTTCTGACTGTCTCTCACATACACACTGCTTACATTAAAAAGGTAAATGAAGCTTAGAAATACGAAGACAACATAGTATGTAATGTTATCTCTCAGATGTGGACTGCAAATAGCTATCTCAAAACCAGTTGATCGTCATTCTTAATCTTGTTACAGATATTAACATAAAATAAATAAATTAAAATGAATATTTTTGCACTGTATTTAATTTTTTATTTATTATTGGCGTATCTTGACATCTTATACATTTCAGTGGTTTCTCAAAAAATCCTCTCGCTCTGACTGCCTTAGGGTCTTAATGCAGGTCTCTTTTCCAGGATCAGCCGTTGCAGCCGTTCCCACAGTGCAACATCACGTACTAATAGACACATTTTCACATCTAGTAGACTACCTTCGTGACTGCCTCCCATATGAGAATGACAGCTTTGCCTTCGCAAGATATTTATTAGATGTTTATTGGCATCCAACTTCATGTCAATCATTCTCTTCTATTTAGTAGGCCTGCAGCGTTGCTCTGATGACATGTTTGGCAGCTTGTTAATTAATTAAAGAATTTATTTTTATGTAACCAGGAAGTCCCTTGAGATTTAAATCTGTTTTTTGAAGGGAGACCTGCCCAAGATAGCACACCATTACACAATAGAGTAAGCCAAAACAGGAGCAGTATTTTCCCAGAAATAGGACTATTGAAACTGATAGATATGTTTTGTTTGCTAATGTATAACAACAGGATATGAAGTTGTACTTGGTGAAATTCTTCTTTCTACTCTTTATTAACATTTTTGTGGATAAAACTTGCCCACAAACGGAGTAGCACAGGTAGGTTGAACAGGTTGAATTCATCAGGCTGAACTGATCCACTGTCTACACATTTGTGCAGTTAAGGAGTTTGTTTAAGTCTGACATGGAACAAAGAAACCGGGAGAGGTTTGCTCACATAGAAAAAGGTAGAGAGCTTCTGGATAACAACAAAAAAAGTGTTCTTCTGTGTCATTCATTCACTGATATGGACTGTACAAAAACAAATCCACAAAACAAATAACTCATCATTTATAATGTGTTTTAAAAGTCAATTTGGAGAGATGTCTGGCATCTGGTACACAACTGGTTCATATCAGTATAATATTTCCCTGTAGAGTTGGTGATTAAGTTACGTGAGGTACATGATGTGTGTGAGTATCTCATTTCTATCATCTTCTAGATTCCCCACGTCACTGTACATCTTTTCTGGCTTTGAGGAACCAGTTCTGGGAATACAACTCAGCTTAGTGTGATACCCCAGAATAAATAGTGTCCAAAGAGTCCAGCTGGACGGGGCCCACCTGGACCAGACCTTAGCCCGGCACCTCCATCCAGCACCTCATTGTTGGGTTTTATCCCCATGGAAACCTTCCTGTAGCCAGGGTTGGTGTAGAAAGCTGGTGTTTGTGAGGAAGTTAGGTGCCTGGAGGCTTGTTTTCTGTTGTTGTTTTCTTAAGTCTGCTGGCCTCTGAAAAGGCTTGTTTGTGGCTGATTTACATGTCAAGGCCCCTCTCAGACCCGTGTTCTCCACCACCCAGTGGAACAAGCCTCGAAGACAGCTCAATCTAAAGAAGCTCCCCTGTGCCAGGCCTCACATTTTGGGGAGCATTTCTGTTCGCCTGTCAATCAGTTTTTATCGACACGGTGCATATCCCACCATATAGTGTGTCTGTTCATTTCTGCCTCTTTTCCTTACAAATTGCTGCAGGGACTTTCTTTAATGCAAGAAATTCTCCTTTAGTTGCTGTCTCTCTTTCAGCTTTTCAGCCTCTCAATTCCATGTACGTGTATGTCTTAATGCTGATGCATTCTTTTTGTGGTCTTTGTGTGAGACGTTGAATGCCTCCGTCTGAAAGACAGCCTGATTTAGCAATTTCCCTGTGGGCTCTGATACCTGCTTTTAGGAGTTCTCTTAAAGAAGAAAAAAATACAGAAGAGATGCTAATGAATAGCGCTGCACCTGTTCCATCTGCTATCATATCTTTAAAATGCAAGATTTTCCCCATTTCTTGCTGCCTGTTGTCTCCTCTTCCCTTTTAAAACCTCACATTCTCTCCAAAAGTTTCCCATCTTCTCTGGTCTTTTTTCCATTATGACCTTCCTTCTTACTTTTGCCCCTTATGTTTATATGTCTGTACATTTTCACTTGGTCCTGCCTGGTCCCCCAACAAACTTCACCCCTCAATGCCTCCATCTCTTCTCTTTTTTTCTGTGCAGGGCTAGCATTGTGCAGAAGAGGATAATATATTTCCAGGATGAAGGCTCACTCACCAAGCGAATGTGTGAGAAAGGTAGGCTTCTTTTATTGACATGGAATAAATAATTTACCATGAATTTCTTATCCCTTCAATCTCCCTGCTGGTACTCTATTTCGCTCCCTACTGATAGTCTCTTTTTTTCTTCCTCATCTTCTTTTACTCTATTTTCTTTCATTCTTGATTTTGATGCAGGGACTTTCCTCTCTGCTGTTAATCTCTGGCATGTGAATGATTGTAAATGAGTGTAACCCCTGGCTGTGCATGACATTGGATGCCACACTGAGCAACAGATCAAAAGCCCTGTGCTGCACATCCTCCTCTTTTTTTCTCATGCTCCCCCTTTCTTCTTCCGTTGGCTCCCCACTTTCTTAAACCAACCATCTCCTATATGATGGGAGCCACTCTCATCTACTCCTTATACTAATGAGCCATCTCTCTATGAATGTCTCATGATCGTCTATGTTTCTCACTTTGGCTCTTTTCTTTTCCCCTCTTCTCCCTTCCCCTCATTTCATCGCAGAGTCCCTGTATGGAGACACTACAGAAAAACCTCTGCTCGACTGCTGTGCCTGTGGAACAGCAAAGTACAGAGTCACCTTCTATGGGAACTGGTCAGAGAAGATTCATCCCAAAGACTACCCACGTAAGCACAGACTCCTCTTTGTCATATAACCTCAGCTCCATCACACATTTAAATAAGGAGCCTGGTGGTGTTCAATTTTTATTTTTCACCATCAGATGTCCCATTAAAAAGACCAAAACCACCAGTGAATTAGTCGGTATTGCCTGCATAGCCCAAGCCTGTAGATTATTCAATGGACTGCCATCACAAGGTTGTGATATCACAACAAAACAATGATTGCTAATGTGGAGACACAGCGGTCGGTGCCTGCTCAGGCCTGTGAGAACTGACGAATCAGAGCAGACCAGATTTTTGGGAGAGGGCCCTTAAAGAGACGAGCACCTTTAAGATAATTTGAAAGACCAAGGTATTTCATTTTTTAACATTGACTCAAAATGACAAAAAAAACAAAAAATGTTGCCCCTAAATGTGACACTTTATGTTGAAATTGTGTAATAAAAATGCTTAAAGTCAACATTTTAGACGTAATTATTTTTGGAGCGAGTAATGGACCATATGAGAAAAATAATGTGTTTTTTGAACATTGAAGCATGGAAACTGAAAATTAGCATAATATGGGACCTTTTAAGAATTTATGAATGAATTTGAACAATTGGTCAAGGTGCTGAGAGCCACAGACAGGGTGGGGAAGTTGCAACAAACTAAGAAAAGGAGTAACACTTATGGGGCTTTTCATTGGTTTTGTTGACATAAACAAAAATATCTACCATCAGCAGCCTTATTCTTTACTCTTAATTGTAGCTTCGTAGCCCCAAAAACTCTTGATAAGTTCCCAACTCATGGACAGTATTGACCTGGTACCTGGCTCTCAAAAGTGATGTGCATGGTGAGCTACAGTATGGTTGGATTTGATGTGTGTATAACCTTGAGCCATGCTGTCAGGATGTGAATGGACTTAAGGATTACACCGGCTCTCTTGTCTAAAGCAGGCTCTCGCCGGTCAGATCAATACACTGATTAGAGTGGAATAAGATAAACCCTGAGATCGAAGGGAGCCCTAATTTACTGTCTCATGGAGGGAGTAGTTGGTATGTGACTCACTCTCTCACACAGACACGCAAACACACACCTCGCAGATAGATCAACTTGAAAGAGGATGGTGCAAGCTGTGTGTGTGTTTCTGTTTCACCCGACTCTTAGGATGCTACAGTTGGATTTGTCCTTGCCCAAAGTCATATTCAAGGTAACCAATTATTAAAACGCTGCACAGATTGCACTGGACAATAATACTGACCGACTACAGTACAGTAAGCACATGATGATCTGTCCTTATTTGAGTTCTGATGATACTTTCCAATCAAAAAACAACGAAAATACCTTTTTGGTGCAAACAGTAGTCTTGAGGCATTTCTTGCTACTTGAGATATGTCACACGTCACCCTTTGTATTCCTAACACAACCTTCAAGCGCGTGAGGATTGGACCATTGTGGTGACACACATTCTGAGACCAAAAATGAATTGTAAAACAGGCCAACAGGCCTTTTTTTCCTGCCGACATGATAACCTTGACAGTTCTATTTTCTTTCTCCCATTGTCCCCATTGTAAGTCATGCAGGGCTGCATGCCTATTCAACCCAAGCAATGCCAGCTCGCTCGGACACAGCGAGCATATAGAGACAGTGTACAGCCTGGTTGTCGGCAATGGTTTTTCTACGGGATGAGTAGGAGGGAAAGCGAGAGAAAACGAAAGAGGGAGAGAGTTTAACATTCCTTCATTGACCGAATAAAGAAGTCAGAGTCAGTTTCTTTTTACTCAAGGGAAGCAATATATTGAGGTCCGGACTGAAAACATGCACACCAGAAATCAGCTGCCTTCCATCTCCTGTATACTTAACTCAGCCAACACCTTCTTACCCTTGACAAAATCAGAAATACTTTCATATCGTTTCATAGGAGGCGTGTGATGGTCTCACAAACACAAGGAGTTATAAATAAACCATCAAGGGTCATACTGATAACATTTTTATGTAGACAAATCATTTAATTCATTTTGTCGATCTACAGTAGGTGGTCAGCACACTGTATTGCCCTGCCGTAAGCTAGCTAATGCTAGCGATGTTAGGGTTAGCTAGCTAGCGTTAGCAATGTTAGCTACAACAAACTGCCGACCACTTGGGGGGGCAGATGACAACAACAACAGCAGTGTTGTAACATGAATGCAAAGGAAAGCGGGAGATGGAACGTCACAGTTAGTGTCTGAATGTAATCAATAACACCAAAAACACATTATTAGTGCAGGACGTCATGTCAAAATTCTCTGTTTATTTACTGACCTCTGGCATTACATAGAACAATATTAGTTGAGTGACCACAGGGATGTGAACTGTAATCCCCGATTTGGGAAAAACATTATGAAGTCAAATGTATGATCCTGAAAGCATAAATCCCTCGCTCTGCCTTGATGACCTTTTTCCAGGTGTATTGCAACTATTGCTACTCCCGTGTGTCTCTTTAAGTTAAGTCTACATGTATTGCTCTGAGGTCTGCCATGCACCGTTGACCAGAGAGTCCTATTAACCTGAAGAGAGAGGTCACAGCGGGCATTTATATCCTTATGAAGCTCCATATTCTTAAGACAGCCCTGCAAAACTGCGGTGGGTCATTAATAGACACTGTGCAGCTATCAGCACATATCACGTCACTGCTAAACATTTCCACAGATTGAAGATAGAAACTGGCCACAATACTGACCACATGGTCTCATCCCTGCCAAAATTGCATTAAGAAGGAGTCTTGCTACAAACCTTTGAAGTAAGCTAATACTGCCTCAACCCCAAAGTTAAAGAACCCTGTGATGGAAACGCACCTGCTCACCGGTGCCATAATGCTTGGGTCAAAAAATTGCCTTAAAATTTTGTGAAGGACCATCAGCAAAAAGATTAAACAACTAATATGTTTGAAATGATATTGACAGATAAAAAAAAATAAAAAAAAGATTGTAAATTGGGAGAAAGGTATCATCTGCTTCTGTTATCCTGACTTTTTCATAAGTTTGCTTTTTTTCTTACAATGACTGACAATACTTGAAAGATGAAGGACAAGGAAATTCTCAAACATTTTTATCATTGTCCTTGCTCCATACAAAGCACTTTTTCAGACTGAAAACATCCAAAACATTTTAAAGAACCTTCATCTTTGTAGGCCTCGTCTCCTGTAAAAACCCAGGTATTTAAAAATTAAGACCTCCTGTATTTGTATTCATTACTCAAAAATATATTCCCAGGTAAGATCACGGCTTTTAGCGAATCTAAACTTTAACGTTTATAACAAGATGTGACCTCATTATGGATGGATGGATGAAACTCCGCTGTGATTTTGTGAAGCCTACACAAGCCATAACACTCAGCCTGCTATTTTATCATGTCTAGGGCGAAAGAAAAAAGGAAAAAGAGGCATCTACTATCAATCACGCAGCTCATGTACTGAAGCCTGATACCCTAATAACTGATATTCTCCAACAGCCTGAGCACAAACAACCACCACTAACCTTCAGTCAGTTGACAATTTTTCAGGTTGGAGCTCTCAAGGTGCTTCCCCAAAAACTGCAAGGCAGATAAATGTGATGCACCTGGAGCACAAAAGCATTTAACACACCCATTAAAGGGGCACCTTTCACTGCTAAAAACACATTAAGATCAAGCCCTAGGAGATGATACTGACTTTGCTAGTCCGAGTTCCTCGGGCAGGTCATTCCCAATCCTGCTCATCATTAGTCTTTAACCAGGACACTGGAAGAGTTAGAAAGCTCTGTGCAGCTTGCAGAGTAAGAAAAGTTTTGAAAGTTTATTAGAGGCCAGGTCAAATAAACGAATCAGTTCAGTTGGCAGGAAAAAAATGTTGGTTATGGGCTTAGCTTAGCTGACGGTCGTGAGGTGGAAGTGATGCTGCTGGAGTTACAAGGGAGACGGCAGCCAAGCCAGTGACCACAGTTCGAGGCTAGGTATTGTTCAGGGGACCTTAGAACAATTTCTGGCTGTGTTTGTGGTGACATCAGGAAAACAGACAAACTGACAAAAAAAGAGGGAAAAAGACAGGCTTAACCACACAAGGCCCAATGAACAAATGAAACACAGGTGTACACAGAAAAATGGCAGGAGCCTGACGACATAAACTGCAGCTGGGCTACAGCCTTCAACACTACTCTTGTGAATAGCTCTTACAAACATCAATCAGGGAATACAGTCATTGTTCTAGCGGTGTTTGCAAGCATTCATCCAGATATAAAGTAAAAACAAGTTTGTAGAAGTAAAAAGTCAGAAAGTGAATGTCTTATTTGAAAGTTAGCCATGTTAGCAGTGTCCTCTGTAGAACTGTTTAAGTTGCCATTTACTATTACAGAAATACTGCACACTCAGAGAATAGATTATCAGAGTGATTAATCTTTGTCCAGAGTCACGCTGGGAACCAGCAGAAGGCACAAAGGGTGACTTACAGAACTGCAGAGTCAGGGCTGTATTCAGGGCATCAAGATCAGAGGCAGACCTATGAACTATTTGAATGAACCGCACTTTGACTAAATACTGTAGGTGGTATAATGTGTTCAGACAGATGGTGAAGTTGTTCAAGACACATGACACAATAATAATCTTTGATCTGGAATGAGTAGCTGTAGCCTTTCGTCACAAATCTCAAAGGACTTAAGCAGACATTTTATGTTGATCGGTACTGTGAAATGCAGGGCAATGATATGACAGTAGGCGGATAGTAAAGGAATATGGACAAAGACAGGAAGTGGAAAGTAAAACATGACACATGAGGATTGACTTTCAACATAAATCAACTGAACTGAAACTCAGGACCATGAGCATTGGTTGCACACATTAAAAATTATAATTAATTCTTAATAATTATTATTTTTAATTCATAATTGTTAAATCAACAAAAACAAATCATGTCAACTTAAAGATCTTTTATGATGGTCAATAGATTGAATTACTAAACAGGTCGGGATGTCCCACTAAAGAGATGTTTTACTTGTCTTTTTTCCGGCAGGTCGTGCCAATCATTGGTCAGCCATTATTGGTGCCTCCCATTCTAAGAGCTACGTGCTGTGGGAATACGGTGGCTTGGCTAGTGATGGAGTTAAACAGGTAGCAGAGCTGGGCTCCCCGGTCAAAATGGAGGAGGAGATCAGACAGAAGGTAAGATTCTCCAGCAGCACCAGAAGATGACTAACAAGCTGGCCATGTTGAATATAACAAATGAATCCATCAAACAAATATTCAGCTTTCGTTCTGAAAGAATTTTGATTCACCCACAACTTGTAGAGATGAGTTGCATAACACTGCTGGGGTCTCAGCGGGTGTTCGAGGATGTGCACACCTGAGTTCAGCACGAGATGACAGAATTCAGCGTTGCTTTGACATTGTTGTCCAGATTGATTAGTGCTTTCATGCATCTGCACTATTCTTAGCCTGCCTCCACATCTACTGTGACCAATACTCTGGTTTTGAGGGGGGGAGTACCTGGGCTTGATGTCAAAAGTAAAGATTAGAACGAGATTTCAGCATTACATTCTCACATGTCAGTTCATCTTTGATCACAACCCTCATGATGTCCAGGAGGTGCTTTTGAGCTGGGATCTACATGCTGTTATCTTTGTTTATTAGTAGTTGATTCCAACTATAGTGAGTTATGTCTCTCCTGCGGCTCATTCCTTTTGGGAAATTTTCTCCAGTTTCACTTTCAAACTGCCTGTCACTGCTTTCACCTTACTTCTACATATTAATGCGTAATCTTTATATATTTCTTCTGTTCCATTCCTCATGTTCTCTCTCCCTCCTTGGCCTCTCTTCTCTTTATTATGTCCACAAATAGCATGGTATATCTTTCCTCTTCCTTTCCTCTCCACGGCTGTCTCTCTCACTCTGAGAATAACCCGTGCTGGCAGAGCAGATGGTCCTGCAGAGTGCTTATTGTTGGCTAATATTGAAGACCTGGAGTCACAGCAGATAATGAGACCATAGTGTGAGCAATGGGGTCTCTGTGTCATTGCCGCCTTCCCACTGCTATTACAGCTCACTTTTCTTTTTTTAATATTATTCTCATCTCTTGGCCGGGATCATTAGATGAGTTTTTCCTGAGCTTGGAAATGAGAGTGAAATGGCACCAGGTTTGATTGATTAGAGCAGTTAGTGAGCTGAAAAACATACATTTTATTAGATAGTTTGTTGTAAGCTTGCAGCTATTTCTTGAGCACATTATATGAGAATTCATTAACCCCACTATTGATCATATACCCAGAGGTCAGTTGTATAAACCAAGTCGGACAACTCTATTTTCTAGAGGAAAGCTGAGAATTATGTACAGCACCTACAACAGTTGGATTGCCATTTTCTCATCAGCAATTCGGCGAATTGATTTAACAGGAGGAAATCGGGCATTTTCCTCACCACCGGTGACCGTAACATCACCAGGTGTGGCTAGGCTCAAGCTGTGGTTGTAGAGGATAATTGCTCAATTGTGAAGTGGGACGATTACACAGGCAATCAATATAAACCCTGATTAGTCTGATACTAGCACGCTGCATACTATCATTCACTGCCTGAAAAAGCCAATGAGTAGTCAGCCTTCGTCAATACTCTGCACGTGGCTTAAGTTGCACCATTTATGTTTGTGTGTTTGTAAGTGAGTGGACATGCAGCGTGATCATACTTAGCTGATTGCACTTAGCTTTTGTCTCGTAACTGTCATTCACATGACATAGATGCTTTGCGGTTGACTTTGGTAGCTGCTGATATACCTAGAAACTAACAATCTTTTTGTTGCCTCAGACACAAAGCACAAGTTCCTTTTTCCACATCTCAGACAACACACAGAGTCTGTTGATGCCCTTGAGGTAAGGAGGCTGGGTGAAGGAGCCGTGCAGAGCTCCTTGCTAAACGCTGACACAAACAGAAAGCTGATTCGCTTTTGTGTCAGGTGGGGCATCAGGGGGAGCAACTAGCGATGAATACAAAATTGATATTCATAGCCAGGCTCCACTCCAGCCAAGGGGCGCACTGATCAGAGTGTTCATACAAAGTGTAATTTGCAAAGCCAAGCAGGCACGCAGAGCGTGCAAACATGTGTGCACACGCACGCACACAGAGCCCTCTTTATCCTGCTCATGTCAATTCAGAATGTGATCGCTTTATTTTACTTTGAGTTTAGCAGCCTCTCAGAGCTTGGACAAGGGTGTGCTACACTGTACGTTGCGTTGTTGCTGCTCAACATCTGTGCTTATCCTCTAGGAATAAGACTTTGTATTCTGTTGATCTTTTTTGATAATTCAATTTGATGCTTAAACAAAAACTCCTGCATATTGCACCCAATTTAAGCTTCATTAGACTGCTAAACTGCAGATGACATGTCATATTATTTTCATTATTTTGTGTGTTCTTAAAAGAACTAATGAAAAGGAGGAGTTAGGATGACGGGCACAGTTTGCTACATTTTATTTAATTTGTCCCTTTCATACCATTATTCTTCATGGCCAGCTCCGACCGGCCGCTAATAAAAACATGATTGCATGTCAGAGCCTCCTCAAACGCAGCCTTCACCCACACAGTCTTAACACCTCTGCACTGCACACACAAGCAATCATGACACCATGCCACTTGTCATACTGAAAGGGTCTGAGATTGTAAGTGTGACCATTACTGCCCTTTCAAGAATTCATATTGAACAGTATAACATTTCAACACAGGCATTTTTGTTTGATTTATGATAGCTTGTCACCTGAGATGCAAATCAAACTTGTATCTGTTAGTGAGTGTATTATAGTATGTTAGATAGGTGATATAGATATGTCTCGAGATTTGGTACATACAGAAGTTTAGCAACAGAATTTATTGGGGGACAATAACAGAGGCATTATGCTTTTGGGGCAGTCAGTCCACCTGTTCTCCTGAACGCCATATCTCAGGAATGCATTACGGGAATTTTGTCAAGCTTGGAACAAAAAATCTACCAGGTCAACTGATCAGAACTTGCTAGTTGACGGTTGAGTCCACAAAACACATTTTTGGCTACAATTAACAAATCACTTGCAAATTATGACCAAAATTTCACACAAATGTGAAAATGATGAGGTGATGACATTTTATATCCAAATCGTTAAAGGTTGACTTCACAGTGACATCATCATGTTCTGCAAAAACACTTTTCTGGCCATTATTCAAAGCCATTACTCAGGAACAGAAGGGGAGAATGTGAATTTCACATCTAGTCGAATGCTGAATTGGTCAGACTCATCTTGGGTGCCCACCTTGAAACTGTGGTGGTTGTATTGATCATCTGTGCTGTTGGGTTGAACACGTGTGAAGCATCCAGGTTCAAGAATTTGCAGTAATTCTTACATATTGCACCTTTTAAGTGTTGTCTTTCGAGCTATATATATCAGGTAGGTTTCTCACTGAACATTATTCACTGGAAGCATACACGTCAATATAGTGAAATCTTCCATTCCACCAAAAAATACACTCAATACCTCTAATTAGATAAATTCAAAGTCTTTACTACACATATAATATGAGTCTAGACAGACATGTCGCTAGTTGACATGGATGTCAACTGAACATGACTGTTTGGCGGAGGCATGCAACTCCCAGGCAGTAATTCTACTTCCAGACTGTAAGCAGATGTGCAGTACTGGTCCATTTGCCAAGTACAAATGCTTTTACCAGAGGACTTGGCAGCACAAGGATGCAGCCTGGGTCCGTTGTTGTCACTCCTTTCATTTCTGAGGTGATTTATATATGCATTCAGTTATTACAGAAGCTCAGTGTGTCATTAATGAGAAGTTTAATGAGACTCTCTACATGGACCAGGGCCAAAGTCTCAGACAGATTATGAAATCTCCTATTTCCTCTCGCAGCATGGGGTGTTTTCATTATTGCACAGTATGCTTACGGAATCCTCTATTATCCTGAGCGCCACAGCTGGGCCACGGAGCACAGACAACATAGCTCAGGCTAGAGCCAAAAAGAGACGTTATGAAATACAGATCCATGTCACTTGTTACAGTGGCAGTCCTTTTGGTGTCTGGCACCTTTTTAAGTTTTTAAAGATACATGTGCAGATGATAATGGATAATCTGACTGACTCCTGGGAAAACCCTAATTTCCTTTTGAATATAAAAACTAAATGCAGGATATTTCTGAGCAAGATTCATATAAAAGCTTTTAAACCGCAATGCCAATCGCTACTTGTACTTTATTGCAGTCAAATTGCCAGGTTGATGAAAGTGCTTTCAGAGTCTGCAGGGAGCATTAGAGCTGACTCGCATATTTAGTTTGCATGATGAGTAAAAGAACAACAGGTATTATGGACTAAAATGCCTTGTTGTTAATCTTTCTCCCTCTGCTCCTCTCTCGGCGCACCTTTTCAAGGATTCAAATGATAATTTTGCAGTTTAGTTGTCGTGAGAACAGTAAGGTCTGCCATCTGTAAGTGGGAGGAGTGCAGTCAGGAGCGTGGGCAGAGAATAATAGATATGCAGGTTCCTTTGGGTCCTTGACTTTCCCTGAATGAGCAGGTGTTTATGTGTGTTTCTTTGTATCCGGAGAATGACTTCAGAAACACTTTTCACTGCACAGAAATCTGAATTCCCCCTGTGTCTTTTGGTACACTTTTAATTACCTCTTGTGGTTGCGTTGCCAGGTCGTAAATCTTAACAGAGTTTGTTATGTCTGGAGAAATAATGTGGCTATTTAGATGCTCAGGTAGAAGAGCTACTGTCTGTTGTATTGATCTTCTGATCTTCTGCGATTGAGGGTGTTTGTGGGAAGGAAAAAGTAAACTCATTTTATTTTATTGAATAATACCAGTGAACTGTCACTGTCTGCTATCTTTTTACGCTGTTTCTCTCTGGAGAGTGCATCCCATAATGTTTTCCGACCACTGACCGTTGAACCAACGGCACACTTAACACAATGTCTTGGAAAGGAGCCGATATGTTTTTTGCTGGAAAGTGTCTTCATGTGGAGCACAGACAAATTTCACTCCATTCAAATGAGCAAATTTCAAACGTGCTAGAAAAGCACACTCTCCCCTAAGTAAACACACAATGGTTGACATTTTGATAATGAGGGATTGTGAACTATCTTTTCCCCCCGCGCACATCTCCGATAAGACATGTATGAGGCTGGCAGATTAGAGAAGACTGAATGACCTGAGTTATTTTCTTGCGTCATTAAGATTTGTAATGTTCTTCTGAGATCCAATCTCTCATCAAACAATGAGAGGTGAAGCTGGTCTCCACCTTGATGCTATTCAGACTCAGTCTTTCAACCCCCACATTTGATTCATTCCTCGGCCGTCTAATTATCTCGTGCCGGGGTCCGTGCAGCATACAAACATGTATGATACATCAATGAAATTCGCTCCCTTTTATCTTTGATGCAAGGGTCGAGTCGTGATTGCTCACTCACTTACAAATTCCTATGACACCTCCATGTTTTAATGACTGAATGAATTGTAGAAATGTGTTTATGAGTGACTACAGTGGCCATTGAGCTGCATTGTGTGAAGTTCTTTAGTGGCTTGCTGAAAGGGGTCAAGCTGTGAAGGGGCTTGGGGGTTTAAATGCTGTTAGGATTCAAAGTGGTTCAGATTTTTCCTCTCGAGTATTTATGAGCTAAATCCTTTCTCAGCCATGTTTTAATGTAACGATACACAGCGAGGAGAAAATGACCCATCAAACGCTTTTAAAGGAGGCCATGCATGCCGGAGAAATACAAATCTTTCAATCTTTTAGAGGTGTAATTTGAAAGAATTAGCGTCCTTTCAATTTTATACTCAAACTAGATAGGTGGCAGCATATCGCTGCTGCTAACTGTAGCAATCACTAGCTCAGTAAGCTGTGCAGCTAGCAATCCGGACAGGGAGCTCGGGGACCATGGGAGTGTTGGTATTACACATCTAGAACAGGACCTTGGACCGAGATATACTTGGGCTAGCATTTTCAGAAGATATCTCTGCAACACAATACAGACATGTTAATGTCGAAACTGTTAAAACTTCATATTTTGTTGATAATTTTAGTTGATCTTTGAATGTTTTTGACTAAAACTCTTACACATTGCTCCTTTAATGTAGATAAACTGACACAAAACATGTTGGAAAGGTATAATGTATTATCTTTAGGTACTTATTATCACTAGCTATATTATGTAAAATGGATGCAGTGAATACACTGAATCATATTTCACAAAGTGATGTTAGTCAACTCTAATCTCTTCCAGGCCTTCCAGGAAGTCCAGCAGGACTTGCGTTTGGTTTATCTGAAGTGCTAAATGATACATTACAGGCAGCTCTCCTCCAGCCCGGTGGAGTAGGGCAGTAGAGTGGGATGTAGAAGTTGTTAACATGAAAATTCACACACAAACAGGCGCTTTTTCAATCTCCCTCTGTCTCTGTTTTTTGTCTTCACTCTCTTCTTTCAAAACGTACCATTTGTCATGGCCTCGTATTCCTCATGTATCTTTCTGCGTGAGTGCTGCTGCATGAGGTCAGGTTTGCCACAGTGGGATAGCAATTAGCTATAAAGGGGCCTCCCAGAGGGTGAAGTCTTGACCCCACCTCTGTATCCAACCTTGCCAAGCCAAGGTGCACCATGCCAAACCCCAGTGGGTGTAAAGAGCATGCAAAAATGTCTCCCGTTATTCACCGCCAACCCCCCCTGGCCACTTCTCCCTTGCTACAACCCTCCTTTGTTATGTTTTCCGGGTATCTTCTAGGCTGAATAAAAGCGAACACCCGAGTTTAGGAGGGAATAATTCTTTAATTTCTCTCAGCCTGTCAAGTCAGCTTTATGTGCCCAGAAGAGATATTCCTGTTTGGGAAAACAAAGCTCTCAAAAACCTTAATGCCTGCCTTGGTTCCCAGGACTGTAATTATGATTGCAGAAATCGAGCCGTACAGCCAGAGGCTAGTACATTTTGAAATGCAGTGAATTAGACAGTATGTTCTTCTCTGCGTATGTGCATGTGTGTGTGCACATGCACGTAGTTTGGGCACATGACTGGGTTGTTTATTTTTCTCATAATGAAAGAGTCAGAGTGATGCGTTATTTTATTATTTAGAAGCACGCAGGTCATTATAGCTCCCCGTGCAGTCGATGGCTTTTAACGTAGATGGCATGTGTTTGCGATTAATATGTATGATTTGTTGGCATATTCATGCGGATCTGTTTGCATGTGTCCTCCATTTGTGTGTATGTGGGCCTTAATGTTGACTTAGCCGTCCCTCCGTGCAGCTGGCTGGCTCGGGACACAGGGTTACATACACAGTCACAGGGATAAAAGCTGGATTATTCTGGAATCTCAGACATCTTGGCCGGAGGCAGCTTTGATAGAGCCATCCCGGTGTCCAGAGAACTGCTTGGAATAAGAAAGTAGTAGCGGACCCCGCTTCTGCCTGTCCTGTTTGTGCATCGTAGCATTCAAAGATTAGACATTTGTCTTGTTTGCGTTATTTGGATATGCCAGAATTTTTCTCTGAATATTTGTCAGTTCCTGTGAGTGTGAGATGACACAGTTGAGGGATATTAAGATTCAAATTTAAGCTAAAGATTGCAATGTTTTGAGTTTGCATTATATCTGTAGAAATCTCCCCCTCTTATCAGTTAGTAATCAATGCTATTAATATATCTTTTACTGGGTTTTATGTGTTTTTCTGCATATACCACTGAGTTTTCAAAATTTAACAGGAGATGTCATACTTGCTGTGTCACTGTCTGTTTGTGAGGATATGTTGGTGGCGCCGAAAGTGCTAAAGCTTGCACACCCAGTAAAACAAGTGAACAAGTTAAAGTAAAGTTGACAATTTTTATCCTTTTTTTTGTTCTTGCTCACCTGCCCAGGGACTACGGATGGAAAGTAGCTAGTAAGCTAAATCCTGTACAAAGCATCTTCTCTCATTTCGAGACTAATGTTATATACAAATAAACGTATTAAATTAAAATTAAAAAAGGACAGGGGTTGGGAAAAACTGCATCAGAGAAAAGTGTTTTGAAAATACCTGAGTAGTACACATGATGCATACATGGATAAAGAGACACACTGTATGTCTGAGACCATATGCCTCTCATACAGTATGTGTACTCAACTGTGAATAGGTTTTGAGAGATGAAAATAAGTACTACTCAATACATTTCATTTCCATACCATCTGTTAGGAAGTGAAGCCACTGTGATTCCCCCTACATTAATGTTCGTGTGTGCATCGTGGATTACAACCCGTGTGGAGCTGAAGTGCTGATTCTCCTGAATGAGGTTGGATATCTAATAGAAACGTCTCTTCTGTTTTTCTAACATCTTCAAAAGATCAAGGCCAGCTAAATACAATAAACCCTCATTATAAATCGTTGTGATCTTTTATTCATGAGGTGGCCTCGACAAATCTGTTTTCAGAAATGGCTCTACATGTGATGTTGTCCCTATGTAAATGAGACCATGGCTCTGAGGCCCTGAATTCAGCGCAATCTCCATATCATTTGGTAGGGTGGGGACCTGGACTCTGTCATCCCAGGGATGGGTCAAAGAGATGGCGGAGACACAATGTGATTGACAGTTAAGGACATGGTAGCGCATTCAGATACGACCACACATATTTCAACACATTCTCACTCCCAATTTGAGACAGTGGCCTTAAGTCTCAAAGTCGACGCTCTGCCCACTAGCTTCAGTTTCGCACAAGTTAGCAATAAAACATTTATGCAATGTCTTGCTACCCTTTCAAAATAAAGCTTGCTGACAAACAGTTTACATATTATGACACAGTATGGCTGCTGGACCATTATTAACATTGCCAAACAGTCGCTATTTGGTTTAGGCACAAAAACTACTTGGTTAGGTTTAGGGTCCACAACTAATCAGTTAGGTTTAAGTTTCAAAACTACTTGGTTAGGTTTAGGTACAAAAACTACTTGGTTAGGTTTAGGCACAAAAACTACTTGGTTCGGTTTAGGGACAAAAACTACTTGGTTAGGTTTAAGTTTCAAAACTACTTGGTTAGGTTTAGGTACAAAAACTACATTTTTTGTATGTTAACTTATGTAACATTACTCAGAAACAATTCACTCTTGATTATTGGTCACAAATAGGACCCAACCCTGGTTTTCAGTCCAGTTTATGACCCATCCAGTCACCCCAACCACCTCCTGACTCTGACTGTTCCTGCTCTTTATAGAGTACTGCTGCACTAGAGGGTAGTGGCATATGGCCACTGACCAGGTGGCATATTTCTGACACACAAATCAAGTAGAATACAGTTTCATACCTCATAAGATCTTTCTCGAGTCTGATATATGATAGAGTACTTCAGCAAAATCGAACCAACATTTCGACTGTCTATTGTGAACGCGATTATCATCTGCTATCCCTATTATTAGTCCACAATTGCTTTTCATAAGAGTTGGGAAGACAGCAGAGATGTATTATCCAGAAACCCTGTTTTTGTAGAGCTACAGCTTTTGCTAATTCCAGGTTATTGCTTATTCCATTACTTTTAGTGCGGCGTCTTTCATTTCTAACGCTGCATTATTTTGCCTCAAATGCATTAAAAAGCTCATTACTCTGTGTTTGTGTGTGTGTACTTGTGTGTGAGCACACTGCACACAAACAGTAATAATTGTTACTCTGTGGATATGATTCTCCTCTGCCTGTAAAGACAACTAACAAAAACATGACATTTATGTTATCAGCTTAGGCTGGCTCCTTCCTGGATGATGGACTTTAAGGGCAGTGAAACTGGCCGCTCCTTGTAGCAGTGTACTGAGAGTTTGATTTGTCAGTTGTAAATACTTTTCTGTGGTTTCTGTTTGAATTATCTGGGCTGACTACAGCGTCACAACCATATTAGCCCTGAGTAGCTACTGTGTGTTTTGAGATTACCTGCAGCTATGTGCAGCAACTAACCTGCATGTTATGGTTAATGGGAACAGTGTTGTGGGCACTTGCAACACACATACAATCTCTCTCTCTGCAGGCCTTTTCGCCTACCTTGTGTTAATTGTTGAAAAAGGGAGAATATGTTCTATTTATTTAAGTCCATCATATTTCTTCCATGCTGGATGATATTGCTTTGATGTACCTCTGCTTCAAACATCCGTAGGTTCCTGTTTGTATTGACTGTTTGGTAAAATGGACACACACACACATACATCATATATTCTGCAAAGAGATAGCCTCTGACATTCTCTGTAGTGGCACTGCTGTTGCATACTATGTTTAATGTTTTTCCTTTAGCATGGGTTTGTTTTTGTTTTGTATTTCCCCTCGGAGGTGATGCCGGGTTAACGTCTCTTGTGAGTATTGGACTGAATTATGTATTCTGACGCACAGCAGTATGTGTGCTTCAAAGGGACTGATAAGATGTCTCTGGTGGTGTAAATATATAATAAACACATGGATGGATTATATCTGGCTATAATAAATCTTAAAACTTCAGGTTTCGGCCTCAGCAGTGGGCAGTTTCGGGATCATCACACACTCTGCAGTGCAGTACATCTAGCCCCAATGGCCAATGACCTCCTTACAGAGAAAGGATTCTGGAAGTAAGAATGAAAGTTAGTAAAACGGAAGAAAAGCTTAGAGAGCGACAGACAGCCTGAACTGGGTCATCAAAGGCAGTTACCTCAATTCATCTCTAATAATATCCCCTAGCCCTGGGCTCAGGTCTGCTGGAGTTGCCTGTATGATGGCTCAGGCTGCTTGATGAATGAGTGTGCCAGGCAGCACTATAGGCTTCCAGACTGTACTGCAAGGCTCAGAGATTTGCCACCGAGGACAACCGCAGTCAGCAAATCAATTCACAGCTCTCTAGAGAAGTAGTCAGCGCTTACAAACTCATCTGCCTTAAGCAGGGACGATTCTCTTGTCACCACGTTTTCCTCCCTGGCCGGCGGGATTTTTTCTCCTGTCCTGTTTAGAGCATGATTGGTGTGACTGAAGTGACTTCACCTATGCAGATCTGGACTGCAGTTTTTTTCTGCAGGGCAGGATTTGGGGAAGTCAGTGGAGATTTAATTACCACCTGAAGGCTGTGTAAGGCTTTACGCTATGTGCTGATAACAGCCAGCATGCATCCCATCGGAATTTCGAAGCGATTTTTTTTTTTTTTAATGTCTATTAATAGTTTGGAGTACGTGCTGGGATAGACAGATCAGAGAATCCTGAGCAGAACTTTGATTACAACATCAGAGGAGCTCCTATCTCACACGGGGAAAAAAGCTCTTTTAGAGCAAGCGGGGGGTTTGGCTCGGGGCTCTTAATTTCACATAATTGTGGTGTCCTAGGGAGTAGTTTGACCAGTTTAAACACAGAATGTAGTATACTGCCACTTAGAGTGGGCCAAATATTTCAGTGCAACAATAGAATGAGCAGCCACTGAGCCCTCACATGTAACCACAGGGGTTTAAATGACTGTTTGAATGATAAAAAACCAATACTATTACTAAGACTCTCCTGCTGACTTGCTCATATTAGTGAAATTTGTGATTTAAAAAATATTAGAAATTTTTCTCATGTAGCAAACCTTATTTGATATTGAATGTGTAATTAGAATATAAAATAAAAATATTTGATTTTACATAAATATTTGAATACGAAATGTCTGGGGTTATTTCAAAAGCCTTCTTGTCATGTGACCTAGTTAATTGATTTATAAGCGATACCTTTGTTTGTTGGATTTTAGTTCTTCTTCCATTCAATATTAATATTAAATCAAATAACAGCATTTTCTTCATGTGACAAAGCTGTTTTCAGTCTTTCCACCATGCCGTGCCCTTTTGTTGATATAACGAGGTATAAAAAATAGAGCCAGGAATGTGATATGTGCACAGAAAGATTGCATAATGTTGATGTTGTTTTACGTTGATACACCGTCATTTGTCACAATCTTTGTTTTTCATATTTTTGTTCCAGTTTGTTATCATTTTTAAACCCCCATGGGCACTTTCGTCTGGCAAATCATGGTCCTTTAACTGATAAGAGCAGTTCCCCCCAGAGATGAAAATTCAGTCATCATGCACTCATCCCTGTGCCAATGCTCCATTTTTGAAGCTTTAAAGCAAAACAGTGTTGCAGCATTCTCCTTAATAAATGAAGACGCTGGGGACTTTTTTTTAGGATGTAAAAAAAACCAACAGAAAAACCAACATAAAATGCCTCCATACAGTTTATCAGGCTGATTTGAAAATACATTGTTTATACCTTTTTTTAAGCTTTACTATAGCTGCTTAACTAAAAGCTTTGGTGCGTCAACCTATCTGATGTGGATGCAAGAGCATGGATGCACTTACATGCGAGATGCTAGAACTTGCTATCACTACATACCTCAGTGTTTACCTTCTACCCAAGTTTGCCTCACACTCAGAGAGACATTACATTTTAAAGGAGCAATCCGTAAAATATGGCCAGATTTTGTCTTTAAAACAACTAACTAACAACCACAATTAACTAACATGTAAAAACACCAGTGTTGACGTTATGTCGAAGTCTATGTACTGTATTTCAGAGATGTCTACTGGTGTTAGCATTCAGAACCAGATAGCCCTGGCCCGTCCTGTCTCATAATACCACTGTGTACCGACAAGAGACAATAGTTTGATAATATGTAGTTTTACCTGGCGGATATATGCCAACTGTAAGCGTAATAAATGAACAAAATAAACTCACAAAATGTCAAGAAATGAAATATTCTTACTTCTATTGTCCTAACTAAACAGAAAAAATACAACCGTACACCTTCCGAACTCAAGTTTCTCTCTTATACCGAACTAAGACGAGCTTATCAGAGCCATGAGCCAGTTAGCTAGCTAAAGCCATGGATAGCTAACAAAGAGCAACAGTTGCCTGTTACTGTGTTGATATGCTGCCCCAAATGTTTTTGGAGCTACCTTCGAATTTAGGCCAAATTTAATATGTTACACCTTTAAAACAAGTCCCCAACTTCTTCAGTTGTTTCACCAGCCTTTGCCACCTTTGACTCAAACATTTTTGGGGGAAAACCCTCTTATTTTATTTGTCCAGAAAACGCAAATGCAGAAAATGCCCTTTCCCATTGATTGACCAAGAAATTAAGAAATTTCATGCAGTTGGATGTTTCCCTGTTACAGTCAGGTTGCATTCTACTAAAGCAGTGAAAAAGCATATAAATGACTTATCTGCATAGTTGTGCACTCAGAGGAAATAAGCTTTTCTGATAATATTAATGAGGTGAAAAAATAACAGAGGTATTTGCATGGTAATTAGAACTAATGATCTTTTTAGCATGATGATTATACAAGTATGTGCTGCGACTGATACTCCGATGGGAATCTGAAAAGGCTGAAGCTCCAGCTGTTACCGCTTCACATGTTCTTTCCCGCTATTGCAGTGAGTAAATGGGTGTTACTTCCCTCATGTTGTTAGCCATCACAGCCACCAGGAGCTGGGGATTGCTATTAGTATCATTTTTCTCCAGAAACTGTGTGAGTGATACGGGCAATTTCCACAGCGGTCTCCTCTCGGCTTGTGCTTCAGTGTCAGACTGGCTTTGTTGGCATGAAAGATGCTAATAGGATTTTATTTGCATTGGGAACCTGGTCATCTGCGCTACCTCATCTGTTTTCCAGAGCAAGACTCGGGGAACATTATCATCATCACTGTTTAATGAAAACTCAACCCTACAGAGTCTTGGTTCAAAATCTGAACGCACAATTTCAAACATGTTCCTCCTACTCATACAAACACACATGTGCCCACAGAGTCCTGGAAAGTATCACAGACTCAAAGGCTTTTTTGTCCAAGGGAACAATTTTTGAAATAATGGACTGTTTATTTACATCAGTCATGACAGCCTTGC
The DNA here is from genome assembly GCF_965226575.1 of Pagrus pagrus. Classification (NCBI taxonomy): domain Eukaryota; kingdom Metazoa; phylum Chordata; class Actinopteri; order Spariformes; family Sparidae; genus Pagrus; species Pagrus pagrus. Next base: position 26,250,036 of record NC_140185.1, on the reverse strand, counting down.
ACACACGTTGGCATTCAGCAGTAAGTAATTAAAGTGCAGTTGAAATACATACAGTTTAAAGCAGTCAATAAAATAAAATCACACAAAAGAGGAGTCAGAACAATCCCTTTCATTTGTTCAACAGTCTTGATTATTCACTGTTTAGCAGGTGGATGCTTGTTGGAATAAATGATCTGACAGCTCTGATTGTTTCAGCAGTGAAAGCTGGTAGTGGCAGCCTGAGGGCAGGACGGAGTATTCACTGTGGAAGGGTTGAAATGGATCAGCAATGATTTCCATCATAAGAGATGCAGTGTGGTGTTCTGAAAGCTGTGTGAGCTTGGGAACAAATGTTTGAGCATTTGCTGGCAATAGTAAGTTTTCTGTTAAGTTTGTTCTTTTTTGGTGAGGTCTCATGAGCTTTCTTGTAATCTTGTAATCTGCTTTAAAAGTTTTTGTTGGGCTTTGGCGTGATCATCTGTACTGCATTCTAGATCAATTTAAAAGCCTACGCTTCCGAATTACTGGTATTTATTTCTTTTTTCCATTTATAAGATCTGATCTATCACCAGTAATTTGGTCAATTCAGTAAATTGCTTTCACTCAAGAGCAACAAGTGGATTGCAGATCTTTCACTGGCTTTATTCTTGATTTATATCATTTCAACGAGTGCTGCATCATCTGCAAATTTGATGATCTGCCATCTATCGTGAATGCTGCTGTAACCATTTATGTAGAGCACAATGAATAATGGCAGTAGATCAGACCGCACATCTTTAAGGGGCCGTCAAACGAGGAGGATTGGCCCGGTTATATTGGATTTAATGGCCCCGGCAGGTATCCATCCAACAGTAACACGAATTCCAACTGTATTTCCAATAATTCAGTAAGATTAAATGGTTTCAGTAAGATTCATGCATGTTGTCTGGTGGTATGGGAATATTAGGAGTTGGTATTTAGAGTTACATAAGCAAATTTTCCACCTCAGCCAAATAGGAAAACTTTTTTTGCATTATTTAAGTTTTCCTGTGTCTTCATTCAGATGATTTTTACGTGTAATTTTAAGAACAAGTGGATCGAAACGTACTTACAGTCTGACAACAAATTCCTAATCCTTAAAGTCAGCTGGTTGGTTGATGATATTAATATCTTATTATAGCAGATTATTGAGTGGTAAAAGCTGATGAGAATACAGCAACAGAAGGTGCATTATGAGTTTCCATGTGTTTATAGACCAGGTCCAGTAAGGTTACTGACACCGGCCTTTCTTTACAATTTTGCTCAGTCCATCCAACACCCAGCAGACATTTCTAAATTACTGCCTCTCCCCATAACACATCTCTCTACTGTATGTCGGCTGAGTCCTGTGGAACCACAGAAAAGGGACAGTTAGGCTATGGCGAGGTAGGTAAAATGGATGTACCAGTCTATTTTTAGGCTCCTGCTCCCAAGTCAGATCCTGTAATATAAAGTGTATGCCAACACAATGTTTCTCTTGGATATTTACAGCTTTCCCCTAGATAAACTTGCTTCCTTTCATGGTTACTACTTTAAAAAAATTATTTGACATGCTCTTGAAAACCATTCTTCATCTCCACAAACTGCTGAACGTAAACTTGAAGCTATCGTTAATATTTTTCTAAATCAATAAAGGGCTGGGCAATACCCAGATAGCAAACCTGTACCAGACACCCTCATCTGGCCCACATACATTTTAATTGAGATGTATGTGCATTGAATTTTTCATGTATACTATATTATGTGTAAAGTGGAAACTCATTAATAACACTATTACAGGAGGAAAAGATGTAAGGTAGCTGATTGATCTAGCAGGCTTTTGAATGTTCAGTCTGCAGTTAGAAAGCACACAGACGACTGTATGGCTGCCTTCCTGCCCATATTCATATTAAACCATTACAGTTGTCAGTGGAGCAAACAGGCAATATAATACATATTAACACTGTGACTCCTGCCTAACCGTTTCCTATTTGCCATGATGCCAGTTTAAATGCCGTTTCTTGCCTAACAGGGGATTACAAATGCTAAATCAAGCATTGCAAATGAAGGTTCACTGCGCTTGTCAGGACTAGATGGAAATTATTCATGCAATATGAATCTTTTCCCTCCAAGATGAAGAAGCAGTATGTCATCTGCTCTGCATGATGTGTCTTCTCTAATGGAAACAAGCAGTTCTCTGTTCTGGAAATGACTGCGGTGAGCTTTTTTTTCACAACATAAGCCAGTTTTGATTGAGTGAGCAAATATAGTATAAAATAGAAACATGTTCAAGGTAAGACAGGAGCTTCCTACAAATGAAGTCTTTGCATGTACACTATATTGATGCTTTGTAACCTTTATAACCTAATCTTCCAGGAACCACATGTGGGAGAGAAACGTATCCATAATCTGATGGTCTCCTACTGGGAGCCTTGAGGTTGAGCTGGTTCTGCCTCTAATTAGGTTTTTGGTTGAGATTTTCCTGGGCTTTCTCTGAACTTCCTGCAAACTGGAGTGTTACATATATTCAGCCTTTGTCTGTGGAATAAAAAGTAAGAGATGAATTGCCTTTGAACTCTTTTGGATCTTGATGTTTGCCTTTGGTATAAGTTAACATATGAACGGGCAAACTGGACCTACGTTGTGTAGTCACAGTTTGGTTAGGTTTAGGCAAGAAAACTAGTTGGTTAGGTTTAGGAAAACACAGTGGTTTGGGTTAAAGTACCTGACTTCTGTAACTTCAGCAAAAATGTACCTACATAATGTCAGCAAATCACATTACGTTATGTACGGGTAAGTTAAAATTACTTACCGTTGACTTCTAGTTTCACGCTGGACACATCAGCGGCCTCCTGAATGAAAGTCATGTGCTTGTTTTACCGTTTTTCACTCTTTATTCTACTTCTCCCCACTTCCTCCTTATGAGCTGTGGCAATTGCTACAGCCACTGGAGGTCACTGCCAAAAAAGAAATGTAAGCCTGGGTCGTAATAAGATGATTTCACTGCCGATCTATGTACGTGGTTGTTTTTCTGATGAGGACAGGCTGATATTCTTGGTCAAGGTCCACATATCGAAAAGCAGAGAAATGTGCCAAAAAGAGAGCTTCCCACAATTAAACTGATGTTACACTGTATATTTTGCAGACAATCTAAATGGAAAGCAGCTGACAAATGTTTTTTCCATGACCCATAGATCATAACATTTACCATTCACAAATGACAGCCTTGTTAATGTGAAGCTGTAGGAAAAAGTGACACGGGCATCAATTATACATCCGTTGAGGGTCTATGAAGTGATTCATAAGCAGATAATTATTTAGTCCTGACACGCACAGTTATTCACACTTTCACTCTATGCTGATATTAGTCAGGAAAGGTCTGTCCCTTCTCCAGCTTGAGTCTCATTATGAAGCCCTCTCTACAGATGATATACTGTAGATGCATTGCTCAAAAAGGTTTTCAGCTGTCCAAGGTTAAGACGAATACATGTTGAGCTTTTTCTGTGGCTGCACCTTTTTTTAAAGACAGCCTTTTTATTGGTGTAATGTTCATTGTGTCTGAAATGTGTAATCTTTAATGAGCTCTTGCTATTATGTCGAGCTTTTATTGCTCTTTTTGGCTTCATGCCTTAATTTTAGCTTTAATGTCTCCTTTTCTAATCTATTAGCCATATAAAACCACGCACAGTTCTGCCTAGGGACCAGCATACATTATCACTGTTGAGATGAATTTAAAAAGATTGTGTCACCAGTTGAGCTTTTTTGCAACACGCAGAACATCCGTGGTTTATTTAATGCAAGGGCCTGCTGTTTTTCTTTAAAGTACTAAGTAAAATACTTATGATCTATATGCCCACCTTCCTCCGCTCATGTCTGTTTGATTTTTTGCCTTGAGGCTTTAAGTTGGATCAGTCCCTCTGCACGCCCCTTTTTCTCTCACCAGTGACTGCAAGTGCTAAATAAAACTTACTGCCATCTTTACCATCATGAATATCTACTCTACTATATACTCTTCATCAGGGAGGTTTGTTCTATCTTCATCTCACCCATGCATTTACATAGGAATTGAAATATTAGGCTTAATAACGTCAATCATCAGAGGGAAAAAGAGTTCAATGATTCCAGTGATCATCTTTTGATGCTAATAACTCTCTAAGACGACAAAAGCATCAAGAAAACTGTCATCTCTTTGTAATAGTCCACTCTTTGCCTGTCTCTGTTACATTCAAAGCAAGTAAATTTGCTATAGAGCTGACAGTCAGTCTCAGACAGATGATTGAGGGATCAGAGGTTTGAAGGGAAATGTTCTTTTTTAAATTGTGACATTATTTGTCACTTTTTAAGGAAGGTGAGATATTCATTTTAATGCACAAAACCATACCTAGACGAGCTACTGTACTTCCTGTATGGAGACTAGAATTAGTACAAAAGCACTACATTAGTACATGTTGTTGCTTATCACACCAATCTTGAATTGAATATGGTTGAAACGTTTTGTATCATATCATAATTGAAAATCGTTGACCAGGTGTCCATGTATCAATACATCTGAAGAGAAATGTGCTCCAGGCAAGCTTCTAAAAATAAATCCTACAGTTGTCATCACAAATGTTTCTCACATGTGCTTGTACGTGCCATCCAGCTGACGCAGTGGATATCGGTAAAACGCATACACCTATCAAGAGGTGACAAATTACAGGATGTGCATTTATATAAGTTGTTACGAGAATATGGAGTGATAATTGTTTTGGGGCATAGCCATGATCCTACCTGCCGAAATCTCAAACCAGAGGCAGAGACAGTCACATTTCTTTTGAGGACCTCTTTATACCTCCGTGGATCAGGGTGAGGCAACAAACAAGCAATGCAAATGTATGGAAATGCAAAACTGTGACAGCCTTCCTCCCATTGAGAGGCTTCTCCACAGAGAGAATTGTACTTGTTTCAACACTTTTAGCTGTGATATGATGGCAGCGTGTACTCCCTTTCATTTTTGCCACCACATTCTCTCCATCAGTAGTCCCTGTGCATTTACACATATATTCCACTGATGATTCTGCTGAAGCCATTGTGGTTGTTAGGAGTTCTGCTCGATGGAAAGAGGAAAAAAAAGTTATTTTTTACTGCGTGTTTGGTTTTAATTGCGGATACTGAGAAATGGTACTTTATCCGCAGTATGAGTCAGTCTATATTTTACATTCAGTATATAAAGGTCTCATTTTGTTGTTCAAATAGCTTATTGTTAGCTAAAACAGTTGGTGGCAATTTACATGTATTAGCCACTTTTTTATAGTCCATATGTGAACGGATTACCAATGAATAATTGTATTTTCACATTGTTAAAAAGGTAAAGATCTGCAGACGCCAATACAAACTCTGCTTATTGAATCACCTTGGAAACACAGTTGAGATGAGCCCATATGTCTGACAGCAGCTATGATCCAAGCAATAATTGAGGCTGTGCTCAGAGTGCTTTGCATTAGTGACAGTGCTGGTCACACAAACACAGACACATATGCAAACACTGACATGCACAGATGTTCAGAATCACTTACAGTGTATGACCGTGTCAGCATTTGAAAGCCAATTAATGCATGAGCAGGCACGTAATCACACCACCTTGTCAATAAAAGGGCTCAGGTGCAGCACAGATCGACATGACACCAATAACACACATGGAAATCATGTCATTGTTTTACATGCAAACAGACAAGAATGTGTTCCCCCAGCGACACAGCCTTTCTTTCCTAGACAGCAGCACCTGCACCAGAGACAAAAACATCACGTGTACCAATGTTTCCTCAAAGGTTGAGTTTATTTTTGGTGTTCTAGGCTCTGAAATCTGCCACCTGAGGGCTGACTGCCAAACAGCATCACTTTAATTAGTGATGTGATATTGCACCATTTGGGAAGATGTGTCAAATATTTCACACTATGGTGTTAAAAGTGTGTGTGACATTTAAAGAACAGAAAAAAAAAAGTTTATTTGTTGACCACCTACATGAATTCAATATAGCAAAACTGAAAACTTAAAAATATGTAACTGTGAAAGACCATAAATGTTAGATTATTTTAAAGAATTTCTTTTCCACATTAAAATACTTTCAAAACTTACACTCGTTTCTTTTTTTTTGTATTGAAAATGTTAAAATCAGGTTAATGTTATGTTAGTAAGTTCTTGTCCAATTGACACACTTGTTACTTGCAATTTATAGAGCCAGATACAGACCCAATACGTAACTTTATTACATTTTACATTGATGATTAAATTATATGGTTATTCACGTGAAATTATATATTAAAATCCAATGAAAAACAGCACTGTTCTGCAATTTTAAACCTGTTCATGTGTTTTAACAGTGTTTGACCATATTCAAAGGTAATTTCATTGTTTTTATACATTTAAATAACCTTGATTCAACATTGAAAAGCCAAAAAATAAACAAGATCTTGTGTAAAATGAATCGAAAAAAGGACTGCATTTACAAGTTATTTTCTGTAGAAAACATAGAAAAAAAAGTAAATGTTGTTGCATAAAAAATGTGTCCTGTAATAGATTCTTCACTGTGAAGAAAAGAACTGTTTGACAATTACGATGGTTCCTGTAGACATGATAAAGAATCACCCTGAACAGTTGTACTGCTGATTGAAGAAAGGGAAAAGACTGTGTCAATGGGAGAACCGCACACTGCTCGGGACTACTGGGGCAGTATTTAAAGACTACACCCACAGCTTGCCTTGAGCCAATTTCATGCCTGATATCCTCAGTGTGAGGGACTGCGACAGGGCTATTCCACCCCAGTAGGACAGGCTTGGCCTCTGGGGTTCAGAAGCCTCTGACAATGGGCTCTCTTCCAGCACATAGTGTCACTATTTAACGGGTCAGGAGGAAAATTAAATCAGTGTACTTGTTGTCTGCATACTTGAGAGCCACATATCGATTACTGCAGTCTTGAAGATTAAATGACAAGAAAATGCATTATTCAACAGAAAATTAAGAAGTGCAAGAACCTGAAGTTGGGCTGAAAACAAAAAATGCTTGAGAGGCACCAGAGGGGTGTCATCACTTACAATACTATCATGATGTCTTGCATGATCCAGCTAGACAATTGCATCACAATCTATTGGAGAAATGACACTCGATGACTATATAAGCGATGTCGTCAGCAGGTGAACATAATAAACCACCATCAGCTGCCGCACATATTTGGCAAATCTTTCTCAGCTGTTGCAGTAAAAGCATGCGGTTTAGCCATTTCTGAGCTGCGTATTAGCAAGTATCAAAATCACACCATTAAAAAACTGTTTGCACGGTGCTCATGATTGTTATAAAGATTAAAATCATTAAATGCAGTCTGGAAGAAACTGACCCATACGTCAGGTTTCCATTTCTTTAACTACATCCACATCTCCTTCACATGCATCTTCTCCTTGCAGCTCAGCCCCTCCCACAACATATTTTTTTTGAAAAATGAGACGCCTTGAGCTGTATCTCCTGTCAGTTCGCTTTAACAGCTCTCTTTAGTGAACCTGCATTCTGAATATTGCACATGAACTGCTGCTTCTGGCAGCAGTAGTTTTTTTTTTTAGTGTTATTTGCATCTGCATTGGTTAATATTCTGTTTGTTCATTCATTATTAAACCATCCAGGTTGTGATTAGAATGTGTTAGCATTTGTAGAAATAATTTAGAAGCATTAATATTTTAGGAGAAGAGGGAATTATTATTATTATTATGAATATATCTCACATCAGATTTCAGCCTCACATGTGACTCAACAGGGATGACGTTAAACAATTAAGATGTGTTTATTATTGTTATTATTGTTCATTAGCAAGACACTTTCCTCCTCTCTCCAACTATAATATTATCCACTATACAGATTAAAGGAGGAAATGATGGTTTGATTGCGTCTCTTTGGTTTATCAGACCTACTCTGAAGTATAATTTTTTTATGATGTGCAAAAATGTAAGTCTCAATTCAGAACTGCACCAACATCAACTATTTTATAAAACACTGTTTAGTCCTAGACTAAGAAAGACTTCTGATATGGCCACTGAACAGTGTGTAGCCCATCTAACTCAGCAGCATCCATCAGCTTTCTGAAATATTTCATAGCAACTAGGTAATAATTCATAGTGGCGTAGTTCTCATGGATATATTGTGAAATTTGGATCATCAATTCTTAAATGTTCATAAATTAGCTAATTTGCACCAAACACAGTTAATGAGTTCTTTTGGATGAAAAATAAACACATAAGGAGTGAGTTACTAGCCTGGCACTGACGAATGTGCCTTTGTTTCACAGGACTATGGTGAGATAATTAACTTGGAGCAGATGTTTTGTGTTATTGTAGAGAATAATTTGATAAGTCACACTTTGTACTGTGATGCGAGCCACAGTGTTTGTCCTGTTGGGCAGATGTTTCCGGCTGCTGTGGTCTGTAAGTCGTGAAGGACACAGAGATTGTGATGCACAACACAAAAACCAGATTTGCATTTCTTTTGGATGTGTTTAGAGAAAGTTTAAGAGCAATGGTTATAGTAAGTGATAAAAAAACAAAAACCTTTCGAAAAGAATAGGCTGTTGTAGCTTCTTGTGAAAGTCGAAATTTTGTAGGCTATGGAAACGGGGCAAAAATGATCTTTCATTAAAGGTAACATCAGAGGGTTCAGAGTAAAAGCCAAAAAGTCAGAAAGAGATCAGCTGTAATTCATCAGTGCTTATAGATTCAGTGCACTTTGTGGAGCGGGAACAGTGATGAAAACACCGTAGTTCCTAAACACATCTATTCAATAGATTTCAATAAATCAGCTTTATTTTTTGACCCACAAGAGGCTTGAAGGGATTCAGGGTCATGAAATTTAATGTAAAGGATAATAATTCACAAAATACAATGAGAAAATCCTGAAAGTAGAGCCTTGGAATGTGAAAGCAGCAAGATACAATATGTGGGTTTATTAGTACTGTAGGTAATGGCTTGCCGCACTTAAGCAATATAAATTGAAAAGACACTTCCCTTAGAGCTTGTCTCTCAGCTGCCATCGTACAGAGTAGAACAGAATTATAGATTTGCTTTTGCTCAATATTAAGTTAGTGGAAGGAAATGACAGGCTCTCTGAAAAGCTAACCACTGTGCGAGTTGGGCAGGAGCAGCAAGGGACGAGTTACTAATAGGTTCAGCTTTAGAGATCCCTGTCATTAGTCAAAATGCGCTCCATTTGAGCAGCAGAAGGCCTGCCTTTGGCATGAGGAACAGCTTGGAGTGGATTCAGGAATAAATCTGCCAGTGGGAAGACTTTAATTAGTGGTGTAAGTTGTCCAATTAACAGGTAACCAGAAGATTCTTCACTTCGCCAAGTACGGTGGCCCCAATGTGCTAAATCATGTGGGCAACAAAGATAAGAATATAATCAGAAAAAAAGGAAATGGAAGTTTACAAAGATGAGATTGAGATTAATATAAAATCAGTTATTTTTAGGTGGTCATGTTGTGTTTCTCAGACAGGAAAATGGTTCAAGGAACTTATGATAATGTTCTGCATCTCCCTTTGTGGTTAGAGAACATGCGACATGCAGGTGATGGCATCCTCTTTTATCTCTTTCAGTCTTGTTCTCTCAGCAGCATTAGAAAACATAATGCTATCGGTGGAAAGGATAATGAGATTTCTTCTACTGTAAGAAAAGAAAACAAACTGTCTCAGTAGTTTTACTGTTGCAACCAAGTTCTGAAGCAGATGGTCTGAAACTATAATGAACTGTGTGGGAAGGCTCTACCTTTGTTGCATGTGTAAAATGATCATACATAATACATTTTGTATCAAGAATACCATACCTGTGTCTATTGTTATTAAGATCAGGTGGCTGTAAACTTCATCTCACTCGGAAACATGCTCCTGCTTTCCGTAATATGTCTTTATGTCATCATGGAGTGCTCTTTGTCACAATGTAAAAAGCAGGCACCAAGTTTCTTCTTCATTTTGCTCTGTCTGTCACCGCAGTCAGTCAACATAAGTTGACATTTTCAGTCGGGCGTACTGGCGTTTTAGCTGAATGAACGGATGTATGCACAGTTAATGCTTGTTAATTGAGAAATGCATTCAGAGTCGGGGGATTCTGTGCCAAGGTAATGATCTGTTGCACATTTTGCCATTAGCCCAATAAATCTCTGTGCCACCAGTCATTAAACTCAACAGCAAAGTTGTGTGAAGCGGCGAAAGTGAGTTTATTTATGGCAGCATGCTTTAATATTCGTCTCTAATGTATGGACACAGAAAAAAACGGTTGCTTTCTCTCTTCAGTTTTACATTTAAGAGACATACAAATTGAAATGAAATTTTAATTTCTACTAAGTCTTGGAAAAAATACAGATTTAAATCCTTGTGCAAGTCAAATTGCAACATACTGTACTGTAGGCAAGCAAAGCCCCCCATTCCAGCAAAGGTTTGTGCCAGAAATGACAAATCATGATGCCATTTATGAGTAGAAAAACTTCTCAGGACACGTCAGAAAGTTGGCTTCTTGTGCCCGATTTTTTTAATTTTCACTTTTATGCTTTCATACTGTATTTGCAGCTTAGATGATTTTTCATATTCCAGATAAATTTAAAGAATTCTGTTTCCCTTTATAGTCTGAAGAGAAAAATTCCTGTTGTAGTTTATAAAGTTGTTAAAATGAAAACGCATTGTTGGCGAGCTAAAATCATGGCTGTCAAACATAATATTTCCGTTAAAACCTCTTTAAATGAATATAATTATTTTCAAATGGATGAAAACAGCACGATAAACGGCTTAGCTAATGCTCAAAAAGATGGAAGCATGTCTGAGGATTTGTATTCCATACAGAGCAATTCATATTAGTGTCAGAAGCAGTCCATTATGGTGTAAGGGTCTGTGACTCTGGCACTGAGCTGTGCTTTTGGTGATGAAGGAGGCTATTTGCTTGTAATGTGTCTCGATTTGCATGAATTCTTCAGTGACTGAGATGAAAACTCAGAGCGCTCAGCTCAGGCGACATACTGTAGGTGCAAAGAAACAGAAGTGAATACCAAACGCAAATGGCCCTTGAAACACAAACTTTGTGAAACTCAACTGGTGTGTCAGAAGTCTTCTTTTGCTTACGTGTACGCAACTGTGCAACTGCAATGTAACTGTTAACTATTAAACTAGTACATTTTAGCATTTAATACATATTGCATATTTGATGCTGCAGACCCATCTGCACGACTGACTGTCAATTATAAGGAAATAAAACATTTATAGAAATGTACTGAGGGGCAGATGAGGGCCTAGCTGGCCGACACTGTTCTGACAAATCTTCAAATTAATTATAAAACTCACCCATTCCATCAAAATGTCTAGGGAGCTACTAAGTGATGGGTTTCTGGTAATTAGTGAGTAATGATGTGAAGTATTGGATCACATCCTCTACAGTATATTGATCCGACAGAGACTTTCTACATTAGGCTGAAGACTCACTTATGGCTCAGAGCAAAGACAGCCGAGAGTGAGATTCTACTCTGTACCCTGTTGTATGCACATGTAGGGAACATGTAGCTCAGTGGTGTGATATGTGTTGTGTGTATGTGGATGCATATACAGTATGTGTGTGCATTTGTTTTTGTGTCCTTTAGACACTAAGGAATGGTAATTATCTCCAGTGTATGTCTCCTCTGCCTGTCATAAGCTAAACTCATTAACACTCAAAATATTGGTCTTTGTGTGTGTGTGTGTGTGTGTGTGTGTGTGTGTGTGTGTGTGTGTGTGTGTGTGTGTGTGTGTGTGTGTGTGTGTTGGGGGGAGGGGGAATTAAAGTGTAAGACACAAGGTGTTTCTCATAAGCTATCCTCATTCTCTCCCTCTCTCTCAGACAGCTCCAAAGTATATGGAAGCCCCCTCTTTGATAGGTAGACGTCGCTGAAGGAAGTCCCCTCTTGGCAATTTCTTTAGAAAAACAAAAAGAATACATTTAAAGTAATATTATGGTAAAATACCTTAAAAGAAGCTTTTCTATTCTATTTTTGTTTTTTTTAAAATGACCAGAAACAGAGGTCCCCTCTTAGTTTGTGGAGAAATGTAGTGCCCTTTTGGCTATATTTACGTGTATGTGTGTGTGTGTGTGTGTGTGTGTGCATGTGCGACCATGACCAACATTACTGTGTTGGAAACCGATGAACAGAGTAATAAAAGTGTCTTTTTTTCCCACAGAGTCCTAAAAGGCAGTTAAATGTAAAATATAGTTTACAGTTTATATATTGAAAATATGGTACATTGGGTTGATCCTTCAATCAGTGACCGAGGCACTGGCGTCATTCTGGAGTTGGTAATCGGGCGCTGTACGTTGGCTGCCCACTGCTCCCATGGGATGGGTTAAATGCAGAGCACCAGTTTCACCGTGTTGTACATTGTATAATATGTGATAAGAATAAAGATCCTTCTATTCTTCTTTAGATATGGGCTAAATTTTCCAGTGGTGTTTTCATGACCAGAGGCACTCAGTGTGCCTGCTGATAACGTGTGAAGTTGCCATCAATTACATCCAATCACATCAGCTCCCCTGATCTCTGTTAAAAGCGTCTCCCCAACCATTATGACCGACTAACACCTTGGGGAAGGAGATCAGGCTGTTTTCTCCCAAGAAGAAACAAATATTCATATCAGCGTGGTGTTTTTTAATCCATACGGGGGGGAACATATTTTCCTCAACTCTCTTCACCTTCAAAGCAGAATCATGCTATTTTACAAAATTTTAGGAGGTTAGGCTTCATTAAGCCCATATGGCCATTCAGGTCTAGTTATTTTGGGATGTTCAAGGGCAAAACCTGGAGAGACAAAGGGAAAGAAACCTGTCTGTTGTTTCTAGGGTTGCAGGTGCAGAACATGAAATGTGTCCTTTTCAGCAGTTATGAGTCTCATCTTGACAGTTCAATTTGTTCTGCAAACGGCTGCCAAAAGACTAAATTGTGGGCTCAGGTCTTTTTTTGGCTCGCTCACTAGTGATCCTTGTCACTGTCTTGGGCGCTGCCCATTGTGAGCTCTCTGTTTCTCTAAAGGTCTCACGGCAATGTTCGCTAGCTCTATTCCTCATCAGACCCATATTTCCAAGCTCCTTCCTTTTCACCTTCAGCCAGGGAAATTGGATGTTGAAAACCTCTGTCCTAGATCACATTTAAGAGACAGATGGTGTGGTGAAAACAAAAAAGGCATGCTGTTCCTCTCTGTTTAACCTGCAGTAACTTGAGAGGCTGTCACAGCTCTCATAATACACACTTTATTTGTATCTTTAAAAAAGATAAACATATTTCCCTTTTCCCCTTTTTAAATTAACCTGAGAACCTGAAATAAACGTAGCGCATTGACTTCTTTTTGCCATTTTCGCACTTGTCAACTGCTATTTATTGTAAGTTTGCGAGTGTCTCAGTAAATATGATTTAATACTGACTGAAATGTTTACCCAAAAGTGTAAGGCCTCCCCAAGAATGCAATACTGCACTGAATGCAATGTGTCATGAGCACATAATATCTGAATCCTTACCACAGGCACAGCCCATCAGTAACATCCTTGAATCTAAAACAGGATTAGTCCGCTGCGCTTATTATCAGTCTGTCAGACTTGCTGCAATGAAATTCAATAACACAGAGCAAGAGACGGGGCAGGGGAAGCATGAGGACCACAGGAAGTACATCATTGCAACAATTAAGCACATTATGAGTATATTTACACACCTTTTCAAAGAGAGTGATTGAATGAAATGTAGTTTTTTTTGTACTTTTTTTTCCTGCATTTTCTGAGGAGAACATATGACAATGATGGTTTCAGAAAGAAACAGTGGAAGAAGCTATTGACTCTACGCTTGAGATTGATCAATCACACGGGCAGAATGTGATGTTCACGTTCAGTTTGCCTTGAGGCGTTTTATTAGATTTGTTATGATGTTATTGCACTCCTGCGTATACCTTATTTTTTCTTTTTGGTGAACAAAGTGTCTGAGTTTTCTGGGGCACTCACTGTGGAAACGATTATGGGTGCTTTCAGTGCTTGGCTGAACTAGCGTAAGAATTAAAGTGACATAATAACTGGAGCAGCGGCAGCACTTTACAGGCTTGAGAAGTGTTATTAGTGTTAGTAGTATCTATCTTCATGAATGAATGATACCTGCCACTCTAAGAAAGAGGATTGGCGTCCTTTTACCATAGAAGACACTGTTTCCGGCCACATTGGCTGCGCGTGGCGTACAGTTCGCTTTTCACTGCGGCGTCCATGTTAACAGGTTAGAGCAGCCACGCTGGCGGTGTGAGTGGCTCTTCCTGTGTGTGTCAAGCGAGGCTGCAGCGTCATCTAGAGATTCGGAGTCTTGTTTTTGCTGTGACACGTGCGGTTCTTAACAAAAATAGACCCGAAAGCGACCTGTAGACACATATCAACATCATAACAGCGTTTCACTCCAGTTTTAATGTCTGTACACACAACAGGAGAAGGGCAGTTTTTTTTCCTGCATACTCTCACAGAACAATATGTGCATTAACTTGAGAGAACCTGCTGGAAATGTCAGCAGTGTGACACTATTATTATGTGTTGTTATTAACATATGATCATTCGTGGACTTTAAGATGGAGAGAATTATCTGTTGTATCTTTATGGCACACTTGCTGCAGAAGTTGAGCGTCATTGTTCTGTCAACTTTAGAGGGTTTTGTGTTATTTTCCCTTCTAGTTGTATGGCTTCAGTGGCCTCCGATGCAAAATCAACACTGTTTTCAAGTTATGCTCAACTGTCTAAAAGACTTATGCAGCCTTCAAACTGAGGCCAACCCTCTTTGTGTTCTGGAAAACATCTGTTCAAGAGTTCGTGGTACGCTCTCTTGTTATTTGAGCTTTAATAATATTCTTTTATCAGCCATAATTTTCTTCGCATAGTTTGTCAGAACAAGTATTTTGAATTTAGTTTTGAGTATTTGAGCAGAAACTACTATTTTATACCACTCCAGACTTGTTTCCTTTGCCTTCACATCATTTTGAAACTTGAAACTTGAAAATGTTGTTGGCCTTCTCTTAAACCTCCTGTTTCCATTTCATTTTTTTCCTCTCAAATTTAAATTAACCTTTGATCTGTCGCACAATGCTTTTTTTTTTCTATGTTGAAGTTGCATTTTTGGCTCTTCTGACCAGACATACCGTCTTCCTCTGCTGACCGTAATTATTTTATAGATTATAGGAGTGTTGAAATGGAAAAAGTCTTTCATTGATCCCTTTTTAATTATTCCCCTGCGAAGCGTGATTGCTCAAGTGTTGGTTATTTCGGGAGACTGAGATTGAAATTTTTTGTGTCCTTTTATCTGTCTCTCTGCAGGGTGATGACGTCCTGACGGTCATCAAAATGAAAGCACAGTGGCCGGCCTGGCAACCACTTAATGTGTAAGTAATATTTCCTGATTATCATAATAGTCACCACACATCTGAGTTTTATCACAAATTATGAATCATTTTCATCATCTTCCCCTTTATTAAAACATATACAGGCACCTTCTAGACAGTGTAAAGTCAATCTGTGGAGACTTGAAACCTACTAAGGTCTAACTCTGTTCTTGTTAAACCCTTATGATTGATTGATAGGGGTATTCTGTGTGGGGATAAACTGTTCATGATACTCAAGACCAAAGGCCTAATAATTAAACATCTGGTGTGGAGTTACCTTGACGGAAGAACAGTCAAGAATTGTATTATGTATGAAATTAATACAATTTTCATCATTGTGTTATGCGAGCAGCTATGTCCAACCTACAATCCCATGTAATATCACACAATTTCACCAGACAGTGCTATAGATATCAGAATAAAATTCAATTTAATCAATTGTTTTTCAATTCAGAGTAGCTTTATTTGCAGGACAATATAAATTTGTGTTGTCTAAGCATTATAAATCACGTAACAAGTAATAAAATAAACCAACAGATCAGCAAATCGTAAAAATACATATTGATAATCATTTAAAAACATCATTATAGTTGTATTCACTCAGATATGTGTGAAATAAGCACAATATCAGTCATCAGGGTTCAGTACCAATTAAATCGGCAAATCAAAAGTTTTTATACCTCAGTCTGTTCCTTTTCTCAGAGGCTGTGGCATGCTGTTACATATTTTGCTGATAATAATAGGCACTTCTTCTCTCCAAATATTATTGGCACTTTTGTGCTTCTGACAGGATGCATGAATATTTTCGAACATTTGGGGTAATATGTTTCCCTTATCGGAGTATATTTTGGACATGAGAGAAGAAAGTCAGTCTTCATTTCTAAGAGGACACAGTTATGGCACAGACTCCGGTCTCTGGGTAGCCAGCATTTTAAAAATGTCTTCCTTTTTCACTCTCAAAGCGCTGAGGCACCCGAGTCTGTTTATTTGTTAGAATTTTCCTATTCTCCTATTCTTCGATTTTTAGGAATTATTTGTTATTTGGCTATGAAATCTCTCTGTTTAGAATTTGAGAGATTTTAAGTTTCTTTCGTTGGACTGGATTGAATAACCAGTCCAGTCTGTGATCATTTTTACAAATAAGTCCTGGAAGTTAAATTATTCTTTAGTACTTTTGAGGTAAAAAAAACATGATGTAACAGTTACATTTCATACATTTCTGCGTGATTATAGACAGAATAGCCTTTAAGTAGTGTGGAGAAAAAGGAGTTGTATAAATGATTCACAGCAGACCAGCAACAGGGGGAGTCTGGGATTACAACAGTCGCAGATTTACTACTAATGTTGAAGTCCCTCTAGCACTTGTCTCACCCCTGCAGTGAATTTCTAATAGGCTGGACTTCAATCATTATTGAGCAACTGTGTCGGGTCTGCAATGGTTCTGTGATATATCTGTGCCTATTTTAATATAACATTTGTGTTTGACATGCTTTGAATTTAAGGTCTTAATAAGTAAGTCACTTATCTGCAGAGGAATGCACTCATTAAAACGTGGGGCGCAGAAAATGTTCAACACATTAAAATACAACTACAGTTTGTAGTGAATGAGCTGTGACACTCTCTACAACTAATAAACCACTTTAGATGATTCTGCAAGTCCGAAGATTTTAAGGCGTCCGAACAAACGGTAAGAAGTTAGCCTCCAAAGTTGCACCCAGAGATTGCTGATCAGTGAAAAACCCAGCTCAAAGGTGTCCTGAAACTGCCGTCTACACCCTGCTCACAGTGTGTGTGTGCTCATTTACTCCCAAATTTATAAAAGCCATTTAATCTCTTATTCATGAGAAAAACAAGGAGCTTGTTGACTATGCTTGCTCAGAAGAACTTCAGTGGTAGAGGCCTCAGTGGTGCGGTGTTGTTTCCTCAACCACAGGGCCTCGGTGAGGGCCAAGTGTTTGGTCTCCAAAGGCACGAACACAGCCAGGAACAGAGGCAGTGATATCCACCAGGGCTAATTAGCTTACTCTGTGCTGTATGGGCAGCCAATTAATTGTTTCACACGGTGATCGTGTGCAGCGCATGCAGGAGGGTGTCAGATCAATTTCAGGGGCTTGTAGCAAGAAAAGGGAAGGACATTTTGTTTCGATGACTACATGGAAGTGTCCTGACCACGTTTTACTGAACCAACTGGAAGATGTACTTAAGTCTTGAAAGAGTCTATAGAGAGCTGATTAGCTTTACATACTGTAGCTGCATAAAAAATGCATAAATGCATATTTATGTCAGCATGTTTCGCGGTTGAGTGTGTGTGTTTGTGTGTTACTGCTCCGGAAATACAGCGTAAATAGGCATGTTTGGGCTTCTCATCTGGTTTTTTTGTATTTATTTCACCTTTTTTAACCAGGAAGTCAACAGTGCATAGCATGAAAATGCACATATGTTTGTGCCTTTTCTTGTACACATGTGTATGTATAAAAGAGGTTAACACAAAAAAGGGCAGTCTTCAGTTAAAGCACCCAACATGCCTTGCTTTTTGACATATGTGAAGGATGAGAGACAGGAAGAGAAATAAAATAGCAGTTATTAAGAATAAAATGCAAAAAACTGGGATTTAAATACACTAGTAATGCTTTTTTTTGGGTCAACCTTGTAGTTAGGAAACGGTTTGTGTACTGCAGCTGCATTATGTAGAGTGAAGTGGCTTTCAATTTCATTTGCCTATAAAGAGAAAAAATGATTGCTGGAACAAAGGGCAAAGCAGCAGAGATGTAGAGTAAGAGCAGAGGTGGGAGATGAGAAAAGAATGAGGCTGAAGAAGTGGCAGCCATTATCACACACATTACAGCAGAGTGTCCACGAGAGTGACTCTCCTGAGACCCAGTACATAATAGTGGAAAAAATAAACTTGAGTACAGTGGGAATTTATACACTAGACAGCTCCTGAAGAGATGTGTCCATATGTTTCTGGGTCACTGGACTTTAATGACTACAGCCCAATAGAACAGAAAAGGACACAGAATTCGATGTCAGCAGTTCAACAATGAAAGTGACAAATTCATAAAACAGCTGAGGTTTTATTTTTTAGTATTTACTTTATTACTTAAATCATCAAGGGAATGTGAAAAAATAACAGGTTTGACGTTATGATGTAAAATTAGCATGCTAACCAGCTAGCTCCAGCCCGTCACGCTCTAAAGCACCTGTGCTAGCAGTGTCAACACAACACATATCTGGTCCCCGAGCTCCCAGTCTGGGCCGCTAGCTGCTAACGGCAGTGAGCAGTTACTCAGATGATATGCTGCTTCATATTTCCTTCGAGTATGAATTCGACATGTGGCCAATTCTAACATATTCCGCCTTTAATACATGTTAATTGCTACAATTCGTTACGTGGAGCACCCTCACCATGACATCACTTCCAGGTAGAAAACTGGCTGTTGATTTCCTTTGCTGATACTATGCTCTTGTAGTTTTTAGTCAGTAATGTTGTCCATCTCATCTTTGTAGGTTCATGCAAATGATCTAAACTTGGTGAGTTCACTGAATAAATGTCACAACTCCTCATGGCTTCCTCACCACATAGGTGACTGACACAGTTACTGTTCTTGTCTATTGTCAAACAAAATCAAAACTTCTGTTTCAGACTGTGGTGGGAACAAGTGATGCTTAGATTATGCTTCTTCAAAGATCCATCCCAACGGATCTACAGTACAGTATGTAAAGAAAGGTTCTAGGCACTGTATCATAGGCAACTGGATGTGTTTCAGTTTGTTGAAGACGTTTCACCTCTCATCTAAGAGGCTCCTTCACTTCTAACTAACTGGAGAGGAGTTGCAGGCTTTTAAACTCTGTGTGGGAGTGTCCCTACAGAGTCATTAAGCACACGTGTGAGCTCTGACTTTCAGAGTCGTTAGGGCCACTTGTGGCCCTAACCGGCTTTCATGTGGGTTGCTAGGGCTATGTGAGCCCAGGTGTGAATGGTTGTTAAGCTGTCTGCGGAGGGAACTCAGTGCTGCATTGTAGGTGGGTGATAAGTAATGTCATAGGCCACCTCCTCTGTTCAAAGACGGTCGTTCCAGTTTGACTGAAGGAAAGAAAGAAGAACGGTGTTTTGGGTAACCACAGGCCAGAGAGGAGCTCATGTGCGCACCTCCAAA
This sequence comes from Pagrus pagrus, assembly GCF_965226575.1. NCBI lineage: Eukaryota > Metazoa > Chordata > Actinopteri > Spariformes > Sparidae > Pagrus > Pagrus pagrus. Next base: position 26,230,489 of record NC_140185.1, on the reverse strand, counting down.
ACTCTCAACAGCCTGTTTTGCGGATTTGCACTTCAAGGAAGTTGATTAGCTGATTTAGTCCCTGTCAAGAGGTGTGGTCGAAAAGGGAGACACAAACAAACGCGATGTACTGGCGGACTAACTAAAGGAGTTAACAGAGCATTTCATGGTGGCTACTTTGCTGGCCAAGTGGATGTGTTGTCTTTTAATAAGACATTAGGTGAACATGTCACTGTACAATACAGCCAGGCTTATTTTTCAGAAGAATAAAATGACCTTGAACAGACCATGTGAAAAACACCATATATATATATATATATATATATATATAATATATATGAGTGAGAAAATGTAATATGTTGGAGGAGCATCCTTCAAATGCAGGGCAATTTGCTCTCCCAGCCTCAGCTCCCTTCAAGCTGTAATCATTTGGACAGAAAGCATGGTGTGTAATGATGGCTGTCTAAATTGCTCCGTACCTCTGGAGAGGCGGACGATGAAGTATTCTATTTATTTCTTTGTCCACGAAGATGAAGAGGAAGTCAAGATACCGTTTAAGTTATATCGTTTTGGTCCTTACAAAAAACTACCTCCGACTTTCTTTGTTGCACCGTATCCTCCCACTCTCTATAGTCACATTATACATGACACTGTCTTCCTCCTTTAATTTCCCCGCTAAATTTCTCTTCATTATTCCGACCGTATGCCACTTTTCCCACTTTAAACTGGATTAAAATGGTTTCATCCGTGACAGCTGCAGCACCTCCATGACGTTCAGCTGGCTCCTTATTGTCTCCTCACTCCCACTCTCTCTTGTCAGGCATCTTCTTAATAACCACAGGGCTACTTTGGTGTTTCACGGGTTACATCTGATTAGCAGCTAAAATTATTTTTAAAAATAAGCTCGTTGTCAGCGATGTGAAATAAGGAGCTTTTGAAGACGAGACTACAGCTGTTAATGAGCTGCCTTTATTTCTGTCACTCTCAGAACTACTTTTTGGGGTTGTTGGAATGGTTTCTCTCTCTCTCTCTCTCTCTCTCTGTGTGTGTGTGTGTGTGTGTGTGTGTGTGTATAATAGTCAAGCAAGCCTTGTCCCACTTCTGTGCAACCAAGTATTTTTGCATACTTGAAACATACAGTATGAATCGTGATATTGTGGTGCTGATAATTTATTGATGATCAGACTGAGCTTTGAAGCACTGCTTTATGAAACCTGTCTGCAGAACAATAAATGCTTTCGACAAAATATTTCAAATGAGAAATCCTTGTCGGGCCGTTTTATGGATGTTACAGTTTTGTGGCATTTATTTCTGAAGGCAGTGTTTCCCTTCCCTTAACCTTCAATACTTCATGTTGACTAAACTCTCAGAAAACACTGAATTGTATCAAAGCCAGTTTTTCACCAGTGACAGAAAAAAAACAAGATGAAAACCAAACTTGATGAAAAAAATATTCCCATGGTAAATCATCAAAAAATCTATATTATGGGATTAAGAAATTATGGGGGAAAAGTAACAGTTATAAAATACAAATATTTATCTCATGATTGTCACTTTTAGCTTATAATTGCAACTTTTATGTTATGTTTGACTTTTCATCTCATAATTGTAACTTCTGTCTCATAATTTTGACCTTTTAACTCATAATTATGACTTTTTGTCTCATAATATCCACTTTTTAAGTCATAGTTATGACTTTTATCTCATCATTTAGACTTTGTATCTCATAATTTTGACTTTTAATCCAAATCATTTGAACTTTCTATCTCATAATTGTGGCTCATTATCTCATATCTCTTTTTGTCATGGCTAAGTTATCATCATTTCTTTTCTGTAGCTGTCAGAAATGGGCTACGATAGATTTGCCACCTCCACAAGTAAATGTAAGGGAATGAATGCGTAGGGGAATCATTAGGGCCTGATATCCATGTAGCAACACCATAACGCCTACTAACATGCATGCACACATTTGCAAACCAGAAACAGTGTTTTGAGTGATAAAAGCATTTCACTGGGGTTATCTAGGGTGCTTAATCCGTTCCTCATTTGCTCCCGGACTCGCTCCGTCTCTCCTCTCCGTCAGTTACACTTTGCCTTTTTGTAGAGCCCAGGTAGCTGTCTGAGATAAACCTCGGATGTGCAGTACTCACTGAGCAGAGGCCCGGGAGTGTCGAGTCAAGTTGTGTGTTCCCAGGGGATTCGGGCTATTTCACATCCTCAGAGGCCATCATTAGCAGAGTGCGCGAGGGCAAGACTGAGTTGGCTGAAGTCAAATGGATTTATACGGGCATGGTGACAGGTGAAAAGGAATCCCTGGCTAATTGTCAATGCCGTAGCAAGAATCTCCCCACTCCTAATTAATCTTGTATTGGCTGAGAAAATTCTTGTAATTAGTTTAACTGTCAATCACTGGTCAAGACAGATGGCCAGAGGTGTGTGTGTGCGTCTCCGGTGCTGGAACAGAGCAAGTGCGGTGTGGAGATAAATGTGGTCTGGCAATGCAAGTCTGGAATATGTCAAATAAATAGATGCCAGTCTCTATGATTTGTAGGCACTACGAGTGCAGAGTGTGGAGTTTAACACTTCCAGACGAGCTTCACATCCATTTCACAATGTTCCTTTGTTTCTTTCTGTTTTCATTTTCAAAAGCTGCAACAACTAGAGCTTCCTTGCATTTCTGACATAGGTTCACTGTCTGAGCCTCATGTAGCTGTTGAATGCTAACAAAACTATTAGTCTTTGTTTCAACGATAAGATGTGCGAAGCCTGAAGATCGGTATCAGGGCCAATGCAAGAATATCTGATTGATTGATCAGTGTTGGCTACAAACATGATTAAATGCTCATCCTTTTACTCTGTATGCAACTGTATTTTGTGCACCTCAGCCTGCAATTGTTGCAGCGCTGCCCTACTTTATAACATCAAAAATCAGAATATCAAATACTCTGAAAATCAAAGTGTGTTTGTGAATAATTATTGAGGTGCACCAGCAACTCTGAGTTCTGACAAATACTGTATGTGTTCTCTGAGCTTTGACTTTAACAAACGTGTTTCAGGAATTTCACAAGTTGTTTCATATCATGTCAATGATTTGTGTTAATGAACTTAATCATGTTGAACCATGACCTAAAGGATGGCCTGACGGGCGATTGAGGAACATTTTTGCTGATCCGTTTTCTAAGTCTGATCTAAATTCTTTTGTCTCCTGTGTTTATGACTTGAAAACTGGTGGGAAAAAGGGTTTACAAGGGTAATCTTTTCAACTTCCTTTTTTTTTTTTCCATCTGTGAGAACAGGTGAAAAAAAAAATCAGGAGAAAAAAGAAATCCACGTGTGAAACCAAGTGGAAAAAAAGGTTGTCAGGAGAAAAAAAAGAACCTTTTTTTATTATTCTGCCAAAACTGTCACACATTTAGTTTTCTTTTCACTAAGTTTCACACATGAAAACATTTTTTTTTCTAAAGAACTTAGAAAGATTATCCTGGTGAAAAAAATTGGAAAGAAACACATTGGAAAGAAAACAACTTAGCTTAGACTCACAAGAGAAAAAAAAAAATCCTCATTTGTCCCTCGGGGCTTCCGTACTTATCATCTACTGCTGTGTATGCATTTATTGTAACTATGTAGAAATGTGTTTAAGGATTCGACCTTACCACATCCCTTACTCACATTTCCAAACTGCTTTGATCCACTCACTCCTCAGTCTCACCCTCCTCCGCAGGCGGGCTGCCCCCTCAGCTGAGTTCTCAGTGGACCGGACCCGCCACATCATGTCCTTCCTGACCATGCTGGGGCCCAGTCCGGACTGGAATGTGGGTCTGTCTGCTGAGGACTTGTGTACAAAGGAGTGTGGTTGGGCCCAGAAAGTAGTCCAGGACCTGATCCCATGGGATGCAGGCACGGACAGTGGGGTTACGTACGAGGTCAGTAAACTCCTGTCGTTGAAAAAGTAATCCTGATTCATAATAATCACAATTATTGAAATGTAGCTTTTACACCTGATAAATATTTAGTGGAACAGCCTTTAAAAATGTTATTAAAAACTTGGAGGGAGACTGAATCATCTCTTACTATAATCATGCAACAAAAGCAGCGGTGTCCCTCTGAATGTGTGTGACTCATCTCAGGTTACAATCTGCAGCCCCACAGCGATCACAGCCTTTTACAAACTGTTATTCTCTCCGCCTTTTACCCGCTGATAACCTTCCTCCTCACTTTCATCCCCAGCTGAGTCCGTCCTTCCCACTCACATTTTGACCTTGTCATTATACCAGCCTCTTCTTCTTCGTCTGCCCCTCTGCTCGCAGTCGCAATCACTCCCTCTTTCACCTCTTCACATACTGCCAGTGTGCAACAATTCAAGTGTCATCGCTCGCCAATTCTCCTTTAACGTCTCCCCCCCCGCCCGCCCTCACCCTGAGGTGCTGTCCGCTGCGTGTTGCGTGTCTCCAGTCGGCTCTAACAGATTAGGCTGTCGATGATGACATGTGTGAAACCTTTGGCTGATCCCTCGTAGCGCGCAGATGAACCCGCTGAACCGCGCTCTCTTGCTTGTTTTGGCCGGCCTCTGCAATAATTTCGCTCTTCATAGTCCTCTTTCTTTTTTTCGATCTTGTGCTTCAGCTTGCCTCCTGTGCATTATCCTTTGGACAGCTCCATAAGACTTGACAACACAAAATCTGCAAAAACTGTGAAATGAAGTGGCAGAATTCAAATCGTGTACAGCAGGGGTTTTTAAACTATGAGATGTGGCAGAAGGCACAGATTCTTTATGGGATGTAAGGGCTTTCTTAAAACAACAGGAAGTTAGTAATCATTGGTTGACCCGTCGATTCGACCCACTTATCAACGCGGCCAGCTGATGGAGCTGCAGCAGTGGCCATGACACACAGCTTATGAAGGCAATAAGCTACTTTAACAGCCTGGGCATCTAAGGCCCTGTTCACATTTGGTATCGCCACACGTCCTAATTGATCCAATCACAAGTGGACAGGTCTAAATACAGGTGCAAACACCCCTAAGATGCATCAAGGACACATTTGAGATCCAACCTCTGAGACTACATTCAGCGGGGGTCTGGGCCACATGTGACCACATTGTTTTAGCAGTTTGTATGCACATGTGTCCTGGGCCGCTACTCAACTGACAACACGAAGAAGCCACAACAACAGGCAGAGTGGTATAAATGCTGTCAGATTTCAATGTGGTTCACTGTAATGCAAAATACATGTTTTAGCTCCCCCTGTGCAGAAGATTTCACGAGTTGTTGCATGAGGAGAAACTGAAACTTTGTGAAACAACTAAGCCAAATTCTAAACCATCGGTCCCTTTGTGTAGATTCAGCATTAAATACAATACATTAAGATGTTTCCATACTTGTAAAAAGGTACATTTTGTGACTTGTGTGAGCAGAAACTCTGTCTACAACTCATCCTTAACTATTTGGGCCTACTTGTTAATTCGGTACATGTAAAAAACATTGTATTCCTTTGTTCCAGTGATGTAGGTGTATATTTCCATTTCAATCAGGAGAGACTAGTGAATGTAGTAAAGACAATATTTATTACAGCAGATGAGGTGAGATAATGAGTCAGAAGTCTTTGGCGCTTAGACTCTGCAGGGAGATTTCATGATCGTAGGGCGTCTGCTCTGAGCAGCAGCAGCAAGAAGGATCCCCCCCGTGGTGCCCAGACACTGGTGGTGGTGGCTGATGACTCTTCTGAGACATATGGGCTGATTGAAATGATGAAGCTGATGAAGCTGCGAAGGCTGGGCAGTGATGGGGAGGCGGAAGGCGCACGCAAGACAGCAGCATGAATGAACAAGAGGCAGGAGACAACTGTATTTAAAACGACAGCAGCAAGATGATCGGCTAACAGCGAAGGTGTGTCGCTGTGCTATTGGATGGATGTGCACGGCAGATGTGAGCAGCTGATATCAATTGACAGCCCCAGATGATGACAGGCAATTTGAGTGAGCATGAGTGAGAAGAGTGAATGAAAGGATGGTATGAGGATTAAACTAACGACTGAGCGTGCAGAAGGGTAGCCTTCCTGTCTGAACTTTCGCAGGAGCTTCATGTAGAGTGGGGAAGCGAGATCCGATCGCATGAGCCACTCAAGACGCCTAATGCCAGGTGTGAGTTGATGTCATGTTTTTAGGTTTCCTTATCCAGTGATAGTTGTGTGTAACACCTGGTATACAGTATACACTTTTCTTTATCTCTTATTGTTCTAAATTCATCATACTTAATGAAGTTTTCGGTAGTTGCTCGAGTCAAGCAATCATTGGGTTGTGTCCACGTGGTTGGATGCACCTACTGTAAGTCACTTTAGATAACAGCATCTGCTAAACAAGCATCATGTAAACTGAAGAGACTCCCACAAGTTGTGTGCTTGTTCCTGCATCGACATCTAAAACATGTGGGTGTGAAATATCCACAAAATAAAAGTTTTGCATATTTCTGTTTAAATGACAACCTTCACAAACGGTGCCGTCCGTACAGATCACACAAGTATCATGTTCGAGCTTCTCAGAGAGATCAATGAAAGAAACCCTCTATCCAAAAATACACGGCGCAGCGGAGGAACAGAGGCTATTCTGGTGGGACTTTGGCTCTCGGTTTGTTAAAGGCGCAGGACTGTAACAGAATAATGAGATCCGTCCTTTGTGCTATTACTTTTACTGTGTCTTCTAATTAGTGGCCACTCATTACCCTTCTCCCTATCTCACAGTCTCTCTCTCACACTAACAAAAAAACACTTGCGCTATTTCCCTGTGTTTTTTATGGGTGGCCTCAGCGGGGGGGTGAAGGATGAGCTGGTCTTCAGCCTCCAGACAGCCTCTGGCGGGGATGCTTCTATCGACCCCACGCTGGCAGACCTTTTACTGTTGACTAATAAGAGCATCTCCCATATAAACTACAGCACTCCTCCACAGCTGCACTCCAGCTCTGTGATCTGTCCTCTGCGTGACTTGTGCTGCGTGTGACTTTGACTGACTTTGCGCTCATTGTACTTGCACAACAGTATTTTTCAAGCAAATCCTGACAGTGTGTTATTTTTGAAATCCCAAAGATCCACAGCTTTGCTTTTTTTTCTCTCTCTCTCTCTCTTTTTGTCTTTCTGTGTCCTTCTTTTAGTCTCCCAACAAGCCCTCTACGCCCCCGGAAAAGATCCGTCCCCTGACCAGTCTGGATCATCCACAGAGCCCTTTCTATGACCCTGAGGGGGGCGCCATCACTCCCGTGGCGAGGGTGATGGTGGAGCGCATTGCCAGGAAGGTCTGTTTTTACAGCTCTTGCTACATTCTTGGTAGCTTTTCAAGGATAATGATCATAATGCAGGCATTTGCATAAAGCATCACAGCAAGCAAAAAAAAAAGGTCCTTGTTTGGGTTGTTTTGATCTGTTGGTGTGATTACACAGCCTCTGAAAAGATCCTTATGTTCTTCCAGCTCAGCTCCGCACCTTCTCTTCACACCTACACTTAGTTCTCTCAAAGTATATACGTGCACTACTTGACGTAAAAATTGATACTGGCATCTCTTAATATCTGTAATCATTGTGAGGTATAAAAGCTTCAAAAGTAGAGATGTAGAAGAAGGGAGAGAGACATTTCCTTTTTGGTGCTCAGCAGGTATAATGATAAGTTCAGTCCTGTACTTCCTGTATGTGCGGTGTGCTGGGTGGGAGTAGTGTTTCACAAAGTGAGAAAAAATCCCTGGGACACCTTTCAACAAGTCCGCTGCTTTCCAAATTGAACAAAAACGAAATGGAAGCTCTCCGAAATCTGATTTATGTCGGTTGTTAGTAGTGGTACAGTAGTAAGTGATGAGCAAGTAAACACGCTTTATATCCAGAATAATAAATTACATAATAACTCAATTGTGTTGTGATGCAACTCCAAAAAGAACTTGAAAAAGCATTGAAAAAGTCAAAGCTTTTATGCCGGCAGGTACTAAAATTCACTCTCTATAAAATACAGCTTTCCTCTTATTATACTTTGATGGGTGGTGAAACACTCTCTGGGAACTCTGGCTGCCAACCAGAAAGGGATAAAAGGTTAGCAGTCCTTCAGTGGCATCTAGAGGCAGCTGTGGGGATTTTGTTATTGCTTTATTCATTTGCCAGAACCCATTTTTCATCATTTACTTATACAAACAACACACACATGCACTCGGTTTACACTTGCTGAATGAATGTACATTCATTCTGGATACTACAGTGAGGAGAATGTGTTAAGAGAGCTGAGCAACAGAGCCCTTACAGAGTGCGTCTCAACACCGCTGTGTGTCTGTGCGTCCACAGGGGGAACAGTGCAACATCGTGCCAGACAATGTGGATGACATTGTAGCGGATATCGCCCAGGAGGAGAAAGAGGAAGGTCTGGACCCTGCTCTCATTTCTCTCTCTCTCTCTCTCACACACACAAGATTAAAAGCATAGTAAACAGTTGTAGGCTGTATATCGTATCTACAGTATACTCCACTCTCCATCTTGCAGATGATACTCCTGAGACCTGCATCTACTCCAACTGGTCTCCATGGTCAGCCTGCAGCTCGGCCACTTGTGAGAAGGGCAAGCGGATGAGGCAGAGGATGCTGAAGGCCCAGTTGGACCTCAGTGTGCCCTGCCCGCACACCCAGGACTTTGAGCCCTGCATGGGGCCTGGATGCAGCGATGAGGGTGAGTGTCTTTTCGAAAGACTGGAGGTTACTGTGAATGCAAGGAAAACAAACAAGTCCGTGATGACATAAAAAAAAAAACACTTCTGAAATAATTCTTCAACGCGGTTTAACGTCTTTTTTAGAAATTTTAGGGTTATTGCTTCCATTAATGTTTTGACACTCTTAAGAAGCGAGTGCATGTTTATAAAACGGTCTTTATTGCTGTAGGCCATCGCTAATGCCCAAAGTACAGCAGCAATTAAGAGCGAGCAGAGGCAACAAGAGCACTTTGTTTATAAGGCAGGCTTTTAAATTTTACAGTAAGTCAAGGTAAATTGCATGAGGTCATCAAATTTATTTTGTAAGAGTAATTCACCCAAGAAACAAGGTCTGCTGTTCTGTTTTTCTGCTGGTTCATGGTGAAGGAAATTGGTAAAGGGTCAAACAGCCATTTTAAGCAGGTTTACCAGTGTTTAAAAAACCCGCATATACACACACATTTTGGTGTAAAAGTGGTGTATATGTCTTTTTATCTCCCTACAATCATTTCTACCCTGGATGCAGCAGGTTGGGTGAAGATCAGACAGTCTGTCACTCCTTGTTTTCAACTGTTTGGTTTAATTGAATGACTTGTGAAACATAAAGACTTTGATGACCCTATTTTCTTCTAAAGAAAGGAAGCGTGCATGTACTTATGGACAAGAGGCTTGTGACAGCACAGGATGTAAACATTAATTGCATCCCACTTTAATAGCTGTAACGTTAGCTAGGTTAGCCTCTTGGACATGAGAGACTAGCTCTTACATGAAACTGCTCACAATAAGGTCTCTGGATTATCTCGTAAAGATTTTTTTGTAGTAAACTCTCGGTCCCTTTAAGATGAATCCACTGGTTGGAGTTGCCTGTTAGTGAAGCGAGCCGTTCATTGCTTTTTAAATGGCAGAGAGATTGCTCTTTTAGAAGGTCATTATTTGTGCTTTGTTTCACACTTATTGCAGAAATATTAAGGCCCCACTTACACTAATATGGCAACGTTTATTTATATAGCAGCTTTTATAACTAAGTCACAAAGTGCTTTATCGGGCAAAAAAGATCAAAACACTTCAGCGCTGCAGTTGAATAAAATCTGGCAAATTAAAGTGCAGAAAATACTACAAGAGGCAAAATAGGCAGCGAAATAAACAATATAAAACCGTTTGAGTCAGCCAGAAATCACATTGGCCATAGATCCAGCCTCACAGATTATTCCAATTAAATGTGCTGAGATATTAACTCCTGCTTCCTCCTGTTTGTGCCCATAACACACGCACACTGGCATCTTTCTTCAGTGTAGCCTGGCTGGCTGCCTACACATATTAAATGGGACCAGAATAACATCTTGGAGAGACTACGTATAGGAAGGGCAATAATTTCTACATGGTTCATTAAGTGTGGAAAACGAAGCTGAAAGTTGGCATTTTAACCTCACAGTCACTGTTTCACTTCAAATCCAGCGAACTGGAGCACAGGGCCAATACAGCAAAACAAATGTCACAGTGTTAATATTTACCTTCTGCCACTTTATCTCCAGACCCAAGCTCATCTGCTACTGGATCCCAGAATTATGAGATTCAAATCAGTCATTGCTGGCTTTTATTAGTCATTTTGTCCCATGTCCCATTTATCCATTTAGTTATTTTTGACATTTTTAAATTCCTATTCTTATATAACTTTTCATAGCAGAGACGGTCCGCTGGAGAATGTGGTGACGGTTAGAGCACATTATAACTATTATATGATATCCATCAAAAGTGTTTATCTTGTCAATGTGTACTTTCTGCACAGATGCAGACATGAGGTGTGTGTAATGTGCACAACATGGTTTACTGTGAGATTTGAAAGATGTCTCTCTGCTGTCTTTTTCTGATTTATTAATAATAGATTCAAAAGCATAGTTTGCCTCAAGAAACTTAATCATTATCTATTTTATGGCTCACTGTGCTTGAACCTAAAAATTTTCCCTTTGGACCCCCGGGTCTTCATAAAGTGATGAACTACTGAGCCACGGCTATTGTTTAGATAAGCTGGTTCATGCATTACTAGTTCATCTTTCATCCCTGCATATGTTGAGTCTGATGCCACCATGTCATTAAAAACTTTTGTGAAAAGAGAAATAGTTTTCACCTGTATCCTCGGCTAAACTGGAATATAAACTTCGGATTATTCTTGCCAGTGGAACTACAAACAAAGAAATGAAGCAACATGATCCCCCACATCTAGGACTTCCTCTCCTTCCTGATGGTTTGACAAGGAATGGCTACAAATTTATGTTGACATGAGAGAAAATCTTTTGTTCTGTGCGGCCTAAATAGACAGCAATAGTGCCTTCTTGTGGCCGTCACTGTGTGTTGTTTTAATGACTTTATATTATTCTAAATTTTATAATATAAGCATTATACTCAGGGGAGAACTTTTTATAGAAGAGATGCAGCTCGGAGCGATTCACACCGAGAGAAAATAACAATTAGAGAGAGATCGTAGATGACTATAACAGCCCGTATGCCACAAAGGAACGGTTGATTAACTTTTAATTTAGCAGAAATAATTTATAATGAAGGCAGGAGAGTGTCAGTGTTGTTGCATGGTGAGGGTTTTTTTTTTTGGCAGTCAAGTCTGACTTTCTGTCCTTGGATCCTGAGGGAGACTGTTCCCAGAGGCAGCATCACTGTAGGGCTTTTATGCCTCTCACTGTTTGGGTGCAGTGAGCAGTAGAGAGAAAGATCTGATGGCTCTATCTGGGACTTATAGCATATGTATAAGCCTTATACTCGGGGGCACGTCGGTGAATAGATTTATAGACAAGTAAGACGATCTATCCTCAGACTAACTGGAAGACAGTGCAGGGACTCCTGTCTTTGGTCCAGTTACACTGCCAGCAGCATTTTATACGAACTGTGATGGACTTTTAGACATTTTGCAGACACCTGACATTTATGCACTGCAGTAATCTAACCTACAAGCTTCCTCCGTATCTCGGGTAGAAGTGGCCGTTTTTTAATGTTCAGAAACGACTGTATGCTGATTTAGTTACATTCTTTATGTGCAACTAGAAAGTTCAGACCCACATTACACACATTTAGCTAACAGCCTGTTCTTTCCTGCAATGTAATTTAACTGACATATTGAAGTTAGGCAGTGGTGGGAGAAGTATCCAGTTCCTTCACTTGACCACGCTCTGGAAAAACTGCACTACAAGTAATAGTCCTGCATTTACTTAAGTAAAAGTATGTAAATATGATTTGCATAATGCACTTTAAGCATACAATTAAAAGTACAAAAAAAATGCCTCTGTCATCATTTTACTGTTATATATGATGTTAGGATAGCTGCATTCATTTGCTTATGTTGCATTTTACTGCTGTAGATTTGGAGATACATGGTTTTTACTGGACATGAAGGGTCCAAAGTAACTAAACCTAGTAAAAAGCACAATAATGGTTCGTTTTCACGGCAGACATCAAAGCAGGAAAAGCCCATCTGTTACCAATAACATTAACAATGGCTTTATTCCACTAAGTGTCTCAGTAAGCTATGTCGCCGAGCATGCACAATATCAGAGCCCTGGAAGTAGCTCACCTGAATAGAATACAGCCATCACTGATGTTATGAGTTTCACCTGTGCGTTTCCTGCTCTGACAAATCAAAATGTCTGCCGTGAAAAGGGTATATTGCCTCTGAAATGCTGTACAATACAAGAACTTAAATTTGTACTTCATTACAGTACTTGAGTAAATTTAAATTCCAGCACTGGTTGATCACAAGGGCAAAAACTAGAACCCATGTGCCTCACTTCAGCTACCAGTGACTTGTTGAGCAGAACTTCATGAGTGTAATTGTTATAGTTACACAAAAAAGGGACTCAAAGGCGACACACACACACACACAGAAGCAGGAAGGTAAAGAAGAAAGAGTGAGCTTTAATGGTAAGCTTAAATGAAAGCTCCAAACTCAAAAAAATCCAAAAATGTGAGTCACAAAAGGGCTGGCAACGAATAGAATCCAGTAAACCAAACACTAATGCAACAACAGAGGAAAAACCATAAAGCCATGGGGAAGAAATCCGAGACACAGGGAGCAGAGGAACTCACAAAGAGTAAGAGAACAACAGAGGCTTAAATAGACGGGGACTAATCAGCAAATGAAACACAGGTGAACAGGAAACCAAAGGCCAAACCAAAAACTCAAACCATGACATTAATGCTATGAAACTTCGACAACACTACAGAGCAGCTTCACCAAGTTCAACCCCGCAAGAAACCATGAAAGTTTTTGTTTTTGCTTTACACTGATGATTATCAAAAACAGGAATATTAACACACAGATCCACTTAACAACCCCCAAAATGACGAAACAAGCTGTGTGTTGTGTGTGTACCAAAGGAGCAGATAGACAGAGAGACAACTAAAAGATGCAACAAGCTTTTGAACATTACGTGTAATAATTAAACTCATGACTGTCAATCACACATGAAACGAGACGTTCAGGTGCAGCAGTTTTCTCTCTAGTTGTGTTGTTCTTCTTCCAGACAACTGATGTCTGCTTAGCTATAAATTCACATCATTTTGAGTTTAACATATTCTGTCAGTGAGCAAAATCCCGGACCTCTCTTCAGGCTTTCTGACTTCACCTTCTTCGTCCTCTGACTCTTCAGATGCCTCCACCTGTATGCTGTCAGAGTGGATCACCTGGTCTCCGTGTAGTGTGTCCTGCGGGATGGGCTCACGGTCCCGGGAGCGTTACGTGAAGCAGTTCCCTGATGACGGCTCGGTCTGCACCCTGCCCACAGAGGAGACTGAAAACTGTGTGGTCAACGAGGAATGCTGTGAGCTTTCCCTCCTCCTTTTAAGTCATGTTATGGATTTAATGTAAGCGGCATCGTGGTTTATCGTGTCTTGTCTTTCCCTCTTGCCCTTAGCTCCCAGCAGTTGCCTGGTTACAGAGTGGGGGGAATGGGATGTCTGCAGTGCCACTTGTGGTCTTGGCATGAAGCGGAGAGAGCGTTTGGTGAAGATGCCTCCTACAGATGGCTCCATTTGTGGGGCAGAGGTGCTAGAAGTGGAGAAGTGCATGATGCCAGAATGCCGTGAGTTGCTGCGTTTTCAGGACCACAACTTTCCCGACACCTCCCACACTTCAAATCTGGAGAAAAAATGTCTCATTAAACTGCAGGGCACAAGGGGCTGGTTACCCAACTGTAGATCCATGGAAGTAGCACTGATGGGACAATACATTAGTATTTTGTTTTTAAAAAGCACTAATTAAAACAGAAACTGAATACGCTGATATGAAACAAACTGCCAGCTGCAACTCTTCCTATTTCTTTTCTTTTAAAAAAGTGATTTGATCAGCTGCAGTGAAAATATGTCCTGCATGTTAACTCTGGATGCGTGTGTTACTGTGTGACTGTTCTGTGTAGATACAATCCCCTGCATGCTGACTCCGTGGTCTGACTGGAGTGACTGCAGCGTGACCTGCGGGAAGGGTCTGAGGACACGACAGCGCAAGCTCACGTCCCCCGTGGAGCTGGGAGACTGCACAGAGGAGTTAGAACAGGTGGAGAAGTGCATGCTGCCAGAGTGTCGTAAGTAATAAACATCTCTGTTTACACACCCACATGCTGTATATATATGTGTATATGTATATGTGTAATTTATGTAAATGCAATGATAATCCTTTGTTATGCAACCTGGTGCTTTAATGCAGCTACATACATTACAGATGTAAGTTACTTCACAGCACAGAGAATAGGAGTATTTCTGTGTACCTGTTTTCAGATTTACAGTAATTAAGGGCTTGCTGGTCTATATGAGTGGTAACGGATTCCTGTCAAATGCATGAAATAGCCTGACAGACAGGAAATGCTCCAAATGAAATGTCCTATCCTAATATTTGAAGGGATTATAAATAAATACCTTTGAAATAAGTGACATTAGTTAGTCAGTAAGTCAGAGCTGTAAGACCGCAGTGAAATAGACCACATTCACACAGCAGCCATTTTCCTCTGACATCACACTCCGGGTGGGAGAGATTATTGCAATATTTCAAGGTAACACAACAAATTTGATAACCAGATTTGTTTTACCTTGAAATATGGCCCGATATCCCTCCAGATTTGTACTATCCATCATCTTTTTAGTTGCTAATCAACCAGTGAAATGACAACAGTTTGTCAGATTCACCACGTGTATACGACGTGCAACCTAGAAAACATCAGCGTAACATTATCCTAACATTTGAGCTTCCCACCCTACGATGAGCCGCGTAGTTATAAAAAGAAGAATTACACTCTTTAGACAGAAATCTGTCGCATCCTTAACCCACTATCTTGATATAAATGATAACTTGACTTCACCAAGAAGCGAGAAAAGCTGTTGCCAGAGTGAGAAACTTTCAGGAGAAACACAATTTCTCATGATTTGTGTCCCCCATAAGGATTGTAATTTATGTATAAATCCATGTTGTTGTTTTTAGGACTTTGAGTTGTTAATACTATGTTTTATTCATGTCAGGGCTTATTAGTTTACGGCAGTTGTGAGGATGCTACATCATACGCATGTGGTTATGAGAAAACAAATCACACCCTCTGGCAAACCAGAAAACTATTCTCCGCGGTGCCGCTGTATAATTTAAGATAAGACACAGTACATTCCCTGGACGTGGATTCGTATATAATCCATGACCCACAGTTGCCCCTCTCTCTGTCACAACTGCCTCTAAACCCCTTTCTCTCTGTTCAATTGTGTCTCTTCAGCCATAGACTGTGTCATGTCTGAGTGGACTGAATGGTCAGAGTGCAATAAGTCCTGTGGGAAGGGTCACACGATCCGGACGCGCATGGTGAAGCTGGAGCCTCAGTTTGGAGGCGACCCCTGCACTGAAACCATCCAGAGGAAGAAGTGTAAGATCAGGAAGTGCAACCGAGGACAGGCCAACAGCGACGAGAAGAAACGACGCAAGGAGCAGCGCGAAAAGAGGAGGAGCAAAACGAGCAGAGCCGACGTCACCTCCGAGCATCCAGGTCGGCCCTCGCCCTCGTCGCATTCAGAATTACATCACCGACATTGTAATGACCGTCTCTCTCATCCCTCTTTCTTGATTTCTGTCTTTTAGGGTGTAAAATGAGACCGTGGTCGAGTTGGACGGACTGTACCAAGCTGTGCGGCGGAGGTATTCAAGAGCGGCTCATGACAGTGAAGCAGAGGTTTAAGACTGCCCAGCTGTCCAGCTGCAAGGACAGGAAGGAGATCAGGGCATGTAACGTGCAACCCTGCTAGGAAGGAGTCGGGGGACTGGGGGTTGGTGCGTAAGGGAGGGAGGGGATGACAGCGGGGCTGGGGACAGGACAGGGCATGGCACACTGTTGCACAATGATCCAATGCACTCCGTTTATGGCTGAAGCAGCACACACTTGAATCTGCGTCGGTTAAATCCAGAGCTCAGGTCAGTTACGCTGAAGATCTCACTGGAAAACTCTGGATTTAAACCCGGCCGATTCTTCTGTGCTCTCCAACTAGCTCTGATACACGTACGGCTCTTTTGCAAGGTTACTGTAAACTTGTTGTGGTATAATATATCTTGAAAAATATAATTATGAACTATAAATTGATTTAATAATAAAATAAAGAACTGTTATATCTTGTGGTATCCTTCAGTAGTACAGTATATTCCAGACTTTTAAAGCACAGGTGCCCAGCCATTCCAGTGTTTTATATGCCTTCAATCGTTCAGTTGTTTCTAGGACACAAAATGCCCAGTTGACTTTTTACCCAGCTATATTGTTGTACATGTAGATGCACCACGATTGAGATCTCTATGATTTTGAGCATTACTAGAAGATTTTGTTATTTTTTTGCTGTGGAATTTTTTGATAAGAATGTGTCCCAAGATTCTTACCAAAGTCTTGTGTAGATGTTTTCTAGAGCTCCTCCCCTCCTTTTCTTTATCTCTGTTCCTCTAACATATTAATATTTTGGAATAATATCACCTTTACAATAAAAGTAAACGTGACAACTTGTCACCGGGGTCTGTCTTTTTATTTGGTGTACACTTCTGCTGCCACTAGATGGCGATAACTTGCTGAAAAACCTTTGCCTTGACTGGTCATTACTGAGGCCGCTTGTTCCAATGACATGCTGTACCCACCTTAACCCCTTTTCTGTACATCCATGGCCACAAGGGGGCAGTGTGCTGGAAATCCAAATCAAAAATGACAGATACAGGCATTTCAATCATTTAAGTATTGTAATTTGGTATACAAGTAATATTTGAAACCTGCCTGAAACTGAAAATATGCAGCACTTTATAATTCATAAAGTAGCAAACTGACTAACTTCTAGTGAAAGGAAATGGCCCAGGAAAATAATTTGACAGTAATGGCCTTCTTGACAGAAACTGATGAGGATTCAAAGGTCCTTCGCTGCTCAGGGCAGATGCACTCTCACTTTAAAGTATCATGGAGGTTGGACTGAAGCTGAAATCTTGAAAGAATCGCCCCCCCCTCCCACCCCTTTACTCTCTAGTGTAATTGGCGGGGGGAGGGGATGGCGTCAGGCTTTCCTCACCGTGAGGAACTCTGGGAACAGGGGTGAAAAATTCAATACGCACACATCACAATGCCACTGCTGTTTCCATGCCAACCCAGTCACACATGGGGGAAGCCTACACACTTCACAGGCTCTGGAAAACATGGAAGGGGAATTATCACCGCCGTTATTGAGCTGTAGAAACAGAAACTGCTGCAGAGACTGTGTGATAAGAGGTTGCATGGGTTAAAAAATAAAAAATAAAGAAGTGTGTGTTTGTTTATCTTCATGGAGGATCTGGTTGGAAGCCCCTGAAGACCTCAGCCAGGCGAGTGCAGTGCACGCTGGTGGTTGTGCAGTTGTGCAGTTCTGAGATCAGACTCAGACTGGAAATCAACTCAAAGATGCGCTCATGCCAGTAGACCTTCCACGTCTCTGTGATATTCTAATGAGTCTCCTCTGTCTGTGGACACATTGATGAATATTTATATTCTGGGGGCAGGCCATGATGCTGACATAAAAACTGAGCTCTTCAACCTTTTTTTCTCATTTATCTTGTTTCTCACTGAGCTTCTGAGGATTCAGCAACTGTGAGGAGAAATCAGGCCCGTGATGTGGAGAATAGAGATGTCTCCAGCACTTTAGTTACAGTAGGAAGCATCTTTTAGCATCACTAAGTTCAGCCGTAACCTCTTCTGCTAGCCTGTTTTTAAGTCTTTGTAAGATGTACGTGCTGTAGGTTACTGCTGCAATGGCCTGTCCTTATTTATGCCTCAGGCACAACACTGTGGTGGAGGGAGTGTACAGCCAGTTTATGTGTGTGAGATTTATAAGACTCTTGGAACATGGATCATCAGTCTCAGACTGATATATTAGGTTTTAAGTCATTTCCGGTTTTCATCTTGGTCGAACTCTTGCCTTTGAGTCACAAAAACTGAAACGATCATTGAAGACAACAGTGTGTACCAAACCCGTCGATTATCACTTTTTAATGTGAACATCTGTGTGCACATTGAATAATGTACGGAAGCTGTGTAAATCGCCTACCAAGATAAAATACTAGGCTTAAGATGTCTAAATTACATTTTCACATTAGCTTTAACAACAATAAGAGTCTACAGCTCTGTGAGCAACACTGAGACACTTAGCTGTATGTTAGCATGCTCACACTGACCATGGATACATGTTGAATTTTTCATGAGCAGCCTATAATGCTTGGTTACAGTCTTTCCATGTAAGCATGTTAACACTTGCTCATTAGTACTAAACACAAAGTGCAGAGAGGCTGATGGGAATTTCATAACTCGTTAAATGTTGCCAACGTACGTTTCTGCAAACCACAGACACGTATGTCAAAACTTTAATTTCTTTATATTTCACCTTACGTTTCTTTAGCCTTCATGTTTAGTTTTATGTTGTTGTCGGTATCCAGCGGTGCTTACGGCTCCGCCACCATCCCCCTCGATGCCATGCTATGAAAGTCAGGTCGTAAACATGTAATGTGAGCGTAATATGACGTGTACAGTTCGAATCTCAGTGTAGTACGTCTGACACGTGCAAATTTGAATGTAATCGTGGGTTGTAGAAACATAAAACATTTGATTATTGCAACTGGGCTGGGATTTCATTGGTTTTGTGGTATTTTGTCGTGAAACAAAGTATTGAACGAGGTGGAATACCGACCTGATGGCACTAGATGGAAATTTCAAAAATTCATGAGGAAACAAAATGTCATGACAGTAACTCAATAAGTCTTCAAAGCCACATACATACACACACACACATACATACACACACACACACACACACACACACACACACACACTCTCAATAGTGGCATTAGTAAAAAAGTCCACCAAAGTTACGTTTCATCGATCGACTGGCTGACAGACTGACAGTGCCATCCCTCGAGCTATGCCGCTAGCATGGCGGCTCGCACATGAATTTATCCTGAGCACATTTCTACCAAATTTGATCATGATCACATTATCATAAATCTTGTGGCTTCAGAATATTCAGATTTACTAAAACTGATTCTATCAGATTAGCATTGAGAAACCCGAGGCCCACAAAGCCCCTCTGAAGAGTAAAGGACACTGAGTCCAACACACTGACTTGTAGACTGCTGAAGAAAAATCTGACGTGCCTTCAGTGTTTACTGTGTACCTTGTTTGCAAATACTTTATGCTTATTTGACAGTTTATTGGGTGCACCTTGCTAAAACTAACGCAGCAGCACGACTGCCAAGTGTTGAAACCTAACTGACTTCAGGGTTATAACATCTTTTGTAGCTTCATGTTTATTTTAGAGGCAGTAGTTTATGGCGCTGTCGAGATTCACTGCCTCACACTTATTTAGTTCCCTGCCTTCTACTCAACAAAATGCTCTCATCTGACATTTTACCTACAGCACACACACAGCTGCTCCAGGAGGAAAGACATGTCTCTGAACTATCTGTTCTTAGATTTCTTTAAAAAGTCTTTGGAGAATATTTCCTGTGTTCTTTTCAGGGAACCATTGCTTTTGGGGGCCTCTAAAGCACACTGAGACATTGTCTCTCTACGCATTGCCCTGACTACTAGACAATGCCAGTGGATTGTAGCATTTTCTAAGCAGAACTTGTGTTCGATGTTGGGTAAAGGGAGATATTTTGCGAGGAGATGTTGACTTCTGTGGCAGTGTTGTGATGTGATCATTAGTGACACCACAGCCGACTGCTTAAAAAACATCTTGCGTATCACTGCTGAAGTTTACTGTAGTTTCTGCACGTTTTAACCCATTAATTACAAATTTGCATGACTAAGATCGCCATTTTTGAAACAGTTGGCTACTCTAGGGTTTTAGTTACTTTCACCGTCTTCCAGGCAGCCTTTGTTATGTAATAACAGTAATAAAAAGCGAACTTAGTTGACATTGTTGTGTCTGCTTTGATTTTCTGGCACGGTTTGCTGCCTTTTTATCAGAGCAATATAAGCAGATTAGATGAAATATTTGACTGAGGCAGATCCTAGTAAACAAGGAGTGAGAAAGAAAATCCATTAACTTTGAGGCCTTGGCGGTCTTGCCTCTAAATTAAAATGAAAACATTTTTTTTTTAATTCCATAACAGCATCTGTGCCTTGTAGAAATATTTGTATGATTAAAAACAAATGGTATTGTGTATTATATATCACTTTATGTTGTGTATTTTATAATGAATTTAATTGTCCATTATGACTAAATCTGATGAAACCAAATATGCACCAAGTTAAGGAATGTGGCTGTCCACTTATCAGCATGATTACACAACTGTTACTGTCAGTTATTATAAAGCAATTTAAGAATTAAAGCTCTTAATGACACATAATTGCCCCCTTCCCCTTTAGTAATCTATCTTATAATATATATGTTAATGAAGCTTAACTCATATCAGAAATAATATCAAGTTTGATTCTTTCTTTATGAATCACTTTATAAACAAAGTGTCGTCTTCGTGTCGTTGCCTGACACACATTGCAGACGTGCCCCGTGCTGCTTTGGCATCTGTCTGCTGACGTGACGAGCTCTAATTTCTGCCGAGCAGTTCAAACAATCATTTGTCTCCTTTAAAATGATCCTGTGATGACAGTGGGAAAGCTCAGCTGAATGGGGTTTGGTTGTATAAAGTGGATTATTATTGTTTTCTTTCACTCTGACAGCAGACATTTTGTTTAGCTTTGTCAGAGGCAGTGAGCCATGAGAGGAGCTGGGATGTTGGGGTGATTGAGTTGGCAAATTCTGCTCGCTTGGCTTTGATTTGCCTCTGAGCCTTTTTTGAATGTGACGGGGTCAATCCATTATCGACAAAACTTACAAAAGGAGGGGAGGAATAAATACAGCAGCCCTTCAGCTTTTTAAATGAAAAGTACAGGAATAGTATAGCTCCCCCCGTTTCATTGGCCTCGCAGGCAGTTCCACCGTCTGGACAGAGAGACAGAAGAAATATAGGATTTCATAAACTAATAAACCTCAGAGGGGAAATCAATATGGTGGCTGGCCCTGCAAAGGCTTTTTTCCACAAATTTATAGACCACAGCAGCAATCAATGTCCGCAGTTTATAACCTGTTTAGACTCGGAAACAGGAGGGATCTGTGAAATGTCAGTTAGCATTAGAGCACACTCAGAATATTTAGTTAGATAAACAATTATAATGTGTGAGGCAGAGATGGGGCATCTCCGTGTGAAGTTTTGCAGCCCCAGGCCACAGATAGCCTCCCCGAGGGCACAGCTCATTATCCGGCTCCAGTGTCATGCATGTTTAATTTGGAAACCTGGAACGGCTATTCTGCTCATTGTCCTGTTCATTTTTTTTTTCTCTTTCATTTACTGTCACCCCTTTCTAGTGCTGGCAAAGAGCAGGAAAACCCTTTTACAGTGATAGCACTAGATGATTTTCCTGTCATGTTATCTTCCTGTTGCTGGGGAAACACATTTTGCAGGGATTCACAGAGCGCTAATCTGAAATTGACTGGCATTCCACAGCAAGACTGTAGAGACTCACTCTGAGGCTGCAACGTCTGATTGTCGTTGTAAATTGCGGGTCTCAACACAAATGAAAAACAGAACATTGAACGATATGGGATTATTGTCCGACACGATAAATATTTTAGGTATTACAAATTATATCCCAAAAATGAATCCCTGCTTCTCAATTTACTCTAATAATTGTCTCACGTTGTTCTTACAAGCCAATACTTCACATTTTCATTTTGATTTTAGCAATTATCAGAAATGTTAGCGGGTATCTGCCACCACTTCGTAGCACAGTGGTGAAGTACACGGGAGCACGTCCCCACCACTTTTTCTCCCTTTAAACGGCCAATCTTTTTCTCTGTCACTTTTTTTTGCATAACTTGTTCAAAATGTTCTCAAAAGTAGCTTTCACCGAGAAATGTAAAAGCTCCTCTCTGTAAGATAGTTGATTTTTGAGTCTAGTTCCCAACTTTGGGTTTAACAACTCGTCAAATACTGACACTGGGTTGGCAGGTGTTCCCGTGTACCTCACCATGCAAGTGGACATTCAAACAGACAAAAACACTGTGCTGCAACGTGGTGGCACATACCTGCTAACACTTCCGATTACTAAAATCAAAATCAAAATTGAAAATGTAAATTTTCAACAACGTAGAGAGAGAAAAATAGGATCACTTACCCTATTTTGACACTCTAATACTTAGGTCTTGGTCTCTATCGTGTGGGACAGTAGCTGTCTTATGTCTCTCTGTAAGACACAGATCAAATAGCAGTGACGGTGGACTGACTCACAGTGTGTTTGTAAAGGTGTAATGCCCTGTGTACTCCCCTGCCACACTCCAGATATCAATGGTGAACTGAACGTTTTGCAGTGTTAAAAATTCTCCTTGAGGGTCTCATTGTTACCATGACAACACAGCCCTCCCAACAGTTTGAACTCTTAAATAACCATATGGCTTTAAAGGGATAGCTCGCGCACATGAGTCTCCTGCCGTTAAAAATTGCATTTCACCAGCAGTGTCACAGACAACCTCGCGCCACAGGGCAAGATTTTCTCCGCTGCCAGTGGATGGGCTTCCGCAAAAAATAAGCTCGACAGAGTCGGTCGAGGTTAAAGTCAGGTTTTGTGTTGCTTAACATTTTAACGATTAATAATTCACCTCGAGCAAGTGATGACAAACTCTACGGTTTCAACAAATGATTCAAATTTGACTTCTAAGCAGTTGGGCCTTGCCTTTAGCCACAAGTCTTCTAACAGACAACACAGTTTGTATTCCGACGAGCCACAGCTCACGTATAATGTTCATTAAAGTGAAATGCCAGTATGTTTTACAACAGTAATTAAGTATTAGCTGTTTTCTTCGGAGCGGATTCTATAATCCACTATAATGTCTAATTAAACAGACCTGGTTTGTTTTGATCTCTCCCTCACGGCACCTTCCAAATAGAGACTAAGCTGTTTGTTGGCGCGTCCATACGTGGGTGTGTTTACAGCACGTCTCTGTGGCAACATCAAGGGAGAACTTTAACCTCTCTCACTAGGTCCGCTGACTCCTTCCCTTCAACCAGATTGGTATGAGTCGCAGGTAGAGACAGAGACAACCAGCATCACACTTCCATCTGTCGTCATGTCTTTTCTTACTGCTGTCAGCCAAAGCACTCGAACATAAAATCAGGTAATTAAGAGACACCCAGGGAGTAAAAAAAGCTCTGCCAACGCTGGATGATTCTCTGACTCGAGGCTGCATCAACAGCGATAATTTCTGTTTTTGAGATATTGGGTTTAGTTTTCTCACTCAGGATTTGGATTCATGTCTCTATCTCTGTAAGCTTGATAGCTGAAAACACCAGTTTTGATAGACATAGGGTAATTGTCTCAGGATAAAAATCCCAGATCCAGATCGGCACCAAACCAGAATCAATTATTGCGCGGCCGGAGGACTATCTGACGACTGAGTTTCATGGAGATTTGAGTTACACTGCAGACTCTCAGACACGAGACACAACCTCCTCAACAGAGTTAATTATTTTTATGGCTGCTTGTGTCTGTATTGTGGGTATTTATTTTGTGAAGTTATAAGGTTGACTGTAGGCTAATTTATTTTACCGGTAATCCTCTGGCAGTTCTCTCTCCATTTAGTGTTGCCAAGACTCAACAAAAGCTTTGAGACCTCGAGGCAAAGCTCTGTTTCCTCACTTAAATATATTGGCACATGGCAGACCGACACATGGCAGACCGTGTCGCTCTTTTTCGCAGTCTGATCCAAAGCATAGTCTTTTTCAATTAAAGCCTATATTTTTCCACGCACATTTGTTGATACATTATTTATTGAACATCCCCTGGACGGAAAAGGACAGAAAGTCACAGACAAAGAGGACAAACTGTTCCACGAAGGGAAGTGCTGCTTTTGTAAACTTGTCACCTTCAGACTACTTTATAACCCCTCACAGCACTCTCTGACTGGGACAGGCTAATTGCCCTACAGTCCTGCTAACACTTACTGCAATTTACAGTGTAATTTCACACGATTTATAGTGTAGTTCGTCATTTGAATCATAACTCAGGGAGAAATATTCATGGAGGAGGTAATGTTCAGGTTGTATTTATATTGTGTTTTGCCATGCTTGTCAACTTTCTTTCTCATTCTCTGACTCGCTCCCCGGATGTTATGGCGACAGGCGATTTAATGAAATGCACCACTACCTTATGTAAAAGTATGGATTTTGTCTTGGTTTGAACATTGTTGGAAGCATTTGGGATAATGTAAGTACACAACTCAACAAAATATCAAACAAAAATCATCCTTTTTAGACATTTTATTAAATCTCTAAACGAACCAGCAGGAAGGTAAAATGAAAGTAAAACCAATAGCTGGGGAGGTAAATGGAGGTGAACGGTTGACAACCACATTGTGCGGCACCTATTAAGAAATATGGTGTAATGTATTTCACAGTCGCGATATGCTACCAAATTGGAATATGCAACCGGATTAAGCACAATAAAAACAAATGCGTGAGCCTTCGGCAGTAAAGATATGCAGCTCTCAGGGGTTTGTTGTGCCTGTTTCAAATTTTATTGTATGATTTGAAATGAGAACGAGTCGAGAAATGGGACTTTCCTTTTGTAAATCATCTTGCAGCAGCTCATAATGGGAGCAGAAAACAAACTTACCTTTCTCAAGTGCGCAGCTATGGAAGGCTCGTATTGTCACCAGAGCACTAAAATCTATAATACAGTAAAGTACTGTAGAACCTATTTTCATTCAACAAGAATTTGTTTTACTCTTTAATTTAGCCGGAACAACAAAGTAAATGCTGTTATCCATTTTTTTCGCTGTTTTATTCCACAGTAAAGTTTGGACACTTAAAGCAACATTGGCAATTTGTGAACTAAGTTCCTTAGTGTCTCATTAAACGCGCATGATTAGCTATTTTTGATCAACCCTCATATGTGTTATTCTATTACCGTGCCGTTTTATTTTAGTTTTTCGGATGACAATACAGGCCTTCCATCGCTGTGCACTTTAGAAAGATAAATGTGTTTTTCCACTCCATATGAGCTGCTGCACTGCTGGACAATCATGCCCGCTGGAAGCACATTTTCAAAACTGTAGACCCATTTCTGAACTTGTTCTTATTCCAATACAATAAAGAACAAGACATAGGCAGAATAAATCCCTGAAGTGTGGGTGTAGCTCGCCTGCCGAAGGCGCACGTTTACAAAATTACTGTCACAGCTGCCACGAGAAAAGGGCAAAAGCATTTGTTTTCATTGTACTGCATCTTTTTGTATATCGTGTATTGGTAGCACATCCCCGACCATGAGATTATTCCATAATTACTTGGGTACCACACAATGTCATCGCTGTCAATTGTTCAGCTCTATTATACAGAGGTGCACAATACTCCATCCCTCTTAGATTTCTAATTGTTTCTCCTCGTCTGGTTTTCATTGGCTGGGCTTACATTTGATTAGCAGTAGGAATCACTGAGCGTTTGATATGTATTGATCATATGACAAAGTTACACTGTAAACTACAGGCTGTTTTATAACGTGTTGTTATAGGCCGTTAGAGGCTGCTGATTAAAATGGAACCCATCCTACTTCATGGCTATAGAAATGCTGTGTTTTCTAATTATACATTTCCAGTTAAGTTGGTGTTTCTTTGTACACAGTCTGTACAACATACACTGCTTGTGATATGCTTACATCCTGCTTGAGTGTGACATCTGCTCTTGCCCTTGGGTTTGGCTCTTGGGTTTCCAATATATTGGGGACGCGTTCAAGTCACATTTGATAGTATTGTCACCCAGGGGAGAGATAATGGGACCTGACTTTTCTCGGGCACAGGAACTATATCTTCCGATCCGACAGTCTCATCGGTATCAACATTTCAGCAATCTGTGCTCGTCCTGACTATTGCAGAGAGTCTTCTGCTGCTATTTCAAATTCTATAAGCTACCGCGACAATATAGGGGCCATGTGAAGTATACTGTAGTTTTGCTGTCTCACTTGTCTTTAGCACTATTTGCAAACGTCTAAATTCCACCCAGGTGGTAAATTGGAAAAAACCTGCATGTGTGTAGAAAGGGAGATCACGACCAAACCAGAACATGCATGTTTTTGAATGAGCAGGTGTACATTCACAAACCCTGCATCCTGTTTTCTCACAACATCAACATATCTCCCTGTCAGCTTTCCCTCCCTGAAGGTATTAACTACATTCAGCACATGGCCGCAGATAAAGACTCAACATAAAACCTCTCACGATCCTGTATCAACTGTTCTTTTGGCCTCCCCTGATTTGACACAGACAGATAACCACATGGCTTCTGGCAGATTATATCACAGAGTATGTAGTTGAGAATACAAAGGCATCAAATGCACAATGTGTGCTACCCCACATTATACCAGAGTGTACACCAGGGGTGTGATGGCACTGTGGGTGCAGCAGCGAGGGAGCTTTTCCCTTACATCGCCATCAACGGGGGACGCTTATTGTCCACACTGATACACCAATAGACAGACATTACAGGGCTGCCACAACCTTTTTGGCAACACTAACGTGTACTGTAGTGCCGAGCAGACGCCGCTCAGTTAGTGTGAGCAGGAAGAGCAAAGACAGATTATCTGCGAATCAATGAGTAGAGCTCAGTGGAGGAATGACCTGTTTATACAAGCTAATGGCTCCCAGAGCAGCGCCAGAGCATGTAATGGTTCCTACTAATGTTTTCTCACATCGTTTAAACTCTCTCTCTCTCTTGCTCTCTCTCTCTTTCTCTGTGACTCTCTGTCACTCTCCCCAAGGATTTTTCCTTTATCACAGGCAATATAACCCTTGCTTTTTCAAATCCTGTTTAGTCCTCCTGAATCCGATCTTGTGTGATTCCTTTTAACCAAAATGCTTCAGGGTATTTTTATTTTGTGACTTGGTTTTCTCTAGACATTGTAGGCTCGCTTATTCAGTGGGAAGCGTGTGGCTCTTATACAGAAACGTTTTGCTCCATCTTCCTCCAGTATTCAATAAAGTGGTACAGTTCATCAAATGACAAAAAAAACAGGTGTGCAACGTGGACATGAAGTATACTCATGCGTACAGACTAGCAATTAGCTAGTTAGTTACAGTAGCTAGCAATTTGCTAACATTGGCTAAACTAAGATGTGACTTTACACAATGTGATGTGTCCGTGGAGATCTTGGCATCAATGTAATGTGACTGTTCATTATAATGTCATCTTTGGACATACAAGGGGTATCTGGCGACGTTGTTATCAACTATCAGTTATCAACTGATGGTGGTTGCTCTTCCACATTCGACTATGCTACCAAGAAGAAAATTCAGTGTAACTTGATGTCAGACACACAGGTCAACATCAGTGTAAAAATATTGAATACATACTTTACAAGGACAACAATACAATCAAAGCACTTTATAAGTTCATAGCGATTAAAACAGATACAGACATCTGTTCCTTGTGTCACTTGCACCTGTACATTCTTTGAATCAATTGTGCAACATATTTTTACATGCAATTCCTCAGCGCTGCATGAAAGGTGGGAGCTTACTACAGTAGTCACAAACATAGGACTTGCACTAGAGCTTGAGCAAGATTCCTCTTTACTTTTGTTTCATTAATAACTGCAGCTCATGGGCTGTGTAGAGTTCAGTGCATTAGGCTCCATAAAGGGCTGTTTTAACATCATCTGTACACATACAAACATTTTGAGTGCCAGCATGTTGGCTTGTGCATACAGTTCGCAACACTTGGGCACATTGTCCTCGTCACATTTTTAGTCTGGGTCCAGGTGGCACTGCATGTTTTAGATGTTTCCCTGACCCAGCACACCTGATTCAAATGTTGCACTCGTCAACAAGCTCTGCTGGAGCCTGATAACGACCCAGATAACACTGACATAGATCATTCCTGATGATGCAACCCAAATTTAGAGAAGAAACGATTCTTTTGCATTTGGGTTTTTTTCCCAGCTGCACCAGACTCACATGGAAGCGTGACTCCTAAACCGGAGCATCGACTAAACTGTGACTTCTGTGTACCATTACACCCCCAATTTTTTCTTTATTTCTTTGAACTTTTTCGCGTTGTGGAAGATTTCATGACGATAATGACAGTGCGCAGATGTACAATGAAGCATGAGGAGAACTTAATGGAAATCACAGACCATGGTGTCAGATCCAGAAGGTTTTTAGTAGAATGAATTATTCAGACACGGAGCATCTTCTGAGCACACTGAGAGCATACGTCTCAACTCAGACGACAGATTGTTTTTATGAGAAATCTTTTGTTGCTGCTGAAGAGATGCCTTCTCAAGTGCAAACAACACAAACAGCAAGCGGTCTCTGAATATCATCACAACCCTACAAAAGAAATGTTTCCATAAAATTCTCACTGAAGGAAAAAGCCCTTTGAATTGACTTAATTATAAGGTGTGCATCGGTCTCAAATGATCAGAATAAGGCCATACTCTCCTCTTTTTCTCCATTAATTATTGCTTTTCAAACCGAAACATTTAATTCACATTAGACACATTATTTCTCTGTCACCATAAGACCAATTATTGTGTAACTTTAAAGCATTTTTGTATTATATCCCCGGTACCTGAGTTACATCTGTAAATGTAATTTGATTTGTTGAAGTTAACTCTGTCCATGTTGTGTTTAAATGTACCTGGTCATGATAAGTATAACATTTTAACACTGCACTGTATATTTGTATGAAAAATATGGCAATAAGCAAAAAAACACATTTGTATTTGGTTGAAGATTACATTACAATTTACACACTGGATTCAAAATCTGCCCAGTGTGAATGCAAAACATTCCAGTAGCGTATGTAATGTATGTAAATATATACATACAAATATTTATCAATCATAATATTTAATGAATCGGTAATGTGGTGCAAATACAAGTAATATCTTAGGCTACTTATATAATCTTTTTTAAATGCCTCTGGTCTTTTAAACATTCTCTTTGCATGAGCCTTGATTAAAAACACTACAATTTCGTCAAAGAGAAGCAGGACAACATCAGGAGAGCAAAATTAATATCTGCCGCAGGTAGAGGCTAAGAGGAACATTACGTGTCTAAAATAAACAACAACGACAAGGAAAACATAACTTTAATTGTACTTTAGCATACACTGAATGCCTCTTAACAACCCACCATTTCCCTTTTTTTCAGTTTGCAGTGCATTTAGTGTATTAAGTGTAATGAAATGACACATAATTATTATGTCAATAATGCTCATATGATGCTACATGTCAAAATGATGTATTGTGGCAGCTTTCTTTCTTTTTTCGAGATATAGTCGTCACTGTTACTTGCACCTTAACAGATTCGACCACCCTTGTGACTTACACTGTTATCATATGATAACATTGTGCCTCACAGCCATGACCCAAACACAGGGTTTCTTGATTAGCTTACTTCTGTGTTGCTAAGCAATCTCAGCTGTGCCGGAAGATACAGATGCCAGAAAATGATCGTTTTTTAATTGAAAAGTCCGCCTCAGTTGTAGAAGTGAAGCATGCAGCTTTAAAAAAGCACTTTCTCTACTTTGAAATGTATTTCTAAAAGCATACTGCAAAAAGTGAGACTAAAAATAGAACGAGAATGTGTAACTTTGTAGTGATAAGACTGGTTAGCCGTTTCCCCCGAGTGGCCCATTTCCGTGCCGATGGAACAGATTGCCACCCTGAAGGAATCAGTGGTTTCATCGGGTTTTCTTCTCAGGTGGTTTGACGAGTGAGGAACAGGTAGTCACACTCAGTACAGGTCATTCCAAGCTGTTCTGCTCCAGTGCCACCCTGATTCGACACTAGGTGAGCAGAATAGTGATCAATCCATCCAACCTCAGAATGGAAACAGACAGCCATAACCGGAGACATAAGAGCTATAGAGGTACTTGCCGCACTGTTACCACGGCAACAGGCCGTGTGGGGGGTGGGGGTGGTGGTTGGGGTGGGGGCATCATCATTGGCTCTCTGAGATTGGCTGTTGGTGGTTTGGTGCAATGGTTCAGCCTAGTTGGGTTGTTCTGCCCTCGGAGAGAAACAGAAAGTGGTTAGCTGGTTTGCAGTTCACCTTGATCTGGAGGAAGCTGAGGGAAAGGTGGCGAGGACTGCTGAAAGCCTTGGATAATCACATGGAGCTCGAAAATAGACATTTAAAACTCAATTACACAACAGCCATATTAGAATTTACCATTCAAGAAGCATAAAATTCATTTTGTGTATCACAAATCTGTGCTTGTGGTATATTCTCACTACATTAGGTGGAAGGTGAGGGTCAATGTATCAATAAAAAAAATAATAAATTAAAAAAATTCTGCTACTACTCCATAGTGACTAACTCATTAAATATCTATAACTCAGTCATACCTGGCATATAGTTTTATGTTCCCTAATTGCACTAAGGATGTGTCTGGATCACCCAGTCAGCAAGGCTTGTTGTGTATCGCTCACCATCCAGAACCCGGGGGACACGTGTGCAATATAAACATCCAGGCTAACAGATTCCATCCGATAATGTATGATGACACAGTCTCAAACATGAGATAGCTCACTGTCCCTCGGTGCATGCTGCATGTTCGATATGTACTGTAATACGAGCCCAGAAAACATGCATTATGCAGCATATGTAAGTACACACATTAACACAAACGGGTGAACGCGTGCACATTGAAGTACGCACACAACTGTGAGCTTTACCCCTGCCATGCATCCCCTGAGTCTACTTAGCAGAGTTCTCTCAATAAGATGCAGACTTACAGAGAGAGATAGTTCCTCCATCGTTCACACTGGTAACCGCCCTCAGGATGAGGCTATCGCTCAAAGAGAATCAATCACAGGGCTGCTACACACAAAGCATTTCAACATGATGTTGTTAAGTGCAAACATTCTCCCACTGAATGTCCATTTAATTACAGTATTTTAGGCGTTTAATACTTTTGCACAGGACAAATGTAATTTCTCATCAGATATCGATGAGTGGAAATTACTTAATTATTATATAAATAATTATAATTATAATTATTATTATTAGGGAAATAATGTCCGTTTAATGTTTCAAATCAAACTATGACACATGGAACCTGGTAATGTCAGCTCCATTGTTTCCTTGTGTTTATGCAAATGGCTTATTTTCTAATTGCCATAATGTGCTGTGACCAATATGGAACATCTGGGAGCCTGCTACAGACTATGTGACTACTGGCATTTGGTGATTTGCGATTGATTCAAATTGCAATAATGATCAGCCCAGCAGCAACACTCCCCAGTGCCTCGTGGGTGAATGAAACAAAAGAAGCAAATAAGCATTGCAAAGCGGTCCCGTGCTTTCAAATGTTAATTGAATTTATTTTCTACAAATGAAGGTATTTCTTCTCCACAGCTCTGGGGCTGTGAAGCACCAGTAACATAGACCATTTATTGTGTCACATACAGCGCATCAACAGGTGAAACGTCAAGGTATGTGGCATGTATAGTGCTGGTGATTGCAGAGATATATTGTAGACTTGGGCCAAGAGATCTATTAAAAGAGCAAGCTGCCTGGCATCGATTCAGGGTTTAATGTGCAGGAGGTCAACGCTTCCTCTAACTTTGCTCTGATTTCATACGGATGCCAATTAAATGTATCTTTGCCAGTACAGTAGACGTGTCAGCCGGAGCTGGAAGCTATGTGTGTGTGCATGTGCGTTCCTCTGTTTATCTTCTTCTCGCCCTGCTAAGTCCTTTTTATAGCAGAATCCTCCCACGAGCCTCAGCAGGTTGAGCAGGTGTTAACCTCTCTCTGGGAGGCTCCCTCCTGAGGCAACGCACAAGTCTAGCGGAGCAACGCGTCCCGTTCCCTGCGCAGCTCGCAGCCTGCCAGTCACACAGGTGGAGATGATGGACAGGCAGATGAGTCTCCCTCAGTCCCTAAGTAATATCACTCTCTGCCCCCTGTTTGGGAAAACTTTTGAATAATAAGGAGTGTGCACAGCAGTTGTTACTTCCACACTTGGGGCCTCTTGTTATGCTAGCTGTAGCTTTTTAGCTCAATACAGGGCTGGATTTGACACCATGGTAATTGTTGGGACAGCGCTTTGTGGTGCTATTGAATTGTTCTTTTGTACGCCTCTTCAGATTTAATATATTTACAAGGGCTGTTGTGTAATATTGCATCATATTATAAAGCATTCTTGTTATTTCATCCGTTGCCTGTACAGATACACTACATCTGTCAAAAATCCTGAGTCTCATGAATACAGCACTACTGTCCGTCGGTGGTTTGCCCATAAATAACCTCATTACGTGACACGAAATCTGAAAACAAAATTACTTCATTTTTTCCCGCCTCATTTTCAGCTACCTATACCCTTACCCTGTCTGTGTGCCAATGCTCAGTTATCAAAAGTGTATTTTGGACTTAACATTGAGTCAGCGCCCTGTCTTGTTACTGCCTGACAGCTGCAGTGACAGTGGTTAATAATTGTGGAGGGATGTGCTTATCTCCAGCCACCTTCTTGTCCTGATTTTCACAAAGTACCTGCTGCACAGAAAGTAAGACAAATCAGCTCTATAGTCAAGAAAACTCAAACCTTTTCTAATAGATTATGACATAGTCTCACGTCATCTTTATGGAAAAACTATTGCCCGACATGTTCAGAAAACAGTGTCCATAAACAGAGACACGATATTTGCTTTGGGAGCTTGAGAGCGCAAGATGGAGCCCAGAGCATACCGACTGCAAATGCAATAAAGAAGCACCACGTATCAGCTGTAGGGATTTGGTGAGGTCTGTATTCAATGACTGTATTAGATGTGAAACATGCTAGAAAAAAAGTTTAGACTCGAGCCGACATAAGTCACGCAGTCCCTGGGATAAACTTTTTAATTTCCTTGTGTCTTCTATCTTGATACAGTGAGATATTTATAAGACCTTGAGGCTTCATGTCCACGCAGATGAGAGACCAGACGCTAGATGCTACACACGACGTACATGCTGTAAGTCTGAAATGACTCCAAGATAAAAATCTAGGCGAACAAGGATCTTGTGCGACACACCGCCTGTTAATGGAATTTAAAAAAGCAAGATGGAGAGAGAGAGTAATATCTAATATCTAATTCTATCTAATCCAATTCTCTCTGGTTACAGAGAATAGCCCCGCGCCTCTGTGGTTATTTTTAGCATCACTCGCACATGATTTTGCATTCAGGCATGCACAGAGGTTTGAGGCAGTTAACACTGAACCTTTCAAAGTTGATGCTTTCATGGCTGAAAAATAATTGCCTGACTTTTAATCAGCATATGTTTATCTTCCGATCAGATGATTGGATTTGAATGAAGAAAAAAAAAAGTTAATAGGAAATTTGTTGCACACTCGGGAATACGCAGGTCGGATTGTTGTATACATAATGACACTGAGCGGTGAAACTGCATTTTTCATCTACCATTAGCACACAACACAGAGGGTCTGTACAGAGGGTGTCACAGTGTGCTGGCTGAATCATTAATGCACGTCCATAACTCTTGTGGAGTAAAAAGTTGTAAATATGCCAAAAAGACAAATCCAACTGCCAGCTAGCTGTTTATCCTATTTTTCTTCTTTATTTTTCATTAGAAACCAAAGGATGACCCAAAGGAAAGAAAAAAAAAACCCACATTAGTTATTTCAGCAACGACCCATCTCACTACTGTGAAATGTCTAGTGACACAGTGGTTGCAGTAAATGTTTCATATATGAGAGTACCGTATCGTATAATACTTCTATTTGACGTTAACCATAACCTCAAGTGCTCATATCCGACACGAGTCACTTATCTGATGCTCCCATGGTCATAATGTTGCACAGCACACTAGGCCTGTGCTCTTCTTGCAAGTGCCTTTCCCACTTGACTTGTCTTTGTGTTTTTAGCCTGGACAAGTAAGTTTGACAATTAGCAAAAGACAGTAGGCTTACCAGCTGGAAGAAGCTGAGCTCAGCGTTATATTTCTGTCTTCTTCTTCTCTCTGCAGGCCTCACAAGCCACAAAACCGAGGGGGGAACTTTTTGTCTTAGCTCAGCAACAAAAGCCAAGGGATAGTAAGTCGATATCTCGGGGCTAAGTGAACGGGTGTTCATCACAAAACGGCGATAGTCTAAGGCTCTTTTGTTAAGCACAAGTGGGTTGTATTGTATCTTTGTGGAACAGCCAGCCACTCGTCCACGATCTAAGAGATTTTTATACCACTCAAGGAAATCTCTCAGCCAAACCTGAGTGTTACATGCTGACACATCTGATGTAAGGATGTAACACTTCCTGCTTCACCTTTTTCAGGTAGTATTTTTATCCTTCTTGCACTGAGTCAAAAGGAATGAAACAATTTCAGCATGTCCATCATAGAACCAAAATCTTTGAGTTATAAATACAGCTGCTTAAAACTGACTGTTGTCCCACATGACACGTTTATATCCTTTAATTTCCCTTATTCTCTCTGTGATGTCTTAAAGTTATATACGTACTAGTTGAAGGAAGAGAAAATGAGTGATTTCATCAGTGAAACGGAGCGCGTTTTTAACCAGCAAAGAAAAATGGCTTGAGGCATTTATACCAGCTCATGCTGAGGAATGATTTAATGAATGTTTTAGCTTCTGCAGAACAAGTTGTCTGAACTACATGAAAGGGCAGCAGTAATATGGAAAATTACACTGTGAGAGCAATGGTGTTTTGTCAGAACTGTCCAGTTCAAAATATCAAACGGTCATGATGACTCTTTTGCTTCTGTGCCACGTGTTGTTTTGTGGTTTCTCGGCTTTACCTCACCTGCCCACCAGGCCCCTTCGGTGCATTTCCTGCTCACCTGCTTTCCATCGACTGATTACCCCTGTGACCCGCCGCCTGCCTGCACAGCTGTCCCTCACTGGCTCATTATCTTACCTGTAACCATACAGGCGTCTCTTTCCAGAGGGACCTGCAATCCCATTGCATGTTATCCGCTTATGTCCTACTTTCCACTGTTGAGTTAAGTGTTTTTTTACACATTATCTGCATTGGCTCACAAGTCCCTTCCTTGACTCCGTGTTGTTATGAAAGGCGAGCAAACTCCCTCTGTGAGCCTACCTCAGATGAATATGTACAACACAATTGTGCAGCTATGCAAGAGTTGGCTTCTGATCAGATTCAACCACTATTACAGGAGAGGATCGGATGTACAGTATGATGTAGTGCTACCACAGTCCTGAGGTTTTTAAAAGGGTCACGGCGTTCCTCTTTTCTCAATTTGATTCCAACATATCGAGAGAGAAATGCGATAAGCTCACAGTTAAAGGTCTTACCAGCGTACATGAAACAGCTTGAGATATGCTCTTAAGCTAAAATCTTAAAGGGCAACTCTGCCAATTTTACACATGAAAGTGTGTTAACAGGTCTTGGGGAGTTACTGTATACTGTATACGTGGAAAAAGTAGTAAAACGCGTTTTTGTGGCTCAAGAGGAACCTGCACGCAATCTGATAAATTGCCTCCAGTGATGTCACTCAGTCGTTAAGTTGCATTGTGGGTAATGTAGATGCCAGGTTTTAAAAAGTAGTCCACTAATCTAGCATTGCACTCCTTTTACACTGCTGGGCTCGTTATGGACAGTTTAAGAAAAAAATATTAAAAATCGCGACGGCAGAACCACAGACATTACGCTTTATTCGTCCTTTTCAAAATCTGGTGCCTACATTACCCACAATGCAGCTGATTGAAATCACTGAAGGCAATTTATCCGAACCATGCTATTTCTTCTTGAGCAAATGGCTTTATACTACTTTTTTCCACATATGCAGTAGTACTGACATGTAAACAGGTGAAATAATGGTGGCTACCAATGGTGGTTATTGATTTCTGTTTACATTAGAGTGAAACATTTCATGTCGTTAAGCAGTTTCCATCAGATTTGCAAACTGTAAATATACCAAAAAATGAATACACCCAGTATGTCCAGATATCAAGTCCTCAGAGCATGACTGTCTTCCATGGATGATACATGTATGCCACACAAATCCCTGTCTGAGAAACCTCTGCTGGCTTTATGGTGAATATGTCTCTGCGTGTTGCCTGAGTGTATTTTTTTTTCTCTCTTACTTACAATTCTTCCTTCTTATCCCCTCCCCCCACACACTAACACCCTCTTCTCCTCTTCATACAAACAGTGTGATCTCACTCGCTCTCTCTCACACACTGTCTCTCACACACACACATGCCGAAATATCCTGAATTGGCTCTGCCTCTGTGCCTTTTGTTTTCTGAGACCCGTTCCTCGAGCCCTCAAGGCCTCTCTTTCAGCCATAGAGAAAAATAGAGGCAGAGAAAGAGCAATTGAGATGAGAGAGAATTCCATCTCACCCTCCTCTTCTTCCTCCTCCTCCTCCTCCTCCTCCTCCACCTCCTCCTCCTCTTCCTCTCTGCACAGCTCCTCTACGAACCACACTTTGTTTGATTCAAAGAATGCTGAGAGGCTTGGGCAGCAGATGTGAGATTTTCGCGGATAACAACTAGTAATTAATCTCCTCAGCACTCATCCAGTCACATGTACGCTGTCTCCCCTGTCTGTGGCTGATGGATCAATTTATAAAAGCAATGCACTTAGAGAGAGTATTCACAAGTCTCCATCTATGCATTTTGCTGTTGTTCTTCACATTTGGATTGCATTTGTATGCCCAAATTAACTCTATTCACACATTCTCTGACAAGCTACCGTAATTACAATTAAACTAGGAGGTCCTTTTGCCTTTTGTAGGATGATCATCCTCTGTGTGTTGCAGCACATATGGAAACCAGAGGAAACATTTCTAATAGCTCACTCTCAACAATTCACTTCATTTTCAGAAGATCATTACCAGCAAACCACAGTTTTATTGAGATAATCTGCTCAAAATTGAAAAAGCCAGAGGGAGAATCTCATCATTTCTATCATCGCAGGAAACATGGAGTGAAAGAAGGATCCATAAAACAATGAATACGTCTCTCTGCAGAATGTCCTCATTTCTTCAAAATACATTAGAATTTATGAAGGGATAAGCCAAGGGTACTGGAGAATTTGCATTTAAACGAAAATGGAAGACAGGGCACCAAACCCTATTTAAACACAGCGCTAATTTAAACCTGTTTAATCCATACTTATCTGTTACATCAGACCTTATTATTCACAAATATGTCGTTTTGAAACGTATATCGGTTATAAAAAAATATAGTTTTTTGTATTTATATTTTTTTTATATTTCTGTTTCTGTATATTTAAAGGTGCATTATGTAAGATTGTTTTGTTAAAGCATTCAGAAATTAGCAAAGATTATAAACACAGTTTGAAGTTTTGATGTAATGTCAAAGAGAAGTATTTTGTTGCACAAATATGAATTGAAGTTGCATGCTAACCAGCTAGCCCCTAGCTACTGTGTACATTACAATGTGATGGTCAACAGCATCAACACTCCCCTGATGCTCTGAATCAATATTCATAACATAAATTAAGTCTTTACAAATAACCATTTTGAGAGATATTACATAAAAAAAAAAAAACTGCATGCGTTTGTCTTGTGCATCATCTCGGTTTGGAAATTCAAATCCACATCCTCAAGGGTCCAAACCAATCACATTTCAAGACAGTGCACTCACACACAAAAAAAGCGAGCCACAGGGGTACTTCACTCTCTGAGAACAGCTGGCTCGTCTTCAGTCCTGATATCGACTCATTTCGCTGCCGCCCAGGCACACTGAACAATCAGATTTTTCTATCTGTGCCAGAAAAAAATAGTATCAGCATGGCAATGGTTTCAAGCCTCCATCATCAGTTGATTTTGATATGTGATGTAGAGAGAAACACCCAGAGCAGCTTCACACATGAGCATGGTGTCGCACAAGGTTCAGTGGTTGGGCCCCTCCGTTTCTCTTGATGATGTAAAGGTTTTCCATACAAACCCTGTCATAATGTAACAGCAGGCCAAGACTGAGTTGCTTCTCTTTTAAAGAAAAGAGATGGTTTTGATTGACTGACTGATTGCTTGGGTGATTGAATTAACTCTTTCAATCCTGTGTGCACCGCAAATTAATGATTTAGTGTGTCGTGGAAATTTGGAAAGAATTTCGCCTGTATGCTTCATATTGGCCTTTCATCACTGACTCAGTGTTTTCAATCTCTTGAGCTACGGGCTTGTAAATCGACAAAATACCACGAGAAAATCATTGAGAGATAACGAGAGACAGAGAGAGTTATGATAGGAAACAGGAAGTAGTTTACAATGAAAGAGGAGTGAAAGGAAAGAGAAGAAAAAG
Source organism: Pagrus pagrus (assembly GCF_965226575.1). Taxonomy (NCBI): domain Eukaryota; kingdom Metazoa; phylum Chordata; class Actinopteri; order Spariformes; family Sparidae; genus Pagrus; species Pagrus pagrus. The sequence goes on along the minus strand of NC_140185.1, from coordinate 26,191,990 downwards.
ATTTTAAGATAAAAAAAATGGGGAGTGGTAGAAAAAGTGGTGGCCCATTAAAGGAGGGTGTGGAGGAGGGTGGCTGACAAAATGAGAGTTGAAGAGAGTAAATGGGTGAAGAGTGCCTTCTGTCTTTCACAGTTGCCATGGACACCAGGAAAGCCGACTTCCTGCTGTGTGAAGACTTTTTTGAATGGACAACACACACTCAGACACCGCACATTACTGTCACGATAACCACCCTCTCCAATCATAAAACACCCACCTCCTTAGCAGTTCAAAGAAGACAAATGTGTTTTGCATAAATAGCATGCTAACCGCATTCCCATGTTGTCGATTGTGGTGTGATAAAGTCTTTTAGGATGCCTGCTAGGCTCTCATTATTACAAGGTGGGAAAGCTCGCAAGGCGGCGGAGCAACAAGATAAACGCACACATGAGGCGCAGCTCATTAGAAGTTGTGTTTATCTTTGATGGGAGATGACTGCTGGGCTCTTTGTTCTTGGTGGAACAAGCGTGAAAATCAGCAACACTGCACACCCGTTTGTCTATCATCATCTCTTTTTGCTTAGTATCTCCTTTTGTGTGTGTTCCTTTTGAAATTACCAGTGAATGTGGGAGATCCTGAAGCTTTGATATACTAATAAAAAAACTGAAAAGTTAGACACACTCTTCCCTCTCTTCATCCTGTTTGAACTTTTCTCTTGTATACAGTAACCTCATTAAGGGTTTCTATACGTCCCTGCAGCATCAAAGCACCATTATAGATAATATAAGGGATTCTTTCTCATTAAATTTGCCCGAGGCGTATCTTTGTATTATGCATGTCACAAACCACCTAGTTACACACAGTCAGGCTATACACTTTTTGAACCCAAGTGTACCTATATGCACCCAGAAACCCTAGAGTCTTTGCATTATAATTGGGCTTGTCAGTGAAGGTGATATTGACTGTGTGCCACTTACTGATTAAGGAATGACAGGACAAAGCACACTCATTGAGATATTGACATTTACTGTCCCATGAGAAATACATGGAGCTGCTTATTATAATTATGCCCTGAGCGCCTTGAAAAAAAATAAATCTGGGACAATACACCTCTTATGTGATGTCCTCTTTTATTTGTTTATTGTTAATATATTCATTATGTTTTGTCCTTTTTACTCATCTTTGTATATTCATGTTTTTAATCCCTCTGATTTGATGTCATCCTACTTTCATCCCTTTATTGGTTTTATTCTTTTATTTATCTGCACAGATTTTTTTTTCAACTTCTCCCTTCAGACTAGGCTCCATTCGTTGGATTGACTGCTGTCACCCTGAGGTCCCTGCTTCTGCTTGCCTGCCAAAACACTTTGTAAACTATTCTTCTTCGTGCACGCGCATTCCTAATTCCTAATTAGTCCTGCAAGACACATCATGGGTGTCACTGCAGATGAATCCATAGCTGCTGCTGTGTTGGCAGGACCACGACGTGAGGAGCTCACTGAAAGAAGGAGGAGGGATCTATACGGTGCAGCTCCTCTGACATAATTTACAGTAAACGTAGGCCTACATATGCAACGTCCTAAGAGCGACGTCTCGCTTGCGTCTCAATTAAAAGGGTTCACATAACAAAAAAAAAAAAAAAAAGCATGTCATCCTCTGATTGGCCACGTGCAGCCACGTAAAACCACACCAGGTTCGTCGTGTAGGAGAAGTGATCTCTGCCACAGGTAGCACCGCTCCTCTCTCATCTCCCTGTAGTAAAATTGCTGCCAAACTTTTCCAGAGCTCGTTCCCGCTCGAGGGCGTGAAGACATCAGGTGAGACCACCTGCTGTCCGCGTCCGGTCCGTCTCCGAGCGCGCGCTCACGTCTCAGCACCTTGGACAGCGCGCGGCGCCGCAGTGGCGGTGCGCGGATTCAACCGGTGGCTTTCGACCAGAGCGGCGGTGCGAGTGTGAGGGGGACCGGCTGAGTGAATGTTACATAAAAACTCTTCGTGCTCCACATGTGGGAGAGGCTCAATATCTGGATCACTTGGACTCGTGTTTCGTCGTTGCTTCTCGCCTCCGTCCATTTCATCGTGCGGGTAGGCGTGCCGCTGGATGCGTGGTCGACTCCGGGAGCCGTGCTGAGCAGCGTGGAATAGGCGGCGGAGTGGTGCGGCGGTGGTGGTGGTGGTGGTGGTGCTGCTGCCTAAGAGACACCTTCATTTATAAGGATGCTGGTGGGAAATGCCTGGAGACAGAGATGACGAGATTTGTCAAAAGGCGCTTGAACTCCTGTCAGATCTTTGCTCGAAGGGGGAAGTGCAGAACGAACACTGTCTGGATTTTATCTACTATTTCCGAGACCTCGCCAGGCCACGGTACACGGATTCAGGTGAGGCATCGTTTTGCACGCTTCATTCAGAGGCTGCGTTTAATTGAAGCGGAGTGAGCGCGCTTGTGACTTCTCATCCCGCGCGCCTAAAACTCCATAGGCGGTCCGAGCATGTTGGGGGAGAGTGCTTCCACGAGCTGCATCCGTTTGAAATCATACTTGCATCATGTTTAATTAGCTCACTCGTTATCCAGTTTAATTATGTTTATTTTATTTTATTTTTTTGCAAGGAAGATGCACCCTTTTTTCTCTTTCTCACCGGGGGGAGATTTTAAATTCTTATTCCTCTTGCACCAATTGGCCGAGTTCATTCTGACACACGTGCACAGATGCCGGCAGCCACAGTGTCATATATACAGTGTAATGGCTGTAATGCTGCTCTCTGGATGAGTTGCGCTTGTGCCTGCGCACGCCGGTGTCACTGTGCCACACTTGTTTTAAAGTTCATCTCACATTTAATCCCATGTCCAACCTGAAGCATTCAATAAACGGGCGTGCTAAACTTTAGATAGGCTATATGTTGCAGGAGAGGGCGTTTTTTTTTTTTTTTTGATACCCAAAGCAGACATTTAGTCACGTGTGAAGAATTAATGTGACCAGAGTCACGTTTTATAATTACCAACACCTAGGCTTACCATCTTTATCGGAATGGCATGTGTGTGAGTGTGAGAGGAAGATAATGTGAAGGAGGGAGAGAGCACAGTGACTCCACATACCTACTCCATCCATTCTGCCTCCATTAGTTTGCATTATTATCAGTCATTAGTCACCACATGAAAGCCTTTCTGTGAATTCCCACTCCTCTCCTCTCTGCTGTCCCTCTCTGCACCCCTCTCCTCCAACCTTTCCCTCCTTATTTCCTCTATCTCCCAGCTGCTCCCTCCTCTCTCCCTCTCATTCATCATATAGGCCAAACCTCTCATGTCTTCTCCATTTGACACTTTCAAAAGTGGAACTGCTATTAGTAGGTGCTGCAGTGGAGTAAGCTATTGGGGATGGCTCACCTATATGAGGTTTAATTTCAGTTCCACCTGGCATGTGTCACCCCACATGATGGAAACATCCATAATAGAATGACAAGGGAAGTGAATGAAAGGAGATTAAAGATCAAAGGTCCAGCAGCATTTTTACTCAGAGTTCAGGATGTTGCTGGTTGGGATTCAGTGTATTTCTTAAGGTGTGCTGCTCAGGAGCATTTATGTGTGTTTCACATAATAAGTAAAAGTCATTTATATTGGAAATGTCAGCTTGTCGTATATGTCTGCTTGCAGAAAGGTAATCTGAGTGATAAATGAACATGCAAGTAACAGGAAAAAAATACAAAAATGAATCAATATATCCCTCTCTTCAATATTCACGTAACTGTATAAACTTTAGATGTTTTGAGAAATATGTTTGTCAGCTCTAATGAGTGATCTGAGAAGATCAATAAAACGGTCACATCTGCCCATTAAATATGAAGCTGTAGCAAGCAGCAAGTTAGCTTAGCTTAGCACAAGGGATTGAAAAAGGCGGTAACGGCTGGCCTGGCTCTGTCTAAGATGTGAAAACAACAAATTGGGGTTGTAAGTAATTTTCACTCTTGAGTTTGAAGGTGTAATACATGAGAGCTGGAGTCCTGACATATTGAAACAAACAGGGGCAGCATATTGATTGAAAAACATCTAAATAGCTAGTTAGCTCAGTTAGCTGTGCAGCTAGCAATCCAGACTGGGAGCTCAGGGCACTGGGGAAGTGTTTGTCTTTACACTGCTAGCACAGGAGCTTTGGACCAGGGCGGACTGGAGCTAGCTAATTTAGCAATATTTTTTTATGTTTTCAACCGAAATTCTTACATATTGCACCTTTAAACAAATGAGATTTAAAGGGGCTCTGTGGAGCTTCTATGTTGTGCTGAAAACCGGTCATTACTTTACATCAGCGGACTTCACTTAGCATAGCAGAGAGAGGCACTAAGAAGAGAGTCTCGAGAGTGTGCACAAAGTCACATCCTTTGGACTGTCGTGGAAAATCCTTCATAAAAGAAATCCACAGTACAGCTGCTTTAAACAACTTAAACAAATCGTCCACAGGCTCGTATAGGCAACTGAGAGAGACAGGAGTGTTCTCATTTTTCATGTCGCGTTACAATCCACTTACACGTGGACAATAGAAACGTGATTAATACGCGTAAATTGTTCCACATTATTACATAAAGCCCCTTTAATGTGTTAATTAATAAGCTTTAGAGGTGCTGGTAGACTGATTTTGGTACTTTTAAACAGACACAGGCCAACTGTTTCCCTGTGTTTCCAATTTTTAGGCAGAGCTTAGCTGGCAGGCTGCAGGCTTTAGCTTCATAATTGCCTTACAGACACAAGGCAGTTAGCTATCATTTCATCTAAGACTTGGAAAGAAAGCAAATAAGTGTATTCCCCGAAATGTGGAACTGTTCCTTTGAGGCTCAGCGTGTGCACATTTAATAGTATTTGGATCCACAGCAGTGAGGTTAATTATCGCCATCTCATTAGTTAGACACGGACCAGTGGGTCAATGCAACTTGCAACTAACATCCTGTGAGGATAGAAAGCAGAAGACGTTAGGGCCCTGAGGACAACCAATCAGAACCACCCACATGGGTAATATAACATGTTGTGTATGTGATGAGAAAATTAATTTCGAATGATTGTAAAAATACAGCTGTTGCTCACAGAGAGATATAATTAAGGCCAATAGCAACATCTCAGGAGGTGGAAGTTCCAGGTATTGCTTTTTCAGCACTTGCTTGCCTCCTACGCCACTGCACCTTTGAAGGTCCTGGGCTCTAAAATTGGTCCACCCTCTTTGTTGTGGTGGAGTCTCTGAATTCTTCCAGATGTCTGTAGATTCCTCTCCGACAGGCAGTTCTTGTGCGGCCTGCCAAGCTGACTGTGGGCTCAGTGTCCTCAGATGGCAAGTCCCTCAATTTCTCCACATTATTATCCCAAATCGCACATACTCTGGTATACTTCACAGAATCGCAGAGAGCAGAAAGGACAGTTTGTCTGAGTTCCTGTGCGAGGTCTTATGGCAGCGCCCACACACACACACACACACACAAATACACACACAGAGCCAGTCCTGTTTTGGGCAGTGCTTTCGGATTTGGAAGATTTTAGAAGTAACACAAAAAGCAGAACTATTATTGTTAGTAAGTCTTTTGAAATTTGCTGTGATTGAAACAAAAATTAAGCTTTACAGCATTCCTTCGTTAAGTCAGGGCATAGCAACAGCTTCGCAACACATACTGGTAATATTATCGCATTAAAGGAGACATATGCTTATTTTCAGGTTCATAATTTTATTTTGGGTTACTACTAGAGCAGGCTTATATGCTTCAATGCTCAAAAAACTCAGTCTGCTCTGATTGGTCAGCTCACACACGCCTGAGCCAGCACCGCTTAAAACAGCAGAGCAGCAGTTCTTATGTGTCAAACTAGCCGCTAAGCATAAATTATGCAAATGTGTGACATGGTGACATCGTGCGATGTCACAGAATCAAAGGCGAGGCTACTGACGAGGCGTTTCAGGAGCAGTGATTTCTGTGGGAGATGGGAGCTTCTGCTGGTGCGGACTTTGACCTCTTTAACTTTCAAGACCTTGATGCACAGGAACCTATAAAACGTGAAGGAAAGGAAAAAAATGAAAAAACATAATGTCTCCTTTAAGCTATATTCCTGTCAGCTGTGACACAGGAGGGGATTAGTGTGCAGCTTTCTAAATCTAAATAAAAGTTATCATGGGCACTGCCAAGTAACTGTCATTCATTTGGTTTAGCCGTCGAGCTGTTTTCATAGACGACTTGTTTGAAAATCAGTCACCGTACAGTGTCCCATCTGGTGGCTTCACTTTATTGTCCAAGCTCTTCATAAAGTCAGCTAAAAAAAGGTGGCATGCAAATTCTTTATATACTTAATACGATACTCGTTATGTTTACTATGATTATCATCTTTCTTGAAACTATATCAGAGGCCATTTCTTAGGATATTCTGCAGTTTTGGCAAACAAAGGGTGACGCTGTGCTAAATAATGTGAGGGTGGAGTTACCCAGAAAAAGCAATCATTAGTGTCTCTACTGAAATGGGGTAATTTTACTCATTAGTACAATCAAAGCAATTACACTGATTATACACTCATTTAGTTATTATTTTCCTTGCAAATCCTCATCAATGTTGACTGTACACGCAGGGATGGACACAAAATCCCTTGGATTATTACTGTAGGCAACTAATGGCACGTTGCACAGTCAGCACAGAAACTGGGCACGTGTCTGTATCGCTGCCCTCGCAGAGAACGAGGCCCAGCCAATAATAGACACGGTTAGCAGACTGATGCTATTTAAATAAAAAACACACTGTGCAGAAGCCTGGACTGTGCAGATTTCAGATTTACCTCAAAGATGGAAGATATTTCAATACTGTACATAAAAGTAAACTGCAGTAATGCATGTAATGAGTCAATAACTAAAATGTACAGTAATGACAGAGGGGGTTTGGCAGATCAATATTGCATAAGCCATCACTGGACAGGCTGTTGTAAGATAGGATGCATCTTTCTTCTTCACGTACAATGTCTGTCCTCCCCGCTTCAAACCGTCTTCTCCCACAACAGTTGTTGCTGGGCAACAGTTCATTCCTGCACATGAATATTAACATGATAATAAAACAATGTTCAATTATCTAAGAACTGAGTCATTCTTCATTTTGGTTTGTCAGCATTCTTTAGCGTCATAGGAATATATAAAAGAAAATTGTGGTAACGCACTTCAAAGTGTGACAGCAGTGGTACAATACTTAGAAATGTCACCCCTAACACTGGCTATAAATGATCATGTGAACATTTTGATATATGAACATCCAACGCAAGCAGCAGAAGCATTTGTATCAACTCTGACTCTCTCACTTTGCTTGGGAGCTGATAAGAGGCAATTCATTCCCATCTGACATAAAAAATAATAACTGAAGGGAATGAAAGGATGAGATCAGAGTTGTCTTAACACAGTAGGCCTACTCACACATGGACATTGAAAGAGTTATTGGTCGCTGCGTTTGTTCTTCCTTTCCATATAAGATATGATGTGATTGCAACTCTGTCGTCCTCCTCCGTACCAAACTACATAACATAGTTCAGACAAAGCTAATATGATGCGTCAACAGTCTGAGTTAGCCAAATCAAGTGGCTACTGTCCAAAGTTCCCAGTCTTAATTTAGAACAAAATTCCTTCTTTGTGTTAGCATCCCTCTTCCACAGCAGAGCAAAGAAACACTGTCAAAGGAAGCATTTGGATCATTTTTCCTCAGCGGACCATAGCTTTGGAGGACGTCCATTTAAAATTGTCAAACTCAGTGTGCTGAAGCCTCATTTTTAGTTTTGGCTGAACTTGAAAATGAATTTCTGCACAGCGTGGACCGTAGAAGGTCCGTAGTGTTTTCCCCTGTCGCACAGTGGAAGGATCACTCGGTGGCTAGTTTGGAAAGGAGGAATGATAACATTTCCTTTTCAGTGACCATGTGAATATTGTGTTATGGTAGACTTGAAAAATTAGAGGGCAAAACTTGGTGAGAAAAAATTAAAGGGGACATTTATGTCATGAACGGAAATTGCAGTGCCTGGCAACAAATTTACTCTTTGCTCCTGATGTCTAAATGGGCTTAGCTGGTATTAAAACGCTTTAAGGTTCAGAACAATATACGTAATGCTAGTTATTTTTTAACAGCGCTATCATTATCTGTTCATTTCAAAGCAACTGGCTGTTATATTTTGCCCTCCAGTGGATGCATATGTGAAAGGTACTGCTTAAGATTAGATTTAATTAAGATGCAGTGGACACCGTATCGCTCATGTGCAGACTGTGTTGGAGATAGATGACAGCTACTCATGTGGTGAACTGCATTCTGCTCTGCTGTTATCGTGTTGTCGAGTGATTACACAGATCATCGCCTAATCTTTTCTTTGCCTCAAAAACTCACAAATGCATAGGAGCACGGAGAGTGAGGAGGCGCAGCGTATAGAATGTGTATGTCTTTGGTTTTTACATTACTATATTACATATACATGTAGTGAGATAGTCTTTAAAAGACTCATCTCAGAAAAGTACTCCGTCCTTATTGTCATGTGACGTAAATGCTACAGATGAAGTCTTCTGGCTGATTATGCAGATTAAGAAAACAATGTTCTGGACTGCATCTGAATCTTTATCTTTAAATGACTCAAATGATATCAAACATGCTGTGAAACGACATCTTTATGCAGTTTTTTTTGCAGCAAAACACACTGCATATGACATTATTTTTGTGGAACTTATCAAAAAGCCATTTCTTTTTTATTTCGCATCATAAATCCTGTTCGGGCTCTGTGTTTTTCAGCTGCGCACCACTGATACCAGATCACTATGAATAAAGAAGGTTCATGGCTTTAAAAGTATAGATCATAGAACATTTGATTACTATCATGTTGAATGTTCTATTCCTGATGTAAAATGGGCAATTTTTCACTTCAAGACCTGTTTACAATCATTTACATAATGTGTTAAGATGTTAAACTATATATATTATATCATATTATATATTATATGCTCTGCACCTTAATGAAAAAGTAAGGTACACCAGTGCAAACAGTGTAAAAGGTTAAGTCTGCCTCTAACCACTCAAAAATATACATTGACTGAAGCAAATTTCATGAGAACTGAACTTTGTGAGAATTTATGAGAAAACATGATTTTAAACTAATGACATGTTCCACGAGTCGGCTACAGAGAGGTCTAAGAGAAAACAAAGTAGATTTGCATGTGTTTAGTATCTGTGATTGATGTTGATAGTACTTTTTATGCAGCACAACCCCTCCCAAATTCTAAATAAGTCTGTTATTTGAGGTTTTTTTCTTCAGTTCATTCACAGGATTCATAAAAAGGTAGTCTAACTGATCTCAAACACAATAACATCACTTTCATCACATGTGCAAGACTGATTGTGGCAAAAGGTCAGGGTCATCACTTCATTACCTTTCTACATAATGGGTTTAATAATCAATAAAGTCAAGTCAATGAAAAAGAAAAAATAGGAGAGGTCTATGGGATCTGAGGAATGAGGACGTAAAGCCAATTTCAACAAAACACAAGGGTTACATGTCGATAATAAAGTCCTCCCTCTATTTGCTGTCATAAATTCTTTTGACAAGTAAAATTCATCACAAGGAGTCACAGATTTCACCTCGCACCGTTGTGTCGCAGCAGTTTCTATGATTTATCTTTCAGGGAAAGTCACCCACTTCTTGTGTGCAGAGATGATTCAGAAAGCCCTCGATGACTCTGTCGGTTCACACCTCACCTCTCTCCATGGCGACTCTCACACCCTGTGCTGGTGTAAACAAATGCACTGCAGGAATATTCAGTGTCATGCTTTGAATCCATAAACTCTTGAAAGACTGGAGCCTGGTGTGATGCTCCTGTAAAACTTTTATACTCCCACATCCACTGCTTCTGCTCTTGCCCACAGGAACATTAACATAAGTGTATGTCGTGCCTGAAAGTTACTTTTCCCTGGAACGTGTCCGGGTAAACTACTTCTGCAGCAGACTTGGTGGGTCTGGTTGGGTTTTATAACATGGCTAAACAACAGCGGTGGATGTTTCAGTGGCAGGGGCGAAGAAAATAAAAACATGTATCACATGTATGCAGGAGAGGCATCAGCGTGCAGAAAGTCATGATGTATTTCTAGTGAGGAGAGGCCATGTTTTGTCTGCTGGAAGGGCACCCTAGAGGTAACTAATCATGTTGTATCTACCAAAGGGGCACCCAAGAGTCCACCAGTGCTAAACAACGTAAATAACAAAGAAAAAAAAAAGTTTGGAAGGCAATTTTAATTAAATGCATCTTCTAATTCTGCTTTAAAGGTTAAATCAACATGACTTTCTCTGTTTTGCGTTATGTGTCAACGGCATCCTCTACATGTCGACAATTTTTCAATCCATATCCATTTGCCTACACAGTCTAATTCACAGTTGTAGTCACAGACTCAGTATAAAAAGGTTGTAACCTCAATTTACTTTAACACTTTAAATCCCCTTTCGAATACTGTCGTGAACATTTTATATTGTTGTGACTAAAAAACTGCTCGAGCCCTTGACAGTATTCCAGTATGTCAGTGAGAAAGCATAAAAAGGCTAATGCTGCTTTTGTTTCAACACACTTTTCCCCTGTTATCAGTAAAGCACTGAAAATTACAGCATGGGCCAAAATCCACTTGGGAAGCAGATACAGAATGAGGCTCCACGGGATAATTAAATAAATGTAGCTAATCCTAATTAATCTTGTCAAGATTCTTTGTAACAGTAAAGAAAAGAAGAAGAGGAAATCTCACATGGAACTAACTCCGCCGTTATAATAAATCAAGTTTTAGTTAGGTAGTGTGAAGAAGCTTCATTTGTCACACAGGTTAATGAAAAATCAGCCTAATATATACCTGTTTTTGTATTGACACTGATAAAATAGGGGTTTTACAACTTACAACTTGATATTTTAAAGTTGCGAATGTTGTTGAATTCATTGTGAGATCCTTATTCCTTGTCTCTCTCGTCACCCTCAGATATATCGGTGAGTCTGTTGTCACTCGTCGTCACTGCCTGTGGCTTGGCCCTGTTTGGCGTCTCCCTCTTTGTCTCCTGGAAGCTCTGCTGGATACCATGGAGGGAGCGTGGGCTTTCCCCCATCACCAAGGAGCCCCATGGGCACCTCAACCCCACCATGAGCCCTCTGCCCTCGCTGGTGGCGCCCAGGCAGCCAGTTTACACAGCCGTGGACCCTCCGGCGCACAACCGCCGTGAGTCGTCGCAATGCTCCATCGCCAGAGAGCCCACTCCCGTGGCGTCGGTGGTATCGGTGGAGGCTCCGGTGACTCCTGTGTCGCCACCACCTGTGGTCTTGGCCACGCCAGAGGCAGCTATGAAGATCAGTCATACATCTCCAGACATCCCATTGGATGCCCAGAGTAAAAGCCGGGAGAACGGGGTTCACACAAACCCTCGTATGCAGAGGCAGACCACTGAACCTCCGCCCTCTGGTCACTCAATATCTGAAATGGGGTCAGTAAAAGATTTTTCTTTCCTTCGGTGTCTTAGTCAGAGCTAATAGATTTGTCCTTAAAGGTTCCATATTGTACTCGTTTTAAAGCAGCATTATGTATCTTTTTAACCTAATAATAACAGCTCTTATTTGTATTGTACAAAATGCCAATTTCTACATATTGTTGCTTTAAGGTTCATAATCTTATTAAGGGTGTCTACTGGAACATTATCACATCCTTTACTTTGCAACAAAGACATTGTTTTTCTCCAGTGTCTGTCTCTTTAAGGCCCCCCTCTCAAAAAGCCCAGACTGCTCTGATTGGTCAGCGCTCACAGGCCTGAGCAGGCACTCACACCTTGTTTCCACATCAGCTCTGCTGGTGTTTTTGCAGTGTGCTGGGGGCATCTCTGAGGGCGGTGCAAGTCCAAATGACTTGTTGAAGGCACAGTTTGCGAATATGCACCATGTACATTTCCCTGTAGGTCGACTGTTTTGATACTCTTACAGTACAGTACAGTTACATAGCATCTAGATCTGCACTATAATCAAAAATGACAGGGAAATCTAGCTTTTTTAAAATGTGTGACCTTTAAGAAACTTGTAACACTTCTGCTTCTATTATACTGCACTCTATTGCACTGACAGGTGCTCTTTTGCATGTCTCTCAAAACCACTGCCAGATAAAATAACATCAATATTTGACAATTCTGCAAAACCTTGTTCAATGGCAACATATTTCAAATTGTTACTCTCCAAACTACAGTTTGTTCTAGCTAGGAGGAGATTGTGGTTATGGTAATGAAATTATGGATAACATTTTGTTAGTGTAACGCCACTAAAGCACTTGGTTTCAGTTACTAAAGAGCAAACATCAATTACAAGTGTGTGACAGCACTTGAACTTTGGTCTCCTGCATGAGGGCTGGCCACACTACACACCTTTCCACCAGGCTATAGGCTATACTACCTTCTGCACTGGCACACGGGTATATGGGTGTAAAGACTTACATGCCCTTTATGATTCAGCCTGTTGATGTCATATGATGATGTTGTCCTGTCTGTTCTTGATTCCTTCTGCCCACAGACAAGGGTCCATACGTAGACATATGAACCTCTCTAACCCAGACTTCAATGTGGCTCAGTTCCAAAGGCAGGACTCCCTCACCGGGATGGGACTGGGCCTCGGTCGCCTCAAACCTGAGCTCTACAAACAGCGCTCCCTCGAGGGAGATGAAGGCAGTCGCAGGGGCGGGGGCTGTGGGCGCCTCAACTTTATCCTCAAATTTGACTGCGACCTGGAACAGTTAATAGTTAAGATCCACAAAGCAGAGGACCTCCCAGCCAAGGACTTCTCTGGTACCTCTGACCCTTATGTTAAGATCTACCTGCTCCCCGATCGTATGACCAAGCACCAGACCAAGGTGCACCGCAAGACGCTGAACCCTGTGTTTGATGAGGTCTTCCTGTTTCCAGTGGCGTACTCAGAGCTTCCCACACGCAAGCTGCACTTCAGTGTCTATGACTTCGACCGTTTCTCACGCCACGACATTATTGGCCAAGTGGTTGTGGACAACTTCCTGGATCTGGCCGATTTCCCCCGGGAGACAAAACTCTGCCGGGAAATCCAGTACGTGTCTACGGTGAGTCAGCGCTTTCGTTCAAACTGATGTCATGTTCAGATACGTCGTGTTATATTTAACTTATTATTAACACAAAAGGCAAAAGGTGTTTTATTAAGTTTGACAGATTTGTTGCAGCTTTATTGAGAGCCACATATGTGTGCTTCATTTCAGCACAGTCTGCCTCTAAATGACAGTGTCATGAACAAAGTAAAGTTGACTGCTTTTTGAAACACACTAAGCTGTCAGTTTGGAATAAACAAGCAAAGAATAAGTTGGTAGGTAAGGTGAATAGGTCTCATCGTCAATGTTTTCCAACGAAACGTCTCAGACATCTGCACTGACATGAAACAACTTTAATACATTGGGTTTTATTCCCCTTGAGGAGCCATGTTTTGTAAATGTGCTCTGTTGAGGAGGAGCAGTGATTTCAAACTCCTCCTAGATGCAGATATTACTTTTATTTGCGATAGCTGTCTACTATTATTACAGTAGACTTTAAAGCCAAAGGACTTCACAAAGCCAAGTGAAGGACGGAGAGGCACTTTCATTTGGTAACACAGTTAACGCATTTACTTCACTACTTATCTAAATTCAGTGCCTTGTGCTGGAACCACCTACTTTTTTAAATGTATGTAAATTTAATCCAGGGTTAGACCGCCTAAGGTCAACAGGATTTTAAGCCTCTTGCCATGTTAAACTGTGTGTGTGTGCTTAGCTGTGTTCTTATACATCTATCTTTCTGAGGACCAATTTGAATTTTAGACCCAGTGAGAGGGGATATTTTCGGGCTAGGGGAGAGAGGAAACGAGCATCTGTCTAAAAACTGACTTGAGCACTGAAGCTGGTACTTGAAGTCACCAGTGTCATTGTTACTTACTTTACCAGCCATCTTTCTTGCTGCCTCTACCCACATAAGTCAGATCTCTTTATTATATTTCTGACTGCTCCCTCTCAGTGATGCTTTCTGCAGCCGATATCTGACAAATCTATTGTGTAACAGACAATATGCGCAGATATGTATGGGTGTATGCATCTCGGTGTGTGAGCTTAACCAGCTCTAATGTGCGATTGATCCCCCGTTTGTTATGGCATGCCTAAGCAGCATTAATAAGACCCCCTGCTATTGATTGCTGCAGACGTTTCATTCCATCCCAGGTAGGTCAGGAAAGCCAGATCAATGAGGTGAACTGTTTAAAGAAAAACTATGTTAATTTTTCTTTTTACAACATGGGTTAAATATTCATAGCTCCAGCCCCTTGGTTGTATCTGTTCGGATTAGATTGTACTTGCCAGAGTAATTGCCAAAGATCTTGGTTGGAATCACGGCAATACTAAAAATAACATAACAAACACAGACAGTCGGTCAGACGGTCTGTAAACTGTGAACTCATTTTCTCTTGCAAATAAGCTTAACCTGCCTGACTGCTCAGGTTTGCTGCCTGGTTGGATTTTATTTTTAGCAATGTTGAGGTGTTCAGAAGTATCCCTTGCGAGCACAATGTTATCATAACCAATAGAACCGATGTCACAAGTTGTAATTTACTGTATAGATTTTTCTCTGAGACATCACTTTGACTTCTGCTGAACTGAAATGGGAACCACCTGACACAATTTAGCAACGACTAAGTCAGAACGTTAATAACAGTACATAAAGATGCATTGGGCCATATGACTGAGCAGCTGTAAGTGTCTGTGTATCTAATATGCGAGGCATCCTCTACCTCCACCGGTGTCCAGGTTTGCCTCCTGCAGCTCTCATCCTCGCTGCATATGCAAATGACTTGACTGCACTGCAGCCATTTCAGTTTAATGAGCTTTGTCCCTCAGTAACCTGAATTTGTGTGCCTAACTGATCCAACTGTCAATCCAGGCTAAATATAGCCGCCACTGCAATGTGATGTATGGAATTTAGTCGGGAAAACAAATCTGTTCAAAAATGAATTGTTTTCTGCTTTGAGAGAGAGAAGAGAGAGCCGCAGCGTTTAATTTTCCTATTAATCTTCGGAGTCATTCATGCTTTCAGTCAGAGTAACTGCTCTGTTGTGTATCATTTCTGTGTATGAATCTTATTATAGCAGCCAGATGGTAGTCTTGCTGTACAAGAGCTGAAATACATCAGAAAGGCATCTGTTGAACATGTTTTGATAGTGATGATTTGTGTAACAGCCATGTAATGATCGAGAACTGTCTGTCTGAGCATATCTTGCACATTTTGTTCCCAAATATGTTATTTATATGAAATCAATGACATGCTTAAATATTTTGCCCAGAAAGGCAGCTTAGTTATAAATATAGTTGAATACGACAAAACACCAGCCTCAACCAGAATGTGATCATCAGTCACGTTCAGGAGTGTGTATGGGAGGTTAAGTTATATATATGAGATATATTTCATTTGTTCATTTTTACAGGGACTATGCACAGCTTCTTAGATGTACCAGAGCTAGCTTTAAGCTAAGTTACATATGTAATCCTGGGGCAGGAGACAGAGACTATATCTGTGTTAAGAAAATTAAAAGTTTGAGTTTGAGTTTCACAATCAGTGTCACGTAAAGTAAAACTTGCTTACCTCTACCAAACCCTGAAACAATCTGAGGTCAACTTTAGCACTTTAAAATTTGAAAGGTAAAGGAAATGACCAAGGAAATTTTGTTCCCTTATTGTGGTCTGTCAGGTTGCCTACATGGCTGCAAATCACCAGCACAGCTTTTTTCTACAATGAGCCACCAGCAAGTTAAGTTAAAACTTCACTGTACAGGTCAGTTTTATAGGTTAGCCAGCTAATATTTTGTATAACTTTGGGAAAAGTCCCAAGTCTAGAGTTATACTTACAGACCTTTCATTTGCTCATTTCCAGAAAGGAAACATAATTTATAAAAAGTCTGTGTGACAGCATTCTTTTGCTTCAAAAGCACTCAAGAGAGTGCTGTGTAATATAATAAGCCCTACATTATAATAAAAGCGAATGCTCTGCCTTAGACCAAACTCTGCCCCATTGTAAGAGGAGCACTTCTCACAGACCTTGAAAAGTAATATCCAGGGAAGTCAAGCTAAATAGGCATCTGAAAGGGAGCCACAGATAGCCATCTCTCACGGCAGCTAGTAGTGAACAACCAGGCCACCAAGCTAAAATTGTTTATCTTTTCGTTTCTGAAGATCATTCGTTAACAGTTCATACATTTTACTTGATAAGTTCTGTGTCTCTACAAAAGTAAGCAGGGTGAGTGGTTCTTCTGGTTTAAAAGCTTAGGCATAGTTGACATAATGCCAATTTGGTTATCATCATTTATACCCATGTGGTGTTCTGTGAAGTTGACATGGGGTTGTAATTTTTTTTAGTGTGCCAGATTAATGTCGCTTTTAATTAGTTTTATTAAAATTTGGACATCTGATGATTTGCTCTTGTTTTTCAAATGTGTGACTTCAGTAATGAGCTCGTGGCGTGGTGTTTATCTTTCTATTCTGTGGGCTTCTGGTTGCAGCAAATATCAGTTTGCCAGCCAATGGTGTGACACACAAAAAGTCTAACAAACACTGTTCTGCAGACCATTAGCAGCTTCCTACTCATCGCCTCAAAATATTTTATTTCTGCCTTTTTTTCTCTCTCTGTCTGTCTCTCTCTCTCTTTCTTTCTTTCTCTCTCTCTCTTTCTCACACACACACACGCACATAACATAATGTATCCTCCTGCTTCACCTAGCTGCTATATTTGTGCAACCTGTGAGCTCTGAGAAGGAAAGGAAGGTTGCGTGGATCCCTCCAACAGTCTTCTTTGTTTGACCACACTTGCTGCATTGAAATGTGCGTGTGACTGCTCAGCCCCACACAGTATGAGCCATATGCACAGACATCATAACCCCACTTGGCATCGAGAAAGGCAGCAGCTGTGTCCCACTTTCTTGATCCATTCGAAATCTATCTGGGTTCTGCAAAAGTTACAAAAATAAGAAGTATAGAAATAGAAAGATGTCAATATGAAGAGTACATTCATTTGAATTTTGACTGTGGTGTTAATGGATACTATGGCCTCACAGTATAGGGCACATAGGAAACAGAAGACGTACTCGCAACATGAAAAATTCAAGACTTTAGAAACAGCTGCCTGAAGATCCTCGGAAACAAAACAAAGACTTAAATCTTTGGGGGGGAAAAAGTTTAAATTGGTTCTTCTCGCTAAATTTAATTAGGTGCAGCTGAGTAGTTGATTGATGTTTGCTGACACTTGTCGTCTTGTATCATTTCCCCAACTCAATTAAACTTTGCTAAGCTCAACTTTATTTATAGGGGTCTTTAAACACAACATAATTGACAAAGAACTAGGAAGGAAAAGTATCGTCAAAAAACACTGGAATAGTTTTTTGTAAGCTCATTGCAAAAAAAAGCGAACCATACCACTTGTGTTTGTATGTCACGTTGTTTGTAGTGTGCAGTACTGTGTGTTTCAGGGGCATCAGCGGCTTGAGGAGCAGCAGGGTGACAAGTTTAGAGTGCTCTCCCCGTGTTTGTAGTTCCAGGGTCACCATGTGTTTCTCACAGGCCTCAGCCTCTAATGAGTTGAAGTACTCCAACTTGACAGGTAAAGGGGTCATACAGAAGTGAGTGAATGCACCCTCAGCACTGTTTGGAAAGGTAGAGAGCCATGCTCAAATGCGATCTATTTGACCCCTATCACAAAGCAAAATCATGCAAAAACACTCTCCCCATGGCCGAACTTGCACTGATTAGCTGAGCAAGGACATGCATATTTCAGTGTTCTTCTCTGGAGGTAGAGCTGCCATGCCAATAGAGTTTGTTAAAGGGCAAAAGAGCCTGTCCTCCTCTGAAAAACGACCATATAAATCGAGCAGCTGCCTTTATGTCATGTTTGGTGTTAGGCGGTGACCTCTAACAACTTACAACTGTGGAGGAGGAAGTGAGGAGAGGTACTAGAAAGAACGAAAACTGCGCACAGGTAGGGAGATGGGGATGGTCAACGGTTTAAACAAGGACAAGACTTTGATTCAGGTTCGTGTCCATTGTGAAACCAGAAGTCAACAGTGAGTTCTTTTAACTTGCTTTGCGTGGCGTAATGTAAGTTATCTAACAGAAAAACGTAATGATTCTAACCCAAACCAAAATGTTTTCCTTAACCTTACAATATGTTTCTCACCTAAACCTAGCTAAGTATTTGTCTTGATTAAACCTAACCAGGTATTTTTCCTGCCGAAACTTAACCAAGTATTAGTCTTGACTAAAGTGATGTTCTTGCCTAAACCTAACCAAGTCCATACAACAAAGGTGCAGTATGTGGGTTGCTGGTACGCTGCCATACAACAGCCATGTTGTTTTAGTAACGATATGTGTTGTTTTGGGAGACTCTGATGATTGACCTTTTCGGTCTCTTAGGTATGAGGGTGTTGGGGCAAAAGCCTGTCTGATATAGATCACAGGGATGTACACTGACCTGTGCATTTGACTTATGGTTTTATGTAGCTATCAGTTCGATTAGTCTTCATTTACTTATCATGAGAAAGCTGATTTCGGGTCCACATTTGCAGGAAATAAGAGACGTGAACAGTCAGTGAGTGAGTAGGAGATGCTGAGAAAGTGACACAAAGATATTTTTCCTGTCATGCGGCAGATAGAGACTTGAGGGGAATATTGATTTTGACAAAAGTATTGATATTCTGTGTAAACTCTAAACTGATGGTTGTTTCATGGGACAGTGCTGTCACTCCTGCCCTCCATCACTGATTGTCAATCAGTGTTGCGCAGTTAGAGTAGAATGGTATGTGACAGCTGGTGATGGGGACCAAATATTCACAGTATCTGGTGTGCTCCGTTCTCACACTGTGCAGTTTTTTTTTTTCAGTTTCACACCATTGAGCTCATGCACACACACACAGACACACACACACAGCACACACAGACGCTTGTACAAATGCTCGTTCTCAAACATTTGCACACATTCCCCACACACACATAAACAAGCTAATCATCTCTGGACACCAGTGCTGGAGAGGTAGGGCATTGTGTATGCAATGCAGTAGACTCAGTTTGTTATAATCACTGTACAGATTCATTGACTTAATTGATATGGGGGATAGAATTATCATTAAGTCATGATTGCCAGTGGGAAGGAGCATATGGTTTGTTTCATTGCCAGATTTGGCTCATTTAGCTCCGTAGAGACAGATTGATGGAAAAATGTGTTTTTTATGATTTTGAAAATTCAAACTACAGCTATGTGTGGTTTTTTTGATGCATTTGATTTTATTTATGATTTTGGTTGATGGTTTTGGCTTCGATGGGCCAGGACAAACAAGTACAGTATGTAGTCGCAGTATTTGCACATAATGCAATCCTGAAATTTGGGACAAACCTTATCAGAGACTTGCAGTGTGACATTTTGACCTGCAGGTATTAAATGCCATTTGTTGCCTAAGAGGGATCCTGGAGCACATGAAACACAGCACTAATCTTTCCCTTCCCACCTGTATCTCGAGCGCGCACAAAGACCGTCGACCATGAAGCATGTAAAGCCCACAGGATCCTTCTGGGATGCGAAATGCATTTTCTTTTCTGGTGGCTTTGTCAGTTAATCCATCATGCAAATTAAAATGCCTTATACCGTAGCCTCGTTGAATGCTTGATCCTGATTGTAACAAAAGAGCCACGCCAAGATACAGGGCGATTTATGTCTCAGGGGAGCAAATCTTAGACGCTTTTTCTTCCTCTTGCTCAGTCTCTCCCTCGCTTTCCCTCTCTCACGCACAGATTGCAGATAATAACAAGTGCTATATCACAGAAGAGGACATTCATGCTTAGCAACGCTGACAGAGACGACAAGAGAAGACTGAATTATTTTTGAAACAAGGACAGTGAATGAGAGAGAGAAGGACATCGAATGTAATAACTATTTTATCCAGACCTATTTTCATAATGAAATTACAATTTAATTACATTTCTGCAGACTTGCAAAGCTAAAAGACTGATATTATAATTATGTGTATCACTGCACTATGTCTCATACTATGCAAAGAGTTTATCTCTCTTTTTAAACAAACATGTATGTTTTTAAACAAACTAATCCCAGAGGCTCCAGTTAAAGTTCTACCTAAATTCAGAAAATCTTTTCTCACGCAATGTAGCTCAAACAACAAAGATCAATCACCCGACAGTGTTTGACGCTTACCCGAGGCTTGCTGCAGAAATGAAATGCCATACGTCATTGAGCGCTCCTGCCAACAGATAGCCAACAGATATGTCTCTCTTAATAAGTGAAGAGCAATTACATTTCTGTCCCATCCCTGTCTACAAGGTGTGTTCAGCCACAGTCAGCACATTGAACACATCGTTCTTGGGCTACAGGATACAGCTCAAGCAGACTAAATTGCTAAGATAAGTGTGTATTACAAATGCATCTCAGCTTGAATAGAGAATGGACTTTTTGCAAAGGTAAAACCAAGTTCAAATGAAATGTTTTGTCACTCCCATAATACTCATATATGAGCAAACTATTGATCTCCACAGCAACAATATTCAACAGACGCCACAAAAGAAAGTCACAAAAAGAAAAAAAAAAGAAGAAAGTCCCTAAATGTCTTTATAAACAGACATGAAAAACCTTCTACTTCCTTAATTTTCACACAATACAAGGCTCATTTCAGTCTGCTTTAGTCTCCCAATATATTCGAGGAGTGAGATGTCGTTATCTCTTTATCTCAATCCCAGTTAATGGAGTAGCTCTGCAAAATCAATGTGGCACCGCAGATTCTTAGTTCTTGGTTTTCATGTGCAGACACTGATTAAATTCTCCGAGCTTGCCTTTACAAATGATTACACTGAAGGTTGATAACAGGTGACAACCTGATTCAAAATACAAGCGTAATCTTCCCGACGTGCCAGTTTATCAGCGAGAGATTCTACTGTAGGAGTTGTTGTCTTCACCAGACACGTTTGTGTGCTTTCCTGGTTCGCACTTCTTTACTGGAGATATTTTAAGAGCAAGTGATAAGTGAGTTCTGCCTTCCTGGGGCTCAACAGAATGTCGGATGAAATGTGGGAGGCTTTTATTAGAGCGATGTGACAGAAGTGAGTGTTCCTTGAGAGAAACGTGTTTCAACTCTGCAACTAAATGTCAGATGGCCACACCATTAGTCTTCACCTTTGGCTGGTGCACAGTACTGCAAAGCAGCAGTGGTCGATACAAAAATGTGTAATAAATCATCAAGAGAAATCTTATAGAGAAAATGTGTTTTGTGTTGTCTTTCAGGATAATGTGGACCTTGGCGATCTGATGTTCTCGCTCTGTTACCTGCCCACTGCGGGCAGATTGACCATTACCATGATAAAAGCTCGCAATCTCAAGGCCATGGATATCACCGGTGCATCTGGTAATTGCAAATTGATACTGTCTAGAAGTACAGACTCTCAAAGTTGAATGAAAATGAATGTTCTCCCGCTCTGTTTCTCTCACTTTCCTAGATCCGTACGTGAAGGTTTCACTCATGTGCGAAGGTCGCAGACTGAAGAAGAGGAAGACGTCGACGAAGAGGAACACTCTGAATCCGGTCTATAACGAGGCCATTGTCTTTGATGTCCCTCCAGAAAATATAGAGCAGATCAGCCTTCTGATTGCAGTGATGGACTATGACCGGTTAGGAGTTTTATAAAAGTCATACAGCTTTCTGAAACTCTTTTGCATGAATCATTTTTTATTTAAACTTGCTGCAGGACAAAAAGGATGGAATGTTTTCATTGTAATGATCCTGGAATCTCTAACTCTATTTCTGTCCCCCGAGTAGTTTGACACTTTTTTCCACTTTTTTCATCATTATTCTTGCAGAGTGCAGGGTCAGTCGTGATCACATTATTCCTCTTTCTCTCTCCTGCACCTACAGTGTAGGCCATAATGAGGTCATCGGCGTGTGTCGAGTTGGCAACGATGCAGACAGCCTCGGTCGAGACCACTGGAGTGAAATGCTCACATATCCTCGAAAACCTGTCGCCCACTGGCATCCTCTCGTTGAGGTGAGGTGACCTTCCTGTGATGGCTGTGACATGTGTGTCCATGCATGCGCGAGGACCAGATTTGGAGCCTGAACACATTTTTGTACTTGCTGGACATAACACTGTCGAAGCTGTTGTGTAGCTCTTACACATGCACTCAGGCCAGATTTGAAATAAGACAGTTCATGTAAAATTTCAATGTTTATGTTAAGAAGCAACCATAAAGCATGCAAAAATGTAGATTTCCAGGAAATAATGTTCGATCAGGGAAAGCTTTATTTAGCTAAGTGATGAAATTGGGTAATTGGATGATCAGAGATCTAAAATGGCAAACACATGGATTACTGACATTTAAGTAAAAGCTTTGAAAAGAAAAAGTAAGTATGAGCAATGCAAAAGATTTAGAGAGGAAAAAATAACACTGTTTTGCCAAGGCTGGAGAGGACTGCAGGATAAAAAAAAATGTGTAAATGAATTAATGATTATGATTATCACTGCCCAGTCATTAAGGCACAGTGGGCTCATTAGTATTCAGTGATACAGAAGCGTGTTGTTACAGGGAGGCTGTGAAAACATTTTTGGTCAGCTGTAATGGAAAATTGGCTTTAAGCTACTGAACATCGAAGGGAAACGTAAAAACAGAGAAATTCTGCTTTATGATAGAAGTGCGTAGCCTGGACAGCTCAACAACTTAAAGGAGACATATTTTGCTAATTTTCAGGTTCATTATTTTATTTTGCATTACTACTACTAACAGGTTTAAATGATAAAATGCTCAAAAACAGATAATTTTTTTTCATTCTGTCCGGTGCTGCAGCTCTGTATTCCCCCTTAGCACCTGTCTCCTTAAGGGCCATCCTCCAGAATACCAAGTCTCCTCTGATTGGTTGGCTCACACGTGCCTGAGCCAGTACCACTAATGACAACAGAGGAGCTGTGCTCAATCAATTCTTAGATGCCAAACTAACAGTTTAGGCTTATGCAAATATGTGACATGGTACGAATGCCTATTGGTGAGGAGCAGTGTTTTTTGTGGGAGAGGGCAGCTCCAGTTGGTGTGGACTTTTTAACTTGGTGATTGTTGAGGTGACTGATTTTCTGAAAGTATCGGGATTTGATGGTGGAAACATAACCTGCTCTCAATTAGATCACATCCTTACATGCGCAGTACCTTGTGCTTCTTTTGAGACATAACAGATCCCTCTACAGGAGAGACCCCTTGTCTTTAAGAGTGTGCCACTTAATCCGTTCTTAGTCTGTGTTTCATTTTTTTTTTTTTTTTTACATTCGAGTGCAGTGGGAAAGGGAGAGGGAGACAGTGTAGACAAAGCTCTGACGTGATTGAGCCCCAGGCATGTGGTTCCAGATGAGAAGCCACTCAGCTCTCTGAGGGCACTTCATGCTTCTAATATATGGTAAATGAAATAAATGCTATATGCAATTACCCAAACATCTACCCTTGAATACTAAATATTTACTAGGAATTGCAGAAGAGTGGATGAGGCAGAGCACTAAGAGAGACTGTAGCCTCTCTTCTGAAAGCAGGAAAGACAAAGTCATGCAGAGAAGTTGAAAGATGGCATTGCTGACCTGTGCGCTCAGCCTGGAAAAATGGCTTCATTGTGTGCATTTGTGTGCACATCAAAGCTCTGCAGCTGAAAAATACAAAGAGACAGTGAGAGTCAGCGAAAACTGGAAATTGTGCTTGTCATGTTTCTTCCAGGGCTATTAGAGTGTGTAGCACTTTGAAATCTTCATTGGAGCCTCAAGAAACTGCATTCATTATTTACTTCTCCTAGTTAATTTCAGTCAGTCTTCACAAGCCCCTTCATCTTCACACCACTCCCAAAATGGCAACGCACTGTAGTCCTAACACGCAGACAGGTTTCAAACGCAGGTCTGTTTACATGTCTGTTTGCCAAGTAAGTCACTTTGTCTGTAAAAGCTTTTATGTTTTTGCCTGCAGTTGGCAAATAAAACAGTCACAGTGGCACAGACTATTCCAACAGAACTGCCTGAATACATGAATAAGCCAACTCCCAACAATCTAAAATAAAATAGGAGACATCCATTGATTGTTTTGCTGCCCAATTCCTAACTCTGTAGGTGGTTAGTACATTTATTTGGAGGTTCCAAGATGAAAAGCTGGGATAAAAAAAATATATTGGCTCTGGTTTGATTTTAATGACTGTGCATCTGTCTGTCTGACTGTGTGAGAGATGATTTTGGTAACACTTTCAAGGAAGGTAATGTCTATAATGCATTATGAGCACATTCATAAGACATCGTATTGCATTATAAGGCTTTATAAAACTGTTTATGAATGTTTATTTATGTTTATTGACAACTTATTACAAGATTTAGGAAGAATTATAAGAGGTGGACACAATAGTGTTTGAACCTCAGCTCTGGGTTACACAGGACATTATAACCACAATAACCTTTATAGACATACTGTATCTGGTCCACTGCTGCCTGCTGAGTGAGAGCAGCATGGGTGGAGCTGCATTAAAGATTGTTAGACAGTGGCCCCGAATTTACTGGAGGCATATTATGCTCATTTTAAGGTTCATTATTTTGTCTTGGGTTTGTACTACAATAGGTTTATATGCATCAATGCTCAAAAAGCTCATCAGTTTTCTCATACTGTCTGGTGTTGCAGCATAATATTCCCCCTCTGTCTGAAATGCTCTGTTTTAGCTCCCGTCTCTTTAACGAGCCCCTTTCCAATTACCCAGACTGCTCTGACACACGCCTGACCCAGCACCACTAACAACAATGGAGCAGCTCTGCTAAATCAATTCTTGGTTATGACAGAATAGAAGGCTGAGTGTGCCGCTATTGTTGGAGCAGCTGATAACTGCATGGGTTCTTCCTGATCACCTGGATATCATGGTCCAAAGTAACGTAACACAGAGAGTAAAGATAAAAATAGAAAATTCTTAACGGTGACTTGTCCACTTACCTGGATTCGTGTTTAAAGACACATAGTGAACTGCTCCAATGAATCATTGCAAATAATATTTTTTAAGTTTCTAAAATGGAATAATGTCTTATAAACATCAATAATGTGCTATAGCATGACTTTGTGAGCTTCAAGTAAAAGTGACAGAACTGTACACGGTTCAAAGCGATTGAATGATGCTGTAGCACGATCATGAAAGCCTAATATGCAGTAAGAATACTGTAAGATGGAAAAATTTACAGTGATTATACGCACATCTTCACATTTTGATTAAAACAGACAATATAAGTGTTCACGCATGACTTTAAATTAACATTTGCATAAACTGCTGTGACATATTCTCTGCTTGACTCTGCTTTGCAGTACCAAGGGACCACAGGTAGTAGCCAGGGAGGATCCTGCAATTCTCTGAAGACGCCTCCTTCTCCGTAGCCTTGAGCAACAATTCACACAAAGGGCACCAATCAGCCTGAAGCCTCGGCCGTACCTTTGGACCTTTGGAGTAGTGCTGCTGAGTGCTGCACGCATAATGGTCCTAAAAGAAGAAAATGCAGATGGCGATACAATTCTACAGAAGAGAGAGAGACAAGTGCTGAGCTTTGCTCGGCGGGATCAGTTGCATGTTGAATGACCACAAAGATGGATGTTTTCTTTTCTATAATATCCCATGAGAAAAACAACAGACGGATGCAGACATTTTAAGTCTGTGCTATTCCTGGGTTTATACAGTAGTTACTGTTTTTTACATAGTCTTGTTACTTGTTTTAATGAGGTGAGTCTGTATTTGCACAATGTACTTACAACCAGTTGAACTGCCATACCGTTTTTAATTTTGGTGGTGAATTGGTGCATGAGGTCATGATTCGGTGGGATATCTTCTCCTCGTTTGTTTGTTTCCGTTTCTATTTTTGGGAATACGATGTGTCGTTCTGTCGGTTGACGTGTAGTGACGGTTAATTTCTGAACAAAATATCTGTATGCAAAATATGTTAAATGTTATCAATAAATATTATTCCATTAAAAAAAAAAAAAACAACCATTGTTGATCTCCAACCAGTTCAGTTTTTGTCTGAATAACAATTTAATTGTGCAGTATATTTTTTGTTTAGTTTTGTTTGTTTTACTTCAATTCAGGAAATAAGAAAACATACTGTCTGATTCTCCTAGTTCTACATGGTGGACAACTAGAAAATCTGTGAAACAATAAAGTATGAAATTAAAATCTTTAAAAGACTTTGAAAAACAATTATATCGTGAGAAAGTTGTAATTTATGTTCGCAGCATGTCGGTTCTATTACTGTAAAAGATTAGTGTATTAGAAATAAAATCCATAAAGAGGCAGCCTAGTAGATTTCTGAAAAAGGCAAGAAAGGCTACTTGCGTAAGCAGATTATGTATGCCTGTGGGCACAGCTCTGAAATGAAACTTTGCCAAATTAGCAGCTACTTTAAAGCAGTTTAGATGAAAACAATAAAATAACTTGGAAATACATTATCCCAGCACACATTTGCAATGGTTCCTTTGCAGTGAGCAATCAATTTAATTTTAAAACATGCACAGGATTGGAAGCAGAAGCACTCAAATGTGTTGCTCATAAGTTGGCAATTTGTTGTTGAGCATTAAACTGTGGGATTCAAAATGACCCTCCAGACACTGATGGATGGGTACAGTGTGTTCTATGGCTCAGTTTGTCACATAAACAGGAAGTGTTTTCAAGTTTTATCTAATCCATTTACATCCAGGGGTTGGTGTGACTCACTGGGTGAGTAGGAGAAGTAGTAGCAGTCACGCAGAACTTACTAATCCTGTTTAATATGTTTCCCCCTTTCTATTCCTTTTAAGAACAGCCAGTTCCCTTCATACTCATGTCTCATTTTGTTTGCATAAATTGCTTACAACCAGCACTTCTCTCTACTGTGCCTACAGTGATGTTACATTAAGGCTTCTGCTGTTCTATTTGCCTTGTGTGTTGGTGAGAGGCCGGGCCTGGCGGTGAATTAAAGTTACAATAAAATGTTGTAACTGCAATAAAATGTCTTTCATTTATTATTACATGCACAGCCTATGTCCTTCAGGCTACATTCGGTATAGCAAGTGCTGTTTTAATGGAGCGTTCAAAGGTGCAGTAAACACAATTTTCAGAGCGATTGTATTTTCAAAACAACCAGAAGGGAGAGACTTTCAAATATTGAAAGCAATTTTCCATTTACAGTAACTTTTCGTCAATGATATCCAAGCCGCTCTTTGATTTCAAATTCAGTTTGGTGTAATGCACTGAATAGGTAAAATGATAGATCGCAATCTAAGATCACATGTGTATTATTCTAGCTTGTACAATAACTAAAGAATAGTACCAAAGATGTGCAGAGAGGAACGAAGTTAAGGCAGGTGAAAAAGGGAAGTGAATTTCTAGATCTTTTCCAGGCTAGTAGGGGATAATATATAAATAGATATAATCCAAACCAAGATTATGAGTGTATAGTTTCACATTTGGGGACATATATCCCTTATATGATATTTTTCTAGGTTAAGATGAAAGAGACAGGAAGACCAAAAGGAACAATGTAACGCCCAGCACTTCATATCAGATAATAAATCTTGGTAGGATAAAAGAGTTGAATCTGATAACGACTTGTACTTTACAGACATTAAACTCATGTCATTAAATGCTTCCTCGTTTTAATCTACTATATCTATGCATGAACTAAATTGATAATATCACGCGACTTCCATATGATTTAACTATTTCAGAGGATCGCTCAGAAACTCTGATCAGTTTACTGGTTTGCTACAGTTTGCTTATCAAATACATGAAGCTTTGCTCGAGGGCACAGGACAAACTTGTTTCACTGAAACCAAAACTAATTAAAATATCTACATGTTATTTACACTTTCTTTCTTGTCTTAAGTCACCACCTCATCACTTTAATGGTCCAGCGTGTAGGATTTAGGAGGACCTATCAGGGGCGCCCCCAGAAATGTTTTATTCGGGGGGCCAGAAGGGGCCACTGAAAATCTCGGGGCCTTATTTTCATTATTCATTTACTGTAAATAAATAGTACCTAATGTTAAATATCAGATAGAAGCATATTATGGGTACAGTACTCATTACTGAAAAGCATATTATGCATATACAACTCACTAGGGAAACTGGCACCAGTGGTGGTGGGGGAGTTTTTGACAATTTGTCAACATCCACCCAAAAAGCTGTTTCTTTCTTCAAACCACACGGGTGTTGTTGTTTTCTGTCATATAACATATGTGAGACAATCAAAATGCCATTTCCCTCTGTCACCCTCATAGATATGTTATCTCAGAAGTTTCCATGAAGGCTGCTATCTATAGACGGTATAATGTTGCGGCTTCAGATGAATAATGCAGGTCTACTTAGTACTAATGTCAAGGGTCTCCCATAGTGCCTTCATGACAGCACCCTTCAGCCGCTGCCAGCTGGTTAATACCCATGACCTTGTCCACTTACTGTGTCCCAGATTGTACCTCCCCCTGTGTGTGTATCGTGATGGAATATCATCTAAAAGAGAAAAGGAGAGGGTGGGTGGGGGGTTGTCACTGCAGAGAGTGTGGGCTGCTTGTTAAGGTCTTATTCGTGGGTGCTGTGTATGACACATTTCTAGTAGGCTGTACATCTGTGATCCAGGCAGATTGATGGTAACTGGGAAGGGTGGAAGCACTCTGGTCACAAACACTCTTTCCTAATGATATAATTATCTGTCTGATATTTACAAGGTTCAAAGTTCAAGGTGATTTATTTGTCTTAATTTAATGCAGGGTCGTATAATGAAATGAAAGTTTTGAATATATACAGTTATTTAGGCTATAAACCTGGTTAAATGTAAACAACTGCTACAAGATGGCGATGATAATATGGTCGGCATTTTCACATTAAATCAATCTGACTGTGTGTCAGCACCAAGCATCATTATCTCTACATATCTCCACACAAGCATCGGATATTATGCTTGAGAAATCACAGTGGCTCTTTGTATATGACAGCTATTGTCAATGATCTATTCTGAATTAGATTTGTGTGGTTGTTTCTATTCTTCTTAATCTAATAAAACCCACTATTTTCACAGATGAGTCTCTCACGTAGTACTAGAATGATACTGACTCATATTTCTACTTCTGTGAAGCCATCTGAAAGGGCTCAACGGGCTTAGTCACTATAACTCTGCACAGTTATGCCTTAAATTTCCTTAAGTATGGTACCAGAAAATAAAAATGAGCCTAATCAACCCTATGGGAGGCAACAATGCTACTATGGAAAAGTAACTAACACATCAAACTCACAGATCATACAGACTCACCTCACTGAACAGGGAGATAAGACAAAGCCTGATGTCCTGCTACATTTGAACTACCTTATAAACAGGTCTTAATGATGTGCCACTGGCAGCCTGGTTGTTTTTTATATTGGTATCAGGTGGCAGTGAATTTTTCCCATTTGATTCTGGGTATGGCAGCACACAGGCAACGCACACATAAAGAAAGTAAATCTCTTGAATGCTCTGTTATTGTAACCACATTACAGTCTCTGTCAATGCAGTTGAAAACTACAAAATGTGGTCTTGGACAGGTGCAGTGATGTCCTGCTATCTTCACTTTTGGGGTGCCAGGTAACTAATGGAAAAATCTGGAATTTTGGCAGGTCCCTTGCCAAGCATACCCAATGTAAAACCATAATGTTTCTTTTTATACACTTGTTTTTGCACAGATTAATACAAATGAGATTTAGCGTGTTAGTGAGTGTGCTTTGTAGATGCTGGCGGGCAAACTTTGTTACCTTTGGAGGTAACCAGAGCAGCCTCTTCCCTCTGTTTACAGTCATTTTGGTCATGCAAATAATATGGCTGCATTGAATCAAATAAACATATATAGGGTTTAAAGTAGATTACGTAGAATAAACACAATTTCATTCAACAAATGAAATTGTAAATTGACTTGCATTTCTATGGCGCTTTTTCGGTGTCATGCAAGGTACCGACCTGCTCCTCAGGAGCAATTTGGGGTTCAGCATGTTGCTCAAGAATGTTTCGACATGCAATCGAGCCAGCGCCGTTCCAATTGTTGAACGACCTGCTCTAGCTCCTGAGCTGCAGCCATCCTGGCATAGGTGTGACAAGGTGAGCTTTGTATAGAGGGATACTATCTGGCCTATGTTAAACTATGTAAGAAAGTGCCAAAGGATGCATGGGAAACAAATCCATCTCTCCTCAGTAGAACTAGGCAAGCGATTAAGAAAGTATTTAGAAATCTACCTTTATTTAGACAAGAACAATGGTCTTTGTGGTGCAGATTATTGTCAAACCATGTCACGCCTCTCTCTAGAAAGCTCTTTGGGTGTACAACATAAACATTTCTGAGCTGGCCTGTTTCTCTGGTAATGCTGCAGGTGCTATTGTAGAGATTGGACCTACATTGTTAATGCAACTGTTCAACCCTCTGTATTGTAGACAACAACAAACAAAAAGGGAACACATGAATAAAACAGTCCTTTGAACAAAAGCAAAGATATTACAGAATTGAATTGCCCTCCTAATTAAATTATGCAGCGTTCTAAGAGGAAAGCGAATCTTTCAACTGTCAGCCTTTTCCAAAGCCTCTGAAATGGATGAGATGTTTTGCACATGTGTAAGAAATCAAAAGCAAAGGTTCAATGTCAACTCCCCTCAATGATGTGATTAACTACTAACTTCAAATTACATCTTTAATAGAGGCGATAGTTTATCGCTGTGTGGCCTCCTTTACTCTCTTACATTTCAATGAGGTTTAGAGTGTCTCGTTATTCACACTTGTAGTGTTTTGCATTTCAGTGCTGTGTTGTGGTATGCTGGTCTAATTAGGCTGAAGTCTAATTACTTTCGTAGAATGGAGACTGTGAACACATACATTATTTAAACTGTCTGACTTGGCATACATGATACAATCCATATTTCATGTTACATATTCTTTCTTCATGCAGACTTATCTTACTATATCACAGAAACATATGTTCTCTGAGGTGTAAATGTTAGGCAGAAGACAGGAGGTTATTTCCAGGCAACGTGTTTGCTAGCTCAGTTAGCCATGCAGCCAGTGATCCGGACGGGGAGTTTGGGGACCAGGTGTTGGTTTTTACACCTACAGCACAGGAGCTTTGGAATGGGCACAGGTTTGTGCTAGCTGTTCAACATGCTAACTTCAGTAGAGCTTACAATACATAAATGTCATGATGTCAAAACTGTTTCTTCACATTCTGTTGATAAGTGAATTTAGTGATTTTTGTGATAAGTTTGATTTTTTGATGTTTTCAACTAAAACTTACATATTGCACCTTTAAAAGGCCATTTGTAGTTGAATGATCTATTATGAGGAAACTGGAAACTTGGATACACTTCAAGCATGAACTTAGTGATCTGTATGGTCAACTATAAACTATTGCCAATAAATAGGTTTTTTAGCCTAAAGGTTAGAGAAGCAAGCTTGTGACCAGAAGGTTGCCAGGACAAATCCCCGGCCTGGCACGTTAAATTTGGAGGGAGAAAGTGAAAGGCAGCTCTTGCCCCTCTCTATTAACCAACACCGTGGTGCCCTTGAGCAAGGGCCTTTCCCCCCGACTGCTGTTCACCAGTCATCAATACATGGAAACTACAATCAGGAAGGCATCACAGTTCCTGACCCTAATCCTTTTACTTAATCACAGCTGCATTGTTGCATAGTAATTAACTGAAAGAGGCAAAGAAGAAACAAGGGAACATAAAAGGGATAAAGAACAAAAAGATAGAAGACAGAGATTGGGCAGACTGAGAGGGAAAGTCTGATCTCATCCTCAGGAAGGGCTGTCTTTTCCATTTTCTCGTATCTTGCAGGGGTGTTGGTGTTGTGTGACTGTGATGAATATAAACAAGGTACTTGTGTAACCTCACTTACTGTGCATCCCCCCTCGCCCAGCTGGGACAGGATCTGCTCGCAGCAGTCCTTAAACTGACCGTGGCTTAGTAGCTCATCTTCAAGACGATCGATTGGCCACTCTGTGGAAACTACATTAGCCTGAACATACTGCTGAGACCAAGGTCGGTGCTGCTCAGTGTAAACTCTGCAATGCAAATAAAGACATACAGGGCTATAAGTATGCATCGAGGTTATCATTTTGCGAATAATGAGAATTTCTATATTTTACTTTGAGTTACATTTTATTCTATTTAAGGCTTCATGCTAATGTCACAACACAAAATATGTCACTCCCCCACATATCCCGGTGGAAATCATGTCACAGTTCTGTGGAGAACGGGAACAAACAACCCACATTATTGGCATTTCCAAAAAATGCACCTGACCACTTTGCCTCAGGTAGCTTTCTGTCTCCACTTCTCTCTTTCTGACATCCACTGGCACACACCAGCACACAAACTCAGATTCAGTTTTTGCTTTGTTGCCACTATATAGATATATTTTAGTTGCTAAAATTCTAACTCTAAAACTAAAACTAAAGATAGATGTTGTTTGTCTTACCATGCTACAAGTTCCTATAGGCCATTGTGTCTGCAAAGTATCTTAGTTCTGTGTTTCCACTGGATTAAATCCAATGTTCTTGTGTAAACCCAATGTACTCACAAGTCCAGGAGACAGGGAAAATATTAAACAAGGGTTTATTTGAAGATAAATTACACTAAGTGATTCTTATGCAAGGTTACATCTCAGCCGGGTCCGCCACCACCTTGATGTTCTATTCCTACTTACATGACAGTAAGCACATGTGTTGACAAGGTACCCCCTGCTGTAAATAACAAAAATATACCCATGTTCTAGTACTTAAAAACAGAATAGCAAATATAAACATAACCTTACATTACAGTCCTCCTATAATACACTATTTAAAATATACAAAAACTGTTGTATGAACTTATTAGAAAGCTCACCATACTTTCATCCTCCATCAATAGGAACCAAAGCTTTTCATTCTTTGGCAAGGCCATGAAGCTTTTTCCAAACTTTGAAACAATTTATTTTTAAGTCTTTGTACTCAGAACAGATTCGTCAGGAATAGCTGTCTTATAATCCAAATGCCAGGGTGCAAATATGTCTCCTGGTGTACAGTACGTGATTTCAAATAATGAGCTATATTTCTAGTTTTGTTTTCTTTCACTTTTATCTCTGGTGTCTCTCTGGGTTTGGATGGCAATGCTTGCCTTTGACCAGGGAGTGACCAGGGTTTTTTTCAGCAGGACTCTGACCTCCTCGCCTCTGACATCTGCATGTGCCCTGGGAATTTAAACACCAAGTAGCACTGCAGTGTCATCAAAACAAAACACCGTTCAGTGCACATGTACTTTTACCTGCCGTTTAACCAAAACATGACTGAATGGACTGATGTTGTAGTTTGGGAGATGAATAGATAATAAACACCTATACAGTTAATGCTACATATGTTAATCATATTACCACAGTATATTTTTTCTAGCTGGTGCTCTTCAAAGATCTGACATTAAGATATTACATTATTAATTGTTTCAGAAGCTTTTGCATGATAGAGATCTGTATGAAGGCATGTTCTTTTTTCTTGACCACTGATGCACCCTGTTGGCCATACTCGATATAACATGGCACAGGTTTTTAACTGAAACAAGATATGAAAGGTAATGTAATACATAAAAGGTAATAAAAGAAATAAAAGGTGCTTAACCAGTTAAACCACTCAAGTAAACTACTCAGACTAAATAAGAAACTACAGTGTAGATCAGGTATGACCCTAGTGGCAGTTGTGCAGTTAACCCCCTAAAAGAGAACGGGTGAAGAGATGCTAAGTTGTAACTGATTGGTTCCTGTTAAATAAATTAATTAAAGCATTCATTAGCTGAATCTATTCAATTGTGCCAGAAGTCTAACTCTCTAATTAAGAAATTATGATTTTTTTAGGCTTCACTGTTAAAGGCATAGAGCAAAGTTGACGTAGCAGTGCTATCAGAGCATAAGTAATATTTCTCTGTAGAGGTTAGTTAGGTATTACAACAAATCTAAATATAACATTGTGTCAGAAAAAGGGAAATGACTGGTGCTCTTTGTAACACAACAAGTCATGCGCAGGTAGGCAGATCAGATGCAGAACGTTTTTTTCTACAATTAACAACAGGAACAGCTGACTGAACAGAGCAGCAGGCAAACACAATAGATGACTCAACAAAGACTGAACTAAAGACTGGAATACAAACTAAACTAACGAGGGCATGAGGTACAGGTGGAGAGAGGGGGAGGAACACAGGTGAGGGTAATGAGGATAGCGGACACGAGAGAGCAGGGAAGGAGCTGATAGGCCTGAGAATACACTGGGAACAGGGCTGGGCTAATGAAGGTGATGCAGTGCAGGTGTGAAGGGAAAGCAGGCTGGAGAGGAGCACAGGAGGGTAACAGAACAGAAAACCCAGAAAACACCAAATTAAAGAAGACAGAAATGACAGGACCATGACAACAGTGTAGATAAAAATTGTGTTGAGTGCTCTTGGAAAATGGGACCAAGAGTACTTCAGAAGCCAGAGGCAATCCCAGCTCTCCAAATATAAGAAAATGTATCAGATGAGTAAGGGAATATTATCAGGGCTCTAAAAAAAACCCTGGGCCCCATGTGTTTTTTAATGACTGGCCTTTAAATGATTCAGTCACTATAATAAAGGCTTTTCAATATTTCCTTCCCCATTTGATACATCTTCTCAAGTGCCTGGATCGCCTCTCGTTCTTGAAGTAGCATTATGTAATTTCTTATCAGATCATATGCAAGCGTCCGCATTACTTTTTAGTTTGCTGAACTCACTGTGGCAGTGTTTTAAAGAGTACCAAAAAGTCATACTTGAGTAAAACCATCATTACTTACTGTAAAAGTAGAAGTCACCCATATGAAAAGTACTTGCGTAAAGGTTAAGGTATGTGATATTAAATGTATTTAAGTATCAAAAGTACAAGAAGAAGTAAATTACAAGTATAGTAACTGCTGTATGTGTAATTTACATAATTTATTTACAGGCATGTAAATACGGTGTATACCATGGGTCTATTAATTACTGGCCTGGCTGATTATCATGACTGATTAAATAAATCCATTTAAAATATACCACTTTGGCTCTGATGCACCATGCAATCTGCAAAATATAACTAGTTATAAAATAAATTGTAGTAGAGAAAAAGTACAATATTAAACTCCAACACGTAGAGAAGTAGCAGAAAATTAAAAATACTCAAGCACAAGTACAAGTACCTCAAATTTGTACAATTCTTAAGTAAATGTATGACGCATGATTACATCCACATTATTGTTTCAGTGGCTCATCCTACTATAATGCTGCTACTATAAATGACAGTATTGCTGTGTGTCAGGGTTGCATTTATGTTGCGCAAGTCCAAACGCTCTAATATCAATTTGATGAATTATTACCAAACACCGAGCTCTTATGGGTGCGACTGCTCAGTCAGCTTCTGCTTTTTCCAGCTTCATTGTGCACTGCTCATTATAACAGTGTGCTCTCTATCATCATCATCAATCAAAATCTGATTACCATGGTCCAATGTGCTGATGTGACCTCGGCGAATCCACCAAAACAGCAAGGTTTGAGCTAAAAATTTAAAGAATTGTTGCTTCTTCCGCATTGTTTCTTTACAGTGACTGGTCAAACTTTATTCCCCAATGTAGCTGGTCTGCAGTAAAAACATATACAAACAAACAATGAAAACAAAAGGGAGCAAACTATTTTAAATATGAGCTTTGGCCTCATGTGGATAACAGCGCTGACAATGGGTAAGTCCCCGGCCACAAAATGAGAGGAGAGTTTAAAGCCAAAAGCCACATTCAGGAGGTTATTTACTTGGAAGTCAGTCAGATGTCAGGACAGCTGTTGGAGCTTCGCTGTAAAAAGATCTAAGTGTGACAAGGAAGGGGAGTAGTCTGCGACGCTCTGTGTGCTTCTGTTGAAGCTCTCATTCCGCCTGCTAACACTCTCCTACAATCCAGTGAATGAGGATCTACGAGTGCTGCTTTACAAGACGGTCTGAGCCATGGCGTCAAATGCCAGCCACATGTTGGAGTCTGCCTTGGAGCAAATGGATGACATTATTGCTGGTAAGACTTTCTGTTTACATTATCGATAGACTGCCCAGTTTGTAATTGCAGGCCTCTATAAAACCGGCACTGGTCACATGATTCTCCCAAACATACAGTAGTCTATATAGTACACAAGAAAAGAAAAAAAATGTCAGGATTTTTAAATTGTGATGGATAAGTTAGAAACAAGAGCTAGGAAAGAAGAGGTTAATAAAGCTTTATGTTGAGACGTTGGAAAAAGAAGTTTTTGATCAGAACCGTACTTTTAACTTTTTATATAATCTCTTGTCTCTTTATTCTCCTTCACTCAATCGGACACACACTCAATTATATACTTTTGCACTTTTATAGCTTCTCCTTGATCTTACAGTATGTCTCTCACAGTACACTAATTGCACGGACTCAAAATGACTTACCAGTGTCTTCCCTTCTGTATTTTCTAGTGGAGGTGACACATTTCAGTGAGTGCTCTTTGTCACAACCTTCACTTGCACATGGCTGGAAGACACAGTTCTATTAATAGAGTTGACGTCCAACAATTAGCACCCTGTAAAGACAAACCACACCACACGTAACAACTAATTATCGCTCTGTCGCTGAAAATATATGACTTGCATGACAAATCATTGCATTTGTCCGAGTTCTGTCCTTACTGTACCTTTGATTCAGCTCCAGATCGCATGCATGAAAATGACTTTCTGCAGCTTAGACGTGATCATTACAGTAACCTACAAGTTGAACCTTTAATTTGTGGAGTCTACCACACTCAGCCATTTGATGCTATTTCTATCCAGTAAGCCTCATGGGAGCACAATGGTGCCCTCAAGAGGTCATCCCAGGAACTACTATTATAGCACAGCAGCCTACCAGTCATCTATTAATCAGTTGCACACTCAGTAGTGATGCACGTGAAAGTAGGATGCTGGAGCAATCAAACTCTCTGTTGATTTCCTGTTTTCTCTTTAGGCAAGGTGGGTGAAGGGCTCTTCACTGCTCTCATGCGCTTAGGCGGCCAGGATTGCCAATCCTCAGATTGTGCCGACCCTCCCCCTCGTGTGGACCCGGCCCTCAAGGCTCTTCAGCTGACTGAAGCCCTCAGGGCGGTACTGGAAGGCCAAAGGAGTGAGGAAGAACAGGAGGCTCTCAGGAAACAAGTCTCTACTGATACCGCAAACGTTATAGTTAAATGGCTGGAGAGAGATGAGGTGAGTACCGGCAGAGATGACAGACCACAAAAGCATTATGTAACCCCCCCACAGTATGCAAATCCAACACCCAAGCTAAGGTATCCAGTATAATAGAGCATATATGACTTCAGTCCCAGGCTACAGAGCCTATGGGTTTTATTAGTAGCGTGATACGGTGGTGGTCTTTGATCCTGGTCACTGACATCTGGATGGCCTTTTCCTTCCTGCTAAAAGTAGAGAGCTGGAAGCTGCGTCTACTGCAGACTGCACCGGTAATGAAATCCAGAGCTTCTGTTCAGAGCACAAACAGCTCT
This sequence comes from Pagrus pagrus, assembly GCF_965226575.1. Classification (NCBI taxonomy): domain Eukaryota; kingdom Metazoa; phylum Chordata; class Actinopteri; order Spariformes; family Sparidae; genus Pagrus; species Pagrus pagrus. The sequence continues at coordinate 26,154,390 of NC_140185.1, read as the reverse complement.
GTCCAGTTCTCCTTTATTTCCTTCAGTCTGCACCCCTGAATTACTCCTGTCACACTAATAGTTTGTTTGTCTGGTGAGTCAAGTATTTGCCCTCTTCTACTCCCCTTAAATTTGCTATTGTAAACTTTAAACTTAAAGTTCAGTCTCCTCCACGGCCTCCTCCTCCTCCTCCTCCTCCTCCTCCTCCCCTTCTGCATCGTCTTTACTGCACCACATCTGACAAGCATGTGCTGCAGAAAGTTTCCTCTCCCCTGTGCCCCTTTAGGAAGCCCCGCAAAAATTAGAAAGTGCTTCAGACAGAGCGAAGAGAGGGAGCTCAGAGAGGCACAGGAGACAGAAAGGGAGGACAGAAAAAGATGAGAGATCATGAGGTGCAGAGATGTGGCACATACTGAAGCAGTTTGAGCACGCTTGAGAGAAAAAGCAGGAGAAAGAAAAAAGGGGGAGTTTGAAAGAGAAAGAGAGAAGAAAGAAACGGAGTACAGCCAACTGGCATAGTTTGAGTTATTCGCCTCAGCTCTGAAAGTCTCAAGCTGCCCAGACTCCAAACCACACGGACTGAAGTCCTCTCTGCTCTCACTACAACTGCAGTGTGGAGGGTCTGTGAAAGGAGGAGACTTGGATTCAGGGAGATCGAGAGCACAACATTGTTAAGAGCCATTGTTTGGTCTTGGACTTAGGTATCTGTACATCCTCCTTGATGCTTTTTGGCACTGGCTGAAGTTTGTTAGTAAGATTAAGAGCCAGACCTACAGTACAATGGGCCTGCAGAATGGAGTATGATATTGATTTCTACAAACATTTTGCCTGGCTCAGGAAGGTAAGACATCCTCCACTTGCATGTCGGCTCTTCATACCTTCATACTGCACACAAAGGATGTGAGCCGTTTGTTTTGCTCTTGTTGCTTTTCCCAACATAATTACAGTGCACATGGTGCATAATTTGGGAGGAAGACTTTGTTTTGTTTGTGAGTTGAAGAGATGTTCTGCAGAATATGCAACACATGCACTCTGATATACCTGCTCCTTGTTGACAGGAAAAAGTTAATGATCAGATTAAAGGCGCACTATGTAGTTTCGGGGAAGACATTTTAATCAGAAGAGAAAGATCTCCCTCGATTTTCTTCATGCCTAAACAAATTATACAAACAAACTCTCTTTGTTTTCATGACTGAATAAACTGAATAAACAAACTGACCTTAAAGGACAACACAGTTTCATACTGTTTTACTTTGTTTATATTTGGCGGACCCTGCCACCTTTCTAGTGTCAAGCAGTGATCTGGGGAAGTTATTTTCCTCTGTGAGCAGCTTATTTATTCAGTTATGTAAAAATAAATATTTCTGAGTTTGTATTATTACCTCATTCATATTGTAAATATTACAATTCTGAGTTAGAATTTCTTCTCCAAAACTACATAGTGCCCCTTTAAGGCTTACATTGAATATTTCGACATGATAGCTAGAATACATTGAAATGGGTCACTGTCGATGTGACACCTGGGTGAAGTTATGACTGCACAAACTGGTCGTGGGGTTCAAGTGTTTGAAGAGAAAGATTAATGGATATGCATGTCAGCAGAGATCACTTCCCGCCACTTGAACCTACGGGAAGTCATTAGACAACACATACCATCTTGCTACCATTAAGAAGTCATTAGTCCTCACTGCCTCCTTCAGGTTATAATTCTTACTGAATATTAAATCCATAGAGGAAGCATTTCCATGCATAGATTGTCAATCATTTTTATGTACAATTCTGAGCCTCAGGTTCATGTTGGCTATTACCTGCTAATCTATATTGACAAAATTAGTTGATTTTTCCCTATAACGGAGGTATGACTGATCATCACGACATTGTTTGGGAATACAGATGTCTTCTAGTAAGAACTAATGTAGAAACGTATTTATCAAACTTTTTGGAACTGAAATACACATGGTGCTTTACAATAAAATAAAGATAAAAAATATGAAAAGACAAAAACACACTGAATGATGAGATACCCCACACAGTTTCTGAGTGCAACACCACTGTCATGAATACAAAACCCAGGTCTGTCACAACTTGTCAGACGTAATGTAGGTGCTAACTACAAACAAAAGTCATCACGTCATAACAATGTTATGTGTTGAAAACTTGTACGTTGAAGTAAACATGTATGTAAGGCTGTGATCCTACCCTCTCACTGAAGTTACATGGTGTAGAAACAAGTGAAAGGGGGCAGAGTGGCTGAGACAGAGACACCATTCACACTATTACAAGACACTGTGCCATCAAAACGATTTTGAAGTTGTTATTTTAAGGTAAAAAGTTACATAATGTTCATTTAAAGTAAACCAGGGTCTATTATTGCCAAATAGTGAACTATGAGAAATATCAAGGAGGCTAGAGGAGGTACTCTGCAGGAATCTAATGATATTAATCACAAAAAAAGAAGTGAAAGAGCATCTGTGATAATACTTAAAGTGTGCAGTCTGTACATTCAAATATTATCCTGCTAATATACATTAAAGGCTTAATGGTATTTTTAAATTATTGCAAACCACTTGAGCTGTCTGGCTGAGGATGATGAACGCTGGGCTACATAATGTTTCCATGATTGTGGTCGAAAGCCTGGATTTCTGAGAAATTTGAGCTCATTTGGTCGCACTTTACTTCCCCGGCTTTGTAATATCTCTGACTGCATGAGCAGACCTGAAGCCCAGCCTTCACCCAACATTTTTTTTTCCGTTAATCAGCCGGTATAAAGTGTTGTACAGAAGTTTAATGCTGGATTAGGAGTCGTAAACCTCTTACAGACGTCACCGCTCACGTCCCACTGACACAATAGGAAGTTTGAGAGTTGTGTGTGTGTGTGTGTGTGTGTGTGTGTGTGTGTGTGTGTGTGTGTGTGTGTGTGTGTGTGCTTGTGTCTGAGGCTGCAACCTCATGAAAGGAAGTTCAATTCGACCCACTGGGCAACTGTTCTGTATTAACAGGGAAATTAATAGCTGACCTTTGTTCTGAAGGTAAACCTCCATTCATCTGGCAACAGTGAGTCCTACCAGCAGCGATTATCACGTCTGGAGGGAGACAAAGAGTCACTGGTTCTGCAGGTGAGTTAATCATTACAAAATACAAAACAATAGAATCTCTGAGTGTCTCTGTTTGTATATGACCTTTAAAAAGGTTGTTGTGACAGCACGCTCAACCTACAGCAGGAAGGTGAATCCATTCCACTGAATATGAGCCTGCTCAAATAAAAGAAGACACATGACACCACACTGTTAGTGGGAACTGATTCTACACAGTGCCCATATCACATAACAGTGTTAGAGGAGAAGAGAGGAATGAGAGAGAGAGGGCGAAGGTAGATCAGAGCTTTGTGTTGTAAATGTTGCGCAATCGCCGTGTTTCTTTTCACCTGCATGGGCGAAGCAACAGTTATGAAGCTGGGTTTGGTGCTGTTACAACACCAGAATGTCCTGTTTTGTGTCATGTGTTTGCCTGCGTATATGAGTGTGTAGGTGTGTGCGGTTATCAGGTGTGCTGAAGAAGTGCTTATCTCTGACAGGTTGAGGCTAGCACCGCCATGTGCTGTAGCGTGTAGGTGTGTGTGTGTGAGAGAGCAGGTGAACTGTTTGTTTCTTCAAGCCTCACTCACATAAAACACTCCTTTGTAAAAATCCGCTCTAGTCGGCGGCTTGGAGCCGGCTGTTAGCATGTGATTGGCTATTATGTGGCCTTTAATACTTTCTCGCTGCAGATTTACATTTAACCTGCGTTCTGCTGACATTGCTGAAGCCACTGAAGTGTTGCAAGCACCTACCGAGGCACAAAGGATCATTCATTTCTTCTGAAAGGAAGTAATTGCACTGTTTGATCTGGCACAGATGTAGAAATTTCGAGCAAAACGAGCGCAGCAATTACGTGAAAATAGCTTATATTAAAGGTATTATGGTCATATTCAGGTTCAGAATTTTATTTTGGGTTGCTAGGGTTAGGGTTTTTAACTTTCAAGATCTTTTACATGCACAAGAAAAAGGAAAAAAAATCATAAAAAGCATAATGGTCTCCTTTAATGTGTACCGTGAGAAAATATCCGCTCGGCCTTGGCTTCAATTACGCGAAAAAACATGCAACTCAACAATGGCTAAGCAGTTTTATTGTGAAGTTTTGGGGTCATCTGTCTAACTTTCTGTACAACACAAACACACACAGGTGAGTGTGCTGACTGACCAGGTGGAGGCTCAGGGAGCCAAGATCAGCGATCTACAGAGTTCTCTGGTGGAGCATCAGCACAAGCTCGAATCCACAGAGGAGATGCTACAGCAGGTACACAGCATGTGACTTTCTCAATACCAAATGCTTGATATAACACTGGACTAAAATCAGGAAACTCTGACCTTCACCAGGAGACATGCAGGGCTTTTATATCAGTATTGTTCTCCCATTTAATGAGATATGACAGGCCCCCAGAAGGTCCGTCTATCTTTAAAATATGACTCCTCTGCAGATCCAGTCTTTTCTCATAAACTGCAGAATGTAACTCGGGATGAGTCCTGCTTCCTGGGAAGAAATTCCAGTGTTTCTGTCTGCATATTACCTTGACGACCAAAATATTTAGGACGCTCAGACTCATTCCAGGACAGTGTCTCACTCAGAGTCAATTTCTGGTTAATGCATGCAGGGCCAGACTGGTCCGTCTGGGCAGGTGATTACAGCAATGTTGGCCACACCCCCAACCTGTAAGCACCCTGAAACACACACACACATACGCCCAGAAAAAGAGAGACAGAGAGAGGAGAGCGAGAACAACAACAGAGGCAAGAGGGACAAATGAGTAAGGGAGGAAAAGGTGGAGAGATGGGAGGGAGAAAGAATAGGGGTGGTGCTCTTTTAAGAGTTCGAAGTCTATGTCTGCAAGTTTCAGTTGTTTGCTTTTTGACTTCAGAGACTCTGCTAAAGGCAACAGAGAACACTGATTGGAATGGATGTATGAAACTTTAATCTACTGAAAAAAGACCCTTGAAACCATTACAACCATGATGGAAATGCACTTACTCTTCCTTTGCTGCAGGCAGACACTGGAGTAAGATGATATTCAGGTATTACAAAGTATCTCATTCTGTCTGTATAATGTCGCTCTTGTGAAATTTCCGTTCAAAGTGGACTGTTTCTACTTATTTTGACTAATTACACGAGTGCCAGGAATGTGTCTTTTAGTGAACTTAATGCTCGGTGTGTACGTATACGCTCAGTGCTGTATATGTAGCGTATCAAAGGGCAGCCGGGGCTGGTTTCTCGGAGACATGGTCATTATGAGGCTTTGGACCTGAGCCTTAAATCTCTTCCTGGTGACAAAGCTCTAATATTTTCCATGTGCAACTGCAGAAGAAGCCCAGATATTTTTCCGAAGCTGGAGCTTTTTAAATGGACGTATCCATGTGTACTGTTTGCCTCCCTCTGATGCTCATTTCTGGACTTTAAGTGATTTAGCACCTGCTTGACATCAACCAAATTAGTATTACGTCTGCCTGCGTAGCCTGGCTTAACTCTCAAGGCTGACAGGCAGTCAGGACAGATAGGCACAGAACTGTTTAGCAGACCTGTAGTCTCTATCAGTACCAGTTTACAGTGACAGGAAAATGCACCTGTCAAAGTTATTTAAATGTTCTTTCTATGAATGTTTTGCATGCTATCGGTAGCTCTCTCTTTCTCTCTCTCTCTCTCTCTCTCACACACACAGACACACACACACACACACACACACACACACACACACACACTCTCTCTCTCTCTCTCTCCTTCTGCTGTGTACTTTGAGTGAGCTGTGAAATAGGCATTATAAATAGTGGTCATGGGTTGTGTATATTTAGCCACTCAAACAGCGTCTGAAACCAGTGGGTTTGTCTGAGGGGACTGTCATTACAGCACTGGGAGCGTGCAGTGCCTCATACTTAATGCTGCTGTTGTTCAGTGAGTATCGGACCCTGTGTGGCTTTCAAGGGGTAATGTGTTTATGTTTACCTGCATGTCTCTGCGTTGTTGATGACAGGAGCTCCTGCATAGGACGTCATTGGAGAACCAGAAGCTGAGTCTTATGGGGGAGGTGTCCTACCTGAAAATAAAGCTTGCAGACATGGAGGGAAAGCAGAGCCATGGGGCTGAAAGGCAGCACAAAGCAGAGGTAAGGCTTCTCACACAGCTTCCTGTCACTTGTGGTCAGACAGTACACTGAGTTTAAGTTGTGTCAGAACTTGTTTGAAGCTAATATGTGTCAGTCAGAACAAGGTTGCCTTGAAGAGTAGTACAAGTTGGACTTGAAACTGGAAGGTTTTAGCTGTCAAATTCAATCTGACGATATTTTTTTTAATTTAAACTCGTAAATACCAAGCTGACCTTGCAGTTTGTTTCACCGAGAGCTACTTGCAAGGAGGAGGAATTAGTTCAGCTAAAATCCTCAGGAACTTCTTTTTTACTTCGGTCCTTGGAAATTTGAAGCTAGCTCTGCCAGGAATGACGAGGGTACACACAAAAATCTGCCTAGTCTTCTGATGGATCTAACCTTGAAGTCAGCTGCTGATTTTATGGAAGACCATAAACACTTTCTGGACGGATGGAGGGGAACATTCACCCAAACCCTGGCTCTGGTGTTCCTGGGCAAAGCCGACAGGAAAAAACGTCTCGGAGGGCTTTAAATTTTTTGTCAGCTTAAACTGAATCATGTATTTGCTTAAGACCGATGTGTTAGGTTACCGGCAGACATCCTGAGCATTCGGTGACCGTGCGAGATGGAGAAAGGGGAAGCAGGGAAAGCAGGGCTGCTAGCAGACAGGATACTGTAATGTATGTAGTTACTGTCAAAACACCGCCGGTCAAAGAGCCTTTGTGTCCTCAGGTTAAAAGAGTTCAGGCACAGCGGAGTTGGCATGATGGATGGCGGGCCAAATATGAGTGTGTGTAGGCTTTAGCCCAGAGAATTTTTGTTCTTGGTAGTGGGTGAAGGTTGACTTGGCTATTCTGAAAAAGCATGTTCCCGAAAACATTTGTCATCTGTAAAGAAAATGATTTATTTAAGTGCTTGAGTGTTTATAGGGTGTTGCTCTGTATTTGTATACTACAGGAGTGTTTTAGTAGAAGACAGTGTTTCAGCACTTCTTAATCCCGCTTTCATCACGTGTACAACTTTCCCTTACGACAGCTGCTTGGACTTAAAGAGAACAGGGAAAAAAATCTGCTTTGAACACTTTACTGGCCTCCCACGTGCTGCCTCTAGTACACAAACATATCCACACATATGCACACACACTCATGTGCATGCCTCCTTGCTGTGGAGCCAGTAAACCCACAGTTAAATTTAGCCATGCAGGCACTCAATATCATCTGTCATATCCGCTGTACCGGACCCCAAGTGAGACTTCCTCTGTCCACAGGCCGAGCATAACTCGGCTGCTGTTTACAGTCTTTCTGGAGGAACATGGGCACGGATCACCTCTGAACGATGGCAAACCTTTCCATCTCTCTTGCAGTCATCAATGCAAGATACCCATTCGATAAACAGGATACGCCTGAGTTCAGGAATATGGCACAGTATAATGTTGATACAGTCATGGCCAAAGCCAGAGAGAAGTTCCGGCTCATGAAGAAATATAAAACAATATGTGTTCACCAGATGAGACCAACTGGCAGAGACTCTGTAAATGGGGACCAGCCAATAATCTGTGTTTCCAGTACAGGTTCACTATCATATTTATGTATTCAGGCTCAAGACCAAATATAAACCTTCTCAAGGTTTGTATTATATATATTTGATTACGTGGACATGCGATAGAGGGAAAAAAACAATTTTAAACAAACAAAGACATATACACCTACTCTACAACATTCCTTCTCCTCCCTCTGAACATTCTTCTCAATTCTTTCTCCACCACTGCATCTGTCAGACTGTAGTGAATTTCATTAGTGAGCTGCAGGAGCAGATGTGTCGGTTTCAGAAGGAGATCAATAGCAAGATCCAGGAGAAAAAGGCTTTAGAGATCCCGGCTGACGGCAGCTCTCCAGCGGCCTGCCCTACTGAGTCCGCTGAGGGCCAGGGCTCGAACCCCGGGCCGTCCTGTGACAGAACCTCAGGGGTGATGCGGGGACTAGAGGAGACTCCTGACGGGGACACGAGCAGCCAGGAAGAGGGTAGCTCAGATGCAGAGCTGGAGTACCACTGCGGAGGAGAAAGTGTAGGCACAGCCTGCCAGCGTGACTTGTAGTGTTGTGTGCAGCATGGGTTGTGTGATCGTTAGGTTCAGATCCATTGAAGCTAGCACTCACCAGATACTCTCTGCACAGCTCGATGTCCATGTTTGGAAAAGCAGCAAAGCTAACCGGATTTATCTGTTATGCATCAGTGTGTGACCTTGTGTGCTACTAAAGAACAATGTGCAGATCTACTAACATCACCTAAATAATTACAGGGACAATTTGTAATGAATTGAGTTTAAAATGTCTATCTAAAATGTGAAGATATAACAGTTGTGATCAAAGACATTTACATACATGTATATTGTTGCAGAGATATCAACTGATGTGAGCATGCTAACCAGCTAGCCCTGGCCAGCTCTGTCTCGCAATAGCACTTTGTACCTCAAGAGGTGATAATCCGATTGTATTGCTTAGCCCCGATGTACCATACATGTGCCATGCACCATACTCCTTATGAATTCAAGTTTCTCTAGTTGAGTTCTGGTTGGATCCACTGTAAATCACCTCAGAATTGAATTCCCTGTCATGAAACTGGCTTCCGTTCATCTCTGTGCTCGGTTCGCTGTGTTCGTTCCCAGTCCGGGCAAAGTTTCTCTCTTTGACTGAGCTAAGACGAGTTTAATTGCCTCATAAAACACACGTCATTGAAACACGACGGAAACGACATAAAACTCACCAAAACCATATCGGTTCAGCTTAACAGTGTTCCAACAATCGCACGCTCTGGTTTTGTCGAAAGGCACCACTCCACCAGCAACAAAGCTTGATTTTATTCAAGTTCAAACTAGGTGTTATCCATACAAGACCGTCTCGTTTTACTACAAAGAGCCTGGTTTTCTAGTAAGAAAAAACACTGTTCACTATATTGTATTTCATTTCAAGTAGAGAAACATAGAAATATTACAGAATAAAACACACGTTTTATGTTTAAAAAGTACAAACATAGGAAGAAAGGCCATATTCACAAACTCATCTATCTTTTACGTTAGTGATTAAGTATCCAGTCTGATCTCCAGAGCACAACTGACAGGTACATGATTTGTTTACATGTTATAACAGAAGGCATATCTAACAGATTCAGTGAGGACAGCAACGACCGACATTGCGTCTCATCGGCAGCTTCCTAGGTAGCAAGAGCGAACCGAAAAAGCCCAGATTTGGGCCAGATTCAGCCCACCAGAAATGAATGAACTGTGACCCTGATTTAGGCCAGTTTTTCTATTGGCTGACATCTGGATGGGGTACAATCTTGCTCTTGCATGCAGACAGGATGCAGTATTAATTCACCAAGTTAGATCTAAAAGTGTCCGGGCGCTACGTGCTGTTTTTCCCTGCTGCCATGCCCAACTCCCCTCTGGCTCCTCTCCCGCTTCACAACCCCTCTATCCCTGCCTGAACTGGGTTCACTATGGTCGTTCCAGTTCCGGCTGTGTTCACTGGGAGGCTGCTGAGCTCGGTCCTGTTTCCTGTTCGCCCGGCTGCGACAACACTCAGTCTGGACAGTCAACTAACAGAACCACTAGCTACAAGACTAACTGAGCTTACTAGCTAACGGCAGCTACATTCATGGATTCATACAGAGAATACATTTCATAGCAGTTAGCTGTTACCCTGTGTGATATGCTGCCCCCATGTATTTCGAGTATGAATTCAACCTGTGGCGTTTTATTACATGTTGCACCTTTTAAAGCAGCTAAACGTTAAAATGTGTTGTTTCAGGGCTTAATCAAGGAGCTCAGGATCCTCAAGGACAAAGTAGAGCACCTGGAGGATCAGAAGATACAGTACGAGAAGAAACTCAAAGCAACAAAGGTAAAAGAAAGTTCTGAATTTCACGCTGTCTAGACTTCTCTTCAGTGAGTGCACCATCAGTGCTTGAATTCCTCTGCTAACTGTCCATTCAACTTTCCTAAATGCTGTCCAATCCGATGTTCCAGCCAGCTAAGTGAGTCATTCTGTTTTGCACACACTGTCTCATTCACAGACACGTTATGTTTTCTTAAGAAGCGAGAACTGTTCTACCTTTTTATTTTAGAGGACTGTAGAAATAGATTTAATAATGGCTTGGTCCCTTTTTTAATGTCCTACTTGTATACTTTGGCATGATCCCACGCCTCCCAGAGATTAGAATATTTCTCTCTGTCTCTCTCTCTCTTTCTTGCTGTTTCCCCCCTCTACCTTTCCCTTAATACCAATATCATGTTGGCAGTTCTTCATTGTGTGTAATACTGTATAAGTCAAAGTCAAATTGCCATCCGCAGTTCTTTATTTTTAGCTTTTAGAAGTTCTTCAAATACCCTTCTGGCATTATTTCACCAACCGGATGTTTACCTAGAATTGCAAGAGAAACAAAATGCCACATTTCACATCAACATCCTTCTTGTTTTTCTGAGTTTAGAGCTTCGGTTAATGGCAGTAGAATGACAAAAAATCTTTAATCAAGCACAGGAAATCGAGAGTAAATGGCTACAGATGTTGATATGGCTGATGTCGATTACTCTATCTTACTCTGCTAAAACAAACCAGCCATAAATCATGTTTTGATCAAGTGGAACAGGGGTATGATGTGGGATACGAAGCTAAAAGTGCATCTTCCACTTTCTTTTCCACGACGTAAGAACACACTGGCAAATACATCAGCCTGAACTTAACTTTACAGCCATCTGTTCTTTCCTTATACTCTGTAACGTACATCAAAACAAACTATAAACTCCAGACTAATATTTGGCCCCCCTAAATACAGAGAAGAAACATTTCTGTGCTCTGTTGTGGGTGTTTTATATATAGATAGTGGTGGAAAGAAAACATCAATATCTTGCAAAAGTTTGTGTCTCAGATGAGAACATGTACTGGCACTTGACTGCATGCACATGTCTTGTATTTGTGAATTGCTTTTAGCTGTGCATGTTTAAACAGACGTGCTTTTGGCACACGCACTATATTTGTGCAGAACTTCATGTCCTTTTTGCGCTAAGACTTCCTCATTGTGTGGCACCCACAGGCGGAGATCAGCAGCCTTCAGCAGCTTCTGCTCAGTAAGAACGCCGAGATCGAGAGCTTGCACACTCAACTGCTGGCCAGACCCTCTCTATCCCCTGAGAGCTCGGAGAGAGGTAAGCAAAGCACCCAGCCTCAAGCCCTTCGACCGACCTGCCAACCCGCAGCCTCTCGCTCTGACAGAGTCACCCAGCCTGATAGTCGACACAGTTAACGACTCCTTTTTGCATTCATTAACTCAAACTGTGGGAAAAGTCTGTCTCGGCCCTTTAATTCAGTGTCTCATCATGGGTCTCTGTCTGTCTCTCTCTCAGAGGAGATGTACAGGAAGAGGCTAAACACCAAATGTAAGCCTGAACAGAACTTAATGAAAATCACTTTAAACCCCATGGGCCATGGCTACTTTTGATCTTTCATTATTTCCTCTCTCCAGACATGACTCTTTATTATATTATCTTTTGTTTCCTCCTGCTCTGAGGGGCAGCTTTAGCAATCACCAACTATTTTCCAAAATACTCATACTCATACAACGCACCATCTCTCCTCCTTACGGCCTCTTCTCCGGCGTCTTTGTGAATTCCTGAAAACATTAATGTCTTGTTTGTTCTTAATTTTGTCTGTCGTAGATAAACGCCTCTCTGGGGTACTTGCTCAGTACGACCAATGTTTCTCACCAGCGTTGCTGCCTGTATGCCTGCAGTTGTTACAACGACTATACGCTGTGGGTCCAAATATGTAAAAGCTGACGTGGCTAAAGATATGATTGGTGGATTAAAAAAAAGGCTTGGGCCAATCTAAAAATACTTGGTTTATAGATGGCACCCTAGTGAGGACTACATCTAAAACATGCTAGCATGTACTTTTGCCTTTCCTTTCTTTCTACATAACCATATGCCACCATGTGTCTATACATGCTAATTTATGTCATGAGCAGCTGCCTATACATATTAATAATCAGTGCTTCTCTTTATAGATCAGGAACTGCAGAAGCTTAGGAGTGGGATGAAATCACTGGTAGCTGCCAATGATGAGAAGGTAAGTTAGCACTGATATATGGTGGAAAGTAACTCCACTGATTCTACACATCAGATATGTTCACAGGTCGTGATGGCTACTATAAAGCCTTTTGTGTCTCCAGAGGAAGCTGCATGTAATCTGATAAAGAGTTACCCTTTAAGTAAGATTTTAAATGAAAAAAAAATAAAAAAAATACTTGTGGTGTATGTAGAATTGTTATACTATGGCATAATACTATTACTTAAGTTAAAGATTTAAGTACTTCTTTCACTGCTGCCAGCAACCTTGAAAAACTATCCCCTCTCTCTGGTCAACACAGCTGTATGTGATTATGCAGTTTAGAGCAGCATGTGTGTTGTCATCAGTTTACAACAATGTACAGCGTCTTACCGGCCTGTATATAGAAGTGCTATCATCGCTGCTGTTTCTAAAGGTGGAAGGTGACTGTTTTTAGATGCTGTCATTTCTCAGAGGCGCCGCCCTCGAACCTTTTATAGCACAGAGGGGCTTTTGTATTCTCCCTCCCAGCTCCCTCTTAGACTTTAAAGACTTGCAGACACGGGCCTCCATGGCACACGAGCGAAGACCCACATGTACGCACCCACCCCAAGGCGAGCCATTTTGGGCAAAGCCACACTTAAGTAGGCCTCGACCTGCCAAGCCTAATTTTGGAGTGAGCTGCATTAAGAGAACCATGTCAAAACCAGGCACGGGCACCACTTCAAAAAACACACACTCCACACAGCTGGTCACCACAACTAAGATTTCCAGCCAGGCCCGTGTCAATCCCCCTCCCTATACGCTGCTTTGATGTAAAGGCCATATGGTTAATGAGAGACGTTTGTGTGGCATATCGGTCAGTAACAGAGTGAAGCGTAGTCCATATGTGCGTTTTCTAACCTCAGATAAACATCTTAATTGGATTTTGTTGGCCCTGAACGCCCCCTTCTGTGTTTTCTCCAGGACCGACGGATTGAAGAGCTCACTCTGCTCCTGAATCAGTGCAGGCAATTCAGAGAGGTCACTCACGCTACAAGGCAAGGTAATCAGCTTCAGTCCGTTCTCCTTCCCTTGTGGCATTTGTTTTCTGTTAGCCACAATGTCTGAGCTTAATGAAAGCCACCGCACTTCCTCCTTTAGCAGAGACACATACCGCTGCATGGGATGAGGAGTAATATTTCCTGTCTTTGTTGCTGTAGCTCCACCTGCTGTTCGTTCGTTGTCAAATGGTAGGACTCCATCGAGCAGCAGTGAGGAGGAAGTGCACGCCCTGATGAAGAACACTGACTCTGCCAGTGCAAAATCTGAGGATGTGAAGTCTGAAGTGGGTACAAACAACTTCAGCTGCGCTCACACTGTTTTATATGTTTGCATGAAGATGATCTTTGTGATCGTGTTTTTTCTAAAATGATTTTTGACCTCTCACAGGTATCACATGTTTCCACAAACAGTTCTTCCTCCCAACGGACTTCTCTTTCCTCAGTCAATAAGGACAGTGACTCCAGGTAGTGAAGCAGCTTTTCCTCGATGGCTGACTGCAATATCTACTAGGTTGTTGGATTTTACTGAGATGATTTTGCCCTTTATCTTCTCAGAACAGAACCACAGACTTTATCAAGTAGCATGAATGACCTGACGAATGGATCTTTACAGAAGGTATTTTCTAATCATCATAAAAAGCAAATATGCTTACATCGTGTCATTTATCTTTCAAAGGTGGGGTGAGCTATTCTGGAGAAAGATAGTTGATTACTGAGTCTAAATCCCAGATCGTCAAATGCAGACGTTGCTATTTCACGACCTGGGAAGGGGACTCAAGAATCAGCTATCTGTGTATTGTATTGATGACCCTGAATGCATCAGTAATTTTTCTACAGTGAGCTACTGTACTGTTTCTCACATGATAGTTGCAGAAGAATCTTTTGTTTTTTTGAGCACATATTTACAGCTTTTTATTGATCAAAGTTTTGCATCTGATTCTGGTCTATCCAGAGCGATCCGGGTGACACCAGAAGTCAGACGCTGCCTGTTAATTCGTCTCTGTCGGAGCAGAATGGGATCGAAGACAGCAGCAGTGAGATCCAGAGTCAAAGGTCTCCAGATGGAAGCGAGGATGGAGACTCCAGCCAAAGTAAATCCAGGCTTCACAGGATGTTACTTATGATGGGTGATGTAGGATTTATGATGGATAGTGTGCGGTAATAATCCCTAATATAGTATCAGAGCTTTCTCTGTGGACGAGTTGTGGGGCCAGTAATTCCCATGAGTATTCATATACAGAGCAAGCCACTCTCCTTTGACCAGGCGACCACTGCTCCTTTGATCACAGCTTTAATTGCAGGGGCTCCTGACGGAGCAGATGGATTATGGTATAGACTTTCTCACCAAACACACCCTCTGTCTTGCTCTGATTGACCACAGCTCCACCCTTCCTCAGCCTCACTGACCAGTTTTAGCTTGAGCCCCACCCTAATTTCTCTGTGTTGCCATCTGCTGTAGAGTAGTGACTAACTGCAGCGTATATCATAAAGATCTCACCTTGTAAAGTTGAGCTTAAACTGCTTCTTTTTCATGGTGCATTAACTGATGAATTATTTGTTGAACTCAATGGTCTGTAACCTGCGCTGCCTCTCCTGAATGGAGCATTGTGAGAAGGCAAAGCACCACATGTGCACTTGGTAGCTTTTAATCTTCTGTTTGGTATGCAGGGAGGGAGAAAAAGGTTTTTACTGCCTTCCACTCAATCATCATCAAGATTTGTCTTTAACAATGACTGAACTACAGGAAAATATAAATTAAGACTAATCTTTTCAAAGTACCATTGTTGAAATTCTTTTTACTTGGCGAGATTATAGTGAGCCGATGTCTTTTTCAACTAATCAAATGCATCTATAAAATCTAAAGGGACATTTATGCAATTTGAACCATATTTGTACTTGGTCGTATTACACTGACTGTGGTTTTTGTAACCTCTTAAAGGAAAGTCGGAGAAAGTTGACGACAGCACTTCAAGCGATAATTCCCCGGTTCATTCTGGAGCGAGTCCACAGCCTGGCCAGCGAGCTGTGGGCTCACCAGAGTACATGAAGAATAACAGGAGCTTCAAGAGACTCTGGGGAAAGTGAGTGTGTGAAAATACACAGATGCTTCAACAATACATCAACACAGATGTTGATTTAGGCCAGAAAAGGACCATTAGACATTACATAGACCTAAATTACACGTACATGTATAAATATGCATTGCAAGTCTACCTAACATATGCTTTTTGACGAATGTATTTGATAGTGTATAAAAACATGTTGATGCAAGAGAAAAAAAACCTAAAGGTGCAATATATGAGAATTTTAGTTTGAAACATTAAAAAAGTATTAACAGAATGTAAAGAAATAAGAGTTTTGACCTTAAGTCAGAGGTGTTTATGTCTTGTGTTGCTGAGATATTTACTGAAGTTAGCATGCTAACCAGCTAGCCCCAGCCCATTCTTCCTCATAGTAACACTCCAAGTCTAGACTACTAACTGCATGGCTAATTGAGCTAACTTGCTAACAGCAGCTACAGTTTGCAATAGTTTGTGAAGTGGCCAGTTCTTACATATACTGTAGCACCTTTAATATAAAATGACTAAAACTGCACAAAACTGTAAATAAATGACATTCAGTATTAAAAGATCACAGTAATTTAAAGTATTGTCTATTATTTTTCTGACACCTTAACATTTATATTTCTCTATAAAGTAAATGTATACTGATTGTGCCGAATTGATTATTTTACCTGAGTGAACTAAAGTAGTATCTAGCATGTTTATCCTGAGAGTTTACCTTCATCCATACAGACTTCGAAGAACCCAGTCTGGAGGGCTCCAGGCAGCAGATCCAGATGCCGGTCAGTTTACAAGAGGGGGACTACGTGCAACAGCAGGACCCAGACTGACCCGGACCCCCGAATCTTATGACTCTTCACGGTAAAGCTCAGTGTTGGTTTTGCTGCTTCATCCCTACCTCCAACCTTTATTAAACACTGTAATTAAAGAGGCTTCAGGACTTTTGTTAGCATAACAGAGATTTGAAATGTTTGATATTGGTTTAATTATCTGATTTGGCTTTTCTTATTTCAGTGATATGAATATTCCATTCAGCCAGTGGACCAAGGGGCAGGTGTGTGGCTGGCTAGAGGACTACGGACTGGGCCAGTATCTCAATCTCACCAGACAGTGGGTTGAAAATGGACAGACACTGCTGTCTGCCACTCCTCAGGATTTTGAGAAGGTCAGATAACACATTTATAAATACTATCACAATATTTAAGAATAAGATCAGAGAGAAAAATAGTCATGGATATATAAGAAAAAATGCCATCTTAATCAGGCTAAATGAAAAAGCATGGTCTTCTTTTCTGATCTCAGGAGATGGGTATGAAGAATCCACTGCACAGGAAGAAGCTGCAGCTCGCTCTGAATGCATTCACCACTAAAGTTATAGAGAAATCGTCTGAGCTGGACTACATCTGGGTCACCCGTAAGACTCTCTCTACATGGAAAATGTTCAACTTCTCATGCTTGCATGTTCTCATTCAAATCACATATACAAACCAACAAAGAACTGGTAGTGTGTGAGATGGAAATATATTTTAATTGAGTGCAAATATAGCCAGCATTCAAAACTAGGAACTGTATCTTCATTGAACAGTTGTCATGAACCTGTTCTCACAGCTCGCAGCTGGTGATACTTGTGTCAGCATTAAAAGGTTGAGTGAGGGAAGTCAAGTTGATTAATGTCTGATTTTCGTCCATTTAGGCTGGTTGGATGATATTGGTTTGCCTCAATATAAAGACCAATTCCATGAAGCTCGAGTAGACGGTCGAATGATACAATACCTCACAGTGGTAAGACTTCGTCCTGCATGTAACGTATAACATCGTCTATTAAAGTGGAGGCCTGCAAACACATTTATTTCAATTTCAGACATGATTCAAAATTGTAAAAATTAAACAATGATATGAATTTCTATACTGTACATAAAGCTCACTGATGTTCCTCTGCTGTTTACGCAGAATGACCTCTTGACTCTAAAGGTCACCAGCCAGCTTCATCATCTCAGTATTAAATGTGCCATCCATGTCCTTCATGCCAACAAGTTCAACCCCAACTGTCTTCGACGTAGACCAGGGGAAGAGGTAATTGTGAGCAGTGTGTTGTATATAGCTGTTGTCTTGTGTTATATTGTACTATATTTTGTGTGTAAGCTGAGAGAATGCAGCACAAAACAGACTTTCAAACATAAGGGCATTTTAATCCAGAGTATTTTTTCTGAGAAGCTGCTCTAAAATGGTAAAAGGTGTCATCACCTCAGTAGGCCACAAGATGGAGACAAGCAGACGTTAATACAGCTGCTTCCAAAGACTGCTGTTTGAGCCTTATGCTCACTTGTAGTGTATTTAAAAGCAGGGTGGCAAAGTATTATACATAAATAATTGCTTAATAATTGGTTTATAAAACATTTACTTTTTTGTTAAGTAAAAAAACAACAACTATTTAGTAAAGTTTAATTAACTAACTATATTTACCATGTATTAATTAATACTACAAAGTGTTACCAGCAGTTATAAGTGAGATGGTAGAGGGTTTAATACAAATTGACATTTTCTTTTTGAACTTCTCCAGAGACAGCCCTCTCCCTCAGAGGTGGTGCAGTGGTCTAACCATCGTGTGATGGAGTGGCTAAGAGCAGTGGATCTAGCTGAGTATGCTCCTAATCTACGAGGCAGCGGAGTTCATGGCGGGCTGATTGTAAGTATTTTACATTTTGAGTTTGTCTGCAAATATTTTTTTAAGTCATTCTGGCGTTACATGCTTGCATTATGTGCCGAGAGAGCTAAATTTGTTGCCGCCATCTGCCGTCAAACGCTCTCCCACAGATCCTGGAGCCTCGCTTCAGCTCAGAGACTCTGGCCCTCCTCTTAAATATTCCTCCACAAAAGACTTTACTCCGCCGCCACCTCGCCACTGCCTTCTCTGCCCTGGTGGGGACTCAGGCCACGCAGGAGAAACGAGAATATGGCAACGCCACAGGCCATGTGCCCCTCACTACCACTGCTAAAGTAAAGGTAAGAGCACAATCTGAGAGAAAAAATGTGGTCGTTGCAGCATCAAATCAAAGTGATGCATTAACTTTTTTTGTGTTTCAGCCAAAGAAGCTGGGCTTCACCCAATTCAGTCACCTCAGAAAGAGGAAACCTGATGACTCTGCGGACTATATCTGCCCAATAGACAGTGGAGCGCTGACAGTGAACGGGATTTCTCGCCTGCCCTCTGCAGCACTGAGGGGCCTCAGCCCCAACCTGGACAGGCAGCCCGAGAGGCGGGAGCCGCTGGGGATAAGAGCTAGGGCGAATAGCCCCAAACAATAATTAAAAAAAATAAAGAAGGAAGCTCCACCACACTCTCTCCCTACCCTCTCACTCACTAAGTGACTTTGTGTATCAGTGGAAATTCTAATACAAGAAAAATTACATAAGAGCAATGGTGATTTGCTGGATGGGCTGCAAAGATGCTGTGGTTAGCAGGTGATGTTAATTGTTGTTAATGTACTTTCATCAAGATGTTGCGTAAACAAAGTTCATCTGAAATTATGATAAATGACATTGTGTGAATTGTTTTGTGAAAGCTGCTCTCTGCATTCCTTATACAGTGTATTTTTGCTTTAAAACAATGCATTTTACTGACCATTTTGTATCTCAGCTTTAGTTAGAATATTGATGACCTTTCCGTGTTATATATCTGAATTGACTGTACAGTGTAATAATTGACACCAGGTTCTTTAAGAATGTTTTCTCATGTATGACGGACAAACAAATCAAAAATTAAATCATTTTGAGTCTTGATTATTCATTTACTCCTCTGCACCTTCAAATGAGGCTTGTTAGAATACTTTAGGATTCAAATGTGGCCTTGTTTCATTAGATCATTGTGATTTGCAATAAAATAATAAAATTTAGGTCAAAATTAAGTGTTGTTGGATTTTTATGAACTAAAAATTTAAATAAAACTTATAAAAGGGGATAAAAGAAAAATCTATTTCTCAAGTCTCTATGAAAGCAGATGCTTTTGCTGCCATCTAGTGCACACAGGCTTACTTACATCTTAATCACAATTGTGTTATTTTCAGGATTAAGTTTTAAGTATTTTTTTATCATTACCATAGAGGCTGTATATTAAATTAGTGTCAGAGAGACAGTTTTGTGTAGTGCAAAGACTTTAAATGTTTAGGATGATATCACTTCCTGAGGATGGATCTTGAATGAACAAGTTAATCCAAGACTGCCCACTACTGGTCAAACACTCAAAAATGCAAGAGGGGACATGGGGCTTGGCATCCCACTACTATACAGGAGGTTTGGTTTGTTCCAGCCCAGGTTCTCTAAAGTGAAGCCTGACTAGCTGCTGACAGAGATGAATCCTGGTTTGATTTGGTTGGTTGGTTGGTTGCTTATTTTAATTAAACTAGAATGGCACTTAGTAGAGTCTACACCTCCACCAGGGCCAAAAAGTCCCCCTTTGTACTCATTGATAGATACCAGCCAGCTAAATATATATATATAAAAAAAATAATCAAAAATCCATTGATGATTCCCTGAGAAATTATTCATAATGTCAAAAAAAAAAGGCCCTCATCAAAGAGAGGAAAAATTCCTGGATCCGTCCATTTATCCGAACTGGCACCAGAAGTTAATGGGCTCTATTCTGGGCTGAGGGGCCATGTTTCTACAGTAGCCCGGAACGGACAAATCAAACAGTGGTTCTGGAGAGGACCTTCCACGGATTTAGCAGTCACCATTGAAAAGATTTGGACGAGGGGTATTTCTTTTGTTGCAATTTGTAGTCTCACCACTAGATGCCACTAGATCCCACATAACCTCTGGCTAATTCTTTTGAATGAAGTGATGAAAGAGCCCAGAGAGAAAATTCTCAGCAGAGTAGAGTGGTGTTCATATGACATCTCTTAGCAAACTGTAGCTGAAAGGACAAATGAAATATAGCAGACTTGATTGCCTTGATTAGGTTTGCTATGTGCATGCTTTTAGCTAATCTAATGCCACTGTGTTATATAGCATTTACTGTATTTGTCAAATGAGACACACATTTAGACAGTCTGGGTGAAACATGAAACGAAGCGTTGTGAATGATGCTGAGTGTTTTTCACTGATTTCAGTCCTAGTGAATCTACTTGGATTCTGCTGGCATGCATGTCTGGTAATGTGGCAGTCGGGGCAGCAGCCACCTCCCCTCTGAACCCTCTGGCAGAGGCACACAGCCTCAATTAGACCAAACACAATAATTAGGGAATCTTTTACCTCTGCATATCATTAGTTCCCTAACAGAGAACATCCTGATCAATGATTACAAATGACAGGTTCATAAATAAATTAGTCCTGTGGATAAGTGTGTAACACTACTCAATTGATCCATGTTAAATGGAAATTAGAGGGGGGCAGCAGGAGTGGGTTTCGCAAATGTAAGAGTCTGATATATATGAAAGTTTCTTAATAATTGGGAAAAATCTGATATATATACACATTTATATGAATAAAGGCAGCATACATATTCATAAAATGTTGACACAAAGTGATGATTATGTGTAAGTCCTTACTATAAGCCAGCAGATGTCAGTGTTGCCTGTGAATATGTCATGTGCTCTAAATACAACCAGCGCTGAACCTTTACAGTTAGTTCACTGAGATGAGCCACTGAGTATTTAGATAGAAGCTTTTTTTTTTCTTTATTGTCTGTTAACCATTTTGGACAATTGTTAAATTTTTCATTTTTGTACTGTAGGTGTTTGTCAGTGAGGTGGGGGTTTAGATTTTCATTCAGTGACACAGCCTTGGCCTTTAGTATACTAAAAACTTAGCCTTAATACAGTTATAATTACACTTTCAGATAGGAAGATTGGAACATAGGTATCATGACAGCACAAAGGACATGAGAGGATGTCACATCATTAATCAAAAACTGGGCTCAATCTTATGTGGATCCAAGTAAGAGTTCTGGAGGTTGTGTATTGGCCAGACGGGTGATTACAAACAAAATCAGATGATTTCAGATGAAATTTGAGACTCTTAAATAGTCAGAATATGAGTGATCAGTCTCAAATATACAGTAAAAACTTCATTAATGTGCTGTGAATGTGTCCAAATGTCTTTCCATTTTATCCCTCTCTCCCCATTCTGCCTTGTGTGTGTAGTCATGTGGTGTTATCTGTGTGTAAGTGTTAAGAGAAGATGGCATTGTTTATAATAGTGCATCTTAGCTAATTCCAGTAATGTGATCCAGCCTCCACGAGCTGACAGTTTAATTGCTATTATTTGTGTTGCCCTCTCTCATAACGCTTCAGCAGTAAATTGCCATGTGCAGGAGACGGTAGTATGACTGACACCTTACCTTGTAATATGATATCTATTGTTTTAATTAAGTGAAAGCGATCGTGACATTTATTGGTTTCCAGCTTACTTGTTAATGACAGGATAAGAAAAAAAAAAGTGGAAGTAAATTATCACAGTTTACATTGCATAAATAATTTGCAAACCCTTTGCTAATGATTACACATTATTCTCCCACTGTGACTGTCAATTCATTTTGAATACATCACAAATAAAAACACCGCGCTGGTGATGCAACGCAAACCCCCTCTTGGCAATGCCTGAGCCCCTTCTCTTCTCTCTGGATCATCTTCTTTGTGTGTGTGTGTGTGTGTGTGTGTGTGTGTGTGTGTGTCACATTTATTTATTTATTCTGTATCACTTTTGTGGTGAAGTTTTCCATTGAAATTATAAAGACAGACTTTTATTCTGTTACCAAGGCTCCTGTTTATGGTAATGCCAGTAGCCACGGATGTTAGCGCTTTAAGTCATCACCCTGTCTGTTTGATCTATGGACTCACTCAGATGTCCTTAGTGGAGTGTAATCATGTTTTTATATGATGTCACTGGTCGTTCCTGTCATTAACTTGCCACCAGCTTGCCAGTTTGGGGAACATATTCGATGTTAGGGTGGTGCATGTGTTGCATACTCCCCATCCAGCCACTAAAGCTGTATCTGTCTCCGGCACACCAGTTTGTTCTGACAGGCCTGCCACAATGATGACTGCATCACCCAGATGCGGCAGAGCAGCTTGCGAGCCAACCCTGACACGCCGTCAAAAGGAGCAGCCAGCCGTCTGCATGAGCGTTCTTCTGCCCCATCAAACCTCAGAGCCCATCTCATCCTGTACAGCCAGCCACCATCAACCAGGCTGCGTCTCTCTGTTTGCTTTCCACGCTCAGTGAGCTTTTCTGGCTTAAATTTTGTTTTTTCATATTTACTTCCAAATTCAGTGGCTATGAATCTCCTATGAATTATCCGCAGATGATCTGAAGTCACCACAAAACAACTGTGACAGTGGAAGTCCAAAGCAAGAATGATGGGACATGATGTGGGGAACTGAAGTAGAAGAGCTTGGTTATGTTCAGCCCCCCTTAGCACTATGGGACTTTTTGATTGGTAGCGAAGGCAACTCGCTCCTTGTCATGCTTAGTTTCTGGACTGGCTCTTTCATCGCCTGAAAAATGTGGGCAGTTCATGGAGAGACAGGAGAGGTATCAGTCACTATGAGATGGGACGATTATAGAGACATTTAAGGAGTCCTCCAACCCACTAAAGATCGAGCAGTATGTCAACACTCTTGTCATTTAATATAAAAATCTACATTAGACAGCTGTTAGCTGTAAAATCTTTGAGTTACTGAATGAATACAAAGGAAGATGACGTGCTTCTGTTTCATATCTATCATATCTGTTAAAGTTATATTACCCCATTATGTCACTGTGGAGCAAATATTTTACCACCTTGCAATCAAGCAGCTAGAAGTATGTCTGAATGAATATACTTGCCCAAAAGTGTAATGCTGACTCTTTTAAACTTCATTAGAGTGTTGTTAAAAAACTGTACATGTTCCACAATAAGAATATTAAACTGTATAACAGTTCTGACAGCCAAGGAAAGAAACAACTGTTACGATAAAGAAACGTTTTTAGATCGTGTTACAACCCTACAACCAAAGCAAATACATCATCATATATCTTTTTTTTTTTCTATAGTCAGTTTTGAAGATAATGTATTGCAAAATCACAATAAAGATGATTCTTTATGTATTCTTTAAATCTACAGAAAAATATGTGCAGATATGTTGCTGTAAAATTACAGTATTTGAATGTATTTTACATTGTGTACATGTACAGGAATTTACATGCTACTGAGTTGTTGTAAGAATACAGCAACAATGGCAAATTACAAGTAAACACTGTGATTAGGGTACAGCACCATACAGTAATTTACCAGTAAAATATATTAGTTTTACAGTAACATTGTGGTTGGGTTACCTTGAAAACACGTGCTGTAATGTTACTGTAAAGTGTTGTTACAGTATCCTTTTATAATTTTACATCAAATGACTGTATTGTCAGAGTAAGATTGTGGCTGGTTGCTGTAGAAACACGATACATTTCTGTTATTTTCATGTATATTACTGTAAAATAATTAATTTTCCACTACTGTGAAAGTAGTGTGATTATTAGTCAGTGATTTTCTGTGAAATTACAATAGTGATTTTCAAAGTTTAGTTTTATCAGTTCTACCTGTTTCCTTCCCATTATGTGCATTGCATGCCAGGACAAACAGGGAACTAACACAAAGCTCAATCTTTAGGGTCACGTGACAAGAAACAGAGAAAGAGTAAACCGGTCTGACATACACACAAGTAGAAATAAGAGCAAAATGACAAATTCTATCAAAGTCAAGAAAAAAGATCTAAAAAATTGAAGCATAAACGAGTAATACAAAGTGGAGCAGTGACTGTCCACTTCACTGTCTGAATGGTTGTTGTGGCTGCCAAAACTATCATAAAAGTGCTGAAACTCAGAAGAGTTCCCATGTCAGAGGAATGGACGCGGTTTCCTTACCTCAGGCCATCATCATGGGTGATCAAGAGTGACATGCATCGCCAGAGGCTTTCATGTCCGATGAGAACACCTGTCTGACTCTCTGGGTGAAACTGGACAGAGCAACGCCATCGCAAATAACATTTCATACGTGCCACATGGCCTCAGAAGGCATGGTGGCAATGTGCACCAAAGCAGGGGCAGAAATATGGCAAATAAATATGGAGAGTGAAGGTTTTTGTTGGGCATGATCAAACATACATTTTTAGAATCGCAAAATTAAGTTCATATTGCAATCATAAAGAAACAAGCACTCAGAATCCAGCAGTAACCTTACGGCAAACTCCTTCTGATGACTGGATATAATTTGCTAATGCTGGGATTCAACGATATTTGTTGTCTCACGTAGACATTGATCAAAGCTCTTGTTAAGAGTCAAAGAGCTGTGCATCAACTGGGATTGGGATAGATAGAAGATTCACACTGAGACTGCAGTTCTTTATGTGGGTTTGTTTATTCTTATTCTTCAGGGCCCATTATGGGGACAAAAAGAGAAAGTCAATCAGTAGAGGTTAGTGTAGACAATCTTTAAAGAGGACAGGCAATGAATGCAAAACACTCTGTAAGTGTTGCTTAGTAAAAGTGCCAAGCTAGTGCCATGGTGTATGTGTGTATTTATACATACATCTGTAACACAAGTCCTACATTGTGAAACATCAGTTGCAGTTCTTGTTCTGCTACAGGTTTACCACATTGGGTTCACCCATTGTTTTCAAAAATAATTTAAAAGTAGCTTGCAGAAGAGATTCTGCTGCCTTTGTTTTCAAACAACATCTACTTATAATACCACATGATTTTTGGGTCTTATTCAAGGTGAGCAATGATGAAATACCTTAATGCAAAATGGGCCTCGTATGTTGGTAATTCATTGAGCTCCTTAATTGACTCTGTATTGTCTTTTCTCTAGCTCATGCTAGGCTACACTCATAATTCCACTCTCATGCCCCTTTGGCATGCCTCGGACATGCTACCTTGGACAGGTTGCCCAATATCTCCATCCTTCATTTCGCTGTTTTGGACACACTCCCAAACTGCCTTCCCCTGACCAGAAAAAAACAACTGTAAAGGTCTGTGAAAGCAGCCATATTTTGGTTTATTACTTGCTAGTGACTGCTAGTGTAGTCATATGACCGGAGCAAAGGAGGAAGTCAGGTGATATAGTTAGGGTCGACAAGTCTGCATAGGGAAGTGAGTGTGGTTAAACACACACAGATTTTCACCCAGGAGACTGCTGTTTGTGCCCCGTGTGAAACCTAAACGTCTATGTTGACCTATTTGAACTTATTTCATGTACGATCTAACGTACTCCTTTTAGCCAAACCATGATTTTTTCTGATACCTTACCAAGCAGTTTTGTTGCCTGAACCTAACTGAACTGTGACCACTTCACAAAGTTAACCACAAAATGGTCCAGTATGACCAAGATCCCTCTTTTTGTGAACAGTCTTGTTTGCTGTTTGGGAAGTCATTACAAATCGACCCATTCAGTCATGAAGGTACGAGAACACGTAGCTATTTGTCATCAAGGTTCATGAAGAGTTCCAATATGTTTGATTTCGTTGCATTTATTCATGATTTCACTATGTGCTGTGGTTTTATGAATCACTTGTTTAAATGCAATGAATGTGTTTGCGGAGGGATGTGTTACATTCTGTCTCTAACACATCCTGTTTACAAACTTCAAAAACATGCAGCATAGGGGCTGTTTGGTGGAATAAGAGTGCCTCATTTGGGCAATATTGTATAAAGAAATATGCAAGAAAAAACAAACCCCAACAGCCATGCTTGATGAAATTACAGACAAAAAATGGTCTCTGATGAATTGGCACTTAATTACTGCTTGATTAGCATAATTATGCATGTTAATAGCATCTCAAATGAATTGCAGTTGTCAGGAGGGAGGAAGCATCTGTACTGGTGGCAGCCTGATACATATTCTCTCCTATCCAACAGCGTTGTCTAACTCTTCCCCTTAAGTGTTCACCATTAATCACTACACACTCCTTTTCCTTTGGAGTGAAATTTGGCATTTTGGGATAATTGGGCTATTATGGTGTGCTTGTCACATCTGTAATAGTAGGCTAACGAGCCCCCTCGTGTGCTAGCATTCAGAGATGATGGCAGAGCATGGGCACTGAGTGGCATGGCAGGTAAAGATATGGCCCAGTCATACTGAGACATATGATCATATTATTCTAGCTATTACTGCATATCATCATCCTAACACCCTAAATATGGAAGAGCCTCACACTGACACTCTGACGTGAACAGATACAGAATGATGTGTGGGTGTATGTGACACGATGGATTTTATTGTTCACATTTTTCCAAAACCATACACAAGACTTTATTGTACAAAGACTTAAATTCCTATACAATTACTCTGGCCAATTTCCAAACTGAATTCAACCTGAGTAAATTTTCACCCTAACCGAAAACAAATAGGTAAGACTTCCACAGGAATCTCTTCTGGCATCAGATGGTAGAAACAAATTGACAGCCTTTTCCCCCACAAACCCCAACAGAGTTAGCCATGTGCCAAACATCAGCCATGCCCTTCACTACATCTGAAACGGCCTGTTCTTGTATATAAAAGTAGATCTACATATTGAAATATATGAACAATTCTTAAAGAGGTTGGGTCATGCCAAGCAAGGTAGTGTGATCTCAAATAACGCAGCTACAGCAGTAGCAACTGTTTGTCTGCTGACTGACTGAGTGTATATATTTTATAAAAATATATAATGCCTGTATGTTACAAAGTGATGCACATAAGTTACAGAAGTAAAGGCTCAAATCCAAACCAGGCATTTCAGGCAGGGCAGGAGCAGGGACTTTGGGCTTTTTCACTGTGCAGACCTTTTACATGCACAAAAATGCTACATAACACAATAAAGGGGGAAAATGGCATAATATGACCTATTTAAGTGTTTGTCTTGTGTCAGCTTTAAAAGTTCAAATGAAAGTATGTTTATGGCTTGGCTAGCAAAGCTATACTGTACCGCAGTCTAAAAACAAAAAACTTGCTGCAGACTAACAGACTTCTCTCGTCTAAATAACCTTTAGGCTGTGAGTTTGAATTCCTTATCCTGCGTGAATCAATGGTGTGATGGATTGCATTGATACCCCTCTCTGTGGCTTGCATCACAGATTCTGAAGATGACACAACCAATTTCATGGTAAACATTTCCTCCCACTGCCACTTCATCTGACTCCTTGTTATTGGCAGACATGGAGAAGAGTGGAGGGAGACAGGGGGTAGAGAAGGGGAAGTCTCAAGGTTGCAGGTGGCAGCCAGGAGCACTTATGGATTGAGGCAAAGGGCACGGTCTGAGATGGGCTCTGACTGTTTCATTGGGAATTCTCCTCAGCTGTGTATCGCATTTGTAATCATCTCTAATCGCTTCTTTATTTGAAATTGCGTCATGCACAAGTTTGCTGGAAGCTAACTCCAAGAATTTAAGATATTGGAAATTGGTAAATGGATATTAAAGAGCTAAAAAAGTTCTGTGAATCAGTGTCACACTTGAAGATATATTTTGTTTTCTGTAAATCAATTTTTAACTTAAACCGTTAAAAAAGGCCAGGCCTTAGGTAGATGTAATTTGTGTCTATAATCAGCCCAGCCATTGGCCTGTGTGACAGGGAGTGCTGTATTGGATATTAACTCACTGACGCCTGGTGGTCTGTCATTCCCACAGACAGCTTCTTAATGCCCTAATGGCTCATTTACATTATTGATGAGCCAACCCTGTGTCACCTCAAACACAGACTATTTAAAGGAAATAATTTTATGCAAACTACATATTGATGCACTAATGATCAATTGGCCCTTGTTTTGTGTGTTAATAATATGCAACTGTTGCAGTGTGATGTACATCTTCAATTAGAGAGTTACCCTGTCTGCTGGCTGACTCAAACAAGTGGTGCGACTGCATCATTTGTTCTGCTGACTGGTAGAGCTGAAGAGGCCGCTTGGATAAGTGGTGGAAAGCCTTCAACACTACAACTTTGAGTCAAGTGGGTAAATTATTTTGACTCCACATTGTGCCAACTGGATTAAGATGATGAACCTAAGACACCTCTTTTTCTGTCTCCTTTTCTAGGAAGTCATGAGAGACAAAGAGGAGCAGTAAAGGCAGGCTCATTGAAGAAAGACTCTATCCAGAGTTTTATCCATCCCAGTACTCTAATGTTAAACCAATCCATCCATCCACCCATTGTTCAACTTACCCATTCTACACAGTATTGTAGCACTTAATTTAACCAGGGGCGGAAGTAACAAATGATTTTACTTGAACTTGAACTCACAGAGCGAGACCAAAAGTCGATGAAAGAATCTCAAAACTGAAAATGGAGCAAAAGAGAGTTGTGTAGCTGTTGCTGTTTCTGTGGGCACAGCAGGGCAGAGCTCCAAAGAGCTCCATGTCCAGACAGGAGACTGCACTCTGCCCTCAGCTGACACTCTGGAAAAGATGCATTTTCAATGTATGAATGTTCACTGGTCAAGTGTAAAGATGTGTGTGTGGTCGCACCTGGGCTAGCAGTTAATGGACATTATAAAAATCCACAACAATGCACTCAATTTTAAAGGTGAGTCTCATTCAGTGTCATTCCCCAGTCGTCAAATACATTTGCTTCGAGTCAGTATTCAGCCCAAAATTCTTACCCAAAGCGTCGGTATTTGACGACCTGGTAATGCGACTTTACAATCAACTTTCTTTCTCCAGAAATGCTTCCCTACCTTCAAGACTGCATAATTATGGAGTATGGTTATGGTTAACTTGATTGCACCTCAGCATAGTTAAAAAGATCACATCTACCTTAATCGAGCTCTGATTTAATGCACCACCTGGTTCACTAAGTGACCTTAATCAAACAAACCATAATGCTTCATGACCTGCACGCAGATGCACGCTTAGTCTGTCTGGCTAACTTGCCAAATGCAAAAATCCCCATGGTGGATCTTCCAACAGTGACTTCTGCATGCAGTTAGGAACGTTTTCCTTCAGAGAGGTGTGTGAGGCCTTTCTACATTTTTGATAATAATCCATGTCATGTTTGACTTCGGAGCGCTCTCTCTGCTAAAAAAATGATTGAAAACTTGAGGAAAATGAGCAGCAGAAATCTGTTATAGCGCGTCTTTCTGCCTTAGGCTACAGATACAGCTAAAAATGACAATAAGACAAACAAGTTTGCTGATTTCACATGTCTCAGCAATAAAAATCAACCACCAGTTGTCTACCTAGGGTGACTGTTGACTGTGCGAAGTTACAGTGACTTGGTTTATAAGAAAAGTTAGTTTATTAGTTAATTGATGTAGCCTAATAATGCATCTTATTCCACTAGTGCATAATGTTGACTTGTAGCCTAAAGGTGTTCCATAATTTAACAGTAGTGTCATAAAATCATCATCTAACATTATTTTCCCACCCTCCATTAAATGACCTACTTCTTACTTTAACTTGAGAAAAATGTCTTGAAAGAAACTGTACTTTGACATGAGTATAAGATTCTACTATATTCCATCCCTGCCCCCATTTCTCCAGGGATTTTTAAATAAATCATTTGACTCATCAGATAAGGTATGGCCATTTACTAGGAAGGCTTTAAAAATTTGCAGGTGCCAGGAGGACGGAGTGTGTACTTGCTCTTATCTTCGACTCTCTCTAACTATCCTACTTTGGTCTCGATCTTTATGTGATCACAGTGTAGTCTCGTTCTTGATTACAGCTCTACACTATTGTAGAAAGTAATTATATTACGTCATGCAAAATGTTTATTGGTAACTGATTTCCTTGTTGTTTTAGGACATCTATGATAAGATAAAAAGATGTCACGTGTATAAAATGGTCGTTATAATTATTATCATAAGTGGAAGGAAGCCATTTCTTCATGAAGACAATCTTCATCCTATTTTTTTATTTTCTCTGTATCTTTCCTCAGGAGTGACAACCAGGTGACATTTCATTATGCTTACTTATTCTTACTTAAAGAAATTTGAGACATCTTCAGAAAGGTCAAAGAAGATAAATCTAAGGATCTGATTGTTCAACTGCCTCAACAGCTCTCTGGGGACATCTCTTTTCTCCAAAATACAATAATCAATATTGTGATCAATTACATTTGTTGTTCACACAGTGATGCAAATGGGCTCTGCCAACGCTGTTATTGTGTCTCTGACAAATTGGGGACATTGTTTGCATGCAAGGAGAATGCCTGTCTCCCATAGAATAGCGCGCAGCAGAGAGTGACACAGAGGATTTGTCTTTCTGATTGATTGGTGTCATGCTTAAATGCTCATCAATCTCGTGATTTCTAAGAGCCATTGCTGAAAGAATCAACCCCTCATAGACCCACTGTTTGGAGCATCGAGGTGGAGTGCTGTTAACTTCAACAACAGCTACTTTTCCAGAGAGTCTGTGGCAGAAAGATTGATTATTATTCCCTATATGGACTGTGAGGAGACGCTGGGGACATGCTTGTCTGTGTATCATCATTTATATCTATGACCTACAAGGTATATGGATGTCACCACTTCCTATTCAATCAAAGATAGATGACCGATATAAATCATTTAAGACTCTGAATACACCTACACGGCTCACAGTTCCTCAACCTAGTAATAGATTATTTCCTTTTGTCTGGGAACTCCCGATATGTATATTGAATGCAGCTTTCACTCCCTATTTTCCTCAAGATATGCACACAGGCGCATGCATAGATACATAGCTAAAATTGTTCAACTTGTGGTTAATTAATGTCCCCCTTGGAGGTCAGCTCCAAATGCCCCTTTGACCCTTTCCTTCACTGACCGGGCATCTATGCCAGCGCCTGCCTCTCTAAATTAAGAATCCCATAAAACAGCTCCACTTTCAGAATCTCAATCATAGGGCGAGGACCCATCACCATCCCTTAGGGCCCCTCGTCGCCCACTGAGCCCCTTTTAAAATGAATTACCGCCGTCTCCGCCAGTGCTCACAGATCCCAGTCAGATTGATGGCCGAGAATAAAATGTCCCTCTTCACTTTTGGCCCTTCCACATATATCAGCCTGGAGGACCATCGTTTATCAGGCCCAATACTTGTATTAAGTATGCTGACTGCTACCATTAGGATAACATATAATAATGTAAAAGGGTTTAAGGAGGGGTTCTCTTGGTCTCAAAGCCAGCTGTCAGGGCCATAGATTTAAACCTAGTTGGGGGGAATTTGCAAGACTTTCCTTGAAACACTATGTGGTGTCGGTATGACAACTTTTAAAAACAGGAAGACAGATTATCAGTTACAGATTCACACACAGCTGCCGTGCGAGGGCACTTTCAAACCACCCGGAGCAATTTGCATGTCTTGCTGAAGGAAACTACATGGACAGTGGAAGTTGAGAAAATGCTGCAAGGACCAGCTTTAGCTTGTGCATCTTTCTAACAAGTTTGGAGCAAGACAAAAGGAAGGGATAACAAAGGTCAGGGTTAGGAGTTCAACAGTTTAAAATAACAAGTGCGAAAGTGAGAGTCTGGGGGAAAAGTTCTAAATTACATGAAATGGAAATTGGTGGCAAAGGCCTTTGAAGATGTAATGTCAACATGAGTACATCTCAAGCAAAGAAAAGAAAAGTGACAGAGGTTGTGACTGTGTCCCAGATGACAAAGTGTCACTCACTCATCTCTACAGAGTAGCAGCCTCTCCAGCGCCTGTCTGCCAGTCAAAGAGCTTTTCTTAGGTGTGAGACAGCTGGTGTCACAACTAAAGATCAGCGTTGCTGTGTTGGTCACGCTTGGAAGGAATCCATGGCCAAAAATAATGTTTAACCATCAACTTTTGCTTTATAGGAAGCCATGCTGAAGGCTTTGTAACCTGGCATGTGTCTGATTGTTAGGTCTGTGTGCAGCCTGGTCTCACCAAATAGCTTATAAAGGTAAATGTATTATAATTTGTTTAAACACAAAGGTTTTTAAAATGAAACCATGTTTGCGTCCTTTGTGCTACATTTATTTTAAAAAATGTAGTGTTGATGATGAATTGAGGAGTCTCACAATCTGGGGAATGAAACTGCTCTGTAGTCTGGTCGTACGGCAGCAGATACTGTATCTCTTTCCAGATGGCAGCAGGGTGAACAGACTGTGGCTGGGGTGGGTGTTGTCTTTTAGTATCCTTTGGCCTCCATGAAGACATCTCATTTCACTGCTGTCACTGATGCTCTGTAGATGGGTACCAGTGACGTTCTGGGCGGCTGCAGAGCCTTCCTGTCCTGGGCCGATGCTTTCTATTGCTCCTCTGTAAAAGTTGACCGGAGAGTGACTCCAGAATTGAGCCTTCCTAAGTTTCCGTCGGAAGTAGAGCCTTTTCTGGGCTTTTTTGACCAGGGTGGTGATGTGTGATGACCAAGGTAAGTTCTCAGTGATGGTAATTCCAAGAAACCTACAGCTATTTGCCTGCTCCACCTCAGCTCCACTGATGTAGCTCAGCTCCACCTGACAGGGGTCAGGATTGTTAATTTCCTCTCGATATGAACTCTCATCGTTGTTTATGCTGCAGCCGATGATGGTGGTGTCGTCCGCATACTTAACAACAGACTTCTTTTGTTATCTTGGAGTGCAGTCATGGGTGTAGAGTGTGAACAGGAGGGTGCTGAGCACATGGTCCTGGGGGGCTCTGGTGCTGTGCACTAATGTAGAGGAGGTTCCCAGAGTGTTAAGTTTTCTAATAAGCTTCATGGGAGAGATTGTATTGAATACTGAGCTGAAAGCAGCTCCTGATGTAGCTGTTCTTATTCTCCAGGTGCGTGAACACTGAGTGTAAGGCAGTGGATATGGCATCCTCTGTGAATCTGTTGGTTCATACTAGAGAGCATACTAGTGAGTGTCCAGGCTGGATGTTGGTTTGTGTGAGAATCAGATTACAGAGAGAGACTTTGAGAGAATTAAGATGTAGGTGTTAATAATAATCATTTGTTATTAATGATTGCGTAGACACAAGTCTGAAAATGACATAGAGTAGATTAATTATGTGTCTTTCCTGGGGAACCATCTTGGTTTGGTACCTTCAATTATTTAATTTATAACCTGTTGGCTTCTGCTTTTGAGACAAAGTCACAAGAGATGGGGGTGAACTAAAAGCAACTGAGCCACAAAAAATATCGAATACATAAATAAAATACCATGTAGCTTTAACATGGTTAAAACCTACAACAAGACACAACCAACACCCAAGGCTGAAACAGGTCCACAAACCTGAAAGAATTGTGGTATGTGTGTAAATGCGTTTATTGAAATTGGTCCTTTTGTCCCCTGTTGTGGAACTAAAGCTTTGAATTTTTTTTTCTGATGGCTCAAATGCAAACAGCAGCCGGGAAAGAGCGGTTCGCCTGCTTGGCCGATGGCAGAGGAGAAAAGGGACTCCATATAAATGGGAAATTAGCGGGGAGCGTCGTCAAAAGTAATTAACTCCCCTCCTTACCACTGTCCATTAGCCCTGACAGGATGACACAGGAGGAAAAAAAACAAAAAAACATCCATGTCAACTGTGGCAGCCGCCTGCACTGATCAGATAAACATTTTTTTGTTTTGTTTTGACGCCTGATTACAAAATGATTAGCCAGCGTGCCTGTCTCCTCCTTACCCTTCACCTCCCCTGTGGCTTGATTGACAGACGAGGTGATATGCTGTTGGGTCTGTGTAAGCTGTCTACCACCCTCTCTGCCGCACACACACACACACACACACAGATTTACTCTTTGTGGGTTAACGTGACTTTGGAGCTCTCACAGTTACATCTGTGATAACATTATACGCCGGAAATATGCAGCACAGGCTTTGTTTTCCTGCATGTTATTATTCTCTTTGTTATGGTGAAAAGAAAATCAAAAATAATATTAAAAAATACAGTCTGATAAGATTGTGTGTAAGAAATCACTCACTGATTCAATGGTATTCGTGGTAGTCTTGTTTTCTCTGTACCGTGACAGTTGTTTTAGTGGGTGGATCTATTGTAGTTTGCTGTGACAACTACAGTGGATGTCAGTTAGACACCTACATCTCTAAGTTGTGGTGAGAAATGAACACTTGTATGGAGCTCAATAGCATACGAAGGGGGCTTTGGTTTAACGGGTTAGGAAACAATTTCAATTCAATAGTTGTGCTTATATATGACCTACTTAAGCAAGACCATTGCAGTCATTAAAGGTGCAATACATAAGCCTTGCAGTCACCAGGTCGGATTATGAGTTATCTAGGTTGGATAAGTCTTAAAAATCAAACAATTTTTCATGCCGAAGTTCTGAGGTTGAATTGAGGGGTCTCACAGCCTGAGAAAAGACGCTGCTCTATAGTCCTGTGGTACTTTGTTTCATCATTTTCATATTACAGTTATTAATCTTACATAGCCACCAACACATACATTACCTCACCATCATGCATCCTGAAAACAATTGTGTTTAAAAAAGAAAAACACTATTAAAAATATGTTGCGTCCATCTTTCACTCGCATTTCAAAACAAATGTACAAGCTAGCCAGATCAAGATCTTTGTGGTAGGAGGCAGTGGTGCTCATACAACCTTTGTCCACAGGGGCCACCAGAAGCAACAAATAATGAAAGTGCCTTGTTGCCGTTTTAAGAAAGCTTCAACAAACTACTTTTGAAATAGCCCATCTTCACCAGAAAACAGTCTAATGCGTCTCCAGCTGATTAGTGCTCACATTGACCTTTATTGTTGGGTGGCAACCTCTAGTGGCTGAAGTAATTATGAAAGGAGCAAAGGAGGAAGTCAGGTGACGTAGTATTGAGCGACACAGTGCGCATAGGGACGAGGTTGGTGTGGATGGATGAGTTAGTTTGGAAATGGAGTCTGCTAATAAAAAATAATTAGTTATACAGAGTTTTCTTCCTAAATCGGACCAAACAGCGACTGTTTCATGTTAACCATGTAACGGCAAAGGACCAGTATACCTGTAACTGGTAATCTCCAACAGTTATATACAGTATATTTCCTTTAAGGAACAGTCATATATGAAATTGTCATTGACAGTCAATCTATCCAGTCATTTAAGTATGAGTGTGTGCTGTCTCAATCCAGTACATATAGCATATCTTTAAAAAATATCACTGGGTATACTTTTCCCCCTGGCTGTGAGCCATACTGTCATATCCCTGTGGTTGATCATTCTCCAGAACCTTGTGTTTAACACCAGCTTTAAACAGCTTTAGATAAGAGACAGATACCCTCGAGGCAGAACAGTGTCACTGAGTACAGTGGTGTATACTATAGTTACATGCTCTACAATGGTCCTGCATGTAAGAGTTGTTTTTAATCACATGAGTCTTTGGTGAAATAAGAGTGGTCATTATGATCTGGGAGAAGCTTTACTATCCAATGGAGGAGGTGAAGCAGATTTAAAGAAAGCATCTGATTTTGATCACTGATGAAATAATGGGTGATGACCATGTGATGACTTGTTTAGATAAGAACACATAGAGCACAGGATGCCCTTGTGTTTGTTTCAGTAGCACTAGGAATGTTCATTGATCACCCATGAGGCCGTAGGAGCTCATATTTTGATAAGGATGTGATAAAAGCATGATAAGGACAGTATCTTAAATCTTTGGCTGTATTGATTTACTGCCGGTGTGTGTGCAAATGGCACACCACCACCTCATTCCCCCCCTGGACCATTTCTTGGATAAATTCAGAAGGCTCAATACACATAATGAAACGATTGGTTCTTTCTCTGTAAAATGTAATTAAGTATTAAATAGGATCAATA
Organism: Pagrus pagrus; assembly: GCF_965226575.1. Taxonomy (NCBI): domain Eukaryota; kingdom Metazoa; phylum Chordata; class Actinopteri; order Spariformes; family Sparidae; genus Pagrus; species Pagrus pagrus. The sequence continues at coordinate 26,118,345 of NC_140185.1, read as the reverse complement.
TATGGTATCTTCATGCACATTACACCTATTTTAACACACACTGCTTTCAAAACATCTGCACCAAATCATTACATTTTGGGGCTCAAATAGAAATGTTCCTTTTAATTTTTATTTTTTGTGATAAATATGTTTTCTGTCGAGCTACGGTTTAGACTTTATATCAAACATTTCTCAAAGTATAGTAGTCATAACAATTTATTTTTACAGCATGCTGTTCATTGTAAATCTGATAAAAGTCACCCTAATATAAAACAAACTACATGTTAAACTATAAAATCTGGATAACTACTGCCTCTTCCTACATTGCTACAAAAGTCTATCTTCATTTCCCACAATTAAAGTAATAAAAGACAATCCTTCAACTTTGGACTTAATTCACTGAGACTGTATCCTCTTGGAGTAAAGCCAGTATTATTGACAGGATAACATTATGGTACCATAACAACCCATTGCTGTAAAGTCATTAAAGGTGCAATATGTAAGAATTTGCATTGAAAATGTTCAAAAATTAACTCAAATTATCAGATTATATCACAATTATAACAGAATGTGAGGAATACATAAATTAAAGTTTAAATATCGCTCTGTTTACTAAGTACTATAAGTGGTAATGCTCAGGAGAATGGAATAGATATGAATATCAGAAATTTGAAGAACGGCATCGTCACAGTCAGTAAACGTAAATGTGATTCTGAGTTTTGCCTTTGAAGTGACTCTCTTATCAAGACACAAGTGAAACGAATTTGGTTTCCTTTCTCTGAACATCATCTAACCGTCATCTGCCTTAACTGTTGTGCAATCAAACAGATGTTTATGCTCTTAAAGCTCCAACCTGCGACAGAATCATGTGCTCCAGCACATGGTGCTGTGCCTTGACCTTTGGTCTTCGGGTGGCTCTGGAACAGCAGTCACATTTTAAAGCATGCTCTTAGACCTGATAAAGAAATAATTAACCAAGACACAGCAGGAAGAGAAAAAGTTGAATGATGGATCCGTCCCAAAACAAAAGAATGAAGTTTGTTATGAATGTATAATGTTGTTTGCTTATACAAAATTACTGGTTTCTCAGGTTTCTCAGTTGTAATTCATTAGTGAACTCCTTTTGTGTAAAATATGCAAATATTTTGTTGTCGTTGAAAGAGATTCTTGTGTTTTTGTAGTAGTTGAAAGCGTTTTGATGGCACATGCATTAATCACATTGACTGTAGAGAGAGAAAACATGGTGTGACTATGTCTTGATAACATTTTAAGATGATTACTTACAGTATCATGTAGTATATATGTTATTATATTCTTCTTCTGTGGCAATGATGACACTGGCCCCTGGTGAGTGGTGATAATGTAATGAACAAGTCAGGACTTGTTTGTGGGAGACACTCACAAAGAAGAAATGTAAGGAGTTGGTATATATTCTTACACAGTTTATGAGGGTTCTCCTTCAGAGACTTCAATATTCATGTTGAAATGTGATGAAGTCATAGCTTGGTTCAGGACCTTCCATTATGCTACAACTGAGACGGGACGCTTGGCTGATTATAAATCACCTTGGAAACACACGGTGATGCAAAATCCATAATGTGAACATCATGCTTAGGACCATATTTAAGCATTCAGGAGCACCACTACAATTGCCTGTTAGCATGCATTTTGCATTTATTTACCAATTAAAAATGCATTTGGTATGGATTTGAAAGTACTATGCAAAGCTGCAGTGCTCCTGTAAACAGATTATGGTCCTAGGGGACAGTGTGGTATTGAATGACTAAATAGGCCTACTATGATTTATGATAATGCATAAGAGAAACAGGGCTCCTACCCTCAGTCCCTTAACTCCAACTGGGGATTGGAATATTAGCATATTACCAGTCCATTTCTTAAACTCACAGTGAACATGACTTATGTGTAATATTTCATTTTAGTTATTTTTTGGTGAAATTATTGAAATTATTTTGCATACTCCATACCATGAGTTAGAATAGCTGTAATATAGCCATCTGAGACTGATGTTGCCAGGAAGAGGAACTCGCTCATTCAGTGAGAGTGAACTTGCTGCCTCTCTCTCACACATGAACACACACACACACTAAATAACCAAAAGTGTGCAAGTTTCTCTTTTCTTTAATATGAGAATGAAGCTCACCCTGCACCTCAATGGACTCTGATCTCCCAGCTCTGAACACACCATCAGCGGGGGCTGCACAGCCGAGTGCTCCATGAGTGGGAGAGAGGTGTTCGTTAAGGCCTCTTTCATTTCAACTGACGGGTTGAACGCTCCTCAGAGCAAGGGGAGATTTGGGGCATCACTATATGTGACAGAAGAGATTACAGAGGTAATCCTGCCTGCCCACAAGGGAATCATCTAGTCTTCAACTTGCTCTTATTAACCGCTTCGCACTCGCAGTCGGTGTAATTAACCAATCTCTTCATTTAAACCTATTTGATTTAGTTTCTGTATTCAGCAGAGCAATCGGACTAAATATCTCTTACTCCGTGGCTCAGCTATGTTTCATTCTAAGGCCGAGCTATTATCCTTTTAGCTGTGGGTTTGCAAGACTTTAGAATAAGTAGTCATGTAGTTTTGTATTACAATAGGCCTATCTAGCAGTACACTTAATTACAAGGGTTCCTGGCTGAGTCAAAGGTTTTTTTTACCCCATAGACTCGTCAGGCAGTGTTATAGTGAGACCTGAGTCAAAGTATTTCAGCAAGACTTCATACATCAGGTTTGGGGCCATGTTCACTTTATACAGATGTCCATTTAGGCCTTCCATCCTCAAAAAGCCTGTATAAATCTGCACTTAGGAAGAACTGGCCAGGTGTGAACTGCCTAGACATGGCATCTTTCAAGATAAACACATATAAATATTAATAATGCAGTATATGTAGTGTGATCCTTCAGTGGCCTTCTCCCTGGCCCTTTTATACAGTAGCTTAAACAGCTCCATGGCATCTACAGGGCGACAGCAACACCCTGTCATATCATGATTGTTAACAGGGGTGTTTCCTCCTGCTGGTGCTGCTTTGAGAACCTTTGAAATGTAATTAGATTTTATCAGTCTGTAAAAAAAAACCTTGTCCGGGTCAACTGTGCATGTCATGTGATTACAACATTGCACTCTGATAAGGGAGGCATTTCAGTATGAATGAACATGTGGCCTTTGGCCTTGTATGATTCTTTCGCTATGAGAGTCTCATAAGGTGTCGCTATGAGTAGTCTGAAGAGACAGGCTGTTTCAAATAACCTGAAAGGACATAATAATTAGAATTTCGTGTAATCACAAAAGTACCAAGAAATGCTTGTTATGTTTCCTCCTCTTTTGAGGTCCATTCTGTCTAATGTACAAATTATATGTGAAATTCCTGCTTTGAAACAAGTTATTTGGTAGAACTGTGTTGAAATGATTATTGTATTAATTTGATGCTACTAGTAGGTAAGCTAACACTGCGATCATGCTACCCTGCCCAGTCTGGTTTTGGCATATCCCTTAGGCCATGCTCAGACCACCAATGGGTATGCATCACTCTCAATCATTTCAATGAGATCTTAATATGGTTAAAAAAAAAAGGTAATAAACAAACAAACAAAAGGGCAGAATCATTTGGTTAAAAAGAAAACACTGATTGTATGGAAAAGCACAACTAGGGAGCACCTAACTGGTTGGCCTGATCAGGAGACATTAACATTGTGTGCTTGACTTTTTAAAAAATAAAGCCTGAATAGAAAGCATACACACTCAAGTGGAATTTTAACGTATGTCTTGATTCACAAACACTGTACAATGAGACATTTAAGTAAGACAAGTCAAACAACCAGAACAGGGAGACTATGGATCTGTGGTGTGGTGTTGACAGCAGCAATATCCATCAGGCAGAGCTGAAGCCACCCTGCTGTCAGTCCGTGATTGGATTAGAGTTGCTCTGGCATTGCCAGCTCCAAGAAAACCCCAGGTGCTTCCTGTTGCCTGGCCTCAGAGGCCTTTGACAGTACCCGAGTTCAAAATTGCCCCAAGACACTCTCAGTTGGATATGGGGTTGAAGGAAATCCTACACAGGGGCAAACACATAGAAAAAAAACACACATAATATCCCTGCAATGTTTCATAATTGGACTATGTTTTACGTGGATAACTTTATAGATAAAGAGTGAAAGCACTTTCAAATAAATAATCATCTTTTTTCCTGTTTGCCAGCGGCACACATCCATAGTAGGATAATATCCATACACACAGGAATATTGCTAGATTAATAACATTCCAATTATTCTGTAAGTGATATTGATTGTCTACACAGAAATGAATGTTTTCCAGCTAAAGTGAATGTAAATTGGAGATGAGATTGGTTACTACTCTTTTTTTTTCCAGCCTGCTTCCTACAGTGCAAAGAATAGATGGAGACTCAAAGGTTTTTCATGTTGTAATAACCATATTCACCAAAATCAATAGCACGGGAGAGGAGGCAATAATGCGGACCAACTGAAGGAAATGAAATCAGACACAACAAGAGAGGACAGAAGAGGTAAATAAGGCGATTTGTATCGAAGAGTAGGCTTTTCATTAAGCACAGAAACCAGGAGTGTTGGCCTGCAACATTCAATTTTGGAAAAGGTTTTTAATCACCAGCAATAAAGTAAATATTCTGAATCAGCGCTATATCGCGATTGCTATTGTAGTCAACAAAATAGGTAAGTCATTAAGAATGTACAGTAGCTGCGTGTCTAACATCTACAGGAGTTTCTCTTATGTAAAAGTCATGTCTCAAGTTTCACCCATTACTTCAATTTCTCTCCTCTGTTCATCAACATTATTGCCCCCTTTTCAGATCTTAATTAAAGCACACCAGCCCACCCCACTTTCCACCCCAGTTCTGAGACCCCTGTGCCGTAGGATTATGGGATTACACCAGTAGGGTCCATGCCTGTGAAAGCCCTCTGTAGCAACCAGCGTACAGCTAGGAGCCCCGTGGCACAAAGGAATTCTAGGTGGAATTCTTCATGAGGACTAACGCAGCCGTGGCCTTTTGTAAGCAGCACAGTAGGTTTCTGCTCGCATCTGACGGCATGTTTTCAAAACTGGCCCCGATAGTGAGACCTACGGCAAGAGAGTAGAAAAATGATTATCCATGTATTCAGTGAATTGAATTCCATTAAGTCGGAATGCCGAAATTGCCCCTGAAGAGGTGTGTGTGTGGGGGTTTGGAGGTGCTGTTTGCCCCCTTAAGTGTGGCAGAATTAATAAGACTATTACCTCAACAATTACCGCTCTGTGCAGCACCCAGGATTCATTTCTGTGGAAATTCAATGCCACTAATTAAAACTGTTGCCATCGCTCTGGCGTGAGAGTGATTGTCTCAGAAGATACATTCCCCACCGAATTACAAAGGCAATTTTATGAGTTGGAAAACTGAGAGCAATTATTTTAACAAGCATAAAGCATTTTCTATCGAGCAGCAGTCCCGGCTGATCTAATATTAGTGCTCGTACTATAAGCAGAAAAATACAGAGTGAAGCCAACACCGGGAGAAAATGAGGCTCCCTCCTCAGAAGGCTGTAAACCAGGGAGGTGTCGACCTCCCGCTGCTACTCTCTGTGTGGTCACAGACTGTCTGGCCACGGCCAATGTAGCAACCATTTTTACAGGATGCACACAAACACACACACACACACACACACACACACACACACACACACACACACACACACATTTATAAGTACACAATATATCACTCTAGAATACACACACCGGACAGAAAGACGATGCAGAGCATGTACGTGTGCATAAAAGCAAGTTTTGACTGCCTGATGCGTCTGTGTTTCAACAGAAACTGCAGCTGATTGCTTCTGATAGTATCATTATGACTCACTCACACAAAAATAATGACTAGATTCTTCCTGCTTACATGTAGATTTTGCATTAATGTGGTTTCAAACAACATTTAAGACTGATAAACCACCAACCGTTTCTTTTTGGTTTTATTTCCAGATGATAACCGGTGTCCTTAACTGTTGTGGAACTCATTTGTTCCATCAGAAAAAAAGGGGAAACATTTGCATTAACCTCAAAACCACATTTTTATCTAAAGTTCTTGTGTACGTTCCACAGCCCAGTCGCCAGGACATAATGCTAGCAGGTAACGCTGCAAACCACATACGTCCAAGTTTGTACGTGTCGTAGACATGCACCATATTGACATATCATGTTTACATAACATGTTTATTACATGACTTTCACACTGACTGATGGAGGGGATGGTGGTGGAATTACAGGCGTCAAGGCTGCCAAATGGGTGACCACAGTTCAAGTCTGCATTTGTAAGTGTGAAACTATGGGATATTTTTGACCTACAGCCTTCTTTGTGGTGACCAAAACTGGATATCTTTCATGGGAAGTCAGGCCATCTCCAGCTTTGTTTGTAGACACACAAGCGGGTGTTTTTAAGGAGACCTTGGAAATTTAAAGCTGCGCTTGTGGCCACCAAAACCAGACATATTTCACAAGAAGTCGGGCCATTTCCAGCCCACTTTGTAGCGACAAAGCCGGGTGTTTCAAGTCAAACCATGATGCTTTCCTAACAAAAACCAAGGGGTTTTTCTGCCTAAACCTGAGCAGAGTGTAAACACAGCATTGTGACAAGAGAGAAATATAGAATTAAACAAACATAAAGTGGCAACACTTTACAGTACTTTTGTAAAAACAAACTCAGCTAACATTTATCATCATGATGTGACAAGTTCGGGTAACTTGACTTGACTGAGTTTAACTTTTCACAAGGGCAAACTTCTCATGGGAGAAAACTGTAGTGTGCAATCTGTGGTAATCTCACAATCCACTGTGTGATGACAGAATATAAAGAAATACTGACATGATTCATGTCCACAACACACAGCAATGTCTGATTTAGTTTGAGTTACAGTCATAAAATGTAATAAGCCAGTGTTGGATACACATAGGTTAAAGACGTAGACCTGATTTATAAAGGCCTACTGTATATGCATGTGTGTGTGTGTGTGTGTGTGTGTGTGTGTGCTTTCATCTGTCTCTCCACATCTGTTATACCTTGGCATTAACCACCAATGCCATAAATCCCTGCTGCAATTAAATGTGTTGTGACACGAGGGATATCCCCAAACTTATCATTACTGATGTGCAAATTACACATATACCTCTGACATGCGCCCCCAATTAGTCACTTTGTACTCTTAATTAAGCAGCATTAATCCGTATGTATGTGGCGGCTATGAGCTGAAACTGGCAGCGCCACAGGATGAAATGAAATGAGAGGCAGGAGGTGGGGGGTGTACTACATTGTGGTATAGGTCACGCTTCAAAACACACAGACAAAGACGTGATCAGGAATGCACTCCGTGTAGACATAATAACCTCTATTGGATTGGAGACAATACATATTACAAGTGATTGCCTTGATTAGCTTTTACACAAAAATGAAGGAATGGGAAGTCCTTTAAGTGTGATGTTGTTTCTGATTAAATATTATGTATGATTCAGTTTTCATATCAGCACCTGCCAGCTGAATAAATATATATTCGTCTATGTTTACTTGCCCAAATCCACAATCCGCTGTGACCTACAGCACTGTGTCCTGCCCCGATCACTCCAACTTACAAAGTGTGACTTTTCACACAAGGCCTGAGCAGTAGGCCGCCCCTCCTTGCCAAAACACATGAGGGATTCCTCCGCACATCCAGTCCACACACATTCATCAGGCCTCCCACCTCGTCCAGCAGTGTCCCTTCATCCTCCATTATATTTCCAATTAGCGTGGATTTTCAGGATTTAACATCATTTTCCCTGGTACAACCCACTGTTTACACTGCCAGTGTCTCTATGGGCGCCACTGTGAATCCTTCAAGCAGAGGAAACTTGGACCATTAGTGGAAGGGGAACATACTGTCACACATACAGTAATGGAGACTGTACTAATATATAGGACACAGGGTGATATGTTAGTGTTAGCTAGTGAAAGCTAGTTGTGCTTCTCTGTTTCGGAAGAGCATATGTTTAAGATGCCACTAGATGCATGAATCAGTGTATTATTTCATTATTTCAGTTCATGTGTCTTGTTTTAAAGTAAATGCATTAATTTGGACTCGAACTGATAAAATGTAAACATGATTTACATTGTTTAGCTACCCTAACTACCCTGTGTGTACTGCTTATCGATTTCAGGTTTAGACTGAAAATAATTTGCTTTGACCAAAAAGTGGTGAACAGATTACCATGTACCATAGCATGCATGGAAAAGAAATATGTAACAAGCTGTTTATCTGACTCTGTCCTCAGTCTCCTGCACATCTGGCCCTTAAATTACAGCTGCTGAAAACGAGGAGAAATTTACAGTGATCTTGACAGGGTTTCAGACTGGGCATAGAGCCCAGTCCCCCTGCCTCACACAGCCTTGGAGCCCTGAACACACATGGGGGCCATTATTTGTAAAGTAGCTGCGGTGGCACCAGGGAATGATTTGAAAGGAGCGTGTGTGTGTGTACTGGAACATGCAGCCCGAGTATGTTTACTCTCTGTTATCACATCCACACATCTCTAGTAAGTGGCGGGGAGAGAGTGTGCCGTGTCCAGGAGGAGATATGGGGAGATTATTGTGCTGTTTAAACTCCGAACTCTCCCACCCACTCCTCTCTCCTTGAAAATGGATTATCTTTTCAAGTATTGTAACCCACTTGAGTGAAATGCTCGCACACACATTTATCTCACTTGTCATTTGGCAGTGAAACCCTGTCACATGTGTTTATTATAGTGGTAGATAAAGCACAACTTAGCAAGTCTGCCTGGAGAGCGAGGCGAACCGAAGGCAAATAAGCGATACTGGAGTGCATTTAAAAATAGAACATTAAATAACACACTGACCTGATAAAATACAGTAGAAAACACGTGTAAGTAAAGCCCCAAAATTCAACAGACATAAAACACGAAAACTAAATAGACAGGAGCCAAAAGCAGAGGGGGTGGTGGGGTGATACAGCAACAAGGGAAAGGGGATAATATCTCTGGCGTGCAGCCCCGCAGTAAAGCCACTGGTTGGTCATGGCTCTGGGCTGTAGACGGACCGTCTCCTCACAGCGCTGGGTGAATTAGGCTGTGGTTCTACAGCAAACCTCAGCCAGCCTCAGCAATGTGCTAAACCCAGACGTGACTTATGGCTACCCACCAGAGATTTGGCCTCTGGACTCAGGACCTACACCGCAGAGCGGAAAGGCAAAAGAAGTTTCATCACAAGCACCACAGAAAGAAAGTGGGACAACATATGACATATGTACTGCCATGGTGAGCTTCATCTAATTGTACTAACTTCTCTATTCTCCAGACTAAGCACGGTCGTGCCGTGCCAAAAGGCACAGTTCTGTCCAGTCGCTGTGTTCGCACTGGTGGTCAGTGCAAAGCCACAGGGCAGCGATGCTCTCCTGAGGTCTCCTGACCGCAGCTCCGGGGGATACTCCCAAGTAGGACAGCTATGAGTACCAGTGGTTGGAACTGGTTTGAGAACATGATCGTCTTTTAATATGATGCTTGCCATTCCAAATTTCCCTTGAAAAAGTTTCAGTTTCACCAAATCCTTGAAAGGGAAATAATGTGTATTTCTAGGAAGAGTGAAGAATGGATTACACCCGGCCATCTCCTCATACTGCTTGATGTCTGTAGTAAACTAACCCGATCTCCCACGTCTAAGTCCAAGTAACATGACTTTACACTTTCAAATTACATACAACAAGTCCATTTTTCCAAGGTGGTTATACACTAAACTTTCCCATTTACTTATGTGGACAACAGATCCGTAGTCAGGTGACCTTCGCCGTCATGGTAACAAAAATAAACAGTTTAGTGTTGTGAAATGGTCATAGTTTGCTTAGGTTTAACGAAATCTAGGTTTCGGCCACAAAACTACTTGGCTGGACAAAGTTTGGGGTTTGGGTTAAAATAAGTACGTTGAATCACATTACAGCTCCTGTTAATAAGGGTTTCCTAACTCAGATTGGACGCTTTGGGATTGTAGGTCAGGTCAGTCACCATCAACTGGCCGAAAATCCACTATCTTGCTAACAGATGCTTTAAGTACGAGATGTAAGTTAACTAGGTTACATCCCTCAACTTATGGACGTCAGTTGAAACAAGTCAACACTCAGTTTTGGTTTCACCTTGTACACACTAGCCTTAAGTTCTCAGTTTGACCTATCCATCAACCCCAACATTCACCCTGCACAGACTTTCTTGCTCTTTATACATAACCTGGATTTTTTTCTAATGTGTGGTATTTTGACGCATCTGCCCTCCACAGAAGTTAACAGGAATTGGTATTCAACTGCACTCAAGATGGACTTTGGCAATGCACAAAAGTGTAAAGTAGTGGGGGAAAAAAAGACAACCTTTTTTGTCTCCTTTCCAGTCACAAGGCCTCAATTAAGTCATTATGAAACAAGTTAAACCACAATGTCAGTGCTGTCTTCAGCCTCCTCTGCACACGCTCCAGGGTGATTTTAATACTCTCTCCTTGTTACAACATGCTCTAATAGTTTAATACACAAGTTTGAATGTAAGTTGATACAGGACTCTTGATATTTTCACAGTGCCACTCATATCACAAAGGGTAACGCTCGGTTAATCAGACTCTGTTTGTGCATCGTGCTTTCCTGCTTGCCATAAAATCTGGTTTTCATGCTCCAGCTATTAGACGCCATGCCCTGTTATCAAGCTCAAGTTTGTCCCTAGACTTAAATTGCCCTCTCATTTATTGAGTCTCACCTGTGAAGGATCCTCAACAAAAAGCTGTACTGTGTTTTGTCACATTTAAACAACTGCATCAGTCAAAATGAACTGCCTTTGTACTATCCTAACTTCATTTTTAATAAATGTGAGGTTATCATTTTCAGTATATCCGCAGAGGCAAACACATTTGTTAGAACCTCGTGCTTGACACTAGAATTATTCACTATCTCTGACGAGATTTACAGTTTAATTTGCAGGATACAGTCATTTATTGATCTGGGAAAGCTTATTAGCAATCCCTTCCACATACTCCCTCAACAACATGTATCTGTCATCCCTCACATAAGCAGCAGGTTCCTTTGAGAAATCTATGGCATTGTCAGTTACACTGTGGGGAGTTAAAGAATGCCCTGCCACAATACACAGTTGTCTAGTCCATACAATACACGTATTGATACTCACGGCTTCAGGGTGCGCTCACGCTAATCTGCATTTTGGAGATGGCCCATCCTTTACCTCATTTTGTGGAGTTAATTTGAAAAAGTGAGATACGCTCGCTGCAACAATCAGCCAGCCGGTTCTCATCATAAAACCGACCAAATAGGTCGACTATGCAAGCAGCTTACTACGACCCAAATTTAGGTTTGTTGTTGATCATGACCTCCAGTGGCCGAAGTAATTATAATGGCAGCAAAGCGGGAAGTGAGATGAGGTAGTGTGAGGAGCGACAAAGTCTGCATGGGGAGGAGGTTGGCATGGATGGGTGGGTCACGCTAGCACATGGCTTTTACCCAGAGGAAGTTACGTACAGTACGTAATGTCCTTACACACGTAACCTAAGATTCATAAGTAACCTATTTGAAATTCTTTTTTAAATGTGGAATAATTAATGGATCTGGATGAAAAAATCAGGCATATTTAGCTAGCTGGTATCTACAAGTGAGTACAGTTATGGGGGGTTTAAAATATAGAGTGATACAGGGTTATGCAGTTTGATATTAGATTAGGTTTGCCTGAATAAACTGAATTTGCGGAGGTAATGAGTGCCATTCTAGTTAAAAAACAAAAGGGTCAGAGTCACCTACAGTGCATTCACTGAAAAGGTGCCAGTGAACAGTGGCTTCATAGAGTTGCCATTCATGTGTACAAGTTAACAAATGATATTACCCAGGAATAAATATATTAGTAGCTACATAGACATTGGTGCTTTGAAATGCTATGATCGCATTTGTTGTCGGTTTAAATGTTAAAATGTACGTTACTGTTACACCAGTATCAATAAGACAAAATCCTTTACATTTATTCACCAAAGATTCAGACTCTACGAAATAGAGGAGAACGTCTGTCATACGTATTCAAGGTTGTCAAAAGGTCATGCAGAAGAAAGTGAAAAGAAGAAAAGACATGGGCCTGTTATTTCACTATACCAGTGAAAAGCATCACGTCAACTTGTGCATCATGTTCTGCATAACACCAGTCGAAGGAGCCTGTGGTACTCGGTACGTCGGATTTTGACAAATCATACGTAAGGGATCCAACTGATTCAGTACCCAGAGCTGAAGCCAACATACCTGTAAGACATGTACTGTCATTGGCCTACCCTTGCTTCCTGTTTGGATTTCAAACCACCCACAGAGCATTTATACAGCTTCACTCCAACACTTTTATTGGCCATCATCAGTCTTGTTTAAAGCAACCATGCATTAGAGACGGGGTTGCTGGGGGGAAATTGCCCTAGTTTGATAATGTGGCCTGGATGGGGAAGGCTGATGGTGGTGGGTGGGCTTGGGGGAAAGAGACTCAGTAATTAAACTGTACAGGTGATTCATTCAAAGAGAAGGCAGCGCATGAGAATGTGACAACATAGCAGTGAAGACGAAGCTTAATTGCGAACGCTGGCTGTAGCTGAAATGGATTGTTCTTACTGGGGTGTCTGTCTTAGTGGAGGCCTTGCTGTGAAGATGAGTTTATCCATGAGAGCCTTTACTGCCTTTACTTTATGTGTGTGTGCATGTGTAAATACAAAATATGTCAATATCATTTGCCTCATGTTCTTAGTACCAGTAGCACAGAGAGGAAATAAAAGCCGATGCAGAGCACAAATGTGTCTCTTTTCTTGACCTCAAGATGGGTCAAACAATTTGTACATAAAAATGATTGATTTGATATTCACCAGATTTGTTTATGGACCAATTTGATGATATGAGATCATAAAATACAATGACAGGGTGCATTCCTCCTTATTTCCAGTCACATACGGCATATCCTCACTGTTGTTTTTAACAGACTGGCTAAAGTGTAACTAAGTGCACAGCTGATACTGAAGAATATTAACACAGAGCCAAAAATGTCACTTGTAAGTTAACAATTACACAAATAAATGCGCTTTTCAGTACGTGCTGTTCCCTCACTGAAGGACTCTGTCCACAACTGATGAGGAACTGAGCTTCATCATGAATGTCAAGGACAATCTTCAGAATTGTGCTCCATGTACCTCATGAAAATGGTATTCATTCCTAGGAATGTCTTTCTTAATGCTATAATAACATGGCCTGAGCCTGTGTGATGAACTTTGATCTTGAATGGCTTAATATCATTAACTTGACTGCACATTCTGTTTACAACCTGAGAACCATAATCTTGTGACCAGTGGTGGGGAGATGCCATTGTAAATAGTTAATGGCTCAACATGTTTTCGTGCAGAGATACCTTTTGTCTCAGTGTTGTTTTGCTGGACAGCATGGGAAGCAACATTTCCTGTTTCTGAATATCCTAGCATCCATGAATAACTGGGTGCATCTAAGAATTTGTGTACTATTTCTGCCTGTTAGTGACAGGTATTACTGCCCTTTGAAGGGAGCCGGACCTTCTACATGTGTCTACATCCCTTTCCAAGAGCCTTAAAAAAGGAGAGCTCCTAGTTCTTGTTTTGTTTGTTTGTTTGTTTGTTTGTTTGTTTTGGTGGTTACTAGGTTTATCTTCATGATAATCACCACAATAATGACAGGGTATGATTTGGATCAGATTCAAACTTGGACAAGGTGAAGCAGCACCAAATTAATGATCTGCATTGTAAACATTGTTGGGCCATAGCCCTCTGCTTTATCAGGAAAATTACTGCTTTGTATTTACTGTATGAACTGTGTTGTGTAAATAAAGTTGCCTTGCCTTGAACGCAGTTCATTAAATTCAAGGCCTTTTATGGCATTGTGGGTCATGCAGGCTCCAGGTTTTGAAAAGTAGTACACATGAGTAGACTCATCATGGACATTTTAAAACAAATGCTTAAAGTCGCTAAAGCAGAAACGAAGATTTTTTTTCGTTCCACGCGTTCTTTCTCCTTTTCCAAAACCTGGCGCCTACATTACCCACAACGCAACTTAGCCACTGGGTGACATCACAGGAGGCGATTTATCAGATTACGTGCAGCTTCCTGTGGAGTCACAAAAGTCTTTATCCTACCATTTTCACATATGTAGCAAATTTGTGGAGTCACCCTCTACTATTCTCACTGTTCTGGTAAACTTGAGAGGATTTACGGCAGGCAGTGAAATTTGGGAACAACAGACGGCTCTCATCAAGTATGACTCAGTTCTGTTCGTTTACCAAAGAGCCGTTAAAAACAATCGCTCTCGAACGTAACATCACTACAGCCTGTACTGGTCCTGAAAAACAGAGGAAATTTTTCTTTTTTTAAAATTTCTGTCAGTTGTTCTCATATGCGGTACAATGTCTTGCTTCCAAGGGCAATATAAAAAAGCACATTTATACCAGTTCTCTGCCAAAACTGTAAAACGGGAGAAAAGTGAGAATGAGGAGAATAACAGCTCTAAAATGCGGAGGATAACTCAAACACGGAGTCCCATATGAAGTAACGGATTTACTGAGTTTAATCCCTTATCAAACAGACTATACAATGAAGCCCTAATCTAGCGGAATTCACAGTCCATTTCCAATGTTTGGACAGAGTGGATCCACAGGGGTGTCCTGGTCTATCACTACTATAACCTTGAGTAGGAATCCAGCTATCCCATGCACAATAATTGCTCTTATTACCCAGAAATAAATCTGGTCTGTACTTATTTCATGCTCAGGTGAAGACTTCTCTCACACGAACATGTCGAATTAGTTTGTTCTTCAGTCTGACAGTGACTGAGCACAAAATATCCAGTTCTTTCAACAGCAGGCTGGAGAAGAATATTGGATTTCAAACTCCAGTGCCATGTAAGCTTTTTCCAGATCTTCACATCCACACAGCCATAACCAAAGCCTTCTTGTTCCCATGTTCCCTGCATGCTGGACATATATATGTTTAATCGTTCTCCATAAAGAGAGGGGGAAAAGTAAAAGTAAACTGAATCCCAAACACAGAATAAATAACGTGAGGCATCTGGAAGTGGCTGAATATATTCTGGACAGAGAGGTAGGTGCCGCCAACATGTTTCAGAGAGAGCCCTCGCTTGCTTTTTATCTGTGAATAATTAATTCCAGAGGCTGAAGAAATTTTGCTATTCATGACCTTGATAGTGGGCACATTAAAGAGGGGAGCATTTGCTAAACGTGAAATTATATGCGACTAGAAAGGCGTAGCTACATCACCGGAGTCACCCCAGAGTAAACAAACGAGTTCAGCAAGCAGAGGAGGGATTACCATATCTCCACTTAACTTATTTTATCCTGTGAGAATCATCAATATTAAAGGGTAAGGAGAGGGAGAGAAACTGCTGAGGTGGGCTTTTAGCAGCAGGGTGAACCACTGTGTTTAAGGAGAGAGATAAATGAGAGATCTCCCTGGAATCTACAAAGAGAGTAAACATAGCCTTTTTATCTTTTCTTTTCTCCACACAAGGTCTCTTCATTTTAAAATGGTTTAACACAGTTTGATGTCACAACCATCCCCGTTCCCATCGACTCTTGTTGTTGAACTGCTTTTGACAGTTAACTGGTGTGTCACTTTGCTGGGTTTTGTTTTTGCTGTGCAGGAATGAACACACAAATATTGACTAGACAGTTTTTTACATATTTGCAGCCATGCTAATGTTTTTATTAATTCAATCATGGCTGCATTCTGCAGCTCATTGCAGTTTTGACGCTTAATGAGGGTAACTCCAACTGAGGACTGACCTGTGTTTGTGTGCCTTTGGGCTAAATGCCAACGAATATGCTGTGTTTGCCTGTCATGCCAGTGTAGTGTATACCGTGTGGAGGTAGACACTGCCGCGGGGCCATCAGAATCAGCATGGTGTCTTTGTCAGGTAACTGACCCTGCAGGGCAAGTAGCAGACTGCTGATCTATGGACTTAACTTCTGTTCACCCCACCTGTCAGTCAAAAAACCTGTGACATTAGACAGAAAGTCTAACATGCACAAGGTACTTTGTGTGCTATGTGCTGCCCTATGCCATCGCTCACTGTCCTTTCTCTGTGAGGTAGAATATTTGGATCCTGTGCACATCTGTACGCCCTCCAGCTCCTGAACACATGCCAGTTAGGGCGGACAGAGCCCAGAGGGGGGTCTCCTGCTACATGCCAAAAACCCAGCCCAGCCTCCAGCTGATATTAGTTATCGATATTTTACTGGCTTCCATTAAAACTTTAAGAGGCTGCGATTAGACGCAAAAACAAAGGAGATCCTTCATGAGGTGAGGTCACGTGGGGCTGTAAAAGATGGCTTTAAAGGGCTTCATTTAATGATATAAAATTCGCCCTGGTGTGTGACGCTGTGGGGTCGTACAGCTATAAGGAAGGAGCTTCTGTGCTGTGGTTGTTCTGCCAGCTCTCACGGCCTTAAGCCACAAAAATTACTGCAGTGGTGAGCACCGTTTGCTGCACGACTGCAACCCAGAGAACTTTAAGGAAAGCTTAACGTTGCACCTTGATGAAATGATTATCAAGTTTTTGTAACTGGTTTTCTATATAAATGTGGTGTTAAAATTAACCTAAAAAAAATAATTAAAAAATGCATTTTCTTTTTTATATAACTTGGAAATCCACAGGGTATATCTGAGGCAGGGGCAAAAAATGAAACTTCCATGTAGCAACTTTAAACAATGAGGCAATCACTTAATACATGTCTTTAAGAAGTGTATAATAATTAACAGCATCTTCATGCAGAACTGATATCATTCTATATGTTTTTTTTTGTGACACATCATTGAAAAAAAATCTAAAATCCAAGTGTATTTGTGCCCGTGTGTGGTTGTCTCTATGTACATGTTTATGGTTGCCTGAGTGTTGTGTTGTTGTTCACTCTGCGTGGGCCATAGTTGGCATGGACACTGTGGAGTAGGAGGTCTCTTCTGGCATCATTTCCATGTCCTTTGACCACTGTCATGACAGGGAAGCCACAATGATGAGGAATTTTAGCATTGTGGTTACAGTAACAAGAGCAAGCCACAAACAACGCCCCTCGGTCTCCATTCCTCTCCATCCAACTCTCCTTATTGTTTTTCCCATTATGTGTTCTCTTACTCACTTAATATTCTTTCCTTCCTCAGTCTCTTGTCTCGCAGTGTCTCTTGGTGTCTCCTTCCTCCGAGACACCCACTGAAGCCCTCGAGGCTCTGGGTAGTCTGAACATTATCATCAGAGACCATGTGAGGTTGAGGTGAAAGATGAGCTTTTCACAAAACAACTATGACAAGGCTGTCTGTTATTGTAGCTCGGAAACAATGGTCTCATACAAGCCTCTGCAGTTACACTGACATTACAGTCTAAATAGCAGTAGAAAGAACCGTATGCGTCTTTATTTATTCTTTTAAAAGCAGGTCAGCTCCCCCTAGATAACCTTCGTGTAAGTACTAATTCTATCAGAGTGAAAGAAAGATAACTCCAAGTAGGTTAAAATCAAAGTTTTGTAATGTGTGTGTTTGTGTGTCCATGTGCAAGTGCATTTTGTCATATAACATTTTCATGCCATGCATAAATTAAAACAAAACCACATTTTTAATGTGCAGGCTGTAACCACAGCTCGCCTTGACTTTTATAGGCTTTTATAACTATATCCATTTCACCAAACTAAAATCTTGATAATTTAGCTTGTTGTGCCACATAAGTAAAGGAGAAGCTAAATTAAGTCATGGAGGCATTATTATGGATCCTACAGCATTTCTTGCCAAACCCATCCTACTCTGCTTCTGATTTGCTGCTTTTGCTATGCTTGACTCAAACTGTTAACTACAGCAGTTTATGAGCTGTAAACACCCGGTAAACACACCAACGTCTTCATCTTCCTTCCCGCTCTTTTGCTGCTCCTCTCGAGGTCACTCATCCACTGAAGCTATTTGCTGCCAGAGTGTCTCTGGGCTAGGCTGCCCTACCACTGGTCTGCTAACTAACACACTGCAGCTGCGACAGCCAGAGAGGTCGGTGTGTTTACTAGGGAAACTACTACTGTATCAGCTGTGGCGCTGACCATTTGTTTTACAAACCAACTGCAAGAAAAACACAAACACAACGCATTCATGCCAGACAACCACTGAACTTACAGGGAAGGAAATAGCACGATAGCTAGATAATTCTCGTCTCATGTGTGGTGTGTTTAAGAATCAGAATCAGAATCGGAATCAGAAATTCTTTTATTAGTCCCGCAAATGGGGAAATTTGTGTGTCACAGCAGTCAAATGACAGTTTAACCAAGCGTTGTTGACCTTCCTCCCTCTGGTTGTCCAGCGAAGTAGGGCAAGAAATGCAGTGGGATCCATCAGGATCTCCATAATGATAATAATAAAATATGATAATAACCTTAGCTTAGCAGCTGCCAGATCAGCTGACTGTAGCGAATTCACAATTTAGTTTGAAATTACAATAAGTTGTAAATTAGTTAATTATATATTAATTAATGTATATTATTATTATTATTATTATTATTATTATTATTATTGTTAGAAATAGTATATGGGAAGTTGAAAGAACTATTTATGTAAGCTTGCTACTGAGTTTCCTTGTCTAGGCTTTTATCTTTAATCAAGGGATTACATCCTCTCTCCATCAGTTACAGTTTCCCCTGTCAGGTTGACGACAGGTTCTTCTTCCACTTAGGCTCTTCTGCAGTACCTGCTCTCTGTCCGTATTTTGCATAGCGTGCATTTGATAACACAGGACCATGCATTTGATAACACAAGGCCATCAACACGATTCTATTAAGTTACTTACCAGTACCTCTGAATTAATCTGAAGATGATGTACTACCTTGGCTCGAATAAGTGCACTGAGAAAATGTTGATATTGGAAAAGCACATTTCTTTCAATTTACTACAAACTGTGCACCATCATGTCCTTTTTTGCTGCGGAAGCCTTTTTCCTTGCCAGCTCACAATTTACATAAAAGCATTTATTCGATCATCACACCATAAATGAAGATGTACGTATTAGAACTTTTATTCTATTCAGGCTCATGCGAATGGAAAATTTAAGTTGCATTGTAATTAAATCTTCTACTTATTCATTAAATATATTTTAACTGCTCGAAGGTAATATTGGTTAGCACTTTTATGGCTTCTCCCTGTCTCGTGGCAGTAGATCCCAGAATGAGACACTGAGCTGGCCCCCGCACCAGACGCTGAGCTGGCTTTGAGACAGTAACTTGCTCCATCCCTCTTCCTTCTGTTCCGCATCCCCTGTAGTTCTTTTAGTCTTTGCATCACTTGTCTTTCCCTATCCTCTTTCTCTCTTGCTCCATTTTCTTCCTCCTTTCAATCTCCTCAAACGTCCCTCACCTCCACACTTCCTTCCATTAATTGCACAATTCCCTGCGCGTCCCTACCATTCCTGAGGGAGGTTCTACCATGAATAGCCAGCCTTGAAGGTTGGCTCTTTGGCCCAGCACCACGTCCCATTTGGCCCAGCTATGGTGGAAAAGCCGAGTGGCGACCACATAATGACCAGTGTCTGAGGGCCCAGCTAATTTTTCATGTTCAAACAGGCGGCTGACTCCTAGGCCCAGACTGAGGCTAATGTAAGGTTTGTCAGTGCCCTCCAGGGGTCATAAAACACGGCAACATGAGCCTCTGATCTCTTTTACACAATCTACACTGAGAACTGCGTGATAGCCTTTAGTTGTGGCACTGGCAGATCTTCCAAATCACATAAAAATGTCAGGCACATTTTCCAAACAACTTCATGAGGGAAAGAAAAGTATTATGAGCCTAACAGTATTTTCTCCTGCTAAAATTGAATATCCAAGGGATTTCCTCTGACTAATACTGCAGATGCATTTGTAAAATCTGAATTGTTCCACCGAGGTGTCAATAAACAACCAACTGTATGTGATGTTATCTTAAATGTGTTAATTAAGACAAGGCAATGCTTTTATCAATTGCAATTACGCAAACCTGCCTGATATATTTGTATTTTGCCAGCAAATGACAGGTTAAATGTGTGTAAATGAACAGTTCATTTTTGGGTGATGCAAAGTAATTTCTTCTGTTCTGACCTTTGACCTCCTTAAAAGCTCTTAAACAGTGGAAGCTAGTTTAGCTTTACGTAGAGGTGAATTCACATTATTTCCTCTCCTGCTCCCTATCATTTCATCCTCGCTCATGTCAGCTGACACCCATGGCTTCTTACTCTGGGTGCTGGCCTGTTCCCTTAAGTTCAGTAGTCTCGGTTTATGTACATTTACCTCTGACCTGAGCTCCCTGCAGAGCAGCTGCTCCTTGCTCTGCAGGCCTTTTGCTCTGAGTTCTTCACTCTTCTTCCAGCTTGGTGACGCTACTGTTGGCTTGATTCTGTGTGGTTTTGCTTCATTAAACTGCACACAAAATCATGCTTCCAACAGGCAGAAAGATAAACATCCGAAATGTATTAGGAACAGCGATCTCAGTGCAGTATGGCAAAGAAAGGGAAATATGGTTTTGGAAAGCAGTGCGGTGATTGTTTGCTAAATGCAGAGTTGGCTAACACTTGGTGTGGGGGACTTCAGACTTTAAATAGGTTAGCGGGAAGAGTGCAGCTAACACAAATGTGTTGTGCTGTCTAGATACACTAATTATTTGTAGGTATAAAAAGAATAAGGCACACAGATGAGCTGGAGTAAGAAAAATAGACCCCCTCTATGGTGACCCACATAATCCATTATGTAGATGAAGGCATATTCGCTATGTGTGTGTGTGTGTGGGGGGGGGGTTCTTGGGAAGTTCACAACTGTCTAGATTCATTTCCTGAGTGTGTGTGTGTGTGTGTGTGTGCATCTGTGTGTGTGTATGACTGTCCCTTTACATCCTCATACATGCATTGTTTTGTGAAGATAACAGGAGTAACATAAATCCTCAATGAAGGATCGCTTATACAGTATACAGTAAACCAAGTACTTCTTGCTGCCCAAGAAAATGTTATTTACTGCTATCTCTGTGACTTTGAGTGATCATCTTTGCATCATTTTGTGATTTTCTCACGTGTAGCCTGCAGATTTACTTTGCCACCCAAATATAAATAAGACAAGGGTTTAAGAAATGTTCTTCTATTTGCGGTGGCGGGATAAGGTAACGTGGAAAAAGATGAAAGTGCATATAATCTGAGAAATCTCAGAAAGATTTCAGCTTTGGAACAAATCAGTCACTTATTGACCGATCTCAGAACCCATCGGCTATTGGCTGACAACAATTTAACCTCTGGGGACAAAGGATAACGGATGTCCGGGTGCAGATTTCCTCTTTTGTGAACCGGTCAATATTTTCATCTGATTAGCAACTTGAGACAAGAGAATGGACATAAGACAACATTTTAGCTAATCTCCATAAATAAATATCTGCATATGAATGCAGATACATTTACAGATTTTTTCAAAAGCTAATAAAAAGATAAATTGTCGTCAGATAATAGCTGATGTGTCCCGAGCTCTAATTTTGGTCAAAGCATTCCACTTATTTTGTCCTCTTCACGGACTTACGTCCACCACATGCGACCAAAGCCCGCTCAAACATACTTGATCAACACTAGTCTGCAAATGGGAGCACTTCCAGCACCAAAATGCATTAGAGAGATTACTAATTGACTGAAATTTGCTTGCCAAAGGAACTGAATGAAGGTTTCACATCCATTATTATCTGCAGAGATATGATCTAACATACAGGTTTAAAATCTGCTTACTCATGTTGCTGCTGCACTTTTTCAATTTTCTATCAGAAAGATTTAAAGTCTTCAGCAAATTTTGTATAACAGAGATATGCCACTATAATGTTCCCATGAGCCACGTATCGAATTACTCGCAATAGAAGCTGTGATAACACTTTTTTTTTTAAACCATAACCAATCCGCATACTTCACAACTTTTAGCCTGTCAGGAAGAAGCACTGAGAAACCACTTTATCTCTTACTGGAAATGCTTCTCTGTGGCTTTCCTGTGTGAGGAACACAGATCAGTTCTCAGCTTGTCAATGAACCTGGACTTTTTTCTTGAGGTCTTCTGATGAAAGATGTTGTTACTGCCATACAGGATGTAGATCTCTGGTATCTTCTTGTTCATCATAAATGTAACCTCAGCGGAAGTACCTTGTGGCCTTGTGGAATGTCTCTGTCTGTGAATATGGAGCCAACTTTTTATTACAAAGAAATATTTCAGATGATCTTCATTCTGTGCAGCTCCACGTCAAATAGTTTCGGTTTCAGCAACTGACTGTGTGCTCTGCAAATTAATGTCACACTTACAAGTGGATCTTTGGGGTGTAGTGGTGGTTGAATGAATTGTATAACTTATTTCAAACGCTGGCAGGGGAGGGCACAGTGTTGGCTGTTGGGCCGCACTCAAGGACACTTGAGTGGGGCAGGTGCATTCTGACGCAGTGTACTCCACGTAAATGTTGGCCTCTGTATGCACAAGGCCGCCCTGCTATGTGTATTGAGGGACTTGGACACCCTCCAAGAATCAAACCAGCCAACGCCATGTTGCTTTGTTAATGAGAAACAGATATTTAATATTCTTCAGAGATTTGTGATTTAAAAGTGATAATCTGTGATTTAAACCTGTTGGAAACTCTGACGGACATGATAGCTGTACTGCATGGGTTTCTCGTTGGCCTCGTCGGTACAGAATAGCTCAATGATGGAGTTACGCCTGCGGCTGGAAATCTAATGCAAACGTGACGCAAAAGAGGGCAACCTAAAGAGGAGGTTGGAAAAAGAAAGGATAGCTACACCACTTCTGGGTTTGTGGCTACATGGTGGCTGCCAGGTCTGAGACAAACCCAGTAATTCACCCAAATTTGAGTCTGTTAATTGATGGTATCTATAACAGATAGCTGCAACACACATATGCAAACTAACAGAAATTCACACATGTATGCTCGCAGACTCAGAGTATATGGTTTGAAATTTAGAGGCAATGTCAGATTTATGCAATTTATGCATTATTTATGCGATCTCTAATGAGCTAAATAAGGTTCACGCAAGAAAACAGGACATACTGCTCTGTCTTCCTCACGGCAGACAGCATGGTGGACACACTGTGTAAGGCTAATGTCCACTCTCCTGCCATCCTTCCCTTCATTGCAGCCCACAGAAAGCAATTGCTGCAAGTTTGTTTTACACATGTTGAATATTTTCTTCAAACAGTAGTGAGCCAGCAACCAGCCAAACACAGTTTTCCAAGATCCTTTGGTTACAGGCCTAATACAGGACACCTGACTTTCTTATGTATTCGTATCACTTCAAATTTCAATGATGGCATCCCATTCCCACCATTATTTGGTATCTCCAATTACAAGATGATTTCAGACACAGAAATAGCTAGAGAGAGACCTCCAACCTTAAAGGATGCACAATTTGAGTATGTATATGTATTTTTTAAGCATGGGAGGCGGAAGAGCTGTCAATGGCTTGTCTCATCTGCAGGCGGGCCCTCCATCCGTCAGGGCTTAAGTAGTTTTCCAACAGTACATTGACCTTGAGTGCCTGGTATCGATTTCCTGTGGTGTCGCACTGAGAGGGGTCGTTACCACATGGCCCCTGCCGTGGGGTGTGATCAGGAACAGATTCCTGAAATCCCGATGCGATGGTGATGGATCGCCGGCCTCTGAAGACCATCAATCCTCACCTACCGTAACCAGGGTGACACCTGCACTGAATTTATCATCATACAAGCCACAGACGTGGCAGAGACCGGGATGCAACGTAACGGTGGGAGATAAACTTTCACGCAGGCATAAACAAATACACACTCGTTCGTGTGTACTATATCTGACCTTAGCAGAGAGTCATATCAATGCATTACCTCCCTCAGCTCATCCCTGACAGTCTTGTTTGCTGTCTACAGGAGACTTGCGATTAGAGCAAGATACAATTTAGATTGCTGCTGTGACAAGATGATGTACGACTAGATAAGAGTGTGTCCAGATATAGTTGTTCAGCTACATATAAAAAGCATTCACACTATTGTAGCTAACATACAGATGTCCTCTCTCTGACCCTGTGCCATTTTGAGGACAAACACCTTATTTTAAAGTCGACCGGACATTTGCTCTAACCTGATTATTTAACGGCATCGGCCTTTCAAAAACAAGATCATGACTGGTACCGGAACACTTGTCTAAACCACCGTTATCCTTTTTCTCACGTGTCTTTTTCTCTCTCTCCGTCTCCTTTGTTCGCTGTTCTTTCTCTTTTGCATCATATTTGAAGCACATATTTTCTATGTCCCCCATCTTCTCCCTGGGCAACAAGCATGGCGATTACTGGTATTGGGAGCAGCCTCTGGTGCTATCCAGACCACAGCCTCAGAGCCTCCAGTGCAGGCCCCATGTGGAGGAGAAGGGCTTACAAGCTTTACCCACCAGGAGAACACTCCCTCTGCACAATGCTCCTTTTCACAGAGTTCCTCCAGAGGCGTCACACAAACCCACCAAGAGACTGAGCCAGAGGTTTAAGGGCACGAACACACACAGACACACACATGCACACACAAATACGTCCAAGATCTCACACACAACTATCTCCCTATTTCATTAACTCTGACAGTAAAAGAGATTAATGCAACGCATCACTAATAGCAAAAAGCAGCACCTATAGAGCCCCAAAACTTCTCGATATGCAGATGCTTTACTCCCAACATCCTCACACTAAGACTTGGATTAGGTTGCATCAAAGGATAAAGACTGTAATCAATCGATTTCTTTTTTTTATCTTAGTTCTTCCACCAAAAGTAAAACTTCAAATTCCTTGTGCTTTCTCATTGCGATTAAAGTTGCGAAAACATATTTAAATATATTTTATAAATACGTAACTTACTGATCGACTGTATTTTTTAAAACATGATATGTTGTTGCAGCACCCCACAATGTCATTATTAATATCACTGACAACACAATACAACTGTTGACAAAGCGTCATAGCTGTGTTTATTGTACAAAACAAAGGTCTTTTCAAATGCTAATTCACACATTTTCTTTCAGCATTCTTCTTTGAAATGTTCCCCTTTGATCCGCTCAGTTTGACACCGGACTGGCCCCGTCTCACCGGCTTGATTGAGAGCCGAAGAAGACAGGACTAATCTATCCGCACATTGAGGATGGCCCGGGCCATGCTCCAGAGCACCATGCTTTGATAACGAATGGCTTTGAATGATTCCTTAAACTATTGATTGGCTTGGAGATGACATTCGACAGCTGAAGGAAAAAAAAGACAAAAGAGAGAGATAAAATCGAGGGATTACTACTTATAATACTTTAAAGGGAAGGTTTATGGATGTGAATATCTAAGGGGTTTTCTTTTTTTCACTTGAAAATCAGAATTTTCTTTGTTTCCAAATAGGTTTAATTATAAATCTGAACAGTTTTTTGGTGAATAGGCTAAAAGTTAATCAAGCCCTAAGAGAATTGACCGAATTAGGAGCCAAATAAAAATGGTTCTGAGCACTGAAAATAAAAAGATATGAATAAATTTAAGAAAGCACGACACTAATGCTAAAGGATAGCACTTATAAATAGACCTATACTGGCATCAGTTTGCATATTTTCCTCCATATTTGTGGTTTTAGCGTGGTACGATAAATATATAAATAAAGGCATGGGGTTGGATGGGTTGCAGTGGTTCTTCCTGTTTCCACTTGTGGTGTCCTTGTCCGTGGTCTGCTTCTGGCTGCGCTGGCTGTTGTAGGAACAGCCTCCGTCTACCAGTTATTCACTCTGCACACCACAAAATTCAGCCTGGGAGGTACAGATCAACCCCTACGGCAAACTAGTGGACAAGGTGTGACTAATTTTCTCCAGTCTTCCAATACTTGTCTTTTGTTCCTTTATTTTTGATGGAGATCAGCAGGCATTAATGCATTTTTCTTTTAAAAAAGCAGATTAATAGGAGCAACGCAGGCAACCTTCAGTAGTAATCCTTTGATAGCATCTCTGTGCCCTTCCTACCCCTGTGCCTTCTCCCTCTGTCTTCCTTTCTCCGCTCTCAACATTGACAACAGTGTAATTTGAACTGCTTTTCCCAGGAGCCTAATCGTTTACTTCCTGCTCGCAGAATATGCAGCTATTGATTAGTTATCAGACCCTAATTGGGGTGCAATCTTTCTAACCCTCGGATGTTCAAATCTATGATGGGAATGGCAGAAAGTAAATAAGCTACTAATAGTTGTAAATAGTTTTGGCAACTTGCCCCGTTACCCATAAAGACGCTCACAACTTTCCCCTCTGTCTTTCGTAGAAGAGAAAGAAAGAATAGAGACGTACAACAAACCGATGATAAATGCATCAACATCCTAATTTGTAACCGAAAGAGCAGAGTGGAATATTAGCTCGGGTACACCATCTGCTTTGTAGATCTCCCGGTTTCTCTCTGTGTATTGTGTGCATAAGGAACTGACCTACATGTCTTTGCGCACCAGGAAGCCTGCACAGCTTTCTACCCTTCTCCGCCTCCCTCAGCTCCCAGCCCGGCCTGGCCTCCCTGGAATACCGTGGGCGGCTCCGGCCACAGCTCCCACTGTGCCGGAGCACGGTGCAGGGCCCGGCTGGAATGGGAATAGACAGTTAATAGGCACTTAGAGGATGGTGAAAACATTTTCCTCAGGAGACGCAGCGGTTTGGAGATTTCTCAGTGGGACACGGCCTAGCCAGCGCCCTCTCGTTCTCTGCCACTTTTTCTCCGCTATGTCTACGTCTATTTTTCAAGGCGCTCCCCCACTCTGTCTTTTTTCATTTAGTTTTGGTTGCCCAATGCTTGTCGTGCCTCATGCACTTCTTATTCCAACTCATGTATTGCCTTTTTCTTTACTCATTCACGATAGAATACTTTTGGCACGACCCGCCATTCACATCAACAACAATGCAACCTACCACTACTACAGTTCATCTATTGGTGTTATTCTGTTTCCTACCTACCTGCTCCCCTACTATCCCCTCTATTTTTCCTTCAGCCGTTCCACGCCGCTCAGTTCACTGGACAGACATCAGACCTAGCCTTCTTGTGACTGTCTGTGAGGCCTTAAGTTCAGAATGGAGCCTTTAACTCTATGCCCAGCAGCAGTGTCTGATGATGGGTACTGGCTGGGCCCCAAGCCTCACGTCCAGTCCAGACATATGAGAATGCCGTTTGAGTCTGGTGTCACCTCAGGATAAGCTGCACATTTTCCAAACCATTTCGCTCTGCTTTCAGCTACACTGCTACATCGCTGTCTTGTTTCCATTCAACCAACACCTCATATAAGTTTGGACCCCGACCTCTATTTACAGTACATTTTACTGTGTTTATTTTATATGTTATGAAAAATGTTTCCCCACTTATTTTTTGTGTTTTTTTCGTCTGTCTGAAGTCATATGGGAAAAATACCCTTGAGTCAAGACATGCATTAAGTTTCTTCCTGTAGGAATGGGGAAGGGTTAGGGTTAGAGTATTTGTGTTAACTAGTTAGGAGAGTTATAAAATGACACTACTTATCACTGTGATAGAGCAAAGGTTTGTGCATTTTAAAGGGCAGTTTCTTTCGCACTGCATCCAATTTTTCTTGTTGTTCCCAAGAAAAACATTTCCACGCCTGTTTTTACACTTTCTGAGTATTTTATAAAATATTTTACAGATCAGTGATCTCTCACTCCTGGGGGGGGTGCATATCAGAGCAGGCCTAAAAGAGAACAGAACATGACGTTGTAAAAATTCAGGCCATTCCAGCAGTACCTGTACAAGTAAACATTACTGGAACACACAAGTGTCAGAGCCGGCTAATGACGCCTGACTCCTCTGACCTTGTACACTGTGTGTTTTCTGCCACAGTACGGAATGTGCCATAGAGGATTGTTGAAGTGTAGGTGCTTATGCTCCGAGAGTGAAGGATATGTGCGCCTGTGGGAGGGAAGAAATCTGCAATGGGAGGCAGAAGTGTCCAAATGTGACCCCCTCAGCAGAACCATCCAACTCTAAAGGCTATCTAATTGACTGGCTGGTGCTCTCCTGCCTCCCTCTATCCTCCCCCAGTCCCTGTGGATAGCCATCAGATGGATTGTGTGAACTTGCCCCTAATCAAGACCCACCACTAATGAGAATACGCTTAATGACCAAATAATGCATGTGTATGTGTGTGTCTGCACTCGTAGGTCAGTGTGTCAGTAAGGCGGGTGACGCATAAAGCTTGAGACAGACAAGAAGTCTGGAAAAATAAACTTAACTAAGCTAAATTAACTAACAGGTGAAAAGCAGCCTTCAAAAAGCATGAATTATTACTGGTAAATAAAATAATAGCAAATACTTACAATCACAGTTGTGTTTTTGATCAAAGAAGCTAAAACTGTTAGCATGAGCAGCATTAGCTAATGTGGCTGATCAGACAAGCTTCATGCTCACAACACTGGATCACCTTTAGGCCTCATTTAGACTAAATCAGACGTTCAGCCACCTGCAGCGAAGAAGTTTAATCAGAATCAACTTTGCACAAACGCAATCCGATGGCATGTTGCAAGGGCCGATCATGTAAACTGGCGATCGGACCAGAAGACTCTCAGGATGGCTATCAGCACGACTGACAGACCATGCTGGAGTATAACATTAAAATCAGAGATTTCGGGGAAGTGAGATTTCTGCAAAGAGCCCAAAGGATACTTTGGGCACCCACCCTAGCCACAGTCTGGTTACCATGCTGCCATCTGACAAAAGATACAGAGGTACTCGCTACCGTACCACCAGACTACGGAGCAGCTTCTTCCCCCAGGCTGTGAGACTCCTCAGTTCATCCCTCACACTCCACTCTATAAAATAGTTTGTTTTGTTTTTGTTGTTTCTCTGATGTGGCATAAAGGGACTGAGACTCAGTCTCGTTTTGCAACCCTGGTCTTGTAAAATGATAGATAAAAAAATGAACCTTGAGCCTTGGAGGTTTCATGTGTAGTCGCTCATTCTGGCCTTGTGAACCAGTTTGAAACTCACTGTAATGATAGGCTTCTCATCCTGGTTATTGAAACCTGTTTTTTCATTCGTCGATGTGAACAGTCACAGTACTGGCAGGCTCAAGTACAAATCCTACTATGATAAGGCATGACCCGCCAATCAGAGGCAGAGTATTGGTTAATTTGCAGACGTACATGGCTAAATGTTATGGGGGAACCAATAGAAGTGTCTTTGTGTAACCTTATATTTCACTTGTAACCACTCAGTTTGTCCTTGTGACCTAGTTTAAAGCCCACCGTAATGATAGATCTTGAATTCTGTTCATTTGTTATTATTTTTAGATCAGTAGATATGGACAAAAAAAATCACTTGCCAGTATACTAATAGCAAATCAACATAGCTGCTTCTCCTTTGTTGTTTAATGGTGGTTGGCAAACTTGTTTTTGGTACATTGCCATTAGGTTTTTGATTTGGGGTGTTAAAGTCCACAACTTTATGTCAAACAAACAGGCATGAAACAACTCTGCAGCCAAACACCAAAATGCCTGACTTGTCCTGAGTGAGGCCTCCATGTGCTGATTGAAAGGACTGAGTTTGTCAGGGAACTGAATGGGAATGAATGAATAAAGTAATGGTAAAACTGATTAAAACATACGTTTTCAGTTTTATTGCTGTGGGTACATTAAGGTAAGTAGGAGGCCAAAATCTGACTAGCTTTCTGAATCCCATGTTTTCTGATTGCCTGTCTGTAAAAAAAACAGGATGTCTTATTGCAGTTTGTGGGTTAGTAGGCACTCGTGATACCCACATGTATGTGCACAAGCACTGAAAAGATGAGAGTTTCATAAGATGTCTGCTTTAACTCCGTGTTGGGGAAAACTGCCCTGAAGACACATACAGTATATACTACAGAATTAAGATTATGAGGGGGCTGGTCGAGGGGATGGTTGGCTCAACAAGCTTAACGTAACTTTACAACTACTTAATAAAAAAAAGTTTATGACTAACAAGACAAGACATCTGTCTCATTAAATGGGATGACACTTTTTGTTGAAGTTGTGACAGTGGCTTTATCATTTCCATTTCATGTAAGAAAACTTTTCTGTTGAATTTTATACAGCTTATGTGTTCAAATTTTTCCAGGGCCCACACTTGTCCTATATACACAACGTAACAGCGCAGGCTGCCCTGTATCCATGTGACTGTGTGGTGCTTTCATAGCCGTGAAAGACCGGACATTAAAAACTTTAGTGTTAGTGTTGCTACACACCAGAATGGAAGAAAATAAGCATCAAGCAAAGCTTTTGTTATGAAATCAAGTATGTGAATTTGATAAAGACAACTGTGTAGGTTTGTGTTATCTGGAGAACAGCACAGTACATCTGGTACGGGATCAGGCGCTGCCAAAATGCAAAAGGGAAATTTAGCTTGAAATTTCTGGCTTGTACAAGCACAATCCATAATCAACGGGCCTTCACATAAAGACAAAGATGACGTTGAGTGCCAACTAATAAAGGGAAAAAAATTACCTAATGACAGCTTTGAAACACAACTGATACTTAAAAGTGTACCGAACATCGGTGTATGTGTGTGTGAGGGAGAGCGGGGATAGCGGTGTACAGGTTATCACTCTCTGATCTCAGTCTCTCTCTTTATCACCCTACAATCTTTATCTCATCCCCAGAGAATCTCTTTAGACCTGTTTAAAATTGGAAACATGGAGGTCGGTGTTTGACCAGAACTTAAATAGATCACCAGGAATCTCCTTCTCCTACCTTTCAGTGAGCTCGGTGTTCCCATGAGAGCGTAGAACTAGACACCCATTAAAAAGGCCCTGGACGACCATTTGCCAGTCTCCGATACCCCTTTAAGAGCACGGGATAGTGCTTTAAATGGGCTCTTTCCTAGCTGATTGCATGTCATCTCTGGAGCAGATTAGACAGCAGGCAGCAGGGTCTTTGGTGGAGCAGCATGCTCCCTTCTGCCACAGGAGAGACGACTGAGAGGAGTCATCCATCACTGCTTTTGTGAAAGCCCTCTCGCAAGGGGATGAGCGGCTAATGACTGCTTTGCTAAAGCTGGGGATGGAGCACAGGGGGTATATCTGGGGCCTTCTCCTGAGGTACAGACTGAGATTTGGGGACTGGAAGCCATTTTGATTGTGCGACTTGGACTTTTTAGACAAGAGGGGACACCAGGGGAAAAAAAGTTGACAAAGTGTGTGATGAGTGATGAGGTCTTTTGAGTGAGTTTTAGTCACTGCTGCTTTCTTGTTCTGCGGCACGCTGTAGGGTTAGCCGGAGAGCTGCTCCAGCTGGATTGTATTCCTCTCCCTCCACACTGTGCTGGGGCCAGGGAGGGGGGAAGGGAAACAGGAGATTTATGTCCTTCTGTGACACACGCTGCTCTAGGTCTCATGTTAATGGAAAATGAGATGTTTAAGAGTCTGGCAGAGAAATACAGCTCTCTTTAAATCCTCTGCTTGTCAGCCAGTGAAACAGCATTATAACTATAGTCCGGCATGATAATTCTGTTAATGACAGTGATATGTCACGTTTTCAGCCGACTTTCATGCTTCTTTCACTCTGCATCCCGGCGCACTCTTCAGCTGTTTCGAGTACAGCTTACATGACGCCGGGTGAATAGTTATTTCGGGTCGCACGCTGCATTCACTGCACAATTTGAGACGGCCCGAAGAAGCCGGAGAAATGAAAGAAAAAGTGTTTCCACGACTGTGAACTGATTACTATTCAGACAGCAAGTTCATTCACAATGGACGCCCAGTTTATCAACATGTCTTCCCACTCGCTGCCTGTACATTGAATGGTCTGTCAGTGAAATGGACCTACAATGCTCTACCTAAGGTCTGTGGGAAAAGGACTTGGGTCATAACCATGTAATCTTTTCCAAACAAGGAGGGACAATTCCATACTTTTCAACCATCACAGTTCGCCTTTGTCCGTCCAATCTGACATTCCCATAATGCCCACATGTTTCAGATGCCTCCCGCTTCCTTGTTTCCTCAATTCTGTGTCTGTTTACTCTCAAAAGGGCTCTCTCTGCCCTCTGTTCTCAGCCTCAGTGTCCAGGTCCAGTCAAGAACTGGAGTTGAAAACCACTACAATGTTAGCGTCCTTATCTGTACTTTATGGCACTGAACAAGAAAAGATCTAGATAAACTCTTGACTTCAAGCTGTGGCAAAAGGCTCTGTCGGTCACTCTGCCAGTTGGCCATGTGTGTGTGTGTGTGTGTGTGTGTAAAGGTGAGTGTTTGTGTTCATACCAGTTGGCTAAAGAGGGTGTGGCAGTGGGAGGGGCCAATAGCAAAAAGGTGCATAACTTCTAAATAGATTCACAGACCTAAAAAAGATTTTATGGAGAGGTTGCTCATCAGTCAAAGTACAGCTGACTAACTGTACATGCCAATAGAGTAAGCGGCAGTGGGAGTGGCCTTTAAAAAAAAACAAAAAAAACACATAACTTCTTCATGGATTCACATAACATGACCAAACATTTGTAGAAAGACACACACACACACCAATTTTCTGCATCCCCCTTCATAACTCATGAACCAGTTGTCATAGACAGTTGATGGAGGCATCTTTGGACTGAGCAGAGTTCCTTCTTATAGCTTTATCTCTCTCTGTTGACCCATCCGTTCATTGGTCCACAAAGCTGTGTCCACCATAGAGCAACCCCAATTTTTCATCTGGGCGGTCTATGCCATGGAGGTGAAGTGTTCTGTGAAGTGGTCGCCACTTTTGCAAATTCACTCTTGTTTTTTTTTTTTTTTATTTCCTTCAAAATCGTCAACTCCAGTCCATAAACTCCAAGTTTTTGTTACAACTTCCACAAAATATTGAAAAAAAAACTGATTTCGTTTTTATCAAATCCTGAATTGACTGTCAAATACTGTTTGTTTGTGGCCCCAGTTTAGAGATTTACCTTAATGCAGTTAATATTTTAGTGTAGGCCTTCATGATCTAATTGTAGTAAGATGATCTAAATCTTATTTTTTATTGTTACAGAAATGCAGACTAGAGCACAGTGCAGCTGACAAGAATGACGTGTTTGCTGCTGAACCATGAAAGACATTTTATCTCATCTCTAATGGCCTCAGTACCGTCATCAAACTCGCAATATACTGCCTGGAGATGGTTATCACTGCCGGACATCCCTGTTCGACACTTCAACCCCAGCTCACCCTCATGAAACAACCAATCCCTAAAACAACAATAGGGGAGATAAAAGCAGCCCTGTGTAAACCACAGAAGCCTCTCTTCCTCTTGAGCACAAAACCCATGGCCACTGCTTCCCGTGTGAGAGATTGCAGCAGGATTTCATCCAGGAAAGGATGAGTATTCTCTAAACTAATCCTGGTTCTGTGGTCTTGGTGAGACGAGCGTGATTATGTGGCAGAGAGAAACATGGGACTGTCATGAAAAACAGCTGAAATGAACAGCAGCTGAAATGACAACATGTATAACTACTGATTTAAGATTGATCATTTTCAAGTTTCGTACAATCTGTGAGATTTTGTACACCATTAACCAGGCTTTTTTTGGTCATTTGATCTGTGAAGTGAAGCACGGTGGAATAATGCTCTTCAGATGGCACTTAGTAAGTGATTTGTAACATTATAGCCTACGGATTATGCTGTTTGTACACCACACAAGGCCAGCCTATTAAATCTCATCAAACATAACAGCCCATATCATGTCTTCTCCGCCTCACGCTCCTCTGAGATACACGCTGCCTCGTCTATCTGGCCTGGACCAGGTCCAAAATCCTCCAGCAAAACCTAAATTTGTGTAACAAGATCTGGACCTTGAGACGCACGCCTGCCACAACAAATTGGCCTCATGTAGAGAGAGGGAAAAGAGGGGAGGTGTGGGGGGGTGGCTGCAAAGCTAGTGAAGATGTAAGCTAGCAGAGGGAGGTAATCTTAGAGCCTCCATTGCCTGGAGGGGCCCTGCCCCCTGATGCTCAGCATTTGGCCACAGCCCAAATCGTGAAGACAAACATCATGTCTTCTTCAATTAGACACACTTCTCTCTGGGTAGGCAGAGCAGGGTGCTACACGGAGTGGGTTTTCTTTAAGATGGACAAGGTGTTTACACTGCTTTGACTTTGAATTATTTCTGAGCCCAGTGAACCTTTTTAGGAAATGTGTTTTTTGAAGTCTGGAGGTGTGGAATTGACAGTTTAACTGTTGTATCTATAAATTATGAATCCAACTGCACACGAGTTAATTCAGTTTCCTGTGTGCGTGGTTGGAACAGTAGCGTTAATGACTGTTACTCTTCCATGTTTTGGACTCTACAAGGCAAAAAGAAAATTTTGCGCTCCATTTCAAATGGGCAAACATGTTCTGCCAAGTCATGAATTTTCATACTGACTGTTTGAAAATCAAACATCCTCTCACAATTACCTTTTCTGTGCAATATTTCTGTCCTCCCTCGTTTTCTGTTTTCCTGTTTCTGCCTGGCAGCAGGTGTAGGTGTGAGATGAATGTGTCCCAGAGGTGTGTAGCACGGCTGGTTGCAAATTTAATGCATATCCTTGTAAATCAGAACTTTCTCTTGTCTAACGTCCAAATCCACATCCACTGCCTTTGTATAATGTTTTCGTTTCTCTGGCCGTGTTTTTCTTGCAATGAAGGTGCAAATGAAATCACTTGTCCATCTGCCAACAGCATTACAGCTGTATAAAGAGTCATACAGCATTTATTTTTATGCTTTGGACTTCTTTGTTTTTTCTTATTTCAGACTTATTTGTTTAACAATTATGTTGTATTAATTAGCACCGGCTTCCTCTCCTTTTGAAAAATGGAAATTCTGCTTTGGTTTGTAGGATTGAGGAAAAAATGAGACTCCAGACTGGAAATGTCCCCTGGCTTCCCTCTACTACCAACCTAGATGTCCAAAAATCAATAATTGAAGTTGTTTGTCGACTCACAGAAGAATACATGTTGAGACAGACAAGCAGACATTCATTTGATCATCACTTCATTAGTCTATCATCCATTCATAATTTCACATCTTACTATTAAACCTTTGCTGTTTGAAATGCATCACCGAATGGGTCACCAATCCGTAGTTTTATAGGTAGCTAGCATCCATTTGTATACCATTTAACCATCAATGCCAGTAATGATAGGACATATGCAAAAGATTTAGGTCGTACAGAGGGCTAAATGAACTAAACTAAAAGAAGCTAAGCTAAGAGAGCTGAAATGGTTACAGTTGTGTCAATGTCAATCTTGGATGTTGAATTTGCCCTTTACTTGGAAACTGGAGGGACGTGGTAACAGGACATACGTGTACTTGTTATGGTGGCACTCGGAGGCTGTAAAGTAGAAGTAGGGAAGTTTGGGAAGGTTTTAAGGATGACTTCAGGAGCTTCTCGTGGAGAAAAGGGCCTGGTGTCAGGGGATGGATGGAGCACTTTAAGAAAATTCTTGTAAAGTGTGCAAAGAGGGGACAGCAAAAGAGTGAATTTCATGGCTTAGAGTCTAGAAAAGTCCTTGGCGGCAAAGCATGAAAGTTGGACAATATCTGTCCTGGAAGGTTTTTTTAGTTTTGAAGTTATTTTTTGGAACAGTGTTAAGCACATTTAACGCTGGCACCCGACTCCGATAAGAGTGTGATATTCATAAACAGGATATTGAGGCAAATTACAAGGCCTCTCTGCTGCTTGTGGATGATGTCTCCTTTGTGATGATTAAAATGAGCATTAGCATTGAAAGTGAGATGCCATTGTGGCTTGAGATACCCTTGCAGTTAGTAGACAGTGGAGGTGCTCTGCCCACCATGTTACCTGATTACTTCTTTGTTTCAGTAGCATGTCAAGGCTTAATATTAGCACCTAAAAGTGGTCAATTATCTGCATCTCCATGTGTGTTAAGGTTCCCATGAAATGCCTAGAGCACTGTTATTTCCTTCAGCATAATTATGTGTCATAATTATAGCCAATAGTGCTGAATGTGCGTTACACCCTAAGTCTTGAAGTTAGCAGTACTTTAAGTCTGGCTGGACTTGGTCGTCCCAGTTAATAAGATCCGACCGAGACCGGACAACACAGCATCGAGAAGACGGAGGAAAGTTTGACAACGGGGATACAGGACTGAGGTGGTTTTCGAAAAATCTGCTGGTTAGCAGTACTTAGCAGTTACTTTTGCAATAAAGCTATTTGTCCAAAGCTGAGTCAGAACAGCTGGAGGACAGCAAAGGAAAAAAACAGACAACATTTTCTCCATAATATATGATCCACTTTCACCCAAATCAGTGAAGCTTGTTTTATTGTACAGTTATCTGTGACGCCTGGGCCCCAGGAACACTCCGCTCTGGTGGCCGCCTTTTTTTATACATCCATGGCAGCGTCATAACAATTAGGAGAGCTTTTATCTTTTTCCAGGTAATTACTTAGTTACTCTAAAATACCATTAAGAATACATACAAAAGCATTTTGCCATTGTTGGGCCAGAGACTGGTGTATGGGTGAGATATAGCGCACATGACTTAAATGTTAGCCAATGCTGTTTAATTTTGTCAGTGAAAACACTGTATAACATAGTTATTGCTTTCCTGCAGTCCAAAACCATTAAAATGCAATGGTCACGTTCACATTCACTGTATATTTCTATGTGCAATTTTGCAATCACCGTCTTTTTGAATGCTTGAGTAGGGGCATGTTCTTGCCACCAGCTGCAGAGAGCAGAGAAACATCAGCTCAGTGGATGCAGTAGTTACTGTAAAATTAACCCTTCCCATTCCCACTGGATATATTATTCTTGTGACCCTTCCTTGTTGAACAGTTATTGGCTGTATCTCTCCCCTTAGTGCCTCCAGAACACTATGGGTTAACACAGAGACTTCCTGTGTTGGCAGCGATCCCAGACTAGGACATGCCTCTGCACGTAGAGGTGCAGACTGTGAAACATCTGTGTAGCAGAAATTGTGACACACGCACACACACCAACACACATTAACACAGTTTGAAAAACCACCCCCACAAATTCTCATTCTTGCTTGGCTTTTCTCATATTTCAAGATAAGATAACAGCATGATGTGGCATCTATTCATATCAAATCTGGAGCACGAACTCTCAGTCTTTCAAACTGTCAAGTCATGTGAAACTAGAGACTGGAGAAGCTACTCTAATTGTTAAGAATAAGACAATAAGGTGCCGTCGTGTTTTCTTCATTAGATGAGAGAATGGAGAGGCCAAGTTAAATGCAAGGTTCAAGGTGCTTTATTTGTCATTATACAACACATATACAGAGCATACATACAGTGACTTATTAACATGTAGTGCATTTTTTGAACTTGCATCAGGGTAAATGTAAAGAGCAGCAGCAAGATGGTGATGATAAGATGGTCGTCATCCTCACGTTAAAAGTTCAACATCAGGTAAACACTGTGCATCAATTTTGACTGTATGTGACCACCAAGCACCAATGATGTAACACAGAGTGCACCTCTTCTCACCTCGCTGTAGTCGAGCAACAGCTTCATCCGGGATGTTGTGGTGGAGACCGGTCTCTGTATATATGAGGGCGCAACACTCTGATTTCCTGTTGCTTTTGCCAACAGAGTCCCATTTGTCCATTTCTTTTTCCTGCAACCATACATTAGCCAGGAGCAGTCTTAAATCCAAGTAGGATTAGCATAGCTCCCATCCTTGGATCTCTCCTCTGTCTGCCCTGTGGCGGTCTGGTTGGTCAGGTTGGATGGTCAAAAGATGCCTTGGGCAGTAATCGTCTCAAAGTCTGCAAACCCGTGCTTTCTTCTCCAGTGCTGATGAGTGTGTTTCTGGTAATACACGCGCCGACGTTACCATGGTTGCCTATTTCTATTTAAATGTCCTTCCTCAAATAATTACCTCATAATTATATGTCCAAACATGACAAATGTGTTTTAGAATGCTTTTATTCCCACTAAGCTTTTTTTCTTCCCCTGACTTTTCTAACCCTAACCCCCAACTCTTACCGCCAGAAAGTCTTTACTGCAGAAACTCTAACCCTAACCCTTCTCTTCAATAGCAACTGTTGCAGAAGAACTGGGTTTACTGTTATTCTGTCAGGATAAAAAAGTTAGTGTTAGCATGCACCAACCGTGTTGTGCAAGATTTCTGAGCAAGTGTAATCAAAGCATATTCTTCCTCTACTTCCTCTTCAGGTCCCTTGCATCTTACGATCTCATTGACTGTGCGATGCCATGCACTTATAATGCCCTCTAGATCAGATGCTAATCTGAGTTGAATCACAGTGAATGCTCTGTTATATCACAAGCAGCACTGCTAGAAATAGTTAAGTTGATGCCTTTTAATAAAAGTAGTGACAATTGAAGGATTACTTTAAGTAGTACACTGACTCAGGCTACGGACAGATTGTTCCCCCCCTCCTCTCTCTCTCTCTTCCACTTCCCAAAAGTGAACAATGTGTTGCATGGTGTATAACAGGGTGTATAACAGGGGCCTTTTGTTTATTTAAGACCCGCTATGCCAGACGTGCGGTATGCCACACTAGAGGTGCGGTGCCCCGAAGCAGTCGAGTAAATGAAACTCACAGCACTTGAAAGCAGCAGAGAGAAACAGCTGTTGAGCACACGCCTGCTGGACTGAAACTGAGAATATTGAGAGGGGGTAGCTCCCCGGCCTGAAGACTAAATTTTGAGAATATCCATACGAAGCACTTGATTTAAATGCATTATCATTTTTCACACCCCATCTATGATATATCTGTGTATTTGTATCTCCAGCTCATTGCCTTTCTATGCTGGAGCGAGTCCATTTGTGCCCACAGGGGGTAGAGAAGAGTACAGGTGGAATTACTACCCTGACCGTGCCACTCGGCTCGCTCATCTCCTGCTACAGGTGTGTTGTCTGGTCTGTTTGTCTGAGGGAGTCAGTTCTCTCTTTGTTCTCTTCCCCCATTATTTTGTTACTCTTCCAGGAAAGGTACGCCTTGCTCTGCCGGTAAAGCATCGTGTACAGATGTCACACCCCCATCCGTCGACCCAGGTCATGTCACTCACTAAACTGAGGTAATGGGTTAACTGAGCTGCAAAAAAAAAAAAAAAAAAAAAACTTCCCTGAGGTCGGATCAGCACATCCGAACAACACGAAGCACACGCCCCAAACCACACAACATTAGTTGGTCACAAATACAAAGGAAAAAGAGGTGATTTTTGATTTAGAAATGTGGAAATTCATGTTTTATTTTGCCTCTTTGCAGCTCCATGGGCTTGCAAAATAAGATTCGCAACAGCAGCCCTGGAGCCGGTAAAGTGAGGTTCAGTATCTTGCTCATGGGCACCTCAGAAGCGTAAATGCTGTACAATTACACATGTCTCAGAACTCTCTTCTCCCCACACATGATCGTTTTTACACAGTAACACCAGCACAGGAAACACTGTGGTGTCTTTAAACAATGTATAGGTGAAAGACAACAGTGGGGATCCCCAACATCACAGGATGTTATATACGGACATGCTGCATCACATCCTGCCTTCCTCTCACTGCCTCACCACATCACATTGAAGAAAATCCACTCACCCGTAAAAACACTTGAGCTCATTCCCACACAAAAGATGTGTTGAGTAGTTTCCTGCGGTGTTTCAGTTTTGTTTTCTCTGCTACTGTACTTCACCTACTTTCGAGGCTTTTTGCTTTGCCGTCTCTTTGCAAATTAACCTAGTTAACCTCCTCATGATCCTCAAGAATACGGTACAAATAATATAGAACATGACCTCTATTTGGTATTTATCTGCAAAACTTGCTGAGCAGCGCTGTTCCTACTCGGCCTACATTATCATAAAAAGATGACAAAGCATGTGAATAACAATATAACGCCTTTTAAAGGGATATCGTGAAAAACTGGAAACCTTAATTCAGAGAAAAGGAGAGAGATCTGTTTTGCTTTGTCTGTATCTGACTCAACGCCCAGTGTGCAATAATGACAGAAGTAAAGCACACTGCAGTGATCAGTGGGATAAGCTCTCAGACCTTCCATACACCCCTCTTCACTCCAATTGACGAGTGTAATTTGATGGCACTCGTAACAGAGTTAGAAAGCAATTAGCGTCATGGCCCATCGGCACAAACAGAGCGGAGAGCCCACCTGTGGGTCACTTTTTAATTTGGTGAAGTGCTTAGTGCTTAGCGCAGGACTCTGCCTTTGATATACTCAGTAGATGGTAAATCCTGTTAGCGCTAGCTCCACAAACCACCCCACCGACCAATATCCATCTAATCCACTGGTTAGGAGCTCACCAAGCCGCACAACAAATTATTAGGGTGTCATCTGGCCTAGGATTAAAATCCAGGCTCCTTCGTATAAAAAAAAAGAGAGGAGAAAAAGTAGAGAAGAAAGGGAGGGGAGGGAATGGAAGGGAAGAGGGACGAGGCGATGATGGGGGAGGGTGTTTAATTAAAGCGACTGATCCGTGCTGTTTGTTGAAGGACTAATTGTCTTTCCCCCTGAGAAGGCTGTTTCCTCAAGGAGCCTCTCCAAATTACACTCCAGACGGTAAATCCTTGTTGGTGGTGAAGACGACTGCACTAACTGGAAAGAATAATTCAAGGAAATAAGTTTATTTCAAAACAATATCTCACACAAGGAGATCAGTCTTTGTTCCTTTTGTTCTTCGGAGATACGGCCGGTCCTCGGCATCTGTGTTTGTTCTAATTAGGCCAGCGTTGTTGATCTTGTCAGACACTGTGCTGTCCCTCTTTTCCCCTGGGGAGTGTGTTTAACATGTAGTCCCCAGGCAGGGTACTTGACCCAGAATGACCTCTGACCTCTCATTAAACCAGCTTGGGTTTCCTTTCCTAGCCGCGCTCCTCCGGTCCAAATTTCAGACTTTGCTGTCTCTGACTGTAACCCTGCCCTTGAGCATAACCCCACATGACACAGTATACACAGTAGATGCCAATAGGTACTCATGAGCTCCCGAGTTTATAACATTTGAATGGGGATGATTAAAAGGGCCTGACATGAGCTTATTTGAGTTATTTATTCCAGGATCAACTGAACATACATCTTACTTGATAGAAAAATGCAACTATAACTTGGTCACAGATACAGTGTCATCCATCTTGTTAGCACATGTGCCTACCTGCCAACACTCCCGAATTGCGTGGGAGTCTCCCTATTCTTAACCCTTTGTCTTGCTATGCTCCCAATTGGTAATTTCTCCAATTTATCTTGTGTTTCAGTGTTTCTTATTTTCTGTGTGGGATATGTGTCGTGGTACCTGGCAACCCCACCTAGAGGCACAGGCGAGTGAGCTTCAACGACCCTGTCAGTCATACGTCACTCCACTTCGCACAGTTTGCCGCTAAGAATACATGAAACAGGTCCCACGAAGGAGAAACGCTTCCAAATTTCGCCTTTGAATTTGTTCTATTAATCTGTGGCGTGGGGACGCTGAGGGTAGGCTATTTGCCGATACCCTAGAATATCTCCCTCCCTCAACCAGAGATTGTGTGGATATAAATTGGGGCCCAGACTAGAAGTCTTCAAGGGATTTTTGATTTGGAAATGTGGAAATTCATTGTTTTATTTTGCCTCTATTTTGCAACTCCATGGGATTGCAAAATAAGCTCTGCAGCAGCGGTCCTGAAGCCAGGAAAGTGAGGTTCAGTATCTGGCTCATGGGCACTTCAAAAGAGTAAATGCTGTAGATAAGATCACACATCTTAGAACTCTCTTCTTCCCACAAATGATCATTAGTAGTAACAGTAACAGCTGCACAGGAAACACTGTGGTGTCTTTAAACGATGTAAAGGTGGGGATCCCCAACATCACAGGATGTTATATACGGGTATGCTGCATCACATCCTGCCCAGGGTCCAAGACCAGACCCAGGACCTGTGTGCTGATCCAATAGATAGAGTCTTGATCTAATGCCACACGTCTCAATTCTGTGTCTCACCACACAAGAAAATACTTTTATCAAAGCAAGACGGAGAGTGTGATCCGTGAAGAGTATTTCTACCAGGGCTGTCAAAGTAATGCCTTACTTTTGATTGATTAATTGTAGAAAAAGTAACACGTAAAAAAAATGAACACAGATTAATCATACTCCATAACGCCCCTTGACCCCATATGCCACTTAAATATTAAACCACTCATTTATAACTTTGTAAACATGATGAAAACAGATGACAAAACGTTGCTTTGCCCACCGAATTGAAAATTTACACTTGCCCAGATGAAACTGTTGATAGCACCGTTCTACGCAGTGAGGAAAATTCGTACCGTCACAGTACTTCTAGCCTGAAATATCACATCAACACAGAGCACTTTGCTCAGAGGTTTGTGCTAACACAACCCGTCATGTTACCATTAGCAACCAGTCTCGTCAAGCCAAACTCAGAATGAGTAAGTAAGTAGTAGTAGAGTAGGTAAGTAAGTAAGTAACCCTAACCCTGTGATAGATTAACCAAATAGATCACTAAATTAACTGCAGGCCAACTTCAGTGCTGGCCGGCAATTGAGACTTTACAGACTGCGTCCTCTGACTCAACTCATAAGCCGCCTCTGGTGGTTAATGATTAATAGTGACAAAACATGATATATGCAATTAATTCAGAATAATTAAGATTAATTAATTCACTGGTAATGAATCATGCTCCTGCCAGTGTTGGTGTTCTGGGTTTGTTCAGATTGACTGTATTCAGACCAATTATGCTTAACTCTGTTTGGATCAGGCCATCAGGTTTGATTGGACCAATTTGTGTACATTGGGTACAGGTAAGTTTTCCACTGGTCTGTTTCTCAGCAGCCCACTTTTTTTTGACCTGTGAAGTCCTGACACTGAAGCTTAGCACCACAGCCTTCCCTTTGGCATCCCTAACTCCTCCTTGAGCAAATTCTGATTGACGCAGGGTGATTTAGTTTCAGCCATGGGTAATTGAGCTCATCATCCACAGGCTGAGTAATGAAGAGGAATTATGGGTAATGAGAAGGAAAAGATTTCTTTGACTAGGGAAACTCAGACTGTCAACATGTCTACAGGAACAAAGAGGGTTTGTTATGAAGTGGGTGGACATTCACAGTCACATTCACACAAACGAGGCTACAACTGCAGATGAAGAAGGTTGTCACTTTCCCCCCCAAAATAAACTTACTGAAATAGCACTATCAAAGAATCAATACATTGATGTATGGCTGAACTTTGGTTGTGTCGCCTTGCTTGTTCAGTTATCCCCATGCTTGACATGCTTGACCTAGGTTTTATAATTAAAAATCTCATTCTTATATAATCCACGGGACAAAAAACAGGATGGATGTATCCCTCCCTTGGGATTTCCATTAGTTGACAGATGATCATAATTCTTTAGACTGAATGAGGACTACACTTTCAAAAAGTAAAGTGTCCAACAGGCCAAGTTCAGTCCCAGCTCAGCCTCCAATTGCTGTGCAGCAAACTGTCACTAGGCAGTTTAAACCAGTCCGATGTCCAAAGCTCCACCCACATAGACAACGCCAAACCTCTGGCCCCCGCTTAACCAAACAAAAGAGGAGAGAAAGAAACGAGCTGAGGGATCCCACAGCGCCGGACAATGACACAGTGTGGATTGGACATGTGTGAATGTGAGTGTGCATGTGAGAGCATTAGCTCTCTGTGTTGATGTTGCTGCGACGTCATACAAGCCTGAGTCACAGTCACGTCCTCCACTGGCCTGAGCTACCAGAGTTCTGATGAAGAGTTCACAGTACTCAACTGTCATCTTTCTAACTCTCCATGACTGTGCCCTTTATATAGTACAGCGTGAGGACAACACTCACAGGAGAAGCATATGGAAAAAGCTTCGATCTTACTGGGTCGTTTTGTGCAAGATGTTACGGAAACTTAGAGGTAAACATGCAAAATCTAAATTATCCTCCACGGGACATTAAATCACAAACACTTCAATTAAATAAAATGTAGTGGTCTCTAATGGATCCATTCTCCTACCGCTCTGTGGCTGAGGTTTGTCTCTGAATCTGCGTGTGGACATGTGAGTGTACCTGGCACCCTTGCAATATTTCCAGCTTGGACTAATGCCTTTAACAGCCAGCTGCAGCCTGAATGGGGAGCAACAGGAAACACATCGCTGTCATCAAAACACACTATACTGGCCAGGGGTCTTAAATTAAAAAAGAGATTTAATTTATGCAGTGATTATGGTCTCATGATCCCAGAGAAGGCTGGTGATTCATTGTCATAGATAGAGTTGATTTATAGCCTTCATTTTTGTGGAAGAGAGAAGGTTAAAAAAAAACCTAGTGGCAACATATTCTACATTGTAAGAAAGTACTGCGTCTTTGCTTCAACTCTGCATGGAGTGGGAGCAGCAGTTCACAGATGGTGAACAAATGTTCTTTTGAAGGAGCGTTGCACAAGACTTGGTTCTTGCACGGCCCAGCAGTGAGCTAGCTATGCTGCAGATGGTTTGAAAAGCAGCCATCGGCAAACACGACCGTGGCAAACATGACTTCTTCCATCAAACTGTGATGCAATGCAACTCGAAGAGTGGGACACACGCTTGATTTATTGCATATTTCACTCTGTTTGTGGCCGAGCACTTGCCAAATCATTTCACACATTGATCGGTATTGATCAGAGCAGCTTCGACATGGCCTTGTTAATAGTGAACAACACAGTCACGTTATTTCAACATCACCACCTTAAACTCAATTGTAGGAGCTGTTGTTAGATTCTTGGAGGACTTCGTGTGTTATATATATTCATTTGGAATAAATCTACGTCCTGTGTAATTAGTGGCTTCATGAAATGACTGCTAGCAGCAGTGTGTCTGGTCAACATGCAATATTTTCAAAGAGAAGGTAGAAAAACATTTGTAAAGACTTCTTTAGGAC
The DNA here is from genome assembly GCF_965226575.1 of Pagrus pagrus. NCBI lineage: Eukaryota > Metazoa > Chordata > Actinopteri > Spariformes > Sparidae > Pagrus > Pagrus pagrus. Next base: position 26,073,432 of record NC_140185.1, on the reverse strand, counting down.
TAATGCGATTTCCATTACATCTGGGATATTTCATCTCACACTGAATTAGAAACCAGATTTTGCTCACAAAATTGCAGCGCAGGCTATTAACACATAATTACGTGGTGTGAATAATGGCCGTGCATATGAAATACAAGCATTTGGGCAGCATTGACTTTTTTTGGTTTTATGTGTCTTAAAGAAACTGAGAAAGTTAACGCCATATGTCTGGGAAAGGTTGTCGGGAAAGGTAGACGGCGTCCAAGTACCTGTGAGCCTGCATATACATTTTGTTTTGAGAAAAAAAGCCACAATGCCACATCTCCTTCACATTACTTTACATCCCTCTACTTTCATGTTTGATATATTGCTAAATAAATAACAAATATGACCTGTGACAAATGCTTTTATGACTATATAGATGTGTCTTCCCATATCATGTTAGGAGAGTACAATCATGCAAATGTGATGCCGCTGTAGGGCAATCATCATAAAGTCAGTCTGAAAACACAAAGAATTTGAGGCTCACATCAATTGCAATCGAGTCTTCCCTGGCAGCAGCACGCTGCCAGGACCTGACCTGTTGTCATGACCATTACATTAATGTGAGAACATGCGATGGCTGAGAATTCTTCTAATGAACGAGTTAAGATTAATAACAAGATTGGACCAGGAGCAGAGGGGGAGACGGGGACAGAGGAATGAAGAGGGTCCAGAGAGGGTTGCCCTTGTGTGCGAACAGTGATGCCCATTGTGTTTGTGAGTAGGTGTTCTGGTCTGGATTGGTGGGCCCGGTGCTGTAATTGCTGTTTGGAATGTCAGCCTGGTTAGAGGATGTGCTCTGACAACTGGGTGTCATTGTCCATGTGCACTCCAACGCCAGAACTCTGGAGTCACGGACCACAATTAAGATTATGAGCTTTTATTAGCCAATTTAGTCCCTATGTCTCCATGGGAAGTGCTGCCAGCACAGAGAGTCATTTGACTGACTGGTCTGAATGTACAACAACCATGTGATGTCTATCTTGAGAATTAAGCTATACATGCATAGTATACTTGTGTCTAAGTGTCTGCCCATTTATATATGTGTGTGGGTCAGGGTATGGATGTGTGTGTGCTGACACAAAGTTGAATATCTGTCATACGGATATCTAGACCTGTCACATGCGATGTAGCCTCTCTGATTTCTTTTTAACAGCTACAGTAAAAGCTACTGGCTGTAGATACACAAAGTGTAGCAATAAAGTTGCTAAGCTGTCTGCCTTTTAACTTCCACTGGACATTAAACAGTGGCTGGCCTCAAAGTTCAAAGTTCTTTATTGGGTCATGTACTCGTTGAACTGTTGTTGCTTACTCATATTTACAAAGGCGAACATTACTAATATTGCTATGACTGCGTATGGCATACTCTAAATCTACTTTCTTTCAGCCTGTCTGCATGGAGTACAGTGAATCAATGGTTGGCAAGAGTCCAAGTTCCTGGGATAATAGTACTGCTGAGTATTTCTCCACTCTTATGGACGCTAAAAAAAAACTTGCAGCTTCTTTTTCACTGAAATGGTTTTGCATTCTACAAATCTATAGTGTTTACCTTTGAAGAGACCAAACTACATTTAGTGATAAACCTGTAACACGTCAGCAGCTATCATATATATATATAATATATTAATCTTTCCAATAACAAACATTTTCATGGATTTGAGGACCTGAGATTTTACAGCCCAGTGATCATCTCAGAATGACCTGTTAAGGAACAGAAATCCTGATTTGCAGTGTTTAAGGTATCATAATGCTCCTAATAGGATAAACAGTCAGTGAAAATAAAAAAATAAAATCGTTGTTTTAGAGTCAGAAGACTCAGGACCGCCTACCGGCACCACTTTCCATTCGGGAGTGTCATTCAGTTTCTTTTTGATATATTTTTTTAACAATAACGAACCAGAATAAATAATTATCAGTGGGATCAAACAAAAAAAATGGTTGTACATTGAATATACACAAACATTCAAACACACTGCTGCAGGTGAGTTCTGCAGTTTTGCTTGCTTGGAAAAATTACTCATCAAATAAAAGCATCAGTGTATCTGACAGTTTGCCTGTCAAGTGTTGTTCTTGAGGCTGACGAAAATGCAAATGTGGGTCGATGATTTTCAATTTGGTGGTAGCCTCTGTGCACTAATGTAGGCCAGGTTTAGCAGAGGCCAGGCACTGCAGAGCTTGAGCTCGCTCATCTGAGTCAGACTTGGAAAGTTGTGGTTTTATTCATGAAAGTTGCCATCAGATCTAGATAATTACGGCAGCGTATTGGTAACTCTAGTAGGAGGTTACATGCATTGTGTGTGTGTGTGCAGGCATGCAGCCGGGATGCAAAGGCGTATTAAGATGTCCTGACGTACAATCACATTGACTCAGAATCATCATTGCGTGTTGTGTTGGCAATTAAAGAAATGCAAACTTTATCAGGTTAGTTTGCAAGCGGTATCGATGCAAATGCACATGTTGTGCAATGATGATGATGATCTCTCTCTCTCTCTCTCTGTCTTTTTCTTTATCTCTTTCCCTCACTCTCTCTCCCCCTGTCTCTCTCTCTCTCTCTCTCTCTCTCTCTGTGTCTGTCTCTGTCAGACAAGCCTGGAGACTCATTGTTCTGCAGGAAATGCTCTCACCATACAAACTGCAGGCTTGTATACTCTAGATTTAACCTTATAATAGCGTCACCAGCATTTAACCAACCAGCTTCCGCTTGCTTTATGCTGAAGCCCCATTACAAATACAAAATAGACTTTAACAAACATCGACAAGCTAGGCTCTCTCAGAAAAGCTCAGCAGAGACAGGAGGTGAGACAGAGAGTGGGGATGCAACAGATCATCAGGAGTGCTTTTTTTTTTTTCTTTTAAATATTCTATCTGTATCTTGTTTTGACAGTTTGCTTCAAGGTGCTAAAGGGGTAGATTTGTTTGCCATCTTCTGCCTTGAGGCCTTTGCACTTCCAGACACTGAGAGGGCCACGGGGGGAGCAGCTGCTGCCTCTGTCACTCGTAAAGACTGACACATATTTACTTGCGTACACATGTGGAGGCACTTGCTGTCACTCGCTTCCCCTTAAACACATGCGCAAATACAAAGTTAGAAAGCAGCAGGAGAGGGAGATTCTCTGTAATGGATGGTGCAGGTGTGAGGATGTTGCGATGTGGGAATTTCCAAAGGCCATGAAATATGCAGGCTGTAATGGTGGGGCCAATAGTGGCCCCGGCTTAACAATGTGTGTCCAGAGGAAGGGGCTTTTTACTGGCCGAGCAGCACACCTGCCCTGTAAATACTGCTTCATCCCCCCTCACTCACCTATGTAACTCCATCCCACTCATCCATCTCCACGCTGACATCTCTGCTACTTAAAGGGCAATTCCACCAATTTTAGACTTTAAAGTGTGTTGACAGGTCTTGGGGAGTGCTACTGCATATGTGAAAAAAGTAGTACAAAGCCTTTTGTGGCTCCACAGGAAGCTCTATGTAATCTGATAAAATTGCCTCTAGTGATGTCACTCAGTGGCTAAGTTGCATTGTGGGTAACGTAGGCACCAGGTTTTGAAAAGGAAGAAGAATATGTGGAATAAAAAAAGGTGATATCTCTAGTTCCGCTATATGGATTTTGATCCTTTGTTTTTAAACTGTCCATAATAAGTCCAACAGTTGTATAGGAGTGCAATGCCAGACTGCTTTTCAAATCCTGGTGCCTATATTACCCACAATGCAACTAGCACTGAGTGACATCGCTGGAGGGAATTTAGAGAGTCATTACAGGCTTTATACTACTTCTTTCACATATGAAGTAGTACTCACCAAAACCTGTAAGCTAATTTTAATGTGTAAAATTGGTGGAGTTACCCTTTACATTTTATAATTCATTAACTTTAAATGGTATTGTGCATCACTATTGCTCACAGTCCCCAACTATATTTGGAGCAGCTCATTAAAAAAAAGAACTGAACTACCACTGGAGGATCACTAGACTTTGAAAAAATTAAAAAAATGCAATGTTGAGGCCAATTTATTCATGATGGATCTTTATTCATCCAGTAGATGCTTCTCTGATCGCTTCATCCGTCCTGCAGGCTGACAACAGGCCAGACTATCAGCATCTGTGCACAGCCTCGTCAGTATCTCCTCCCCAGCCTTTCTCATTTCATTAGGAGTCACTCAGCACTTCAGAGAAACATTCAATTACGCTCCAATGGTAATTAAATGTTCCTCAAATGACTTCATTTAAATCATCTTCATTTGGGCTTCAGTCGGGTTTTTTAATGCCGGGCGCTCAACGCGGGGCTCAGATGAACATTAAGCGCCTCACCCACTGGGAGTGTTTGAAGGGCCATGCTCACAATCACAGTCAGATGACATTTTAACCAGCTTAGCTGCGTAATAATTGAGAAGATATCATTATTAGGAACAGATACAGACGGCAGGATTCAAACACACAAAGGCCTTAATAATACTGGTTATGACATTGGCAGCACAGCGAAAGCAAGCAAGGCACATTTACGGGTCAGAGATGGCTCTGATTAGGATAATTCCATAACCTTGTCATTTGAATGCGGTGATTAGACTTCTTGCCACGAGACCAAATGTGACATTACCTGTGATTACTTAGCTCATATGTTGGATTTGACACGGGTAATAGGAATGATCTGAGAGGGGACAAAATTCATCCACTCACGTTTCATTGTGACAAAGGTTTTCCTCATAAAGGTCATAAAGATTTAAATGTCAGTGCAAATCCTACGATTAGAAATGGCTGAAATTTAGTAGCAGATCTTTTAAAGTTGCAGGACGTTATGGGAAAGTTAAACATGATTAGCCCGAGCCAACGCTAAAACTTTGTGTTCTCTCCTTCTCCTCCAAAAGGTTTTCTCTCACCAATCGGACAATGCACCGTAAATGCTACAGGTTTACTTTCATAGTGGTTAATGTACCACTCCAAAAGCTGTAAACTCTTGTGATGTTAACTTCAGAGTGGAACGTAAGTGCAGTGTAAAATAAACTTTTAATCGCCTCCATTGTGTGCTAAAAGGTCTACCTTCTACCACAATGGCCCAACCCTGTACAGTCCAACATAATAAATGTAATAATTATGTGTTGGTGAAATAACTGTAAATCATTTAATGACCCTACAAGGCGAGAGTTATTTTTAAAAGGGGATTCATCAATATTCTCCAGGGGTACATGAAGAAAGGTCAGAAAATCTCTCATTAGGCAATGAGCATGCGCATGTGTGTCCCCCTATGTGCATTTGTGTAACCATGCATACATTTGGGAGTATCTTTGTGTCACTGTGTCTGCTTGTGTGTTTCTATTTACTTGTTAGAACGTCATCAAGAGGATCACTGAGCGGTTATCTGTGTGATAAACTTAAATAAAGTTATTACTTTTCCAAAAATTCTGATTTTATCCTCATTTTCTGTTGTAAGAGAGAAGAATCTTGAAATCCCAAGTCTTTTATGAAACTGTGGTTCAGGCTGACAGCCATCGCTCCTGTTCTTCACCAAGTCAATGGGCTGTATTGGCATATTTGACAAACACTGTGTTGAAAACAATGAAGAGATGCTCTCATTAAGCTCAGCGTAATGACCATGTAACAGATGAGGAATGACACAGAGCATGACAGATAAGGTAATATCCACAAGTTATACAACAACAAAAACAATGCATTAGGTGAGTGTGATTATCTGTTTACATATTGTGTGTGGACATGTGGTTAGTGTGTTATCTTCCACCACTACCACCCCCCGTACACACAAACTCACCACACGTTTCCTTTTTTCTACTCATTTTCTTCTGCTCAACAACAGAGGAGAGGGCAGAGAGTTTTACTCTGATAGATCCGTTGGATCTCTGCTGCAATAAGCTTGTTAACTCTCTGTAATTGAGAAAACTGTGCTTTTTTGTTCGTGTCAGTTCCAGGATACAGTAGCTTGAGGGCAAAGGAGTAGCTGGGGGTGGAGGCTAGAGACCGGCCAGAGATCGTGTAGGTGGTGACAACTCCTGCATGCATTGCTGCAATTCCTATTGGCCCTGTATAGACAGGAGGTAGGCACAATAGTACAATCTAATGCAAGCCAGTACAAAATCCTTATTGGTTCAGCCACTGTCTGTTTGTTGTTGTTGTTATTTATTCCCCCTTATGTAACAGGGAAACAAAGGAATTCCCATTATAGAAAAAGAGCTGAACTGTTTTAAAGTCATTCATTACACCATCTTTGAAAGAGCATGACTTTTCATCACACTGATGAAACAATCTTTAAGGAAAGACTTGTTTTTTTTTTTTTTAAAAAGTAACTTCGAATCTTTTAGCACTTACATATCCTTACAAACTGATGGCAGAAGCTCATGAAGCTCACGAGCCAGTGACTCATGAATGTGCCAGCGCAACACTGATGCGACCCAACAGATAAACATCAGCCAGTGCTATCGGTGAATGTCATCTTATTCGCTGAGCCGATAGCAGTCCACATGGTGAATATTGGCCAATATAAATGTACAAATGCCCAGTGTCTGTGCTCAGTCACAAAATATTATGTCCCTTTCTGTATAATACTGCTTAAAACAGTGAATGTGTCATGCATGGTGACCCCGACAAAACATGTCTCTCAGGATTGACTCAATTTGTTATCATGTAAAGTATAACTTTGTTTAGTCTGGTAGAAAACTCATTGAACTGTGAGTACTTGTTATGCTCAAATTCAAACAACAAACACACACACACAACACACATACAAATGCATGCATCGACACATGTGCCAGTGTGTCACGTATATATAGATAAACAGGTAAACACGCGCACTCAAGCACGTCACGCACGCACACACAGACACACACATACAGATTAAAGTCTAAGTCGCATGGATGCATCGAGGACATCTAAAGGAGATAAGCCCGGAAAGCTATCCAACAGTTTATATACCATTAAATTGCTGTACACATTAACCTTACACATGACAGTAAACCAATACATTATGTTCATGTGGATGTAATTATGGCTAATATGCAAGCCACTCTGCCAGCTCTTGCGCAATATTGACCAAGTCGACTTCGATTACTCTACACCAGGTGACCAGAGTATAGCCTACATTTTAGAGGCCGCGCAGTATTAATTAGCAGCCACGTTATTTTAACTTGACAAATATTCAAGTGGAGTAAATATGAGAGATTTAACCTCAGAACTCTGTGTCACCCCCGGTCATGTGACACTGAGACAGTCTGGAAAACACGTGTGACTGTTGCCGTTCACAGCATTGTAACACATTCACAGGCTTACTGCTGGTCCCTCGCCATCAAGCCACAGAGCTGATACAAGCTCATCCGCCCGAGGTCTGCAGTCACACACGGCCCACTAGCTGTAGGCCACCAAATACTTTCCACCAGTGTCATAGAGGCCATCCAAAATCCACCTCAGACTACAGATCTGCTCTCCTATTGACCTTGTTTTGTCTGCTCTGTCCTCTGTCGCACCCTTCTCAGCCTCACCCTCCTTCTGACTAATGGATTAAGGTAATTATGACATGGCTGTGCCCACATTCTGTTGGTGGAGTGAAAATTGATATTCCAGCTTTGTTGTTCTCACTAAACTGTTGATGGAAGTGCATCGCCCCAAGAGCAATACAGGCTCTTCACAATAGCGGAGATGTAAAGCACGGATAGTGTTTCTGTCGCGTTCATTTTAAAGTTAAAAGCAGCACTCAAACAAAGTGTTTTTGTCATATTAAGAGCCATTCACCTACACTGCCTGTGTGTTTGCAGGTGCTATCAGCTTCCAGGTATTCACCAATGCAGACACGGATACAGTCATAGTGCTCAGGTTAGTGTTGGAATGCAAAGGGGCTGATTAGATGGCCTTATCCAGCCCTGTCTGGAACCGAGCAACCCCCACCACACACACACACACACACACACACACACACACACACACACACACACTGACTTACACACACAGTCCAACAGACATACAGCAAACAACTCAGTGACCTCTGCTCTTTCCACTCAGTCGCCTCTATCACTCACCAGAAAAAGACAAACTCTCTCTGACAACACTACTAATACTCTGATCTAAATGAAATGTCTTTATGTCATTACTGACTTCAGGTTAAAGGACTGAGTTTGTTTACATTTTAAAGTATTTTAGCTTAAAAGACATTGAGCGTCACACAGACGAGCAGTCAGTACGGTGGAAGTTTAATTTGTTTTGTATATGTAACAGCATATAATCCTGACTTCCTCCTATGTTCATTTCTTTCATCCAGAAGGGAGAACACAAAGAAATGATTTTTCATTTTTTAACTCGTTGTCTGGTCTGCTGCTAAAAGCATATAGTCATATCAGTCTGTGTACTGGTGTACTGTAGAATAAAACATGGGTCCAGTTTCAACGCTTGAAACATCATCGATTCACAATTCCACTGTCTCTGCCGCTGTAATGTCTCAATGCTTTGCATGTACCAAAAAGTCTGCAGCTTATTTTTGAAGTGTGCACGTAGAGTTGCTAATTGCAGCCCTGAGCACTCGCAAAGTTACCACGAGGGTGCTTACAGTAAGGGTTTGTGAGTGCGTGAAGGCGGACAGTAGCACTCGTCCCTGAAAGACCTCTGCCAACAATATACCGTTCAAGTCAATAAGATAACAAGAGTCTGGAAGGAAAGGGATCTCTTAGACTAACCCCACACCGTTCCAAAACACAACAGGTCATCTCGAGTATCAGAGCCACATCACACTGCAAATAAATGTATATAATGCATTCTGTATTTTAACAATACATTTTTTGAAATACATTAACCAAGGGCTTAATGGCCTATTTGAAAAGGCCATTAATGACATCGAAGAAAACTATTGAGAATGTTCTTAAGATTTGAGATTTACAAATCTAAATATTCAGTTGATCAGTCTCATACTTGACGCATTGCTTTTAAATACATGTATCACATTGTAAAAATACTTGGATTATTTCATAATATTTGCTTCACTGCTCTCACAACCATACCCTTCTGGTTCATGTGGTTTAAAAATCCCAGCCCAGTCGCCACAATAAAAGGCGGGCATTGTAAATTACTTAAACCAGGGATACGTTAAATGTCTATGTTTCATACGTATCATATCGACAGTTCTACAAAACGTACCTTATTATGTTCGGATGACATGTATATAAACTGACTTTCTCACCAGGATTAGGAGGCAATGGTCGTGAAGTGGCAGCCAGGCAAGATGTGCCAGACCAGCGCTCACTTCCCTTTTCAACCAACGAAACTGGGTAATTTTAGCAACCGTTGGGACATTTTGCAGCCGTCTTTGAGGCAACAAATGCAGAAATTTTTACCAGGACATCGGCACATTTTCCTGCCATGTTTGTGTCAATAAAACCAGGTATTTTAAGCCAAAACATTATCTTTTCCTAAACCTAACCAAGTGGTTAAACCTCACCAGACTTTAAGCACAGTATTGCCACTACTTTATACACTTCCATCGCTTGCATAGACGTACAATACCAACCTTTATTCTAGTGACTGGGTTGGAAGTCCTCCGGTCTCGCAAACAACTCTAAAGTCTGAAAAACAGGATTGACTCTTTAAATGATGTTGTAACGTCGCACATGTTAGCGAGACAACCTGCGCTGCTCTTCCACCTCATCCCATCGTCCTTCCTGGTTTGCAAAGTTCTCCCCACAGCGGCCCGATCCTATCCACGTAGATCCCTCTCAGCTCTGCATCATCAATAACTTCAAAGGCACAAAAGCAGCTAAATTAGGTCCGCCACTTTCTTCTGTCATGACTAATGAGCTCTCCCTTCGTTTGTGTATTAGTCTCGCTCTGCTGTGGCTGTACCCCGGGGAACGGGCCACTGCTGTGCCTTCCCGCGAACAGGTAAGCCCAAACAGATGACAAGGCAACAGAATGGAAATAGAAACAATGGGGTTCTATTTGAGTTTTGTTTGAGCCACACGCACAGTCTGCACGCAGATTCATCCATTTATCTCTTCACCAGAACATTCAGTAACTGGCAACGATATTTGTGCGTTTGGTTAACTGCGCTTCATACTTCCACTGCACTTAAGACAAGACACAGCCGCACGAGGAACAGAAAAGTATGTTTCCATTACATTTAAAACAGAAGCGACTTAAAGATCTTATCTTAGCTACAGTTTTTGGACGACTGCAGCGGCGTGTTGAACTCCTTATGGTTATGAAAATATCTGGCTGATTGGCAGGATCATCTTCCACAGCTTTTGGCAGCAGGGACGTGACTGATTTGGCCTATCATTAAATAGTGTGCACCCAGGAATCTAAAAATACAAAATCGTCGCAACGATGAGATCATACACTTGGAGGGAGTGAGAGTGAGAGAGAGAGAGCGACGGACTATGATTATAGGCTTTTGTCACAGGAAAGAAATGGTTATTTGTCAGCAGCATGTCAAGAGAGGCCACAAAAGAAATCAACACTCGGGCAGACCAGCGAGACCGAGCCTCGGTGTAGTTTACATCAGTGTTATCCCAAACAAATTGCATTGTTATTGAATGAGTAAACTGCCGTTTGTCATCTGTTTAATTGCATTTTGCCATTAATGTAGATACAATAGTGGTGAAATAAATCCCACGCCGTCCTCGTTGATGAATTCAGGTTAATGCATAGGAATGGAAATGAATAAATTAACATTATATCAAGAACTTTCTGCTGAATCGGTGTGTGTCATTATCACTCCACAGCAGCTGTGAACTAAGTTGTCTGTTCTGTAAAGGGATACAATTTTTTTTTTTCTTTTGAGAAAAGCATCATAAAGGTCCCTGTATCCTCAGGCTACAGTAAAAATATTCATTCAACTCATATTCTTTACAGTTTTTGATCCACGTGGTTAAATATTCACTTTCTAGTTGTGGGAGGACATTTTGATCAGGAGAGAAAGATCTTCATGGACCGATTTCAATGCCTAAGCAAACTCTTTTTTTGTGTTAATGACTAAATAACCTGAAGAAACAAACTGACCTTCAAGGACAACACGGTTTCATACTGTTGTACTCTGTTTATATGTGGCGGACCCTGCCACCTTTTCTAGCTTCAACCCGTGTTCCGGGGACCTTATTTTCCTCTGAGAACAGCTTGTTTATTCAGCTTTTGAAAAGACAAATACTTCTGAGTTTGTGTTATTACCTCATTGGTATTGTAAATATTAAAATTCTGAGTTTGAGTATCTTCTCAAGAATTACGTAGTGGCCCTTAAAAACCCTGCAGCTACACAGGACTCACAGTCATATGGAAACTATAATACCCAGACTGCTTCATGTTACTGTTGTACACGAGTCAATTAAAAAGTGGGAGAACTCTGAACTGAGATAAAGTGCAATGTGCAAGAGTTGTTTATATGACTCTACTGTGCCTGTGCCAACACGCAGATAAAGTGATTTTTATGGCTGCGGGACATAATATCAGTTAGGATGGAACACTGGGTTCACTGGCACCCACGTCCACTGACTCCTCCACACAGGTTTGACTTTTTCTTACATAACCGCTCTGAAACCCATAAAAAGGATCATCTGGTGCCTTCATGAGCTAAAGAAAATAAAGATATGCTTCATTTGTGTACCAGTGTTTTCTTCTTTCTTTATTTGAAATGTGTGTGTGTGTGTGTGTGTGTGTGTGTGTGTGGACATTCACAGTGATTGAAAGGGGAATCCCATGCACGAGCGTGTCCAAAAGGTGGCAGTGTTGAGTTTTAAAATGGTGCGCGGAGCAGTGAGAAATCTCTTCAATCCGCCGTTCACATGTTCAGTCAGCTGTGTGAAGTTACCCCTCAACATCGCACATATATCCCACATGTGTTGTGCTATATTGTTATTTGTGCTGTGGAATCACAGAAAACATGAGTTATTGGCACGAGTTAGATGAGAGATTGTTGTTGGGAGAGACAACATGTAAATATCATGTGCGTTAAAAACAGGAGGAGAAAAAAAAGATGTAAAATCAAGTATCGTGCATATGAAAACAGTTAAATTCTCTCTATTTATCTAAACTTGAATCTACATTTATTTCATTTCTCTTTTCTTTCTTTTCTCTCTCTTCTCTAAACGCTCTGCCACGCATGTTCATGACTTCTCCGAGCGCGCTCCTCTCCTCTCCGCTCCACTCGCGTCAAAACGGGTTAAAAAGGGAGTGAAACTGTTGCTGGTGTCGGAGCTGGAGATTTAAATGACAGCCTCGCAGCCCGTGTCCCGGCTGACAGTCAGCTGATGGCCTCTGACAGTTGCGAAAAGTTTTGTTTCCGTGGGCTCTACTAATATGTTAATTAGCTCTGCGAGTGTGCGACCCTATTGGCTCTTCGTCCGAGTCAATTTCCCTTTCCCAGCCTGACGTCAGGGCGGCTACAATGCTCTTAAACTCATCTGCTGTGTGATCCCTCTAAAAAATCGCCCCACCAGTCAGCGGCTTATAACGTGCGAGGCTGTATTCACTCCCTTACTATCGGCTCCTCTCTCTCTCTCTCCTTATGTCTCTCTCTCCGCTTGCGCAATGTCTCCATGAGGAAACCGTAAAGTGTTAAATGTTTGAAATACAAAACCGCCGAATTTCACATGCTGAAAAAGGACTCCGCTACTCGTGTGCGCGGCACTGGTGTGTCTGTGCAATAGACTCTGCAAAGAAAAACTACTCTGACGCGCCTGCAAGTCCGCGGCTGCAAAAAGGACGCTGAAAAAAGCTCATTTTTCAGTTTCAAGACAAACGCTTTAAAAATCAAACTGGCTCACGTCCTTCCAAACCAACCCAGTTTGACAGCTGCGCTTCACCCCGTTTGGAGGACTGTCAGCAGCAAGAGGATGGCATCAGAGCTGGCAATGAGCAACTCCGACCTGCCCACCAGTCCCCTGGCCATGGAATATGTTAATGACTTCGATCTGATGAAGTTTGAAGTGAAAAAGGAGCCGGTGGAGCCCGATCGCAACATCAGCCAGTGCAGTCGCCTTATCGCCGGGGGATCCTTGTCTTCCACCCCGATGAGCACGCCGTGCAGCTCGGTGCCCCCTTCCCCAAGCTTCTCGGCACCCAGTCCGGGCTCGGGGAGCGAGCAGAAGACACACATAGAGGATTTCTACTGGATGTCCGGTTATCAACAGCAGTTGAATCCAGAGGCGCTGGGCTTCAGCCCCGAAGACGCAGTCGAGGCGCTGATCAACAGCAGCCACCAGCTCCAGTCCTTCGATGGCTACGCCAGGGGCCAGCAGTTTGCTGGCGGAGCCGGAGCAGGAGGCACCATGGCCGGGGAAGAGATGGGGTCCGCCGCGGCGGTGGTATCGGCAGTCATCGCTGCGGCAGCCGCTCAGAACGGAGGGCAGCACCACCACCACCACCATCACCACCACAGCAGCAGCCACCACCAGGCGCCCGGCGGCCAGTCCAACGGCACTTCTGGGACAATTCACCCACACATGCGCTTGGATGATCGGTTTTCAGACGAGCAGCTGGTCACCATGTCAGTGCGGGAGCTCAACCGGCAGCTACGGGGGGTCAGCAAGGAAGAAGTGATCCGATTGAAACAGAAGAGGAGGACCCTAAAGAACAGAGGCTACGCGCAGTCCTGCCGGTACAAGCGGGTCCAGCAGCGGCACGTCCTGGAGGGAGAGAAGACGCAACTCATACAGCAGGTCGATCATCTAAAGTCGGAGATCTCCAGGCTGGTCCGGGAGAGGGACGCGTACAAAGAAAAGTATGAGAAGCTCATCAGCAACGGCTTCAGAGAAAATGGATCCAGCAGCGACAACAACCCTTCATCCCCGGAGTTTTTCATGTGAGTCTCGACATTATCGTGAAAAAAAAAAAAAGAATATCAGATGAGTTACTCACCTCCGCTTACAAAAAGTTTTCATTATGAAACTTTTTCTTTTTTTTTTCATTTGGCACAGATGCCTCCTAGACCAAGAACTAATTTGTCAACTTTTTTGATTTTTTTCTTTTTTTTTTCATTTTATATATTATTTTTGAAAACGAGAGTTTGCTCAAGTCTGCGACTGTTTTTTTTTTTTTTTTTAGATTTGGAGGGATCCGTGTTTTTTTTTATTTTCGGAGAGAGGCACGTTCAGAAAACTTTCATCCACTTTTTCAGTTTGTTCTGCATAAAGCCTGTCTGTCGAGATTTTATTTTTTCATCGTTGTTCATTAGATTTGCGGTGTTTGAGTAAACTATGATTTTTGGAAAGTTGATCCAACTTCATGCCGCAGTGTGCGAAGTGTGCATGCCAGCACTGAGCAGAGGCCTCTGAAGTTCATCAACCTGCCCTGTTTATTTTTTATTTTTTCATCATTTTACCTTTAATTCAGTGTACAGATTCCTGTCAAACCTGCATCCATCGACAATATGTTTTTGGTCTTTAATTTTTTTTTTACTTTTTATTTTTTTCTGTCTGCCAAACTTGGAGGATTGCGAGCCTGCCGTTTGACGCCACCTCATCTCATGCGTTTTGCTTGTTATTGTGTTGAGCAACAAAAAAAAAGAGACTATATTCATTACAAACTATTCATTGTTTTTAAAGAGATGTGTTATTAAACTGCCCTGCATGCTGGACATGTATGGTTTCTTTTTTTTTTCTGTTTTTTTTCCCTTTCTGTGCTTGAAGATGTCCTTTTTGTCGGATGACTCCAGCATGGCATTCATACTTCATTTATGGCCTCCTCACTTTTTTGCGGACAGCCAACAAAAAAGTGACAGGACTTCCCACTCCAACTCCCCCACCCCACCCCACCAACCCACCCACCCATTGTAATCTATACAAGTGCATTTCTGCTGTGTTGAAGTGCACCACCATCGGCTGTCATTAGACTGCAGTGAGTGAGTGCGCTATGCATTCCTGATGGAAGTTGATCGGCGGGGATCCTGTGGTGCGAGAGAGAGAGAGAGGTGGGGGGGTTAAAGGAAAAAGACTTCAATATTAAGGAAACCACCTTGCCTGGGAGTTTATCCTGTTGCTTAAAGTCTATTATTGTTATTTAAAGATATTCCACTCTGCATTTGACAACATTTGAATCATTTCTAAAGCGTAATTTAAGTACAAAGTTTTTTTTTTATATAATGCAAGTTGCAAAGTGCTACAGGTTGAAGCATATAGATGACTAGGGTTATGAATAGGGAGGCTGCTGCAGAAGAGAAAAAAAAGGAAGTATTTTTTAACATTGGTTTAGAGAAATTGGCTCGGCTCCAATTCTTACAATGAGCAGTATTGTGCAGTGCATAAACAGCGCTTTTTGCAGCATGTGCTTCAAACACAAGTGTGAGACATACATGTCATTATTGTATTTCAAAAAAAGAACAAGTATCGTTGGAGATGATCCGACTCAAATTGCCATGCTCTTGGAAAAATGTGGTTTTGGACTGAAATGCACTAAAAGAAAGAAAAAAAAAAAAAGATTCTCGCCTGTATTAAATGTGGAAAGTGAAAGGAAAAGTTGGTTTTATGCTCCGCATCTCAAGAGGAGCGAGTTTGACTCTCTGTTAAGACCTGATCGTAACGTTTTCATCCTTAATTCTCAGTTGAGGAGAGGCTGTTGTGTTGTCTTAAACGAACTCAATATTTGCAAAGCAATAACAATTATTATAATCGATAATGTCTGGACATTGTTAGATCGTCAGGGATTGACACCCTGCATGTACAAAATGAGGGAGAGACCATTCGCCAATAAATCTTGAGAATATGTTAATTAATCTTTCATCTTATATATATAGTATATATATATTTTGCTGTGCAAAATTATTTCACTCACTAACCATATGTGATGTTCATATGTGCTCGTTTTTTTTTTTTTCATTTCATACAATTAAATGATATGCAATAAATGTATGTAATTGTCTTCAATAAGTTTCTCACTTTTCTTTTTGACTTGTTCTGACAGTTTTTTCTGCTGTTGTGGTTGAAACTGAATGAAGGTGGACTCAGAACATGATGGAGATTAACTGCACTACATATTCACACTTCATATTCGCTGCTGCTGCTGTCGCCCCCTTTTTTTAATGTGCTTTTTCCCTTCAGCACTAATTTAATGGCGGACCAACAGAATCAGAATTTTGTTTCTTTTTTCCATTAATCACAAATTGATCCAAACCGATAAAGCAAAAAAAAAAAAAAAAACTGGAGAGCAGCTCAAGTTCAGACGCTTTGTTCTCTTTCTCCACTTTGACGCTTTTTGCTGCAGTTGGAAATATGGAGATTGAAGTCCGGTGTTGCAGATAAGTTGATGAGACCACAAACAAAGATTAAGGCAGACAGTGACCTATATTTTCTTTTGTTCTCTCACGCTATTATCTGGTACGTGTTTCATATTTTTTTCTTCAAAAATCACCAAATTACCTGGTAATGACAACACTCTTTCAGGACGTGATGCTCCCCAAAACGTAAATTGAGGCTGAATTCTTATTTTATGCAATTTTTGTTTCATTACTTAAACTCCATTTCGACTCTAAAACACCTTTACGATCTAATAATAATGTCTGATGAAATATTACCTTTATTTAAAATATTTTGCTCCATGAATTACATCCTCATTTGTGATTATGGAAGCCCAATATGATTTATATAATATATTTACATCCAGTCAATGTTACTGTAAATGTGACCTGTGATTAGTTTATTTGTGTGTGTGTCTCTCTCTCTCTCTCTATCTCTTTATCTGTGCCTGTGTATGTGAGTGTGGTATGCATGTCTGTGAACTGGTGACAACTGAATGAGTGTGTGCACAGATGACATCTCTATGAGAGTCTCTTGTGGCGATGCATGCTCTATATTTACATCCGCCTTTTGCCCATCTTCACATTCCCTGCTTCCTGATCCGTGCGTGTCGTGTGCAGTGTGTCCGCTTGTCTCTGTTTTTCAGACACTGTGCTCACTGTCACCAGTCTGTCATTGTTTAGCTTTTCCCAGTTTTCACCCTGCTTCATCCTGTTGGTCAGATGTTGGCCCCCGGAGCAGAGAGGGGTAGGGAAGGGGTCCAGTGAGGGCCCAGTCATGTCAGGCATGTGAGGGGGCGCTGGAGAAGGTGCCAGTGTAAGTCAGTCAGCCGCTGCGGTGGGCAGAAGGAGGGCTCAGCGCTGTTGTGCCCAGTCTTGCATTTCAGCTGGTGCTCAGACGTCTCATTTTGACTTCTTTCAGCAAAACTTCTGCTCTGCAGCCGCGCACCATACCTCGAACAGGCCACTTTTCTGAAACACAAGAGGGAAAGTTCTGTTGTAAGTTCTCGGACAAGGAACAGCCTTGTGGGCATCTCGTTTCACTGTTCTAGAACAATTTGTTTGTTGAAACAGGAAGACCCAAGTGCCAAGATACACTTTGAAGACGCACTAAGGTTTCTGAGGACAGATTCAATCTGGATCTGTCAGCTTTTTTGCAACTTCGTAGCACAAAGGGCACCTTTCATAAGAATTAACCACACTGTCGGTGTGTTAAAGCACCGAGTGATCAGCTGTTATTCTGTACTGTGAACAGTAGTCTATGCACTCGTGAATTTTATACTTGTTAAATATACAAAAACAGCCTTCCTTCTGCACCATCTGCCAGTGATGATCTGCTACACAGCTCGTCCACAAAAAAAAAAAAAGAAGAAGCCAGTTTTTAACCCATCACTTGTGTCCCTCTCTGTTGTGTGTGATTTCCTCTGAGGTGCTTGCTGCTGCTGCTGCTGCTGCTGCTGCTGCTGCTGTGGTGGCTGATTTGCCCAGAGTGAGGGGAGAGACTGAGACAATAGTCGGGCTTGGGCTGAATTAAATGATTTTGCTGATGATTAATAGTGGTGTGGGCCACTGGCTCCTGCGATGTAGAGATGATAAATCGTGAGTGCAGCTCTGTGCAGCTGTGCCAGTGTTGGGTCTTAGCATGCACACACCACGCAATTTACAGCCAAGCCGCTCTCCTTCTTCCTCAATTTATCTAATTACATCTATTTGATCTGAGCAGCAGCGCTGCTATATTTTGATATTTCATATTAGCCACAACAACGTACTGAGTGACTTCAAGGAGGATAATTGTTTGCTTTCTTCCCATCTAAAGAGCGTGTTTCTCTACATTTCAAAGAGAATTTTTTCTTCTTTATTTAGGAGCTTTGCTTCTCTCACGGCCATGCATTTGTGTGGTGGGGTTTTTTGATGTGTTCAGAGTGGCATGCAAAACATGAATTTTGTTTTCAGTTTAAGGCTCTTTAGCTTGCTTATTCTGATTGTTCCCTTATTGGGATGGATCAGCTCGAGCTATAATGTCAAAATGAAAGCAAACACACCAGCCTACACTCAGCAACACAAACGCAGACAAACAATGAGTGATACTGCAAAGCCTTCTCGCGTTCCTCCGCATTCTTGAATTCGTACGAGTCAAACACTTCATTCTCCGAGCTAAATGACATTTGCATGGAGACAGATCTGATTTGCAGAGGATGTTTCCCGTTATATCGGTGGCACCAGTGTGCAATGCTTATGTAAGTGACAAATCTATCGATTTTCCGATGAGGCACTCATATGGAACGCTGGCGCTCTGCGGGCTGACAGCATAAGATGCAGCAAGATGTTCACTCAAGTAGCAGCACGCCAGTTGACGGACCCAAAAATAAGAGCTGGTTGGGGGTCGGGATTCTTCCAGGCTTTTAGATGGTGCCAGAGGAAGAGCTGGAGAGGAACTGTTGTGTTGTGATTCGGCATCTCTTAACTCACACCGGCCTGTGTGTGAAGTCGATTTAGAGCCTGTGTAGACAATACGTGTGCTCGTGTGAATGTGTCTGTGCGTGTGTCTGTGTGTGTGTCCCGTCATCTTTTGGAGAAGAGGATGAGCAGAGGTCAAAAGTTAGAGCGCACAAGGCTGCTCTCAAAGTCATTAGAGTAATCCCTGCCCTGGGGAGCTCATGCTCATTTCCTCTGCCCAGAGCCCACTGAATAAGATGTACACACACATCCGACACGGTACAGTACACAGTGAATTCAAAACTACTCACTGCCACTTTTTCTTAACCATTTCCTGTATTTAACCGCTGTCAAAGAGAGTTACACGCTTTCAGCATACCTTCTTTAGTTATATAAGTGCATTTCTGAGAACACAACACAGGTTTTAGTCAAAGTTGTTTCTTGTTCGTCATGAGGGTAAATTATTTTATGTGTTAAAATGACTCATACGGTAGGTTTGAATACACAAAAGGTGTTTATGTACTTACAGGATGTATGCAGCATAAATGTTACACTAAATATGTGTAGAAGAGGGCAGACACAGAGCTTGGCTGAAGTCTGGTGGTTAGGTTTCATGCTGCCAGGCATTTTTCTTTTTTCATGTCATGTTGCCGAATGGAAGAAAAGCACTGAAATAAGGATGATAAAAATAAGGCAGCTGTTGGGCTGGTTTAACTAATCACAGTAGTATAATGGCCATGATCTGGTAGTCATATCGGCGCACTAATGATGATTACAGACAGAAGTTCTTTTATTCTCACACCCACATCATTCAAGGATTGTATTCCGGTTGTTGCAACACAATCCAACAAAATAATAATAAGTGGTGCTGGTGGAAAAATTCACTGTTCCTCTTATTAAATATCCATGGATATTTAAATCTCTGTAAAATAGCCTCTATGACACATGTCATCTAATCACTCGGTGCAAGTTTATGTTTATCTATTAATGCCAAATAAGAACTGACAAACAACTACATTACTCATGACACGTTTATTAACTAAATGATTGAAGAATTCATTTGAAACTTTGTTAAATGATATAAAAGCATCATCACACCAGGCAGGTCACAAAATAAAAAAATAAGTAAACTTAAGAAAAAAGAGGGGAAAGATGGAAAAGAAAAGACGTGTGCGTCTACATGTCTGTGCATGTACTGTATGTATGTAATAATGTATGGCTGTAACAAAATCCCACAGTTGCTACACATCATTTGGGAACCACCGTGCAAAAGTTTTTGAGCTTCGACTTTAATTCAGGTTTGAAAAAACTGAACACCTGAACAAAACCGAGCAATTACAAATGTGTTTTTAAAAGACAATAGAGAGAGGATAAGCAAATGATCCTCTCTCTCGCAGTGCAGAAAAATCCAAAGTAAATAAAAAATGACCAAAAAAATCCCTAAAAAAGAAGAAGTAACGATTTTCACTTTTCATTTGTAACATCTGAAAAGATTCAAGGTTCATTATAACTTTGTAACTTTGTCATAATCAGGGTGGTGTGCATTTACTGTACCATGAAAAGAAAACTTTTTCATGACTTTTACTTTGTTTTTCTTCAGTCTTTTTTATCCTTTCAGTGGTTGCTAAGGTTGAACTCCTGTCATACTCCTAAACATGTTTCAAGCCCATCGATGGACCACCGTTGCCTTTTTTTTTTTCTTTTTTCTTTTTCAAGGACACATTTTGAAATCATTATGTAATTGAATTTGAAGTGCATGTATTACATAAAGTTAGGATTACTTCTCAGTGATGAACCACAAACTCAATTTATGAGTTTGGTTCTGAAAAACAGTAATACAGACAGAGGACATACTGGATGTGCAGGGAGGTAACAGTAACAGCAGTCAGGTGTGTCAGCACAACCAGGTGGCAGCCACATCTGCGAATAGTCTGTCCAGACTCACAACAGCTACCGAGGCAGAAAAAAAAAACCTCCTCTCACTTCACAGTATATATGAGAGGTAGAGTACAGAAAAACTGACTCCTTTAGAATTAAACGGACATCGGGGATCAATTAAAATGCTTATTTTATCAGAGTGCGCTTTGCTCTTTCTATATATTTCCCTCTTTCTTTGTGGCAGAAAGTCACAGCGTGCTTCAAATAGACATTAAGTGGATACGCGCGCGGTGTCATTAGAGAGTTGTCCTTGAAAGACTGGCTGCAGGTTATGTTGGTAATGAGGTGGTCGGGACTTGCCGGGGTAATTTTATATGTCTGTAAATGGACCCAAACCAAGAGCCTGTGACTTAAATAAATGCAACACCATCTCTCAGCAGCAGTCCCATTGCACAGAAGGTGACAGAGTTAAAAGAAACACAAAATGTGAGTTATAGTCTTTCAAAGAGGCATATGGTTTTCAAATCTCTACAAATAAAAAAAGACAGTTGAAATCCACATATGTAAGGTTTTATTGCTGTTTTAAGTTCATTTAGGTGTGCGTTTAAAGCTGCAGCAGAGCAGTGCACATGAGAAATACATCCAATGTCATTAAGTCATTTACAGAGAAGAACATTGATCAAAATTCAGCTTTTTTTTCTTTATTTGCACTGACAGTGTATTAACTGTATCACGACGTAGTAGAGAATTAGAATATGACAATTTAAATCATAAATGAGATATTTCCATACATTTGTGACGGCATGTCAGAGTGCAGAGGCCTCTCTGTCTGTAATTTGTCTTCAAAGGGGCACTATGTAGTTTTGAAAAAGAAATTCAAACTCAGAATTGTGATATTTCCAATATTGATGAGGTAAAAATACAAACTCAGCAATATTATTTTTTTCTGTAACTGAATAAACAAGCTGTTCTCAGCACTGTTTGAAGCTAGAAAGGTGGCAGGGTCCGCCAAATATAAATAAAGTAAAACAGTACGAAACAGTGTTGTCCTTTAAAGTCGGTTTGTTAATTCAGTTAACACAGTTTGTTTTCTTCAGTTTGTTTTGGCATAACGAGTGAGCCCATGAAGATCTTTCTCTTCCAATTAAAATTTCCCCCGTGAAACCACGTAGTTCACCTTTCACCTTTTCTGCACCGTTGGCGCGGTGTGTAAAATGTCTTCAAAACCGAGCTCTCCGTCGCTCTCGTGAAAGTTTACACTTTGTGATTTAGACGCAAACACTATTTTTTCTGCTGAGGTGCTAATATCACCCTGATGCATCACTGCTGTTCCCCTGCAGGTCCTGTATACTCTGTGGAACTGAGTTATGTGGCATTTATTTGAAAGCCCAATGATTTAAAATTTCCTTCATTGCGGTGTGTGGGCAAAGTGTTTCCACAACTGTCATTTTTCCACAGCGTTTTAAAGGGACCCTGCTTGGCATCAGCGCGCAGGGAGCTCAGAGCTAAGCTAATGTTTTCACCCGTGTAGCAACATTTATAGGGAATATGAATAACTCCATCCGGACCAGCCTGGAGCAACATGCTTGCTTGAGTGTGTTTCGAAGGGGGGGGTGCTTATGAAAGTGTCCGTCGTGAAGGCAGCCATTACCATCCTCCACTGTTTTATATGTCTGCACTCCTCCCTTTTAGAACAATTAATTATGTAATTTAATGAAATGAGCAGCAGTAAAGGCCTCGGCATGAAACTGTTTCATATTTCTGTGCGACGGCACACTGTATGCTTAGATATTTTAGTTTTGTCTCTTGTGGTTAACAGTGTTTTGATGCATGGGTTCTGCCTGTAGAATCTATTTGCATGCAAATTTTTTACATTTCCCTCCGCATCAAACGCTTACCATGATACATGTAGTGTGTTTCGGCAGACAGACAAGGTGAGAGTGAATCTCGCTCAGAATGGATCCACTTGTTTCTTTGTGATTATTTGTGTACGTGTGTGGCAGAGAGTGACGCACACGGTAGAAGAAACGTGGGGGAGGCAGGGAAGAAGACAGCGCGTGCGTTTGCCTCGACATTCACTCATCTGTTCTTGTGTGTTTTGTCCAATCTCGTCTGCTCCTTTAGGTCATCGAGAAAATTCCTGCATCTGTGATTTCAAGCCCCCTTCTGTCCGTGCCCTTGGCTCTCTGAGGTAAAACACTTTTTACTTGATCTCTCTCTGCTTTTTTTTGTTTTTCTTTTCCCAGTCATTTCAACGACAGAACGGCGAGCGAAGTCAGATTTGTAAAACAAGTCCGTTAAAGGAGCGCTGTGTAGTTTTGGGAACAAAATTACAATCAGCATAGAAAGATCTTCATTTTTTTATGCCTTAATAAACAAACTGTCTTCATGACTGAATATACAAACTGACCTTTAAGGATAACACAGTTTCATACTGTTTTACTTTATTTACATTTGGCAGACCCTGCCACCTCTCTAGCTTCAAACAGTGTTCTTGGGACCTCATTTTCCTCTGAAAACAGCTTGTTTATTCAGTTATAGAAAAAAAAAAAATTCTTATTTTGCATTTTTTACCTATTTAATATTGTAAACATTAAACAGAGAAGTCTGAATTTCTTTTCCAAAACTACATGGTGCCTACTTTAAATATAAACCTTAAAAACATGATCACAAATCTTATCAAATGTAATTATTAGTGGTCATGTTGTTTCTGCATTGCTAATATATGCCTACACAATGAAATCCATATTAATTATTCATTAAAATTACTCTCATATTAAATAGAGAGTCACCACATGTAGTATTGAATGCTTTATTGCATACTGCAGGTGTCTGTAAGGCTTCCATAATGTCCCATAGATTGCCAATACCTATTCATATGTTAAAGAGCACACGCCTTCTGTATATCGACAGTATCTCTGTCCATCACATCTCTCTCTATCTTCCCAAAGCCATAACTTCGCAGAGTGCAATACACATTTTCCCACCTTATTTAAATCCACGCAGAAGAAAATAAACACACATATGTACACACACAACGCATTGACGTTTTCAGTCGTTCCGGATCAACGGCACAACCGGCAGATTATAGCCACTCATTCAAATGTAAATTACATGTTCAGACTTTGTGTGAGGGAGGCAGAGAGAAAGAGGCAATGAGCCTCGGACAGCAGAGTGAAGAATAAGCTTTCCAGTCCTGGAATCAATTCACAGAGACAGAGAGGAACCTGGGCGAATGTATACTGCAAACCCAATTGTTCCTGTAATGGTTTCACTGATTGTTCCATGGCAAACCGTCGTGATGTGCTCGCTCATCACACGTAATGATGAGAGAAGGTTTTCGGCTTGTTTTCGTGACTGCCCACCTGGGTGAAGTTGACCGGACATATGTGCGCATGTCTGTGTTTGTGTGTGTATCCAGTGTTATTTACTTGATTGTGTCTAAGTGGGATCAGTAGCTGGCCTTTCTCCAGCTCCACTTAACTTCAGGAGGGGGGAAGCAGGACAAAAGCCATCAAGGAAGACAAGGACAAATCATCTTTAGATGAAGTGTTTTAAGTGCTCCGATTCTCCTCCCACGTCATCACTGTGAATTAGGTGCCCTCTGCTCGCTGTTGAGGGGTGTGGAGTATAAACAACGCCAAGGGAGCGGATGTTAAACGAATGAAAGTGGAAAACCATGAGGGTGTCTATCTTAGTCAGCCTCGTAAATCTCAGTTCCTTCGCCACGCCGTTGCGCTACACTGAAGTTGCACTCTGACAACCTGCCAGCCGAGCTTAGAGGGGCTGTGTGCGGTGTGGTCTGGTCGATCTCGTTCTTAGCGGCCTCAGCTGTGGCAGACGTTGCAGGCAGAGCCGTGTCTTTGTTTTATGCAAATCCATGCATATGAGGAGGGGGGGAGGGGGGCGATGAGCAGTCTGGCCACGTAGCTCCAGGAGGACAGGCTGAGTGATGGAGACGGAGAGCCAGGTCTCGGTGTCCTTGCCTGGGGAAAGAGTGTCCTGACTCCGGCCTAGACACCACCAGGACACAGAGTCGCTGCGCCTCTACCGAGAAAAAAGATTTTCACAGGCACAAATGTATTTACACTGTGAGATGTTGAGTTGGCGAGGAGATAAAGAGAGGTTAACGCCGGGATGAGACTGCCAATGTGTCTCACCTGCGACTGGTGTGCGTTTGTGTGTGTTGTGAAGGCAGGCACACCTCAGGGGTTCGCCATGCAAAGAGACACTGGAGTTCAGAGCCCAGCAGGGAGCTGAAGGACCCAGAATATGCTGACAAAGATAAAAGACCAGGTGTGTGCATATGCACTGTAAGTGTGTGAAAGAGGCTGTGAAAAAGAGAGCTGAGTGTAAATATAGATTGGGGAAACAGGCTTGTGTGTGTTTGTGTGTGCATGTCTGATCACATAAGCACACTGTAACAGGTAGGCAAGGCCACCAAGCATGTGGACATCTAGTAACAACAATCCTTTTTCCATCTTCACAAGTGCTCCCCTATACAAGTGGAGTTTATCTGCACGCGAAATGACATCTTCTGAATATTTTCAAAATAGTTTTTGTTCCCCCATCCTCTCTCGCTCAACCCTATTTCCGAGCTGCGTGCTCATGGTAACGGTTGGTCGGCGGCTCTTCTATCACAGAGAGCTCTATTTCTGGGTGCCAGGATGTTGGTCTCAGTCGTCGAGGGCAGATGTAATCGATCCAGATTGACCTGTCATGTGGAGGAGAAAATGAATGAGACAGAGGAGGGGGTGCAGGGGCCATGGAGAGATGAAGGAGGGGGGCAGCGCAGAGGTACAAAAACAACCTCCTGCTCCATTTGGGTCAAAAGTCGAGGGATGATTTATTCAAGACTGGGTGTTATCCCTCCTTCTCCGCGCTCCACCTGCCTCTCGGAAAGGAGTGAGAAACTGGAGACTGCTCAGGAGGAGCGGACTATATTTAAACTTGGTGACCGAAGATACTGTGGTCTAACTTTAAAGTTAAAAATATAGATATCCATGTACAGTGAGATGGATACAGTTTGCGTCACTACAAGCCACTAAGAACAAGTTTGTTAGCTTGAAGTGACTCTGAGGAAAAAAATATAAAGCAGCTTGTAGCTTTCAGTGGGCGCTGTTTTTATCAGAAGCCTGTATTGACTCAAAGGATTAAATTCATATGTGTAAGTATGAACAGGAAACTTGAACAAGAAACAAAAATTTTACTCCTGATTGTGAGAATGATACCCTCCACACAAAGAAATAAGGAGGGGAAAGATTTATGGCTGCGTTTGTCTGTGAAGTGGTACTAGATTTAGCCCAGTGTGTTTGGGCAGAGCTCCACTTTGCTAATTATTTTCCTGTGGCAGAGTTCTCAGCATGGCGCTCCTTTCTCGCTCTGAGAAGAGAGGCTCAGCGGTAAGTGCTTAGTCAGCCCTGCTCCGGGTGTGAGATACTGTCGGGTCTCTGGTGGACTGTCGGGGAGGCGGAGCAGCGTGGGACCGAGCCGTCGCAAAGGGTGAAGGCTCGGAGAAGAGGGCAGGCCCATCATCAGCCATCAGGGAGAGTAAAGGGGAGGAAAATACCGCGGTTGGGGATGACAGCTCTCTATCGTTTCTGTCTTAGCCCTTAACTGTGTGAGGTAATATCCTCAGGAGCTGCTAGTTTTCTGGTGGATCAGTTGCAGCTTGCAGAGGCCTAAAGAGCCCAGTTATTGAGGACATAGCTGTTGGAAAAGTCTATTAAGCTGCTCGTCAGCAATTAGCAAAGGCATGGATTTAAAAAACACATCATCGTTACTTTCTATAGCGCCTTGATCTCTGTGCTAGTCATGTCTGTCCCTCAATCACTCAGTCCATAACAAACCCGTCTCCGTTTCTCTCCTCACTCTCTATTTATACTCCAATGTCAAACTTGTCTTTCTTTCTATCTCACACAGCTCCTCCTCTTCTGTCTGCCACGCTATCCTCCAAATGACTCTCCTCCTCCTCCTCCTCCTCCTCCTCCCAAACAAACTTAGCTTCGCTTCGCTCTGTTCCCGACGTCACCTCACCTCCCTCCCTCCCCCCCTGCCTCACACTGCACCTGCTTCCCTCCCGCTCTCTGCTCCCTCTCCAAACGTCACTTTTTTTCCCCTCCCCTCCACTCCCCCGCTCCTATTCTCCCCCTCGTTAGCTTGATGAATGGCTTCACTGCGGGGAAAGTGCTGATTTTCATCCCTCTGTCTGATTTCTGCTGGCTGTTATTAATTTCAAACACTCAGAGAAAAGCGAGTGAGTCAATAAATAAGGAAATGAACACACTTCATCCTGCCATATAGCAGCTCTCACAGTCATTCACCCAGGATGCGGGTCCTCTGTGGAGGCCAGGCCTGCATTTGTACTGATAGAGTTCAGCTCCGCCCTTGAATTGCAACATGTATGAGTATTTAAAAAAGAAAAAGCAGAATAAAAGTCCTCCGTCGCATCGTGTTTCTGGAGTGTTGTCAGTATCTCCAGTCAGACAAACAGGACCAGAGGGAGACTAGCATGGTGCAAAGTAAATAGCTCAGAAGAGACCTGCAGTGTCCCCTCTCATCTTTCATCTTTCACACGAGTGCACCATTTAAGAAATGTATACAGAGGGTGACAATGGGAAGAGAGATGGAGAAGATGCAGGCTCAAAGAGAGGCAATGAGAAGCAGCAGCCTAACAGAGTTATTGCCGCACATTAAACGCTTGCTGTCCACGCAGTGTGGCCGGGGCTCTATGTCTAAGTGCACATTACTTACATTCCAGGCTTAATGCATTGTGCTCGCCCGTTAACATCAAACACAAATAAGCCTCCGAGATGATTCTCCCTGATTCTTGTTGTCAGACGGCAACGCTTGCACCAAAAGTTGCTGTCCTTTACATTATGTATGTAAATAAAATGATTTAGGGATGTTTAATCCAAAAAACAGGATCGCCATAATGCATGCACAGACACAGAAATTAACGCCCGGGATATCATCACGCTGTTTACAAAGTGTTAAGACAAACAGTCTGCTGGAGTGTCCTATTAATACATGTCTGAGACACACACACACATGTCCTCTGCTGCGTGGGCCGTGCTCTGCAGTGACAAGGCATATGTTTCCCTTGGCTCGGACGATTAAAGCAATATTTGGTATCACGCTAATAAACACAGAGAATTTATGAAGGCCGGCGCTTCTTTAACTCGCTGGTGTGTTCCTCATTCATTTATCGATTTCAGGTTTGTAGGGCTGTCCTACTGAATCGGTTACTCTGTTACTGTTCACATGTAGTGTGATGGTAAAAACACAGCCCTTTTAACTTTAAAGGATACGTTCACTCAAAAATTTGAATGTAGTCATTTTCTACTCACCCCTGTTTTGTAGTCCACAAAACATTTCTGGAGCTTCACAGTGAAACAACGCTGCAGCATTCTCTTAACAACTGAAGTAGTTGGGCATTAAAACATCACCAAAGTGATTTGGAAATATGTTATTTACACCATTTTTTAAAAAGCTGAACTCTTCACTGTAGCGGCTAAGCTAAAAGCGTTAGCGTGCACCCCGTCTGAAGTGGGTACAAGTATTTTTTATTTGGTTGTATGGAGCCATTTTGTTTGTTTTCTGTTGTTTGTTTACCTTTTATAACGAGTCCCCATCTACTTCAGTTGTTAAGGAAAATGCTGCGCCCTGCTTTGCTGTGAAGCTCCAGAAATGTTTTGAGGACTACTAAACTTCAACCGGTTTTTCATCGGCATAGGGGTGAGAAGATAATGACTAAATTTGTATTTTTTTGATGAACTTGAAAATGTCTGGATCTTAAGTCCATGCAGACAAGAAGCCAACAATTATATCACTCCCCACACCACCCTTTGGAAGAGCCACTGTCTTACCCTTTAACTTTAACTTAACTTAAAATGTAAACATCATGACTGTCTCACAAACTGACCTGACCGCAGACTTGAGACAGTCGCTGACCCACATGCCTGCCATCAGCCCGACCACCCCGATGCGACTGCTGCCCGGTTAGCCAAACAAACATTCTGCAGGCACGCAAGGTATTCACGCTGAGTCACAAAGACAATTCGACATTTTTGTTCGTGTGAACGAATCATGTGGATTATATTTTTGCAACAATTTGACGAACTGCCATCACACTATGTTGTTCCAAGTGTTGTGGTTTGACAACTTTGGCAGGTATTGGCTTCATAGAGCTGCATCGTCCATAGACATAAGAGTAAATATTGATAGAAAACAAAGTCATGTTCATGTAGTTTCTTTTATATATATACTTTTTCAGAACTTGTGAAAGACACTGTGTCCATTTCCGAGGAAAAAAGAAAACCCAACACTGATACAAAGTGTGCGCTGCTGTAAATATCCCATTGAGTTTCTGTCATTCCTCATTTCATCTATAAATAAATAAAATATTCTGAAAGCTGAATGTCAAGAGATCCAAACTTTGGCTTTGAGGAGAGGAGAGGAGAGGAGAGGAGAGGAGAGGAGAGGAGACTGTATTAGTGGTAGCTGCAGGGGTAGTGGAGTCTGTATGTCTGCTCCATGGCTCTGTGAGCGCAGACGTAACTATTGTGTTTACAAGGCTGAGTTGCTCTTACTGTTAAATTATTGGGGTGGGGGTGCGTTAAGGGAGGAGGAACAGAGGGAATGGGTGGTGGTGGTGGGGGGGAGTAAATATTTGTCCCTCTCTCTCATAGTTCTGGCTAACCAGGGTGAGGAATGCTCTTTGCTCGTTTTATAATTACAGAGTTTGGGCAGTGTCACCCTTGGAGCGTACATGGCCTCAGAGACCTGAGGGAGGAGGGACTTCTGTGCACACAATGTTGTGACTGGTGCCTTAAAGTGTGGAGGCTGAGGAGCGGCACACTTCTGCATGTCAACACTGCACCAAAGAGGCATGTTCAGTTAATGGCCAAAACGCAGGCACGCAGGGCCAGACCAAGCTGTGAACTCAGTTGGACACCTCGCTGTCGTCTTATTGTTGGCTTAGAAGGGTGTGTGTGTGTGTGTGTGTGTGACCCCTGGGAAAGAATGTTGTGGCAGAGACAAAAAGAGAGACACCCGCAGTTTGCTTTCTCACAACTAAGGAAACTGTCTTTTCTCTCTCTCACGACATCTCCACTGCCTCGCAGCGCTCTCAGGTTTTCCTTCCTCTCCGCGACCTGGCCATTAAAGGAGAGCGATGAGTTCACAGCTGATAGTCTCTGGTTGCGAGGAGCGGAGAGCAGTGTAGGATGACATTATCGGAAGCTGCTGCATATAGATACAAAAAAAAAAAAGAAAGAAAGAAAAAAACAGAAAGAGAATACTATGGCGCACTTCTCTCAGTATAAACTTCTGTCTGCTTGGATTACACTAATGACCCCTGACAAACCATAATAAGACACATGCATCTCTATGGACACTAGCCATGACCAAAGGAATGACTCTGTGTTTATTTGACATTCTGCAGTTTGAGACTCTTGTTAGCAAAAAACTAAAACATCATTATTTTTTCTGTCGTGTCCTTAAAACAATAGGTCATGGTCGGGGACGAAAAGAAAAAAAAGTAAAAAAAAAGTAAATGCATTCTCAATATACAAGCCGGTCTGCCACAACTACCATTAGAGAGAGGGATGTGAAAGGAGGGTGATGGAGAGGGACAAAGCTTTCCCTCCATCCCTGCGGCTGAAGTGGAATAGTTGTGGTGACGGGTTGTGACAGCTGAGGGAGCGAGGGAGCGAGAGGGGAGTATCACTCCAAAATCCCCAGGAAACAGAGAGGAGGGAAAGAGTAATTTAGGACGAACCGCCTGCCGTCTGTTTCTGTTGTCTTTCTCACTTTTGGACACAGAACTGCATGTGAGCGAGTCTCTTTCCCTCTGACACACACACACACACACACACACACACACACACTCGCGTGCGCTCTGGGTAATAGATATTTATTGTAGCGATTCTTTTATTAACTCTCCAGTCACTACATTATCATAATGATTCAGCCAATAAGTATTAATGCTTGGCTCCTTGGCCGAATCCCTGGGTCAGAATCAGACATACGTCAAACACATACCAGAATTAGATGCACGCAGAACTCTCATTTCCTTCCCCCGTCTCTTGATAGTATCCCTAATAGACCTCTCTCCCAGTGGCATACTGCTGTTGCAACATTCACCTACTATTGCTTTAATGAGATGTCTGTGCTGTAGTGTGTGTGTGTGTGTGTGTCAGTATAAGTGTGTGCGCCTGAGAAAGAGAGATGTTAGCGATCCTTGTGGCCCTGTTTATCTCCACCCTTGTGTTGGAGTAGAGGGAGGTCAGAGGCAGGGCTGCCTGTATCCATCTCCATTCCCACGGCTGCTGTCTCACAGGCACAGTGGTCACAGGAGGATGAAAAGACTATGGATTTTTTCTCCTCCTCCCTACACTCACCAGAGCAGGAAGATTAGACAGGAGATGAGCACAGCCTGGCCCATTCAATGCAGCTTTAAGCCCAACACTGGAGGCATCTGACCCGCACGCTCTGGTTCACGGAGCGCAAGTGCACACAAGACATGCGTCCGCACACACACACACACACAGAAATCAACTAAGGCGGGATTTCTTGGTTCACTTTTCTGGTTCAAAGCGTGGTCATACTGTGCCCGGGTGTTAAACATTGACCCTATGATCTCTGTGTATTAACACACATCGGCAGAAGCAGTGACGGAAATAAGCACTCGCACTCGCTTACCAGCAGCCCCAGATGGAGGCTGACAGTTGCATGTGTATAAAAAGATATTTTGGGGAAAACTTGATAGAGGATGAGGTGAAGCGAGTCAGGGGGGAGGAGGAGGCGAGCCATATGGGGCGGGATAGTGAGAGACAAAGAAATTGATGCAGGCAAAGAGAAACGAGGAGATAAAATTCAAAGCTCTGCGGCTCTCCCAAGCAATTAAAATAATTTCTGTATAATTTGAAAGGCCTGAGCCGTCTTATCGGTTTCCAGATAAGTCTCCTCCTCCTACTCCTCCTCCTCCTTCTCCTCCTCCTCTTCCTCAACCAGCATGCACGAGAGGCCCTCATGACTGAAAACTGACACAGTGTACACTGATAGCTGCTACCATATGGCCGCCTCCTCTCCACTCAATTCCTTCCACTTGCAGCTCTTGCTCTGGCACACACACATACACACACACACACACAAGCATGCACAGACAGGTCAGCCGAAAAGGCATTACGAAGCTTCTGAGAGGGCCGTAACTACATCCAAACTGTCAGCTTGTCATCTTTCTTGTCTGTTTCCTGATATACTCTGTTTTCTACGTGTGTGTGCATGTAGTTGCACCACAGAGCAGGTCAAAGTCGGCCTACTGCGAAGTTAAACTTGGCCCGCCGGATGTTTCTACCAAAATAAAACTCAAAATTAATAAAAATTTAAACAAATACAGAGAATATGAGTTGCTATTTATGCTGTTTTTTTTTAATAAAATGCCCTTCAAATATTACAGGTTGCTAGTTGTTATTTATTTTTTTGTAGTTTGAACCGCGGGCAGTATGACACTTTTTGCATGAGGCTCATAGTGCGTTCATGTGGTGTAAGAATAATCAGAAAAAAAGAAATTTCACGTGAAAGCCCCTTCAAGTCAGAAAAAAAAAAGCTTGGAAAGAAAAGTTTTGCTACACGAGTTGCAGAGCTGACGTCATATGACGCTGAAAGATGGCGGACGAACGTAATCATCGGATTGATGGTAACATGTATATTTGTGAAATATATTTCATGGTGTCCTTTGCTCTTCCTTGTCACTCAAATAGCAGAAACAGCTGTCAGTGTGAGCGATAAAATGCAGAACATCGTCCATGTTGCCTCCACATTTCGACTTGACACACATGAAAACACTGAAGTCAGAAAAACAATCTTCTATGTTTTAGTCTTGAGGTGTCTTCTCTCTCTCTCTCCCTTTCTGCTTACTTCTCACCTCACCCGAGAGATGTTCGTTAAACGTTTGGCTTCCTTGTTGAAACGACTGCAGGGACGGAACATTTTGATTAAAAACACAGTAAGAGAAAAGAGAGGGAGAGGAGAGGGCCTGCACAGTAGAGAGAAAGTGTGGGCGAGCAGCGGAGCAAAACTCGACAGGGACCGGAACTTAATGTCATGTCTCTATTTAAGGGGGTTAGTCGCTTAGCTAAAAATAGCAGCAGGTGAAACCCACAACACTCAGGTAGTGGGCATGCACTCGAAAACAAACACTACTAAAAATTTCACCGGCCGGGGTGACATGACAGGTGAGGCATCGTGCAAATATTTAAGCGCGTTTGATGTGGATGGGACTTGATCGTGTCATGGGTGCGTTGCGTGGGAACAGCGGGGGTGGACCTTTTCAAAACAGAGTGGCAAGCGAGGCGCTGTCAGATGTTTATCCAGACTATTTGATTTGAGCCTACGTCAAACCTGACTTGAGTCAGTCTTTTGTGTAAATGGGTGCTTCCCCTAACAAGGTAGGTCTCTGGGGTGCCAGGCACTAAGAATTCCAGTGTTATGGTTTAACAGTCACAGATAAACTGAGAATTTCCCAAGAATCTCACATGAGATAACTGTGCCCTATGTATGTCTGTGGTAGAATGGCTGAGGTCAAACTGTTGACACTTTTCATGGTAGCTGATGTAAGGTGACAACTGACTAAAGACTTTTTGCTGCTCTGCACAAACAATTGTGGCAGGATATGGTCAGTGACAGTTATGGATGAGTACATGTGTGTGTTGGGTGATGGCACAGTGTGTCAGGCAGAATGGTTTCAGAGCTGTAGGTAGTGTGAACTAGTGGTTTGTTACTGTTTTTCACACGTGGCTCCAAACTGCCATCGTCAGCTTGTGTGTGTGTGAAAGAGTTGAAACAATGGTAA
The DNA here is from genome assembly GCF_965226575.1 of Pagrus pagrus. Taxonomy (NCBI): domain Eukaryota; kingdom Metazoa; phylum Chordata; class Actinopteri; order Spariformes; family Sparidae; genus Pagrus; species Pagrus pagrus. The sequence goes on along the minus strand of NC_140185.1, from coordinate 26,040,038 downwards.
GCAAAAATAAATAAATAAAGAGAGAAAATCATAAACTGTAAGGAGCCAACGTTTTCTAAGACTAACGCGCTTCAATGAGATGGCATTTGGTGCCATCGCGGACGTGTCGATTAACCTGCGTCGAAGAGTATCCACTTATCCTTGTGCGCACACGGAAAGCTTTACTGAGCGTGCCCAAAGCGAGGCGGCAAGGTCTGCGTCATCTGGGAGGTTGCGGGTTGTCACGGACACACAGAGGGCGACGTTCCAGTGAACAGGAGGTGGGTGCAGTGACATAAGCAGGGCGCAGTGCCCTTACCGTACGCGATACTCTCGGAACACCTACATATGGAGGGGTCAAGGGCACGCACTGACTCACTGACTCACACACACACACACTTGATTTTGATAACCTTCCACAAAAGGATATCGACCTTTCTGCGTCTTGCACTGTAATCCATTTTTTTCTTTCCCTCCTTGTCAAACTGTATGTTCTTTCATAGTGAATACATCTTTTTTTTTTTTTGCAGTCTCTGAGCAGATACAGTACAACACAGAGTGCGTCTGGTTCCATACACTTGGCAGCATCCTGCGCACACACTGCGAGAGTGCTGTAAATAGCCAGAGTGTGTCGTGCATCTCTGCTGTGTTTGGACCTATTTTAGAGCTGACACAGGAAACAGGGCCATTCTGACAGCCACCCTGCCAGCCGGTACTGCACACAGCAGCCCCTGAACCTTCTGTCGCACACACATGCATACACGTGCACGCGTTCAAACACACACACACACACACACACAGACCAGATTTTTCCATGTTAACAACCTACCAGTGCTTCATACACATCATAGACTTCCACGAATCATTTCATTTCCTTTTTAAGTCAACACGCCGCCTCTCATCCCGCTGCTCTATTCCAGTTTTCCACAAACTCTGACTGGAAAGACCTTTAGCAAAAAAAAGCCCCCTGCTGTGTCACTTGGCGAGCCCCCCTGTCCTCCACATCTTGTCCTTAGTGTTGCACATTTCAAACCATGCAGCGCATTTCACTTCTGAGCCAACTAGAGAGAATTTAGCCACTTTGCTGTGTTACACATCCGTGCATAATAAGCAAAATGATAACTCTGGCAGAGGGGAGCTCAATTACCTAAGACACAGGTTTCTGCTTTCAGCTACATGAGGCAGCTGGAGACCTGGCGCAACATGCAGAGTTAATTTAGAGTTAATTCATGTTGTTTTTATGCTCGTCTTGTTTATTGTTTCTGCACTGTTCTGTATTGTTCTCTTTTTTAAATGCCATTTGTCCACCAGGGTATTTTAATTCAATTCCAAATCTTCATTCGCTGAATATTTCCGGGGCTCAGAGATACAGAAGCCCCGACTCCGTGAGTTTATACCTAAATGAAGCTGCGTCTCCGCGATGTGACAGTGTTAGCTCATTTAGAGACCGTTAGCACACAGACATAAACGCCTCTTCAAAGGCTGTAGCGGAGTCCCGCTCACCCGCCTCTCATATTTGGGGTGGAAGATAAATTCTGCATGCAGGCTGCTCCTGCCTTCCTATGTAATTATGTGCATGGTGATGTGCTTTTACAGCCTGCCTAACAGTCGGAAATTATCTCCCGGAAATGAAGTCCAATTAATTGTGGCACTTTGCAGGCGTGCGTGTGTGCAGAAACACTGTAATGACACTTAACAGGAAATTGGCTCCCGTTGAAATATTTAATAAATAAGTTGCGAGGTGGAACAGTGTTGTATGATACTGACAAACGTTTGTTCTTTCTGTTATTTTTTTTTTGCACGCACACACACACTCGCACAGCTCCTTTTCATTTGTGCGAACCTCTCAGGTATACAGAGCCAGAAAGCAGTGAGCAGTGTCACACTAATAGTTTAAGATGTATTGCATGTAAACACGATGTCACAGGTTCAATTCCAGCTGTGGACCTTTGCTGCATCTCACCCCCAACTTTCTCCACCCACCCCCCCCTATATTTTCTGTCCGTGCCGACTGTAAGCTGCTCAATAAAAGCAAAATTGACAGAATGTATTCTGAGTGTAAAAAAATTAAACAGGCAGATAAAATTCTTTTGAATTAGGTACGAGGGCGCACTATCGATCCGACGCAAAATGGGAAAGTCTATAAAAGGAAACAGCAGTCTTTTAGGGTCAGTGACATACTGTGTCACGCCACAGTAGCTCTCTATTGTAGGACACACTCTGATGAGTCAGCACTTTCAAAGAATAGCACCTTTTGTTTTTGTCCCTGGGAGTCTGGGTGTCCTGCCCAGAGCTACTGTCCAGATATAACCCATTCATGATTTTTTTTTTCTTTGCATTTTTCCCCCCCCCAGTTATTACTTGATCCATAATTCTATTCATTTTCTTCGTGGTATTCTGAATATGGTCAGTGGTTCTCATTCAGTTTGCACCTACTGAGATTTCTGCACCTCATTTTCTGTAATAACTAAACTTAAAGGTGTTTTTGACATTCAGCCACTAAATGCGACATTTCATCTCCCATCTATTTTGCATTAATGTCACAACACCGCAATCATCCGCCCCCCTCAAGTGGTTGCCAGTTCTAATGTTGCCATTGCTAACTAGCCAACGTTAATGTTGCTAACGCTAGCTAGCTAACATTCCACAAACTGCCAACTACCAAGACTGTTGATGCTGACGAAACAGATACCACGTGATACCAACAGTGTTATACGACTGACACCAATCATTGTTAGGAGGTGGAACCAACTGTCAGACTTCTACAATCATAATAATGTTTTTTGAAGAAAGCACACAGTTTTGTTCTTTTTGGCAGCAGCTTTGGTGAGAAGCATTCACCCATTTATGCAGTGGTGGCAGAGGCTGCCATGCACGGCGCCACCTGCTCAGCAGGAGCAATAACCATTCACATGCTCACTCACTCACATTGGACGAGCCACCGGGAGCAATCTGGGGTCCAGTTTCTTGCCCAAGTACGCTTGGACATGTTGAATACACAGGCCGGGAGTCCACTGACCTGCCGATCAGTGGACAACCTCTACCTCCTGAGCCACAGCCACGCCGCCAAACATACAAACATGCACCTCTAAAATGGAGGCTTTAACATCTTTCAAAGACATGATATTCAGTGTAGGAAATAATACTTTTAGTGTTAGAGATGGTGACTGATACAGCAGTAGCTGTGAGATGGGTAGGAAGATAAATCTTGCTTTTCTCAGAAAACACATACACACCCCTGAGCTTTACTAACATTTTGTTAAATCTGGACATTGTCACTTTGAATTGCCTGATGTCTCGTGTATCATATGCATTTACATTCCTTTAAATTTGATGCACTCAGGCCATTACGTTTATAAAAAAGGTAACTGAAAATCACTGTTTTAAACATCACATTTGACAAGACAAGTTTTCTAAAACGTATCCATAAGGGTGTGTGTGTGTGTGTGTGTGTGTGTGTTTACATTCCCCTCCACACGTATATTTATTTCTTTATGTTTATAACACTCACATCCACTTGTTCATTACCTCAGGTCATTCTGCTCTGCTTGGTTACACATAACAGCTTGCTGGTCAGTGTGTGTGTGTGTGTGTGTGTGTCTGTCTGTCTGTCTCGCTGTGTTAGGGCCTACTATAGACCCATTCGGCTCTGCAGCACGGCACGTAAATGGCAGCAGAGTGGTGTGAGTGTCAGCCGGAACGTGTGCTTGGCAGGCAGTGGCTATGCTATTAGCAAGCGCTAACAGTTTTATTATTAGAAAATAAACGGTGCGCTGCAAAACTCTGAATGTTATTAGCACCTCACCATCTGGGTCTGACAGCTGTGTTCAGCCACCATCATGGCTGAACTGCTAACGGCTATATCTGAAATCTCCACGTTTTATCTACAGCACTTTTACACCCCGTTCTCTGTGTGTCTGTCAGTGCCTCTTCCTCTCTCATTCTCTCTCGCTATCATTCGTTCTTGCTCTTGAAGGGTTTCTTGCAGACATCAAGATAGCGAGCGCAGACAAAAACACACATTTATTGCGCAGCCTCACACACAGGAATCAAGCACGCAGCGGAGGCTCCTTATCCGGTTCTGCGGCCTATATGAAATGAGCATTTTGTCTTGTATGGCTGGGTTACATTTGTGATGGTAAAAATCGTATTGCCCTAATTTAACTGAGCAAAAAACAAAAACATCCAGAATAAAACCACAGAAAGAAGTCTGGTGTTTCCCACGGCAGCCTCTGTCTGCTCCCAAAGAAACTTTAGACTCTACTGAACAAACAAAAGACAAGCAGAACACAGCATCTCCAAACAGCGGAAAAAGAAGTTCTTACTTTTCATGCACGTGTGTCTGCATGGACACCTTACATATTTTTTTTTTTTTTTTTTTGCATGTGTGTTTTTCCTCCCCAATCACACAACTTTGCGGGGCTTTATTTAAACAGATAACCTGCTACTAGAAGCCCCCAGCGTCCCCAAAAACCCCTAATTCTCCCCTTGCCTCCCAGGCTCTCACAACAAACCCCATCGCAAGGAGACACCTCCAGAAATTAACGCTCTTATTGCAGACACTGCAGAAAAGCCTATACCCTGCAGTGCTTCTCGTTCTCCAACAGAAAATACTTTTCCCTGCTAAAACAGGCCAACTCCTTCTAGGGGTGCATGCGTCTCCCGTGCTCGACCTAATCTACATGCATACTTACCTTCCTTATATTTAGGGATGTCGCTACCAAGCAGCGTGAAGGACTCTGGATAGCATAGGAATCTATTTCACATATAGATGCACAGGGCTGGCGTACAGCAATAGGATATAGAGCAGGGAAATGGTGTTGTTTTCAATTTCACTGACCCTCTTTTGTATTATGCCGAGGTTATCTGCTGTCTAATTCTGTTTATTTGAGTGTTTCCTCACTGTGTGATTGGTTTAAGATCAGCATGAAGATAGATGGGTTTTTTTTAATTGATGAGTTTTGCCTGTGTTGCCTCAACTGGCAGAACCCTAACCCTAACCCAGAAGAAATACAGTTATCATGGCTCCAATCAATCTTTCTTTCTTTCTTTCTTTCTTTCTTTCTTTCTGTAATGAAACAGAATCTTTTTTTTGCTTGCTCACTTTTTACTCATAAATAAGATCATCTTTCTTCCATTTAGTAATTTAGTACTTTCGTAACACGTAAAATCAGAAACACTGCTCACATCAATCACCTCGTTATCATTGCAATTCGTGAACATCGGGGAATCTCCCACTTTGTCAAAATAACAGAGGTGTCAGACTGCTGGCAACATGGCAACACGGCCTAAATCCCTGGCAGTTACTGTTTGTCTGAACACAAACCAAAATGAACACAACACTACACTAATCGATACAGCTCATTTTAAAGGGGAACTTCTGTGTTGTGCTGGCTCATGTTAGGGGACTCCATTACAAAAATAACATGGTAACGGCAATCGGGGACGTGCATAAAGTCACATCCTTTGGACTGTCCACAGTTCAGCAGCTTTAAACAACTAAAACACATCGTCAGGCTTGTATAGGCAACAGATAGAGTCACATATGGCCAGTAAAAAAGTGATTAATACATGTTAATTGCAACAAATTGCTACACAGAGCCCCTTTAAAAGAACTACACTGTTTTTTGTGTATTTGGTTTTCCTAGTCAACAAACCACCACAAACATATGAGACAACAAAAGCAGCGAGTTTAATTTGTTTACATGGTGTGGGTACGAGGCTAGCAACGAGGGTAACCATGTTGGAAACTATGAATGAATAGTCCCATGTTTTCCTTTCTTCCCCCGTCCTGCCGACTTTGCTTGAAAGCACAAGACAGAAATCGTGCAGCTGCTTCGTATAACATATCGGGACGATTAGCGACACAGAATGTTTTTATTATAAATGTGTAAAGCTATGGATGAGATTTTTAAAGCAACTTTCAACATGAAAGAATAAACTTTGTGCAGTCAAGTGTGTAAAGTGCATTGTTAAAGGAGCAACTCATACTGTAATCATTGCTTTTGATGCACAGATTACAGCGCCTCTCCTCTGTTTGGGTAAAAGTGATTCATTTTGAAATCCTCAAGAGCAGCTTAACGAGTTGTGAATCATTCTGTTTTAGTGAAGAACTTTGCTCTAATTTGGAATAATTATGGGATTGGACATCTGGATGCAAGAAAGGGAGCAATTTGCAGATTTGTCTCACAGTGAATACTGAGCAAATGAGTCACTATGGCAGAAGAGAAAAAAAAGAAATTCGGCTCTGAACCTGTTGAAATACATAACACATGCTGGTATTTTCTTCAGCAGTACATGAGTACGGTCTAAACACTTTCTGAACTGGTATCAAACACTCTGCGAGTGAGCACATTCATTTCACTCCCCCTGAGGTTTGCAAGGAGAGCGTTTCTTTTTGATGCTGTGTGTATTTGTGTGTGTTTATTCAGCTAAATGCATCTGTGTGTGCGTACGCGGTTAATGCACTTGACTTGAGACTGACCACAAATCAAAGTGATGGCTGGTGAGTACCACATAAGAGAACAGAAATGAAGCAGATAAGTGTTGAGATCAAACAGACCTTCCCCAGCCGAAAGCTCCCCTCGAGGGGCAGGAGGGCCGCGAAGCTCTGCTCAGTGTACGTCTCATTTAGTGCAGTCACCGCCACAACCGCTAACGAGGTGATAACACGGACAGACGATAAGTTATTAGTAAGAAGAAAAGATCAGTTATGTCACTTTTCTCTGCTCGCTCTGTGTGTTACTCTGTGTGCAGCATTAAAATCTACGTGTACGGTATTTAAACAGAAAATATGATTGAGTAATGACACCAGTACTTAAGTTGATGCATTATATGTTAGTGTGAACTGAGATCAGAGCTGAAGTGCTCCAAACATGGCAGACAATGGGACTCTGAGGACAGATGAGGAATGGCACTGATGAGAGGTTTCTGTCACTGAGCTGGCTGAGAGCCAGAACCTAATGTGGACTGTGGAGTGTTAGAGTTTGACAAGACTGAACGCTGTTTGTCTGACAGCCAGCCTGCTGACTGCATCTGAGACCAGATCATATCCAGACCCCTTCTGCTTCCTTCTACTGTTTCCACCCCCCTTTCTAATGCAGTTTGAGTTTTTCTCTTCTCATCACCCGCAGGTCATGATCACAGATAGCCAGAAATGTTTTGACTGTTACACAAAATCTAAAAAAGTATATTTTCCCACAGTTTTATCCGCCGTTCCATTTTCTTTAGTTGTTGTTGTTGTTCCCTCATCTGTATCTTCACATCTTCCTTACTTCCCACAGCCCAATGTTTCCTAACCAGAATGATCTCCACCATTTTTTTTATCAATTACATCCACGTATTTTTGTTTATTTTAGAGGAAAACAAACAGCATTACAAATTGTCACCTCAACATTACCTAAACATTGACAATTCTAGGATCACAATAGCTGAGTTTCATCAGCGTATTTTTATGTGCATTTTAAAGTGTTGCATTTGAAAAGATTGATGTAAACGGAAAAAAAAGAAAGCCCTTTATTTTGCAAAAACAGTTTTTAAGCTTGCTTGATGGTTGGTGGTTGTTTGAATTGTTGGAAAAAAAATAAATTATGGAGCCTAATGAGAGATGGAAACATCTTCCTGAATAAGTGGCATGTGGCGTGTTCGACTGGAACATCAAATGAAATACAAACGACTACAGGAAGCCCTCCCTTCCAATACATATCTGCAGCCTTGTTGCCAGAATAAAATTGGCAGTGAAGGTTTTTCAGTAAAACACTGCAACGTTAACAATTGTACTTGTCATACCTAGGCTACACTTTTGACCTGACTCACATATGGGGAGGGGAAGAGGATGGTGGTGGAGTTAAGCTAAAGGCCGCCAAGCCACCGCAGTTCAAGGCTGCGTTTCAACATTTGTATGTGTGGCACCACTGGATATTTTTATGGAGACATTGAGACAATTTCCAGCAGCGTTTTTGACGTTAAAAAGATTGATATTTTTTATAGGAAGTCAAATCTTTCCCAACCCTAACCAACAGTTTTTGTGCCTTAACCTTACCAGAGCAAAAGCACACCGTTGCGACATAAAGAAATATAAAGTTTCAACATATTCGTGACCTGTAGAAACGCATACTGCTAACATTAAGTCTGGCGATTGGGTTGGTATCTCAGGACTATGATGAAGGATTACTAAGAAAACCCACTGTCACAGCCTACAGCGTACAGCATTTTGTCAAACAACCCCGGTGTTCTTGTCTGTCTTGACAGTCTGTCCAGGAGCTGTGTTTTAGCTCTGCTAACGACAGGGTGGCAGAATAAAAAGACATCTTCATAACAGTAATCTGTCCCTACTGTACCGGCAGCCAAATTGTTCTGAGAGAGAAATTTTGACTTATCTTGTCCATTGTTCCTGCGCTACAAATTAAAGCGCAGAGCAATGAATACAACAGCACGTTTTTACACTTGAAATAAGGCCTGTATTCAGCTTCCTCTCCTTTTGTGCTCTGTCAGAGTGATACTCCGAAGTTATTTAGGTCTTTTTCTCCGAGAGAATAAATCTGATAAGTTACGTCTCTACTGGAGGAAATGTGCCGAGTGGGTATGAAAGGAGGGGCGTATGTCGTGAGCACTGCATTGAGAAAATGTTATTACATAAATGGACTATGCAAGACAAAGACTGTGATATTATCATAATTAAAAGTGAGCAGCACCATATGGTGAGGGAGAGGAGCTGCGCAAAAACAATCAAATTGAAAGCCTCTCAGTGAGCAGAAATACATGAAATGCTCATTTTTCAGCCAGAAGAACTGACAGAGTCTAAACGTACACTTTTCTATAACCTTCTCCTCTCCTCTCCTCTCCTTGTCCTGTATGTGAGTGTATGCCTGGTCAGTGCCCTGGGCCTGCTAGGGGTCTACAGTATGCTCCAGGAATAGTCCCGTCACGTGGCCGCTCTGTGGGATCTGTTCCCTTGGCAGGAAGCTGTTATATGGTTACAGTTATTTTTGTTGTCTGTCTGGGGATAGTTTTTACTGCGCTCCAGAGGATCAATAATTGTCATAAAAAGACTGCGTCACCCGGTGCCCTCTTTGAGCAGGACAGTGAGGTGGTGTGTGTAGGTTAGGGACGTGTGTGTGTGCCTGTGTACAAGTGTGGGTTTCTGGCTGTATTTACATGAGTGAATATTCGGATGTCTGTGCGCACACGTGACATTAAAGGGACATTTGTATGAGCGTTTACATCCGTTTCCGTGAGCTGAAAAGAAGCGCTGGCGGTTTATCTTATAGACAATGTCTGAGTCTGTGGAAATTGTGAAATATGTTTGTTATGTGAGAGGAAATGACTTGCAGACAATGTGGTATGTGAGGTTTTATTAAAATGTGTTACAGCATTTGATTTACAATAAGGATGAGTCAGTCGCAGTGACGCGGCCTCAGCTTGTGCTATAACTCCATCTTCATTGCCCTCTTCGACCTGCCGCATCCGTCTGCTCTCCCGTTTGTCCCTTTCCGTCTGGAAGGCCACACCGCATCCCCCGACCATAGCATGTCTGCCGAGTATCTGTGTCTCTCCTATAGCTTGTCTACTGTATACAGTATATGTGCCACCACAGCCCTGAAGCTGCAGTCAGCCCTGGGGACCCAGAGAGGAGGTCCTATAACAGCGCAGGCAACGGAAGCCGGCTCCTAGCTAATTGGTTCCTGTGTTAGCGGCACACAGAAGACGGTGTCAGAGTCAGCACTTTCCCTCCCTCTTCCCACGTTCCCCCTCTCCTTTTGCTTTCTCCATCCCTCCCTGCCTGCCAGCCAACCACAGATGCCGCAGGTTTGACATCCCTTCAGGACACACGCCTGAGCTAATATGTACACTGCTGGATGTTTGTGTGTGTTGACAGATGATTTCGGCGTGTTGTCGCCGCTGCCAGTTTGACAAATAAATCCAAACTGCTGCAATTTTATGTACAAATATATATATATATATATATATTGTATATATATATATATATATATATATATATAAATTGAGTGAAAATTAAAAGTCATGTCTTTCCTCTTTGGAAATCTGGCCCTTACTCAGCGTGTTCCTCTATTTCCTTGCTGCTTATCCATCTTTCTATACCTGCAATCTCGTCCGTCATTGTCTTCTTCTGTCCTTTGTATCGTCTCGACCCACAGAAACAGCCCACTCCACGGGCAGAGCAAATGAAGGTCACTATGTAACTATGTAAACACACACCAACTCTCCTTCGGCTGATGGCCCCAATGACAGGGAAGGTAGACTCTAGTCCAGGTAATCACAGCTTGTAGGTGTCTTTGCTCTAAAGTGTGTGCAGTGATGTTTCCTCTGAGCGTGTGTGTGTGTCTGTGCGTGTGCTTTTCATACTGTGAGAGGTGATGACTATGAAGTGTATCCCACTGAGCTGGAGTGGACCTGAAGTAAGAAGCCCTTTCCCTGCTCTGATCACAGAGTAGGTGTCTGATCGGCCACAGACTGGTGCTGTGTGTTTATCATTGCAGGATGTCCTCTCAGAAACTGGCTTAAACTTTGTGAGCCCTCTGTTAACTCAGACTCAGAAAGTATCACCTTCCACGGTTTTGTGTCCCTGCTAAAGGGTAAATACTGTACATCTGTGCTGTATTTCATGGCAGTTTAGGATGATTGGAAAATAATAAAGCCGACTGCAGTCACGTGTGTTCTTGAGTCAGTTTGGTATTGGTGTCCATTATTAGAGTTTGTGCTCTTCGTGAAAACAAATCTCTATGCTACTGATTTGCTTTGCCAAATATGATTTGAAAGAAGGATGATTGTGGCTTGGATTACTTTCACTGGCCATGTTGAAACCCTGAACGATGTGGACCCATGAAGGTCAGGGTCTAGGGTCACAGGTGTTTAAATTAGGGCTGTCAATTGATTAAAATATTAAATTGCTATTAATCGCACAGTTTTATCTGATCCAAATGTACCTTAAAGGGATATTTTTCAAGTTTTTAATACTTTAATCAACATGGGAGTGGACAAATATGCTTGCTTTATGCAAATGTATGTTTATTATTGTCGCAACAATCCAAAACAATGACAAATACCGTCCAGAATATTCTCCAGACTAACCTCAATGGTACTGCATGCTTAAAAAATATGCTGAAAGCCCAACAAGCAACAACAGATGGGCACACTGACCTGAACGTAACATTCCTTAGTAATACTAACACAATGCAGTGTCCAACTTTACACTTGTAAAGGTCAACTAAACAATGTTAATCGGCCTGCAAGCTGTAGCCACCCATTTAGCTATCGCTGTTGAAAGTTTGTCTCATGTAGAGCTGTCTAAAGGAGGGCTCACTGCATCAGCTGTGTGCTTGGCCAGCAAGTGGTATGTGAGACTGGACGTACTCGGGTGGTAACTCAGTTCTCATTGACAGTAAATGCAATAATTTAGCAGTAATAATCTTAATGTACATACAGTATGAGCATGTGAGCATTGTATTCACTTAAACCATAAATACATTTCTCATGTGAGAGTTTTAAGGAGCCAATATTGTAAAGAAAACATGAATGAAATATGTTGACGATGAACACTCTGCAGATATGATTTACTTGTGGCATTAAAGTAGCCTGCAAAAGAGAATTCTCTCAATGCGAATTAGCTATGAACACCACATTTTAGGAGACAGTGTTATGATGAGATTATATTTCTAACAGAGCGACCTCTGACTGTCTCTTGTCACACTCCTCTAACATCTCTGAGGTCTCCCTCCAGCCTGACGACTCCAGCTTGACCTCCTCCGTGAGGGTGGCAGCCCAGTCTCGGCCCCCTTCTCTGCCCCACTGCATTAAACATTGATGCGAAGGCTGGAGCCTGTCTCCGACTGTGGTCTGGCCCTTGCCTATAGTACGTCTCTCCTCTGGCTGCAACCTGTCTCCTTTCAATTTCTCGCCCTCCTCCTGCGATGTGTATCTTTGCTACTGCTGTGGTTGTTTGAATGAAGCGGTCTGCTGCAAGTGCTGCTCAGTACGAGGAGACACATGAAATCTCAAGAAATGAGAGTGATAAGTGTCTGACTGTGGCCATTTGCACAGCAGTGAGACGTGACTTCCTGGAAATGACTCTGTGTGTGATTCCTGCATTTGCATCTCAGTCTATGTGTGGCGCATTTATGTTATGCATTATGACTCTTACCACAGAGCACGGCTATATGAAAGGAAGTGGTAGGAGACACAAGACAGCGATACTTTCCTCCTTCATCGTTGTGGTGTGTGTGTGTGTGGGTGTGTGTGTCCTTGTACGTGTGTTCCAGTACTGCTGCATAACATCAGAGCAAGATCTCGACACCTTGCCGTCACTTTATTTTCTCAAAATGTAAAGAAATGTTTAATTAACACACAATAACACTGTCATATATCATAAATAATTGGTTTAGAAACAGAGGTGTATATGCAGTGACTGCCAAATTAGAGTATTAATCGTGATATGTTAAATTTGTCCAAAACACTTGAAGCTTGCAGAGGTATTTAGTTGCCCCCACCCTAATCACCCATCTGTAACCCTGCAGAGCCTTGCCCTGGGAGATCTGCCCCACAACCAACAAGTGGGGGAGTTCAGCTGCATACCAGACCTGATACTGAGTCCTGAGAAGACTGTAAATGTATTTATAGAATGCAACGTGAGCTGGGAACGGGTATTAGACTGTAAGAGAATGAGACGTCGTAATCTGCGAGAATCGATGTCTGGTGTTTGTGCGTGTGAATGTGCGAGGTCTAGGAGAAAGCACGTATGTGTGTTTATACCGCATATGTGGGTGTTTTTACGTGGCTGGCGCGGGCTTGTGTTAATCTGGATCATGTCTGATTATGTGGCCATAGGGCATGGGGGGGGGGTTTTACAGACGATGCTTGTGTTTTGTGCTGGCAGACTGGTGTGTTGGGTCCTGAGAAAGTCAACTGGCAGATCTCCACTTCCTCCTCTGCCAGTAACCTGCCATACAGCCCCTCAGGCATACTTCCATGCAACACGAGCGAGTACAGTAGGGCTATTCTCTCTGTTGTGAATCACACAAAGCAGAGATATGATCCATCCTGTAAGCTCTCCGTAACACAAGAGCAACACACTTGATACGGTGAAAAGAGAAAGGAGATAAAAAAAAAAAAGGTTATGATTGCAATAAAATTTCCCTCCGTTTTTCCACCTCCAACAATCAGCTGTGATAAAATCATCGGAATTGGAGGAACTAAGCTTGAGGATTCTCATTAATTTGAGGAGCTCAGACCAGTTGTCTGCTTCAAGGAAGGAGAATCACATGAGAATAATCGTAAGTGAAATAATCACAGCTCTGAGCAACAGCAAACGGGGATGAATAAATAAGGCTGACTAAATAAATGATCAGTGATTGTTTGGCTCTAAGTGCTGTTGCTGTAGCTCAGCATCCTGATTTAGTCGAAGCCTTCAGCCATCCCTCAGCGGAGCTATGGTCCTAGCGGAAGAGAAACGGCTAAAAAGCCCCATTCTTCTTCATACCTTCAATATTCAATGAGAGCGCTAATTGCACCGCGCTGAAAGAAAGAAAAAAGGGAGGGAGGCGGAGTGGGGAGGTGGGAGGGATCTACTGGCTAATGGTCCGTAGGGGGAAAATAAAGGAGAGGAAAAAAGGGGGATTTAAAAAGTTAGACATATCCTCAGGAGGTTCCTTCCTCTGTGTTTTTTACCTGTGCGTCTCTTAGCTATAATGCTAATGCTCATTAGCCAGTCTGTGTGATATCCGCCGAACCACGGCTACCGTTAGCGACCGTCACCGGGAGCACTCTGGCGAAGCGAGTGCATCCAGTGGTTACGCACACGCTCCTCTGTTGTCAGCCGGAATCCAACTGGCTTTTTTTTCCTCTTTTTTTTTTTTTTTCCTTTTTTGTTTTACCTCAAAAGTTAGTTGGAAAGATATCTTGGAATATATTCGCTCAAGGTGCACCCATTTGTGAAGAAGAATTGGTGGATGCATATGCATTAAAAAGTCTTTGTGTGTATAAAATGCCAGCGCAGCACTTTAGCCTTCCCTCATCCTTCCACCCCCGTTTCTCCCTTTAATCTTTGGCTGAGTTATAATACAATAAGTCCCTATAATCATTGGATCTCCTTCTCTCGACTTACCTGGGATAAATGAATGGGTTTATACGGGGAGGTAGAAGGGAAATGGGAAAAACAAAATGATGCAAACTTAAAAATGAATCGTGATAAAATAAACAACAGTAAAATATCATTATGTTTAATGAGTTTTTACCAGTGAATGTGCTATTTATGACCACAAGGGGCAGCATGCACAAGATGTACCGGTTACCAGGCTGCGGCGTCTCCTTCTCCTCTCCCCTACAGTCAGCCCCTTTCACTGTCCCCTGGTATACGGCAAGTGAAATACTGCTGATGGGAAGTTTTTCTCATAAATCATGCCATCCACCAAACAAAGCAATAAAGATGTTTGTTTGCATTATTGAAGGGAAAGTATTGCCTTGGGTCAGCTTTAAGCGGCGCTGTGTGTGTGCACGCACGCATTCTTAAAAATACATGTTCACTTGGGTGTGTGGCTGCCGAATATTTTTTGCTCGGGAGAAAAAAAAAATGTAATTTGCTTAAGAAAAGCATATTTTGTTGAGTCCACTTTCTCTTTTCTCCAGTCGGTAACAGTATTTCTGATTGCTCAGCTGATCAGAAATCAGCCGCATGTGCGTGTTTGAGTGTGAAGGTGGCACACAGTGGGTGCACGCACAAACTGGAAATGTACGTTCGGCTGCACGTCTGCGCTTGTGCATACGAGCTTGTGCTCCTTTCATGTTCCAGTTTTGTCTTTGGGGATCATTTACAACTCTTGACAATTTTATAACAGCCCATTTGGTGCTATTTATATTGATCACACAGGCTGCCAAGCACAGGCTCAGAATACAGGCTTTTCCTGAATTTCACTCTTTCTCCCGTTCGCTCTCCTTACTGCGACTTCGACTTCCTTCATGTCTTTTACACTGATGTAGAATACCCTTCCAAAAGCCTCTTTTTTGAATGTGTTGTGCGGTGAATGTGTGTCCTGTATAATTACACTCACACATAAAACGAATATGAATAATGAATCCATCCATAGATAATATATGAATATTAATCACTGACCCTCTCATGAGCCTGGCTTGTATGTGTTCTATGGTCTCTTTCTTTATCTTGATGAGTCACGCGGATAAAAATACACATAAATACACACAATTATAATATGTAGTTGTTTTCAATATTAATGAAGTAATAATACAAACTCAGAAATATTAATTTTTAAAATTATTTTTTTTTTTTTTCCGTCACTGAATAAACAAGCTGTCCTAGAAAAGTGGCAGGGTCTGCCAAATGTAAACAAAGTTTAGGCATGAAAAATAAGTAAATGAAGATATTTGTCTTCTGATTAAAATTTCTTCCCCAAAACTACACAGAGCACCTTTAAAAAATAATGAAATAACTCTATAGAATGACTTTAAATATTATTAAGCAACATTTTTTTACAGGTTTTCTACAAGGTCCTCTGACACAAGATGATGAATGCATCCTGTATATTTAAAAACCTGGCAAGAGTCAGGACACACACAGTACCTGTCTAAGATCATGTCCGCCTGCTTGCTAATTAGAGAGCAACCAGACCCAGATCTCTCTCAATATGATCCTCTGCTCAGTTGGTCAGTCAACAGCATTCCAGCTTAAGCTTGAACCTGGTACACTCATTAAAACCAAACCCAAGTATTTAGTTTGTGGCGGTGAGGCTTGCGTGCAATTCGTCACTGCGTGTATTTGTGTGTGTGTGCGTGTGTGATGAAAGTGTATCGGCCCGAGTTGTGCTGTAACTTAACCTGGTCCATGGCAGTCTGTTCTGGGCTCTTGGCCCGACTCTTGTGGCCTTCAAGCATTCAGCACTTCATCTGAGGAGGAGTCTTTGAGGGGCTTTTGAGTGCTCCACATGACCAAGACACTCCTGTCTAACTGAGATAGCTCCCTAAAATGACTCCTGTTTCCTCCCCTTGAGGAGTTAAAACACATATAATGAAGTGGTCTGGTTGCCGAAGGAAATGGGAGTCGTTGCAAGTAGAAGAACTGCACTGGAGGACTCTCATATAAGAAACTGAAAGACATTTAAGAAGGACATTACCCTTTTGTTATCAGCCTACTTTTAAAACTTTTTATGATCCTGTTTACTCTGCCTCCCCATCCTTCTCCATTCCTCCCTCCCTCACCTTCTGTCAGAGAAATGACTAATAGTAAATAGCTTTCTAGAGTGGTGCCGCAGAGTGAGGGGGCTGAGCAACTACCTGCTTTTGTTATCTTAACACCCAGCGGCGTGCGAGAGGTAACCATCAAACATCCAGCTCCTCACTTGACATGAGCAGACTCCACTGATGTGGAGGGATGCCGTCAGTGACATGGTTGGTGGAGTAAGAGTACACTGCATCCTGGGCCTGGCAGCTTTATGAGCCCGGGGGGACCATAAAGACGCAGGCTTTGCAGGCCCCCAGCTGCTCTCTGGGTTAGGGTTAGAAAAGCAGAGGGGGGACAGGGACAGGATGCCTGTTTGGTCAGAGTTCATTCTTATCTGAGTCGGTCTTCACATTTACAGTAGCCAGAGTGACCAAGGAAAGCTTGGATGCACTGATAGTTACACATACTAACACAATCCTCCCACAACACCAAGTCAAATAAATAAAAAGCAGCTGCGAGATGATACAAAAAAGGAGCCAACGGACGCATGAGAACACTGGAAGAAAAGACGATTTCCTGCTTTCCACATACCTGTGGCGTGTCACTGACAGATGGACGGGTCAGTGTTTGCTTTAGCAGCCAGGTCTTTTGGATGACAGGAGGAAGCTCTGGGAGAGCTGTATCAGTGTTTAGACAGATACTACTGGGCCTGAGAGCTACCCTCAGGCCTTCAGGACACTGCTCGTCGAGCTGGGCAAAGGTCACAGGAAAAAAGAAGCATTTTTCTCACACCATCATGCAGTAGTATTGTGATTAAGTCATTTGGATGCACCACATGGGTGGTTTTTAGTGTGTGTGTTAGTCTAAGTAACAAATTAAACTGTAATTTCCAGAGCTTATTAGGACCCATTGCATGGGCCAGCGGTAAACCCTGCCCATTTCCTCGCTAACGAATACCATTAGGCAGAGAGCACTGTTTTAACATGGCCAATGATTTTTTTACTGTGTGTGCTCGCCCTTGTTTTCCGAGCTTTCATTGTGACTGGATGTGGCCCACTTGGCAGCAAGTTTAACAGTGTTTTATAGAGTAATCCTCATTGTCCCAACCTCCTCGTGGTAAGGAGTTAATGGGACCAGGTTGAGGAGGAGACAGAGATGAGGCGAGGAGCGCAGACAGGATTAGACACAATGGGAGCACACATAGGGGCCTGCATGGGCATCTGTTTCTGCCGAGATCCCACTGATGGAGAACAGAAACTTCACCATCTGCAAGTGGAAGGCACTGAGACCCACTCGCAGGTGCACGGAGGCACGCACACACCTATACATGCAGTAGGCACACAAAGTCACAGTTGAAATGCAAAGCAAAACCAACAAAATGGGCGTTGAAAGACATTCTGTTTCAGTGGCGTTAATCTAAAAAAAACCCAATGCTGTGTGTAGTCATGACTAAATGCGACTGGCCGAGCGACACGAAGGAGGAGATATGAGTCAATGCCAGCCACGGTGGTGCAATCGCACGCTGTTTTTCAAGGCGTGTGAGCGAGCGTTGCCTTTACAACCTCTGACAGTAAAGTGTGAATCATCAGTTGTTTCATCATCATCATAATCTGCCTGCCTCAGGAACACAGTACGGGGGTTGTGACCGCTCCAGCCTTGTTTTCTAGTAATGTGTGAGCCAACCGAGTCACACGCTTTATCCTCCTTTTCTCCACGCGTTTGCAAACCCATCCCCCCCCTCCTCCCCTCTCTCTCTCTGTCTCTGTCACGCTCCTCACGTTCTCTGCTCAGCGTGGTCGAGAGAGGAAAAAAGTAACGCAGTTTCATCTTTATGTGTATGTAAGAATAAATCAATCTTTACAAGTATTTAGTTTGCATTATTAAGAGTTCACTTTCAATTCACAGTGGGCTTTTTCTGCATTTATACAGATTATACAGTCTTTAAAACACAACAGCATTTTTTTTTTAAAGATTCCCCCTCGAACAGCATTTGTACTCAATTAATCAAATGACCATGTGGTCGTCCAAGTGGTTTAAAGTGTTCATCTCTGTATTACACTTAAGAGCAACCACAGTCCCTCTGCCCTCCATCTAACAGCTCCTGAGGCCAGTCACAGGGGGTTTCCAAAGAAAACCTGTGGTAAAGGTGGTCACACTGAGGTTCACAGACGTGCACTAGAGCATGGATTGTGTTTGTGTGTGTGTGTGTGTGTCCTCCCGCCTACCTGCAAGCGCGAAACCCTACATCCGCAGGGGGCCAAGAAAAGGGAGAGAGAGAAAGAGAGAGGGGTAGGCTGTGAAGTTTCTGTTGCCACAGACACCCTATCATCTCTCACCACCTGAAAAGTCACCGGAATGCGAGACTGCAGCTACCGCTGCTGCTGCTGTGCAAACGAAAACACTAACAGACTCCGAACATCTAAAATGCCCGCTGACATGTTCCGCTGAGCGAGCTTACATAATGAATGTTGGTTTTCAGCAAACTGTCTTGACAATGAATTAAGTGGATTTATTGCAATAGTACATAGTGACCCAGGCTTTCTGCTGTTAGAGACGAAACACTAATGCATCCATTTGTGTAGGTGTGCTGCCTTTGTTGTCGCGTGCATTTGTGTGTGTTGTGGGGAAGGTGTTTTATTTATAGTCATATTGTTTTGACATTTCTAAAAATGAAAATATTTGTGAAATGGGTGTATTGGATTGCTACTGCTTTCAGGCCCATAAACAAATGTTGATACATGAGAATTAGGATGGAGTGCAGCATTTGTAGGCTAAACATCGCAGGCTGTTTTGGCACCATCTTCACCGACACTGTCAGGAATAAAACACCCCTACTGCACAGTGTACAAGTAGAACATAAAGCCTCCTGTTCGTTTAAGCATGTGCAGCTAAGTTGGCCTTTGCAGAGAGTGTGTGTGTGAGATTAGGGGGTGCAGAAGTGTGTGTGAATAAAAGCAGAAGTGAGAACAATCGATACAGTGAAGACTGGCCAAGTGGCTGCAAAATAAAACACAAACTCACTCGGATGAAGAAGAATAATCGCCACTTTTATTACCAAAATAAAGTATGACCACAGGCTCTGCTCTGTTTCTTTAATCCTCAGATTACAGCAGATGGTCAATACTGACTCCAGTCTCTGCTGGCGGACTTGATCTATCACAGGTTGCAGAGAAAAGGAAATCTGTGATCACCTTTAACAGAAGCGTATTTATATCCAGTTTTTATTTAAAGAAGTGTCACCGAGAGTCTAACATTTACCCTCGGATGTCTAATTTCTTGTCTGTTTGTTTTCCTCTGTAAGGTGATTGTCCGATATTAGCTGCACCTTCCCAGCATTGCGGAAGAATGGTATCTATTTCGGTTCCTTCCTGCCATGGCTTCGAGCAGGCATCCATATCTTACCATAACCCCATCGTAGTTCTCTGTAGACCCGTATCTCTGTCAGCCTCGCAGAGAGAAACGCTGCTTCCTGTTTGGTTTTGTCCAACCAGTGCCAGTTCTCACTTACCGGTTGCTCTGACTTGTTCCTACGTCAACTTTGACCCTACTTAACTGAAACCACTGCTGTCAGCCCGGTTCGCCCTAGTCACAGGAAGTCATGCTCTGAACTCATGGCCTCAGAGATGGTTAGAAAAGCAGGTAAAAAAAAAAAAAAGAGTGAGGAGTGAAAATGCACAGAGCAGGAACTTTTTTATCACACAGTCACTTTGTGCATATTTCACATGATGGAGTAAAAATACAAACAGAGCAATAAAAAGTAGAGATATGAGAAGACAAATTGATGTTCACCAGGCTATATATAATTTATGTGCAGTATGGGTTTGCGTGCGTTCTAGTGCTCTTCCCATTTAGGTTAAACAAACAGCTCAAGGTTTCGATCGCCTCTGGAGTCTATCTGCGGTACAATCATCTTTCATTCACCCATTCAGAGATGTTTTCTATTTGACTGTCTCCTCCATCCTCCTCCATTTCTGGTGTACTCTAAACCACCGCGTCCCTCCCACACGGAGCGCTGCAGTCCGGCAGCAAGGCTGAGACAAGAAAGTAAAACATTTAAAAAGACAGGCCTCCCTTGGCTTAGCTACAGCAGCAGTCACACGCAGCTAGTAGGCGCTAAGTCTCACGCTGAGTCTGAGGACAGAAGACGTGAGCTCCAGCAAAGCTCCGTCTCCTGAGTTATGATGTTGCGTGTCTGTTCTGCTGTTACGGATCCAAAGTTGGATGAACTGACAAAATATCTGCTGGGAATCTTTGATGAGTGAGTAATGTTAAAGAAAGTAAAGAGGAGGAGGAGGAGGAGGAGGAGGAGGAGGAGGAGGAGGGAGGGCCGGTGAGAACTTGCATGTGTGCATCTCTGTGGGAGTGCATAAGGGAGAGTAGCTGAGATATGAGAGGGGGAAAAAAAGATGAAGAGAGTGAGGATATGAAGGAGGGACAGACAGCATGGCAGACCACTGAGTGTCTAAGAAAGTGAGCGTAGCGCCGTCTCCATCAGCCTTAATAGAAACACGCACCGGCCCATTATGGAGAGGTGTTTGAGAATAAATCATCTAACCGGGCCCTTTTCAAAGCATTACCCTGTCAAACCTAATCTAACCTACCTCTGTCTGCTCTCCCCTCCCATCCCACACCACACACCCCCTCCTCTCTCTCCTCTCTCCCTTAGTGAGCAAAGCCGTTTGCCGCCTCAGGCAAGGGCTGGGAACATAAGAGCAAAGTCACAGCAGAGCCGTAGATTCGCCACCACAGCGTCTCCTCTCAGACTGCACACTTCACAGGAACAGGCCCACATTGTGGACCGAACACTCGGGGGTTAACTCCAACAGTATCGGTTCAGTCATCCATCGCGATATTTGGGCAACCATTTTTCTTTTCCGAATAAATTTGTAAGTGAATTTGTTTGTGATTTTTGTCCAGATTTTTTTTTTTTTTTTAGAATAAGTACATCAGAGAACAAAAGTCAAAACAAGTTAATAGCTTTTGATGTGACCACTGCTCCAGTGAACATGGATGAGAACTGCCTTCCTCATGTCTCCTCTGTGTCTGTCACACAGTGTGGTTTTCACCACAAGACACATCCCCTATCCTTCTGGGAACCATAAGGCTATGACAGCACGGCAAAGCAACAAATAGGCGAGCAGAGAGACTCCGACCGCGAGAAAGGAGTTTCACAGAAGCATGCAGAATGACTGTATCTTTAATGCTGCTTTAAAGGAGGGACTACTTGTCTCTGCATGCACAGAAGCTTGCCTCTTGAAATCTGATTTATGTCACAATGCACAGTTGGAGTCGTAGCAGGCCTTTTCATTTTTGCAATGAAGTTTGAGAAGTGTGAATTTATTTTTATTTTTCTTACCTGCACATCCGAAATTAACATTGTAATGACTTGGCGGGGTTTCTGATATACGAGAACTGCTTCGCACAGGTTTGCACTTCCGTTCTCACTTAAGGACAAGCCCCATTGATCGGTTGGATATGGGGCAATGAGCCTTGTGTGTTTTTCCATGGCTCCCTCCAGTGCTGAAGCAGGCCGATGCTGTGTGTGAGACGGCTCGGCCCGCTGACTGACAGCCCTGGATAAGGGATAGTGTGTCTGCCCTCAGTGCCAGCACAGCTAGAAGTGATAAACACAGGCAACCCGATCCAGAGACAAGAGACGCCTCTGCCTCCGACAGAGTTCAAACTTAATGCACTTCTATTCTTCTTCGCCAAGTCCAGATTTGCTCGGCTCGACCGTTGCTGGAAGCCTGACGTCGCCCGGCCAGGTGGAGGTCAGCGCGGGCTATCCCAGCAGTTTTCCGACCACTTCTGATTGGTTCTCCCCTCACCCTTCCAGTTGGACACACCATCACAATTTCAATCTGTCTGCTGCCTCTGCTTTATAGCTGGGCCCTTTCAGTCTTCATTATTCCAAAAGCTTCTCCTATTCAATATTCCTATTGCACCAACAGGACCTGAGCATTCTCTCTGGTCTGGAATATTTATGGAAAGTTTATTTTATCTGTTTTTTTATTGCTACTTTTGTGCAAATAGGCCCCCATAGAGTCCCTAGTCCCTGCCCTTGCAGTAATGGCAATGTAAACATGGGAAAGTAATTTGAATTCTAACAAAGTGGAGATTAGCTGGTGACAGTTTGTGGCATGGGCGATTATTTCTAAAATAATCCTGTTTTGATATGCATCTGCGTCCCGGCAGGAATTTTCAATTTGTTTTCCCATTGCCGCATGTAAACAAGCTCTAGTGTCTCCTTATCATGGCGTCGCACGGACAAGGAGAGAGCGTATGCCTGCCTGCCTGCCTGCCTGCCGCCCCCCCTCCTCCTCCCGCTTCCCTCTTCCATCTCCCCTCACAACCTGTCTCCTCCATCCTGCATCTGGTTAGAGTCGCTGAGCAGCCGCGCTTGTCTGGGTTTCAACAAGTCTCTTTATCGAGAGCAGGTAGGGGGGTTTTATGTGTGTACCTGCAAGTCATTTGCAAACATGAAGTCCTCAAAAACGCGCCCACTGAATATGTTCTGCTTGAGGGGTTCTGCCCATTCCCCGTCTGAATAGGCAAATGTGCAGCATGGCAAAATGGCCTCCTGTCTGCCAAAAGAGCCATCCCACCCACAGGCCTGGGGCGTGTGATAAATGTTTACACTTTTTGATTGTCACCTCGGAGTCAGGGAAAGAATTGGTTATTTATTTGAACCACTTTAATTTAAAGTTACAAACTTCATCAAAACTGAAGAAGGTAGTGTTGTAAAGATTTGTTGTCGCGGGTGTAATTTGGCTCTGTTGTAGACGAGGGGGTACTCATTGAGTTCACATGGTGCCTGCAGAGGTGGGAAGGCCACAGAAAGTCCTGAGCAGCCACATATTAGCTGTTTACCTACCTGTCTTTCATGTGGACAGAAAGCCAGGGGGCTATTTATCTCTCGCTGATTGATTGCTGCTGCCTGAAGCTAATCAGCATGTAGCTCGTTGTGTCTTAATGTTTATGGGGATTACGGGAGGATAAACATGTTAATCCCTGATGTTGTGCAGGACTTCCAATTATCACGCTGCTTCACCAAAAATAAGGTCACCATAGATTTAACCTATTAATGCAATATAAGCCAGCCGACATCCCTGCGCTGTTCATTTCGCCAAAGTTAAACCCAACTTTAGACCCGCAAGAACCTGGCCTGGAGTCATGGGTGACTCATCTCTGCTACAGAGGGTTGTGACTGGAGCTGACTAGCTGGGTTAGGCTGTGGTCAGTGCCGTGACTGAGGCAGGCTTCCTTACAGATAGAGATAACAGGCAGAGGTGAATGTCTAGTCCATGCTGACAGTCTGGATCGATTAGGGATGGATCACTTACACGCAGCAATCGTTACAACCCCACCCCAGCGCTCAGGTGGAGCCATGGAGTGAGTCACGGCAGCCCAGAGAGGTGACGGTCCTGACTGAATAGTGCCCTTGCCCTGAAATACAATTGTTATCACGCACAGCGATGGTCCAGTTTTATGTAAAGTTGCATTTAAGAGTTATGTCCAAAACTTTTGGCAAAAGTATCGTGCAATCTCTGATTGACAAAGACCGCATGATTGATAAACCTCCTCTTTCCACGCCATTAAGGGTGTGTGAGAAGAGAGGGTGCAGAGTGGCCTGGCTCTCACTGCTAGTCACCTCCACATCCTCCCCTCATTAATCTACTCTAATACATTCACTGCAAAGAGCTGCTTTCCCAGGGAAGAGCAAGCAGGCCTTAAATTACAATACAGAGGAGTGGAATCATTACTACCTTTAATGTTCCCAATCTAATTGAGGCATTAATTTAAGTAGAGTCCCCAGCGAGGATTATTCATAACTGCTTTTTAATTTAGAAGGGTGATCAGAAGAAATATTCCCCAGATCAGAGGCAAAGTTCCTCCTCTGGTTTCCCCTTTCGCTGCTTCTCCAAAGCCCCCTGACATTCGCAGGGCGCGAAGCAGAAGAAGCTGTTATTTTAACAATAAATACAAACACCACAGAGCAGCTCCTCTGGTGTGTTTCCGTTTCATTTAATGCTAAAGAGAATGTTATTCTGCACAATGTGGGTGCACACAGAGCAGAATTAAACACTAGGCTGACATCAGACAAAAATCTATACTTCCCCGGCAAATTATATTTTACCCCGTGCCCCAGAATTAAGCTGTAATAGCTCTCGCTGAACTATATTCTTTTCACCTTTTGTAAATGAGTTTGTGGTATTTAAAATAAATGTGGATTTTGCACATAAATATTAAGATGAAGGGAAGGGGCCTCATAGTTTTTAACACACAGCTCCTCTGCAGGATGGAGCCTAAAATACTTGATAATAATGCATGGCCCTATAAAGTGGTGCATCTTTCAAAAAAACTACGCATTGGTCAAATTTCCCCAAAGAGAAACACGTCTGATGACTGACTGTTCTTGCAGTTAGATTTTAAAGAATTTGACCAGCAAAACTATTACACACCTGAATAATAGTATAATCAATCTGGACCTTAGATAATAGCAAAGTCAACAGTACCAGAAATAGTAAAAATTGGTAAAATTGACCATGTCTAATATATAAGTATATAAATGTATGTAAAGGCTGATGGTTTGCTGGCATACTCAATCTATCCTCTGGATAATCTTGTGATCAAAAACAAATTTGATCTGACAGACAGGAGCACGTTTGGGGTGGCCAAGAGAGCCACACCTGGAAAGTTTTGTTGGCATGAAGAAATCAGCAGTGTGACAGTTATCTGCATGCTTCTATATATATGACTAGATGTCAGTTAGTGAGATAAGCATATCAGTCCTGAGGACTTTGGGGGCCCCTTGAGGTTTCAGACCCCAAGGGAGCGATACATCTGTATATCTGTCTACGGGTGCACACAGTAGTTTTAATGTACTGCAGCAGCAGTCGTAGACGAACTGGTTCTTTAAAGCATATTATTGTGAGTTGCCTCTTGAGATGTAAAGTTTCCTGTTCCTGTGTTCAAGTCGATTCTCGCAGCAGTTTTATGACCATAAAAATAAAAACAAATCTCCTCAGTCATCACTGCTGTTTGCAAAAAATACCACTCTGCGTATTCCTCTTTAAAAAGGCTACAGTGAGAGAAACATTAAAGGAAAATATCGTTTATATTCTGTTCTGTATGTGACACCTCCGGTAGTGAAGTGTTTCTGGAAATCTATGACAGGCCAGTTTTCACAGGCTCCACTCCCCCCTTTGAAATTACTTACTTATACAGCGAGGCTCAGTGGGGAGGATTATTAGCGAAGGAACTCCATATTGAACCACAGCAGCCAAATATGGCCAAAGGGGAGAAATCAGCAGCCTCACGAGACACAGGCATTTGATTTTGGGGACTCAAAAACACACAACCAAACAAGAGCACTTAAGGGACAAGCGCACACGCTCGCATGCACATACCCAAACACACGTGCACACGGACCGTGCCCCACGGGACTCGAGCCACGCTGATACCATCGCAGTCCCCCTGTGGCACTAGAACCAGGCACGGCATGCCATCTGGAGTTGGGAGGAGGGTTTGTTAGAGGGGTGTTGAAACCGAGTGGTACATGCCTCGACCGTGTGGCTGACCATCTGGCTTGGCATCCTGTGTATCAGTAACTTTGAGCAGTCCTGCAAGAGAGAGGAGAGGAGATGGATGGATGGAGACAGAGGGGTAGATAGCTGTAGGGTTAAAAGCAGCCAGGGCTCGGTGGCACCGATTTGATGGATGTATTCTGTATAGTGCGCTCTCTCTCTCTCTCTCCCTCTCTCTTTCGCTCTGTGTGTTGAGAAAATCATCTCTTTTCGGTTTAAAACTGGCACAAAATCTACACAATCCTTTTCTCTCACTCTCTTTAATCTCTATAGGTGCGCTATATATTATTAGGGCTGCAACTACGGATTATTTTTGTTATTGATTAAAAGTCAAGTTCACCCGAAAATTAAAATTTTGTCATTATCTACTCACCACCGTGCTAATGCAGTTGAAGTTCTGTATTCAATAAAAATCCTGGAGCTTCACATCAAATGTGTTGCAGCATTCTTCTAAACAACAGATGTAGATGGGGGCTTGTTTTAAAACAACTGACATAAAAAAATAAAATGGCTCCATACAGCTCATCCGGCATGATCCAAGTCTTCAGAAGACCAGAGGTCCCAAATTCCTTTAAAAAGATGTTTTTTATATCTTGACACGCTGTCGAGCTTGTGCACCCACTTCACACGGGGTGCGTGCTAACAATATTAGCTTAGGAGCTGAAGTGAAGATATAGGCTTTAATATCAAATTTGGGGTCTTGGGGCTTCTGAAGACTTGAATTATGCTTGACAAGCCCTATGGAGCTATTTAACATTTTTGTGTCAGCAGCTTTTTACATTTTAAAATAAGACCCCATCTACTGCAGTTGTTTAGGAGAATGCTTCAACCCTGTTTTGCTGTGAAGCTCCAGGAATGTTTACTTATTCCACCCGACTTGTCATCGGCATGGGGGTGAGTAGATAATTACAACATTTTCATTTTTGGTTGAACTTATCCTTTAATCTTCTCGATTAATCATTGATTTATGTGATGTCTTCATGTTGCTTGTATTGCCCAGTTTATTACTGCTACCTCACAAATTGTTGCATATCAGAAGCAGGAACCAATCAATTATTTGGCATTTTGGCAAAAAATATTGACTGATTATCAAAATTGTTAAAGATTGATTTTCTGTTGATCTGTTTATCTCAGTCCTAAGCAGTATTATCGCCTTACAGTGATGCATTAGCAAAGTAATTTGAACAATTTTCTGACCATTTATTGAAGCAGAAGGAAGAGAAGGCTGAAAATCAGTATTATAACTCAATTTGTGTTATAAGTCAACTAGTATTTACACATATGTATACAACATATACACAACCCTACATGGCAGAGCACAAACCTGCCTGAAGGATCGTCACAGCTTGTGCAACATACACCCTCTGTCCTTAGACCTTTGATTCAGATAAGGAAAAACATCCACAAAGAAAAGTAAGAAACCTCAGAAAGAGCATCAGAGGAGGGATCCCTCTCTTACATCTTATACACAGAGCACAGCAGCATTTGGTTGCTCAGAAATGAAGAATAAGAGAAAAAATAAGAAAAGGTGGAGCTGGTATTTGGCTGAGGAACTTGACCCCCTGCCAACAGCAGACAGACACGCTTCAAGTCTGTGTAGCTCGAAGCTCCATGACCCTTTTCTTACCGCACGGACTGAGGCCCTGAGAGAGGAGAGACTGAGAAAGAGATAAAAAGAGAGAGAATGAGGATTTATCTTATGAGCCAGTGTGTGGCCTGACTCATGTCTGCATTAAGCCAAGTGAGGTATCCACTTCCCCTTAATATTTTATAGTTTCCTTCAAAGAGGTCCTGCTGCCCGTGCTAAGTCTCCCTATGTGTTCAGTGCAAGAATTCAGACTTCCTACCTGGTATCCTGGTCCTGTATAGAGTTACACTTCTATCCTTTACTGATCTCCCTCATCACACACTTTATATCCGCACAATGGTGACTGTGCACTTCACCTGAACCCATAGACAATATTGCAGCCAGTGAACGTATGTCGAGACACATTTTCAGCAGTAGATGAAGGGAAACGAAGGACCCGGTCAGCATTTTGAAAATTTCTAGTCGTATTGACCTGATAAGTGTACCGACAAGCATATTTTTCAAGAACTCACGGCTCCTCAGATCGACATTAGCACATGAAGGTCTGCTCCTTCAAGGAAAAGCAAGAAGTACTGAAATAAAAAATATGTACAGTAAGTATTTATGTTAGTGCCCAATTACTGACCAGTCAGAAGGACTAAGGTTTTTGAGAGACGCATAAAAATCTGGTATTGCTTTAACTTCAAAGCCAGAAAAGGGTATAGAGTTCCTAAACACATCATGAATATTGCAAGATTGTAAAGTCACTCTGATCTGAAAAAGAAACTTTTGAAGAGCTCCACCCCCCTCCTCCAGCCCCCCGACTTACAGTAGCCAAGCGGATGGGCAGTCCATTAACTATTTAAATGCACACAGAGATGTGAGAAGCAGTGGCCAGCATTTTAATGAAAAACAGAGAGCGGATTGGCTCCTGACGGGACCACTCTGTTTCTGATTACCATTACTACAGCAGCGCAGTTACATTTATAGGTCTGGATGTGATTAAAGTTACATTGATATTTTCTTTTCTTCTTCTTTTTTTTTTTTTCGGAGTCAGTGTATGCGTGCAGTTTTTCCTTAACCAGATGTGTGATGAATGGCCTTCGTGGCAGCTCCATTTTTATGACTGCAAGTCAAGACAGTGACAAAGTGCGACAAAATCCAAATAGGTCTGAGTCAAAGCCAAAGTGTCATCTATCCTTCCTGTTTCCCCTGAGGGAGTTCTCACCTATCAAGCCTTCGCGGTCCTATCTTGGGCACTGCACTAATAAGGAACACCCCGTATTTAAGCTGGGTGAGGCCTTGTCAAGGATTCTGCTTGGGTGCCTATGTGGGGACACTGCCAGTTTGCAATGAGAGACGGGGGTTAGAATATTTCACTCCTTCAGTCATTAACTGTTGCTACCTATAATTAGGAAGGGGACTGTGGAGCTACATGTGTCTAGATTGCTAAAGCCGTCAGAGCTTAGTGGCATGTCGTCATTGGGGTCCTACAAAATAGCTCTGTATACTTCTAATTTTCTCTACCGAAGTTATTTCAGCGAAATGGATGTAGTTCACTGGCTTTTGTTTTCCTTTTCAGGAAGCGTGAGTTTTATTAAATTGAGGGGAGGTTTAGTTTGAGATTTGGCAAATAAAGTACAGGACTGAGACTGGGACTCACATTCTGTGTGCAGCATGTTGTCAGGTTTAAGCCATTAAAACACTTGTTGTTGTTATGTGGTTTTGCTTCAATACTGAAATGACAACACATCCTGTTTTGTCCTTAAAGTGAGTGTTGATTTTTCCCCCCCACAAAAACGGTCTTTTCCTTCCCTAAACCTAAACTTTGAAAATAAATGAAATATATAAGTCAAGTTTCTCATTAAATCTAACTCACATTTTCATCCGATACCAGAAAATTGGCAAATGAAAGTATATGCTTCCATCCGCTACTGTTAAACATCATATAATATAGGGAAATATTAGGATTTTGGGAAGCTTGTTGTTTCATGTAGTAATTTAATGTCAGACTCTTGTAAATTGTGGTTTGTTGCTTTGTTTTGTTGTATTATTGTATTAATTCAATGGGTTTCCACTGAGGTTTTGTTATGCATACATCTCTTAAAAACATGCTAAAAAACAGGTGGATGGAAACACTTTTTCAAAAAAAAAGTAGACATGGTTGAAAATATGGACACAAATCACAGAGATTTGTAATCCTGAGTTACTTTTTATAAAAGTTCAAAACTCAAAGCAAAAGAGAAAGAGAACAATGTTGCTTAGCCCTTCAAGAGCAGTTTCAGCAAGCCTCAACCTCTGGGAACATGCAAACATGACTGCACTGATGAGTGCTTCATGCATTGCCCTTAATAATTTAAGGATACATATATAAAAACACAGTTGTTTCTTATTTTAAAAGTGTCTGGCTCTTTAGTGTTTTTACCCCTGAGACGCTGCAACAGCAACAGCCACTTGAGTTCCCTCGGGCAGGGTGCTAAGTGGCTGAGAGGACCGGGAGAGCTGGTGTAGAAGACTAAAGACATGCCTCTGTAAACACACATGAATCTTTGCACTGCTCTCACTTCACACACACTAACACGCACACACAAGCGATCCCCGGCAGAGTCAATAAACTGTTTGTTTTAAGTGTCTCTCTCACTTTCATTCACTCTGTGTATCCCTTGCTTAGCTCTCTGTGTCCGTGATATGAAACGCCTTCTCTCTCTCTCTCTCTCGCTCTCTCTCTGCTCTTCTGAAGCAGTGCTCAATCTTGCGCTGCAGCGCAACAGGAAGCCGTTTAGAGTATAGTCCCCACCATTGTTCCAGTCTGTTTCTCTCAAAAAGCTTTTATTGCTTCTACTAAGCGCTCTGCCAGGGGAGAAACAAAGATTTGTTGATAGTTTGCCGCTGCTAAAAATTGCACCCTGGAGGTTCGCACACTTAACATGTGAATCATGTAATAAATTAAAAACGACGAGATGCAGGCTTGGATGATGGAGGATGTTCCTGTGAGTGATGACAGCAGGGTCGTGTACCGTGGCAGGGACACTGCAGTTTCCTCTTTGTTATCTCACAACCCTCACTCGAGCTTTCCTGTTGCTCTCGAACTTC
This sequence comes from Pagrus pagrus, assembly GCF_965226575.1. Taxonomy (NCBI): domain Eukaryota; kingdom Metazoa; phylum Chordata; class Actinopteri; order Spariformes; family Sparidae; genus Pagrus; species Pagrus pagrus. The sequence goes on along the minus strand of NC_140185.1, from coordinate 26,009,626 downwards.
TTTTCTTCTCTTCATTGGCAGCTTTATTGCCATTATGCTCACTCTTGTAACTCCGCTATGAAGCACAGCATTGTTATTGTTAACATGATCTTTGAACAAAATATAAAACAAATGCCTCGACTTTGCGTGTGACAAATCACTTGCCAAAACCCCAGAAAGAGTGCTGGGCTATAAAACTTTTTAGTGTATTGTCCCACTTTTGAGATATAAAAGTATTATAAAAACAAAATTAACTAAGCATCAAACAAAAAAAATTCATATTTGAGCCAAAGTCCAATAAAGATTATAAGTTGCCAAGAGCTTTCAGCATATAATTTGTAATGCTATCCACTTGTGTGAGCATTGGTTGGAGTCAAAGAGAAACACTGATAGGATTATGAGCCCAAAAGTGTAAAAGCCTAAATTTTTGTGCATGCTTGTTTGTTTAAAAACAATGAATCAGCATGTTCAGAGAAGTACCTAAGTACCTATTAAATGTTTCAGCTACTTTTCCAAGATAGTCTAACCAGGGCCCAAAGTTTTAACTTTTTATCCATCAGACATTTAATTCCAGGGTTGTTTTTTTTTTCAATTCTGGGGGTTTAGGTTCAATATTTTTAATATTTTATTTGATTCAGAGAAAGACAGAGAGAAAGTGGAAGATAACAATATCCTCTTTCTCATTTCCCCAATATCCTAATTGACACACGTCTAATTGACAGCCGGTAAAAACAAAGAGGTTGTTGGGTCTCGATAATATAATATTATAAAAAGTACAGTCAAGACCTGCTCTGTATGAAAAGGTCCGTGAGACAACTTGTTATGATTTTAGCACTATGCAAATAAATGAGTTTAAAGGTGCTATATGTAAGAATTTGTCACTGGTAAAATTCATACTTAAAACAAACAGGGGGTAACATATTACCAGGGTAACCGCTAACTGCCGCTAAATGTAGCTGCCCTTAGTTAGTTAGCTCAGTTAGCTGTGCAGCTAGCAGTTGAGACTGGGGGCTCAGGAGTAACTTGAGCAATCATCTCAGTCAGTCAGGATAACAGGATGATAAATCTTTTTAAGCATTGCTTTTCATCCCTTAAAAAACTTTTAGTATCACCATTTTTGCGCATTTATGCACAAATAAAGGTTATTCATATATATATTTTAATGTGTACTCTGACACGGTCATAATCTTCACCTGAAACATTATTTTAGGACAGTCTTGTACTGTATTTAAATATTTGAATGGAAAAACACACAAATACTGTCAATACATGTGTCGAGTCATTCATGTACTGTATACACACTCGTGGTCAGATGGGTGTTACTGCCCTTTGACCTTTCTTCTCCCGTCTTGTTCTACGCTTAGAGTTTAAGTCTGTTCCTTGACCCTTGCTAGGATAAGCTGCTTTTAGATAATCAATGGACATAAGTTAATTGCCATGTCACAATGTCACATACACCACAGACAGACTCACCATTGAGGACTAGGAGTGGGGGGCAGTTGTAAGAGGATTACTGGGACCAGATGTCTGTGTGTTTAGCTTTGGCTTTGGCCCAGACAGGTTCGGGTCACACCGGCCGGGGTGAGTTCCCAGAAAGAAAAAAAAAATGAAATCATGTTCCTGAAAATTGTTCATCTCGTTCTAATAGACGGCATGATGTTCCCAGGTGCTGACAGTTACAGTAATGAAAAGCATAACAACAGCTAGAGCATGTAGTACAGCATATGTTATCATAGGGGGGTTAGAAAAACCATCCCATAACTTCAAGGCAGTGCTACACTAACAGGCAAGCTAGTTTTTTCTGCATATCATTACACTATAACCTTTATGTAAATAATTTAAAGTGCTACTTGAATTATTCATCAAAAGTGGCTATAAAGCCAAGGGAGTTCTCTACATAGCCGTTTTCCATTTTTTTAATGTTCTTTACTGTAGTGACTACATGTATTTATTGTAAAAGACATCACTGCATTGGCTTGTTGGTGCCTGCCTTAATGTATAATGTGAGTGTATACAGTCTTCTGCAAGCCGATAAGGGCTCATTGATGTTGCCACTATGTCTGCATGTTGTGGTTGCACGATGTGCAGTCGTGTGCAGCTGCTCATGATGTAAATAGATGCCATTAGATTGCTCTTGTTCAGTTGGAGGCACAGGTAGTGGAGGATGTTTATGTGCAGATGAAGAACCTCCTCTGGTTTCTGTGTGACGTATCTGTCTTGTGGGGCAGAAGCAGCTAAGATTGATCTGTACCTGCTCACCAGAGCAGCATGTAGGCCTGTGGCTGTCATGCTGGAGACAGGGGAGAGACAGAGAGAGAGAGATTTTAAATGTATACTGTAGCAGTTGAGAGGCCACACAGGATATTACAGATGTGCTCCCAATTTAAAGCCCCAAACCTCCAGACGTCAACTTCGTAACATCAATCATAAAGCCTTCCTGTCCCCTCCATGTGATGAGGGATGTGGCTGAGGACAGACCTGAGCTGGTTGCCACAAAGGCTTTGGGGACCAGAGCTACCTCTTCGGGCCCGTACCTGACGCTGGAGGGACCATGCTTTTGTCACTCTGTCACCATCTCTTTTCTCTGTGACTTATGTCCCCTCAGGCATCTTTGGGACTCCATTACCTCCGCGTGTATTGTGGGAATGTCAGGACCTCCCTGTGTGGAGAGCGTGTGTCTCAGATTGATGGGCAGAGGTCTAACTGTGACCTGGCTGACTTTCACTCTTACCTCATAGACAGATTTACATGGTACAGGCATGAAGCTTTTGTGCATTATGGGAGAGGAGAGTGAGGTCCCTGGATACAAGTTGTAAAAGTAGAAGGTTAGGATGACTGATTTATGAGCCTGGGCTCCTGAAGTTACTTCAAAGGAGCACCGTGTCTTAAAATGTACATATTACCTGACGAAGACTCAGAAATGAGTAGTTTGGCATTGAATGGTGTGATGAAAGTTGGGTGATTGTGTACACATGCCTCAGCATGAATGGCCTCCATCTTTCATGGCAGAGCAACAGTTGTGCTCTGATCACTTCTGATCTAAAGTTTCGATTCCAGTTTCACTTCTGACTAGTCAGAAGCATGTTCGATTGATCCACGCCCCATGTCAGATCACTTGGAGAGGGGTAAAAGTACGTGGCATCAAAATTGGAAAGTTCCCTGAATGTCTCAAATTGGCTTGTAAACAAAAATATTCAAGATAATTTGATGCATTGTCCAAATGTCTCCTTCTACTCAGCTAATTATCCTCAAAGGTCCAATTTGTTAGATATTGATTGTTGAGTCTCATTCACGACTCGTCAAATACTGACACTTTGGGTTGGTGGCCGGCCCAACCTACCAACCTTAAAGCATCAGTATTTGACGCATTGGGAATGAGTCTCAACAAACAACTATCTCACAAATTGGACCTTTAGCCTAATTTCTATACACGGATATCAGCGTATAAATGCAGAATCTGTAGGCAGAAGACAAGATTTTGTTATCCGAAGGGTTCTGGTTTAGGTTTGCTGTCCAAGTAGTATTGACCAACTGTGTTCGAGCATGCTACTTTGCATGCAGTTAAACAGCCCCAGCAAAAGATGGGCCAAAAATGCAATCTTGGAAACCACTGGCTTTATTGTCTGACAACGATTTACCCTAACCCTAACCCTATTCATACTCATCATCACTCAACACCAACTCCATTCTTGAGTTTCAAGTTGCTAATTGGAAGAGGAAGTCTTGGCCTGGATATCCATTTTCTGCATACCCGCTGGTTACACTGGAAGCCTTGAGACATTGGCCGTTGCCCCCAGAGGCTAAATCATGGTCAGACGATAGCCAATGGGTTCCAAGATTGCCCTTAACTTAGCATCAGTGAGCGTTTTATAATGAACACATAAAGAAAAAGAGGTAAGGATGGCTTTGTATTGTATTGTTATGCTGATAATCGTTAGGGGATGGATGTAACACGGACATAATTACCATCCACAACACTTGGTTTTATCACAGACATAAGACCTCCTGTGTATTCTAGTGCACTGCTTGTTAATCTACCTTTTCTGGCGGAGGGATTCTTTCCACTTCCCTACTACAGCGCCTGTACACATCTAGTTGTCAGTTCATTGGGTTGAGGAGGGTAGTGTTGTTTTTTTTTTCCCCCCAGAGAAGCAGTACAGGGCCCAGAGCAGAGAGCCGAGGCTTTGTAATCACTGTCCTGTCTCTGCCTCTGCATTTCTCTGTCTGTGTTTTCTGTTAGTATTGGAGCTGACAGGCTGTCAGTGGAGGAAGGGCTTTGAACCTGAGGGCTCCTCTGTCTCTACCAAAGGCTAATCGCTACTTCAGAACAGGGGACTGCCCCTAAACAAACATTTACTGCTGTAAAGACAGGGTCGGCCCCTAACGATGTAGGTCAGCAGGGCTTTTTACAGCAAGGCCTTTATGGAGACGGATGCCAGGGATGGACAAATAGCAGGACATTAGCTGTCAGCAGCACCAGCAGGAGCCAGATCTGGCCGCACTTTAATAGCTGTTTGTTGGTGGAGAGGAAGAGGCTCATAAAAGACGAGACTCTTATCTTCTGTGGGACCATGTGTGTTTGTGTCACCGCCAAGACTGACCACAATGAAACACAAGCAGGACAGGCCAGAGACGGACTGCACTCCATGTGATAATTGCAGTCCGTCCTCCTATCTGCATGGGCCACGGGGCTGGATTACAACACACCACCACCACCGGCGTCTTTGTAGCGCACGCCACGGTGCATGATTTGTCAACGCAGAAAATACATCTTTTTCAAGAAGGGTGCAATGTAATGCTATGATTTTTCTGACAGCATAATCAGTTCATCCAACAAGGTTTTATTTGGTGACAGCGCTGAGGGTCTCTCTCTGCCTGAGGAGCCGCGCTCTCCCAACTCCACATGCTCACACCTTTAACGACTTCTTAAATGTCACAGAATGTCAGGCGGAGGGATAAAAGCAGAGGACCTCCTCCTGCTTGCCAGTGATCCTTGGTGGTTTTTACTACGCTACAGTGCTGCCGGGCAGGGCATATATGCACTCAGGTGTGGCCCAGATTTCACCGGACCGGCTGGTGACATGATTTAATGCACTCGCTACTAAGGAGGCGAGTGAGAAGAACTCCCTGTCAGTGGAAGAGCTCTGACTGAGCACAGCGTGTCCTTACAAATGTATCCTTTGTGCATGCTACTTAGAAGAAAATCATACAGCCCACTTCAGATTATAAAGAATTCTCTGTAGTGGGCCAGCTCCCTCACAAACACCACAATATTTTTTTTTTTCTCCGTTTCAGAAGGATTTAAAATCAGTGTAAGTCGACTGTGTATTCCCTGGGGGACGAACCACTGCTGTGATGAAATAAGCATCAACTCTGCTCAATTTTCCATTGAGCTAACCAGGCAGCTCATCTCCATTAGTGTTAGTCTAACCAGCTCGGCTCTGGATCTCTTTAGCTGTGATCTCGCCAGAAGCCAGCTGGGTGTTATGTGAGTGTGTATGTGAGTGTGTGTGTGTGCGCCTGCACACGCTTGTGTGATTTTGTGAGAGCTCAGTACTCTGAGCCCTACAGCTGTGAGAGATCTGAGTGTAAGGCCATGATGGGGCTCCGTTAAGCTCAACAGCGTGAGCCTGTATCAATTACGCTGCAACAGCGATACGGACACAGCGTGCAGCCTTCAAAGACAAAGACTTATGACCGTCCAGCGTCTCCTCAGCTCCCCTGGCCACAGAGTCAGCTGGATAACCTTCAGACAACACACACTGAACCAGGGAGGAGGAAGACAGAGGGACAGTTTTTATTTATTCTCTGATCTGATATTTGGAGAGCCAAATGACTCCACATTTATTGTTTCTTTGTGTGCCTAATTTTGCAGTTGAGTAATTTATAAGACACAGGAGGAGATAGAGTCTCCTCGGAGGACAACGTCATGCCATGTGACCTGCCTCACCTCTTGGAAGAAAATCTCTGTGGTCCAGCGCTCCTTTGAACGTCATATGGATCTAGATCCTGGGCTGGAGACTAGTAGTATAGATGAGCTATAATCCATGTGGGTCTATCTCTACTTCCAACCTCCTTTCCAATACCTTTGTACCTTTGTTTCTCTATATTCAATACAACTCCAAAGGCAAGCGGATGCCTTTGAGGACTTCACCAAAGTTTGAGACTGTCAGGCATAATATGTGTGGTATTTTCCCCGACTCTGGTTAAAGGAATGACTGCCATATCAGCCAGTCAGCTGTGGACTGGAGGGAGTGTGTGGGTGTATGTACGGCGTGGTAATGAATGAAGGTAAATGGCAGGGTATGAAGCACTTCCTATCGTAATTTCACACTTGTCAGCTCCTGTGAGGAAACTTCACCTTTACACAAGGATAGCAGAACAGGCCGGGCTGTAGAAAACAGAGAGAATATGTCTTCATGTTGTGGGATAAAAATTCTCTATGCAAAGAATCTCCCTTGCAAATGTTCTCAGTCGTGCTAAAACCGCGCAGGGTCTAGACTCATATACTGACGTTTAAACAACATGTAGTCTTAGTTGCCAATATTTAAAAGGTATTTTGATTAATGCACAGTATGCAGGGCAAGTACTATAAATCAGGGAAATAAAATATGAACCTAGTATTACGACAGTGTCTCTAAATCACCTGCAGTTATTCAATGAGTGCATACGTTGCTGTGTTGGAGAGGCTGTAATGAGTTCACTGTTTATTACCTCGCTATATAGAGACAGGTGAATTAGGGTGAAGTTATCATTTACACAGACTCGTCTCACACAATGAGCTGGTTGGTAATCAAAATAAATGGTGAGGTGTAACCTGAAGTATAAACAAATACAATTTGTTGAACCTCCTTCTTTAACAGCACCTTTACCACCTTGAAGAAATTCATTATGGCCCGATGTGAACTATGTTTCATTAATAATCCTCGTGCATTCATGAGTCAGGTCCACACGCAGGTTGTGGGATGAAAGGCTAGTCTAGGAAATGCCTACCAGGAGAATACATCCGATACTCTCCAGCTTAATGCTGCTGTTTCTTTATGAAGTTTTGCAGTGATCGGGCTGCAAAAGCACGAAGACAGACAAAGAAATGAACAGGATTTGTCCACAGTTAGCACTCTTGATTGTTAATTTATGGAAAAGAAACACCTGATGAGTATAATTTACCAAGTTAAAAAATGGTTTATGCTTTGTTTTATGAATTGTTGTTCTGTTTTAATACACCCCACATAAACATTTATCCTCGGCATAAATTTTAGCTGCAGTCTGTTCAGAACATAGCCTCACATTGAGATTTCTTATATCCACAAACACATAGTGCTTACTCAAAGCTTTGCATCAAATGTACTGACAAATAGGACGCACATTTCACATTTGACTATTTCTCTGTTGGTGCAGCGTCATCTGTATAGCTCCTTACATAGTGTACGCTTGTATTGAGGAAAACAAGCTTCAGTAGTCGAGGCTTGAATTCCTAAAAGAAAAATAATTTACTCATCTTCATGGCTTTGCGTGTATTTATTTAAAGCTTAACACAATATAAACAAATCTCGTTTCTTGTTGCTGATTGTTGTCATTTGTACTTTTCATGTTGTGTTTATTTACTTCTTAATTTGTAATTCTATGTTCTTTTGTTCAGCACTTTGGTCATCTTAAGATTTAAATGTGCTCTAGAAAATAAACCTTGACTTGACTTGAAAAAGGGCTAAAAAACAACAACAACAAAACAAGTAAATTATGCAGAAAACCTTTAAAAAAATGACCACATGAACCATCTACACACGTCAGGTTCTATCTCTCTATTATGCCATGTAAGTTAGGGAACATGAAAGTGGCAGTGTGAGTGTGTTAGTGTGTGTGTGAGCGCGAGAGAGACAGAGCCGAGAAAAGGGAAGGGGTGAGTAGAGGGAGGATATGAGAGCCTTCTCGGGGGACCTTAAACAAACTGACTAAAGTGGTCCTGTTTTCTGATCAGGCACAGAGAGGAGAACACTTAGCACTGCTGGAGACACTCTAAACAGCCACTGAGGAATTAGCCTGTTACTGGGAAACTTCACAGCGCCTGCACTGGGCCGTGTCCCCGACTAAGTAATACAGAAAATAGAACAGGCAATAAACAGCAACAAACAAATGCATGTATGCACGCACCCATCTCACCCGCAATCACTCTCACCTACACAGGTGCAGGAGGATGTGCTGAATGTATGCGCGCCGCTCGCGATCGCCGTCCCAAACCAGCGCAGATAAACAAGAAAACACACACAAGATGCCATATGCGCTCCGGTCTCTCTGAGGAAAAGCAGCAGATAATGAATGGGCCCCTCACACACACTCCGGAAAAGTGTCGCGAGTGACTTGAGACAAGGAAAAATATGTTTTCACTGAGGAAAAGCGATGACCTTATTCCTTCTCCGTGTTCATACGCGGTGTTCTTTTGGCTGCGTCGCCAGGTTTGGCCAAACAAAGATGAGCTTAAATTTAGGCCCCATGATGTCAACACAAACACAGGATAGAAAGTTCATGTTTAATTAGGTGTCCCCCCTTTTCTAAAGTTCATTTCAATTAGTCCCACCTCGGCCCCACTTTCAGGTCTCAGTGATTTGTCAATGCCTCAACTTCTATGTAGCGCAGTGTGGTCACAATGCAGCGTGGAAATGTGAGCGTGCGTGCGTGTCTGTGTGTGTGCGCATGCATTATTTTGCATGCGTGTTGCTGTTTATGTTTTGTGTGTGACCTCGACAAAAAAAAAAAAAAGCGACTCCTGTGCCCTTGACATTTCCTTCTTGTTCTTATGATGAATTGCAGGGGTTATTTACTTGTTCATGGGAGAGATTCACAGATCCCTGCTTTGTTCCCAAACAATCGCAAAAGAGTGCAGAGACATCCATAAAAATAACTGCTCTGGAACTTTCACCGTCATAATTGTAAAAGGAGAAATGTTTTTTTTTTCTCTCTGAGCTCATTTGTTCCATCAACTGGGGTGCTGTTGGGAAATGCTAAATATGCTCTCCATAAGCTGAAATAATTTAAACCCTAGAGGTTCAAATATTTCCTTAAATCTTCAAGAAACAAGACCTTGTTTAGGAAGCTATTCATAGTCTGCATGATGTCATAATAGCAATCTACAGAAATGGTACATCATGTTTTTTTTTTTTGCATCGTGTCTACGATGTGTGCTACTTTTTTCCTTCAAACCTGTACTGTGGTCGTGGTCAGCACCTCTCCAACATAGTGCGTTCCTTCACCATCTCCTCCTGAATGTTGTCGTTTTGTTACAATAATTTAGATGTTGTCTCTTGTCTGTCTCTGAAACGATTTAAAGAATGATAATTGTTGGCTTAAAAGTAAAGCATATCAGCACTTGAGTCATTTCGTGTTGTTTTAATAGGCGTTGTACGACCCTTTATACATTGTTTTTTTTTATTGCGAGTCACGTTGAAGACAAAACGAGAGCATTTTAAAGTAATTCCAAATGAAATGTTCAAATATTTCTGAAAAGCATCAAAAAACCTTCTCACATGTGCTATACATCACAAGCTTACTGTATATAGGGACTGTTGGTTAGATGGCCTATATGTCCTGTGTAGGATCCTGAAGGTGTACTATGTCTCCTCTGTCCATTTCGTGACACCCTCACACAAGCCGATCAATCAGCTGTAATGAAACCCATCAGGTCACCTTTGAAATTTATCATTTTTTTTGTCTGCGTAAAATGAAACGCCCCATGATGGTATGGAAGCTAAATTTAGATTACCTATATGCTAACATATCTCTACCCCTCCTCCCTTCAAAAAGAGAGGGGGAAAAAAGGTTTATGAATTATGCTGAGAGTCCATATGCTTGGTTGCTTGTGACAGGTAATATCAAAGGCCCGATCGTTTGACTTTGTCTCCTTCTTTCATCCTCGGTCATAGTGTTTGTGGAGGTGCATCTAAATTGTTAAGCCGACAGAATCTGGAAGTTTTATAGGTAAAAAAATAATGTTGCTTTGTTGCTCATCAGCGAAAAAAAAAAGAGCAATCACCTGACTGTCTGACTTATCTCTCTCACCCTGTGGTGTGTTTCTCTCTGCGGGTGTCTGTCGCTCGCAGAGGTTTGAGGTGCTTAGCATCTCTTGTTTGCACACAATCCGTCTGTGATTATTGCCCGCTCCAGGCTTCGTGCACAGTGATGCGTCTTTTCACAAAGCAGCTTCATTTGCATAGATTTTGCCAAGAACCTCTCAAATCTTAAGGAGTGCGCTTAAAGACGAGTTAAAGATGAGCAATCACGACGACGGATCGCCTTGTTTGTGTTAAAGGCAGGCCGTATCAGTAACAGCCGAGCCGCGCGCCGTAAATTGGCTCTTCAAGTCGAAGGAGGCACACGAGGACTCTCATGAATTTGTTTTGATGCGGGTGAGAAGCTCTCCGACACTTTTTTAGTGTTTTAAGGCTCTTCTGAATAGTCAGGCCAAACTGCAATCAAGGTCCGACGGTACGGTTCATTTTCTGCAGATGGCACACAAAAAGTCCTTGTTCAAGCATTTGCGAAGAAATACGCTTTTCTTATGTGTTTGTTGATTTGTTTATTTATTTCTTTATTTTGTTGTTGTCATTTTTTTTCTGCTGAACACAGCTGCTTGGACCCCACCATGCAGAAAGGCCCAATATGGCTCTGTCTGTAAATCGGAGTCCGGGGGCCACAAGACAGAAAACAGGGGAGAACCACCCGGCGAAATTTAGCGCACGATGGCTCCCAGCGGGCATCATTTGGGGACCAGAGAGACTTTTTTCCCCCTCCTTCTCTCTTTCCTTTTTCCTGCATGGTGAGCAGGTTGCAAGACTCAACCCTAACATTGCTGCTGACACAACCACTCAGGGACGGCTGTAACAGCTCTCTTAGCATGGCACCTGTTATTGAGCCGTCAGAGAGAGAGAGAATGAGAAAGAGAGCGTCGGAGAGGGAGGGAGAACAAGGGAAGGGAGAAGGAGGTAGGTGTGAAAGCGGGAAAGAGTGAAACTCAATTGTAATTTCAAGGCTGTCACAGTTCTGAGAGCCGGTAATTCTGCTGTCGTACCGGCGAGCCGACGTACTCGAATGCCTCTCCGTGCTGAGACTGATCTCTCTCCTCATCGTCCGGACCACCTAAATTTACACATTCATCACAAAACAGAATAAACAAACTGATTATAATTAGATTCACATCAGGCTACTTTGTAAACAGAGAGCAGATTATGTGTCTATGTGGCGGTCACACTCCCGCTCCTTCTATTTCACTGTTGTGTTTTGTCTGGTTTAACACATTTTCTTCCCACCGTCTCTGCTTTAATGCAACTGAAATTACTTGGACGATCCAGTGTGCCTTTTTACGCAGCAGCTCTTTTCCATTTGTCTTCTTCCACTGAATACAATTGGCTTTTGGATTTTTCTTTTTAAATGATTCATAATGCCTTCATCATACTAACAACGATTATAAAGACTCCCTATGTCTCAAGTCTTACCAAGATAAATGACCTACAGTAGAGCAAAAGGGGTGGTAATAACAGCAGATGTACTGTTTTCAGTAATGTGTTCTTTCACTGTAATTTATTGCCTTTTGATAGCCGCAAAGAGGCAAAGATATCTAAAGATGCACTATGTAGTTTGATCAGAAGAGAAAGAGCTTTATTTAATTTTTTATGCCGAAACAAATATAACTAACCTCTTTGTTTTCATGACTGAATAAACAAACTGACCTTAGAGGACAACACAGTTTCATACTGTTTAATTTTGTTTATATTTGGCGGACCCTGCCACCTTTCTAGCCTCAAACAGTGTTCTGGGGACTTTATTTTCCTCTGAGAACAGTTTTGGAAAAAATAAACATTCTGAGTTTGTATGATTACCTATTTAATATTGTAAATATTAAACTCTGAGTTTGAATTTTTCTCCAAAACTACATACAGCAACGATTTTTATAAAACCTCGACATATCTGTTTGTGGGAGAAAACAGCACTTACAAATATGGAGGAACAAAAGAAAGAAAGAAAGAAAAGGAAGTTGGTTTATTTCCTCTCTCAGCCAATCATCAGAGGTGCACGGCAAGTAGCTGTCCATTCAAGCAGAGCAGTGGCATTCCTCTGCACAGCAATCAAAATGGATTAAACCGAGCACGCTCCAGCTGCCTCCACGCAAATCAGATATGCCTGTGATGATGATAATCAATCCATAATAAAATAACAAAACATAAATCTGATAGTGTTGTTCCAACAATTTTAATAACATAGATTTAAATATTGCCATGTGCAGTGGAGTGATTTATTGATGGAAAAAGTGCTATCAAGCTTATATACACCCCGTTTCTGGTGGCCCGCCAATAATACCATTAACTGCATTGTTCAAACTCATTATGTGATGAGAAACACAATAATAATCGCACGACTACAAACGCACAATTTCTCCCATTGAGCTAATCACTTTTCCTAGCATTATTAGTCTCTCTTCCTCTCTCTCTCCTGCCCCCTTGCTCGCCTCGCCGTAAATCCTCCAAGAGGCTGGTGTATAAATCCCTGGTCCTGAATTAGTATTGTAATTTCTGGTATCCATGCATGCTTTGCCAGCGCGGACCCCGGAGTTATTAATCTGGGGGGACAGGTGCCATAGAAACAATATGCTGAGCGGTTGGCCTGGATACTGGGCCGACCCCACCCGTGCCAAAGCCCTCAGTGCATTCAATTAGAATTACAAGGTATGGACCGGAGCCCAGTTTTCGTGAACATAAAAAATCTGAAAGGCTGAAAGGGATTTTATATGTTTTATCACTGCAAGTTAAGTTTAAATGCAGTTTTTAAAAAACATTTGTCTGCTTCATACAAAGACTAAAACACGCAGAGATTGAGGCATAAACATAAAAGTTTCTGAAGAATGGCCGTGTTGCCTCTGCTGACATCTCTGTGTATCTGAGCTGAGCTCTTTTTAGAGTGCCATAATGTGTGATATCGTGTGGTTTACCACCTCTCTGATAGAAAAGCTGTTGCGCGGCACATATGGCCCGCTGACAAACATGACAGATGAAACACTTTGTTTGCTTTTGTTTAAGCACCGGCTTCTCTCCTAATACAAGCCTTTTAAGTGATCAAAAAGGCCCGGCGATATTTGATGTTGTCTGCGAGAGAGAGGGGGAAGGAGACGGGGGGGGGCAGAGGAAGTGTCATCCAGTGATATACAGCTCCAGTCCTCTGTCACACAGCGCAGTGTCTGCTGGGAAATAATCTGACATCTTGTGCTCGACACATCCAGGCGATGAGTAGAGAAGGAGGGAGAGGGGGAAAGAGAAAAAAAAAGGAGGCGTGGGGGATGGAGGGAGAAGAGATAGAAGGCAGAGAGTGATGGGACAAAGAGGCGAGGGAGAGGAGAGAGGCCGATGGAAGTGGGAGAGAGAGAGAGAGAGGAGAGAGAGGACACAATCAATTCAGCGGCCCCGTCTCCATCATGTCATCGCCTGTCAGCATAGATTTAAGAATAAAGCTTTTGAGAGACCATCCAGAGCTACACTCTGATCGATGCTCTGGAAATGTTGGCCCAGATGTCACTGACACGCTCAAAACACAAGCGACCCCTCCGTGAGAGCACTGAACTACCGGGGACCCCTGCTCTGAGTTTGTAGCGGGACGTGGCACACTTTTCAAAGGCCACATCCACACGCAATGGGGACAGAACACTGGGAGTGCATATGGACAAGGCCATTAGAGAAAAACAGAGAGGCAAAGATGAAGATATGGTGACGGGGTGAATAAATCGAGTCATTAAGCATGTGTTTGTGGCCTCCCATATGACAGCGCGGGGTGGCAGGATGCTTCTGCTGCCGTTCCCCCGTAAACAGACAAACAGATTGGCTCGTTTGCCTCTCTCCTCTGGGCAGCTTTTGCCTCCTGCTTTCCGGGGAACGCTTAGGACTCTCCTCCCCTGGGTCTCCGGAGAGACTACCACTTGTGCTGTATTTCAATTTATGGCTTCACGGCTTCTTCTAATTAATCTACACGACTGTCAAGTGTCAAACTAATGTTGAGAGCAGATCTCAAGCCATTAAGTTTATAAGTAGCTGTGATTCAAAATGTAATTTGATTTAATTAAGGCATTAGCTGATCAAAATGTTGAATAAATCAAAAAACGCTTTAGTCAGAGTGATGTGTGCATGTTTGTTGCTTCTTAGCTGCTCTCTTTTCACTCATTTCCTTCACATTTCCTTTTTGTAGTGTGTAAGAACACACACATGCAAATGTTATAAAGTGAAAGTGAACTGTTTCACACATCAGACATGCCATTATCCTGTTTTGCTACATAAATAAGTCAGCAAGTGGTCGCATTTTTGGCAAGAGGAAAACTTCCACGTCCATCTCTTTTTGGTGCATGCACTCTTTTCTTTAAAGACTTCTCTTCCACATTCAGTAAACCATCAGGTCATTTTCTATCGTCAAACTGGCTGAAATGTAAGTAAAACTCCAGGTTTAAATGTGCATACTTGTGGCTTCCTGCTGACCCAGCCGTCTAGGACGTGTGCCGTCAGCTCTGACAGGAATCTTTTCTTCATATTTCCCGTCACTGTCTGTCATCAACTGGCAGGTGGAGGAAAAAAAAAGCCATAAAAACTATTAAAACTAAAACTAAAACTATTAAAATGTGTGGGTATGTGATAATATGTGCTATATTAGCAGCACATGCGAGTATAAATAGAGAAGCTGCAGGTAGCAGTTGTGGTAAGCTGCACGGTTTGGTTTTGTTGACACAGTGAATCAGGAATTCAGTGATCATAATACTCACTGTGGGTGATTTTGAACATAGGTAATACTGCTTAAAACGCATGACACGAAATGTAAAAAAAAAATTTAACGACGGCAAGTGTTAAAAATTGTATCTGCCTGCAGAGTGGAACAAATACTTCTCTGGCCAGTGGAAAAAGGAAAACCACGGCGATTCCATCTCAGCAGCACGGAGGGGAAAATCTACCTCTGAGTTCAAAACCTTGTGAAAAAGTAGAAGAAAAAAAAAAGACTAGACAGTTTCATAGATGATACTGAGATACATTATCTCTTTCTTCCTCTCACCGCACGACACACAACTCATCTGCCTTCACGTCTGTTTCTTCAATCCTCTCCGACCCTCTCGCTCTGTCTCGTCTTTTGATTTCAGTGTGGGGGGGCAATCGTTACGTGAGTGATGGTACCCATCAGTGTAGTGCATGTGTTGTAAAACTGTCAGCCGCTGACAGATTGACTGACGTGGTCAACCCTTCGATCACCACCGCAGAGCGGGGCAGGGTGAGAGGGAGGAAGATACGGAGCGGAAAGACGTGCATAGAGAGAGAGAGAGAGAAAAAAAAACGAGGGGAAACAGGTGCATTTAGAAAGTCGTGCTTTGTTTTGTTTTCTTCTGTGAGCACTGATCAAATCTGGCACTAAACTGGAACCATAAAACAAACATGGTTGGTTTTAAAAGGAGTGCAAGAACAAAATACTGATATATAGAGAAGGAGTGTTCCCGTGTAATTTCCAACAGCTGTTGATTCAAAGGGAAAAACTTTATTTGGTCCAGATGGTCTCAGTCAGTGGCAGAATGAGAGAGCTGACTTCATTGGCTCCAGCCATGTGTTTTTCCTCCTGATAGAAATTAAAATGGTCGTTCGTTTGTCACCGCTCACTACACAGCTTAAAATGTAGCAATGAAACGTTCCTTGGCGATAATGCACCATAATTACTCAAACGCCTGTTCTTTATCTGCAGCAGAGGGACGACAGAAGGAACATTTTCCTCAGATGAGATTTTAACACCCGGAGAGTGCAAAAGTATTGTTCATTTTGAGCAGGAAAGAGATTTTTAGTCTGTCATCTTCTTGCTCAATTATTGAAAAATGACAATCCGTGTGCTGTGTGACCTTTTTTTTTCTTCTTTTTTTCTGTTAGAGGAGAGTTTGACGGAAGCTTCTGGTAGTGAGCCTGTGTATCTCTGCTTCCAATCAGATGTAACATGCTGTAGTGGCATGCTGTAGCAAGTATCAGGGTGTGATAAATGTATTTATTTTAGCGGTCTGATGGGTATTGATCTCCTGAGCGGCTCCTCCACAGGCTAACGTTATGAGACCCTACAAGGGAAGAGAGTGGGCGGCTCTCTAACATCATCTCACACCTCCCAAATGAGGTGAAAAAGACACCGTTGCGGAGGTGTGGAAAGGTTAACGGTGGCCTCCGACTGCCAGTTAAACATAAAATCAGTCATTTATCGGAAATAAAAGTAAGAGTGTCTCAGCAGTCACCGTTGCGGGGATGAAAGACCGAAGCGTGACAGAAGTTGAGTCACGGCAGCGTGAAACTGACACAGAGCAGAAAATATCCACATGCCGTTTTCTCTCAAAGCCTGTGCTGCTCATCCAAAGGCACACATGAGTAAGCTGGAGAGGTATGGGCATGTAGAAGTGAGGCGTAGACGTGACCTGTGGTTGTTTGACTCAAACATCCACGGCAGCATCCTCTGCCCTGTAGCACTGCATTAACCGTGACTGAGCGCAGCTCAGTGAATCATGCGAGGAGATATTCTCGATGTTTGACTGTGATGGCCCAAACTCGGCCGCGGGCTGAGGCCAGTCATAATGCTTCGTGAGAAGTATCACAGGCGCTGGTTTTTCAGCTCAGTTTCAGTTTCTTTTCTTTTGATCTCCCTGTCTTGAACCTTTCTGTGTTCAAACGTTGACAGATGATTCATTGAGCTTTTTTTGACGCATGCTGAAAATGTCACCTGCTTAGGTATATAGACAGTTGCATCTGTCTGTTTTATTCAAGAGAGCTTGAGTACTTTATCAATATAAAGTTGTTTTTTTTCAAAGGAATCTTCTGTTCACATTTTAATATAAGAGAACAATTTTCATCTATTCATGTAACTCCAGAACGTGAAACTTTTTTTTAAGGTGCGTTCACACCGGACCTTTTATTTTTGTCGCTGGCGACAAGTTTACATATTAAGTTAATGCAAACGAGCGACTGAGCGATTAATCGCTCAGGCGAAATGTCGCTGGGGCTCTGAGCGACAGCGTCCGAGCGACGGAGCGAAAAAACGCTCTGTCGCTCGAGTTGAGAAACCCCAACTCTCTGGCCGTCAGTCGCTTGTCGCTCAGCGCTGACTGGCTGCCGTAATCTATATGTAGGCCTAATTATGACAACTACTGAAACCATGTAAACGTAATACAACTCCACCGGTCCGGAAGAGCAAAGCCGGCTTTACGTTGACACACACAAACACCGGAGACAAATGGCCAGGCGCTCTGGGATGGAGCGCCTGTAGTTGGTGTCCAACCGGGCAATTCCTGCCTCCGATTCTCGCCAACAGCTCGTCAAACTGGGCCGTTGTCAGCCGCGTATAGCGTTGAAAACGGGAAGAAATGAGCGCCTCCGAGCGACGTGAAATTCACTGGAATCGCTTGAATGACGTTATCAGAGCGATCTGTTGAATTGTGCCGACGAGCGACTGCAGCTGAGCAACCGAGCGATTTTTTTGGAGCGACATGAGCGACAGCGACAAAAATAAAAGGTCCGGTGTGAACGCACCTTTAGAAAATGAAAAAGTAGCAGCTCCCACTTCTCCAGAACTATACAATATAACGGGTGCACGGTAGGCAAGAATCAAAAATAAACAAAACTTCGGGAGTCACAGAGAACAGGCCTTCTATTATTTACCCTTTTCAGCTAGAAGCCATCATCAGCGTGATAACAAACAGCACACGAGACAATAAATATGTGAGGTTCGAACAACAATCAGCAATAAGAGAATCCATCTGTCAATTGTTTGATGCCCACAACAAATAAGAAGACCTGCTCTCTGTGAGTGCCGAAGTTTTGTTCCTGATCTTTTTTTACTTTCAGAAAAAGCATTTACATTTAGAATTTTTGCTATTAAATATGAAACCATTTATAAAACCAATTAAAAACCGTTTCCATTTTTAACGGAAGACATAGTGATACATTTCTATTCAATTAAACCAGAAAAGAATAAAAATTGAATCTCCATTTTGCCACCATTCAGAATGATATACAACAGAACAATGAGAGAATACAGACATAGTCTAATTTGTAAAGAAATTCAATTTTACGTCCTTTAGATACAACTCAAGTGTTTTAACGGCATATTCATCTCTATGACAGAAGAGAAAAAGTAATGAAAGCATTTAGATCTGACTGTTTTGACTTTTTTGCATAACTTGTTTGAAGTATACATATGTGTGAATTGTAATTAAACAAGCTTTTATGATACCACATAAAAATCGTCAGTAAAGAATGATGAAATGGCAGCTCAGTTTGCACTCAAATATTTTTTTTCTTTTTTCAAACCGAACCAAAAAAAACAACAAAGACAGGAAAACATTAGTCTCATTAGAGCTCCTCAACAATAGCTGAAAGACATTTGCTTCACAGTGTGTTTGGCTGTGCAGAGACTGCTAAATGGCAGATTGTGAAACACTAAATGAGTGCGGTGCCGCTCTCATTGTGGCTTGGTCTATAAACACAGGATCTGATTGGGTAATCGGTGTCTCCACTATGGTCTCTTTACCAGTAAATTCACCCTGATGAACTGGAGAGAGCTCCCGAAAATAACTCTCCAAGTATCCACAGAGAAAAGAGCTGAGTACTCCTCGACTCGGGACTAATATTAACAGGGAATTTCCAATGCATTTGCATAAATGTACAGTAATAATTATCTCTTTCGATGAGCGATAATTTTGGGTCACCGGTGTGTCGTAGAGGATGGGCGGCTCTGTTGAGGGTTCCTGTCACAAAGCGTTTCACTTCTGAAAAGAGGGACAGTGACCTTAAAGAGCGGTGACTTACAGAGAGTCAGTGAGGCAAGCGACAGAGCAAAGCAAAATGAGGACACTTCACCTCTCAGCCAACGAGGCCAATAACAGCACAATAGACAGTATATGAATTTAGTATTTGAGTACGCAAAAGCTGCGGAAAAAGAGGAAAACAGGTAGTGTGTGAAATGTTTGCCAGTAAAGCACTGTTTAAAAAATTGGCAAACTTAGGTGGAAAAAAAGTCAAACACACAGCCCCGCGGACTGATATGGACTATCTATTTGGAGTCAGATACTAAACTTCAACACCAAACAGCCTTTTATTCAGTGAGAGCAACAGTGAAGGGTATCATCTGTTCCACCAATCTTGCTGGAGGCCAGCGTTTTGTTCACTTTGTAGAAATACAAAGGGAGTTCATACAGAACAATTTTTTTTATTTGACTTTATTTCGGTTTTCTTCTCTCTTTTTTTTCTTTTTTTACTTTGTCATGTGTGCCAGTATTGGTCCCAGCCTCTTTAAAATAGAAAATGTAGCAGTGTTTCTGCATGTAAACATTTCCAAAAGTTGTCAAATGATAATAGGAAAAAGATTATTCATATGACTACAAGCACTTTAATTTCATTTTTTTGCTCTTCACGTGTGTGTGTGTGTGTGTGTGTGTGTGTGTGTGTGTGTGTGTTTGTGTGAGCATAGTTAACTGAGACAGATGTAGTCTAGAGACAAATAGGATGGTGAGAGGCTATCGGCAGATGAACCAGAATTTGCATCTCCAGAAGTGTGTCAGCCACACGGGACAGCCCCAGACCAAGAGCCTTTGACCTTTTGTGCTCTATTTTATACACACATACTATATATGGACATAGGTAATGAGGTGGTTATGAAATGTACTGTTTAAAATCTGTAAATGGCGAACATTTCGGGGAGCTGACGTTGCTCAAACATCAGGCGGTGTTTGAGGCCTGTCTCTTAGCTACATATTCCTTTTTATTATTTTTATTTTCCCATTATGTTACTCGATGTTGTGTTATCTGTTTCCTCTTCCAGTAATATTGCATTAGATTTCCAATACTCGTGGTGTGTTTTTCCATCTTTCACAGATCAAGACTTCATGGGCTTTTTAGATGAAAAATTATCAATACAAGATGAAGCATCAGCAAAAAACGCGGTGACACATTGCCAACATGCTCTCGTTCCCGGTGCCAGCATCAATAATTCAGCCACTAGCTCATAACTTTATTTTCAATGCATAATTGAGGCCAACCAATGTTTTCTTCGGCCATTTATATGTCGGGCAACTTTTAAACAATAAGAGGAGCCGTCCATTAAGCTTTTAACATCTACTCTTTTTTTCTTTAGATGCTGGGAAGTATGGAGAGTGGGGCCTGTTTTGTGCTTAGTAATGCGAGAGGTGGGGGGGGGGGTGTTTTCAGGTGTTTTCTCTCTGCAGTTGGAGCGACTGTAAGCATCAAAGTCTATATGATAACTGTGGGAACGCTGTGGTGAGTGAATGATGAAGCGTAGAATCCACATTTAAAAAGTGTGGTTTGGAAAGGAAGGGGGTCTCGGGGTGAGGTGAGGTTTCGGTACCTGCAGTCTTGAATGTGTTTTGTGTTTGTTGTATACTGGTGTGTGTGTGTGTGTGTGTGTGTGCCAAGTGGTTTACAGTATGTCTTCTTGATTTTTATTGAAATAATTTCGCAAATATCGGAGATATCCTACTCCTCCAATCCGGTGACTCGTTATATGACCTGATTGCATCGCTTGTGTGTTTTGCACTACTGCTTAATAAATAATGATTTACTATCTTAATTATATGTTAATCTCAAAACACATAGGCCCCAGCGTTATGACTCTCTCAAGTCATATTGCAAATTTCCCGTTTGCAAATATTTATTGAGGATGACGTCCTGAGAGGGCTATAAAAGTGAATGGCGATCATTAAACAGAGACTATCTGTCCACAATATCTGCACAAGTGTCAATATCAGCAACACAGGATGACCCAGCGACTAATCAATTATTTGTGCTCTTTTTTTCTTTACATGAAACAGGAAATAGATTCAATTTCAAGTTTTTAGAGAGGTTTTCTCTTGAAAAAAAAGGGAATCAGTACATCTTTTGTGTCCATTTCAATATTGCCATAAAAAATATTCAATTAATATTGTTTTTTATTATTATTTTTGATAACCAGGATTAAGGACTGTTACAGTGGCTTTATGAACCTATGACCACCTTACTCTTACAAATGCCCTTTGCTGTAACTGTGGGGGTTTAAGAATAAGAGTTGTGGCCTAAACTGTTCAGGCCAAAGGTTATGTGAAAATGTTATGACCGCCTTTCATGAGCTGCATTCAGTTTGAGGGGAGCACATGGACTCTAAACTGAACTCTGTATGATGATCAAATTAATTTAGATAACCATTATCTGTGTCCTGTAGCTCTTGTGAACTGCTTGCTGTCGCCATACTAAATTATTTCCCAAACTGATTGCTTTGTGGAGCGTGACTCACCAATACACTGGAGGGAATGTTTCAGACTTTGCAGGAAATCGAGCCCAATGGTGTTAAAATGAGGGCAAATAATGGAGCAGATCACTGGAGCTATTTTCTTCTTTCTGCAAATTGCTTTATCTCCCACTGGTATTAAAATATGTCATCATAACTAATTTGACAGCGGTGTATTAATGAAGGATCATACACTCGCTTACTGTTGAATCTGATTATAAGCTACAGTAGGTGACTGAAGAAGGTTTTTTTTTTTGTTTTTTTTTTGGGGGGGGGGGGGGGGGGGTTGCACACAAGGCTTAACATGGAACCTGTAAAACTGTTGATAAGAAAACCAAAAGAGGTCTTTGTTTTTGCTCCACTGAAAGACAGGTGGTGATTGCACTGGTTATCTCCCCTACTTTGTTTGAAGTTGTCATCATCACCCTTTCCCAAGATTGCATACTTCAATTTGCACAAACTCAGACAGTGTTTATTACGTAGTAAAAAAAAAAAGCCAGCATGCATACGCAAATTGGTCAGTTTTGGGCGACCTGATTGCTGGAGTAAATGTTAGTTAAGTACCTTGCTGCAAAACCACAGATAAGTTCAAACTAGACATTGCTTTGTGGTGCAACGTTTCATTTGTTTAGGTTCAATTTTTTATTTCTCTCTTGTTACAATGCTGTGCTCCTGGTCTGGTAAGGTTTACACACCAAAACCACTTGGTTAGTGTAAGGAAAATGTCAAATCATTGTTTGGCTTGAAATACCTTGGTCCTGGTAATCATGGATGGAGATTGGTCTGACTTCCTGTGAAAAATAGAGGGTTTTGTCGCCCACGAAAACAGAAAAACCACAAAAACAATCCCCTCCACCGTCTGATGTGAAAGGTAGCTGAAAAGCATATAATGTGAATGTGATGTGCCAAGTTTGCTACGAATGTCAACCATGGACGTATCTGTGGTTTGCAGAAAGCAAGCATTATATCCTAGGTTTTTGAACAAGGTGAACTGTTTTCCAGCATTGCAATCTATTATTTCTTGTAAAGTCTCAGTGAAAGCACAAAATGCAGTATACTTTATTCAAATCTAATTCTATAGTCTTTGTTTAGAATGACACCCTGCAGACTCTTGGGCTGTCATTGAACACTACTGTATGGCGTTAAACCTTGGAGTGTAGTCTGTATCGCTCCTCCTCCTCTCTCTCAGTCTTGCTCCCTCTCTTGCTATTCCTCTTGCTTTTTCTCATTCCAGATCTTTCTGGCGCAAAGATATATTGAAACTGAGAATGCATTAGGATGATTGGGAAGCTAAATTAAATAGGAAATACTGTCTTTTTTTGTAATGAGTAAGGGTAAACAGCGCAATTTTAATCTCAGACAGCGTGTAAATTAATTACTTTAAATAGAGGCGTGTGTGTGTGTGTGTGTGTGTGTGTGTGTGTGTGTGTGAATAATCCGTCCAGCACGTTTGCACGGTTTGTTCCTGACATCAAGGTTGCTGGTTTAATTGAGCCTGTACTGGACCCAGGGCTGAGAGAGCAGGCAGAGGAGCATCGATAAACTATGAAATGGTTCCAATATGGCCGATCGATGAGGCTTTGTGAGCAGGTCCCTTGGGCCTTTGATTTTCCTCTCAAACAACAATCCAGGATCTCTGCTCTTCAAAGGCAAACTCCATCTCTGCTGTTATTGTTGTTGTTGCTTCCCCCATGTTTGAGTGATGTCACTGAGGTCGATTTTATCCATGTCCATAAAGGCTCTCCCACACTTAAATCACCCGGGAGACGGCTTCTGTTGGTCTGTGCACTGGTAACAGCAACCAATAAAGGTCAATCTCCCATGGTAATGGCCAATTGGGTTTGTTCCCATTATTGGCCCTCTGAGCAGTGGTCAACAGATGGAGAGCTGGCAACGCTGACACAAGTTACACTCCAACCTTAAGGAGGCTCTGCTCCGTCTCCAACTGTATCTCTCCCTCGGCTCGTGTTGGCCTGTACATCACTCCATCATGCGCGGCTCCCTGTATAAGGAGACCCGTCGCAGGAGCGTCACAGGAGCGCTGCCAGTGAGGGCTAACCGTCTAACCATTTCAGCTAATTGCCTCATTAATGATTCACCGGTGTTAGGCTGCTCTAGCACTTCGCTGTGGGGAGCAAATTGTTCTGATTGGTTTGCCTCTGTCAATTATTGATGAGGCAGTGAGCTGAAGTGCTAACACCTGGCTTTGGAGGTCCAAATGGCCCTGCATTCCCATCACATACTCTGTTATCACACACCCTGGGACCACATTCAGTCTTGAAGGGGCCGGAGTCTTGACTGCTGTTGTTCCGCGAGAGTGGATGTAGCATGCCCCGGGGCAATGGCTGTGATCTCAGTTGTGAGGATATCAGCTCATAGAACATGGCTCACTGCTGCGTAAAAAGGTGGACATAACAGAGACATGTAGCTTGCAGTGATTCGCACCGCAAGTGGTGGAAGGAAAACTGAGAGCGGGGCCAATGTATATATACTGTATGTGTGTGGTGACAGTAATATTGGAAAAATCTGCTAATGATACGGTGATAACTGAAGAGATGCAATTATAGTTTTGCTGCATCTTTTAGAAATTAGACATTTCTTCATGATTCAACTTTACGTTTGATTAGGTTGAAATTTTGATTTCCCGCTTGTCACAAACCTTGGCTCATGCAGAAAAAAAAATCATGGTTTGGCTTAAAATACCCGTTTTGGATGCCACAACCATGGAAACCACAAAAACAGCTGGCGATATCCCCAGGTGTCCTTAAAAATATCAGTCATTTGGCATGCTATCACCCTCTGATGTAAAAGTCAGGTAACAAGTATTTAATGTGAACGTGATATGCCACATTTGCTACAAATGTCAATCTAGGATATATCTGTGGTTTACAGAGACGTTAACTGCTAACATTACATCCTGGTGACTGAACTGGCACATGTTGTCTCTGTTATCCATGTCTTTGGCAAATGGAGTTGAAATATTAGTTGATGAATTGAGTGGTCGATTGAAAGAAAAATGAATTGCTCATTTTGATAATCGATTAATTGTTTAAGCCGTTTTCAGGCGAAATGGCAAACATTAGCTGGTTCCAGCCTCTTAAATGGGAGGATTTGGTTTTGTTTTTGGGTTTTGGACTGTTGGTTGGATAAAAGAAGCAATATGAAGATGTAACTTTGGGTTCTGAGAAACTGTGATGAAAAACAGCAGATGAATCGATGATAAAAATAATCATTAGCTGCAGACTTATTGGGAAAACTAAGATCATATTAGTTGAATATACAAATTCTAAATCCTATAGCTAATAAAATACACCATCTTTGATTGAATTGGATGTTTACAGCGATGATAATAACTTCAGATTTTACAGGCATGAGCGGAGCTGTAACAGTATGCAAAGCAATGTCAATACTTGCTTTGTTTATGGTGATTTATATTGGGTGCAGGCTAGGCACCTTTACAGTAGGGTCATGTAATTGGATCTCCAGTAGATAGCAGCTGAATTCCACTACAGTCTCTGTGTCTAATGGCCCACCCACAAAGCGCTCCTTCTGGCTACATGAATCATCCTAACACAGAGCGCGAGCTGCTCACAAAACTTTGTGTGTTTCAAGACACAAAATAACAAAGCAAAGCAACAAAGAACGGTATTTTTATGTTTGAAGTTTTTCAACATGAAGAGATTAAATAACGTAGAGGGAAGCAGACACGGAGTGGACTCATCCACATTGAATTTGCTCGTCTCTCCTTGGCCTTAATTGAAGCTGATTAAAGAGTCACCCCCCATGCTGACGCCACTGTCAGTCTGAATCTCAGCCAAGTGGGCTTGCCATGTACACTCACAGGGTGGTCACTCTGCCTTTGTTTTTGCACTGGCACCAGTGACAGCAGAGCCCACCCAACCCCCCAAATACAGTGACTGTGACTCACTGTGTGTCACCATAAAGCCTGGACGAGCTCAGACAAAGGTCCAGTACAGGTCACTCACTGCCTCACGGTCCGTGTGTGTGTGCATTCATGGGAGCGCAACATAAAAGTATGTGAGAGGATTGTGTTCTGAGTCACACTTTAATCCCTTCTTTTTTCTTTTCTTGCCCAACCCCTCCTCTCTCCTCTCCCCTTCCCCACGTCTTTCTCTTTATGTCAACAGGTAAACCCAACGACTGAGCAGTGATGACGTCAGAGCGGATGACCAATCACACGGAGACACCTACAAAGCACAACATTCAAAAATGACTTCACTGAAGAACAAAAGACAAGGCCCGCTGAAATCCCTCGAAATCCCTACAGTGAAATTCTTGAAAGCCTCTTACTACTCCTGTTTCCCTCCCTGATGTTTTACCTCCAGCTTTTTTCTACGAAACATGAAGAAAAGAAAAAAAAAAAAAAAGACAAAAACAGACAGACTCATACTCATGAGATGGTTGACAGCGCCGGATAAATCCATTGGAAGGACTATTTTCACTTTGGTGGGAAGATCGTTGATGCATGCTTCTGTAAATAGATCATAATAAAATCCTATTCTTATTCCTAATATAGGAAACATACCAAGTCGCTCTCACCAACTTCATGTCTGTGGATAGAGTACTCATGGGTAAATATTTTCCATATGAAGTCTTCTTACCTCCTCAGAGATCATGTAATTATCATTTCCGATATCGTTTCTCGACTCTTTGGAGTTATTTGGACTGTAAAAAAATTGTACTTCCTATTCTTCTTATTCTCTTTACATAACGGCCTAGTCTTCCTCCTCAATATCCACATTAGTACATGTAAATAGAGATGAATGAAGACAACAGCATGGAACAGACTATAGTGTATATTTACCACTCCCCTAGTAAATCACAAATCTCAATATGTGGATATTTCAGACAACCTTTTTGGAAGTTTAAAATACTTGTTTTCTGGTAGTTAAAGACATAGTCCCAGGTATCTGGACACTTTTCCTATGTATTTGAATAGATGCGTAAAGGCATTAGCTATAGGTAATGTTATTATTTGACTACCATACAAGGATCAGAAGGCAGCAATTTCTTTCTCATCAATCAGTTCCACCACGAAACAAATGGTCAAACTGAAGAAGGATAGCAGGCGAGTCACCTGAGCCATGAGACCACATTGGCACATATATATTTTTATTTATATTTTGTTTATTTTTTTCTCCCACAATCTACCTATTTGTTCTTTCCCATGGCAATAATCGCCCTCTCCCTCTCCATGAGCGGGTTGTAACTGCTGTAGCAAGAGAGGGCCACTTCCCTCTTTGCATGGTTCGACACGGTGGCCTACACATCCTGCGCCTACACATGTGGGAAAAGATCACCTCGAAAAGTAGACATGAGGACTCTGCCCTCTATGAAGATAACCAAACGGAGTGACAGATAATATGCCAAGCCAATGAACAGACAACCTTAAAGGTTACCCCATCGCTGGTGAAGACAGGACAAAACCTTTGCATGGACAACAGGGAAAATACAAGTTGTTGAACACCTCATCTCCACCATCGTGCATCCTCTACCTCTCAGTGTGTGCTGTGCATCCAGAAAATCGTGACTTATAATCAGTGACCCCCACTACTGTACCCTCGGCCCACTTCTCTGCTGCATGTCCCTAGAGCCTCGTGAGGAGAGTCGCTCAGAACGCAACTGATGGACGCACTTTGCAAGGGAGAAAACAAGACAAACGCAACCACACTCACACATATGAGCGCATGCATACAGATGCACAATCATACACAGCGCCACTCAAATACGTTGCTGTATATATGTACAGTATATCCACTATGTGCAGTATAGTCTCCGATGCTGTACTTTGCATGCTGACTTGTAGATGGAACGTGACCATTATTCATAGAGGAGGTTGTGCAGGTAGTCAGTGGACTGACTCTCTAAACTCTCTTTGTCAGCTTTACATCTCCTAACTTTGATTTGAGCGAATTCATAGTAACATGACAGAAATAGTCTTTCCGTTCCTCTTTCTATTGTGAGAGGTCCACTTGGCTCAAAGGTTTTAAACTCTTTGAAGGGACACGTAACCTCGCCTTTGATGTCAGACAGAACCTGGCCACAGTGAGCGTGGGTAGGAGAAGAGAGGAGGGAAGGCAAACTGGGGCGCTCCAATTAAGTGGCAGCACACAAAGTGGCATGGGGCATCCTGCCAGCAACTGTCTATTCATCCTATGTCAAAGGGATTTGCACATCTCAATGAGTGTACGCACTGCCAGAGAAGTCCGAGAGCAGAGCGGAGGAGAGCAGAGAAAGGAAGCGAGGGCCAGGGGAAAGACTATTTGACTAAAATTTAAGGTCTTCTCCCGCTTCTTTCCACCTTTTGAATATTCTTTTCTGACTGGCAGCCACCTTGGAGACTTTAATAACCCCCTGACCTCAAACTGTTACAGCGTCATGCGGCTCTCTGGGCTGTCATGACCTCATGTCCTGTCTGAGGTTAACTTTGTGTTAATGAGCACGGCCCTCAGCTCGACCAGATGTTCAGGCTTGTGCTTAAATGCTTGTTACCCTTCTATCCCAATGATTCTTTAGTGCCTGCCCGCTACATCTGCACTCTCTATGGACAAAACTTTGTAAAGTGGAGAGAAATTATATCACTTTTTCAATGAAAATAATCCAGTCAATAAAACTTTCGTCAGTGCACCCTCTTTCCTATATCAAGAGACTTTGTCATTTGAGCAGAATACAGGTACTTGCAGATGACTTAATTTGTATGTCCCTGTGTTCAACCAATTTATATGAAGAAACCATCTTATTTCAAATACTGTCAGAGCACCATGTATCACATGAGTATATTTACAGTCAACATGTAAAGAAACTTGAAATTAGGCCTTATGACTTAGCAGTGATTAGTTAAAGAAGATTTAAAAATACAGGAAGGATGAAGATGTCACTCAAACATGAGACGCTATATGTGGTAGGAAACAAGACATTGAGCAAGAGCTGATCTTCTCTGAGCCTCAAGGCTTTCCACTTTCTCAGAAGTCAAACAAAGCCCCGTTTCTACGCAGCTGCAGGTGACGTGTGACAGGTTGATTTGTTGTTTCTGTGCATTTCAATGCAACTGCTACTGCGTTGTTCTGCCCTGACAGTCAGGCAGCATGTGCGCTTTTATCTGGCAATGACCCTGACCAGGGTCAGTGCATGTACGCAAACATGCATAGATGCACATGTTCATATACAGAACGTGTGAACGTGCACCCATAGAGGCACATCCTTGCTCTTTTTCTCTTTCTCTCTCAAACACACATACACACACACACCATGCTAATCTAAACAGCAAGGCTGTATGTAAACAGATCGTCGACATAATGGGATTGTTCAGTGTGCAAACAATAAGCTGTTAGCGTAATCACAGGTCAAAGATATATTACCCAGAGGGCCACGCTGTAGGTATATTAACATGATGGATATGTGGGAGGGAGGAGGGGGGCAGGCATATGAAGGATATAGAGCGCTACTGATTCAGATTTACCCCCTATTGGGCCCCGTCCGCTGCCTTTCTCTCCTCTACCTCCCTCGTACGGGCCCCACTTAATCAGCCTTCCTCCCCCATTCACCCACCTCTTTCTTAGACACTAGGTTCCTACCTTCCTTTACCATTACAGACCATCCCCTGACTTTTCCATCTTCATTCTCTCTTTCCTCGTCCCATTTGCCTTTTGTTCTGGATAGATACAATCTCTGTCAGCGAAGCGGCCCATGCATCTCTGTGGTCAGTGTGAGAGCAGGACAAAGCAGCTCCACAATCTTGTTTTCGGATTAAGCAAAGAGGGGTCTGAGTCATATTGGGCAATTGAGGTGCCTCACCCATGTCTGATACATAAACAAGACAAGGGAAAGAGCGAGGAAGAGACAGCAATTTGTAGCATCAAGTTAAGAGATATTCATATGTTTATATTTCTATGAAAAATGAGAATGTAATATCTCCACTTAACCACGCTGAAAGTACCAGTAGCAGCATACAAGTGCCATGCACGTCCAGATAAATCCTTGCCGTAGCTTACTCCGCTGCGCATACAGCTTATTAACTTATGTCTGCTTTATTTGATTACCATCTAGCTCATTCTCTCAACTGGTTAATAAGTCTGTGTCCTCCTGACTAAACACTACATTAGTGTCATTACTGGCACGCTTGTGTGTGTGCCACATACATCTGTGGACCACTGAAGATACACACTGGGGCCGAGCAACAGAGTAAACACAGAGGCAGGACACCGGGGAGAAAAACAACCTGTAAGACAGACAATAGGTACAAAGGTGGCCAGTCGGATGTCAATAGGAAGGCCCATACAACCCATAGTCTTGGAGATGAGTTAAGATGAGGACGGAAATACACTATTTCTAATTATTTTTTAAAAACGGTTATTATATTTCAACCAGGCTTACTGCTTACAATTTCATTTAGAGTCGAAGAATGCTGGTATGTTAATATATGTAACATTTCCAGCAAATTAAAATACTACAATAAATGTACTTCACATTACATTAGAGGGTTATGAAGTGGAAGGAGCTGTTTAGGGAAAAATCCTATTCATTGTTTCCCACAAACAATGCTACACAACTTAACAGTTAGACCACTTTTGTAGGCTTTTCATGTATTTTCAGCAAATTAGCTTAAACATAGCAACGCGGCTCAGGCAGGCAAAGAGCACGGTAGAACAAAGACGGAGGGATGGAAGTTAACTACGACCCCTAATGTACATTTCTGCAAGAGACATCCAATCAGGGAGCTTTAAATTTAGATATGTGTGCTGCTAAGAGAGCACAAGCTAAAGTTTACAGTGCTGAACAAAATGAAAACACAATCTGAAGCTCAAATTAATTCACTTTTGGATCAACTTTGTTTGAATACAGCAACAGCGGCCGTCATGTTTCATTCCCAACAGCAAAGACAAAGGGTTTAGACTTCGCTACCCCTCTGATTTGCACCTCTGGCTGTCAACAGTGGTCGAGGCTTATGGGTATTGTAGTATTTAGAGCCATCTGCCATGCCAGACTCGTGCAGAAAATTATTTTATAAGTTAAAATACTTAAAAATGGTGGCCGTATCGCAAACCTATATGGTTGTAACATCATCCTGTGTTCCTGTGTTAAATAACATTGAAGATACTGTTGAATCTTCAAAACTTGAATGCAAAATAGGAAAAAAAAAACAGCAATGGAACCAGCAGCTCCTTCAACTCATGAACTCTATAATGTAGAAATATGCAGGGGCACACACATCCATGCTCTTTTCCTCTCTCGCTCTCCCTCTCTCTCTCTCTCTCTCACACACACACTCTGTCCCTGTGTGCCTGTGTCTGGTGGGGTGTCATGATTAACAGTGACCTCAAGCCAGACATCGGGGTAGTGGGAGTTGGGGGGGTCAAAGGTGAAAGGATTACAGTGAGGCAACCCATGTCAACTGCTCTGCTGTAATCCCGACCTCCTGGCCCACCCGAGACTCTTGAAAAATGATTCACGTGAGTGAGCTCAAAGTGTTTACATCATCACATCACTCCGACAAATACTCACTTGTTTGTGTGTTTTTACTGAACGTGAACTGCTTAAAAATGTAGCATGAAAAGCAGAGCGGATTTGGATGAAGAGATACAGTGGATGAGGGTAGTTCTAATAGCCAGACAGTAGCAAAGACAGAGCAGACCTCCTTATGTCACACAGCTAATGACAGGGATGAATAATACAGCCTTTAAAGCCCTTACTCCCACCTCACTCTGGCCTGCGCATAAGCTTGTGCCCTGGGTGAGCAGTTAGCCATCAAGCCCCTCGCTGAGATGAGATGGGCTCACAAGAAGATTTGGCGAGGGGGGGAGACGAGAGAGAATCAGATTAACCAAAATGCCTCAATTGGAGTAAATGCTCTGGGCTGAACTCAGTGTAATACCATTGATAAATGCTGTAAACCAAATCTTTAGCATCTGATTAGGTAATGGAGGAAAACACATCCATTTAGCAGCCATTAGCCGCGGTGAAATAGCCTGAGCGTTCACGTAAAGGGTTGTACGTGAATGTATCAAAACACAAGCAGGCTGTGTTTGTCACAAGCAGCGGGGACTTTCACAAATACCCAAGTTGCCACTATAGAAATAAATAAATGGGGGAATAATAAATCGCCAGAAGCTGTGGACAGGTGGCATTTCAGCCTGCACCGTTTAGCTGTGCAGTCTGGTTTCTGACAGCTTGATTTAGTCTCCTGCACCTGAGCCAGGAAAGAGAGAAAATTAACGGCAGGAAAAACAGCTTAACTAGACTCCAATTTGCCCGCTTTGAAACACAATTGATGAAGCTAATGTATATGGAACACACAGAATGGACTCTCTGGTCGCCAACCTTATTGTGATCATGCAAAGACTGGGACGGATACACAGAGAATTGGCGAATTGTTAAATTCTGCCTTCTGAGCCTGGTTCTGTTTTAAGGGGGACATTAGGTTTTGTCTTCAGGGTGTAGAGTGGAGATTAAAGTGGCTCAAGGGAGGCGATGCTAGGATGCATGCTGTTCTCCCTGCTGTGAACAGGGTGTAATCCTTCAGTTTCAGAGAAGTGAAAAGTTTGCAGAGTCCAGAAAGTTACGCATACGTCCCTTCTGGGCCCCCTACAGAGCAGAGAGTGTGACACAGCGGGAGATAACCATATGCTATCAAAGTGTTCTTCAAAGCTCCCGTCTTTAGTCCACTAAATTATACAGTATCATCACATTCACCTGACAAAAATAGAGGAAACATAATTATGCAGCTCCACGTAGAAAACAATACATACCTTAAAAAATATGTTTTTAAGAAATCTGTTGCCTTTGAAGGTAAAGAGACATTTGATATTTATTTTCTGGCATGACTTTGTTTGAACTTTGTTTAAACAGTAGCCGTGTCGCAATGGCGTGGGTCAGCTCATGATTTTGTATTTACACACGTTGAAAATACTGCTGCTGGTGGACAATTAAAAATTTATGATTCCTATCGCAACGAGCCCCTTCTCTGTTACCAGAGGTTAATTTGTGCTCGGCCCTCATTTCAATTGTACTGTAGTAAATGTCCACATTATTTCCCACATGGGCCTGGATGAGGGGTTTGATTATCCAAAGGTAGGCCTTGGTCGGCTCTGTTATCGTCAGAGGGGTCGTAAGCTGCGGTAACGGCTTCTAGGGTCTTATTGCTATGGCGATCAGCCCCTTGCCACTTGGCCTCCGTGACCCCAGTCAGAGATAAGCTTTATGGGAAAGCACATTAACATGCTCCTGCAGTCGCCTCCCTCCTTTTATCAAAGGCAGTTTCTGTGAAATCAAGTGTTTATGGACCCCCAGTGAGGGTATAGTGCTGTTGATTGCCTATATTAGAGGTTGAGTGTAAATGAGCTGGAGGTGGACACAGGACCAGTAGTAGAGGTGGAGAATTAAGGACGTGATACCGATGTTATTCTCTCTAAATGAGCAATATCTTTAATGACTGCAACGCCCCCTGAGTAGGTTACTGGCCCCTGGATCACAAATACTGTCTGCAGTCTAAATATATCCAAGTCTTCCATTCTTTTAACAAAAACGGACACATAAGAGAAGTAAAATGTGCATAGATGTGACCTTGCGCTATATTTTGGAGTTGTTTGTTCTATTATTTTGACAGTAGATAACAGAATTTGCAGTTATTGTCATCACCTTTGTATCCTATTAACTAAACTGTCCAACAAATGTCTTTTTTATTTTCTTGCACACATGTGTTAGGTTGATAGGGGCATTTTCCTGCGGCTACGAGCGACACTTGGATAAAAAAAACAAATAAATAAATGCTGAGGTGTCAGTGGTGGGCTCCTGCTTGCAGCCTGATCAGTGGTGAAAGATCCTTTCAGTATGTCTGCAATGATGGATGGTGATAGCCCCGTGTCTCTGTACACATCGAGGGGGCCCCTACTGTTGTCGCTGGACAGATAGAGAGAGTGAGAAAGAGAAAGATGTAGCCGCAGCTTAATGTCCTTCTCTGGTGCTGTGCATGCTCTTTCCTATTTGCTTTTCCCTTCACGGCACGGTTAACATCGTAAATTAACCTTTCCAAGCCCCCTGTGCTCAGACACTGGTGCGCAATACAGACAAAAGGGAGGAAAAAAAATAGATCTGTGTTATGCAATGCAGTAGCACCGGTCAGAGACGTAGCCTGTTACAGAATTGAGCTATTCCTTTTTCAGCGATGGGGAATAAAACAACACCCTTTGTTCAGTCAAGCAAACGTTCTATTTTATGTGCATGTCCTGTGTACTCTGCAAATCGGTATGAGGCTGCTTTTTGTTCTCCATCCTAGAAATGTAAATGACACACATGAAAGAAAATGTATTGTAGATCCTTCTCTTCTTAGTTCGAGTCTGTAAATAGGATGTAAATACAAAACAGCTATGCATGCTAATATACAAGCAATTTGTTCAGGTACTTTTTGTAATCCAGACTTCTCATATGGCATGTAATGACGAAAAAAAGAAAAAAAAATCAAACATGGAAAAACATAATAAATTGTGAACAAGGATATGGTTTGTAAACAACTTCAAAACTGGAAAAATATATGTCTTTGCTGTTAATGTTTTCTTACTGATAACTAATGCATTGGCCTGCCATTTACTACAGTGCTCTGCTCATGTTACTTGTTATCTTTTTTATGTTTCATAAGGTAGGGCTGAGGCAAAAAGGACCATAAATCACTGGTTTGTGGAATAGCCGGGTCGGGGAATAAGAGGACGAGGAGAACGATGGCAGTCTGACCATACACTTTGTAGTTTTCTCATTGCCTCTGCACGTTCACATGCATACACTTAATAATTAATTACATATCCTTAGTGTCTAACACAGCCAATAAAATGCCATGGCAAAAAAAAACGTTGCTTAAAAGCAGTAGAAAGTGGGCTGCCATTTGAGTTATCACACCAAAAAGACGAATCACCAGCTTTAAAAGTGTGCTGCTATTTTAAAGCGGCGTACATTTGTGTCTGATAAATGAATGCAAAACCATTAAAAAACCTATAAAGCTGGTACAACAAGCAATTTTGACTCATTCCAAATTCTCCAAATCATGATTTGCAAGGGAAAGAGATTTTGAAAACTTTGAAAACTGTTTTTTTTCTAATACTATATGTCCAGTGAAAACGATGATTGTCTACATGCCAAATTTGCCTCTGCCCTAGCAACTCTAATGTGACATTTTATGAAGATAGCGATGGAGGAAGTCGGGAGAAATCTTTTTTGGTTTCTAAGAGTGTTTATTTTCAACCATGTTAGAACCATGTTAAACCCCAAGGCGCTCATGGTAGATGGAAGTGTCTAATTTTTAATCTGTGCTAAAGATATTTTAAATTTAATAAATAATTATTGTAACAAGAAATCATGTTGTGTCGTGTTCTGAACTGTCCTCTTAACTTGTGCATATTTCCAGCGATGATATAAGACAGACGTGAAGGGTACAATTAATGAAGACAAAGAGAAAGTGAAGAGAATGAAAGAGTTTAATTATAAAGGGCCTTTAGGGGCATTTGTGTCTCTTCTGCAAGTGCTGGGTCTTTTCACTCATTATATCCATGATGAAATACAAAGAAACCGCAGTCTCTGAAACGATGACCTTTGACCCCTGGCTCCCAGCTGTAAGACAGAGCAGAGAGGCTAAGTTTCACTTTACCTTGGCCTTGGCTAAACAGCTGTTGCTTGTCTTAAAAATGTAAGATTATCTGCGGGATTTCAATAATTTTTGGGATATTTGCCGAGGATTTTGTGGTTTATCGATGACATTACTCATCGCCTGCAGTTAAAGGCACGGCTAATAGTTTTGTGAAGGTTATCAGACTCAGTCTTCAATTAATTAAAAGCCACTCACACTCGCGCGGAGGGAGGCAAGACGCGGCCACTTGTGTTTTGCACGTTTCAACAAATTGTTTACAAGAGGACACATTCAATTAGTTATTTCATTATCGCCCTAGGTGTAATCAATTGACAATGCCGATAACAAAGCCACATCAATTTGTGAGCCGACTCCAGCACATTTCTCTAAATGATTGAAGAGGGATTCTATTTTAGGCCCTTGTGAGTCGTCTGCTTTGGCCTTTCAGCAGAAACCTGTATAATGAATCATATCATCAAGTATACCATGAGTATCCTTGCAGTTTCGATGTTCAAAAGTTGTTTGAGTCACGGGGTCACGGTCAGATATTCCACATACTGGTACTGGTACTCTCCCTCGGCTGTGGGGAGCAGGGTTCTGTCTTTTTCTTTGCCCCCCTCCGTCACTTTCCCCTTGAGTGATATATGGCAAAGAAAGAAAGAAGCACTCGCTTTCTCTCTGTCATTCTGCTCTCTCCCCTCCTGTAGCATAGATAAACAATGCGAGTGACAGTCTCTCATCACTCAAGAGGCTGAATCTCTGGCCCTGACCCGATAACATCAAGTGTGTGTGTCACCTGTCAAGTGGCTTCTGTCACACTTCAGTGGGAACTCAAAAACAAGACTGTGTGTGTGTGCTGTCGATTGGGGGATGGTGTTGTGGGTTTAAGAGTGCCTGTTGGCATGCAAGCGCGGGCCTCTCCAGGCATGAGTGGAGCTGAGAGTGGCAAAGAGGGAGGGGGGATGGTGCTTGTGAAGGTATACCAGGAAACTGAGAGAGACGGAGGGGGAGGCGTAACGACCCAAATGAGAAGGACTTGTGCAGACACTGTGAAACTATCTCATTTTGTAGGCTCCGCTGGTCTCATTCTCATGTTCAGAATGGGCAGGGTGATCTGGGAACGCAATTATTTTCACCTATAAAAGGCAACATATGCCAAGATCATAAAAGTTCTTATTGGACAGTAATTTATTAAAGCAAGTCATAGAAATGGAGAGAGGTAGGGCACAAGCTATAATATGAAGGTGTCGTTCTGCTTCTCATTAAGGGCCTGAGTGTCGGTGGAATTCAATACCCCAGGTGCCTGACAGAGGAGGGATAGATAGATGAGCTAAACACAAGATGTTCTGTCTTTATAAGATCCTGGGGAAATGGGAACATTTACTGCGGCCACATCATGACGGAGTTCCATTCTTGATTCATTTTCTGTGTTTCACTGTAAACCTATATGTATCCAAGTGT
Organism: Pagrus pagrus; assembly: GCF_965226575.1. Taxonomy (NCBI): domain Eukaryota; kingdom Metazoa; phylum Chordata; class Actinopteri; order Spariformes; family Sparidae; genus Pagrus; species Pagrus pagrus. The sequence continues at coordinate 25,973,253 of NC_140185.1, read as the reverse complement.
GTAATTAAGCTCACTTGTATCTCATTTCACATACTGTATATCAGGCATCCTTGGTATATTCACTCCCTCTTGGCGCAGCTTTTCAAAGGTAGGCATCTTCTGGAGAGCTTTGAGACTAACAATGATCTACAGCCTCCAAGCAGCACAGCTGCCACTAAGCAGAACTGGCATCCTCTTAAATGGATGAGTGATCTAAGACAGTGTGTTTGTTCCCATATTGTAAATGTTTAAATCATTGTTGAGCTCAGAATGAGCAATAATAAACCATCATTGTGATCCTCACAATACTGAATGATGTGGATTAGCCAATGGGGAGCAGATTGTATTGAGGCACTTATCAGCATCTTCTCATTATCTAATACACAAAGTGCACAGGGAGACGATCGCGTCTGTGGCACATTTCTACCCAGAACAATGAGAGCGTGTGTACCTCTGTTCATTTGTTGCTAGAAATGAACGAGGCGGATATATGCCATTGTCTGGGGTTATTGTAATGGTAAAATACAGTTTTTTGTTAATGTAAATGATTGTAAATGACTCTTCTTTCAGACAAGAGCGAGGTTTTTGTATCCTTTACCGAGATAAATACCATCACAAATGAAGCTGGGCAAAACAAAGGCACAACAGAGAGAAACAGGCAATTGTGACAGGGAGGGGGGGTGTACGCCTATTGTGTAATGTTTGGCAGCGTGCTCGCATGTTTGTTGCCGTCTTTCACACTGACAACCACGTCCTGACAACAGTCGCACTCAACACAAACAGAAACACATACATGCACAAACACAAAGTGATGCTACAGGCCTGAAAATGAGACAGAAAATTAATCACAATGTAAAAATGAATGCATGTGTGGAAAGTTGTAGGGTGCAAAACTGAGTGAAGGTAAACGTTATATTTGAACATAACCCTTATTATATTTTATACTAGACACATATATATTTTAAATGATCATACCTTTTAACCAACTTATCGATATCCTAATTTTTTCCCTTTTCTCTTTCCTTCCTTTCTTCCTTGTTTTTGCATTAAAGCTAAAGAATTTGACATGTACGTATTTGCAATAGCAACAGTGCATCCGGCTGCAGCAGCAGCACCAAGGTGAAGAAAGATGAAGGAGGTTGAACTTCCAAATATGGGTCATGCAGGTCATTTTTTGGGCTTATTTGGTCACAGAAGAAACCAAAAAATACATTATCATGTTCATAAATAATACAGCTGAGGGTTGAAAGTTGCACCTGTAATAAAATAATAATAAGAGGCTCTGTGGTCTGAAGCAAGACAGCACACTTTGATTCTTCTCACAACTGCAGCGCATACAGAAAGACCCTTTCTGTTTTTCTACCTATCTCAATAAAGCCCTTGACGGTATACACTGTGTAACTGCTTATCATTACATTTTGAATTCACTCTGAGCATTTTAATAACAGGCCAATCAATAAAATCACTTAAACATCAACATCGATATAGATGCATTTTTAGCAGTTAGGCGAACATAACTCATAAATTAATTCTCATTATTTCTGCTTAAAATGTACCTAAAATATCTCTGTTTGTATTTATTTTTCAATTTATTTTGTTTTCTTTAGCCACATTTTGTTTGCATTAATTCATAGATTGAGAAGAAGAAGAAGAAGACTTTATCAATCCCCTTAGGTACATGGAATTTGTCTTTTTATTAGATCACATTATTTGCTGTGAAAGTCATTTACTGATATGCTTCAAACGCATAGACTGTTGTAATTTATTTCTTTGCCTTGTATATGCTGAAATTGCAACCTTTATTATTAACATTTTCATTTATTTTTTGATCTGCTATGTTCTATTGTCTTCCTCAACAACCACCACAGCATCGTGTACAAGTGGCTGTGTTTTGGAGGAAGCGTGGTTTGGACTCTGCAGCTGCTTCACTTCCTCGTCCGCTAAGTAATGTTGAGTAAAATGTACTTTATTGTGCTCATACCAGTTACAGTTTTTACTAGAATAAAGTCAATTTATCGCTCTGCACTATATAACTTATTTCAGCAGAGTTTGTACTATCATGGAGTATCTAGTCAGTGAAAAATCACACCATTATCAAACTTTGAATGCATATTGACGTGATGTTTAAAGACCTTTTCTTTTGGTAACTTCTAATTCAACATTTTCCCATAACCTCTGTGTTCTGTTCAATCGCGTATTGATGTAAACTTGGTCAAGGTTGTGCAGGCCAGCTGGTCAGCCTGTCGAACATGTCCAGATCATGTCTGCTGAACTGTCCAGAGAACACAGGAGGCTCTAATCCCTTGTTTGCATTGGGATCAATGTTATATTGATCACTGACTAATTATATAATCATACCAGTATTAATATCAGATGGAATTGATTTCTAGACACTCATTTGCGATATAAAAGTAGCGCAGTTTTCCTTGTGGAGGAGGCCTCGTTCTCATGTAAACAAAGACTCCTTGTCATTGATCCCACTTTCATCTTGTCGCCGTCTTTCTGGCTAGCGTACAGGTAATATATGCAAATTTACAAAGACCAAATGAAGGAGGCAATTTGAAGTCCAGCAATGAACTTCATTAGTCACAGGCATGCACACTTGAACATATAGATGCGCATGCACATACAGCACACACACACCTCCACTCGCACTCATATATGGACACACGCATGCACGCATTCACACATGGATACAGCCCCTTGGACATGTCTCATTAAATTCAGGTGAGCAGATTAATTAAAATGATATTTAAATCCCTCAGGACTGTAAGCTGCACTACCGGTGTGTATGTCACACACACACACACCCACACACACACACACACGCATGCACACAGACACACACACATATACAGGTATGGCAGCAAACATTGAATTGATGGTGGTGGCAAGGCGTGTAATTTCCAGGTAAGCAGAAAGCAAGGACATCTTCGGAGCAACCTGACCACATCTCTGTACTGTAGTCTTTAATTCCAGGAAAAGCAAGAAAAAATTGTATGTTGAAGTAAAATTGATGTTAAAATGTTTAATTCTAAAGAGCTTTTCAGCAAAAGCCTTTTATATTTAGCTGACGTGACCTTGTGTGTCCGCCCCCCCCAAATCCGCTCAGCCTGCTCATCCACAGCACTGACCTTAACTGCAGCTGTAATTGGCGGACCAGAGGTACGCTTTGTTAGCCTTCTGTAAATTCTGTAATAACCTCACTGATTGCCTGGCACTGTCGTATTTTGAATGGTTCTGCTATGTTACGCCAAAGATAAATCAGAAAGGAAAGAGGAGAAAAGGCTCATAATATGACTGCGTAAATGACTAAATGAAATTATACCAACTGAGCGCTGAATCTGGAGATCTTATCAAACTATGAGTATGAAAAACGCATGTCGTGACGTTAAATATTGCCAGGTGAGTCTTTATTTAAACCTACAGTACATGAGTGCGTGGTGACACAGAAAGGTGAATCGGGCACCAGGAAACGTCTGACATTAAGTCAGTAGGCTGTGTATTCTGGTTCCCATGGGATGTTTACAGATGTGATATCAAGAGAATGTCACCTCATACAAAACACAGAGAGCATAGGTGTTATGTAGGAGGTGTGTTTCACATACGCTCGACTTCTTTCCCACCAATCAAATCAAGATAAGAAGGAAACTGAAACTTTGGTACGTGTCTCTTAGCAAAAGGGAAATGATGACAGGATGTGTTAGGTTTACATTTCTTTCTTTCTTTCTTTCTTTCCTTATCAACTTAGTTGGTTTTAACCATTTTTATTTCTGTCACTGCATGTGCAGCCACATTATGCGTTGCATTTTGTGTTTTAAAAGCATGGTGTGCAGTGTAGAGATGGCCAGAAAGAAAGAAAGAAAGACGGAAGGAAGGAGGATGAAATGAGAGGTTTTTTTTAAAAAAGAAAGAAAAAGAGGCCATCAGCTGCCACGCTGTGGGCCGTCTCCTGACCTTCACCTGCTGGAGAGGCGAATTGCATTAGAAAATGACATGTCATTCATCTGGGCTGTACTTGGAGGATCATTTAGCTAATTTAATGATTAATAAGTTTAACACCTCTTAATAATTCCATTTGGCCCTGTGATTGAAATCCTGGCGAGCTGGGCTGAGCGCAGTGGGAGGCAGATGAGGATGTCTGGGACTGAGACTGTCTGTCTGGGACCGAGCGAGAGACAGAGATAGAGAGAGAGAGAGAGACAGAGAGAGAGAGAGAGAGAAAGAGAGAGAGAATCTCCCCGAGGACTACACATCAGTCTATTACCACCATGACCTTTTCCTTCCACTGGATATGCCATTAGAGAGGAAATCTGAAAGTAAAGCCCTTGATTAACACAGTTATCCAACATGTTGAAAGAAAAATGGAAAAGAAAAAATATGTTCCTTCATTAGGAAAATGTTCTGCATTATTAATGTTAGTGAAGCCAGGCTAAGTGGACCTCAGAGCATTACGGATTCTTGGTTTAACCAGAGGTGATCACTGCAGAGACTCGCAAAGTCTGTACAGTACAACATGATTCTACAACAGCGTGACGGAAGGATTTACTGGAATGAAGCCGCAATGATTCAACCTTAACACTTGTTGAGAAAGGAAACCCAAACCTTGACATTTAGTCAAATTTGATGCTGTCTTATCTCCACTTCTGCAAATGCTTAACTATGGCCGCTTTAACAGATTCTTCCCTGTGTCGAACACCATCAAAATACATCAGACAAAAGCTGAGCGTCGTTATTTTCACATATTGTAAAGTAAAGGATGTGGTCAGAACTTTGCATATAATTGGTGAAATACTCCATGTGCTCAGTTTCCACCGTTAACACACAGAGGAAGCACCGTTTCACAGCATTAGCATGTCAGTTCTCACGATCTAGCAGCTCTCACAGAGAGTTAGTGGTAGTGCTATCCACTGAAACTCATGACAATATTCTGGGGGTGAATGCGAGCCTGAGTTGTGGTGAGAATGCAGTCAGGCTCGATCACAGCACAATGACATATAGCTCGTAGGTGGGATGAGTTCATTTTAGCAATCCAAGGCGATCCAGCTCTAGAAATGCACACCTCTCTCTCGCTCCTGTTGCAGTTTCACCTCAGAATCTCCACATTTCTCAGCTCTCACAGCCGAACGTCGGCCACAAGCTGAAACCGAACGATATCACTGGAGCCTGCGTGCCTGAGGGAAGCAGCCACTCGATATATACTTGTTAGATCTTAGTAAGCCTGCGTCCTGATGGAGTAGCTATTAAAAGGCACCTTGCTCTCTTGTTTCTTCAGATCAGATCACAAGAAAACACTCACAGAAGGCTTTGATGTGCAACATGGAAAACAATCATGTTCACCATAGCATTAAATTCAGATTGGATTTGAATGGGACTTTGCCCCTTCTCACCTTGGGGTCCACATCTCCCGATAAGCCCATTTGCTGTGGCCTCTTGTCAACTAACTAGACGGCCTCCTCCCGCCCATCGAAAATAACACAGCGACCTTGTCACTTTCTGCTTAGGGACCTCGTCGCCTTCTTACTCCTCATGACCCCGTGCCACACAAGGTCATGACTCCCACTCCCACGTTCCTTTCCTTCTCCTCAGAGAAGCGAGCTCTGTGGTGTTTGTGTGAATGCCGAGCTGAACACAGAAAGACCTCCAGACAACCTTGGAGGGCCTGTTCCAATCTATACAGCCAGCAGGTGATGCTTATCTGTGGTATGGCAGGAGGGAGTCCTCTCTAATTGTGTGAAGCCACATATTGTCAAGGCGGACAAAGAGGGTCTATTAAGTTCATGATATAAGGTCCAGGTGAAGCAAACCAAAGACTAGGACTGTTTGTCAAAACCAGCTTCTGCGAGTGTGTGTGTACCATGCGCACGTAAATCAACGTACCATGAACAGTGTCTTCAAATTTCTCCACCAATAACAAAATTGTTTTCTTGGCTCAATAGGAAGCACAAAGGAAACTGGACTAAACTGAACTGAACTACGCCCAGCAAAGCACCAATAGTGTGAAACTCCGCCGTCTCTTTCTGCTGTTTCTTTTTTGTAACAGCCCTTTTCTACATCCCACAAAATTCCTGGCGCGCAAAGTAAGTCTTGTCTTCAAAACAAACTGGTGTGTCTAAAGCATCCAGAGGTCTGTGGAGGGACACGGCGGGAGGAAATGGCTATGATCTCTGTGATGATTTTGGTTGGACGCCGGCACGCATCGTGTGTGTGCTTAAAAGCATCGGCGAAACTCAAACCTGTTCAAAAACTACTTGGGAAAATAAACACAGCTCCCACTGCAAATAAATGTCTGTTTGAAATAAAATGTTGGGCCAATATTTTGGCTTTTCAGTTGTGACCTACAGAGAGAACTGAATACATTTTGTTAATGGACTTTTCGCAGAAGTGGGAACTCAGGGGGATTCTCACTTTGAGGGTGGTGCAGATCAAAGGTTACACACTGCCTGTTTGTTAGGGCAGACGACCAACAGCCACATTACTCTGGCAGCAGCACCCTCTCTCAACAGGGTGCACCTGGAGAACACTGAGACCAGTGTTTTGGCTAGAGAGGTCTGCAGCTTTGCTTTCAACACCTTCACTCCCCCTTTTTTTCTTAGAACGAAGCCAAGTCACTAAACTGCACTCTCACACACAAACATGCATATGCCTTTAGACATCTATCAACATACAGAATGCATACAGAGATGGACATACAGGTACAGACAGAAAAATACTCGCTGATTTGCGTTAATTGCCATTTAGCTGTGGTAATTATTGCTCCTTTTCAACTGAGTCCTGCTGAAGTGAGGCCAAGGGGGTTAATAAGTATTTCATTTAGCAATTATTATTCTATCAGCAGCTTTTCCTCTTCCGATTGGTGTTTATTGGCGATGTAGTCAAGCCGTCGCGGCTGCCCCGGGTGTTTTTAAGTAACTGGTTTCTGTTTTAATTGCCTCCTTCCACCTGTAGAGAGAGGAGTGGAGAGGTTTTCCCCTTCTCACTGACGAACACAGTTGGGCTTTGAGATGCCAGCCGCTCTCTTTAACAGGCCAATGACAGTTTCCTCCTGTCACAACTCTGACTTCCTGTACAAACATAACCTCATTAAAACTGCCACCCTGGTCTGTGGGCGGGCCTCCCGGTCCTCCCCTCCAATTAAGAGCAGTAAGGGCTGTCTCACTGACAACTCCCACTTTGAGTTAAAATCCGAGCGCTCTGGGGGCTAACGCCATGTGTCAAAACATAATTATGATCTCACCCATACCTCTGTCCAAAAGAGAAGGGGGAGTGTGAGGGAGAAAGAGTAAGAGAGAGTGAATGAGAGAGAGAGCAGGCTCGGGGTCGGCGAATGGAGGCAGTGGAGGGGATAATGAACTGAGAGGGATAATGAGAATATTTGACCATAGTGCGTTATCACCCCCTCCCCCACGTGCCTCTGTCTTCAAAATAAAGTGCAATATTTATTCTGTGTACATCTGGACGGGGCAAGGGCATGCTCGTCACATGTCTGTTGATGCTGGTTCCTCCCAGCAGCGAGGGTTGAGTTCAGAGGTTGAGAGGTCACAGCCTGCCCGTGTACAGGATTTCTGAAGATGACAATTCACCCTGTAATCCTTTCACATTCACACACACACACACACACACACACACGCACGACAATACATATGCAACCATGTGCGTGCTATGCAATCAATCCAAACTCTTATCCCAGCATGACATACGAGACATGTTTTGCATGCCAGTTCCTCCAGCTGATACAAGTTAGCCCCGTTTTATCTCGGAGGACAGGGGGCAGGGCTGAAGAGGGTGAGGAGAGGGGAGGATGCAGGAGGGAGGTCACAGAAGACTCTGACACTAAAGGCCACCCCCTGTCTGCAGCGCACAGCGTCGCGGCGAGGCCCCGGTGACCCAGTAACAGGACACTGCAGGGGCCAACACACTGCAAGCTGTGCCCACTGTCACAGCTGCCACTCAGCGAGGTTTGATAACTGACAAAGGATGCTCCTAATGTACCCCACCATGTGAACCACACACTGATAAAGGCTCTTTAATTAAACCTCCATTTCAGCAAATTAACAGTGCAATTAATGCGGTTGTAATCTACCGTGTGCTGAGATCCTTTCGGCACACGAGGATTTCCTCTTTTATTGCATTTGGGAACAACAACCCCTCCCCCCGGTTTTGTCCTTTTCCTCGCTCGTCCTGTATGACGGGGGGGTTGAGGTGGTGTTGGAGAAAGAAACAGACAGGTGTTCAGGTGCGTGATGTTTGACATGCTCACACAGCATGCGTTCATCACAGGGAGGAGACGTGTTTGACAGCAGCGACTCCCTGACCATGATTACATTATCTCTTGGTGTGCTGCTGAAGGTCAGGGGAGAACCCCAGATAACGAGGAAAACCAAACAGTTGTGAGTCAATTGTAGCAAAAAACTGAAGTTAAATCATCAAAAAGAGCTTTGCATGACTTTCTGTCTTGAAATTTAACTTTTTGTAGTTTTGGAAACAGGAACTTTTAAGCGTGATGATCAATAATTGACATTTAGTTACAAATCATTTGGTCTGATAACATATACTGTGGACTGTAGAGATGTTGATGGTCTGCACTGCGGATGGTGTGTCCTATTGCTCTTTATCATTTACTTTACTAACTCACACTACAAAGAAAATGAGAGAATGTGGTGTTTTTGTGACAAGACCTGTTTGGAAACACCTTGAATCTGTTGGGACATTTATCAAAATTAGCTTTTATCTTTTCCATGATTAACATGCATTTCACTGTAATAACCTGCAGTCACACTGGACACATCTGTTGGAGTGTATAGTGTATAATCTTTGCAAGCAAAGACCTTTTTTATTTCATGCATGTGCCCTGATGCATTCCTGCACAACCTGTTTTTTTATGGCAATTGATGACAGCTTACATCAAGTGAAATGTATTTGCACATTAGGGAACAAAAAAGGCGCAGGTTAACCTAAATTATCCTCAATAAGAATAAAGGAATGAATGAGGCAAAGCTCACGCAAAATCCAATTTGCAAAAAAAAAACCTAAAGTCACCTTGGGAGGAGCCTCACAGAGAAGGATCCTGTTCCCAGCACGGTGTCTAAGCAAGCAAAGGCTGCAGGGATCAGGCAAACAATGCTTAAATATTATCAAATTAGCACATGAATAAAATCCAAAGAGTAAACCATGTGAGAGTGCAGTTCAGATTTGGCATGGGGCAAAAAAATGTCCAGGGTGGACAAAGTACAGGGGAAGAAACAGATAATTTAAGGTCAGCAGGACAGAAACAAAAATGATCCAAGTGCACAGCCTCATAGTGAAATGCCAGTCAGATGTAAATTGCATAAAAGAGTAGCTCCTTCATCTCCTGGGTATTAACACAGTCTAACTTGGCTGCAAACAGGAGACCGCTCAGATTAAATATGAAATATTTGTCTGGGATCCATGAATTATACAAAGCTTGGCACAATGATACAATTATCTACTCATTTTGGGTTTTTCTTGTGTGCGGTTCAATTTTTGTTGAATATCAACAAACAGAGCAGAGACAAAACAATAAACATTAGCCACATAGAGATGTCAGTTACAGTAGCTCCAGAGCCATTATGTGGCATTCCCCCTGGGGTGGCAGTGTGACTGGAGAGGGGGGACGCTGGGATAAATGGGCCCAGTGTTTGTAATGGAGAGGAGTGTGGCTGCCAGCCAGGGATTTGAGTTAGCAGGCCTTGTCCTGGAGAGGAACACTTCACACTCTGCCAACTGGGGCTGCCCGTGCAGGGAATGGCATGGGGAGACCTCTCTTTTCTCCCATCGCCTTTATCCTTGTGTGTGTGTATGTGTGTGTGCATGCGTGTTCATTGTGCTGCGAGAGTGTATGCATGTGCACTCGCGTGTTTAAGGGAGAGTGATTAAGGAGAGTCCTCTGGAGCACGCTACTCGGTCCTCCTCCGTTATGTAGGCTGACAAAGAAGGCGCTGCTCTGGCCTGTTCGCAGCATTTCCAGCTTGAGCTGCGGGGTAGCCATGGTGAACTCGTGTTGAAATGCCACATAGCGGGAGCCGCTACATCTCTGTTGAGGAGGTCTTCATTTGGCTTCAAACATTCGATTTTAACTATCTGTGGTCAGAAACAGGCAGGCCGGTTGGATTTTACCTTTACGCACACATGCACGCATGCAAGCAACACAGAAACACAAACACACACACACATTCTAATTGCTGTAAGTGAGTGAGCGTTTGGAGCGGGTGGACAGGTCTGGCTGAGTGGACGGTTTCACGCGTTCATGCACTGCTGCTCCAGCAGCATAATGAGGTGTGACGCATCAGACTAAGTGGCTAATGGGGTGTGAAGTCATTAGAACACTGCCTGTATCCCTCCAGCCCTCCCTGTCTCTAACTCCATCTCTCTATGCAACTCTATTTCATTTGTTTTCAGTATCACCACGCTCCCCTTCCATCCATTCACATTTTTTGGTCAATGCAATCTCTTTCGTCTTTGTTGTGCCATGCCACGATAATCAGTGTTGTCAATCATTTCATCATTGACGAGTCATTGTCTGCTGTCAAATTCTTGTCTTTGTTTGCCAACTCACTTACATGTTACCTAACCATTGTTTTTCCCCACCGCCTTCCAGCAGAGACTTTACACAATACATATTAAACATGGAAGCTGAATCTATATTTTTTTGGTTCTGCTTATAAACCAGACAACAAAAAAAGTTTAAGAAGTTTGTGACAGTTTGCTATAAAGTGAATGACTACCAGAATAGTGTAAGACAGCTGCAGTTTTTTTAGCTTTAGTAGTGTAAAGCTATAAAAAACACACAGTGAATAAATGGTAGAATACAAATACAACCCACACATAAACACAGACGCATATGAACATTTGAACATGCATGAGCAAATGGCGATACACATGAAGAGAAAACACAGAGAGGGGGAGGCTACCATCTGTTCTCTGGGATCAGACATGGTTGTAAACAGCTTTAAGAATAGAGAACAGACTGAAGACAGTGAAACTAAATATCTTTGTCCTGCTGTCATTTTCCTATTTGGCTCCTTCTAATCCTCAGTTCACTCTTGCCCACTAGGGCTCACACGCAGTCATCACTATGTGCCCTTTGACCTGCCGGAGCAAATCTAGACATTAGGAAAAACGTCATGAGACATAAGGCCCACAATCGAAAAATGCTTGGCTTGCGTTTTAAATTTTGTTTTGAAAAAGTTAACTTCTGTGAGTGGATCTTCATGGCGTGAAGCAAAAACACTACAAACATTGAGCACAAAGTTCCTATTTGTGCGAGGCCCAGTGACCAGAGCCATACAGTACAACTGTTTTTGGCAACATGTCACTGATGAACCATGTACAGACTCTCCTTGAATCGGTCTAAAAGTTGAACACACGAAACCATTAGATGTGCAGATTTTGAAATCTGCAAATGCATGTGCTTGGAAGTGATGTAAAACCAAGGCACTCAGCTTGTCCTGTTTTCCACTGTCTCTGCTAAGTGTGTCTGTGTGTGAGAGAGCACACCTGCAGCTGTGATATCAGCCCCCTGCGTAATTTCATTAACCTTTATACAGAACAGTGCATGTACAGATCCTCCCAGCGGATTATAGACAGTGAGTCCTCCCACACACCTACTGAAAGTTACAGCTGTGCTGTGTAAAAGTTAAAGGCGATAAAATGGAACATAGTTGATTTCCAAGATTTTGGGTGCTGCTCAGGTGATAATCTTTACTGTTTTGGCACTTGCCCAACATAAATAGCTGTACTCAGTATAGACTGAGACTGCTAAACAATATCTTAACCCAACAATACTAAATAAAATGTGCTGAAACATTCTTAACTTTCTCTCTCGCTGTTTAGCGCCCTTTTGTCGAGAGAATTTGTTCCTCAAAAAGTAGTGTAGGTATTTAGAGCGCCAAATATGGACATTTTTAAACTGAATAACGGAAGGGAAGTAATGGTGGCTGTAAACACTGTACTCTATTTTTGACTCTTTCTCTATTTCTTTCTCATTATATTGCTGCTTCTCACCAGCAAGCATTTTGTGAAAGGGGTATGTCTTTTGGTAAGTAAACAGGGGAGTGATGTAAGAAGAAATGTGAGTTGACAAATAAAAGTGCAGAGAAAAGTACAACTCAGAAACCTTCTCTTCAGGTTGGAAAACGTGTGTGTGTGTGTGTGTACATCCACACATACAGTATGCAAGCCTGATAGTGTGGGTAGAGAGAAGTCTGAGAACGCAGTGAAACATCATATTCCCTCGACAAAGGCAGACACTGTCCCCAGGCACTGATCCAGGTTAACTTTCACATTCTATCATATAACAGTGAGGTCAGGGGCTGCGATAGGAGAATCTGATTCCACACCAGCCCATGGTGATAGCCCTTCCCAGGGAGCATGTCTCCTCCCACCAGGGAGAAGGAGATAACACTGACAGGCCGGGAGCTCTCAGGAATCAACAGTTTAGTGCTGCAGACTTCTCAGAGGTCCCATCAGACCTCATCAGCGTCCCACTGTTGGTCTCAGTGAAAAAGCCACACCAGTGGTTTTGCATGACTTAGCCCATTTTGTCAGAAAATCACTTTGCAAACCACTCTGCTGCCTTTTGCTGCTGAAAAGGTATTTTCTAGCATCCCGTATATTTATTTGTTGTCCTTTATTTCTTTGATGTATGAAACACAGGAAACAGCAGGCCTGCTTTTATTTTTTTCAAAGTTGTTGTATTGTAGGATATACAGAATAGATTTTTCGCATCATCTTGCACTAAAGTTTCAAGACTTTGCGAATCTATCAAAATACCGTACAGGAATGAACTGAATCCTTCCTCACCTGCCTCTGCATTATGTTCTTCTTGTATGATATACAGCAAGTGGTGGTAGCACGCAATTTCACCTCAAAAATAATCATAGTTGGAAACATATCTATACATGATCCCATAAAAGGAAACACTTATCACATGATCTGAAACTGAACTAGAAAACCAAATGTTTTTTAAAACACTGCTATCATTTACTACTCGATAGATGTGTCCGGCCCTCGTGCTCAGAACAAACGCAGTTGTTTAAAAAGATCTTGAGCTTTGCCTCTGTGCATTATTCTTGCTCAGCGATTATATCAACCATCTATTTTTCAGCACCACAGCTGTGGTATTCCTTTGAGCCAGCCAAGTTGGGGTACATATTTGTCTAAACATTATTCACTTACATAAGCACAAAACTGCATTTCCTAACAAAATAAACAAAACCAATTACATTTCCAGTCCAGTGCATCGCCTACTACCAAGGGCACAAAACATGTGTCCTTGAGCAATGCACGGAATGTTTCACAGGAACAGCATCCCGTATGCTGTTCGTACGTCCTTAGACATTTGATTCCAGGTTTGAATTTTCCGAATGTGGACAAAGTTCACAAAAAGATAGAAACATTTGGCAGAAGCTTCACCACTGCACCGATGAAAATGGAGAAAATGGAGAATGAAAATGCAATATCACCTCCGAATATGGTCTCAAATCCTAACGTATTGAGTGAATAAACAACACAAGTAGAGACTGAAAGGCTTCCACATGAATGAATAAGAAAATAGGATGCCAATGAGTAACGCACCTAACTAACTAGCCACAGCTGGAATACACGCAATCAGACTGCTTAGTTGGCAGTATGTGGGAATAAATAAAATAAATAAATCGGCCTTTATTTGTTGTATTTAGTGTCACAGTGCAGTGCATAGGTACGAGGAATCAGGATGTAAGTCTAGGAAATAACCTTACCCTCTTAAAAAAGGAATAACTGTAGATATTTTTTAACCAATCGCACCAAATTCTAATTAATACCTATCATGGGGTCTGCCTCAGTGCAACACATTACTACACGCTGGCTGACAGCCTGACATATCAACACGGGCTGGGTGCTACATGTGGAACACATTTAATTTTCAGCACTCTCCAGAGCAATCCATGTGTAATTAGATCGATACTCACATTTGACTATTTAGCTTTTAATATGAAAAGATTAGAGGTGCCTCTAAAAGGATTAAATGTTCATTTGAGGACCACCGGCGTGTGGCCATTACTCTTGAAAGGATTAAGTAAACTAATTAGGCAAAATTTGCATCTGGAGCTAATTGGGTGTATACATTTAGAGAATTGGAGAGATCCAGAACAGCAGGGTCTTGTTTTATCCTTCCTCGCCTTTCAGATGGAGTTAAATTGTCTGCTTTTTAAATTGTGGTCCTACACAGCCAGAAAGATTATACCATTATGTGACAAATCAGAAGATATTTACGGACTAAAACACTAAAACGTCATACAGATAGTGGAAACCCTTGTTGAGAAGTAGTAGGCATCATTATGGAAAAAAAAAAAATCTGATTAGTTCGTATGAAAAAACCATACAGTGCAAATACTGGCTGTATTGGCCTTAGCCCCTGTTGGAAGTGTCTGGTCATCTGTGAACAGCCACTGCTGTGGAGCAGCTGTGGAGCCATATGCACTTGGCTGCGGAAGTGTGGCCTGGGAAGGAGAAAGACAGGAAACTGGGGCCTTATTAAACTGGTGCTAAACCAGGTGAGCAGCAGTGCTCAAAAAGCAGAACCATCAGAGGACAATTTCTTTACAGTGCATGTGGCACTCAAGCCAAAATGTTGAATAATACTTCAGCAATGCAGTCCAAACCATTTGAACATGTCCACAATTTTGGCAAAGAACTTAAGAGTGAGGCTTTGTTTATTCTTTTACTTTCACAAGACACTGTGGCGCAGGCCTCCAGCTTATCGCTGCAGCAATTTTCCAAAACACCAGAGAGCAAACAAGCAAATCAAACAAAATGACATGGTCTTCAGCCCTAGGCCTTCTTCAGGTAGTGTTATTATGTCATTGGTGGGCATGACCCTTATTAAACAGAAGCCAGCAACCTATATATAAGTTAGCGGCGAACAAGCAAAACAATCTGCGAGGAGGTAAGAAGTCTGTGAGTGTTTACTAGAAGAACATGGCTCCACATGGCCCAACAGCTCCTCCATGCTACGGGTGCCCTGATCTGTTTATGGCTATTAAAAAGACAAAAGTGATTGAATCAGAATCTGTTTATTGAACAGTATAGTGTTTGACAATGTGCGTTGTAAATCTGAAATAAAAACCAAACTATATGCAGCAGAGCAGCTGTCCCTGAGGTCTCCAAGTGAAGGGTCATACAGATTTTTTTATCTTTTTTTACAGAGTCAAATCTGCAGCTACTTTGAAATCTTCGCTTTTAAAATGAAAAAAAGCAGCGTGGCTTGTTAAAAAAAAACTTGGAGCTGCATGATCAAGCTCGGCAAAATAGATGTGATGACAATATTTGGCACAAGCTTAGTCTTGCAGTGTGGAGCATAAACCAAGCTTCATCGAAGCACACACTCACCCTTCACTCTCCCTCTCACTCTGTCTCTTCAGCCACTCTTTCCTTCACTCTAACTACCAACTGATAGCAGTAATGGCGAATGACTCGCTCTTGCACTTCCATTAAACCAATGGCTCCCCCCTCTATTGCGTGTCATTCTGTGATGTTCATGGCCATAACAGGTGGAGTGAAATTCACTTGCCATAACAGTCTTCCTGTAGTCCATATGTCAGAGGGACGCTCTATGGCCTACCCATTGCAGAGGGGTCAATCTCTCAACCCTAATGGCCCTCTTCGGGTCACGTGACTGCCAAGTACTCTGCAACACTCGTTACAGCAGATAGGAGCAGGAAATGATTATCAGGAGGTCAATTTATGCAAGAGAGAGGCGGAGTGACAGAGTGAGAGGTCAGAGCTCGTCCATATCTCTAGGCATTAAAGATTGACATGCAGAATCTGAGAAGGCCCCCACACTGCCTCACTCCTCACCACACACACGCACTTCTCCATTTAAATATCTGACAGACGATGAAAGTGCAGCCATTAAAATGTCCGCCGAGCGCTTCAGGAATGAAATGGGGGAGATAAAAGAATTCCCCTGGGTAATCAACGGGGCTATGAATTAGCCGTGAGTTTTAGATGGGGGGGTTAAAGGATCCGGTGCATGTTTAACTCATTTGTCGTTCATTCCTTCTGAAAACATCAGTCCAGAGAGGATGCTATGAGCAACTTAATGCTCTCCAACCTATGGTTAAAGGAGGAGGCATTGGCACTTGATGGCACTTGAACCGGGGAAATAATGGAGGGCAAATGCACAGAAAAGCTGTTTACTCTCATCTTGAATTGTTTATACATTCCCCTACGCGTTTATGTGCAGTTTACACAGATTATCAAGCTCCCTCCTTCGGTGATTGTTGGGGGTTATTTGGTTGGTTTTCCTGTGGCCTCCACTGGATAATGAAGTAGCCATCAAACAATTCAAGACTAGGATAAAACAAACCAACCTTCCTAAGCTCTAAAGTCAGCATTGACACACAACAGTATTTTAAACACATGCAGCTAAACCTTTCTCAACCTGTGTTTGATCTCTTTCATTGATAGATATGTTTATGCATGCAATTTATATTCATCACACTCTCATCCTGGCTGGGTCAGGCCATCAAGATCCTCTAGCCCTTTACTTACCGCTTTAACCTTGCTTGTAAGTAAGCTGTACACCAACACCGTGTTAAGTAATCCCTCTTTCTACAACCTTAAACACTGCCATGTGTGAGAAAATCCATGCCTCTGCAACAGAAGTAAATAATGATAGTATCGTGTGCGTTTGCTTCACTTCTGTTTTTATCTTCAAAATCAAAGGTGAAACTGTCAGTGGTTTGATGTCAGGTTCTCACATAAACAAGGCCAAGGCCAACATGCAGAACATGTCAACAGCTGAGGATAATGAAGTCACATATGAAGTAGTATTTTGGGTTGCAATGAAACATGAGATTTAGTTTAGGCTATAAACACTTAGATGATAGTATTTCTCTCACTGGTTTAGGAGTGAGTTGCTGCCTCGAATGAAGAGGAGGACAGATCTTGGGGCCTTGCTTCGGAGCGTGAGCTTTGTTTAGTGACCAAACAGATCAAACTGCAATTCTGAGTGGCCAAAATGCTTTTCCTACATGTGGGCTCAGATGGAGGGACTCAAAGAAGCTTAGATTCAAACTGTTGCTCCTTCACTCAAAAAGAACACAGTTGAGGTGATTAAGACGTATGATCAGGATGACTACAAGACTCCCTGTGGAGTGTAGGTGTACACCCAAGGACATACCGAGAAGAGAGGGATTATTCCAGCTCGTCCTGGAATCACCCAGGAGCTGGAAGATGTGGTAGAGGAATAGATGTCCGGACTACTTTGCTTAGTTTTCTGCCATCTTAGCATTGATCAGCATTAGCTGTGAAAAAAATCAATGGATGGGTGGAACTTTTTGCTGTATCTGTCTCTCTGTGTCTAATTTTGGCCCAATTCCAACACACTTTTTGCCTCTACCACTTTGCACATCTAGGGGTAGGGTGTCCCAGTTCTTGTTGGGACAGAGGGGTAGGGGGAAGTGTTCGGGCCACATGGCCCTCCAAATGGAGTTTTTTTTAGAGGCACTCTTCAAGCTGAGGATTATGAGAACTCTCTGTCATTTCATTTCACAAGCACGAAACAATTGCGATCATTTGGCTGATGTCCTCGTAGGCCAACTAGCTAATTTAATGAATGACTTTCTTGAAGCTGGGAAATTTAGGCTTACTGTAGTTTTATATGGCTGAACCTCAGCTTAAAGTTCAATTTGTCTTATTCCCAACTCTTCAAATACTGACACTTTGGGATGAAGGCCGATCCTATCTGTAATCCCAAAGCGTCACTACTTGACAAGTTTGGAATGCGACTCAATAATCAACTTTCTTACAAATTGGACCTTTAAGTCATAATAGCACATGGTTTTTGAGGGTCATGAAAGGCTAATGACAGAGGAAATTACATCATTAAGGAATGCTCCAGCTGTTTTTAGGTGGCTAAAGTGCAGGCTGGTTGGAATATGAATTTCTCTATTGTGCAGATTGGACGGAGGAGACATAGATGAGCATACAACGGAATTGGTCACATTGAAGTTTCTTTTGCTTTAGTTAGGTCTTATCATGTTGTAACACCATCGCTCTGTGGTAATACATAAAAAATGCCATACTACCATCAGATAAAACTGGCTGCAAGGCAATTTAAACCAGACGTGATATCATTCAGCTGCCTAAGAATGTACGCATTGTGAGCCCTGAGCAGTGGTCCCTTCATGAACATTTTGCATGGGGAACTTGCATTGCTTAGTTGTATCAGAGGTACAAGAGAAAACTAAATTCCTTCCTGCTGTTTACCATAAGATGAGATAACAATTTGACGGGTATAAATGAGCGATGGAATTTGGCCAAATGTAAAGGTAGGTAGGTCGTTGTAAGGAAATTTTCCACACCTTCAGGTGGTTGTGTTGTCAATTGCTCAATAGTTATTCAACAAAAAGAAGAACAATTATGAAACGCTGCACAGCTCTCAACAGTTATAAATAGAGATATAATTAAACTGACCAAAGTGAGGGAAAATGCTATTCCATGCAGTAATTTGCCAGAGATGCAAGATAACAACCAAGTGGAAAAAATAGGTCACTTATGAGCAACACTCACTGGTGCTGTAGATTACACTTCATGTATTTGCAAGAAAACTGAGCCTTTAAGAGTCGAATAAAAATGTTAGCAATGGAGGTGTTTATGCCACAGAGGGTGGTCTCATTATTTATCTGAAGTACTATCTGCAGTTTTCTGGAAAACTTCACACCCACAGACATACAAACACATATGCACACACATGCAAACACACAGCTTGAAGCCCTCATCTTTTTTTGAAAGTTAAATTTTAGTGCTGTACTGACGAATTTAGAAGCAAATAGTTGGCCTTACATTTCATTGCTGACTATATCCAGACCTCGTCTGGATCTCACTATATATTTTTTTAGGGTTACGATCAACAGCACCTTTTAAATTTCTAGT
Organism: Pagrus pagrus; assembly: GCF_965226575.1. NCBI lineage: Eukaryota > Metazoa > Chordata > Actinopteri > Spariformes > Sparidae > Pagrus > Pagrus pagrus. Next base: position 25,954,335 of record NC_140185.1, on the reverse strand, counting down.
ATTAAAATGTTTATGGAATGAAAACTCATTGACAAGGAATGAATGTGCACTTTCACAACCAGCAGCTAAGGTGTTAAAGCTGGGAGCTTGTCTCTGGGGTGGGCTGGACTGATGCTGGCTGCGGAGGATGACTGAGGTGAAAGGGTTAGGAGAGGAGCGAGCACAGCTACAGCGGCCTCTGTCCCAGGCCAGGCTGTGAGCTGCAGCCCTGTGCTGATAAGACTGTAATAGTCCTCCTTAGAGGACCCAGGGCTCCGCTCCCCTTATTAGTCATTTATCACACCTGGCAGCCTCACTGAACCATAATTACTCTTCCCTTATCCCCCCGCACTGTCATGTCCATGAGAGCGAGTGGGGCAGAGGGGGAGGAAGAGAAATAGCTGTGAGAAACAGTGTTCGGAGAGAGTGGACTGAGAGAAGGACAGAGGAGTTAGAAGGAGAGGAAGGAGAAGGAGAAAGTGCTGGTGAAGAACAGTCATGAAAGGACAAAGTGTAAACTAGACGTGTGAACAGTTAGTATCAGTATCAGAGTTTTCACACTGATAGAGTGAGAAAAAGCAGTGTGGGCGTATTAACCTTTTAAAATGCCTCTTTTAATACACCGCATTCATGTAACGGTGGAAAGGAATGTAATCTCACAAATACACCCCTCGCAAACAGACCAGTCTTTGTGCTACAAATGAGAACCAGTTGTTCTGACCACAGCTCTCCCAACAACTAACAGTTTGACAAGACAGGAATTAGAAAGAGAAAGTCTCCTGGTCCATTAAAGTAAAAACAACAATGCAACATTGAATTGACACCAATTTACACTTAGTAACTAACATGGAGAGTACAGTTTTAAGCGCACTAGATTAGGAGTTGCGTGTTTACAACATGTAAAAATTGGCCAGCACATAGGTAATCATAGACTGACAATGTATTTTTGTCACACAGTTGCAATTCATTTTAATAGATGTATCCAAAGGTTTATATGAAGTTGTGGACCAATTTAATTAGCGTGCTGGACGGAATCAGTTAGGGAAATCAAAAGTGACACCTCGTATCACTGTATTGGCAGTGGAGAGCTCACCTCCTCGAAGCCAGAAGTTGTTAAACTTTGCACAACCTCTCCTCCTTTGTCTGTTACAAACAACAATGCTTAGCTTGTCTAAACTGCTCGCCACACTAACATTTCTTTCACGACTGAGTTACAGGGACATTTTCTCCGCGAAAGGTTTTTACTTTGTTGCCACGTGCCTGGCTGTCACGAAAGCGCCCTCCTTGACACTTTAAGCAGATCCAGATGTGAGCCACATGCTTCCAATCCCAAGTTGAGGTCTGCCTACTACACCCCGAACCACCGAACCCTTAATTGGAATCAGGTCTCACACTCCAGTTTGTGGTGTTTCATTAGCAGGAGGGTTTCACCTTTCACAAGAACACAAACATGCAACTTTGGTGTCATTCTGCCCTGAGTATTGTTACTGTATAAATCTATCGTGGATTTATTTTGCTACTGAAATTGCTTTTGATTTTTAGATCATTAAAGTTATTCTCGTCACTGCACACAAGGGATCAACAGATTTTTTTCAGGGCCGTACAGTGGCATGGAGACCAATAACTGATATTTGGAACAGGCATACACTTGCAGTATAAATGAAAATCTAAGTGTCAAAATGTAGAATAACCAAAGACAGAAAATAAGTGCTGTACTTAAAGAAGTATTTCATCGGTGGAATGATGGCCTTTGCATGAAACTGGGCTGTCTATGCAGTAGAAATATTAATTAACAAAATATAAATAACAGAAATGACTAATATCTTTTTTTTTAATTGGCGCTGCATGGCAAAAGAAAACAGGGCAGTGCTATTCCCTTTGGCTCAAAACAACCTGAATGCACTGGGCCGTACCGGACTAATAAACACTTCCACTGATGGTTGATGCTATCAAACAATATCATTACATCTGAAAAGTGCACTAAAATATGTTTATTTAGGCGAGAAATAGATTATACAGAATTTGTTCCTATATGATCATCACTGCCTTCTTTCACAGTTTGATCAGAGTTTTTACAGTACAGACACAATATGGCTTACGATCTTTCTCTATGGCAGCTAAACAGTATGCTTAAATATATTTCTGAAAGCATTTTGGGCAAAAAGTAGTGTAACATAATGTTGGTTTAAAGTTTATCAGCACGAGTTTGGAGAGATGCCGCTCACTCACTCTGAGAGAGAGAGCGAAACGGCTCCACTCTTTGTGTCTGTGGATTCACACAATCTGTAGTTGACACAACAGCCCTAACATCTACCAGACATGACACATGACATGTTTTGGCTGATTCCTGCCTTCAAAAAAAATTGGTAGCCTCTGGATGCGGGCAAAATGGAGAGAAATTAAAGTTTGCTCATTTGCATATACTACCAAGGTTGTAGTTATCAAAGCTGGTAGTACTACCATTTTTTGCTATGTTATAGCACCTGTACTTTAAAAGGGAAATATTGTGCTTCTCTCTGCACTGTTTTATCTGATAACTTTTGTTACTAGTTACTATGCAGAGTCGGATTATTCAGTGTTGATGGGTTGTTATCCGTGACATGAAACAAATCAGATTTTTGTGGGCGGGATATTGAGTAAGGCCAAAGTGAGGTGACCACAAACACAGGATGCTGCATCAAGTAGCACATTTTAAAATACATTTCTGAATTCAGCAATTGTACAAAAAAAAGACAAAACAACAACAACAACAACAAAACACTGATTCTAATAATTGGGAAAATACTGAATATCAGATCTGATAACAGTACTGTACACAATGACCAAGAACCAATTCCTGCACAACAACATTGTAACCGATTGTATGATTAAATTCTTCTACACCAAATTGTACAAGTGTTTCCATAAAAAATGCATTTTTGTTGAGCAACTTTCCCTCTAAAAAAGATAAACATTTACAAAGGAAGAAGAACAAGACTATGTTTTCCTACAGGACTACTCAATTCAGGGAGTACCGATAAAATTACTGTAGACAAAGCTAAATTGTCAAGGAGGTATGCGCACACTCCCTGGATGCCCTGTCCAATCGCAGCTAGTAAGAATCCTGCCAACAGTTGTGTCGTCCTTCACAGATGGAGACCACACCAGGGCTCACACAGCTAAGTCCAGATGTGTGAAAAGAGGAAGAACAGAGGGACTGCAGCAGGAGGGAGGGTAGAGAAAGTGGGAAGAGAAATGGGATTGCATGAATTTTACTGTCATTAAAAAAAAAACCCAACAGATGTGTGAGTCCCAAAGGAAAGACATCTGGGCTCTCTCTCTCTCTCTCTCTCTCTCTCTTTCTGTCCCTCACACACACACACACTTTTCATCAACTATGTAAGGTGAGAAAATGGAGAATGCTCTTGGCTTTTTAAGATCCGTATTGCTGCCTTCCTCCATTTTAACAGGCGTTTTATGGAGCAGCTTCCTTAATAGCCACTCACTTATAAAACAAAGCTGTAATGACATGCAAATGACTCACAGAGAAACACTGTAAAGAGGATGTGATGTATGGGCCGTCTGTGCACCGCAAACACACACAAACACACAAAACCGGAACACACAAACAGTTCCTCACAGAACAACCTACAGACTGCAGTCTCCTTTTTGTCTTCCTTCCACTATAATTACGAATATAAATGAAATACATTACACGATATCTGGCACTGGAAGGGATAACAGACTGGTGCTGTCTATGAATTTTGCTTAATCTTACAATACCTACAGTGACAATATTATCCCTTACTAAACTTAGATTTCCCTTTGAAATGATCTCTGCAGGGAATGCAGTTGATTGGAGTGTAAAACTATAAATCAAGACCATGGAGAGACATTCGCACAATACACAAACAAATCCATACATTCTTTCAGCGCACAGCTCACTTTATAAAACTATAAAACATGACACTTGAAAGTTCTTAAGAGAATCTGTACACAAGAGAAACAGAAAGCAGATCTCCGCATCACTTCTGACTGAGCCACGGGCTTAACAGCAGCAAATAAACAAGACAAGATAAGGAAGAGCGGTTTCCTCTCATGTAGAATTGAGTTGTTTATTACAGAAAGGTTATTAAAAGGTCACCGTGACCCTCTTGTTCCCACAGTCATAAGCAAGGTGTTGGTGTAGCAGAAGTACTGTACCTCTCTGTCTTGATTTGCATGGGGTGGTTTTGCTTTCAGAGCATGAATAAATCAGCTTTAGAAAGTGGTGAGAATTTTACTGCAGAAAACTCGTGATAACGCTTTTGTTTTGCTTCAAATTTGCAGTATCTTTAATTGAAATGTCCATGTTCTTGTTTTCCATGGTAAACTCCTCAATACTGTACATAAAGCATGGCATGATATTAAAATAAACTATTCAAGTATTAAACAAGATTAAAAAGGAGTATTAATTAGGGATGGGGGGGAATCAATTCTTAGATGCATTGTGTTTTCTTCTTCTTCTGTCAGAAAGTCTCATTCCCAACTCATCACATACTGATGCTTTGGGATTATGGGTTGGGTCCCAAAGCATCAGTATTCGACAAGTTTAAGAATGAGACGAGCTGTGGTTGTTGCCGTCATTCAGGACCGCAGGACCTAATTAGTATGCAAAAGCTTGCAATGTGATTGTTCCAACACACAGCAGCTTCGTATTTTTTTCCATTTCCTCTGACAGGAAATATAAATAGATCAGCAAACCCAGTCTGTCATTTTAAGGTCACAGGAGTAACTAATTATACAATATGATTAATTATTTAATTAATGAATCACATTTCAACCAAAACCATGATCTTTGCCTTAACCTAACCAAGAAGTGTGTGTTTCCCTTAACCTAACCAAGTTATATTTTTGTGCCTAAACAGGTCTGCTCCGAGGCTTCTGCCTGTGTTTGAGGGAATGTTGTTTCTCTGTGGATTAATTAAAGAGTATGATCTAAGTGAAAACTTCTGAAATGGAACCATGTGTTAACTTAGACATACCAAAAATCTGTGAAAACCATACGGGGACAAAAAAATTGAGAGTGTGTGATTACAAGCTACTCTGTTAAACACCAACCTAGATTGGGGCCTGAGTGGGACAGATGAAAGGTAGCCTAGTTTTGGCTTTATAGGACATGTAGGAGCAGTATGCCCCTCATCATTATGATAAAGACGTTATCTTATGGTGGAACCCTTTTTCAGAGTTAGGGAGCCAAGTGTTTCTATAAAAATATAAGCCAGGAGACATGGGATTATTACCAGGCTTAGCCGATTAATGAAGAATTGTTCAAGGTGAAGCCATTTTTGAGAGATTTCTTTGTGCCACTTGCCGATATATATTTCATTTTATGATAAGGCATTTTTAGCACCATTTCTTGGAAAGCCAACTGCTTCCAAAAATGTAGTAAAAAGTTTCATTTACCTGCACAGGGGGAGAGTCCCTGCTAATATAAACAAACCACCACATCCCATGATTCAATCTCGACATCTTCTTTTACCTTCCCTCCTACACGGACTCCCTCAGTTCATCTTCCCTCCTCTGTGTTGGTTCAATCTCAAATAGATGATGTGTGTAGATATACTGTACTGCGCTCAAGCTGCCAGAGCATCTGCATCCTGACTCCAATTAGGAGAACAAACCACAGGGAGGCCTACCGAGCTCAGGAGTTCAAAGGTCAGCTGACAGGAAGGAAAGAAAAAAAAGGCAGCCAGACAGACGGCAAGTACAGTAAATACAGCAGTTGAGAAAGCCTTCTCTCTACAGTGAAACGGCCTGAAAGAATCAGTCAAAAGTTTGCTGTCTCTCTCTCACGCTCTCGCTTTCACTCTGCACGTCCCTGTCACCTCTTCAGTCTGTTTCCTCTTCCCTCCTCTCTTCCTTGGTTTTGTTCTATTTATGACTTCCTCTGAAATCTCGGCGTCTCTCGCACACTTATGCGGGGCCATAAATCAGCCGTTGAAAAGGACAGCGGACAGGAGGAGAGAGAGATGGAAAATCGGAGGGAGGCCTTCGCCGTCGTCTGAGCAACCGTTTAAAGGCCCACCTGAGAGCTTTAAAACTGAGACCTGCTGGAAATATTAGCCAACGCAGGCAGACAGGCGGTCCGGCAGCACGCAGCATTAGCAAACGGTGTTGTGACGAGCCATCAGTGTCAACTCTGCTTTGTGACCAGACACCAGACACACACATACACGGAGTGAGTTATTAATTCTCCTCCAGGTTGAATTAATTGCAATCTATTTCAAATAACAAAAGCAACAACTATATATTTTTCTAATTATCTGGCGAAATGCGGTGATGCGGCAGTTTTGTTCACTGGTGGCTGCCTCCAGTAAGAGCGAGCTTGGCCTGAGCAGTTCAGCAGATGCATGCCATGAGACTTGTATGGGACTCTGGGGTGATTAATTTTTGAAGTGTGTTGTAAAGAGCGATGAGATCCATAAACAGGAGAGTACACAACAGGCAATCCCTGGATAGTGATGGTCACAACACAGCTCACAAAGCACTATGGTCACATATAACCACAGCAAAGCATCACTTCTGAAGCTTACTGTAAAAATCAATACCGTCTTTAACATATCTGTACACTTTTGACAGTTATGGGATGGCCTTCTATTTAATCTAATTTTATAAAAGGGTCATGTTTCCTCCACCCCCCCAAGTCTTTAATAGTGACTTTAACATCTTTATTGGCTAAGATCATCTGATCATCTCGATTTTGATAAAAGTTACAGGTACTACCTTTTCTCTCATATGCATCTCCCTCAAGCTCTACACTGACACGTTTCACCAGAGCCTGCCTTAAAAGAAAACAGCGCTCCTTCAAACAATACCCTGCTAATCTCAGGAAGAAAAGGAAACCCTTGAAAGAAAGAGAGAGGGGCACTGTTGTTTCATTAATATGCCCCTGAGAGTACGGTGGCAGTAGCAGAAGAATGAGAGGGGGGTTATCAGCCCTCATCTGTGAGGAAAGCTCCCCCCCCTTCCCCCATCTCTCACTAGACTGTGCGTCCATCAGGCCTCATTACTCTAATGGTAGTGGCAGTGATTAAGGCTTCCTGGCTGCAGACCCCTTTGTTTGTTCGCTTGTGTTTCCCCTCCATAAAGACAGTCTTCAGGATGCCTGTGGCCCAGCTCCCCCCTCCTTTTGCGGGGATGCAGTCGCTGGCAGAGCCCCTTGGACCTTGGAGTTATCGAGGGAGGGAGGGGGTTGGGACAGGTTATCACATTTGAAGAGGAGAAAGCCAGGAACCGCTCGGGTCCTGCACACACACTGATAATATGGCTAGTGAAGGTATTTAGCTGCAACAATGCACTTCTTGGTCTCCCTCTCTCCCCTCCAGGTTATTATGTGGTTGCACACTGTATGTGCCAAAACATACACATGCAGATGCTAGTAAATAAGTGCAATATACAACAATACTTTGCACACATAAATGCATGTAGACGGTTATTTGCACAAATCAAAATAAAAGAAAAACAGCTATACATTTGTACCAAACATGCATAATCACATTCACATTAAATGCTTATACTAGCCACGGTTCACATCAGGAGTTGGAAGGGACAGTGGTAGTGTTATTAGATGTTTTTGGCCAAACCATTATTTCTTATTAACCCTAACCAAATCTCTTTTGTGCATGAACCTAACCAGAGCATAAGTGCAGTGTTGTGACAAGAGAGAAACAGAAACCGGTACCGCCTGACCCCATCGCCATCCACTACATAAGGGGTAAGTGTAGACATTCATTGTTCTTTGTACAACATTACTGAAGCAATCGTGTCTCTGGTCTCAGTCAAGTGTGCAGTGATGTGAGGCACTCTGCCTGGCCTTCTTCAGTTTCACTCAATTCAGTCTTCTTTCTCGCTGCTTCATTCATAATGGATAGCTCTTTGGGTTGCTGTCACCAAGAGTCTATCAAGGACTGAAAATCCAGCTATGGATCTCAGAGACAGCAGTAGTCACTTACAGACAGCAAATCCACTCCCTTTGTGTTCATTATGAGAAGAGAGGAAGTTAAAAACTCAACTTTTGTGCAACAAATACAAAAGGGATTCCACGTGATGGTCTTATGATCACATGCATAAGGGATCACAAGCGAGCAAACTACAGTTATGGAACCCAGATGACTTTAACCACAGTTTACATGTGTGGTTGCTAACACTGAATACTACTCACAGAAGGAAATAGAAAAAAAACACAAAAGAGACGCATTCGTTTGTAGGTCTCAGGTACAAGAATTCGAGCCCCAGACATCAGGTGCAATCTTCCCCACTAAGAGGCCTAAAATGTAACCGTCTCTTAAAAATGCTCATTGTGGCGTGCACCCGTAACACCTCAGGAGGGCCATCAGCTGCCAGACGCTTCAAAACTTCAAAAAAGCGATGACCATGCAGAACAATGCCTGTCATGGGAGATCGTGAAAAAACAACACGCAAACAGAAAGCAAGTAAACAAGCCCAATACGTACACAATGACCATGTGTAAACAAAGAGCGGTATCTGTTTGTCCCACATCTGAGCTGTGAGCGGCAGAGCTGAGCACCTGTGCACAGCTGTTCTCCCCGTGCTGTCAGTGGGCTTCACCAGGCTGGGCCCGTCCCAAAGGCCTGTAACTGGGAGGCCTGCACGCAGTCTGACATCTGGACTACGCAGGAGGGTCGGATCATTCCCATTCTGTTTTTTTATTTAATTTTACTGCCTCTCTTTCTGTATCACTCCATCTATCTCTGTCTCTGTTTTTAACTCCCACTCTCTCCTCCTCCCTCTTTCCTCTCTTCTCTCTCTATCCTTCCATGGAGGGGTCCGCAGGTCGCAGTCGCAAGGGAAAGGATGATGAACAGCTCCACAACCGAGCCAGCTGACTCTTTAGCAGCAGGACTGTCGCCTTGTTCCCTTCATCCTCTCTCTCCTCTTCCTCACTTTTTTATTCTTTCTCCTCACTTCACCTCTCCCCTCATTTTAGTCCGGCAGGACTATTGAGTGAGGGAGCTGAGGGACACTCGTACACGTTCAGCCACAGAGGTGAGCCGCAATGAACGGTGACACATCACAACAACCTTCAGGTCATTAATCAGCTATGGGTGTCACAGTGTGTTAATTTCATGAATGAAAAACACCCTCCATACTACACAGGAATATAGAGCTTTGTGTTTCTGGGATGCAAATCTATCAGTTCTGTCTTATTATATCAAAATAAGAGCGCCTTCCAGCAGAAGTTAAGAGCTACATCATAGCATGGACGCCCTTTGTGGAGGCAAAGAAGTGATTAATGATATTCAGATCTTTGTCCTTTATTGACCTCTTTGTAAAGGTGCACAGTCCTCAGCCTACATCTTGGCTCCACCTAATGAGCTCAGCATCACTGGCTACACTGACTTTGTTTTCACTCTTATAAGAGACAGAACTTATGCTTAAGCCTCTGAAATGCTTTAAAGAGCTGCCATAACCTTCTGTTATTCTTCTAGTTCTTTGTTCTTGTCTCTTGCTTGATAAGGCATGCCAGCCGCCAAGGTCATGGAGACAGGAGTGAGGAGAAGAAGGGGGGCTGGGGGTATTTCTCTGGTGTAAATGAATAGTTCTATCTCTCTCTAGATGAAGAGGAAGAACCTCATCAAAATGTTGTCTCTTCCCTTCACAAAATGAGACCACATTCAAGTCAGATGAATGAGAATTGTCACGCGCAAAATCATAATTACAAGCCCACATATTCCCTCCAGCACCGAGGAATGACTTTATCAGGCACCCATTGGTCTGTTCTTGTGTGTTAGCTATGGGAGGATCCTCTAAGCCTTTCTCTTGTCTGCAATCTGCGATTGTTGTATTCCAAGGGGGGTATCAGGGCTGAAAGGACCGAATTTAACAAACCTAATTATCATGCCTTAATTAGTATCAGGGGTAAACCTCGGTGGGACACCTGCAGACTTAATTTATATCCTGACAAGCCAGGAACAAGTGTTAATGTGCCGTATTTATGATAATGCCCCAAAGTGTGCAGGAGGAGCAGGAGGAAGCTCACCTCAACTCTTCCAGAACAACGTGAGAGGCAGGTAATTACAGGGAAAGGGTCTGAAGTGCTCAGGGATCAGCCCAGTCCCAATGTTGATACACAGCAATAAAATAACAGCATGTGCTGTCTGTGGCATGTAGCTGGCTTCATAACTGGGCCTTAAGTCGTTTGCATCTCAGAAGATTAACATGGCGAAAAGATGAAGCCTCTTTATTTTACAGATCCCAAATCAACAAATAAAAGATAGAGGAGGATTAAAATCAAAGATAATAAAATAACAACAAGGCATCACTTCCAACTGTCTGTGTTTGCTGTCATGCAATTATAAGGGCCCCACATTGCCAAAGACCTCAGCTGAGAAATGCTGGCCTTCACAGAAAATTCTGCTACCACAAATAAATGGGACAATTGTTGTCCTATTAGTCAAAAATAGATGTGCCGTTTGTCTGTTGTGCTACCACAAGCATACCTTTGCGATCGAAAAAATAGGTTAGCAGGGCGGGGATGAAACCTGGAAAATTGTGCATGTTGTGTACAGTGGCTCAATGCACTGGTTGTAAACCACTAAAGACTTCCGGCAGGCCTCGTCAACAAGATTTGCAAAGAAACCAAGCAGAGGGCATATTTCCTCTCATCGGCAATAGAGGTCATGTAGAAGAAGTGTGTTCAAACACACTTCACATTAAAATACATGAAAAAAGTTACCATGATTTATGATGTAGCATCAGGCTTACAGAAAAACTTTAATTAGGAATGTTTATTTAACTACAAACTTATATAAAAAATACAGAAATGTAGTTCATGTCTTTATCAGGCACACATTTTAAGAGTTACCTTATTTACTTTTGTCCTGTAAAATATTACCATTCAACACTTTGTGTCCGTGTGTCAACATCAGTCTGGAGTTTAACACCCATTTGAAATTGGTCCATGCACGTGTGTTGTACACGAGATTTGACACGTATCTTCCAAAACATGTGACGCACACCACAAGTCGCGTGCGTGCAGAGTTTGATTTTGATCATGTGTGGGATTTTGTAGCGAATGATTCGTACTGTGGTGGTACAGTAATTATTCATCATTACATTTCTAATTTATAAATGGGAGGATGTTGCCCTTCAGCATGTTCAGAATAGACAGGTGTTTTCCCTTCAATATGTTCTTCGTCACTTGTTTGAGAAAAGGAAGATTTCTCTCTTTCTTAGTGTGTTCATTTTATGACTTTGCCCACATCACGTTTTTAGAACCGTGGGTTGTCTGACGATTCACCTTTTAAAAGGACCACATTAAAAGAGTGTCGTATGATGTTTTCACATGTCGTGGGTTGACCTACTTTTCAGGTGTTGTTTTTTTAAATACCAAACTATAAATCAGCTTATTAGGGAAAAGAATGCATGTGTGGAAATAGTAAAAATCAATCTCATTATGAATCACTATATTCGGTTTGTAATGACTGTTTTGACATTTTTTGAAGTGACAGCTATCTCCTTTCATGTCATCCTTTAAGGGCTTGATGATGAATTTCATCTACATTTTGATCCTAAATTGTGTTTTTTTATGTTTTGAATGGGTTGAATTGCCATCGATATGCAAACCAGTCCTTTTATTGGTCATTCTAGTTATGTGGTGTGAACTCGCAGAAATATTTTCACCCCAACAAAGTCGTACATCTGGCCCTAACTGTTCTGGCTCAAAGTTGATGTCTCTTTTCCTGGGCAGGAAAATAGATGCCCTGGAACTGTGGATCATCCATCATACACTGAAAGCAGAGGTCATCAGAGAGATGATCACAAGTAAGTGTGTGTGTGTGTGTGGTGTGGTTTGGTTAGGTATGTGTGTGGGATATGTGTGTGTGAAGGGTTGGGAGGTAGGGGCAGGGAGGGGTGTGTTTATGAAGGTATTTTGCTTTCCACATTGTGGAAAGGCTAAATACAGAAGGTTTTTCTAAGCATGTAAACCATCAAAACCCCAAAATCATGGTTTGGCCTTCAGTCTTAAACAGTTTCACGGAAAATTATGTAATTTACATGTCGTGGGTATTTGTTTGTTAAATCCAAGTCTATATTCTGAAGAGCCAAAATCAATTTACTTAAATTACTGCACTGAGTTGTGTAATCGTGCAGGTAATGAAACAACTGTGAATCATAATGGATGTTTTCTCAAAAGATTTATGTGTTTCTTGTTTGACTGACTGCTGCTATCTAACAGACTGCCATTAACTGAGATGATCAGTGTTTTATTGCAGGCTGGTCTGTTGGAACAGAGCCTGCTTCTCTCAGTGACTTCTGAGGACGAATTATAATTCAGCTGTTTGGTATTATTAAAATCACCTATGGTCATTATTTTGTACTTCTTATATTGTTTTCTAATTCATTTTTTTTCTTTTGCTTTTTATTGGCAGACCACACATTTCAAGGTTGAGGGGCAATCAGTTTCATAAAATCCTGGACAGTTAATTTAGGTGAACTTGCAAATGAGCAGGAAGCTGAAAATGAAAATTTGAGACTTTTTAAACAAAAACAAGTAAGCAGTTCCTTAAAATAAGCTTCTTTAAAAGGTGATTTGTGTAAACTCCCCCCCCCCCCCCCCCCCCCCGTTTTAAAACAAGTCCCCAGTCTCTTCAGATGTTAAGGAGAATGCCACAACACAGTTTTGCTGTGAACCCCCAGAAATGTTTTGAGGACTATGAAACGTCACCCCAATTTCCATCGGCGTGAGGGTGAGTAGATAATGACTGAATTTCCATTTTTGGGTGAACTTACCTTTTAAAAGCAGCACCTAATAGGATTAATCATCGAGGCAATCTGGCACATTTTTCTTTACAGCTGATGCGAGGTTGAGGATGTACTTCCTGTAATCACTGAAGTGAATCATGATCATGAATCATTTCATCAGTAACATATAGCAGAATGAGACTCTCCTCAGCAAAAGTTAAGTTAGGAGTTTCTTCTTTCTTCTTGGCCACGCTCATCGAACTGGCATCTACAGTTTGCTTTTCTTCCCAGGGAGGTAGACTGTGTGTGGTCCACTAAGCTATTTGTTTGCTTCTTAATGTAAAAAGTGTTTTCATTTTCTTTCCCTCTTTGTTGAGTTGGCTAACTGTTGCTTGTTATTCCTACAGTGGTAAGCTGCAAGCGTCTGTACTGAAAGTTTTCTGGTTTGACTGAAGACAACGGCCGACCTCGTGGCCTTTTCTATTCCACTGTTGTGTTTGAGGTTGTTAAGAGCTGAGGGTGTTGCTACATAAGATTACACTTCCTGTAACCTTCTGTGCACTGTCTTTGTGGAGCAGCAGTATTTATGCCAGTATCAGGTATTGACAGGTAGCCGTGAGGCCCAGCCGCGGGAGCTCTTTGGGCAGATTGTGAGCAACAGAAAAGCTGGATTGAGTAATCAGGCTGTTGGCAGGCAGACAGAAGCCCTCCAGTCCAGCTGAACTGCTTTAAAAGCCCTATCTGCTGTTGTTCCCCCTCCGCGCTGGCAGCTTATCACCCAGACAGATTTCAGGGGCCTCGAACCGTGCAGAGAGTCCATCCACGTGTGAGAAAGCCCAGGCTCTCGCTCAGACAACATCACCCTGTGCCTTAGAGAGATGGAGATAACTCTTCTGCCCACGTCACCGAGAGGAAAAAAAAACAAAAAAACAAAGCCTCACCTTCTCCCTAGCTTCTGTCGGTGTCATCCACATGTCTGAGGGAAGATTGTCTCTCCAAACAGAAGTGAGGAAGTTTACAGTCTCTGCCTGGGGCTGTTAGAGATGATCCCTCAGGGAACGGAGCCAAGATCATGATCACACCTCCACATGACTGGTTCCATGTCAATAGTATACACGCATGGGCACACACACATAGAGAATATATCTCTCTCTCTGTCTTTCTCTCACTCTCAAGCACACACACACACACACACACACACACACACACACACACACAACATATATGTGCTCTCAACACCTGCCCTCTGAAGGAGCTCTCAGTTAATCTCAACATTAATTATTGACTCTGAGTTTAATTTGAAAGTCAGACGCACTGTAAGCCAGGGGACACTGCTTTAAATAATGTATACGGCCCATTCAGAGGTAATCATATTGTCATTGATTAATATACATTGGTGCTGCGGAGCATACCTGATGTGTGTGGGAGCCAGGCACTGGGTATGATAAAACTTGGCGCTGAGAGTTGGTGTCAGGCCGGGAGCATCTCTAGGGCCCCGTCCTCCTTGTCTGATGTTTCAATCACAGCTTAGGAGCTGTGATGCATGGAGGCATGCACTATCAACTGACTGGATAACATGAGGAGCCCCAGAGAATCACTACCGCCGGTGAAAGAAGCTGGAGAGGAAAAAGAAATGTGATTGGGCAGAAGGAGAGGGAGCTAAAAATCAAAGCAAGAGAGGTGGAAATGTAGAGAAAATACATATTTTCAGGAGAATTAAAATTAAATTGACTTTTTTATATTGTGACTACAGTGGTTAGTAAAAGCTATCTTGATTGACAGTGATTTGGAGCAACAGTACCGAGTGTTTGCGACTGTACACATGAGAAAGAGCTGCATCAAGTATCCCGAGCCGACACAGAGAGGCTGAGGGATTGGGGTGCTAATGAATTCCCACACGCCTGTTGACATCCAGATGCAGATGCCATGTCACCCTAAGTTTAGTTTAGACAAACACAGATCTGCCCGGAGAGGAGCGGGAAGCGCAACTGCTCCCCCGCGATGAAAAATTCATACACCGTTGTTACCTAGACGCCATCCGGGGAGCACAGAGTTCAAAAACATGAACCAATTACAGTCTAAAACTCAACTGTCTGGACACAACACATGCATTTTGATAGACGTGAACTTAGACAAACCAATAAAGAGTCATGCTACACTCTCTTTCTCTATTTCTCTCTCTGTCTCTCTCTCTCACACACACACACACACACACACACACACACACACACACACACAATCTCTATCGGATAGGTAAACAAATCCTGTCCAAGGCTCTCCTCCTTCAGGAGATTGTGAAAGCTTTGGCAAGCTTGAGTGAATATGTTGTTTTTGTTAATACATAAAGATTAGGGAAACAGTCTCTACACTCCTCTCTCTCTCTTTCTCTCTCCCTCATTCTGTCTCTCGCCCCTCTCCTTTCATCCTCCCCCACCTTCTCTCTGAGTCTGGCAGGAGAGGTGGTCTTGTCAGACAGCTTCTCTCCCACGTACCACGGAGCTCTGAGAGGTGTGGAGCAAACAGGCTGAATGCTGCGAGGCTCCTGTCTCTCTTTCTTAAAACCTTTTGGCTGCTGGAAAATA
Source organism: Pagrus pagrus (assembly GCF_965226575.1). Taxonomy (NCBI): domain Eukaryota; kingdom Metazoa; phylum Chordata; class Actinopteri; order Spariformes; family Sparidae; genus Pagrus; species Pagrus pagrus. The sequence continues at coordinate 25,939,048 of NC_140185.1, read as the reverse complement.
CTCTCTGACAGCAGGCCTATGTGTTCTGCTGTATGTTTGACAGGAGAGGAAGAACAGCCAGATACAAAATAGCACCACAGGCTGATGCTTAGCCAATCTATGAAAGCCTCATGGGTTGAGTAAGAAACAATATTCTACAACTGAAGAGGGACAGTCAGTTATGTGTGGTTTATTCGAGACTGTTTACGGGGCTTTTTCTGCTTCCCAACCACAGTGATATGATACTGAGTAAGTAATGGGGAAATGGTGACCTAACTGAAGGGGGTGGTTAAAAGAACGCTCTCTTATCTCGATCTTGTGGTATTGCTAGGGTGGAGGTATGTGTAAGAAGGTGCATGTAAATGTAGAGCATCAGAGAGGAGGCCTTATTTCTCTTCATCAGATATATTTGCTGGAGAGGAGGTGACATTGGCAACTGATAAGGACTGACTCACTGAAGACATAAAATATAAAAAAACAAGTAAACACTACTCCACACCTTTTGACCTGCCTTGTCAACTTCTTTTATTGTATCTTCATCTGCTTTTGGAAACGATAAAGGAAACGATGAATGAATGTAGGAAAATCAAATTAGGACATAGTAGTCAACTATGTAGTGTGCAGTCAACATGTAACATTGCTTTTTCTTTTTTCACATGTTAAAATTTCTGTTCGCACAGAGGCAGGATATACTATAATGGCAGCAGGTAACGTTTCTGCAAACCACAATTACGTCCAAGTTTCACGTGTCATATTGACATTTGTACAAAACGTACCATATCACATTCACATCACATGTTCATTAACTGACTTCCACGTTAGAAGTGGAGGAGATGGTGGAGTCACAGACGAGGAGGCTGCCAAATGGGCAACTGCAGTTCGAGTTTGCGGTGTGGCATCTGTAAGCGTGACAACACTGGCTATCCTCAAGGGGCGCTGGGGACCTTTCCAGTTGTGTTTGTGGGGAAGTATTTTAAGCCAAAACATGATGTTTTCCTCACCATAACCAAGTGTTTTTTATGCCTAAAACTAACCGGAGCATAAGCACATTTGTGTGACAACAGAGGAATAGAATAGCTTGAACGTGCCTGTTTTTTTGCAGAAACCTACTCAGCTAACATTTATCACACATGTAAAATGGCAAATTTCACATGTGATGTTCTTTAGAAAGGGATGTTCAAATATTTCATAATTAATTATTTCCATGCAGAATCGTACGGACAGAGCTTTACCGATTCAGTCATAGAGATTGCTCATAATTATAAAGTGAATTTAACTTTACTCCTGTTTATCAACCTGACTGCAGCGATCTGCGGATGTGACGTCCATTGTCGGGTGTTTATATACTGTAATGTTGACTGCTGACTGGAGCTGGAGGCGAAATGTACGTTGTTTCATGAGCATAACATCACAGAGAGGAGAGGGGGGAAAGAATGAAAGAGTACCTGGTGAGTGCTGAGTTGGTGTCTGCCTTTGCTCGCTAATGTTAGCTTATGGCTAACGTACAGTCAGATAACGTGGCTATTTGAGGAGGATAACCACTGTGTCACTAACCCGGCTACTCAAATGATCGCTTAGCTTGTGGCGACTACACCATTGCTGCTGATGAAAATCTGACATGACTCAGACACAAATGTTCACAGAGAAGGTAATGCTTCATAGTTTTATTTATATCAAGTTTCGTCTCATTTGCCAACTTCCCTATCCTGGAAGTCGCAGCAGCACAACATAATGAAACGCACCGTTGCTATTAGTAAATTTGTGGGATTTCTCTGGGTTTGAACATTGTTGGTAACATTTGGTATAATGTAAGTATACAACTCCTTCATATTTATCTTTACCTCCACCTTCAAGTCAAGTGCGCCAGTGGGCAACCGACACTTCAAGTCATCCAACCACACTCTTTCTTCTAATATTCATCTCTCAACAGGCCTATGAGCCTCTCCAGTCAGCCCCAAAAGGAAAGCTTTTTATCATCCAAATTGAGGAGGAGAGAAAAGCCAAATCACATCAGAGGCAACACCAGCTGCACATAAAGAAGTTCTCCGCTGAACAATGGAGCTGCCATGAGCACCACCTCTGTCTCCCAGCTGAGCCGCGCAGCCAGAGCTTAACCAATCATTGGGGTCAGAGCAGCCGCATGGATGACCAAAGTGCAGCCACCATAATCTAATTGTCATTGTATTGCCTTCCAATGTAAAAGGCATCTCTTTTCAGTATCATGGAGGGATTGGAGTGTAGATGAATAGGTCTGAGGCTTGCGTATGCGACTTTAAACTGATTTAAAGGAGTCTAGTGTAGCATTAAGATGCACTTTGGAGTAGTGGTGTTATTCAGGCTTCACAATGGAGCTCTGTTGGAATGATGCACCGGAGTAATCAAAGCCTAACATCTCCATCTAATCCCAGTTCAACGGCATGTTTACGCAAACTAACACAATGCCAAGAATATGCTTAACAGCAGAGCTCTGATTTAGTGGCAATTAGAGAAATAGAAAAACTAAGGAAAAGTATGTTACGACAAAGCTGAATTTTGTTTTGAGAATAATGTGCAGAAAACACGGGGGGAAAAAACAGTGAAGGACAAAGAAACGGACAAAGGAAGAAAGACAGAGAGGGTGAGAGACAAAGAGAACAACTAAAGTATCTAAATTAATCTCAGGTCATGATTCAAGGTCATCCAGGGAAAGAAATGTCTCTGTTCTTTCTACCTATCCCTGGGCCGTTTTACAGCGGAGGTTCTCTTTGTTTCTGAAAGCAGGGGGTGATTGGCCACTCTCTTTATCTCTTTCTGAGCAGTTTAATCTTATTCAGCACGGTACATATTAAACCCTCTCCGTGATTAAATATGAAAAGAAGAACATTCCTTCAGCTAATTTCAACATGATGACTTGTTAGACCATCTAGATTAATTAAATATTTCATGATATTTGAATTCCCTTGATAATATTGATAGGTCAAACTCTATAGCCAAGTCACTTTCTAAAAGTGGCTTATTGGATACAGTGAACCACTTTTTGAAATTTACAATCATGATGAGTCTTGATTTTTCCTGCTGGACACTGCATGCATACAATTATGCCTTCTTTCACTCATTGGTTTTCCTCCCAACCCCTTTATTTATGCAGATGGATATTGTTTTATTTACAAGTCAGTAAAGTGCAGTCACATCTTGGACTAAGCAGCAGTGACAGTCTACTCTCATATCTCTCAGAAATATGCACACGTATTTATAACACCCCGAGACGGTGATGCCAGCATCCATCTACACTTAGCCGCAGCCTCCTCCTTCATTAGCCAATGGCACCTTTAGCTTATGGTCCGAGCTGCGGCGGTGTCTATAGTGTAATGAAATTTACGAAGAAGAGCCACTTGGTATGCCAGCGATGCGGCAGCAGGTCCCCATGCTCAGTGAAAACCACACGCTCGCTTTTATAGATTGCATAATGGCTTGCATGAAAATGGTTTCACACTAACATAAATCAAATGTCAAAATACAACCGGAGCAAGACAATTCCCGTGGTGCACACATGGACACACACACACACACAGACACACACACACACAAAGGAGCACATTCACACACACACAAACGGCAGATACACATACTCAGAGGAGTCAGCCATCCAAAGAGCTCACAGTCCTGCTTATGCAGATACATGTAGTGCTTGATAGCATACATAATAATTTATTAAGAAATGTTAAATATTCATCAATATTAAATTAATCATTTATAGCAGATCTTTAAATTAAAGGGTGTCCTTGAAGTTTTAGATGTGAGGAGTGTCTTTAGCAAAGAGGCAATCCCCTGTGGACATTTTAAATCTCTGATGTACAACACTTGGACTGCTGTTGTATAATGACTATCCCACTTTGATATTGTCTTTCACACAGACGAAAACACACAAGCACAGAACAAATGTCCCTGTAAAAGTCATTAATTGCTAGTGCCATAATTAATGTCATCCCCATGTCTAGGAAATGGAAAACACTGCTGGAAAGCTGTGGGGCAGAAAATGGGGCAGAAAATGTTTGGCTGGGGGACTTACATTGTTCCGAGATTTTCCAGTAATGTCCATGAAACAACAGTGCCAACGTGAAGTAAACTGAGCTGAAGAGACCAGTATTAGGATACAGTCTTAGTGTGGTCCTTTTACATTTTGAGCTGCTTTGTTTCCATTTTCTGCTACATCATACTTCCAGCCCACAAAATTTTGGAGGCAAATATCGCAATTTTTACACCACTACAGTTATTTCACATCTTTAATTACTAGTTACTTTGCAGATTGAAAGGCGATTACTTGTGACATCTAACCAATCAGATAGTGTTGTGGGCGGGACATTGATAAAGACCACATAGTGGTGAAGACTAAGAGAGATACGCTGCTGCGTCAGAGCCACCGACCCATTCACCAGAATAAGTGTGAGCCAAGTACGCTTCTGCAAAACCACAGATAAGTTAAAACTGGACCTTTCAAAACAACTGATGAGGTAAAGATTGACCTTTCAAAACAACAGATAAGTTAAAACTCAACGTTTCTTTCCTCAACTTTCTGACTGCTTAGGTTGAATTTTCCATTTCTCTTTCGTCACAACGCTGTGCTCATGTTCTAGGCTTGGTCAGGACATCGAAAGCATCATGGTTTGGCTTAAAATACCTGTTTTGGTCGCCACGCTCACGGATGGAGATGGTCTGACTTCCTGTGAAAAGTAATCGTTGATTGACTGCCACTAAAACCACTGGAAATGTCCGCAACTCTCCTTAAAAAACACCCCTATTGACACCACAAAAACAGATGAAAATGTCTCAAGGTGTCCTTAAAAAAATCCAGTGTTGTGACTCGAACTCTGGTCGCCCGTTTGGCAGCCTCATTGGAACTAATAACATTGGATAATTGGTCGATCCCTGAAACGTTGTGAACATATGCCACACATTCTCTGGTTCCAGCTTCTCCAACACAAGCATTTGCTGCTTTTTTGTCATATATCATAAAAACTAAACTTTCATTTATGGACTTTGCTGCAGACATTACACACCACTTTAAGCACTCAGTAATATGTGCTTTACTTTGGGAACGTTACAAGATTAATTTGTGATCAATACCACTATCGGAGCATATTTAATTACACACAGCTTGCAAGAATTAAGTCATCACACTTAATACATGTGCGGCCATGAAGGCAGAAGAGGGGAAGGACGCGGCTCATTGCCAGGGCACACCGGCTGGTGAGACTGCATGGGACACGCTGTTACACAGCAGCTCGGTGCCAACCACACCTGTGCCCACATAGGCGCCACACTCTCCAGGGCACGCCGAGGTCACCTGGGTACTCAACTAGCCACACCTGTCCTTCTCCTCACCCTCTCACCCTCATGTAAGTCCTTGTGGAACCCCCTCCCCCAGATGGAGCACCATACTGTACAGGATGCATGCTCGAAGGGCAGTCGATGTAAAGACTGTTCTTCATTCAAAGTCAGGCAGAGAGGAGAAGGATTTTCTACTCTTTCTAATTCCTCTGCATATACAGAAGTCCCTCTCATTCTTTCCATACCATTCCCACTTATCAGTTCAGCTAATGCCCTCGGGCAGGTGACAGAGAGTCAGGTCGCCCCATCAGTATGGATAAAAGCAAGGTTCGGCACAGGGTTGGGCAAAAAGGCGGCTTATAAAAGATTATTCTGCCATGATAGCAAATAATCAGGAGCTAATTCATTGTGTGGCCCTCTCTCATCGCTACCTAAGCCTCCTTATTAGGGGGCTTACATCTACATCAGCATCTGATGAGGGTGCTTCTCCTCTCTTAAATTTAAACACTGCATACCAGATGGCGACAGCACACTAATATTAGATTTGGCCGTCACTTCTCCACTATTTGTAATAGTTGTGGATGATATAGAGTCAGATATATGTGCTAAATCCAGCGCCTAAAGGATTGAAAGGGTCTTTTGTGTGCAAGGCACAGAGATCAGAGTGTTTCATCTAGATCAGATTATTTTATTGATAACAGCTAGTGGGTGGCAGGTCCTCAGATAAAAGGCTTAGCCCCGACTCATTTCCCTTGTACAAATCCTTCCTCTCAGCACAGGTCATAGATTTTTTTATGTATCTTCAGCAGCAACAGAAAAATGCTTAATGTATTAAAAAATGAAGACTAATGGATGGAGGTGCATTTTTACAAATCACAAAACTCCATATGTGTCGGGCTCTAATTAGTTCTTTTATCATTTCAATGACAAATTTTGAATTGTGTGCTGGATACTTTCATTATAGCCATACATGGATATATCGTACCAGCAGGAGAACCCTCATCTATGTAGCCCAGGCTTCACCATAAATCAGGCTAAATTCCCTAGAAAGAAGAATGCAGGAGGACACTGCACCCAGCACTAAAATAGTATCACCCAGGGCTACTTCTGATTGAATGTTTTATCACAGACAATCCTGAGTGGCGGAAAAAAAGAAACTAATTCATTCATCCTGCTCAAGTAAAGAACTATAACAACCATGTAATTCCTCTGAGATTTCGCCGTTTCAGAGCACTTTGATTTGTCATGTTATTCATGTCTTTTCATCCTTCTTTCTTCCTGCACTCGGCTCCACAGCGCGGTGGGTATCGTGTGCTGTAATTCAGCTTTTTATAACCCCCTCGCTCATTCACCTATTGAGTATCTGCCACTGTAGTACCAGGGCCACATGAGTTCATCACTCCGCCTCAGTAAAAGGATACAATAAGTATATGTCCAGGGCAGCTTAGGAAGGGCATGGATATCCATCAGCAGTGTATATGATGGATCACGGTGGTGTCTGGGATGAATAGACATGCAACAAAAAATACAGTGAGGCCAAAACGGGCAGGAATATACATTACATCCATTTAATCATCCGCGCGTGTTAGGGAGGCAGGCGGGCCTTGCTTTCTCTATTCCTGCCGCCTTCAAAAGCTTTGCGTAGATTGATTATGTACGGAGGAGCAGCGAGCATAGCTGCAAAACACCTGCCAAGAAGAGGAGGCAGTAAGCTTTTTCACTGATACACAAAAAGCATGCAAGAAGACAGCGAGAACGGAAAGAATGGATGACTGCTTAGCTACCCAGATAAATAGCTCTGAGTATGCAGAGTGCTGATGGAAATCTAGCTCCCGAGCACAGCGACACAAAATGCACCACTCTGAGTCCGAATGTGCTGTCTCGGATCGCTTTCCACTTGTGGAATGCTGAGCAGAAGCCTTGACAAGGTGACAGTTTGTTAATCCTTCAGAGGCGAAAGTTCATCAGACAACCGAGGTGAAATGTCAGAGGATATCAGAGTTTTCACAGCTGTGAGTTGGAGGATCCTGAATTACTATCCTGTAAAAGGAAGCCGGTCATTAAGAAGGAATACCAAAACATGGAAAACTGATAAGGTGCTCACTGAGTTTAAAAATCTCATCATCATTTCCGAGCACGTTTCTCTCTTGATGCCCTAGGCCTCATTTAACCTCTGAGTTAAAATACTCACACCTTTTTACACCCACATGAAACTGGGCCATTAAGGTCATCCTGGATAAATGTATTCATGAAGTGCGATCTGCATGGATGGAAAAAAAAAGAGCTGTGAGACAGCGCTGCTGCAGCCGTCTCCGCAGTGATGACGTGATTGATGGTGATTAGAGATCTTGTCTTAAATCGATTTTACAGGACATGTCATCTGCATTTCATTTACAGAACGAGTAGCTGCTCTGTACTAAAATGTAAACATGTCTCTTGCCTGTAGTGCTGTACCACATGTCGGATGTTTAACACCACAGAATGTGCCCCCCCCCCAACAGAAAGCCCTCTAGTTTCAACTTAAATGCTACTTGTCTTAGGTTGGGATTTTGAAGGACTCACACCTAACTAGAGATGAAGACAGAGACAGCAGAAAGAGAGGAAAACAAGGCAACAAGAAGAGAAGCAAGAAGGGAGCAATTTTATAACACTTGAAAAGACACTTTCGATAAAGGGGAGCACAGCTCCTTTTATGTTTCTTTTATGAGAGGATGAAGACATAGGGAGCAGTGAGTTTTTCCAATATACATAGAAAGGTTGAACTGCTCTTTCATCCAGATTCAATGACACTCACTGCTCATGAATACAGATAAGAAACATGCAAATCAAAAAGCCCATGCCGTCATGTTTTTGTTGTTGTACTTGAATCTCTTACTTGAAAATATGGAGTTTGTACTTGACCTGTTAAAAGATAAGCATAATGAGTGGATTTATCATTGCAGCTCAGAGCCTGAATGTGTTCATAGGTCCTGCGTTACACATTCTACAATATATACAGTATGTTAAGTGTATTTTAAAACAATCTATACCAGGCTTCCTTCCTGACTTCCTTTGAGTGGTATGGCAGGCAGTGGACTGTCTCTCACAGCCGGACAAGAGAGCCCTTCTCACCTCTGTCTCATCTGGGAAGCCCTGGGGTTGGGCTGAGGGAAGAAAGAAGGCTAAAGGCAGGGCTGGATGAAAAACGAGGGTGTCACAGGATTGTTGCAAGGTTAGCACACCCGCTAATGGAGCTGTGCTGGGGCAGGGCGCCCTGAGGATCGACCCCGCCAAGGGGGGCATGTACAAGCCCAAGATAAACTACTGTAGGGGGCATGGCACTGCCCCAAGCCCCTCTTCTACCCACTAAGCACTCACACACACACACAAACCACCATTGGCTAGAGACACCCACTCCACATTTATAGCTGACCATCAGATGCAACACCGAGAGATCCCCACTGCTCCTCATAAAGCATTGTGTTTGACACAGCACTATTCAATGTTTATAAAAAGCTGAGTAACACTGTAACTTTACTCTGATAGGCCAGGGTTAGAAGTAGCACTGCACTTCATTTCTTCGCTCACTATTATACTCAACATTCAAAAATGATGACATCTATTGGCAAGCCATTTTGACAGTGGAGACGTTGATATTATTTTGATTCCACGCAGCGATAACTGCTATCCAACCCAAACCAATCTCTTCCCACAGAAAGTAAACGTCTCACGTAAAAGGGGGAAAGAAAATTGAATGAGCAGATCCTGAGCTGAGTGTGAGGGGACCACTCTGTGGTTCATGTTTCAGGAGAATCTGCCAAGTCGTGCTGCTCTTCAAACTGTTCATGTAGACTACATGGAAACATGCCTGTCCTCTGCCTTTTCAGCGGCATAGATTATTTTAACACAGCCAGGTAAATCCAGAGTATCCCAAGAGCTCTGAGGGCACTGCAGACAGCCAAGAGAAAAATGAGAGAAAGTTAAGAATGAGACATATGGCTGACATGCTCCTGCTGTGCGGGGTTGCACCGCTGAGCGGTCAAGGGTGGGGAAATTCAGACAGAGGGGACATGAAGAATGACATGCCCTGGAAGATCTCTTGCTCACATGGGACTCTGAGTTGACAAAGAAAGCTCTGTTTGGCAGAGTGGCAGCCATATTAATGACCAGTTCATCACTGTTTGTCAGGGGAGGGAAGGGGAAAAGATGGGAAGAAGGAAAAACGTTTCCCAGCAGGCCTTTAAGGAGACTGACTTCCTGCCAGGAGCGCAGAGGAATGCTGACATCTTCCTGTTGGCTTCTCACCGGCGCTTTTGATTGGTCAAGAGGGGATACAGATGGGTCAGTAAGCCATGCTTTCATTGGACAGAGGGAATGTGGTAAGGTCAGTGTCGAGTCCAGTCACTGTCAGGTCTGGGGTGAAGGTTTAAATAAGAGAGAAAGACCCTTCATTGTAGTAAGGGACGGAAGAAGGGGGGCTAAAGAGAGAAAAACTTAAAGGGACAGTTCACCCCAAATCAGAAATACATATTTTTTTCTCTTACCTGCAGTGATATTTATCCATCTATATTGTGTTGGTGTGAGTTGCAAAGTTCTGGAGATATCGGCCGTGAAGTTGTCTATCTTTTGGCGGGCAGTTTCATAGGGCCTATTTTATTTCTACCAAACTACACCCGCCAATCTTATCACCGCTCAGAGGGAAGTGTGCATCTATGAGAGGCTAACTTACAAAGTTAACTAAGCTAGCCAGTGTCACATTTGAGCCGAGGACGACGCCATTAATATTCACATCCCGCCCGTTCACAAGCATCTCACATGAGACTCTTGTTGACGAGTAGATGCACGCTTACATCTGCACAGTGATACGGTTGAAAGAAAATGCTGTCTCTTCTCTTTTGGTTTGCATGTTTAAAAAAATATCTACTCAGAACAGAGTTTTGGCCAGCTTTATCACAGGAGACTGGAAAATTTTGTGGAGTTCCCTCTTGAACTGTTACATCACTGCTGCTAATCAAAGTAGTGAACTATATCAGGTAATATCTCAAACACAAAGTGGATGTCTATGTTGGCCTGTGTGCGATCTTGCTGTCTCCGTGTCTGACAGTGTGAGAGGGGAGGTGAAATGGGCTCGTTACAGACAGGATTGAGCCCGCCTAGAATCCAGCAGAGAAAGGCCTGTCCAACAAGCTTCACCAAAGCCTCTGTCGCGGATCTAACAAAGCCCCTCTTATTCGGGGCAGCAGACAGAGGCCCACAGGGAGAAAACCTCAAAGACTTTAACAACACCTCAAACCCCAGCCTCCATGACGGCTTGTTTCTTTCATTACTGAGCTCAAACGGGGGCTCTGTGGGTGCCAGTGTGGGCATGCCCGTATTAAAGAGAAAATAAGCCTCTGCCCACACATTATCGCTCACATGGCACCGACACCCACAGGCATTATTGCGTGGAATTTTCCAGTTCCAGCATCTCATCACCCGGCGTAATATGTTTCCATGTGTGGTGGCAATTAAAGTGCCCAAACACAGGAGTGGTAACAGAAGCCACACTGGCTCCTGTGTACAGAGGCCACCATGTCTCCCCAGTTCGGTGAAAACGACAGCGCACGGCAAACATCTTCCATGAGCAGCGACACTACCTACATATAGCGATGTGGAAACACACTGATGAATGCAGTAGATAGATGCCACTGTTGATAAGATAAGTTAGAAGTAGTCAATCATATCGCTGTCGATGATCACAAAAATATCCAACGAACAAGTGCATGAGGCAGAGATTTTCTTAATTGATCAAAATTATCTGTTTTTCATCTTTCTCTTTATAATGTCTCTCTGTCTTTCGCTTTCACTCCGTCTCTCTTAATGAGACAACCGTAAAAAAAAAAAAAAAAGAAAAATGAAAAAAAATCCAGATTAAATCTGATATTTTATGCCAGAAATGATTCACTTCTGCCAGACTGAAACTGTCGCTGTATTTACTCTGAATCCACATGTGCCCGTCTGCTCCAACTGGCCTCCCCTTACCTTGTAACTGTAGTTCTGGGACATAAGTACCTGGAAGGAACCAGTGTGTTTCCATTTATCCTCCTCTTCTAAGTTTCTTCTCTATTCCTTTTGATCATTGGCAGTGGTGGACGAAATACTCAGATCTCGTACTTAACTAAACGTAGCAATACCACACTGTAGGAATACTCTGTTACAAGTAAAAGTCATGCATTTAAACGTTTAACTGTTAAACTAAAGCACAGTATTTGCATACAGATATACATAAAGTGAAGAAAAATAATAATAAGAATAATGTATATCATATAATTGGATTATAATAATTGATGCATTATTGTGTTTATCACTTTAATGTTGAATGTCGGTAAAGGTAGTGAAACTATTGTTGTCAAAAGCACCGTTACATATTGATACTGAATATTTGAAATGGTTTCAAAACTCGTTTTTTTTTTGCAGTATCGATACTCCACTACTAGCTGTGCTTTTTCACTCTCCTCTCACACAGCAGGTTGACACATACACCGCTGTAGTGCCCACATAGTCTCACCTCCTCCAGAAGTAAATTAACTCAGATGCTAATGAAAATTAAAATGTTGTGCCGTCAATGTTGTGGAATTTTTTTCCACTTGGTATCAAATATAGAATTCAATACCAAGATTAGAGAAAGTCCAGTATTGTGTATTGTGACAAAACCAGGTTAAACTACTTACTGTATTACTACTTATTACTTATTATAGTTTATCTGCACAGTGGCTTGTGCATTTCACATCTGGGATTAACACAGTTTTATCTTAATCAATGATCACATCATAATTTACTTGTTAGATTTTATGCTATTAAACAAAATATGCAAAGTAACTAGTAACTAAAGTTTCCAAATACATGTAGTGGAATAAAACAATACAATATTTGCCTCTGTATTGCAGTGAAGTAGTAGAAAAAATAGCAGAAAATACATATACTGTACTCAAGTTATGTATAAGTACCTCAAAACTGTACTCAAGTACAGTGCTTGAGCAATACTTTATTATAACCATCATTAATAAATGGTTAATTCATAATTAATTAAACTTTAGTTAATAGTTAATTCACTCTCAACAAACAATGAAATGCTTTAAAGTTGTAATGTTTCATTGACACCAGTTGTAACTTTATAATACATAACTTCATAATAAATGGTTTATCAAGCATTTCATTTTTTGTTAACAGTAAAATAACTACAATACATGTAAATTATGTTTAAGTAACTATAAATTGGCCATTTAAGAGAGGTCATTCTTTGTGTGTATCCATTAAAACAGATGTGTATCTTGTGTATGCCTGACGTCAACTAGTTTACCTTGATGAAACCACAAAAACACACACACACAGTCACACACACACAAACATAAGATATATGCACAGAGGTTTTCCAGCAACTTCTACCAAGATTGCATAAGCTAAACACCCACGGAACCGCAAGAGGACACATTCAGCTTCCGCTTTCTTTAAAGCGTCGCTATTCCGATAATCCTTCCACCCACCCGATACCTCATGAGCAATGAGCCTTACCAATACTGAAAATGGACAGCAATCTATCATCTGCAAACAGATCACGCTGACAGCATTGCACTCCTACTTCTCTCTGAAAGTGCACAGGTTCAGTCACTCTGCACAACACCCATCAAACTCTGACCCCTTCATACACTGATGATATTGTGGTGTTTAATCATGGCAAGAGACGTTAAATAAACTGAGGTTACAATGGGCCAGTATAATACAATAACTGTGGAGAACCTGAGGAGAGTCTTATCGTGAAGTTTACAACAGGCCAGAGTGGGGGTGAGAGAGGTGAAGTAGAAGGAGCTGGAGCTGGCAAAAGGCTATCTGGTGTTACGGTTTTGAGGGACAGTGGCAAAGTGCTTTGGGGACAGTGGGGTTAATAGTCCAGGGAAGACAGGCCTGGCACCAGCATGTTATAATAATACACTTGGCAGCTAGAACGGTGTCAACCCCTTAATTCCCCCCGGGAGAGAAGGACACAGCCTAATCTGTATTCAGTCCTGACATTGTCCACATCTGATATGGAACATTAGCCCCTAACTCTCTCTATAGACTAGTGTCCTTCGGTTTATATTACTTTATGTTAATAGAGAGAGAAAACTCCATGTGCTGTCGTTTGTCATTGTTAGCGGGGGTGCTCCCTGAGCCTGTTTGAAATGCATTTGTTTAGAAGAGAAAAAAGGGGGGAAGGTAAACCTGACCGCTCAGGAAGCCTCGTAGCTTCTCCATCTCTATTGATCTTTGATCCAAGCGAGGGCCTACCGTGCCCCCTTCCTCTCCTTGTCCCGCATCCTCGTTCACCATCTACTTTCCATTCCTCTGCTGTATGAGGTCAGCTGAAAGCTGTTCCTCACTGGTTGAGCCATGGAGGGCTAAGCACTGGCATCTAGGACCATTCCCTATCATTCTGCCTGTAATGGTTAATATGCCCGGGTATTTTAATTTCATTCAACTCATTTTCACTTCTCGCTCTCTTTTTACTTTTATCTATAAAGATAAACATTAAACAACTGTCCAGCTTCATCGCTGAGAGGGTGACACTGTGCTGAGAATCAATAAGGAAAAAAGTGGAATTAATAAGAAAAATTAAAAAGAAAAAATCAAATAAAAATTTTAAAAAGAGGTAAAAAAAAAAGTGAGATGTATCACTACCCATAGAAAGAATCTGTTTTATGAGTCCTATCAAATTTACATAGATAATTATTTACAGTAGAAATGAAAAGCACACCAACATGAATAAATATGTTCTAAGCAGTTGCTTTACAAGTGATGAGCCACAGTTACATTGCTGCTCAACATAGCTTGCCTCGTCTTATTTGAATAAAATAAAATGAGGGAACGTCTGGCGAGGCTGGCGGAGGGAATATTGTTTAAATCTGACAATATTCTCTGACTTCTGTTGGAATTAATTCAGCTAATTGTCTTCAGCCCAATTAGAGTCTATTCCCCCTCTGCAGTCTGGTGAAACAGTGCCGAGCTAATTGGATTAAATCTTTATCATTTCCTGGGAAACACGGAGAGAAGGGGGAATATGAAGCAACACTACTGCCTTTTTTAATTAAATCGAACCTAATGACTGTGCTTTTATTAACATCCAACTTCTTCATGCTTCCGTGCTGTAAATACAGCTGAAAATTCGGTAGTACAGACTTTTACACGGCCAATTTATTGACTGTGAAACCTTCTCTACAATGATACGTGTGTGGGATCACGAAAGGACGTGTACGGGTTATCTCTTCTCTAATTTTTTCCACCACACTCACCATTGTGAGCCACTAGCAGGACAGGAGAGAGCCTCATTGTAAACCTGTGAGTGCACAGTACAGTAAAAAGCATGTCCCTGTGTACCTACCAGCCCCGCTCATCCTCTTAAATGCCAATAATAATTAATGGTATTACAGCAGGATACTTCTGAGCCTCTTAAACTCTGCTTTATTAGTGGCCTTTAGATAGGCCAGGTGGGGCTGGCTGTGTGGAGAAAGCAGACTTAGCCAATCCTTACTGAGACATAAAAATCAGGTGGTGATGAAAAAAAACCAAAACAAAAAACAAAAAAAAAAACACAATGATTATGCCGGAAAATGATTCATAAAAACAATTCAATAGCATGCTTCACACGGAGATCATCTACAGTGTCATCAAAGCTGCTGCTTTGTGTTTTTACTGTCTCCCATAGCTGTGAAGGACCACTGCCAGTCATTTGCTACCAGCTCTGAGTTTAAAACAGACTATAAAAGGGCCATTCACATTCATGATATTTATATACTTTCCCAAAGTGTCCAGGGAATCACAGCCAGTGACAAATCCCTCCTTGAAGATAAACCACTTATGCAGAATCAGGAGCTCATCAGAAAAAAAGACTGGAATCAGTGCCTCAACGCAGCAGTCAAGTAGCTATTGCAGAGCTATGGCGGTGAATAATGGCTAGAACAATTTTCGCAGAATGTTATGATGTCACAATTAGGTTGACCTTTGACCATTTGCATATAAAACATCATCACTTCATCTTTTATCCCATTAAACATTTGTGTACAATTTTGTTAGTATTATCATATGAATTGTTGAGAAATGGCCAAGAAACATTTGTGCGAGGTCACAGTGACCTTGACCTTTGACCTTTTGATCAGTTCCTCCTTGAGTCCAAGGCTGAATCCAAATGTCCACTCTCTGGTCATGCGCACTGAGCCCTTGCAGTCTTCAGTCGTACGTATTGTGATGTGTTCACTGTCATCACGTCAAGTCTGAAAGAGCAGGAGACTGCAAGGCCTGTATAAGCCACTGATAGACAGGCTTAAAGACCACAATAATAAAATACATTACCTCTACAGCCTAGACTTCTACATATTTCTGTACCATGATGTGATTGGATATTTTTTCTAACCAACTCGATTCATGTAGTGTTTTAATAAAGTAATTGTTTTAAAAACAATAAATTCTACAACGTCATGTCTGTATTACAATGAATTGTGGGTAAATAAAACAGTGATGTCCACACCGCAAATGTACTCCCTGGAAGTCTGCAGAAAGTCCGCTTGAGGTCCCTAATGGACGACATTAATTGTGGGTTTGGAAAGCCCTCAGCACTCAGGGACCTCCCACAAACTCCTCGAGTCTGCAAGAGTGGTGAAGTCCGGACAGCTGGAAGAAGCCCAAGTGAACATTTGTCCCAAATTTGAAGAAATTCCCTTGGTGTGTATTTGACATATTGCGTACGCAAGGATGAGACGCCCATGAGGTCACAGTGACTTTGGTTAGATTTTGTTGGTCAAAGCTCAAAGCTCAGTTTATCTTGGAGTCCAAGTGGACATCTGCGCCAAATTTGAAGAAATTCCCTCAAAGGCTTCTTGAGATGCTAAACAAGAAAGGGACGGACAGACGGACAACCAAGAATTTCAGTGATGGTTGGTGCAAACGACAGTGGAAGCAGGACAGATGAACAGAGAAAGTTTGACTGCCTTCACACAAACATTTGTAGCCTGATCCGACAAAGTACTCAGCTGATGGCTGCAGTAGTTCAGGAGCAACAGCTGAATATCTTGAGTGATATGGGGATGAGCTACTTAAACAACGGGAGCTGATGATCCAAGATAAAAGAAATTAGAAAACCAGATTCAGTAACTAAACAAACTGGACCCTATCTGTTATTTCCATCTCTATATGACATACTCTGTTACCGTGTTTACAGCCTTCCACAAAGGTCCAGTATAGGACTTGGGTGAATATACTACACTAGAGTTATATGCACTCTGTACTGTCAATATGTACAGTGCATGCATCCACTTAACCTCTGTACATAACAACCATATGTGCAACAATCTCCTGACCACTCAGCTTCTTTGCTTCAGATTGAAGAGCCACTGTATTGATTCAGAGAAACCCAGCCACCCCCCACCCCAACCCCCCTCTTTTAAAGAAGCCAAGTCGTGTGTCCAGCGCTGCTCTGCTCTAAGAATCGCTTCCTTATAGTCTCTGAGGGAGAGACGGGGGAGAGCATCTGGAAAAACAAACAGAAAACCCAGTGAGAGGAAGGTTGGGATGATATACAGCCAGTAGGGAGTACTGCAGCTCACTGCCATGGAGAGTGGATTGGACTGGAGGGCAATAGGGAGCATGGAGGGGGAATGGTGCGCTTTATACTGCATGACTCATGAAAATATAATGAACAGGAGCCAACGACCCAAAAGCCAACATACATACATCTACACATGCAGACACACAGTGTTGGGGGCAGACGCAAACAGACAACACACGGACGAACACAAACACACACACACACACACAGAGCTCATACTATTTCAGATAAAGCATCTGTAACGTCTTTCACTCTGGAAAATATAAAGAGCTCATATGTCAGAATAAATAGCTTGCACTGTTTCGGGAGGACAATTTTGTTTTATTTTCTTTTAAATATAATTTACACACATGTGTATCCATTTTGTATTATATTCATCAAATTACAACAGTTTGTTGTGTTAAATTGTTTGTTTATTGTATGATAATAGATCTGATTTGCATCCCAATATTGTCATGAATACTGTGGGTTTTTTTTCAATTAATTATTCTCCAAGATAACTTTAACAAGGCCAAACATTAAAAAACATTGTACTTACAGATGCTGAATATGCATACTTTTGTGTTTCTTATATGACCTTACACCTTAAAAGAAGCCTTTCACAAAATGAAACTTGATTTTTCTGCAACATTTATACAACATTTATAGACATTTAACTGAAAGCAAAATCTCTTATAGCCTCAGACATACACACACACACACACACACACACACACACACACAAGAGCATGCACACTCACACAGTGGTTTCATCACAACCTGAGTTACCTGGACTGATTACAAGAGTGGAGTTTTGCCTTTTTAGTGACTTAGTGAGAACAGATGGTGAAGCCTATGAGGCAGACATGAAGGGAAAAGCAATGCTTTAGTCACTTAGCTCAGGAGCAAAGGACAGTCATGTCTGATGATGTAATTTTAGTGGGACATGAAATATCTAAACCATGTTATTTCATGCCTGTCTACACACGCGCTTCAGTACAGAAAGGCCCCATGTTGACGTTTCGAAAAAGGATTTCAAGGATCTGTTTTGCATCTGGGAAAATGCTTCATATATATTGAAAAGGACTGCTCAGGAAAATGGATGTCTGAATACGAGTGGGCAAATGACATTGCACAGTGCACAGAGCAAGAGGGAAAGCGATCAATGCAGATCATAAACAGAATACAATAAAGTAATCCATTGCCATTACCAGCAAATGGGCATGATATTGGAGGCCTTTGCAGACTGAGACATGCATTGCTTCAGTTCAACTTGGATGAATGCATGAAGAAGAATGGCCATATAGTGTCTCGCCAATGTGTTGAAGAAAATAAAACATGGCAACTAAAATATGTGTACAGACATGCTCACAAATGCTTTTATTTAGAAAAGACGGGGGGGAATTATTTTGATAAAAGAAAGAAAAAACAATCATGTGGAGACACACTGCTTTCATTGACTACACACACGCACAACTCCTCAGCCAGCCCTGACACACAATCCCTCGCATGCGTCTGTGAAACCAGAGTCCTACTCTGTCACACTCCCAACATCTGGATCTGTTAAGAAAATTAACAGCCTGGCTATTCCACTGTCATTTAACCTGCAAGCAATTGAGCCATGTGTTGAAAAGTTTTCTTGGATACTCATAAGCCTGCTTGGAAAAGTGCCTCCCTGTCATAAATCAGCCGACTCCCTCTGTTACTCCCTGTAGCAGTGTCTTGTTGAAGCTTTCCTCACAAAAGTTTATGTTAAAGCAAAGATGACTGCAACAGCATTTAAAATGTATGAGCGTTTTTGTGATGAGGCTGCGTGTCAGCCGATACAGAATAAAAATAGTTCAATCCAAATTTTAAAAGTTAAATAGATTTATTTTAATGTTAGGCTGGTGTTGAGAATGGGACAGTTTTAGGCAGCATAGTACAGTACATGGTGCACAATAATACAGTATAAGGCTAACTTTCTGGTTTATAATTTATTTTTCTTGTTTGTTTGTTTTATATAATGAGCGTGCAATATTCATATTAAGAAAAAAATGTATTAATCTTTTTTTTTGTTACTTGGCAAAGTGCAGTTTCTCCTCATCGTTTTTCTTTATGAAGAGTTGTCCAGTGATTTAAGCTCTTACTTCTCTGTCCTTGGGATGCTGTGGACACCTATTAAATAATTCAACAAAACAAGAGAGGAGTAGGTAATAGAGCTGAGGCCTAAAGTAACTCAATCAGAGCTGGCTGGCTGACGTTCCCACCCTTGCCCCCACAAACTCACACAATGGATACGCCTGCCACTTCTCTGAGGTCAAAGGCTGTTTGTTGACCACAAACCACATAAAATTGGTTGCTCTGTAGCCATGGCCGGGTGAAGACCACAGGGTGGTCAGCGCGAGACTCTGAGTTGCTATGTAATCATGTTACACTTGCGCTCGACCACCCACATATATCAACAGAATGAATATACTTTCGCTCAACCTACTTTTATGTTTAAATGAGGTCATGTGAGGGAAAAAGAAATTGTCTTTCAGTGGTAATGCATTACAGAGCGCCGTGACATTAACAGTAATTTTCCTTTGACATAATAGAAAGTTCAAAGACAGAAAGTAACCACACTTTTCCTGTCAGTTTCCTTTGACAGCTTTCATAACTAGCCCAGAACATGTGAATCAGAGATACAAGCAAGGTCACAGGTGTTTTGCTCATACTTGCAAAAATGTCTCCTTTACATCCGTGTGCGGGGTAAATGTCAACTTTTACTAATCATTAATAATAACGTCACAAAGAGTGAATACGTACAACCGCATTCTGAAATGACGCAACATACTGCAATGTAAAAACAGATCATTTGTCAATGCATTTCAAAATGACCCATATAAGCACTTCATTGATCAAGCTCCCAAAAAAACAGTTGAAATGGGGCACAAACCCTCACCTCCACTACCAAAATCAGACACTTGTACTGTACTTATTCGGAACAAAAGTCGTTTTAAAACCTTTCAAACAAATTATTTTTCTTGTGAGGAGAGCCATTATCACAAATAAACTGAAAGAAAATGTGTTGTGTTATAAAAATAAACTGTCCCATTCCCCTAAGTGTCCCATTCTGTTCAAAATGATGATACAGTTCTCAGTTGAAAAGCGAAAGTAGAGGAATAAGGCAGAACAAATGTCGGCTTTTGTAAAGCGTTTAAACTGATGAATGAGATGAGGTGTAAATACTGTAGGACAGTACAAAATAGGCGTAGTACTCCAAAAGTAATGAAATATGGTGGATAGTGGATTTTAAGCTGTCCAAACATGTCTTTTTGAGGAAGAAAGGACTCTTGAAGGGGAGAGTGAGAAAGCCAGAGAAGGCGAGCGAGACTATCAGTGAGAGAGACAGACTGAGAGCTGGTCCCAGAAACGCACCACGATCAATTAGTCTAGCTGTACAATAGCCGGAAATATCATATTGGGGTCATGCATTCCTTATCAGCAAGTGAATTTTCACATGCCAGATAATGCTCTAATGATTAATGGAGTTGAATGAATAATGGTGTAGAAGAAGAGTGTTATTTTTACCCCGTGGCAGCTGGTAGCACACACAGTTAACCTAAAAAGTGAAGATCACACTTGAGGGCACTTTCTCAAGTCCTCCCACACATGTTGAGAGATAAAAAGGACCCTTTGGTACAATTAATCTGGTTTGCCATGGATTTTAATATGCATAATTTTACAATGATATTTCACCAAATTCAGTGAATTTCAAAGGACCTCAGCAACAGAGCTAAAAAAATGCTTTAAAGTTATAATGTGTACGCACTTAAGGAGTGCATTCATATTCATTTCAGTGATGCAATAGTGGCTTCTTGGGAACGTTTATATCTATCATGAGCCGTGAGCAGCCATTGCCGATCCTTCAGCTGTACATTTATTGGCGGGCAGTGCAGCACTGCATTGTGGGATGGAGGTGATAGTGATGGCAAATATTCGTCCCCATCCTCTTCTCCAAGCAGGTGTTGTGTGGGTATACTGGCACTGGTGGACATGCCACTCTAATTTCATTGACAGGTTTATGACCTTTTATGTGTCCCAGCTGCCATGTTTATGACGGGCTGACTGTGCGTTCATGTTCAACAACATTAAACATGCATAAGCTAGACACCGTGGCCCACCACACAGAACAGAATGCTCTCTCCAAGAGCCCTGAACATCTAGCACGTGGGACATGGACTCGATGGGAGCTATAAAAACAAGCAGAAATTGAAATACAGAATGACACATGGTTAGACGGGAGCTCATGGGATTAAAATAATGGATGTAAAAACTACAAATCTAAGCCATCATGGAGTCTAATTTTATTGGGCTGTTTGGCGCACCAATGCTACCGTATATCCGATTAATCTTCCCTATCAGCCTACAGTAGGCAGACAAGGTCAGAGGAGGCAAGGTAGTTGGACCTACGGCACTGGAGCGTCAATCCCACACACCCAACAGCATGTTGGGTAATTAATAATACCTCTGGGAAATTCCCCCAAAAAATGGGAGATGTACTTGTTCCTGGAGTACAG
This sequence comes from Pagrus pagrus, assembly GCF_965226575.1. NCBI lineage: Eukaryota > Metazoa > Chordata > Actinopteri > Spariformes > Sparidae > Pagrus > Pagrus pagrus. Next base: position 25,917,646 of record NC_140185.1, on the reverse strand, counting down.
TAGAATAGCCCTCAGAAAAAGGAGCAAAAGGGGAAGGGGGATGGAGAGGACACAGCAAATGATTTATGGACCATTGTTGTTTGGAGGGTATTTGGCAAGAGTTGCTGTTCTTATCGAGCATGTAGGCCTCAGTCTTCACCAGGGCTTACTGACCCTTTGAGTCCTAAATCTTTTAACTTTCACCACTGAGGCCCAGATAAGGCTAAAATAGTCGCGTTTCGATTAGATAGAAACCCTCCTGAAAAGTTATTTTCTTTTACTGAAACAGTACTTCAGTAGTTTCGTGTAGCATGATCAAATACAATGATTCAATTACTGACTTCCTGAAATGTCAGATAAATGCTCATCACAATTTCCTTGAGCCCAAAGTGACATCTTCAAATTGCCTTTTGTTTAAGACTCTAAATTTACTTACATACATTAGAACAAGAGGCAACACATCCTTTTATTTGAAAAGCAGAGTCTTTAAATGTTTGAAATTTTTGCTTGAAAAATCACTGAAACTATGAATATGTTAGCGATCGACCAATCAATTTATCTACTAATTGTTGAAGCTCTAGCCTTAACCACATCTGCTTGACCTCGTCTTGATTTGATTAAATACAGGGCTATTTTAGTTGTAGTGGACAGTAAGTTATTCATATTGTATTGGCCATTGTTCGTTAAGATAAGCTGCCAATTGATCAGGAGCAAGAGTATCTAAGAGGTAGAGAGATGATGAAAGATATTTAAAGAAGAAATGGTGGATTCAAAGTAAGAGGCAAAAAACACGAGAGAAGAAAAGGCATAAACAGAAAGAGAAAAAGGTTAAACCTCTCCTGTGATTTGTCAGTGATATGCCCTGAAGCGAGTGAAGACGGCATCGTTATCGCGGGCAATAACAAAACATGTGCAGATCATCATCAGGTTGAAGATATGATAAGAGCTTCATCATGCCTGCCCTGCACTCTCCTCTCATGAGGAATATATTCTTCTCTGCTCGCCTTGTTTTCTCTTTCTTTTGAATGGCAATTATAATTTGGTTGTCTGGAGAGGTGCCAGGAATTAGACTGTTTAGTGTCATAGCCATGCCTGAGCAAGCACGCCATGGCCCAGTCCCTGTCTGGGGACAGGTGCCAGAACAATGCTCCATTTAACACCACAGCCATGCAAGCTCTGTGTCCTTTACCGAAACTGCCATAGTGGGGATGTCATTCTGAGACATTTTTGAAGGATGGGTATTTTGTAAACTAGCGTCGTCGCAACATGGGTAATTAAATATATTGTTCCCACTTAGATCCACTTACCTATTAATTGCCCGATTAGAGAAAAGGTGCATAAGCCACGTATGATCCGCATGAAGAAACTGTGAATGAGGAGAAACGGGGGGGAGAGTACAAGCTAAACTTACATTAACTCTATAGGCTCGTATCTCCACAAGGCCTCTGTAGGGTTTAAGACTTTGCACTTTATTAAAAGCAAACATGCGGCTAAGAGAGCTGATGGAAGAGTGTTGAGACATGAAGCTATTTGAGATGAATGAAGCCCTGGAGTCTTTGGATCCCCTGAGCAGGTTACAGTAAATGAAAGTAGCAGCTTCACCAGATTAATATTATTTTGTTTCAGTGTGGGGTAGTGTGTGTGCAGTGCGTCTTAAAAGAGAAAACCCTGCATCCTAATATATATTTTCCTACTGCTTGCTATCGTCATATTGGTTTTCTGAGGAAAACATATACAGAAAATAATGATAAGGATACTCTAATCAATCATCTAATGTGTTGAGCGGTCATCCTAAATCATGATCTGTACAAAAAAGAGAAATGGAGCCAAATTGCAAATGTATTGAAGACTGTGTTCCACAAATCACCAAAGGGTACAGAAAATCAATGTTTTCATACAGAACCCCACTTTTTCATCCAATTGTGATAATGCGTTTCGTGCTACTGCTGACATATAATACGCTCAAATTTATATTTTAAACTTTCGTTTATCTCTTGATTATATAGCATCTCACATCTTTAACCGGAGTAGAAAACAAAATAGCGACGGCGTGGTGCTGTGACGAGGAAAATGAATCCAAATGTAGTGGAACATGTTGCATTTTAATAAGCACACAGTCATAAACAGTGGCAGTCTCAAGAAATTTTATGATTAAATTTCATCTGCTTAATCGCTGTAGCCACCGTATTCATAACTCAACTATATCAGGACAGCTGGGATGCTGTTCAACTCCGTTTAGGCAGGCGGATGGAGGACTAAGCACCATTTAGTGGAGAAGGAGTCATTGTCCTGTATCTTATTATAAAAATGTACTGTGGTTCTCATGTATCATAGTTATAAGAAGAAACAGTTGCAGGAATATCTTGGATGAGGCAAATAGAGACAGAGAGACTTGTATTGCGGAGGAATGAAAGAGAGGGACACGCAGAGGAGACCGTCCTTAGAGCCGAAGAAAAGAGGTGGAGCAGGAGGTGGAGAGATGCTTTAAGCTGATTTATATCAAACGGTAATAAACTGGGCATCTCCCCCCCTGCCTGTTTAATATGCGAATATGCAGAGCATCCCACTCCTGACAGCTCCCCATTAATAAAAGCATGGCTGGGAGCGCAGGTAGCCATAGCTCATCTATATGAAAATACATGATGATGGTTTTACACAGAGTCATCTTTTAGAATGGAGCCCATGTGCCAGAGCGGGGCTGATCCTGAGAGGTACACACCGTCATAACTCCACATACGTCTGTGGTTCAATTCTGGGATTCTGTCTAACCTGCAGTGCAGATGAATGAAATCAAATCACAATGCGGCTCATGCATGACAGAGGCAGAGGGAGGTGAAATTCTCTCAGAAGAGTGTACATCAGTCTCACACTCAACAAAGTGACTGCCAAGATGGCGCCGGACCATATGGTACGATGCCATTTAACCCCACTAATTAACGAAACCATTGTCTTTATGCACTAATGATTGATGTCTTTGTTCGACACTTTTCTCTCTCAATGGGCCAAAAGTTTTTACAGCTCTACCGATCAATTAAAATTATATGGTGCCTGGAAGAATATGAGACAACTATGAATTGTAAGGATACCATCTATTTATCCAGAACGGTCACAACAGTGTAAGAACAGTTGCTTCTAACGGGTCACCTTGTCACTTTTAAAGTTATATTATTTGAGATGAGGGATGATTCATAAAAATGTATAGACCGTTCTGGTGAGCATTGTTCTCCTCCCTTGGTAACGAGACCAGAGATATCAGACAAAGATGCATTTGTACGAGCCCAATACTCATATAACTCACATGTATATTACCTTGGTCCCCTTTTTCCCAGCAGACGCCCCCATAAGGAGGAGAGAACAAGGGAAATAAGAAGGAAACACAAGGAGGCTGTGGACCTGGTACGTCCAGCCCCTGGAGGCCCTGGTAATACCCACTCTTAGTCCATGTATTTTACATGAACAATCCTCAGAGGGCACAAAGAATAGGAATCTTACACTATTTAAATACAGGATTTGGGACATCAAAGCCAGGCTGATATTGGAATAACAGAAATAATTAGGGATATGGAAGTTGCAGAAATAGCCACATTTCCATAAGATGATAATTAGTCCCAGGGCTAGCTGGGTCAGGAAAAAGCCTGTTTGTTGAGGCTTTGTATTAGCAGGAGGCCTGCAGCTGGCATTCCAGGTAATTACAGGAGGCTGGAATATTACGGCTGAAATACTGATTGAAAATCAGGTTTCACTTCATTTTAGCGCTATTCCTTGTACACAGAAATTGAAAACATAAAAGTTGTTTTAATTCAAGTGATGTGTTAAAGAATGAGCAGCTGGCACACCAAAGGAACACAGGAACTCAGTTTAAGTAGGTTAGCACACTTTCATTATAGGTGGTTTTCAGTTAGCCAAGTGGAAAATGTGATCAGTATATTTAAAACAGCACTTCACAATAGAGAAGATCATAGACCATTCTTCTGATGACTCTCAGTGACTACAAAGGCTTGTAGAACATGCATGCTAAATGATTATGTGACCGTGTGAATCACTTGCAAGATGAAAAAAACTGAAACCTCATTTAGCCTAAATCTTGAATCGGATGAGAGTGGACTGCAGTTGTGCTGCCGGGCTGCTGCTCTGTGTGTAGTCATTCTCTTTGTCTTGTTCTATTTCCACTTATGGGTAAACAAGGAGGGAGTAAAATCATTTTATTTTCTCCTGCTGAGAGGGATGTTAAGAGGGGCCAGAGAGTCTGTCTCCTTATCTAATAACCCTGCCACAAGCTTGCCAACACAGGAGAATCCTGGCAATGAGCAGGGAGGGAGTCACAGAGCCATTTAGAATCCAAGCTTGGCTCCGTCAGTGAAATCCACACTGCTACTGGAAGACTGATGCTGGTAGCTACAAGTCTCCCTCCACTTCCTCAGAGGAAGCAGATCTGATGCATCTGGCAGCATCTGGCAAGCGTTTGAGTGTCTTTTGATATTCAATTGCTAAGCGTAGTTTAAATCACAGTGCTGTGCTCTAATACACAGAAAGTACAACCCATGAAATCTGATTCATTTACGCACATTAAAATCTCTCCCCAGGGACTTATTCCAGCCCCACATCAAATCTAAAGGGATGTTCAGCTGAAGGAGAAATGGAAAATGGAGGCTGGTGAACATTTTTCCTGGTTGCCTATTGCTGTAGAGAAGGCATTTTTCACAGCAGACTGTACACAAATCTTGTACTTTACTATATTTTGAATTTACAAAGTGCAATGATATAAAACACTTTTTACTGACTGAAAGGCTGACAAGACTAAGCTAACTAGACTGCACAGGGATGATTTGAACTACATGCTAACTTCAGCATGCCACCCACATCTATTAATGGGCACTTTATTGTCATTCTATAAAAGAACACAACAAAACTTTGTTTGCAGCAATCCCGTTCAGCAGCATTAGATGCTAGATGATGACAATGCCAATATGCTAATGCTAAACAGGTGTAATCTCACCCATTAACAATATCTTATTGCAGCATATTAGCATGCTAACATGTAGTAATTAGCAGTGAAAACACAAAGCAGGGCTGAGACTGATGGAAGTGTTTGAGCATATACAAGTGCTTTGGACAAATAAACCTTTTGATGATAGCGCAAGTGGAAAAATCAGGGATCATTGAAATTATTATAATTTACTCTGAAGGGTAACAGGACCTTGAGCATCAAAAATTTCACTCAAAACCACAAATGCTAACCTGATGGTGGAGCATAAGGAACAGTCAGACATTGTCTGGCAGCCATGAATTCCATACAAAATGTTATGCACGTCCATCAAGGACATGTTGTAATATAAACTTTGACCTGTTAGAGGTGCAAGAGGGAAAGTCAATAGATCACCATAGTGACAATCCTTCTGATGGTAGTCAACACTATGGCTATGACTAGAGAAAAAAATGGAAGATCACCATCCTTTTGGGAATGTCTGTACAAAATGTCAGAGCAATCCATGAAGATGAATCCAGTTGAGATAATTCCATCATGCTGCTAGCATGGCTAAGCTAGAATTACCACCTCATGGCCGTATGCCTCCGTGCAACAGTCAAAGTTGCTATTCCTGAAGTTGACCTCTGACCTTTTAGATATAAAATGTCATAACTTCATCGTTTCATTCATTCCTTTTAGACTTTTGTGTAAATTTTAGCATAATCATCAAAAATGTGTTTTGTGAGGTCAACGGGACCCTGAGTTTTGACCTATGACCACCAAACTCTTATCAGTTTATCGTTTAGTCCAGATGGAAGTTTGTGCCAAGTTTGAAGAAAGTTCCTCAAGAAATTTCAGAGATATTGCGTTCACATGAATGGGACACACAGATGGACAGACAGCCTAAAAGCATGATGCCTCTGGCCATGGCTATCGCCACCCAAAGGCATAAAAATTAACAAACCCATCCTGGCTGCTTTCAAGAGCACTGCCTGATGAGGTACAAAAGAAACAGATCACCTTTAAACCCCACTCCAGTGTATTTTGGCATTTCCTGACCATGTTGAGGAGCCATGCTGTTCACCAAATATTGTTTTTTCAACATACATATATACATACAATGACATGTGACTATAGTGGAATCTGCAAGTGATATGCATCCTCCACGCTTGCACAGACAAACTGAGTAGACAATTTGAGAAGAGTGGCTCCTTTAAGAAGAGGGCAGTGTGTCGTGTGCGTCTGGTTGATCAAGAGAGAGATGGCTGCATTCAGAGCAGACAGGAGCTGGCGAGCGGAGCAGAGGGAAAGTTTAGCATGGAAATTGTCTAGGACCAGTAAATGTACAGTACAGGTTACAGTGTGACCGTGGATAAATTCTACCCTGCTATCGCTATCCAAGCGTTTGATGTTGATCTTGCTAGAACGGCAGTCTGGTTGCAATGGTAATGGATCACATCAGACTATTAACCACACCCCGATTCTCTGTTTGAGAAAAGTTAACCGTTTGCCATAAAGAAGCCCTGGCTGGAGTGGGGCTTCTGGCTCCACCTCCCCCATCAGCATTCACGGTGACCTTGTGAAATTCAGGTGATGTATGAAGATGAAGGATGGAAAATGGAGGTCGAGAAACAAATGACTAAAAACAGGTGAGATTTACTCAGCGATAGTTAATATGATTCAGAATGTGATGAGGATATAGGAAATTACAAATATGGCTGATTTCCAAAGAAAAAAGATAAGAGTATCATTTTTAGTTTTTCCAAATATCTTTTTCTGAACTCAAATCACTCATCTCAAAACTTTCAACAAGAGAAGATTTCAGCATCCTTATGAAGGGAGAAGTCATCACAGCAGTTGTCAGAATGATTGTTAAATGAGGCCTACTTAATGTTTTGGCAGCTCTCAGGACAGCCCCAGCAGCCTGGGAGACAGTGTCCCCTGGTGTTTATAATGTCTCATCTATACTGGATCTCCAGCTACACACCAATAATTTGCTTCTCCAAACCAACCTCATAAACATATTATTTTAGTCGCTGTGGCTGCCAGTCAATCATTAACTAACAGTTTTATAAGAGCCTCTGTCATAATCTACTACACGAGTGCTGAATGGTGCCTGTGTCTTCTATCCAAACATCATGGAGCAATTACATTTTCTGGTCAGTGTTAAGTTGCACCAGAAAAAAAATTGGACCTTCTTGTTGGCAAGCGTGAATACTTTCAGAACCAAAAACCATTATGGCAGCGAGAGGAGGTAATAAACATCCATCATAGGTGTAGGCAAAGAGGGTGTTCCCTTCCTTATCTCCAAACTGAGTTCATAACACTCATTCAATTCTAAACAACGAGGCGTGAGTGAGATGCAAGTGGTGCAAGTTTTGGCATCTGACTCAAGACAACCACAGTCACAGCTTGTAAAATGAAAAATTGTGACCTTTATGGTTCAAGTGAATTTCTTCAGAAGCCACTGATTTATCTCTGAATGTATTTTTTCCAGTCACTTTTCCTCCCACACCCCTCCATCTTGTCACAGCACACCTGTTGCCCTAACAGAGGTCTGGGCCATAGATCCCCAGTAGCCCTCTGGGCATTCGGGCCCTTTGTGGACGGAGGAGCAGGCCAAGCCCTGGACATTACAAACTGCTGACTAAACACAATCTTTGTTGCCGGGTGGGTGCTCGTGACATCACGTCATCCCCTGGGGCTGTGTGGGATCTAGGGCAGGCTCAAGCTCTTTGTGTGTCCAGAGCCAGAGCACCCTGTACACGCGTCCTGGATCATCCTGCCATGTCACCTCTATTGTCCACAGGTCTGGACGCACTACCCTGGCATTCTCACACTATGAGGTAGTGTGGGAGAAACATTCTCTGCTCGTCATGGTCCAGAGGTTTACTGAAAAGAGATGGCCTGAGAAGCATGAGATCCAGGAGGAAAGTACAGTGGAACAAATCAAACGTAGAACAAACGTACTGTATGGACATACCGCCCAGTGTCGAGATGACTTCTATAATTCCTTTAAAAGCCACAGAACTATTTTGGGGATATTTGCCTTACACAAATCCTTTCAACAAATACTCACTGCCCTGCATAAATACACTGAACCCCGTCTTTTGAGGTTTCCAGGGCTGGGTTAATCTGAAAACTGAGGGAATGAGGCCATACAGTCTGATTTTATGGTTACCTTAGAATTAACCGTAGAGTATTATGTGTCCTAATCTTTGGGGACCAATTTACTGCCCAGAGGCTCCCTCCTGCCATCTTCTTCCACTCTGTCAGTCCTCCTTCTGACATATCCTTTTTTGTCTGATCTCAGTATTACTGCACTTTCCATTCCAAAAAATGAAAAGACATTAACCCTCATATTAGATCTTTGCGAATAACATTGAGTTCATTCAATGACGCAGAACATGGAGACCACAGTCAGCGTGCCCTATTAGTGGTGGGCAGGAATGTAATAAGTGGGACCATAACGTCTGGCACAGGTCTCCCCTGATGCAACCCTCAGCTCTCCAGGCGCAACAGCACCTAGATAGATCTTCGGAGAAAAGAAAAACGGCCACATCCCTCGCAGTCAGATGTGTTCGCGACACTCTCCTGACACCAATCTTTTCCACATGGATGGTCTATCGGTGTCCTATTTTCCTGAATCTGTTATTTCCATAATCCGGCGGGTGCCATTGCCTAGGGTTAATAGATGAGCCTGAGTGTGTGAGATGGCAGGGCTTTGTAGCCCCTAACGAACAGTGTGCGGTCTGATGAATGACATTTGGGCTGCAACCACGTCACTTCTTCCATTAGCGAAGCCTGTCCCAACTCCGCCGTATTGAACCATGGCTTTCAGCTATTAGCCTGATGCATGACACAGTCAATTCCAGTTACGCTTTAATAAGTGAATATTTATCTTATCCTGCTCTCGAAGAAGAAAAGGAACAGGCAAGAAAAAATGAGGAGAGAAGTACTGTACAAGACTCGTTCTTATCGCTCTTCATGTGTGCATGTATGTGTGCGTACCTTTGTTTTGGTGTAGTTTACTTGTTCCTTTTCATCTTTGCCTCTAAGTGCCTTTAGGTTGAAGTTAGGTTTATTCATCACTGGCGAAAAAGCTGGTGTGCTTGTGAAAGGGTCTGCTGTAGTATCAGTATACTGTGATTTAAAGGGTCACTACAGTAATTTTACACATAAAGTTCAGTTACTCATCATAAGGAGTAGTACTCAGAACATTTTACAGTTTTATTATTCTCTGCCTCTGGAAAGTCTGAGAGTCTAACCCTGCTTCCTGTATGTCATCTTTACTTGGGCTTGGAGACTCTTAAGTTCAACAGAACGGCTGTGTTACAAACTGCAGGTATGGAGTTTAAGAGCAGTTGGACATTTACCAGGTAGGATGGGTTAAACAAAATGATAGTATGGTTGCATCATGGGAAATTTAAAATCCAGTGATTTGAGGGCATCTCTGCCTCTCTTGCTTCGATTTTGATCATTCTTTCTTTTAGGGGTCTCAGCTGAGTCTGCCAACTAGGGATGGGACAATAAAAGATATGATCGTGGATCGCGAGAAAAACACTCAGGAAAAGTTGATTATGAAGAATTTTCATAATCTGCATAATCGTGAATTGAAATAATTGTGAATATCCTCACATGACTGACTTGAAAACGCTGTCTAGCTCAATAATATACAGGGATTTATAGATTTCCAAATTATTTTCAAATGCCATAAGGCTGGCACCAGCATCTTTTCAGTCATTCCAAAATCAACAAAACAACAAAATTAATTAACAGTGTTACCATTACAACACTTCTTGACCAGAGTACAATTATCAAAACAGATATTTCTAGAAAAAAAAGGAATAATACTTTACATTTCTCGCATGTCTTTTTTTTTTACCTGTATATAAACTGTCTTCTGCATATTATGAAAATGTCTGCGTGCGTGCTTTGAGAGAGGCGTTGATCTGTGTGACCAAGTAGAGTTGAGTGCCACTCTGACAGGCTATTAGTCATAAGGCTTTAGCCACTCAACCCTTATCACTATAGTAATCCATACCCTCAGATGGCTACTCTACACATTTCAGTGCATACACCACACACAGACACATTCACAGATATGCACATCATTCTCAGCGGAAAATATCACTCCACATGACACGACATTTGACTTACAACAAGGTCAATCGAGGCTGACAGGTAAGAATATAAGTGAATGTTTAAATTGATCAGTGAAGATATCAATCGTAAGTCTGAGCGTGTGGAGACAGGTCGCGGCACTTTGTCCTCTCAACTGTCACCTCTTTATCTTTAAGACACACCCCCAGGTTAACTTAATCTCAGAGCTCAGGGCATATGTTTAACAGATGTGTGATAGTGAATTTTGAGACATGTCAAAATCAACATAATCAAGCAGAATTGTTCTTTTGACAAACATCCAAATATTCACCAGACACAGTCGATGCTATTTAAAGAGAGATTATCACAGGATGTTGTGGAAGTCTCAGAGTTGCCTTGAAACCGAGAGCCAATCATTTTCTTCTCCATTGAGCCACGGGGGCTAGTTTGGAGTTAATTGCAGTGAATCCAATTTTTTAATTAAAATGAACATCATGACGATCTGACTGGATTGGGGTTTGTTATTGCTATTTCTTTCTCTCCCCCCGTCTCATTTTCTCTCCCCTGCAGGACAGCTTGAAAGAGTCCTGTTGTTTTATTTTAATTGGGGCAGTGATGTAATTGGCCTACTCCATGCTGGCCTGTTCAATTTAGATCCTGGCGTGTGTGTGTGTGTGTGTGTGTGTGTGTGTGTCTTTTCTGTGTATGTGCAGAGATACAAAGTGTTGGATGGCTTAGAAAACAAGAGACAGAGATAGACTAAGTACGCACTACATACACTAATGAAATAAATAAGAAAAGCCCATTTTAACAGCACAGAAACACAAAGCCATTGGTCCACAGAACCAGAATCCATCTTTCAAGATTAACAGTACATTAAAATATTCTACACCTAGCTCAGACATTCAGATTGTTCGGACTGAAACAGGCTTGGGTTCATTTAATTTCATTTTTCTTCTATAGTCATGAGTAGATCTCTCCTGTAGTGAGATTTGTCTCTACTCTTATAAAGGTCAACGTGACAAAAAGTGCATCACAAGGAACATGACCGAAACAAAATAACATATAACCAGTAGCCGATTTAATGAGGGATGAGGGAGGACGCCATCCCCCTTATTAGCAAAATTACCAAAATGTTAACCCGCCATCCCTCTCCATCCCCCCCAAGGTCACTATAATCAGCTTGATGCCGTCCTGTCTGGACCTGTACCTATGACTGATAAATTATTTAGAATTAATCAATTTTGACAGAGTGTTTCTATTTTAACCTGTGCAGCTTTTCTAGCCTTTACAGAACTCTCTCGGAGAACGCCCTAGAAACTCACAAACCAATTGCATGCGTTGCAAATCATCTCACATGAGGCTACTCAGCCGATCAAATCCGCGTATTTCAATAAGCATTGCGACTCGAGTCAGACAGATACAAACACAGACAAAAACAGAGCTTCCAATCAAGAGTTTACAGACTCTATACCTGTTCATTCTTTCCCAGGGCAGTTCAAGCCAGTATGTCTGGAGCGCCCCAGTAACTTAGTTGGTAGAGCGTGCGCCCCATGTTCAGAGGATGTGTCCTCGCCACAGTGGCTCAGGGTTCAGATCTGACCAGGGGCTCTTTGCTGCATGTCATCCTTCCTCTGCCATATCCTGTCACTCTTCAGCTGAGCTACCGGATAAAGCCATGAAAAAAGGCAAAAAATAAATAATTAATTTAAAAATTAAGACCACAACTATTATCAAAAGCAGAAGTGTGAAGCGCCACCACTAGACAAACCACAGAGCTTCTTGTGGCAATGAATCATAATGTGTTCTGTTTATTGTTTGCATGTTATATTATTTTGATTAGTCATATCTGGCAGTATCATTTTGGAGGCGGTCATTTGATGTACAGGGTTGTCTTTGAATTTGATTTTCTTTCTCTGTATCCCACCCATCTTCAGTTTGGTCTTGGCTCTATAATACCCTCTGGCTGGGAGGAGTCAAACTGCATACAACAAACATCAAATGAAAGGAAAAAATGAACTAAAATGTCAAGTAAAAAGAAACCATGTGAAGTACATATGAAAGTACGCTTATGCGTTGGTGTCTCATTCCCTGTGTTGTGTCGCTAAAGTAATGTCGTCCCACTCAGGTAACTTCTGAACGCCCTGTGAACATCTCTCACCCAGGAATTATTTCTATGCAAATTTACTGATGGGGAACAAAGCAGAGGGATGCGGCTGGGTGTTACAGGGAAGGGGGATGAAGTGTACTTGGAGGAAAAAAAAAAAATGCAACCTGCAAATGAAATCTAAAATACATTTTGAAAAAAATCGATTCTTCATGCATTGGCTTGGGATGCGCGCCTTGCAGAGGTGGCACAGTGATAAATATTCATGTATTTTTGCCCCTCAAAGTGACTGTGCTTTTAAAAATCACAGGTCAGGAGAGGAGAGGCTAGGGAGCTTTAAAAACAGAGACAACAGCCTAATCATTTCAGAGCTGCTTTTTTCTCTCTTCAATTATATAAAGTGTGGAGGAGATATAATGGTGACAATGTGACATTTATCGGTCAGCCTTCTCAGTGACAATCGGCTGATTTGTGAATTCTGCGCAGGCAGAGATAGCATAGCTTTGAGCACAGACTCCCAGCCGTCTAATAATATCTCTGTAATTAGCATATGCTTTGATTATAAAGGTCACTAACTCGGCCTAACGGAACATCATATGAAGTGTACCAGGGGAGGCTTGTTTAACAGTCTATTTCCATCCCTTTTAATCTGCATTCAACTATTTAACACACCATATTTCGTTATGTCGAGTCAGTGAATGTACTGTAAGACATGCTGCTAACCCAGGGGAGACGTTGCTCTACAAGACTCTTCACAACTTTAACTGCATAAAAAGAGGTGTATCTAGGAAACTCTGGGGCTAAACAGGGACATTAATTCTTGTACATTTTTGGCGCATGCTTTGCCGAGTGATGCAGCTTTTTATATATTAATGACTGGCAAGTTTTCAGGTATGGTGGTGGGTGTATGTTTTCTTTTTGTTTTTATGTTTTCTTTTTTGGAGAAGCTGCCAGTAGCCAAATATAACTTCTCTTAAGTGTTTCATGCTTGTATTCACTTGTGCAGTATTCTTACAATCTGATTTGATGCAGACATAATATCTTTCTTTAGTGCATTGCAAAGTTTTTTGTTTCAGCATATGTCAAGTGACAAAAACATAAAAAAAATGAGCGAGACTTTCACTTTAAGTACTTTGAGCACATTTTGTTTTCTCTATTGTTTTCTTTTGTTTAGAGTCTGTGTTTCTTCAGCCGTGATGGTTGTTTGACCAGACTTTTTTTTTAATTTGCCACCTCTGCATGTGGGCAGTGCAGGATGTGAGGCTGCTTTGTAGTCCGTTTGAGGGGTAAACCACACTCATGTTTTTGCTGTTGGTTTTGACTGCGACTTTGCCGGTCAGAGTTCACCAAAGTTGAACTTCATGTGAAGCCAAGATACGTTTCTTTTCATGCATAGAATGAAGGTGAATGGTAGGCGAATGTTGATTTCGCAACATTTCAGCCTTCAGTGGTAATGTAAAAAATGATAGGTGTCTGAAGTCTTAAATTGCCAAACACTATTAAAAACTATTAGGAAACTATTGAGTAAACTATTTACTGTCTATTATATAGGGATTAGCGAATAGGGAAAAAGCAGAGCTGCAACTAACTTCATTGTTGATTATTCTGTCGATTACATCCTCGTCTATAAAAGGTCAGAAAATGGTGAAAAATCTCAATCAGCTTTTCCTAAAGCCCAAGATGGCATCCTCACAGGTAAGGAATTAAGTTTACTGTTACAACGGGGTAAAGAAACCAGAAAATATCCAGATTTAAGAAGCTGAAATCAGAAGATTTTGATTTTTATTTCTTTCTTCTGACATACGTAGATCATCAAAATAGTTTGCGATTCATTTAATAGCTGACAACTTATCTATTTTGCAGCTCTATTAACAATGGAGTGATTTGAGACACAGCCTTAATAACTAGCTTGCCCCTGTGCCTAAACAAATAATGTATGGGTCAGGACATTTAAGAATAACATACATATACAGTGTATTATGCACCTGAATATTTTCGCATTAGGAACAAATCATACTGGATTGAGCAGCAGCTGAAATGAAAATGACTCCCTTGCATTCAGTGGCTATCCATGTTCTAACAATTGCAAATGTGCATGCCTATATATGGAGGATGTTACATTTTTTTTTTTTTCCCTCTCCAAGCCGATGCAGCAAAGATCAAACGCAGAAGGATGAGACGGTCTGCATAAAGCTTAGGCTGTTTACAGATCAGTAAAGTAAAGCTGGCTGCTGTGAACACATTCACAGCACAGTCTGCCTATAGATGGTGCTCTGCTTGAGATGGTGGGTTATTTTAAGTCTCCTCTTGCAAATACACTAACAAACAGAGAGGGGAGCCCCCTTGGGAGATCATTGTAAACAAGTGGGTATGATGCACTGAGTACAATCCCACTTTTTGTTTTATAGAAAATATGCTCCTTTCATCTGAGACAAACAAGTAGATAAACCAGCGCCTACACTCACACACCCTGCGTTAATTACCACATTCATTTACAATGTTTAATCTGTGTGCAAACTGAAAATACAACAAACAAACAAAAGGCAGACCAGGATTTTCCTGTTGTTTTGTTTGTTTGTGCGGTGCAACATTTAGTAGTGAATTCTTATCTGCAGAAAATTGGTCTGCACAACAATGTCCTGGTTTTGCCTCCCTCTATCAGCGCTAAAGAAGATATTTCTGGCTTAATGATCTAGGTTACATACAATAAAAGAATGTATTAATATATCTAGGTTATGAACATATCTGTAAAATTAACAGAGCGAAGAAAGTTTTTTTATTCTGTCATATTCAGATTTTAGGTCAAGTAAAGCTGATGCCCAACAACTGATCAAACATTTAAGTCTCTGTCCTGGTCAGCAGTCCTTAAGAGACTTTAAGGAAAGTGTAACTGAATTATTCGTCTCATTAAAAAGCAGTTATCACTGAGCTGCAGTACTTCGAGTCAATATGCAGAAACGCAGCAGAGACGAACAAAATTACAGCCAAATTCAAATAGAGCAGCTGCTGTTTTCATATCAGAGTACTGTAAGGTCCCACTATTACCTACAAGCCTATCAAGTCTGGTCACCCGAGCTCTCACCATTTATTATCAAAGCACACAGCACATTTGAACCTGAGGGAAATACGATGCCTGACAGCTCCTGTGTCCAGCCAGAAAAACTAGCTGAAGTTTCACAATTATTGGTGACCAGGCAAAAACTAAATAAATAAAAAAATCAAAATCTCTTCTACGTACCAACACGTAATTCTACACCCGCGAGACGTTATAGATCGCCCTGCGGTTGCGGTCAACAAGGTAGCTCAAAATGTGGGAGGGTCTGACCATCACAATGAAAATATTCAGCGATTTATCACATTCTAACATGGAGAGTCAATGTAAACGCTCAATGACTTCCTTCATGGGAATTTCACTGGACATGAGGAAAGTTTTTCACATATTTTCAACACCTTTGTGTTTAAACGTGTGAAAATGTCATACTGCGTTTCTTTATTTGCATGTGAAAAAAAAACATGCTACTCTGTAAAATGCAACTGGATGTTTCAAGTGAAAGGTCTTTTTTTTTTTCGCTGAGACTTTGCCGTTTTTAAAGCCACCAAAAGTAAACTGGCAAAGCGATGGTCACATTTGAATCATACATGCTGTTCCAAAACACGGACATGTGATAAAGGGTATTTTTACTACAGCTATGACAGGGCCATGGACACGCAGGTTTGTTGTGTTCGTTCTCAAGCTTTGATCAAACTGCTATTGGAGGAGATGAAAAGGTTCAGAAAGAGCAGCCTCCACATCTGGGGGGAAGTCCCTTTTAGCTGGCACAAAGAGACAGGAAGAAGGAAAAGAAAGCAGAGAAGTCGAGACACGAATGACACAACATTTCAATCAAACTGGCGTAAATGTGCCACTTCCTTGCTTAAAATAAACCAGGGCAGATGGACAGATATAGCCAACAATGTGCCTCTTCTTTTGTTTGAGTGATTGTTGATAATTTACAACAAAGTGGATATATTAGGACAGTGACCTTTAATAGGACGGTTAAGGTTTCCACATATATTGTTCTTAAGCAAAATAGACACTACAAAACCAGCAGGCGGCAGATTCATAAAAACCTACATATATTTTTTAATTATTTTGTTTACTTATTGTCACTATTAACAGGGAAAAAATGGCAATGTCAATACAATGTCATCCTGTGTCAGACCGTCTTTGTCACAAAGGTTAGACGGATTTAATAAGAAAATATTTAAAGGAGACTTATTTTGCTTTTTTTGTTGTTTTCCTTTCCTTCACTGTTTTATACATGCTCTTGTGCATGTAGAAGTTAAAAAAGTAAAGGTCCACACCAACAGAAGCTGCTCTTTCCCACAGAAAACCGTGCTTCTGAAACGCCTCGTCAGTAGTCTCGCTTTTAATCCTGTGTGAGCTGAAAAATCAGAGCAGACTGGGTATACGGAAGAGGGGTCTTTAAGAGACAGGAGCTCAAACAGAGCATTTCAGACAGAGGGGGAATACAGAGCTGCAACGCTGGACAGTATGAGAAAACTGATGTGTTTTTAAATTTCAAAATGTAAAGCATGTAAAGCATGTCTCCTTTAAAAAGTGTAAAGAAAGTGGATCTACTTTGCTCAAAGTGACATCTCACATAAAAATAACTATATGAAATGTCCCCACTGTGACAAGATATCACACTAAATTAATATTTAGTATTAAAAAAAATAAACTTTGACTATGTTTAACATGGACATCAGAACAATATATCAATTAGAGATAATCACCTGTCTCCTTAAAGACAGTTATTACTATACTTAGTATTCATTAATCCAATAAAATGTTATGTGACATTGGTGCACAGGAACCTGATACCAGAGCCCTCGTGGTGGAGGATATGCAGCTAAACCCCCCATGTCTTTTATAACCTCTTCATTAGACTGGAAGCATGAGAAAGTGTGCTCGCACCTGCATGCACACAGGCGTGCACTCACACAGGGTTTCATTATCATAACTAACCCCCTCCTGTGTTAGTTTAGACAGGAAGAGGGGAATCTCTGACACATCTGACAGCTACACCCTGAATTTAACAGATATTAGAGATGACCTCCGGCCCGTCTTCCCCAACGCGATACACATTTCCTGATTTTAAAGGAAGATTCATTCTTTTGTAGTTAAGAAGAAAAAAGGAAAAACGTCTCCACCCCAATGTGCAGCTCCCCCCCTTGTTCACCCACACTTGAATAGCAATTAAATTAATTCTCTCCTTTTTTTTCGTCCGGCCTTGTGAGGACTTTTGTGTTACAGGGGATGGGGGGGGGTTGGAGTGACACATCTAATCTAGCACAGCTTCGTATCTGGTGGAGACTTATGAAATGAGAGAAAGGGGGATCTTTATCAGCGAGGAATTAGTGCTTCTCCGTGCTTCATCCAGGAAGTGTATGTAGTGATTCCATTATAGAGAGGGAGCCTTCAAAGAGGCCAGCGCAGCCAGAGGACACCTTGGGAGGAAAGAGAGGACCACGCTGAGGAACAGGATGGAACCTTGCTGAACCAGCACTCTGCAGAGATCACAATCAGGTATTTGCACAGGGACTGCACAATTACCTCCCAAATAAAGGTCATTTTTACATCACTCCAACACTTGCATGGGAGGGAAAATGAATTTTACCTTTTCTAAAAGTAAATTGAAAGTGGAATGTACTAAGTTCTATGAATTTATGAGCAGAAACAGCGTTGTAGGACAGGGAGCAGAGAACATGGATCCACGTAGGCAGAAAGTATCAGTGGCAGTTGGCAAAGGAGTATCGGTCAGACTTCCATGCATTACTACTAAACATGCTGTGTTGGAAACCACAATATCTAAGTGTAAGTCATTAACAGCAGACTGTCATATTTAAAAGCATAACCAGGGTGTGAATTAAACAAAAATTAAAATATAGTTATGCTCCATCTAAGCAGCATTAAAAGGTCACTCTCTCTCCGAGATACACACTTTGTCTCACAGCCAGGAACTTGCAGCCCTTAAGTACAAAGACCTTAGTCACTCAATGCATCTTTGGCAAATCAGACAGCTATGACCTGAGTTTTATCTGGATATGACACATTTAAAGTATGATTGAGGCTTTAAACTGCAATGACACAATGAGGTCTCTTTAGGGCACATGCTTGCAATGACTCTGCAACTTCATGAAAAAGTGGATGTGATGAACACAATATTATCACAAAGTTGGGAGAATAAAGAGAATGCATGCGATTCCTTGATATTTTCTAAATGATTGAAAGGCAAGAGGGTGAAAGCAAGAAACAAAAGATTTCATTTCATTTCATTTTCCATGAAAATGTGTTGTAGAATGAAACATGTAATGTGATGTAGTTTTAGGCAGATCTCACATTGTTTTGACCTCCAGCACTTAACCCTTTTAGTTGTTGCTTTGGTGTCTGCTCTTATTTCAAGGCTGAGAGTAAACCAATGGGTTTTACGTATAACGTTCCTTTGACAGGGACATTATTGGTCTAACACATCTGCACCATTAGTGGTGCATTATCCTGATGCTTTCACAGCCGCCACACTTTGTGTGTATTGCTGAACAAGTTACCAGGTTCACACCTGAGGCCAGGGGTCTATTGAAGTGGGCCCACAGGGGCTCTGAAGTTACTGAGGACTGGCATTGTGGTTTAAATGATCTGGCCCTGCGGAAATGTAGAATTTTACTCATGGCAGTAATTGTAGCTCACAGCTGGAGTGAGAGCTGGGAGAGGAGAGTGCATAAAAGAGAAGAGGGGAGACCATTTCATGGCTTATGCAGGAGCTAATGATAAAAGAAATAGATCTATGTATATATATGTACATATATAAGTATATATACAACTTTAATTTCATGTTTGCTTTTTTTTGTCCATAACTGAATAAACTAATTATTGTTATGAAAACTAAGACAGTTTGTTTATTTAGTTTGTTTAGACATAAATAAAGTCAGTCGATAAAGATTTTTCTCTCCTGATAAAATGTTTTTCCCAAAACTACGTACTGTAGTGTACCTTATATCTATGCAAAATATATTAACTCCTCTGCATAGTTACATTAGAGTGCCCCTGTAGAGTAGCTGCCCTCAACTATGATAACAGCCTATATGCTTCATGTTTCACCTCTAAGACCCAAGCATTTTCAGAAAACTGCGTCTCCTGGTCACAGCACTGTTTTAAAATCCTAGTGCACCAAGAAGCGTCTCTCCTACCTGGCTGCTGACAGCACTGTCCATCACATTTCAACTCTCTGCCCTCTGTTCAACTTTATGGTAGCTTCGTGGACCCACTGCAACCTGAAGTGGATGAAAAATAAACAAACATTAATATCTCCTCAATTCGGGCGGCCATTCTGTAGAAGATCTTAAAACTTCCAAATTAGATATGTGTTTCTTTGTACGCCAACTAAAGCCCTAGAGTGGCTGTAAATATGGGAGGTTTACTCATGGTGTGTAGTGGACTGCAGCCCTCATGCCTAATTCATGCTGTGGCGTCTATGAGAAGTGAACGCAGCTCCCGACCGGGCTGAGATTCCCTTTCATATTCTAATCAACCGCCCTGCAAAGGATGCGTTTGCTCCAAAACTGACCCATGTCAACAGGGAACAACGCAGAACAAATAGTTTTCAACTGCAGCAGAGACAAGTATTGAAGAATCAACAGTTAAAATAAAGTTTCCTTGCTGAGAGCACTTATGATTCAAATGCATACAGTAATGTTTCTCTATATACTGTAAATCAGACTTTGTTTTCATGAGTTTGGTTGCAAAAGCCAGTAAGCTGTGTTCACATGGTCCAAGCAAGTAGGCATTGAGGAAAACATGGTAAATCTTCACTCTTTAAAATGCCAAAGTCTTTGAATCATCTTGAATTTTAAGTAGAGATGAATGTAAGATTCTGCTCACAGGTGGCAAGCTATCGTGATTTAGGCCCCACTAGAAGTGTGATACCCTGCCCTCTGCCCGAATATTCTTATTTTCGTGGTGTTTTGTTTGGATGTTTCTTTGCGTCAGCCTTTAGGCTGTAGTTCCGAGCTAGTTACAGCGTGAGGTCTGGACTTTATAAAAATACAGCTACAAACAAGGTTGCGTCCCAGCACTGACATTGCAATATGCTCAATAGTGACATCGCAGGATGTACAATATCAAGTGGACAGGATGAAATGGCATGTTTGCTGCTTTAACACAATATCCTGAGGGTTGTGCGGAGGTGTGGGCGTGCTTGTTTTGTGCTTCAGAATGTAACTGCTTGGAAACAATTGGAAAAAAGCGTTTTATTTCTCTGACTCACTGCTTTCCTCTCGCTAATGCTGCTCCCTCACTTCATTCACTCTATAGCTCAACCACCGCTGCGCTCTCTCATGCTTTCTCTGTAACACCACTGGATCAACATGAGCAGAGTGGTGGTTTATTTGTAGTTTAACAGAAACCAGTTGAGTGGCAACAGCTCTAGAGAAATGATCTAACTTATCACCTCAGGTCAATTTAAGAATCTCCCAGTTAAACTTAATTAAATCATATCATGTCGAGCTTTTATCAGCAGAATCGTCTGCCTTCTCAGCCATCGACAGCTGATTAAACTCCTTTGATTTTTGGTATATTAGCCATAATTACTTGTCCCTAATAAGACTGAATTTGCTTTACCATTTTAAGTATTATAAACAGTCCAAACAGTCATTTTGGACCATAATCAGATCATTTGATATGGATAATTTGAAACACACTGTAAAAAATCTACAGCACGCAGAAAGTTTAACATACCACTCGTTACACTGTATGTCTTTAGATAGAGCGTTTAGTCAAGAACTATCAATCCATTAGATCTTAGGTGGGTTATTAAGATAAAAACATTCAACAACTTAGAGGAGAGAGGGAATAAAAAGAACCATCAAATAAAATATATTTCAGAAATGGGGCCAAAACTAAGCATTTTAAAAAATCAATACAAAAGATTTCAGTAAAACTCTCATGCATCATTGCCAGATAGCCATGGCTTTATTACAGTTTTACTGTAAGAAAGAACTTTGATACTGCTTCATTTTTGATTTGTGATGAGCTATCAGTATTATGGTCTGATAAGATTTCTTAGAATCCATTCGATAGATGAACATTTGTAAGAGTGGAATATCAGATGCTGTTTCAGCACTATAATCCATTTAGAGTGGAAATGGAGACATATCCAAATTAAAGTGATTATGACCACTGGAAACCAATAATTATGAAAGAACTATTTCTGTACATTTAATTTGAACAATTGGGAATGAAATATTTTCCCTCCTCATCGTGCTCTCTTTAACCTAAAAGTGCTATTATTATGGGAACAACTTAGACGATGTAGGCCCCCTCCCATTCAAAAGGATAATGGCAGCTCACTGTAATAGTGGTAATAAAAGTCTGGCTGTGTCTTCAGAAGGATGAGAGAGAGCAATTCAGGGAGAGAACAAGTGTGTGAAGACAGATGATTGACTGTCGATACTGCAACAGGATGGGGGAGTCTGTTTATTGATGGAGGATGGTGGAGTTTTCTCTGCAGGAGCCACCTGACCCTCCTACACCCATCACATCCACGCAGGAGCACAGCACAAGTTTGAATTCAATGCAGTATAAAAGACAGACATTAAAAGATCTCCACACAAAGGCAAATGTATAGATATGCATGCATGCGTGTGTGTATACGCACAAACTGACAAACACAATTTCCATATTTACTGTTGGGTGAGAAAAGGGAAAGGAGGGGAGGGCAACAAAAACTCATAAATAAATGACAATGCACAGCTTGCCCTGGAAATAGAAGCATCATTTTGTGTTTGTATTATATTCAGGCGGGTAAAATTTAATCTCCCTTTTAATACCCTCTATTGTATAAACAGGAGAGAGGTTGCTGAAATATAAACATTAGGAATGTAACCTTATGAAAATCGATTTGGCATTGAAAAATATTATCTCTGCCTGGTTGTTTATTAATGCAACTTCAGGCATGTAGCCACTATCAATGAGAACATCCCCTATTTTATTTTTATGTCGTACGGGAGAGAATCTATAAGAAGAGGCAGCGGCACAATGTGCGATGAAGTTACTTCAGATAGCAATTTAACATTGCAGTATTGTTTCGAATGAGATTGTGATCAACATACATGGATAAAAGTCTTATTGTTGACCAGACAGAAATAATGATGCAAAGAAAACAAGCTAAAACGTATCTTTAATATTATCAAATACTGTATATTGTTAAGTTTATCTACTTGACTGCCAGCATGTATGACATATAATTATGTGATATAGCAAAAAAATTATCATAGCAGTATAATAACATTATTGATATTTGACCCATTAGGAGCAGCATGGATCGTGATTTAACGCATCACACATTGTGACACAAATCAGAAGTGACAGTTGAGTATAAGCAAGCTTTTTTTCTTTTGGCTACACACCAGCAGCTCGACAGAGGGCTGTGTTAAGAACTGGATCTGATCTGCTGTTATATCATACTGTAAATGGTTGAGCCACAGAAACCAAACAATTCTGCCAACAGACTAATCACTTGGGCTGGTAAACCAATCCTCCACGGACATGCACCGCAAGTATGAAAGTGTGTCTGCAGCCCCGATTATTTATTCATTTTGTTTGATTCAGGATGATGTTCCTCCCTTGGATTACCGTTTTTCC
The DNA here is from genome assembly GCF_965226575.1 of Pagrus pagrus. NCBI lineage: Eukaryota > Metazoa > Chordata > Actinopteri > Spariformes > Sparidae > Pagrus > Pagrus pagrus. The sequence continues at coordinate 25,894,813 of NC_140185.1, read as the reverse complement.
TATCTGGCAAGAGCGCTGGCACTATGCCCTCTGTTTAAGATATCAAAGATTTGCGGCATCTCGTTGCCTTGTGTTGGCTCGCCTGGGGAGTTTCACTAAACATGAAATGGATAAAGCCACAGTGATGTACTGTTGGGAACGAAAAAAAAGAAAAGGAGGGAAAGAGAGAAAGGGAGTGAGGAAGGGAAGGGGGGAGGAGGGATTGAAAAACGAAAAGATGTAATGGGGTTCCTCTGTTTCAGGGAGGAGATGTGCTGTTGCTGCCTCCGGAAGCAGCTCTCTTTCCTGGGATGCGAGAGCACGGTGGTCTCAGGAGAGCGAGTCTGTGGGCTTTAAAATATCACTGGAGAGGACTGATTGGGACTGTGTGTTTCTGTAATCTGTGTTTATTAGATACGGCAGATTAATTAATTTTCCAGCTTTGGTTTCATCTCACCATTATGAGGTGGAACACAAACAGAGCAGCTAAATTTAAGAAAATACATGCCATTAATTATGGACGGCCCGTTTGGAGGTTTTTTCTGCTGTTAATTTTAGCTCAATTTTGCAGTCAAGATGTCAGGTAGATATGAGGTGGAGTACATTGCTTATACAGATGGGTTTTTGTGGCTCTAAACAGCAGGTATATTTTGTAATTTTCACACATGGAATCAAAGCACTGATCATTTCCATCCAATGATTTCATTTGTTTTTGATGGGCACATTTGTTGAGGATGACGTATTTCCCACCACTTACTTAAGAGCAGTCATTTCAAGAAGATACATGATCTTATCAGGCTTGAAACCAAGCCCCCATGAACAGTGCCAGACTTTGAAGCCAACATAGTCATAGACAGTGAGATCGTAGCGAAGGCATGTAATTACAACGTCATGTGATACACACTGGCCCAAAAAGACATTTCTTAAAAAAGCTGTAAAACGCAGGATACTTTTTTTTTACTGTAACAAATGACTCGTTTTACTATCAAAATGTACGTATTCCAGTAAGAAGGGGGGGAAAAGGCTGTTTTTTAATGAATAAGAAGTCATTTATCATGACAATCTCTCAGATTTGTCATGTGTTAACATGACTAGAACTTGGTATGACAAAGCAGCCTGTTGCTTTTCTTTTTTTCTTCAACAATTTTTCACACAATTTAAAGAGTAACTTGACAGACACGAAAACTCAAAGCAAGAAGGCCTTGATGATGGTGGTGGCGTGCCTTTAAGGACAGCAGGAAGGCCACTGATGAGGCTTTAGAAACCAGGTCCACAGGGCCAAATACTTTGGGGCACATTGAAAATGGTTGTAGCTCACAAAAATCTATTGCTATAGTTTATCGACGATATAGACAGTTAAAATATGCCGCAATTACAGCACCAAAAAGGTAAACAACACCTGCTTCAGTGTCATAGTCATTATAGCTTAAAGTCATCAGGCAAAGAAGGATGACTCAAATAACTAATCCATAACTACTTGGGCTAATTTGATTTCTTAATTGTTCAATCCTTCCATTTTCTTCTTTAAACACCACATTGCTAATGAAACCAGGTATCTAGTGCTCTAATCTGGAGGAACATGGATGGGCTGGGATAACAGAAGGAGACACTGAGGCTAATACCACACTAGGTTTCTGATTTCCTGTCTAAATTGGCATAAAGCATCTTGCCTTCAGATGGATTACCTGTCAGTGCATTAAGTACAACTTAGACCGCATCTGAAGCCACAAGAGACGCCAGCTTGCTCTTCCAGAGGCGCTTTAACCATGGCCTCTTCAAAACCACAGGGCTATTACATCTGCCTGTTAAAAGCTTTGAGGGAGACGTCCAGTGAAAGTCAGAGCTTAGAGGGAGCTTGTACCAAGGTGACTAAACTCATCCTTCTCTATCCAGGTTGAAACTGTTTCTGATGGAACTATGTGGGCACTTCCCTCGTCTCTGCACAACCTACGTGAACAGCTGAACTACAGTATTAGTCACTTTCCTTCACCACCAGCTTCTTTGACTTAAAGACTGCAAGACGGACAGATGAGCGAGCAAAGTAGCATGAAGATTGGTGGAATGAATTACAGAGACACTGCTTCAGATAATACAGGCCAGGCGGAGAATCAAACATAAGGAGGCGCGTTTGATCAATGGCCTCGATTGAGAGCCGATGGATTTCGCATTATAACCTCCCTGGTCATTATTGGGTGAGTTAGCGTCTGCTCGCTAACGCCCCCTCTGTCCTTTCCTGTTGGAGAGTGGTGATCAATTTGGAGGGATGCGGTCCCCCTTCACGCGCACGCACTCAAGTAGACACACATAAGATCATAGTCCATCACTCCAGAAGCAGAAGAGGTAGTGTGAGCTGTAGAGATCTGGCGCGGATAGAAAATCACACTGCTTACACGAACAATAGCTCAATTAGAGATGTCTGTTTATGTTATGAGATTGCTTTTCTCATGCTAATCTGTACACTTAACTAAATGCTCTTCAGTAAGGGGTTTGTGCTCTCCCAAGTTAGCTCACCATTTCATTATGTAGTCACGTGTAAGCGGTGCTACGCATTGACTGCCTTCGTAAATCATGTTCATGGGAGGAGGGATAAAAGTGCCTTGCTGATATGTAAGTGGATTTCGGGGGTCGTTTTCCTATCCTGGTATTGATAAAAGCTTCATGAATCAATCAAACATCTCTTCCCATTGATGGTCATGATGAAATGCAGCCATGTGATTTTGTGTGAGTGTGTTTCCGTGTGTGCATGTGAGAAAACTTCAGCTTAACAAATTACAAAATGAACAGGTAACAGTAAATTCCAAACACCATGGTGGGAGTTAGATGTTGCATATCTCAGCAAAACGTCTGAGCAAGGTAACCTGCAATGCACACCGATATTGCATAGGTGGGCGCAAGTACATTTACTATTTATACAACATGGGCACTAGGCATGAAAACTACAACTGCGTCTTCTGCAACTAGCAATGACACTTACGCTGTGCTTTGTGTCGAGCATGAGATAGAGCCCCTAAGAGACAACAGTCAAGCTAGAAGCTCTACTCGTGCAGAGTGATGCTTTGAGCTAAATGCTAATGTCAGAATCACAAAAGCTATTACAGTTTATCCTTAGAGAGGCATGAATGTCTCCAAATATAACGGGAATCAATCCAACAGTAAAGACATTTTAGCCAAAACCACAAACGTCAACCTGCTAGTGGCAGTCGATCAGGAGATCACTAAAGTCAGTAGGATTCATCGCCAGGGGAATTATGGGGGTATGCCAATTCTCTTATTTGACCGTTCCTCACTTAACCTGGAAATCGTTAAGGGTCCGCCATTATGATGGCCGTTCCACTGCTCTTATTCCTGCTCTGTGGAGTGAGAATCGAGGGAGGATCTCTGAGGAGCCATGAGTGAGGACACATGAGACCAGCTTTTGTGGAAGTCATATCGCACCGACACAACCGTTTATTGGAAATCAGTCAGGGACTGGATGCTGCAGCTGATTACAATGATCTGACACTCCAAGACAACAGTTTTATACCAAAGTTTGAATCTGTTATTTCCCCTTTAAATCTGTATCATTACTTATCGAGTCAGGAAGAAGAAGAGAGTGATGTCTTTCAGCGATAAACATTTGTCTATCATAATTTCAATTCACTCAGGATGAAAATCACAGAGGCAAAGTATAAGTGTAGGAATACACTTTGTCTAAATTTGGGCAAATACATCACGTATACAAAACATTAGATAATATTGTACTCACAACATGGCTTATATGAATTTAAAAACAGGGTTTTAACCACCCGCTGTAGAGCCTTCCTGTCCTGGGCTGTGCATGAACAATGCCAGTTTGTGATGTTTCCAGTCAGAATGCTTTCGATTGCTCAGCTCTAAAAGTTAACAAAATTTGGCACAGGAATCTAACCTTCTTCAGTTTCCTCTTAGAGCCTCTTCTGCTCATCTGCAAATTGCTTTCTATTGCTGCCAATAGAAAGGGTTCATGTGCATTTCACGTCTGAGCAGCGAAGCACATTTACACACTGTGGCAGGTATTCAATACATTTGGAAATGTTTGTCAAACATATTCAAACAAGACTTCAAAAAAACACTGCCGCACTAAAACTAGTAAGTGTGTACACTTTTTAGTATATACGGACAAATACAAACTCCAAACCATCAAAAGTTGCTTCAGAACAAAGCTGACTGACAGCTGTGCCATCAGAGGATCGATTTCTCTCTCAAAGCATCTTTTTTCTGTCGTCTCTCCTCGCAGCTTCGGTGGGAGGGACGAAGATACAAGGAAAAGACACACATGAGGCAAAAGTGGATGCTATTAAGTGAATGAGGATATACCTTATGCATGTATGTTGTAAATATGTCATAAATCCATCCATTCATAGTTGTTAAGACAATTCTGTTTTAACCAAAAGTGCCGGACCAACTCTGTATCTCTTCCACAACTGATGAGTGTCTATATGTCTCTGCCACATAAAGATACATGAGTTTCTGGAAGGTGTACACAGGAATGTATTGAGATGTTGTTTAATTGAGCAGGCAGTTAAGCAGAACGCAGGTGTGTGTTTGGGTTATAAACCAGACTCCATGGAGCTTGATGTAAGTCGAGAGCACTCACAGTAAATAAGGCAATCATCTTGTAGCGGTTTACACATATCTCCTTTCCTGTGCCAATCAGGAATCCACCATCCCAATATAGTAATCACATTTCAACACATGTTCATAGATTCACATGAGCCGTTTTTAGATGGTAGGACAATGTCAATGTCACAAGGTTTTCAGACCTACAGAATTTATTTAAAATTTTATGATGAAAGTTTATATTTTAAATTTTTTCTAAAATGTTTACAGTAACAGAAAAAGCATTTTTACATTTGGTAATTTATTACTCTCCAATTTTCTGCTCTCTTCTCTTTAGCTGTTTCTTCCCTCAGTCACCTCCCCCTCATCTTTTGTCTTGCTCCATCTCATCTGCTCTGCATTCATATGCCAAACTCCCATTCTCCTATGTACACTTTTCTTCTCTGCTCTCTACTTCTTTGCTCAGCTTTTCCTATGTCTCAGCCTCTCTCTCTCTCCCTCTCTCTCTCTCTCTCTCTCTACACTCATCTCATAGCGCAACCTATCTATCATTGCTGTAATCAACACAATGGAGTTTTCACGGTGGCCACAGTGACCCTCTCTGGACATCGCCCCAGGAAAATGACTGAAAGAGGAAGAGTTGGACTTGCCAAACACTGAATCATCACATTTATTAAGTATTATAAAAAAGGGATGAGAGAGATAAAGGCAAGAACAAGATGGGTTTATTTCTCAACATAGTAACTGAATAGCTGCTTTAGGCTGTCGAGGTAATTCCCTCTGACTGCTCACTTTTACAAATACATACTATAGATGAGTAACAAAGCATAATCTCCCTGTAGTATGCACTACTTCCAGCCTCCTGAATTACTTTTGAATGTTCCTTTAAAGTTTCTAAGTGTCTCAGGCTCCCTGCTTGGCTCTACTGCAATGCCATGAATGGATTCTGCAAGTGTTGAGCATTACATAGGCACTATGAGGTTTAGGCGAAGAAATTCAAATGTAGAATTATGATATTTACAATATTAATGAGGTAATAATACAAACTCAGAAGTAGTTATTTTTTCCAAAACTGAATAAACAAGCTGTTCTCAAGGAAAATATGGTCCCCGTTTGAACTGTTTGAAGCTAGAAAGGCGGCGGGTGCAGCAAATATCAATTAAGTAAAACAGTAAGGAAACTGTGTTTTTTCCGCCAAGGTCAGTTTGTTTATTCAGTTTACACAGTCATGAAAACAAAGAGAGTGTATTTAGTTTGTTTAGGCATAAAAAAATAAGTCAATGGAGATCTTTCTCTTCTGATTGAAGTTTCTTACTCAAAACTACATAGTGCACCTTTGAGCTGGCACCTGTACATTTTTTGTGCATGAGTCATTTTGATCGGAGCTACTGTAGATTTAGAAAGAATGACCACTTCCCAGAGTTCCACACACAGAAAAAAAATAAAAATAAAAATAGAAATAGGGCTGTCAAGCGATTAAAAAATGTATCTAATTAATTACATGATTTTTTTTTATGATTAATAAATCAAAATCAATCCCACACATCAATATTTGCCATAAGCAAAAGTATTTCAATGCAAATGTAAATTGGTGGATGAGTGAATCAGTGAATAAATGGACATCCTAAAGTAAAATTCTAAAGAGGAGGTGACATTTAAAGCTTGAAGTACCCCAACAAAAATTATTTGCTGCATAAGTTGCATCAAGCAGAGCTCTTGTCAACAGTTCCATCTGGGCATTTTTTGAAGCCACTTGCGTTTTGGTTGACTATTGTTATGATCTGTCCTGACAATGTTTTATAATTTTGACAAATAAGTTCAATTTGCGCTTAAACTTAGAAAAAAAATAAGCTGTCGCTTAAATGGAATGGACTACGGTAGAATATAGGACTTTGAAGTCATTCACCAAACTTGGCTTCTGGTGTTATAATAAAGGCTTATTTATGGTTGCAGGTAGGTCTACGCAGAGCTGACACCGTAACCTACGCAAGTGACATACGCCATAGTGAGCATTTATACATGTGCGCTGGTGTGTCTGCATTGCTGGCGGGGGTGAGCGAATTGCCAGCTGTACTTCTGTACTACAGCAGTCAGTCATCTACCTCCATCATGTTTACAAAGCTGCTGGTCAAGGAGCATCACAGAGAGTGATTAATATGTGTTATTTTTTTAATGCTTTACTTTTTCTATAATCAATTAATCAAAATTAACATTTTATATTGACAGCCCTAGTTTAAAATAAAACAACCTAAGTATTCATGTTGGACACTGATACATTTCATGAGCAAAATGTTTAGAAAATGCTTGATTAATGCACCCTGTTGGAAAACACAACGTTTTGAACAAACATTTTCAGAAATCCTTTTGAAGCTTTTATTGTTATCAAAGACTGAAACAGCTGAGTGAATGTTTTGCAGTTAATTATTAATGTCCCATATTGATTCAAATTGGACTTTTACCAGTTACCACCATGGGTCGGGAAGAATTTGGGTTGAGAGCTTAAATATTATTTCTCTTCTTAGGGACATTCTGATGCCTGATGCATTCAGTTTGCAAAACGTGCCTCAATTTTGACATGTGGAAAACAGCCTTATAGGTGGCAGCTCTGTGAATAATGAAGCAAAGTGAAATGCTAATTCACTATGAGTGTCAGGAAAACTTATAATTGACTAAATTGCTTATTTCTCAGGGCACATGACCCACGGCATAGAGGGTGACTGCTGCTTGTTTTGAAGTTAAGACTGTGTCACTGACTTTGAGTTGTCATGGAGCATCCTGGAAATATTTTATTATGATAAAACTGGAGATACAAAGCATTCACTCCCATTTTTTCCCAAAAACCTGGTATGAGTTTCCATTTGTTGTCACTTTTTGATGAATTGGACACCACTCCATCAGTTGCCTCCCTCCATAAGCTAGGATTGAATGTCACGTCCATACTTACTATACTAATTAGCTTGTCTGTGTAAACAATATGCCATGACTTCATGCACACACACATTGACACGTTATGACTGATATTTTGCCTATGATGATTTAAAGCATATTTGGTCTATTTTTGCAAATCAACTTCAAGACATTTTACTGACAATAGTCAAAAGCAGTTTTTCTATATATTTCTTAGGTTCCAACAAAACGTTTCTCCTCATTTTCCCAATAGTGTCCTGCGGTATCTCACAGCACAACACCCCCATTACCTTCTGAAAATGGCCAGTGCAGAGAAAGGGATTAACTAAGCATACATTTAGGGCTATGGAAAAAGGGACATGTCCACAGATTTATTGGCATTTATTATGGTTGTTCTTGTTTTAAGTGTAAAACCCCCTCTAAACTGCATCATTGAATAGGCTGTTGCTCTGCCTCGCGCAAACCATTAGCGAGAGAATTTATGCATTTAATACATTAGAATAGAAAATGAATTTAAAAAGAAAACGCCATGAGGGAACGCATTATCTTTGCTGTCGGCAGTTTTCTGGTTCAACATTTGGCAGCCTCGTCAGTAAATGAAAGAATTATTTCAATTATTGTACAGCATTAAATTATAGTTTGTGGAGAAAGTGGTGACAGGTCTGCAGAGCTATAACACTTCCCCTGCCTCTGGCTTCTCTGTCAGTTTTAATGAAGAAACCTCTCCACACTACACAGAGGGAGAGAGACGGAGAGTGGGGAGGTTTTGTTCACTGATTCTCAAATTTGTTGCACTGAATGTGAATCTGTACTTTGTTTAAAATAAAAACCCGACAATTCAAGGTCACCAGGAGCTGCAGGGACTTCAACTGTCCCTAAATCCAGGGACTGGAATCTGGAGAGTAAAATATATTCTCAGCAGCTAAAAATTAATTGAATCTGTTTCCTACTGTTGGACTTACTTACAGCATGTCATCCCATTAATAGCCCCGATGTCTTACTGTGCGATGGTTTGCCACAGGGTTCGAAGCTCAAACCTGACTTGCTCTTGCAGATATTCCCTCAACAAACATTAGGGAATGTCATGTGTGGAAATATATTGCTTTTATACCTGCTAAGAAAAACACCTGGGGGCAGGTATATCCTCCTTGTGCTCACATTAGCTCCCTGCTAGCTGCCCTGTCCTTCTGCACATAATGCCCTCTATAAATAGAGAATAAAAGACAAGGCCTATCCAAGCCAGAGTATCCCATCAGCCATTGTATTGCTATCCCATCCATACAGATATCAAACGCCTGATCCCTGCAGCATTTAACCAAATTAAATACCACCTTCATTAGCAAGCCTAGGCAACAACTATCGGAGGCATACAAAATACCCCCAGCCCCAAGGACACACAGCTAAATGGGCTGGCAGAGCTTAAAATAAGTCCACACACCACAAAGACCAGCTTCATTTGTATGTTCCTAATGTGCCAGCTTCACTCACCGTACATGGCCCGCTGCTCCGAACACATGGTGAGTAATTGCTAACACTCGACCTCCATACTGCACTTAATCAACACGGTAACACCATGGGGATAAATTCACGAACAATACAGCCAGAATAATTCATATATTGGTCAACAGAACTAATGTGCAAAGTGGTGCGTAGCGTCAAGGTGTCACATGATTCACAGCCAAGGTTACTGTATGTTATCTGAGAAAAATACCAATGGAGCCAAGGAAGAAGAGAAATAACACGCCAATGAAGTCTAAAGCAAAAAAAATCGCTCTGTTTATATTCCGTCTGATGATGGAGCCAAAAGATTTCTGTAACACTTTCAATTTGTTATATAGACACTATACTTCCAACAAAAAGGAGCATTTAATTCTATATAAAGAGAGGTCTTGAGTAGGATTTTTAATCACTTCATTGCCATAATCTATTTGACCTTTTAAATAAACGTCCTACCTATTTATCTTCTTTAAAAATCCTTTCACGATTGTCTCAAGTCACAATAGAATGGACTGTTGGGATCCATGAACTGGATGTATGTTTCCAGGTTCAGAACACCCTCTTCATCATTGTACAGTTGCCCCATTTGTCTCCATTCTCACCTTTGACCTGCAGGCAAATGGTGATAAAAGCACCCTTCATTGCATTCGACAATAAAAGCAATAGGCAGTTCTTGAGTCAAGCAGCACAGTAAACAAACATAAATAAAAGAGAGTGGGAATCAATGAAAGAGGAAGCATAGAAAAGCAGCACACAGAACTAGAAGCCGATACACTAACACTCAGCTGTTACCACTAGTGCAACAAAGAAATACACACTGCTTTGCAGAAAAAAGAGAAAGAAGTATGTCTATGCATATTTTTTTGTATTACTGTACAGAATTATCGAATGCAGCCATCACTTTGTGACATGCTTTCCACCCATATCTGGAACTTCATACTATGACACAACATTTTTATCGCATAAAGGCATCTTTATTCTCTTAAACACACCTGGAATAAATAAAGATATGTTTGATTCTTCACTAGTCTTATTTGTTTATTCTTCACATCACTCACTATTTCTGAGACAAATGTTAAAATCATTGTACTGGAGACTTTTTACTGAATCATTAAAATTCAGACAGAGAAATTATAAAGAAACCTATTAGTCTAAATATTTGCTCCTGCGTGTTAGAAAATATTGGTCAGCTTGTTACCTAAGAACAAAGTAACATCCTTACTCTGCATCACTGGACCCCACAAGACCTTGTTTCTACACATTCTTTAATTAATTCAGCAAAAGGTTATTCTCGTTGTCCTAATTTCACAAACAGTGGATATAACCAGGACTTTTTCATACATACAGTTTTTGTGTGGTCGAATGGTCCAAACAATGTTGATGTTTAGTTTCAACGGATAAATGTCTTGGCACTTGGATTGCTACTATTTGAAGGGTTTGAAATAGACTAGAGGTCTGAAACGCTGTATGACCAAGAAGCAACTTGTGATTGTTTATCAGTAGGCTACCTCAGTGCAGAGAGGGATAATGATTTTGTCTGTAGTAACACTGGGTTGTCACTACAGAACTGCATCCTATATTTGCAGTTGGTTTACTAGTAAGTAATTCTGCATGCTGGATAGGTCGATAACCTAGCAGAGATGTGTGTGCAGTGCTCCAGATTGAATTTTTAGACTGGCTGCACGAGTACACCAGCACCTAATTTTAACTAGGGCTGTACGGTATGGCAATATATATATATATATATATATATGTATGTATGTATACACATGCAGTCCATACACTCAGTTGGTGCTGACGTCAATCTGGCATGCTGAATATAAGGCGTACCAGTGTGACCAATGAAAATGTTAAGTCGCACTTAACAAGTTTTTGGCACACGCACTGAAACACTGATATGAGAGAAAGAGTGGCAGACATCCAATCATTAGTAAAATATCCAAATCAGTAGTAAGTGAGGAAATCGATTTCAGTCGACACAAATGCTGTGTTATGTAGCTGTGTTATGTAGCTGCTTCTAGGCGTGGTAATCTTTGTTAATGAAAAATGGAAGAAATATGCAGGTTAAAAAGTTGTTATTGCTCTAAGTAATATTACAAGAATCTTTACAACCACACTGATCTCATCCTCGCGTAGCACCATTTTTGTGGACATGTTTCTGTCTGGTTTTCATGGCTGTAGCTTGGTAGCTAGCTAGATATAAAGAAAGATGATACCTAAAGATTTAGAGACTGCAAGATTTGGTAAGCTCAGACGTTAATTAATCAGCTGGGTTGTCATTGGTGAAACAATTCAGGAGCTAAGAATTTCAGTTCTGTTCCTTATACAAGTTGACCAGATGGCAGGCAGCTCCATGGCCGACAGTTGTGGTATGTGACATGAAGGGTGGGAATTGAGCGCCTGTCAGCAGGTGGACACAGACAGACAGCAGTGGACCAGCTGGACAAGAAGCACCTGCACAAAATGAATTTCTCTCTATTGATATTTACCTCATAGAGAGTGCAAGAGAATGGTTCAATTTTCTCCATTCAAGGGATGAAGCAAAGAAGAACACCTCTACACTCAGTACGACATAGAAGAAGTCTAATAAACCGAGGTTTAAAGGGCTGGACTGGGGAGGGCTACACAGATGGTGCCTCATTTTGGTTAATTTGGTGACAAAAATTATCTTTTTGATTCTGAAGCTTATTCTACCTGAAACTCAGTTAGCTTTGAATCCACCCTGAGCTCCGCACTGGTGCATTATTCACATTTGCGAGGCACTTGGTTTGTATTGGATGTCTTTACAACTTCTGACATGGAAAATAGAAACAGTCGAGCTTGACCTTCCTCTTCTATCATCTTCCCTTTCCTCTGCTCCAAGCATCCACCCCATAACAGATTAGCTCAGAGGAAGACCCATTTCCTCCCCGAGGCTGCTAAAATATTAATCAAAACACAGAGGAGTGTGCAGCAGCTCCCAAGATGCATGTCTTCTAATGGTAATACATGGGGAAGGCAGAGAGGGAGGAGTGCTGCCTGTAATAGCCTCACAGAGGGGGAGGAGAGGAGGAGGGCCAGAGGTGACAGGGGCTTTCACAAGGGACAAAGAGAATGAGAGAGAGGGATAGATGGGCAGGAAGAGAGGTGGAGCGGAGGCATGAGGTGTGCAGAGAATCGACGAAGAGACTGCACTGATACAGAGCGCTCCGGAGAGATCCGGCACAGGGAAGATCAAAGAAGCATCATTGCCTCTCACTACCCATTTTGTGCGCTTACAAGGGATGAAGATAGCCTCATGTGAAACTTTCCAGTATGAATAATAGATAACAAACCATACAAATAGCCAATTTAGCTTAATATTTTCTCTTTGCTTATCGGCAGTGCCAAATATTTGTCTGGGGTTGAGTGTGTAAGCGACTGTGTGAGTGTGTGTAAGAGAGAGATAGAAAGGAGAGAGATGTTTATGGTTTAACAAGCACTTTTTTTTACTCTTCTAAAGACAGAACGTATGACGGCAGGTGGTCTCTATGAGCAGTGAAAGGCGTTTCTCTCATGGGCCGAATCTAAGCCTGTCTCTGGCACTGAGCCACTGCCAGTGGGAAAAAATGATTGGAGTATCCGTGTTGGCGACACGGTAATCATGTAACTCAGCTTTGTTGCGGTGAGGGGAGACTAAAAGGGTTATTTCGGCTAATTTTGCATGCTTGCCTACTAGTCTTTCTGTTAGTAGGTGATTCAAGCGCATTGGCAGTTGTCATGTCTTATGAGAGAATGTGGGAAGCATGTTAGCTCGCTGAAAACTGTGAAATTAATCCACACACACACGTTGCCGCTAAAGAAGCACTCTGGCAGTCTAAAGCTGACAACTGTTCAGAATACATAGTCTGTAAAGAACAATAAGCTGATTTTATGGGGGAAGCAAAACTGTATATCCTCACAGGTCATCTTCAACTAACCTGCAGACAGCTGTGACTGTGTTCCGCTACCTGGTAATTAGGGAGATGTGGAGCCCCCATGGGTTACACACTCATAGCATGCTGCCACACTCCTCCCTCTTCATCCAACAGGCTCCCGAGAGAGATGGCCGTTTTGTGAAAGGTGACACAAATCAGTGACCTCTGTCTACCTGACCATGTCGATAATGAGATGCAACTGGGGCTTCATTGTATTCAAATGAGGCTGCGCGTGACAATAATGTTGAAGAGACACCGGCGGAGAAAGACCAACATTAACTTCTCTGAGAATAATACATAAAGAAGTGTAAAAAGGCGATGAAGAGTGACATGGCTGGAAAAGAGAAACAAAAAGAGGTGATTCACACTCTTATGGCCACCCATGCTATTTGTGTCTCTAAAAGATGGATGGGTAGGGGTTAAACTGGTCTGTCCTAGTCATGGGCCTTTGTCTATTGTGTTGCTTTGCTTAATGTAAACCGATAAAGCTGGCTAACCTTGTGGGCCCAATCAATGCTTATTTAGAATACCATTGATTAACAGTTCTGATTATTGATTATGTCATCCCACTCAAGATATGCCAATGGCTCTGATAAGAGGTTACCCTGGAGCAGATAGGCCTGTCCACCAGGCTACTGGACACACACAAACAATAAGGGCAATGCCCCAACAATGGACTCAGGGGAGTCCAACGTCTTTCTCTTTCCCTCTCAAACACACACACACACACACATACACACACATTATGGGCACCCTTATGTATTCACTCATTACCACCCCAAAAGTGAAGACAGTACTACTCCCTGTTGACCCGGGGTAATGTCTGCTCATCTGAGACTTAAACATTGAAATTAACACACCATCTGTTCCTGCAGTGTGCCCAGTGGCCATTTTGAAATGCCATCACTCACCGTGAACATATAGCATAGAACTACGTATAGCTTTTCCTAAACTTTATTTGATTTTTTTCTAGCTGGCAACAGTTGAACAGGGAAACCCCTCACTTTGTCCTCCTGGATAAAAGTCACAATACCCATGTAACAACAAAATAAAACACATTTTATCAATTCTACAGTAAATAGTTTTCCATCATGTGGTTAATGCACACCAAGTTACTTTGGGAGCTCAGAGGTCAAGTAGCAAGTGACAGGTCCTAGGACTGCACTTATGTTGACCCTGCTCTTTCAGGTTGTGAAAGATACAGTAAAGAGGTTGTAACATTTAAATATGGTTTGCTCCAGATTGACAAATCTTGTCTTCTCATTCTCACTTGCCTTCTCTGTGTTAAGTGTTTACATAAAGGTCATCCTCTAAGCTCCTCTAACACTTCATGTTACACTACCTGTTTGGTGAGGGACTGTTTGGTCTCAGTGTGTACACTCTTCACTGCACTTAACAGCATAGACAGTGATGCTCCTTTGATTTGCAGTAGGAGGCTGGGTATCATGAGGGTTTCAACATCACGTCACACCAATTCAGTCCTATATTCACATCGCTGCCATGTGACCTCCACAACAATCCAGTCAACTTACAGAGGTTAAATACTGGACTGAAGCGATCCCCATCACTCACGATAACTGATAAAAGGCATTTGGCAATCTTGTCACCTGAAAGCTGAAATGAAAATATACAGTGTGATATTAACAGTCTACCACTCACAGATAACACGGCACATAAAAACAAAATTCCTCAAGGGTATGTATTATATTGTTTAATTGAATGGTATAAATGGAACATGTTGGGAAAAAAAAAAAAAAGGATAAAAACAGTTTCAGGATATTTTCCATCCCCAGCAAACACTCCCTGCCTGTGGGGTCAGTGCTGTAAAGCCTGATGATAAAAACGTTTACAGCAGGGCTGTTATTAAAGAGAGAGTGAGTCAATCAAATCTGTCAATAACACAGTATCCATGACTTACAATTACCACAGCTACCACTTACACACTGGAGTATTCAATTTCATTTTTATAGTTGCAGTGGAAAGATTTAAACACATTAAACAAATGAAATAATAAAAAGTGTGAAAATGACGATTCAGTTTTTTACAGGAGTGTATGCGCCAAACTATTCCTAGCCAAGACAACTCGCCTGGCAACCAGTGAAGAATCAAGGAAATTAGTGGTTTATAGTCCCGTAGGCTACATTACCTTGTGTAAAATGGTTAAACAGTCATTTTTACACTCAGATTTTTGAACAAATTTAAAATTAAATAAAATTTAATAAATATGTAAATACAATTTTAAAAAACAATAACATGTTAATAGACAGAGTCAGGCTAGCCTGTGCCTGCATTTCCCGTCTGTAAGCTGAGCTAAGTTAGCTCGCTAGCGATGGTAGCTTCATACTTAGCATACAAACGTGTGAGTAGTATCGATTTTCTCATTTAAATCTCGACAAGAACGTGAAGAAGGGTATTTCCCAAAATGTAAGACTTTTCATTTCAGATCCCATTTGAATTTTGCCATGAATTACATATGTGATGCTTGTCAACTAGATCATTTTTCAAGTCGCAAAAAGTGGCAGTTTAGCATATTAGCTCACAAAACTCAATAACTCTGTTAGTGATGTATGTACTGTATATTGTGGAGACGATGTGGTTCACTGAGTGTTCACACACAAAGCTAAATGATACTTAATTGTCATCACAACAAACTTTTTCTTGACTTGCAAAATTATCCTTTAAATAGACAAAACGTCATACGTGTAATTCATGGCACAATTCACACGGGATCAAAAATCATGGTTCTCTCCCAATTAACCACCATGCAGTCTGCAGCGTCACTGCTAGCTGCCACTAAATCTTACACATTAGTCCTTTAAACTTGGGGAATAAGTTAAGTGTGAGTTAAGTGTGTTTTGGGGAACAGAAAACTCTTGGTCAACTTAACTTGTAAAGCAGCTGCTGCTGGCCTTTGCTGATGAAGGAACCAAGACACTGCTGGGGCTGTGTTTTTGGGAGGTGGGGACGGCCCTGTTGTCTTATTGTTTGGTCAGCAGTGCTAGGCTAGCCGTTGTCAGCCAGCCAGTGTTGAGCTCTGCACTTTGCATAAGGGGGCTCTTCCGTAATGAGCCGCTATGTATGGGTATCATGTGAGATATCTGAGCTAGCGCTTACTGTTCCATGGCCAAGGTCAAAGCCTGCCCACTCCACCGCCGACTCCCCTACCCTATCCATCACCTGAGAACACAGACCGCAGCTAAGCTCACATTCCAACCCCTCTGGACATCCTCACACCAATTTGGAAGGACTGTCTTTTTTAAGGTGTTTATTGTTTATTGTGTACGTCAATATACTTTTGAGATATCATCACCTCAAATTCCTGTTAAAAAAAAAAAAATGTAGAATTTGTAGATGAGGGCTGATGGAATAAAACACATGAGAGACTGATTTATTTGTCTGTCCATAGATGAAAAAATTAAGTATCACGATGTGAACAGTGTCCAGTCTTAATATATGCCTTTAAAAGTCGGGGAAGAAGGCTAATTGTTTGCGGTGTAACGTAATAGTCTATTTATCCTGTCTTACTTATGTGAATGTTTGATGTTTGCTCTTTTTCAATGAGCATGTGCTATCAACATGTCAAAAGTGGATACCTTATGCGGCTCCATATGAGTAAGACAGGGGCTTAAGTGTACAGGACCCCTGGAACAATCTGTCCACACACCACTGTACTACCGCTTAAGTCCCCACAGTAATCAATAACCTGCCCTGTCCCAGATCACATATCAATTGCTTGCTGAACTCAGGGGTAGAATAAAAAAATGTGTACCTAAAGAATGAACGACCTCTGTGCTGCTGCTGTATACATCAAGTCACATCAACATGCAGTTTAAGTTACAGTTGGTCACTCCATCCTCTCATTTGATGAGAAAAATGATTTCATTTCTTTGAGCATCTAAAGATAATGACACAGGTATGGGCCTGAACTTACATAGATTTAATACTCAGGGTAATGGTAACTGTTTATTTATTTTTCTATTTCATTCAACTAGTTTTGTATTTATTTTTTGTGATCCGTCCAAAGTAAAGTCCAGCCTTTTTGAAAGGTGGTTTATATTTGCACCTCGGACTCCACCATCGCCTGTTTTCACACTTTTGGCTGAACTGTTTGGAAGCAGATAGACCGAGATAGATTTTCATGATGAATCTAAAATCAATTTAGATTTGAATATTCATGTTTGTCATGACAGCAGCATATTAATAACCCTTCTATCCCAATCTCCCACATCCCTCCCCCAAAGACAGGACAGCCCAATGTACTGCCACTTAGTCCTGCACAATAAACTTTATTGACAGCTCTTTTGCCTGGGACTATAGCAAGCTACATGGTAGAGAGCAGGTGGAGCTGATCTTCTCATGCACTTCAGAGAAAGACACATTGGGTAGGAGGGTCTGAATTGAAGTATATGACTGGGATGTATGATAAGCTGGTGTGAAAAATCTCAGAGTGGGAGCATGGACAAATAAAAAGGAGAAATGAGCAAGGAGAGATGGATTTCCTGCCATTTGTGATCTATGACCAATCGCCTGTCTATCTTCAGATTCGCTGTTAATGGCTATCGGCTGAGATTTAAATCCTTTCTTTTGTGCATTCCCCTAAATCAATAAATTGGCATCCATTTGATTGAATGCTTATCCATTGTGTTAAAATGAGGCTGAATGAGTTTTGTCCTTTTGACCAATGAGTTTGTTTTCAGTACAATGGTAAAACGGGTTTTAACATTCAGGAAAGTATAGTTAGGCATCCATTTATAAGAAAAAAACATGGTTTTGTCAGCAAATGTTAAATTTGAACAGAAATGTTAGGAACAAACTTAAAATCAACTTTTAGCCCTACTCGATTCGATTTAATCATAATCTGTATGCCCTTTCCCAACTTTCCATCTGATCTTAAATGATCAATATGTATTAAGCAAAATGAATGATTGTATATCCCAACTGCAATGATATAGTGAAGACAGACTGTCCTCTTAAAAGGGCAAATAGAAGCATCATATAAACTAATTATGAAAAACAATGTCTTTCTCAGATGAGAAAAGGGAAAACTGAACATTTTCAGAAAATAAACAGCAGTACCATAAATTTAATGGCAAAAGCATTCTGAACTGACCTGTTCTGCATTTGACTAATTTAATCATTCTGATGGTATGACGGCTCTTTTGTTTGTTTTGCCCAGGTCAACTGTCAGCTTGGTTGTTTTTTTCTAATAAACCTGTGTGCCTGCATGCATTTTTATAAATGTGTGATTGCAAAATCTCTGAGGCCTTAAATACAGATAATAAACTACACTGCTACTCTGTATGCTTATCGGTCCTGCAAATAGTTTTCATGTGAGCTTCAATTGTTTCAACTGTGTGCACACAGCTCAATCGTGTGCACATAAAGAGACACACACCATTTATTTTTTCAGAAGACACTCTCAGAATACCTTACGAAATACCTGCCTCAATTCACTGTTTTCAGGAGTTTTAGGATTATTTAACCCCAGACTGAGCTGACCTTTAGCTGGCATCTGTGCATCACTTTGTGGTCCCTCAACTATCACAAGCAGGCCCACTTAAAGAAAAGAACTAATCCGAGCTTTAGCTCTGTATCTGCAGTGCCAGTTATATTTCCCATTTGAGTCTTTCAGTCAAACTACAATAAAAAAAACGATATATCTACAATAAAATCTGTGCCAAAAAGGAGTGGGTTCATTTTAGCAAAATATCTCCCTGGGAATATGTGAAAGAAAAACCGTATTTCAGTTATTCCCATTGGAGGAGAATTGGCTGCAGCTTGATGAAATGAATCCTTTTAATTTGCATCTCATATAAAACATAATATGAAGTAATTTAAACTGGTGGAGAAAATCAAAAGATTGAGTGTGTTTAGCCACTGCATTTGCTGACAGAATTAAAAAAAAACACGACATTGATACATTGATGCACAAATTAGTATTCAAACAAAACCATCAAATTCAGTCAGCCTAAGTGGAGAAAGGAGGAAAGACTGAAAGAAAAACAACAGCACCCATGGACACCTACATAAACAAAGAGGGTGCTCTTTAAGCCTGCAGTTAAACAACAATGCCCTCTATTGGTGTGACACTGCACCTGATTCCCCAACAAAGGCCATCGCACTAAAGGCAGACTGATGTGTTTTCCAGCACACTCAGCAGAAATATCACATTGAAGTGCAATCACCTCGAACCTCAAAGACTGTCCTTATTAACCTACTAACTACCACAGAATGCTTTATTATTAATTTACAAACGTTATTCAACTATAACAGCCATTGCTGCCATAATCAGGGGGCCTGATTAGGACTTAAAACGTATTAATTAAAACAATAATGAATGAAACCACAGTAGGTAAGTGCAAGTGTAGCCAGCGTGCCGGCAGCATTATAAGTCTGCAGACGCACAGACGGCTTCTCAGAGGTAGGAGCCCTGTGTGCGTGCATGTGTGAGTGCGTGTGGTGGCGTGCGTCTGTGTGTGTGTGTGTGTGTGTGTGTGTGTGTGTGTGTGTATTTGAATGAGGATGGTTTACAGGATCAGTGAAGGAGTTCTTGACAGGAATGCACATTGAGCCTCTCGTCTCCCTGTTGCTCTCTCTACTGAACCGGAACAGTGGTGTAGACAAACAGGGGCGCCCCGGAGAGTGTGGCGAGCTAAGTGAGTGAGCACAGAGGTTTAATATGACAGCTACACTTTCCCCACTGCTGGTTCAGGGTGAAGAAAATGTCCTACACTGTTTGTCTTGTGGTAGCATCATGACAGATCAAACACATGCCAGGGAGAAATACTGAACTGGATTCTCGACAGGTGAAGCAGCTTTGAATTGTGATAAGCATGATGTTGCTTACAGCAGTTAGTAGCCATGAACATTCTTAATTGCAGTTTTTTAAACATTGTAAGTGCATGACTTAAAAAGGCAAATCAACAAACGTTCAAATGCAGGGTATGAGATCCTTTTCTATTGGGAGTAAAACATGACTGGCATCTTTACATAATGGGATCTAACACAATGCAACTTGTAAGTGCACATGGCCTAAAGCAGGTTCAAGGTTTTTGAAATAATTTTAAGGCACCATTCATGGATATATTTTGTTGATTAATGAATATTTTCATTCATGAAATATTTGAGGATATATTTAAGAGATTTAGTCTCGCCAGAAATGTGTTCTTGCTTGTGGAAAAAACAAAATTATCACCATCATTTGTCCAAAACATCCAAACAATGTCCCCCCATACCAGCTGGGCTTCTTCGTTCTCTCTTGTTTCTGACAGCAAGTCGACACACACACACACCACTGCAGTGTTCACACAGGGCCGCCTCCTCCCACTCTTCTGACTATGGTCAGAGGTAATTTATTTTAAATGCAGTTGTGTTTAACACACAGAACACAAACCTTGTTATATTTATCTTTCAGTGAAAATCTATTGTTTCCCTGTGGTGTCCAACATGGTATTGAATAGCGATATTTTTCAAGGTATTGTATTTAAGTTCCAAACCTTCCAGTACTACATGGAGGCAGGCAGTATTAAGGATATCGGTATTATGTGATTTTTCAGACAGTCCAACTCATTTCACTCTCACTTCATTCTCTCTTTCCTCTTGATATACTGTATGCTTTGCAAAGTGTTTGTTTCCAGCCTAGGTTGATATACTCTCTTCAGCCAAAGTGGGAAATCAAGGATTAATTTTCCTTTAGATGCTGAGTTATAGGTTATATCTACATAAAACAATGGCTGGATACCAAAATATATACATTATAATGTTACACTATACAGTATGATCAAATTTACACAATTTACAAACAAGTGGCATACTAAACAAGTGATAAACTCTATATGGAACTTTACTCCACTTTCACCACTAAACTCTGTTCCCTGCTGTTTTTTGCTTTTTCACATTGTACGCTGCTTGTGTGGATGAGAAATTGAAATCTTTTGGTATGCTTACACCATCCTGGCAAACGGCCTTTCTCCCACCTCCCAGAAGACCATAAAACACTTGCAGACAGGGGGCAGGGGTGGGGGCAAACAAGGCAAAGCAAGAATAGATGGAGAGAAATGGTAATAGCCGCACAATGTTAAATGGGATTATAGCAAAGATTTGTAGCTGCTGCTTTTACAAATGGTTTTGGCAAAGTTTAACAAATCTCTTGGAGAATAATTTGCCTATAAACGAAAGGAAGCCCACTCTGTTGACAATGTTCATGAATAATTTGGTTACACTTCATTTTCAAATACCATGAGGAAAATTATAGGAGATATCTTTCATTGCCAGTTTGAAAGCCTTGAGAGGGAAATGCAGCCAAAAGACGTTATGTTACAAACCTGAGCAGAGCCATTAGCCCGAGTCCCATCCCCCGTTTTATTTCAATTAAAGCTCTCTCTTTGATTCAGACGCATCCAAATCTCAAGTGTCTTTGATCTCCTAACCATAAGACAGACAGGAAAATAAGAGTCTCTTTAAACGGGTGGAAAAGAAAGTTGTAATTCCAGAACAGGGGACACCTTCTTTCCCTGCTGTGGTTTTAACTGGCACAGGGGTACTTAAAAGACCTCACGCCTGGTTTGGCAGTGGCGAACAAAACAATCCACTATGAGAAAGGGAAAAAAAAAAAACCCACACAGTCTGTCAGGGGCTGAGAGGCTTTCCCTCATTCTGAATCTCACTTATCAAAAAAAGCGATTAATCAAGTGTCTTAATATGTACATAGAGAAGAAGAAAGACACAGCCTCAGACGAATATTAATAAGTGCTATGAACACTGACACATCACCGTCAGGTGAAAGAAAAACCTTTACGGTTCTTCTTCAAGTTCTGTCCTGATTTAACAAAGCACCTTCAAATCAAAAGGCTGCTGCTGATTTATTTCAAATGAATGTGTGTGCAAGAAAGAAAACTGAACTCAACAATACTATGACACATCAATCATGTCTTCTGAAATAAAATCAAATGTGATCCTAGCAAAGAAAAAAAAAACGTTTCATGTACAGAAAACAGAGTTTCTTTCAACTGATCTAAACTTTCATCTTACTTGACATGTCTGAACTTAATATAATATACTTAAATCTCATCGCTCAATCTGTCGGCTGCCTCCATTTGCACTTTGATCCTCTCCGTTGCCCACCAAGGCATGAGGGGACGGCTACATGACAGCCACTGTGTGAGGGATTGTGGGTATTTTCTCCACTCAGATTGAAGGATTATGGGCTGCTAACTGCTTTTGTATGAAAGAAAAACATCAGTGTGAACCGTGTTTGAGCCCCGGCGGACAACAGTGGCTCCCCGGAAGCCTGGATGTTCTTTGATGTGCCGCTGAGCGTTGCGGGGCCACACAAAGTAGAGGAGCACAATCAGTCATCTGTTAGAGAAGGACGAGCAGGCCTCAGTACCAGAGAAGGGTCACTCACCACTGGCAGGAGGGGGAGACAGCACCAAGAGCAGACCTTCACATGTTGTTGCTGTTTATTCAAGTGTCTACCTCTCCTCCCTTTGTTCTCAGCATAAGGAAATAATTAACACATCATTTTGATAATTCTGTGTTCGTCTGTTGTGAGTAATATTAATCCATTTAATCAGTGTTCTGTGACTGGATCTCTAAGCATTTTCATGCCTTTTCTCGCAGTGCTTTATATGATGCAAGCGTGCATATTAAAGCAAGGCAGCCAGCTGTGAAAACAGCTTAATTAGTAGTAATCACTTCTGATGGAACATGTTTCCAGTATTTGCCTCCATTAGGGATGCCTTATTTCTCTTGCTCTATCAGTCAACTGCTGCCACTCTGTGCCAGGTGGGGCGACTGGAATAATTAATGTTTCTCGAAGGTGAATTTCTTTCACAAAAAAAACCTTGCTCAAAATATAAAACAGAAGCGCTCATCATGTAAAAACATCAGGAACTGTGTTTCCATCTAATTGTGAAGTGAACTTTTGAAATGTTGCAAAAAAAGAAACGTGAATAAAGTGTTTCCATCAACTTATTTGGAGCAAAAATAACAAAGCTACAAGAAGCATAGCTTCGTCAAAAGTATAGGCTGCATTACGTTTGCAAACTTTTCCTCTCACAGTTGAAACAGCTGATTAGTCATGTCTGTCCATGTTCACTACATCAAAACTTATTTATAAAAGGTTTTTCCATCTCCCATTACATGCATATAATCTTTTTTTGGAAAAAAGGGTGTTGATCAAAACTCTCATGGATAACTTGAGGAATATTTTGACATTTTCTTGATACAATTATTATAGAAAGGCACTGCAACACAATCCAAAAATCAACGTGACAACACGGACTGATCAAAAGAACTTCCTCTGGATCCAGCGACACAACAAAAGTTACGCCATCAGAGCAGGTAACAAGGAGATTTCACCTCCCACAAATCAAACTGCCTGAGCACTGAAGCAGAGCCGAGAGAGCTGGCGATTCAAAAAATGAGAAATCAATGGTATTAACAAAACATTGATGGCCAAGACAATAGAACATTGAAGATCATTTAAGGCCCCTAAGTTTGATTTACAGCACCTGTTTCCACTTTGTCTTACCATCTAACCTGACACAGTTGAATCGATGGTAGCGCTTGGTAGTACAGGTATTCTTACAGTTCAATGCAAGATTTATCAAGAGGGCAGGATCAGCATTAGCAGACACAAGGAGAATGATGGAAAGATGAGGAAAGTGTGAGAATGTCCTTTCCAAACTTGAACACATTTAGAGTTAATCACATTCCCATTTGATTCAAACAGCTGTAACCTTCGAAATACTAAGACATAATGACGAAAAATACTACTAAACCAACAAAGAAACAAAATCCAGCACTCTTTCTTACAGCACATTCACATTAGATAATTCTAGTTTACAGACTTTTACTTTATCCTCATCACTGTTATTTACTTCGACATTGGTGTCCATTTTTCCCCAGCTGTGTCAGTCATCAGAATCTATAGACTAAACTGCTGTTGATGTGTGTCAGCTGTTTGAGTTGTGATGCATTTCTCTTCTCTATATCTTGTGGCTTCCCCCTTCCAAGTCACGCCACCATTCGATGTGTCTTTGATACTTTGTGGTTGGCAGGGATCCTTAACCATCCTCCATCCTTGGCATTGGGCCATTTGATATTATATCTCGCACACACACACACACACACACACCACGGAGGACACAAAAACAGTTAAAGTGAGAAAACCTACAGAAATGTTCTACAAATACCAACATACAGGAAGCGCAAACACTGAAACCATCGATGCAGATTACACGTCTCTGTCAAGATTCATTTCTGTCGATATTTTTGGGGCTGTAGTTTCTGGACTTTTATTCAAATATACCATACAGTGATGTGTTTTTAATATCTTTGCTCCTCCATTTAAGTGAATGAGGTGAGCAACATGTTAGAGACATTCTAATGCAGTACATCAGGCATTTTTAAGGACAGATATTTTGGTGTGGTTGAGTAGAAAAGCCAAGGTGTAATCAATAACACTAATAATCCCTGCAATGGAAGCCTTCATTAATGTTTATCAGTTACACCTGTGCTTTTTCTTACTTTAAATAATTGGATTGCAAGACATCAAACCTCCTGTGCTTCTTTTGTCATGTATCCTTAAGTTTTTCTCTATAACCAGTCAAGTAATTTACCAAATCAGCATTAAAAATAATATATTCTTGTGGACAGGAAGTTGACTGGTGGCCAGGTGCCTTATTATGTGTCCTGTGCAGTATCTTGATCTACAGTGCAGCTGCTAATTCAACTATGAGATAAATAATGAAATCTCATTAAACCCACTTGATTATTAGTCATGTATACAATTAGCTTTTGATAATGTTTGTACACCATCTACTGTATGTCTATTTGTTGTTACTTTATTACCTGAGTGTTCGCCAACTCAAAGGCCACCACATGGAGTCATTTGCAGGCAGGCACACTGTGTGTATGGCACCATAAAAGTCAGCCTGCCATACATGTTTGAGTGCAGTTGAAAAGGGTTTTATATGAACCTATGTGTGTTGCACACTAAAAGTGTTACCACCGGCTTGTCAGTGACCACTTGATAAGCAGAATGGACTTACTATCACTCTTTAACATGCTCAAGCAATCTATCACATACGCTTTCAGTCAAAATGTATAAATTTTAGGCAAACAAACACACACTCACACTCACACACCCATACACACCACCAATACCCATAAAAGAAGCAGATGCCCAAAGGAAAGGACAACATTCAAGTCAATACAGTTAAACATTTCTGCTGATTGGACATTACTGTGCATGGGGATTAGCACTTTGCCCATGGGATAAAGGACTATGTATGTGTGTGTGTGTGTGTGTGTGTGTGTGTGTGTGTGTGTGTGTGTATTTATATCTGTTTGCGTATATAATTCAAAAGAGAAAGATTAATTTGAGAGGAGACCTTGGAAAGAGAACTCACGTTAGAACTTCACTGTTTGGATCAAAGAGAGAATGAAAATGTGTAAACAGTTGGAGAGATGAATTTGCCTCAGCGCATACCGAGGATGGTGTAATGTAGGGATGGACAATATATATGATATATATCATGATTGTGTTATGAGACCATAGCATTATCAGGGAAGCATTAAGATGCATACCTCAATCTACTGCAGCTGACTTTAACACAGAAGCTGAGAAGCAAGCCAGTGAAAGTAACTAGCAATGACATAGCGTTGTGGAGATAGGTGCGGCTATGTGAGACTATAGAAGTGCTTGGTCCAGTTTGTCTTTTGCTACATGACGTAGCAACATCAAACATAAAATTTCATCCCAGAGGCATCCGAGGAAAGATCTCTGTTAGTCCAATTTTTTGTAGTATTAAAGACCACAAAAGTAATTTGTCATTTTGAAGCATCCATGAAAGGCTTTTCAAATCCAGGCAACATGTATTATGCCTTAGGGATACATACATGTTGTTGTGGTAGGAAAACAATGAGCGCAAGCAAAACTAGGTTTGATTGCAATGAAAACTCCACAGGATACGTAACCCCACTGATCTAATTAAATCTGTTCATTTCAAAGTCAGTCCGTGCAAATACTGAGGTGGAGAGATGAGGCAGTTACAGGCAGGGAGGGAAACACTAATCACACACACTAAGACATTAGACCAATTATC
Organism: Pagrus pagrus; assembly: GCF_965226575.1. NCBI lineage: Eukaryota > Metazoa > Chordata > Actinopteri > Spariformes > Sparidae > Pagrus > Pagrus pagrus. Next base: position 25,868,805 of record NC_140185.1, on the reverse strand, counting down.
TGACAATACGCAAAAACAACCACTTAGGAGAGATACAACAGACCCAATACAAAAGAATGATTCTTCACTGGCCAGCCTGTCCTAGTTGCATTGATGAGGTGTGATGCAAGGAAACCCAATGGGAACGCTCAGTGTCACTAATGCCCCCCACCCAACCAAGAGAAAACACTGATCAATGCTCGGCAATGAGCAGATTGATCACGCATGATATCACTGGCCAAATCAAGACAGATAACTTCCCTTCATTTTGTGCTGCTGAGCCAACAGGTGGTTTTTCACATCCTTAGATAAAGATACTGTTGAGACTTTAACTTAAAACTCATGACGACGCCAAGAGAGACAAAATATAGTGTGTAATTCAGTCATGACTTGTAGAGCCAGTATTGTTTGTACAGTATCTCATCAGCTGCCAAACCTGAACAAGAGCTCTGTTTCTATTCATAGGCGGCCAGGGATAGCTCCAAAGAATGGCTTCTGTAAAATAGCTTAATAAAAATGACCAAAGCCAAGATAATTTAGTAACCATGATAATTCTATTTTCTTTTCTCCTATCTCTTTCAATCTTCTCTTCTCTGTGCTGGTGTTCACAGTCCAGCCTTGCGGCCAGTAAGTATATGCACCATGAACACATTTAATTTTCCCTGTTAGTCCACAGCGCGGCCAGAGGTGAGCTTTAATAAGGATCAATGGCACTTTATCTGGGACAGGACCCACTCCCGTGCATGCAAATCACAACACCAGCAATGGATTCAATTAAAAAGAGAACCTCCAACCACCGGCACTGGAAATTCAATTAAAGGATTTATGCAAAGGTTCACTGGCTTTTTTGTGTTGCTGTTTCTGTTTATGTAATGAGCTTTTCATATCAAGAATCAATACGTAATCTGGAGTGGGGCCATGGGGAGGGTGGTGGGTTGCTTTCTCATATGCATTTTGGATATAATTCAAGTACAGGCATTTCTATAGAGCAGTAAGCAGGATATCTGACCACATTACTCCACCCACTGGGCAAGGACAGGGGTCTCCTCATCCTGTGGTGTTCTCTTGGACTGCATAACATGCTTCATGCTATAGCCACATATAAAGTTTACGTTATGTATTGATTGGGACACACTTTGAAGTACAGCGATCCTCAGTAAAACCACTTACAGGACTCCCCCTCCCAATTGGCCCAGCGAAGAGGCTAAAAGGCTGGGGCCCCTGCAGCAGCCCCTGTGTGCACCCTGAGGTGTGTGTTTTAGCCTAATGAAATGGGATCTCAATAGACAATAATCCTTGTAACAAGATTGAACGGGGACACCCATGTCAATATTAGCAAATGGGATTGCTGGTTTGTGCACCCACACACAGACACACACGCATGCTGTCTGTATGCTCTCATACCTGTGTGCCCATCTGTGTAGAAGTGCTCTCTCATTGCTTCTCCACCTAAGTGGAACACAAAAATAAGAGTGTTCTGGCTGGACCTCAAGGCTGTGGGTGGGGACCCATAACATTTTCCCACACCTACACGATTAGAGGATATAAGCCCCCCCGAAGTTCCTCAGAAGTTTTTGATTAATCTGCCACAGATGCGCCAAGAGGGGTTGTTCCAAGATAGAGGTGTAAAAAAGGGATGCTGTGTCGACAGAAAAGAGGCGCATAAAATAAAAGCTGTACAATAAATATCTGGCCAGTTAATGAAGAGGGGCACAGACATTAGCTACCCCGCTACTTGGCAACCCCACAACAACTGCCACAGTGGCAGTCTTACACATTACGGGTCAAAGCTCAGTTCGGAGGCACTAAGTGTTCAGTAACATTACTTAAAAGGTTTCTGTCACTCCTATACTTTTAGGGTGTGGCATAAATGTGTGTATGAAAAAGTGAGAATGTGGACTGTTGAATCACATGGAGTCACCAGAAAAATAGAAACACCAGTCCGACAAAATGCAATGCAACACACCAGCCCAAGTCTTTCAAAAGTTTAGTTTTTGTTGGTTTGACCACACAGAGTATTGACATTTTAAAGTGCTGCATTATATTGAAAGGTGTCTGTCATATTCTGTCCACCTTGTTTGCAAATATACAAGAAAGGTTTTTCAATATAACAAAAAGTCAACAACTAAAAATCTTTTTTTTGTTTTTTTTTGTTTCTAGTCATTAAGTTTAGTTTGTGTACACAGACATATTTGCACCGTTTCAAACCATGTTTTACTAATAATATAATTCAAGCATCAGTTACATACAGCTCACACTTTATGGATCTCTTCAATGGAAATCAATCAAAATAACTTAATCCAGGCAACACACCACGAAGAGACAATGTTGAGGGCTCTATCCTACATCCCATCAGCACTCTCAGTGAAGGAGAGGGACGAGATGTGGAGCAAAAGAAGACTAAAATTACCGTCTGTATGAAAAGTGAAACTAGACAGTCTATTCACATCCTGGCCCGGCTATAAATAGGGTAACACACACAGCTAATGTGGTGGATTAGTAGCAGGAAGCAGACAGGCAGTCATCACAGTCCTTGTCGTCCTTAGCCCACCAGGTCCTGGATCCCAGCAGACGTCACCCTATCTACCAAATCACTATCAGCCTGGGGCCGCGTCCATTCACAAAAGCAGCTCCATACAACTCTCAGCCCAGTCGTGTCATTCACAAAGAAGGGAAAGGGTCCTGTTTCAGTAGTTGATATTCTGTCAGGATGTTACTTCCCCTTTCCTCTTCATTGCACCATATTAAGTAAGTGTGTAACACTATCCACACCAAAGGGCCCTTTCTTCATATTTATATAGAGGTTGATGGGAAGAGATCAGGGCTAAAGTGCCTATTTTCCTTCAGATGCAATCACAGAGAGCTCACCAAAGCTCTGTCTCTGACGATAAGGTCTGATTGATGGATACCCTTCTACAGTTCCTGGTTTGGCTCCAACCTCATTTGTTGCAGATAAATAAATACATGACAACACTCAAGTCAAATCACACAAGTAACATAAACACTGTTGAGGAGGATTGATATATTTAATAGAAATGACAATTTGCTATAACTGTGTTGAAATAAAAACAGTAATTATTTATTCATGTGTTTATATTACCACAGTTTATAGTTGTCTTTTTCATCATCTGTTTATGGGATGCAGATAGTGCAGTAAACAGTGACGCATCTGCATAAAAACAGTAATTGCTGTTTTGTTTCACTGAAACAGTGAATACAGCAGCCTGCTGCTTCATCCAGCAAACAGCAGACTGCCAGTAGACACTCCCTCACCTTTCCCTCTCTCCTAATCACCAATTAGGACTCCATTAGTCTGGCCTGGCAGCTCATTTGCTCTGGAGGCGGCTGAGGGGGCCTGGTGCGTGGGACCTCTGCCCACTGCGTTCCGCCCCAGCGACCACGGCACGGCACGGCTGTCATGGTAACACTGCCACCATGTCTCCCTGTTCTACAAGTGAAAGTCCCTCTCCTCCTCCCTTACCAATTCCTGCCTAACAATTCTTTGCCGTGGCAATCCTCTTCCACACTGGCAGGCTGCGCACAGAGGCTCTCCCTCTGAGGATAGAGGGGAGCGGGAGATGCGAGAGAAAGGCGAAGGGGGGGGAGCAACTAAAGGACAGTCAACGCAAATCTGTGGAGCCACTTGTTAGGCACTTCATTAAATGTCTGTCCCTATGGTGAACGGGTGAAGTGGGAGCCTTATTAACAGAGTAGGGAGACATCCTTCAAGAGCTGGGAGATGGCTTACAGCCCCAGTGCCAGCTGCCTGAGAAGGGGGGAACGCAGGACAGCCAGAGGTAGAGGGATGGTGGGGAGCTGGGGAAGGAGTTTGATGAGAAAGGGAGCAGGTACTGAGTCACATTCAAAGCACTAAACAGCCCCTCAGCAACATTGTGAAATTACCCCACAGGCAAGCAAGATGAGGCCCAAAGCTCTCAGGAACTTGTTAAAGCCTCTGGCTCCCTCTCCCCCTCCCCACTGCTCTCTCCGCTAATGTCACACCAGTGGGTCTTGGTCAAAAGTTCAGCACGTGCATATGTAAAAAGGTGGGTGAGTGCCAAAGGCAGCAGACGAGGAATGAAATAGGAATAGACCAAGATGCCATTGAGCAAAATGTGCAGGTGTTCATCCATGCTCATGAAAAAATGCATGTGTCTACATGGTTGAGTGAGTAGGTGTGTATGAGGTTGACAAGCCTGATGCAGGTAGGAAACATTTAAGTAGGGCTGCATGATAAAATAAAAAAAATAAATAAATAAATAAATAAATATATATATATGTATATTATATATATTATATATAATATTTTCAAATAATATATATGTATATATCATAGTTTAAATAGACTTTAATATATATTGCGTTTTTTTAGTTTTAGCAAATGCTCGAAGTCCTTTACCACACAAGTCAGCATTCACCCATACGTACACTGGTGGCAGAGGTTACAATACAAGGCGTCACCTGCTCATCAGGAACAATAACCATTCATACTGTACACACACTTACCTCCTGACATACATCCTGAGCCACAGCTGCCCCTTTCTTTGCATCATTCCCGCATCATGATCATTGAATGATCATTTTTGCATAACAATATTCATTTTCAAGAAAAAAAAGTGTTTTATCACACCTTTGCCAAAAAATTGCAGGTTCTGTGAGTTGCACTTGGCCATATTGCGATTTTGATAACGTTTTGATTACTTGGCAGCCATACATGCCACTTACATATTTATCGGTTTAACCAAGGCCACTCAGAAACAAATTTAATGAATGGTTACTTCAACAGTATCAGTGCTTCTTTTACACTTATTTCGGCTCTCCATCTATAGAGCTTGTTGGAGGATCACGAGCTTTGACCAAATTGCTGTCCACCGCAGAGGTGCATGTGCAACATAAACAGTATGAAACTGACACACAGTATTATGCTACTTTCATACGGTGTGTTGTCTTATATAAGTACTATGCTTGGCTTGCCCGACTACCACAGCTTTCTTGAATGCATTAAGGATATACAATCACTGCAAGCAATTTTGTCAAGTGAGTGCTGAACAAATCAAATATAGCTAATGTATATTTTGGCTTTCTGTAGTTCTGTTTTGTTAGCCCATTTCCAATATGCTGGCATCTGCAGTCTCTGTAATCTCCATGGATCCCAGGAGCATGTACAAGCAATTAAAACAATAGCATCTTTACGCCCCTGCAACCAATAAACAAGCTAATGTCACTGCTCTATAAAGACACTTGGCGTCTGGGGCAATACCCCAGCTGGATTAGAACACAGCTCTGTGCTTTTAATACCCCACCATAAAGACGGTTTAAAGAAATGCATGCATTTTATTAAAGAGACTCCGAGGAAATAATATCAAATACATAACCAAGACAACATACTGAAGTTAGGGAGTAAATTCAGAGAGAATCCCATTTAAATTGAAGTTTATTTACCAACAGTCATTCTGCATTGTTTGTGTCTTGGGACAGTTTTCTTCAAATTCTTTTTGAAGGAATCTGAAATGTGGTTATTTCTACCTCTCAATTAACCAAGGCATACTTTAAAATAAGTGTAGGTTCCTGAGTTTACTCCGGTCTACTGCTCGCTAGATATTCAGCCATTTCAGTATAAAAAGAGGGTGATATACTGTAACAGCCAGTGTTCAATGTATACGCACAACATCCATGAGCTGAGATTTGCCATTAGTTTTAGCCTGAGGCCTGGAATAAAACCAGATATGGTTGTTGAACTTTTGTGGTGCTGACTGGGCATTGGCAAGGGAATCTCCAGCTCTAACCTCTGGAGGGGAACAAGAGAGCAATGGGATCCCACACAGCCACAGGTGCCATCTGGGTCCGAACCTGAGAACTTCCCTCTGCTCGACCGCACCACAAGCCCAAGGGCAAGGAAGTCCTTTCCATGAGTCAGTGCATTTTTCCTGCTAAATCCTGACAATAAGAAGAGAAAGGCATTGGGGGACATGTGCACAGGGTGTATATTATGGAAGGAGGGAGAGAAATAGAGAGTGTACTGGCGTTGGTGAGAGGAAAGAGACATGAAGTGTGTGGGACCACATCTCAGGTTCCTAATATGCTGCTTTCATTGGCCCTGCCCCAAAGGTTTAACAGTGCTGTCCTGGGAGCGGTCCAGTACCTTCAGTTTCCTCTTACTCTGGCAGACCATGGATTTGCCCTCACCCTGTTCTCTTTTTTTCCTTTTCAGATTACATTTTATTCTGTGTTTTACGAAAGGTCTGATGGGACTTTCCTTTACCCCAGGTAAATAAGCCTTGCAGCTGGGCAAACAGAACCCCAACCTAGCACCGGGGTCAGTATAAAATTGGGTAAGAGGAGAATGAAAGAGAGACTTAGAGAGGGAAAGTTAGAAAAATGAAAATAGTACAGTAAATGTGAAATTTACACACACAAGCACACACACGCACAGTGTTCCAGGTTCTGCTCTGGGCAAGGAGACAAGCTCCACAGCCTCCAAGGCCAGGTTATGCAATCTTCTGCTAAAGTGATGGGAAGAGCTGGCCAAACTGAGCTCCAAAGGAGCCTCAGGGAATGTGACGGCAAAATTCAGTCAAGACAGACAGAGAAACAAATCTTGAAGAGTGAACTAAACTAGAAGATAATGTCTGAACCGTAATCCATTGCAAAACTAAACCAGCATATATTTAGGTTTACAGTATATTTATACGGGGTCTTTGTGGCTATGTGTGCTCAATAGCTAAATGCAGTATTGGAAGACTAGCCCTTGAGGTAAAAGATACCCAAATTAAGTTACATAACTGGACTTAAGTAAGTATAATACAATACTGATGTCACAGGCCTGGAATCACCTTTAGTCACACATGGAATCAGTTTGAGTATCTTCCCCCACCCACTTGTCCTTGTAGCCACCCAACAAGTGTGGTGACAGAGGTGGTTTTGAGCATCACACTGCTAAAAAAAAAAGTCTGGTGCAACACAAGAACTAAACTTTACAGAATTAAAAGAAAATGAGCTGAGGAAATTTGCGTTTAACTTTACTATTAACTTGTCAACATAACACAATGAGCCCCTGATTAAATATCATGCAACTTTGCAGCCCACACACTATGCCAAGACAGGCCTTTCTGCTTTTTCGTGTGGGATGGAGGATATAAAGAGTCAAAATGAACCGTCTAAACCACAAGCCTTTCTTTCTCCAAGCCTTTTCAAGGTGACTGAGATGGAGCATTACATCTGTTAAACTTGTCACAACACACAGCATTTGGTACGATCACAGGAACAGACGACGAACACAGTGTTGAGATTCTTAGCGAAGGCTTTAATGTCGCCATCAGTAACAGTTTTCAAAGTACCGTAAATGTATTTTGGTTTAGTGGTGCCAAATAGTTTCAGTTGCTGTTGGGCTCATCCTTGGCTCCTGCTGAAGCTATGAAAAGACAAGAGAAATGTTAACAGCAGCAGCCACAGGAACTTCTGCCTCGGTCAAGGAGAGGTTAGACAAGAACACAAGAAGAGACCTGCTGTTCTCAGGCTTTTGTCTGAGAAAGGGAAGAGAGATTTCCTGTGACAAAGGGAGAACTTGCTGCTGTCTTGTCTAATGTGAGAAACACCAACGAAGGGTAGATAAAATGGAAATCATGTTTCTGTCTTTCACAAACTGGAATTCAGCAGTTTGGAGGGAGGCTACAGCTCTCACGTTGCATCATGAAGGACACAGGGCACTTTGCAAAACACTGTAGGTGTTGACGGTCTTTTTCTTGTAATGTAAGAAATTGTGCTCTGTTGTGGAAAGGCTGCAGCAATCACATAGTACTGTGGTATTTAGGCAGATCTTCAGCGTTAAAAAAGCATCACCAATTTCTTTCAACATCAAGAGTCAGTCAGATAATTCGAGATCAGATTTATGAGCAATGAGGTGAGAGCTTTACTGCTCACTTTAGCTAGACAGTGTATATCAGTCACTCTAATTTAGGCAGGTCCAAGCACCTAGTGCAAAAAATTACTTACATGGTAGTCCGGTCCTCCCTTCGCACAAGGGTGCGAACTGGCTTTTGGGACTGACTGTGCTTAAGCAAAAGTTTATATCATGTCAGAAATGGATTAAACACTAGTTTTGTTGTTCTGGTTGGAAAGACGGTGTCGCAGACTGTTCCTCCTAGAGCACCATGCATACTGAAGAAAATGTCTGATCATTTCAAGTGGGTCATCAGGAGACAAACCTGCTGGACCACTACATTTGGTGGCCTAATAAATAGTAAGTGAGTTGCTAGCAACAAAAACAACAACAAAAATCTGCTACACTATTCTGGATTTAAGGTAAATTAAGGGTCTTGCCCATCACCTCAAGCAAGGACACACCGAATAGCTTCATGGTGGTTGCCACAAAGACGTGTGGAGCCGAATAGACTGTGATTGGCAGAACACATGCTTTTGGGTGCAGGTGCAGTGGTGGTCAGGTATAGACATCCGACCATCAGCAGGATAAGATCTGTGTAAAATACACAAGAATATCTGCAAGGCTACTTTAACAGAGCAGAGAATGATTCCAAGTAACAGAAAGAGCAGGTGGGGAGTTGCAGGATCATGAAAGGTAGCACTGGGAATAGCATAGCGCAGCTTTTTGCTCTAGGACCTCAGTACTGGGCAAGAGTTGTTCCTCACACAGTCAGTGCTGCCAAGAAAAATATTTCTATTCTGAATGACGGATGTGCCCCGCTATACTGTACCTTTGAGTTTACTTTTGTTTTACATTACCTCTTTTTAAACATTATCTTAAAACACTGCTGTGGCAGTATATGAAAACAAAAGGTGAACAAAACCTTATGTACTGTATGGATATAATAAAGAAATCTTATGAAAATAAGAATATGGTCTTGTTTATCTTTGGGATTTTTGGAATTGACTATGAAGCTAAGGACAGACAAAGCTGTAAAAGTGTTCTCACTTATACAGCTGTGAAAACCACAGCCCTGTCATTGTGGAAAAAAACTTGGCTTAGTGTACCTGGTTCAAATGATGAAAAGGCGATATAATGGTGTGGTTTGAGTATACTTTGTTAATAAGAGCTGATTACCACAGTAGTGTCTTTATGGTTCTTAATGGAAGATATCATTTGATGCTGTCTAACTGTCGGATGTCCATCACGTCCTAATGTCACTTTCTTATCTCTGATCTTTCCAACAGAGCTGGCAACAGTCAATGCTTTAGATGGCTTCAAGGCATGTAAAGAGGGTTTTTCCAATGTTTAACTCCAACCCAACACATCACGGGACACCATGATCCAGAAAAACATGATGATGATCCCAGAATTTAAAAAAATACAATGTCTGCTTCCAAAGGAATGTGCATACTATTTTTTTGTTTTTATTATTTTATTTTTAAAGGTTTGTTTCATCCTACACTACAGTACTACTCATGACTATAGCTTAGTAAAGGCACTTCATTGTCATAACATCATTTCTGTATCAATTCTTAAAATTTCAGTGTTTATTTTATGAAAATTGACCAAAAAAAGTGTAACTGATAGAACTATGACAAACACAACTAGATGATAGACTTGTGTAATTCCCAAACATAAAACAGAGAACTCGCAGTGTACAGTATATGCAACAGATGGATCTGTTTAGTAGCTCTAGGCCTATTCATCTGTTCACAGTATCGCTTCAGTGTGTGAGCATGAAGAAGTATAAAACAGAGATGAACGCAAGCCTTGCGGGCACACGAGCGGAGAGGAACCAGTGCCAGACAGAGCGAGACTTAGCGTTGGCAGAGCATCGGGATGTTTTCACAGCACATTATGTTTGAGTACACATCAAACATGCCACGCGCCGCTCTTTGATTGTCTTTGGTGAAGCTGCTTTCTGACAGGTGTTAGACGAGGTCCCTGGGTAGAAAGGCGAGCATGCTGTAAATACACACTCGTAATGACACATCATGCACTTGGCAAATAGAGAGATGACAGGGAGCTCCTAGATGATGTTTATGTTGAGGTAAAGTTTGTGAAGGCAACACAATTGATATGCCAGTTATACTTTAATCAGATAATTGTCGAAATAGAACAGTGTCAAGCTTTTAACGAGCACACTTGTTAACCAGTGAACTCCCCTCAGCTACAGCTTGCGAAATGTTTGAATGAAACTAACAACAAACCCCAGCGACTTTTCAGTAGCATTCAAAAAAAGGTCAGCAGTAACATTCCCCTTATTTGGCCAGCCTCACTGCATCACTACACCAACAATAAGAGCCACAAGCTGTTTAATATCAATTTGATGAGAGCAGGTTTACACTAAACAGACGCCATACAGAAAGAACAGACCAGACCACGTATATTAAGTATTTCCTCAGTGCCTGCCTGTTATTACTGTTTGTTCAGTTTAATACATCTCTTCTCTCTGCGCCTGTTTCCATTCCCTCATCATCTCAAACCACAGTGAGTTAGATATTAGACAATCTTCTAATTAACAGTTAAACCACAGCCTAGTGGTCACATGTGTAATTTCTCCATCGGACACATTCTCCACCCCCAGTGATCTGTGTGTGGAAGCTATGGGCTTTAATCGCATTGCCCCTTACGCTAGAATAACTGTGAGTACTTTCTTGGCAAAGGCGTCCACAGCTGAGGGGTTACTGCATGGTCGATCCTCCAGCGAGGTCCTTTCCATTCTGATTCAATCAATCTTTATTCCATCCTCTGCCAAAATCAATTGCACTCTGCCTGGGATGCCTGGTTAAAATGTGGGGAGGCACAGAGTAAGGCAGGGTACTCCATGCTACTGCTATATCTCAACACCCAGAAAGGATTCCCTTACTCAATAGACAGTGCAATGTGTAGGACCAGTCCTGCGCCTATGATCAGACAATCACGCTTTATATTATTTTTGTATCATCACACTTAAGTGCTGTGATCATTTAAGTTTATTCCATTTGTTTTTTTAACGGCCAATAGAGTCGCGGTTGGTAATATTTTCACTTTGTGAGTCTGTATGTGTGTGTGTCATCATGGCAAAATGTGGTTTTGGAGACACTTTCAATCCTGAATCTTTACAGCTGTGTAGTTGAGATCAAAATAAAAACTGAATATGGGTGTAATCCAAGCAAGGGTGCCGGAACTAGGGAGTTAGGAAAGGGCCCATTGGCACCCCACTTTAAACCCCAGGCCCACATATGTTACCAGCCGCAACATCATTGTCTATTTATTCACTATTTTCACCTTTGTAAACAAAATGCTCAGGAGTTAGACGCACAGAAAATCACAAAGACCAGACTGCCCCTAACAACAGTAAGTGGACACTTATCCTCCCCCAATGAGTCTGTTATTGAGGTGCAGCTTACATAAATGTCAATTCAATTTTGAAAAAATTATGTCAGTTAAAGTTATTTTGTTTGGTGGAATGCTCCATATTATTAATTCTCCCTTATTGTGATACTCCTATCAGTGCTTTTGGATTTCCACAATGTGAGAAACCAAATACTTGCACTAGAAATTAAAGCCTTGAAGTTGCAGACTGACATGCTTTGATGCACATTCTCTGTACTTTCAATAGTTTGTGGCTGGTTCTTGCCAGGCCCTCCCCCAAACTGCGTGGTTTCCTTGTTGTAACCTTGTAGTTTCCACCCCTGCCTGGTGTAGACACACTGGCCTCTTCATCCCAGTCCACGGCTGCCGTCACACACCTGGCAGCTGAAAAAATATGAGGCCTTCTTAATGAGTTCTTTAAGAGAGTTGGAAGTGGCTGACGTTCATGGTCCAATGCCCAGGGTTATGAGATAACCGTGCAGCAGCAGGGCCTCGACAGACTGAAGCTCTAAGCCTCAACCAACGCTGAAACTACAGATGAAGGCCTGCAATGACAACTAAAAACCTTGTTTGAACGTTAGTAAATCTTGTGGATTCATACTTTTTCTACTTTTCTAGTCCAAATTTACTCGTAGTCCTTGTTTATTTTGAATTTTAAAAAAAACATAAAAAATAGATGAAAACAATCAATAAAAAACAACATTATCAGACAAATAAACTGTAGCTTATCTATACATACATATTTGTTTATTCAGCTAATTCTTTAGTGCACATTCAGCAGTTCCTTTGCACTTCTTCATCATTTTAAGTACATATTTTTATTTTCAGCTCTAAACGGTGTTGTCTTTAAGCAGCTAACAACAACTTTGGTTGTGTGAGGACATAAAATCCTGTTCAAAATCAATTCAAACCAAATGCTCCTTTTAAAACTACCAGTATGATGAGTATGTGCCTTAAATATTATTCATAACTCCTTTCTCATCCGTTTAATGTTCTTGCTTTTCTTGCATATCTACAATATGACTCCCTCCGACAGTTGATGATGAAGTGATGGAAAGATGGAGAAGTCTCTTTGAGGCAAGGTAATGACTGCCCCTGATTTAGCTGCTTTGCAGCAACCATCCCATATGGGAAAGGAGGGCAGATAGAAGAGGCTATTGGCCCCCATCCAACACAAACACAGCCTTGAATCCTTAGCACAGAGCTCTCTGCCAAAACACTGGTTCTCTGTGAAGGCAGAAAAAAGGGGGATAGGAAGGGAGGAGGAGAGGAGACTTGATTAGGAAACCTTAATGGGACTACCCTGTCACATTGCATGGGTGTCTGGGCCATGGTCCAAAGCATTACTGACACTGCACTAAAGTAACAAGGAGAAGGTGAGGATCATACAGCTGCTGCACTAAGAGACTTCCCAAAACTCAATTCCTCACTTACACTATGTGTGAATAATGCTATTAGACTCAGGTAATTAGTCTTTAAAATAAACTGCAGGTGCGACAGCACTTTACTGCACAATACAACTGTTACCAGTAAGATGGACTATGTAACCAGAGAGGCTTTGTGCCTCTACTTAAAGGCCAGTGCCACAGAGTAGATTTAGTTAAAAAAACATCTTCTTTAAACAATATTTTCATTCATTACACCGAAGAAAGTGACTGAGTGTGGACTGGGAAAAAACAAAAAGGAATGGTACAATGTCCAAACTGGAGGTTTAGCCACTTGAAATATAACCACGGTGCCACACGCTCAAACAATTACACAACTATTTAAAATGTTGGCATGTAGATGGCTAATTTGGCCGCTTTGATTTTCCCTTTCCTGAGTCTAAATGCAGAATGCCGAGGTCCAGTGAACAGATGAAATGCATGAGGTGCCTGGGCGGCCCCAGTGCAGGTTCACTGACAGCTGGGAATGATGAAGGCTGAGGTGTGGCCTCATAGCACTGACACACCATGTATCAAAAATCAAATAGTCAAGAAAGACACTGTGCTTTTTTTCTGTTCCAGACAGGTTAGGCAAAATGCATGACACATTTTACCGTGAAAACCAGAAATTCATAAGAAGAGCTATAGTTGTAGTAGGTTCTTGACTTCTCCTTTGCATCACAACTATATTGAGTAAAGGATTGTTTTTGGCTGGAAAAGACGGTTGACTATTAAAGCAAACTGTGAGATACAAGATAAACAAAGTTAAATGAAAAGGGGTGAAAAGAGCGTAACTCAGACCATGGTAATTGCTCATTTGTAACCCAAAGCCTGGCTCCCCTGGTGGGTGCAGTGGAGAGAGTGATGGGGTGTGCTAGCTGGGCCCCAGTGTGATTGGGTGCTCTGAGCCAGCACACCCTCACTTGGTTTCCATGTATGGCTTGCTTGATTTGAAGAGTGACCTTGAGTGAGACAGCGCTCCTCTTTCGTTCCTGCTCTCCTCCCTAAACCATCTTTTCCCTCTCTCTGTCTAGGGAATGAAAGCTTTGCCAAGCCACCGTCAACACAAGAGCTTCAGAGGAATTACAAGCTGCCTGAACCAGGGCTGTTTCGATGAATGAGGCTAGTGTCCTCACTCCTACTGTGTCTTTATCCCTTCAATCCTCTGTCATCCTGCTCCAGCACTGTGTTCAACATCAATGAGCAGGTAAGCATAGAGAACAGCACAACACTGCCTCTCTGGGATACTCAGTTCCTTTTGGTACAATAAATATCATTTAACGAATCCTGACAAAGATGATTTTTCCTGAAATGAACCGGGTACAGTGAAGAGCCAGATACTAGAGGTCCTTGACACATGACTTTGTAAGGGACTGGTTGCATCTAGCCAGAAATTCTCCTCTTACCCTTCTCCAGACCGCTGGCAAAACATGGTCCCCAAGGCCAAATGTGAGGTGAGGAGGAAAGGGTTACAGCTCCACCCAAGTTCCCTGGAAAAGATGCATCCAGCCGTCAGAGAGCCATGTCATGTTGATTTTCTTCAAGGATTTATCTCCGCTCACTTGGATTGGGTACCGTTGACTTTTGAACCGATAAGGTATTACAAAAATGTAATATCGGGACATAGTATAAAATCTCTAATACTGTTTTAGAGTACTCAATAGCATGTTGGTAAGGAATTTCAAATACAGCCAGTAGCTGAGCTTTGGCTAACGCTATTAAAAATGCTAAGATTACATCAGGACAGTAAAAAAAAAGTGCAGTTATCTTAACTATCTACCAGCAACTAATTATACAACTAGCTAGAATCGTAGAAAAGGTCTGAGGCACTCCAGAGGGTAATGAGTTAAAAAGCCTTTAATTAATCATCATCAGCAACATCAGTAAAAACATGTCTAGGCGTTTCAGCCATTAAGGCCTTCATCAGGGCAGTACACTTAAGGTTTGGCCGTTCATAAAGGGGTTTAACTCTCCATTAACAAGCGCAATGCTGGCTGCAGGCGTGCTAACATCAGCTACGGGCGTTGTGGGGAACTTGGGGTTCAGGCAGTCAAACACTTTTCGGCTTTTATATTTAGTGTTAGACCAGCTGCTGCATCAAGTTAGATCCATTGTCTTTGTCTGCTTTGTATTTTACATTACAAATATTGCAGCGTGTGTTGTCCTGACCCACTGTGACTCTTTGCAGGGTTGACATCTCGCTCTTTCTCTTCCTTTCTATCCGATAAAAATTTGGCAAATATATGATAAGGTTTGATTTTTTGTGAACTGATTCTCTGTAGTACTGACGTAATTGGGTCGGTACTCTTAAAAGTACAGTACCAAGTTCAGTATCTAACCCTACCACCCAACTTTAATAATCTATCACAAAAATGTGTGTGTTTTTATATAAAATTCTTGATCTCGTAGCTATGTTACTTCCAAGGCCTTCAGTCTCAACTAGATTAAATCCTTATTCAACTCCAACCGTTCCCAAATTAAAGACAGTTACTGAATGGCGGGTGCTAAGAGACCAAAGGAGGGAGTCTTGAAAGTCATAAGAGCTACAGCCCAGAGCGACACAGTAACACTGGATCCAGTAATGCAGAGTACAGATAAGTATTTCATGAAACAACCAAAGACATTGGAAAATATGGCCCCATGACGACACAATAATGACAGGATGACAAAATAATAATAGGAAAGAGGAATCATCCTGAACAGGCCTTAAAGCCCCCTACATTTAGCCCATCATATCTTTTAACATGCACAAACTGCCATAAGCAGAGGGAGCAATTTCCACTACTACGGAGCACTGTCTGGGTTTAGATGAGGATTAAGGTTTGGCTGTCGAGTCAGTATCCAAAGAGAAGCCTTCTATAACAAACTGAAGTAATTAACAGCTCACTTCTAAGGCTAACCTCTTTCATTTAGTGTCCTACGGAGCTGCCTCTTCCCAGGAGTGAAGACCTTAACAAATGGCTTTAATAGGCAGACCTTCATAATGTAAACCCGTAGTCTTGTGGGACAGCTCAGGGCTTTGACCACAGAGCAAATATGAGTAATTTGTATACACGTCTGCTGGGAGCCATAACAACCGCACTGGGAGGAATTACTTTATGTAATTACTTGAGAAAATATCTGGGTAAGACACACGCATGGCTATGTCATGCTATGAAAGAGGAAAAACAGAGGAGGAGACGGAGAAAGAAAAAGCGAGAGAGAGATTATGTGATCTATCCCTATGGTGGTTAGGGCGCTCGCTGGAGAGGCTATGAGGCAATCACAAAGGCTCTTCAAATGCACCCGGCAAATTTACTCACATGGAAAATTAAGCAGGGACGGCATTCTGTCCCCCTAAAGACTTTAAGATATATGGCTGCTTTTGTAATTATCATGGGTCAGGTCCTAAATTGAGATATGTTCATATACCAGTGATTTCAGTGTAAATCTTCCTCTGTGTGTGATGATTCTTTCAACAGCTTACTTGCATGTGTGTCTGGCTTTTCATTTTACATACTATGTTATCTATGTGTGTGTGTGTGTGTGTGTGTGTGTTTGTGTGTGTGTGTGTGTGTGTGTGTGTGTGTGTGTGTGTGTGTGTGTGTGTGTGTGTGTGTGTGTGTGTGTGTGTGTGTGTGTGTGTGTGTGCGCGTGTGTGTGTGCGTGTGTGTGTGAGTGCATGCATGCATCTGTGTGTGTGCATGCAGTGGGTGATATATGAGTTGCGGTAGGATTGAGAGAACCCTGTCGACAGCTGCTGGCTGCCATTCACACCTGAGAGGACCCATGTCCTGATGAGAATTAATGTACTCTGACATCCTCTGGGACTCTGGCAGCCCCCAGAGGGCCTAATGAAGAAATACAACCTTGCCAAGAGAGAGGGGGCATATCAAAAGGCTCCCTCAGGCCCCAGGAGAGGGCATATAGGGAGGGCATGGACAGACAGAGGAGACATGGGACAAGGATATTTGGGAGTGAAAGCGGAAAGACTGCGAATATTCTTGGGCTGGTAAACATTTGTTGAGCGTCACATGTTCATCATTATGCTGATCTGCCTCGCTGTGTTAATTAAACATGCAAAAAGTGTCACCAACATATGCTGGGGATTTCTCACCTGCTCATTAAAAACGTAATAATCAATCATATTTTTTTTTTTTTAACTCTTGAGAATGTACCAATTGCCTGCAGGTTACATTTTCTGACCTACCAGCAAACCAGTGTAGAGAAGGTCTGCAAGGTTAGAGGACCAACCTCTTTGGGTCATCTGTGTCCTCGTAAAGGTCACATATGGTCTATCTAGAAGGACCTGTGTTTGGGATTTGAGTATTGGTCATTATGCAAAATCTATTCGGGTCCCAAGTGATGTATCATCCAAGTACCAATTAAATTTCTTCCCTTTCAATTCAGGGTGACTTGTGCATTTCTAAAGGGACAGATGGTAAAGCATAATGGTATATTTGTCCAGCCCAGCTCTCCATAGACCACAAAGTCAGGGCAGGAGGTAAAAACATAGATTCCAATCCTTCAACCTCGGCCCTTTCTCTCCCTAAATCCCTCGATTGCTCATCACTTTTCTTCCCCCAACATCCTTCCCTTCAATCCGTCTCCCTGAAACAAAAAACAGTACATTAGATTTCCAGCACTCTGCCACTCTTGGCAAAAAGGGGGGGCTTTCACGAGTCTTTTTCCTTTTCACGAGAATCAAATCTCAGAGGAGAGTGTGAAATTCTGAAATAAAGACTCAATATGAAAGTCTGACCAACAGGAAGACAGACAGACATAGTAGCGAGGGAAAGAGAGAGGGTGGGGTTGTTTTGGGATAAAGATGTCAGCACAGTACATTCAGTTGTTGACTGTAAATGAGACCCAGGGCTTTGGCTCCAGGAGGGGGGTGCCTGGGGGTAGCCTGGGGCGAGTACAGTTGAGGCGCTCCCAGAAGTTCAGCAGAGGACCAAGGCAGAGAACAGAGTACACTGGGAGCCCATCCAGGAGGACCAGCAGCCTCTGGATCCCCTTATGATGTTGACTAGCCATCCACAAACCACCAGGAAATGGCGGTAAGAGCTGACCCAGACAGAATTCCAGGCGTGTGACCATGTGACGTCAGTGCAACCAACATCTATCATTAGCACGTCCACAAGCTCTACCCGCATGTCCTTCTGTCCATTCTCCAGTGTAGGAGAAAGCCCTGTGATGGAGCCGACTGGGGCTGTCAAAGTGACCAGATGGCTGTCTTTTTGCTATTGCGCAACAGCTAATTTGAAGTTCACTTCAACTGCTTTTTTAACAGCTGCTCAGTAGTTGCACAGCAACACTCATTGCCAGGATATCCCTGTCTGAATTTGGCTCTGCCACTAATCCCTGAAAATTACAGTGTAACTGCATCCATGGAAAGTCACGGTGGCCACTCAGACCATCCTGTTCACTCACAATGAAAAAGCCTAGAAATACACGCATTTTCACTGAACTTATGTAGAAACATATTTCCAAGTTAAGATTTAATCCTCTGCTCCCAAGCTGCAGACGTCCTTTACAAAATAAGGTTTGCCATACAGCCAAGTCTTCAACTGGAATTTTTTCCTGATTTGTTTTGAAAAAAACTTTTGTCGGTCGCAACCCTCAAAAAGACTTTGCTGCATGTGAATGAATAAAAAATTGCATTTTCATTCAATTACTGGCCAACAAATTAAAACTATCATCATTCAAACCTTTGAAAGAGTCAATTCTTTAAAAATGCATTTGTCAAAAGCTAAATGTCTGTTAACATGCACAGCCGTACAGTGACGTAGAACAGAAAGGAGGTGCTTTCTTCTTAGGCTCTAATGTTTGGACAGAAATTACTCTTTCATCCTCCATTAAAATTTCCCACAGATTTCTGTCAAAACAATCCTTTCAAAGTCTCCTGTCAAACATGTATGCAGATGAGAAACACTCTTACCCAGTCATCCTGTGGGCAAACATTACTTCCAGC
The DNA here is from genome assembly GCF_965226575.1 of Pagrus pagrus. Taxonomy (NCBI): domain Eukaryota; kingdom Metazoa; phylum Chordata; class Actinopteri; order Spariformes; family Sparidae; genus Pagrus; species Pagrus pagrus. The sequence goes on along the minus strand of NC_140185.1, from coordinate 25,850,168 downwards.
TGAGCAAACATGCCCAGACAGAACAAGCGATACATGACAGAAGGCTCCAGTTTCTTGACTCCATATTGGTCAAACACTATTCATATACTGTACTGTGCTCGTTGTTACAGCCTCCAGCCTTATGCTACTGCAGTTATACTTTGTAAACTAAGCTAAAGGATCAAAATTAAAGTGATGAGCTACAGGTCTCAATATTTGTTTTATAAAAACAACAATCTGCATATAACCAAGATAGACCTCTCAACTAATGCAAATTCTCAGTCTCACGTAGCCAACTTCCTTCCGAGTCACTCCAACATTGTTTATATCACACAGATGAATACATTTTTTACAAAATAAAACATTACAAAAAAACCCAGAGGTACTACTACATATATTGAATGGCATCAACTTAAAAGTCACTATTGTTTAGGCCATAACCTGCAAATTAAATCAATCACAAGAGAAAAGTTCTTACATCCTGCTGTAAGCCACACAGGAAGTCCTGTATCTGACTGTTAGATGAGTGGAAACCTGGTAAAAAAAAAAACATGTTGAGGTTACGTTCACGTAGAGCACTGGGGTTGTTATGTACTCTATACTGTTTTCGGATGGTCCTTTATCACTCTCTTGTTATCGTTTATATTTCATCTATTTTTTGTGGTTTGGGCGTTTTCTTTGTTTTTTGTTTCCTGCCCGTGGTTATAGGAGCTAATTGTGGCTTACTATGATTTATGTACTGGTCTCTGCATGGATTTGGAAGCTGGGGAAGTTAATAAAGGATTTTTTTTTTCAACTCTCTTTCTCTCTCTCATTAAAAGAGAGAGACAACAAACCTTAATCAAGGTTTGGTCTTAATTGGCTTAAGTGCGGGTTTATGGAAAAGTCAATGAATCTCTAGATACCAGTTTGATGTAATCATTTTGCAGCTGCAGGGTGGGTGAACTCTGACCCTAAGTCCCTACAAGATAATAGTGAGAGCAGACCCTTGGCCTCTTTCAATATCAAACCGCTGATATTGGTCACAATGGCCATGTACAATGTCCACCGTGACCAATAATTGATGGTGTATTTTAAGCCTCTCTTATTTCTTGAAATGCATCATTTTAATGAGGATGTGTGTGTCTGAGAGAGAGAGAGAGAGAGAGCGAGAGGGACAGAGAGAGAGAGAGAGAGAGAGAGAGAGAGAGAGAGAGAGAGAGAGAGAGAGAGAGAGAGAGAGAGAGAGAGAGAGAGATGCATTTTTTCTAAAAAATAAGAATGTATGAAGTATGAACAACATGTAAGCAACATGTTCAGTTGAGAACATGGGCTGGCAGTGCGCTTGTACCTGTTCCCCCTTAACCAGGAAAACAAAGAACAATCAAACTCCCTCTGCTTAGATACACCCTTAAAAACATTTTTTTTTTTCTTGCAATAGCTGTTTAATTGTAACCCTTCACTAAAGACAGAGAAATTGGACAGATTCTCTTAACAATATCCAACTACATCGAAGTTGCTCTGTAGATCTTAGGGGCGGTTCTGAAAGTCCTCGTTATGTCATATTGGAGCACAAAAGCAGCTAATGCAGCAATCTGTCTAAAAAAGCTCAGCACATTACATTCTTCTCCTATGGAGCTTCACACCCACTGCTGCCATGGGAAGGAGGGTGAGAATCTGAAGTATCTACTCTATACAATATAATGCAGGAACATTTTAATTGTGCACTATTTTTGGCAGACAGTATGGAAAGGAATGAACATTCTACTTTCTAACATTAGAAAATGAAGCCAAATAAGTAATTGGTTGTCATATTAATTTATTAATTTGTATCACTTGAAGGTAAAGAATATAGCGTGATGGAAGTGGGTGGTGAGATTAATTATCCAGTTATGGTTTGAATTTTTTTGAAAAAGGAGGAAGACTGAGTCTAACTATGAAGACGTTTTGGGACTCTGAATAAGAATCTGTGGAGTGGTGCTTGCAATCGTGAGAGTGGGTCTTGGAGAGTTATGGCTTTAGCTAGCCTGTAGTTTATGTGCACTCTGGGTAAAATGCAGAGCACTTTGAGAACATTTATCATAAAACACAGGAAGGGACCGGGATGTAAAATGGCTGCTCTGCTCAGCCTCAGTATCTGCGATCTGATATAAACTCTCCAGATAAATAATGCATGACTGCACTGTTGAAAAAATGTCAGAGTGCCTCTTATTTCTTGCTCTGACAATTATAATGCTTTGTAAGGTTTTTGTTTTCCTCTTTTTTCATTTGGGAAAACTGTACTTCTCTTTTATTGTACTTAGAGCCAGGCATTGTTTTGCCTGTCCTAACGTTAACTTTACTATACCTCAGAACCTTTTTTATTCACATTGGTGTGATGTGTTTAAGGAAATTTAAGGCGGGGGACTGAGGAGATGGACGGACTAACACTGCTCGGATAAAGCTCAGATGGGGGATAGATAAATGTTTATATCATGATAAAGTTTATTTAATATTTCATGCACTTTGTAGAGCATAAGGGTATCTGACTAAATCTATAATTAATTTTATGAAAAAATACAGACTGTAAGAAAACAACTTACAGGTGATGATAAATCAGTCAGGAAATCCCTACATACAGATGAAATGAACGCTGTAATTAATTTCCATTATCATTTAATCTGCCAATTGTCTTTAATGAACTGATTATTCATTTAAAATGTTAAATGTTACTCTTCCCCATTGCACCTCACCTTTTCTTGTGTATTTTCACAAAAGACATAAATACAAACTACATCCTCCCTCCCTCTCTCTCTCTCTCTCTCTCTACGGAACGCAGGCAGCGGGAACTCCATGCACATTGGCAGCATTTAGCAGGTGACAAATGGAGTTTCCCAGGCTGAACCAGCCCAGAAGGCTCACTCACATGGGTTGATGAATGTAGACTCGAGCCCCGACAGGCAGGTTTATTTTTATTACGTCTGTCATCGTACCTTTGCAGTGTCTCCACAGCAAACACACATACACATTATGCTATTGCAGGAGGAGGAAGTAGTCTTGAATCACACTGAAGGCTGTATAGAGTTGCCATTACAACATTTGCTTTCACAAAATGTTCCACAACATGCCTTGCACCTGAAAATGTTGCATGTGACATAGAATCATGAGCAAAGTGGTTTAATTATTAGAAATAGCCAATTTCCTTTTTGTTCCCTCAAAGACAACATTGAGGGATGAGATGGTAGGAGGCAGAGAACAATGAGAAGGAAAAATGTAAGGTTGATGTACAAATAGATGGTAAGCACTAATCAAATATATATTACAATGACAAAAAAAATCTTCTGTGTACCCAACAACTGACAGAATACCAAAACAAGACGACAAACGGACAGCATACAAGCAGTGGCAAAAGAACATCCACCATCATTTCATTCCTTTTCTCTCCCAACGAGAGAAACACATGATGGCAGGGAAAAAACACAGTTTCTTTATTTGGCTGCACACAGAGTACTTTATCTATTTGACAGAGGATGTGGAATCACAGAAAAGGAGAGTGGAGAAAGGAGGGAAATATTCTTTTTAAGAAAATGATGCATGGCCTCGAGGCTGTGCAACTCATGAGTCAACAATGTACTGTCGGTGTCTTTGGGGGTGTGTTCAGTGAGGGTGTGTATCAATAGGTAATAAATCTAAGAGCATTCCCAGGATGTGGACAGCCTCACAGGTGTCTCACTCTTAACACAGCAGCTTCAGCAGTACACACAGGTCATGGAAACACTGTGACTCAGTGAAGACCACAAGTCAGTTTGGAATATGGTGTGTGTGGTGACACCAACGTGAAACCACTAAAGATTCACTGGAAAGTTCAACCAATCAAAAGAGGAAAGAGAGAGGTACAACTATCAAAGATAATGATTCAAACACACACTTGCTTTCACCTCGTCTCACGTCAAGCTTCACCATAGAACTCAATCAAATTAAGAGCAGCTAAGCTGAGACCCACTCTTTTCCACTCGTGAGCAAGGAGAGGCACTATGACCTGCTTAATGGTGATAAAATGGTCTTTAATGGGACCGGTGTGAGAGTTTTAATGTAGTGACTTAATGCTGAGGTCTCTCACCTCTCCCCAGGGCTCCAGGGACAGCTACCATTATGTGATCAAAAACCCCTGCCACCTGATGGGCTAGCTGGAGACCTTGTATAATCAAGGTCAGCATGGGCCTCTGGATGGTGCAGTGTAGGGCTGCGACTAACAATTATTTATATTGTTTAGCCTACAGACTGTCAAAAACAGCAACACATCCCCATCAGAAGTTACCAGAGTCTATAGCGATTTCTTTTCAAATTAAAGGTTTTGTTTCGGCAGAACTCAAGAAGTGCAAATACTGTACATGCATTTACAATTACATGAAACAGACAGAACAAGGTATTTTTCAGATTTACTTTAAGTTCACATCCAGTCAAAATTGTGTTTTTCTTACTTGTACTTAATTTGGATGTTTGACCTTAATTTGGATCTGCAATTTGGATCTGTTTGACAGATGTCTGATTAGTTTGAAGAATGATGTATGTGATCATCGTAAAGGGAAAGTCACCGCAAGAGAAGTGAGCGAGAGGCTAGCTGATTAAGCTAACTGAGCAAGTAGACGTTATAGCTCAGCAGAGTCAGATGCCGTTAAGGTTTACATTCACAAGTGTAGAAGCGTAGAGTAGAAGCATGCTTCCTTCTTTGGATGATGTGATTTAGTTCAGTAGAAAAAAAGTAGTTTTTTTATGAAACTGTTTTACAACAAGGTCTGTGAATTATCCTGAGTACTCAAGTTATGATTTTTGGAAAGAGACAGGGCTGTTGAGTGCTCAGAGTGCCAAAAAAAAATTTCTGGCGCTCTGAGAGCCACAAGCAGAGTGCCATCTAGTTCCATTATATTTGAGAGAAGGCAGACATCCCTACAGCTGATACCTCCAAAGCTTGGCAACTTACACCAAAACAATCTAGATGGATAAATAGCACTACAGGTAAGAGGAAAATATGCATTTTTGATTTTGGATGAACTGTGATTAAGTCGATAGATACAAACAGGATTTTTCTTTATTTTTTCTTGTTTCATTTTTTTTTTTTTTACATCAAAACTAGTTTGGAAGCTCATCATGGACCAATATGCAACTTACATAAGTGTGATGTTGAAACTTGAAGGCTCCAGTGCACACACACGGAAAATGTACTTTCAGTGATGTGGGACTTTGGAAAATGAAAAATATTTGCATATTCACGGTGTTTGCGTTCTCTAATAAGGGAAAATGTGTAAATGCAATTTCAATATTTGTTTGGGTGGACAAACATATGAGACACAAATTATTAATCAACCATTAAAATTATTATATATCTTAAAACATGTCTATGCAAATCCAAGACACTCGGTTAAATTTGTGGCAGCAGTGTTTCTTTTGGCCGCTGTTTCTCTCAGTCATACCGTTTTTATACACAGTTTTCTAAGCTTAGCATTCTTGGCTAGTCAGCCAACGTTATTTTATGCATATGAGGCTGAACAAAGCTAAGTTACGGACATGTGGTGCGGAGACGAGGACGCTTTTAAACCTGGCACAGGCATGTATGTCAGTGGTAACGGGAGATAGTTTCATCTGCATGGTGAGACAGTTGCCGATTCATGTCAGAGCCACAGTAGGAAACAGCGGCTACAGTGGTGAGCTAATATGCAACTGCTGCCTTACAACAACACTGAGGGGACATGCTGCCTCAAATTCATAAACAACGATGTCATCGTCCATCACAATGTTTCACTGTAGACATCGTCATACGCAAGTTCGGCAGACATCGCCCAACCCTAGTATGTACATAACGTTACTTTTATGACAACCATTTTTTATTCAGTAAATAGCAAGTGTTATAATTACTGTCTCAGACATCATTCCCTTTTCGCTTTCATGTGGTGTTGTTATGGAGGCGTGGCAAAGCTGCCAACTGACAACTGACTGACGTCGCACAGGCGACACTGGATCTCCAGGAAGCAGTGAGGTCCAAAAATACACCTGCAATTGCCGCTTCCGGAAATCTTCGAGATTGGGACTTTAACAACTAATCAACTAGCCTAGAGTAATTTTCTTGGCACACCCCAGCCATTTAAACAACCAGGCCAACCTGATCAATCAGTTTTTATTCTAACAATTACCAGTATTAGCTCCAAGCAGAATACTTACTATAAAAGCACAACCATTTAGCACTGTGACTTCAGGTCAGATGTCTAACTATCTGGAGAACTAAAGACAATACGCCTGCAAAATATTGACAAGCTTTATTTCTTCCGTTTTACTCACAACAACATACAGAGTGGGTTCAGTGAGCCAATTTCTCCCAGTTCCATGTTGAAGAAGCACAGTTGTGTATCAGCTCTCTTTACCCTGAGATCAAATTATTACAAACTTGAATTTCTCTGCCTGTGACATCTCTAAACTAATCGTTCTGTTGTGTCATTTCTGTTTTGTTCAGCCAGCGGAGGTTTTAGCCTTCAGTTCATCCAGAGTTCAAATGGAGCGTCAGGGATTGTTCACCCTGTCGGTGTCTGTGAGGTGTCTTATAAGGAGCAGCCAGGGAGGAATCCTTTCAATTAGAGTGATTTATGAGAGATCTTATTGAGCTTATTACGCATGGGCTAAGACTGCGAGTGTTCGGCTCTCTACAGAGGGTCATTTACGTGTTGATTACAGGAAAAAGAATTGAAAGCTTCATAAATATTCCTTATAGTATCAAATCTGATCTTGACTGTCATCAATCTACAATAGCTTGCACTCCATTAGTCATAATGAAGCTCATCTACCAACAATTTCCTCTCCATTTTCAATTGTTTACCACTTACAATAAAACTGACAAAATAAAAATGTTTTCAAACAGATTCGTCTAAGGTTTTGTCACATAATAAAAGGGGGGAATTATTAAACTCTCTCTGCTTCTTTTAGATTTGCAAATAAAGCATATTTTTGCAGTTTCACAGACTACCTACCTTCTCCAAGGATAGTCTAATGGTGGCACTAATAATGTTATCTTAGAATGTATCTGTGCTGCAAAGTAAGCTTTTAAATCTCAAACAATTATGTCGGCCTCATTATGCAATTCAGCAAAGACGTTTAACTGTAATGCCCCAACTTTGTAAAGATAAAATAATGTATCTCCAGCACAGTTAAAAAGGTATAAACACATGTTATTTTTCCCTTGTCTTGCAAAAAATGGGACTGGGGAAAGGTTTAATGACAATTGTGTAATTTCAAAAGTCAGCAGAAAGGCATTATTAACATAAGGAGAATCGGCATGATGGTTTCACTGAAAATCAGCATGAGCCTCTTTTGGCCTAAAAGTTTGAGAAAACACAGTATCCTTAAGTATAGTTTAACTACATACCATTACTGACCGATATTGTACGAATGATTGTATAAAATACTCATACATTACCTTTACACATTTGCTATGTCAACATGATAGTGATTTGAACTTTTGATCCAGTTGTCCAATTCGTGAAAGGTTTCAATTATCTACAATAAAGCTGCTGTAAGCATTATTTCCTCATTAAAATGAGTGTCAAATAGCTCAATATACTAACATTAATCACTGTTATGGAGTGTTTGGTCAGTAACTCATTTCACTAAAAGAAGAAAGATATTTTCTGGTATCCCTGTCCACTTTATCCAATCAGGACAGAGAACTCTATAAAGAGGCGGTCCTGCCCGCTTGGTGAAAGCAAAGAGAAGGATCCTCTTGTTCTGGTACCTACAACGGCAATGGTGAATGAACCGGGTAAGCTGTCAATTCCAGCGCTCTCTGTGACGCCTTATACTACCAAACATGCCAGGTGAAGAAAAAACGCTTGAAGAAATGAAAGAGGCAAAGAGAGCTGACTCGGGGAAAAAAAGGAGTGTGCGAGTTTGGTGACGTAGAGAGGAGGGAGGGGATTGCTAACTGCCGAATGAACGGGAAGTTAGCTAAATCAACAACAGCACTTACAGCAGCTTTAACCAGCCTTATGAACTTCCAGTTACTGTTAGTTCATAAGGCTGGCTAATGTACATGTATTTTCTATGTGAGGGGTTGTCCTACACCTGCTGACCCTACTCACTGCAATCGGTGAACAATTAGATTTTCATTTTTAGTGACATGTTTTATTTTCTCAGTTCTATTTTTACTATTGCTCTTTAATAAGCAGAAGTATTTCTAACCCGATCACTCGATTCATTGTTGGAATAATTGGAAGAATACTCGATTATTAGAATAATTAATCAATGATAGCAATTTACTAAAATATTTTATGTCAGTAGTTTCTGACTGGAGAAGTAATATATCAAGTGAGAAGTGAATTCAACGCTTCACTTCAATACAAGTACAGGCTTCTCGAACAAACAGGCTCCTCAATACGATTGTTATGGGTAGACTGTGAGATGTAAAAAAAAATGTATATAAATTATCAAGGCAAGGGGGTTTATGTGTGTGTGGGCAAGGGCACATAATAGGCAACACTACTCTGATCCCTGGAGCTGTACGGAAGTCCCTCAGTCGATGCTGATGAGAAACACCAAGGGTTGAATCTCTTCTATATTTAATAGAACTTGTTAAGTAGGCATGCAATATCATTAGAGATAAAATAAATCCTATCTGACAGCTTTCATTGAGGTTGTCGTTTAGAGATATGGAATCTACGCTCTTGTTCTTTCACAATAGAAACATTGGTTCATTTCCTGTCTACACGGATGAGCTGCCCAATTTTACGCCAGCCTTTGAAGGTAATTTTACATTGCCTAGGCCTCTCTGATTTCAACTTTATATGCATTATTTACAGAGAAAAATGGGGGGCAGGGCAGGTCTATCGAAATACTCCTTGCCCCAGGTAATTATCCAGAAGTCTTAGTCCAGCCCCGTTGATGAAATGTGCTCATGTTTATGCACATGAAGGGGATTACACATTCAAACAGTCGGACCACTATTTCACTTCCTTCGCTGTGTAATTATAAACGGATTAGACTGCATTCAAAATGCAAAGACACCCCTTATTTTGAACTATATCCTGCTCCAAATAATATTGCCCGTATGAATGCATGTGCTTGTCTTATCACAGGTTATTTCTTTTGGTGGAAAAAAAAAAGCAAGGTGTTTTTGGAGTGTAGAAAGAGAAAAAAACCCAAAATGGTGAGACAATCATTTCTATTTCAAATCCATGGAGCTTCAGAGTGTTAAAGTCATAATGGGCTGCAGGCAATGAGAGGAAAGACATGGTGAATTAATTAGCCTGGCAAACAGAGAGCCGCCCTGTATTGACCCCTCAGTGGTTTTCTCCCTCCGCCTTTCTGCCAGCCACACAATCAGCAGTGTCACTAATTAAGAAATACCAGCTCAGATACTGTCCTTTGTAACTGGCATTAGACAAACTCCCCGAAAAAGAGGAAACAGCACACACTCATTAAGTGAATGAACACGAGCACAGGCTTTATAAAGACACTTCATTTAGCCTGTTTGTAGAACTAAGTTATCTTCTTTCTGTTATAATTTTGTATTTTGTGGTCTGTGTTGGGGTATAGTGCGACTATACAGGAAGCATTTTTTCAAGAAATAATACGCAACGTATAATATTATTTCATACACATGCGCACACACATCTATAATAACATCACCAGTGGAGCAGAGAGTGATAATAAAAGCTAGTAATCCATTTGGTGCTTACACATCCATATAGAGTTCAAAGGTGACATTACAGCTGGAGCTGGACCAGGCTCTGACAGTAAACAGTTTGATACTTTTGCAGACAAATGCAGAGTGTGCCTACATGCTGATTGTATTTCTATATCTATTGTAATGTTTAGGCTTAGATTTGGAAGAGAATATTAATCTTTTCAGATACCAAAATCTGATGTTTATAGCTTACAATGTATTCTGTGCCATACGATGTAATGATAGACAATGAAATTAATAGTTTTTATATTTTCATGGCTTTTCTACAGGTAATATCACATGTCTATCTGATCTAAATTGTCTAAACAACATCATGTGGTTATATCTTAGGAGGTTTATTGACTACACGTCTTGATTCCCTCATTCTACTGAACTCTTAGTGCAATGCTACCAGAACTTTAGTTGCTGTTGGTGTGCATTAGGCCAAAGCATCACTTCAACGTTGTTGTTTTTTTTTTTACTTTAATCAGGAAGAAGTCCCGCTGCACCATGCTGTAATGCTTGCAGACGGGCAATATTACAGCTAAGGGAGCACTCTGGCACATTAGAGAGGTGGAGGGTGAGAGAGCAGGCCCTAGTCATTCGTACAATAAGGAAGAGCCACACCAGAGACAGAAACAATAACTGCACTTCCTCTACAATGGTGCCCCCATGCACCCAAATGCAGAAAAATGACAGGAGGTGACGTTCCCTGCTGCATTACTTTTGAGTTACGGAGGTGATTTGCAATTCAAAGAGTCTGAGGAGTGCTGACCACAACACTAACGCCTCCACGGGCCCACTGAGGCAAATAAGACCTGGGGCAATTTGCAACCCCTTTTGCTCGGAAACACACTTTTAGGCCAAGTCATGTAAAATAAAAATATGATAAATACCAAAACTAATGAGGCCAAATTTTGTTTTCTGAACTAAAAATAGAGGCGGGTGTTAGGACTTAACGTTGTGTCAAGGCTACCTTTTCTTGCCGCAACTTTGATAGAGTTGGCCTTGACGATGTTGCAAAGTAGCTTACATGTTCCACTTGTAAATGAATGCTTTGCATATCTGCTTAAGTGGTGAAAATACTGGTAAAGTCTTACTTATGAAAATTGTATACAATGTTTTGATTTACATTTGTTTGAAGCAAGTAGGATTCAAAAAGGCGAACTTGTGATTAAGCATTTCTGTCGGAATAAAAAGCTGTTATTTGAGAAGTATTTCAATTATGACTGCCACAACCTGAAACATTCTTACCTGAACTATTAATCATAGTGTGTGACTTCTGTGCTGCCATATGGAGGAGCAGCATGTGAAGAGCATCAAACTTGCTGATCCTCTGTAACTGGGCCCAATTAATCCTGCCGGCTGCATCTTCCACATCAGGTCTGTAGTGTGCTGTGCTCCAGCCAGAGAGAAATACGAGTACTGTATTTCTCCCAGCAGCCTGTCCAGTCAGAAACAGGAGAACTCAAGCACCTGTGATTAATGATGGAGAGTTGAACTAGTATAGATGATTTAAGATGACATGGGAAAAGGAGGGGCAAGGGATTTAGACTGAGGTTTAGCACCATAGTTAGGACAGGTGAAACTGACATAAATTACTTAACGTTGATTGCTAAGGATGGGTGATAAAAAGGTAATATCAGTGTAACAAAATCTTAACTCCATTCTTAATACAATTGCATGTAAGGACATTGACATTAAAAGCAAATGACAAACCTGACAGGATGTGAACAACTTAAGTATCATTCTCATGCAAACTTCAGCAAGACATGCGACTAAAAAACTTAATTCAGCCTACATTTTAAGGAACGTTTGCCTGATTAGGAAGGTTCCTAATTTGTGCAGTGGTCAGAGGAATTCCTCTATCCTTTAGCCTATGAAATACCTGAGGATGTTTTATTATTATTAAAGGGACAAATAATAATAGTATAGCCTTTTACAAGCAGCTTGTAAAATGTACTATGCAGATAAAAAGGTTGTTGATCGTGTCTATCACTATACTCATCTTTAACAGCATGGAAACTCTTTCCATTTGTGTTTGTATTAAGGAATCACGCAGACATTATCGGGCAGCACTTATGAGGTGAAAGCAACATCAGGTGCCATTATTTGTATAATTAGTTTTTGGCTCCCTGAATTTATAGAGTACTGATTAGATTTATCCAGCAAGATGTGGATTCTTAAATATATTCATGGATAATTGTTTTTGAACTATGTTAGTAGAAAAAGTTGGTCTATTTCATGGACATTAGTACAAAGTCAATTTAACTGATGTACTGTTGTACTTGTCTACATTTTCTGATGTTGCTACCTGTACAACCAATTGATTGATAGATTGATTGACCTCTGCAATGTGAGAAGGCAAAAGCCACTTTCTCATGCAAAAGAATCAATCGGTACTACAAGGAGAATCTATGGCTTCTAATCAGTTACTGCTTGGCTCAAGGTGAAGAGCCCTGTTTTGTGAATCAAGATGCGAGCACAGGAGCTGCTGTAGGTCGACAACACCTGTGAGTTTACATATAAAACAAACATTTTGCATGATTGCACCAGAGGTGCTAGCACAGGGGTGTTTAAATAAGGTTGGATAAAAAATAAATGAACAGCAAGATTTGGTATATTAACTCCAGAGGTGCGTAACAAGTTTGGAGACACAAGCCTAGTGTAATTTTCTCCACAATGTCCCTACCATTATTATTTTTTATTTTTTGGGAAAAATCCAACACATCAAGCGAGCCTTAACGATGTAACATCCTCTTTTTGTTACTTCTGATGATGTGACTTCGGTACAGTTACAAAAGAGAACTGCACCAGTGTTTTTTAGTGTACTGGAGGACCTGGATTTTATTTGTATCAGATCTACAGAATCTATACAACACCTAAACTACATTAATAGGCAGATGGAGTTTATTTTACTCACTTTATACATTTTATAAGCTATTAAAACGTGTCCATATTATGTGTTTTCAGTCTTTTATCTTTTTTACCTCATTATCTGCATAAAATAATACAATTTTAGTTAAAGCCAAGCTTCTTTGCTTGCATAGCATTTAGTCATTGTAGTCTAAAGAGAACTATTGAGAAGTCTACAACACCAATATGGTTATGCTATCGGAGAATAGCAGCATGAGAAACTTGGAAGGTAGAAGCTGGCAATAACCAGACATATTCGAGTCATTTACAACTAATTCCCAACAAACCAGTTTGCCCTGTAACAACGTTTTTGAGATAGCACAACAGCAGCTGCATTAAAAAGAGATCCAATACTTAATCTATGTTGTTGTCCAACAGGTGCAGAATCACAAATCTACACCACCCAAACTATCCTGTCAAGGACATACTATATAATAATGTCCCGTTTCAGTCAAATTCATGTTTGTGGAGACACAGAATCATTGTACTTGTCAGCAAGATGTCAGAGGGATAGCTTGCTGTTTAATGACAGAGGGCAATTAACTGCAGATGCTGTCAAGCTGACTTTGGCAGTTGCTCTTACTTGTTTAACGTACAGTGAGTGACTTAGAGGGTTGTATTTGGTTATTCCTCGCTATGTTTATATGTACACAATAATGAATTCACTGTTAATACTGCAGATATTGTGAGGTCTCACAGAAGAACAATGTGATGGTGAGCCACAAAAGTTCGCACCACAAAGGTAATAAATGTGCTTGCACACAATGAAATCTCAACACAAGGTAAATATGTCCTACGATGGCATAAAACAGGCTGAAGTCAGAGGTCAATGTTTAGGACTTGATATCAGTGACATTTCCAAATGTAAATATTAACCCAAAACATTTTAGTGTAGATGAATGCCATCAAAATGCCTATTTTGCTTTATTTTGTATCAAGGGAGTGTGTCTGTGTGTGGTGTGAATAGTGAATGCATATATATTTTTCAAGCACATAAAGGAGTAAACAGGGTAAATGCACAGAACAGAAAAAGAAACATGTTATGAGGGTGGAAAAAGGCGCCTTGAAAGTGCCTAGAAGCTTAAACTAAGCAAGGGAACCACGTAACTGTAGATAATTATCACAACATGTATAGCATTCAGCAATTCAGCATCTCATTATAGTCCAGCACATATTTTGTTTAAAGTCACTTTGATTGTGTTTGACTTGAGCAATAACTGAGCCTGTTGGACCAGAGTCTATCTGTGTTTGCGTATAACTCAAACCAACACAGCACACGCTCAATGCAGCATCTGGCTTTCACATTACATTTGAGGCTGATTTTTGAAAAGGCTCTGAAATGTGTTGGAATTAAATTAAAACGTGCGTTCTGCCTGGGCAAACTGGACATTTTCCAAGAGTGCATTTCACACACCATAAACACTACAGATATCTTTAAACATATAACCTAAAAGGGCACTGCTGAGCCTGTAAGATTTGTCGGGCAGCATGCATTTAAAAATCTCCCAAAAATAACAAGCTGTTTTGCATTTGAAAGAAAGAAGGAGGCACTAAATTCCTCTGAATTTATGGTTCTTGAAATCAAAAGTTTTCCTTTTTTTCTCGCTTGTTTTTAACATCTATATATTTCACATTGACTCCAGAATATATCTGGTGTTGTGAGGGAGGTAACAGTGTAGGTGTATGGGAATATATTATTGTAAATAATAACTGCAAACATTACAATCAACAAGAATTAAACAAACTGTATATATTAACATGAAAGTAAGTGAGATGCAAATATAAAATGACTGCAAAAGGAATAATCTCAATCCCGTCCCTTCTATTTGAAAATTGTCATAATCTTCCCTTTTAATTAACACCACAGCTTATGTGATGTTGCACACATTTTATTACATCTTTGCGGCTTGTTTACGCTCTACAATTCATTCAAATGAATTTAAGCAAGGAGGAGAAAGAAAACAAGATCAGAATCACAGCTTCCACAATATCATTGTGGGTGTTCAAAGAGAATGCCTTCATAAAAGAAGTAAACAAGAAACAGCTTTGAACCACAAAGGAAAGGTGTTTTTCTAGCAGTGCTCTCGACACAGGACCCAGACTGCTTGGAAATCCTTTTAGCCCACCCCTAATGCAATATTTTACTAGTTATCGAATTGAGGTTCACATATGGTGTGGCCTCTGCAAAATCCTAAAAACAAACTGTTACTAAGACCCAAAATCTATGTCAAATAACCACCATCTGTACCAGGGCCGATTTACAGTAAAACCAATGTCTCGTTAGCAGCTTTAGCAAAACTACTGCACGATATGGAAAAAGATATGATTATATAACATAATACAATAACAAATCTGGTTAAAGCTAACAGGAGAGACAGAGACCCCATTCAGAATCTCAACCTCTTCTTATTATTCCTCTCCAAATCTAATCCTGTCAGACAATAAACGGCATAAATGCGTCTAATAGGATTACGGTCAGTGAAAATATGTTGGCGAGAAGAGGGTTAGAGAAACGGGGGAAGGAGAGGGAGGAGGAAAAGTGAGCGAGATAAGTGGGGTACCTTTACCACTTCCAAACACCTTCACACTGTGAAGGACTACAAGTTTCCCAAACTGTGGATCAGAGCTAATTCCCCTTTTGGCTCATGGCTGAGTGCTGGGTTGTGGCTTCAAACAGCAGTGCGTTTATTTAGTGGGTCTCTGGAACATTCCTCAAGTCTCAGCTGAAGCTGAACAATAAGATGTCTGGTGACCAAATGACCTCTGTTCACCATTTTCAATTTCAGTGTCAAAAAAATGTATAATAATTAACAATTGTGGGTGTTCCCATTGCATAACCTCTTTTCCAAATGGTTTTAAAACGTTCTTTTCCTCCATTTGTGCGTCAACTGTTGATTATGTTTCCATTTACCATTAGCACTGGTCCCACACTGGTCTGAGCATGTTTGCCTTGGCCCGAACCTGCTTCTCCCCACAAGGTTATAAGGCTCAGTGGAGGGATCTAGATCTGCTGACATCCACGAATACGGGCAGCAGTCATATTTACACAAACTGGCACAGAGGAGGAAAGAACCCTTCACAGCAGAGAGCTGAGCAGAAGAGTGAGTGAATAAAAAAAGATAGACAGGACAACCATAATTGTGTCTGACACTTTGCATTACAAAAAAATTACTTCAGTAAATGCACATATACAGACAACCGCACAGGCCTTCCCTCTAATGGACTATTGCACTGTGATAAACGGTCCTGTGTCTCCTAAGGACCACCTACCCAGCAGGAAAATCAGGTCATGCACCTGGAAATGGTCAGAGCCACAAACACTAACAAACGGTTTGTGATTAAGGTTGGCTATTACTCAAGACCTTGGCCCACACCAGAGCCAGACGGAGGTGGAGATAGGGAGCACTGTGAGCTAGGAGAGGGGGAATGGACTACATACAATATAAGGAGGGAGGAATTATTAATATAAGCAATGAACCAATCCAACACATGGACACATAGGGTACTAACATAAACACAGGTGTTAGGATACACACCCAGACTGGCACTACATATGATACATATCTGCTTATCTGAATCACTGGCTTGTAGGTGAACACAGGTAACCCCATATTTTTTTCACCAAGATATAATGTTGATATTATCATGAGACATCCATTACAGGAAAATATCTTTTTACTGTAGCTGTTGACATGTTCCAGTATGAGCTCAAGTCTCTGACACTATCAGATCCTCTGTTGATCAAGCCAGGATGTTGACTTTTACTCGCACAACGGATATTTCACACTGATCAGAATATTTTTTTATTATTATTGTTGTTGTACATGACATCACATAACAAATATCCAATGCTAAAATCAGCCAATAATTTTGAACTTAAAAAATACGAATAATTATGAAAATACAAATAAAACATGTAAATAACATTTGTTAAAATTGGATTGAATAAATAGAGATCAAATACACATAAGTAAATATCTGAGATAATACAATATTAGACATGCTTAAAAGAAGGTCTTACAATGTGCCTTCTTCAATACACAATGAAGAGAGGGACTTCAGTGGTCACTGAGGTTAATTCTATCTTCCCTACATTGCAGCAGGCCTCTGCCTGGCCTGGCTGAAATTGTTTGTGAGTGACCCCTGAATGTGTCTGCCAACAGCAGAAAAATACCAAATATGTGAAACAGCTGCTTGACTTAAGGCCATTTACACAGGACAAAGTTGATTCCTTGGACCTCCACCAGTAAAAACTGGAAAAAGAACAATTTAGGTAGCCATAATACTCCCATAATTCCTGCTACTTGCACAAAGAATCATATTATCGACATTCAAGATCCTCTGTAGTGTTTTCAGTGTGGGTTATGTTCTGCAGGACATTATTAAACTGGAAGACCTATCAGGATCTGGATTAAAAAGAAAGCACTGCCTCTCAGTATTTGGACAGCGGACAAACATCCTCCCAGTTGTTTGTACTGTAAATCAAATTATGCTCCACAACGCCCTCCAACAAACCTGCCGTCTACTAACACCTCCTACTGTGACACATTAATTATAACTTCCTGTATACAGCCTATCCCAAGCCATGAATACGTAATGCTCCAGAATGAGTCATATTCACATAGCAGACGCCCAGCAGTGAATAAATACAACCTATCCATCACACACTGCCCAGTGAAAAATTATTGAAAGCCCACAGAGGCAGGCAGGAGGCTGGGCCTAGCCAACGGAAAGAGTGGAAATTATTATACTTTATCTTCAAAAGAGTGAAATCCAACAATTTTTACTGTCTATGCCAAAGAAGACGAGGGCACCTGAGAACCGACAGACTCAGTGGAATTATGTCAGAATCAGAGCAGGTAATCAGCAGGTGCTCTTTCAAATACTGACTTCATATCATTTCAGTCCAAACAAGGTTCTTGCATGGGGTGTAACACTCCTGAAAGCCATCTCTGTCTTTGCTTAGGATTGTGAAAAATGCAGCAGAACCTGGCAGGTCATTCGTCTCTGTTGTCCCAGTGGGTGGTGTTTGCTACAGGTTGACTAATGGTCCTGTTGAAATGCTTCAGATGTCTGAGTAATGACAAGCTATAAAACCTAAGCTGACTATAAAGTCAACTAATCTGAAATCTACTGGCTGTTTTCCAGTGATGAGAGCTGCTAAGTTTTAGAATAAGCAAATGTCATAGCAATTTGGAGTAGGATTTGGCAATGTCTAGCGTATCGGCATATGGCGATGTTGACAGTGAAACATGGTGATGGACAATCACTGTTGTGTTGCTCATTGGCTCAACACTGTTGTCACCACTGTTTCCGACTGTCACTCTGACGGCAATCTCCAACTGTCTCACCCAACCAAACAAACTGTTTCCAGTCACCATCAACGTAATTTGGGTTTAAAAGGGTCCTCATCTCTGCTCCACATGTCCATAACTTAGCTGTGTTAACAACAGCACAACAGAATAATAAACAAGGAGACATAACATTAATGCAATGAGCAGCACAAGCTTCTTTTAATTTTCTCTCCCACATGCCACAAACATCGACTCTTGACTTTCAGCAACTCTGAGGGGACACACTTTTTTTGCTCTCTTGCAGAAGGCCTTTTAAATCAAGCTGTTACAATTGTACAGGGCTTACTAGTCGATGAACCTAAGTTGAGAGGGTTGGATCTTATCCATTGATAATGAGAGAATAGACCAGTGTTATCATTTACAGCCAAAAAGGCTAGCAAGCAGGGCATGAATGAACAGGGGAAAATACAGACTGAAATTAAGTTGAATGAATATGATTCATATGGGAAAAATAAACTAATTAGAGTTTGCTGATGCTATCATGCTGACCTTAATTCCACTAAAATTCACCTCGGATCCTTTCTTATTTGCTAAATTGCTTCCCCCATGATTGTTAATGACTGACAAAAAATGGTGGGGGTAGTGGACTCGAACCTTTTTCAGCTTCTGAAGGGGGGCAAAAATGTTTATAACCACTGCAATAAGGGATTTGAAAAAAGGACGATGATTTCAGAAGTGGATTTTAAACTGTATTTAGATTTGATAAAATGCTTCCAAACCACAAACCTCGTGACAGTAGCTGCCTTTCTCAAGTTCTTTTGATTACACTGGAGAAAATCTTAACATTACTGGTCCTTCCATCTGTTTCCTGACATCTTGGTACTTAAAGGAAAAGTAAAAAGGCAAAAAGAAGGAATACCAGGAGGCCAGAAATAAAGAAAGTAAAGAGAGGTAAACTGAAGATCTATCCTGAGTCCAAACATCCACTGCCCATCCCACTTTCCCTACCCACTTACCCCCCCAGCCCTGCCTCCCCTTCTGTTATTGCTCCTTCTGCTCCTCATGTCTGTTAAGTCAGCATGACATTTTATGATGCCTGAATATTAAAAAGCAGTTTCTATTATGTGTGAGAGGGAAGTGGAAACAGCCATGCTCATGCTAGGTAATTAGGGGAAGCAGGCAAGGGGATATTTATGAATGCAGGGGAAGGCTAGGGGGAGACCAGGGGAATTGGTGTGTAATGTCCTGCTGTCAGTAACAGTTTTCTGTTTAACTCTATACGGAGCACTGTTAAGGGTGGAAATCGTTTTGAATCTCATTTATGATCCATGATACCACTGAATCATTTGGTCCATTTGCCCTCGCAATGCGTCCAACTAAACAATGCCAATTGCAGGAACGATGAAAGTAGCACTGAGAATTTTTCGTAAATGAGGCCATGGCCGATAGGTAATACAGTTAAACAGACTGCTTAGGCTTATAAACATGGCCTTGACTTCTGTGCACTCCAGCTTTCCTGTTGAGGGCTCAAGGTTGCAAGATAATTCACTTCTGAAAAATACATTTTGATCAACAGGATCGTATCTTATAATTCTTAGAATTTCATTTAAACCATTGTGTTGGTCAGGATTCTGCCCTTAATTTTTCAATTTAGCTTTTACTTTATTTCATACAGATTGTTACTTTCCTGCTGATTGACTAGTTGTTGTATTCGTGTTTTCACTGCTCATACAGTAATTCTCTTTGTCCATTTGATTCTTTTTAACAGACCTTAGTTCTTTTTATGTCTTATGATCTTAGTCGTTATGCTGCTTTGTAAAGTACTTTGCAATACTGGTTTTAATAAATGCCATATAAATCTTATTATAACCAAAACAGATTGACATTTTAAAAAGAAAAAAAAATGTACTTGTAATATCCTCTCTATTAAAAGTCTCCTTTTGATTTTTCTAACAGAGATTGCATGGCGCCAGTAGCAACATTTTTCACAGATCGCCTCAGCAGATATACTATAAAACCGCTCTGTGTTCTTCCCCCCTGATGTGGTCAACATATCCGTTTCTGATACTCACTGGAGAACTTTGATCAGCTTACTGACCGCAAACCGTGAAAAGTCATTTTCATAGAAACCGGAGTTGAAATAATAAGTTCACTTAACCTGACTTGAAAGAAAATGTACTCTGTTTAACAGCTACATAGGAAAATGGTTCCTTTGAATAGAGAGTCTAAGGGAAATAATTGTTGATCGATGTTTAGTTTTTCAGTTTTGCTCAGTGGTCCATGTACGGATCAAACACACAAACACAGTGTGAATTGCATCCGTTACCTTGTACGATCAGGGTTGTGGCTTTTGGCCCTGTGCAGCTGTACTGTATCTTGCCTTTCTCTGTTCAAAAACATTAAACAATATTTCCAGCCGGCCCCTCCAGGCCCCCAGCTCAATAACAGTTTGAGGCTATGAGAGAAGTGAGTGGAGGTGGTTCAGACACCTCTGGGCCTTGGGGGCTGCTCTGGGCTCTCCCTGGAACCACAAACCAGCACAGGTCACACACAAGTTTGTTGCTTTTCGTTTTCTCCACAGCTCAGGGACAAAATGAAGCCTTAACCTCGTAATCTACCCAACGTGTCCCCCGGTAGCACTTCTGGATTTAGAGCTCGGAAATTACACTTCAGGCCTGAGAGGTGAGGTGGGAGATATGTGATTTTGAGAATAGCCGATGAGAGATGGCCATCTCGATCACTGAACCACAAGGCCAGGTTAAATTTTTCAGTTTTCATGACTTCCACACGATATTCCTCATAGCATCAATAATTGAAGCAAGCAGTTACATGTTCAAATAAAGTACATAACATCTGTGTTTATTTCTATATGATTTTATCTTTGGTGGTTTCTTTTGAGAGGTAGGGAGGGATATAATGTGACAGCGGTCTCACTGCCACCTGTCACGGTGCAGCTTCAAGGGAAACATTCTGTCCTACCTTCTCCCCAGAGCCGGCTCAGGCCATCCAGCCCACTCTGTCTGCTGCACAATCAGTCCTCTGTTCGTGACTCAGGGTGGGTCCCACTCCTTCCACCCGCATTACTGTGAAAACAACCCAATCTCAAACACACTCTCACTCTGGCATACCCATGTGTAAATAGACACACACACTCCTGGACCCACTTCTAAACCCATTGCCCACCACGGTGCTGCAGGACCTTTGGGAAACCTAACCCCATTCCTGCCACTTACCATTATACTCCTGCCTGTCTGCTTCATTGAAAACACATGTATGCGTGTGCGCTTGTGTGCTTCATGCATAGATGCATGTAAATGTGGGTCTGCCAAGGTAATCCTACTGTAACTTTGGGTGTGACTGTGCATACAGACTCGAGACCCCGACAACATTGGCAGGACACACTATTCCTGCTATTTCATGCCCTCACTCCCAGCCTTGATCTTTGCCCACCACTCAGGCTTATTTACATGTGCAACCGGTCTGAAAAATCTAACCATGCCACAGTCTGAATATTTACACCAGACTGTATTAATGTAGTGACTACACTTACAAGCTCCTTTCACACCTGTGTCTTGTTACGGGAATCTGTCAGGTCAGTCTCATGTCTGATTAAGCATCTGAGTCACTTTTAAATCAAAGCCATGATGGTTTTCTCACTAGGTCGGGTGTCTGTAATGCTTCAAACATGGGACATGCCTGAATTAATTACACTGGGTTAACCTAAAGGTTGCAGCAGCATAAGGTTGAATATGTACAAGAAATGTGTCACTCCATAAGAATCAAAATAATGATAAGGCCATATATTGTCTCACCGTCTCTTGCAATACTATTATCGATATACTGTTGCCAAATATGGCAATTAAAAAAAAACAAACAAGTGCGCTCAACAAATTCCCCTGACAATTTGACTTACCAGAGTCACCACTTCATGACTCCGTGTAATGGATCGTAAGATGATTGTCTTGCAGTGTATCGATTATTGCAGAATCGCTGTATCGTGATACTATCATTATCGTCGTCAACATATTGTAAATCATATCGGACTGTGAGTTTCTCCCTGATTCCCACCCCTACTTAAGTTTCAGTTCAATTCAGTTTGATAGCTCCCAAGACCCAGTGAATGCGCCAATTTTATGTCTTCTGTTCTTCCAATGTCAGCTCAATCTAGAAGAATAATTTCCCCCTTTTGGTGCAGGAAAGAGAGGTTAAAAAACAATTTAATAAGAACAATAATCCGACTAGTACTTCCTTTCTATAATACTTTCAAAATAGCTGGCAGAATTTCCTAATAATGTGCTAAGCTAAATGATGAAATTGCAGAGAAAATAGTCGAATGACTTTGAGAGGTGGGGGCAAGCATGCAATTCAAAATAAGTCTTAAAATCCATTACTAATGCAGCGTCAAAAAAAACAATCTTCTTCCTTAATATCATAACTTTTCATTGTAATGTTGTGACAATGTATCCTTGCACAGCTGGGGTTCAAATATTATGCAAGCACATAGCTCTTTTCATTAAAGTCCGGTAATTGTCAATGAAGCCATAAGAGACATTAACGTAATAGAGATCTATGTCTGAATTACAAAAACCAACTACTTTAACAAACAAATGAAGACAGCAATGTTATGTGTCCCCTGTCTAAAAAAGGGCAATACAACCAGAGAGCTTGTCTGCAGAATAGAAAAAAACTCTGCTGTCTCACGATCCTCTCAGGTAAGTCAAATGATTCATTGTCCTACTTGTGGACAACTTACCACCTCAGCCACGATATATGGCAACAGGGATGAATCACCTTGTGTGAAAATCGCCCTGTTCTCCCATTGTATGTAATGACACAGGGGTATCCCCTAAATGTATAATGATGAAAATGTCCTGCCACTGTGACGAGGCAAAGCCTTTGCTTCACTGTGAGAGACCCATGAGCCAACATATGGTTCAGTGTATTGCAGCCGACATTGACGTATTGCGACTCGCGTTGGAGTGGGGCTCACATCAAGAGGAGGCTCGTCCAAACCACTTACTCTATAGATCATCTGAGACAGAGAGCTCTCCCTCAGCCTGTATGCTCTCCTAAAATGGGCCCATTCAGTCAGAAATGAAAATAGAGAGAAAGCGTGCTACGTCTTTGGAGTACAAGTGCATTTACGTGTGTGGTATGAAACTCATACAGACACAGGAACATAAGGGTGGGCCAATATGTCTCACTTAGACCACACACATGCACACAAAAATAATCATGCACACATGCATATCTACATGCGCACTAACACACACACACGCTCACTCAGACACATTTGAACCCCCAAACAACACAAATGACAACCACAGGCCAAGAAACATAGGCCTACACTTTTGCCATATCCCCTTCCAGCGACACAGAGAGCAAACGAGCCTCAACACTTTCCACGGCTGGGTGCGCTAGTTAAACGCTCTCAGAAGTGATGTCTCTTTGATGAGCTGTGGTAAGTGATATAATAATCACACTGCTGCACGTTTGCCAGAACACTTGCCCATATTGCCCCGCCAGCTCAATGCCCTTAGGGGAGACTCAGCCAAATAAACAGATCCCATTTCTAAAAGCAGAGGCTGGTAATGAGGAGGCATGCTCGGCCAGATCAACCGCCACCCCATTACCACTACTACTCTCCCGCTGAAGTGTTCGTCCTGTTAGCATTCCTCACTCCCAACAGTGTTATCATTGATGCTGGAGGCAGGACTGAAGTTTATACTGCCACCGACCAAGGCCGTCCATCTCTGATGAGAACACATTGGAGGGCTTTGTGTCACTAGAGCATATCAGACAGATGGATGGATAGACAGTAGACAGACAGAGAAGTGAACATAGATTGGATAAGCTCTTAATGGCAAGCACATATGCAATACACTGATTGATCATTTCTGCCACCAATGCATCAGATGCCCCATAATTCACTATGAGACAACAACCACGAAAGGCAGTGATACACTGGCTTAATTTTGAGACAATAAAGTAGACTGGCAATTTTGTAAGAAGATAAAAGAGAAAAAAAAACTCCAACCCGTGTTTTTTTCATTACAGTTTTGTTACTTACAGGCCATTTTATCGACCCCAATTTTGTCCCAACTGACACCACCCATACCTGTTAGAAGCAATATCTACTGTCGTCTCCCAGACTGACAGATATCTCTTTTTGTCCTTACAGAGTATTAAGGACACATTCCCACAGTATGCCCTGCACATAAAAGGACCGCAATGATAGGTGATACAATGATTTCGCCAATCTTACACAAAACAGCTCAATTATCTCAACTGCATAAAGCCGGAGTAAAGAGGGTTTTATTTGTTTCTACTGCGGATGATATTGGTGGCCATGAAAACACAGAATAACTTGGTAATTTACGCTAATTAAAATCATCAAATTATTTTTGGAAAGAGGGGCCAAGAAACACCAAAGGGGAAAAAGACTTTTGCCTCTCGGACACATGAAATGTGAGATCAAACCCCTTAATATTAATGATTCTTTAGCAGGTTAATATCTATTGAAGTGTGTACCCCTGAAGCCTATTAAGCGCTCTGAACATGTTTTCTTCCTCATAGTGCATTGAGAGCAACTTGCACATTTACTTGCCTTTCGAGGCAGCTGGATTTGCGAGATCACAAGTTTGCGAGATCGATTAGGTGTTCACGTAAGAATGAATCTCGCCAGACTCAAGTTATGCAAGCAATGCTGGTTCAGACCAATCAGCTTCCTTTAAGGAACAACTGGCAGCAAGGAATGTGGTTTGCCTACCAGCATGAAGAGCAGCAGAAGAGCAAAAGGCGAATCGTAAAGAGGTTGATGTAGATTACATGGTGTAGATTTGTGCACATTTGTGAGATAAAAACATAATAGGGACCTCCTCATTAAAACATTGCCCCATGGTGCTAGTTGAGATCAAAACTCCACAGGATACCTTTACACAATACAGAGAAACCCAAAGTGTCTTTGATAAGACAGAAGACATCAATTGTGTTTTCACCAGTATCAAGGCCTCAGTAGTATGTCACAAATTGAGCTGAACAGAGTGGTACAAGGGACTAGTCCTGTCCTACTAGGGAATCGCCTTCTGCGAGGAATTAGTCAAGAATTAAATACCATAAATGACAAACAAGTGTGGGGGAAGATGATTAAGAAGAACTATGCTAAAATACTTCCATAGGCCACATTGTTACTGAAAAAAAGGAATAACTGGTCCATATTCTCTTCATCTTCCATGTTCAGACACCAAAGTGGTTGATGGAACTGTGTGCTTGTTCATAGACTCAGAGGTTAAAGTGTGTGCATATGAGATACCAAACAAATAAATATGATTTGGCCCATCAGTCTCAATATTGACATATCCACAGAATCCTCCACCCCTTAGCTTTTCTCTTTCTTTCTCACCATCCTTATTTCCTGCCTGGTAATAAGTACCTGAATACATAAAAGATGTTGCTCAAGTCCTTCCTGTTTATATTAATGTTTTATTTAGTGTTTTGTATTATCATAATCAAAGTTCCAATAAAAATAACAAAGTAGAATAAAATATACATATCAAGTGACAGCCTAGTTCCGTAACCTGTCCCGCGCGGAATCTTGATGTTATGTTAACAAACAAATTAGCATTTAAATGAGTCCTGCATTTTATCCTTCAAGGTTATGTTGTTATGGATATTAAATTAGAGTGTGTGGATTTGCCTGTGTGTGCACTTGTGTTTGTGTGAGTCTGTGAGTGTGCGCGTGTGTGTGTGCCTGTGTGTGGTCCATAAGCTGCCAACCGACAAGTCCCCCAGAGAGGTGTTAGAGCAGGTTTGTTTAGGGTTGGTTTGGGAGAGAGTGGGGTGGAAACGTGCATGTCCAGTGTGAATGTGGGTTTTAAGTCTGCACGAATTCGTAGGGAAGCAGTCCAGACTTCTGCAGAAGACTTGATAGCCATTTCTGACAGACAAAAGTTCCTCTAAACTAATGTGTCTAATTTTTCTTTTCTTTTCTTGAGGGCAAAGTCTGCAGAAAACACAGCAGAACGGTTTGTCCCTGTGCTGGCCTGCTTTGGATTGTTATAATTTTGGCTGGGCTCCTAAAGCAGCAGATGAAAGTGTGTGGACTGTTATTGCGGAGGTGCTGCACAGTGACTGTTTAAACAGCAAACAGTGCTTAGATACACAGTGCACCCGCCAGATGGTTCAACTGCCAGTTTATAAAGTAAATTCCAAAATAGAGACTTTAAACTGGGTCTACTGTGCTATCACTATAATGGAGAATCAAGACTTCACAAAATCTTGAATCTACAAGATGATCTACATTCTGCACTTGACGTGTCAGCACTTGTTGTGGATGCAGTAGCTACTTTTAAAGCCAGGTGTGACAGCTCCCTATCTGATTAAAATAATTTCTTATACTGCCAGAATAAGAAGTCCTGTAACGGTGACAATGAGCTCCATGCTACTGAACCAGCTAATCTGTCCACATACATGGTTTCTTCAGGTAGAGATATAACAATGTTTGATGAAGCAGAAAC
Organism: Pagrus pagrus; assembly: GCF_965226575.1. Lineage (NCBI taxonomy): Eukaryota > Metazoa > Chordata > Actinopteri > Spariformes > Sparidae > Pagrus > Pagrus pagrus. The sequence continues at coordinate 25,823,799 of NC_140185.1, read as the reverse complement.
ATTAGGTCGAAACTCTCCCTGCACACATTCAAATCTGCAGATGATATTGTGGTGAGTCCACACTTAATCTCTACAGCAAACTAATCTCCCCTTTAATATAGTTGATTCACGAACCTGCTCAAAAACATGTTGTTTTTAATCTACCCCTCGCCGGCTCAGCAGCCATAATAAAATGTGGATTAACTTGTAAGCTGGGTGATATGTGGAGTTTTTTTTATTTTTTCTTCTGATTCTTATGGCAGAGCGTCTCCTTCAGTCTGCAACAGTAAATATGTATGCTAATACAGTAGCTCATAAAGTCTTTAAAAACACCTCCCCATGATATTACAGGCAGAAGAGCTCAAATATTCAAACACACGCACACTCCATATGCTCATACACACAAACATACAGTACACAGTGATGACTTTGCCTAAGGCAGTTTACATCTATACGCATCAAATATATTAAGCCTATACCTATTTTTGTATTAACTCATTCATTCTTTCGGTTCTTTCACTCTTTAAGGTAAAGCCCAGTCAAGATTTATTTGGAAGTTGCTGCAGGTGTTAACGAGGAAAAAGACTTAACAACCTATTAAATAACACACTTTTTGAGAGCTGAACAGATTCATATTTTTCTGAATTTGTTTGCTCAGCATTGATTTCAATCTGACAGCTTTACTATACTATCGCTTATTTTTGATGCAGAAATATTGTATTGATGTTACAGTTTGGATGGAATTGAGCTGCTTTTGATTCATTTTTGCCTTGTTTTTGTTTCACTGTTTAATCTTTACCTGAGTCAAATTGAGATTTCAACGATGGACAGGAAGCGCTTCAAACTGGGTACACAAGAGGGAATACTGATAGGCAACAGCAAAAAGGAGACAAAGAAAGTAACCAAAGAAAATCGGGAAAGGGGAGAAAATGTATTCAAAGCACCTTATTTATTCAACATTACTATTTCTCAGATTCTGACAATCCTAAGATAACAACGCTCGGTTCACTTGTTGTTTAGTCATATGACCTCTTGGGGAGATGTGTCGTCTGCAAGGTTTCAAAGGAAGATTCCAAATAATATTAAAAGACTAATAACAGAATAATGTCATGTCCAGCATTGTGAATGTTTATACCATTTTAAAAGCATCTTTTCAAGTCTTTGGTTAAAAAGGAACACCCATTACCAAGTATGTTATCCAGCCACACCATTTAATCCATAGGTGGGGTCCAGTGATTTGATATATCATGCACAGAGCTCCAGTGATTAACGCCATGTGGGCTTGGTTACAGTTGGACCCACTCCTGCCTATTATTATTGCCGTATCTGAAACTAGAGCCACACTTCTGATCACCACTTGGACATTCCAAGACACACTGATCTATCACAGGGAACGTCAGCCTGGAAACACTCAGACCCCCAAGCAAACCATTTCCTGAAGCCCTACCTCCACCAATCGCCCAGGCCAGACATTTATTTATTTAGCAGTGCTATCCTGTGCAGTTTGGGTCATTGAAAAAACTAATTTAGGAATATATGGAGCCTAGTTTCAAACGCAGGGTCTGTAGTTGAGTGTCTGATATGTTCTTGTGGGTTTGTGACAGGAAATAAAGATTTACAAACGGAGTGGAATTTGCTTCAAGACATGCCAGTGTTAGGTGGGGTGTTGTTATTCCAAAGTCAGAAAATTCCGCCTCCACCCCAGAAACACATATCCTGTAAGTCCACATCCACAGCACATATCAGAGCGGGGGCTCTGCCTCAAAGGGTTTATAACATCATTCTATCTGAAAACATCTCAAGACTGATACAAAAACATCAATGCCAAACGCACAATAACACTTCCAATACATATGACAAACAAAAAATGAAAGCAAATTATCTGACGTATTTCATCTTGTAAAATATTTATAGGTGCACTTTTGGAAGTTCATGAAATGAGCCCATAATCAATGTCAAATGACCAATCTGTGAACAGTCAGTGTTCTTTGCGGCGAAAGTGGCTCGACTTTTGTCTGTGTTCAGTCGATGATGTATGTTATTTGTTCTACAGCACTTCTCAAACAAGAGGAGGCAATCATAGAGGGAAGAACAGATCTGAGGATGAATCACCACTTATTTTACACTACAGAAAGCTGTAGTTTATCGGCTGGTCAGCAGCTGCTCAGACCTTTCTTTCATTACTGAAATGCACAGGACCTTTGTCAATGCATTGGGAGGCAAGGAAAAAGGCAAACTAAGGGGACTTTAGCTCTTTCCCCCTCGCACTGTTTTATCTTTCACACCCCCTCTGTTTCCCACTCGCTGTCTTTCTCCCCCTCATCTCTCACACACACACACACAAAGTACAAGGGACTTGAAAGACCTGTTTCAGGTGTTTGAACTCATCATTACCAACTCAAGCCTGGGGATCTGCTCAACCTGACAGCCTTGTTGATAGATTGTAATTGTATGGTCCCAATTGATTGACTGCGCCACACTCAATGTAATATGCATTTGTTGGAGGTTACAGGTAAAGGGAAAGGCAGTAATGACTTCCCTCCTTGTCCTTTGGCAAATGACCCTGTACAAACTCTGATGGACACTTTACCATATTGAAGGGGGAAAGGATACTTTTGAATTTCTCTGTGGATATTCTGCTTACCAGGCAGAAGAAGATTCTAGTTTCCCTTTTAATCAAATTTCAATTATTCCAATGGAGGAGAGGAAACACACTCGTTTTGTGGCGGTCCCTCTCTGTGTTCTTGAAAACCAGTATTTTCCTCCAGCAGCTCCAGGTAATTAATCATCCATACATGTTTTAAAACATCAGCGACTCTCCTCGCTCAGTTCTCTCAGTCAGTACTTTGCCTCTGTTGTCCCAATGTGTGAGTGATTACCACCAAACTAAATATATTACATATTCCAAAGTGTGGAAAATACACATATGGCGTGGTCTTTGAAAGCAGAGTTTTATTTGAAGCATAAGCGGAAAAGAAAAAAGGAGGCTGAATGGAGTGTGACTTCCAATGTACAGGTGCAGCTAACGAAGTTGTAGAAAAGGAAAGGGGAAATGTACAGTAGCAGGTCAACATTTTTCACTTTTTTAACAAGCCAGGAGTGAGAGAAAAAATACTTTCTTGCCAAACTGTGTGAACCAGCCATCAAATTGCTGGCTGGGAAATATCTTGGCTGTATTCAACCACTGGTTTTTCATGGTATGGTATTTCTTGGTGGTTATTCTGACTAACTTCAAAATAAATCTTAAATCATCATTGTTTTGAACAGGAGCCATTCTATTTCTAATTTTGCACAGACTTGGCCCTCTCACAGACTCTGCATGCTCGCTTGCCCACCCACTTCTTTGGAGCAGGGCACTGAAATTTTCGCCAATCAGGATTGAACCAGCAATCCCCCACAGCTATATAAAGTCCACTGCACCCTAACCCAGATTATTAACTGTTAAAAAGTCAGGGTTGGCTCTCTCTCTCTACGAATGCTGCACTGATCCTTCCGCCCTGGCCTGACACTGCTGTTGGTCTTTTCAACACTGAATATATTAATTTGGCGGGGGACACCCAATGCTACTCCAACAAGCATTAATGCATGGTTTCTGGTGATGTTATTATAACCTTTAATTACACAAATGTAAGAGTTTTTGTATCAGAAATCTTTGAGGCTGTATCTTTTAGTAACTTGGTGAATGTCACTACAGGCAGGTTCAGTGTTTTGAAAGGGCCATCAGACTGTTACTGCAAATAAACTGATAGTTGCATACACACCATAAACATTCACCTTTTGTGTGCATTGCATGAAGGTGGACACAGAGGGCAGTAAATGTCATGGGATGAGAGGTTTACACCAGAGGTTACATTAAACCTCTTGAGGGCTCACCAGAGCTATGTTCCTTTCATAGGATAGAAACCGCTTCCACAGCAGATTGTATGACATGCACACACAGGTGCAGACACATGGCTCCCGCTCAGTGATACTCCCATACTTTGCACACAAGTTCCGGTGTCTAACAATACAGCCATAATTCTTTTGTTTCATTGAGAAAGGTTGTGAAGCAGAGTGGATCTAAATCAAGCTTCTAAAAGCTGCATATGAGTCTGAGATGTTTCCTGGGTTATCTGACAAAGACAGAGGACATAATGAGAGACAGATCGGTTTCACCTCCATCTACTCCTCCTCTTCCTCCCCTTGCTAAGTCTTCCCATCTCTCTGCTCTGCCATTCCGAGATACAGGACCTGCACCCAGGTCTATCTTAGTGCACAACCGGATCATACCAGGCCAATCTTCCCCCTAGAAATAGAGGAGGGCCGGAAAAAGACTCCCGTTTGCTGACGTCACCTTATCGAGAGCAGGGGACACAGGGGAGAGGTAGCGAGTAGATTACCGGTCTCTAAAAATAAAATTGAAATATGGCTTCTGTTCTGCAACCTCCCTTATTCTATCTCTCTCTTTCTCTGTATGTATTTTGTTGACTGCTTTTCTCCATGTGCCACATCTCTATAGTGTGAAACATACTGTTAAATGTGTGTTGGCTTTATGATAAGGTCTAGTAGTTGACCATGATACTTGCTTAATAATATACTTACATAAACATATTATATAGGTGTGGCCTGGTTGCACATTATTGTTTTAAGCCTCGGCCTCTTGCTCAGTTTAACTGGTCTCAGAGGACGGCGGGCATTGAGTACTAATTGGTTCCAGAGCGAACCATAACATGGACTCCACCAGCGACCGTCCGCCTTCATCACCACAGGACCGTAACGAGTGTTTTGCAAACAACACAGAGGGGCTGATAAGAGGCCAGGTGGATAATTGATGTGGTTACTAAGTGGCTAATTTGCATTCTTTACGCATATCAAACTAAGCAAAGGGAGAGATAGGGGTAATAAGACAGGGTTGGGGGGAATTACAGTCATAAATGACAAAATGAACTCAAAATTTTGTCTGAAGTGCCCAGAATTCTAAGAGAACACGCATTAATAAAGTGATTAAGGGCTTTAATAGAGTTGAGTGTACAGGCTGGGCAATATGGCAAATAATGTTTTCTCAATAATTTTTTCCTTGTCAGTGATAAATTAAGAGAATATCATATTTACATCCAGTTGAAATCCTGCAGTGTAAAATTTTTGCAGACAGGCAGCTAATATTGTGGGTCGATTCCTTCCATCAAAGCAAATCACCACTTTTTGACAATATATATCAGAACCATATCTTTTGCAATTAAAAAAAAAAAAAAGAATCAGGTGGATCAGTGAATCAGGGCTCACATTAGCCGAATTGGCTAGTATCCTGTGTAGTGTCCGGCAGATGAAAATATGAAGTGCCAATGGCCGGTGGCAAATACAGTATGCCAAATAAGCATATTGAATAACCTAATATTGTGAGACCTATAAGATGTTGCCAACACAACTTAAATATAAACTTAAATCATGCAAAAGTTTTGTTTTGCCTCCGCTGTTACGACATTGAGAGTTTGATTAAAGATGGTTCGAGTTGTAGGCTCTGCTGCTGCTCAGAATCTTGAAGTCTAATCCCTGAGCGGCCACAGCCCTGGCTCTGAGGTCCCAGTTGAAGTACATTTTCTCTCTCCTCACAGGCAGAGCTGAAGACTAGGGAATGACTGGAAGATGGTCTTTAATACTTCTAGTGGTGACTGTCAGTATTTAGTAAAGCCATTTTGATTCACCAATGCTCCCGCCGTCTTCCAGGAGTTAGTTTATAATGTTTTCTGTGATCTGGTCATCTGATATATGAAGGCTCTTGGAGAATCAGTTCTTTGTTAAAGCAGGAAAGTGTTAGTTCCACACCTCAGAGGTATCTTTTCTGGGTTACCAGATTGACACAGCCAAAACCAAGGCAGTTACCTTCTGGCCTACTCCTCCTCCAACACAATGCTTCAAGGCTTATTCTGCTTTACAAATTCTACAAGCAGTTCATCCACAAACCACACATCAGTGGCAGCTCCCTTCAAGGCCCTGAACTCCCAGAGTGTGCCTTTTTTCAGTGGTCCTCCATGGCTGAGGCAGCTTTTGATGAGTCACAGTCACATTTCACCTCTCTACCTATTCTCATCTTCCCAGATCCCACTCACCAGTTTATTGTGGAAGTGGATATCTGGGACACCAGTGTGGGGAAAGTTCTTTCAGTCGGCTAAGGATCGGAGGGTTCACCTGTGTGCCTTCTCTCTAGAGGACACGAATTACAATATGAAAGTAGGAGCCGGGGGTCGTTTTTCAGTGGAGCATGCACTGGGATAATAGAAACAGTGGTTGGAAGGGGCGGAACAGCCATTTATCGTCTGGACTGACCACAGAAATCTGGAATACATTCATTCAGCCAAGCAACTGAACTCTCGTCAAACAACTGGGCCTTCTTCTTTAACCATTTTAACTTCTCCCTTTCATACAGACCAGGCTCTAAGAAACGTCAAGCCTAATGCCCTTCATTGCCACTTACAGCCATAGAACTCTCCATCCCAACCTAGTTGGAAGTTATATTTATTGCATATGTCATCTGTGCTGTAACCTAAGAGGTAGAGAACAAGGTAAAGCACTCCCACACTGAATACCCTGCACAGAGCTTGTCCAGATAACCAGTTGTTTGTTCCTGCCAGTCACCATTCTCCATTGAGGCCCCTCTTTTCTACCGGCTTGCCACCCTGGGTGAGATGCACATTAGCAGTGTAACGACAACGCTTCTGGTGGTTGTCAATGGGGAGGGACACCAAAGAATTTGTCGCAGCTTGCAAAGGTCTGCCCTCAACATTAGAGAACTCACCAAGCTCCTTCTGGTTTTCATCATTCCTTGCCAGTATCTCACCACCCCTGATCCAACATCTTTACTGATGGCCGGCCTACCACCCTCTGACCATAATACGGTCATACACACTGTCATTGGTCATGTTTGTAAAGCTTCTTAACTAATTCCATGACCCACCGCCAAAGAAACACTTGAAGCTATGTTGCAACACATGTTCCGACTGCATGGTCTCCCCAGTGATGTGGATTCGCCCTCTTGCTTTTGGTTAGGTTTTACAGGCTGCTGTGGGCCACGGTCAATCCTCCATTGTTTGGTTTACACCCACAATCCAATGGCCAAGCAGAGAACATGAAACAAGGGATGAAGACGGCCTCGCCTCCCACAAGCCTTCCACCTGGTCGAAGCAGCTCTCGTGGATGAAGAATGCTCATAATTCCCCACTCAGTTCAGCTACTGATCTCTCACCTGTCCAATTTTATCAATTCTGATATAAACTGCAATTCTTACTTCTTCATTAAGAAGACAAATTAAACTATACTACAGGCAAAAACAAACTTTTAAAGCAGATTCAGACTGCTATTATTTTCACATAAACAACAAAATAACAAGGTTATTTAGGATTCTTCCTTGCTTGATGCGGAATGCATTTCTACAAGTTGTTAAGCAAATCCTTGCTAAAGCACACATATTTAAAGAGGTAAATAAACAATCTATTAAAAAAACATCTGGAGTAATTATTTTCCATGTAAGGACACACAGCAGCTGCACTACTATTGCATGATGTCTGACTGTCTGCTGGTGGCAATGATGAGCTGTTGTACAGTGACAACAGTGGGAGGAGGGATGATAACTGGTGACATTTGGAAAAGTAATGGGGAAGCAGATATGATGAAAGCATCACTAAGACTTATTCTTGTACCGCTGTTGTTGCACATTGTTTTTGTGCTAATTGGCCAAAAATATAGGGTATCTGGTGCTGTGGGAGTATCCTATAAACCTAATTTACAGATGCTATTACTATTATCTCACACAGCTCAGTGTAAACTGTGAGCAAGAACAACTCTCTCAGGAATCCTGAAGCCTCTTTCCTGACATGCGATAGGGGACCAAATTAATGGACTCTGCAAAACACTGTGGGTGATTCAACAGGCATTTAGACACATGACTGAATGGTATATGAGCGTGTGTGTGTGTGTGTGTGTGTGTGTGTGTGTGTGTGTTTGTGTGTGTGTGTGTGTGTGTGTGTGTGTGTGTGTGTGTGTGTGTGAACATGAACATGTCTATCATCTTGTTTGGGTTCTCCTGTTTCACCAAAGACAGCTAAACATGTTGTGGCATCCTATTCTATCCTACTCTCATCTTCCCTGCAGAAATAAAGTTAATTAAGTGAGAAGTTACTATTTGTAGACTGAACCATAATAATACGGTATTGATACCCAAGCTGCGCCCACCTCTTTTTATATGTGCATTCTTCTCAACCTGTTTGCTGGCATGGCTCCGAGCTGCCTTGCTCTCCCCTTAGGAGCACATCTGCCGCTTTAATGCTCCACCAGAGTTTATGGAGGTCTCAGCACAGGCCAACGCTGCACCTGCACAGCCATCCAAACAAGAAGAACAGCACTTCCATTGTAAAAGGAACTCATGGTGTATCAATCTCTTCTATCTTAACTCTTAAATCACATAATGTGGCTGGCAAACTCAATCAGTGTAATAAATTGGTAAATGGAAATGCAGAGGAGGAAGGCACTGAGATTGGGGGTAAGGGAAATGAGAAGAAAATGATGCACGAAAAAGTGACAGTAAAAAAGGAGTAAAAGAAAAGGAGAGAGAGAAAGTAGTGTCTTGCTGTCAATTCCTCTTCCAGTATAAAGAATCGCTGAGGCCACCTGCACCAGATGCTGGCTAGGATCATTAGGCGGGTGGCTAAAGGAGAGGTGCTTACCCAAAGAGGAGAATTGTGTACCAAGCCCACCTGCCCAGGGGTAAGAATCTCCCTGGGACTCTTATACTGAAAGAAAGAGAGTGCTGAGCCTCTCTTAAACAGATGAAGCTGAATAAAACCAAGGCTATTTATCAGTGTAGCACTCGACTTGTCACTCCTCACCCTTCCTCCTCTCCGTTCAACCATTCATTCACAGCGGTGCTATCACCTCACACAAAGCAAATCAGATGCATGAATCAGGACGAGCAGTATGGCTGAAGTAAGTCAAAATTACTTCTCCAGCTGGCCGAGAGGACAAATTAATACATAGAGTTGGGCACCACTTGAGAGTCATTGTCATTTGACTTTCATTGCACTTTGGATTATGTGGAACCACACAAACTTAAAAGCTATGTCTGGTTGTTGTTTTTGTTCGTAGAGGGCATTCCCATTGTGGCAAACATTTGTGTCATTGAAGTTCTGACCAAACACTTTAGAATGACCTAGCAACCGCACCATTATCCAACTACTAGTGCTTCCTGGGAAAGTCCCTTGGTTTAGCTGTAGATCAAATGGACCATCAAAAATCATGAATACTGTCTAAAAACACGCAATCGTTTGGTCAACGGAAAGCACTGGTGGTTCCCTTTCCCCTCCATGTCTATCTCCAATTCTCATCCTTGCAACAGTGAGGTGATTTCTACGCTCCATTCATCATGTGAGGAGCCAACAGCTAAATCCTTGTCAGAGCTGAAAGAGTGATTCCTGCTGCTACTGTGTATCACTGACGCTGCTCCCCTGTGGCAGATTTTCCAACACACTCACAAAGTGGGAGACAGATTATTTTCAGCAGACCTACCCTCTCCAGGGGGCAATCTGTCTGTGTTACACTGGTGTTAGTCACAGGGATAAAGGTACCATGCTCTACTAACAGTCTACAGAATTTCTCTCCTGTTCCTAAGTGCTATTAAAGCAAAAGTAATTATGCATGATATGTTAAAGTAAATGAATGATCGTGGTGTGTACAAGTAATTGCCTCCCTTCTTTACCATTACCACTGTATCGTACTGAAAAGAGAATATGGGGAAAAGTTAGAAAGCAGCATAATGGGACATTCTGAAACAGACAAAATTGTCTCATTATGATGCATTATACAGACTACTCAGAGCTGCAGCCTCAGAGGTTTGGTAATTTTGGACCCACACGTGTATTGTTTAATCAGCATTGTTATCATTACCACTCTTCCTCCTCCACGCCTCTACACTAAAGTGCTGAAGCAGGTGAATTACACCATGGAACTTCATGATACTCAGGTGTCCATTGTGCTAGTAGGCTGAATCCAAACCACTAACCCCTCAATAACCTTTAATGATCAGCTAGTGCCCTTAAAAATAGATGTACCTTGCAAAACCAGCTCTACTGTACGTGTTTGTTTTTTGAGGCATCATATAATGAGCTGTAATCCTTGATATTGATACGTCTCCTTGCTTTTGTACAGCCGTAATAAGAAACAGCGTCAGTGGTAGGCAAACCATTCAGTGCGATAGCCATGTCTAATGGGGCTATAATGCAGGGTTGAATGGCTCTATCTGCTGGGGAGAGGCAGCCCTCTCAGCAGCCCCTCAGGCCATCGCCTCAGGTCCATTTCAGAGGAAATGCTCAAGTGTTTCATAATTTCCATTTATAAATGGCTTGTTTTGATCACTGAGCTATAGCATTATGTCTTTTTAGCAGTTTGCTGGCTGTTCGACAAATCAGATCATCAGCTTTGTTCATCCTTAAAATGATTCCTGCTCATAATGGAAAAATAGACAGTTAGTTTGTAATTTATTTAATCTTGTCACTACTACAGTACAAAACAGCTTAGGAGAGACAGCCAACAAGATCAGGGTAAAGGACAGAAAACTCCCTACAGTAAAGCAATGTTGCATCCACAGTGCACTTCAAACCCAAACAGTCGAGATAAACGTGGGAAATGGCTGCTTTATTTCATTTTATTTTATTCCTTTATTCCTGTGCGCTGGTCTCTGAGGAGTGTTGGCATCGATTGCTGATTTAATGAAAGCGTCTGTTCCTCTCCCCCATTCCTCACTCCTCCACCGGGTCACTCCGCTTAAAATGCCTCCGTTAATCAGATTTCTGTTAAAAGCCGTAAATAGAATCAGAGGTCTGGTGCCAAGACACACTCTGCTTTACTCTAGTCTTCACTCTGTCTCTCCCATTTCTACGATTTTCTGATCTAGTATACTGAACTTGGTGGGCCTCTCTTCTAAGGTAACGTTACGTACAATGGGCAGGGCCTCAGATTCAAAGTGTCAAACATAGTTTTGCACAACAAAATTTAGGAATAACCAAACACAGAGAATACATTTGTCGCCTCTTCTGTTACGCAACACAACGGTGGTAATAGAAAGAATACTCGATTAACCGATTAGTTAATGATTAGAAAATTAACTGGCAACTCTTGACAAACAGATTAGTGTCTGAAGTGGTGGTGCCTGCCTATATATTCAGTCTACGTTAACACAATCTCTACATAGGGATGAGTGTCATTAAAGTTAAAGTAGCTAAATGTAAAATATTAAAACCAACAGTCAAGAAGGATTTGTCCTGAAAACACCCAAGGGGGGATTTTTAAAGTTGTTATGTGGTGCAAATTCATTTTGCCCAGTTCTTTTGTTCATTATAGTTTACATATGGAAGTAATCACCAAAGAAAACCCCCCCAGTCCCCCCTTCCCCCAAAAAAGAATGGCCTGTCAACAGCTCCATGTGGAAGAAATGAAGGTCTCAATCTTGTTGTTATCACATGATTTGTGTTGGACCTTTCCAGAGTAGAGGACCTACTGTGAAATGAAAACACAAACTGAGAAAGTAAAAAAAAACAATCTGCTTTAGTGTCCCTAGTAATGTCCCAGTGTGACAGAGCATCATTGTTGATTCTTTAAATATTTACCTATGAAAGGTAATACAAAAGGGGATCAGAGTACTGGTTGGCTAAGGATTCTGGGGGGTTGGTCCTGGGGCCTCCTTCACTAATCTGCCTTGCAGAGATATATAAAGTAGTTCTCTACCACCACCCACTCCCAGTACAAAAACATCTGGCAAATTAATGTCATATAATACATAGCCCAACAGACAATTGAACGCACTTGAGTTTGCACCTCCTCCTCAAATGAGAATGTCTACATGGAATTTACCAAAATATTATTGCAAGTTAGCGCCCTTGTCCTTTAGAGACCTTAAAAGTACAGTAGTGTGTCTTCAATATCACACTCCAGAGCGTGCTTATACATGTGTACGTACAGTATGAAGTATGTGTTAGTTGTGCACATTCTCACCATGTTATCGTTTTTATTTACACCATTTTATGTGAGGGAATAGTATATGCATGGTTTATGTGCATATGAATCATTTATACATCTGGCCCCAGGAGTTTGGAAGAGACGTATGTTCAATTTAATGTACTGTGTATGTTTTGTTTTTGATACGATTTGATAATGCAGTTTGCCCAGGAAAAAAGCACTCCTTGGGCTTACAAACCCTGATTAGTTATTGTATATGCTAAAGGATCCTTTAAGATGAGACACTTTACTTTTCTTTCCAGCAGATAAGCAGCACTTAGTCTGCCACAAGGGCTAATCATCACATTGTTCCTGATGAATAGCCAGCCAAAATGATTATGCACTCTACAAAAACTCTTAATTAGCAAAATCTCTTCCTCAATCAAGTATCTAAATTACATTTGTACAGTTCAGTGATTACTGACCAAAAGGAGGATTCTTGAGCTGTAAAGAATACGCTGGCCCATAAATGGTCCCATCGAATGGGTGACCACTCACTGAATGAATCATGTCTTAATAATTAAATTGTATGGCATACCGAGAGTGATAACTTTAGTGGATGCACATTGAGCGGTTCTGACTTCTCAATAGGCTTTTAAAGAAATTAAGTGATGGGCTTGGACAATAATTTCTCTTTTCTGGGTCATTGATTGTTCTCTTTTTGGCTCCTCCAGGCCCATTTTGCTCCTCTACTTAAGATTTGCATTCAGAGACGCTTGTCTTATCCCCATAACCTCAGACAAGCCACGAGAGTAAAGAGATACATGAGGCTGAGCTGTCACAGCTGTTACTGTTGAAATGTGGTAGTGAAAATATTTACCTTGATTTTAAATCTTTTTGGATTTCTTACTTTGTTTGATAGTTATTCACTTAACCACTATAATTGCTCCATAATTACACATTTAGACATATAGCACTTTGTATAGTAGAGATATGTAGAGTCACAAAACAAACTAAAAAAGGAGGGAGACCAACACCATATAAAGAACATAACATATGCAGACACTTGCTCACTAAAAAACATGAATATTACGTGTTCACATCAAACATCAGCGCAATGTACATTGATATAACTAGTTAATATCACACAATCTTATTAAATTTACTTGTCATTTAAAGTCACATCTATCAGGTTAACAATGTCTAACATCTATCACATTAAATCGCAATCTGAATATATTGATATGCCTATTCATCAAATTCTGGACATTTTCACTTTTAATTTCAATGATGTATCTCATGAGTAGCGCTTTTATCCTGCCAATGCCTGTGTTTAATCAGTGAAGTGATGGGCTGCTCCAAAGAATAGTCACTTAACGCTAGAAAGCTTAAAACACTGTTGCCACAGGAGTGAACAAACCGTAATAAAGCTGTTAATAGAAGAAGAAAACCAAAAGAAACAGCTGCTACGGTTATCTGAAATGTTTAATTATGTAAGCCAGTCAAAATAGCCCTGATGAATTAGCTATAAGAACATTTGTTTAACACATTGAGACTGTCAAAACAGGAAAATTAGTCACATCACAGAAAGCTGCTTTTCCCTTTTATTACGTGTTCATTTTTCTTTTCGTTTTTTGACCTCAGAGGACTAACAATTTGCTGCAATCTGTTAGCATCCAGCTATTAATCTAGTGGTTGCTGAAAAGCCTGCAGGATTGTTGTGATTTAAGGGCCATAACAGCGTCTTCGCTCTCCATTCGGGCACCTGCATCCCATTTGTTTCAGTTTTTCTAAGACGTTATAAGCAGCCTGTCAGCATGTCATAATATTAGGCCAATAATCAAAGTCAATTAGTGTCCATCTGCCCTCCCTTTTGCACCTAGTCCCTCTGCCTTCCCACTGCCACGTCTTTGACATTTAAGAACAACCATCGCTGCCTTTCTATGATTTTTTTTATTTTTCCCTTTCCAAAAGGGTCTGATATCAAGCTTCTTCCTGATCAATAAATACAACTGTAGGCTAGTGCCATTCATCACCTCCAAAACAGCCTACCTGTCTCTCCTGAAGAACGATAGATCTCCCATGCAGTCTATAATCTAAAATTACTCATAAAGACTGATTAGGACCAAATCAGAACCTCCCTCTTCTGAATCCTGTACATATCATCAAAAAAGGCTTCCTGGAGTCAAGCAGCTGTATGATGGACGAGCATTCTCAAGCACGAGGCCAGAGTATTGTGCGTGCCATGAAGCTTATTTTATAGGGTCCATGATAGATGTTGTTTAGAGCGATTTAAGCGGCCCTTATGCTGGTGTCAGCATCTGACCCCTCCGCAGTGATAAAGCTATCAGAAAGAGAGAGTAGAACCAGAAGTGAAATATGGAGGGAGGGACACGTGTGCCAGATAAACTCCTGCATACTGGGCACCCGCCCAGCTCTGGGAGGGGAAAGCCTTCAGTCTTATCTGCATAAAACTTGAGTGGGGGTGAGAGGGTGGGGGGTACAAGTGCAGAAAGAGTGGTTTCAGTGAAATTGCCTGTGAAGTCCACTAACTGTTCAACTTCCAAAACTTGAGTTCAACGCGAGCATTTTCCCAGGAAGAACAAGCGCAAACCGCCTTATCAATTTCATCAATCAGACCTAGGTTTAAGACAATGAGCAAAGTAATATAATTAATTAAATCAATCTGGGAGCAGTTACACTGTGCTCAATGCAATGGCAGTGAATGTATAGCAGCACCAGACAAGCAATATCACTGGTAACATTAAAGAAATAATAAGTGCAAAGTATGATGATTAAAAAGGGAGACCAAATGAAATTTGGCAAAAGGCTTCAAATAAAAGTGAGTTTTAAGAAGGGACTTAAAAGATGACACTTGGCAGACCGGAGATGCTTAGGCTGAAGCTGGAGGACAAGACGAGAAGGCCCTTTTCATCAGGTGTCGTAGGGCCTGGTATCAAATATAGAAAAAGTGTCACCCTGAGTGATCCAAGCCCTCAACGAGGATCTCAGATGCACTGTGATTGATAACATGCAATTTCTAAGATGTAGATTGGGCCAGTTTACTTAAATTACAAAACAAATATTTTATGAATTATTCCTAATGGTACAAAGTCATGCACATAGTCACTGTTTATTTTGCAGAGGTATCTGTTTAAAGCTCCAGTGTGTAGGATATAGTGGCATCTAGTGATGAGGTTGCAGGTTGCAACCAATTGAATACCCCTCACCTCATCCTCCCCTGTAGTGGCCGATAAAATGCAAAAACACGAAAGGCCCTCTCTAGAGTCAATGTTTAGTTTGTCCCTTCTAGGCTACTGTAGAAACATGGTGGGCTCCTTGGAAGAGGACCCACTCCCTCTTTAGATATAAAAGCATACTGAAAAGACAACAATCCTTTTTTCAGGTTATAATACACAAATAAAAAGATAATAATGAATATTATATTCCATTTCTACCAAAAGATCACTGATCAACCTAAATCCTCATTAATCACAAACTGGACCTTAAACATTTTGACAAACTGTCACCATTTAAAGCATGCCAAATCAGCATTTAGCAGTTCTTGTTTGTAGTGTACGGATGGGTGTACATCACTGAATTTCTTTGATGCTGAAGAAAACTAAAAAATGTTATGATTCTCAATAGGGCTGGGGCGACGCGTCGACGTCATCGATTACGTCGACGCAAAAAATACGTCGACGCAAAAACTGTACGTCGACGCGTCAACCGACCAAAACAAAAAATGGTGGCAGCGAGTAGCAGCAACGCCAGTAGCCCTTTTCACACAGACGCCGTATTATCGCCGCAGCGGCGGTTCGCCAATTCTCCGCCGTTGGTTGTTTACACAGAGCCGAGCAGCTCCGACGTAAAAGACGAACCAGAGTGTAATTCACACAGAAAGCCGGCGCCGCGGCTCCAAAAGAGGCGTGACGGTACACGTCATGGTGATGACGTGTGGTTTTTTTCAACGTGTTTCCCCGGTGTCCACCTGTTAATCTAAACATGTACCTGCTGACTGTTTATCATCATATGGATGCTGTTAGAATGTGCTGTGATGAGATCCTGACCCACCAAACATCCTGGAAAATGACAAAGTTACGTTTTTCTCTAAATTACATAATTAAATAATCACCATCAGTAAACAGGACGCTGTCTGACTCTTTCACTCGCGGGGAGGGAGGCTGTTTTCTGGGGGAAAGTTCACTGAAGTCTCGGTGGAGGGCTGACCGTCCCGGTGATTTTTTTCACTGTGACAAACACTTGGTGAGTTAAAAGTTTTTTGCCGGGGACAGATGCTGTTTTTCGGCCAGAAATGTGACGAAGAGTCGGTCGGACCGACAGGCTGACAGACACTTATCCATGAATAACTGCGGTATTATTGGACCTGTTTAGTTATCACACAGTGAACACCATCAGACCGACATGCCCTCACTCCGTGCCGCCGGCTTATCTGTTCACACTGGTTCGGTTCGCCATTAATGCGCCTCTGATACCTCCGGAGCAGCATCAGAGGCGGCGGAGGGAAATTTCACCCCTCGCCGCATCTGAAACTTTCACACAGAGGCGGATGCCGAGAATTGGCGCAGGATCCCCGCATGCAAATGGCAGTGTGAATGGGGCTACTGAGTCAGCTGACGCTGAACTCAGCAAAAAAAGAACACGTATTTCGAAGGTATGGGACTATTTTACAGTAAAAGGGAGCAACTCTGTTGTTTGTCAGCTTTGTAAAATGGAAATGGCCTATCATAAAAGCACGATGGCTATGCACCAGCACCTCAAAGTGCTGAAAGACATGAGGCCGCTTGCTATTCATTACTTGAATTTTATTTTGGAATTTGGTAATTAAGAGCAATAAAAATGTATTGGAATGAAGAAATTTGTGTTTTTTCATTGAGATACATAAATTAGCATATGTAAATTGCTATATAGGTCAAATTATGGGGAAATAATCGCTAATCGAATCGAATCGGAATAGAATCGAATTGAAAAATTAATCGTTAGATTAATCGATGCATCGAAAAAAAATTTGCTAGATTATCGATTACAAAAATAATCGTTTTGCCCAGCCCTAATTCTCAATTAGGTTCCAAAGGAATATTATTGAGCAGGTTTCTGGACATTTATCTGTGATGGACGTAAAAGGCAATATCCTTTAAAACTCACACACTCAAAAAATATGTGCATCATGTCTGCGTGTTCAGATTTGAGTTATGACAATGAATTATGTCTCAGAAAAGTAAAGAAAGAAAGAAAATGGAAGAAAATGGCAGCCGTGGTTATGTACCTTAATTGCCTCTATGAGCGGCATTTCATGGCCACGGCTGCTGCAGCTGGTGACTGTATTGATAAGTGGGTCAAATCAGCAGACAAACCACAATCACTACCTTCCTGTTGTTTTACCTGTCCCTTTAAACTCACACATCAACTGCACCTCTCATATCTGCCTCTGCACCATCCCTTACAGCTCTTTCACACACCCTGAGGAGGAACGTCTCATAGTTTGAAAACCACTGCTCTGGGTAATCCACAGACCTCACTGCAGAATAGCCCAAATACACATGTGGCTCTGTTATCAGTGATTGCCATCCAACATAATCCTGCTAATCTGAGCCACCATACTCAATTAACAATTATGAAGAAAGCAGTCACATCCATATTGATGTCAACAACTTGCTGGTGGGTTCCTCCCTACTTGACTACAAATCAGTGAAGAGCAGACCAGACAGGAAGGTGATTTTTAAGGCTAAAAATGGCCACAGGTGATTGCGTCACCATTTGTTCGCAAGACAGTACATCTGAAATATCATTGTTTGTTTAGCCATGATATCACTATCAGTAGCTTATAGCCTAAAGCTTGTTCACAGACACTTATTGTGGCTAACTGCTTTCCATCAGACCCAACTTTATAGCCCATTATTAGCAGCTAGACCGTTTTGTCCACTTTCTCAAACTCAATGATCCTTTGCATTGCTGATAAATTTGGCTGTTTACCACCCTCAAACCACAGGCCATGCTGTCACACTGCATCAAAAGCTCTGTCAGTCAAACTGAGTGAAAATGTGTGTTAATCTCAGTGAATGAATTTAGTCACCCTTCTTATTAATCTTACAATTATAAAATAATTAAGTATGAATTATCTACAGCAAAGACATCTGAATAAAAAAATAAAAAGACATTTCCATATCCAAATCTGTCATTTCAACCAGCTTGAAAGACGCAGAAAGAAAGACAATGTACAGATTCAGAGTTGTACAGCAGGTAAGGAAAAGTGCTGGCGCAAAAAATATTCTTCACTACAGAGGTTAGTCTTTTAGGAAGGTACTACAATCCCAATGGGACATTAACCTCACCTCCCCTCTCTCCTCCAAGCTCTATAATACAGACGCTGCCCCAAATGAGTAGTTGGTGTTGTCATGTGAAATTGAGACCTATTGGTTGTAATCAGGGAATGCGACAGGACTGTCCCCTCTAAGAGCAGGTCACCTCTACTCCCCCGCCCTCTTCCTGTTCTGGTCCGTTCAGCCTTCATGAGCCCCATGTTTTATTCCCCATTTCTGTCTATACACATTGGCCCTGTCATTTTTCACCCCGCTGACTGATTACTGGTTACACTGTTCAGCCAATCTCCACTTACAGCTCCTTGTCTTCTCTGGCTTTATGACATTATTACATGTCTTTATCACCGCCATCAATACTCTGGGCCCCATAGTGAGATGTTTCAACACACAGTACAGAATGGGCATAAACATCATAAGCTTAGCCCACAAATCTTCAACACACACTACACTGCACCATATACAGTTAGTTGGAAAGAGACCAGAAGCAATACAAGTTTAACTGAGTTAATGTATTATCAATTCAATATCATCAACATTATTACACTTCCATTAATAAAGTAGTAGTTACTTGCTCAGCCTAGGATATTTTTTTTTTCTGTCTGGCTGAACCAAATTGGCCGTGATAACAGAAGTTCAATAGTTTGACCAACCAAGCATGTGGAAAATTTGTAATGAGATTCATCATCCTCTAACTCAAAATGAAATTCATTTTGAAATCAATGGAAACAAGGCAGTAGTTCCTATATCACCAAGTCTAGTAGGTTAAACATGTGGGAGTGGTGGAATTAAGTCACACAGAAGAAGAATGGAAAAAAGAGCGTGAGATAATAAAAAGTAGCATCTCAAAAGTAAAGACATCTCTATATGTACTGTGTGTTTTCTCTTTTCTCTGTGTACTCTTCATATTCTTTTATTCAGTGTAATATGCACTTATGTTATCATTCTAATACAGTTTAATTGCTGTTAATAAAGAAAAATCACTTCTTTTTTAAAAAAAACACTTTCAATACTTAGTACAGTTTAGTACTGATATCAATGTTCAAAAGTTTTAATCATTCAAATTAATATTACTGATTACTACTGCAGCTTTCTTCAATATAAAGCAACCTGAACATGTGAGCAGTGCCAGTGTAACCCTGCAGATGATAAGTTTAGGTTAAATGTTTTTTTGGAGCTTCCTGGCATGTAATTTCAATTCATGTCAACAACAGCAGTAGCATATTTCAGACTATTCATAAACTCTGACCAGGTACCAGTTGTAAGCGAGCAGAATAGTAAACATGTGGCTATTAATAAACATTAAAAATGTTAAAACGAAAAATAAGCTACACTTATCTATATTTTTGTCATTTTTCTCAAATTTAAAAGAGAGCACTTGTGTGTGTATTCTGAGTGTGTACCTATGTGAGCATTAGTGTCGGTTATTTGAGTGCAGTCATGCATGCCTGCCCCTGGGTGGGTGTGGGGTTGTGTCTCTGTGTGTCTGAGTGTGTTCTCGCGCAAGAGCTTGAACACATACAGTAACTTGATTGAAATGGGGAATTTTAACATGAGAGAAGCGTAATCTTGGTCTCACAACAGGGCGCCTCAATGTCAGAGGAGCACTGCACTGGTGGCAATTACTATTGACATCACGCTAATTGTAGCTGAATAATTAATCCCTACTGTTCTGGAGTACAGGGAACTGAAAAAGGTGAGCTGGATGTGGCAGAGATGAACTCTTGCAAAGCAGAATGGTGACTAATTGGATTTAGGATCATTGTGTTTATTGGGCAATCACAATATTACCTATTCCAGTTTAGGTCATGTTTAAGAAGACACAGTAGCCAGAGTTAGACTCTGAAGACCACAGCATACCAATTAATAACAATTACAGTATGAATTCTAATATCTGCACACAGTGTTCTTGAAGATAAACATATATACACAATTATTGGATATGCACAGCTGAAGTCATCTTATGAAAACAATGTAGTCTGTGTGACTAAATGAGCACAGTGAAACTCTCAGTGATTACATCTGTAGCACTTGTCTGCCCTCTATTGGACACAATGTTTAAATGTGTCTTTCTTCTTCCAAGGATATAGTGCAAAATGTTATATTTTACATTTTAAGATGGGTAATTATACTGAATAAAATCATGGTGGTCCAGATGATTTAGGCCAAACAAAACAGTCTGTACTAGGTTTAATGTATGTTTGTAAAATCCCTTTGTACTGTCGTAAAAGCTGTGGGGACGATGACATTACTTTTGAAGTGTAAAAAGCAGGTTGCACTTTCCTGGAGTGTGAGACCACAGAAATAATTAATAGCAACCCATCTTTATTTTCTGACAGACATTATTCCACTTGTCAGTCATTAGAAGGTTGTTTTTTGTTGCCTAGTCCATGTAGAACTAGTTTAATACAGGAAAAGCTCATTAATGGCATTGAATTTGTTAGTCGTTCTGATTTAAGAAAAGTAATACAACATGTTAAGTAGGAGTGGGTAAAGAATCGATTTACGTAAAAACTTAGATTCTTAAAACGAAAGCAAAAAAGATTTTCTGAATGTTAATTAATAGCGTGATGACAGAAAAGGAGAAGGTGGAACTTAGGGCAAGCCCCCTTACTTTGTTGTCCACATACAGGCATGCATGCTTTCAAATTCATTAATTCATTAATCAATCAAGTAGTTTAGAGATTTCACTTCAGCATTAGAAAACTAAATTGGTACAAAATAGTCACATATTTTGTATCTTCCCATGCAGGGCTGGGCAATATACCAATAATATATCATTATCCTGACATGAGACTTTATACTGCATTCGATTTTGGACAAAAACCTTAGTCCATTCTTTGGTACACAGGAAAGACAGTCCACAAATGTGAGATTCCACTTTATGATTTTTGTGACTGATTATTATAATATGAGTTAATGTACTGTTCCGTACACTGTACAGTTTTATCAGAGTCCATAAAGCTCAAAATTGTAATAATGTTACATTCATAATTACTCTTGCCAGTCTTTTTTCTCATGTAAGAATGAGACAACTACAGCATGCAACATTGCTAATGACATTCAATCACTAGTCCTTCTAAGAAGGCACCCTTACACAGGACATGACGGTAAATGGAGTGTATTGTGGTTTGCTATGACATGACACCTCTGATCATTTACCAGGATATAGGGGAACAAAATGTACTTGTGAAAATGTTTGACGTACGACAGCGGCATAAGGAGGTGATTCATCTTGCTTAACACAGACATGTGATATAGCCCAGTTAATCTATGGTTAATGGTCCATCATTATCTTCTTATACTTATCCAATCTATTGAGGTTTCATTATTAGTGGAAAGTTGACTCATCGGAGCATTTCCTGGTGACTCACCATTGTGCATACAAGACTTTGTATGTAAGTGACAAGTACAAATCTGTTTCCTCTTACCCACTAAAGAATCACGAGCAAGATCTACCACAGTGAGGGCAACCAGACCATCTTTCAAATGAAACACAACTGGTAGACTCATGGGTTCAGTGTATAGTAAGACAATGTTGCCATCTAGTGAGCAACACGGCAAAATCCTTCATGACCCGTTAGCTCCTATCATGACAGGACCATTTCCACTGCTATAAATAGTTTTCACCACCTCACCTTTCGTGAAACTGATTTTCCAATACTTATTTAGTGATACTTTATTTTATTTTTAAATAGTTGGTTATAATGCTTTGTCTCTAACTGAATTATGTCAATAGCCTATACTTTCTACCAAGTATGTGAAACAAGCTTCTGGGCAAGAGTAGTTTATTCCTCAATGAGATATGATAATTCAATTTAATTATTTTTTTTATTTTGCTGATTGATACTGTGTACTGCTCCTTTAAAATCTATTTATTTTGAAGACAACTTCCGACAGCAAGTGTAAGATGATATCGACTGTGTATATATATCTGTTACTGGGTGAGGTCTCACCTTTACATTTAGATGTGTGACTGAGATGAGTGGCAATGATTTCTTTTTGCAAACCCGACTGTCATGAAAGTGACAGTTATCACTTATCTATCAGAAACGTCCCAAGCACATTGAAAAAGACATTAGATAATGCTGTAGTACTGTTAATCTTACCTATTTTATCATGTATGAAAATAATTATCAGATTAGATGGTGATGAGATGTTTTGACAAGCATATTTAATATGTTAAAGCAATTATGTGCTCAGCTGCCAAATTGTCACATAGCTTCTTATATTTAATATCTTCAGACACATCAGACATCTCTCCTCAGTAACACCAACAACAGTAAACTTTTTGCTGTACACACAAATAAACAAGTTATTGTAATGTTTCCACTAGAGCTTAAGCTTATCTGTGAAGCTCACCTCTTCAATGTTACACGGTAAGCACATTTTTCATCTCAATCAAAGGCTCAGGTCTATTTTTTCAAGCTTGAATTGACAGAATATACAGCTCTCTGGCTGCAGCAGACAGGTGCAGTACAACATTTATAGTCATACCAACAGGTGTATACTTTATAGTCTGAGGAGGCCATCCTGTATGTACTGTTACATATCCACGTTAATTAGAAAAATGGATCAAGCCATGATACTGTTATGTTGCAGGCTTTGCACACATAAAATCTACAGTTGTAAATCACAGTTTACAGGCAAAAGCATTTTCTAAGGGTATTACTGGAGCAGATTTTTTTCAAATGTCACTCAAAAAGCAAAATATCTGCACTGCAGCCCCTTATGACAAAATCAACAGTTGTGTTGCCAGTATCAGGGTATACCTTAATAAAACCTCATCTAAAAAGAGATTCATCTTCAAAGGACACAGGCCTAACATGGTCAAATTAAGAGTTGTTTGTGTTTACGCTCGGTTTTCAGCACCTGATATGAAATTGATACAGCTGTAGCAGCGATGGAAGAAAATAATCGACAAAGCTGACATTTGAAAGGTCGTGCTTATATCAAAAAGTATAAAAAGAATTACAGATGTTCTGCACAGAACCATGAACATGGTCTTGAGTACTGTACTGACAAATGCAAACCTGGGAATATTCCAAGTTAATTCAGCCCTGTCCGTGGTGCTGATTGTGTCATTATACAATGCACTGTGCCTCAGTAAGACTGACTTAAAATGCAACATAAATACAACTGAATCGGGTAAGACAAGAAAGATTACATTTAAACTAAACAACATCATTATTGCACACAACATACATACATACAGACCATCAATCATCCAGCTAACCTCAGCAAACCCCACAAACTAACTCATTAGATTTATTAAACTAACTGAGAGAGCCTTTTACCTCATTTCACATCCACTCAGCTTGAATTAACAATTCATATCCAAGTGCATACCAAGTACGGGTTTTGACCAAACAGAGAACAGAGACAAGTCACACCACTGAATGAATTTCCTCTGGTTCCTCACTTTTTTATAAAACTGTTTTATAGCATGCTAAACAGAACACGGGAAAGGAAAATATTTTTGTAATTGTGTTTTAAGTGCCTATCGATTTAAAACTGACATGATTTCAGTCTTACAGGCGAGCATAACAAATATGGACCGAATCACGGTGACGTTCGAATAACAACAGTCACTTCCCGGTAGAAAACCTGCAGATAATGTGCATTGCAGAGCTTTGTGAAATCAGCAAACCTGTTGAATTATGTTGTTATTTTCAGCTGTAACTATAACATTTAAAGTAACATAGCAAAACACAGTCCGACCTTTCTCACATTTCGGCTGTGCTGCTTTTCTAGAGTCTGTGATTCCTACTCAAGAGCAACATCCCGGACTAACTGCTAGTTTTGAGTTAAAAATTGGAGCTGTCATTTTTATTAGTCTGTGGCCTTACAGGTACCAATAGTTATTTCGGGAGATGTTATACTTTTAGAGTGCATATTACCAAACACATTTGCTAGTTGGGTAGTAACCAAGCCTTGAACATCAGATGTTCATAATGTGCTATCTCTGTCTGAAAAGGATGTTTGTGTAGTCTGTAGGGGATGTGTTGATGAAGGCTATTTTTTCTGCATCAGCAACAGAAATGAGTCAAATTGGGTCGTGCAAGAAGGAATACATGATACTGAATATATTATTAATAAATGCCAGTATTTCTTTTACGTTAATTATGCACTTAGTTTTTGCTGACCTGCAGCTTTGCCAGACGTCCACATACAAAATACTGCCCTTGCTTGTTTTAAGGGGTGATTAAAGCTTTAATGGTAGTGAGGCTCCAACAGCCATTTAATGCATTTGTGCCTCTTTCATGAGTTTTGTTATTCTAGTTTCTAATCAGATTCCATTATCCTTTACAGTATTTTCCAGATATATACACTATACAGTTTATATTTAATGTATTTTTTCACATTTTTTAATAATTAATACTTTTTAGAAAAATGTTTGCCTGATATGTGGCTTCAGCAAAAATAAAGTGTCAAGCAACAGAAGGAGCTGAGTTAAACGCAAAAATGTGACAGCAATGTAATGCAGCAATTACTCAGTCGCTGAAGATCTCAGTAAACAAACGTGCATAATTCAGAAAATATTACACTCAAAAACCAATACTGATGCTCACTCACAACTTAATCACGGTTATTAAAATGTCAAACTAATTCATACTCCTTCAGAGGACACACAAATGTTCTCACAGCTGATTTCAGAAGATGTAAATGTATTTCTGAGCAGCTACATTCACCACCATGCGATAATTCAGTCCACTCTTCGGGCCACTTGTCCAAACTTGGAGATGTATGCTCATGTGTTAGCTAGCAGCTATTAGCATGACGAACATTAGCAAGCGCGAACGTTAGCTCCAGAATGGCAGTTAGGAGCTCACTTTAACATTACTCCCACTGTATGTCCTCAAAATCTGCGTTTTTAGCATGACTTTGTTGCAGCTTCTGTTTCTTCAGTTATTAAAATAAACTGAAGGAGAAATAGTCTTACCTCCGTCCAGCTGCGACATCTCAACTTCTGTCTTGAACCGTGTCCCCTCCTGCGTGCAGCAGCAGCAGCGCCGCCCTGTGGCGTCATGAAGAAAAACAAAAATGGCGTGTAGTCAGAATGCACTTACAATGCACCTTCTTCTCCTGGACAGGAATAGTTAGGCCTACGCTTTCTCTCTTGGATAGCTTACTTACACTCTCACAGTAATGGGTCCCTATTAATTACTTCCACCTGTGCTTTTTCCAGGTATGACATGTCATAATGGCTGAAAAATGTCTATTCAAGAAAGAATATGAGAAAGCAAAATTTCATTTCAATTTCATTTTTGATGATGACTCAAAATATTAACTTATCAATGTGGAGAGTTAGGCTATCTGTTATATTCTCCATCATTGCTAGGGCTGCCAATATAACCGTGTTCATTTCAATTAATTATTTATGGAAAAAATAACGTACATGAGTGATGTTCTATGATGGCCTTTGACCAGCAGCTTTGTAAACATAACTGAGGCAGATGACTAAACGCTGCTGAGCACAGACCTACTGAATGGAAAAAGTCCCACTCCAGCCAGTTTATAACTGTGCTCACTACGTCGTAGGTCACTTGCATAGGTTACAGCGTCGGCTCTGCGTAGAGTCTACGTGCAACTATAGATTAGCCTTTATTATAACACTAGCAGCCAAGCTTGGTGGATGATTTAAAAGTCCCAGATTCTCCTGTAGTCTGTTCAATTTGAGCAACAGCTTACTTTTTTTTAAAAAGTTTAAGCACAAAAGTATTCAGGTTTAAAATATCTGTCAAAGTTTAGAATGTAAACCAATCATTCATTCACTCATCTAACAAAATACATTTGTACTGAAATATTTTGAAATTGCTCTGTGCAATTAATTTTGATTCATTTATCACAAAGCTTGTAATTTTTTTTAATCACTTGACAGCCCTGAATATTAAGTTCCTGTAAACTGGAAAGTGTACAGTAGCATTGGCTTTGCTGATCTGTCCTTGATTTCACAAAATCCTCCTTCTGTTCCTTTTTCTCTGATGTTGCATCACACTCCAGTACAGTCTCCTCAGCTGCCCTCCACAGCAGCAGGTGAGATGTCATCGTATAATTTGTGGCAACACGGACATGATCATAATCATCACCTTTGTTGTGATGATTATTGTTGGTTGTTGTTGTTGTTGGAGGGTCAGACGACCAATTATTGATAGAACTGTGGAGAGTGGAAGGAGTGAATGGCTGTATTCTCTTCCTAACTTCTAACTTTACGCTTACATACACCTAGTACAAAGCTTTTTTTAAATTCTATTTAAAAGTAAAGCGTTTCTAGAATCTATGTGGACATTAAATACAGTTTAGTCCCATGATCTACAAACCTTATGGTATTGTTTGGTGGCTGAAGAGGCTCGGTTGGTTGGTTGGTTGGTTGGTTTGTGTGGTGGACTGAGCATGCAGCTGATAACAGGATCATAGTGTTAGTGTTTTTCAGCTAGCATGTTGTTTGTTAGTGTTGTTAGGGCACTGTGTATGCTCTGTTTCAAAAGTGGGTCAGCTGAAGAAGATTGTTTGTTGGCTACGGTAACATGCTGTCATGCCTGCGTGCTGGTAAGCTGCAGTGTTTGTTGGTTGGTTGGTTGGTTGGTTTTATGGCTCAAGCATCATGCTGTGTAGTTTAGCAGGCTAGCATTCTAGTTAGTTTAGTATGGTAGCTGAAGATGAATGTTTCATGGGAGCAGCATGCCGTTTAGCTTGACGTGGTGTTAGCCGTTAATATTCTACAGACCTGGATACAAGGGGTCCGCTAAGCCTTGTTTTCAATTTTGCCCAGTGGCCACTCGTGGTATTGCAGCAAAAAATTCCCCCGTGACTCTAAAAGCATTTTCCCCATAGACCACCATCAATAAAAGAGCTGTCTGTAAAAACAAGGTCAATTATGACTCTTCTTATCATCACTTTCCAAAGCAATAAAAAGCTAAATATCCATAAATAAAGTCTATGGGCAGAGCGGGAACCAGGGCAGGCGGGGCCAGAGTGAGAAACTCTACTGTGCATATTCAGTGGGCTCATTGGACTGAATAGGTACCATCTTTGCATTCATAGGTCTTCTAAACAAATCTATGGGCGTAAAATGGCTGTTGTTAGCTGATGATGGTAACCTGTGATGCTGAGAGGGTTCCCAGCTGATGACTCTGACACTGTTGAATCGCCAGCACTCTTATACTCACACACAACTTCATATTGAAAAAATGTTTTTTCTTTCCTTTGATAATCCAGGTATGGTTTCTCATAGGAGGGGTTGCTACCAAGTGGCCTAGACTATAGGGGCTGGATGAGCAGGCTATGGCCCTCAAATGAAACTGCCTACAAGCTAATGGGGGTTTAGGATAAGCAGATACGATGTCGATATACAGACCCTATTCACATGGCGGCCCATTGCCCTCCGACATCAGGCTCAGGGTGGGAAGCTCGAACACTGAACATTGTTCCAGATGGCAAGTCCTTTAAACAAAAAAACATCCGACAAATCGTTATCATTTCACTGCATCCTGACTGATCAGCAACAGGAAAGACAATGGATAGTGAAAATCTGGAAGGATGTTGGGCTATATTTCAAGGTGAATAAAATATAATCCATCAGACAACATACAGTATAGGCTAACATTAGCATTTTACCACTTCCTAGCTACTGTTACTGTTTGACCATGTAAAATGATATAATAGGAAAGGCGTTAATAAATTCTAAAAATATCAAAGCACATCTTAGACATATTTATTTAAGCCTGAAAGTGAAACATACTGGGTGTAATCAAACATAAATGTTAGAGAAGTGGTTAAGTGGTAACTGGTTATCAAATATGTTATTTTAACTTGAAATATGGCCTAATGTCCCCTCCAGATTTTAACAATCCATCATCTTTTCAGTTGTTGATCAGTCAGGAAGTGGTGAATTGATAGCAACTTGTCAGATTCCCTGTGTTTATGTGACATGCAACCTGGAACAAAGCCGCATAACATTATCCCAGCATTAAAGCGTCTCACCCTGAATGTGACATCAGGGGAAAATCACTGCCATGTGAGTTCGGTCACTGGACTGGTTTTTGCATTTTGCTTGCGTGAGTGTAGGATTTAGAGGCAATTTAAAGGTACTTTTAGAGTAACAGAATGGTGTCACCTGTCAGAGGGCTGGAGTTTTATGATGGTACAGCCTGGTACCCACTACAGAACCTAATGATAGGTCAAAACAGAAATAATGGGCGTCCTTTAGCGATGCAAAATCAACCTTTGGCATGTTTTACCGTTACTTGATAACAATATTGTGTTGACTAGAATTATTGTAATAGACAGACAATTTTTAACTGCAGAGGATGTTAGTTTTGCAGTTAATCTTCTGTAATCTTCATCATCTGAATTCAAATGTTAATTGACAGAACTGTTGTCACATGACAGAAACATTTGTTAAATTGGCTTTTGATCAATGATTCACATAAAGTCGGCTCCTGCCAACTTACAGTGTTGCTTGTGGTTGGGCTAGAGGCTGACTTTGCCAGGATGATTGATAGAATCAAACATCACTGTGGTTTTGATTGACAGCAGTCTGAAAGCACATTGCAAGTCATCTTCTCTCCCATAATCATTCTTGAGGAGTTTTTCATGGGGACTGCGGTGTGTTAAAGCGTCCAGCGGGTATGCAAGTTGACATAAATGGAAAAATAGAGGGAGGTTGAGGAGAGGCTAGAAGCAGCATTTGAATGAGTCACATGAAGAAACTGTTCAGTTCATGTTTCTAAGTAGAAATGTGCAGTATAACGCTTGCACCGCGACTGGTCTTATTTGATTGTAGGGCAGTGATGATAAAATCAACATTACATGCAAACAGCTACGCGGACACACCCAAAAATTGGATTTGTGTAACTGGACGGTTTGCACAGTAAAGACAGAGAATTTTCTACCCTACCTGGAAAGAATGGTTAGCAATCAGGGAGGTAAACCACATGAGTCCAGATGTTCTCCTCGCCAACTATGGTGGCAAAAAGATTTGACAGAAGAGAACATGCGAGAGACAAGCAGCTGTAGCAGTGTGAAGCGGTGCAAGGAGCACAGAGCTTGCAATGTGGACTCTTTGAGGCCTGAATGCTGGTAGTCCGACTCTTAATCACTTTGTATTATCCTTACTGAATATTAACCTTATTTTTAGTAACTTTTTTCATTAGAGGAGCTTATAATTTCATGCCTTTGCCTGTTTGCTGAAAAATTAACAATGGGCCATGGAATAAGTTATTAGGTTTTGTTGCAGCTAGTCCCGCCCCGTGGTTATTCATGAAGCACTTCATATTTCGGCTGAAAATTCTTTAATCACAAGGTTATTTGGTCTATAATTGGATAGCCTCCCCCAAATTTTGTAAATTATTTTGGTACATTCAAGGGTACTCTGTGGAGAAGTGCTTTTTTTTTCTAAAATACAATGTTTGTTTGCTTCAGGCCTAAATGCATTCTCTTCCTCAAAGACACAGAAGCCATTTTTTTCATAATTAAAATGTGGAAGAGGGTTTGTCACATCACCACATGCTCTTGTGCGAGAATGCCAGCCACAATACCAAAATCCCAAAACTGGCAATTTATGTCAAGAAGCAAGTCCTTCTGCAGCCATTGTAATTCTGAAAATAAACTCTAAACAATTAAAAGTAAATATAATGTAAATAATGATTTGCATTTTGCAATTTGTCAATTATTCATGATGATTTTCTGTTCAGAAACGTTGTGCTTCAGAGCGTTTCTTTCACACACTATGACAAAACATCTCAACTCTTGGATGAGGCTTAGTATGAATAGTGGAATGGGGCCTACACAATAGCTAAAACATTAAGTTAATTTAAAGGTGACATATTGTGCTTATTTTCAGGTTCAAAATTTGGGTTACTAACAGAATGGATTTACATGCACAAGTGCTCAAAAAAACACATCAGTTTTCTCATACTGTTCAGTGCTGCAGCTCTGTATACTCCCTCTGTCTGCGACGGTGTGTTTTAGCTCCTGTCTCTTTAAGGCCCCCCTCCCAAATAACCAGTCTACTCTGATTGGTCAGCTCACACATGCCTGACCCAGGACCGCTAACAACAACAGAGCAGCTGTGTTAAATCAATTCTTACATGCCAAACTAGCCACTAGGCATAAATTATGCAAATGCGTGACATGGTGACTTAGTGTGATGTCACAGATTCATGGAGTTAAAGGCGAGACTACTGATGAGGCGTTTCAGGAGTCAGTGTTTTCTGTGGGAGAGAGGAGCCTCTGTTGGTGCAGACTTTGACCTTTTTAACTTTGAAGATCTTTTACATACACAAGAACATTTAAAAGACTGAAGTAAATGAAAAAATGAAAAAGCATCACAGGTTTCTTTTAAAATCGCAATGATAGTTAAAAAAGTAAAACTGAAAGCATGGCTGCAGCAAATATTCCTCTTCAGTAAATGTCGAATGCAAGCTGAACATTCAAAGTTAAGTATTAAGGCACATGTTACTGTTGCAATAGCTGAAGATATGGGATATTAAAGCCAAATTCTTAAAGCAACAGTATGTAGAAATTTGGTGCACCCCAGTTTCTGAGTGCAACACCACCCCAATAAATACAAATCCCAGGTCTGTAACAACTTGTCAGACTGGTGCTAAATATAAACAAAACTCATTACATCATAACAACGTTATGTGTTGAAACCTGTAAGTAAACATGTATGTGACGCTGTGATCCTACCCTCTCACTGGAGTGTGGCTGAGAAAGAGACACCATTCACCCTATTACAGGACACCCTGCCATCAACATGATTTGAAGCTGTTATTTTAAGGTAAAAAGTTACAATATGTTGCTTTAATGTCCCTTCACTGTACCATTAGTGGACTGATCAGCTGCCAAACAACAGTTAAGAGCCAATCCCACCTGCTACAACAGAAAATGGCAACAGATTCAACACTAAAGACAGAGGAAATAACATCTCTATGACTATAGGACAAGAAAGCATTCATTTCCTCTTTTCACAGATGACTGTACCTGCACCGTTTGAGATATGGTGCAGTGCTGCCAACAGCAGATACTGGTGTCACTTAGAGACATACAGCATGCAGGGTGAAACATGATCTGGAGAACTTAGATCCAGACTGTTGGGTTCTTTTATGATAAATATTTTATTTTTCCCAATGGAGAAAGTCTATAGCAAACTGCCTCCTGACCAAACACTTCCTGTTTTGCCATTTCCTCATCCTTCCCACATATTGACAGTTTAAGCTGATTTTCATTTACAAAACAGGAAAAAGGCAGTGTGTACTCTGTAGTAAAAACACAATAGTTATCATTTGAAATTGCCTGAAACTGCATGCTCTCGCCTGCTGCAACTGTTTTAAAAACATTTCTGAGTTTTGTCAGCGTGACACCATTAAGGAAAGTCCTATGATCCCTTTTCCTCCCATTCAACATCATTTCCCTCTTTAGCTTAATAAAACATAACTCTACAGTGGCTTTCAAAGAACGACTACATGGAGTGCACTGTAACAGATGCCTCAGCAGCCACAATAAATTGTGTCACAGGATCCCAGGAAAGCTTTTTACATTCACACACACACGTTTTGACTGATATATTTGTGAGAACCTTGAGTCACATAATGCCTTCCCTATTTCTAACCTTAATCCTAACTTTAACCAAACAGTTTTGTTCATCAAATTGTACAATATATACTGTATATTCTTCAGTCTAAAAGACTCAGGTAAACTATGTGATATAATAAAATATAGGTAAATGATGATAAATAAATTGTGCATCCTGAAGTGGATGATCATCATGACAATCAGAGGAAGCGGGCAGTTATTTTTTAGCATCACAGACGAGGCCGCTCATTTCTTGTTGGTAATGTTAATATATTCTAACACATGTCATTGGATTCAGCAAGTCCACCAACTTCCTCAGTCACATAAAATGAACCTTGAACTTCCAACATTTTTGAAAATGGAAATCGAGATAACATCTGTTGCTTGCTGAAAGCCATTCTGTGTAGTATTTCAATTCGCTCCAACCAAGCACAATGCACGTCCATATTAAAGGAGACATATTGTGCTCATTTTCAGGTTCATCATTTTTTGGGAGGTTACTACTAGAATAGGTCTACACGCTTTAATGCCCAAAAAGACACATCATTTTTCTCATACTATCCAGTGCTAGTAATTTAAAGGTGACATACTGTGCTTATTTTCAGGTTAAAAATTTGTATTCCTCCTCTGTCTGAAATGCTCTGATATGGCTCCTGTCTCTTTAAGGCCCCCCTCCCGTGTACCCAGTCTGCTCTGATTGATCATCTCACACACACCTGAGCCAGCACCACTAACAACAACAGAGCAGCCGTTCCAAATCAATTCTTATGTGCCAAACTAACAGCTAGGCATAAATTATCGAAAAGTGTGACATGGTGATGAAGTGTGATGTCACAAAGTGACAGAATTAAAGGCGGGACTACTGACGAGGCGTTTCAGGAGCAGTGTTTTCTGTTGAAGAGAGGAGCTACGGTTGGTGAGACTTCGACCTTTTTTACTTTCAGGATCTTTTTCATATACAAGAACCTATTTAAAACACTGATGGAATGGAAAAAAACGAAAAAGCATAATAGGTCTCCTTCAAACGAAAGTGCAAAATAAGGCAACAGAGTACAGCCCTGCTGTAACAGAAGCATGGCCTGTTCAGTCTTCTCAACAAAAATGAGGTGCTCAATTTTCTTCAGCAAATGTTTCTAAAAAGTGATGGTATTTTTTTTATCGAAACAACATGGTGAGATATTTTTAAGCTGTATCACACACACAGGAACAGTTATGCTCCAAATATAGTGTGGCCTGGAGAACAGTTGCACATCATCTGCACTGAGCTCCTTCCCCCAGACCCTGGTACCAATAATGTGAAACAGGCCAAATTTGTTTTCGAACACATGCTCCTAGGCATTGTAGAATATTCAAATACTTTGTTATGTTGCACAGTTTCTCAGAAATGTGTTTTTCAACTACATTTTCAGTTAAAATGTAAATGAAAGGTGGTGACTAAGGGTTCCTTATAATGTTATTGAGGGTGATTATCAATGACTTTCCACACTTTGTGCATATTTCAGTCGATCTTTGTCAATTGTTATTCCATTATTGTGGATGGTATAAAAAACACTGAATATTGTTATAATAAACTTAAAGGCATCTCCAGTGGGAACTATATGGAGAACAGCAAAGGAAAAAGACAAAGACTTAACCATCCTTTAATGATCTAAAGCAGGGGTGCCCAAACTCTTTCTCTTGGAGGGTCAAAACTGAAAATTAATGGTGAGCCACAGCCCAAAAGCAGGATCCCAAGTTCTCTTAATACACCTTTTCACAGCAGCCATTTTGACATGAAAAGGAAAGTAAACACAGGTGTTACTATTCACGTTAATTAAGGCTCTGTAACTAAGAGAACAGAACTTTAATTTATGCGATTAGTAACCCCCGTTTAATGGCTGCTGTGAAAGGTAGTGACTGACTTCCTGCGCAGTGTCGCTCACACGCAAAATAATAATAATTAGGGAGCCTACACAGTTAAAGAGCCTTATACCTTTATATAAATCTTTTTTAATAAATCTTTATTTTTGTTCAATCAATCAAAGCCCCACTTTGGACAACCCTGATCGAAAGTACAGTGTATGCATGTTCATTACACTGTGACTACATCTTCAGTGTGGGCCACATCATTTCAAAGTCTCCAGTAATCAATAAGTCATGAGGACATGCTAAGTCATGTGGTCCAACAACAATAATGTCACGATCACCCGGCCAGTGGTGTCCTTGTTGAATGAGATCATTTCATTGGGTCTAACAGGGGCGATTGTAAAATGAAAAGGAGCCATGCATTGTTTACATGCCTGCACAATCTTTATAATAATAATTAACACACTTTAACAAGGCCTATATGTTGTTGAATTGATGGAGATTTGTTGTAAGGTAGTGAACTGAACAAAAGCACAGCTCTGCAGCCTCCAGTAAGTCACCATTCATTACAGATAGCTTCACTTCATTTGTTCTTGATGTCTCCTAATGACTCTAAATGAGGGTAAAAATGAGCTCAGGTAGAGGACAGGTAGAGTTGGTCACACAACAGTAAGTACCTCAGCTGGTGTCTCTGAACACATCTACCATATCACCTCCCGTTGAGTAGTTGGATTGCAACAGAGCTCAGAGGAGCAGGGCGCATGCAGACCATCAGCTTGTGCATTTTTCTTTTTTTTCCTCTTTCTTTTTTTTTTTTCTTTCTTTGCCGGGGACTAATTTTCAGTCCTCCACTTGGGTCTGGGTAAACAGCACCGCCCCGATGGTTGTTTGTTTTAAGTGTGGAGCGATCCATCGCAGAGCGCCGGGCTCGATTGACACTGTCTGCTGATCTGCTACTGCGGATTGCTCAGAATAACAAGGCTGCTCGCTAATTCCCGTCTATCGGGGCTTTCGCCGAAACACCGAGAGAGTAGGGTCCAAAAAAGAGCCAACAAGGCAGGCAAGAACGCCGCGCCGCCGGAGTCCGCACCCCAGAATGGCTTCAGGAGACCTTTACGAGGTAGGATAAGAGCACGTCCAGGGGAAATGCTCTGTAATATTGACGAATAATGGAATTAGGAAGTAAAGGGGAGGGCGTCGCGTATGTAAAAAAGCGGTGTACTAAGCCCTTTAACAGGCGAAACTAACCCTTCTCAAAGCTTCGCGAAGACGAGGCTGGTTAATGTACGCGTGTACTTTGCGTCGCTTCTGATATACTTTGACATAATTCTTCACGGCTGTAGTAAATAGACGAGATGTCATGTACGGGCTCAACTCCTCAGGCTGTCGCCGAGTTGAAAGTCGTGGTAAAGTGACAGCAGCAGCGCGGAGCGGACGGACATGGTGAATAGCTACAGACAGGAGTGATGGTCCTGAAGGTGCGCGTACATGCCAGAACATATTTTGTCATCACAGCCCTGTCCTCGCACCAAAAAAAAAACAACGCCGTGACTTGTTTTCTGCACAGAAGATGAGACGCCGGTTTATTTTCGTCCGAGCCGTGCGAACAGGTCCTGCGTGAGCCTCTTCTTCGCGGTCCATGTGTGAAATGCGTGAATGTGGGGACTCCCGACAGTGTAAAAGTTGCTCAAATGGGTGCCACGAAGGTCACGCCGCCCTCGTGCGCAACATCACTCTCGGAACCGGTGCCAGAATTCGCGTGAAGCCCGGTTTCCACATCAAGCCGGACCGAATCAAGCCACTTGCTGTCATTTGCTGGCTTTGTTATGGTGATTTGGTGTCATGTGTTTCAGTGCATGGTGGTGACACAGAGAGGTGTGGAGGGGGTTCAGTGTCTGATGACCTCAAAGGATGAATAAATAAGTTTTTCCTCTTCTTAAAAGTACAACAATCTACTCAGAATTAGTTCGAGGTGTTTGGGTATTTTATTGTGTCACCTGATGGTTTATCTGAATTTCTGTTTTGTGTTCTGTGAGTATTTGTATGTTGATGCACCCATCTCCCAACATCCCTAACTTATTTTTGAGCAGTGTGTCTTTTTAACCAAACGTCCATCTGCAAAGAAAGTCGGGGATCCTCTCATGAGTGTTCGAGCAGATAACATTATCTGCTCGCAGCACGATGAGTCAAGAAGACATCAGTTGGAAGACAATAGAATAAATTAGTGAGAAACAGTTGGTAATTGCCTTTTAGGCCCAATGGCTAATATATTTTTTAATTATTGCTCTTTATCCTGGAAACACTTTTAATTTAGAATATGATGACACAGTGCTGCCAAAAAAAGGATCTGTGGAGTCCATATTAGTACACACCCCCCTCCCACCTCCACCCCCAGCCCGCCATATCAATGGTTTTGGGCTATTGTCAGTTTTATTTATTTACTTTTTCTGCCGTATACAATATATTACAATGTGGATTTCAACCTGCTTCATTAATAATGTTTCTTTCATGTGGGTAAACCCTCCGAGCAACAAAACTTGCCTGTTTCATACCACGTTCATGTCATAAGGTATCTGAGTGGGAAATAACATACACGTCAGTGCGGAGACGTGTGAATGTAGCGTTACATAAATGATTTAGCAGTGAGCGATATTCTACTTTTGTTTTGAAGTTGGACTACCTGATTGAGAATGCTGTTTATTCCACACAAACTTTTGGTTTGATGTGAAATCTGCCTCATGTGGCAGCCTGTACCAACAGGTTGCTGGTTTATAACGAACAAAACATGATTTATTTTTGCTGGTAGCGATGAGTTGGCAGTCATGGCTCATCGAGAGTCAGCTGAGTCTTAGGGCTGTTTCCCTACGATCATGACAACAGCGCCATGGGTGACAGCTCTGTTGAGAGTGGCCAAATTGTGAAGCTGACAAGAGCTCGCTTGTGCTGCACCGCTTTTATTAAAAAAAAGAAAGAAAAAAAAAGATTAAAATAAACATTTCAAGAAGGAGAACGGTGACATATTGTTGGTGTTTATGGTAATAAGCGGGTTGGGGTTAGGAGTCTTTACATTGTGCCAGCACCAATAAACCAGCTAATAAATGTGACGTAGAAGTGCTTTGTTTTGTGGTTGGTAGGGCCGGTCAGTTCCCTGTCATTCTGTCTTGTTTAGCTGTGTCCTGAAAGAGAATAACTCAAGAGATGTAGTATAAGTATTGATAGACTCTTGTATGTTCATTAACACATTTATACAGGAGGGATTCACTCATTTCAAATGAACTGGGCCAACCTCACGAGCTGATAATAAGCCTGGAAATTTTCAATGAGGACGGACATCTTGACACCACTCATAGGTTTCTAAAAAAAAACATTGTGAAGCCTGGGTTTTTGGTCATTAGCCGTCTTTAGAGCTCCAGAGATAGAAAATCCATATTTTGGAAAGAAGACGTTGGGGAGTGAGGGAGATGGAGCTCAGGCTGAAAGGCTGTGGGATGAGCCAGCAGTGACCTCCAGGGCTACGTGAGACAGCCTGAGGAACATGGTGGGATATTGAAATGTAGTACTTTGTGGAAAGTGAAAAAGAATTCACTATTTGACCTATAATGATCTGTCCAGATTCAATATTCAGTCTTAAAGCACAACAGGCTGTGCCTCGTGCTCCAGTGGGGATGTTCCTAAAATACAGTGTCACTCTGAACTATTGCATGCTTTATTGACCTATCAGTAAACAAGGCCAGTGTTCTTTCTCTTTCTAAGTGGAAAATGGAATAAACAAGTGAGTTGTGTTGAACATACGATGATATCAAACCATCTGTAATTAATGTTTGAAAGCATTATTTTTGCAAAATCAGGTATCAAAAGTCAGTTCTTGCAAGGAGTTCTCGCCTAGGAGTGATTTAGGAAACTTTTATCTTAGTGAGGAGGCGTGGTTGACCCTGTTGCTAGGTGTGATGCATTCTTTTAAAAGCTTTGATTGGTTGTCAAAAAAAAACTAATAAAAAGGCACTCAGATCATCCTAATCATAGGATTTTTAGACTCTATTAACCCAAATGCATGGAGGCTTCTACCGTCGCCACGGTAACCGACGTCAGTGTTTTGATTTTTATTTATGTATTACATTAAAAACACAAAATAACCCAGTAGTAGTAGTGCAATATTATTCATTATGCATAATATTAATTGTCATTAGTAATTCTTTTATAGACAAGGACATTTAAGCTCGATAATTTTGTCCGTCGCAGTTCTGATCTAAAGTCACCAGCACCGCACTGAACCAGTGACATGTGGCTGCGCGACAGCCAGGCTCACACGTTAGAAAGCTAGCAAGGTGTCAGAGAAGTCAAGTGTTTGATTTAACTTCAAAATTTGCAGAGATGACCCCAAAAAGTTGAGTACCAGATACACCAAAGGAAACTTGCATATCAGAAATCTTCTACAAGTTTGGTTTATCATCTGAAAACCGTAGGTAACAGATTAGCTGTCTTGTAATTGCTAGAAATTTCTTCTTCGTCATGGCTTACATATTATACCAAAAGACAAAAGGCCTCCCCGGCTGCCTCTGAAGCTTCAAATATTAACCTCTCACTCAAGTTTCGAAGCCCCAAAAAGGCTTTTCGGCACAGCCCTACCATTAAGATATAGTGTAATTATGAATATTATTTTATGTAACGAATATCTCTATTAACTGTTTGATATCGCAGGCCTATTAGCCTATTCAAATGTTAATAGTTGTTACATTTATATGCTCACAATCATATATCATGCTAGTCATTAATAGGCTTCCTTAATGTAAACATTTCTAAAGGACAATTTCATCCCGGTTTAGAGCGCAAACCAAGAGGCAGGCCCTGGAGAATATAGTGCAGCAGATAAATGCCTCATTCCCTGCGGTGGTGTGCACCAGTGAGGAGTGCGATGTGTTGCAGTCTAAAGCGACAGGAGGGGGGGATGTGAGAGCGCTGTAATTGGAAGGTTGCTGATGGAAGGTTGTGACAGACCCAAGTCATCACAGCTGCACTGCTGCATTTTTACACTTGCCAAATATCTTAGTGTTGTGATCACTAATATCCCTGCACGATCTAAACTGTAGTGTTTCATTAACTCATTGTCATTCAGCATTTGGAGCATATTTCTCCTACGTCTCTGTCTTTCCACCATTTTCTTCTCTGCTGAAGAAACTCTCAAAGTTTTTGGAAGTTTTCCTCCCTCCTCCAAACAGTTTTTCACAGTATGAGCTCTCTTTAAGGGCTAAGGTAGTTTGTGAATAACTTTTATCTTTACCGGGATCGACTTCTAACTGTAAGGGAAAGTTCTGAGAAAAAGTCATAATTCTAAGAATATTCTTTGAATTTCATCACTAGGAGACACTCTCTGTAGTAGGAGGCTTAATGAATATGGCCCCAGAAGTGTTAACGTGCGGCATAAATTGCTGTGGAGTTTGATTTCGTTACATGGGTCAGGTTGCACTAATGATGCAGGAGGAAAATCGGCAATCGACGAGTTCTTCATGTTCACTCCTGTGACATTTTTTCCACTTAGTACGGACCAGATGAAACGAGCAACACGATTCTTAGTTTCAGGTCTTTGTATTTGATTTGAAACATAATTATGAATATTATTTTCCATTTCTGTCCCTAAAACTGACACACTCAAGCAAAGAAAGCTGCACGGCTCTTACACACCGCGTCATGAACACACACAATGCTTTGTTGCTAGGCAACACAATAGTTGTTGATAGAGATACTGTACTCACCTGTGTGGACAACATTTTGTGGCAAATCCTCCTAAAGCCACTCTTGGTTAAACGTTTTTGTTTGACCATTCTCAGTGCATTTCATAACCGGTCCACTCAGCCTCTCTGTCCCACTGCGCTCCTCAAACTTGTCAAACATTTTGAGCATGATGAGGCTTACTGTCCTAAATTAAGTTAAAGTTTATTTTATTTGCAAAGCACTTTCAAAAACAGCTGCAGCTGACCAAAGTGCTGCACAAAGCCAAACTCTATAAATAAGAACAAAAAAAAAAAATCCCAAAGAATCATGTCAACACAAGAAATATACAAACATGGATAAACACAGTGTAAAAGCAGCCTATACGGGTCAGGAGAGCTGGACCACTGATGCGTAAAAGTATGTTTTGCTGAGACAGAGGGAGCAGAACCGACCCACAAAGGCAGCCTGTAAATGTGAAAGTAAATGCAGCAAATGTAGAAATAACTGCTGGGTCTTCCACCGTGAGCATTTTAGCATTCAGCCTCCTGCCAAAACCAGCACGCACCTGTTGGTCAGGCAACATCTTTGGTATGTTTGATTTGGGACACATAGTGTGCTCGACAGGTGGTGCATTGAATCAGTGATTGATTTAGGTAGATGTGATCTTTTTTTTAACTATGCTGAGGTACAGTGTTGCAAACCCTAACCAGCAAAGACATGAGACGGATCATCACTTCTTCTCTGGACATGGAGCTCTGCAGCTGCAGACCCATCAGCAGTGTCCTCTCTGCCACAGCTGCCGATTTATCACTTTTCTTTTGTTACATTCTCACCCATTAATCATGCCTTTTCATGTCACTTTTATTTTTACAAAAAATATCTTAACATCTGCTTGATAGATGGAAAACAAAAGCACAGACATTCATGGTACCCAGATGAAGTATAGTGAGCTCTGTGTTGCAATCATCAGCCAGACAGAAATATGACGTATGACATGAAATGTAAGTGTGTGTTCCTAATGACCAATTAGTGATCTCGGTCTGGGGAACCTTACCTTTGATTATTTTCTAATGATTTAACTTTAGCATAAAAGTTTGTTGTTGTTTTTTTGCACAGTTGCATAGTGACTTTATTCCAGGGTCTAGATCCTCGTTATTCATGATTTCCACATACAAAAAACGGACTCCATATAAAGTAGTTTATTAAATTAGATGTAGATGAAAATAAAATGATAGCAGCGTGAAAAGTGATAATAGCTCGTTAGAGTTGCATAATGGCACACAGATATGCAAATTGGCAGCTTATGTCATCTGCTGACATACGGCCTTTTCAATCATGCTTAAGCAACACTGGGTCATCCCTGATCACCATCAGGTTGACAACATTATTATAAGTTGCTTGTTCAAATATGTAAATCAATAAACTAGCAGGCCATAAATGTTACAGCAGCAACACATGACACACATTGAAGGCACACTAAGGGACAGGCATGAATAGCCACAAAAGTACATGACAAATAAAGAGGTGATGAAATTAAATACATTTTTCCCAAAGATGGTTTATGTAGTTCTAGTTTTTGTTTTCACTGCCCGAGTTCATCTTTATATATGTCATTGCAGTGCTCTAAGTTGGCTGGTACTCTTACATTTTACTCATTGGTGTATAGTGACTTTTTCTTATGTACTAGCACTTCTCCCAAGCTGCCAGTACTCTTTTCCACCCTCTTCATATCACACCGGAGACACGCCCTGCACGGACCTCCGAGCGGGCTCGCATTCTGCAGCAATCCTTTAAGCATTTGTTTCATTTCTGCGTGTGCTGCAAGCGAATCTGGCAAGAAAACACACTGATAATGGTATAATTAGAAATAGTGTCACTGCTCT
This sequence comes from Pagrus pagrus, assembly GCF_965226575.1. Classification (NCBI taxonomy): domain Eukaryota; kingdom Metazoa; phylum Chordata; class Actinopteri; order Spariformes; family Sparidae; genus Pagrus; species Pagrus pagrus. Next base: position 25,782,509 of record NC_140185.1, on the reverse strand, counting down.
GGCCCTTTTAACTTTAACAGTATTGCAGAAAAAGCAAAGTTCTGCTAATATATGAAAACATTTTGCTTTACCTTATAAAGGTTATTGTAAAGATCTCTGTGTCCTAATTAGAAAAGAGCAAAGGAGCAGAATTGACCAGTGCCGGAGAAATGCGCTTCAGAAGAGCCAGACCACCGAGCTGAAAGCACAGCTGTGACTCTTGGGGCCAGATTTATTGAGAGAAAATGGCTTTGTGTGAATGTGCAGTGTAGTGTCTGATTAACTAAGACAGCAGTTTATTATGCAGTCAGTTGCTGGAATGATTCTCTGTGAGTGAATGAGAGCTCCTAGGTTTCAGTTCAGCAGTGAGATTTCTGTGCGATCAAGGTCAGAACAGACATGATAATGTAGGGAGGGGTGTGGACTGTTGTCTGTCGGGGATGACAGGACAGTTGTGTAAGGCACACCCTTACATCACTGTTTTGTGTGGTTACAGGTGAAACAGAGCACACTTCTGACCACACCCAAATATGATGTCAGTGGACATTACACGCCTGTCTTGACATCCCGGACAGACATTTGTAGCCTATGTTGTTCTCACTATGTTTTGGGCTGGAGGATGCTGAGAAAGGAATTTGGCAGCTGAGGGGAGGATATGCCCTCCTCCACTCTTCCAGCTCATACTTAATCGCTAAGTGTTACTAAAGCTCTCTGATGTTTGTAAGCAACTTGGCCCTTCTCTCTTCCTCCTCCACTTTTCCTCTCCTTTTCTTTGCATGTGTCTCTGCTATGCTGTTACATGGTTAAGTGTGACCTCAGCTGGGATTGTAAGCATTTGAATCTCCGTTCATTTCAGTGACACCCCTTCAGCTCTCCCATCCAAAGCTCAGATTTCAAAGAATCTGAGAAGATGATTAGCGGTTGCAGCCACATCTCCATTTAAACCGTCAGTTTAAACTTTCCAACCATCCTACATTTCTGACTTAAGCAACAATAGGCGATGTCAGGTCCCCTCTATTTTTAAATGAAGTGAATGGGCAAAGAGACACACGATGCTCCATCTGGTGAATTTTCACAATTGTGTACCTTTGAATGAACAAAGCAGGCATCTTTTCGAATCTAGCACAGCAGTAGGAAATATTGAAGATTTTGATCGGCTTCAACCGAAAGCTGGATTTCCAGCCGAGACAAGGGGCTAACGGTCTTGTCACTGTATATACCTATGGTGCAGTTTCCATGTATTGTACAGTGATAGCGTCATGATGAGTCACTACCAATTGTCTCTCCATTAATAACTGTAGGAGTGAGGCAGTTAAAAAAGCAAAGAATAATGTAATGTGTTCAGTGTCAAAGTTTTGAAAAGATATGGAATTTTGTTGTGACATTTTTGGATTAGGAAATAAATTATACACCCAAATAAGGAGAAAGAAAACAAACAATTTAGCAACAAGGTAGAGTTTTTCCACTAACAAACAGTTGGATGCTTTTTATTTTTTGTCTGTTTATTGTTATTATTGCATGGAAAATTCAACCTAAGAAGAAATGGTGTTGGCAGTGGCAAAAGTATATGAGTGAATTTTCCAGTTATAAATAGATGTCTGACCTTGGGCGTGTTAATACGCCTTAACACCACTTACTTCCTCCTACTATTTTGTTATCGATCATCAAGCATGACATAGCACATGGTCTTAGAGTGGAAACGCTAAATACAAGAAAAAAATTATATTTAGCATAAATACATGCACAAATGTTCATGGGCATAATGTGTTAGTTTTATTCGTGTTACATTAAGTGTCATTGCTGGTCGTCCTTTCTCTGACTCTCTCCTAGCAGTTAGAGCAACAGGCGACCAAATGAAACCCGCCGTTACCTTGAATAAACTTGTGGCTTTCTCTGGCTTTGAACAGTGTTGGGAACATTTGGGATAATGTCAGTAGACAACTCAACAAAGTATATAACAAAGGTCTGGTTGGTTGAAGACATTTTAATGCAGAATTCTTTAAAACCACTGTAATTTGACTGGATAGTAGTTGTAATACATGAAATGTTCAGGGCTTGCCATCAAGTGTTTTCTGGTAAGGACAAGTAAGTGAAAACGGATCAAGAATAACAACATTTTTCTTGTGCAGATATATTAATAAATAAACTTGCAGGCTATAAACGATACAGCAGCAACACGTGATATGCATTTAGACACATTGGGGAACGGGTCTGAAATCTTAACACAGTTTTCCCCAATAGGTTTCATTCAAACAAGAGGGCAATTTATGATCACGAACTCCAGCTTACACATTAACCCACCCAACGGTAGCCTAGAGGCCAAGCTTCATTATTCATTATTCATTATTTTGCGACTGCAAACTGTTTTTGCAGGAAAAACTAGCAGCCAGGCTAAGCAAATTTTCCAAAGTTGGCATAGCCGACTGCCCAGTTACACTGACTTACCATTAACCAATTTATATGTTAAGAATAGAACATCAACATTAGTTAGGCACAGGGCGTCTCTCCATCTCTCTTGGCTGCATCATGTTTTCCTTTCTGCCAAATTAGAAATAAAGTGTGTCAATGGATCCATTATTGTTTTCTGACCAAGCGCTTTTGGCGTTGAAGCCATAACAATGTCAGTATAATCTCATCCATGAAACTAATTGGAAAATGTAACTCTCGAGGCTTGAGTACCACACTGTGACTTCTTCACAAACAGACCCCAGACTGTTCGGATTTGGCAATCACACCTCTTCTACTTTGGTGCTCAACACCGAGGCCCCCAGGGCTGTGTGCTCAGCCCCCTCCTGTTTACGCTGTGCAGCCATGACTGCACTCCCATACATCAAGAGAACCCTACTGTGAAGTGCGTGGATGACACCATGATCAAGAAGGAAATCAACAATCTCTGCCGGAGAACAATCAATGGCACAACAGTCAAACCAAGAAGCTACTTGTTGATTTTAGAAAAAAGGAGGCAAAGAGCCACCCCCCTGTCTACATCAGTGGAGCAGAGGTGGAGCAGATGAACAGTTATAGGTTCACACCCAAAAGTCAAAATCAAATCGAATTGTGAGATTGCAAAAGATTCACACCCCTATTTATGATATTAAGAAACATGTAATTGTGATGATCCTTCACCTTAAACATCACTGTGTCCTAAAAACTATGGGCTAACTCCGACAGATTGTGCCCACAAGGACATTTTGCTACCATGCACACGGCCAAAAATAAAGCAGTAATTATTGATAGGGCCACATGTAAAAAATTTCCTCTTAACAGCAGTTACAGTGGTGATCTTGGGCAGGAAAGACAAGAGGCTTTGATCATAATAGCATTGGGCACCAGGAAATTCAGTATGAACATAAGAGGGAAGAGAAAATGGATGTGTCAGAAAACATCATACCTAAACCTCCTTTCGCTGATATATTGTTTTCCCACTTGAAGTCACCTCAACAAGCTTAAAACATTAACATATTATATTATGAAATTCTAATGGTTACAAACAGTTTCAGTTTGCACATCCAGCACACATGGAGCGACATTACCATTAATTTGGAGCTGTGTTTCTTGCCACCTGATGAATTTAAGTTCAGTATTCACTCTCACTAACGCTTCATTTGGTATTCACTGACTCCTGAGGGAAATATCTGGCTCTTGATTTGCTAAACGCTCCACTGTTTTTACAATCTGGTCACTAACATTGTCTGCCTGTGATGTGGTGCTGGACAGATAGTGTGCAGTCAGTTTATCTGAGCATTTTCACTGAAAACGGCTCCCTGCGGCGGTCAAAAAACTGTGCTGAGAGAGCAATGAGACTGAACCAAAACGATAACGTTTCTGGCAGTGGGTTCGGCATAATGAGTGACCCATTTCACTTTACACCTAACCAAACAGGTTTTTTTTTTTTCCTAAGCTAAATTCAGTCCTTTAAAAGTGAAAGCAAAATTTAACTCAGCCAAAATGTCTATGCCAGCGTGACCATTCTTTGCATTGTGAAACTGTGTGTGTCAGCAACCTCTGGTATTTACACTTGGTCAATTAAACAGGATGTAGCAATGCAATATGGAACACACTTTTACACTGAGCACTTAAAAAAAGACAATTGTTTTTTACTTAAAAAACAGTGGTTTTGATGATCAACTAAACTGGAGGTGGTTTTAAATTCTATGTTTAACCGAACACACTGATGTGAAGGCTACAGTAGCTGAATGGTCTAGGGCCTGTTGTAAACATACAGATTTCACTGAAAGTAATAATTTTGCAGTATGTTAAAGCATTATGAATCGAGTATATTAAGTAGGAGTCGGACATCACACTGTGATGCCGTTGGTCATTGCATAGAGCTGAATGTTTTCAGGGGTTTTGGTTATACTGTGGTGTTAGTACAGTGTAGCTGGTTATTATTTAACTGGACTAGACTGGTACAATTTTCTAGACCTATTTGGTTGTTCTTGCTAATTTTTTAATTTTTAATTTTAATCAGTTTGGTCAATTTATCAGCACCATTAAGACATTTTACAAACTACTGTTATCCGTGGATCTTTGCTCCAATAGCAGCCAATGGCTGGCTTTTAAACTGGCAGCCCCTGGCTTTTAACTGGCAGTTGAATACAATGTAACTTTATAAGACAGCTTTATTTAGAAATTATGGGCAGAACGTTGTGTTTTATGTCCCACTTACCTGTTGTAAGCTGTGATTCACAGTGCTATTGTTTGCCAACTGCAAAGAGGGAGAAGGCGATTAGGAGTGGAATGGCTCACAAAAGTGACGGTTTGGATCCTATCACAGTTTGAGTCAAGGGTTGAGTCATTTTTTAGATCAGAAAAAAAAATCAAAGTGCTAAATTCATTTTAAAATGTGCTCCTTTGGCTCTGATGTAGCAGCTTCTCTCAGTCTGCAGTCAACCCTCTGTAGTCTCACTTAATGTCCCGCCCACAGCACCATCTGATTGGTTACGTGTCACAAGTAGTAGCCTATCAACATTGAAAGTCACTGTCATTATCACTGTCATGGAAATCATTACTTTAAAAAGTAACAGTGGCAGTAAAACTGTATTTCATAATATGATGGTAAGATTTTACAATTAATCTATGGTTCAGACGCGTGCTGAGTGGAGTGGGGTGGGCGGTGGGGGTAGAAGTGGGGGCTCCTTACGGTCTTTACGTAGGCAGAGGTCTCCACAAAAAGCGCTGAAAACGTTGAAAAACTAGACCACTTCATGTAAACGTAGTCTTACTGTTTGCTCCTCATGTCAACATTTGTACTGACGGTTTGTCAGGATTTATACACAGCATGTGATGAACACAGTACCGTTACTGGTTCGTGTTAGAGGAGAGTATTGCCCTCGCTCTCTGCCAGCTCATACTTTCTAAACCTCTCCAGTCTGTGTACACAAGTTTACCTCACACTATTTCTTCCCTTCTCCACTCTTCTCAGCCTGTGTCTCTTTCTGCAATGCTGTTAAGTGTGACATTGTTTGGGACTGTAAGCAACCTAATCGTCTGTTCATTTCTGTGACACCCCTGCGGCTCACCCTTCAAAGGCTGTTTACTCCTCTTAATGTGCGCAGCACATCTGAGAACTTGATGAGCACTTACTAGCACAGCTGCACTAAAGCCTCTGATGAAACCTTCAAACAATTTTCAATGCTACTTCTAAATGTCTTGTGAATATTGTTTAACATACTCCTATTAAAACTTTTCTTAAAGTCTTCAAGACCAAACATTTGCATCCAGCATTTGTAATGCAGTCAATAACTGCTGTAAAATCAGAAGAGCCTCATATGATGCCTGAGGATGTTATTGGTGTGATTTTTATCACGCGTCATGTGTTTGGCCACATAAATGTACTCCTTATGTCAGCCAGTGATACGAACTTTAAGTCTCCAACAGAAAACCTGCATGTTATACAAGTGAGATGTCTTATGCCTTATGTTTTGTGGTGGTGTGTATGCATGACTGTTAATGATGCGACATGTCCTGTGTGTTATATATTCTTTGTAATGAGATGATGTGTCATTGTCTTAAGTAATTTTATGGACCAGTGGTCTAAAGTAAAGCAAGGCCTCCTGTTTTCTTCCCCTTAAAGGATAAGTACCGTTTTTTACAACCTGGACCTTATTTCTGGCAAAACATATGGTCATTTACTCACCCAGATAACTTTGGTGTCATTCGGCGTCGTTCGGACGAAATTAGATCCAGTGTAGCGGCGATATATCCATATAATGGGAGAGACGGGGCAGCGACACACAGCCTCTATATAACGCATTATCTGCCACGAAACTAGTTCATTTCATCAATATTTTGTTATGAAATGCTAGCGCTATTAGCCTCTGAGTCCGGGCTCGTCTATTGTCAACATCCGGGGTCTGTAGGCTGATCTACTACCTCTGACCTGGAAGATGTCGTCTCTGAGCTGCGCGCGCACCCGCGACAGCGCGGCTTGTTTACCTGTAGCTGCTACTGCTAGTTTGACCCCGGATGTTGATAACGGACGAGCCCGGACTCAGAGGGGAATAGCGCTAGCATTTCATAACAAAATATTGATGAAATGAACTAGTTTCGTGGCAGATAATGCGTTATATAGAGGCTGTGTGTCGCTGCCCCGTCTCTCCCATTATATGGATATATCGCCGCTACACTGGATCTAATTTCGTCCGAACGACGCCGAATGACACCAAAGTTATCTGGGTGAGTAAATGACCATATGTTTTGCCAGAAATAAGGTCCAGGTTGTAAAAAACGGTACTTATTCTTTAAGAAGGCTTCGGTCAGTGTTTTTATGCCTCTGAATGGCCATTATGTTTTGGGCTGTCCGTCCGTCTGTCCCCTTCTTTTAAATGTGATATCTCAGGGACACCTTGAGGGAATGTCTTCACATTTGCCACAAACATCAACTGTGAATCAAGGATGAACCGATTTTGGTGGTCCGAGTTCAAGGTCACTGTGACCTCAGTTACGTCCAATTCTCTTCAGCACAATATCTCTGGAATGCTTCGAGAGAATATCTTAAAATTTGGACTCGAGGATCGACTGATCACATTATGATTTTTTGACATGATTCTCACAGTATAGTGTACAGTAAGTACAGTCAGTATTTTCTGCCAATGTATTCGTCTCTTTTAAAAAAGAGATGTCTGTACCAGAGCAGCTTACAGCCCAGACATTTCAGCTCGAGTCTAAGCAGCACCTTCTGAATTGCAAATCAAGTTGAATGCAATCAAATTGAATTGCAAAGTGATTCACACTCTTATTATTTGAGTGATTAGTCACATTGTGTGAAAATGGTAGGCGACACTATCATAGTTATTTTTTTTGGCAAATGATGGAATATTTTAGCTGCTCTATCATATTCAGACCCCTTCACTTTTTTCCACATTTTGTTATGTTGCAGCCTAATGCTAAAATCGTTTCAATTCATTTTCCCCCTCATCAATTGACACTAAGTACACCATAATGACAAAGCAGAACCAGAATTTTAGACATTTTTGCAAAAGTATTAAAAAGGCAAAACTGATATATCACATTGACATAATATTCAGACCCTTTGCTATGACACTTGAAATTTAGCCTCCCATTTCTCTTGATCATCTTTGAGATGTTTCTTCACCTTGACTTTCCACCTGTGGTTAATTCAATTGATTGGACATGGTTTTGAAAGGCACACACCTGTCTATATAGGGTCTCACAGCTGACAATGCATGTAAGAGCAAAAACCAAGCCATGAGGTCGAAGGAACTGCCTGCAGAGCTCAGAGACGGGATTGTGTCGAGGCACAGGTCTGGGGAAGGCTACAAAAACATTTCTGCTGCATTGAAGGTCCCCAAGAGCACAGTGGCCTCCATAATTCTCAAATGGAAGAAGGTTGCTCCAAACTTCCGGCCAAACTGAGCAATCAGGGAGAAGAGCCTTGGTCGGAGAGGTGAACAAGAACCCGATGGTCACTTTGGCTGAGCTCCAGAGATCCTGTGTGGGATGGGAGACACTTCCAGAAGGACAACCTTGCAACCACTGCAACACTCCACCGACCTGGGCTTTATGGCAGAGTGGCCAGATGGAAGCCTCTCCTCAGTGAAAATTTGCAAAAAAAAAAAGCACCTAAAGGCCACTCAGACTGTGAGAAACAAAATTATCTGGTCTGATGAACCAAGATTGAACCGTTTGGCCTCAGTTCTAAGCGTCACGTCTGGAGGAAACCAGGCATGTCCTTGAGTGGCCCAGCCAGAGCCCCGAACCCAATCGAACATCTGTAAATGCCTGTTGACGGATGGTAAACAGGCATTTCCAGGTGTGCAATGCTTGTCTCGTCATACCCAAGAAGATTCGATGCAGTAATCGCTACCAAAGCTGCTTCAACTAAGTACTGAGTAAAGGGTCTGAATACTGTAATAATATTTCAGTTTTTCCTTTTTAATAAATGTGCAAGGGATTATGCAAGATTGATGAGATTTTAGCATAAGGCTGCAACACAACAAAATGTGAAAACAGTGAAGGGGTCCGATTACTTTCTGCATGCACTGAATAACCTATAATTTTCACTAGATATGATGACAGAGGAGAAAGACAGACACAATCTTGAGTATGACAACACTTGTACTATAATGGCTATTTTCTTCAATTGAACTGGAGACTTCAGGTTGATTGTCTTCTGTTTTTTCTTATTTCATTCCTTACTACTAGTAAGTAGGATTGTGTAGGATAGTGTCAGTTTTTACACTGGGTTTATACAGTAACTTTACTTAATTGTCTTTGTCAAATAGTAACATCTGCCAAAGTTTTGTGGCCTCAGCTGGCCTAGTATATCTGTAAAATGCACGTGCTTTTCTAGTTTTGGTTTGACCTCGAGAAGCTGATGTTTAAGGCTTCTTCATGATTGCAGCCTGCAGCTCATCTCAGCTCCTCTCTGGTCTCTTATCTTTCCTGTGCAGGGAATTATCCCTTATCTTAAACTCGGCATATGTCAAAAAATGTACCTTTTTTAAGATTTGACACTCCCTGGCAACATCTCAAAATGTAATTCGACATGAAAACATACATCATTATACGCAAAGAAGGGCACCGGAAGGGCACCCTAGAGGGCAGAGAGTCCGTTCGAGTCACCTTCATGGATTTAATTCAGTATAAGTATGGGCTGTCTGTGCCATCACAGCAAAAACAAGAGAATTCATCCTCAAGAATACTCTTTCTTGAGAGTTTTTCGTGACACCAAAATACATTACCTCAGTTATACATGCATTCTGACCATAGTAATTTATTTATTCTGCCAAAAATGTAAACGTTAAAGGAAACAAGAAAGCTCAGCATCACTTTTTTGTTTTTTATTAATAGATTTGCAGCAATCGATTAGCCAGGGACCAGAGCTGTTTTTCAGCATGAACAATCATGACAGGCTACCAGCTGATCAGTGTCAGAGAAGTCCGATTCTGTGCCGGTCACATTTTATTCAGAATCGGCAGGTCAGACTTTTAAAAAAAATCAAAATCAGAATCAGCCAAGAAAATTGCAATTGTGCATCTCTATTTTCTAAAGATACAGATTTTATAGCCTGTGTTAAATCCTATAGATAAAGAGTGGGAATGCATTCAGTGTTTTTTTTTATTTTTAGAGATTATTTAACATAATATAAATCTCTTCTAATGCACTGTGTTATTTATCATAACAGGACAAACTGTTTATTTTTCTTAATTTCTTAAAGACTTAAAAACGTCTTAAAAACTTAAATGTGTACTTTACATTGATTTTAATGATTAAAATACTTTCTAATTGCCTCTCTCCCTCTGTGTGCTGCCTTCAGGTGGAGCGGATTGTGGACAAAAGGCGGAACAAGAAGGGTAAGTGGGAGTACCTGATCAGGTGGAAAGGTTATGGAAGTAAGGAGGACACATGGGAGCCAGAGCACCATCTACTGCACTGCGAGGAATTTATTGACCAGTTCAACAGCTTGACACTGCACACACACAAACGTCCCAAAGTTGCAAAAAGCCGCCAAGAGCCTCGCGTCACCAGCCACCCATCGGCTGCTGAAAACTCCAGAGCTCGTTCTGAGGCCAGAAAGAAGAAAAGGACTTGTGGTCCAGCTGTTGGCGTTAGAGTAGGAAGTGTTCTAGGGATTGGAAGTGGAGCATCAGGACACGCTCAGAAGCAGAGGAAGGTGGGTGTGGCGCCTGGGAAACATGCTTTAGGAATCAATAAAGCCATGACGTACAAGGCTCCTCCACCGGGGGGGCCTCACTTTGTTCCTCCAGCGAGGGTTCCTCATAATGGACTCCAAAATGGAGAGATGGAGCCTCTCATGTACAGGACAGCACCAAGGCCACATAGACTGCCTTTGGACAGAGAGGATGGAGAACTAGGAGACACGGATACCACTGGACAGCAGTTCATCACTGAACTAGGTAAGATGTTAAGAAATTGCTGACTTTTAGACAGATGTTGATATTGTAAGGTGATATTTAAAAAACTGAGTGAGACATTTTAGGACAGTTGTGAGATAAACTTGTCAGTGCTCTCTTAACGTAGTTTCAGTGGAACAAAATGGCAATTCAGTTTGATCGACAGGATGGTGCTGTCTGATGAATAATCTATATACAGGTGACACTGTTTCCCCCTCAAATATATCTTTGGCCTGTCTGTACTGCAATGTCTTGTTACTTTTTGGCTGTCATACTGATATATCCTATAAAGCCAATCAAGCTGATATCAGCCATGCAGATGCATTGGTTCCGTTCTAATGAAAAATGTACTGTAGAGTGGACTTTTATACAGGTTTATGAATAAAACAGGTAATGAAATGTTCATAACTTACCAGGCAGGTAGGCAAACTATACATACTGATTCATTGTAGATTGCATACTGTTATCTTGTATTAAAATCTTTTTTATTAGGTTACAATGATGAGATTTCCTGTTACAAGATAAGATAAGATGATTCTTTATTAGTACCACAATGGGGAAAGTTTGAATATTACAGCAGCAAAGGGGGATAGCACAAATAGAACAATTAGAAACAATTAAAACAGCAATAAATAAGTCAAGTTTCTCAGTCATCCAGGTCATGGCAATTCTGAGTGCTATATCGTAGGCAATTGGACTTGAAGATGTTTCACCTCTCATCCGAGAGGCTTCTTCAGTTTTAATTAACTTGTTGCAGGCTTTGTGTCCTTGCAGAGCTCTTAAAGTCACGTGTGAGCTCTGAGTTTCAGAGTCTCTATGGCCACTTGTGAGTCGTTGACCCAACCGGCCTTCATGTGAGTTGCTAGGGCTATGTGAGCCCAGGTGTGAATGGTTGTTAAGCTGTCTGGGGAGGGAACTCAGTGCTGCATTGTAGGTGGGTGATAAGTAATGTCATAGGCCAACTCCTCTGTTGAAAGACGGCCGTTCCAGTTTGACATAGATGGATTATTTTACTCCTCTTTCAAACCATCTGTCTTGTCTGGCCAAGATGTGTGAATTGTTGTCCTCAAATGAATGATTTTTGTCCTTTAAATGTAAGTGGACAGCAGAAGTCAGGAGCTCTCCAGTGCTCTCAGAGTGTCCTGCATAGGGTGGGAGCCGTTCTCCATCAGGGATAATAGCTTAGCTACCGTCCTCCTTTCTCCCACCACCTGCACTGGGTCAAGGTGACATCCCAAGACAGAGCTGGCCTTCTTGATCAGTTTGTCTAGTCTCTTCCTGTCAGCAGTCGTGATGCTGCTGCCCCAGCGGACCACTGAAAATGGCTGATGCCACAACAGAGTAAAAAAAGAGTCTCCTCAGCTGGTAAAGTCTTCTTTGACCTTTCCTGTAAAGTGCATTTATGTTGTCTGTCCAGTCCAGTTTATTGTTCAGGTGAACACACAGGTACTTGTAAGAGTTCGCTATCTCAATGTCCATTCCCTGGATGTTCACTGGTGTCGACCAGCTCTTTGGTCTTCCCTGCATTAATCTGGAGGCGGATCGCTGGCACCGTTATACGACAGATTGCATTGCTTCTAAAGATATATACAGTATAGGCTCACTTTTACACCGTAGCAACTTTTGCTGACACACTACTCGTACTGTGGTTCTTTATTACAGCAGCAGCTGATAACACCTTTGAATTTCACTTGTGGGTCACAGTCCAGGGCTGCAACACAATAGTTAATCATTACATCAGTTTTAAAAAAGGCATCCTGGCTTGTTGAACAGAATATCTCAATCAAAATGTTTGGCTTTTTAATTTTTTTTTACCATATTTGAAATACCAAATATACAGATAAATGGTAGAATTAATATAGAGTTTGAGCATTCTCACTGTCCGTAACACCTGTTAAAGGAAAGTTTTGTCCTCCGTTGCCTTCAGTGTGCATAATATGTGCATATTGATATGATTGTTATGTGCTTGTGCTCTCTCCATGATTGTTGGTTTCACTTTGTGTTATTGCTCATCTCCCATCTACTTCAGTCATGTTACCGAATGTATTTAACAGATGGGTGCAGTGAGGCCACATCACAAATTCAAGGTCAGCACACCATAATGTGAACTCGAAAGCAGAACATTTCCATAAAAGTGCCATATGTTATCTGTCGGTTTTCACTCATTTCAAAACGCTGCAACTTAATGAGCGATTGTGAGATCTCATCTGAGAGCGGCTCTGTATGACAACATTAGGTCCACCAACCTAACCGGTGTAGGAGCTATTATGGATCCTAATCTCCTAATCCTCAAAAGACTACTCCGCTCACCTCATCCAGCACCCTCGGCTCCGCCCGTTAACATGCTACTCTGACAGAGTGTCTCTCTGACTGTGGACTGGTGACAAAATGTGCACACGTGGCCAGACAAACCCGATGAAGGTCTAGTACGAAGCATCGCAAGTAACTGTGTGCAGGATTTTGCTTGCAACTCTTAGTCCGCGCGTCCCTCTTCTGTGCAACTGGCTCATGAAATAGATGTGTGAAATGTTTTTCTGTTTCGAAAAATAGAAATTTGTAAAACACATTCCCACCAGGTTTGTTTGTCACCACAGAAAAATAATTGTCTGTTGCGGTATCTGTACAGTCATTGTTGCATCTTTTTTTTTTGAGCATATGACCAAATTAAAACCTGCAACGGCATGAAAGAAAGTCTTACAGTACATTTTTGGAATGAGGAAAAGAGGCTGCAAATATCTCCATGACAATCAGCTTGGTAACGGTCGCACCAGTCGCAGACGGCATGTGTTGATTGTCCAGAAATTTATAGCATCGTGTCATCACGTCTCTGGGGTACTCTCAGTGTGACCAGAAAAAACATTTTGAAGCAGTTAGATAGCCCATCTAATCAGGCTGATCACTTTTTATGGTCTTCCTCTGCTGAATTGAATTGACACAGACTCAGAGTCACAGACAAAATCCGTGTTAATTAAATTTTTTATGGCAGAGTCAAACTCCAGATGATTCTGTTTGTTAGAGGAATTGACCCCAATTTATTAAGTCTAACTTTCATTTGAAACATTTTATGTTGAGTCTGCATTTAAGAAATGATTTAATCTTATAAGTGATTGAACTATTTAATACCAATTTCTCTTGTCTTCAGGCTAAATTAATAGTACCTAAATTTGTTGTTATAATACCCAGCTCAATCTATTTGCTGTTGCTGTTTCTGTCTATGACCACTGGCTGGTTCTACTGCCTCACTGCATTATTAATCTTGAAATCACTCATGGTTAAAAGCACACACTGAGGATCTCATTGAGGGCTTTTCCGCAGTCTCCACTGAGAGCAAAAGGCTTTTTTGTTTTGAAAGATCAGACCCAGCTTTTGTATTGCATTTTGTAATGCTCAAAAAAGCACTATACTACTTGCTATGGTGAGAAAAATGGTGCTTGAGTACTCAGTTCCTGAGTGATGTCTGGCCCATTGGTGCGTCATTGTTTCCTACCGCTGCATCATTGGATCTAAGATAAAGGACTCTTGCATCGCTTAACTTGTGTTTTTTCATCTTTCATCCATTCGGCTGATGAAAGTGCACAACTGAGATTGTGTTACTCAGCGTTTACAGAAACCTCTTTATCAACGTAGGTGATTCAGAACAGTTCTCGGATTAATGTTGGTCCTCCGGAGACTGCACTGCCCCCATAAGTCAAGGTTTCTTCGTGTGAAGTGAAAAAGGGCCTGAAAATTATTGAAAGTATTGTTGACTTCTTTCCTAATGTGATGTGAAAATTCTGCTCTGTGTGTGTTTTTTGAGTTAGAAATATTAATGCAATCAAGAAAAGTTCAAATTCAGTGAATCCTGCAGTGACAGCTCAGATGCCATGCAGAGAAAAAACTGTCATAGAGTGACATGCCTGAAAGTGTCCACACAAAACCAAATGTCATATGAACAGTAGACTTTTAACAAACAGCAGTCTAAACTGTAAATTTACATCTTTCACCAGTCAGTGCCCTTTTTAATGATAAAGAAGTGTGGTTGTCAACAAAAAGTCAAAACTGGATTATGTTTTAGTATACCTGTGTAACCTGCATGCATTTAATGCTGCAATAATATATATAAATGTTGAAAGTGCAGTGAGGTGGCAGAAGTACACACATTCTTTACTCAAGTAGAAGTACATTGTACATGTAGAAAAACTTAATCCACTTTATGGTAGGTAAGAAAACTAGACTTGTATACCAAGTCAAGTCAAGCTTTAAATACTCCAGTATCAAAAGCCGGTCTCAGAGTAAAACAAGTTACCCAGTCACAGAGCTATTATAAAGTCTTCAGTTCAACTACATTATCTAAACCAGTGGTTTGGATAATAATTTCACTGTCTGAAGAGAAAATGAAGGTCAGCGTTTAAATGTTTTTCTCAAAATGTTCCTTGTGAACATCTCTTTTCAAGGCAATAGATCCTTCTTAATGATCTGTGGAATTTTTTTTCGAGCAGTGTCGCTGCATCCCCAGATCTCAGCAATAAAATTGATGTTAACAAAGTTTTTACTAATATTGTAGACTCTATCATGGAGGTGTTTTAATCATCTTATCAGTAGGCGTCTAATGTCTTCGATCTTGGAAGTCATATCGAACTGTTTTGTCATCCCTCCTCTGTGTCAGGCTCCCCGCTGGCCAACGGCAAGATGCATTTCCACAGCTCAGTAAAGCGGAAGTTGGCTGAGGAGAAAGGCTACGTGTTTGACAAGCGGCTCAGGTACAACGTGCGGCAGAGTGAGAGCAACTGTCGATTCCGAGACATCGTGGTCAGGAAGGAGGAAGGCTTCACGCACGTCCTGCTGTCCAGCCAAACGACAGACAACAACGCTCTGACACCAGAGGTGAGAATGGGAATGTACACACTGTTCTATACATTTGTTTTCTTTCGTGCATGTCCATTGTTCCCTTGTGTTTCTCTGGTTTGTATCAATGTATCAAGACCATTTAAGTATGTACATTTTTTGATTGTATCCCAGTTGACATGGAGCTCTGTTTGGGGAAAAATACATGAGAAAAGTTTCCTCATTAACTGCTGTAGAGAGGCCCTAGAGCTGTGCAACAATTCCCCAGCTGCTCCAGGGGAGCTTTTCAGGAGACATCTTTAAAAAACTGTGCGTTTATTTGACAGCTGCCAGGTATGAATATGTTTAGCTGCATGAATCTTAGAAAGGGCCACTGCTGAAAGATAGCATCTACACTCAGCAAAAAAAAAAGGTCAGGAAATAGGTCTCTGGCTCTGTCCTAGGTACTGACGGAGAGTTTCCTCAAAACTGCCTCCTGCCAAGCAAGGTCTCCACAAGTAGAGCAATTACTGGTACATATAATCCAGCGTTATGCCATCTGTTGTTATTGCAGCAAAATGTCAGTTAGAGGAAGTAGTGAGGAAATTATGCAGCAAGTTCATAGAGGAGAGCATTATGTAATTATTCTTCAAGAGAACCCGAGACCCCAGAGATGGCCAGATACCCAGCGATTTCCACCACTTGCATTGTAGAGACAACACCGACATCTCTGCTAGAGACTGCACAGTTGAGGCTTTCCTGTTATGTTGAGGTCGTGTCAGATCTTGTGGTTCAAACAGGCTGTTTAGCAGATGGCGTAGTGATCGCTAACATCAAGTTTTGATGATGTGAAGACGTGAGAGCCCAATGATCAAATACTTTATTGTAATTGTTTCTTAGTTATGAAAATGTTGTTTGTCTATCTTTACATTTCTTGATGTTTAAAATAGGGCTGGGCAGTATATTTATATTATATCGTTACCATGATATGAGACTGTATATCTTATTAGAATTTGGATATTTATTATGTTTATTATGTCATGTTATATGGCATAAATGTTCTTTTCCTGGTTTTTAAAGGCTGCGTTACAGTAAATTGATTTGTACTTGGTCTGATACTTTACCCACTTACTCATTTTATCCACTTTATTGATGATTGTTTATCAAAAATCTCATTGTGTCAGTATTTAGTCATCCCTAAAATATAGATATCAAGGTTGATCAAAAAAATCAATATTCAAGGGCACACCAGGACTTTACTGACACTATTTCATTAACGATTACATTAAAAACGACAAGGAGTGAACTACACCTTTTCCATGTTGCTTCATCAATTTCGTTCTGTGCTTAATTGCCAACAGGTATTTCTTTAAAAAAAAACAAGGTAACAGTCCTCTATACAAATACACTTCAAAGAATCAGCAACAGAATGTATACAATTACATAGGATATCATCAATATACATCAGTACGAAGGACATACATTTCCTCATTAAGTACATATCAAACAGGTAGAAAAAAGTTTAAACACAGTTCACTCCATAACAATTGTCAGAATTTATACAATGCCAGCAAATATGTAAAATATCTCAAATATCAGGGTACATAAATATCCTACTATTGTATTTTATACTAGATAACAACATAGATAAAAACTAGGGGAAAGAGGTTATCATACAAAATTCATGATATATTACAAAAAATATGGAGATCATACTGTAAATATACCTATTTAATAAGGGAGGAGAGGTCAAGGCTTTGTGCCAGGAGGGCTTTAGTGGCTCAACTTTACCTACATACATCACCTGTAGGCACAAAGAGACAGTGTAGGTTAGACAAACAAGTACACATTACAAAAATGGACCAAAGTCTGATGTCTCATTTGTTGAGAGTATGTATCCAATACGCTTCCCTTTTCAATAACTGATTTATGATGTTGCCACCCCGAGGGTTAGGACTGACTTTCCCAATCCGTGTGAATAGAAGCAGCAGAACAATGATTTCTCTCCTTGAAGTGTATCACAATATAGCCTAAAAATATCACCATCACCAGTGTTAGAAAGGAAAACCCAGAGAATGGATGACTTTTACAGTTTTATTCGGATACTTTGATACAAAAGCAGCTTTTAAAATAAAATGCCAGAGTTTCGTGGTGACTGAAAACCCAGATGATGTTACTTGATGGTATTTACAACAAAAAGTTTTAGTAAATTATCAATAAATTGCTGATTCACTAAACACGATCTTGCTATTTTTAGGAGCTCTTCTGATTACATCTGATAATACACCAGCTGAGTCTTCTCTGCAGGCTCTTTGGGTGCATAATCTATGTCAAGCTGTGTTTGCTGGCTTTTGACATGTTTTCTCAGTCTCCTCAGCAATTTGTTGATCACCTGCTAACTACACGTCAGTCAAATTCCCCACGTAAAGTCAACATCTATCTACATCTTGAATCAGGAGTTGCACTGTCATTCATAATGATCTGTCAGAATGATGAATAGGGATGCGCAGGTTCTATCAAAGCCTATGATTTTAACATAGGATGTAACATGCTACCTTTTGTATTTTGGAGTAGTGTTTGTTTAACTGCTTTACACGAGCCATCCTCAATTAAAGTCATGAAAACTAGTTTAATAACGCTGGGACGTGTCTATCAGCAGCACTGAATGCAGTTTAATGGCTCTCTGATGCTGTAGCTTCTTGCACGGCGGTGATCCACTTGCAATAAATGAACTGCCTGCAGGAGAGTACCAGCCTGTGATTGGTTCAATCAACAACAAGCTGCTCCGTTTAATTTTCTCCCAGACGTAATCGGTAACTGGCTTTCACGTTTCGGTAAAGCCTTTCCCCAACTGCCCTTTGTAATGACTACTGTGACATTTTGTAACTTTCTGTGTGATTTTGTGAGGATAAAATGAATGAGTGTTTTACAAAAAAAATGTTATTTGTCAAAAATGAAAAATGTTTTTTGGAATTATCCAGAAAAGTTTTGATAAATCGTGAAAACTGCAGACCACGAGTCATTCAGGTCTACATTTCTTTTGCTGATATACTAACTGAGGATATCATGAAGAAATTTATAGTTTATTAACATTTTCAAACATTTTCAATCTTGATCTACTGTGAGATGAAACTTTGGACACATTTTAAACACATGGACATAGAGATTTGAATGTTTTTTTTTGGTTTGTTTTTTTGGTTGTTTGTTTTTTGCTGATACCTGAGAAGTCCATTAGAATAGTGAGTTTAGCCGCAGATAATGTCATGTATCACAATCCTCCACCTCTGCCTCGTAAATCAAAGCAAACAGGATTTGCGTCTCCTCAGGCTGTAGGATGCGTCTCAGATCTGCCACAGAGGGCGGTTCTGGCTTTGATACAGCCTCGTGTGCACGGCAGCCTGCACTTCACAGGCACTGAAGTGGCCTAAACTGAGCACTGAGCGTGCACGTGTGTGTGTGTGTGTGTGTGTGTACTTTCATGTGTGACAGTAAGCCCGTAAGCTGTGGGCTTATCAAACAGCTCTGATAGCTCCTTCTCTGTCTCTCAGTCTTTGAAGCTACAGGAACAAGAGAGTCTGCGGATGTGCCCACTGAATGGATTTCACTGGGAAAATCATCCAAAATATCCTTGTGCATTTCTCATCCGAACACTCAACGCTCGCTTTCAGTGACAGAGTACCCCGAGTTGTTAACTGGTACTCTTTCTGTCACATCTTTGGCCCAACACCCAGGAGCGCTCTGCATCTGTGTACTGCTATTCAGATATATTTGAAGATCCCGCTTTTTATCACCTTTTTTCAAGCAGCACACACATAATCCTGAAATTATATTAAGACATATGAGTAAACAAACATTGACTTTTTCCTTTATGGGGACATGATCTGAATCCATTTGGCCATTTGCCCACATTTGGCCATTTTGATCACTCTCATCAGGCATCCGTAGCATATCTGTAATTAAATACTGTAGACATTATTGCTGCACACCTGCTTTTAATAAAGCTTCAATTAAGAGGGAGAAAAGAGTCATGATAGGCCTTTTCACAGGAGACATTTTGACTTGTCATCCTTGGAAAAGCACAGGTGTAACAACATTAACAATGGCTCTGTTAAGTGAAGTCAAAGTTTATTATAGCGCAATATAACAGAGCTTCCTCATTGGGCTGTACATGTGATAAAAACAGCAAATAAACAACATTAGCAAAACACTCGAAAACATTAAAAACATAGGTAGGTATTTGTTACCTACAGCACGTAAAATATAAAAGTAATAAGAAAGTCAAGACAGAAAGTCATACAGCACATATACAAGAACACATATATACTGTATAAACTGTAACATATACGTAACCTTTCCAACATCGACTAAGTAAAAGTTGGATAGTCCCAGTTGAGTATTTAGGGCAGACTAAGGCCTACTCCGCACACACACTGGTATTTTTGGAAACAGGGTTTAAAAACAAAGTTTTTAGCGTTTTAATGCTGTTTCAGAACTAATGTCCGTACATACTAACGCACCTGAATACACAGATCTCATGGCCATTCACTTACACTGAGCATTCACGTGTCGTCAACAGGAAGCAGATGGTATTCTCTGTAGGTAGTTGCTTAGCTACAGAAAATGCTATGAACGAGGCGGGGAAACATGACTGCTCTCCACAGAGTCCTCCTGGATAATGCTATTTTGTCAGCAAAACATTGTAAGCAGCCGTTTTTCGCTCTCTTTTCCATCATTGTGTCATCAAAGTCTGTTTGTTGAAACTACATAGCTGGGCCTCTAAAATCTTTGGTAGGAAGACGGTTCAAAAGAAGAGGGGGTCGGATAGGTCAGATATCCCTGCCCACTACTGTTGTTTTATTTCTTTTTGGAACAGTTAAGGGACAAGCAGGTCTATGAGGTGTAACTAGAGATGATACGATGGTCTGTAGTAAGTAAGTCAAATGTTGAAGTCAGATCTAGCATGTGCAAGGACATGTTCTCTTCTTCTCTTCTCCTAGGAAGCCACGAGAGTGTGACGTGAGTGACGTCTGTGAAGAGGGCCTGTTAGAATCTTAGAAAATGGACGTCAAACATTTAGGATGTTGGTAGAGCACTGCGAGACAGCTGAGCTGTGTCTGCAGGCCACAAAATCTCAACGGCACATACACTATTTTATATTAAACATCTCACAATGCAGTGCGTTGTATTTTATAGACGCGTGTACACCTGTGATGATGCAAAAGACCTCCCCACAGCCTGTTCTGTTGAAAGCAGTGAATGAGGTGGCAGTAAAAAGGCCGGCTATTTCTTTTTTGGAAAAATCAAATACCGTCCTCCAGAAAAAGACAAAACAAAAAAACAAATAAAAAAAGAGTCATAGGACATAAAACATTTGATCGATCGACTTACAAAAAACCCTTGAGGTAGTGAATTCAATTCCAGGGAGCTGATGCATGATGTTACAAGTCTTATTGTTGTAGATAGCACCTTTTGTTTGTCTACAAATGTCCTCGAGGCCTCTGCTCACGGCTCATGAATGTCACTTTGACGTCTCCATTCCTCCTCTCTGTTTCACAGACTGGAACCAGCATCTGGCCGTGTCTGCCTCGTCTATCTGCGCAGGATATTTTAATTCACCTTTTTTCGAATCACGTCACTCAGAGTCACACACAGACGCCACATCCAGTTGAAAGTGAGGACAGATTATGTGCTTGGTGAGACAGAGAATTAAGTTCACTTTGAGGGTGAATGGTTAATGTGGGTCAGGGGTGGTAATCTGATTAAAAATTGTGCAGAGCGTCGGCAGACAGTGATGTGCTGTGGGGGTGTTTGGGTTTCCAGGCGACTTCTTATCAGTTCGGCTTTCTGACAAAGGCCAAACCCTGTCTGTTGATGCTGAATGATGAACCGCTGATATTAGCTGACAGCTAAACTTGTCTCTTTTCACACACACTGCTACATTGGTCGCATTTGTTGAGGTAGCATACTACAGGTGTACTTAACTGAACGCTGACCACTGATTGATTTTTTATTCATTATTTACTTTGAACTAATTAGGAGATAAACATATTCTAGTTTATAACATATCTAGAAGCTGTTGGTCTCACACTTCAGGCAGCAGGAGAAGCTGCTGTTGACGCATGGTTAAGTCAGCTGCCGGTGTCAGGCAGGCTGCCCAACAAGTTGTCATGTAGACCTCTCAACTGCAGCCTGCCACTGCTCAGAAAGTAACGTTAACTAGCTAGAAAGCAACTCACACTTTAATATTTTTATACTTTATATTCTATACTGTTTAAAACCAACCAAACATTTACGACTTGATGCTGAAGAGATGACATCTGCTGAGGACATTTTTCTTGATGTCTCCGAGAAGCGTGCAATGACCAAAAAATCAGCAGAATCATTAATTGTGTGAAATGATGATGAAGTTAAAACTTGAGCTAACTCACATTTAGTCAGCAGAGGACCTCAAACAGTTCTGGATCTAAAAAACAAACCATTGAGCATCACTAACAAATCACATTATAAAATGCATCGTGCTTTCAATCAGTGTAACCTTTTCGTCATAAACTCTTTTATAATCCCTTTATGCTCGATAATTCATGTTGTGTGAAATTGCTAATCTAGTAGTGTTGTCATATTACTGGAATTTCTAACTTTGATACGATACCTCAAAGAATATCAAACGTATCGTGTTTGATATTGCAGGGGAACATTGTAGGCGTAAAATTTTGGATTTTCATTGAAAGATTAATATAAGAAAGCTTGTGACTGTGTGCACGACAGCGTCTAAGTGAATTTTTCCTATCAACTGAAACTCTGAAACTGTCTAAGACTCCTCAGGCCTGACAGCTCTGAGGGGGATTAGTTTAGCTTTGAGATTTACAGATGGCTGTTGGGCCAACAGCAAGACATGACACTTACCAACAACGGTTTACTGGGTCATCTTTAATACTTCTGTGATGGTGGAATGGGAGCTGTCACAATTGTTTACAGAGGTTGACGTGCCACTCCTCCAAGTGCTTGGCTAAACTTGCTGTGTAAGCACCTTGTGTTAAAGCCATGCTTGTGTCCTTTGCCTTTTCTTGTTCATTTGCCTCAAAGACAAAGTATTCACAAACAGAACTCCTGCTGTTTTCTTTGTCAACCAAAATCAGTTGCAGAGGTGCTGCACTTTACTATCTCGAACGAGCAAACACTGTAACAAAACAGAGCGAATGAGAAGAAAGACGAGAGACAGTATTGTAAGTGACTGAGAGGAGGCAGGGCTGTGATGGCACTGTAGCGATTCGCGTGTCAAGCGCAGCTGGTTGAAGCCATTTCACATATTCTGAATTGATTTGTTTATTTGTAAATCTGATGATTTACGATGGTTATTCACTTATTTGTAGTTTGTTGACGTCATGGTAAAAAAGGATATATTGAAACAGTAAGAAAAACAACTGAAAGAAAGTAATACTTTCATGTACAAGAGACCAAAGGTGTGCATTATCATTTCTCATTTAATCTAACTTCAATAATCTGATAGTATTTTTATGAAAAAGGCAAATAAAATCACTGGACCTACTTAACTTAAACACCAGCACATATAAAACCCTGAAAATCTGTGGCCCCTTGAAAATATGTTGATCACATGGTGCCTAGTTACACTAGATGAGTAACACCATTGTAAGGGCACATTTCCAGAAGCTGTCAGCATTGTAGCGATGGAAAAATTGCATTCTGGCATTGGCAGTGTCATTATTTCTTTGGCCTGTCTGTCTGCCAACGCTTTTTGAGCCTTCCTCTAAAGACAGAATATCTATATTTTATCTGTACCTTTCTTCATGTGTCAGATGAGTGAAGAAAATAATACACTCTTCTCCTTTTCTCTCTCTAGATCATGAAGGAAGTGTGTCGCGCTCTGGGTAATGCAGCTGCTGATGACAGCAAATTATTATTGCTCAGCTCCGTGGGGACTGTTTTCTGCAGTGGCCTGGAGCCATCGTACCTGATAGGGCGTCTGTCCACTGACCGCCGAAAAGAAAGCAGCCGCATCGCAGATGCCGTACGGTAATAAGAAACCTGACCCCTATAAACACTGATTCATTTGTCATTAGACTTGACAGAGTTGGAACTGATTGTTCTGTGACCCCTCTAGGGACTTTGTGTTGGCATTCATCCGCTTCAAGAAACCCATCGTGGTGGCAATAAACGGGCCCGCTTTGGGCTTAGGAGCCTCCATCCTGCCCCTGTGTGATGTGGTGTGGGCCAGTGAGAGGGCCTGGTTCCAAACTCCTTGTGCAGCCCTCCACCTCACACCCTCCGGATGCTCCTCTTACACCTTCCCCCAGATCCTCGGTGTAGCTCTGGTGAGTCCTCAGGATTTTGGCTGATTGCACTTGACCTAATTTTGCTGCGTTCCCGTCAGAGTCGGAGGTTGGAATTTTCAAGTTGAAATTTCCAACTTCCAACCTTCAAGTCTTCTAGATGCATGATGGCAAAAGTGAGCAAAACATTTGGCTGACCGTGACAAAATGATGTCTCTTTGGCAGGTGGAGGACTGAAAATGCCGGAAATCAAAATAAATAAATGACTCAATAAATAGATTAACATGCCATTAAATGCACCAAAAAACAATATTGAAAATAGATGTAGGCATTTATTTATTCTAGACTCATAAGGGATGCAAAAGGAAAATACATAAATGAGTTTGGGGAAATAAAAACAAAGCGAATATAATCGGCTCCAGAAATAAATGCATTAATAATTTAATACACATAAAAAATGAATCAAGAATTGAATAAATCCATTGTAATTTTTCTAATAGGAGGTCAGAAGTCGCTGGTGGTCTTGAAAGCAGCATTGACTCCTCTTATAACCACCTGATTACCCTGTGTTTACCCAAAGTGGATTGCATGATATCTTGAAAATACTTTGTAATCCCCTCCACATACTTTCTGTGACCAATGGCAGGCCAACGAGATGCTGTTCTGTGGAAGAAAACTCACAGCACAAGAGGCATGCAGTCGAGGTCTGGTGTCGCAGGTCTTCTGGCCGACCACATTTAATCAGGAAGTGATGCTGCGCGTGAAGGAAATGGCATCGTGCAATGCAGTGGTAGGTCCTGATCCAGACAACCCGGCGGGCAAAGTGTTCTCTTGATTATAACCAAATGACCGTCTCTCTTCTTCCTGTGTGTGTTTGTCTAAAAAAGGTTTTAGAAGAATCCAAATGCCTGGTGAGGAGTATCCTCATGTCAGTCCTGGAGGAGGTCAATGAGAAAGAGTGTCAGATGCTGAAGCAGCTGTGGTGTTCAACCAAAGGACTCGAGGCGCTCTTCAGTTACCTGCACAACAAGTCGTATGAGAAGTGATCAAAGGTTATCCACGGTGGGACATCCGAACTGAAGGAAAAGTTGCTTTGTTTCCATCCATCAGTGGAGGGGATTCTCTGGAGTTCTGTTTGCTCAAATGTCTACAGTTCCTTCATGATCTTCTTTCGTGAAGCAGCTTTTTTTTTTTTTTTAACTGGACCCATAACTGTCCAGATGTTTGTTCTGTAGGAGTCAAAGCGCAAAGGGCCAAATGTGCATTGCTTAAATCAACACTGAAGGAGGTTCTTCAGGGAGGCACAGAGTGTTTCTGTGCATATGCGAGATTTATTTGTTTATGAAATCATCAGGATGTATGAAATCAATGTCTGTCTGATAGCACATATTAAATTGACAATAATATATATTCATTTATATTTATTTCAAGTGTGTTAAAGAGTTGCTGATTATATAAGAGATGCTTTTTTTCTGGATTTTTCTCATTGTGTTGAGTTGAAGTGTAAACCAAAGTTTGCATGAGGACACTGTATCTTGCTCCTTACATGCACATTCCTTCCTCTCTGTATGGACAGAAGAAAAATGGCCACAAATGCTCATACGGGCTCATACACGTCAGTGGATCAGATTCAGTGTCATCTTATTGGTAGCTGGAAAAGATCATTAAAAAAAATGGGGCTAATTTTTCATACTGTAGAAGTCTTTATTACACAGGGTAGACATCTTGCTTTCTAGTAGCTTTGTCATCGTTATCATAATCACCAAAAATCTACTTCCGTTAGCGGGAATTGAGATTAATGCTCACGTGCTAATGAGAAGTTCGAGTAGATGAAATGGCACCCTGTTACTGTCAGCATCCATCTGTCTTCAGTTACTTTCGCCCGCAACAAAACAAATACGGAAAGAGTTTAATTTAACTCTTATTGTATACAAATCTCATTAAGATCAGGATTTTTCTTTCAAGGGAGACCTAGATTTTTTTTCTTTTGTTTTTTTCGCAAGTTGAAATGGAGAACACTGGAGTATGCAAATGTGTCTGTTCTAAATCAAATGGCATTTTGGCTCGAGCACAAAATGACTCCAGATGATTAAATGAATTGGTGGCACATATCACATGGAAGGATTAGCAATGGACTGTGTCCTACTTCGTTTGAGCTAAGTAGCCTTTACACGCAGTACTGCGGTGATTCATATGTAAAACATGACTTCCAGATAGTTATTGTGTGAAATGTGTTTTTTTCTTTTTTCTTTTTCTTTTCAGATGATCAGTCTGATATTACCTGACAGTTATTTCTTAGTTGTGTATCTTTTGGAGCACTCAAAAGTACTCACATTGTGACTTACACTAATTGTCAGTGATCAATATCGTGGAAATGCAGTTTTCAGTCGTGTAGCTGGAGTCGACTTCGTCCGTATCTGCATGTGTGGATTTATGAGTTCAAGAAATTTTATATTGCAATGTGTATCATATTTAGGGATCTATTTTGTTTTACCAAAAAAAAAAGAAAAGAAATGTAGGTCTGTGAAAATTGTTTTGTAAAACTGAAGATATATGTCCATTTTTGCAGTGGTACACATGCAGTACAGAATAATATATAGATAATGTCGACTGTTTTGTGTGACTAATTGCATGTAACATACTGTACATATAAATGTGTTGCCTGTCTGAGTACCTTGTATTGCAGGGTATGTTTTGTACCAACATTGTAAGTATTGTTAGAAATGGTGCAGTTTATTTTTGTATTTATTTGAGATAACTGTTTGGATGTGCAGTGCCATGTGGTCTCCTTTGCTCCAGAAGCACCCTGACTCTCCTAATCACCTTTTCTAAAGTATCCCAGAAAAACGTTGATGGTTTAAAACAGTGGGTCAGGAAGGCAGAGAATTTATACATATGTGATTTCAAAACCAAAAGGTGTAAACACTATTTTCCCTTGAATGTTCACCTTTTTCAGTTGACATTATCAGATTAAGTATTTTGTTGTAAATTATCAAACGCATGTCAGATAGTTTAATATATGAATATTGTGTTTAACTGAGCTTTATGAGTGTGAACAGTTGACCGATAAAATGACCCCTCATTGTATTTCAGATTTGTCATTTTTCAAGCTTATAGAAGACTCTTGTTAATGCTCTATGACATTGTTTCATGATTTTTAGTCATAAGATTTATTTGTGGCTATTGCAGATGGATGACGAGGTATAA
Source organism: Pagrus pagrus (assembly GCF_965226575.1). Classification (NCBI taxonomy): domain Eukaryota; kingdom Metazoa; phylum Chordata; class Actinopteri; order Spariformes; family Sparidae; genus Pagrus; species Pagrus pagrus. The sequence continues at coordinate 25,755,853 of NC_140185.1, read as the reverse complement.
CTGGTGGTTTGATGAAGCGTCGTTTCACTAAGATTTACAAAAACAACAACTGAAGGGGGCACTATGTAGTTTTGGAGAAGAAATTCAAACTTGAGGTGATAATACAAATATTTATTATTTCTATAACTGAATAAACAAGCTGTTCTCAGAGGAAAATAAGGTCCCCAGAACTGTTTGAATCTTGAAAGGTGGCAGGGTCCGCCAAATATAAACCAAGTAAAACAGTATTGAACTATTTTTGTCCTTTAAGGTCAGTTTGTTTATTCAGTCATGAAAACGAAGAGAGGTTGTTTATTTAGTTTGTTTCGGCATAAAAAAATATCAGTCAATAAAGATCTTCCTCTCCTGATTAAAGTTTGTTCCCCAAAACTACATAATGCACCTTTAAACTGAAAAATTAAATCTAAGTTGCATCATAGTGCATTTAAAAATGTATCCCTTTGTCCCAACTTGTCAAATATCAGAATCAGAGACAGCTCATAAAATCTAAATTGTTCTGTTTTCACAGCAGTTTGGCAGGTTTGTGACCCAAAACACCTTTGGCTTAAATAAACAAAAGTTGTTAGGATTTTTTTTTTTATAAAAGGGTTCCCTACATTAACTTCTTTTCCCCATCTGTTGTTAAAGATAGTTAATATTTCCACTTCTTGCTTGGCTAAAGGGTCCCAAGAAGAGGTTAGAAGGACCTGTGTGATACACAAAGCATCGGGTCCACTGAGCGTAAATCACTCTGACCCTTCAAGACGGGGGTCTTTATGTATTTATTCATTATTTATTTTAATTTGTAAAATATTTCCAATTCGTTTCAGTGTGTCACCTGACATAGAAAATGCCTTCCTTTACGTTTAACTATTGGTTTCTCTTTTAGGCATATGATCCAAATCCTCGACTTTGTGTTTGAAGTGTGCTTGATAAAAAAATTTAAAGTAAATCAGAACTAAACAAAAAAAAACCTCACAGTCAGTCCATTATTCATCATGAATGACTGTTTTTGACTGTTTAACTGTGTTTTCCTGTGTTTTATAATCACAGTATCATGCACAATCCCATGTATGTGTATTTCATCATTCATTCATTTCTCCCCGCATTGTTTCAAAGCACACCTTGGGGTGCCTTAAATATCTGTCAGAGATTGATCCATAAGTTGTGATGGGTAGAGTTGCTTCAAATAAAGAAACAGTACTTTCCCAATGTGTTTTATGTTTGTTCATTTCTCAAACTACCAACGAGGCTTTTATAGATATATTTCTAGTCGGGCAACCTCACCCCAAACGCTCTTTGTCCCTTAACACGGCTATTGTCTTTCAACTCAGACTCGTGTACTTGGCATTTCCTGTATTGGTTGTAAGGAAATGAGAGTCCTCCTTATTGATGCCACAGGCCTGCTACAACCGATATCTGGAGTTGTATGTGGTGACTCACCGCTGGTTCTGAGCCCTCATCTCATGGTGTTCACTCAGCAAATAGAGAGGGCTCAGGTGTCGTCTCATGACCTAAATGTGAACCGTCAGTCATGTGACCACAAGGTCGTCAGCCAAAGAAAGATCAAGAAGGCAAACCACATCCAACACCAGAGACCATCCTCAGACAAAGACGGAGGGGTTTTATGACCAGTCGCCAATATGTGACTGAAGGGTCCCTTTTAGGTCACGTGTTGACGCCTTCACCAGCTGAATGAAGACCATGAGAGCCAGCTGATAGCTCAAAACAATTCATAAGTGAACATTGAGCTAAGATTTTCTTTACATCTTGTTTTCCAGGTGTCACCTGATTAAATCTGAGATTTTTTTCTGAAGGGGCACCATGCAAAAATGTTTTAGCAATTTACATGTATTCACTTTTTTATTAGCCTCACCTGAGTGGATTGTAACATGACGGGAAAGATAAGACCTTCCACGTCTCCCTTGGTTGCCTATAAAACCCTGTGGATGATTTGTTTTAGTTGTTTAATGCTGCCAGACTGTGGATTTCTTTGCGAAGAACTTGGGTTGGATTTTCTGCAACAGCCTGCACGTTTCTCGAGCGCCTCATCTCAGTGCCTCTTCCCGCTCTGCTAACAGAGTAAGCAGTAGTTACGGTTAGTTTTAAAAAGGAGTCTGTGCTAAATTCCACAGAGCCCCTTTAAAACCTTTTTAATACTAAATGATTCAATTAAATATCTGTTGAAAGGTCATACCAGCAAAAGTATGATGGAAATCCAGTTCAGACCATGTGGCCTACGATTATTTACAAGTATACTCAATTTTCTGCCAAGACTTGCCCATTATTTAAAGACATGAACATTCTATCCATTTAAGCAGTAGCGACAGTGCTTTCTATACACAGGTTCTCGGATAAAACCACTTTTTTGTGCATAATCCACTGTCACAACAATCAAACTTGTAGTTTACAAATGTACATCTCCCAACAGCCCACAGTGGGACACAAACACTTCCAAAACTAACATTAGTGCCTGTGGCAGGTAAGCGAAAACAGGTCAGTCATTTGTAAATTAAATTTGAGACTTTTTACTTACTTATAGGGCCTCTACTGACAAAACTAATTTCAATGATTGTAGGTCTTTTCAAGATGTGATGTGTGTTTTACAGAGGTAACACACTGCATCAAAGCAATAATGGATCTTTAAATTAACAGTCACTTTCATTTTATTTGAAAGAAATCAAACATGTAACAAATCAATATGATTCCTCACTCAAACTTTCAAATAACAATGACTTTGTTCATTAAATATTGTATGTTCATGGGTTTACACACAGAGTTACACAGCCGCTGGTCATTCTGTTCAGGGTCTTCTCAGATAGAAATGGACTCCCCCTGTTTTAATGAATAAATCAGGTACCAGAATATTCCAGAGGTGTCCTGCCGACTAAAATGGTGATCTGATAAAAGGGTTCTGTCTGCCACCAGCTTCACTAATCTCTTTGATTGAGCTGTAGCTGTGCTGCTAACACAGGGAAAATAAATGATGATCCCCAACAGCAACCTTTAATCCAAAGTACTAGATGCTGCTGTCTTTGTGTTGACCTAAAATGTCCTGGTACCACTGCAAGTTTTAGTCTGTGCAGGTGATAAAAAGTCAAAAGTGTGTCAGACATTAAAACCCTTTCCTTTGTCTTGACATAAAAGAGCAGCGGGGGCCTGTTACACAGTGTCAAGCTAAATTCAATGTCCCGATATCCGAATGTTTTTAACTCGCAGTTCCAGTGGCGACGCTGCGGTGAAATGTCCTTTAGAGCTGCTCCTTTGGTCCTTGTTTCAGTCTATTTTTCATCATTTGTGCATGCTGCTTACTGCGCTCCCGCTTTTCCAGCCTCTGTTGCATGGGAAGGAAACAACATCGATCAAAAACATATACCAAAGGTCAGTAAGCAGATATCTTTTTGTATGTTAACCACAAAGTCCGAAAAAAATAAATGACAGACCTCTTTCTTCAAGCAATGACGCATAGCGCGGTCCATTTCATTACACGTGCCAAAGAATTTCAAGACATTGTGCTGAGAGGGAACATGAAACAACATTTAGATTGTTTTGTTTTGTGTGTTTATGAAGAATGCAACAATACAAAAAACTGAGAGAGGGCCGTACCTCTGCGTGGCACTGTCTCAGCTGAGTTATCAGGTCATTACACTCATCTGTGTGGAGGTGAGGTGACAGGTCGGGGTGCATGCTGAGTTAAGGGCTTACTGTACCACTGCGGCAATACTGAAAAGCCACAAACAAGAGGAGCACTGATTGACAATTACGGGTGAATGTTACCATAAAGAGAGTTTCATTATTGATTTGTGTATTTAGTCTACAAAATGTCTAAAATTAGAGTCATCATGGTTTTCCAGAGCCCAAGGTGACATCTTCAATTGTTTTTACTGGCTAGCAGTCCACGAGAGAGACACAGGATATCCTTGTGTCTGAGAATCTGAATCAGGTGTATTAACTTGCATTTTAACTTGATAAAATAATGTATTGAATTCTAACTAAATTGTTGTTGATTACTGCTGAATGCCAAGGACTTTTCTTCTAAAGGATACTACAGCCTCCCCACCCCTCTCCATCCTGATCTGTCATTGTGATGATGGGAGTTTGTTTTTCCAGTGGACACTTACCTGCAGACACACACAGAGAGAGGGAGAGCATACAACACTGTGACACATGTAATATCAGGGCGTGGTAAACTACCTGCAGTCACCCTGTATCCTCTGGAAACATGATAACAATACAGTCCTGACTAGAAGACTCTGGATCAGGCTTACAGGATCGCTTGAATAGACGTTTTAAGTTGAGTTTTTGACATACGGTTTTGACATAGGATTGTTACAGAATAGCTGGGATTGCTCAACAAATACATACACAGCAGTATATTAAAGGCTATTTGGTAATAGTGATATTCTTACCAGTTGAGCGGTTGTGTCATATGACAGGTTCTCCAGCAAACCTCGGTTAAGCTAGCTGCTAACTGCTAGGCCTTAGCTTACGTTAACTGTTTGTAACACGGCATAAATCCATGCAGCCTATAAAGAAGTGCTGAAGGTTCGTCTTTCTCCACGTAGAATAACGATGCCCGGTTCCTAAAACGTCTCTACAGTTTTGGTTTGCTTAATGGTCTTGGACTGACATCGACGTAACCTACAGAAACAGCACGGACTTGTAGGACATGCTGCCTGCTACAACACTTTCGTAACTGTTTGACAGTAGCGAATTGAGTGACAATAGGCAACAGCCAATGGGCGTCCGCTTTCTTTTACAATCCACCAATGACATGCGTTCTTCTCACAAAAAGGCGGGACTCCTGATGACGGAAGTTTACAGGAGATACAAGAGATTTCCCCGTACCGCACTTCCGTTTTCGCTTGTGGATGTGTTTAACGTTTGGTCAGATGTCCTTTTAAAGAGGTGGTTACAGTTTTTGCTACTGGTGAGGTTGTGACAACTGTCTTATTTTAGTCAAAGACTATGTAGTGATGGATGTCAGTGATGGACATTAATTCTTGAGTTGCATGATTCTGCCAAATAATCTGCTTTTGCTTTTTCAAAGCAAGGCCGTAGCCATGGAGTCAACATTGTGGTGGCCAAATCTTCCAACAGGTGTGCCCCCAGAAAAAAAGATACCCCAAAACCTTTGTTTCCCTTCATGCAATTGCTTTTTAGCTTTAAAATTATTTATTTCCACAATTAGGATACAGTTCCAGTTCAAAATGATGTATTGCATCACCTTAACATGTATGTCCCGGCTGAAGTAAATTGTCATTATTGGTACAGTGTTACAATAATATGTGTCCCTTCAACAAATGATGCGATTGTTACTTTACGTAAATTGGCTGTTAACTAGCTAATGCATGGAATGTGTGCTAGCGAGCTAACATTCTGACAGGGATTTAACATAACATTGCAAGACGATGACTTTAATACAATTATTTGACATTTATTGTACCCACATACAGCTGTACAACTGTGGGCCTCTGCCCTGATGTGTCCCCACTATTATATATCATAATTACAGCCCTGCCCCAAAGCATTTCAGAAATGATGAACCTGTCCTGTTCCAGTCTGTGGACAAAGTGTCCAGTGTGTCCTTAAGTTACTTAACTAATGGGTTTCATGGTGACTGGAGTGGAGTGGGATGTGAACCATCTTGACAGTTAACATACTGTATATCTTATGAGCACCAGAGAAAAAGAGGAACAGCAGAGTAAAAGAAATATTTTAAATGTACCTTGAAAATGGTACAGTGGGCAGTCTGGATTGAAGAGGAGGATGAAGGACATGATCATCCATTACTACATTTCACCTTATACTATATCCCACATGATATTATAATGAACTAAATTCCATGTTGATATGTTATATAGTCTTATTAAATTAAATACGATATTTGTATTAAATGTATATATTAATACAGACAAACACTGATTTTTATGACTTAATCATATTATATATATATATATATATATTAGTCTGATGTAGTCTAACTGCCGCTATAAATCACAATACTGTCACTTTACCTAATAATTTTGTTTTTAATTTTGTATAGTTCCTTTTTTTTTTAGCCTACTCATATATAATGAGGTGTTTCAGATTGTTGCACTGGCACTTTTACTAATGAATACCTCTTCTAGCACTGTGCAGTAGCTCCTAACAGCAGCGGCGTTATTACGACTCCAACACAACAGAGGGCGCTACAGGGAGCGCGTTAGATTTCCGGTGGCATCTGATTGGTCGATTCATGCGCTCTGTTGTCGGCGGTTTGTTTGTAATGTTTTTAGACTGCACTCCCGTCACCGTGGACACTTCACGGATCTTACATTTTAATACAGAAGCAAAGGTTAGATATCGACAACTATCTGAGGAAGAATGGACGATTCTTCGAAACGCTTACTGCAGCGACTCGTTCGGCGGATACCGGCCCAAACGCTCAGAACAATCCTGGAGAAGTGGGGCCGTTTGACCGCGGCCCAGCAGAGATCCATGGACTTCACTGAGCCAAAATGGGCGTTAACGGAAAAGTTATTGGCGATCTGCGAGGTATGTGGTGTTTTTTTTTCTGAAATACACGCAGTTGTGTTTAGTATACAGTGTAAGAACTGGTTGTTAACCGAACTAACAACATGCTCATACTCAAAATGCTGGCTCAAGTGGGCTGTGAAGTCGTTTTACACACATTTGCCACATTTGCTTCACAGTAGTTTCTACTTAGTTTGGATTTAGCTTGTGTTTGTGTGCATAACCTCACTTGTTTTCGTTACAGGAAAATGGGTTCACAGCTAAACACATCACAGAACTCGAGATGACAAGTGAGTCCAATGAAAATGTTTCTTATTCAGACTTACTTAGCCTTGCCATCAGTCTAACAGTGCTTCTTGTGTTGCTTTGGTTTCATTGTTTCTCAGATGTGATTGACAATCCAAACCAGGGAATGTGGTATGCCTTCCAGCTCATGGACCCAGAGGGTATGTTAAAACTGAAAGTCTGCAGCTTTTCATTCCACCCCAGAGGCTTGTTCTGGTTGAAAGAGTCTGGGTTTCATGTTTTCTGCAGTTAAAAAGCACCGTTTTGTCACATTTTCTGTAAATCTCACTCATATATCCTTCGCCTGTTTGTTCCAGGGAATTAAAAAGCAACTTCATGATTAAGTCGAGTTTGCTATTCAAACCCATATTGGCATTTCTATGGCTGCACCATTACATTGAAATCTGGATTTGGATGAAATAGATTTAACCTGTGTTAAATGTATGTTTATATTTTCTCTGTTTTCCAGATGATGCCAACTCTGTAGAGCTGACACAGTTCAAGGAACAATTTAAATCTCACCTCAGGGAGCTCGTGAGACCTGTAAGCAAGATGTTCCTCCTCATATAAGTTGCAGAATATTTCTAATTATACAGCTGCATCTTTCTATGTGCTTCGACGTGTTATATGTCATATATTAAAAGTTCACATTGCTTTCAAGGTGTCCGTCAAAATTAAGAAGCACACAGACGAAGCTGTATGGATTCGGATCGCATGGGGAGACAGCTTCTCTCGGCCCAACCACCTGAAACCAACATATGTTGTTCACCACCTTCAAACCCCATATGTCTTTGTGACCAGCCTGACTTCCAAGCAAAAGCCCCTGTTGTCACAGGTGAGGAATGATTTTTATATTCAATCCCTGACATTGTTTGCACAGTTACCAGGTAGCTGTTCTTGTTTTGTGTTTTTTTTTCTCTGTCTTCTCCCCTCTAATAGTGATGCACCTTTTCAGGCTTTGGTTCTGTCAGCCAGATATCGAGCTATCAAGGATGCCAACCTCAGTGGACGGAAACTCACTGCCATCAGGGACCTACTGATGAGGAAATATCAACAGGTAGGACAGCTCTGATTACAAACAGATACTAAATTAATTCCATTTCTAACTTTAAAACAACAACAACAACAAAGCTCTGTATTTCCTGTTTTTTATCTCCCCACTTGCTGTACCATTGTCCTTGAAGGGAAATTCTGTCAGAGGTCTAACATTATATCATTGTAAATGTCAATTTTGTGGCAGAATTACTTCCTGATTCAAGTTTGACCTTTGCACTTAGATGTTTTGTAGATGTATGCCATGTTCTTAACTTTCAAATGACTCGTTTAGACAAAGACGTTTAAGTGGAGGTTATCTGTAACAAACTAGTTCTTTAACTTGTCGAATATGATCAGAATTATCACGTCATTACAAAACCACCAGTTGATATGGTCTGATAACATCAAGCAAACTTTGAATACACCAAGTCACAGTTTATGTGACTCTTAATCAAGTGTTACCTTATTATAACCCTTAATGAAAAAAGCCCATGTATCTTCTCCAAGATAATTGTTCATATAAACAAAAATGTTGAACTGGTGTATTTTGTGAATTTTGTTTTTGGGTGTATTTTGATCTTGATTCCTTGTCTCTAGGTGTTCCCCACTATGTACCCCAGCCCTCTTGGAGAAAGGAACCAAGTTGACTCAAGTATGTTTATCAAATAATTGAATCTGACCAAAGCTGCATACATTTTTTTTATTTGACTGGTTGTTGAACTTAATGTATATGGCCTTAATGTTTACCTCTGGTAGAATTCTGCACTGGGATTTCATTTCTTTGGCTTTGTTTGTATTTACAGACCCACACATAGAAAAAGAACAAGCTGAGCCTGCAGCAAACAGACTTCAGATGGCCTGTGAGGCCTTTGGTGATGGGACGTTACCTCAGCTTCAGTCTGTAGTTTACAAGGTACCCTGAGGCATGCTTGTGTTTTTAAAATATCAATAGCTGAACATCAGAGTCATAGAAAAACAGAGCATAATGCTGTTTCATTGTATCAGTTCAAAGATGCAAAAGTCCAGCTCTGGTATTCTGAATTATATTTTGTGTTCCTCTTTCCTCAGCTGGAAACAAAGTTCAGAGACCACACCAACAAGACAATGACAGAGCGGGAGGAGTCTTTCAGCTGTGTTGTCAAATTTGCAAGCACCAACCTCCTGGAGTCACTCAGACACTGTGCATCTTCAGGTACTAAGAATTTCTGAAATAATTCAGTAAAACAGTTAATACTTTTGAATGCTGCATGCTCCTTGCAATTCCATAAATGACCACAGGAGGGCACAATCACACTCTAGAGGTTAGATCATGAATATGTCATGGTGGGTGCACTGGAGGTGTGAGTTTCTAATGAGGTGTTTTTCTGAGACATAGATAATTGTGATTACAGGTTGGATTTTTTAAAAGTTGGTTTAACTAATTAACTAATCTAAGTAACTAATTGAATGTATTTTTATATTTTACAGGAATTGCCTCCACCCCTGTCACACCTCTGCTCTCATCTATTCTCCAAAAAGGAAGGAATTATTTTGTCATCACAGACAATGGCTCTGGTCCCTCCACACAAACACAGCAACCACAGAACTGATGGGCAACAGACTTGATTTAAAGGACTCAGTGTGGCCCACTTTTATTTCACTTCATCCAGTCCACACATCTCTTGCTTTTACCATTCTATCATTGATATCCTTAATAACATGTCTTCAGAAGAGTCATGGCTTCCTGGCTTCTGATTCTGATTTATGATTCCAGTCATGTCCTCTTCTGTCTTAATGTGCTTCTAGTTGCACACATGTCGGTAGTTTTCAATAGATTGTCATTTTATCCTCTTCTGTTTGTAAATATTATACTGTCATCAGTCCAAATTGAATATAAAAGCATGTTTTTTTAATATTCTTGAATTTTTGTATCTTGTCTCATGAGATCCCTTCTTAACACAACTGTAACTGTAACTACCTTCCTAACAGTAACTGTAAGAGACTGGGTACAAAAGTCCAAAGTCTAGACAAAGCTAATATGAGGCTTCAGCAGTTTGTGTTAGCCCAATGAAGTTGGTATCTTCACACTGACTATGGCCCATTATTATTATTATTATTATTATTATTATTATTATTATTATTATCATCCTTTAGATCTGTGATGCCACCCAAAAGCTACGGCAAAAAGCAAAACAGATCTTTTTGACTGAAGCATTTCTTACATAAAATTGCCTATGTAAGAATAAACCATGAGTGGGACATTTCATGGTGCTTTGTAATGGGGACACTTTCTAAATTACAGAAAGGCCAATGTTTAGATGAAGCTCTTCTAAGAACACTCTCTGTTTTAATATCTGCTACAACCCACAATAGCCTGTGTATGGTTTGAACAATTAATACCTCAAAAGCTTTCTGTGTGAGACAAATTTATACTGTTTTAACTCAACACTTTGGGTTGCAGCAAGAAAAAGTTCACCTAAAGATGACAATTCAGTCATCTACTCACCCCCATGCCTATACAAAGTTGGGTGAAGTTTGGTCATTAACAAAATATTTCTGGAGCGTCACTGCAAAACAGTGTTGTAGCATTCTCTCAAAAACTGAAATAAATAAGGCCTTTTCAAATCAATTTAGGATCTCGGAACTTCCTGAGACTAGCTGTATGAAGCCATTTCATGTTTTTTCTTCTGGTTAGAAGTCCCCATATAGTTTAGTTGTTTTGGAAAATGGTGCAATGCTGTTTTGCTGTGAAGTTTTTTGGGAGAACTTTTTCTATAACGTATTTATAAGGTACAGCAAAGCCTTTTAAAAATACTATCACCGCACCCAGACACAGGCATATACATGTTTACTATTATTTTAAAAAGTTAGTAACCCTTATTTTGCTAAACGGAAGTAGTATAGTACTACCGGATGTGACGTAGGGCTAAACTGCCCTAAACGTCTTGGTGGAAGGTGGCACAGCAGCCTTTCAGGCAAAGCTGAGGGACGTTATGTCACTGCTCATTCAATGCTGCTTCTGGGGCTCTCTGCCAAACACAGAATGGACTGTCAACACAGAAACATGGCTGCCTCTGCAACGGGTAAGGTGAATAACAGAGATAACGCTGCTGCGGACAGTCAGAAATGTCACGGAGAGTCTCTGTCGCAGTCACGGGAAATAATCAAACCCACCATCACGGAGCTGACCAAAGAAGTGAGGACGAACATCCTCTGCACCGTGGAAGGATGTGGCAAGATTCTCCCCAACACACCTGCATTGAACATGCATCTCGTTAAGTCACACAGAATAAAGGTAAATAAAGGTCTTAAGGTCTGTTTAATGCTCATATGGTTTAGGGGTGTAACCTAGGTAACTGCAATGCTAACTCGGCTAACTCAGGATCGTGAAAACACTGTCGTGGAAAACGCAAGTCATCCGTAACAACTTCGTTTTTAGCAATAGTAGTGATGCTTCGCGAACACGACGTTGGGTAAAAGTTCACCTAGTTTTTCTTTTTTAAAAAATGTGTTTGAAGCTCGCTAACATTTATCTAACTAGTAACGTTAACCGGTAAGTTAGGCGAGCTAGCTACCTTGTAATTAGCCGCTGATGTCATCAATGAATGACTTTGATCGCACGTGATGACGGATTCTAACTGCAATTTATAATCATACACATCCTTAGATTTCCTCTACTGGACTATTTGTAGTTGTTAGCAGAGATAAGAGGAATATCTCATCTTAGGGATACTTCTGTTTTTATCATCGTGACGTTATGATCTTTTTACCACAAGTGATATTCATTGTCTCATATTCATTCAGTCTATTTCAAGGACCGAACAGTCAGCAAAGTGGAGGCAGTAACAGCATTTGGACTAAAGACTACTGTGGACCCTGGTTCTGGTGTTGTCACCGCGTTGGGCTCTTTCGTGGGAGGCAGCAATTCACTGTTTCCCCCCCATGAATGAAGTTCTTTGCTGGGAAAGGCTGCCTTTTGTCCTGCAGTAGACTAAGCTCTTTGTTAGGAATAGGTGAATGTTAGAATTTGAATGAGCTCTTAGACGTAGTCCATGTGGCCCTGCCAGAAGAGTGTTTAAAGGCCCCACCATATGCATTTGACAGTTTAAGTCTTATTTAGTCAGTCATGATTTAATATAGACCTGTTTTACTTCTATGCTCTATCGTTACAGGTGTAAACAAACAAAGATACGGGAAACTAAATAGTTTATGTTTGTCATTGCCCATTTTTAATCCTTCTTGAGAGTAACGGCAGATTCAAATTGAAGGGGGGTCCGTATCTACATGACACTGGGTGCAGGCAGGACAGGGGAGATCACAGTAGATTAGAACAAAAATCAATATTCCAGCGCACGCTAGGATACGATTGACAAAATTTTATATATAATATGAATAGTGTCAGTGATATATTTCTAGTTGGTATGATGACAAAGGTTTTTAAAGGTCTTTAAAGGTGCATTATGTAAGAATTGGCCACCTGTCGAATTCATATTCAAAACAAATAGGGGGCAGTGTACTGTATCACCAGAGTAACCACTAACTGTAGCTGCCAGTAGCGAGTTAGCTCAGTTAGCCATGCAGCTAGTGGTCCGGACCAGAACTCAGAGAATAGGGGAGTGTTGGTGTTTACACTGTTAGCACAGGAGCTCTGGACCAGGGGGGGCTGGGGCTAGCTAGTTTAACCTTACTTTAAAACTATTATTTTGTTCAAATTCTGTTGCTAATCTTTGTACATTTTTCAATTTTTTCCTCTAAAATCTGTACATATTGCATCTTTAAATGCTGTAAGAGCTCACACTATGCTTTGTCATCTGCATTATTCATGAAGTTGGACTGTAAGACTGAGGCATGATGTTGGACGCCATATCTGTTTCTATTACATCCACTTTAACGCTGCTGTAGCTCAACTGCATCATCGCACAGGAGTAATGTATTTGCTGATGACTCTCTCTACCTGATCATGAAGACCGATGCATTTAATTTGAGCGCGTTCAGTCGGCCCAGTTCAGACTCCTTTCATATGTTTAATGTGACTGTTACGGCTTGGCTCGTGGCCGTCTTCCTGTCCACATCACTTACCTCAGCCCGGCAGTAAGAAGGAGCAGAATTGGACAATTAGTCTGACTTATCACGATAAAAATTGCCACTTAAAATGCTGTGGATTGACCCTGGTGTTGCAACGACGATGAGTCTGTGCTTGCTCCCTCATTTTGCTCTCAGCCAGAACACTGACTGATGGCAAAAAACGTCTTGACATGACTCAGACTTCAGCCAAGGAACAGATAATGTAGCTGAAGCCAACTGCCAGAGCGTTCATTGTTAGCAAAATGTCTGTTAATGCTAACTCCTCATGATGAGCCAGAGGGTGTTTGTCAGCTCTGGCTGTTGTGCTCCCTCCAGTGTTACAGCAGATGGAGGTGACCTTGACCACTAGAAGGCTGCAGTATTTATGACCGTTATGGAGCATGATGGTTTTGTCTGTTTTCAGTATGCAGGGTACATTCACTCTAGTTGCTGTTATCTGCGATAAGTACGCTATTCATCGACTTTGAATATACAACGTGCCGACAGCTGCTTTAGCAAGTCCGCCTGGGGACCTAATGAGGAGGAGGAGGAGGAGTGGTACATCACTGTTAAATCCTGTGTACTACCAGGCTCATTATTTCTCTGTTATGTAAAGCAAGCTCTACTGTATGAGGTTATATAATATTTACCTATACTGATTAAGAAAAGCAAGGAAATGCACAGCCATCACCTCTATTTTCTGTAGGCATAATAATGATGCCTTTGAAATATGAGTAAAACATTTGCACAAAAGATACCTTTTTGTATTTTTTAGGTGTACAGAGTAGTTGACACTTAGTGCCACTTAAGCAGTTTCTCTAAGATAAATTGTAGGTCAAGTAAAACGTCAGATCATCAGTTAAAATCTTGATAGTCAGTCACAAGGTAAACCTGTTAGACTGCTAACTTTAAACTTTGCTCTATCTCTTAAAAGGCTTGAAAGCACTACAGGCCCTTCTGTTGGTGGCTTATATTTGTGGCGATTTAGGAATTTACAATAGTCAATATCACTCACTGTACGATATAACGATATGATATATAATCTACAATGCAAATATCCCTCTGCTTTGTCCTCTCTTTTTGTCTCTTTTCACTGGCATCGTCACCCTCAGGATGGTATGGTCAATCCCACGGTCAGAAAGGACATGAAGGGCTCTCAGAAGCTCTACTGCTGTCCAATTGAGGGTTGTCCCAGGGGACCAAACAGACCTTTCTCCCAGTTCTCCCTGGTTAAACAAGTAAGCCTTTTCCCAATACCCTGTAACCTTTCTGTGCAATCAGTGGGATAAATTTATGTGGTGTCAGTTTTGTGGAGTAGCTCGTAATGTATTATTCAGCACCAATTATCTTACAAAAATCAATTTTACAGGAGCGATGTAACACTGAGTTTATCTACTTTTCTATGGCCTAGTGTCGAGCAATACAGAATATGTTTGCAGGATTTGTTAGCCTTCTGCTCAATAAAATCCTCTCACATTGCTAGCCTCTAACCTCTTTCCTATATGGTGACATGGATTTAAGTTTTACTGCCACCCTACAGTTTCTGGATGATTTAAATTCTCTTCACTTGCAAGATGTTAAAGAAGTTTACTTACTTAAAACCAAACAGAACCTGTGCATAACTATAAAACATTCAGTTACAAAAAAACTCTTTGTGTTTCTTTCCACCCACCATTAGCATTAACATTTGTTCTCTTATTATCAAGATCTGCAAAACACTGGGAAAAATGCCCTAATTTCCCTTTTTTTCCTAAATGATACAGTGGACTGTGGCTATTTTTGGATCACTAGACAAGAAAGATTCCTGTCGCTTTGATTATGTTTCTTAGTTTCCTGTGAGGTTTTTAATGTTGTATTTTTATTTTAAACCTCTACATTCTTTAAGTTGGTAATGATGTTAAAAAACTTGTGTTTAAAGCAATCGTATTCTAATGATCTGTTTCATTCTAGCACTTCATGAAGATGCATGCAGAGAAGAAACACAAGTGCTTCAAGTGCAACAATGGCTACAGCACGGAGTGGGACCTTAAGAGGCACATAGAAGACTGTGGGAAGACTTACCACTGTACATGTAGATGCCCCTATGCTAGCAGGGCCGCACTACTCTCACATATCTACAGGACAGGTCACGAGATTCCTACAGAACACAGGCATGTACATGTTTGACCTAGAGTGATTTTTATTGTTTCTTTCATTTGGCTAAAAAATAATTCTTACTGATTTGTTTTGTTTCAGAATTCCTCCAGTAAAAAAGCGAAAGATGGAGAAACTGTTGAGTGGTTCTGAAAAGGTTAGGATCAATGAGCCGACCTGTCAGGTCATGTCTGCCAGTAAAGAGCTGACAGAGACTGCTCTCCCTTGTGACACAACAGTTCACAGCCCAGACTCAGTCAATCAGAACTCAAACCCCCGTAGGAGCCTCCAGAAGTTACTCCTACCGAAACCCAAGATGGCTTTGGTCAGCGTTCCTGTGATGCAGCTTGCCCACCTGCCTGTCCTTCTTCCGTCTACAGAAAGTGGAGCTCTGAGGTCTGTAGTGCTGGCAGTGGACAGCCAAGGCTCCGTCAGCACCCTTCAACTCCTGCCACAGGCCACGGGAGCTGTGGTACCCCAACTTGATGCTAAGAGTTTGGTTTTCAAGGACAGCATGCCATCTTCCCGCTCTAGCCTGGGGCTCATTAGCACAGGAGTGCAGGTTAGTCTGGACCCTGCAAGCACAGAAGATACAGCCAGCAGCCCGGCAGGACAGCGAGGAAGAAGCACCTCCACCACCATTCAGACGGACAAATCGTACTTGTCAAAAATGCCCGCAGGAGTGGGGGTTGGGGAGGGAATAGGCTTGTGCTCTGTAGGTGAGTCCTCAGTATCGTCCTGCTCCCAAACAGACATCAGCGTGAGTGCCCAGGTCCTCCTGCCGGTCAGTGTTGAAACCCAGACATTCTCCTCCCGGGCCAAAGTCACATCCTCTATAGGAGCTCAGACAGACAGCCAGTGCATGAGCCAAACTCCCTGCTCCTCCTCATCTGTGCCCCCCTACAGAACCAGGCAGACACAGACATACTTTGCCATGCCACAGTCAGAGGAGAAGGCTCAGGACCAGGCTATCATGTGCGCTGAACTATTTGGCAGCGACTCCCTTAGTGTCTCCACCCAGACAGCTCTGGACATGGATGACACCCTCACTGCAGCAGGAAGCAGTATATATGGGGACTCGAAGTCAGCGGGTGGTATGTGTTTTGGGGCGCAGACAGATGACCTCAACTCAAACAATATGGCAGACAACCAGACCCAAACAATGACGTTGTTGAATGACCTAGAAAACATTCTGTCTGACAGCATGTCGGGCCACCAGGTGCTCACAGAGGCCTCCGCAGGCTGTGGGTCAGGTCTGGGCTCTGTTCAGGAGCAACCCAACGGCATCGACTTTGACTTTGAAGAGTTTCTCAATGCTGTGCACATCCAAACACAGACAGAGGAGAGCGAGCTGGGAGGACTGGGTGGTGACACGCCACTGGAGTCTCTGGACATCCAGACCCAGACGGACTTTCTCCTGATGGATGAAGTGGACCAAGGACGAACCCAAGCTAGCGACTTGGAGCTATTTGATATTCAAACTCAGACGGACCTCAATTTCCTGCTGAGCGCCGGAAGCCACATGCCCCTGAGCAGCATCCTACGACACTCAAGCTTTTCCATGAGCACAGAGTCCTCAGATACTGAAACCCAGACTGATCTCCCTTCATTTGCCACAGGCCTCTCTGCTCAGACCCCCGTCACTCAGGGTGAGCACGGAAGGCTGCTGAACAGCACGGAGACCCAGACTGTGCCCAGCCAGGCAGAAGGCCTGGGACACCTCTTCCTGACGAGCAACGAAACACAAACTGTCATGGATGACTTCTTGTCAGCAGACATGGCGTGGAACATGGAGTCCCATTTCAGCTCTGTGGAAACCCAGACGTGTGAGGAGCTCTGTGCTCTCTTTCAGCAGCCTGAGAAACCCAACAGTTGAAGCCCTCTCAGCGTAAGATTTTGCAGTACCAGTTTCTCATGTCTGCTTCCTGTGAGAGGAATCAGTCTACGCTGTCCTCCAGCGGACCACAGTCTTGGCAGTAAGAAGTCTGCGAAAAATGTCTTTGAACATTCCACTGGAGACGTCATGTCCAGAGCCTTTCCAGGTATACTGCATATCCTGACAGCTCAGCTGCACTTTATTAGCTCAATGGGCATGAATTATAAGCTCCTGTGACGGTTTACATATTTATTTGCACATAAAGTAACATATTGTATGTGTCTTGTCTGAAATGCCAGTTTACTTCTTATACATTTCAGTGTACAACCACCATGACTGGTTTTCACTGTTTGGTCTTACTTGCAGTTTAAAAATGACTCGAAACATTTCATCACTGTTAGATCTGCACTTAAAAGGGATGACATCTTTAGATGTGTGCGGCTGTCATGAAAAGGCTTTAAAAAAATGGTTACCAATATATAACAGCTTTCTGATGTGCATATACTGCATGAAACAATCTCATCTAAGCTGTACAGCAAACAACACTGTGCGTATAGTGTACGTATCTTTGGAAATGTGCATGAAGCCTTCACTTGGTCAGCAGTACAGAAGCATTAAAATATCTATTCTCAGCTTGTGTATCCGATGGCTGCCTTTTTTGATGTCGCCTTGTCAGTGGCAGCAAAACTATAAACTCTCAATTACATCCTGTAAGCTTTGCAGCCAGTGGAAACTTGTGCAGTGAGAAACCGCTTTATGAATCAGCTTTATGTTTTCAAACATAAAAACCCACAAAGCCTTTCAACAGTGAACAAGGCTTTGCTCAATGCCGTTGAGATGCATCTCTGACACATACCGTTACTCTTACAGACGTGTCACAAATAAAAAATGAAATGTTTGTCTTGTCAGTCGTTGCACATTTTTCATTGAAATGTGATTGTGAAGTTTGATGTCGTGTAAACAGTTTTTTTTTGTGTCTGGGTCTCTATAGCTAAGCAGTCAGGTTAAGTCAGTAAGCAGACTAGGCTGTCGTCGTCTTTGACTTATTCATTAGCTGGGTGTAAGTGTATACAGTAGCAGCAGTACTCAGTGCTGTAGTGATCCAGTGATGTTACTGTACAGAAACACATAGTGGATTAGAGCAAGGATTAGCATAGAGTTGTTGTATGTATTCGCCACCTGATTTTGACTGAAAGGAGTCCTGTTTTATATCTTCTGTTTATAATCGGCAGATTTCCACGCTTTAAAAATTGGCCAGTATTTTAATTTGTTCAGTTTCTTTCTCTTTTCCCAGCTACTTAACTTTTGATTATATTGTTCACTTCACTGTTGCACTGAGTTACCTCATGAAGCACAGGCACCACATGCAGTATGTTCTACTAAGGAACCCTAGAGCTATCGGCCTTGATTATTTGTGAATTTTGTTACGTTGGTGCCTTAACCCAAGTATTAGCTTTAGTTCTGTTAAAAACAATTTGCTGCTTCTTTATCTTCGTTAACAGAATCACACTCGAATATGTTTTGGAAAACGAACAAACACTGAAAATTGTCAGAATCCTTTCGGTCTTTGCTTTGCATGTTTAATCCATCCTGTATTTGTATTTCTATCATGACTGCATGAACTACTGGAATGTCCCTAATGGTTCTCCATAGTTTCTATGTAAAAGATTTCTGTTCTGTCACTTGAAATTAATGCTATGCAGCATTTTATCGTAGAGGATTTCTTTCACTATTTTTATGGACGGATGGTTAATTCTGTTACAGTTAGTACTGTAGATGAAGAATGTACAGAACATGACACTGTGCCCAAGTATAACATGCTCTATATTTTGCACCACATCTAATCAGTTAAAGGATAATTTCCCTCTGTTGATAAAGATTTTGACACTCATGTTAAATTTCAACATTTCTTGTATTGAGATTAGTACTTCTAGTTTGTGGTTCTTGAATTCAAATAGAGCACAGCTGCTCTCTGCTTGTTTAGTGGCACAGGGAAACGTGTTGCTTCAAACAGAACTATGTGTAGAAGCCTCGTCAGTCTCAAGTTTCAGTTACAGTTACAGTGCTTTATTTTTCTCTCTGTTGGGAGTGCATGCTGATACTTTCCCAGCACAAAAAAATATGTTTTAGCAGAATTTGAGTTTCTGTTGCCTCTATGTGTAGAGTTAATGGCTGCCTTGATTAATTGTTAAAGCTACACTACAGATGTTCCTAATAAACTGCTGGAAAGTGTTGATTGTGTTCCTTGTCATTTATTACATATCATCAAATTACAAACGGGATTCCTCTTTTCACTTTGATGCTGTTTCCTCTAATGCTGATTTCTGGCTTGTGCTCCATATAGCAACAAAACAAATCAGTTTTAAGTAACCATTTTATTTTACATGCACATTCAGGTAAGACAAAAGATAGTGTCAAATTAGGTTAACACCACTGCCCTCATGACGACAGAACAATCCCACTAAGCGGATTATTTTTGTATGATACAGGGCAGCTAAACAACAAAGAGGTAGTATAACAAAGCAAAGTAACAAGATCCTCCCAGTTGTGAATAATGTTACAGCACTAATTGGCTGGCCTTTAAAGGCCAACATGACACAGTATGTTCAGGGATCTCCACACAATGCTGCACTGATGACCATTAAACATAAGCCAGACCCCATCCACAATCACAAGGAATCACCTACTGACTGATAAAAAACTTTTTATACAATTAAAATTGACAGAGCAGGTGCAGTAGTTTGGCAACAGTTTGTATCATTATCATTTATAGTCACAGGCTACAGTGCAATACTTAAGGGGAGACACTACAGGGGAAAACACCACTTTTTCATGCAGTGGTTACTTTAGTTACTTTTGAGACTAAAGAAAGAAAAGGGGCAAAATAGGTGCTTATTTTAGTTCATATTTTGGTTCTTTAAAACTTGAGAATTAGCACATATATAATGCAGTAGCTTAGTTTGCATATTTAAACAGACAATCTAAGAGTTCTTGGAATAAAAAATAATAATTTTCTTAATGCAAGTAATTAACTAGGGAGGTTTCATGGTGATATTTGTTAAACTTTTTACCTTATTGAACATTTAGAACTTTAAATGATATGTACATTTACAATACATATCTTTGAAGGCCACTTTCTAAAAAATTGATTTTTGTCACACTCCGAGCCGTAAATCTCCACTTCAGAAGCACATGTAAACACCACACTTCCAAGTTTTATTCCATTCTATATTCTGAAGGTTTTTACGGAGGGCTTTATTCATATACATGTGTACATGTGTCATTCATAGCCTGATTTGTATAATATCCTGTCCTGTAAACATGGCAATTTTGACTTTATCTTATGTTCCAAGTTCCGTTCTGGAAATGTTTGTAAACCAGTGCATTTTAAATACTTAATGCACATTTGCGTATTTGAAATATACAATTTCAGAAAACTTGTAAAACAAAAGCAGGTGTCTTAATGTACGTAATCATCTGGGGAAGTTTCATGGTGATATCTTTTTACCCTATTCACCTGTAGTGTCTCCCCTGAAATTGTGACACAATTGAAGTTAAAATAGGGTTGAAGTTAAAATAGCAGAAAGTGCGAGGCAGGCACACGGCCATGCTTCTTATGAGGTAGTTGAACCACTGCTAGGTAACTAGAGCAACAAGAACTCATCAGAATGAAATAAAGGCCCAAATGACATACAGAGCTTAACATTTCAATGGTTATGGTTAACTAACTATTTTGATGGAAACATTGTATGATGCAAGATAAAAACAGGTTGTTTTTACTTGGATGAACCTGAGAGTTAATAATTATTGCATACATCATCAGCAGCCAAGTTAAACATTTATTTCACAGCCCTCATACAGCTTGACAGTACACACAGTCTTACTTGGGCGCAGACGGACTTGTGCACCTGCTGCAGTGCCTGAGTGTTTGAGATTCCTGCCCATCGAGAAGCTTGTGCGGTGCGCTGTGTCACGTTTGGAAGACACAGGTACTTGATACCTCTTGGGGAGTGAAACACTTAGATCAGAGAACAAGTGGGGGTTATGCTGACATGTCCGGTACTTGGAGGTCAGGTTAGCAACAGGGTCCACTCTTGTTCCTCTTGTCCCGCCCTTCTGATCAAACATGAAACAGTTTTCCTCTATGGTTTCTCCTTCTGGAGCCCTCTTGCCACTGACTCTCTGAGGACTCAGATGTGGTGATTTAATCGGTGGTAAGAATGTGAAGTTTTTAATAGGGACCACTGCATTATTAGGCCTATGGTTGTGCTTCTGTAGCTTAGTGGGCCTGTTCGGCAAAGGACTCTCTGTGAGCATCCCTTCCTCCTCTATCTTCTCTTCCAGTAAGAGATCTGACATGGCCTTCTGCATTGCATCGAGGACAGGCCACTCTGAGGCATCTTTCCCCAGACCTGCCTCAGCAGTGTTACTCAACAATCCCGTGTGCTGGTTTACTGGCATGGATTTCTTAAAGCTGTTGCGTGGGCCCACATGAGACTCACAGTGGTGCTCTGCAGTGCTAAATGAGCTGTCTGCATTAGGGACTTGTGGGTCAACAGACAAGGGGGCCGGGCTGTCAACCTCCTCATGCTTTGGTTTCTTGTATCTCTTCTGAGTCACGAGTATGCAGCTCAGTGGGGCAACTCTGGCCCAACCTTTGACCTGTTTTAAATGAAATATGATATCAGTATAAAAACAATAAATGAAAGAATTAGAGTGCCAAGTCAATATATATTCAAATCAAAGTAACGTAATGGAAATTATGCCAATTGTGTTACTAGGGCTGCACAGTTAATTGAAATATTCTCAAAATCGCAACATGGCCAAGTGCAATATCCAAATCACATAAGCTGCAGTTTTTTGATAAATGTAAAATGTGTAACAAAACATCATTACAATGAAGTACTGTAGTGCCGCAATGTGTTGTTCTGGCCTACTAATCTTGCCCTCCAGATGTTAAGAAAACATGTTTGTTTGGTACAGAGACAACAACGATCATCACGATTGTAATAGTTTTTTCAGTGAAAATGAAAATTTGGTTCCAAAAACGATGATTCCCACTAATCATAATTCACACTGCAGTCGTTATATCTGTCAAAATAGCCCCAAGATGATTGTTTTTATCATGTCGTGCAGCCCTATTTGGTACCAATATCAAAAAAATACTATACAGATCAACAGGTGACGATATAATTAATCAAAAATTCATGCACAGATCTTTTGTACAGTTGTTCCTCTCATTTGAGAAAGTAGATTAAATCATGCGGCCACTTCATTACAACCCAACCTATGATGACGATTCACAATTATTTTGATGTTTCTATTATTTTCAATGTTGTCATTATTATTACTTTATTCATTATTACTCAAAATTTTGATTTATGATTATGCATGTATCTTCCTGTTGTAACATTTGGATATGTAAGACCTCATAAATATTGTAACATCTTGTAAAGGACGACGTTAATCTATGTCTGATGTAAAAGGGGACTCAAAACAAAATAAAATTAAAAAAAACAAGTTAATGAAAATCATGTTGGTGCTGTGACAGAGGACACTTATCAACATGTGCCACTGGTACAACCTACTTCAGCTAAATCAGATAAAAGCAGGCAGTAAACAGCTTTGCAGTAAGAAGATATTCATTCACTTACAGCTTCTTGCCAAACAGAGTAACAGTGATACTCATGTGGCTCCAGCTCTTTCAAGAAGTCCTCCTCACTGATGTCAAGGAGGGCATCAACTTGTGTCCTATCTGGTGTCTGGCAAGGAGGCTGCTCCCCTGCTGCGTCCTCCTCCTGTGCTGGAAGCTGCTGGTCTGACCCACTCACAGCTGTGTGGTCCACTTCTTCTGAGGTCGCCATTATGAAGTTATCTCTTTCACTTCATGGTGATATCTGGGGGAAAAAAAGAGTTAACTAAGAAGAAGCTAGGCTAGCTACATTGTTGAGTCACACAAACTCAACACACAATGGACTCACTTCACTCACCAAAAGGAACTAACACGAGTCCCTGCAGCATTTTAAACGTGTTGGTGTTTTCATTCCCATACCCGCTGCTGCCTTTCGTGCTACTTTCCTCTCTGGTCGACACAGTCTTTTTTCCCAAACACAAGTGCTGGAGGGGCGAATGCCTTCGGAGACGAGCTGCAACGCCGTCGTCGTAGCAACCCGTAGAGGCTGCAGCGGAAGCCGTGACGTAGCGGAAAGGGGCGGGCCGACGCGTCTGATCCATTATGAATTATTACATCTCTGTTATGCAATCCTATAATTCTTAATTTACACGCTAAACCCGCGGTAATCCGGTGATTTACACACCGTGGGAGAGAGTAGGCTACAGTGAAGTTGAATAGAGGCTTGTGATAAGAAACGGTAAAAAAAAATAAAATAAAATAAAATAAAAAATGACAGAAAATTGAATTAAAGTGTGGTGAAAATGTGTTTCATGCTTGTCTATCAGGGTCGCAGTAATGCTACGACGCGGAGAAACAAAAGGGGAAGTTAACCGGTTCACACAAGTGAAGAAGGAAACCATTTTGGTCAGCTGGAACGTTGTGTTCTGCACGTAGACGTCAAACTGCGCGCTCACATCAGCTGTGTGTGCGCGTGTGCGTGCGTGTGTGTGTGTATGAGAGAGAGAGAGAGAGCAGCATGTTCCTCACATGAACACGGAGATGTGATGGTCGCTGCTCAGAGGGAGGTGTTCGGTTTTTTATCCCTTTTCTAACAAGCGGTCGGAGGGTCACTGTATGTTCTTCAAAAGCCGGTACATCACACTTCGCTGGCGCACATCAACATCACAGCTCGGGTTTATTGGTCCAGAGTCGGCTTGTGACGCGGCCGGTGCACCTATCCGCGAGGGGGACCGCTGACACCTGACGGCTCCATCTCCGGACACGCGCCGGTCTTTCCCATCACGACCACTTCGGCTCTGCAGTGCGGGATCTGCTGCGTTTTATGGAAGCGGAGTCTTCTTCGCGCACTGTCGTGGTCATGCTGCCGCCAAAGAACTGCCTGCCGAGGAACTACAGCTGCATAGCTGGACTGTTCGGGAGCCTGGCAGCGGCGAACCCGCGGCTCGAAGATGGGGAAGATTTGGAAATAATGAATGGCACCTGTGAGCCCGTTGAGAACACCGTCGTGGACGAGAGACCGCGGGGCAGGGAGCTCTTCCTGAAGCCTCCACAGAGTCCCAGCCTGCGTCGGAGATGCAAGTCGCTGCCCACGCCCACGGAGAGAGCAAAGTTAGAGATCTCCCGCAGCAGGAGTCCTACCAGTGAGAAAAAGGTCCGGTTCGCCGACTCCCTGGGTCTGGAGCTCATCTCAGTGAAGCACTTTGATGACACAGATGAGCCAGAGGTGCCGGAGCGCATACTGGCAAAACTCCCCAAAGGACCCCTCCACCTTAATCACATGGAAACTAAATTCCCCCGGGGTCCATCACATTCTGTGTTCATGGAGTTGCAGTTCACCAACCCAGGCACACTCCCCGGCTTTGAGCAGAAAGTGAGGGAGGTGAAAGTCATGCTGGAGAGCGTGCAGGCAGACGAGTTCAGCCTCTCCGGGTTCGTGCGCGTGTTGAATCTGGCCTTTGAAAAGAGCGTCCATTTGCGCTATTCTCTAAACAACTGGATAACATTCATGGACAGTTTGGCGTCCTATGTCCCCAGCTCCAGCGACGGTGTCACTGATCAGTTCCGCTTCAAGGTCGTCATGCCCACCTACCTCGACAACGGAGGCACACTGCAGTTCGCAATTAAGTACTGTGTCGGCGGGCAGGAGTTCTGGGACAATAACAATGGGAACAACTACAAAGTGCGGCGTCACCGGTTCAAGATGTCCCCACCGCGGGAGTGGGAGAATGGATGGATTCACTTTATCTGAGCCCTGTCGTATGCAGTGGGCACACTGCGTGCGTAATTTGCGCGTAATTGATCCCCGGGTACCTTAATTCTGACTGTAGCCTGTTAAAGATTATTTTGTTCAGCCATTGTCAGCTACACACTGAAAACGACTTCCCACAGTAAATCAAATATTTGGTAACAGATTGAGTGTATAAGCCCTTGGATACAGGTGCCTGATGTGGGATGCTGTTAGATAATTTGCCTTGATGTCAGGGCGCTGTACAGCTTGGTGCCCTTTGGGAGGGCATGTTCACGTTATGTAATGTTGAGACACGTGCCACGGAAAACGTGCCGGGCAATGCCGACCTCAGGCATCACTGTCCCTTTCGGGAGATGCGGTCAATTTGTACATTGGTGTGGGAGAATATTTAAATTATCGGTTTGGTTTTGCATGTGCGCAAAAATGTCGGCTTAACGGGAAGAACGAAGCGTCACATCTTGGCTGGTGTGAACCTATAGGCTGGGGGGGGGACACAACGTGTTGCTGAGACGACAGACAGACAAATGCGGCAGGTTTCATTCAAGAAAATTCAGTGTTTAATTTCCCACTATCATGGTAGTGAAAATGCCTTATTTTAAGCCATGATGTGGGACTTTGAATGTTGTACAGTATTTTCTTCAGTAGGCTTGAATAGATTATTAGATGGTCATCATCATTACACTTCTGTTTTAAAATAAGGCACTGGGAGTGAGTTAGTGTCCATTACCTGTGGCCTTCCAATCCAGGGACATTATACTTAGTCATGAATCTACCTTTCAGCCATACATTTGCACCAATTGTACAATTTGTACTAATTGTAAAAATGATTAATGAAAGTATTTTTGACTGATTCCAAAATCAAGTAGGGCCTCACTAAAATCAGAAGACGATGAACGCCAGAAGTTTACTTTTCGAAAAGTGTCCCCAAATTAAAACTGCATCATTCATATTCCATCAAATCACGAAAGCTATACTGTGCTGAGATAGGAAGTTTTTCTGAATGGACCCCTTGAACGTGGTTGTTGTCCCCCCACCCCAAGGAAAAGCAATCTGGTAGCTTTTTGCAAGGTTAAATTTACCTCAGATGACTGGACTCTTCTTCAGGTCGATCGTTATTTTCAAAGCATTTTTTTATTCCAACGCAGAGAAGTGTTTCTGTACGTTTACAGATTGAAAACACAGCGCTCATTCATTTCTGAGGGCCCGATTGCACTGTGTAACTCGAGTTTTTCAGAGCAGTAGACAAAGTAGCATTACTATCACACCACACGACTGTGTTTAACCGGCACCTCTCCTCAGTCACCACTGTGCAAGACTAGTGCTGCTCCTGACACCCCAAGTGTATTGAACCACATGACCGGCTGACATCTCCATCCTTAGATGGCAAACTGTTGCTGACTACTTCATTTCCGTACCACAAGCCTTGATGTATGTTACACTCACAGTCCTCTCCAGTCATCAGCTAACATTAAAATCTATGTTCTTTTATTAATTCATTCATCCAGACACGCTCTCAATCATTTCTTATCATTAACGCTGTGTTTATGGCAAACCGGCTTGCATGTTGTAGGCAAATGAGTTTTCCTAAATGCAGGCGCTTTTTTAAAATTACTTGTATGATATTATCAATGTAGAAAGTTGAGGACTCCAGTTGAGCAAGCAGAGGAGAGACCGGCAGGGTGCTTTTAATTCCAGCACTCTGCCTGTAATCTGAACATCACTCTGTCCTTTGTTTACATCATCGGGGCCTCAGAGGGAGGCTCTCCATTTAATGAGGCCATCAGGTGGGGATGTGGATAAAGACTATTCCTGTAACCACTTAGTTTTTGGAGCAGCTCCACTGTGAATCCATCAGTGATGTTTATCTCTAAATCTGACACAGGTGTCGAGCATGACAAAATAGCTTTGCTGAAGTGAGTTGAGACCGGCACTGAATTGATATTTGCTTTCACCACATGTATCATGAACAGAGCTGCGTTTCTCTCACGTCTTTATTTAAATGCACTGTGGATGTAAAAGGTCCGGCCATCGCAGAGCTTATATTGTGTGTTATGTTGTTAGATCGGTGGCATATTGTCCGCTTTGGTCTGTGTACAATTTGTTCAAGCTGTCCATGCCATGTAATACCAGAAAGCATTCATTATCCAGGCTGAGACTACTGATTTGGGTACAAAGAGATGCATCAATAGCAATCAGTCGCTGCCAACACAGACTTTACTTTTACCATTTTTGTTTTAACATTTAACAGGATTTGCTGAAATAAGAACTGAGTGTACATTTGGGATTGCCTGACACAAATAACAACATGAACATGATGCTTTTTCCATCACATGTGACTCCACACCGCTGCTGTTATTGGTGCATCCCTCCCATGATGAAAATGAAGGGCTTCTGGTCTGATCTTCACCTCAATGTAAACATAGCATTTTGCATCAGAACTCACTGATATATAGATGTGTATGTAAATGTGTAAATGTTTCATATTGAATGTCTTCCTATTACTGTTCTATGGTGTGTGTATTTTGAAGCATCTTTAAAGCAGAACTGAGAGACGTGAAAGGGACAAGTTTGCTATGTGATGTGAAAGTTGGAAGATGAATTACGAGCCCAAACTAAAGCACACTTATTGCTAAATTAAATAATCGCGCTTTTCTTCAAGATCATTTAAAATAAGGCTGCTTGTCAAATTGGTAACACTGCTAACTGTGAGCATTTGTCTCAAAGTGACGTTGCAGACTTTTCCCTGAAATATGAACTATGTACCAACATGTGAGCTGTGTTTCTGAAATGAATATATTGGAAACCCCCTGTGCACAACTGTATATGTAAACTGCCTTACTCAAATATGAGATATAATAATAAGAGACGTGAAGCACAGATGGAAAAAGGCAAGTGCTCGTTGGTTAAGAAATAAAGTGATTTCAGATGGATGAAAACATGCGGACTGTAGAAGATGATGAAGGCTCATATCTGGGCAAGAGAGATCATGTAAAATGCACTTTGGCATTTGATAACTTTTATCAAGAGCGACTTATGATTGTAGCGAACAGACTGAGTCAAAGCAGGTCTAATGCACTTTGAGTGAGAACAAGGAAAGGGGCGGGGTTGCAAGTCACTATAAATATGAAAGCTTCTCCTGTGAATAGCTACTAATTGAAGATGTTTTCAATTCTTTGTTCTGTTGACTTCTCTTTTCTCTCACTGTGGAAAGCCTAATTCACTTCTGTCTTATTTATAACCATTGTAAGGCTGAATTTATTTCAGTGAGTTTTTTTTGGTTTTGTAAATCCTATGCAACCTCTTTTGTGTTGTAACATCTGCAGTCACCTGACTGTGTTCATCTCTACTGTGTGTTTTTTTTCTCTCTTTGCAGTGAATGTTAACCATGTTTGCATGTACAGCTCTAACATACCATTACATACGTTTAGTTTTTAATGTAACCAATATTTTTGTTAAAACAACGGTTAATAAAGGCATTTGTGATGGAAACCAAACACTCTGTCAGTGCCATGATCAAAAGTGACCATTTCTCCCTAATCATTGAACACAATCTGTTGCACTATTACAGTGTAATCACACCTATCGTTCCTAAATCTCTTATACTCGGGTAAAGCTTCACCGTTTCTGCTATGATAACTGACAACATAACTGTGATACACGTGCCTGCAGAGCTGTTCACATGTGTGTCCCCAAGGTGTCAAACCATTAGGTCAGCTGAACATCTCATTATCAAAGGGCTGCAGCCGGTCCCCATTCATGAAGCAGCACACTGCAGTGGGCTGAAGTCATCGCCATTATAGACACGGCTGCAGACATGTCCTTGAATCGATTGCAGTCTGACACCACGCCCCCTTTCCTGTTTATGAAAGGGAGGGGAGGGAGCTTGAAGCAGGAAGAAGTGCAGCAGAGCTGAGCAAAGGCTCAGCAACCAGAATATAAAGGAAATTACATATAAAGCTAATGAGATATAGTATGTTTGACCTTTTTTTCTACTTTTGGTTATGACCCCCAGTGTAAAAATGAGTATCATCAGTGGCAACTTAACAATAAACAGTTGCTTAAAGGTCATATTGATAACATGTTTATGTAGACAATTCTCTCTTTTTTTTAATAATACATCTACATAGCTTGTAGAAATGTGCAGAAAAAAGTATCTCTTTTCCTTAAAAACATTATTGTGATTTTGAAGTAATAATTTGGAAAATGTTTGTTGGGTCAAAATAGATTTTTTTGTTTACTTCTGTTTAAGAATGCTGACGGCTGGCGCCAGCTTCTAACAAGATTTGTGAGCCAAAAGTGTAACGCCGTTGGAAGCATGCGGTATCTGTCTTTTTACATTAGCGTTACCTAGCTAACATTAGCAATGTTAGCTACAACACACTAGCGGTGGTGCGACGTGAATGCAGTGGTAGGTGGAGATGGAATGCCACATTTAGTGGCTGAATATTATCATTATACCTTTATGTTATTTTCTGTTTGAACAGCAAAGACTTATTGTGTAGAGGATTTTTTTTTTTTTTTTAAGGGGCTCTATGTTACAATTTGTAGCAATTTACATGTATTAATCAGTTCTTTATTGGCTATATGTGCGCAGACGGTAAAAAAGAGACCTTCCCTGTCCCTCCCAGTTGCCTATACAAACCTGTGGAGTTGTTTAATGCTGCTGGACTGTGGATTTCTTTGTGAAGGACTCAGTCGGAGTTTCCGTGATAGTCCAAAGAATGAGACTTTAAAATGTTGGTTTAAAAATGGAGTCCGCTAACATGAGCTAACAACCAGCTTCCAGCACAACAACAGGAGTTCCACGGAGCCCCTTTAAGATGTGCCAACCACAATAGATCTTGACACTATAAAGCATCCTCATGCCTCGGCATCACATATGGCCATGCATACTCATGCTTACAATATGCATTGGTTCATAACTTATCAGTGGTGTAGTTCAATCACACACTTTCTGTTGTCATGAGAGTCTTTGGTTAGCAAATAGCAAAACACAATTGATTTAAAACCTCTTTATTTGTAAGAATAAATCACAATCGATCTCTTAATAGCATGAGTAATTCTTAGACAGGAAATAATAAGCCAGCTAGCATGCAATTAATCAAAGCCACAGTCTCCAGAGTCCATCAACAAAGCCTCCAACTCTTTCATTAACAGAATTAAATGGCTGATAATGGCGCTCTAACTCAATATGTTCTTGAACCTGGAGGTTTTTTGTTTGGAAAGGTGACACAATGACGTGTGCTGCATTTAAAGCTTTGTCCGTGCTCCTGTAGCAAGTGTACGTTTTTCATGGTGTGCATTGAGGGGGCATCTCTGTCAGATTAGGAACATGATCCTGCTTAATCTCCATGTAAACCTGAGGCGATGTTGACTGAGCGGTGTCAGCCCACAGTCAGAGGAAGTTGAGTTCAACTTTGTTTACTTTAGGTTGTGTTGAAGGCATCCAGACAGTTTGTAGCTGCTCTGCAGTCAGCATTTCAGCAACCATGTCAGTATGAATCCATATGGCCAGTAAATGAAAACCTGCTGGGAGATTCCAATTTAATTCTATAATTAGAGCAACCCAGCAGCTCGCTTGAAGTGGAAAAGCAGTTAATTCTCCTGATTTAAGATAAAGAGATTAAAAACGTCTAACGTCAGTAAGTGGTGAAGCAGGAAATTAAGATATGCACAGTTTGATTTGACTGCAGCGGGGCACATTTGTCTTTGACTATGGAAAGATACATTTGATATATATACATAAATATCAACCACAGCAAAATGTACTTTTTAGCATGAGTATTTCATCAATAATACCATCATATATGTCAGAAAAGTGCATGTGTCGTCATTGTCTATGTGATTACCAAGCGGCGGTAATCAGGAAGCACTGTCATGCTGGGCTTATATAACTGCTGTGTGCATGTGATGATGACGCTGTGATTGTTCTCTCCCTCCAGCACCTGACATCATGAGACTGCAACCACAGAGCCATTTCCATCCCACCTGCGCAGCATCTTCCCACCTCATCCAAACTGTGGCCTCAGGCTCTAATAAAGCGGGCAAGACAATGCACACACAGGTGTCATGATTTCAAGTTTAAATCATTCATGGGAGGCACTCGGGGATACGGTGTGCCATGAGATTAACTCTGACTCAGCAGCAGCTGGGGCTGCCATGTAGGGTACAGCCATAACCTCGTCTCAGTGAGCAGCACTGGACCTGAATAATGAATTGCCTAAATGATCTTTTGCAGCTTTGGAAAATTCATTGTGTTGTTTCTTCTCACACAAACGAGATGGCTTCCATGTTCCTTTGATCACAGCGGTTACTCTTGCATTATTCCTCTTTATATTCACTAAATCACACATCATGTTGCTATCTCCGAAACCTCTTGTTTAAAGATGAAATTTCTCCCACGTCTCTCAACACATTCTCCCTCATACGCACTTATATCCACTGACTCACAGAGAGGAAAAAATCAGGTGTGGCAGGAGTCAGACTGAATCTTTGTCAAACGGTCTGCTCGCCTTCTTTTCTCATCCCCCTTATCACACATATTATTTTTTCCTTCTCACAAAAGTCTCTCTTTCTTGGTTATTTTATCATTTTCTTTCACTCTTTGTTATCACTGTATCACCTTATGTAGATGCAGTTGTGTTCAATTTTTATGAAAGCACATGTGAACCCAAACAAATCACACAATGCATGTGTTTATCATGTGAATATGCCACAAAATGTCTGAAAACCACATGTTTTCCGCATGTGCATTTATATCACGTGAAGTGCAGTTTCACATGTTGAAGTCACATGTGCGTTTTAATAGTTCACAAAGACTTAGATAGACATCATGAAGTATTGATGGAGGAGGAAGCCCAAGATGCTGCGGGAAGTGCAGCAGAGTAAAGAAATGGCAGATTTGCTTTTGTCCCATTCATGTGAAGTACTTTTAGGAGGTCAGCTATACTCCTGTACACAGACAGCTCTACTATACAATAAGTTAGACAAAAAGACTGACATATACACGTACACAAAGAGCCCAAATAGGATTACATAATACAGTGGGTTCATCTGTATCTGTGGGAAGCTTTATTTTTGTGTAGTGCTCTCAGAGTTAGTTTCCACTATCTTGAGTATGTCTGTTTAAAGAGAAAGACTGATGACATGTTTCCCCACACACCATATTTAGACATGGTGAAGGAACTCAGTGAGAGAGGCTAAAAAGGAAATACTTTCCTTACAAAACAATGGCCTTGTGCCATAACCGCATACCCTAGAAGCTTCTGTGTGAGAAGCTTCCACAGAGACAAAGAATTGACCCCTACATAACTACTGCTGTACTTCAGTAACACGGAGCTTAAATGATGTTGTTATTTGCTTAATGTTGTTGCAGTGCTTGGAAATGGCACAGAATACATAGATATTTGTATAATAACAACACAAAAAAAACTGGCGATGCAGTCGCAGCCGGTGTTCACATTCCAACCCAGTGCTACATTATTGCATAAGGACTCATTAGTCGTGGGCAGGACCACACCCATCTTCTCTGCCTTCATTTTTTTAATCTCAACTACACACTCAAGCTGCACTAGAGTAGACAGCAATGATTGGAACTGGGTTACAGTGATCCGTGACTTAAAACAAATGCTGGCCAGTGGTGTAAAGTGTTGTTCCAATGGCCCAATTTCCTACCCCCCCTAGTTCTGACACCCTTGCTCTGACCACGCCCCCTCTTGCATGGTTATGACACTATGGTGCTGACAATAAACTGTCCACAGACAGAGACAGACATAAAAACAACTGCCAAGATACTGAACAACTCTTCTTGTGTCTCCAGGAACCACACACACAAACTCACAAGTTGAAAATATTGCCAGCAGACACCATCACATGCGAAAACAATCTCAAAATGTGAACAGGGTCATTCAAAGCGATGAAGCTATCGAGTATTATCACACTAATCTGCAACTCCCCTAATCTTTACAAAGGCTTATAATGAGTTTGAGCTAAATTGCTGCCCGGCTACAACTTTAGTGTTTTGATTCAATCTCACAGAGTCAGTTTAGTATCTGAAAAGCTAAAAAATTTCCTTCAGGAGTTGGTTGAAAAAAAAACAGAGCTAAAAGAGTGCAACGGTTGAATTTACAAGGTGGCCAGAGACACGACTCCAAATGAATGGTAATGCTTGTTCATAATGGCGGGATGTGTAAATAAACATATGATTGTTTGCCATCAAACAATCATAAACTTAAAAGATGGTGGTATGTCACTGGTGTGTTTACATCTTGTTTCTGCACCAAGGAGGGCCAAACAATATCCTGAAATTTTACTCAGGAATACAAAATATCCACCTTTTAGTTTGTTGACTATCGAAACTGTATTAATGTTGACTTATTTAAAACAACAAAGTGTAACTTCCTGGAGAAAGATAGGTGACTGCTGAGTCTCATCTCCAGATCATCAAATACTGATGTCAGGTCAGAGAGGACATCAGCTTGTCCCCTAAGGAGATCTCTCCCTCACAGGGAATAGAGTTCAGGTGTGAGGAGTGTGTTGTATACACACTAATGATTTATCATGCTAGCTGACAGACTGTGCTTTCTCATGTTTGGGTTCAGAATTGTTTTATCTTACTGAAAAGCTGTGTGGTCTGACTATGACCCGAACGTTGCTGATGGAGGAAGACAGAACACCAAAGTGTTATTTTATGTTGTTACGGGATTGTGAAATTCATGTCATCAGTCATCTTCATTGGAAACATTAAGGCTGATTCAGTTGTTCTGCATTCACTGTTCGGTTGCTATTAGCGCTCAGGCTAGCAGGCAAGGCAGTTTCACAAGTTGAATGATAACTAAGTAAATGACATTCAGTAACACCTTAGTTGTATGGTTGAATACTGTTTCATGCAGCTACCATGGATTAAAATGCTAACATTAAATAGCACATTATATTTGCAGTATATTTAAATATAATTTCCCCAAATGCTTGCACAGATCTGGTCATGCTATACAATGGGTAGGCTACTCTGTTACAGATGTTATGTCATATGCAGCAAATGGAAAATGTCAAACATAAGTATCCTGAGAAGTAATAGTCTGGTCCTTTGTGCGTGAGATGTGAATCCAAAGAGCTGTATGGGCGGGCCTCTCTACCATCAATAACTGATTAGTATGCTGCTGATCTCCTTCTAGACCTCCCAGGTCTACCAGACCTTGCTTATGTAATAAAACAGCAAAGTTGTGTTTCATATGAGCACAGCTTGAGTCATTGCACCAGAGAATATTGCTCTGAATAAAACAAAAGGTACATTTCCTTCCTCATTTTAAAGTGTTTGCCCCTTTTTTTTCTTTCATTCTCCACTGTTTTCATTTTCTCTTATCGCCACACTCAAGTTATTTTATGTAATTTAGCTTCCAACCTGCTCCTCATCCCATGCATTTGCTGGTGCCCTCCAGTAGATCAAATGTCTCCTTCTCCATTCTGTTCATTAGTTTCCCCTCCTTCTTCCTCCGTCTACACTTTCTTCACTGTCCTTCCTCTCTCTCTTTATCTGGTATTCAAATAACGCAATGAGCTTTCAGACCACTGCAGACACAGTAAATTTCCTGCACTGGCACCAGGGAACAACTCTGGGTCTGAGGCAAACTCATAAATAATCTACTGATCGAGACTGTTTCCACTCTTTCATCAGCTCTGCGTCGTATCAGTCTGACCTTAGATGGATAAACAGCAAGCATCAGGATGACAAACAGTTTGAAAGACCAACTTGGTAGGCACTTATATAAAAGCACACATCAGCGCACACACACACACACACACACACACACACACTGAAGGACCATGTGGTGAGAGGAGATAATCAGCGGAACATTAAGCATCATCGCTTCCCCACTGACAGGTCTGACACTCTAAAAATGGCCTGTCAGTCAGGTCAAGCTGGGTAACTTATTAAGGGTTTTGGAAGGATTTACTCCTCGCAGCTAGAATTGGTGGCAAATGCAAGTTTGACACAGTGCCCATAAGACTTTTAAAAAAACATATGTAAGCCACAGGGGTATAAAGAGAAATCAGTTTAATTATATAACTAATTAATAGTAACGGAATGTAACTAAGTACATTTACTCAAGAACTGTTACTATGTACAAGTTTGAGATACTTTTACTATACTGATACTTCTCAGATTACAAGCTGCATCAGAGCCCAAGTAATGGATTTTTATATCAATTTATTATTTTGGCAAATCAGATTAAAACAAAATGATTCTGATAATCTGAAAAATATTGATTCAATAATCATCCAGGGTAATAATCAGTCAACCTGTATAGCATACAGTACATACATGCATGCACTGTAAATTTAATTTTTGATACTTAAACTACTATATTATCAGATTATTTTAAGACTTTTACTCAAGTACTATTTGTTTGGGTTAAAGTAATAATTTAACATGATATCTTCACTTTTACTCAAGACTTTAGGATACTTTTTACTACACTGTGCATCAAAAAGTATGTGGACTAAATTAGGTGGGCACCAAAAAAATATTTCCCATATAAAATTGCTCAAAACCATATTAATATGCTGCTGTAAGAACATCTTGGGAAGCTCTTCCACAATCTGGCTGCACGAGTTTGCTCCCGCTCACAGCACTGATCTCAAACAATGAAGCATTCAATTCATTCCAAAGGTGTCGGGTGGGGTTCTGTGCAAACTATTTCTTTATGTATCCTGTTTTTCTCACAGTGGCATTTTCATGTTAAAACAGGACAGGACCTGGAATCTAAGGGGCAAAACCATGAGAAAAATCCCCCTGACTAAAAATACACAAAAGTATGTAAATTGGGGACTGGCTGTGTTTGGATTTTTATTAGATAACGTAAACAAGGAGGAAGATGCTTCTTAGATTTAAGAAGCCGGAAAATATAAGTGGAAAGGAGCCAAGAGGCGTGGCTGAGACGAGGTGGAGAGTGATCGCAGTGGTCTTGAGTGAAATTTTAGTTGAGCTGTATCCTGGTTTGTCAGGCATGACATTTTTAAGGCAGTAGTAGCTGCTCCCAATGAATGCTGGGACACTCTGTACCCTGGGACTGTGGGTGAAACCTTTTAGTTAGATGAGCAAGCTGTTTCACAAGTCATAAAAATATGTGTGTGTTTGTGTGTGTGTCTTTGTAAGTCAATAAGGGTGCGCCACCCTTATTGATACTCAACAGTACAAGGCAAGGCAAGGCAAGTTTATTTGTATAGCAGAATTCAGACACAAGGCAACTCAAAGTGCTTTGAATTGCATTTAAAATACATTAAAAACAAGTAGGAAGACATCAAGAAACAAAACATTAAAACAAGTTAAGAAAATAAGCTAAAATAGAATAGGTTTAAAAGAGACAAGACTAAAGAATAAAAGTCACAGTGCAGTTCAAAGCCTTGAAATTGCTTCAGTGAAAGGCAGTAGCAAACAAAAAGGTCTTCAGCCTTGATTTAAAAGAGGTGAGGGTTGGAGCAGACCTGTAGTTTCTGGGAGTTTGTTCCAGATATGTGGCGCATAATAACTGAATGCTGCATCTCCATGTTTAGTTTTGACTCTAGGGACTGAAAGCAGATCAGCACCTGACAACCTCAGAGGTCTGGACGGTTCATAACGTAGCAGCAGATCAGAAATGTATTTTGGCCTGAAACCATTCAGGTTACATACAGGTTACATACAGGTTACACTGGCCTCCAGACAGGAGGCCAGTAAAGATCTGAGAATTGGAGTGATGTGATCTACTTTTTTGGTTCTTGTTAGGACTCGAGAAGCAGCGCTCTGAATCAGCTGCAGCTGTCTGATGGATTTTTTAGAGAGTCCTGTAAAGACACCATTAAAGTAGTTCAGTCTGCTGAAGATAAATGCATTGACAAGTTTTTCCAAATCCTGCCGAGACATTAGTCCTTTTATCTTGGATATATTCTTAAAGTGATAGTAGGCTGACTTTGTAATCTTATTCTTAGTGTGGCTGCTGAAATTCAGGTTTGAGTCCATGATTATACCGAGGTTTCTGGCTTGGTTTGTAGTTTTCAACATTACATATTAAAGCTGAGCAGAAACTGTTGGTCGTTCCTCCTTGGCTCCAAAACAATTATTTCAGTCTTATCTTTGTTTTACTGAAGAAAACTCTGACACATCCAATCATTGATTTGTTCAACGCATCTACTCACTGTTTGTATGGTATTATAGTCCCCTGGTGATATGGTTATGTAAATGTGTGCATAGTCTGCATATTTTGTTGTTTTCCATTATCTGAGCTAGAGGAAGCATGTAAATGTTGAATTGTAGAGGCCCCCGAATGGAGCCCTGGGGTACTCAGCTTGTCATTTTCATCTGCTCAGACGTGTAATTACCCATAGACACAAAGTAGTCTTTATCATTTAGATAGGATTTAAACCAATGTAGTCCTGTACCAGAGAGTCCCATCCAGTTTTCCAGTCGGTCCAGTGGTATATTGTGGTCGACCGTGTCAAATGCAGCACTGAGATCCAGTAATACTAAGGCTGAAATGTTGCCACTGTCTGTGTTTAAATGAATGTCATTGAGGACCTTGACAAGAGCGGTCTCAGGGCTGTGATGTGGTCAAAATCCTGATTGGAAGACATCAAAACAGCCATTTATTATTAGGTAATTGTTTAGCTGTTGAAAACAGCTTTTTCAATGATTTAACTTAAAATTGGGAGGTTTGATATGGGCCTATAATTATTCATTACTGATGTGTCTGGATTGTTCTTCTTCAGGAGTGGTTTAATGACTGCGGTTTTCATGGCTTGGGGGAAGACGCCTGAGAGAAGAGACATGTTTGACGATCTGCAGCAGATCTGGAGTCATGCAGTCTGAAACTTTTTTGAAGAACCCTGCTGGTAATATATCAAGGCAGCACGAGGAAGATTTCAAACGCCGTATTATGTCTTGCAGGTTTTTGTCATTGATTGGATCAAATTGTGTCATGGTATTAGAGTTGGTTTTAGGTGGACACATGGACAACACACCTCCTGGACCTGGTATGGTGGCACTGACCCCTTGTCTAATTTTCTGCATTTTGGCAGTGAAGAAGGATGCAAATTCATTACAGGCCCTGGTAGATAGCTGTTCAGGGGCTACTGGCACATGAGGGTTTGTTAGCCTGCTGACAGTAGCAAACAGGGCAATATTATTGTTTTTGGTGATAATGTCATCATGTGATAATAACTAAGAAAGGATGTATGAGTGTCTCTCCAATGTGTCTGTAACAGGAGCCACAGATGCCAGCCTGTCACTGTGCCTGTACATGCACAGTGGGGCGACTTCACACCCCATCTCTCCATCCTCACCATTTTCATCCCTGCAGGGGTGTCATGCCACTTTGTCACAGGAAATGACATCACTGACTCGCACCCACCCTCATTTCCAAATAAAACCCCTGTCTGGTCTTTAGGAGCAGGAGCAGGCGCGTGAGTGATTCAGCAAAACGTGACTGCTGTCAGAACAAATATTTGTTAGCTTGTTAGGGGACAACTCTCACCGCAGATGGGGGCTGGAGATTTCAGGCATAAAGCAGCAGCCATGCAAGAGGATGAAAACACTGCGAGTTTATGCACACACATCTGTTTGCATGAGAGAATGTTGAGTGTATATTTAGTTTGTCCTCTCTCTATGTGTGTCCCTTATGGTAACCTGAAACGTATCCTTTTCAACCCGGTGGCTGCATCTCTGTCAGGCCTGTTGCCTTGAGGTGCAGAACACTCACAACAGGTCTCATGAAATAATTATGTTGCTGCACTCTCACACACCTCTCCGTGTGTCTGGCTTCTACCCCAAAGCACTCTCTCCTGTCTCTCAGACCGTCTCTTACAGACCGTGGCAGGTCACATGGACCGAATGTGTGACTGGATGTGCTGTAGTTTTCCTTTGCCAGTGACCCTTAGCTCAGCTGCTGATACACACCATGAGCACCCACCCATTCACTCATGTACACATATGAGTGTACTTTGCTGTAGTTCCTATGTATATGTAAATTTCCAGTATTAGTGTGTTTTAAATCTGGTCCATTAGCTTAATAACATCCAATAAAATCACTTTTTCAGTTTTAATAAAAAAACATTTTGCTTTACATATTTTTGTGTCTTACAATCATTGAACCATTAATATAAATATGTTTGTTTATTGCACTTTATTTTATTTTTTATTTTCGCACCATTGCTGTCTTTGTAATAAGTCCTGACGCAGCCTCATTAGATTCTTAAAAAGTCATAGAAATAACATTATTATGACGATGTTGCTGATCATTTTACTCTCCAGAGGGCCAGTCTGTCTTTAACTTGAACAGCTGAACTAGAAATGACACTGTAGTTCTGGGTACGCTTCACTAGTCTTGCGTGTGCTGCAGATGGGGTAAGCACATGTACCACGTGTAGGAGAAAGTGTATCTGTGAGATGATGCACTGATGCACTTCATGCATGTGTGCACTGAGACTCTGCATATGGTGATTTTACTCCTGAGGTTCAGAACTCACTCTCTGCTGCCCTCTTGTGTGCAAACATGTTAAAATAATATTATCCTTCTACAGTATAACTGGCATTACCTCCAAGTGTTGCAGAGGAACATCCAGGCTCAGAATTCATCAGCACACTCTAAGACTGTGGGAGACATTCATGTAAATCCTTGAGTATTGACGACTGACAACCTTATTGCTACCAACAGTCTTTAATCCTACATTGCTGTTGATATTACAAGAGCCACAATTGCTGCCCAAAACAACATACCCATCACACACACACACATATACACTGACACGTATACACTCACACGGTCAAATCCTTTTAAAATGCTGTAAATCCTTGGTCCAAGTCAGGTTAATGAATGAGGCTTTGTCGGTACTCCATCTGAAGGCCTGTGTTCTTGCTCACAGTCCTCTAAATGTGGCTCATCTGCCCGGACGCTCCACAGGTTAGCAGATTACAGAGAACAAAGCCCAGAATATGAGCCTGCTGGCAGCAGAGCGACTGGCCCTGTCTCTGGGGTCCAGTCATCAGAAACAGCATCACTGCCTCCATCTGTCTGGAGGAGAGCACCCTCCCTCCCCTCTCACCACCTCATCCTCATCCTCATCCTCCTCTTCTTTTCTCTTCTCTACTCTGTGTGTGTGTGTGTGTGTGTGTGTGCTGTGTGTGTCACAATGACCATTATCACCATCAATTGCAGGCAAATCAGACTAATACTCGCAGAACTTTGCTCTTGTGTATGGCTTTTACTTAGATTATTTCTTTTTCATGTTCCTGTATGTTAAATTTACACGCACACAGATGAACAGGATACATTAACACATCAATCTCCTGTGCTAATCTCTCTCCTGCTCTCCCTCTCTCTCATTTGCTTCATCTCGACTGTTGCCATGGTGACCTACTTCATTGTAGGTGAGACCCCCAGTCTTTCCAATCTTGTGTCAGGTGAACATATAGGCCACGGTCGCACCAGCAGATGGACCGCGCTCTTCTGATTTCAAAGAGCGGCATAGCTGTTAATAGAAACAGCAAAGTTGGAAAATCTCTGCTAATTCATCGCAGCAGCTGTTAAACACAACTGACACTTCCGTGCCATGAGGAAGAGGTTTTGGCAGGAGATGAGTGGAGGGCTTATGATTTTGGCGGCGCTGTGTGAGTGTGTGAGAGAGGATAGAGCGGGGCTCTTAAGTGTCCTCCTCTCGGTGTTGTTTCAGCTGGGCAGCCTCAGGGACAGCAGGGAGAGATCCAGAGGGAAGGATTTCAACAGTGCACACAACTGAAAGACAGACAGACAGACAGATAGACAGACAGACCAAATGAGCTTTTTTGTGAATATTTTATTTCCATTTCCATTTCCATTTTTTGTTTAGAGCAACATTAAGTCACTTTTTTATCTTAAAATAACAGTTCTTAAATCATGTTGATGCTACAGTGTCTTGCAATAGGGTGAATGGTGTCTCTGTCTCAGCCCTTGTGCCCCCCATCACTTGTTACACGAAATACACACTGACTGTAAACTCATAAACTCTATATCCAGTACAAACTAAAACAAGAACTAGTAGTAGATAGTCAATTAAAAATGCAACTTGAATGAATATCTAAATAAATACAAAATAATGAGTGTGAATGATTTTTTTATACATCTTTTCTACTGGAATTCAGCCATTCATTTCCAAAAAAACATCTATCTATGAGGAGTTGAGAAACAGACCTTCATGTCATTGATATACACTTCCTGGCAAAACATGAAGCTATCTCTAAAACCCCTTCTGAAAGTCTCTTTAATGTGCACTTATATTCTCCAGATACAGACCCTTTGTAAAAGTGTGGATATTAAACCATAAATTACTGTATGTTTTAAATGCCAAGATATATCCCTCCTTCATCATAATCACCATCAGACACTGACCTCATTCAAATTTGACTGACTGAGAAAAGGGTAACGTCTGCGTGTCCTGTCTCTGTATCAGCAGTCTTCAGAAGTAGCACAGTGCATACATGTTTGTGTGGATAACAATCCCCAGAGGTCTTCATGTGAGCATATTGTATTTGATACACACCAACGAGAAAGAAACAGCTGCTGTGACTTGGTGTTATTATGACTTAGGTCATACAGTTGCAGCATGCCAATAGCAGTTGTTGCTGTTCATATTTAATGGCTATGACTGGGCTGCTTATTATTGATGCATTTATTCAATGGAAACAAAATGATGATGAGAGTTTATAACATTCGTGTAATTTTACAATTTGTAGGCTGTCTAGTTGAAATGATTTGTTTCCAGTTTCCATGGCAGTAGAGCTTATTTAGTCATTTCAACAGAGCAAAATGATGTTTCACTTTCTTGCTGTGACACATCAGTTGAGTGTATTTGTAAAAAACTGATGTGTAATTTGCGCTTGCTGAGGGCAAAAAGTGCTCCACACTTACGAAAGATTGATTACAACACAGCGTAAACTATATAATGCATATTTATCTACAGTGGGCGACTGCATATACCATCAGCCTTTGGATTACAACAGCTGTAGTGTCTGTGTGTGTGTATCTGTTTGTACTATTACCTGCAGATAGGGTCAGAAATATTGATTCCTCTCCTGAAAACCTACCGAGGCATAAGAATGGCACAGGTCTGTTTCCAAGGCATGTCATTCATCAGAAAAACAATGAGTAGTGCTATATGTCTAAAACCAATTTGTGAAAATGAGTGCAAGTAAACAAGAGTTGCTTCCCGCCTCTATAGCTGCTGAGAGGCCAAATAAAGGGCGCAATTTTCCACTGTGACTGAGTTAAACTGAAGCATCTTTAATGTTATTGGTAACGCCTGTGATTTTCCTGCGATGACAAGTCAAAATAGTGTCTGTGAAAAGGGACTACCTCATATCCTGCCATCTGACCGCAGCCTGCACCATGGCTGTGTTCCTCTGACTGCTGTGGAGCTCATTTTATTTATAAAATGTATTTGTCAGGAGCCACGTTCAAAAGACATTAATCTCCTGGAACAAGATTGGCTGAAGTCTCTCTGTCCTGATGTTGGAAGCTGACAAAGGGCCTGAGGTCCGGTTCTTATCAGCCTTACGCTGTCTGCTCTGTGATTTGTTAAATGTTATACAGATGGAGAGAAAGAACAAAAAGAATATAATCCCTTTTGGCATGATTTTGACTTTTGAAAGTGCATGTTTCATAGCAGCTGTTCAGGTCTTTGTTTCATTCCTTGCTAATGTTGACTATGTATATTTTACATTATATCATAATATTCTGGTCAGTATAGGTCGTCAATGCTGAGAAGAATGAAAGAGGGAAACAATATAAATGGTATTGAGTTTCACAAAAATGAAACACATGCTACCCGTGCATGATAATACATGCAATAAAAAGGTGACATTGTTGAAAAGGATGTCATATGCCTTTGTGTTCAATTAATTTATGTCTTTTGAATAGCATGTAGCACAAAGTACAAAGTTGCAACAAACACATCAGTGATAAAACTATTTCGAAATCTGCATATACAAAATTGCAGTGCGAATGTGCACAGCGGAATGTTTCAAGCTGTCTTTTCATTTGCAGTGATGATATTAGCTACAATTAAATGCAAATGTATCACTTTGGGAAAACCATCAATAATATATATATATATATATATATATATATATATATATAATTACAAATAGGTAAACCTATAGTAGAGTAAAAACTGTGGATTAAAAGTGTTTTGCTATAAGAGTTGAAACACAATCCCACAACATCCATGAATCCAGCTACACTGAGCTGATCACACTGTTTGATGTTTTGATATTTGTACTGGAAAATTCCTTAAAAAACAAAACCTTCCCTTCATTACATTGTGTAACTGTGAACTGGTAAGAATAGTTAGCAGTTGATTTTTTTCGGCCTCAGGATGGCAGCAGAGTGACGTGGTTAGGCGGCGAGCGTGGGGAGACTTAACAAGGAAATAAATTGTAACCTCATCCTCCGAGCCTTTGAGGAGTCTGGTAAAATTGCTGTATAAAAACACTGGCGTTGGCTTCCCCTACCCTCTCTCTCCGGCTCTCTTTCTCTCTCTGTCTTGAGGGGAGGGATTGTAAGGACTGCTCCCTATTAACAAGAGTCTGTGAGAGAAATGTGTTGAAGCGAGGCCAGCGCAGCTCTCAATCTGAAGAATGTGTTGGCATATACAAGGGGCGCCACTCAAATGGAACTTTAATTCATTTACACAAAAGCCAGAACAATCGTAAAAACAGACCTCACCGCCGAGAGCTAACGATTTAGGTAATAAAGGCTGGAACATAACTTCCTTTAACCTGAGAATTAGCCCTTTTATAGCACTTTTCTTGTAATATCTTTTTCACATTGAATGAGAGGATAGCACGTCTTTCTGTGAGTGTGTGTGTGTGTGTGTCTGTTGTGTGTGTCAGATGGCAGAGGTGGGCTGTGAATGAGCCTTTGATGTAGCCTGCCAAGTTTCCCCTGTGGACAGCAGCTGTTATGATAAACACACTGTCTAGTAGCAACAGATCCTCCCAAGATGGTTCCCCACCCCTCCTCTTCACTCTCCTCTCCTACTTTCCCTCTCTTTTCTCCCAAGGCGGTGTTTAATGGAAGGGAAATGAAAACAATAGGCTCTGCCAGTCTGCAGGCCAGCAACAGCTCTGCCAACTTGACAGTAAGTCAGAGAGACTTGAGAGAAAGACTGCGATGTACCGAACACAGTCCAGACAGCGTTTTTTTCTAAAGGTGTTTCCACATGGAGCTGACTTAAGGAGATTGATTGTGCATGACCATC
This sequence comes from Pagrus pagrus, assembly GCF_965226575.1. Taxonomy (NCBI): domain Eukaryota; kingdom Metazoa; phylum Chordata; class Actinopteri; order Spariformes; family Sparidae; genus Pagrus; species Pagrus pagrus. The sequence goes on along the minus strand of NC_140185.1, from coordinate 25,711,837 downwards.
TATATTATCTATCCATCCAACCTGGAGAGCAGAGAGATGAGGCCTTACCGTGCTGGATGTGCCGTTGATGGAAAACGACTTTTATCTTTTGCGTTGGCTGCCCTTTAATGCGAGCCAGCGTTTCACCGCAGAGGTCACGAAACTCAGTGGAAACGATTAAATTTCCATTAGCCGGTCTATTTTTGTGTGGTTTTCCAGTCTAAAATACATTTTTCTTTCTGGCTCACTCTGACCTGTGACCACTCTGACACAAAGGGAAATACTAGATGCTGGTGACCAAAAAAAGATTTCAGAACTAGTGCTGGGATTTCGCTCACGCCAAATAGGGACTTTTTACCCCAAAAAAAGTCTTGGATGCTTTTATTTAGTTTGGGAAATGCATTAAGTATGACAGTATGGGCTGCAGTTAATGGATTTGCTTATAAGATATTATAAGATATTCAATTCTATTATTTTTTTACTTTAGTGCTGAAAAAAATCTTTAGTCTCTTTAAGAACGGCCTCCTCAGTACAAAGTCTGCTCTGATTGGTCAGCTTACACACGCCTGAGCCAGCACCGCTAACAACAACAGAGCAGCTGTGCGAAGCATAATAGGTCTCCTTTAAATTGCATTTCACATTTTGATGACTTTCCATGATTTAAAAAGGTATTGAAAAAAGGTTTGTCAAAAATAGCATCTGTGCCAAAAGCAACTACATAAACCATAAAAAAATGTAAAGAGTATCACAATTAAAACTTGTTTTAGAGTTTCAAGTGTTTATTTTCTCCTCCAGAGTTTAGGGTTGATGACACGTTCAGGTGGTACACCCAGAGTACACCCACACAAGGAACGCTAAGAAATTAGTCAATGCTGTATTTTACTAATTCTCAGCCGCCCAGGTTTACTCATCAAAGTCCTGTCAGTTCTTGTTAAATGATGTCATTCAGCTTTTGGTTTCCATGATCTTTGGCTCTCCACAGTCATGCCCACGTTGTTAAGTGATGGTAGAGGAAGGGTTAGTGGACACACACACACACACACACACACACTGTGGTCACGACAGGCCCAGACCACAGGCACCCATGTGGAACCAGTCAGTGAACAGACCTTTATTCCTGCACTGAGCTGCTCTATGAGTAAACTAACTCACTCAAACTTTGTGTGTCAATTCTCTGTTCCTGCTCATCTGTACTGGCAGCTGTATAACCACAAAAAGCCATTCACATACAATAAACATGTCTCACTAGGATGCTTTTGTCCTGTTTGCATGCTCTTACCTGGAGGGCTTATGTTTGTCTGCTCTGTGACCTCAGGGTGAACTCTGTCAGGTTGGCCTGTTGCCCAGCGAGGGACGTGGAGCCCATTTGGCCCTTCAGTACCTGTCCGACACACTGATTGGGTTACTGAGTGTGTGTCGGAGTAAACAGGTACTTCCCCCGGAGCCCTAGCACAGCAGGCGTGTGCAGAGGTGCACAAAGATCCTTTTACATTTTCCACTCTCCTGGAAGCACAAGCCCCAGGCGCCCCGTGCGCACTTATGCATGCATGCATACATGCGTGTGTTACTTTGAGTGTGTGTTGTGTATCTTGGTTGTTGGAGGGGAACTGGAAGAGGACTCATCCAGCTGATTTTTTCCAGAACGAACACCTCTCAGCCTCAATCCCGATCACTCCGTGTGTGTTTAAGAATGTATGAGGTGTGATTAGAGTGGTTAACTCGATAAAGACTTATCTTTCCCCTGCTAAGCTATCCCACGCAAGCTAAATGTATCTTAGCTGGATATCGTGTTGCTTCCCCACTCCAGCTCTCTCTCCTCTGTCCAATACCCCTCAACACACACTCCAATGCACACACAACATTAAATCCCCCCTCCAGGCATCAGTCAGCGAGCCAATCCATCATGGGAAGTTTGTGCTGATGAGAAGACTAGGAAAAAAAGAGCGGTAGGTTGGAGAAAGAGAGGGACAGGAATGGGGTTAGTTAGAGAGGGAGAAGAAGGGAAAGGGGGAAGATGTGGAGCACCGAATCATGGTGATGGATGAGGGAGGGGATGCTGGGTGAAGGCTACTCTCCCCTCTGAATCCCACGTGAATGTGAACTCAAACAGGAAGAACTTGGGATGCCATGGCTGGTGTGAAGGGACACGGGAGACCTGATGCCCATGCGGGATGTGTGGAATTTGTTTTGTTTTTTTCCAATAAATAAGTCCTGTCTTGGTCATTGCCCAAATGCGTGAGAACCCCTGTACAGCGATAACTCACCACGTCAGTATTTTGCAGACAAAAGGCTGCAGGATTTATACTGGTCAGAAATCAGGGAGAAACCACAACACTGTCATGATCTCAGTCCAACAATGGGAGATTGGATAAACGCAGACGCTGGACTGCTTGGATATTCAACAATGTATGACAGGCTTTACCACAACTAGACTATTATGTTACAAGAGGATGCATATCAAAGAGCTGGAGAGAAAAAGTCTATGTGTGCACGTAGAGTATGTGTGTGCTTTAAGTGCTGAGTGAGGGGCTGATTATGGCCACTAATGCAAGTAGCAGCAATTGCATCCCTAAACAAACAAAGAAACCACTGACTAAACAAACCAAACAATTTCCGACTTATTGATTATCAGCTTAGGACTTCTGGAACATCCTGGAAAGGTTGCATCTGACTGGAGGGTAGTAAAAATTGGAGAAAGTGGGCAAAGGCTGGCGAGAAGCAAGAGAGGCGATGGAGCCAAAGGAGTTTAAAGGAGTGGAAAAAGAGAGAGAGAGAGGCAGAGAGCTGGGCTGTGTGGCTGGCTGTGTGCTCCTGTTCTGCTAGGCGGCCGTGGCTGGCTAAATAAACAATCCTAATTGGCTGTGGAGCCCCGCTAGTCTGGGGTTTCACTCGCTTTCATCCTCGGGAAGTTGCCGGGAAGCTGTGGGAGAGCTGAGGTGAGGCATCATGATAAACACACATGTGCTCAACCACTCACACACACACACACACACACACGCCAGAGAGAACTTGCACATACATGCACGTAAAAGGTGATTAAGTGCATAGAGGCTGCTTTTTTGATTCTGTTCTCCTTCTGTCGTCAGGTAAACGGCGATATATGAGAGTTTGTATATGAGCTGTTGAGAGTGGCCTCCCCTGCCTGCAGTGTGGCTCAGAGGAGAGTAATGCGGCCACCTGCCTGGCACATCTGGGGGTGAGCAATGCACCACAAACACATGCATTCACACACTCAATTCCTCGTGCAAACAGGAATAGATGCAGACTCAGACATGTGCACAATCACACGTATGATTCATACCGCATACACACTCACAGAGGCGAACACAACTGGATGTGACAAACGCAGCCGGAGCCAGAATGACTCAGTTACACTAACAGAATTACAACACCGGCTCTGGAACGTAGACAAAACAGCAGATTTTATCCATCATGGACCGTTGAGATTCATCTGCTGAGGTTTGGTAAAGAAATTAATGATTTCTTCTTTTAGCAAAACAAGCACAGTCCAGCACACAGTACAGCACTTTTCAATATCGGAGACATTTAGTGGTGTAAACGAGAGCTGTCTCCAAGTCTGGCAGCTTGTTTTATCAATCAAACGAAACAATCGTGCCTGTTTCTGTTTGCTGATATCACAAGAGACAAGAGCACTGTTGTACAAGGAGATGGTCCGATCGGGACAGAATAATTAGTGAAATGGATTTAATATAGCGATGTCTCGAAGAAATTCAAGATTAAGCCCAGAAGGATTCTGTGAGTTCCTCTCATCTCTCTGAAAATGGTTATCATTTAACACAAGTGAGGAATGACAAGCTTTATTCTTGTTTCTGCTGCCAAAGCGAACCCTTGACACCCTATCTTATGCATGCCGTGTGATCCTGCCTGCAAAGACCTTCTTAGGAAAAGACAAAGCCTGTAAGTACTGAAGACTGCGGTTTCAATGTGATGGAATTGTGTTGTCTGAGAGAAAGAAAGAAGAAGAAAGAGGGGCTCTTTCGCTCTCAAGCACGACTCTGGCCCTTAGCCCGGCATGGCTCGGGAGGGGGAATTGAGAAAGCGGTTGTCATGGAGGAGAGCAGGAGAACAGAGAGAAGGAGAGGAGGATAGGAGAGGAAAGGACTTGCTCTCTGGAGATGGTTACTTGATTCCTACACTTTGAGTTTCATTGGCAACAAAAAAGGGAAAGGTGAACAAAAATCTGAAAGCAGTAAAATGTCATCCTCGAACAAACAAATGTCTATTTTTGCACCCGTTTTGCACCCCTGTATCTAGGTGATGCACTTCACAGCAGCGGCAACAACGGGCTGTGTGATCATATAGTGCACATGAGCAGCAGCGATCATGATGCCTTGTAAAAAAAATGAATCAAGAAACAAGAGTCTAGTGAGTTAAATGCATGCTATGATGCTAACAGTGACGATGCTAACATGCTGATGTTTAGAAGGTGTAATGTTTACCATGCCATCTCATTTTGGCATGTAAACATGCTAATATTTGCTAATTAGCACTAAATACAAAGGCTGCATCCAAATGTCGGGACTTCATCGGTCTTGCAGACTTTCACAGGAAGTCTGCAAGTGGTGGTTGCTGTCCAAGACACAATTTATCCAGTCCACAAGGGCCCTCAAGCACACTTTCTGCAGACTTCAATGGACTTCACTGATTTAATTACCCACAATTCATTGCAATATGGATGTGACATAAAAGAACATATTATGGTTGATGTTAAAAAAGTACTTTAATAAAACATTACTTGAATCATGTAGGCCAGATATAATATCCAACCACATTGTGATACAGAAATATGGAGACACATAGTCTGTAGAGGTAATAAAAATGCATTTTATTATTGTAGTCTTTAGGCCTTTCAATCTGAAATCTACTGTATGTGCAACTGAAGTCCAAGAGGGCTCAGTCGGCAAGTTCTGAGAGTGGATTTTTGGATTCAGCCAAAGCAGAGCTGAGGCTGATGGGAATGCCATTTTTCAGTTGCTATTCTACCCAACAGCTGCTGAGATATTTCACTCAAAACCACAAATGTCAACCTCATTGTGACGTTAGAGGAAACATCAAGGCATCACTGACGCAATTCATCATCTGGGAACCATGAATATCCTTACAAAATGTCGCCATATTTCACTGGATAAGAGCAAACTTTGATCGTCTCAATCCTTAGGAGACAATGAATGTCTGTGCAGAATGTTATGGGAATTCATCCAGTAGTGGTTGACATATTTCAGTCTGAACAAAAGTGGTCGGCTGACCAACCAAACGACTGACAATGCCATTCATAGAGCCACTAGAAGTACAAAGTGAAACACCAGAAATTGGGGAATTACACACTGAAAGTAAAGATATCATGACATTTACCTAATTTAAGAGTCTGCACATCATCCACCAAAAAATAGAAAACGTCTTTTATCACTACCACAATTATTAACAGATCCACAACATCCAGCAAATCCAACACACAATTTATTCCTCGCTGTCTTCCAAGACATCCTTTGGAAATTCAGAGTTCATAGCGGTTTAATGGTTCTGGCAACAGGGCCCAAGCTGTGAGTCAAAAGGCTGAATGTAAAGATGGCCTCGACCCAAACGCTGCAGCCCAGGCTGCCTCCATCCTTCCTCCTCTTCTAACTGCTGGCTCACACTCAGCACTCACACTGCTCCTCGCGTGACCAACACACCCCAGGAATCCAGACAAGCCATGAGAAGAGATTGTGTGTGTGTGTGTGTGTGTGTGTGTGTGTGTGTGTGTGTGTGCAGGGAATTAAAGGCTCCTTATGAAAGTTGTGTGAATGTCAGGCACCTCATGTATCAGACAGCACCTCTGTTCACTGGGGCAAAATGAACAGGAGACAAGGGGCTTTCCTACCTCACTTGAATACACTGCTCACACACACACACACACACACACACACACACACACACACACACACACACACACTCACACACATTTAAGATTACACGGGCTAAAGGGCACAACCTGAGGAGAAAATGCAACTCTTGACAGCTGCGACTGCATGTGGAAATGCGTTTGTCAGGGATTGAGAATAAAGCCATTTACTCCTCTCTGGGGCAAAGGACAGGTGATCCGGCTGCTAATACCAAGAAATACACTCATGCACACGCATGAAGACACGCACAGCCACACACAACGACAGGAAGGTTACAGAAGGAGATGGAGAGACAGCAAGAGGGAGGTGGAGTGGATACTGAGTGCTGAATAGGCTGGAAGGCGGGGTTGCAGGCAAGGAATAGGATTATTTGATAGGGACGAGGGTGGGCGGTAATCACTTTTTCCAGGGACCTCTCCGAAGATGACATGTCATCAGCATTTCCCTGGCAGCTCGCTCGCAGTATGAGGAAGAGAGAGAGCAAGGGAAGGAGGGAGTGAAGAGAGGGGAAGGAGGGAGAGGGCGCGCTTCTTCCGAAGGTGGCAGGCAGCCAACAACAACAGCCGACTCCAGTAGGTCGGCACAGGAAGGGGGGGTGGGGGGTAAGTGCATGAGTGTGTTTGTGTGGATCTGTGTGTGTGTGTATGTGGGGGGTGCTGTTAAAGCCCTTATGTGTGCACCCTTGCGCTCCTCAAGCGTTCCCGTTTGTTGTTCCCGAGCCAGAGGGCCTTCGGCTGGGCCGGTCCCAGGGGAGTCGTTACACCACATTCCTTTCCCATTATTCCAGGCGTCTCTTTGCGAGCAGCACCGTCCCCGTTTTTTTCGGCTGGCCTTTCCTCTCGCCCCTGAAGTCCCGTGTTTTCATCCGCACCATTATTTTTTGGTTATTAGCAGAAGGAAGGATGGTGATGTGTCAGACAGCCAGGGGGAAGGAGGGAGGACCAGGAGATTTAAGAGCTTCTGCTACTATAAAGCCTGAGTGTGTGTGCATACAGCTTGTGTGTGTGTGTGTGTAAGATTTAATGTTCTTGATCTTGACAAAACACAAACAACTAGAGCTTCTAGGTTACGCAAGGTCAAGTAAAACAGACATAAAAGTATCTCTACAGATGCTGCCTGCATTTCAAGCAGAACATCATTCTGTAACCTAGAGAAGGACGACAGAGCGAGAGATAGTTTGTGAACATCTGCGACAGAGAACAGGTGTCCCAGAATCTCCGGTTCCACATGGACCACTCATGACCCAGCAGGGAAACACCATCAGGGCCTCTGATCACTCCTTCTCCTCACATTCTGTCTCCCACTCATCTGTTCTCTTGTTCTGTCCTCATCGCTTCCTCTCCCCTCCTTCTCCTCTTCCTCTTCTTCCCCCGCTGGAGCCTTCTTCCATTGGGTCTCAGTGACCTGAGAAGGGAGGAATGTTCATCAGAAGTATGTCAAGACTTTTCAAGGTTTTTATTCCGGTGGGAGGGACCCGGAGCCTCGGGCCTGGGAGGGGCCTCGTCACTGACTGACAAGTACAGGTGAAAGTGGATTAGGTCAACCTCATGTCACCGAGGACACACACACACAGGCTCCAACCAGGCTATGCCACTCTGGGAAAGAGGGGAGAGGTCAACTACAGCTACCATGTGGTTAGGTACAAGGGAAAGTAGAAGCTCTGTGATACAGCTATCTTGCATTTCCTTTTAACATTACTTTGAGTGGAGAATATTTGGTGACAAGTCTAATAAAGCAGGGGAGTATGGTCCAGAAAACCAAATGAACTGTGGCCCAGTCGACACTGTATGAGCTGGACGTGTTAGTTTTTCCTTGTTCGGAGGAAACACATTCCTCCATTGCACCTCTGACCTTTGAGAGAGGGAAGAGATCCTGCAGAAATAAATGAATAAATAAACAACAAGGAGAAAGTCCAGGCTTCTCTCCAGAGGTTTGACTTTCCTTGTCCCTCTCTAGTCTGCATGTGACGTGCATCACTGCTGCTGATGAAAAGATTTTGAGATGCATCTTGTTACACTTAACAAGTGCCAAAAAAACAGTGCAGACAGTTGTAACATGTTCCTAAGGCCCAGAGATGATCACTATCGGTCAAGGAACTGACACATTGGCTTGGTTTACTTCCTGTGTCACCTCCCTGTAATGGCATGTACACCCTAACTTCCTGCCTGTCAGGATGCAGAGCTGTGGTTGGCAGCAAGGCATGGCTGTTATTTCTGGCATCAAAGGTATAAGCAGCTTTTCAAGCCTTGATAAACACAATAGACTTTAAAACTTTAGCAGACACAAAAAGGACTCGTCGGTGTTCCTGCTCTCGCACCTTTCATGTCCTTCCTGTCGCCTGTTAGAAAGCCTTTTTCTTATTAACACTTTTTTTTAATATTTCATAACATCAACGAATTGCTTTTTTAACAGCAGACATTTTGACATACGGTAATCAAAGGACAAACAAAAAAGAAAGGAAAGGAAAAGAACATCTTCAGTTAATCTGATTTTAAAAACAACACAAAAAATGTGTTTTTCTTTAGTACACGTCTATCAGCCCTTGTTTATAAATGATATGATGACATTGTTTTTAAGCCGAGCTCTAACCACTGACTCTGTGTTTGACTCAGCCGCGACTGCAGCACTCGATCATGTGTAGACCATGTGTTGAAGGACTTTAAAAAAAAAAAAACGCTGAGCAGCCTTTCTTTAATCCTTATTGTAGTCAATAACGATTTCCTGAACATCGTGACCTCCTGTTCCCAGTTCACATCCATCAGGGGAAAAGTGAGGACAAGAAACTAGAAAATGTATATCAAGCGGTTAAAAATTTGCAATTGTGATTTGAGACTTACGTACAGAAAACCTCCATGTGTCCATGTATGCAGGGCAAGAAAAAATCTACATAATGTACAGGGCCCAAAATAGACAGAAGAAGAGCAGCAGGAACAGCAGGAAGACAGAAAAAGAGGTCAAAAGATGGCAGAAAAAGGAAGGAAGGCGCTGAGTGATTAAAGTAACAAAAGAGCTGTCGATCAAGCCCGGTTTGTATAACTCTACTTAGTCCAGGGGGAGAGGTCTAATCAGGCCAACTGAGAGAAAACATCTGTGTTAGGTGTTCTTGAACTTTTAAGCTGTGACAGAAACAGCGGGTCAAGCAGTATTAGCAGGATGACCGTTGAGAGTAGTGAGTGGAGCTGCTTAGGCCAGAAAAGCTCTTAATGAAGCCGTGGTCAGAGGGCCACTGGATAGACATAGTGTTGTGTGGCACTACTGTACCTGTCGTTGAGAAAGAATCTGAGATAAAACACGAGTTGGATCTGAGAGACTAACACAAGAACTTACTCAACATGCTTTGCAGACTGGCTTCAGTCAACTTCTGTAAAAGCGACCTTGGAAAGTCTGCTTTGGGATATGTTTATCCACTTGTCTCCCTGAGTAGTTTCAGAGAGCACATTAAGAGCCTGATTAATCTTAGTTTTGATCGATTTTTTAAATTGTGCACCCCAGGGAATATCAATCAAGCTGGTGTCGTTTTAATCATTTTAAGCATGTTTTTGTCTGCTTTTGCAAATAAACAGTGCGCTTTTCCTGTGACAAGATGTCAAATTGTCCACGGTGAAAACTGTCAAGAAGCCGATTGTCATCTGAGCTGTTTCTCAGTGACTTTCATGATTTATAAATGATTTTCCACTTTGAGCACTTTGATTTTATACCTCACTGTCACCGTGTTCAAAGATAACAATATTTGTATTTTAGATTCTGATTTGTGCTCCAACCTTCCGTGCTGCGCATCAAACACCGTTTTATTTGAACCGCTGTCAGACTACTTGAAAAAAGTAGTTTTTCTTAAAAGTGTACCGATATTCTCTCTCACTCTTACTGACATGTCCAGTTCCCAGGAGGTCTCTCTGGTGAAGTATGAAGTCCTGTGGTGCGACTGTAAAATAATGCCTGCCAGATGTGCCCTGAAAGCACAGACGCACACAGGATGCCATGAGTAATGCATTCAAATGCCCTGCACGTGCACGTACAGTGATTTTTGACTACAGAAACTCTACTATGTTATATATTATATGGTGGGACAAGGTATATTTATAGCCTGGTGTATCTGTCACAACCCCCAAATATCAAGTTAAAAACAAGGAACGCAAGCTAAACCTTTAAGCCACCTGTGTTTGAGAGTTTTAAATCTGTCTGTCACGTAAACATCAAACATCACTTGGTCCAATGATGATTGTCACAAATGACTTGTATTGGCAGGTGCTATTATGCATTCACTCACACACACACACGCACACACACACACACACACACACACACACACACACACACACACACACACACACACACACACACACACACACACACACACACACACACACACACACACAGCACAGTGTAGTGTCTATGCCCTCCTCCTGCCCCTGTCATCACCTCCTTCTAACAAAACTCCTGGAGGCCCTACAGTACTCACCGAGAAGATTTTATTCAAATCAGTCTCCCCTTTCGCACACACACAGACACACACACATCCCTCTTTGCCCGCCCGCCCCCCTCTTCATCCCGTCTCCCTTTCCACTCTCCGCAGCCTCGAGGGGTCTTTCAGAGCAAAGCAATTTCCATCCAGTCTACGACAAGCAGTACGGCAGATATCTCAACTCACATAGGACCTACATGCGGCACCATTTCAGTCACTCTGAATATGCACACTCGTATCATCACACACTCAGATCATTACACACTCAGATCATTACACACTCAGATCATCACACACACAGGTTGTGTAAGACATCTGAAGACCCTGAACACAGTGACAGATATGACATCAAAATCTTCACATTCACATCACCAGCTACAGTTTTTTGATATGTAGAGCATAAGTGTGTGTGTGCTGCGTTACGTGCGTCCTGAAAGTGTGTATGCACATGTACATTTTGTCTGTTCATCGACATCAAAATTCCTGTGTGACATGCCTCTATAGGTGGTACAGGCAGGGAATCGTATGCATTGATACTTAATGATCAGCTCATAGGAGCGCAGAGAGATATTGTACATTGACAAGTATAATGAAGAGTATATGAGCTAACATAGTAGTTCCCAAACGTTTTGATGTGTGACCCTGTGTCATGACTTGTGAACCTTTCATGACCATAGCAGGCACATGAGGTGTGTTCAGTTATTTTTCTCCCCAGACTGGTTCATCTGAACGGCTTTTAGAGGCCGAACAATGCTAAAGCAGCCAGTATTCCAACGTTGGAAAAGTGAGAAGAAGTAAACTTCATTCTCTGTAACAGAAATGTATATTTTTTTCATTTGTATCGACTTAATCATCTCGCGAACCCTCAGATTTGTACCGACCCCCAGGATGGGAACCGGTACACCAATAAAGCAAGACAAAATAAAAGGGGAGATACATTTTTCAAGCTCTTCTGCTCAACTGTGATTTGCCTGCATGATCCTCAGTCTGACTGGCTGCAGAAGGGGATTTCCCAGATGATGCAGTACCAAGATTTGACACTGCAGGGCAGTGTTGTAAATCTATGCCGACAACACATCATTAGTGTTTCACAGTAACTGAAAGTGGGGACAGAGTAACTGAGGCATGCATTGACAATATGTTCACTCATGATTTTGTTGATAGAATAACACTTTCACTAATGTGTCTCTACTCTCTCTCTCTCTCTCTCTCTCTCTCTCTGTCTGCTCACCCTCTTGCTCTTTCTCCTTTCTTTTAGTGGAAATTGTCAGTAGAAACAGGTCAGCATCAGTCAGGAATGCCCTTTTTTCTGTGATTTTTCTTGGTTGCCATGCTGTAGAGAAAAAAAAAACAGATCTTGGGTGGGCAAGGAGTTATAGAGAGGCTCAGCAGTATCATTAAAAACCCTTCCTGGACCTCCAGGTTGGACGGGGGAAGGAGGAGGAAGCTTAATTTTTCTTCAGGGGACTCAGTGACGATGAGGAGGATAATGGATGAAGAGGAGGGGTAGATAGAGAAGTGAATGAAATAGATGGCAGAGGGTAGTCCCTGCCTCTCTGACATCAGTGAGCTGGTAGACAGTAGAGGAGGCCAGGGGCAGCAGTGGAACAGTGGAACGGACAGACATAACTGTTTATGTGTGTTATTGTTAGATGACGTGAGTGTTTGAGGTTTGATTACTCGACTTGCTGTCTCTTCTTTGTCTAAGACGCTGCAGTTCAGCAATGGAAAGGGGGCAGTGGGGGGGGTTGTAAATATTGTGTATGTGTATGTGTGTACGTGTGCATGGAGTGATGAGCATATTATCCATTGTGCATTGTCAGGTCTGAAGTATCAATTTCTCTTTACATCTCTATTTCTAACCTTCCTTATGTGCCTGTTGCTGCACATTGTAAGTAGATAGATACAGTAGATAGAAACCAATTCTGTGCAGCTATCACTTTATGTTTGGGATGATTGTCTTGCTGGAAAACAAATCTCCCAACTCACGGTTGTCATGCAAACTGCAGAAGGATTTCTGCCAAGATTTGTCTGAAATTGCTGCATTCATTGTGCTCCGAGCCCTCCAGGGCCTTCTGCGGAGAAGCATCCTCACGGCATGATGGTGGGAAATGCTTCTTACAGATGTGCAGCTTTTGGCAAAAAGGTTAACTTTGGCGTTAAACGAACTTAATTAAAATAAAATAGAATTTATTAAAAAATTCTTGACTTTTTTTACCTGAACTTCATCTTGAGACCATTTAACGACTGTGCTTCGATTCATAAATCTGCTTGAGCAGGTTTTAAGAATCCCATTTGCAACATATGCACCTGTGATTAATAAATCTTATACCAACTTAAACTGACAGCACCTGCCTTGCGATTTCCCATTATGTAATGCCAGCACAAAGGAGGGTTTAGTCAGGGATAGTCATGGACTAAAAACTCACAAACATAAACTTTTTGGAAGATGAGATCACAGCGATGGTAGAGATTTAAGCCAAACAACACATTATTTAGTGGACTAAACAGTGTGTTGACAAACAAGGCCAAACACGCAACGCGTGAGTGTGTCACCACCACCAGAACACATATGTGTCTTGATTTTGATGTTTTATGAATGAGGCCCCAGAGAATCATCTGGTGAGTGTTGTTTAAGTTTCTTCCATAGCCCTGGGACCTCATTTATAAAACAATCAATTTCAATCTTTGTGCGACTTAAGCAGAAAACCGCGTATAAGATGTTATTAGGTGCCTGTGGCGGCTGTGGCTCAGGAGCTAGAGCCGTTCGTCCAATAAACGGAAAGTCCCTGGTTTGATTCCCGGTCTCCCCCGTCTGCACGTCGACAAGTCCTTGGGCAAGATACTGAACCCCAAATTGCTCCAAGTCCATGACTTGATTGATTATTTTAACATGGAAATGATCTTAGCGAAGTTAACTCTAGACTTGACTAAGGTGGTTTTCCTACTGGTTTTGTACGGTATTGCAGTTTGGGACACGTGCGTCCAAGCCTGTGGTGACTATGTATGAGCTTTATGAACAACATGCAGCAGCGACACACTCCCACGCTGTTTAACTTCTTGAATTCTTGTCTACCTACTATTTAGTCCACTTAATAACACATGTTGCCTGACTTGAATCTTCTCTGCCATCGCCATTATCTCTATTTCCGAAAAGTAGGATTTTCTCTTGTCGTCCATCTCTATGAGAAGATCTGATCTGATAAATTACCATCACTGTCACTCAGTGGCTGAGTTGCATTGTGGGTAATGTAGGTGCCAGGTCCACTCCTATAACACTGTTGGAATCATTATGGCCAGTTTAAAAACAAATGATCAAAACTGATTGAGCAGAACCAGAGTTTTTTATTCCACACTTTTTTTTTGCCTTTTCAAAACCTGGTGCTTATATTACCCACAATACAACTTAGCCACTGAGTGACATCAATGGAGTCAGTTTATCAGATTACATGCAGCTTCCTCTGGAGCCACAAAAGACTTTATACTACTTTTTTCACAGATGCATTAGTACTCACCCAGACCCGTAAACACACTTTAATGTGTAAAATTGATGGAGTTAACCTAAGACTAAGTTCAAGTCGAAATCTGAGAGCATTTTCTTTATAAATAAGTCCCTGGATGTGATGCGAGTTTTCTTTAAAAGTGGCTATCTGCTTTTTATTGTCTCATAAGTCTGCTACAGTCCCTCTCATCTCGGCCAGGAAATACATAGCTCCTTCAGAGCTGTCAGCATCTTGCCGGCCTCCATTTGTCAGGTTCAACTCAGGACAGCCTGCTCAGACGTACAGCTGGACCATGTGCTTGCTATTTTTCAATTTTCTTTATTTCAAATCATTGACCTTACATATTAACACTTAGTTGGATATTCAGTGCCTCGTGTTCTCGTATCCTTCCTCTGACTGGGACATTTCAGTGACAGATTTACTAAAATGTTTTTTTTCTCCCTTCATGACACAGGATGGACCTTCCATCTTGCTTTTCAGTGGGGGTGAACAGGCTACTTATGCAACTGATTATTTTGTGTTTTACGTGTGTACTTAATTTACACATATTTGTTCAAACTAATTAGCCGTACATTTAAAATTCTCATGTTGCTCAGTGGTTGTCCAAACAATCTTCCTTGACCTTATGTCAGACATAAGAAAACCACTTTGCTCTCACGAATTCAGCATTTTGAAAGCACAATTCATATTTTATATTGAGCAGAGATAAAACAAAAATTACTTTTAAAAAAATAAAAAATAAATCACACTACTCCTACCTTCCATCTCCCTCCTGCAGCTTTGTGCATCTGTGGGAGAAAGCTGATTACATTTCCACAGTGAACACCTTCTCTCTCACAGGTAATCGCCCTGAAATAGTCAAACACAGTCTGACATAAAAGGAGTTTAGAAGTTCTGCTCGCGGATGATCACACTGACACGCTGGGAACCTGTCTATTAGGCGAAAACACACGCCCCCCGTGCGTGTTAAACTGTGGATATCCTGTGCATGGGTTAGTACTTTGACGCACGGGCAGCTACTGCAGGAGTGCGTGCTCATAATCTCTGCAAAATTATTACTGGGGGCAGGCAGGGGGTGGGGGTAGCCTTTGGGGGTGTCGGAGCGGGTCCCATGAATCGGGGATGGCGCTGCGTACAGTGTGAGCGAGTTAGCAGCCAAAGTTTGCAGAGCGCAGGCTGGAAAGTTCGCTGGAGAGGCGACCCGTGATCCCAACTTCTGCTGTCACTTTACCTTACGGATTTCCAGCGCAAACATGCGGACGGCAGACTTCTGGGCTGTTTCGTGGGTGTTTGCGAGTGAACTGCTCCCTGTCCTTGAGAGATAACGGTTAACGGTTTGCTGCCTTCGCTGCACGCTGGCGTTTCAATGGACTATCGTCTGTCTTATCATTCAGTGAGTAGCTCGGACTCGAGTGATTGTGTGATTTCCTGACCTGCAGATAAGTGAAGCAGGACTCGGCTGTTCACACCATGCCATGTAGCCCATTCTCGGGTGTTTAAAAGATGAACTCCCCCTGTGACAAGGACCTGGCACCCTTATCTCGGAAACACCGACTCATGGCTGCAGCTATGCCCGGTGATGAAAGCCCATTGCCCGGTAACGCTTCCAGGAGTGATCGGAATGGATTAGGGGGACTGGTTCACTGTTTCATATGTGGAAGCGGAGTGACACCGGGCAAGGAGTTGAGGTTACAAGTGACATATCAAAAAGAGAGGGTGCCGTTTTTCCCGTTTCTGCAAAATCAGGAGCCAGCCCCGGGTGCGTGTGAATTGAGCCCGGACGGACATACGCTGGTGTGCGCCGTGTGCCACTGCTTCCTGACCGAGCAGTGGAACTCCTTCGAGCGGAGCAGGACGCCCATCGAGAAGCGCATGTACTGGCTGAAACGACCCTACCAGTGCGACTCTCGGCGGGTCCCACAGGAGTGGAACATCTCATATGATCTGGAGAGGAGGATCAGTGTCGGCAGCCAGAACTACGACGGGGGCGCAGAGTCTGATTTCTCGTCTTTTTCCGAAAACGAGAACATATCCGACCAGGAGATGGATTTTGTCGACAGAGCCGGCGTGGGCAAAGACAAGTGCCTGAGAGCATCTGGCAAATCGCCAAGAGACAGTAGCAGGAAAAACAATGTCATCAGTGTTAAAAACAGCCCGGATTCACAGCGGGCACTCCGATACCCGGTGGGTGTTTATGGGGCGCAGGGATCGCCAAAAGCGGAGAGCGTTGTGCCGGCGAGGCGCGGTGCTAAAATTATGAATAATGTCTGTCAATCATCAGAATCTCTGGCAAAGTCCCAGGAGAGATTCCCTCAGCGATGCTATGACAGTCCTCTCTCTGACACACCTGCGCAAGACAACGGGGTCATTATGCGCAACAGGCGATGGCTGGAGGAGGGGAATGTCAGACATGCGGAGCCGCGTCAGTTTCAGCGTGTTGCCGACAGCAGCTGCGCTTCATCCAGACATCAGTCGCTTCTGCACCGAGGAAGAGGCGAGGGTCACCCCACCACTGCACTGTCATCTGTTGGCACTGTCAGCACTAAATGCAACACAGCTGTCTCCAGGGAGAATAACTGTGACAACTCTGATGAAGATGAGATTAACATCACAAGTGATGATGACATGTGTGACAGCAAAACAGGCCCAAGACCCCAGCTCAGACCTGCCAGAGACCTCTCAGCGAGAAAAAGTGCCCAGTCACACCACAATGTGGATACCTGTCCTCCAGAGGAGGTTGTTTGTTTTATCTGTGGCACCGGGCTCAGACATGATGGCCGGTTTAAAGTCAGTGTTCAGAAACAGGAGAGGGCACAGGGCGAGCCATTCTTTCCCTTCCTGTGGCTTCACTCCCCTCCCCGGGGTGCAGTGCCCATCAGTCCTGCAGGTACAACCTTAGTATGTGGCAGCTGCCACACCTCCCTCATGCAGCAGTGGCAGAGCTTCCAGCTGGCGGACGTGCCTGTCCTCCAGCGCCTGTATGTAGTTCCCCTCAACCAGGGCACCAGCTCTCTCCATCCTTCCCAGATATCCCCTCAGGAGGGGAGACCCCCAGAGTCCATGGAGTGTATATCTGACCCCAGGGCTTCTCATGAGGCCTGTTTCCTTTGTGGTCAGGAGTGTGGAGGAGATATAAGAGTAGCATATGCACAGGCTGGTGTTGGCAAATCCCGTGGTGCCATGTATTTCCCCTTCATCAACATGTTGCCTTGCCCTCCTAACGCCCAGGGGGTGAGGAATGGCCGTGTACACTGCTGCCCACAGTGCCATGTCATCCTTGAGGAGATCTGGGGTGCATATCGGCTCAGCCTTAGCGAGGACCTCATCACCTCTGTCAGCTCCTTTCTGGTCAGGTACCATGCTGTCATGTCCATTGAGGGCTCTGGACCAGCCCATTCCCAGACCAGCGTGGCCTCTCGCCCTGGTAGCTCCATGTCGGTGTGTTACCTGTGTGGAGCTGAGCTGTGTTCAGGTGGAGAGTACCAGCTGCATGTCAACCCGCCGGGGCGCTGCGGGGAGAGGGAGCCCTTCTTCCCCTTTCTCACCGTCCACCCTCCTGCTCCCCGTGCCAAGCCGGTCGATGCCACAGGCCTGGTGTCAGCTTGTCAACTCTGCTACCACGACCTACACACCCAGTGGGCCCAACATGAGAGCAGGGGCCCCGGTCCCTCCACCCCCTCTACCTCTAGTTTATCCAGTGCCAACCCCCAGCCGCCCAGCTCCCCTTGGGCCCGCCAGTACAGCTGTGAGGCTTTTGTGTGTTTCTTCTGCAGGCAGGAGCAGCGCCGGCTGGCCAGGCTGTGCGCCGTCACTGTGGCCAGGCTACCCGTGTTCCTGTATGCACCTCGCAGCGCACGCACGCTCCTGGTGGATGATGGGAGAAGGCTGGTGATCGGTGCATGTGTGGAATGTAAGGCCATGGTGCAGGTGGGACAGAGCATGCAGCAGGACAGGGATAGGCTGGGACGTGGAGCGTCAGACGGGGAGAGGAAAGAAGCAGAATCGGCCTCGTCACAGTCTAGACACAAGGTAAGACCAAAGCAAACTGCCTGATGAGACACGCAGCCCAACATGTTCTTTTTCCTAGCATCTTCAAGTTTAAATAAAGGCATTATAAGCTTTGTTTAAATCACTTGCCAGCTTTTAATCTCCACTACATTTCCACAGTGGAGTGCAGACTGTGTTTGCCCTAATGCGATCGCTGAGTCACATGGCAGGGGATGATTTTGACATTTTGCAGGGTGATTAACAAATGTAATCATGATGTACATGGTGCTTTCTGTTCTTTTGACAATTTTGTGCTTCGGTTAAATGCATTTTATACCCTTGAAACTGCTCACCGTGTAGAGGAGTACTGGGTTCTACATTTCTCTGAAGAATAGATCTCAAACAGTAATGTGTGTGTGAGTGTGTGTGGATGGAGACTGAAGGGCTTAGTTTGGGAGGCTTACACAGCTGGAATGAACAATGATGAGACAAAGAGTTTCATCAAAACCCACTTCTGTAAACACCAGAGGAGAACTACGGGGATCAGAGGGCCAGGGCCAGCCTTGTGTTTGCTGTGCGTGTGTGTGTGTGTGTGTGTGTGTGTGTGAGACAGAGTGAGAGAGTGTTTATTTGAGCAAGCATGACTGAGTATGTCTCACCCGGTGCCGAAGAGTTTGTTTTGGTTTGAGCATGTTGACAATCTTAAAATGGTGTTTCGAGGAAGTTACTTGGAAGTTGTTACCATATTTCTTTTTTATAATGACAACAATCATAACACAAATGCAAATACCCAGCGTCTACTTTATTTACTTTGTTTATAGACCTCATTTCCTCCTAAAACAACAGCTCAACCCGTCCCTAAATAATGGGGATTATGAAGAGGTCTGTGTACGTCTGTCTATGTAAGATATTTATATCAATGTTATATCAAAAAGAATAGACAAACACAGTGCAAATTGGCCCTGTATCTCTTACTGTCAGCGATAAACAAAGTTGACACTTGTAAACACACCAGAAAGATAGTAAAAAAACCAACAACAACAGACCTTTTGGGTTGGTACTGTAAAGCAAAAACATGAGAAAGTAAGAAAATCCAGGCAGAGGGCTGCAGGGTGTCTGAAGACACGAGACACTAACACACTTTTTCTCGCCATAAGAATCTTCCCCCCTTTCTGTTTCCATCTTGCTACATCTGCCGTGCGCGATATACACTAATAGGCTGAAATCAGTATCGTCATGTTGGGAAGGCAGCAAAGACCAAAACTGTCCCCACACTCAGTCACACAAAGTCAGTCCGGCTGCAGATCTTCCAATGTTGAGCTAATCTGGCAGTGATGTGCGTTTTAAAGACTTTGCACATTACAGCAATTGTGTGGCGTGTTTCATGATTTTAATGTTTTTTATTCATATTCAAGACAAAGTACTGCGTGTTAATGTTGTAATAAAATTCTGACAAGTGATGCTTGTACCAGATGGGCTGGCTCAGGGAGCAATATATTTACACACTTCCCCTGAAGAAAGATTGTTCTGTCATTGTTCACTTCCTTGGCATTTTCTAGTTCCTTTCCGCTCCTCTTTTAATAACACACGTAAAATCCATTTCTTGTCTTTAAAAAGCTGATAGCAGATCGATAGTAGACGGAAGTCGGACACTGCGGGGCTGTATGGGCAACCGGGGCACGGCAAATGAAGATGGCGATGTGTTGATGAAGATCTGAGGAGCATTTAGACAGCCAGTTGGCTCTGTGAACAGCTCTCTCATGCAAACACACATGGACCGTCCGCCCATACAGGACACGTGAAGAACATCTGTGGATGCCATTCACACTCCGCAGCCTCAGTATGTTGCACACTCACACCAGCTGTCTGGAGATGTCTGCCTCGTCTTCCCTCTGAAGTGTTTGGAGTAACACTGTTGCGGTTATCATCTCCAAACTCAAGTCTTCATTATTCGTCTGAGCACTCGCATGAGAGCCAGTAGATGAGCTCATAATCAAATGTCCGGGGATACTCCTGATATAGAGTATTATTAGACCAGCTTTTCTGCCCATCGAGGATGGGGTGTGATAGGGTGGGTGGGAGCAGAGGGGCGTCGGGGCAGGCAGGGTTTCGGGTGATCATTTTCGGGCAGGGAGGACTGCAGGTGGCACAGTCAGTTTTGGCCTGAGTGAGCCAATGACCTCATGGCTAAGAGTGTGCCAGTGTTGGGGAAGGGGAGGTGCGAAAGAGCTCCAGGGGAACAGGTGCTTTGTCCTCTAGTGTCAAGCTATACGCTTGAGAGGGTCTGTCATCGCTGGGGTTTGGGCTGTCAGGAGGGAGTACCCATCTGGTTCCCCTTAGCCCCCCATGTGTGCCTGCTGGAGGGGGCTGTACAAAGATAAACACACACTCACATGCTCTATTCTATTCTATCTTTTTCTAGTTGAACGGCAGTTTCCCTCAATACAACAAAACACAAAGCTGCAGAGCAGGCACCGCTCCAGCGATTAATTAATGTTTAATATTCAGAATTCAGAGACATAACCGAGACAAAGATGAATTAACTCTTTGATTAAGGCTCTAATGAGATCTCCATTTTTAGTCATTATACTCGCTCGCTATGGTGTAAACATTATTTCATGTGAAGCGTGACAGGGTGGATGCCGTCTGTTTTCCCTGCTTGGTAAGATATGGATTAGCCCATGAAATGAGATCTGCCAACGGGACACTCTAGTGGCACACATGCACACAAACAGAACTGACGGGCGGTTCTCGTGTTCCCTTTTCTGCTGCTGTGTGTTTAATTAGTACGTCGGACCTGACCTTTGACAGGTGTGTAAGTATAGACCACCAGCTGGCGTCTGGGGAGGGACGGCTGGTCAGCAGATCCTCACTTGCACTCTTTGTTAAACAGATGTCCACTGATTAGTGTTCGATTCATTAGAGCGGTTGCACGCATGTAGTTTTGTAGGTGCAAAGATTGTTTTAATCATGCTTGATGAGATGGCCGCAGGATGGTATACTTAGAAGAGAGACTGCTCTTCTGAAGTGCAACACACTGAGGGTCATGTTTACAAGGTCTTTGCCTAATATCTGACGCATTCTGCATTTAATGTGTCTAAACGATGAAGTGTATGCATGAAAGAGAGCGGGTCGAGTTAAAGCGTTTGCATCGCAAATGCTCTTCGTTTTACGGCCCACGGCTGTAGCTCAGCACTGAAACACCGTGTGGGGAAAAAAAGGGGAATTTTGTAATGAAATACTCTGACTCCAGAAAAAAAACTTTGTGAATTGACTTTCTCTGACTGCATATCAACTTTGGATGAACTTTGGACTGCCTTTTTGCTCTAAAAGAAGACACATTCTCACATTTGAGTCAGGAAGAGATCTCTTCACTGGAGACATAACTCCAGCAACAACAACAACAACAAAAAAAGATTTTCATTGTACGTATGGGCATGTATATCTTCAGAAAATGTGAATCTATCCTCCTAAGGGGAAACTGCAAATAATGAGAGGCAGAGTCATATGGGATTGTTGTGGATTTACTTATGTTCGCATAATTTGAAGGGTCAGATTCCTGTCAGAATACTTGGCATCTGAACAAAAAAATGCACATTTGTGCAGGTAAAGTAAGGGGTGGTTGCGTTGAGGAAGAAATCTTTCTCAACTTGTGTCATCTGTGCGCTGGATTAACTGACGAGCGAGAAAAGCAGCTTTGAGGAAAACAGTTGAGCAGTTTTTCAAACCCCTCAATCAATAAATAATAATAGTAAAATATGTCCAAATTCTTCTGTTAGAATAGAATTCTCATTGCACACACAAATCTCTCAGTCGAGCGTCATTTGCTCGCCCTCACTAATTGTGAAATCATCTGCTGCCCTCTTAAATCAGACAAAAAAATTGCACAGGTTGGAAGAGCAAACTGTATCTCAGAGCACAAAGATGAATCCCTATGAGCACCAGGTGTGGGCATGCACTCAAGATTTTTAAGATAAATTTACTGTGAACAATGAAAACATTTACTTAAATCACTTTTTTAAAAACTGGCCAAAAGTAGAAACATAAAAGTGAGAAAAGCAAGAACAAAAAAACAGTGAAAAAATGATGGAGTGGTCTAATACTTAGGCCCTAAATAAACACATGATATCGGGGTTATATGATTCTTTCACTGATTGGATACAAGCACCGCATAACTTTGTTATTGTAAGGATTGGGATTGATTGCACACCTCTGATATCGATGCATACAAGTGAAACTTCTAGCTAAACCCACAGTATCCCTATTGTCAACAGTGTGTCTTCTGCTTGTGCAAGGACATGAGGGACTAAAACAGCAAATAAATCAATCATTAGTCAAGGTCTGCAAAGATAATTACTACATAATTGTACATAGATACAGAATACACAAACACATTGAGCCTGTCTTACTCATACATGTGTGTATATGGTGTGTGGTGTGTATCCACGCATGGATGTTTATCTTTGTACGGTGGTCTGCTGAGTGACTGTTTCGAGTGGATGATTATTGTTGACCTGAGCTCAATCATTCGGTTGCTGTGTGTGAGTCTGTGTGTGTGTGTGTTGGCTCATGTTTTCTGTGCCGCTATGCTGTTCTTCTTGTGCGTGCGCGCGCGTACCCTGTGTTCATGTGTGTTCGATGTAAGGGATCGACTGTGTTCTCGCTGCACGGCCCATATCCTGTAATGGAGGTATTTGCTGTCACAGGAAAAACATGCCGGCATCCTGACAGTGTCGCCAAGCAAGATTAATAGGGTAGTGAAAGAAGGAGTGAGGGCAGAATTACACATCGAATCTGGATGTGAAGTTGAAAATAAGGAGAGAAAGATTATTACTGAGTGAATTATTGGAAGAAGAAGTAGAAGAGTAGGAGGCAGTGAGAAGGTGAGGGGGTTAATGGGATTTAAATTGCAGCCAGAGGAATACAGAAGAAAAGAAGGAAAAAAAAAGTCCCACTTTCATCGATTCATCATAGAAGCAAATATTGCAGCATGCCGCCCAAAGAGCCTGTTCAACTCAGAAAGGGGATTCTATTAAAACTGTGTTAATTTAAGACATGTGAGGTGATTAACATATGGTGTGAGCTCTTCCCCTGCGTGCCTGTGTGTATGACTGTGTGTTTAGTCAAAACCATTCATATTGCATGAATCCTGTAAAGTTCCTGCAGCTGTGCCTCTCTTCTCTACCGGCAGTGCAGCCTGACAGACAGCCTTGCGTTTCACGGGGAATCCTCTGGTATTTGAGGGGCTTAATTTCAAAGCTGCTGGAGGTGGGTTTTGATTTAGCGCTCAAAGCTTTAATCACCCTCTTCCCGCTAGCAGCCCTCGGTGCTGCATTCTTGCCCATATCTGAATGGAGAGATCAGATCCTGTGTGGAGCAGATGAATTGGAGGTGTTGCACTGTTTCATTCTTTGTCTCCCCTTTTATGTCTCAGTCCTGCAAAAAGGGCTCCCCCAGTGCCAGTCTGTGGGACACCACAACACCCCAGACCCGTCCCACAGCTCTCTGCTGATCGAGCTACAGTTACCCGCTTCCACGGCTGGCATACAGTACATACAGTACATGTACCCGTGCATGCCAACTATGCAAAACGTCATGGATGTATTAAGAGAACTTGATTTATGACTCCAAGATGGCGCCTATTAATTCCAGTGATAGTCAGTCACACAGCACGTATGCCAAAAGTTATCTCTGTGCCTGGCTCTGTGTTGTTCTGCGCATTAAATATAGATTGACCTGAACCTGGCAGTCCTGCAGACTTTAAATCGAAAAAAAGTCAATCATGTAAAGCGAGTTAAAAAGTTAGTTCAACCAGCACAAATAAGAAAACATTTCTTTGTCGATCAACATATGCCAAACAGGCAGTTTAATGTTATAATTCCAGGCAGATGATTGCTGAGGGGAGGCACTAGAGTGCCAAAGGGGCAAGGAGAGAGTGATTGGATCAAGCAGTTTCAGAAGTTTCCGCACATCCTGTGTTGGTACAGAAAAGGAATGTCATTGAGTGCACGCAAGAGTGAACGACGGCAAGTGTGGCGCCACTGCTTATAGGTTGTTTTTGGTTTCTTCGACGAAATGACGTCGACGGCATCGGGAGAGGCAGTGGGGCTGACAAAGAAGTTGGGGGTTTTGGGGCTTGTCTGGCTGCAGACCTCCAAGCTAGTTTGTGGCTGACAGATGAAGGCACACTGACCTTTTAACCCTGCAGAGCCGAACAGAGAGGGGATATCGATACGGGCTCGGGGCTCAGCACTCAGCGACAGGCTTGGCAAAGGTCGTATGTCAAATTGGAGTTATTGAAATTATTATGTGGGCAGATGGTCTGTCAGTGTAGTCTAACAAGTGCCACTCATGAGAGCCTTCCCCCAGTGCCTGCATCCTTATATATGCAATGGGTGTATGGGTAGTCACTGGTGAGGGCTAAACAGATTGTGCAGTAAACATCCTCAACAAAAATACTTAAATCAGGCTTTACAGGGATTTTGGTAACCAGAATTTCAATCCCCGGCACTCCAGTGGTCCACTCACACAGGTGGTTTAACTTAGTGGTGCTGATTAGACCTCCTCTCAGTTTGTTCATCTTCGATTCCTTTCCTTGTCTTTGTCCTCCTCCTGAGATGCAAGCGGAGGAGGCCAGGAGGAGACATTAGGAGAGAGGAGCTGAGGCGGCAGGCGTTCAACAAAACGAGACATTCGTGCTTCGGAGTCGTATTTTAAAGCAACGTCAATAAAATGTGACATGTGGCACAGCTGCATCATCTGTTTCTTTGTTGTTTTTATTGTCTACCACTGTTTTTATGATCTCTGTCAGATGAGCATAACAGTGTTTGTGTCATCTTATATATTTACATGTCAGTACACAGTTAGAATGGTGCCTTGCGAGGGAGTAGAAACAGTAGAAGGCAGTCCAGCTGTGTGTCACGCCTCTTTTGGTAACAGGTGCCGAAAAAACTTCCTCAGAGGATACCCCTTAGCATCCTCGCTCATAGCTCTTCCCTCCTCTCTCAAGATATCCTTTAATATGATATGCTGTGAATTCTGGGTCACAGGAAGGGGGACCAAAATGAGGAGGACACAAAAAAGAGAAATGAGAAGAGCGTCTTGTCCCAGGACATCTCCTTCACTCTCTCGTCAGTTTTGTTGTACCTGTTAGGGCAGGACGACTTACATCTTTAAGATCCCCATTAGTATAAGGAGTTTGGTGACCTGAGCAACCTCCCAGCATACCTCCGGCCCAGCTCTAACCTGAGAAGAAATCTAATCAGCCAACAGTAACTGAAAACACCTGTGAGGGCACGGGGTCTTCATAGCTAAAGCACCGTTTACCTCATGTTCCTCACCTGTGAGCTCTTTCTTTTATGCGTATACTTACACTTTGGCATCATATTATAAGGCGATGATCCATAATGTCGTAATGTCAGTTGATGTCCCTAGACAAGCGGATGGCAGGAGTAAATACTTACAGGTACCTTTCCTTTAGCTGTGGATGTCACAGACCAAATTCTATTGTTTGTACGTGGAAAAACATTTAATTACCTTAAATATCAGCAAAACACATTTTGATTACGTATCATTAAGTGCACCTGGCAATCTCACCTCTATTGAAATAAATGTCCAAATCCACTGGAGTGGACAGGGTGAAAGGGGAACAGAGAGGGCAGTGTCCCTCTAAACCCCTGAGGCCATGGACCCTGCTGTGAGATGTTTTCAAAAGTGTTTTCATGGCTGCCCATTTGGCACCAAAAAGTGTGTATGCAATGGGCCAGGCTGGGGACACAGTCTAGTAAACTATGTGTGAACTATTAAGCTGGGCTCCTGTGAGAACCAAGTCATGTGAGTGGGAGTACAGTGTGAGTTTGTGTAACGTGGCCTGTAGTCAGGGTCCTAAGTGGTGTTTGTGCACAGGAGACAAGTGCTTAGCTGCTTGTCTTTCATTGTTCTACTTTAATCTGATATTTTTGGCAAGTGTCTTCTATTTTATACTGTTTTCATTGATCCGGTTCGCTCCCTGTTTTCTTCGCTCTTGTGAGGACTGGGCTGTGTGCCACACTAGTATGGTGTTGACGAAAACACTGCTCTGCTTATTTCCCTCTCCCATTCCCCCTTTGTCACTTCACTGTACATTATGGGACGGCCAAAGACAATTACAGTATGGCTCTGAGGACTCTATAACATGGACGTAGTCATTTCACCACAGTTCTCCAGTGAGATGTAATGAAGCATGGATTTCTGCTAGGCACTGGCTTTGTCAGTTATTGTAGCCAGAAAATCCAAATGTCGATCAAGCAACCGCAGAGAATAGAAAAATCAATTTTAAAATTGCAGACGAGATGCAAATCAGGAGAACCAGCAGTGAATTTAAATGCAGTGGTTCCAAAACTTTGTGAGTTGAGCGTTAAGTTTTTTTTTTGTGTGTGGTCAATCAGAACTGTTATTATTATTAGTGGCAATGGTACAGACGATGTATAATATAATATATATATATATATATATATATATATATATATATATAAACTGTTCTTCAGTCTAAAATATGTTTTTTTTCTTCTCCACAACCATCTGGCAATCTCAAGAAGTAAAATGCAACCCCCTTGGGTCCCGACCCCAAGTTCTGAACCTGTGTTTTACGCCTTCTCTGTAATGGAACTATGTTAAACTGCATCTTCCCTATCAAATAAAACTCAGTTAGCAATACTGTAAATGAGTAAAAAAAAAAAAAAAACATGTTTAATTAAAGCAACAGAAGAAATAGGAATTACATTGGAAGTAAACAGGTATGTAACGCTGTGATCCTACCCTCTCACTGAAGTCACGTAGTGCAGAAACAAGCAATAGGGGGGCGGAGTGGCTGAGACAGAGACACCATTCACCCTGTTACAAGACACTGTACCATCGAAGTGTTTCTGAAGCTGTTATTTAGAGGTAAAATATCGTCCATCTGTGACAAAAAGTGTGATGTTCATATTTGCCATTATTTTCCTTTGATATGTTTCCATTTTGGTTACAAGAAATTCATGTTAAGGTTCCCGTGCAGAAAATCTGTTTAGTGTGTGATTACCCATGATGAAAAAAGATCCTTTTGTCCATCTTATGCTGCAAAACATCATTTGTTTTTAAGAGATGTGTTGTGTGCATGCACTTTTTTATAACCAGAAACGACTCTCAGAAACCGTCAGTTTCTTTTTTAACGTGGGTATTTTAAGGCCAGTCCACAGTCTGCCTGCTCCCTGAGGTTCCTCATAGGCATTTTCTAAACTGTACATCTGCTTTGTAGTAAATTCTTCTGTGTAGCCATACTGGAACCTGGCGTGGCGTGGCAAGAGGCCAATGTGGAAGAGTGGTGATGCTGTTTTACAGTAGTAAACCTGGTCAGACTGCGGTAATTATAGAGGACAGAGAGAGTGTAATGTAACTATAGCGCAGCTCTCTCTGCCAGCTACCCTCTGGCTAAAACGCACATTCACCCGCAGTCACGTATAAATGCATACATTTGCAGACTCGCGCTACCATACACGCAAATACAGCATGTAATCTTTGACAGCAGTCATTTGCATACAGAACAGCTGCAAGCATGTGTAATTGTGTGTGTTTGTGCACACGACGTGTGTGTGCCAGGTGGTTGGGAGCACTGGCAGGTGTTTGCTCTCGCGCTGGCAAATGCAGCTGGTTTGTGCCACAGCTGTGTAAGTGTGTGTGTGTGGGGGTGTGTGTGTGTGTGTGTGTGTGTGTGTGTGTGGTTCTGCACCTGGACACAGCTGGAGTGTGTGGCAGCACAGTAGCTAATAGCGACCTATTTCCTTGCCAGACTTTTAACATGTAACTTGTGCTCTCAGCTGACTGGATATTATGTATTACTATTAAGTGTTGCTCATTAGTCTCGCTCTTTTGGACCTCCCAAGTGTTGCTGAAGGTCCGTGTGAATGTGTTTCTTTGTTCTTTGGCTCTTCCTCCTAATTTCCCATTTTGTTTTACTGTGCTCGCGCATCTTCCTCCTGCCTGCGTGTTCACCCTCTGATACTAACACGGTGACGAGAGGGAAGACTCACTCTTGCCCTGCTGTCAAGACAACTGGAGAGCTAAAATAGCCCCCTGTAGTGGACTAAATATACTACACACCCCGTTGCCCTACTCTCACAGCACACAGACAACCACTGGCTCCGACTAACCAGTCGGCCCTCTTTCCATCAGCCGAGACGTAATGATCAGCATTACTGGTAATCTTCGGGGGGGCTTATTTTGGCTGAAGAAGTCGTTCCCTCCTTGAATTACTCCCTCCTCCTGTCACCTTCCCTAAGTCCTGGCCCTGACGCCCCACACCCCCACACATGCCGTCCAGCCACCTGGTCTCTCACATACTCAGCTTGTCCTGCCAGCTCCAGGACAGCTGGGAAGAAAGAGACAGAGAGGGAGTTCTGGACTGAGCCTCCCATGATACCTCTGGAAGAATGCAGCTCACAGACTATACAGTAGCCCTGACACGTTTAGTAGTATGTGGTCTGTACACTGTGGGCTAAAAGTGGATCTTCAGGTTGGAGTGACCACTGACGTACACTTATTGCTGTCATATACTATATACTCTGTGTGTGTACTCTGTGTAAACGCCTACCAGAGGTTAACATTTGACCATAGATGGTTTAGAAACAAAACAGCTCACATAAGTGAGTCATTTCTTTATCTGTGTCACATGGGTTTTACCACTGACTCGCCCCTTTAGGAGACTAACAGCAGGTCCTAAGTCACTTAACTCAAATGGGAGAAGTGAAGGTGAGATACAGGTACAGATTTTGACTTTTTCTTTCACCCCAGTGTCACTGTAGGAAATACTGAACCCACTTTTCCAAACATTCTGACACTAATATGTAATTTCTCTGATCTGGAGCGAACATGTTAAAAGATGAGTTCACCCGATAATGAAAATTGAGTCATTATCTACTCACCTCCCAGCCAGTGGAAAGATGGCTGGGGTTTTGTAGTTGACAAAACATTTCTGGAGCTTTCACAGCAACACTGTGTTGCATCATCCTCCTACATAACTGAAGGAGATGGGGAAACAAAACATGAAATGCTTCTATACTTCTCATCCGGGGTCGTCTAAGTCCTCGGAAGCCCCGGGATCCCAAAATCAACTTGAGAAGACGTTATTTACACCCTCTTTTAAGCCGAAACCTTAACCGGAGGTGCTAAGCCAAATTTGTTAGCGCACACCCTGTCTGAACTTGGCGCAGGAGCTCAACCGTGCGTCTAGGGTGTAAATATTATGTTTTCAAACCAGTTTGATATCCGTTGGATTTCTGTAGACTTAGAATACGCTGAATGAGCTGTATGGAGCCATTTTATGTTTTTGATTTCCGCTGTTGTTTTTTACGTTTTAAAACAAGTCCCCATCTGCTTCAGGGAGTTGTTCAGGAGAATGCTGACAACTAAACTACACCCGACTTTCTATCGGCATGGGGTACATAATGACTGAGTTTTCATTTTCATCCAACTCATCCTTTAAGCTCCCCAAACTCCAAAAAAAAAAGGTGTAAACATGACATTTTGACTGTGATTAGTGCTGTCTCAGAGCATCTTTGATTTGACCCTTTGTGGAGTCTTCGTTTGGGTTGTGATCCAGTTGCCTTCAGTAATCCAGATCATCGTGAAAACAAAGAAAGCTTACTCATAGCGACCTTAAATGATAGCCAGGTGGTGTAGGTTTCAACAGAGAAGCTCTCAGGCCATGCACGCACACACACAAACACATAAACATCAACGCACAAGCACACACAAACACACAGACAGACAGTCAGGAGTTACAGGGACTTTGTGAATAGTTTCCATGGGTGAGAGTCTCCCACACTGACATGACCATCCTATGAGTCAGAAATAAACCGATACAGTTTCTCCAGCTGTGTGACGGATAGATACCACAGATACTTCCCAAAGGCCTGTCATTATTTATTTGTTACATTTTGCCGGCTATCCCTTTCAAGTATGCCGTTCGCACTGTTGAAACATTATTAATATAGATTTCATGTGGCTGTTTACCACTGCTGGTTATGTCTACGACTTACTAAAAGCATGCCTGACCTAATCCGAGGCGACGGAGCTAGCAGTGTGCTAACACATGACCTGCCAACTTGGTCAGTGGCCTTTCCCACATGGTCAAGAGTTGTGTGACATGTGGAGCAACGTGCTAGTCACGGTTAATGGGCCGAGAACGGCCTCAAGGCCGCAGTGGAGTAGACAGAGTGGTGGGCCACCTGAGTAGATTTAACTTGTTGCAAATGAAACTCCTTGGGAATAACATGGTGTTGTATCAAGATTTACTGGCACAGCAGTAATAGCTTTAGGTGAGAGGATCCTTACAGAGGGAGGAATGAGATGTTTAAATCCAGCGTTTCCTCCTCAAAGAGAGCCCCTGTTATAAAATGCTTCAGTTGTTATGAAAGCCCACGGAGGCAGAGGGGTTCTCGGTGTTTTTTTTATGTTCTTCTCTTCTACGGGGGGCTTTAAAAATAGCACTTGGCTCGAGTTAGGTGTCAGAGGTCTTCTCCTCTCACCCGTTCTTTTCCTCTTTCTTCTCCTCCAATCTCTGTCTAGTGTCCATCTCCTTCTCTCCATGTCCCCCCGTCACCTCAGTCCTCCTCATTCTTTCTCTGCACCCCCCTCCCCTCTCCCCTCTTTTTCCCCTTTCTCCCCTCTTTTTCTCTCTCTCTCCTCTCCCCCCCCCCTCCTCTTCATCTCTCCCTGTGGTATTAGCGGGGGCCACATGTTGCTGGCCTCTCCTGGTGGTGTGAGCCCCATGGCAGGCCCTGGCTCCAGCCTGACGCGTAGCTCGGTGTGTGTGTGGATGAGAGGGAGACTGTAATGTGTGCCTGCATGCCTAAGCGTAAGCGTGTGTGTGTGTGTGTTCGTGCGCGTGTGTGTGTGTGAGGCCACTAACACAGTAACCTGATAGTGGTGCGGCTGAGCAGTACAGAGCGGAGCAGTGCTGTGATTTATCCCGCGGGCCCAGCAGATGGCTGCAACAGGAGTTTGTTTAAGTTTGCTTCAGAGCCGGGCAAGCAGCCAGGAGCATAGAGAGGGCCTGCCAGAAAAATGTTCACTGACTCTGGATGCCTAACCACACTACTCCCCCCCCACCCCCCCACTCCCTTCTCCCTTCTGCTTTCCCCTAACCCCTCACAGCCCCCTCAGTCCTACACACACACAGACACACACATGCTCTTGCAGACTTTCTGTCGCTACTCTCCTTTTACCCCTCTCTAATTTCTTTCTTTCCTCCCATCTGCTCCACACACATGCTTACTTACATATGCACGCTCACACGCATGTATACACACACACACACACACACACCGGTTTGTGCATGCTTCTCTGTTCTGTTGGCAACATCCCTGGTGCAGACATGATCTCACACCTCAGGAGGGAGCATTAAAGAGTGAGGAGGTGTCCTTTCTGGTGGGGGTCCTCTGAACACAACCATATGACCACCTCTCTGTCCTTCCCTCTGGAAAAGAGAAGGATCTCTGCTGCATAAACACACGCAGGGGGAGTGCACGCACAACTTTGCAACGTGCGCACAAAGCAGATGATTTATGAAATAGAGTCCAGCCGGGTTTTGATGTCCGTGCGTCGCCTTTTCCTTTCCAAGCTCTTTCTTTGTGTTTTGTGAAAAGGTGACGACAACTCCTGTCACGTCGCCTCAGGTCACGCAGGGTGATAACTCTTGACCTCCCTCTCCACACATCGGTTCTCGCTTCTTCCCCCTTATCTCTCTCCGCTTTCTTCCCCTCTTCTCTATGTATTCATCTTGTAGACAAAGAGTTCAGCAACACATATTCAAGGTCATTATGTCTAAATCAGATGAAGCAGTGAGCGAGACACGATATAGAGAATAAGCTTCTAACCCTTTTTTTTTTACGAGTGAAGTTGGAAAAAGTTGTTTGTCAGTTTATTATGTGTAACCTAATTTTGACGGCTGCCTGAACCTGGGATCAGCAGTTTGAAACTCGGTTTTCATTACAAAAATCCAATACATGTGTGCAGAAACATACATACTGTGTCTTCCTTTTTTATGAAGGAGTCTGCCAGGGTGAAATCTCTAATTGATAATTATTAGAGATAAACTGTGAGACCTCATGACTTTCCACATCTGTTCATTTGAGTCATTAAGGATTCTTAATGGTTACTGCTGGCTGTGTATGTGTGTGAATATACAATAGATGTGTGTGTGCATGTGTGTGTGTGTATAATGAATGAGTTCTTTGTGTGTGTCTTTTTGTGACTGTATGCATGTGTCACATCATGACTAATTGGAATCACCGGAAAAATGCTTTTTCGGCTGGGAAAATCCGCGTGAATGCCCTCTCAAGTCGTCAACACCACTCGGAAAGTCGGAGAAAATGTTTTTAGCTCACACGTGATGCCGATACACGGCGGACAAAAGCAAACATTGGGTTGATGGTAAGAAACTTTCACCATAGTCATGTATTGTATAGTCATTGTATGATTTTTTTTAGCTCCTTCTCATCACTCAAATACTGGAAACGGCTGTCAACGTGTTGTTTAAACACTCTGAGCTATGAAATGCAAAACAAATTCTTTTTGGTGTCCATGTTGCTCCGACATGAGGCACGCGAATACACTGACGTCAGAAGAACGACTTCTGGGGACCATCCGAAGAGCACGTGAACGCAGCATAATTGATAAAACCCTTTTTCTTTTATGTGTTTTATACCACCTTACTCCTCTCCATGGACCTATTTCATTTCTTTTCTGGCCTTCTCTCACCCATCTTCAAATCTATCAGGATCCCTCTTTCTTTCACTGCTGTGTGTATGTGATCACTTGCGCACAGTTTTCTGCAGTCGTTTCCTTTGTTTCATTCTCACCCTCACTCCGAACCTCTGCCTAGTACCATCTGTGGATTTTCCAGTTCGGTCACAGTGATTTGCCTGGGCATCACTCATAGAAGGTCGCTAATGCGGCCTGCATTCATATAGCCAGCGGACGTCCTTGTGTTTGTGTGTGTACATGCATGAGTAATTACTGTATGTATATGTGACTAACTGTGGAAGCCGTCAGGGCCATTGTGCTTCGGCACTGATCCTTA
This sequence comes from Pagrus pagrus, assembly GCF_965226575.1. NCBI lineage: Eukaryota > Metazoa > Chordata > Actinopteri > Spariformes > Sparidae > Pagrus > Pagrus pagrus. The sequence goes on along the minus strand of NC_140185.1, from coordinate 25,678,906 downwards.
TTTCCTCTAAAGCAGCATTAGTCATTCCTACTTGTTGTGCATTCATGTCAAAGACACACAGCTGAATGTTATCTGTGGTGTGTAAGCCTGTGAGAGTCTGTTATGGATAAGAGTGGCATGTTTAAGTTCCTGGAGGTATACGGTAGCTGCTTACATTAATCCGCTTTCTTTAAGTATCCTTCAACAATGAAAGATGATGGTCTGTGTTGTTTTTAATACAGCTAATGGACAAATATGAGGAGATCCACTGATGTTGAAAACATGTAAGAGTAGAGTCAGTCCAATTTCAGGTTCCTGCTTCAGTTTTCACTTTATCACCAGGAGCAGGTGGAGATGTCAGGAAACGGCATTAATATCAGGCTAACTGCTCATTTGTTGATGTTGCAGCCTTAAACTGTTTCTAAGATGTCAAAATATGTTTCTTCAATTAAATAAGAAGATAAATATAAATGTGAGTTTAGCAGCAACCAACAGGAAGATAATTTGATGCTCTTCTTAGTGAAGCCTGTAATAATAATTTGCCTCCTGCGTGAGAAACTAAATGATGATGTTGATGTTGATCACTGACCTGTGACAGCACCAGAAAATCTTTATTTTAATCAACAAAATAATACCCACCTCATATCAGCTGCACTGTGTGATTGTCTGTTAAACTGAGAAGAATAGCTTTATCTTTGCTGGCTGATAGTCATCCATGAATTTAAAGAGACGAAACAGCTATAGTAGGCCACCTTTGTGCTGGTTCCTATAGTAACCGGAGCTCGCCCAGTACATTAATTGAAAGCGCTACCACAATCAACACTTATTATTCCTGTGATGTTTGGGGAGACCTCTCTGTGTGACATCCCCCTCTCCGCTACTGTGTGCGTGCATCTTTTTTGAAAACCACTTCAAATGCAGACGAGCAACACGTCAGACCGAAAAGGACAAAAAAGAGGAGACGGCGAAGAAGAGAGAATTCTTTATTAGGCTTCATATCCGCCTGCAGCTTCGCTCCTTGATACCCTCTGAGGAGAGGAAGTGAGCGGGTCACAGGTCAGGTAGCTTAGCAGCACACTAATGAATATTTATTTACACTCGGTTGACACAAATGTGCTTCTGCCAGACTTATTACCTTAACTGTGCTCGTGTCCATTCATTACCTTCACGCGCCATTCGTATGTACTGTAGTATATGGCCAGACATTAAAATTAAGGCTGTTGTCAGAATATTAGAAATTACAAGGTCGATTTATTGTCATCTTTTAAATCACTAGGGTTTGAAAAAACTAAACAATGCTCCTTTGAATCGTGCTACATCTATTTTGGAAAATAGAAAGTCTCACAGCCTGGGGAATGAAGCTCGGGCTTCATATTAGTACATTACATACAATACAGACTGTGCTTTTTCCGCCAGGGTGGTGATGTGTGATGACCAAGAAGACCAAGAGGTTCTGAAGGAAAAGAAAACCATATGAACTCCAAACTCAAATCGTTATACCAGTCAGATATTTTATCCATTTATAGGCCCATTACTTTGAGCTGTTGTTAAATTTCATGACTAAATCTGTGAGATTCATCAGCAGTCCTAGCAGTATTTTAACCGTACATGTCTTCTAACTAAAATAACCTTGTGTCATCTTTGATCTTCGATCCGATGTGTCTCAAACCCAATCCGCTGCGGATCAATGAATACAGTGTGACAATCCACAAGAAACATGTGGCTCTGTGTGGCTCGTGGCTCCTTTTGGGAATTACATTCAGATCTTATTACCCATGTCCTCACTGTCCTGTGTGTGCGATAACACTGTGTGCTTGGTCCATGCCAGATGGGGGTTTTGTGAGCCAATCTTTGTCCACCTGTTGGTTTGCCTGAGGAGAGCTGTAAGCAAAGCAATTTCTTCAAACCAGACCCTCAGACAGACTGACGCTAGCCGAGCGGTGATCAGATGCTGTTTGACGTCCACTCAATATGGAACATGTGTCCTCAGTGTTGGACTGATAGCAGGCTTTGGACGGGCTCCCACACTGCACAGCTCCACAGGTGTCAGAGCTGCTCAGGGTTTTGTGTATGGGCTTGCGATTGTGTGAGAAAGACAGGCAGTGTGAGCTTTTTTTTTCGTGCATTTGCACACATGTGAGAGCGTTTTGAGCATCTTGAGTGTGAGTGTCTGTCAGTGTGGATCAAAGATGTGTTTCTCTGTTGTTTTGCCGTACTTGGCTGTGTCAGTGTGCGTGGAGTCTGAGCTGCTTTTATGGAGTGTTGCTGAGCCGGTCAGCGGCCCCGAGCCTGCATGGATGGCTGTGCTCCTGTTGGATCTCTGTGATAGGCTGTTAAAACTGACTGACAGCCCCGCTTTACAAGCTGCTATACATCAACCCGTAGACCTGCTGCAAGCGTGGGAACACAGACACATTTGTGTTTGAGTATATGTGTGTGTGTGTGCGCGTGACATAGTCAGTGTGGAGCAGAAACAGGGCCCACTGCTGTTGAACGATAAGGCCTGCTGACCTTGCGACCTCGAGCTTGCTGTGACGAGGTCATCTCAGATTACACCTAGCCAAATGTTCCCTGTCTGCCAGTATTAAAACAGGAAGGTCTAACCCCTGGAACAGAAACCCTCTCTAGCCCGGTGATGGATGGTGGTCTTCTGTCCAACCTTATGTCCCGCAATCACAGATAAATGGACAAACACACTCTCATGTGCACAGTGTATGGCTGGGAATCAGAGGGCAACTTATGATATCATGCTTTGACAATGTTGAAAGATAATTTTAGCAAAATGAATCAATCATTTACTGTATTTATTTACTGCATTATGAAGTGCTTTCTGTTGTTTAGAAATCCACAATGATACAGCGTACACCAACATTAGATAGAGGAGAAGGCTGCATACCAAACCTCTGCTGTAAAGCCAATAAACACCTCTTGACCTTTACCATGACATATGGCTGCACTCATTATTTGTCTCCCTACCAAATTAGTACACTACCCAGAAATAGTGATTTCACTTGTTTTGTGATACTGCCAGGGAACCTGGGTGTTCAGATTGACTGGAAATACAGAAGAGCAGAATGATTAACTAATTAGTTGTCAACTATTAAATTATTTGCCAACTATTTTTATATTTGATTTATCTGTTTGAGCCGTCTTAGCCTGATAGTAAACTGCATATCTAACACACGTGGACAAAATCAGACATTTGAGGATGTTGGAAACACTGATCGACATTTGTCCACCGTTTCTGACATTTTATTGACAAAACAACTAATTGGTTAATTGAAAAAATTATTGACAGATGAGTGTGTGTGTGTGTGTGTGTGTGTGTGTGTGTGTGTGTGTGTGTGTGTGTGTGTGTGTGTGTGTGTGTGTGTGTGTGTGTGTGTGTGGTGTCACTCGGCCCAGCTCTGAGGTAAATATTTGAGGACTGCAGGCACCATCAGGAGAGGGTCTGTCTTTGATGGGCTGATTTTGTGCGAGGCTGTGGATGACGTCAACTTTACCTCCAAGGACAATATAAAGCGTGCTGGGAGGATATTGTGTGTGTGTGTGTGTGTGTGTGTGTGTGTGTGTGTGAGCATATGTACAGTAAATGTGCACACAATAGCAACATCTTTTTTGCATTCATAACAGAAAAAAAGTTAACTATTGGTCTGATGTATTTGTTTGCGTTTGTCTCTGTGTTTATTGGAAGTTAAATTACCCCACACTTTGCTTATGACATCCCGTCAATCACATTTCCCCCGCAGCCTCCTGTGGCACCGGGGTTCTGTTCAGCGACAAGCATCCGCATGTTCCAAATACACTGATAGCATTAGAAAGTTATTCTGGTGAGGGCCAGTCTCTTGCTCTCTACAGTTTTATTGGACAATTAAACAAGTTTGGATGCCAGACAATGTTTGGACTCGCTTGACAATGACTTTCTTTTTGTACCCAATAAGCAACTGGCAGGGAGCTTGTGTAAACAGAACCTCAACCTACGCTGCCAAGAGTCCTCTTTCTCACATCTGATCTCTCTATCTTTGTCTTTTTCTTAGTTTCTCCCTCCTTCATTCTCATTCTCAACTCTTAGTCTTCCTCCTCCTCCACATTCTTCACCTCCTCTGTCTCCCTTTCAGTGCAGAGCAAGCCAATCTTTTCTGGCGCCGGTGCCACTTCTTTATTTTTCCCTCCAGAGGAGCAGGATTTATTGGGCCAATGATTATTTTTATAACTAATCTTAGTTTTTCATTACTTATCTATTAACATTAGCCGAGCAGCTTTTTTCACTTTCACTTAGTAAAAGGTAGTCAGTGGTGTGAACTGTACGGCAGTGAGTGTTTATATTTGTGTGTGTGCGTGCACTTGCATGTGTGTGGGTGTGTGCATGTTGGTGCACAATCCAAGCACAGATGTTCTCAAAGGCTCCAGTTTTTTAGGCAGTAGTTCTCCCTCTCCCCTTGCAGAAAAAGGGAAGTGTCTAATAAAAGGCGGGTGTATGAGACCGAGTGAGTCACACACACACGCACAGAAAGAGAGCGAAAGAGTCTGCCTGCCTCGATCTCTCCGAGATTGTGAGAGCTAGAGAGTGAGAGAGAGAGAGAGCGCGAGGCAGGAAGCAGGGAGGGAGGCTGTGCCAAGCTGGAGCTGAATTCCTGCCAAGAGTCTACTTGTTTGCTCGTCTGGCTGGAGCCAGAGGCTGACCTTATTAGCTAGGAGGGCAGCCGTCTTATTAAAACACATCTGGCGCTCAGGGAGCCCAAATAGTCCTCATATTGTCTTCCTGCTTGCTCCTGACCTTGCGTTACCTAGCAGGAATGCTGACAAGGGCTTCACGCATCTGTTGAGAGTTTCACCAGGGTCTTTCTCCCCCTCCTCCCCCCTGCCCCCCTCCCCTCCTTTTCCACCCTTGCTGTCTTTGCTGGCGCCTGCACGGTAGCTCTGTGGGACCTGTTTTTCTTCCTCCCCCCCCTCTTTTTCCTTTTCCCTCCCACCATTCCCACACGCCACCCCTCAACACCGGCCACCACTCTTCAGCGTGGCGTCCAGGTACCCCCCATGGAGAGGCATTTTTTTTTTTTTCCACTGCCAGGTTGCTGTGTCGATACAGTTATTCCTGTGTGTATTTGTTTTTATGAGGGGGCTGTAACCTGGTCCTGTTTAAATAGCTCTTTGCTGGTTATTTTAAAGTGTGAATGGTGCCGCGTCCTGGGGCTGCTAGCTTGGCTTTATTGTCTGTTTGGAGAGGGGGCGGCTTTTTTATGGTACAGTTTGTTACAAGAGAGGAGCTGCGGGTAGAGACTCAAGCTTTTACTATACAGGAACCAGATCCCAGCTGGCTGCACGATGGATACACTTCAATAATTCAATGTTTGTGGTCGGCATTCACTTTGTAAACAGTGCAAAAAAAGAACAAAAAATAAAAAGTGTCCCCCCCTCCCATATAGAAAATTCTAAGTCAAAGCATATTTTTTTATGCGTTCAGTGTTGGAGAGCTGCCTCGCTGATGCTTGCAGCAAAGGTCTATCTAGGTGGACCGCTGCTCACTGGCCTGGAAACAACACTATCATTACCAGACTTAACACCTGTAAGTACCTGTAAGCTGCTGCAGATGTACTGTAAGTGAAGTCGTCCACTTTACACACCGCTGTTATAGTCAGTGACTTTCCTCTCCCACACCTGTAGCAGCATACCATGTCCTTCAGTGTGATATCACTTTGACTCGTTCCACTGTCATAGTTGTCGGGTGTTGCTGGCGGCGATGTGTGTGATTAGTCACGTTTGCTCCTGACACCAGAAGTACTAGTTGGGTACATCCTGAGAATTCTCTCAGCGAGCTCCTACCTTAGTCTAAAAACTTCTAGCAAGGAGTCCAAGCTTAAGAGTGATTTAGGAAATTTCTTAGAGCAACAGCACTTTCACAGTCAGCAAATATCTCAGTCTTGTGATCAATTTCATTTCTGCCGTTATAATGTTATTATGTTAATTTCTGCCGTTATTATGTTAATATTTCTCTTTGATTTTCCATTTTCTCCTCTGTTTAAGAAACTCTTAAGGCTCTTAAAAGTCCTCCTCCATACTCCTAACAGTTTTTCACGTTAGGAGCCCCGCCAAGTGCTAAGATGCTTTGTGAATAACATTTATCTTTACAAGGATCTAGTCTTAGCTTTAAGGAAAAATTCTTAGAAAACCTCGTAATTCTAAGAGTTACTAGGAGCAACTCTTTGTACTGGGAAGCTTTATGAATACATCCCCAGGGAAAATCGGTCATTAGCGACAGCGCTAATTGTTGGTCTCGTGCTTTGCAACAAGCTCAGTTTATATCTTTGCTGCACTTGTGACTGTTCCTGCTGGTGTGTGCCCTTAAACCTCTCAGCATCCTCTGGTTTCAGTGTGGCTTTGTACTTCAACTCTAACCCTAGATGCCCTCCTGACCCTGGCCCCTTAAAGGCACATCAGACCCCCCAAAATCCCAAAGTCACCACCTATTATAACCTCTCCTCTCCTCTCAACGAGGTGACGGTTCTCTTTCGAGAGATTACCAAACCATGAACATGAGCGATATGAGTTTCCATAAGGAAACAACGTGTGTTTACAGCGACCGCATCACGGACTTTATATACGCTGTGCTGAACATCTGCTTGCCGATGGAGTCTGGACTCACTCATCTCACTCATAACATCACTCATTCCCTTCGCGTCTCCCTCTTCTCTCTCTCGTCCTCTGGCTACACTGGACATCTTGCTCCCTTTTTCATGTCTCTGGCGCCTGTGTGCAAAAAACTGTTCTTTTGTGCATGATACAGCTTTTGTGCGGTTCTGCTCGTTCTCCACACCCATCAGCTCTGAGCATGTCTTCACTTTTCTGAGGCTGACTTTCTCTTTTCCCAGAGTAGCACCACGGCTTGTGATGTGTCATTTGCAAACGCACGTAAATTCCCTCGGGTGACTCGCACCTTGTAGTCAGACCTCCTCTATCTTCTCTGCTTATCGTATCTTCTTTTCGCTCCACCAAGTGCGACTCTCTTTTTTTCTTTTTTTTTTTTGCTGTCGTGCATGTGTGTGTGTGTGTCTTTCTGTCTGATCTCTGATGCAGAACAGAGCACCGCTGGGGATCTGCGTTTAGTTTACACACACACACACATATCACACATGCTTGCCTGCTCTCCAAGCTCAATTCACTCAGGCTCTGCTAAAGCTCTGTCATCAACCGGATGCTCTGCTGTGATTGGCTGCCAGCACATTTTGTGTTACAAACACCACTGCTGAAAACTGCCCCGCGGCGAAGACGAGAGAGAGACACACACATGGACACAAGGCACACATAGAACAAGACTATATTGTGTCAGTATCAAGTGCGGCTGCTAAAGAAGTTAGAGCTCTTGACCAAGTCCGACCACCATGTCTTTCATCTCCCTATTTAACACAGACACACACAGACACACACACACAACACACGCACACAGCCCAAGGCCTCTGGTAAAAGCTTTATTTTATTTGCTCCCGGGCTGTTATTGAATTTTATTGTCTCCAAATCTTTTTACACTCATCTCAGCTGCTGTGTTGGTTCTGTGCACGTGTACAGCCACACATACATACACACACACATACCGCGCATCAGCCCAGATACCCCTGAACAAGAGAGAGAGAGAGAGAGAGAGAGAGAGAGAGAGAGAGAGAGAGAGAGAGAGCTGACCGGACAAACTCTGCATCCTCTGGGGAGATTCCTGACATTCCTCCACTTCCCTGCCCACTACAAAGAGAACCATTCCCCAAGGCTCATCACTGCTCTGCCTCGTTACACACACACATAAATACAAACACACACACACACGCAAAGAAATCCCCTGTCTGCAGCATGCATAACACTCTTTCAGAGGGCAGTGTGGCAGCCTAAAGATCCAATTACTAAAACTGATACAGCTAATCTAAACTAGCAAAGTAAGATGAATCGATGTCCTCTTCATTTTAGAGTGCAATGTGTGCGCGCCTGTAATGAGGTGGGTTGTAAGGTGGGGGTCTCTTCCTCCCTCCATTGAATAAATAACAGTGCTTCCTCCCTCTGCTCTCCGACTCTTCCTGTTGTCCCCCTGGTAGAGGGAGGAAAAAACGTGCCACTTCCACACCTCTCTCACTCGCTCTGTTTTCCTATTTGGTTTTCTTGTTAGTTCGACATGTACTGTAAATGACTTTTATCTGTACCATCGGAGAACATTTAAATCAGCGTAACCAAACCTTGTACAGGAAAAACTGTGAAATTAAAAAAAAAAAACAGACAAACAAAGAAAACAAAAAGACAAAGTTAAAGGGGCACTATGCAGTTTTGAGGCACACATTTTAGTCAGAAGAGAAAGATCTTTATTGACTGATGTTTTTATGCTTAAACAAACTAAATAAGCAAACTCTTTGTTTTAAAGGCGGAATAATAAACACTGAGAAAGGACAGCACAACTTCATACTGTTTTACTTTGTTTATATTTGGCGGACCCCGCCACCTTTCTAACTTCAAACAGTGTTCTGGGGACCTTATTTTCCTCTGAGAACAGCTTGTTTATTCAGTTATGGAAAAGATAAATACTTCTGAGTTTGCTTTGTTATTACCTCATTAATATTGTAAATATTAAAATTCTTTCCTCTTTAAGTTAAAAAACAAAAAGAAAAGTAGCAGTTTTAAAGGAAAGACACGAGAGCATTATTCCCCACTTCCTCGTGTTTATTTTTCCATTCTATATATACATTTTCTATCAATCATACACAGGCCAAGATGGTGTTTGTGTTAACTGCCAACTGATTATACCTGTTTGGTCTTAAAGGGACATTTGTGTGTCTGTGTGTGTGTGTGTGTGTGTGTGTGTGTCTGTGTGTGTGTGGCGGCCAGGTCCTCAGCATGGGAACAGCTGTTCAGAGCAGCGCTGGCCACACACACATGGGTCTGATTAGCACTTGGTGACTCCCTCCCTCCTTCCCTCCTGCCCTCCCTGCTCACCTCCCTCCCTTTTTCAGTGGGGGCCGCGGCATGCTGGCGGCACCAATAATTTTAATGCCTAGTCTGAGTCTGCCAGGAGCACAGGCATGCGTGTGTGTGCGCACCCACACACACACACACACACAGCCGCAGAGTCCTGCCAAGAGAGGGAGCACAAAGCTCTCATGCTTTGATCTGCTCTTTTCCTTTTTCCTCCCCCCTCCCCTCTCTCTTTTCTCTCTCTGTTTACCCCTGACCTTCTCCTCTCCCTCCTCCTCCTCCTCCTCCTCTTCATCCACCCTGCTCCACCACAGATGTTCTACCTTAACAAGTTCAGAGTTGAAGTGTGGGGGTCTTCTTGTCCTGTACTGCTGTACACTAATCCCCTTGTAAATGTTATATATTGCTCTTTTTTCTCCCTCTCCCTCCCTGTCTTCCTTTTGGCAGATCCCTCCATCACTCATTCTGTCTCTTGCTCTTAGTGAAACGATTTAATGGCGCAACAGTGATTGAGGTGTAGCAGGAGACAAAATGTAAATTTTTATATCTATTTATCCATCCATCTTTCTTTTTTGTCAGAGAAAACATTTCTCTCTGATACCGTGGTCCAGGAGAGGAAATGTCTGTCCAAGGCAGATTCCACATGGAACAGATAACAGAGGAGTGGGTGTAATAACTCACAGAGGGAGATAAGTGTGTGAGAAACAGAGAGGGGAGACGATTATTGCGGGGAGGGATGGAAAAGGTCGAGGAGTAGAATCGGAGGATGACGAGGTGGGAGAAGGTGGTAGACGATCAGAAGGAAGTGAGGAAATAAATACAGCGACGGGGACAAAAAGATCACATGCAAAGGGGGGGAGAAAATGGGAGAGAGGGAGAGAGAAGAAAGTGCCCACCATGACTCATCAGTCTGGCTCCACTTACAGCATAGTCCCAGTTTCTCTTTATGTGTGTGTGAGGCGATAGAAAAAGTGTGTGTTCTGTGCGATTTTGATTGAACACAAACAAAACCTTGACATTAAACTTTGAGTAGGGTGAACTGAGCGTCAAGTATAGCAGTTGTAGGTTATTTGTGCAGTAAAATGTATTTATTTAAGCCAATCACAAAGACGAAAACAAAATATACTGTATTACATAATTTTGTTTACATATATAGATTTAAACATATACACTGTACATACTATAAGACATGAATATGTTGTATTATGCACACAGTGAATTTGAACTTACTTTTGAGTCAATATGACATCAGTCTTTGTCCACAGTTCTTGCGGTTATGGCAAGCTGTTATGAATTTTGAAGCTATTATACCCCCATTTTAGACTGTCCTCCTCCTCTGTCTCATCATTTGTGTCTCTCTCCCTGTCTCTGTACTCACTGTAGCACTTCTTGTCAGGAAGTAGTGCCGTGCGACAGATTGATACCCATTTAGAGAATAGATTGGGACCTCGTGGCCGACTCCAGAGATCAAAACCACCGGCGTCTGCCGTCGCTGTTTGATTTGTTCCAAGTGACTGAAGTCTGGACAGATTATCTGTTAGCTTCCCCACCACCGGAGACGTCTTGTCTTTCTTCTTGACATGTCACAGAATTTACAAGTCATCCCCATTTTCACAGAAATGAGTAGAAATCAAGATTTTTCCTTTTTTTTTAAACCGCATGTCAATATCGTGAGAGGTTATCACAGGATGTGTGAGTGCTCCTTGGCAGTTATGATACGTGTAATGATAACATTGGCCACCAGATGGTGTCAGTGCTCCACTCAGGACAGCTCTGATGCTGGACAACAGCAGAGATGATCTCTGGCTGATAAAAAATGGAGACTCCACTGGGTAGACAGGGAGGGAGTGGACCCAGGTAATTGTTGTATATTCAAAGCAGATTTCCTGGGCTTGTATGTGTGTGTGTGTGTATGTATGTATTTCCGTGTGCATTTGTGTGTGCAGAAATGAGCTCCCTTGTGCAACAGTTTAAAGTCATCCTGTACCACTGGGTGGCTTGGAAAGTGTGCATGAATATATGTGTGGTTTTGAGGAATGGGGATATGGAGCAGCTGTTTAAATGCTTTGTACAGTAATTGTGTGTGTGTGTGTGTGTGTGTGTGTGTGTGTGTGTGTGTGTGTGTTTGTGTGTGTGCCTTTACATGTATGTGTGTGGTGTATGGTGTCATCAGTGGGGCTGTGTTGTGGTAGACTCTCGGCTCCACACACCAGGCGAGTCTGTAATTACTCAAGCCAACGCTCATACACACTGTAAGCTTGTAGAGTCTGTGGTCCCCCCTTCCTCTCTCTCTCCCTCTCTCTCGCTCTCTCTCTCTGTCGTTCCCCTAACTCTCTCTCTCTCTTGCTCTCCCCTAAACTCTTCCTCTGTGATTCCCAGTGTGGTCCCGGCTCTGGTTTGGCCATGAGATCTGTCTCCTGTGTTTTGGAATGTGTCGGTGCTTCTAGCCAATTTCACCCTCATGCTCATGCTTCACTGGCAACACACACACACACACACACCACACACACACACACACACACACACATTCATATACACAAACACGGAGGTATCATAATGTACTGGCTTTTCTGACCAACTTGAAATAGCCAACAAGCCAATTACACATGACTCCGTTTGGATACACACGTTCAAAACAGTGAGCTAACACATACCAGACAGGTTTTGAAACAGTCCTGTCAGCATTGTACTCTCTCTTTGTGTGTGTGTGTGTGTTTGTGTGTGCATGTGTAAACCAGCTGTTCAGTCCAGTCCAGCCACACCTGGGATTGCAGAAAGTTGCCAGCAGCTTCTTTGACCTCTGACCTCTCCGCCATGATATCGCCACGGACAGGACACAGTCCTCCCTGAGTTTCTCTTCTCACTACACACACTAACATCCAGTCTGACATGTACATCAACAGCAGTTTTGTATCTGTGATCGTGCCATTGAGACTGTGCTTGTTTGTGTATCAGTGTTATGTCTGTTCGTGTGTGTGTTTGAGTATGTGTGAGAGTGTTCCTATGTAGTTACTGCCAGCTGCCGTCAGAGGACAAGAGGCTAAGCCACATCTCTAACCAGTTTGAGAGCCTCCCTATCTCTGCTCACACAGACTGGGTTGCTGGGCACACGCACACATGTGCGCACACACCACGCACGCACAAACCCACGCACTGATGCACAAATGCACACTGATAACGAAGAATACACACACTGTGCATGCACACATCCTTATGCACTCCATTGAGGTATATACCCTTTTCTCTCTCTCTCTCTCTCTTACACACACACACACACACACACACACACACACACACACATACACACATATGCACACACGCACACACAGATTCCCTCTCCCAGCGTGGCTAAACTAGATTAGTGTGTATAAAGGCTCATAATCCCTGCTGCCTCCCCAGCAGGCAGAGAGGAGCCTGTCCTCCAAATTAGGTTGGCCTCTCTGGGTGATGAGTGGCTGCCAGCAAGGCTCCACTTTATTTGTGTGTATGTGTGTGTGTGCATGTGTGTGTGTGTGTATTTTTGCATTTGTGCATGAGCTGTGAAGCATACGTCTCCAGCTGCTGTGTCACTTGTCCACACGTAGATATCCACCCCAAACAAAGAACAAAGGAAGATGGCACTGTGGAGCTGGTGGCACAGTGTTTGCTTTACTTAATGCTGTAATGTTTATCTTGCTAAGTATCACATGGCAAGAGTTGACAGTTGACTCTACGAAAGATGAACGGGAGTAGTCTGAACTTAACAGCAGGATTTGCTTGTTAAAGGGTGACTCAGCACGTAATGTCCTTTGGCTTAGTCCGCTCCTTTAGAGGGATGTGTTCACATCTTCTGTGGTGCTGCTGCAGAGAAAGTAAAAACACTTCAGGTGTTCGTAATGCTTATGAATACAAGACATACTGAAAAACTTAGACGCCGTGTGTGTGACTCCAGAAATCTCAGGTTGGGTTATTTGCTGCGTCCAAGAACATTTGATTGTGACAAAGCTTTGATGGCTGTCAAAAAACATACTTCTGTTTCAACCTTCTTATGTCCTCAATGCAAAATAGTTGGTTATGCGTCTTAAAGGGGCAATATGTAAGCATTTTATATCCCAAAATTTTAAAAAATCAACTAAAATTCTCAACAGGATGTGAAGCAGGGCAAACACTAACACTCCCCTGGTCCCGGCTTGAGCTTCCAGTCCCAACCACTAGCTGCACTGATAATTGAGCTAAGGAAAGCTAGCTAATGGCACACAATTAGCGCCCCCCCATTTGTGTTGAGTATGAATTTGACAGGTGGCCGGTTCTTACATATTACACCTTTAAAGCACTACTTCATTTGGCTCAGCTCTTTTGGAAGACAGCGATATCTTGGCTAGCAGGTTGCTGGTACATCTGTTGTACATAAATTATACTGTGTAGTCTAGAGATGTATGCACTTTGATCTTAACTAAAGGATTGTCTGGACTCTGGTACTCTGCAGTCGTACTGTATACATTCACATATCGCCGTGTGTTGTTATGTTGTTCACTTTCTTTATAAATTAAACTGTTTCACAGCATTTGCGGCAATGCCTCACTCTCTGGTTGTCATTCCTGGTGTGTGTGTGTGTGTGTGTGTGTGTGTGTGTTTGCGTGTGTGTGTGTGTGTGTATGTGTGTGTGTGTCTGCATTTTTTGCATCTGCTATAAGCCGATTTAGTGAGGTCATTTGACCTCCTGAACTTGGATTTATATGAAGGCAATGTATTATGTAACATTGTGATGCACATGCACGCTGTCATAGAAAGCTGACTGCACTCCTGCATATGTAATGATGTGTTTAGCCTATTACCTGGTTCATCTGTTGTCCCCCTTCAATCACATTTATATCAGCAGCAGCACAAATTCCTCTCTACTTGGCAAATGAAGTGAAGCGTATTCATTACTGATAAGGTATAGATTTTCCCGATTATTATCGCAACTCTTTTGATTATTACACTTATGATCTCCACTGGTGCACAAATGGGAAATCCAGCCTCAGTCTTTATGATGTTGTGAATGTTGTCCTTGTGTTACCCTCCATGGTGCTTATCATCATGATTCAGCAGGCTGACTGCTATACCAAGGCTGTGCTGGCTATGGGGCAGCACTCTTTGGGGTCTTTAGTGTGCTAATAGTGAAGGGCCCATAGGGAAGCACAGTAATTGGTCTTTATTTATGCTGAGTGAAGGCTATGATTAACTAATATCACCCCTGAGTGTATATGCACGCACGCATTAACACACACAAATGTGCATGCGTAGTCACACACACGCACACGTACGGATTGTGTGTTATATAGTGTGTGTGTGGTTGTGAGATTGAGTGGAGAATTGAGTATTGAGCTAATCCCTGGTGGCAGGCTGGAAGCTCTGTAAAGCCACTGACAGGCAGTAAAAAAAGCATATTGTAGTTCACTTACAGCACACCAGAGAATTGCTGAAGGGGGGATGTTACCAATATAGTTGTTTAATGATTTTGTAACAAATCACAAGTGGTGGGACAGCAGTGTGTCAGAAATGCATTAGTTCTTCCACGCTGTGTTTGTATTTATATCAGCATGCCTAACAGTGTAAGTTTTGCCCACTGCAGCATGCCATTAAACTGCCAAAGGGTTGAAAGCATGTCAATGAAAAAGCAATGCTGTGTGTGCGCATATGTGTTGTTTGTCTGTCTCTCTGCCGCTGCTAATGAGCTGAGGGCAGTAAGGCCACGCTTTGTCTTTTGAAGAGACAGACGGCGAGCGGGGGAAAGTGGTGCGTGTTGGGCTCCAGCCTACTAAACTTACACACATGAAGGCACCATGCGTCGTTCACGTTCCGGCTCTGTTGTTCCGCCTCTGTATGCACGGGGGCACCCGACTCTTGTGTGCGTGTGTGCACGCGCGTGCTCGTGTATTGTCAAATCCCCACAGTGCTGGTGCTCTCATGTGTTTACTCCTAGCGTAGAAACTGAACACCGGGCTGTAATCAGAGCTGCGGTGAGAGGATCACAACAACAGTGTTCCCTCATTATGGCTCCAGCAGATCACCTTTACCTCCTGTGTGTGTGATTATGGTTCCCCCCCTGGTATCCTTACAGGCAGCAGTGGTGCGTGTTGGTGAAGGCAAAGCGATCCCTGAGTGTGTGTGTGCTTTCAAGGCCTTTGTTTATTTGGCTTTTTGGCTCAAAAGTGACTGTGTGGCTCTGAAAGGCACGGTGACTGACATGTGAAGAGCTTCTGTGCAGAGACATTCTTTCACAGCACACAGAAGCTTGTATAAACAGATGGACTTGCACTCACACCAATAGACGCATCCATAGGAATGCGTCTGCTCTTATGTACCTCAACAAAAGCAATTAAAGTTTTCATGGCGCTCTACAATGTGCGCGTATTCAAATTCATGCATCCAATTTTGTAAAGGATAATAGTAGCACAAGAGACAGAGACATGTAGTCCACTAAAGGGTTTCACACAGATAACCATTTTACAAGATTCAAGATTTAATTTAGTCATCATTATACAACATAGATTGCGCAGCAGAGTTCTAGTTGTCGTCCCTTGTGGCAAGTGTATTTTTATTTTGTTGTTTGGTAAATTTTTTAGTATATTTTATTGGAATGTTGAGATAAACCGTATAGTTGGTGTGACTTCCTGTGTATTTTGACTTGTGTGGGTATTTGTGGTCAACCTGTGTGGCGTCCACAGCCTACCCTTGTCACAAATGAACAGGAAGTGAAACTTTATTGTGAAGTGGTCAGTTAAGTAAATAAAAGAGTGGATCGTATTGCCCACGAGCCGATTCAATGGGTAAAAGCAGTCTCGAGTTGTCCATGTGTGGTTATTATAAGCAAGACTAAAGGCAGCCACTACACCATCCAATAATCCAAACAATAGTTGTTTAGATATTTCCTTCTGGACAAAAGTGGCTGATCAATCATGAGGCATTGGCTTCCCATCGGCCTCATTGCTAGCATGGCTAATAGCTGCAGGTTCCAGCTGATTGAGTAAAGTATTGAAAGAGCCCCGTCACCTGGAAGCATTGCTTAATTTGTTAGAAAATGTAAAGCATACAGAAAATTCAAAAAGTCCGCTTTGAGTCCAGATTGAAGCTGCTGCTGCTCTCAGAGGCAAATGATTACTGAGGAACTCAAGCTCGGTCCACATCAGTTTCATCTGCTCCCAGCTGATTTCCACTATTGAATTAGGATAACTCGGCCCTCCTCTCTCCTCCCCTACCTCTCTTCTCATTCTCTTGGTTTTTATATTATTGTATTATCTCCGCCTCCCTAACCCTCCCTCACTGCTCTATGTGGCCCAGTAATGAGACAGTGACAGATTACCCTAAACCCTACCCTCTCTATCTCTCCCCCATCTCCCCCCTCTCACACAGAGACAGGGGCTTGCGATGAGCTTCAGTTTGGAAATGCTGTGTGTGGATGTGCGAGTCTGAAGCGTGTAAGCTTGTAAGCTCAGGTGACGAGGCTGTGATATGGTTCATGTGGTACAGATTCTGTTTCTAATCCCATGTTAGGCATTTAGTGCCAATTTGTAAGAGAGCTGGCAGGTACACTAAAACCAGAATTAGACATCAGTGATGCCCGGCAGCACAGGGTAACCCAGGATATGATACTATCACAATATTTTCGACATGATGATGATGATGCTATCACCTCAGTGTCATAATCATCCTGGTTTGTAGGGACATGGTTTTATCAGGGAACACCTCACAATATAACATGTATGAGATGGACAATGTCCTTTTTTGTGAAGCTAAGCTCAAGTCATTATTTAATATGTTTCCTCAGAGAGTACGTTGACATGTACGTTTTGTGAAATAATTATTTTTTAATGAAAAATAAAATTGTTCCCTGCCATCGTTCCCTCATTGTAACATATAATGCTAAAAAAAATAATAACTGTGTAATACTATATACCATGATGCCATGAAACCTTGTGATTTTCTGGGATGGTTATCGCACCATGAAAATCTCATACCGTTACGACCCTGCTACTCGCTATAAGTGACAAATAAAAATAGTAGAAAAAGAAGTATAATATTTTCCTCTGTTATGAAGTGAAATAAAAGTGTAAAGTATTGGCTGTAGCTCGGAATAGAGCTGGTCGTCCATAACTCTATGTGTCCTTGGGCTAGACTCTGAACTCCATGCTGTTCCCAGTGGTTAGACCACGGTGCTTTGCATGGTGGCATGCAAGAGTGTGAATGAGAAGCCAATTGTAAAGCACGAAGAATAAAAGCGCTGTTTGATTAACCATTAACCATGGATCTGAATGTACCTTCAGCTTGCATTCAAGTACAGGAAGTATAGATGTACAGAAGCATTCCACCTCCGTCACTGATGCATCAAATTATCTATTTAACTGACGAGCAAATTTCCTGCTAAAATGGCAAATAGAAAACAGGGCTCGACCCTGAACTGCTTTCATTCACTATCCATTGTAAAGAATGTTCACTTTCAGAGTAAGCAGAGTTGTGTACCAAAGCGCCTTTTAATACACATACAGATCGACACGAACACATGCCTTTATTTAGCTGTCAGTTGGCTGTGAAGGAAGGAAGAAAACACTTATGCCTCAATACTGCGAGAGAAAATGCATTGATGGGTCGACATACTGTGCTGATAAACCTTCAAACGTCTCCGGTACTTTAACACAAACACAAATGCTTCGTGGAGTTCTCTCCCTTTCCGTGCGTCTTTTTTTCTGTGTCACATGTCCATTATGTTTCTCAGTTGCCCTTCAACTGTTAACCAGTGTTGGAGTGTTTATGCACAGTATGTGTGAGCATGTGTTGGACTGTGTGTTTGAGGAAGAGCTCCAGTAATCCTATTGACAGAGATGCAGCTTTAATTCAGCTCAGCAGCAGCTGTCTAGTTTGGAGCAGAGGGGTGCGAGGGTGCGGAGGGCGGGGAACGTCTTCACGTTGCATCCCCTCTCGTTGACCTGTGCCACAGTCATTAGTAGATTTAATTATATTTATTTCTCTGCCTTCTATGTTTCTTCATCGTTGTGTTGTTATATAATGCTTTCATGTCAGTTAGTCATGTTTGTTCCGAGTGTTAAATATACGGATAACTAAACGCACGCACGCTCTCCATCCCTCCAGCACCCTCCCACCCCCAGTTCTGGTCTCGCAGTGGTCTGCTCCGCCCGTGGCTCAGTGCTGTCTCTGTGTCTCAGAGCACACATTCATTATCTAATCTTGCTCTATGTTTAATTTACAGCCTTGGCTGCTGCTGCCATATGCTCCTTTTGTCTGTGCCTAACACAGTCTCTGACACACATGCGCCCACAAACACACACACACACACACACACACACACACACACTGGTCTTTGTAGCTCTGCCTCAACCTTCAGTGTCAGAGGAAAAAAAAAAAAAAGCAAAACAAAAACAAACATGCCAAAGAAAGCCTGCACCCACTCCCCTTTAGCAACACTTCTCAACCTTCCCACAAGCTTGTGTTGACACAGACAGAGGTGTGTGTGTGTCTGATTATGTCTCAGTGTGTGTGTGTGCGTGCTGTCGGCTGCTGTCTGGGTGTCCACGCAGGGTTGCTCTGAGGGGACTGACTGACCGGTTTGAGGTGAGAGACCTTCTTCACCTTTCTCTCTCCTCATCTTCATACTACACTTGCTTCTTTTAGGCCTTTTTCCGTCCCTGTGTCTTTCACTGTCTGCATCCTATAGACGGCGTGGTGTGTGCCTACCTGTTGCTTCGGGTGTCACTCATTTGTCTTCTTCTGTTCTCAATAATTTGTACAGCAACTGCCAAACTGCTCACATTCAAGCTTCTGCTGTATTATCTGTGCACAGGGTGAAGCAGAGCAGGGATTGCAGACAGTGTGCTCATCCAGGGGCAGCTAATGTAGTGTCACTGTGAAATATAAATGGGCCGAGAGCAGCCGTGCTGTAGATGAGCACTCCCAGGCCTTTTTACACAGTGCCGCTGTGTGAAGAGCCCCTATCCTTATTCATTTTCATGGCTCTGCAGTCCTGCTATTGACTTAAAGTGCAGCGATGCAACCACCTACTCCGGTGCATTTGGGAAATATAATGAGCTTCAGCGACAGGAATTTAAATACAGTGGAGTGGTGAGGGCAGAGATGAGAAAGGGGAAACACGAGTGGAGCAGGAGAGTGCGTTTCCTGTTTGCTTTTGCTCAGGATGAGAGTGAATTGCCGCGTTGTTCTCCGCTCACTTTGTCGTTTTTTTTCTTCTCCTACCTCTCTCCTTCACGAGCTACTCCCCCCAACTCTTCCTGGCCAGGAACGCGTGTTTTGAAATGACGTATTCGCACAGTGAGACACTTTCAGCGAGGGTGTGTATGTGAGAGGGACACACACAGAAAGAGAGTTTGTGGTTAGCAGGGCTTTCTCTCTGGCTCCAGAGGCCCTGGCCAAGTCAGCGGTGAGGTTTGGCTCACTTCTCGCAACACTGCACACACAGGCTTCCACACACACACACACACACAGTCTCTCTTTCTTTGTCCCTTGTACCTCTCTCTCTCTCTCTCTCTCTCTTTTGCATTGAACCATCCACATAAGTGCTCTTTATATTTTTTGTACAGTATGCCCACCCTCCTTGCCCTCACGACCCCAAGGAAGTCGATCACAGCTCCTTCTAATGGTCTGTCTGTGTCCCTGGATAAACCCTTAAGTTGTTCCGCAGTGAGACTCTCCCGTTACATTACACCTCGACAGTACCGAACTTTCTCTCCTTCTCCCCCTTTCTTTTGTTCCCAGTGAGTTCCTTCCAGTGCTTAACGAGACAAAGAGCCATTGATTTTGCAGGGAGTACAAGGAGTTAGGCGTGATCGATCTTGTTAAGCCCGTGGACGAACTCTCGCAAGGATTGGAAGAGGGGGAATGTGGGATGGTTGCAGGGAAGAGAAAAGAGATGGAGAGAGATAAATGGAGAGGGAAAGTGAACGCAGGTTGGGAGGTATGATCAAGAGATATGGTCTCTTAATGTGGTCACAGGGGCTGTGCTGGGTAGCTATTAATGTGGCCTTAAAATACATCACACACCCCAACAGATCCAGATGGGGATCACTACCAGGTGGGCTTCAATGGAGAGCGAGGGGAAGATGGAGCAAGCACAGTGATGTATGAAGTCTTGTGGAGTTTGTGTGTGTCTGTGTGTGTCTGTGTGTGTGGCGGGGCATTTATGGTTAGGCTGAGGTCTGCCTCTTGGGGCCTGCATGTGAGCCAGCTGTGTGTAATGTATGTGTTTGTCTGCTGACTCCCCTGCTACCCACACGACCATTTTGAGGAAAACACTAACATCCACTCGTCTGGACGATTGACTAACAAAGAAAGCACAGCACTGAGCATTAAACACTGCCCGAGCAGATCAGAGACAGTTTAAACTGGTTTGAGGATTCAGTGTGCTCATGCTATCTAAACTAAAACGTTTAGTGCATCATCAGCAGGCATCAAGACTTAAAACAGGCTGCTTTTTTTTGCTTAAGATACTGGTGGGACATGAAATACAATTCAGAAAGTCCAGTTTCAGTAACAGATCCATGACTTTGAAGACATTTGACAACTCTTGAAGGTGTCACAGAGGCAGCTATCTTAAATCACAACTAATCAGGAATGTGCACTTGCACTTGTTTTGAGTCTTACTGGATAAGCCTACATTGCATGCAGCAAAAGTTCTCCCAAGGTCCAACTTTTTTGCCATCTGCTTTGGTAACCCAGCCACATTGCTGGACTGGTCTCATTCAAATATATGAGGGCGCTGCGTTATTTCAGCCAAAGCCAAAGTCGGCCTGAACGTGACCTTACAGTCTACGCTACAATTTATGGACTTTCAACCCCTTTTGTTTCTGGTATGTTGTTACTGTGACTTAATTATGGCTGCATATACAAGATGTACGAGAATTGGTTTGAATTGCAGAGCTGAATAAAAGATTGTTGGTGAGAAACTTTACCTGAACATCTATTGTCAAGATGCCCTTTACCAAGGCAACCCCCAACAATTCCAGTAGAGCCTCTTAAGGTCTCTTTCCTCCAAATTAGCTCTGGTTTTAAAGGTTGAATTTGTGATTTGGTTTCCCATCTCATCAAAGACTGATGCTTTGGGATGGCAGCCGGTCCGACCAACAAACCCAAAACGTCAGTATTTGATGAGTTGGAAATTCAATTCAAAAATCAACTTGGTTAAACCTTTAAACTGGTTAAGATCCTCGAATGTTGGTGCTATCTAGCGAACCAGCCTGCATTTCCATCAGTTTTGAGCAGAACCATCGTGATCAAGACTGTGAAAAGTTGCTTCCAGCTGGGAACAAACTTTTCACGTTCTGAACCAATTTGCTTTTTTGTCAAATTAAGTTTCAGGAAGGGGGACCAGCAGCTAGCTCCAGAGCATTGGTTCTCAAACTAGGGATCAAGCCCCCTTCAAAGGGTCACAATATCAATCTGGGGATTTGTGAGATGACCTTCCTTTTTGTTTGAGAAGTTGTTTCATGGAAGTGCAAACACTTCATAGACGTATAAAACCATTTCCAGCAGCCTTTACTCTTTTGTAAGGGGTCACAAGCCAAACAGTTTTTGGATCACTACTCCAGAGAACTGCAGGTGTTCCTATGTTGCTGTATAAAGGTTGATTGATAATTGCAGAAGAGCAAATCAACTTTCCCTGAGTAAAGTAAAAATAGTATTGAAAACACGTCTGTATTTATTTCTCTCCGTTCCTTTCTTTCTTTCTTTTGGGGGTTCTTTCTTTCTTTCAGACTCTCTGTCTGTCTGTCTCTTTCTCTCAGGCTCTCTGTTGTCATTCCCAGCGCCGCCTGTCATCCGGTGACAGCGAGAGCGCGAGTCATTGGTGAGCAGAGCCTTTAAAGGAAGCCGCTTTTTTTATGAGCAGACATAAAAACACATGAAGCCGGCGCCGTTTAAAAAGACATCACACTTCCCAAGACAGCCTGCAGAGAAACAAAAAGAAAGGAGGGTTATGGGTGGTGGGGGTGGAGGCGGCGGGTGGCTGAGGATGCAACAGCATACCACACAGACAGTCAAAGAGAAACAAAGCAGCTCACCTTTTCTAGTCTCTTTTCTTTCTTCCTTTGTACCTCTACCTTCCTTCCTGCAGTTACAAGCACACAGGCATCTGCTGAATGTTATTCTTAATCATGACTTTAATTTCCACACACAACAGAGACAACACGTACTGTGTGAGCGACAAAACTGATTTATGAGAAACCCTATCTGCATCACTGCTGTATGTTTATGTAACAAGAAACTGCAGATGATGTGAGTTACAACATTCTCTTCGGTTATTGCTCAAATCTGGAGATGTTCTGATGTGGAGAGTTTCTGTGAGTCATCTTCCCACTCTGAAGACAGAAACAGAAAAGAACATGGGGACATATGGTATGAGGTCAGATTATTGCAGCAGTGTTAGTGAAATGTGTTATCTCCTTATTGTGGCTTGGCTTTGTACTCCAGAAGCGGTTTTGACTTGGTGATTAGCTGTAGCATGATGCACCTCCATGGAACAGAAGCTGGCAGGCGGTGAGGTCCATGGAGACAGAGTTCTGCCCAGGCCAGGGCCCTCCGACTGGCCTGGGGTTTGGAAGGCAGCCCTTTCTCACCATGGAGAACTTCTACACTTACTGGTGCACAGCTGGGCTTGAGGATCACTGGCACTGCTGCCGATGTGTGTGTGTGTGTATAATCTGCATCCTGTCTATGAGGCTCACAAATATCCTTGTTGATAAGATGGAGTGTTAGATTAGATAAAGCCTCTCTTTCTGTAGGCTAACATTTACTGCTTGTATCAAACATCCAGTATAATCTTCAGAGCGAGGAAGAGGTCATGTTATGAATATAAACTAGTGATTTTCAAAGAAAAAATGTGTCTGATGTCAGGACGTAAATCAGTCTTCCACATAAGTCTCATGAGTCTATACATGATAAGATTGATGATAAAGGAATTAGCATTTTTTGATAAACCATACTGAACGTCCTAAGATGAAAGGTTCCCTGTGTACTTCACCTTAAAAGCCCTCCACTGATTTTAGCGTTACATTCCTTTAACATTGTAGGACTCATGATGGACAGGTTTAGGTTTTAAGTATCACAATCAATGCATCAGAATCAGAGATATTGTACTTCCTGGTTAAAGCTTGGCGCCTACATTAACCACAATTCACCTAGTCACCCAACAGTTTGAACAGAGTTTCCAGTATGTTATGATGCGTTCATGTGCTCCTCGGATGGTCCCATTTCCTGAGTTGGGAAGTCGCTCTCAATTTTTCTGCGTGTTTATGAGCGTTTAAGTTGTAATGTGGCAACAACATGGATGCTACAAAGAAGATTGGTTGCATTTTATTGCTTTACTTGACTCGTTGTCAAGGTTAATGCTGATACATAGCTTTTCTAGATGATTTAGGTCATTCTACTTGGACAGCAACTAAGGGAGACAATTTGAAGGAGAACGAGGTAGGACGCCATCCCTCTCGTTTGCAAAATTACCGGGATGCATCTCCCTTGTTAACCTGCCATCTCTCTCAATCCCCCCTGAGATCACCAGTAGATGGACCACTATCCGGGTCCAGACCCATAGTTACTGTAAAATGATTGAGAATGATTACATTTTCACACAGCCTTTCTATTTTAAGGATCAGGAACCTCACAAACCCATTGCATCTGCTGTTCATCACTGCTGTGATGCTACTAACTAAAATTAGACAGCAAAAACAGAGCTGTTCATTCTTCCAGTCCTCCTACAACACCAAATGAATGCAATTATGCTAGTAGCAGCTAATGTATCCTTGAGCTGCTAGTCTCAAGCAGAGATGAGGAGTGGAGTTCAGCCCTGACGTCACACTTGATGCAGTCTATCAGACTTTGTATAGCTCCTTCTGAAGCCCCAAAAGGCTTTATTGTTCCCCAAGACCTATAAACAGACCTTTATGCATAAAGACGGTGGACGAAGGACGCAAAGCTGAATCATCATGCTTTTGCTTTTGAATCAATTTTCCATTTTTGGCCTTGAGAGTGTTGTGCCTTTTGGTGATTATATTAGCCACTTGTGCTACACAGTTTAGTTAATATCGATGTTCCTGCTTTATGTGTGCCGCCTCCACAAACTTGTGCACAGATTGACTGTCAGTCTCAGAATGCGCTCAAGTCCAACATATGTAGTGACACATTGCACTTAACCGATGAACAAAATTTCACCACCTTTTGATCACTGACAGACGCATGATAATGACTCTTGTAAGTATTATATTTGGAAACTGTGAAAGTGTAGCCATGTGATGTCGGTGGCTGTCTATTGGCTGTTATCAGCGCAACTGGCGGCTTGAAGCCGTGATGAGTGTTTATGCAATAAACATGCGCTGATGCGTAGCATGTGCGTGCATGCAGACACACCTGAATCTCTCACAGCTGTTAAATGTAACACACACACACACACACACACACACACACACACACACACACACACACACACACACACCACACACACACACACATTATGGTGATAAATCCATCATGGCCTCTGTGTCCCATTCTGCCAGCTGCTCACTGCACTGCTACTACGTCTGTCTTGTTGCTAGGATACATACACACTCAGGGAGTAGCTCACCCCTTGTCATACACGTTCTGTTTGTGCCCATACGTGGCCAAGATGCCACTAAGTGTACACACACACACACACACATACAGTATACACATAAACACGCAGACATTTAACTGCATGTGGCCCTGTGTACTGTTCACTAAATAAAGAAAATAAATACTCCACTCGTGTTACCTTCCTGGGGAACATACTTCACATCTCATCTAAAATAGATTTTTTTAATAGCAGGGCTTCATAGCAGCGTCCCAATGAGCTTATTATCATTCTAATTGATTTAAAAAATGTTGGCAGTAATTGGCTTCTCCCTCTTGTCTGCTGTTAACTCCCTGGACAAGAGGGGGCAGGATGGAGAGCACGTTGCTTTTGCACATGTACCATTAGAGGGCGCTCTCTGTCTATTTACCTCATTGCTGTCACAGTGTAGCATCACTTCCTCCTTATCAGTGAGGATACCTCGACAGTAGCTCCCTCCTCTCTTTACCTCTCTGCTTGGCTCCCTCTCTGTTGTCTTTTTATCTCTTCCTAAGCCTGCCTCTCTGCTCATCCCCCCACCTCCTCTTTTCCTCCCTGCCTCTCTGCTCATCCCCCCACATCCTCTTTTAGTCCCTGCCTCCCTCTTGGTTCCCTCCCTACCTCTTCTTTTCATCCTTACCTGCCTCTCTCCTTACCTCCCACCTCAACCTCTTCTCGCTTCCCCTCCTGCCTCTCTTCTCGTCCCTTACACCGCTGCCAATTCTTGCCCTCTCTCCTTTCTCGCTTCCTTCCCTCCTTTCCCCCCTCATATCTCGCATTCCCGCAGCAACAGCAGATGAGATTCCCCTTTTACACAGCCTCCCTTCCCTGCCTCCCTTCATCTCTTCCTCCCTCCCTCCCTCGCTCCGTGCATTCATCACTCTTGCCCCTCAGGGCTTTGTTCTGCCTTAATCAGGAGCTTAAGTGTTGCATTCTCACCCAGACAATGCCTTCCATTCAGTCTGGGCCTGTGTAAATAGGTGTGCCCTGTAAGTGTGCCAGCGGGCATGGCATGCCAGCCTCGCTGCGGTAGTGGTGATCATCCATAGCCCCCAGCTACAGGAGGCACCGCTCCACAACCCATACACTCACAAACATACACACAAACTAGCAGCAGCAGGAGGTGGAAGAGCAGAAACTTACTGAAGGCTTTCTTTGAAGTGCTGCCATCCAAAGGCATGGATGGCCAAAGCAACACACACAGACACAAGCATATGCACATGGGCCAAAAAACTCTTCTTCAAATGGAGTGCAGGGGAGAGGGATTCTTTTCATAATCAGCCATTTGCCTCCTGTCCTCGCTTGGCCATTTCCTTTTCATTTCCTCTGCTTCTGACTTGCGGTCTTGACTTATTTGTAGTCGGAAACAGCCCCGTGTTGTGTTTGGGAGCAAAGTAGCGGAATAGTGACTAGAGGGTTATGTGTGTAGAGGCTGCAGGAGACCAGCAGCCTGTTTCTTGGCCACCTGGCATGCTCTTTCTAGGAGGCACTGCAGGCCTCCACCCAGCTGGATGATGCCTGCCGTCAGACTGGTGTGTCACATCCAGGCAAGCCAGCTTCCTCCCAACGCCCGACCATCTGTCTGCATCCAAGATGGCTCTCTACCTGCGGATAGAGAGTGAGAAATAGGGAGAGGTTGAAAAACATACTGTTTGTTGGAAAGAGGCTGCATATATACACAGAAAAGAATGCCTGGCAGGAATACTGTATATGCTGTTTGTGCAGCTCAGTAGAGCACATCCACCTCGCCTTTGACTGTACATTCATATCATTTTCCAACTTACAAAGCGAGGGAGGGCCAGAGGGAGAGAGAAGATAAAAGAGTAAAGGGGTGGACAGACCTACAGTAGGCACACAGCATGTGACAGGAAAAAAAAAAGTGAGCCCACACTCGCCCATGCTATCTATCCTGCTCAGATGGCCATTTGGGCTTGTTAATCTATCGCCTGGTAACAGAGACAGCCTATCAACAACAGCCACGCCCCTCCGCACATGCTCATAGAGAGGGGCTCATTTGGATCTTTGAAGGGAAAACGCGCACACCGCGCCGAAATACACACACATGCGCGCACGTACACACACACACACACACACACGCATACAAAAACTCCCCACAAATCCTGGCCTGTCATTGCTCTCCATTGTTTGGCTGCGGTTGCTTTCTCCTGGTGTGACTGCCAGCAGATGGCTAGCACTGAGCTGTCAGAGTCAGCCTGGGGCCCACACACACACACACACACACACACACGCACACACACGCACGCACACACAGAAGCGCTCACTCATACAAAGAGTGTCTTATTGCACACTGAACATATGCACAGTGTCCACTGAACGTCGCTAGGATTGGCTCTATAACACTCCTCTCGCTGTGCTTATACTTCAGTTTATACAGTGCATATACTCACACTCTTTTATTCTCCTGCTGGTTTTCCACACACACACACACACACACACTTGCTCCTGATAGACTGTGGAGCCGCTCAGCTACAGGTGCCCCTCATGACCCCTCTCACTGTAATGACTGTGTAATCTCATAAAAGGGCCGCCTTACTGCATTAGCATGTGTAAAGGCCATTGTGTTTGTGTGTGTGTGCCTGTGCATAAGTAACTGTTTTGAATCTTACTTCTGCAGCCATCCTTCGCATCTTTGAGTGCATGTGTGCCTCTGTGTGTGTGTGTGTAGTACACTGCAATCCTGTGTGTGTGGAAGCAGGTGTCAGGCCTAATGGAGTGTGTCGGCGCAGTGTAAAAGCAGCTGCCGCGGCCCGGGGTCGTGCCGGGTCGTCCAGAGGTGAAAGGTCAGGGTCGGGGTGAGGAGTCGGCTGTAGCTACATGACATTCCACCACTCACTAATCATAGCTCTGATGAATGGCTGTAAAGTGGCAGCTGGTAGACAGGAGGCGGTGTGTGTGTGTGTGTGTGTGTGTGTGTGTGTGTGTGTGTGTGTGGCGGTGTCAGAGATACAAGGAGGAGGATGGAGAGAAGAGAAGAGAGGGGAAGAGAAGGTAGGGGAAAGAAGGGGGGTCGGGTAGGATCTATACATTGCAGCTAATCTCACACACACATTCACACAAGCAGGCAGGGCGAGTATTGACTGCACAGAGCTGTGATCCTGAAGGAGCTGTACATCAGAGAAGACAAGCTCAACAACACAGGCTTTTGTCAATGTCTGAAACTCCACACATATGCACAAAACCTCTGCGCACACCCAGAGGCACACACGCACGCATCGTCATCCTCTCTCTCTCTCTCTCTGTCTCTGTGTCTGTCTCTCTCTCTCTCTCTCTCACACACACACACACACACACAGTTTGTTGTGTCTGCAGAAAGCAGGGACTAATGACAGGCTTTGTGTTGTGTGTGCTCACTCAGCTGCCCCCTGGACACACTTTACCCACCCAGCAGAAAACAGCCCTTTGTGCCTCCCTCTCTCCCTCTCTCTCTCTCTCTCTCTCTCTCTCTCTCTCTCTCTCTCTCTCTCCCCTCCTCTCCACGTATCTCTCTCTATCTCGTTCTCGCTGTCTCCCCACTTTCTTCTCTCTCTGGAGAATAGAGTTGTTTTGCTGTGCTCTGCTGTATATATTACCTACTGTATATATTTTCCTGGGGCCTGACAACAGATATATGAGTGCAGCAGTGCTTTTTGGCTGACACCAGCCTTTCATATTTACCAGTAAACGGAACAATAAAGTCTGTACATAAAAAGATGACATTTTGATACAAGGATAGTTAATGCTGAAGACGTTCGTATTTACTCTGCACCTTTTGATGTGATGTGCTTTATCACGGTCGATAAAAACAGAATTACAGAGAGTTTTACAACCGCTGTGAACTCTGAAAAACTATGAAGTAAATTATACCTAGTAACAGTACTGAAAATAATGATGTTGATTGTTGTCATGTTTGCACCTGGCACATTGGTTCCCCCTTTAACTATTTTACTACTTTAGTTTTTTTTGGTCTTTTCATGGCTTTATTTATTGGACAGGACAGCTTAGAGAGAGATGACAGGAAACGGGATGAGAGAGAGGGAGGATGACATGCAGCAGAGGGCCACAGGTTGGATGTGAACCCTGGGCCGCTGCAGGGAGGACACAGCCTCTGTGTATGGGGCGCACGGTCTACTTGTTTTCCTTTTTATGATGTATGTATTAAGCCCTATTTGTGAGGGACTAGCATTGGCAAGAAATCTCAAATGATTTGGAAATGAAACCTTCCATGTGTGTTTTGCACTGGAAAAGCAAAGTCAGTGTTTACAGGCATTTTCCACTGGATGTGATATCAAAGATCTGTGTAACATCAACATTTCAGAAGTGGAGTGTCTGTTCCTCAGCAGCCACATTAATAATATAGTTTAGAGTTGTTTTGCCCACTTTCTGCATGTGTTACAAGCATAAATAATCATTTGCAGCTCATTGAGATCAAGTAACAGATGCTTTGTGGCTCTGCTTGAATATGACAACCTTTGTTGCTCCAAACCTTCTCTGTCATCACTTGTAAGCTGTTGATTTCAGTTCAGCGTACTTTATTATGAACCGAGATCGACTTTCATACTCGTTCAGTTGTCTGACAACATAAAACTGATGTTGTCACATGACCACTGTGCTTATGAAATAGAGTGGGTAATTTGCTATTATTAAAAATTACTAGGGATCCCCAGGTAATACTAGTATCATGCCAATAAGGCTAAAATGTTCTTATCATCCTTACATTAACTTTTTCCTCATGTGTCTGTCACATCAAGGTGTCCGTTCACGTCTGTTAAAGAAAACATTTTACACAAACGCACACATGCCAGTGTTTTCTCGCTCCTTCCCTCCCTTTGATTTGGTAAAACCACAATGAGCAGCCTCTCTGTTTCCGTCAGTCTGTTTATCTGCCCATCCACTTATCCCCCCTACTGATTTGTAGCCCTCCATCTTTCCTCCGCCTCATATCTAAATGCCATCGACGAGAGCTGAGTGCAGCAGAGATTTCTCTTCATAATGTCACAGTGCTGCCCACAGGAGGGTTTTATATTGACCCAAGTGTCTGGCTCCAATCTAGCTTTGCTTGCTACATTTATACATCCTCTAGCCATAGGCAGAACACAGGCATCCTTTTTCAGGAAATGTCTGAGAGCATCTAATAGATAACAAACTCACTAAATGAAAGGCAAAACTAATTGATTTAGTGAACAACAGGGCTAATTGCTACTAATAATAATCACATCAGAGTAACCTGAAAATATCTTTTAAATATTTTTTGTTATTTTACTCTTTATGGCTCCGAACCCTCTCCAGTCACACACCAACACAACAGGACTTGACACTGGACTGCTTCAGGTGTATCCTCAAATCCTAGAGGACCTGGAAGGCAAGCATTGTGTGTGTCTGTGTGTGTGTGTGTGTGTGTGTGTGTGTGTGAGAGTGTGTGTGTGTACATGTAGTTAGTGATGCACTGAAAAGCAGGCGGTCAAACGGTCAGCTTGTTTTTGCTCTGACAGCCGGGCCAAGCAGGAAGAAGCCAATCGATAGCACTTACCCTCTTCCTCTTAGAGTTCCCAACAGACTTGGGAGAAGGACGCAGCAGCCCTGCAGTCGTCGTTACCAGCTGTGTGTGTGTCTGCGTGTGTGTGTGTCTTGGCGTAAACATGTGACTACCTGTCTGCACACACTTTTTTGTGCGTGAAGCATTGTGTCTGAGGCTCGAGTGCATTTATGTTTTAAGAACGTTAGCCCGAGGACACGCTGTGTTGCCATCTCTTGACTTATTGACATCCATGTGGCTTCTTGTTGCCCTGCAGTATGAGGCCCACCTGCAGGTTTAACCTATCAGTTCATATACCTCTGAAATAGTTGTTTAATAACCTTGAATTCGAATTCTGAATATTCACGCAGATATATGCACTGCTACTGTTGAAGCCCTAAATCTGAATCCCACTCAACTCCAGCTCCGTGTACTATGACCTGCCTTGAAGGAGGGGGGGGGGGGGGGGGGATAAACTGCCCAGCAGGGATCAATAAAGTATCGCAGGGTTATTGAGGCACTTGTACCCATGCATCCTGTTCCCGGGGACAAACCAAAACAGGAAGGGGCAAAATGTTTACTGTCGTACATCAAACCGCGGTGCTTCCCTTCCTCCAGGATGCACATGTTTTAGAGCCATGACATCACTGGCTTTTGAAGGACAGGATGATAGTGAGCGCCGAGGTCGGACCACTTTGGCTGATCCACTGATCTCCCGTACTGCTTTGCTTTGGAGTTTGCAGGATTGGTTAGACCGAAAATGCTGATTCAGTCCGATCTTATTAGCAATTATAATGTTTGCTGAGACTGAAGCTAACTCTGGCTCTCTCCAAGGTCGACTCCAGTGTCTTTTATGTGGCTTTACATTACATATGGTCAACTGTTAATGGAACTGGAAGTGTTTTGCTTTGATGAATGTCGTCAATTGTGATAATATTTCACATTTTCTAGCTGTGAGGTTAATATTCTGGCTATGTTTGTATTGTGCGTGTTTTATCGATTCAGTCATGCAGACAATCAAATAAGCAAGCCTAATGGTCTTTCTCAGTAAACAACTTCCTCACAAGTCTCAGCTTATACTGAAACAGGAACTGGCTTGTGTTAATATGAATCTATTTGTGCCTCTTGTCTTATTGCGTCCACCCAGCTTCCCTCAGATCAGCCTCAGTCCAAGGCTTGTTTCTGCAGGGCTTCCTGTCCTTCTGCCCTTGACTGACCCGAGCCTGACCTGTGTTTGGGCCCTGGGCCTCCTCGTGGCTACTGTATGGGCTTGCGTGTATGTGCGTGTACATATGTGCGAGTGTTTGTGTGTAGTGGAGTGTAATTTGAGCCCTAGGCTAGGACAGGACTGCTGCAGAGTCCATCCAGGCAGAAAAAGCAAGACATGGGAGCTGCGGGGTGGGCAGAGAGAGGAGAGACGGATAGAGAGAGATGGAGAGAGCGAGAGGGAGAGGGCAGGACAGCTGAAAGTGTAGGAGAAAGGGAAGGTTGGAACGAGAGAGAGAGAGAGAGAGAGTAATGGACAAAGAGTAGAGAGGCTCTTTTTAACTTGGTCTCCGTGGAAGAGAGATGTCAGTCTGTGTCAGTTCGCTCCACTAACCAGCCTGTAGCAGGAGAAACAGATCTCTCCCTCCCTCTCTCTCTCTCACACTTTCTCGCTTGCTCTCCCTCTCGCTCCCTCCCACACCATTTCTATATACTTTCTTCTCTCATATCTTTTGGTGATAGCTTTTCTGCCTCAGTTGAGAGCAGCAGAAACACTCCGCAGCTCAGGGGAAAACAGCAAGACTTAGCAAAAGACCAAGCAGTGAACCAGTCATCTCTAAAAGGCGGGCAATGTATAGCGCGGGCCTTCTTCCGATCACACTTCGGGTGAACGAGAACGGCCCGCTCCGAATGCTGTGGAGTGAGGGCCCAGAGGCAGGGCACGCTGGTGGCTCTGCCGCAGCGGTTTCTTCTGTGTTTTGAGGAGGGCAGCACACAACTCTTCAAACACAGAAGGGATCAAATCCTCAAATCCCCTGGAAATGTCAACCGCGTTTGAGGAAATGTCAGAAGAGCTGAGAACACACGCAAACACACATCAGCTCGCGAGTGTGCGCACACACACGCCCGCACTCAGCACTACGGCAAGAAAAGGCAACGTGATATAGGGCAATCACGTCCTGTGGGTGAAATCGGCCTCCTCTCCTTAATTTTTCCCCAAACCTCCAGGGCGAATCACTGTATGCCTGTGGAGGGTTTTTTATTCCCGATAATGTTGAAGTTTTAATCCGTGGCATTTTCACATGAATACACATCTGCTTTGCGACTCTCTAACACACAATGATGTAACACAATAGTAATTCAACTGGTAAAGTGAAGACAGAACAACAGCTGGAACTGGCACCAGAGGAAACCGAGCGATAATTACGTGATATATTGCTTGGAGGTCCGAAAAGGCTGTTTGTAAGGGAGTATTTTTAAAGGACTAACTCATGAAATATTCCTTTAATGATACATACAATTAATTTAACGTCAAAACCCTCATATGTAGATCTCTGGTCATGTCAGGTGATCTCATCTGCAGCCACTGACATCATCCTGTGCTCCTATTGATCTGTCCTCACCCCCGCTGACTAACTTATCGACATCCTCAAGTGTATTTCCTGTCTAGACTGTCGACAGCGGTTATGGATGGCCCTTCCCCCCGGTGACACACACGCACACACACATGTGCGCCCACCTCCCCTGCTTATCGATGTATCCTTCTGCTTTTGACTCCGTCCTCATCCTTAATGAATCTGGTAGGTGTTGAACTGCAGATGTTGTGCAGGGCTCGAGTATCGACGGGCACGGCTGTGATGAAAGAGCCAGCCCCTGGAGACGTCTGGGTTAGGTCACAATGATTGTGTGTGTGTGTGTGTGTGTGTGAGAGAGAGAGAGTTATTGTTAGAGGGTGCATGTGTAGCACCCCATCACTCCCTGTGTCTCACTGCTAGGACGTGATATTGAGCCCAGTGTCGGTGCTGCTTCAGGAGGTTGACAGGTGAGATGTGGGGCAGGCAAAGGACGAGAGAGGTTGTGACTGTCTTGAGTGACAGGCCTCTCTCTCAGAGACAGTCATACATGCACAGAAGCACTCACACACTCCCTGCGCAAGCCTGCAGGCCCTCCCTGTTTATCTGCAGCTTCATGTCAAGATCTGCACTCGGCTGCTAATGTCTTGTGATCCTTTGAGGGCACACAATACTCCACACTGCTGGCAGACTCTCTCCACTTCCTGCATCATCGTCTATTATCCAACTTCCTCCTAACTGATTAGAGGAGATAATGGTGAACTGTGGAATTAACCTCAATTAGTATTACCTCTCTAGATCTCTCTCATTTCACCTCCTGACTCCTGCGCTGCATCTTACATCTCCCTGGTCTGTTCCTGCTATATTCAGAGGGCAAATATCAACATGAGAGTGATTATTATCTTAAACACAGCTCTTAAATTTATAAAAGCAATAATATAGCCTTATTTTAGTTTAATTTAGCCTGCTGTGGCATCAAAGATCAAATTATGGCTTGCTTTTAGCCACGCTAGCAGCATCGGTTGGTCGTTCAGCCACTCCGGTGTAGTCTGAAATATCTCAACAATGATTAAATGGATTGTCGTTAAAGTGTGTGCAAACATTCATATTTCTTAGATGTTGAATCTTATGAACTTGATGAATATCAGTTTAAGTAAGGTATCTCAACTTTTGGTGTGATTGTCCTAACGTTTGGTGCAGAACATTCATGTTTCCTGCCAGTGTTAGGCAAGTTACACCAGAAGTGTAATAATTTACTTTTTACTTATTACTCTGTTAAAAAGTAATAATATTACTTCACTTATTACTTGGTATCAAAAGTAATCACTTACCTTACTCATTATTTTACTGTATTACTTTTACATTTGTAGGTCACGTCTCCTCCAGGATATAACTTACCCAGCAACAAGTTGTTTTTTTTACGTCTTCTCCACTTAAAATCGCTCACAATCACATCCTGCTCTGAAATCCAGTTCTGTTGTTTAGCCGGAGTGCATCCTGCTTTACTGGCAGTAGACGCCTCATTTCCAGCACCGGTGTTTTTTTTTGTGTGTGTCACATTGCTGTGCTGCCGTATCAGATGCTTTAGTTAATTAGCTGTTGTATTTTTCACAGTCGAAAGCGTTTTGCTGCAGACCAAAGTGTTCTTCGCGTGTTTGACATATGAGACAAACTCACTGAGACGCACCTCTCTCCCTCATCCTCCACCCTTTAGCTTTTTGGCTAGTAGCCGATATGACCTGCCCTGACCTGCCGCTCGTCATCGTGAGACCGCCTACCGAGGACAAAATAAAAAACTGCATTCTGGAAATGTAGTAACACTGCTTAATACAGAAACTGTAATATCATTACTGATTTTGAAATTGTATTCCCTTACACTACTCGTTACTGGGAAAAGTAATATTTTTACAGTATGTTACTGCCCAAATCTGTTCCCCGTAGCAAGAACTCTAACTCTAGGTTCAAGGTTTCTTCATTCGTACCCACGGGTAAATTTCAGCGATGCAGATTCAAAGGACATCAAAACAAATGCATTAACACAAGTAATATTATAGTATCATATTTAATATCAAAGTATTAAAGGCCTCGAAACATGGGTTATCCCCTGGCCTTTCATTTATCATCATCAGGTCAAATCTTTAATTTGTCTAATAATTTGAAGATAACCAAATAATTGCACGACTAATGCAACATCATCAGCCACAGCTGGTTAATGCTTATCAACTTATGTCAGCATGATACCTAGCTCTAAACTAATGGTCAAACGTTACCTGCTAGCTTTCAGCATCTCAACATAGTCATTGTGAGAATGTTAGCATGTTGATGTTAGCATTTAACTGAAACCACTGCAGTGTCTAACTGCAGCAGCCGGCGCTGTAGACTCTTAATCTTGTTAACTGTCGTGCCCACAGTAACACTCCGTTATGTCACATGATGTACTCTGAGTAACCATGCCCCTTACTGATTATATGGGCATAAATGAGTCACTCGAGAGCAATGATGGCAGCAGCTAAATGTGTACCATCAAATCTTGGCATAGCAGCTTGTTCTTTAAGGCCAGTGTGCTGAGTGTTACTCTCCGCCATCTGTTTTTCTGGACGAGAGAAGCAACACTATCTCAGTAATTAAATTATAAAGACTCATGGCCCTGACATGGCAGAGCAGTTCAGACACTTACTTTCCTCTCTGTATTCTTTTTATATACTACATTGTGGCGGATTCATAAACAAGCCCCTCAGGTGTTCCCTTTTTACTCAGAAGAGAAAGAAAGAGGAGTAAAGAATGAGGACAGCAAAGAAGCTGAGAGAGAGACAGAAAAGGTGAGGAAACCTGCGGGTATGTTTGTTGTGTACGGTATGTTGTCTGGACAAGAGGTAATCCCCGGGCTCAGACATGACTATTTACCTGCACGCTTACACCTGACGTGTCAGGGATATAGACTGGGGAGGCACACCCCACCTGTCTGATGAGGAGGATAAGATAAGTAGGTAAACGCGACAAAGCAAATAAGTGAATATACCCAGCCCCTGTATCACACACACACACACACACACACACACACACGCACACAAACACACTTGCATCAGAATCCCAATACTTCAGTGGCAGAGCCATTACAGGAGAGTGCGTGGGAGAGGTGGATCGTTAGCTTGAACAAAGGGTGAGTATATTGTTAAGTGAGGTCTGCTTAAATGGTTTTTAACTGCTGGCGTGGCGGAGGCAGCTGTCTGGGCTTGAAGAGGGGGCAGGTGGGCAGGTCTGAGAGTGAGAGGCAGTTGAAACAAACCTCCAACAACAACAACAGAAAGGAAAAAAAAAACTCCCCCTGACCGGCAGGTGGATTTACATACAGGCCAACAGCCAAAACACTTGTCTGTTTTTGTGTCATAGCTACTTTTGTGGTTAGCCCACTCAGGCTGTAACTGTAGGAGGAAGCATTGATGCAACTTGATGCTCGCAAACACCTGCATGTGTGTGTGTGAACATAACCACACACACACGCATTAAAAAAAAAAAAAAGAAAAAAGAAAAAGCACTAACTACTTCCCCCTCTGGCTCCTCATGAGAAGTCATTAGGAATGTGTCTGTGTGTTTTATTTTTAGCAGTGTGTGTTTAGGAGGGGTAGCGGAGTCTCGTCAGTCTTCAGGGCCCTCCTCTGCTCTGTCGCTCTGTGTGTCTGTCTCCCGCTGAGAGCTATGTATATTTCATAAGCCCAGGGTGCCTTTTTGTCTTAAGATGCGCTGCACCTCCCCTGCCTGTCTCTCTGCTGCTCGTCAATGGTGGGAGCCATCACAGCCTCTTTTAAACTCTCCCCCACTTCTCTCTCTCTCTCTCTGCTCGCTGACAGCCACCCTCTGCTTCTCCCTCTGCTTTTCATGGTCAGCTTGTCTCTCTCCTGAAGGCTCATCCCTCTTTCCTCTTTCAGCTGCGGAGGGGAGCAGAGTGGAGCACATCCAAACAGACTTGGGCTGTCAGGAAAAGTCTTTCTCTCGCTCTGTCTCTCTCCGTCTTTGATTCTGTCTGTCTGTCTGTCTGTTTTGCGGCTCTGTCGCTCCTGGGAAAGGGACACTTCTTCACCCAGCGCTGCGTCCCCTTCAGTTGTTGTCTTTTTATAGCAGAAATCTGAGCGCTGTGACAGCAGCTAAAAATGGTCGCACACATCAGCAGTTAATTGCTATATTTGCACCATCGGTGTCTCTTTATTGTTTAGGTTTGATTATCGTGTCAGTAGCGCTGTAGTTGCCCCAACAATATTGAGACATTCGTGTCCTGTAACATTGTGAGGGCACCTCTAAGTAGATGTGCACATAGAATTAAAATCTTGAGTTGTTGGTAATTAGTGTCGGGGATTTAATTTTAAGTCACTCATTGATCTAGTTGTAATTAATTAACACCACCTCTGTCTCACGAAAGGACTGCGTGGTGCAAAAGTCCCTCCTTTGTTTCCTGTTTGTTAATTATGTCTTTTTGTCTTTTAGGCGTGCACTGTGATTGAGAGTGTGGCTGGAGCCAGCAAGGAGGTGGACTCGGGGCCTTCGCAACCGCAGGGTGACCACACTCCTTCTCACCCAGTGACCTCAGAGCCAGAGAAAGCTGACCGAGTTGAACGCCCACTTTCCAGTGAGTAGAGCTCTCCCAAAGGCCAGATCACAGTCAGCACTGTTGCGATGCTTTTAGGCTGTTGTCTTGTACATGTCATTTTTACTCTCCTCTGTCTCTATCTTCTTGTTTTATTTATTTTTTTATTACATCTGTTTGAGTCGCCGTGGCTTAAAAAAAACTGCTGTTTATAGGAAGGATGTGACTTCAGTTTAACACACAGTTAACTAGGCCTACACAAGTTTCATTAACACAGTTGCCACAACTGAACATACAGTGGTAAATGCTTCGGTTTACCCTTCACTATTCGACTACTAAGAATAAGTCATACCCCCTGAACACCTCTACGCTTAGCAGTCATCTTATCTCTGCCTCCTTCTTCCTGTTCGAGCCGTCCTCCTGACCCCGCTGTGTGGCAACACAGGAAGAAGTGAGACCCCCGCGGTGAATGAGATGAGGTCTGAGGCGGCTCTAACGCTCAAATCGAAGAGTGACAAAAAATTCTTTTGAGTTCTTCCTCTCAGGCGTGTGCTGTCATGTCTTTTTGCTGCACATCCTGTTGTATCTCTTCAACCACACACCTCCACCACCATTGTATTGTATCTATATATACCTACGATAGCTTTCGCCCTCTCACTGAAACTGATTAACTCTTCCTTTTCAATCTTTTGCGATCCAACTGTCAACTTACACGTGTTGCTGTGTAAGACCAGAGGCGATGATAACGATTTCCCTGAGGTTTGTTTTGCAAATGTGCAGGAGATTTGGTCTCTTTACCTCCTTTGAATGCTTTGTTTAAGAGCAGCTGCTTTTAAATAGCAACAATGCAAATCAAGCTAACTCAACCTGCCCACAAAAGGTGCACATCCCTACTCTCGAACATCCCTACGCTGACATTCGTCAATTCAAAGACAAGTTCACATATCTACACACGATATCTCACCTTTTTTTTAGAGACTTTTGTTGTTGGTTTGAGCAGTGGATTATGGGCTTTGTGGTCATTTTACTGCATCTACTTCATCTACTGTATAATCAGCATTGGGAGGGTTACTTGTAATAGGTTACACATTACTAGCTACCCTGTTTGAACTATTTGATTTCCTAAATCAAAGTCATAATTTGATTACTTTTTAAATGCAAATGTTTCAAACTGGGCAAAAGAGCTTAAATATGTAGACGACTAAACAAACAAAGCCAGAATATGGAATAGTTAAATATTAGAATATTAAAGTGACTCATCAAAATCAGTGCGATCAACAAGAGAGCCAATCCAAAAAAAATCGCAAAAGATTTGATCACATGTTGCCCAATAAATGTAGCCTGTTTAAACATATGCAGCTCCTTGTAAGGGCACGGTTAGTGCACAAATTTGGGGTGTGACCATCGACTGCCATGGTCACACCATTGAGCTCCAGGCGAGGTGAAGAAGTGAATCAGCTCACATGATTCGCTCATTACGCGAAGGTGTGACCGCACCCAAAGCCCTCCTCTCCTAGGCCAAAGATATACTTGCTTTTATCATCGTGTTTGGGTACGTATCCTGCGAAACTGCAGGACCAATGTTGGGTTAGCAGCAGCAAGGACAACAAGCTAACGCGTGCCATGTAGTGGTATCCAGTAACACATGTGGTAAGTATGCAAACAACTATGTTCAGCTCGATAGGTGATTAAGACAGTCGTTGGAATGCCGCTGAAGCAGTGGATGCTGGCGATGAAGTGAGAACGAGAGATGAGGTGGAAGGAGTCATGACGAAGAAGGCACGGACACACACAAAAAAAGTGACATATGCGTGTGCATGTGTGTGAGCATGCCCCGAGGGAGGCCATCACTACAGTGGGTTTTGGAGCTCAGTGCGTTTATGTGGAAAGTGCTGCTGTCTCCTCTTATCAGTGTAGCCGGACTGCCTTTTCACGGGGTATCTCTTCCTGCCCTCCCTCTCTTCTTTCACCCAAACATTTACACTTACAAACACAGAAGTTTTGCAAATGTAATTTTCTTAACTCTCCACCCTTCGTCTTATTTTTTTTTTTCACTTTCTCTCCTCCCGCTCTGTCTTTCTCTTTCTTTCTCGCTGCTCCCGCCTGCTCAGGCCTCTTTCTTTCTTTTCTCTAAGGCTATTTCTGTTTAGCCGCGAGGGCCCCCATGTCGTTTACAGAAACTCATCTCAAGCTCTCTTTCCATCTGAACCCACACACACACACACACACACACACACACACACACACAGGCACACAGCTCAACCACAACACAGTTGAAGACACTTGGTTAAACAGTCATGACAAAGAGGGCCACCACACATCCACAGACACACACACACGCAGAGGACTGAATTTTCCTCCCAGTGGTCGAGTGCGGGTTGAGAACAGGGTTTTCATGAGTTATTTAAGTGCTCTCCATCATGCGTGTTGTGCTGCGGCTCACACTGACATGACACGGCCCATTTCCTTCGCTTGGGCATGGAACGTGACACAAGACACGCTTGAGGTTTTCACACAGCATAGAGAAGAGAGGTGCACGATCAGTCATGATCTTAAGACTGTTGGGTTTAAATAATTAAACGAGCTCCTTTGCAACAGCTAGAAAAAAGCCTAAAGGGAAAGGCTGATGATTTGGGACGGTTGATGCTACACATTAATGGTCTAATTTCAGCATTTTGCTTTGACCAGTGGTGTGCAGAGAGAGGGAGACGGTGTGTCGCACCTGGGTGTGTCAGATCAAAAATGTTTAAGAAAAAATGGGCAGAAGTGCACCCTCATTTTTCGTGTGTTTCAAGTGTCCCAACAATATTGCAGTCCTATCAGACAGGAAACAGACTTGGAGCAGGGAGGATGTGACATGTGGGCTAACCACAATGTGCTTCAGGCCCACGGACCTGTGAACACTTCACATACATCAGCAGTTGCTCGGTTTTAAAACAACCACACAGTCAATACATCACTGTAAGTGGCGGAGGAACAAGGTAAACCTACCTGCTGTAGTGTCGGCACAGATATCAGATGGAGAGAGCGACACACTGGACTCATATAAATGGCAGAATACATGGTGAGGAAATTTGTACCATCATGCTCTCCTGTTCCAGCATCTTTAACTCTCACCTCTGAATTTAGTCGTTTTTTAACCTTTATTCTGTTCCTCTCAGCACATATGTTTAAAATATGCATGTTAATGTTTGTGTGCATACTGTATGCATCTTAGAATTACACATGCTGGTGATGCGATTGTCACGAGATAAGCTGTGAGTGTGTTTTGATTGCAACGGCGCAGCTGGACTTGGCAGACTTGGCAGTCTTGTGCGCTTGGCTGCTGGCCAGTTCAATACAATCACAATCACCCACCGTGGGAGCGTGGAGCACCATTGAG
Source organism: Pagrus pagrus (assembly GCF_965226575.1). NCBI lineage: Eukaryota > Metazoa > Chordata > Actinopteri > Spariformes > Sparidae > Pagrus > Pagrus pagrus. The sequence continues at coordinate 25,638,346 of NC_140185.1, read as the reverse complement.
GATGGGGCGTGGGTACTGGTTGGGGCACAGAGGGGGGTAATTCACAGTATCTGGCAACCAACATTTGTGCGGGAGGAAGAATCGATGTCTGAGCTGTTGCTTCAACCGCCTTGGTTAACGTTTCGCATTAAGGGGTTTGCATGGAGAACGCAGCAGTCGGGTCCAATCCACAAAGAGCACACACACTGTACACACACACACACACATGTGAGGGAGGCTACAGCTGCCCATCCTTGTATCTCATGTCCGGAGAAGAGAGCAGCCGGTGGAGGGATGAGAGTAGCGGTGCGAGGAGAAAATAGAGCTGAGGGGACGAGGGAGGTGTGGATGGAAGGTATGGGGAGGATGGTGAATGGAGAGACGACAGGGGATGTGTTTGGAGAGAGAGATCAGAGGGTGACAGGGGAGGCATGGAGAGGAATGCCACTGCTTGCCCCCTCCTCTCCTTCTCTTTTCTTCTTTTCTTTTGTCCCCCTCAGTAGGGATGACAGGAGGGTGGGCTAACTTCGAATGACAGCGACAAGCTTGCCACCGCTCCCATGAAGCACAGCAGATGGAAGTGTGTGTGTGTGTGTGTGTGTGTGTGTGTGTGTGTGTGTGTGTGTGTGTGTGTGTGTGTGTGTGTGTGTGATTAAAATGCCACTGGAGACCAGCGTATACTGAGTCTCTTGGCAGCGCCACGCTTGGCAGAGCGCCACCTCACTGCCCTCTTTTTCCAGCCCAGCAGAGTGGGCGTTGAGGTGTGTGTGTGTGTGTGTGTATGTGTGTGTGTGTGTGTGTGTGTTAAGTGAGGGGAGGCAGCCTCGACAAACAAATATTAATTCACAGTGTTCCCGTTGTCTTTTCCATTATATCTTTTCTTCATGGGGTGAGCGAGCTGGATGGCCTGTGTGGCCGTTTTTTCATCCGTCTATTTGAGTAATTCAGTAATGTAATGATCACAGGATTTTTTGAGAAACAGAGCTCTGTTCTGCAGTGTGGCGCCAGTCCTGGCGGGCATGAGGGGGAATTAGTCAGGAGACAGTGGGTTTGGCACTGCGCCACGGTTATTAGCCACTCACAGGGTGGGCACGGGGTTGTGCCCCGGCTCAATCACTCACTGTGTTTGCATGTGTGTGCTTAATGTGTTTGTTTCTGTGCGTGTGTGTGTTTGTGCATGTCTAGGATTCTCCTCTGATCACACTGACCTTATTGTGCAGTCACTTCTGGTTGATTTGTACCCTTTCCAACACATTCCTCTCCCTCCGAAAGGCTGAGAAACAGTCCGCTAACCCCCTCTCTCTCCCCCATTCACTCACTCTCTCTCATCTTCCCTCCGGATGGGTTTGATTTAGTGACTGTGGTTTTCCATCCAGAGCCTGGGAGCCAGAAAGAGTAGACTCAGGCAGAGACCTATAGATTCACAGCCAGCGGAGCACGTCATTACTTGGCCGTAGCTCATCAGCAGATACATCAGCAGGCTGGAGCGCTAATAGATGCGAGCTGTCGCCGTTCAGGAAGTAATAAACCTCTCTTCATTTCATCCCCTTAATTATTTCCTTCTCACGGATTGCATGAGTTGAACTAAATGATGACAGCAAAAAGCCTCTGAGTTATGTTATTATGGCTGCATCATGCAGAATATATGTAAAACGCATGTGGATCCCTTTTTTTGGTCTTGGAATAAGTTATATTTAGGGTTAGGGTGAGGCCACCCGATGTGAGGTTGAGGCTCAGAGCAGTGAGGTCAGGTTGCAAACATGTTTCAGCAGTAGCCCTGAAAAAAAAAGACCACTTAGTGAGAGAGCTCCAGACTCTGACCTTTGACCTCAGTTTCACCAGGAAACAGGTGTTCAAGCAGGATAAAGCCTGACGCGCTGCACACTTGCACAGCTGGCAGCAGGCTGTCTTGTGTGTGTGTGTGTGTGTGTGGGTGGGTGTGTGTGTATTTTTATTTACAGCACAACAAAAGAACGTAGAGATTTATACATACTTGGGTTAGAGTGAAAATGAGGATGTTTTATTTTTTATTTGTCTCTTTTCCTGCTCATGTTTTTCCTCCTCTCTTCTTCCCCTTTCTGCAACCCTCATGACTTCAATTGTCCCTTCCTCCCACCCAGCCTCCCTGTCTCTACCTCCACCCTTTCTCCCTCCTCTCTCTCTCTGCTCCTCTCTCCTTCCCTCCCTCTCTAACTGTCCTCCACTGTCAGGCGACTTGGCCGAGGCTAAGTGCTTTTTGCTGTCTCGCTGCAGGTGGGACTGTAATAAAGCTTGTCAGTGGGAGGCATGGGTCGCACTGTCACATGCTCTTTGCCTCCCCTCTGTTAACTCCCTCCAACCAACCACCACCCTCCCCTCCCCATCCCTTCTAACCCCTCCATTCGCTGCTCTCTTCCAAAGATGCTCTGCTTTTATTCCCCCCCCCCCTCATTTGTCTGCCTTTTCTTCCCTCATTTCGTCTTGCTTTCACCCGAAACCGTGCTCCTTGACTTGTCTCTCATGTCTCTCTCTCTGGTTTCCTTGCCAACGGCACTTTCAGGAACACGATGAAGAAGAGCAGCAACAGGAGACACCCCTCTCAACATAACCACCACACACAAACACAGACACACAGACACACACACACACACACACACACACACACACACAATCCATGTAAATGACTCCAGGTGAGGTTGTATTGTTTGCCCAGCTGCTCCTGCTAACCAGCCTCTCCTGTTCCATAGTAAACCTGCATGGAAATCAGCTTCCTCTACACAAAACAGTTCTCTGTTCCTCCTCGTCTTTTCATCTTTGTGTACAGCGTATGTGCCTGTATGTTTATGTATGTGTTTGCTTGTTACTGCACGTTACACTCAAAGGGCATCTAAAGGTTAAAGCTCGCACACTATTTGCATGCATGTTTTTCAGACTCATTTAAACCCATACTCTTATACCGGTGTGTGTGGGTGTGTGTCTGTGTGTGCAGCTCCTAGTAGAAATGGCTCCTACACAGGCACAGTATCTTACTTGTTCGAGCCACAGGATGGCAATACTGAGCCCCCTTCTTTAAAGGAATCCTTCTTCTCCTCTTCCTGCAAGCCCACTGTTCATTCACATGCACGCTCACACACACATGCATACATTCGCACGCACCCTACGCACACACAGAGCCCTCTTTAGTCTGAGTTAGCCCCGGCTTGTGTAAGGTGACAGAGTGCAGTGAATAATTTAGTCATGGCCATGTTAATGGCTGACAGCGAACATGGCCTCTCTACTCTGCTGTTGGCCCATTACTAGAACATTCTGTTTCACTCTCACTCTTTGTTCGTCTCTCTGTCGTCCTCTTTTTCCCCCCTACGTTATCCACTTGTGGTGCCCCAGTGACAGTGTATCGATGTTAGTTTATGGTGATTACAGATTTGTTATCGCCGTCTTAAAAAATGGGGAAAACTGAACACTTTCCTCATAATTGTCTACAATAGAAAATTAAAAATGGATCATGGTAAATATTTAAAGGGTTATCTGAATTTATCATTATGTCAGCACTATTTTCTGGTGGTTGAACATCTTTAAAATGTTAATAACACCGAGGAATAATCACCTTCACCTCCTTTCTTCTGTCATCCCTTGGCTAGCTTCATGGCCGCAAATATTAATTATCAAAGCAGCAATGTATGTTTACTCATCCCATCCAGTAGCCTCTTTCTAAGCTATTTTAAATCTTTCAACGTCTCTGACCTGATTTTTACTTCTTCGTGGAACCGGTGGTCACCCAAAGCAAAGCAATTATACAGATCTTTTTATTTCGCGAGATGAAATTTCCTTGAGTGCCACGGGCAGCAAAAACCTTATTTTGGTTGGTTAACAGGGAATGTTAAATCACATTAAATCTTATATTTGCACCTCTGGATGTATTTACAGTGGTAATTAGTTACTGGTTCTTCATGTCCTCAATAATATTAATTAAAGGGTAACTCTACCAATTTTATACATTAAAGTGTGTTCACAGGTCTTGGGGAGTACCACTGTGTGTGTAACAGAAGTAGTATAAATCCTTTTGTGGCTCGAGAGGAAGAACAAATTGCCTCCAGTGATGTCACTCATTATCTAGTTGCATTGTGGGTAATGTAGGTCCCCTTTCCCTGGTCTAGCATTGCCCTCCCATAACATAGTTGGACTCATTACGGACCATTCAACAACAAATGATCAGAACTGATACAGCAGAACCAGAGACCGTTTTTATTCCACGCATTCTGCCTGCTGCCTACATTACCCACAATGCCACTAGAAACTGAGTGGCATCACTGGAGATGATTTAACAACTTACATGCAGCTTCCTCTGGAGCCACAAAAGGCGTTATACTTCTTTTTTTTCTAGCGTTGTTACATTGGGTGGCACTTTTATCTTCCTAGCTCATCTTCATGTAACTATATTTTCCTGTTCTCGTATATTTGACTTCCTCTGTGGTCCCCTTCTCTGATTCCCCACCCTGCTGCCCTCCTTCTCTGCATAAACTGTTTCAGCAGATACACAGGAAACACGTGTGTGTGAGTGAGTGAGTGAGTGTCTGTATGTGTCTGTCTAGGCCCAGTCAAGTGCTATTAATGTTATGATTGCCCCACCGGGCTTTACTTCTCTCTGAGTGTGTGTGTGTGACTTGGGTGAAGAATAATATGACCCTAACGCTAATGCAATCAAGTACACTAAACAAATTATCCTCCCTCCCTCTCCGTCTCTCTTCATTTCGCTATCTCTCTCAATTCATCCATGAGGATGTTACATGTGGCGTACGTGGTTTTCAGCCTGTACAGCCTATGTGTGTTTTC